>NC_040904.2:32562868-37362868 GCF_004126475.2 Phyllostomus discolor | reverse complement strand
CTAACAGGAGTGGCACAAGTGCACTGAAAAGGTTGTTGCATTCTGTGCTGTATAAAAAGCGCATCAGACAATAATATGTGATGCAACCTCACAGTGTGTTGGGAAGTGTTGCTACTAATCTCTTTATATATGTATTAGTTATTTTTACTTTTTGAGCCTTTGTCACATCATCTCAAGGTACAATGAGCATCCTATAACAAGGATTAAGTTATTTGAAACTTAACCAGATCATCATTTTCATGAGCACCTTTAAAACCTAAAGCCACACTGACAACCAGGCAGAACCATCAGTGGACTAAAGGTCAGAGATGAGACATAGATTAGTGTTAAAAGATTAGATTTGAAGACAAACAAATATTTTAAAAACCCACACCTTTAAAACTTAAATATCTTATTTTTAAAAGCCTTTTTTTCCTGTAACTAAAAGTTCTTTCAATGATGTTATGGTGAATAAAAGAAAATAAAACATCAGTGTTTACAGCTTTTTTTTTTTTCAGCAGGCACACGGCAGTTTAACAAATTTAAACTTTGTTTTCTGTTTTGTTTTTATTTCCTTCTTTCACCCTCTACTCTGATTTATTACTGAAGAAATATGGTAAGAAGGAAAATGAGGGCCCATTTCTTGGTTTCACATTGACCTCTCTTAGAGTGGTATAAGCTTCCGGCTAAATGCAAAGTAAGATATTTAAGTGCTATTCAATTATTACAGAGCAATTCTTTGTAATATTTCATATAAAGTATACACTATAAACACTTCCCCCTACTTACCTGGAGAAGTCAAGCCTTTTAAATACCCAACAACATTAGTAACTGTTTTGAATTCTGTGACTGTCTGAATGTGCATGTTGACAATTCTCTCTTCTGGAAAAAAAATAAAAGATGAATTTTTTCTCTGTATTTTGGTGTCTTTTCTTAGAACATTCAGAGTTACTTATCCAGTATCATCAGCAAAATAATTTTGAACAATTAAATTTTTATAGATAGCCAGTCACACTTTTTTGACAAATATTCATTCAATAATTTGTGTTGATCCTATTGTAGGTGCTAACTATGCAAGGATGACAGAGATACAGCTGCTAAGGCCCCATAGAACCACAGAGCCATAAATAGGCAGTTCTCACCCTCACGTGTAGAGATACAATGGGGTTCAACAAGAGAACACACAGAAGGCGACCTTGGGAAGATGTGGACAACTCATATTTTTAAAGACATTTTTTAAAAATCAGATTAAAATATTTCCAAAGAATTTTAAGTCTTTTTCTAATGTTAGACAAAGAACATGCAGAAGATAAACTGTCCTATATGATTCATTGTTACATTATCACATTGAAAACTATAAAATATTACACAAATTAAAAAAATATAGATTCTGCCCTGGCTGGTGTGGCTCAGAGGATTGAGCACCAGCCTGCAAACCAAAGGGTCACTGGTTAGATTCCAAGTCAGGGTAAATGGCTGAATTGAAGGCCAGGTCCCCAATAGGGAGTGCTCGAGAGGTAAACACACATTGATGTTTCTCTCTCTCTCTTTCTCCTTCCCTTCCCCTCTCTCTAAAAAAATAAATACATAAAAATCTTTAATGAAGTATACAGAGTCTTAAAAATATAAACATTGGATTCTTCATTTCAACTTGTATTTGGAGGTCTCTCTCCTGTATTCTAAACATCCACCAATTGTTCTGCCTCTTTGAGTTTTCTACTTATGCTTGATATTCAAAATTTCAATAATAATTAAGGCAAAGATACTACTTAAGAGGGACTCCAGTCATAGCCCTGAAGTGGTCTTTGAAGGCTTTTGGTGGCAACATGTGTTAATAGATTCTACCAGTCAGTGAAGTCTGTGGGGGAGATTCAAGGTCAGCCAGGTGGTGTGGTTCTAGGGTGGGGTAGGAGGCAATAATAAAGCAGCTAATTCAAAACAGACATGCTATAGTACCAACAAGCCTTCGAATGTCACTTCTGACTGCTAGGTGAGAACTGCTGTGATAAGTTGCTTCCTCCTTGAACATACCCTACCTACTAACAACTTACGTGGAAAATCAGTACAGTGAATCTGTTAAAGTATAACTAAAACAAGAGTGAAGAGACCCTGAGAGAATGTCTGGGTGCCTCATGTTTAAGAAGGGAGGACTGTTTAAAGCCTGAGATTGTAGTTTTCATTTAGATGCTATGCAAATTTTAGAGCACCTTCAGATTTACAAAAAAAAAAATTAACAGAAAGCAGATTATCCTCTCTCTCCCCTGCCCCCAGCTACTAACATCTTGCATTAGCATGATGCATTTGTTGTCATTGATGAGCCAATATTAATATGTTATTATTACTGAAGTCCATACTTTCCATTAGGGCTCACACTTTGTATTGTACACCCTTATGGGTTTTGACAAATGAATAATGACATGCATCCATCATTACAGAATAGTAATCACATCTATCAACAGAATAGTTTCATTGCCCACGATATCTCCTGTTCTTTACATATTCGTCCTTCCCTTCTTCCCTCCCCACTGAGCCCCTGGCAACCACTGATCTTTTAAACATCTCCATATTTTGGCCTTTTCACAAATGTCATATAGTTGGACTCATATGTTTGCTTTTAATATTGGTTTAAATCCCCATTCTGAGCTTGTTCCAAATAGTCCAGATAAATTATTATTAGATAAAAGTCATTACCATATAGTTTTAAAACATCGTTCCAGCTTTTTTTTTTTTTTGAGTTGGATATGAATGAAGAATTTTCTCTGGTTTTGTAAGATTCAGTATCATTTTTTTTGTAATTCAGCAGTGAGAAAACCTTATAGTGTATACAAATGTACATTTATACTGCTTGGAAAATTATCTCACTTTAATAGAGTGCCTTCAAATTTCTAATAGCCATTTTCACACACATACACTAATTTTCATTGTACATTAATAATTCTTGAAAGCACCAATTTAAATAGCTTCTATTATCTCATGTATTGAATGAAGCACATAGGAGCAAAACTGGGACTCAAACCCAGGTTTTCACATAAATAACATTTTTATCTGAACAAAAAAGTCTCTTTTACTGTAAGACTCTTTTTTTTTATTATGAGACATTCCTCATATATAAAGGAATAAAAGATAATACAATATACAATGATAGTTTTAACATGTAATTTTACTACATTTTCTTCATCAATACCGTATTCCAATGAGCAAGTATACAATCTTATAAATTTAGTTCTTACTCTGAGGTTAATGTTAATCTTTTCAAGTTTTTGTTATATAGATATAGACAAATAGATGTAGGTAGACATAGGAATAGGCATAAACAGAGACATAAACAATTATTTTACAGGCTATGCCATATTATACAAGTAATGATGTTTTTACTTAGCTTTATATTTTTCATAACTTTTCATGAAAGGAAATGGAGATCTGTGTCATTCATTTTACCTGCTAAGAAGTATTTGGTTGTAGAATCAATTCCAGTTTATTCTGCAGTTCTCTTACTGAGAATTTCTGAGGTAATTTACACATTTTTAATACTACATTGTGGCAAAGAATATTTTTACATTTCTTGTGTATGTGTGCTGTACATTCACACATAGATAACTCAAAGTGTAATTTATGAATTATAATATAGTATGGGTAGCTTCAACTTTACTTGGCATGTAGAAATTTCTCTACAGACTTCTAAATTTTGATGGTTTTATGTGTACAAGAATCTCATTATTGCTTAATTTTGCATTGCTTTGATTACTAGTGAGGTTCAGCAATTTTTAATTCTAGTTTTTACTTATACTCTTTGACCACTTTCCTTTTAGGTGTTTATCAATTTAGGTATTTTTGTGGGGTTTCTAATTTGAATGTTATTCACTTATTATATGTATTATAAATACTTTTTAAGTTGTGATTTTTATTTTCTTGATAATGTATTTTAAAATATTAATATGGTCAAATTTATCAATATTCACCTTGAATATTTGTGGGGTATGTTTATTTTGTGTTGGTGAGGAAACATTTATTCTGATGTCAGAAAATGTTTTCCAAGTATTTTAAAGTAGAATTTTTAAATTAATATATTTAATCCAGCCAGAATCTGTTACAAAGTAGATTTTCAACCTTACTTCTGTCTTATGGGTAGCCAATTATTCTCATGTAATTTATTGAAGTATTAATTAAGTCGTTTTCATATAATGAGATCTAATTCATACATGGATTTGTTTATAGTCTTGCCATTGCATTTTATTTTCACCAGTGCCATACTGTTTAAATTAATATATTGTTTTAATGAATGAAAAGGTGGGTCTTCTATCACCATCATCATTATAAACATGTAATATTATTATTCAATATTGGGGCTATTTATGGACCATTTTTTAATATGAACTTTTATATTAGTTTGTCATGTATCATAAATAGATATTTCAGGATTTTATGGAGATCGCATTGAATTAATGGGCTCATTTGAAAAAATTATATTGTCTTCTGTCCATGAATATGTTATACCTCTCAATTTATTTTGATTGTTTTTATGTCTTTTAATAATGTTTTATTTTGTCTTCATAAAAATTCTGTACAACTGTTATTAAATTGATTTTTACAGTTTCTGTGTTAATAAAATATACTTGTATAGCTTATTTTATTGTGTATAAGCATGCCATTTAATTTTGTATCTTGGTCCTACAATGAGCCTTCTTATTAACATTTTATAGGTTCTAATAGGGGCCCTATAGTGTTTTTATTTCCTTAGTTTCAATCTAAAGAATTACTTGTCAAACAAGGACAGTTTTGTTTTTTTCCATTCACGCTTTTATAGCTTTGACTTACTGTTTTTATCATCTTGTCTGGGACTGCCAATGCAGTGTGGAATAGAGGCAGTAAAAGCAGTTTCTCTTAAGGGTGCTTGCTTTGTGTTCTTCACTTTAAAAAGGACGTTTCTAAGATTTCATTATTTTAAAAAAGACACTTGCTATATATTTCTGGAGAATTTCCATTATCAGATTAGAAAAATCATTTCTATTCTTACTTTGCTAAGAGGTTCTATTACAAATGATGTTGAATTGTGTTTTGAGATAATTGTAAGATTTTTCACTTCACAATGTTAAATAAAATGCACATATTTCTGGAATAAGCTTTACTTCATCATAATTTATAATTTGTATTTTGTTATTGCTATTTTAGGGTATTTTCAAATATATTTGTAAGTAATTGGTTGATAATTTCACTTCTCATTTGTCCAAATCTGATATCTGTGTTATACAATCTCATAAATATTTAGAAATCTTTGCCTCTTTTCCTAAATTCTTAAGAGTTTATGTTAGCATGATAAATTATTCATTTTACAGAAAGAGTTCTAGGATTCACATATAAAAGTATTTTATCTTGGTATTTTCTGTGAAGGAGAAAATGATATATTTTCACTTAATGTATATTTTTATTTCATTTCTTTAGTGTTTTTAAACAAATATTATTAAAATGGTTATTAGTACATTCGGTCTGTAAGATATTTTTCTTCTTAATTTACTTGCATTTAGTTGTTTATTCTATTCTTATGTTTAAAAAAATCATTGCCACCTTGAGCAGTATGGCTCAGTCGGCTGGATTCCAGGTCAGGGCATGTGCTGGGTTGCAGTTTGGCCCCTGGTCTGGGTGCATGCAAGGGGTAACCCATCAATGTTTCTCTCTCATACCAATGTTTCTTAACTTCCTTTTCTCCTTCCCTTCCCCTCTCTCTAAAAACAGAGGGGAAGAAATAAAATATTTTTCAAAAAATCATTGCCATTTAATATTACTTTGTCCTCTTTTCTATATCTAACATTAACTTATTTATGTCTTTTTCCCCTTTCATCAGTTTTGCTACAGGTTAAATGATCAATATTTTCAAAACTAGTTTTGGCCTGGCTGGGGTAGCTCAGTGGATTGAGCGCGGGCTGGGAACCAAAGTGCCCCAGGTTTGATTCCCAGCCAGGGTACATGCCTGGGTTGCAGGCCATAACCCCCAGCAACCGCACATTGATGTTTCTCTCTCTCTGTCTATCTCCCTCCCTTCCCTCTCTAAAAATAAATAAATAAATAAAATATTAAAAAAAAAAAACTAGTTTTGGATTTTGTAGATAATCATAATTATTTTTCACTCGAATATTGTATACTATACATATTATTGGCTTTGTTAAATTTTACCTAAATATATTCTCTTTTTTACTTAATTCCTTAAGTTAAATGCTTAGCTCATTGCTTCTCTTCTCTCTCTATATATACATATATATACACACATATATATGTGTGTGTGTGTATACACTCGTCAAATTAGTCAGAGGACTAATCAACTGCAACACTATCTGTGTCACCTATTTCCCACTTGTCCATCTGAATCTATTTTCACCCATCATCCTGTGCCCAGGTAGATGACTTCTGTGGAGTCATCTACCTGGCTCCTGTACTCATAGCTTCTGTTTGTGTTTAGCCAATGGAAGGCAACAACATGTAATCAGTTGGTTGTAACACAAATCTTATTTATTTTCCATCACACTCCCTGGTTGGTTGCTGGCTGTGACTATATTCCTTGAAAGTCATAGCTCCTGTTAAAACATCCTCTCTTATAGCTCAAGGACTTGCCACTTCTCATAACTATGCTCCCTTCCTGTCCCTTCATATTTAGGGGTAATAACAATTACTAGCCTTATTGTGGTCACCATCCCTTTTCTGTTCCCATTTACTTATCCCTGCTTGTGCATAGGTCCTTGACTAAACTCCCTGGAATTGCTCATTTTTACTGTATTATTGGTTTCTTTATGGCAATCTAGTTTATATGTCCATCAATCTAGGCATATTCACTGAGTCATCCATATGTATTGCCAGGAAATACTTGGTTAGAGAGGAGTAGAAGGGTTCTTTTTCTAGTAACATGATGGACTTGGATATTCAGATGAACTGAAAATAATTTACAATGCAGAAAAGCATTCAAAACAAATATTGCTAACAGCATGTAAGAACTAGATAGTAAATAAGGACTTGCTATGTAAAAAATTAAGTTGTGACAGGACACTGATAAATGAAGCAGTAAAGCTGATTTCAACTTGAGGGAATTTCCTGAACCTGGAAAACCTTTAATCTTGATGGCCTCATAAGATGCAAAGGTCAGGAGAAAATGTTTTGGGCCTTCGCAAGTTGGAGAGAAAAAAGTTCTGAAAAGTGACTATTTCTGCATAAGGTAGGAACCCTAAAGCACTGTAATCTCCACTCCCTTCCTAAGCACTGCAAAGAATGTTACCTGGAACAAAGCAAAGCAGGAACAAGGAATCCCTAAGAAGTTATAATTATAGGATAATTCTAAAAGAATACAAAAATACGTAACTTCTAAAATAGTAGTAGGCAAAATATAATGATAAAATCTAAATGTAAAGAGAAAGGAATAAAACAAAAGGAAAATATAATAAGTAATGTCAATAAGAAATCCAAATTTAGATGAAAAGTATAAACATAAATGCATCAGTAATCACGTTAAATGTAATGGACCAGGTGATCCAGCTAAAAAATAATCAGATTGTATTTAAAATACAAATTTGTTGTTATTCATGATACATGTTGAAAATGAAAGATACATAAAGGTTGAAAATGTAAAAGATATAGCATAAAGTTACTAACCCCCAAAAAGCTAGTGTAGCAAAATTAATATCAGATCAAATCAACTTTAAGACAAGCATTATAGGTATTAAAAAGATCACTTCATTGGGTAAGGATTGCAACTAATTGGGAAGATATACTATATATCTTGAATTTATAACTATGTATACTTGTATATCAAGTATATCTATATATACTTGAATTTATAAACACCTAAAAAATGACCTCAAATATATAAATCAAAAATTGACAGAACTACAAGGTAAAATGGACAAATTTATACTCACAGTAAGAGGTTTTGAAATTAATAAGATATAGAATATCTGAATGACCCGATTAAAAGGCATTTAGGCTAAATGAATGTATATATGATTCTATACCTGACAACTACACAGTACACATTCTTTTCTCCTGGGCCATAAAGGAGAACTCAAAGAATTGAAGTCACATATAAATAAAGTAGACATGATACATTCTAATGAAAATCCAAGTTGTTTATACTCAACCTCATTATTATACAATGATGCCAAATGGTGTGTAAGTGCCCAACGCATGGCAGAGAGTCATGAGAGGCTACTCCAACTTGAGTAGAAACATAAAGGACTTTTTATGAGAAGATGGCATCTGAAGTAAGCTTTAGGGAATGCTTGGGTTTTACAACATAGACACACAGATGGGCAAGATATATTTGGGTAATATTGAATAGAATAATGATGACAAAAAATGGATATCTGAAGGAAATAGAGTATAGAACCAGAAATTCATGGAAGAGTCTCTGGCAGTTTTTCTAGGTTAGAAAAGGACAGTGTTAGCCCATTATGGAAAAAAAAGAACCATTCAAATATAAAGATAGGAATATGCTCTAAGGGATTTTATTATATATATTTATATATATTCACATATATGTATGTGTACATATACAGTATAAAATTTAGTTGGAGTTTCTATCATTTTAAAGGAGTGACAGGTACTGGAGAAATAATGTTAGAAGAATGTCAGAAACAAAATTGCTGAGAAACACTGAACTCTGAATAACACTTGTTAAAGTAATTTTTCTTCAAAGTGTACATCTCAGGTTGTCTTTAGGTCTTTTAGCAAACAAACCAAAAAAACTCTAGACTGAATCAAAGCTGGATCATTTCCTAAAATCAAACCTGTCAAGACACAAAGCTGAAAACTTGAAAAGTTCTAGGTGAATGACAGATCTGTGTCACCTTCAGTCAACCCAACCTGCACTCCCCAGGATACAGAGAATTGACTGTACTTTCTGTTGACTTTGGACAATAGGTTTCCCACCTATATTCACTATGTTTAAGACCCTTGATGAATAGTCCTTCAAAGTGATTTCTGAAGTGTTTTTTTTTTCCCCTTTGTGGAAGAACTTCAGACTGGCAGCTCATGAAGGCTAATCTTTAGTTCTACGAATCCTCTGTTATCAGCTTCCAGCTCAGACTCCTAGGTTCACTGTGCAACTGACTGCTTGAAGAGCCATAAAATTGGTGTTTCACCATTGCACAGCTCAGTGACTCCTAACACCTAGCCTGCATTTGTCACAACACCGATCATTCTCTCCTAAAGTATTCTAGCTCACTGAATTTTTTTTGTGTGTCAAGAGTGGCTGCCATATCTATATGCATGCTATACACAAGTTGTCTGAACAAATTAAATTTTTATATCATGTTCTTCTGAATATTTTCTTCCATGTTGATGGCAAATATTTATTAAAGTCCACCCTTCTTTTAAACAAATTTTCAATTTTCTTAACATACTTCTTTTTTTTAACACATCATGAAAAATTCTCTCTTGGGGCTATTCTGAATGGGTTAATTGGTCTCATATGTAACAAAAGTAAGTAAGGTTGGATTCAACTGTACTAACATTTCTTGTTAATGGATATTTCCTGAAAAGCTAAAATGTACTACTTGCCAATAAATTTTAGTATAACAACAATTTGTGGATAATATGTTCAATACATCATTTTAAATTTCTGCTTAAGAAATGATAATGTGTACTTTCAAGTAGCTGTTAACAAATTAGAAAGTTAAATTCTTGAAATGTATAAAAATTATAAACAATATTACTAGTAAAGGTATGCTTTTTAATGAGTAATTTTCATTAAAATATATAAAATTTAGCAGAGGAAAATAGTAAATATATGCAAAGGTATGTACATATGTATATGCATTATATGTACATCCATAGGAGGAGATATGACCCAAACTAACTTATATAAAACTTGTCATCATGTCATCACTGATGCCATTAAGTTTTATGCAACTTAGAGTCATTTTTCTATTCATCAAAAATGATGCATAAAGTATTAAATTGTCTCTTTTAACTTGATACATTTATATTTTTGCTCTAAATTACATTAACAGATTTTATACTTTCTCCTCTTTTAAAAAATATATTCATTGATTTTAACCAGAAGTTCAGATTGATATCCGATACTTTAAATTTCCCAGTTTTGTTAGATTCTTAAGGACGAAGATTGACAATACTCGTATATTAGACCAATAGGTAAGACCTATGAAATATAAGACTAAAGTATGACATAGAGTCAATATTCAACTATTTAATTAATACAAATTATCTGTCTATCTATCTATAGAGAAGAACTTGTATCCTGATTCTTTTTCTATGCTTGATGAAATTCTTGGTTACCTCAGTGAGTTTTATATAAATGTCATGCTCTCCACTTCACTTTCCTGAGCTTATTTCATGAATGCAGATAATTACTTTGTTTAAAGTTTTATGGTCTGTATTAGTTACACAGCTTTTGGTTGTAAGAAACTGAAATACTAACATAAATAGACTGCAAAAAGTTGGAAGGGGGATGTATTGACTCATATAAATGTCCAAGTCAGTAGATTTTGCTTCAGACAAAGCTTTAGAACTCAAATGATGTGGACAAGATTCTCTTTCTCCTTCTGTCAATCTCCTTCTGTCCCTAGCTCTCTCTTTTTCTTCCTCTCTCTTTTTTTCTCCCTCCCCACTATTCACTTATACCTTCCTTGTTGGCTCCATTCTTAGGTAAGGCTCTATACTTAAGGTCCCAAGAAAGCTACCAAAAGATCCCAAGGCTACATGCTTACTTGTTCAGCCCTAGTGTTAAAATGAGTCATTGTTAAAAGTCCAGAAATTGAGTCAAGTCCCTGTTGGGATAGAATTAGATCTTTAACCAAGCATGATAATATCCTTGATATAATATGTCAATAAACTCAAGCTAATCAGGATGTATTTCTATAGCTTGGATTATGGTTAAACCTACTCACACTACATTACTGGGTAACGTTGGCAGCAGTTCAGACTGGGAGAGGGACAAACAATTGCCAAGAAAGCAAACATGATGAGCAAATTTCACTACACTGTTGTCTGAACTTTAGAGAATTCTGATTCAATGTTAAATAGGCAAGAAATAATTAGTTGATTTACACATATTTAATGTACTTTTGTCTAAACTTCTGAGTGAAGATGTTCCTGTACTAAAGCTCAAGGCTATATTTAGAACATAAACATTTAATGTATATAAATAACATTATATCTTGTTATTAAACAAGATATAACATGCATCAAACTATGTTTTAATCCATAAACTGTAAGCATTGCTCTCATTGCTAAAAAATAAACTCTCATTTTGTATCCCTTTCATGTTCTACCTCGATGCATATCATAGTAAGCAACTAGTGTGTTTATGTGTTTATGAGAAAACTTAAAAGTTAATTACCTTGGCTGTATTATGAGTATTAATTGTCTAAAACATTAAGGTAAAACGTTATCATCCTATATTTAAGATTAGTTTAAATTTAACAACTCACTCAGATTGTTTAATTAGTATTTGGAAAATCTAAATACATTATTCTGTGTTAAAAATGATGACAGTTTTTCATACACCTTGAATTTATTTTTGTGTATGGTGTAAGTTGGTGATTTTTCATTTTTTTTGCATGTAGGTGCCCAGATCTCCTAACATCATTTGTTGAAGAGGCTATTTTTACTCCATTTTATGCTTCTGCTCACTTTGTCAGATATTAATTGACCATAGAGACATGCGTTTATTCCTGGGCTCTCTGTTCTGTTCCATTGGTCAATGTGTCTGTTCTTATGTCAGTACCAAACTGTTTTGATTACAGTGGTCTTGTAATATAGTTTGAGATCAGGTATTGTGATCCCTCCTACTTTGCTCTTCTTTCTCAAAATTGCTGCAGCTATTCAGGGTCACTTATAGTCCCATATAAATTTTTGAAATATTTGTTCTATGTATGTGAAATATGTCATTGGTATTTTAATAGGGATTGCATTGAATCTATAAATTGCTTTGGATAATATGGACATTTTGATGATTTTTATTCTTCCAATCCATGCATGTGAGGAAGTCATGATACCATAAAAGTCCTAGAGGAGAACAGGGGCAGTAAACTTCAGATATTCCATGCAGCAATATTATTGCTGACATGTCCCCTAGTACAAGGGGCATAAAGGAAAGGATAAACAAATGGGACCTCACCAAAATTAAAAGCTTCTGCACGGCTAAAGAAAACATCAGCAAAATGAAAAGGGAACCAAACATATGGGAAAATATATTTGCAAATGATACCTCAGACAAGAGTCTGATTTCCAAAATATATAAAAAACTCACATGATTCCACTCCAGGAAGATAAGCAACCCAGTTAAAAAATGGGCAAAGGACCTGAACAGACACTTCTCCAAGGAGGACATACAGAGGATCCAGAGACACATGAAAAGATGCTCACTATCGCTAGCTATCAGAGAGATGCAAATTAAAGCCACAATGAGATACCACTTCACATCGGTCAGAATGGCCATCATAAACAAATCAATAAATAATAAGTGTTGGAGAGGCTGTAGAGAAAAGGGAATCCTAGTACACTGTTGGTGGGAATGCAGACTGGTACAGCCACTGTGGAAAACAGTATGGAATTTCCTCAGAAAACTTAAAATGGAACTGCCTTTTGATCCAGCAATTCCACTGCTGGGACTATACCTTAAGAACCCTGAAACATGAGTTCAAAAGAGCCTATGCACCCAATATTCATAGCAGCACAATTTATAATAGCTAAGTGCTGGAATCAACCTAAGTGCCCACCAGTAAATGAGTGGATAAAACAAAAAACAAAAAACAAAAACAAAATATGGTACATTCACACAATAGAATACTATGCAGCAAAAAGAAAGAGCTCCTACCCTTAGCAACAGCATGGATGGGACTGGAGAGCATTATGCTAAGTGAAATAAGCCAGGCAGTGAATGACAAATACCATATAATCTCACCTATAAATGGAACCTAATCAACAAAACAAATAAGCAAGCAAAATAGAACCAGAGACATTGAAAGACAGAACAAACTGATGGTAACCAGCAGGGAGGGGCAAGAGGGATAAAAGGTGAAGATAGGGGTTGGGCCATCAAGGAACATGTATAGGACACAAGGACAAAGCCAAAGGGGGTAGGTTTGAACATGGAAGGTAGGGATGGGTGGGATGTGGGTGGGTACAGAGACAAATAACAATAAAAAAAATAAAAAATAAAAATGATAAAAGAAGAACCTGTTATAACATGCAATATCATCTCAATTTGTATAGATTTCAGTTTGAATTTTTCTAAAATGAATGATAATCACTATATCCATGAGAAAAAGTTGATATGGCATAATTTCTTATAAAGCAGGCCTGTCTGGTTGCTTCTTTAACACTGGAGTTTTAAACATGTTTCAGTATATATCTTAACATTTCTTCTAAGCCTCATATATATATTGCTAAATTACCACAGAGATATAGCTGGATAGTGCTATTCTGCTTAGCTATGCCATTATTATACAGACATTTGGCATATTGCAGTGAACACTGATATCATTATTTGATAAGGAAGACAGTTGCTGATATAACACTTCACTCATAGTATACAAAAGTACTCAGATGTGCATCATGATTTAATTCTCAGAACACCTTGAGATACTAGAAAGTTAGGTACTCTTCTGTAGATGCAGACACTGTGGCTCCCCTCAGAGAGGTGGTGTGTTGGGCCAGCATGGGGACTTCTGGCTCACTGAGGACAGGCCAGCAGGGACGCATAGGGGTTCTGAATATTTACTGAATTAATCAATTAATTAAATCGAGTCTTTTAGAAGTCCTGTGCTTTTCTCACAACGAAACTCTTATTACAGTGCTGTTAACATATTTTAACAAATAGAGCCCAGGGTCACTTTGTGGGTTCAACATAGAAGACAGAAAAACAAAACAAAACAAAACAAAAAACTCCTCAAGGACTCTTCATTCCACTTTGAGGACATAGGCTCATCATTGTTACTTATACTTCCCACTTTGATCAATCAATAATCATTTTAGCAAGCTCTCAATCCAAAGGACTTTGAAAAGCTATGTGTCTACCACAGGGAAATTCTGAATGTATTCAGATATTTTTAGACTTCTTCAAAACATTTTTTATGCCCTTGTTGTCAAGAGAAAAACAGATGAGATTAAACAGGGGTCGTTGAGCCTCCAGGTCTAGAAACAAAAACAGAGGCCTTCAAGTTGAATTTCATAGTGACCAGATACAAGTTTAACAACACATAAAGAGAATTTCCTCTTTAGAACTCTAATGCTGAGGCTCAAGGCAGAAACCAGCGGTAGCATGACTTTGACCCTACCATGGGTAGTTTAACTACTTCAGTTTTATCCTATGTGGTCCAACAAGGCCTGACAAACTGCACTGCTGAACACAAGCATCTCTCCGGCAATGATGCGTGAAGACAGAGGGATTTTTTAGTCAATTGCAGGAATTAGGCTGTAATGCTTTCTACAAAGGGACTTCATCCTGCAGCTAGCTGACGACTACCCATTGAATCTTGGCAGGAAACAAGACTGCTGAAGCTGAAACCAGGAAGCTACGTTAAGCAGATTTTCACGAAAGGACAAAACCCTTTATTTGTAAAGCTGCTTTTCTTTATTACCATTCAAAATGTGTTTCCTCTTTTTTCAATCTCTCAGTTTGGTCAACTCTCAGTCTTTATCAAAATTAGCTCACAAAATTGCCCCTTAAAGAACCAGAGAAGATAATAAATGCTCACCTTTAAAAATGTGTTTTTTTTAAGCACAATCCTAAACATGTCAATTTAAGAGAGTAAAAGTGATCATGGCCCTTAAAAAACAAAACAAAACAAAACAAAAAAACTACCAGACAGACAAAAAGACATTAAATATGTTACCATTATGTGGAAGTTCCAGGGGGGTACAGGCACCGTTTTTGGTTCTATCTTTAGATGAAGAGATCAGTTTTGCAACGAGGGCCGCTGAGATGGGCTGCACTAGTAGAGAGGTGAGGTTTGTTCGGTCTTGTCTAAAGCTTCCAACTGTATTCAAGACATAAAGGAACAGAAGCCTTTGTTAAGAGAAATTAAAAACACTTGAAAGAGAAGTTTTTTGTCATCAGTATTTATATTAGGAATGGTAAGTTTATTTTGTTCATTCATTTGCTTCTTAGTTATATCTGTGTACTTATTAGAAATGACTTGAGGTACTTAATAAAAATTCAATCCAAATACTATTATGTATCCTAATTAATGCTAGCAGATTGAACTCACATACTTACCTCTATTCTCCACTGAAATGACAATAAAGGAATAAAAAAAGCATACATCCACAGGGGCCAAGAGAATAAAAGAGACAATACGATTCTACAAGCTGTAAAGCAGATGGATAATTGTCAACTGAAATAACAGACGAAGGAGATCAAAACCTAAGCCAGCAGAGAGGGGAAGCTGAAAAACAATGCAGTTTGTACCATACAACCCAGAGAGGTGTAAGAATAGACACCAGCTCCCAATTCAAGCAGGGATAAAGAAGGGGATAGAAATAGGAGAGCTTGATGACATTCTGAATGTGAGGGAGTGTCTCTCTCCTGTGCGCCTCGCTCACCCTGTCCACAAGAACAGTGTCTGTTTCTCCCTTGTTCAGTCCAGGAGAATACTGAAAGTGGGATGTAAGCAGAGAGACACCAGGTAAAGTGAATGATGTGTCCCATACTTAAAATGGGATGGTATTATGATTGCTGAAGCTCTTCAGAATTCTGCTGCCTTGGTGCTCAGAATTCTCCTTCCAGTTAGAGCAACAAAAAATTCACTTCTATTAAATATGACTAGGTCAGTTAGAATATATACAATACTTAAAATCTGAAAGGCTACCAATAAAACAACTCACCCAAGATACCCTACCTATGTTAAGAACCATCAGACAATAAATTCCAACCATACAAAGAACTTCAAACTAAGTTAATCAATTTTGGGACTTTTAAGTAGGCAGTCTCATCCAAGGGCAATGTTAAATTAAATGGCACGTGTACAGCAGACCTAGTGAACACAGGAGTATAATAAGGTCAGGAGGATTGGGAAGGAGGTTTTCCAAGGCAAAAATAAGGGAATACTGGGTACTGGTAATATCTTGGAAGAACATTTACAGTAAGATCAGAGAGTTAGCATTTGAAGAATTTCTAGATACAAAGAAAAATAATAAATTTATAAAATGAGACAAATCTAAGCTTTGAAGAGAACAAAGTTTTTCAAGAAAGAAATGTAATCATTACACAATGTGAATATTTACATAAGCATAATAATATAAACCATGGCTTTTTAACACGAAATTGGTATTATTCTATAGGAAAAAAAAGTCAAGGTATTTGTAAAATACCTTGAGTATTTGTAAAAGTGAATATTTATCTTCCACAGTGATATGTCAATATAATAGGTAAAACCAAAATGTGAACTCAACTCTTTAAAATGCTCTTGAGACAGAGAAAGGTAAATATTAAAAGCAGTTAACAATTTAAAATGTTGACAACAATTAAGTATTTGCCTTTGGGAGATAGAGCGTTGAGAGGATACAGGAAGTATGGGAGATGGTGACATACCCATCGAGCTGTTTTTGATTTATATACTTCTTTCAGTGCATGTTATATACACTAAAATATTAACTATATGTGAATATATACCTATAAAAAGGAAGACTTTAAGAGATTATATTTTAGCATTATGGCCAATTTTTTAAATTTTATTTTCTTTGTTTTTTTTTTCCCTACAATGATCATGGATTCCTTGTAAAAAAAAAAAAAAAAAAAGGACATAAAAGGGAGAAAAATAATAATTATAGTTTTATAAATTAAGCTTCATAGGAATATTTGACTATATTCCTCTTTAAGTTTGAGGGAAAAAATAAATACTTGTGATAACACAAGTAAGGGAAAGTATATAAGTACTCAGAGTAAAGAAAAAGGAGAGAATAAAGTAAACTGTACTTAAGAAAAGAACTAAAAGATACCTTATCCAGTTTATATATTTATCTTGACTCAGAAAAATAAATACACAGCCGAATGACTTTACTGGGCAGCCAATAATGTTTGTGAACACAGAGCTATATTTTTCAGAACTTTTATTAGGGAAAATAATTGCCAAAGGTTTTCTCAGAATTTAATTTGATAAGACTGCAGGGGGTACAGAACTCAATGATACTGGTATCTAGGCTCCAGGAAGCAAATTATAAATAAGAAAATATGTTACAGAAGCTTTTCCTTAATTCATCAACTGGAAAACCACAAGGTTAAAAAATAATATTTAGCTTAGGCCTGTGGCAACCATATATAAGCCATGGCTTTGAAGAAAAAAATAATGAAGATTCAAGCTTAGAATTGGTTTTATTATATAAGCACTCTGCCACTCTTCTAATTTAGTAGCCCCTTTGCTATGGATGTACGGCAATGCATTTTGACCACCGTGCAGCTCATTGCTTCTTAGCCAATGTGTTGTCATACTACCAAAACAAGCTATACAATTTGCAGAGCCCATAACAAAATCATACAGGACTTCTTGTTCATATGGTATGGAGAATTTCAATATGGCAGTAGCAGAGAGTTAAATTAGGTGTGGGTCCTTTTAAATGGGGTTGTCTTGGAGGTTACACAAGTTGCATGCCCATGAACCAGGTCCTGATTCACACAGAAGATGCTAGCAGCAGTATAGCTTGCTGAGGTAAGTTACAGGGGACTCTCAGACCACAAGGAAATTGCTCTTAGCCACAAATGACCAGGCCTGAGTGTGTTGCTCTAGCTGTACTTGAAGTCATAGTGATACATATCTCAAGACATAAGCAGTGTGCACATCAGCTGGAAAGCCTTGGTATAGTCATCGCCTCTGCTTCTCCCAGTATGTGTTTTCTCCCTCAGCCATTACCTTGGAAAGTTGTAGTGTCTATGAGACAAGGAAATACAGTAGTTCCCCCTTATCTGCTGTGTTACTTTTCTAAGTTTCAGTTACCCATAGTCAACTGAGCTCTGAAAATATCACATGGAAAATTCCAGATACAAAAAAAAAGTAAGTTTTAAATTTCACACCATTACGAGTAGCATAATAAAAGTTCTCACCATTCTGCCTCATCCTGCCCTCAATGGGAACCATCCCTTTGTGCAGCACGTCCACATAGATTAGTCACTTAATAGTTGTTGTCTTGGTTATCAGATCAGTTATCAGGGAGAGACCACGGTCACTTAACTTTGCATACCATGTATTGTTATATTGATTTTATTCTATTATTCTTATTGTTGTTAATCTCTTACTGTTCCTAATTTACAAATTAAACTTTATCATAGGTATGTACATATAGGAAAACAACAGAGTATATGTAGGATTTCATAGTATCCACTGTCTCAGGCACCCACTGGGGGTCTTAGAACATATCTCCTGAGGATGGGAGGAATACTGTAATATTTATGAAAAACATACATTCTGTTGTTTTGAAATTTTCATGGATGTTAGGTGTTAATACATTACTAACAAAATGAAACTTCTTAAAATTCTGCATAATTTCACCATTCCCCAGTTCAAATACTCAACTCTTTAGCTTGCCATTCAAGGCCCTTCACAATCTCAGACGTATTTCCAACATTATTTTCCATCATTCCTCTCCATATGTCTTATCCTAAAACTTAAGCTGTCCCCTATATTTTCTGTGATTCACATCCTCTATGTTCTTGCTTAAGCCCTTCCTTCCACTCCACTTGCTCTTCTCACACATCACCTTTGTCTGACCCTACCTCACAAGTCACTTTCTTCAAGCTTTCTCTGACATGCTCAGCTCTGTATGATATATTTGTACCTTTTTGTAGTGGTCGCCATTTCTAATTAATATTATCACTATGTGCAAACACTTTGTTTTTCCCTCTTAACAACAAAGTGTCTAAATTCCTTGAGGGCAAGGCCCGAGTCTTCTACCTTGTGTGATTCTCAAAACCTCCCAGATTGCCAGGAACAGAACAGGAGCTCCATAATTAATGGAGAGACAAAAGAAAAAATCAAGAATTACTTGAAAAATAATTTCAGTGACTTTCTTTTACTGGTTTTCTGAATGCCTAGAAAATGGAGTAGAGGTACAAGCAAAGAATGAATTATGATTTTATTAATCCCATGCTTGCTATATGTTTATGATTTCTCCCCAGCTAACTGCTATCCCACAGCTGACATATTACATAGGCTTTCAAAACCCACCCATCCCTTCAACTCACTGATCAACCTTGCTCTAAAATTACCTTTTGTGGTGAGACGTATTTCTACAAATAAAATCATTTTTGTGATATATTTACCTGTTAATAAAAGGTCAATAACCACATTCTCTTTTCCTCTAAAATGATCTATTTAGCATATGAAACAATACATTTAAAAGTTAAATATGAATGAAGCTTTGACTGTAATTGAACATACACAAATCTTTGATTTGTTGTTCTGTATAACTAACATACTTGCATTCATTTTGAAATATCTGAAGGAAATGGTTCATTAATTTTTCACCTTCAGCTGAATGGAAATTTGACAAACAGTTCACTTCTGAGATCTGATACTAAAAGCGGGACTTTACAGGACACTAGGAGGCTTTGAATACATTCAAACACATGTACAATTTTTATTCAGCTATATTTTAAAACATTAATTAACTCTAAGAATCCATTTGATATGAGATAAAAATCAGGAAGATGAAAAAGGTACAATGTAGAGAAGATTCTGACATTACATTCTAGCACTCTAACTTTCAGACTGCAGCATTTATAGCATGCCCTCTACATTGTGTTTGCTCAATAAAATCTGATTGACATCAGCTTTTATTTTCCTAGATAGCTAGTTCTCTCTTCACCTTATGCACTCTTTGTAATCAGATAAAGATTCAAATTGATCCATTTCTTCAATAACCCAATTTATGATACAATGCCAAATTCATCTATGGAAAGAGGAAATTGGATATAGAATCCCAAGTTTGACTCCATCACTGCCTCACTGTTTCAAATGTAACATAGAAATAATTTCATTATGATGATATTGTCATCCCATATACAATACCTGAACAACCAAAGTGACACTGAAGGGTCTTCATAATGTTAATTTGCTGAAATAAAGAATATATGAGCTCAGAGGCCCAGAGACTGAACCATAATGGTTGACATTTAGAAGTAATGATTTTAAAAATAAGTAAAATGTTTTCTACTTGTACATACTTAATAGTTTGTGTATTATTCTTTACATGTTGTTGATGTCCACTTCTTCAATCATATATGGTTATGTGTGTAAAGAAAGCATGTACCCTGTGAGCTGCCAGCACTTTTTTTGTGAGGCAAAATGGAATTACTATTATTTTTAATCCCCACCTGAGGATATGTGTATTGATTTCACAAAGAGAGAGGAAACAGAGAGAGATACCTCAATGTGATCAGTTGGTTGCCTCCTATAAACACCCTGGCTGGGGATCATACTGCATCCTAGGTATAAGTCCTGACTGGAATCGAACCCTAAACCTTTGGTTGTATTGGGTGATGCTCCAACCAACAGAGACACACTGCCAGGATACTAGATGAAATTATTTTAAACTCAATTGAAAAGTCAGTATATACAGGAAATTCCATTTACTCAGATTATTGGGAAAAAATGAACCCTTAGAAACTAGATATTTTAGACTCTGGGATCCTCAGAACCAAGGCACCATTAAGGTGAAATAATAAAAAAATGTTCTGGTAAACAAAGCAGAATCCTGTGTGGATCAGTGATGATACTACTTCTCCATTTGGGAGGATAGCAAAATTTCTTTATAACTTAACCCTCAGAACCTGACTATGCATGTACACATGTGTGTGTATGTGTGAAATGTGAGATTCATGTGATATAATGTAAGCATAGATCCATTCTATTCAATGTGTAGTCCTTGGACAAACAGCACTGGTGGGAACTGGAAACTCACTACAAATGCAGAATCTCAGACCCTTCCCGGGAACTTCTGGATCAGAATCTGTACTCTAAGACTCCCAGGTCACTCATTTGCACATCGGATAAGCACTGGTCTAAACCATTATATATTTTATATATTTTTGTAAAACATAAAATTATATAGTTATATAATATATAAATATCATATATTATATACACTAATATATAATTATATATGCCATACATAATTATATTATATAATATGTAAGATTATATATTTTATTAAAAATTTTGTAAAAAATAGGATGCCTGAACTAACAAGGAAAATGGGGACAGATTCATAGATGGAGAGCAGATTGACAGCTAGTGGCAGGTGAGGTGAGGGTTGGAAGGACTGAGCAAAAAGGAAAAAGGACTCATAAAGGTGGAAAACAGTGTGGTAACTGCTGGGGGTGGTGTATAAGGGGACTAAATAGTAATGGAAAAATACAATAAAATTAAATAAAAAGTAAAGTAAATATTTTTTTAAGAAAGTAGGATGAAGCATACTAGACTGAAGTTGTTACCTTACCCAGAATTAAAGATGTCAGAGCCTTTGACTATGCCAATAAATCCCAAATCAGTAGCTTCCTCAGAAAGTTTCCCAGAAAATGGGTGACAGATGAGGCCACTAAATTTAAATTGGAACTTTAGATTTGCTTTTGCTTTTGTTCTTCCTCTAAAATAAATTTGGTGATTTAAAGATCAAAATTACATTAACCACTCTTTATTTCAATCATGAATAAATACTTTAACAGCTAAGTGATTTCACTTTTTTTCCTTTATTAGGTTTCCAACTATTATAATTAATTACAGCAAATGATTGACATAATGTGTAAATACTTCCTACTTGCTAGAAAACCAATCAATCAGAAACTTTAGAGAGTAGAAATTTTTAAAACACAATTTATGCTGCATTTTTGGGGAAAAGACCCAAATATCAAATGAACAAGTTGATATCAGTGATGTTGTCCCAGAATGCGTATTTTATGTGGCCATCTCCAGAGAACTGCCACTTTGACGGAAATAATACCGATAAGTAACTGGCATAAATGTTGTTTCATTTTTATATTAGCCCACTGAATTTATAGTTATTTCTCTAAACTGACCAGTGCACTACATTGGCTATTTTGTTGTCCTTGTAAATATAGCTAGCCAACCCTTTATTATTTTAGTATCTCATAACCTGCTGGTTACAAATATCACCATCTTCCCCCAAGCTAGTCAAATTCAGTGCTATGTTCCTTAGGTTATCGTTAAAATAAAATACTTAACACTTAAATGTGCTTTGTATTATGTAGTCATCTCAGAGTTGGTTTATACTCTATCTCTGCATAGATATACATACATATACAAATACGTATACATATATACATTTTTACTATATAGGAATTTTTTTAAAGATTTTATTTTTAGAGAGACAGGAAGGGAGGGAGAAAGAGAGGAAGAGAAACATCAATGTGTGGTTGCCTCCCATGCACCTCCCAATGGGGACCTGACCCACAACCTAGGCATGTGCCCTGACTGGGAATCAAACTGGTGACCCCTTGGTTCACAGGTCGGTTCTCAATCCACTGAGTCACACCAGTCATGGCCATATAGGAATTTTATTACTGATAGTTATAATTAAAATGAAAATTACTATTTTTTAAAAAATTACATCACATTTCTTACCTCCTCTTAAATATAAATTGTTTGTCTAGAAGCTGGCTGATGCCAGTTTACTCAAATCTTAGGTGTCACTTTCTCTGGGAACTCAAGTCCTTGGATGTGCCCCAACGTTAAGTCCTTGCTTACACATTTAGTAAATACTGTTCTGTTCTAATTTCCTTCTTACTTTTAGCTCACTGTGCAGAATATAAACTTCTCTGGGGCTATTTCACTGTTGTATTCCCATGGTTTAGCATGCTGAGTAGTAAAAAGTAGGGGATCAGCAACTCTGTGGATGAATGATCCTTCCAATGTTCAAGTGAATAATTTATTTTGTCTAATTGTAAGCTTAAAACTTATGATATTAAACTTGTAATCACAAAATCTTAAAAATAAAGATACAGATGGTCTCGTTTTATTTCACTGGTCCTCTCTTAAGAAAGCAACCTACAATGTTCTCTAGTAATTATCATTTTAATAATTAGGTAATGTGTTTACAAACACTCATACTTACTTTGACATTAAAGGGAGTGGAAAGTAATATACTCATTAGTAGAGCAAGTGTCTGTATATTCTGGTAGTAAAAGAACATGCATATTATGTAGAGCAAATTTTTATTTTAAAAGGTAGAACAGAGAAAAAGTTCTTGTTAATATCAGTTTGTTAATATTTATATTAATATTTGCTAATTTAATTTAGCTTCTCCTTTTATAGTTATTTTATTCAAAGCTATTGATCATGAATGACACAAGGTAAAATAGAGCTAGACAGCTTTTTTAATGAGTAAAAATATTTTTGTGTGTGTTTGTACATATAAACTCAAGATTTAAGTGGTAAAGTGAAATTATTTGGAGCAAGAGATCTCAAAATATAAATTGCCATCATTTTCTTCCTTCAGGAAAATAAGTTTTTGATCATACATATATTTGTGGTTGTGTTGTCTTGGAATTTGTTTAAAACTTGACAAATATTCAATTAAGGAACAGTTTTTATTATAATATTTAAACATTTTGTTTAATAGAAAGGTGCTATTTCTCATTTTTGTCATTATACAGGAAATAAACATAATATTTAATTATATCGTTCATTGAAATATGGTATACAAAACAACTAAATATATTGTTATTTACAGAATTATAAGACCATAGTTTTATAAATATTTTAAATGTTTTTATAGTTTAAAATACATTGATACAATTACTTCAAAAACAAAGTCCATTCCTATATTTCTGGTAGATGATGGTCTTCATTAATGACAGGTTCTCTAAAGACATTTCTGTAATCTGATCCTTTCTTCTCTAAACAGGACTTCCTTTGGTGTAGGCTTTATCTCACTCAATTCATATTTATAAATTTGCCTTTTTAAATGAATATTTAGATGTACAACAGTAGTGGTAATACTCAGATACTGACAAGTGTTTTCTTAATTCTATTTCCAAAGAATAATTGGTTAAATAATAACTGATTTCCTATTTTATATGATTTTAAATATTTCTATTCTTTTGTATTCATCATTATGTACTCTGAGACAATTTCATTCCCAAAGCATTTCAAGAACATGAACATTTGGAAATAAACCATAAACTATATCATAAAAAATAAACTAAGAGACAGATAAAATATCTTATTTGTGCTTTACTTCGAGGAGAGTAGTCTAGATTCATAACTGGAATAATTGGCCATCTGCACATTACTTATAATATAAGCAAAGCAATCCTCCTTACAGGCATACCCCTGAGAAGCTTTTCAATCTCAGATTTGAAGGGTCTGAAAATTGAAATTATTTGCAAAGTTTATAGTTTTAGAAAAAGAGTAGTTTGCATTTTTTAAAGATAGCAAATCAACTATGTGAATGTATCTTGTTTTGTGGTTGTTGTGAAAGTATGCAAGCATTAATTTACAATAAAATTCTTCATACATGATTTTAATGAGAACACATTATTTTATGAGGCTGATTAGATGAACAGACAGAAAACCAGTGCTTTATTTCTGGATTTACTTGTTTTTCAGTTGTTTTATAATAATACAAGCAAAACATTATTAACACTTCCTCTCTTGACGTAAATGTGAGATTACATGAGCTATCACACATGAAGTGCTTCTCAGTTTTTCAGGGTTTTGTGTGCATTTTCTGTTTCTGACTTGAAAATACTGACCCAGGTAAGGGACCTTGCCCTGGAGTCCAAAACACCAGTATCTGGTCCTTATTCTGTCTTTAACTGGGAAGTGACTCTGGGAAAACTTTCATCTTTTGTACCTTTCAACTCATTACCTATACACAATTTGTCTTAGGATTGCCATTTTTAAGACTTTGATTCAAAATTTGTCCGTGAGAGATTAGTTAAATAAACTAATTTCTTACAGTTTCTCCTGCAAAATGTGTTTTGAAATACTATACAGCACTTAATAGTCCAGACAGGAATTTAAGAGAAAACTTTCTTATCTTGATGTTGACAAAGGCTGCCTGTGTTTATATGGTTGTATCTAAATTTTGAGGTGGATATCCTACTGTCATTACAGAAAAGTCCTTTATATCTGGAGTGAGTAATATGAACAATTTCAATAAATTCTTCTCCTGACTTATAATTTTCCTTACAATATCATTAAAATTACTTTTTATTATTAATCCCATATAGAATTGTGACATGAAAAATATCACTGTAGTATTTTGCTGTAGTGATGACATATTGTAGAAGAAGATATATTTGGGAAAAATAGAGATTTTTAAACATATACCACAAAACAATTCCCAGTTAATAAGCACTGATGGGTCATCAAGAATTTTTTGTGCATAAACTCTAGTTAAAATACTCTATTATTAATGCTTTTTTTCTGAACTTAGACATATGAGAATTTTCTTACAAAAAATCCCTGTGATTTCTTTTTGTAATTTAGGAGTTTGTTCTGGATTTACATTTCCTCAAAGTACTTTATAAAATGAGACCCAAATTCACATTTAAAAATTCTGAAATAAATATTTTGCTGCTTTGAGTATTTTCTTCCTAAGGTAATATTTTTTAGTGTATTGGAAGGTCATTTCAATAAATAATAGGTCTCCTTTGAAGTCATAGCAAAGGCTGTACTAGCACAGGGGGAGACATGGAAGTATGGTTGTGCTCAGCACAGTCCTAATGGTCCAGTTAATAAGCGAGGGTGTTCTTTCCGGACGCGCATGGTGCCTTTGTTAGGTCTTTTGTGTAGGACTTCAAACAGCACCATACACAGTCATCTTTTACAAGCTTTTCCACGATAATGAAGGTTGAACAAAAATTCAAGATTATTCACTTTGTCCTAAATTTTCTTTCTAGTTTCTTCATTTAATCTTCATAATAGTATATTGATATAATATTATACCCTATACTACCTATCAAGGATCTTTTGGGCCACTCTTAATCAACATCATGAATGCTTCTTAGACGAAGTAGAAAAGACAAAAGAATTTTTAATAACTGGATAAGAAAAAGAAGTCTGGGAAGTTATTCCAGAGCAAGAAGAGATTCCTGCCTGACTACTCTATTTAACTGCTGTACTGCAGCCATTGCATTGGGATGGGACAAGGGAGGCCAGCAGAAGAGCTGGGCGGGGATAGAAGATCCAAAACGTCCAGCTATATGACTTAAACTATTCAGTAAATGAAAGAGCTTCAGAGTGGCCAGAAAAATCAGTCTTTCGCTAAGCATGTGAAATGAACCACCAAAGCAAAGAGGCAGCAGCGGACCTGAAGAGAACTGGTACAACCTGAAATAAGGAAGCACAGATATTGATAAAGGATGATGTTGAATTCAGTGGAACAAAAAATGAACCACTAGTGGGTGTGTGGCCCAGCACTGTCCCATAACTGGTCAGTGGTCAGCATGTCAGCTCCATGAAACAAGGTTTCTTGATTCCTCACTGGCGTTAAGAGATACTTGAAAAGTACTGACTCGAGCCCTAAAGTACAAATACTAGGACTGCTCTCTCTATATACATCTGCCAGTGTGTTATCCTTGCTTTGACAGATTTTTTTAAACAATGTATAAGTTCTAAACTATAAAAAATGTATACAAGAGAGATGATTCCAGGCAAAAGAATCCATATGAACAAATTAGCTGTGGCAGGAAAATAAAGGTATGAAAGGGAAAGAAAAGTAGTGATGTGAACTGGCAATTACTATATATGATATAGATTAAGGTAGGGTTACAGAATCTTCATTGTGGTAGGTTTTAGACAATTGATTAAAAACCATGAAAAGTAAGTAAGAACTTTTATAGGGTTTTGGATAGAGAACTGATACCATGAAAGGGGATTTCAGAAATATTGATGTGCAAGTGATCTGTAGAAAGGAAAAGAACTAGAAAAAATGCAATGAAAACAACAAAAGTAAATTCTATGTGTGCCAGGCAGAGCTTGGTATTTGGTACTGGTTATATCATTCCTTTGCCATATTTTATATATGATACAACTTTTCAAACTAGTTATTGTTATTTCCATTTTACAGAAATAACTCTAAAGCCCAGGTATTTCAAAATGCTTAGAGTCACATGGTTGGTAAGCAACAGAAGTGGGCTCTTTTAGATTCCTTTAGAACCCCAAATTAAGGTTTTGGTGTCAAAACTGTTAGAAGCTATTTCAGTTTCTCAGCGAAGTAATATGTGCATGAAGGATATCTCTGGAAGAATGATCCATGTGAAAAGCCTGAAGAGGCAGAACTGTCAAGACTTGGCAATAGGGAATAGGGACTAGGGAAGCAATAGGGAAGCAATTAACATTTCGATCCTGGATGTGTAGGAGAATGAAAGTCCTATTAATACCACATTTTGGTAGCAAAACTATCTTGGAGGTAAAGAGAAGTAAGAGTATTTTAAGTAATTACATTTAGCAATTATTATAAAGCTTTTATAAATAAAGTGAAAACAATCCTTCTCACCTTTTCAAACTGCAGTTAACCCCACAGGTTGCTTGCTGAACACTTTGCCAATGCTTGCACAAATGACATCCTTTAAACTGCAGTCTCCCAGGCCATAAAGTGAGGACAAAAGCTGCCAAATACCTAGCTCATAGCTAGTCTTTAGGATTAATGAGAACACTCATAAAGTGCTTTGAGCTCCACAGAATAGGTACAATATAAATGAGCCACATTATTCCAGTGACAAATACTATCCATATACTGTCCAATAGAACTGAAACAAATGCAATCTCTTGTTGCTCGTTTTGATAGCACATATTGTCTTGCTGTCACCTCTTTCCATTCTTTTGAGGTTCCCATGGGAAGAAAAAATAAACATTTCTGCTTCATGCCCCACTTGTGGAGCATACTGAGAAACACAAATCAAACAGATAATAGGACAGTCGATGTTCACTTCCTCATAGTGCTTTTTGTATAAAATGAAATAAAAAGAGCAACACACTTGCAAGGTTGCTTCAAAGAAAGTATAAATCATATGAAAGCAAGATGGTTATTTTTAGAATGTGTTATGTTAAAGTCAAATTCATTTTTCAATATAAAAGAAGACATTAGCTACAGTACTTTTTGCAGGCATTCAGGATTTATTTGAACTATTCAAAATTTCAAAATTGTTTTAAGTTTCAATGAAAATACCAAAACATGCTAGATGTATAAGATTCCAAGTACAACCTCTTCTGATCTAATGTTGATATTAAAATTAAATAATTCTCCAAAATCAATAAGATATCCTAAGAACATTAGCTAATGTCACACTAATGCCATATCATAATATATAGATTCAACAGTCTAAATCTGTTTTTAGTTATCAACAGAAAATGCATAAATTTTTAAAATATAGTTACTAGGCATTTTTATGAATCTACTTCTGGCTAATTTTATATGTTTAGTAATTTATGTAATATTCAGATGAGAAAAGCTCATTATTGAAATAATATATAGACCATGCCTATGGTAAACAGAGATATAGGTAAGATATAAGTGAGACTCACATACAAATTTTAGCTAGAAGACAAATTACAGTTACAAGTAATTTAGTTTAGAAAGAAGGACAAAGTAGGAGTGATCACAATACCTGATATCAAACTATATTATAAGGTCACAGTAATCAAAACAGTCTGGTACTGGCATAAGAACAGATGTATACAACAATAGAACAGAATAGAGAGCCCCAAAATAAACATGTCTCTATGGTCAATAAATATTTGACAAAGAGGGCAGAAGCATAAAATGGAGTAAAAATAGCCTCTTCAACAAATTGTGTTAGGAGATTTGAACAGCTACATGCAAAAAAATGAAACTCGATCACCAACACACACCATACACAAAAATAAATTCAGGGTAGATAAAAGACTTAAATATAAATTGTGACACCATAAAAGTACTAGAGGAGAAAATAGACAGGGAAATTTCAATTATTCCACATAGCAATATTTTCACTGACATGTCCCCTATAGCAAGGGACATAAAGAAAAGAATAAACAAATGGGACCCTGTCAAAATAAAAAGCTTCTGCACAACTAAATAAAACAGCATTAAAATGAAAAGAGAATCAGCTGTATGAGAAAACATATTTGCAAATGAAACCTTGCACAAGGGTGTAATCTCCAAAATATATAAAGAACTCACACAACTCCACTCCTGGAAGACTAACAACCCTATTAAAAATTTGTCAAAAGACCTGAACACACACTTCTCTAAGGAGGACATACATAGGATCCAGAGACATTTGAAAAGATGCTCAGCATCACTAGGCATCAGAGAGATGCAAATTAAAACCACAATGAGATACCACTTCAGACCAGTCAGAATGGCCATCATAAATAAATCAACAAACAAGTGCTGGAGAGGTTGTGGAGAAAAGAGAACTCTAGTGCACTGTTGGTGGGAATGCAGACTGGTGCAGCCACTGTGGAAAACAGTATGGAATTTCCTCAGCAAACTAAAATTGGAACTGCCTTTTGACCCAACAATTCCATTGCTGGGATTATACCCTAAGAATCTTGAAACACCAATTCAAAAGAACCTATGTTCATATGAACATATGAACCCAATGTTTATAGCAGCACAATTTACAATAGCCAAGTGCTGGAAGCAACCTAAGTGCCCACTAGTAAATGAATGAATGAAAAAACTGGTGCATTTACACAATGGAATATTATTCAGCAGAAAGAAAGAAGGAGCTCGTATCCTTTGCAACAGCATGGATGGAACTGGAGAGCATTATGCTAAGTGAAATAAGCCAGTCAGTGAAAGATAAATACCATATGATCTCATGTATAAGTGGGACCTAATCCAAAAACAAACAAGCAAACAAAATATAACCAAAGACATTGAAATAAAGAACAAACTGACGATAACCAGAGAGAAGGGGAGAGACTGATAATGGGGGAAAATAAGGGTTGGGCCATTAAGGAACATATGAAAAAGACACATGTACAAAGCCAAAGAAAGAGGGTAAATTTCAGGGTGCAAGGCAGGGATGGGTGGGGTAGGGGGCATGGTGGGGTGAAAATGAAGACAACTGTACTTGAGCAACAATAAAAAAATTAAAAATTAATTGCAAAGAAATAGTTTTCAGTGCAATATAATCTGTAAAATATAAAATAAAATATGAATGGGAATTAGAACAGAAATAATAAAGATTCCCTTTAAAACTGAATTTGAATTATTTAATATATACAGGAAATACTATAATTCAAGAATATTTCACAATAATACCATAGAGACAGTATGGTGGTTACAAGAATTAAATGGGGTTGGGGGAGCTAAAGGACGGTAAAAGGAGGATAAACAGCAATAGACAGGGACTTGACTTTGGATGGTAAACACCCAGTACAATATCAGATGATATATAATAGAATTGTACACGTGAAATCTATATAATTTTATCAACCATTGTCACCCCAAATTAATTCAAATTTAAAAAATCCCAAAACATGTTGAGTAGAAAATGGTCAGATGGAATATATCCAGAAAGTATCCAGCCAGGATTAGAGACAGATATCGAAGAAGACATAAGATACGAGAAACATTGTACATAGGACAATGAAGCCTCAGTCCCCATCAAAGTAGGTACCTCACACAGTTCTCCCACTTGCCATTATCTGCCCTGTTGCATTTTACTGAATCATCAACAGTTTGAAGTCCCTTCCTTTAAAAGGTGATTTTAGTTTTGGGAAAAGCCAGAAGTCACAGGGCACCAAATCTGGAATGTAGGGAGTCTGAGTCACCTGGATGACTTGGTCTCACCAAAACAATCTGCAGGAGATGTGATGCATGAGCGGGTGTGTTGTCGTGATGAAGCTAAGCTGCCAATCACCAGTTGCCCATAGTTGTGATCTTCTGTAACATCTGAACAGTTTCTACAGAGGAATGTCCAAGCTTAATGCAAAATTTGATGCAGATTCTTTGCTCTACTGTCTGTCATTTTGAATGTGATGGCTACACAGCATACATGCTCACTCAACATCTACCACCCCCACTGACTAGTACAGCGAAATCATCATTATTCATACATGTGCCTTCCAGTCCACTCTGCCAGAATACATCAATGTTACACAAACCATTGTCATTATATTAACAATGACTGGAGGTTTTTTGGACAGACATTATATATATATATAGTTACTATTTATGTAAAATGGAAAAAAATAGCAGCACTAAAAATTTTACACAGAAGAGTATGCAATGATAAGATTGGTGCTCTGAAAGTTCATTCATACTGTATCAGAGAATTGAATGGAATTTGTAAGAGTGTAATGGAATTTCCTAGCAGTGAAATCAGTTAGGTAGCAGTTGCAATTGTCTAGATGATAATTACTATTGGCTTTGACCAGAGTGGAGACCATGTAGAGAAATATAGGACTTAGGACTCATTTAAGCAGTAGACTCCACAAGACTGACAGAAAAGATTCAGAGTGGAGAGACTGGTAGCAATCTAGGAAACTTCTGGCTTGAGGCTACTGGTCACTTCTTTTTACCCTTCAAATGATTAGTTAACTCTGGGCTGTACTCCACTATCCTGCCCCCAACTGTCCACTCAGATATCTTTCTGCCTTCCTGCACCAGTATGAAATTTATGAACTGAGGGAAAGTTCTCTGTTTTGCTAGATGGCAAGCAGTGTTGGGTGGTCTATAAACTGGGTGTTTTGCACTTCTGAAATGGAATGAAGTGTGAGATCTTCAAGAAAATGCGTACTTAATACTATATTTATTAAGTAATTCTTTCATTTCAGTATTATACAGCAAAGAGTATTTTCTTTTCAGATACGCTTTTTTGGAACACTTCTCATACTCTAGCTGTATATTCAAGGTACAATAGAGACACTGGCGTGATACTACCTGCTGTCATGGAGCCAGCAATTGAGTAAGCAGGTAGTCTTTACAAGCAAATGATGATTTCCCACTTGAAAATTTGGAGGAGGCTAGATACGTTCTGCACTGAAATCTAGGTGATGCATACATAGCTATAAACATGAACACTGAGTGACATGTACATTTTAGATTAGTGTCCTTCATGCTCTTCATTGTGTATGTGTTTCCCCTCTACCAAAAAATCAGTGAAAAAGATTCAGTCAGAAAAGAAATGACCCAAATAAACACAGATGAACAGTTAATATGTAAATGAGGAAGAGATTACAAGTCCATGTTTCTACAACTTCAACTGAACAAATCCAAATATTTATAAAATATTATATAAGAGTATGAACCTAATAGCATGAAGAACACTAAGCAATATTTGGGTAAAGATGGAAGTACACTGAATGACTATAAAGTTTTCCTACTTGAGAAAAAGAGGTGTACACGTAAATAAAGTTAGAAAATATGTCTAATGAAAAGGGCTAAAGAAGTGTTAGTCACTTAGTCCAAAAAGTTAAAAAAAAGAAAAAAACAACTAATGTATCTAAGGGTGTGAGATGTACATCAAGTAGAATGAAGAGCTATTTAAAGACAGAAACTAAGCTATACAACTATTTCAAGTTATGAACACTAAGTAAAGCCTTAGCTATGTTAAACAAAAAAGTTTCACCATTACAGCTTTTCTGAAGGAAAGGGTTTATGGAGCCAAATGCCAGCTCCATAAAGGACGCAGGGCCTGAGGTGTGCACTCTGAACCACCAGCTGCAGGGCTACATGGAAAACACAAACCTGTCTGCTACTTTGGAATTTACAGGCTCTTTCCTGTGTGGAAACAGTTTGGGAACAATATACCGTATTTTGCTGTGTATAATGCCCATTTTTTGCCCCAATTTTTGAGGGGAAAATAAGGATGCACATTATACATGGGTAGTACTAATTCCATATCTATATACATGTTTTTAATATTTAAATTTATGCTTATGCATTAAAAGTATAACTCTAGAAAACAATAATGATATTTGTATGCAAGATACTACCCTGGAACACAATAATCAGTTTTGTTTGTAAATATAAGTAAATAAATAATTGAATTTAAAGATTGAAGCAAATGATTTTTTCCCCTGAAAGTTTGGGCCAAAACCGTTGAAAGAATTTGTACTGGCTGTAGAAAAAGGGGAGAGTAGAAGATGAAGTGGGGTTAGTTCTATGACAGTTGCGTGGTCCACGAGGAAGAAGTCTTTGCTACTCTGCACTGGTGGTGGGGGACAGTCCGCAAAGTTCATGTGCAAGAAGAAAGTAAATGGGCCTCATCATCTGTGGAGCCTGACTATTCTTTACAGGTAATCAGGAAAATAGACACCAGGATGCTAATTCAAAGTTTTGACATACATTCAAGAATGTAAACAGTCTTCTGTTGGCTTTGCCCTGCTGTTGTTAATTGATTAACCTCTCTTGTCTCTTACTTCCACCCTTCAGCCTGCTGTAATTAATTTAGGACATCTCAGAATTCACTCCTTGTCAATGGACAGTGTTTTGAAATTGTACTTGTGTTGGCCTGGAAATCTGGCAACATGTTTTATAATTTTCTTGTCTAAAAACATTTTTAAAAATATGTATATAAGGTATGTCTCACCTTTAATTAGCTATTACAACAGTATATGGAGAAAGGGTAATGAATCATTTAATAAGTGTATCGTTATTTCAGAAAGAGTGTAAGAAAATATATTCATTAATATTTAAAACTTTTGTCATTTTTTAATTTCCATAACTGTAGTGTATTCAGAGTGTTTAAATATTGGAAGAACAAATACTGTGGCAGTATTTTATATGAGAAACAATCTCAGAAAATGGCTAGAAATGTTCATTTCTTTTATCTATGTTGTTAACTTTTTAAAATAGGCTTTCAGAGTATTTTCAAAGTTGATTTAGCATGTTGATTCTTTCTGGAAAGGATCATAGATTCAAGAAATAAGCTAACTGATCACACTTTTTCTTCCGTCATTAAGACTACCAGAAGTAAAGCTTTTTGGCTTTAAATGGCCCATAGAGTTCAAAACCAGTCTGGCAAACTTTCAAAAATAATTACATACTGAAACTCATCACAAGTCTGAACGGGGCCTCATGTCATCATGAGGTTGTTCAGGTCACTTAGTCAGCACATCTTGTTTCCACTCAACATAAAACCAAGGACAGACATGTCTCCTACAAGTGTGGCACTTTCCCTGTCACCCTGTGAGTGGCACGGGTGCTATTAAAAAGATTCAGCTGCTGATCAGTAAATCCTTTCTTTTTAAAGCAGCAAATGTGCATAAAGATATACAGTTCAGTAAAAAGTGATGTTTGTAAGTAGAAATGATAAATGTTTATTATATCAGAAATTTTATTTACTGAGTTCTATATGTGAGAAAAGTAGGAATACAGTTTTATCATAGCAAAAGTCTTACTTTGTAATTGCAACACTAGATTTGAATGTTAATTATCTTAAGACCAATTGCTATAAATATTATAACCCTACATACCTGTGTGCACTCTTGTAAACATTTGCATGCATACTCATCTCTAGTCTATGTGCAAGTGCATGAATGCATATGTAAAGAGAAAGGACATGAAAAGAAGAAATTCATAAAAATCTGTCTTTAGGCGGGTCTAATCTTATACATGCATAAAAATGATGAAACATAAGTCATTGCCTACCCACAATATTTTTCACCTGGTTGTTGAATATTAGCAGTAGCATTTCAGTTTTTTAAATTAGACCTTATGTTCTCTTATATTTCATAAAACAAAATCTGAGGTTGCCAACCCCCAATACTTTTGAGTCAATTGAATCTGTCTTTGGATTCACCCCCATCAGAAACTCTTCTTTCCTCAACTGCAAAATGAAAAGTTTGGTCAGAGGATGATTTAAATGCATTTATATTTGAACTAATGTAAAACTTTGAATATCTCTAAATATTTAGTCACTATATGGATATAATATTTTGTTTTCAGTGTGGAGTAAAATTATCTTAAAATACTGAAAATATTATTACTTTTAACAAAATAGAAGTCATGCTATGTTGTATGATGTAGTTTTACAAGATTTTTTTCTGAATTCTTATAACCAATCATCATAAAATGATAGGTATAAATACAAATGGATACCAGAGGCCATAGACTTAATGGCCTGTAAGTCCAAGTGATAACAGGCTGTGTAAATCAGGGTCTCTACAGAATTATGAGCTAAGGTGGGGCTTGTTACAACTCAAGTCCAAAGAGCCTACGAAAGCATTCAAATCCATTTCAAAACAACAGTGGCAACAGCAATAATGGTGTATTCATAGTCAAAGAGAACACATCTGTGGACTAGAATTGTTTTTAAGTTAACATGTTTTTCTAATGATGTGTTGCTTGTAGTTTTTCTATGAAAACAGAACACTCAAAAAAAACAAAAACCAAAAAAAGCTCTTGGGAACTGGTCCATTACATTGCTTGTAGCAGGCATGGCTGTGGGCCAGTTCTTTCATCATACAAATTGTCAGATACTGTTACTGACAATGGATTTGCAGTTTCTTTACCTGAGTGGATGGCATTTACCAACAAAAGTTTTTATCCAAGCTATTACAATCATTGTCATCATTCTTAAGCAATGGATCGGGCAGCAAAGGTGCCACGTGAAGACTGTCAGATATGTGTGGTTACCAACACTTATTAATTTGCTCATTATTCAAAATTTCACTGCACATTCAACCATGGGGATCACTATCTATGAATACTAATGGGATTTATTTTCACATTTATCTCAGCTGTATTATCAGAAAAAACATGGCAGATGTTTGTTCTAGGTAAACTTCTGTTTTCTGTAATAGGAATATATTCTATGTCATGATGAATAAACTGTTTCATTTACAATTGTACTTCTATAAGGTAACTCCAGAAAGCATGAATACTTGCTGCAGAAGAATGAGGGAGGGATCAGGAGAGAAGTGATAACATAAGGTTAATAAAGTAACCTGTTTAAAATAAACACCCGCTTGGACAGACAGAAGTCACAGGACACCATTCTCACACCTGGACATTTATTTATATGGCCTATAGAAACTCTCATCACCATATTCAAGCTCATCTGATGATAATGCTTCGATTCTGCCCATTTCAAATCTGCCCCTCTTCCTCTACTCTTTCCATATCAATGAAGGGCTCTCTAATGCTCTCAGCATCCTAACCAGAATCTTCTATACCATTACTTGATCAATGAGTTTTTCTTACTCTATACATGCCATCAATCCCCTTGTCTAATAGATTCCACCTTCTAAATGTCTCTTACCACTTTTTACTTCTCTCCCCACAGTGGTTAGTCCGCCATCATGTGTCAAGCTCCAAACTTGAGGATGCAAAACAATCACCACCATGTTCGTTTAAAATGACAAGCATTCCTCTAAACCTTTACTTGCAGGAACATGGAATTATTATGTAAATACCCAGATAATTCAGTGGCAATGCCAGCCTTTTCTACATGGTTCTGCAACCAAGAGCATAAGTGCAAACACAAATTAAACAAGCATAATAAATTGTCTCCAGTGAAAAAAACAAACTGAGACTACCCTCTCTTTTCTCAGAGTGTTTACCTTATAACACTTGTAATTTTGAATTCTTTCTCTGTCCCTTTCATATACATGCAAATCTTTAAAAAAGGTAAATACTACTGTTGCCAGTTACACAAACTGGAATATATTTTTCATCAAGCTTTCATATGTTGTATATGTCCATCTATACAAAAGATGAAAACTTCTATCTTTGTAATCTCTTTAGCAGATGGCCTGTGATGCACACACATCACATTCTGCTTTAATGCTTATTCAATAATACAATACTTTTCTTTCTATTCTACCTTTGTGAAGAGGATTTCTAAGTTGGCAGAGGATTTTGTTTTCAATTATATTTCCCCTCAAAGAGACAATTTTATGAAAGGTTATTTTGCTGTTTACATTGGGTAAATTAACTGAAGGAGAGTGTTACATAGAGCAGAAAGACAATGTAGTTTAATGTAGGTATATTGAATCTGTTTTAAGATTACTCAATCCATTCATCATATGTTCCTGGGACAAAAACAAGTTTTAAGATTTGGTACTCAATTAATAGCATTTTCCATCCCCAATTTTGCCTATCCCAGTATAACTAAGACTTATATAATTTTATTACAAAATATTCTGAAATTTTCTTTTCTCCTTATAACTCCACAAAGTCAATAACAAGATTTGCTCCCTTTTTATTCATTCCTAGCTTGTTGGCACACTCAGCTAGGATTTCAAATCCTTATTTTAGGGTTAGAGGAATCTTAAAAATCACCTATGTAAACCTTTCAGAGTCCTACAGAGGTTAAATGGCAGGCAGGAAAATCCAGTGTCCTTACTGTCGCCTATACTCAGGTACATCCTGCCCTCTTTGATCTTATTTTCTATGACTTTCTCACTTTCCTAAAGCCTTGATTGACTCTTTTGCTATTCCTCAGGCCCAGCAGACAAGCTCCTGCTCCAAAGTGTTTATATTTCCACCTCAGGCTACACATGTTTTCTTTCAAATTCTTTCAAATGTGGGTTATTCTCTTATTTTCCTCAATTTCCCCCCTAATGTTATCTGTTCCATCACAGGCCTCCTCAACAATGCAATCAAAACACACATGCAATACCACCCATACACACATTCTGTCCTCTTGCTCTACTTTAGTCTTTTCATAGTACTTAACATGATCCTAGCTTTATTTGCAAATAAATAAATTAATAAGACTAACTGTAGGGTGTGACTATATCAGAGTTACTTTCAATGTTTACTTGCATTCTGTATTTTCATTTGTTTGCACTTTTGCATATTAACACATAAAATCTTTCAAATGAAGTCAAACAAGAATCCAAAAATTAACCCAGGAAACAATAAAAGTTACATGCTCACATCACAATCAAAATTATAAAAGACAGATGATCAATAAAAATATTCAATGCTCCTATACAACTATTTATTTCATTGACTTGAAATAAATTCTAATGGATAGCTAATACCAGGAAACAGACTCAGTTCATTCATTCTCTGTCCCTCATAATCTACACTAGTGGGTCTTAAACATTTTGTGCATCATGATTTTATGGAGGGTGTATTAAAATACACATTTCTACTCCCTATTAAGACAGTTCTAATTCAATAAAACTGACAATTTACATTTTTGTAAGTTCCCAGATGATGTTGATGTGGCTGCTTTATCAACTACAAATTGACAACCATTTGAAAGATAAAGCACCTGTAACTTGGTGTTTAGTATGTATGACCACTTTATTTACCCTAGGAAATGAGTCTCATATGGAATTAATGCCTAGGTCTGAACTGTGTATGGATTCAAGCAATGACAATATGTATACATATTAAGGATACATTCTTGATATATTAAAATACAATTTACTTTATAATACAAAGAAAATTAAAACAATAACTGAATGCTGAAATGATGCAATGAGGCAAAATCTATTCCAAATTTGTTCTTAAATAGCCTATAGACAATTCCTTACCAAATACTTACAACCTTTAAATACAATTAGAAAATTTCTTTTAAATTTGTGTAAATAAAAAATGTATTACCTTTTTATGTGTGATGCAGACAGACAAGCAAATATATTAGAAATTAAATGTAATCATCAGTTTCTTAACAAAGGTATTGCATTGATTTTTAAAATGAAAGTATAATTGATTTGAAAATAATCACATACATTTAATGTGTACATATTGATGAGTTTGAACATATGTACACACCTGCAGGACTATCACCTCAATCATGGTATTAAACATATTCATCATTGCCAAGTCTTTTACTGATTTTATTGCCAGTCAGAGTCAATCCCTGATTCTTCTTTTTTAATTCCTTTATCAAAGAAGTAACTGTGGAATACTAAATCCCTCAGTGGAGACAGAGGATGAAAAGTGTTACATTAAATAGGGTGGTATAGTAATCAGGCAAAAAAATCAGAAGAGACAAGAATCATGTAAAGGGTATCAGAATACTCCCTCCTAAATATGACATTTTGGCATAAGGACTATTTTGAACTGAAGGCAATTAACTCTCTGCCCTCTCCAATTTGTTTAAAATCAGGACACACATTTTCCTTTGCAAATATTAAAAAATGCCTATTTTTAAAGATGTCTTTCTATCCCATATTAGAAAGAGAAGAATGATTCACCCACCACCTTGAATCTGCAAAACAAACATTACTAAATGACCCTTATCTTCCATTAGTCCCTATATGTACCTTCCCCAGACGTACCCTCCCTTGAAGTCCAAATAGCCCCCTCTTCCTTTGTCCAGTTACTTCTTGCTCATTGTTAAAATTATATGTAATTATATATAAGCCCCAGGTCTAATATTATTGTTAAAATTGTGTATAAAACCCAGACCTAACATCATCTTTAGAGTTTTAACTTCTTTTCTTTGAGACCCTTGTATGCATACAAATAAGCCTTTTCTTTTATTCTTTAAAAAAATATTTTCAGTTTGTTTAATGGACCCTAGTTACTAAATCTAAGAGATAAGGGAAAATTTTTTCTCCTCCTCTATACATTCAAGTACTTCAGAAGAAGAGCATTGATTATTTTCATAATTATAAACATACATATATATATCAGAACACATCAAAATCTGGCATTTGTATCTTTATAAGGCTCATCGGTGGTGCTGGAAGTAGCTATAAATGAAAACCATTAATCGGGTTAGGCCAATGTCTTATTTTATAGATTAGGAAGCAAAGTCAACAGTGTATACTCCATAACTGACTTCCATTAATAAATTTGCAAGATATTTCTTTTTATTTTTCAAATGGACCTTGCCTGGCTCATGGTGATTGGGTCCAGCTAGGTTTGGGATTTTCACTATAACTACTGATTTCATTGCTTTATTTTTTTAATGGAAAAATTACTTCCTTTATGAGGTATACAGTGATCCACTCTAATCTCCAAATACTTAGGCTAGTTTTGTTTTCCTGCCCTCACGCCCCCATAATGCTCTTTTCACATTTTTCTATTTTACAGAATTGGTAGTGATATCTTAAAAATGCTAGATCATCTAGAAAAAATATTCAGATCATCAGTAAAAAAAAAATTAAACAGTAATAAAAATACCCAGAGAATGCACAGAGAACCAACCTGGAATATACTGATATTATTATTTTTTCTATCTTTACCAGACCACTGAATCAAAATAAATGTTACCTGAGAGTGGCATAGTTGCTAAAGAATATAGATGCTATACTAGAAGAAGAAATGGTTGAATATTTTTCTGTAGGAGGCTTTTTCAATGCATGATTCCTAGAGAATCACTGGGCTTTTGTGGATTTTTGTTTGTTGAGAAACAGGAAATAAAGCATCTATAGCTGAGTTATCAGCATACTTGCAATATTGACTTGTATCCAGAATAAATCTAATTCAATTCACCTACTCCCTGCAAGACAAAAATTCAAGAACCCACATCACATGGAACTGAGAAGGCTGCTTGATCAGATACAGCCTCTCCTGCAATGAATTTATTTCCAGAGGCAACATGTTACAAGAGTTCACTCTGAGGATTCACCAAGACTAGAATACTTGAGTTTGGATCCCAGCTCTGGCACTAAATGTTGACTAGCTGTGATTAGTAGAGTAAATTATTTAATCTCTTTCTACATCTGTGACTCCAAATCTTTAAAAATAAAATAAAAAATGGTGATCACAAAAGATATTAAAGTCTAGCCCATTTGACACAAGTGAGCTATAATAGATAGGCTTTCAGTTACCTGCCATTACTCACAATAGTACAAAAAGTCAAATGTCTTTGAGTCTCAACACAAGCTGCAAAACTATGACAATTTAATTTTGTGCCCGAAGCTGAACTAGTGTAGACGCTTTCCTTTTTTAAGCAATATCAAACCAAGTGGAAAAAATAGACAACTCTGAACTACGTTCCTCTTTCGTTCCAATTACCTGCTCACTCAACTATGAACATCACCGTCATTGACCTTACTATTTTTTAAATCAACCAACAGCAATTAGACTATTATGTATCACTCACTTCTAAATTCAAAATAAAGGCTGACACATCATCTTCCATGGGTAATGAGAAAGTAAGAACCTAAACGACATTACAGATTTTACACTTTTTTCATTTACATGCTGCATTGCTAAGAGAGAAAAATAATGTTTGCCATTCAGACTTCAAGTTTCTCCTTCTAAGAACATTAGTGAAGGATATGAACAGTCAATGCACTCTAGAGATAGAATCCAATCACATGTTACTAATACAAAAGTGCATATTTAACCCAAAATCAATGTACTATAATCTAAAAAAGGGAAATACTTTTTAAAAATTTTACTCTGATAATTCAGCTTTTGACCCAAATTAAAAAATTGTGTGTTACTCAGCATATGATTCTTGCTTCTGTTTTCATACTTAAAGTTGGTGTTCAACAAGTAAAACAAAACACACAAAAAATTATCCTTTACTAAAGTCATTTTGAAACACGAGAAGATAAGCATAATCTCAAAAATGCTTCTTCATATACTCTTTCTTTTCTTCTCTTTTCTTGTCTCATACACTTCAGCTCTCTACCTCCTCTGATTTCCCCAAATTCTTCCCAAACTCAGTCAATGCAGAACTCCAATCACTTTTCCTCATCTCCTTTTACCCTTCCCATTAATTTTAGTTCTTTTCACTATAATTTCCCACACTTTCCAGTGTAAATCAAGAAAGATGCTGAGACTTTCCAAGTACTGTTTCATCCATTAATCAGATCTGTTCAAAAATACTCAGGAGCCCGTAAAGCAACAAACATTTTCCATACATGGTGAAGAGGAGCAGAATAGGCCACCCCAAATTGTCATTTGAGCATAAAAATGATGTCAAGCTCAGCACAATTGAAAAGAAACATATATAAGAAAATATCTCTGCCATCCCCTGCTTGCATAAAAGTAGGATGTAAGTTTATAAAGGTGCCCTCCCTCCCTTCTTTGCCAGAAAATACCGAAGTTAGTAACTACAGACAACTGTAGATCATTCATCAGCTCAGGGATGGCATCAGAGAAATAACTAGCCCTTACATTCCATTAGTTCCCCCATTCATTTGTCAATCCACAACTTACCACCCCCCAAAATTCAGTCTTTTCCTCTTGTCACTGTCTATAAATTTATTATTCTTTTGTTACAATGCTATATAAGCCAGTGTTCTAACCACCCCTTTAAGATATTCAAGACTGAGCATTCCCAGATGCATGCAAAATGTATGTATTAATAAATTTCCATTTGTTTTTTATTTTGATCATCTGTCTTTTGTCAGTCTAATCTCCAGGACCCCAAGCAAATAGAAAAGTTTTTCTATCCCATACTGACTTTAAACACGCAGATGCTGTGTACAGTCACTGTGTTTATAGACTCTTCTTACTGAACATCAGGATTTTTCATAACAGATAAAACTGGCGTTACACACTAAACATTTAATGTTTTCCAGTTAGATGGTTCTGAAGTGCCTTTATAAAAAACTGATATAATTTCATTTTATATATGTTCCCTGTTCCTTATTCCAAGATTCTATTTAGAATTTTTTAATTAGTGCCAATAAGTGAGAGCTTCTGTGGGGGTGTTGAGAGCTAATGGATTTATATCTAATAGAAACTCTAGAACTGAAATAATTATTGAGCTGGCTTTCCTAAATTCATTATCTTATTCAGTAGAAGTTAATGTAACCTCATAATATTAATTGAACCAAAACAGTTTTTTAAAATAAATATTTAAAGACATCATATATTCCAGTTGACAACATTATGATGATGAGTTTTAAATACAAAAGTGACTATAATACTAATTTTTCTTCCAGGCCTATTATTGAATTAAATAATGTATGGTCAATGATTAATGGTACTAATTATATTCACTTTCAGAATTACTTCAATAATAATTTATTCTCTTCTGCTTCTGAGTAATTAATTGGAGTAGATGCATCTTAGTTTACATTGCCTTGTCTCATAAAAAGGAGTTAGTATTGTCTATTAAACATTTTAGAAACAATTATGTTTTGGACGGTTATGATGGCTGGCTAGACTATTTTTCTTTTTTCCTTTACATGTTGTCTGCTAGTTTTCTAACTAAAACTTCTTAACTACCATTCATTATTCGGCTACGTTCTAACTGTAATGAAATTTATGAAGGTTTTAATTACTTAATGTATCCTGAAAAAATTGCTTAGCACTCTGTAAAGTCCAACTTAACATTGATTTACCCCTTGCTTTTATAGTTTAATATCTTTTCATATTTCCAAGAAGATATTATACAATCATTTAATGCAATAATTTAAGTGACTCAGCCTCACATCTTTATTTGTTTTCACACATTATCATCCCCATGCACTCATGTATCATAAAGTCACAATCCTAATTTTCAAACATTTTTTACAGTCATCTTATTTAATACACCCTCTCCTGCATAACTAAAGCCTTCAGTTACTTAAAAGCCATGCAATAAGAACTGCTTGAATAAAGAAAAGAGACTTAGGAGCTAATTTTCATGAAAGCAATAACTTTTTTTTTCCATGAATTTAAAAGCTAGATGTATACTGGTACAAAACCTACATGTCACTGAGAAAATATATCACTTTATTACATCTAGTTTTTTTAAAAAAATTAAAAAAGGCCATCCTACCCCTTAACGTCAGTGACCCTGTCACTAGCACAATATTTCTTATATAACCTTTAGAATTTATTGTTGAGATAAACAAAGTCCAAAGCTAAAGATGTTTCAAATAACTGAAATGCTCATTCAATTACAAACAAATCCACTCTTCAGGTGTAAACTGTGTTTCAAAATTAATATTATTCTACTAATTGTGAAAACTAATGCTTGGGGAAATTTTCATATACATATATTTTAACAAGAAAAAAGTTTCAGCACTTGGCACTTGGTTGACACTCATCGCTCTTGCTAGAACTTGTATGAGTCACAATGCTGCCCCACAAGAGAAAATGCTTTGTCATCTGTCCCTGGCTCACCACTCGTTGGAACAACTTAACGAAGAGTACAAAAAATTGTATACGTCTATAAAATTTTTTCAAAGTGTGTCTGCACCATTTTCTATTTTATTTTTGATCACAATATTCCATTGGATGTAATACTCCACTGCTAGAGCACCGAGCATTTTTGTCCCTATTTATTGCTATTTTAGAAACTCAGGAGAAGAATACATTTGTACAACTTCTCTGCACTTATTGAGGAGTTTATTTGAAATATATATATTTTAATCCTCACCTGAGAATATGTTATTATTGATTTTAGAGGGAGGGAAAGAAACATAGATGTGAGAAGGAAACAACTATGTAAGAGAGAAACATCAATCAGTTGCCTCTTGTACGCACCCTGATCAGGGTGTGTAGGGATTGAACTCGCAACTCACCTGTGCCCTGACTGGGGATCAAACTCGCAGCCTTTTGGTGTATGGGCCAACACTGTAATCAGCTGATCAACCTGGCCAGGGCTTGAAATATATTCTATATTGGAGTTATTTTTCTAAGAGTATGAATATCATTATGTTTCTGAATATATATATTGCCTTAACTCTAGTATTCCAGATTTCTAGAAGAATGTTGCATTTATTTATTTTAATAAGAATGTTTTAGCATATGCACTTAAAAACATAATTTGCTATTAAGGTTTTCCAAAATGATATTTTGAAACTGGATGAGTTTGTATGAGTTAATATCTTATGAGACTGTTTGTTTAGTATACTTTGTTTTAGTATTTCTCATTATGTTAATTTTTCACATTTTATAATTTCTGCATAAATTGTGATTAAGCTATTTTACTCTGTTAGCCATATTACATACTATTTCATTTTATCTTATTAGAACTATATGGCTGTGTAAACACAGAGCACAGACCCACATTTACAAAGGTTCAGGAGAGGAGAGCCCTAAAGAAAAGTCAAGAAGAGAAGTTCATTTCATAGTTAGTTATAACCTCCTAAGAAAACTTTCCTGCTTATAAGTGCTTCTTTTTGATCAGTGGTATTGTCAATCATTTATTGTACCAGGTTTCCCAAAGGAAAACATCAATATTCATCTGTAACATTCGTCCCATACTTTTTTTTAGGCGAGTAAACTGTAAGCATTTTCCTGCATAGCTTCACCTTATTTTGAACTTGGATCTAAAGTAAAATCAAGGCTACTTTAGTGTTTATTTTCTTGGTACATCTGCATTTATTGACTCATAGTTACTAGATTTGAAGAATTATAACTTTAGTTCATTTCTAAGTCACCTGTTGAATAATGAATGTACTTTCAACTAAAACCTGCACTGAAATTTCAGCCTTTTTTTCTGACATGTCATAATAAAGGGAATACATTTGGCTCTAAATTTTGGCAAAATCTTTGTTTTAGATGCAGGGGTGCCCAACCCATGGCCCACAGGCCACATGTGGCCCAGGATGGCTATGAATGCAGTCCAACACAAAATCATAAATTTACTTAAATTTTTTTTGACCACCAGTTTTTGTTAGTGTTTGTGCATTTAATGTGTGACTCAAGACAACTATTCTTCCAGTGTGGCTCAGAGATGCCAAAAGTTTGGACACCCCTGCTAGAAAATATTCAATTTTTATTTAACGTAATGTGTAAGTTTGTGGTTCAGAAAAACAAGTAAAATGTTTCAAGGTTTGTTAAGTATAAGTAAGTAGTTCATAGCAGGCCATGTATGTTAAACATAGAAAAAGATGGAGACACAAAACGGTACTGAATTTTTAAGAGGCCTTAAATACACATGAGGCACCTGTGCGGTAAACACACATATATGAAAAATATATGAGTACTTAATAATCCTTAAGGTCTTCATTCTACCAACTGACAAGGATTCTGACTCTGCATGTCTTCTGACCAAGAGGCACAAGTAAAATCTATGACTGTTCATCAGGTTAATAGGCAAGCTACAGATATTAGCCAGACATACTTGTATGTGTGTCTTTCCCAAAGACAAATGTGTGTATCAGGCCAATATATATACACCCTCCCATGAGTCCCTTGCTCAAAACTACAATTCTGGACCTTATAACTACATGACCATCGGGTGAAGTAATGTCAGAGAGACAGAACATATAAATACTGCATACCTCAGCATTCAGGTGTTGTGGTCTTTCCAATCTGCTTGCACCTCATCCTAAGTATGCTAACCTATCTCATCTCTCTCCTCTTTGCTTCTCTCTGTGTCTTTTAAACAGATTCAATAAGCCATGTGATTAAACAATTTAATTTTGTGAGACTTTCTGTGCATAGCATTTGGGATAAATTGCCTCGTTGTGTGATTGGAGGCTATCTTTGTATCAAGGTAATTTTCTAAATTTCATTTAAATTACTGAGCATACCCTCATATACAGCATATTTTAAGATTTTAACTCAAAATAATCACTCCTTGGTAATTGTCGGCTTCAGAACTCATCAAACCCTGTACTCACCTCATTTTGATGAAAACAATATTTCAGCACTTGGCAATTGCTAGGACTTATATGAGACATGATGCTGCCCCACCCCACAAATGCTTCATCATTATGTAGCTACTTGTCTGTTTCACAAGTTCTGAAAAAATTACCGATGAGTGCCAACTGAGGTACAACTGTAAATTGTTTGAGATATATATATATATATGGAATTTCATTGTGACTCAAAATGTCCCACTATTTAAAGTGGACAGATGGAAAATTTCAGGAATGGCTGATGTTTATAAAGAATTTGACAAAAGAAAAGTAAAGAATGCATCTGTTTATCAAGTATTAATTTTTATTTTCTTCTTTTTTTGAGATAAACACTTATTTGAGCTGTATGTGGTAAAGAAACTCATTTGTCAATGGGTGTATTCACAATACCATCTGGGGATATTTTCCTTCACATTTTGATATTTAAGAATGGTAATGCCAATGAATGACATTTAAAAATAGCTCATTTCTTTTTTTAAAGATTTTATTTATTTATTTTTTTAGAGAGAGGGGAAGGGAAGGAGAAAGAGAGGGAGAGAAACATTAATGTGTGGTTGCTTCTCATGTGCCCCCAACTGGGGACCTGGCCTGCAACCCAGGCATGTGCCCTGACCGGAAATCGAACCGGCAACCCTTTGGTTTGCAGGCCCACACTCAATCCACTGAGCTATACCAGCTCAGGCTAAAAACACCTCATTTCTTGGAAAGATTAATTGATGTCTAACAGACTACCCCCATCTTAAAAATAAGAAACAAAACTGCAATTCTGCTTGGCTGAATTGCTCTTTAGTGAATTGCTATCTGAACACTCAACATTTATTTTTAATATTTATTATGGCATACATTAAAATTTTTCTAATAATATGACCTGGCTGGTGTGGCTGAGTGCCAGCCCAAGAACAAAAGGGTCACTCGTTCGATTCCCAGTCAGGGCACATGTCTGGGTTGTAGGCCAGGTCCCCAGTAGGGGGCACACAAGAGGCAACCACACATTGATTTTTCTCTCCCTCTCTTTCTCCTTCCCTTCCCCTCTCTCTAAAAATAAATGAAAAATATAACCTTTAAGGAAAATTTTAAAAATTCTTACAATACAGTCCAGTTTTTAAAAGTGCCCAACATCAATTTCCTCATTGAATGTTTAGCTTATTTAGAGCAATGTAAATTCCAACACAACAAAAATGACATGAACTACACATCTCCCCCAAACACACACATACACAGTATCTTTTTTGTCATCTTCAGCATGCAAAGTGAAAAAAATAAGGATTAATAAATTTTATTCTGATACTTGTTCAGACATCAATTTAAGGCACAAGTTGAATCTGGTTTAAATAAAAGAACTCAAATCATTTAAATATAATCTGGAACTAGAAGAAAATATTCAGGTTAGTAGTTATTTTCTGATAGTCGCACACTCAGTGTCTGGGGAATTATCACAGGAACCTCTAACAAAGCCCAGGATCCTGCACCTTGTGTAGGTTCATCCCTGATGGAATGCTTTCCATCCCACAAGATCAATGCTTTTTGGTAGTCTGCTGTATTTGTATTTAATGGTGACTTCACTGATTATTTAATGAATAACTTAAACAAAGAAGAGAAAAGAAGAGAAGAGAAAAGAGAAGAAAAGAAGAAAAAAGAAAAGAAAAGAAAAAAGAAAAATGTTGACTTCAGATAGTGAAATGGCTTTACCAGTATTACAACTCAGATTTTGCACAGAGCCTTTGGCACATAGAAGAAACTAGCTATCACAAACCACAGTTTACAGAATTTATTTAGGCTTTTAGAACTTGGCCATTTTAACTTATTATTTGGCTCCCGTCTTTTCTGCACTGGGGGTTTGCAAATCAAGTTCTGGCTGCTGGCCCACAATCTTCTCATAGCTTCTCAGCTGTTAATCTCCCAGTGGTTCTGACAACTTGCTCTCTTACTCTTGAATAAAAACAGTAACCAATTAGTGATTTTACATAGTTGTTGTAAAACCTAACATATTAATAAAGAAAATATTAATCATTTTTTTTCCTGATTTGGGAGCCTCCTAGCTTGTGGCTGCTTTTCAAAGGGGTACAGACATGCCATTGCCACCCCTTTTTGTTGATGGAGTGAAAACATTTCCCATAAATTATCCTTGGGTCCTGAGCCCTTCTCCTTCTAGTGTGCTTATTCAGCTTCTATCTTATACATTTTCATCACTTTTTGGAGATCTCTCAATTCTAAGTCCAAGTTACATTTGACAGCATTTTGCCCAATGAGGAATCTCATAATATCCAGTCCTTCAATTTTAATCTCATAATACCCAGTATATAGAGAGTTGCTCAAAATTTTACCTCCAAAGCGTACTTTTTCTCTGAATTTCATACAGGCATATTTAACAGATTACTTTAGTTCTCTCCCTGAATATTTGCAAGTATTACCCTGTATATGAAGTGAATGAATGAAAAGCATAATCCAAAGCACCTTCTCTTTCTGTAGTCCCTTCTGAGTGCAATGTCCTTTCAGTCCATTTATAGGTCACCTTCTATGTCCAGTTTCATGGAAAATACTGTTGTCTCCTCCTGTAACATACTTGTTGATGCCATCTACTTATTTCCAGTTCTGCTGCTCCCACTGTATTCTGCAGACCAGAATCACTTTCCTGGACTATTAACACGATCTTCCACTGCCCACTGTATCAGCTCTGCTCTTCTAAGTTGTCTTCAGCACTCCCCCCAAAGTGAAATTTTTGAAACATAAATATGTTCTTATAACATTTCAATACCTACTCATTGCATTTATATTAAAGACTAGAATCCTAAATATGCCTGCAAAACTTCTCCTAGCTCCTTCTTCCCACATTCTTTCATACAACATGCTCCCCCCACTACCTAAAAACAGGACCCCAAGGGCTTCTTTAATTTCCTCCAATTTTCAATGTTTGTTCCATTCATGGGATCATAACCTATGCCACTCAGCACATAAAACACCTGCTAGATTCTCTAAGTTAAGGCCTACTTATGCCTCAATGATCTGTTGTGTCTTTCTCAGAAAAGTTCTCTCTGACTTTGCCTCTTACATCAAAATCTAGGTGAGAGCTACATGCTACATGCACTTCCTATACTATGTACATATGATAAGATTTTACATTTATTTGGGAAATTATTTCATTCGTTATTTCCTCCTATAGACTGGAAACTCTATGACACAGGGATGTAACATATTTGTGTCCATAGTATTTCCCAGTGCTTTAACAGAATTTCTAATGTGAAAAGATGCTGTGTAAATATTTGTTGGATAAACCAGTAAATGAGCTCAGCAGAAAATTTTCTTTTGTAGTACTTGGTTACACATCAAGCAGTAGATATATAGGGTTTCTCTGTGTGTGATTTTTTTTCCTGGTGACATCTAGGATCTTTGAAATAAAACTTAATAGATGATCTCAAAAATACCCAACTTCTAAAATATCACTCTTAACATCATGCATGTACATGGCCCTCCCTTCCTCTCTTATGCACCCAAAGCCCAGTTCCCAGAGGTATTCTTTTTAAGCATTCCTCCCTTTAGTGCATCTAGTTCTTACTCACATTGCATTGTTTCTAAATTCATTGAACATTTTTATATTATAAATTGATTTTGGATATAAGTAAAGGAGAACTTAATTTATGCTACACTGCTCTATCTTTTGCAAAGCTTAATACTTAAACAATTTTAATTTTTTAATTGCTTCTTTTTCTACTTTTTAATAAAAACCAGCCATTCCCATTTCATCAATATCCTGTAAATTTTTATTTTGAGAGGTGAGTTTTATTTTGAAAACTTCAGTTTATAATTTTACTCATATATTTTTCATTTTCCTCAAAAAGGGTATGTTAACAAATTAATCTGATTAAGTCATGGTATTCCTTCTGCAAATTTACACATTAAAATAGGCCTAGAAAGAAGAGAAAGAATTGCTCCCAAAGTAAATTGGTTAAAATTTACTCAATAGCTCATGCATATTTACTTCATTTTTTATAAATGCAAAATGTTTAACTGTGTAAATTAATCAATTCACAAGTCATCTGAAATAATTTAGTGGTTTCTAAGGGCACAGAGGTTGAAACAGAAAAGGAAAAACCTTTTCTCTCCATCAAACAGGTAACTTTTACCTTAGTTTGCTATAATTTGTATTAATATATTATTTTACAAATAATTAATAACAAATTCTTCTTGAATGAAAATTTACCATAGATGTTGGTGAGATGAACTAAACCTATTAATTTATTGAGGCAAATTACTCAAAGTGACATTGCAAATAATTTTGTAAGTAAAAATAAAATACATGTCTAAATAAATAAACTTTTAGATAACTCTGCAAGAAGTAGATAGGTAGTTAGCTCAATTCACACACCCTCTTTCTCTCTCTCCATCTCCCTCTTGCTTTTTCTTGATCTTTTTTCTATAAGGTGACAATATAAAAAAGAAAATTCCTAATGACTTTTGGAAACTTCTTTCTCAATATTTCCACAACCTCAGAGTTTAGGGTTCAAAAATATTATGCTAAAATTAGCCCTGGCTGGCGTAGCTCAGTGGATTGAGCGCAGGCTGTGAACCAAAGTGTGGCAGGTTCGAATCCCAGTCAGGGTATATGCCTGGGTTGCAGGCCATGACCCCCAGCAACCACACATTGATGTTTCTCTCTCTCTCTCTATCTCCCTCCCTTCCCTCTCTAAAAAATAAATAAATAAAATCTTTAAAAAAATATTATGCTAAAATTAATTATCTTTAGTTGATATTCACAATATACAGAAGGTAAAATGATGTAGAATTCATGGGAAAAATATCTTTATGTGTAATCAAATTATTTAAGAAAATAAAATATTAGATATGTGCATTTTAAAATTAGAAATGTAATGTAAACTAGATGAAAGATTGTTTTGATTGTATGGGTATGCTAAAAATACACATAAACATCTAAGTAAACAAACAAAGCTTGATTTTAGTTTATGAATAAACCCACTAAGTTTCTTCAAAAACTCAGCAATCCATTACCTCAATTTGACTATTGTTTTCATCTGTTTTACTATCCATTCTACTACATAATTATATACTGCCCAACTTAAAATCTTTATTGATATGTATTTATTCAAATAAGAATAATAAAAGAGAAGCACATTTTAAAATTTTGATAAAGGTAATACAAGGTCATTGGGAAGACGATAATATTTTTATATTGAAATAAACCAGGCCAATGCATTTATCATAGGCAGCTTCTACCTATGTTCATTGTGGATTATTCAAATGTTCACTGTGGGATGTTATTCAAATGTTCATTGCAGAACATTCTGTACATTCTCAGTTTCTTTAATCTTTTGAAATCTCTTAGAATGGATTTCAAGTGGTATCTTAATCCTTCATTATTTCAAAGGCATCAAAGAAAATGGTCACACCATAGCATTCATAATGCTCTCCTGGTTGTGAGATTTTAAACATTTATGTTAGTTTTAATACATCTTAAGATTTTATTGCTGACTTAACAATGTTAAGGGAAAAAGTCCTAAATTAGATATTATTAAAATAATGCTCAATAATAATCAAATCACTACCAAGTAAATGAAAATTCTTGGCAGACCACTGCAAAAGTAACATCTTATGACACATTCCTAACATACCTCTTTTAGATTGCCATTACAATACTAAAACTTGGACTGACAGCCAACTGATTAACAGACTTCAAAGATAAGACCAACGGAACTTAATTATGAAATCATTTGGAGCATTCACTATGGTTTACTGGCAGAAAATAAAATAAACACAAGATTGTTCAATTTTACGCATTTGAGATTAAAAATAAAATCTATACCTTCCAGAAACCATTCATCAGTCACATATATCTTGATGACTGCCTTCTAAAGTAAGCAGCATGCTTTTCTTACTTTCTCCTTCTACTATGTGCCTCTTCTATGTTTATTTAGATAACATAATTTCCAGAAAATTAATGGATGGAAAATAAAAGGGAATCGTATTGCAATCTGGAAACATATTTTTACTGGACAAAGAAGGAAAATATAGGGAAACATCACAGAAGCAGTATATATTGAAGTTTTTAATGTAGAGGCATGTATTATAAAACATACAAGGTCCAGCTATTGTTAATATAATGAGAATGGTTTGTGCAACATCAGTGTAACCTGACAGCCAAGGAGAGTTGACTAGAATGTGCATGTGTGAACAATGATGAGATCACTGTACTAGTCAGTGGGGACACTAGATGCCATTGAGTGAGCACGTGTACTGTGTGGCTATCATATTCAAAATGACTGAGTGAGTACAGCAATGAATCTGTGTCAAATTTTGTGTTAAGCTTGAACATTCCTCTGCAGAAAGTATTTGGATGACTCAGAAGGCCACAGCTATGGCAACTGGTGATTGGCAGCTTCATCATGACAACACACCCATTCATGCATCACTTCTCATGCAAAATTTTTTGGCAAAACATCAAATCACCTAGGTGACTCAGCCTCCACTACAGCCCAGATTTGGTGCCCTGCAACTTCTGGCTTTTCTCAAAACTGAAATCACCTTTGAAAGTGAAGAGATTTCAGGAAAACATGATGGGATAACTGACAGTAATTGGAAGAACTGTGTGAGGTGCTGACTTTGAAAGAGACTGAGGCATCATTGTCCTGTGTACAAAGTTTCTTGTATCTTGTATCTTCTTCAGTAAATGTTTATAGTTTTCATATTATGTGGCTGGATACCTTCTGGACAGACCTCATTGTGTATAATGCTTTCTTTGGCAACAGATTATATATATATAAAAAAAAAACAAACAGATAGATATACTATTAAAAGATTCTTCCTCAAAATGAACCAGGCTAAACTATGTGAATATTGGTGCTAAGAATTTGGGAATGGACTGGGCATCAGTCAGTTATCAATCATATAACCTGCTTTTGTTTTAGTGTTATAAATACAAGGAAAAATGACACAGAAATCAAAAGAAAATTTCTGAGAACTAGTTGCCATCTAAAATAGAATGTAAAAACCTATGTTTTTCTTAAAAAAAACTGGAAGCTATAACAAAGGAATAGAAAAAAAAGCACAAAATGTGAAGAAAGTGGGAAGGAAAATAAAGAGTGGGAAATATATCCAAAAAGCAATAAGTAATTAATTTTGAAAAAGAAAAGACAAGGAGTTCAAAGCAGGATCAGTTTAGATGGCATATATAAAGGACAGAGGATAGAGGCCCAATATTGACGTAATATGTGTTTAAGATGCAGAGCCAGATCATTTTAAAAAGAGCAGTATCTAAGATATAGTGAATAATAATGGTACTAATACTAATAAACTGTGCCAAAACAAAAGTTAATGGAGAATTTCTCCCTTTTTAAATCTTCTGCAAGACAGAAATCACTTAAATAGCTAAGTGGTGCCATCATTTACTGGACAAAGTAGAAAAATCATCTCAGCTTATCACACTTTTCTCTAAGTTAACTTCTAACTTTACAGAGTTATTAAATATTGTACCCTGGTCAGGAATGAAAATAATCAAACAAGAACATGCCACTCTAGAAGTCACATAGTTGTATTTTAATCCAAATTTTAGATAATTAATTATCCTTAATGAATTAAATCCAAACTTTAAAGCTAAATTTTACAAGTTGCTGACTGATTCACTTCCTGTCCAACTCTCTAACTTCATTTCATATCTCTCTCTAATCCACAAAATTTAAGCCCGAATGCCAGTTTTTGGTTTGTTTGTTGACAATAGCCAGTCATTTTACTCAGAGTCTTTTCCAGGTGCCCAGGGTCTTTGCCTTTGGGCACCCTTGCTGTGTCTGCCTTAATGCAACTTCTTCAGATAATCTATCCCTCATCATCCATCCAAAGGAACCTCTATATTTGCAAAATTATTATGTTATATAAGCTTAAATTCATCTCAGTAACTTAACAGTTTGGCATACTTACTGATGATGAGGAGAGTTAGAATATTGTTTTATGCTCTATTCAAAATGATTTCAATAAAGAATGCATAATCTCCCTCCTACCTTTTTCTGAATTTAAAATTATGCCTTTCATTTGACATCACATAATGATTATTTATTATATTAAATGGTAAAAGGGTCTTATAAAGTAACTTCTTCTAGAAATAAATTTACAAATCAAAGCACAGGAAATGATCAGACAAAAAAACTGATCTCTAAATTGACTTTATTTTTAAAAGGTTCTTTAAGGTGTGTTTTAAATCTTTAAGATGGCCATTTTATACTGCTAATATAGACATGTTGTACAAGCTTAAAATGAATCAAAATGTGTGTAGCTATATATGCATGAGTTACAGTAAAATTAAGCTTTGCTGGATAAAGTTGGATTTAGGTGATTGTGTAGATTGTGATCTTAAGTAATAACTTTTCTGAAAATCCATTTTCTATTTTAAGTCATTTAATTTGTCTAGTGAAATAATAAAAGGCACAATAAAATTAAAATATTTTCCTGGAAACACATTTTATTTAAATATAAATTTATGTGATTAATTGCTATTCTCAGTAAATATGATGTTCCCAGAAATGTGTGTTGTCAAAGTAATTTATCCTGCCATGTGGACAGTAGTGAAATGCTGATGGTCCTTGATATATGAGGCCATTTCTCCTTGGTTCAGATGTAGCTTGGAAGGAAGTTCCATTTAAAAGTGTAAACTTAGATTTTCTCAGCCTCTTACAGAAGCAGAGATAGTGGGTTTTGTATTACACATTTCTCTGACTCACCATACCTATTGCACTTATTTCTATATCAAAGTTGAATGCCACCTGTTCAGTATTTAAATCTAGCTATTGTCTTACAGACAAAGCCGCCAACAAATTAACAAACTATAGAAATTATCCCTAAAGTATAGTCTTTGCCACCAACAGATTAAATGCACTGCCAGTCAGCATATGCACTCTGTGACCCCCTGCATTACTTTCACTTGCTTGCGCTCTTGTGTGGATGAAGGCTTAAGCTCACATGGCTTTTGCAAGAGATCTTTCTTGGTAAATTGTAACCATTAAATGTTTGGAACTACAGGTGAATTGGCAGTTATTTACTGAGTAAGGGGTAGTTTCATTATCAAAGTACTGAAGAGGTGGGAAGTCCAGCCATGAATCCAGAATCATACAACCAGTTTCTGGCAGAGCTGGTGAGGGTCAGAGCAAGGACACAGCTGCTTCAAAGCCAATGCTTGCTGTGTTCACTAGTGTGCTACTTCCGGTATTGCCAGAAAATGGCTCAGAGATAAATGTGTAAGGAGTTGTGATGGTATATAATTTGGACTAGATCCAGAAATCAAAGTAAGAGATTTTAATTTACATCATCTATTTCCCCAAATGATTTGAGGACATATAATTAAATGCATGACCTTACGGAAACATCACCAACAAGGTTGAAGGAGCCTGTACTTAGCAAAACAATAGGCTCTCTTGTTACTGCTATTCTCAGGCCTGAAAAAATGTCAGGTGCCTGTTTGACAAGTTGTAAGTATTTATTGCATAAATGTATACATGAAATTTTTAAAATCCTTTTTAAAGGGTTTATTTTATTTATTTTTAGAGAGAGGGGGAGGGAAGTAGAAAGAGAGGGAGAGAAACATCATTGTGTGGTTGCCTCTCACATGGCCCTCACTGGGGACCTGGACCTCAACCCAGGTATGTGCCCTGACTGGGAATTGAACCAGGGACACTTTGGTTCATGGCCTGTGTTCAATCCACTGAGCTACACCAGCCAGGGCCATACAAATGAAAATGAAAAATTAATCAATTCATAGGAGAGCCTCCAATCCTGTTTCAGTTCTAACACTGAATCAGTTTAGGATTTCTGCATAACTAAATCTTTGTGGCAGCCAGTTTTTTTAAGTAAGTCAATGATGTCTGAAGAGTTCTTTAAAATTTTCTTTTCACCAAATTTAGTAAAAGGTCAAAAATAACATATTTCTCATCATTAGTTATTTGAGTAGACATTTCTTACTTTATTTCTGTAAAAAAAATCTCATACTATTTCCTATTCTCTTATTTAACTAAACTAATGGCTTTGGGACATTAGAGAAAGCCTATTGACTAGTAAATAAAATGAAATATATCTAAAGTTATACTTGGTAATCAATAAAATGTTCTATTATGAATGAAATATCTATTTCAGTACCAACATTTTAATGATTTTTTTTTATTTGTTGGCATATCTGCCTGGCACCCACTATGAGGATTAAATGTATGTTCACACACTGGCCTGACCTGACATTTTGTGGCACTAAAATAAAAGTATCTCTGGCCTTCTACAAAAACAAATAGTTCACCTAGCTCCCAGGGATGATTCATTTAGGATGTCTCTACTGCACATTTTTAAAGAAAGGCTATGAGACTGTTAAAGGTCTAACCTATGTCAGACAGGATGGAGAGAGGTGGGGAGTATGCAGGAAAGACTGAGTGAGAATATAACAAACAAACGATCAAACAAATAAACAAAAAGCAAAGAAAGCCTTACAGAAACCATTTGAGGGAAGTAACTCATTTACACCAAAACACCTTTTATCCTGCATTCCCACCGAGTGTTGTGAGGACACACACACAGCACACATGAGCCAAAGCATAACTAAACTAAAGCTCAATGAAAGCTCAAACCAGAAAACATAAGGTAACTTTATATGAATGGGAGAGCATTCATTTGTTAATTTCAAAAGTATTTATGAAGGATTTACAAGTATCAAGTTCTTGGTTATGTTCTATGGATATAAATAGCATGTGATTCTCTAAAAGAGTTTATAGACAAATAGAGTAAACCAACCATTTACAGCTGAGACTGGCAAGTTCAAAGAGAAATGCACAGGATTCTGAAAGAGCCAATTTATTCAGAGCAGCATATTACAAAGGGTTCCTCAGAAGATATTCAACCTGGATGCTAAGGAAGTGTCCATTGCTTGGTATAAACTCAAGTAATGATTAGAACAACATGTTGGAAAGGCACTAAAGAGAGAAACAGATGACATCTTTGAGGACTATAAATACCAAGTATGTTATGGCTGGAACAAATATATAGATTTGTCTATATGATTGTAGACCTTTATCATACAGATGAGGCTAGAGGTAAACGGGACTCAAATAAAAAGAAGACCTTGCTCACTACCTTGAGAAGTTAGTGGCATTTAAGCAAGCTGCGGGGAGCCATTCAAAGACTGAAAGCAGATCATTTCCAATCATCAACTCACTCCACAGCAGTTTCTTATGAAGGGTTGAAGGAGACAAGACAGGAGGAAGGAAAAAATATTGGCATTTGACTCAAAGAATCAGCTCATTTTTATGATGTAAGTATGATTTGCCTTCTTAAAAAGTAATCATCTGTCACATTAAATTAAATTCATCAATTTGGTTTTTTATGGCTTTGTAGTTTTGTTTGTATTTAATATGTAAATCACATTGTTTTATGTTTCCCAATTGGTTTTCATTCATTGTCTCATATCACACACACACACTTGTAGGTTAAAGATTAGTACCTGGAAATTTTACATGTGTTAAGAAGATACAATATATTTTCTATCAAGATACTAATTCAAATCAATGTAGTAGCATGACTTTACACATTCAAAAATCATAGTATATATGTTAGGTAGAATTTGAATGAGAAAGAGAAGTCATTCCATGAGAAGCTTATTTCAATCAGGTTTTATAACATCTGCCACCAAATAAATTAGATTACCAAATGACTTGCCTTAAATACTCATAATGCTCTTAGAATGTCAGGGGCTATACCAAAAAATAGCTATGCCCTAGGACGGTGCTACACACAGCCATGTATTTCTACTCCAAGTCAAACCAGCTCAATCTCACAATGAACTGCCTATAAGATATGTGTATGTACATGTTTGTGTGTGTGTATACATGTGTTTTTAAATAGAAAACATGTATTTAAAACATTTCAAAATATAAATCATCTATGAAAATTGATCTCCTTATTGTGATTACTTCAAAAAATAACTACCTTTTTAAAGAAATATTATTAAGGAAAGAAACCACCCAGGCACCAAAAAAAATGCCTCTGACTAGGGCAGGATTAGTTGACCTGCAGTTTAAAGCAAAACTTTCATCTTTTTCATAGTATGTGCAGAAAATTTTAATATTGATACACTGAAGTATATACTTGTGGCTACTTATAGCCAAAGGTGACACAGGAGGATTTCTGGCACTTTAGGTTCCAAGTAATACCCTAACACTGAAACATGAATAACTTTTTACACATATGTACTCATTTTGACCTCCTGGTGTATCATCGTATTCCAATGAAAAAGCTCTGTCTTAAGGGGCACTCAAGAGGTAGGAAAAGTGGTCATGCCAGAAAGCTGCTGACTTTAGGAAAAGGATTGATTTTTTTCATACAAGCACATTATGTGTCTGGCTCCAAGTTGATACAATTGCACATGCCTCTAGCCGAAGTGTCAAGCGCCGAGATAGTAATAATTCCATTTAAATGCCAACTGCTTGATTGATAATGACTACTTGGAGACTTTGTTGAAAACATTTTAAGGTTTTGTCTAGGTCCAGTCAGAAATAATGCTGAATTGATTAATGACATCTCTAATAGGTGCAGCAGGAGAGAGTAGCATTATTAGCTGAGCTAGGCCATAAGGTCCATTGTACAACATGAATATGTACTCTGCAATCCTTTCATTATAACTATTTTATGATTTGAATGGCAGGTTTTACATCTTAAATTTGTTATATTGTTTTTGATTATAAATAATTTAGATGACACCTACTTTAATCTATTGCTGTGATTCTCTTCGGATGGCTCCATGCTTTCAAGGTAGTAGCTTCTTTTTATTGTTTTACCTCTTCCTATTGATTGAGAAAACTCTAGCTTATTTTATTCCTCTATATCTTTTACTTAGATAGAGATTAAGAAGCAACATCAAAAGAGGACTGAATTAACTGAATTGATTAGCCCTGGTCCTGCAAAAGCTGGATGCCTGTACTTTCCCCGCACATTCTGGACACAAGTTTTAGAAACACAAGAGACCATAAGCCCATCAGCCCATCAGCTCATCAGCTCACAAAGATTGACAGTGAGACCTCACAATCACTCATCTCTCTCATTTAGGAGAAACTGATCAAATTATTTGTGATAAAATATAGTCCAAGGATATTGTGGAAATAATGAAAATTAATCAGATTTTTTCCCTTTTCCCAGTTCACACATGTACATTTTTTCAAGTATTTATCTAATGCTCATTTCAGTCTCCCTTTGTACAAAGGAAATAAATATTTCATTTGTTCAAAGATGTAAAAAAGCGAGCCCTATTATTTTTTAAAATAAAAAATAACTTTATTTGTAACATGCTTGATTACTGGAATATATTACTTGACAGGCCAGAATAACTTCACTTTAGAGACTTACCACTTTTACTGCTGAATTATCTGGTAGCACATTACTGTTAACAGCCAGAGGAAATAATACAAAAAAGTGGATGTGCCAATTAGAAAGTCAGTGAAGATATGAGCTGTCTAGACATAGAATGAGAACTCTAAATGGCTAATAAACTTAAACATTCCACTTTGATAGATAAAATAAATGCAAATTAAAGTGAAACATCTTTAGAAATGTTTATGGTACAACAATGTTGGGTCTTAAAGAGTCATGCATTCTCCCACAAATGCATAATCTTCCTGGAAGCTAACTTGTCAACATCTATCAATACCTTTAAGAGTTCTATACTTCATCCTAGAAGTTTCTTTACTGAAAATGTATCCTAAGAAAACTTTCTGCAAAGTTCTTGCTTGTATACAGTTTTGTCAGTTGCCTTAAAGCATCTTAGCTTTAAACCAGGCAACAAAGGGTGAAGACAATGCAATGTGCACTCCTCACTGCCCCTCGTGCAAATGCTTCAGCTAAGAAGGGAAACTGAGGGGTTATGGACAAGGCAATGAGTGCTTGAAAAGGACAGGGACCATCACAGTGGCAGAAGCATCAAGAATTAAGAATAAAAGTGTCAGCCCTGGCTGGCGTAGCTCAGTGGATTGAGCGTGGGCTGGGAACCAAAGTGTCCCAGGTTCGATTCCCAGCCAGGGTACATTCCTGGGTTGCAGGCCATAACCCCCAGAAACCGCACATTGATGTCTGTCTGTCTGTCTGTCTGTCTCTCTCCCCCCCTTCCCTCACTAAAAATAAATTAATAAAATCTTTAAAAAAAAAGAATAAAAGTGTCTAGGACACTTTATCAACTTTATAGCACTGTTGAAGTTCAGCTCTGGAGCTGTCTTTTTATTCCCTTCTTTGTCTTTAATTAATGTCTTTTTCTTGTCAGTCACTTGGAAATCTAACTTTATGCATTTCTTCTGCACAGAGAAGTGGCCCTCAACTTTGTCTATGTCACAAGCATCACTGGTGACATACTCACTCCATATGAACAAACTCACTGAAATATTTAACAAGACATAATCGGAGTTCTGTTTGTTTTAGGGACAACACTTTTAAGAACATCCAGTTTAACCCATCAATCTTGTGAGTGAAGAAACAAGACGAAAGAGGTAAACTGGTTTGCCTGTGTTTATGCAGCTTGTTGTTAATATACAGCAGTGATTACAACCTGAGTGTTTAGGAAGACTCTAAGTCAAATCCCTCCACAAAGAAGAAAAGCTCTTTAACCTTCACTATAAAATTAATGCATTGCTTCTTACTCAGAGGTTGTGAGATTGTAAAAAAAGTAAATTGTGACAGTTTTCTCTAATACATATATACTTACATAAGTCACATAAAAATATGTGTGGATCTTGCCCAGAAAGCTCAAGAGCACATGTTATAACAAATGGGACATGTGATACCCACAGAAATCTTATCAGGACCTCTCTATCCAGGTATTACACTTGCTTCTTGTTTTATGTTGTTGTTAGAGAATACAGAGGAACATCTGCCCACTGAACTGCTTTCAACTGAATGTCATTGCTGCCCAACATTTCTGTTCCTAGGGGAAATCAACAAGTTCAAAAATACACATGCATTCCATTAATCTGTGACTCCACTGTGAACTCTAAGACTGGCTGTGGGCTGTGGACAAGTCTCTCTTTTTATTTTTTATTGTTGTTCATGTATAGTTGTCTCCACTTTCCCACCACCAATTTCCCACCCCTACTCTCACTCTCAGTCCTTCCCCTCTTTGGCTTTGTCCATGGCTCCTTTATAACTAATCCTTGACAACACTTCCCCGTCTTTCTCCCATTATCCTTCTACCCCCTCCACTCTGATTGCTGTCAGTTTGTTCTTTACTTCAATGACTCTGGTTATATTTTACTTGCTTGTTTGCTTGGTTGATTAGGTTCTACTTATAGGTGACTTCATATGGTACTTGTTAGATCTCTTAATTAGAGCTGTGCCTCGTACCCTCTTTACACATCCTCCCCCCAAACAAGAGAGAAATTAGAACTATTTAGAAATAGTAGGAGAGAAGGAAAGATCAAAGCATCTCACCAACAGAAGACTGAAATTAGAATGATCGATGAATATAGCTTAGCACTATCTTAGATAAAGAACAAATAATACAGAATAATCATTTGACTAGGATCTATTTCTCTGTTTTCCAAAACTTTTATCTCAGTGCTCACTATAAGGATGCAAATCAAGACCTATATCTCTGGATATTTTTAATGTGTTTGGGTCAATAGGTTAAGAGAAACAATTCAAAATATAGTAAATTCAGATGAAATTTGGATGCCACGTATCAACTTCACCAAAGTTTGAGGCATTCACTACAGTATTTTTATGACTAGGTTTAACCTTATCAAGTCCCAGGATTTCTCACTATGCACTTACACACTCATATGAACAGTTCAAAGCTCAGGAAGTTAAGAAAGGCAAGGATTACAAGTCAGAAGTGGCACAAATACAATAAATATGCTGAACTGGACTAAATAAATAATTGAGGTTTCTCCATGAAGTGGTGATCACTCATTAAAAACATAGTAATATTAAAATAACACTGGGTGGCAAAGCATTATAATATTATTCTTTTTTAATGTAAGACAGTTCTCCAATGAAGTTAATAATGCAATCACAAGCCTGGTTTTCTGGCTCCTCCGGTGCACCACAACAGTTGCTTTGGGATTTAGTGCAAGAAAAAATTTGGTGATGCATGCTTCCTTCTACCTGGTCCAATAATGATAGGTCCCAGTGTAAATTCATACTAAAGAAGTATTATCCAGAAGAAAAGAAAGTAATAAAAGGTTAATGATGAATCTTTAAATAACAAAAAGAAAGATACAGAATTTACACATTAGATGTCTTTGGTGTGATTTTTAAATATACTAAACATCACTTATCAAATATTGGTCATATTAATCATCTTGGCATTTTGTATAAAGACTGCAATATCTAAGATACATGAATCTATTAAGAGAGGAAGAATCAGGCACCAATATGCTGCTAATATCAAAGTTCTGCCAATGGTATTATGAGGTATAATTTGGCATATAGAAGGTAATTGTTTCAACCCAATACTTTAAATTTATTATAAAATAGAGTTTTTATAGTTAGTATAATCAATAAAATATATTTAAAAAATAGACTTTTTAGGTGTTTTTCTCTTGATTGCCTATAGCTCAAAAGAGCCAACTTCCAAAATGAAAGTCTTCCTTAACTTTCTATTTGGGGGTAAAAACTGAGTAGTATTTACCCAATTTGGGTAGACACAGAATTTAATGACTCTCTTCCTTTCAGAAGAGAATATTCCTACAGGTGATAGAGTGAAAAGCATATATCAAAAAACATTGTTAAATGCATGACTTAATGTTCCTTAAGATGAAGATGCTGGCTTTAATGCTCAAGTTGTAACTGGATGAAACTTACAAAATCCAGTCAAGTCAATTTGAAAAGTAGGTATTAACTCCTACTGTATATAATAAGGTAATGAGCTAGGCCTTAGTCTAAAAGTATGGTCAAAGATTCAATAGTTAAATAGTATTAAACTCAGAGAAATCTGTTAATCTATCTGAGCTTTATCTGAGTCTCCTTATGATATTAAGGTTTTATTTGTGATAGAGAAAAGAAAATAATGTTACATAGATTTGAAAAATATATTTAGAACATGCTTGACAAAATATAGAAAACCACTAAAAGATATAGTTGTCATTGAAATTATGCAGTAATGATGATTATATTACTAACATTTATTGAAAATTTATTGTGTGCTACATACAGGTCTAAGTGCTTTATACAATTCATCTCATTTAGTCACTACATTAACCCTTTGAGTAATATAATATTAAAATGTAATATTGTATCTAAAACACTATGTAGCACAGAAACATTTTCATTTAATAATGAATGCATAAATTATCCTCATTTAAAAAAGAGAAAATTAACTTAGTTGTCTTTCTTCATCAAAGTTGTCTGCCTAGCAAGGTTTTCAGCTTTAATGTGGTGTGGTAAACACCATAATGTAAACCATACAGATAATCGCATGGGGGTACAAAGAAAGGCCCCCTAACCTAGAGTGGGGAGGAGGAGAAAGTTATAGAAGATGAAACTTCATACTACTTCTTCCCAAATTGGGGAATCTGTGCATTTATCACACTGTGTTCTGATAGTCTGCTGATATGTCATCCTTCCTAATTAAACTGTCAGTCCCCTGAAGGCAGCAATATGTCTTAATCTATCTTTATTTTTCTAGTGTCTCGGATCATATCTTGTACAATGTAGGTAATAGATAAGATTTTGTTGACTGAACAAATGACCAAGAGAGTGTGTATTTGATTAACTAATAGATCAAATTGGTGCTGGGAGATGGGCTATTCTAGGGAGTTTTTTTCTAATACTTTATTATAAGTAAACTACATTGTATTAAGATCATGCCTTATATCATCATTGTGTTTTTACCCTGTATGCATAAGGTCATAAGAAATATTCATCTTTCATATTATATATGGTTACCTAGAAAGATGGTCATGAAAAGATATTTTTCATATGCATGGGTTTTATGTTATGATTTAACTGCAAGATTTCATTGTTATTCATCAGCAAATAAAATTTACTCGTCTATGCACAGAGTTGTTTATTGAATACAGCAAGATTGATTTTAGCCATTTTGGCAGGTGAAAATTAAAACCATGCTTGCTTTGTTCCAATGCTTGGTAATATGCAAGGTAACAAAGACACTAGAACAACAGAAACAGTTCATACATTTCTTAGGAGTCAGCGGTCAATGATCAATTCATGCTGCTATTTTATTGCTCATAAAATAAAGTATAGTAGAGAAAATTTTGGTATGAGGCTGGCAGGGAATATTATTGTACAACTTATAATATATGGAAACAGTGGTGTGTGTTTTTTTAGAGATGGGATTAGCTGTGATTGTCATTATGTGTAACCAAAGATTATGGAGAAATCAATAGTTTATAATTAACAAGATTAAATGGAAGTAGCACCTAAGGTTCCTTTTTGGTCTTTGCTGAATTTACATACTAGGTACATGGTCATCTTGAATTTTTAACTTATAAAAATGAAACAGTTTCCTAGAGACTCTGGGGTATCATTTGGATCTGGGACTCCCTAAAGAAATACACCCTTAATATATTACCCTCTCTTTCAATTACTCTATTTCAGCTTCCCAAAGGATGGCTACTGAGAAATGTAGATGCATTTATCTGCAGTATGGCACTGTGTGGGAATGAATATCTCTTCAGTGCTTGATGAAAAAGATGAATGAGGAGTACAGTACAACATAGGTCTCAAGGCTACTGAAAGCATTAGATAATATAAAGACCAGATTACAGATGTGTGCACAAATCTAGTTTCTCCTTCTTCACACATTGAGTAAAACACAATGGATTTCAAAATGGTATCATGGTTCATGGTATATTTTTTGTTTTTGTAAAAATCTAACAACTTTTAACAAGAAACAAAGTGAAATGGAATCATTAAAATCGCTAAAGGAAAGGCACTACTTTTTCTTTTTATCAGGAATAGCAAAGAGCATATTGCCTCTCCACTTCTTGGGCATCTTCAAAAATAGCTTTAGAATTCTATCCCAGTAACTTCCCTGCAGATATATAAATTAAGACACAGTACACACAGACAAACTTAGGGTTTGTCTTAGGGTTAGTTTACAGAATAATCAGCTTGTACTACAAAAAAACGCTGAGACAATGAAACCCAAAAACATTGTTAAAAGGCTGACATTCCTCCCTGAAAGAGTGTTTTCAGGGGAGAGGTTGATATAAAAGACACTTTTTGGATAGTTGTAAAAATTTGAATATGGTCAGTGAATTGGAACAAGGGTATTATATCAATATTAAATTTCCTGATTTTGATTACTGAAATGTAGTTATATAAAAGAATGTCCCTTAGGAAATACATACTGAGATATGTAAGATGAACTACTGGTATCTTTACCTTAATCTTTATTCTCAGATTAAGGCAAATAACTCCCAAATAATTCATTAATAAGTATACGTGGGATAGTGTATAGAGTGAGCATAAAATTATTAAATAAATGAGACAAAATGTTAACAATTGGTGGCTCTAATTAAAGGGCATCTGCTTTTGTGATACTCTTGCAAATTTTTGCAAATTAAAAATTATTTTTTTAAAAATTTAAGAAAAGATTTATAAAAGAAAAATTGAAATATTACTCAAAATAATCATAGTAATTAAGGTAATATTTTATATCTGTATGTTAATTATCCATAAATAAAGCTTTCAAATAGGCTAATTTATTTGGCCTTATCATTGGAACAAATCTGATTGTAGATGTCCTTACCCATACTAAAGATGAAGAAACTTGGACACAGAACTACTTCAATCCATTAGTTTGAAAGACTATGATTTGTAGTCCTTTCTGAGGTAACCGTACCACATACTGTGCAAATTGCCCTCATTTATGTCATGAAGGCAAGCCTGTGGTTTGTCCTGTGCTCACTAACCACCTGTCAAGCTGCAAGAATTTGGGTGGTTGCATATCAGTAAGCAGCTCTATAATTTAGAATCAATCTTCTAAGCTGTCTTGTCTCTATTTTCATAGCATGTTATTGGTTTATATTCTAAAGCTGTGCTGGCTCTTCTAGGCATGATCGATGGGGCAGGTGCACTGTTTTGGGAAAGAAACTATAGTAAACCCTATTGGTTTATGTAGCGTCACAAATAGAAAGGAGAAAAAAATCAATGTTAGACAAACAGAATTGAGAAAATCATTAGGGAAATAAAGATTATATTTATGCTTTCAAGATTTACATCAAAGAGTAGATATTTTATTTGAAAATGTATAGGTGTTTTTAGGGAAAGAATGTAAGAACAAAAGGAGTCTCTAAAAATTCATATTTCCAAAATTCCTATTTTATGAGAACATGAGCCTTATTATCTACATTTAAAATACTTTTTTATTTAAAATTACTTAATTCATATCTGATTTTTATGTGTGTGAGGGCAGTGGATGTGAAAGTATAAAGTTCTCTAGGTTAATGCTTTTTTAAAAAGGTTATTACATTCTATTAAGTAGTAGTCTTCAAAGTTGAATGCAACTCAATGGCTATAGGAGATGATCCACTGAGTTCTGAGTAAAATAAATAAATAAATACATAAGTAGGTAGAGTTCTTTTTTTTACATAATAGGTTAATACAATAGTATAGTAGTACTGGCATATGAATTACATATGAATGTACTAGAATGTAATTTTTATTTTTTTATGTCAGTTAATAAATATGAGGTCTGTCCAGAAAAATTCCAGCCATTGTTAATATAATGAGAACAGTTCCTGTGGTATCGCTGTAACCTGACAGACAATGACATTGGACTGGAATGTGTATGTGTGAAGAATGATGACTTCACTGTACTAGTCAGTGGGGATGGTAGATGCCATTGAGTGAGCATGTGTATTTTGTGGTTGTCACATTCAAAATGACTGAGCAAGTAGAGCAACAAGTCTGCATCAAATTTTGCATTGAACTTGAATATTACTTTGTGGAAACTATTCAGATGATTCAAAAGGGTTTTGGAGACAATGCAATGAGTGCAGTGCAAATAAAAGTGTGGCACAAAGGCTTCAAAGATGGTCAAGAATCCATTGAAAGTGATCCATGTTCTGGAAGGCCTGCAACAAGCAGAACACCTGAGAATGTTGAACATGTACAGGCTGTAATCAACAAGGATCAGTGACTGATGATGCAAGAACTAGATGCTGGTCTGGGGATTCTCAAAACTACTGTGTCCAAGATTTTGATGCAGGATCTTGGCATAAAACAAGCCATGGCAAAAATTCATTCTGCAGCTTCTGCTACCAAAGCAGAAGGAACATCAGGAACATCATGCTACAGTTTTTAATGACTTGATTCAAACTGCTACCAATGAACCAGACTTCCTCAAGAAAGTCATAACCAGAGGTGAACTGTGAGTCTAGAGCTATGATCCAGAAACAAAGGCCCATTCATTCCAATGAAAGTTGACTGGCTCTCTGTGCCCAAAGAAGGTGTGGTGAAGTAGAATCAAGATCAAGACCACCTTAACTGTGTCTTGTGATTGTTGTCTATCATAAGTATGCCCCTCCAGGCCAAACAATTAATAAGGAGTACTACCTCCATGCTCTTCCTTGGTTGAGAGATGCAATTCAGTGGAAATGGCCACAGCTTCGGGCAACTGGTGATCGGTGGCTTCATCACAACAATGCACTGCCCATGCATCAAGTCTTGTGCAGAGATTTTTGTGAAACATCAAATCACCCAGGTGACTCATCCCCCCTACAGCCCAGATTTTGTGCCCTGTGACTTCTGGCTTTTCCCAAAGCTAAAATCACCTTTGAAAGGGAAGAGGTCAGACCATCAATGAGATTCAGGAAAATACAATGAGGCAGCTGATGTGATTCCAACAAAGGATTTTGCAAAGTATTTTAAACAGTAGAATAGATACTGGGAGAACTGTGTGAGGTCTCAAGGTGCCTCACCTTTGAAGGGGAGTGAGGTGTCATTGTCCTGTGTAAAATGTTTCTTGTATCTTGTGTCTTCTTTAATAATTGTCTCTATTTTTCACATTACATGCCTGGGTATTTTCTGGACAGATATCATATAATCATAGTGACAATACTTGGTCAGATATTTTTAACAAATGATGTGTTCACAAAAGTAGATTGGAGACAACAGCTTTAGTGTTCCTAAATAGTGTTTACTATATATCACAGGGAAACAAAAGACACTAAATTTTAAAAATTAAATTTGTAAGTCTGAGTGGTATATATGATCAGGTGATTCATTCTTTTATTAAGCAAGTGTTCATTGTTCACATAGAGGCAGCAAAATGTGGTAGCTAAAAGCACTATATTCTTGAGTCAGATTACATTGGTCAAATTATAGATTCTGCCATTAGAAACTGTCTTCTTGGAAAAAAGTATTTTAACTTCTGTAGATCTTAATTTACTTGTTTGTACAATGGGGAAATGACTAAACCCCACCTCACAGAGCTGTTGTGATGATTAGAGGGGAAAGGCATGTCAAACACAGAAAGATGTTTGTCACACTGTTAGCATTCAGTAGGTTTGGATTGTTACTATTCATAGGATTAACCTAACAAATATTGAGTATGTAGTATACTCCATGTACCATGGAAACATTGGCTGTGTGGTTGTCATGCACCAGTCTCTGCATTAAGCTCTAATAATAATAAACAGATGATCCAGAAGGAATCATCCTTAGCATCTGTATTAGTAATCTATTGTTGGGTAATGAATGGGTTCAGAACAGGCCCTCTCAAGATGTGTTACTTTAGCAAGTGAATTATTTTTTATAGGAAAGCAATTGAGACCCTGTCAGTTTGAAAGAAATTTGTGCACCTCCTTTACCTACCTATAATAATCTAACCTATGGGGCTTTACCCATTATGAGTTATTGTCAGAGATAACATTTTATTATCTGTCTCTTGGGCAGGTTGAACTTCTAATTGCTGAATACCCACTAATCCTACTGTTCTACAAATGACCTTCCTCCCCTCTGAAGCCCCAAAGGACCTTACCTCAGCATGTCATATAGGTCTCATTTTCCCTTTCTGTCTCTGAACCATTCTTGCATGTTCTCATACAACAGTTCTCATACATACAGATATAATTAAATGTAGATATTTTCTGTGGCTAAACTGTCTTATGTAGCTTTAATTATTAGATCAGCCAAAAACCTAGAAGGGCCGAGGGATATGTCTTCCTTCTTCATGCTCTTAGATAATAAACATTTATTATCTCACAGTTTCTGTGAGGTCATAAATTGTGGCTTAGCTGGGTGCCTCTACCTTGAAGTTTCTCTTTACTACTTATTTATATGTAATGAATTGTAAAAGACATGCGGTGAATCCTACTAATTAATACTGTCCTGTTTTTTCTTAATAAACAAATGGTAATGAGTTTTATTCCTGTGAATAAAGTAATAATTTTTGCTTTGTCAGTAATTTCACTGTGTGGTTTATATTGTTCTTGTTCCACATAATTTTGTTTTCACTTGTAGGGCTGTTTCTTGCCTCAAGGCCCTTATAACTAATCAAAAATATTTATTATTATCTGCCTATTTATTTTGGTAATAGCTGAGTAAGTGTGAGTTCTGTTTCTCCCCAGCTTCAATGCTCTGTGGCCATATTTATGCTCTGAGATCTTTTCTGTAGCGAGGAAATGCTCTCCATGGGATCACCAAATGCATTCCGTTTACCATAATGGTAATTATTCCTACTGTCTGTGTTCTCATCTTTAGTACAATGGTGATTTCTTGTTTTGAATCTGAGATGGAAACATGCCTTTGTTTCTGTCCTAAACTGAGCTTTTACTGATGGTATTGATTATATATTCATTTGAGGAGTCCTCTTGAAATGTAATGTTGAAAAACTTGAAGAGTACTTTCAATGTGGGAAGACATTTTGTTTAGTTTCCTTGATTAATTTAACTTCATAGTATAAATTAGGTTTTCGGTTCCTTTCCTTCTTCTGTTAACAAAACAATCAGTAGAGATGTGTACTTTAGCCTTACACTTTGTACATAAACTTTTTAGTTTATGCACTGAAGATTAAATAGGAATTACTCATACTTGTATTACCAAATTATAATCTCTCATACTTTGTATAATGAAACTTCATTGCTATTACCAAGTTTATTTTTCATAAGGAAATTATAAATAAGCCTAGGAGTAGGAAATGTAACGTTTTGTTCTCTCACTATGTAAAAGGGGAAAAATAATGAGCTACTACTCTCAGGCCTTATCTAGGTCATGTTGAATGGACTGTAGCAAAGGTCAGAGTCCTGTGTCGAGCTGGGGACCTCCCACCAAGTCACATCTATTCATGATCAGGAGTACACTTTCAGTGTAGTCACTGAATGACCATTTACTAACCTGATTATTCTTATCATTCAATTTCCCATCTCATCTTTCATCATCTTACTCAAGAGTATAATAAGACAGAACATTGATGTGTACCGTTCTCATGGTGTCATTTAAAATAGACCCAGTTCATATAAATGCAAAAATAAACCTCTTTAAAGCATAAGAAAAAGGAAAAGAATTATAACTCACCATTATCATAAATATCACTCAAATTGCCCTAACTTTGCTGGTAGACTTAATTTTTGTAGACCATAAATTGAAATATAAAGAAAACCTTCAATGATAGACCCCATTTTGAAATTCTGCATTATTGTGTCTTCTTCTGATCCTAGTTTTTTTCTTTTGTGGAAATATACAAACATATACAAGTTTATATACTATACTCACCTTTGACTTTAGATAAATAGGTATAAGAAAATCTATACCGCTAATGCAAATATATAGGTTATATTTAAGTATATAAGTATGTAGATAAAATACCTATATGCAGACTTATTCACCATAAAATTTCTTTAATAGAGTGTTCCTTATGGTTATTTATGTATTATTAAATGAAAAAGTACATAAACAACTACTTCATAAAACAAGTTAATGTAATGTTCTGAATAAAATAAAATTTAATCACTAAACCAGCTTTGGTAATCACTCACAGAGTAAAACAATTCCATATCTAGCTCATACATTGCAAATAAATCTATTTTAGTGGTATAGAGACATGTACTTTAATATGTTATAGAAAACTTCACTGAGCCTGCGACAGGTGTGAAATTTAGTGTTAGACAATTTTAATAAAAATTTTATTATGAAAAATTTTAATATATAAACAAGTAAAAAGAGAATAGGATAATAAAATTTCAGGTACCCATCACCCAGCTTTAAAAACTCACCAATTTGGGGGCTTTCTGTTTTTTACCTATAGTCTTTTTCTATATTATACATGTAACACTATAATTCCACTGCAAACATTTTAAGATAATTCCTTAATATTATTTTCTTCGTATTGTTTTGTTTTGTTTTACTTAATGATTAATTTCATCAAGTCAAAATCATGAAAACATTACATTTGTTTGAGAGATATTTTGTCTCCTTTATTCTATAGGTCCCTCTCTCTTGTATTATTTACTGTTATTTATTTTCTAAGAAGTTGGTCATTTGTTTCAGAGTTTTTTACAGTATGGCTGTTGCTGATTCCATTCTCATGGTGTCATTTAAAATACTCACCTGCCTTCTGTGTTCTTTGTAAATTGATAGTTCACAGATCCAGAGTATTGATACAATTAGATGCAGATTTCACAAGAACCCTTCGTCAGTGCTGTTTACTTCCCTCAAGAGACACATAATGCATGTTTTTTTCTCTCTCAATTTTTCCTCTCTCTTTTCCTCTCTTTCTTTTCAATGTACATCATTGCTTATTTATTATTTCATTGAGAATTACAAAACTGTGATATTTTATTTCTGTCATTCCTTCTTTATGTATTAGCTAGAATACTTCCATAAAGAGAAAATTCCCCTGTGGTACAGTTTTTATAGGAAAGTCAGGTTAAATGCTTAATTTTTTCTTCCATTTACCCATTTTCAGACCTCCTATGGCCTCCAAAAGATTTATATCTTAGTTTAATTACATGTTCAGGAATTGTTTCATTTTTTGAATATGTGAAACTCATTCATATGTAGTTATTTAGGGTAAAGAAAAATATTAAACTGAGGCAATACCAACAGTTGAAAATAATAGAGGAAGATTTGCTCAAAATACTAAAAGTATAATTTGTGTTTAAGAGCAGACATTCCTCAGTTGTGAGAATGCTAATAGTACTGGAAAAGTGGGCAATAAATAAATAGAACAATATAATTCCATAACATTTTATTCTAAAAGCCTACAGTGCATTGTCTGCTTACTATATGTCAATGTTTATTCCAAACACTTACAGGATTTACCCTGAAGAATACTCACACTCTTACTCCCATTTGACCTTTAAAAATACCCAACCTTGTTAGAAAGGCTAAATAACACTTAATGTTGTAGTTATGCCTCGTTTAACCCCAATCCCTGAAATCTCTAGGGGATCTGTGAAAGCTCCAGGAGACCCATCAACCTTCTGAACTTATCTAGGTACATGCACATTTTTCTGGAGGGACTCTGAATATATTTAACCAAATTTTGAAAAGAAATCATAATCTTCCACCTTCCATAAAACATTTGAATTGACCAATAAGGGTATGATAAACACATTGAGAATTGAGAATCTGGTCATTTTTATTTGCTCAAACTTTCCATAAATCTACCTGATATTAGAGACACTAGTTAGCTACTATTTTTTCAATATACATGATTTTATATCTAAAAACTTATAGAAGCTCAAATATATTCCACCCTAATTTGGAATATGTTATTCTGGTGCCATATAAGATTTAGTCACAGACATTGCTGGAGGTTATGCACTCTAATACTGAAGTTCCAATAGGTATACATTTGTCAATGCCATGAAATACAAAAATCTATGTTTCATTTAATTATAAAACTGTTTAAAACTATTGAGGAAAAAATATCTTTAAGGAAAATGCCACCATCACAGTATGGCTGTTGCTGATTCCATTCTCAAAGACTGCAAAGTAAGCGCCATTCCTTTGAAATATACTACACACAAAGCTTTCAATCCATCAACCCCTTGGTTATGGGCCTGGGACGCCAACCTGTTAGTAACCACAGGGGAGGTGGGAAGGATATAACAGGGAAAGAAGGGAAAGGTTATCAAGGAACATGTATAAAGGACCCATGGACAAAGCCAGCTGGGGTGTAGGATTGAGTGTGGGAGGTGAGGGTATGTAGGGCAGGGGAGAGTGGTGGGGAGAAAATGGGGACAACTGTAGGTGAACAACAAAAAAATAAAAAATAAAAAGAATAAATGTATACACAAGACAAGAATACAAAGAATGAACTAGACTAATCTTCACCCATCTACTCCCATCCCTAATAATTAATTTCATGGTAATTGTAGACACACAATGCTTACAGTGATTTTCTCACATAATTTTCCACAGTAGTAATATCTATTTTAGTCAGTTTCAGCACTATTATTAGTATAATTTAAACTTCTTTTTTATTGAATTTATTGGGGTGACATTGCTTAATAAAAATCATACAGGTTTCAAATGAACAATTCTACAATGAATCATTTGTATATTATACCGTGGTTTCATCACCCAAGTCAAGTCTCCTTCCATCACCAGTTATCACCCCCCTACCTTCTTTTACCACCTCCCACCTCCCTTTCCCTCAGGTAATCACCATAGTTTTGTCTGTGTCTATGAGATTTTTTTCCCCTTAATCCCTTCACCGTTTCTACTCAGTCCTGCAACCTGAACTGTTTTCAATAGGTTGGCCACTTTTTAGGGTAACTATGTGACCTTTATCCTAGACTCTACCTCTAATGGTTAGAACTAAATCATAAGATCAGACATTTGCTACTGATAGAACTTCAAAGCTACACTCCTCAACTTATTGATAATTTTAATATTGTATTCTAACCACAGATCATTCTTTTATTAAAAACAAAACAAACTTTTTCACCCTAATATGTATTCCATTTCATTTCTGTTTAATAGTAATTTCCATCACTGTGTCATTAAGATAATCAGCCTGGAACCATAAACACACTAAATAAAATGCTGCAGGGGACAGATTACCAATATTTCTAATTAAAAATACTGTGGACCATAAACTAATTAGAGTAAGCAAAGTATAAAATACAAAGTACTGGAATTAAAGATAGTACATTAATTGAAATTTTATCAACCTACCTAGGTATTCTCTCACTGAATTCAAGATAATTTGGGTTGTATATGTTTCAATGAACTTTTATTTCATTTTTAAATTCTCTAATTACTTGCCATGACTATACTTGGCAGAGTGAATGTTTAGAACCAAGAAGGAATAGATCCAGAATGAAGGGTAACCTGAGCAAATGAATGAATTTTCATCTCTTTACATTCATGTAAACAAGATAACTGTGAAGAGCCTTTTTAAAATTTTATCTTGAGAATGCAATTCTAGTATGTATTAAGTCTTACTTACGCTGAAAACAAAACTAACCCTTCGGAAAATAGGACAGGAGAAGAGCAATGGAGGCTAGAGTTCAGGTCAGAGGGCAGGCTTTTTTTTTTTGTCAGGGTCATACTCTATGACATCACACACTGGCTCCAGGAAAGAGAAAAATGTTTCCTACAAAACAATACAAAGACTTTATTTGTCTGAAGCTAAAGTCAAAAGGCTGTAACTGAATTCTAAAGCCAAATGAAACCTTTGAGATTTCATGGTACGCTGAGATCTATAGAAGTAGAACAGAGGTGATTACTAGTAATTCTTAAGTGATTCTCAGGTAGTAGGGTGTTAAGAAACTAGACATTGGGTCCAGAGTCCTTTATGCTAATATATAGAATATGGAACATACAAAAATCATGATTTTCATGTAAGACATGAAACAAATACCCACATATTGGAAAATTATTTGTCCATAAAAAGGAATGAAGTAATGATACATGCTGCCACAAGAATAAACCTTGAAATATGATACTAAGTGGAAGAAACTAGTCACAAAAGATAATATACTGCATTATTCTATTTATATAATTATTATACAATTTCATTTATATGCCATGCCAGAAATAGAGAAATCAATAGAATTAGAAAGTAAACAAGTGGTTGCAAGGTAGTCTTCACTGATCCCTCTCCTAAAATGTGGGTTAGTTCCTTCCTAAGTGATCTTACAGCCTCTGTATTTAACTCTGTTGTGTGCTTTCTATACAGTGCAACAGAAGCCTTTACTCTCTGAACCATTAGAATACTAAGGCTCTTTCAGGTTATGCTGACAAGGCTCTACTGTTTAGAACCATTTATTCTTTTAATGTATAGTGTTGGGTAACTACTATATGCCAGGCAATAGGGACACAAAACAAGATCATGACCTTGTGGATTTATATTCTAAAAAGATACACAGTAAATTCTCAACATATATTTGTTTAATAAATGAATGAATGGATTTCCCAAACAAGTATTTAAAATCAACTGACAAATCCATAGAAGAGTGGCTACATTTAAAATAAAATGTTGAATGGAAGAAAATATTTTGTCTTTTTGAATTTATACCCACCAGTATTTTTCAGATTCAGTAATTTTGACCAATGCATACATGGATGTCAACTCCTTTACTAAATGTATTCCATCACGCAGTATTACAAACATCATTCCAGATTCAATTAATTCTATTCATAAGCAGTGATAAGAAGCATTTAAGCCTTTAAAATGAAAGTGATATCCCAGAGGAAAAATAAAAATCTACTTGGATTATCTGCATAATTAAACGGATATCACCCCTAAAATAACAAAATACAGAGAGAGTGCTTTCAATGCTTAGTTCTACAGTAATCTGGAGGTAGTTAGGGACCCATACATAGCCTATTAAAATTAATTATAGCCATGTGGCTGAGGTGGGGGGAATAATAGGGGAGTAAGGAAGACAACTGTACTTGAACAACAATAAAAAATTTCAAAAAAAACTCCAAAAAATCAATTATAGTACTAACTAATTTAATACAATATGAAAAATCAAATTATTTTATCATTTATCGTGGTATAATGATGCCTCTTTGCCTACAGTGAGTGAAGCAAACCCAAGTACACAGTCCACTAAATGCATTTTGTTAAACTTTGAAGTACTTGTTATTAGCCATTTCCCATACAGCAAAATGAGAGCAGCATACTTTAATTATTGAGTTTTTTGTTTTGTAATCTTCTGCTAAGACTGACAATTGCATTAAATAAACTATATGGCTCTTTAAAATGTACAATCTATGAGTCTATGATTTCAGTTAAGCTACTTTAACGTGTATATGTTCACATTTGAGAATTGCATGTTTTTAAAATAGTATTTTTACCACTTTCTTCTGGTAAACACTAATATCCCACAAACTATTTTTTGAAATGATTTATGATGGGAGAAGAGATCAAAGAAACTTAGTAAACAATAAATTTAAGAAATTAAAGGGGTTATTTATTGAATAAATTTTCAAATTCTTATTATTCTGAAATATTACTGGTTCTGAAGTAGGGGAAAAGAGAAATCTCATTCCTATTCAACTATAAGATTTTTTTTCAAACATACCACAAATTTTTCGTAAAACTCAATTAGGTACACTGCTTATTTATCTGTAAAAGTCCCAAGTAAAAATATTGAACATAAATTTCTTATAATACCCATTCTCTTTAGATTATAATAAATTTGAGTTTCAAATAGACATGGTTTTGTGATTTAGTCCAGAAGTCATCCAATTGTTTCTATAAAGGCAGACAGAAACACAGTAAATATTTTTGTGGAACACAGGGTCTCAGGTAGAACTCCTCAGCTCAGATGTATCGTGAAACCAGTCAGAGACATTATGTAAGTAAGAGCCTGGTTATGTTTGAATAAAACTCACTTTCAAGAACAAGTAGTGGGTCATACTTTGTCAATCTCTGTTTCAGACTGGAAATTGATTTCACAATAAATGAAAAGTTTAAAGCTGTTATGAGAAACTACATTAAACTATATGTTGATGGTTAGGGATAAATTAATTTTGCTTGTATTCAGTTTAGATTTCTGGCCTTCAAATATCTCTTTAAATCTAACAATCTAAATATTTGTCATGTTTTGCTCAAAAATAATACTTTCTTATAAACATGGATTACTGTGTGGGTGGGCTATTATTCATTTCTGAATTTAGTTTAATATAGAACTTAGTTCTATATTAAATGTTAATGCAGTCTAAGTTAGATGTACACTAGGTGTATGAATTCCCATTATGTTCTCAAAATATTGTGTAAAAAGATTTCTGCCTACAAGTGTTTATCTAACAAGCATGAGGATTTTTGCCTTAGATCGCCTGACAGATGCTTAGTCTTCAAACTGCTCAATTTTTAAAGCTTGAAATAATGTCATCTTGTTGCATGAAACATTTGAAAAAGTATCTTAATAGGACTTCACTTATTTATCTATTTTTATCTAGTACTATTTCCCAGAACCATTTTCAGCTTTTATCCAAACAGCATGCTTTTATCCTGGAAGGTAGAAACATATAATAATACTTCAGTTCTCTAAGACACTTCCCTCCTGTGGTACCAATACCCTAAATTAAGAGCTTCCACCAAAAGCCTTTAAGATACTGTGTGAAAGATAGGACAAGACGCAGCAGTTGGCCCAAGAGAAGAGCAAGTGAGCAGTGTGGGGCTAAGTGGGTTAATAGGAAAACTAGGGCACTGAGGATCATCTTTCAAAACAGAGCAATGTTATCATACTGACAGGTGGCATCAACATTCTGACAATGGGGCTGCTGCTGCCAATACCTGCTGCTGGTCTCAGGTTCCCAAATTTGTGATCATCTGTGGCTCCGCCAATGAGACGTCCTGAGCAGAAATGTCCACTCTTGTCATTCTTTGAACCTTATTCACACTAAAGTTGACAAATTGATTACCTTCTATAATAAAGAATTAATTTCTAACTATTTAAATTAGACCATTTATATTTTGAGGAGCTCTTGTTTAAGAGAATTGAAAAGCTATCTATACTACTTATAGCTTTGGAACGTTACCTTTATAGACGTGAGTAAATATACTAAGACATTAAAATATATTTTGTGTTAAATAGAGCACTTATACACACTGATTAAATTAGTTATTAAAATTTTTATTCTTTATTTGAGATTAAGTATAAATATTAACTTAAGAAATTATCAAATGCAGAAAATGTTTTTAGAAAAAATGCTATATCTATTTGTTACTAAATTTATTCTTCCATATAGAAGAACCATATCTTGTGTCTGCCTGCTTTTCTACCCCCAAATAAAATTTGAATTGTCAAATAGAGCTAAAATAGGTGTTTCACATAGAGAACAACTATACATATTAAGTTTTAAATCATTACCTAGAACAAATCTTCATCATCAAAATTATGTTAAAAATGTATAAGAAAAACATTTATTTATTTTACCTCTGTACTTACAGTAAACATATAATAAATATTAATTTTATTTTGTTATATTGACCTAAAGTGTAAGATGCTGACAAAATATTTCAGTTCTGCAATAAAATGTTTTTAAGTAGTTCAGTATAAAATCTATTGACTATTTTAATATTTTATATAATGTTAAAAATCATATACATTAATATAACTAATGTCTTACATGGTAAAGTATAACCTTTATTAATTCTCCAGCATATATTTCCTCTTATAAATAAGAAATATCTACATAGAAAAGTGTTAAAGATTTAAAAATCAGTGCTGCTTAAAATTTCATAATTTAACAGTATTAATATTTTATTATTTTCAGTTTCCTGATACAGAGTTGCTATACTCTGTAAAATAAAAAAAAAATCATGTTTGGCACAGACATAAATAAACCAAGTCTGTATAACCACAGACAATATGCATTCAGTAGTTTCATACAACATGTAAAGCTTTACAAATCTGGAGTGTATTATTAAATATAATTTCTGAATATCTAGAAAGAAGGAGCAGATACCTAAAATACAAGATAAACTACAATCAAAGTATTGACATGTCCTTTTATTTTTCATGTTCATAAGTCTAACTAGCTGGTAGATAGAAATGATGCTGCAGATATGCTGAATGATGCTGAAACCCCCATTGTACAGAGGGGGTTTCAACAAGAAATTTGACATTTTTTGCCAAGTGATATCTTTGCAGAAAAAAATGTGAAAATGGGACCTAAATTGAAAACCAGTAAGGTAAATAAATATCTTATTCAGTGCTAGTACTGGAAAATGTCACTCTGGAGATAGGCGTTGGCTACTATGGTTTTTACATTGTAGAGAAAGGGGGAACTGCATATCAAAAACACAGAAACATACTTTTCAAACTTACACATATGAGTGCCACCTTGTTGGGTGGGTGAGGAGAGTGATGATTGAAGAACAAAAAGGGACATGGACATAGGTATTTTGAAAAACCTTTCCAGGTGAATGCATGCAACCTTCCAATGGCCCATGCATTAGCATTCCACAAATTTGAATTTCTAGTCCTCTTTGATTCCACATATCAATCACTAATTTGGATGAGAAATAAAAAGCACTCTGGACCATAGCCTTGATGATGTCATACATCAGAAATATCTTTGAGGAAGATTCATAAAAATAGTGGCTCACGACCTAGGTTGTGAAGCATTGTTACTGAAAGCATATGGTATATGCAGAAAAACAAACTAATTTGAAATTAGATAGGTAGATAAGATGTCAAAATATGGATAGTTTACAGTTCCGGTCAGAAGTAATAATAGTAATAAAGTGCATTGTAGGTATATCACGGACACTGTTCTATATACTTTATCATATGTATTATATATGTAGCATACATACTAACTATTTTATTTTTCACATGAGCTGGGTGTTATAATTGTCCCCTTTTTACAGTTAAAAAAGGAGAGGTTAAGTAACTCTAGGCAATAAGCTACTAAGAGTTCAGTCCAAAATTTAGACCTAAGAGATTAGTCAACAAAATTCACCCTCATAATCCCAAGGAGTTGTAGCACTTACTTTTTTGTACACAGCTTGGCCACTGTTCATGGGCCTGTTCTTAACTGACAGAAACAAGGTGGCCACTTGAAAATATGTAGCCAATAAAATGCTTGGAGTTAGCTACTGACATAATAGTCAAATAATACAGACTTGTTAAAAAGATGAATTTTAACCTATAAGGTTAAAAATTACTAGGATTAAATGTGAAGTCTTGCCTTTAGATGCTGAGAGGATACATACTTTCAGCCATGATGAAGTTGCAAGTACAGGATTAGTTCTCCACCTCTTATTTTTAGGAGGTATAATATTGTAAACCCTGAAGAAAGCAAACAAACAAGCTGAATTTTAGGATTGTCTAAGCTTTCAGAGAAGAAACACCTTCCAGAAGGTGAAGAAGCATTGTAGGTGTGCTCAGCTGAAAAGACAGACATCAAAGTCTGAGGAGGCTGAGGCTGCTGGTTTTTGCAGGACAGAGTATGGGGAAGGAGGGGCTGCACCCAGCAAGTCCTCCAGGTAGCTGCACAGATGTCCCCTGGAGCTCCCAGATGCACATTAAGCTGGGCATGCACATGATGAAGCTCAGCAAGGCCGGGTAAAGAAACCTTATCAGGAAATACAAGGTGAAGGACTGCTGGGATCCATCAATAAATGAACTGCATGCCAGTGAAAAGCACAACATACTTTTAAAGAAATACAAAAAAAAAAATTCATATGTGCAGCCATGTAACAGTCACAATTTAAAAAAAATTCTTAAGAAGCATAAAAATCTAACACATAACCAGGAGATAAATAAGATGATAGAATCAAACTCCAAAATGAGTAAGATGGCACATTAGTTTGACAGACTTCTAAAAAATTTAAGAATTTTAAGATAATTATGGGCAAATTGAGCAGAAACTATCTATCTATTTATCTATCTATATCTATCTATCTATAAATTTAAAATAACCAAACCAATCTCCTAACCCCTCCCCAAAAATACAATGCCTACAGTGGAAACTTGCAAAGAGGGCTTAATACTAGATTAGAACCTACAGAACAAAAGATCAGTAATTTTAAAATCATAGTATAAGGAACCATCCAAACTAAAGCATGGTGAAAAATGAAAGGTGGAAATAAAAGAACAAAGTCAGCAACCTGTGAAACAATGTGAAGCTATCTAACATATTTAAATTGGAGTCTCAGTTTTTTGAGGTGGGAAGGAGGAAAATATTTAAATTTAAATTAATGGTAGAAAAATATCCAGATTTGCTGAGATACAACCGTCTACAAATCCAAAAGTCTAAGCAACACCATGTAGTATAAATACAAAGATAACTATACTTGGACATATAATAATTACATGTCTTAAAACCAGTGGTAAATAAAAGCTTTTCAAGGCTTTCTGAGAAAATAAATAAGAATTATACATATAGGAAAATAAGCATAAGAATGATTTATCAGAAAAAATGTGAGCCGTGAACCTATAGAATTATTCCATTAAAGAGATGACTGACAATTAAGTGGAAACCAAAGACACTTTAAAGGAAAAACATCCTTTAAAATGAAGAAAAAATAAAACAAGAAGAAAAAAGGAAAAAAAGAAACAATTTATTACCAGTAAACTTGAAAGAAATGTTAAAAGATGTCCTTAGGCTGAAATAAAAGTTACCAGATTGAAACTCAGATCCACAGGGAGGAAAACAAGAATGGAGAGAACTAGTATTAAAAAATATGTAGATATATAAAAAATATTTTTTTTCTTTTCCAATATTTTAAAAAGATAGATGGCTATATAAAATAATAATAATAATGTATTACCTGATCTATAGGAATCACAGACTTAAGTATCTTATAATAGCACAAAGGGTGGAAGAGAAAAATGAAAGTATATTGTCATAAAGTGTTTACATTGTATTTGAAGTGGCTCAATTTTACTTGAATGTCCTTTGAAATAAGTCAAAAATGTACAGTGTAAACTGGAGAGTAACCACTGGGATGGGGAGAAGGCAAAAAAGAATGTATAGCTAATAACTTAAAAGAGGAAACAAAATGAACACTAAAAATAATAATCAGGTAACACAAAAAAGGGGATGGGATAGAAAAAAAATGAAAAAAAATATGATTATGGCAACAGTAAGCCAAACATATTAATATTTAGGTTAAATATAAGTTAAGACAACATACAAATAAAAAGTTAGAGGGGTTAGGAAGCAGAACCCACTATACATTATGTACAATGTACTTTAAATATAAAGACAGACTGGTTAAAAGTAAGACATAACAAAAGTTGATGTGGCTACACTGACTTTAGACAAAATAAGCTTCGGGACAAGAAATATTAGTAGGGATATAAGAAAAGATATTCTTATAATGATAAAGGAGGTAAATTATCATGAAGCTATAACTGCCGTAGCCCTGGCTAGGTGGTTCAGGTGGCTGGAGTGTGGTCCTGTGCACAAGAAAGGTTGCATGTTCGATCCCTGTCAGGACACTACTTAGGCTGCAGGTTCCATCTCCAGTTGGGCAGCACAAAGGAGGCACCCAGCTGATGTTTCTCTCTCTCATTGACTATCTCTCTGTCTCCTGCCCCTTCCTAAATTCAGTAATAATAAAAAATATCCTCAAGTGAGGATTAAAAAGATATAACAGTCCTAATTGTGTATACACGTAACAGAGCTTTACATTTGAGGTCCTGGGAAAATGAAAGAAGATATAAATAAATGAAGAGATCTGCCAGGTTGATGAATTGGCAGGCACAACATTGTTAAGATTTCATATCTCCCCAAATTACTTTATACATTTAACATGATCTTGATCAACATTCTAATTGGCTCTGCTGTAGAAATCAGCAAGTTTACTCCAAAATTTATATTGAATTTCAAAGGACATTAAAAATCCAACATAGTTTAGAAAGACAAAATTTGGAGTAGTAACATTTCTTGATTTCAAGACTTACTGTGAAATCAGTGTAATCAATTATGTTATAGTGCTTTAGAGAAATAGATCACTAAAACAGAATAAAGTAGTTAATAGAGTCAATTTTGTATAATCAATTAATTTTTAACAATGTTGCCAAGGTGAATGAATAAAAAGAACATGTTTTACCAAATCTTGTCAGCTAATTTGATGTCCACAGGAAAAAGAAAACAAACAACTTTTAACTTAGACTTATTGTGCTAACAAGCACACTGATCAAAGTCACTGATTATCAGGAAACTAAAAATTAAAACTACAATGAAAGACATATTAAAATATTAAATAAAGACCAACAATGCAGGTGTTTTAATGACATGGAGTGAGGGGACTCTGTGACAATACTGTGATACAACCATTTTGTAAAGCAGATTGACATTTTCTGTTGGGAACTGCCCTGCCTGGTATCAGAAGCTATAACCTCCCCGTGGCTATGGCTGAGTGAGCGACCCTCAGACCAGAAGCCACTAAGGAGACAAAGCTTATCTCCCTGGCAGGGGCGCTGCTTCTGCTCCTTTTACTTCACCTTGCCTGGCCCCCAATGCTTGGTCAGTTAGCCAATGACAGGTGAGATTCCCCAAGGAGGGGAACGACCTAAGACAGGCACAATCACATGTGAGGCCCCCAAGGAAGGACTTTGGGGGCTACAGCAAAAGGGGGTGATGGACCCTCGCCCCTCGGCTTTGACATTGCCTGAGTCCTCATTGTCTGCGAGAAAATCTCCTAATCTCTTGGCTGCCTTACTTCCCTTGCTCCACCTAAGCCTGAAACAATGACAGAGGGTGGTGCAGCCCTGTGCTGGAAAGGGCGGGTTCCCTGGGTGATCAGGCCTAAGGAAAAATATGCAAAATCCTGTGAAACCTGCTTTGTTTAGAATGCTCTCAATTAAATGATAAGGGTCCAAGCAAGAAGTAAGTTTGTTCCTTAAAGTTTTTTACAGCTCTTTAGCTATCTGACCCTGACTCAAAATAGGCCCTCAGACTTCCTTGTTATCTATTGTTTGATCCTTACTCCCTGGCAATGAATAATGAGCTTTACCTGAATTCTTATGCAAAAGAACCCAATAAAAAGCCTCTCTGGAGGGGGAACGGGTGCTCTCCCCTGGGAAGGGTGGCCATGGTGCTCTACACTAGATAGAGTGGCCGTTCCATCCCTATTTCCCCACAGGACCTTGTTGTCTCTGTGTATGTTTTTCTCGTGTTTCCATGAGCCATCCACAGCATTCCGTGGTCACTGTTGGTCCGTGGTTGCGACAATTTTCTTATAAAGTTGAACATGTGCTTGCTATATAACCCAACAATCCCACACCCAAGTATTTGCTAAGATAAAAGAAAACCATTTAAAAAAGTTTTGTATGTGAATATTCACATCAGGTTGTATTGTAATAGCTCTAAACTGAAAACAATGAAAATGTCAATCATCAAGAGAATGAATAAGCAAACTATGGTATGTTGCATATACTCAGCAATAATCAAAAACAATTTAATGCTATACACATTAACATAAATAAATTTTAAAAACACACTGTGCAAAAGAGGCCAGGGTCAAAAAGAATATATGTGTATGATACCATTTATATAAAGTTGTAGACTGGACAAAGTAAATCTGGGGTACTGGAAATTTATTGGCAGTCTTCTGGGACAGGTGGTGGTGGAATTGAGAAGAAAGGAACATAACAGAACTTTTGGAGTGATGAAAATGTTTTGTCTTATTCATGGGGATTACACAATTGTTTACATTTGCCAAAGCTCAACAAATTTTACACTTAAAATGAGTACATTTTATTATATGAATATTATATTCTGATAAAGTTGATTAAAAAGTAAATATGAGGTAGGGCGATCACAGCTTTGGTTTATTCCATGTGAAAAATTTCAGATGGCATTGGCTGTGTGTGTGTTCAATTTGGGCCAAACAGTTTTCTCAGTGCCTGGCTGCCTAAATAGAAATTCAGTAACTGCAGGACAAAATTCAGTATTGCCACTGTCTGACCACAAGTATAGTATGGTCCAGGTATACATGCCACATTTTAAGAAGAGACTTCATTTTGTGAAGATGATGACACTTTTAATGAGGGATATCAAAAATAATGTCCAGGGTAGCTTGGAAAGAGAAAACGTGTAGCTGTCCCCAAATACTCAAAGGTTAATGTGGTGAGGTGGCCAATGCTATATCCATTTACCCTACTTCTTTATTAACAGAATTGCACTTTCATTGGGTATGGCAATGTGCCCAGATATAAAAATCATTTTTCTCAAACATCATGTTAGCCAAGGCCAATGAGATATAAGAAAAAATTGTTGGGCAAGTCTTTACAGAAAATTTTTTTTTAGATCTTACAAATTTTGTAGATGTAAGTCTTTGTTTTCCCTCCCTCCAAGTAGAATAATGGGGTAAAAGCTATGGCTTGAGGCTCCATCAGAAGCTATGAGAAAAAGGCAGAGACTTGAAGGCTAATATCTTTGAGACACTGAGTTAATACCATGCTTTATATTAGACTTCTCATTTTGTGAGAACAGTTCTCAATTCAGTCAATACACTGTTGATGTTTTGTTTTGTTTTATTTTTTCTTACATGCAGAAAAACGCAAAACCCCTGATGGTAGGTAGATATGAAGAAAGCACAGATATAGAACTTTGATTTCAGAAGGCATCAGGTAAATGAGTGAGTTACAGATAAATAAGTATTTGATCAATATAAGGAAAATTTTAATGATGGAGCTTTACAGATACTGAATGGGCTTGCTGACAATGCAGTGACTTCTTCTGTATTATGGCTGTTCATCAGAGTCTGCTGGGCAACATGTCAGCCATATTAAGTGAGGTCTGCCTATAAAGCAGTGGATAAGAAATTATGCAAGCTAATTCCTAAGGGTTATTCCTTTAAACTCTGAGATACCATGACTGAGCTTTTTTTATACTAATTGCATTTGCCTGTTTCATGTTGTAACAGGAATTTGGCCTAAGGAAGTAAAACTATTTTATCTCAGTATGGTAATATGTCTTCTAAAAATTATTAGAAGTTATTCTAATAATTCTAGAATTATTCTGGAATTTTCTAGAATTATTCTAGAAATATTCTAGAATTCTAGAATATTCTAATAATATTCTAATAATTAAAGGGTTACAACAAATTCATGTTGTAACAGGAATTTGGCCTAAGGAAGTAAAACTATTTTATCTCAGTATGGTAATATGTCTTCTAAAAATTATTAGAAAACTAGAGGTAACATTTTTGTGGATGTGGTTTTCTGAAGGTCAAATAGAACTCCCAGGTATTACAGATTTGGAAAGATGAATGGGTGTCATTTCACTCATTATCCCATCATCTACAAAGGACGTGTGCAACACGCAGAATGGTTTCCAAATAATATGATCCATAATATCAGCTGATAGTTCCTTCAGAATTCCAAATTTAGCACTTTACAAAACATTACAAATAAAGGGGAATTTTTAAAATGAAGTTACGTGCTGAAATAAGGTAAGAAGTGAATTGCAGCAAATGGCCGCACCCATCATTTAAAATGTTAATACTGTCTAAGCCCAATCATCCTTTGGAATACTTCATGCCATACTTTTCAAACTACCCTTCACCTTATGACAGCAAATATGGCCCAATGATTCTCATTTTTAATCGACAGCCTTGTCAGACATTTCAATGGCTCTAGACATAACAATATTATGACATTCAGGGCCAGAGAGCAAGGGTTCCCTTTGATTTCAGTTGAAAGCAAAAAGGTTCACAAAAGCTGTCAGCCTTTCTCCTTTATGTTCTGAAAGCTGCCTAAACTTGTCAGTTTGCTTTCACTGAACTTTTACTGAAATAATGCAAGAAAAAATGTTATTACAGCATTCACACCTTTAAATTATATTTCTTCTGCAATACGGTAGAAATGTCGCAGGTTCACAGAATGTTGGGATTGAAAGAGGGTTTGGGTATCATTAAGTCCAGTACCAGCATTCTCCTTATGAGGAAAGCTGGAAAGTACCTCCCAAAGCCACATATAGCCAGTAGCATGGCAGGTTTAAAAACAGCATGTGACTCAAAGGGCCATTAGTCTTCTTGTTCTTAATATACAAATAGATAAAGCTATTTTTAATATAACCCCCTCTTATTTACTGGCAATGATTATAAATTCTAATCATTTTTTTGTAACACTTAGAGCATAAGATTAGAAGTAGTAGTAGTTAATAATGAAAATTTAAATTTTATGTAGAGGTTTATGGTTCACAAACAAGTTTATGAAACAACTTTCCATATTTCATTTTCTTATATTGGATGTTTTAAAAATAAATAAAACTAAAACCCACTTTATCAAAATTTTATGTTTAAAATCATAGATACAAATAATAGAAGATTTCTCCCATTATCTTTGCTCTCCTTCTAATATAGTGCCCAGATAAATGACCTCCCAGAGAAATCAATAGATTCATATCACAATAAAACACTTTTTCCTTTTTGTTCATGGTTCACAATGAACTATGCTGGAACAATTATTAGCTTATCCTTTGTAGTTGGGCTCACTTTGTGCAAGGGCAATGTGATCAGAAAAATTGCTCTCAGGTGACAGGTGACAATTTAAATTCAATCTTAGCAAGAAACTCTGCAAGTTCATACTAGTAGCTGGATTAACCCAGTCACTTTTTAAAGGTTAAGGGAAGCTTCACATTTACAGCACACTGTCCTTCAGAGGCCATGAGGTGGGATTTTGTTATTTCTTATGGAGGCTAAAGGATCAGTTAGTTATTTACTAAATTTTAGCACACAATCAGATAAAGTGTTTAGAAGAAAGTAGACTGGTTTCCCTAATAATTCTTTCTCAAGTCTTCAATTTAATTCTCAGAAATATCTGAAACTTGACTTTCATTTAGCACACTTGCCAGGTAAAATATTTCCAGTGCACCAGTTGCAGGCTCTTCATTCCAGCAAGGAAAACATATGCACAGCTACTAATGTCCTTCCAAAATGCACAAAAAACTACACCAAAACCACTTAGAGATTCAAATTTATAAATTATACCATTACAGTAGATTTCAATTTTTAGAACATTTTACAAAATCAAAGTAAATTCCATTCAGAATACATCATAACATTGTTTCTGATGTTAAGCACATCTTTATTTTTTATATCTCAAAAAATTTTAGACCTTCCCATTTCAAATGTTCTATCTCATCCCATTCAGAAATACACACTCTCAGACCTGATGTTTTGATTTTTGGACAAAGAAATTTAATTTTGATTTGATAAAACAAGAGAAAGAGTCACAAAATCTAGTTTTATATAAATTTATCAGACTTCAGGGATAGTTTAGGTTGTGGATGATTTAATCTTTATAAAAGTAGAATTGGGAGCCCTGGCTGGTGTGGTTCAGTGGTTGAGCGCTGGCCTGTGAATCAAAGAGTCGCTGCCTTGACTCCCAGTCAGGCCACGCCTGGCTGCAGGCCAGGTCCCCAGTAAGGGGCATCTAAGAGGCCACCACACATTGATGTGTCTCTCTCTGTCTTTCTCTACTCTTTCTTCTCTGTCAAATATAAATAAGTAAATAAATAAATAAGTAATAAATATCTAAAAAAACCAGAAATGGGAAGCACAAGTCTTCTATTCCCACTCTGCCAATGACTAGTGGTGTAGCATAAAGAAATTTACTAAAACTGTAAATCTGGATGTTTCCTGTTCTGTAAAATGGGGATAATAATACTTTCTAAATGGGTCTTTGCAAATATTTTAAAAATAAAATCATATCATACATAAGGATGCTAATCAATATTTATTTCACATTACAGTAGGTTCTCAATGTCATCCACAGGCTCTTGGAAACTGTGACTTTAAGCAAAATGACACATAAGAAAACCAATTTTGTCATAAGTTAATTGATAGTAACCAGAGTTAAGTTCTGAGCCCTGGCTGGCATAGCTCAGTGGATTGAGCGTGGGCTGGGAACCAAAGTGTCCCAGGTTCGATTCCCAGCCAGGGTACATTCATGGATTGCAGGCCACGGTCCCCAGCAACTGCACATTGATGTTTCTCTCTCTCTTTCTCCCTTCCCTTCCCTCTCTAAAAATAAATAAATAAAATCTTTAAAAAAAAAAAAGAGTTAAGTTCCTATGACACATTTCTAGTCACAAAAACATCACCAAATGTCTAAATAGAGACCCAAAGCATTTCTAATATTAAATGTTGAAACAAAGGTAAGCTATGCATACAGTTAAGAAAGATTAATAAAAACAAGTAAGATAATGACTCTCTAACTTACTAATTCCAGTTCAGGATCACAGGAGGCTGCCTATACTTCAACCTCAGGGGGCAAGGTGGGAACCCTGGTGGTACCATTCCACCCCCATGCACACTCACACACTGCCACACTTTCTCAGGGACAATGTAGACACACAAATTTACTTAACCTGCACATCCTCAGGATGTGGGTAGAAACCACAATTCCCACAGAAAAGCCATTCACACATGGGAAAACATGCAAATAGCACTCAGTGGCCATGGTTGGGAATCTTTGTTTTTTCTCATCAACTTTATAATGAAACAACATCGAACAAAATGACATTATTCAAAGACTTACTGTAATATGAAGAGCAAATCCACACAGTAATTCATCACTGAGGTTAGCCCACAAGTACACCTTTCCCCATGTTTTCTAGACTAAAATCTAGAGTGATTTTGCATATATGCTCTGCATAATTCTCAGACATGCTTGCTTTACTTTTATTATTATGCAATGCTAATGATATGCAAGCAAATACATCACCCATCCAATTATCTAAGAATGAATTTCTAAATAGTGAATGGAGTAGATCAAATGGAAGGCAGTATTATGATGCACGATTCTCCTGTAGGAGTTTAAGAGAAAGATTATTTCATTGCACTTAAAATATCAGATTTTCTAGCAGACATTTATTTTCTCTATGTTATCAGATGGAATCATTAAAAATATGTCAAAAAAGTTGCTAAAACTGTCAGTTTGATTTTTCTCCCTTCTATTTCTCCTTTTTCGAATCTAACGTGATATGCCCTTTGAATGTGTCCTTACACGTATTGTGATAACTCGTTTAATTGTGATGATACAAATATAAATTTACAGTTTGCTTAAAATGTAAGGTACTACACCCATCTACCATCTTACACTTGGTTCAAAAGGTCATTTTTGGTTTCACACATGGAGATTAGGATGGCATTACTTTAGGTAAAAAGTAACTGATAGGGTTACTTATGCTTTGGGGACATCAAGCATGGGTTTCTGCTGCTACATTCCAAAAATAATGTCCTTCATTATAGGCTGTGTGTTATTTGACTCAGAGAAATATTAAAAAGTTTCATTATTACAAACAAAAATTTACAGGATGGCAGATAACTGGAGATACCACTCCCAAATCTATAACCCAAGGGAATCATACCATTTTGAAACTTCTAATCAATTTTTTAGATCCTAGAATCTGCTCCATTTTTCTTGTCATATTTTCTCTTGTCTTCTCCTCCCTTCACCTGCTATCATCTTTTCACCTTTTTAACTGTAATCTTCACCTTCAAGAGTATTAAAGTGAACTCCTTCTTTTGGTATTGTTTTATGCATGAGGATAAAGATTTATATATTACCTAATCTTACAAGAAAGAGATGAGTCAGGCCTTAATCATTTTCTAAGAAGAAATACAAGAGGGAGACAGGGAGGGAGGGAGGGTTGGAGGGAGGGAGGGAGGGAGGGAGAGAGAGAGAGAGAGAGAGAGAGAGACACACGTGTCCATTGATTTTTTTCCCCTCTGTCCTTGAATCAGTAAACTTAATTACATAGAGTGGTCAGGAAGAAGGCTTGTCATTGTTGATCTAACACAGGGCCACTTTCCCCCTGAAATACAGCCAGCAAAGAAAAAACACACTTACAGCTACTTCAAATCAAAGGGAAGTGATGAAAATGCATTTGTGTTAATTCCCAAAAGACTCAAGTCAAATGTCAAATCAGTCTTCAAAGCAGCTTCTAGCTAATGAACTGCTTTTTAGTAGACAGGACATTTCCATATGCATTATTTTTCATGGCTACAGTTTTATTTCCTGAATATATTTGAAAGATTAGACAGCTCAAGAAAATACTTTGAGTTAAAATTGCACGAATGTTCTAGTTACTGACTGAGAAACTTGTTTCAGATTCTCTAGTTTATGTTATTAGATTCTCTACCTCTCTTACAAAACAGACATCTTAAATATAGCAGGAAATGTCATGACCAGTGGGCCCAATTGGTAGGGCATCATCCTGGAAGGCAAACTGTCACTGGTTCGATTCCTGGTCAGGGCACATGCCTAGGTTGTGATTTCGATCTCTTGTTGGGGTGGGCATGAGAGGCAACTAGTCAATGTTTTTCTCTCTCTCTTTCTGTCTCCTATTTCCTCTCTCTAAAAATAAGTGAATCAATTTTTTTAAAAAGCAAGAAATGATATGTTAATTTCATAAGAAAATAGATTTTTCCAGGCAAAAATCAGAATTACACAGAGATAATTAAAGATAAAATTTCATAACAGGGTACTATATGTGTACATTCAGTGAACTATGGGAAATTAACATTTGACATTTTTTTAAGATTTTATTTTTACTTTTAGAGAGGGGATGGGAGGGAGAAAAAAAGGAAGAGACACATCAATGTGTGGCTTCTTCTTGAGTGCCCCCTACTGGGGACCTGGCTCAAAACCCAGGCATATGTCCTGACTGGGAATCAAACAAGCGACTCTTTGGTTCACAGACTGGCACTCAATCCACTGAGCCACACCAGCCAGGACAACACTTGACATTTTGAAACTTGATAGACAGCAGCTATATATATTACTGTATAGAACTATTACTTGATTGTACTGAGAACACACAACAGTAAGGTAGCCCTATGTATGTGTGTGTGTGTGTGTGTGTGTGTATACACACAATGGGTTAAGGAAACAAAACCCACTTAATAAGTACCACTTCTCTATGGCTGTGCACAGATTCTAATTGTATTTCTGATAACTTATTTTTAAATATACTGGTCAGTGTAGGGTAAGCAGATATTTGAGGAGAAGCCACAATATAAGTGAAACAAAACTCCCAAACATAAAAATGAACAAAGCAGAAATTGCTTTCAAAATGACTAGATAAACCACAATTGTAACTAATATCATAGGAAAATTTTTACATTCATTAAAATAAATTTATTTAAGAAAAAATGCATCAGAGTTCAAAAAATCAGCCCCTGGAAATAAAAGATATCATGGCAGAAACACAAATTAAATAGAAAGTTAAGAAGCAAAGATGAGGTCTATTTCAGAGTAGAAGAAAAAATAAGCAAAGATGGGTCATAGGAGAGAAAAGAAAACAAACCTAGAGGTCAGTGTAGGTGATCAAACACCCAAGGGAGTATAAGAAAATTGGAGCAAGAAAATGAGGGGAAGGATTTAATCACATAAATATTTAAGAACATGCACTTAAATTGAAGGACATGTGCATCCAAATTGAAAACACCCACTGAGAGGTGTAGGAAAATTAATGGGAAAAAGACTCATACCACTGCACATCATCATATATACAAAGAAGGAAGATTCTAAAAAGTTTTCTGGGGTAAGAAGTAGCGAAATAGGTTATTCCATAAAAAATCAGTAATTATAATATTACTGAATCTTTCAATAGTAACACTGTAAATAAAAAATCGTTACACAATTCTGAAGAAAAATGATTCCTAACCTAAAATTTTATACCTAGGCAAATATTTTTACCCGAGTATATGGATGAAAAAAGACATTTTAAAATATGCAGTACCTCAACACTTTTATCTCTTACTGACCATTTCTCAGAATTTACTGGAGAATATTTTCCTGCACTTGAAGAAGTAAAATAGAAAGAATAATACATGGGCTCCAGGAAAAGAAGCAAGGTGAGAGAGGCAAAAGGAATTATTAGGCTGTATTTACAAAGGAAATAATAAATACATAGAGAGTGAAAAAAGGTGTCATATGCCAAAAGCATGTCTCCAGGGAAAAGTGAATTTTGAGAGAACATCTAATACAAATGTACATGTTTAGAGATTTTACAGTAGGGTTGAAGATTTGGGGAAAGAATTTATGACAGATATCTTGAAAACTAATCAGTTTAAGAAATAAAGCAATTGAAAAGTCACACAAGAAATTCCCATAAATTATACCACATGGTTGAGATGTAAATAATGTTTATAGTCACAAAAACAAAAACACTAAATACTAATTTATTTAAACATTCAGCAATAAGTAAAATGGGATGATAGAAAGTGAAGCATGGAGTGTATGGAGTATAAAGAAGTCCAGTCATCTACATTCCTAAAAAGATATCGATTCAACATTCACAATATAGAAGCATAAATATAGTATTTGGAAACAGAGTTAAATGACAAATTGTACAATTAAAATAATTTAAAGTGGTTTCTCTAGAGAGTGGGCTGGGGGTTTCAGGAGAGGTGGGACAACAAATGTCTCATTCTCTTTCTCTGTCTCCCTCCCTCCTTTCTCTCTCCTCTTTCACCACTCCCTTTCTTTTGTTCCTGGGTTTTCTAGTTCTAACTCACATCTTAACTATGTACATCTTATCAATTAAAAGATCAACCCATACAAGATATGATTTAATGATATATATCTATTTCATATAATTTACTGTTTAATTTTTCAAGCATTCTAGTGCTGTATAATTGATCAGCAATCATGCAAAGGGGACAGAAAATTGTTATTATATAATAGGGACCGGTGAATACTTTCACTAACATATTAAGTAAAAGGCACATAGTATGTGCAGATAAATATCTCTTGACCTGGTGAAGTTAAATTAATAGTCCATTATCTTTCTCTAGTTCCATTAGATAGTTAATACATGGAAGGAATACACTGCATTTTAGCTATTATCACTCAGTAATTTTTACTCAATTACACATAGCATAAAGGAGTGTTGTAGTTGTTTTAATTAAATTGTATTATCATAGCATATTTTTTTCTGAGATGGTCTTTGGAAAATCATTAATTCCAGGGACTATTTGCCCTTGCAAAATATCAACTAACTGAATCATATAGGTTTTTTTAGCTTATTTTGGTAAGCTGGATGATTGTTAACTAATTATTTTAAATATAACCAGAGACATTGAAATTAAGAACAATCTGACAGTAACCAGAGGGGAGGTGGGCAGGGATAATGGAGGGAAGGGTTTTCAGGAACAACTATAAAGGACACACGGACAAAACCAAGGCGGGGTGGAAACAGGGGAGGGAGGTGGGAATGGGTGGGGTTGTGGGGAGTGGTAGGGGGTAAATGCAGACAACTATACTTCAACAACAATAAAACAACTTAGAAATAATAAATAATGATTGTGTTCTGGTAAAAGTTGAATATTTAGAGGTAATGAGTTTAAGTGATAGTAGGAGACTGCTACTTTCAGGTTACACAATAGCTACTGGTGCTTTTACTGCTTGCAGTAAACACGGGTAGACAGGGATTAAATCTGCATTGTCAATGCGTTAAAAAAAAAAAACAAACTGCTTCTTTCCATGAAGAGTGTTGAGACGGCATTCAGAATCCTCAAGCAGACCCTGAATTTGGCTGTTTTAGAGTTCCCTGGGTTGTCACCTCAAGGGAGCTTTGCAGTCCTCACAGCACTTGAGAGCTGGTGAGGCCCCGTCTCTCCCAGGGCCAGTTGTCCCAAAGTCATAGTTCTATAACTTTTTTAACTATGGTGCTGCAAATTGGGAGAAAAAAATGTATTTTGGGTTTTGCTCAAACATTCTCCTTATCTCTTAAAAGTATGGGGTTTAGGATAGCAGCTATCAGTATGCAGAATATGTTTCATGGACTATGACTTTGTCTTACCTATGAACTATTATTTCATTGCATTAGCAGCACACAAGAATAGGGTAGCAGAATACAGCATAATGGGGGAAAATTGAGCTTACCTCTTACCTTTGGAAACATTCTAAAATATTGCTATATCTTAATTCTTATCAAAGAAAATAATATTCAGTAAACTTCATGGGTTAAAGCTCAAGCTCTGAGTCTCTTTAATTCTGTTTGGGACCATTTTCTCTAGCTTTATAAAGACATTTTATCTTGTTGATTTACCAAAGAATAAAAAAGGCATAAATTGACTTTCTAATGCAGTAACTTTATCATATTCCATAAGGCAGTAATCATTTCTATAAAGAAGAATAGAAAAATCCAAAATGCTATCATAATGACATAAAACATAAGTTGGTGTGGAGAGTAGGACTAAACTAAAATGGTGTTAGTCTTGTCAACTAACAAGCCATGTTTAGAATATGTGCAGGACAGCAATGAGTCAGAGGGATGATGCAGTCCCTCGAGCAAGCACAGTACAGCGTGGCAGACTGTTCATGCTCACTGGAGGGTAACACCACCCTCTCAGAGCACGCACAGCGGAGGGATGTAACCAACATGTGTTTATTGAGGTGGCACAAAACAACACGTGTTAATCAAAGGCTGATGCAACATTGCATCATACAAAAGTCTGAAAGCAAAGGCCTTTGAAGAGACAGCTGTGACAGCTGAGAGGGGCTGGGACAGCTGAGACATGCTCTGCTGCTTTGATCAACCCTCTTCTAGCTGACTCTGAAGACGCCATAGACTCTGCCTTGCAAGACGCTGACTGGCTGCCTTCCAGACCTGGAGTCGATCTGGACTCTTGAGACTTGGGTTCATTATCCTCCAATTCTCTTGTGTGATTTTATTGCTGATTGCTTCTGAGTGATTATTATTGTTATTGGGTTATTATAGATTTGGATTGAATCTGCACTAATAAGAGCTGAGTGAACAGCATAGTCACCTGTCTTGACTCACTGTTATTCCTTGGTGCCCATGTTGCCTGTAGGGCTGGTGGCCACATAGGCGGCCTAGTGCCGCTGGTCTGTGACAACGGCTGGATGGAAGGGGACTTATAGGAAAGACCAGAGCGTGGATACTCGCCAGGCTAAAGTATTGCTTGCAGCATCTCGATATTCTGAGCCAAGGTAATAAGGTTAGAAAGGTAAAAAAGAAATCGATTGCACATTAAAAACTAGAAAAAATCTGTACATGTATATATGGATCCAGGTAGGGAGACAGAGAGTGAGCCCCTGAGCTAAAATCTTACAATAAACAAAATCAATCATCTTTTTTCTTCTATTGCTTAGTTCTAAAATTTTATGAAAATTAATTATTTTTGAATGTACTTTACTTGGGAATATGGTTTTCACATCAATGGCATGCATTTCAATTTTGAAGTTCTTCTTCCTTTGATAATTCCATAAACTAAGCCCCTCTGCTGACCCTGGGCCAGTCTTGCCCATGACCTCAGGCTCTGTGCAGTGTTGTTGAGGCCCAGTGCCTCTGGAACCATTTCCCAGGTTTCGGGCACGAATGGCTTCCTGCTGTCACTAGGCTCTGGATTTCCCCACCATCCCCCATTTGGCTTTTCCCCTGTGTTGGCCTTTGTGAACCCTTCATTACAGATGGTCTCTTTGTACAGAATACTTCAAGCAGATACTCTGCATCCACTACCATTATACCTTGGCCGATATATCCATGTTATTATTATTTTTTAATGTGAAGAGGATAGAAAAATTCATATTGCTGTACTTCTAGTAGAATCTAAAGTTAGGCTCGGAACTGTGAGCCACTCAATATCTAGGTGCTTGTCGCAAATATTGTGTAAAAGACTTGTCCAAAGAGGGAATGGCATGTTTGTAAGGTGACTGTGAGCATAAGAGTTCACATCAAAATATGAACTCCAACAGGGAAATGGGAAAGTTTTGTGAGCCAATTATTTCATACAAGGAAAAAACACTTTTCTTTCAAATTATCATTTCCAACATGCCCATAATTTTAGCTCTCTGCACAAAGATAAATAGTAGCAGGCCTTAAATTTAGTAGAGAACTTACAAAGAAACACACTGTAGTAAGAATGTTGGCAGATGTTTGATTTTCCTATGGAAAATCCTTTTGCCCGACAAATTCTTAGTCATCCGTGACAAATGGAACCAAGAAAGATGCGTCGAGCCTAAATAATGCAGCAGCACAGCCTGTCACTCTTCCTCAATTGATCTTCATGACCTGTTCCATAGTGTAGGTTACTTTTCTCATTTTTCAAAGAGTAAAGAGGAAATAGATCCCATGTGGGAAGAATGTGTCTATTAAAGCAAGCTGAGTAGAATAAAAGTAGTAAGAGGAGGATGTAAAAAATTTTAAAGTATTATTTTTCACTTTACAAAAAGAAGAGTCTGTCACTTACTGAGAGTATGGAAGATGATTGGCTGGGAAAACACCAGGGTTTGAAAACACTGTAAGCAGAATATCCCACAATGAACATGAGGGACTAGAGGTATCGGACCATCCTGTTCCCTTGGGAGGATGCCATGGGAAGAACAATTGGAATAATAATAATAATAATAATAATAATAGGAACATGATCATAGCTCTTCCACATACCAATAGACCATTTTGGCAGCATAAGTCCTGTGAGAAATTAAGTTAGTGGTTCCAAAATCACACCTGACCAAGATCTTACACCTGTCACAGGTTTTCATCTTGCATTACCACAAGACACTTTTTCCTAAAAGCTTCAAATTCATCATCATGACTTTCCCTTCTTCTCACCTTTCCTTCATCATGCACTTGGCTGCCCAGTTTGTCTCACAGTAACACCAAGTGTAGCTGCTGGAGAACCTCTTTATGAGCTCTGGCATTTCTATGCTGAACGTGAGTGAAATAACATCTCCTCTCTTTAGGACAGGAGGTTATATATGCCATTGGTATTCCTTATAGGTCTAATAGCCATTATTCTAAGGGTTTCTGACACATCAAGTGTCTTAAAGACCTTTCCTTTCTCTGCATTTTACAGCCCACTCCTCCCATCACCAACTTAGTGCAGAGATAAGTCACCTGGTAAATACTATTTAAGTTCTTCAATTATTTCCAAGGTCCTTATTAGAACTGTTTTTTCTCTCCAAAATATGGAATTTTTATTCTCATATAGTCTGGCTGTTTTTGCTATATTCAAAAACCTCATGTTCTCCCTACTTCTGCTTATTATTTCCATCATGGGTATAATCTTTTCATGATATCTCCAGACATTTGTCAAGTTTTTGTTCAAATTTCATTTGTCACATTAGGTAACACATCTAATAATTATTGTACTCATCAAAATCAAAATCCTAATTGTTCTCTATTCTGTGTCTGGTAATAACAACAAGAGCTACTATTCACTGAACCTATGCTGGGATTCAATAAGGTTAAACAAAGCATTGTGTTAAATTTTGTTTACATTGTATCCTCTTGGGTACCTTCTGAAGAAAATGTTTCTGTTATTATTACCATCACTTTACAGGTGAAGAAATCTAGGATTATTATGTTTAAAAGATTCCTAATGTCACAGTAAGTAGCAAGAATAGACTATAATCCTAGGTTTTTGGTGTCCAACCTGGGATCCCTAACAGTTTCAAAAACATCATGGTAGTAGCATAAAAACAGGCATATAGATCAATGGAACAGAACAGAGAGCCCAGAAATAAACCCACACCTTTATAGTCAATTAATACTTGACAAAGGAGACAAGAACATACAATGGGGTACAGATGGTATATACAATAAATGGTGTTGAGGAAATTGTACAAATACATGGGAAAGAATAAAACAAGACCTCATTTTTGTACCACACACAAGAATAAAATAAAAATGGACTGAAACTTACATGTAAGACTCAAAACCATAAAAATCCTAGAAGAAAACATAGGCAGTAAAATCTTGGACGTTGTTCTTAGCAACATTTTTTCTGGTATATTTCTTCACTCAAGGGATACAAAAGAAAAAATAAACAAATAAGACTACATCAAACTAAAAAGTTTTGCAAAACAAAGGAAACCCATTACTTTCATCTTCAAAATGAAAAAAACAACCCACTATTGGAGATAGGAACATATTTTCCAATGATACATTTATAAAGAGGGTAATATACAAAATTTATAAAGAACTTATACAACTCAACACCAAAAAGCAAACAATCCAATTTAAAAATGAGGCAAAAGACCCGAATAGTCAGTTCTCAAAAGAGGACATCCAGATGGCCAAGAGACATATGGAATGACACTTAGTGTCACTAATCATCAGAGAAATGCAAATTAAAACAATAATGAGAAATCACCTCACACCCACCAGAATGGCTATCATCAATAAATCAACAAATGAGCATTGGTGAGGATGTGGAGAAAGGGGGACCCTCATATCTTCTTGGTGAAAATGCAGACTGATACAGCCATTGTGGAGGACAGTGTAGGGGGGTTCTCAGGGGATTAAAAATGGAACTACCTTATGACCCAGAAATTCTAGTGCTGGGGATATACCCCAAGAAACCCAAAATGCTTATTCACACAAATATATGCACCCCTACATTCACTGCTGCCTTATTTACAACCACCAAGCTTTGGAAGCAGCCCAACTACCCATCAGTACAGGAGTGGGTTAAAAAGCCATGGTGCCTTTAAACAATAGGATATTACTTGGATGGGGGAAAAAAAGGAAATCTTACCCTCTGTGACAGCAAGGATGGAACTGAAGAGTACTATGCTAAGTGAAATAAGCCAGTCAGAAAAAGACATACCATATGATTTCACTCATATGTGGAATCTAATGAATAAAATACACTAAAAAAAAACCAGAAACAGAATAATAGGTACAGAGAACAAAATGACAGCTGTCAGAGGGGAGGGGGTTAGGGGGCTGAGTAAAAAAGAAACTATAGGGATTAAGGAAAAAACAACTCATAATCACAGATAACACTATGGAGATTTCCAGAGGGAGGGAGGGGTAGGGGGAAGTAGAAGGGGGAATAATGGTGACAGAAGGACTTACTTTGGGGAGTGAACACACAATACAATATATAGATGATGTATTATAAAATGTTACACTTAAAACTATATAATTTTATAAACCAATGTCACCTCAATAATTTTAATTAAAAAAGGGAAAAAAGAATTTTGATTTGTGTTCTCACTGGATCATTTAACCAATTAAAAAAGTCAGTAAATATAGTTGCGATGGGCATTATTTTTTCTATTTGTCTTCTATAGAGGAGACAGTGTTGACCGTCATGTTCTTGCTGTTTGATGGCTTGAATATACATGTGTCTCATTTTATAGTCAACATTTTACTGTGCCCTAGAAGTCAATTATACTCAAAAGTAACATATGCAAAGTTTAAATAATTCTAGTACAATTAAAGAAGTGGAAAACTGTTTTGTTATTAAAAATCTAAGTCTTAAGATGGGTTACAGTAAATATATATATACATATATATGATAGAATTGTCCTTTTAAGTAATTTTTAGTATTTATTAGGTGTCAATGGCTCCTTAATAAAACTAGATCCTGAAAGTAAATATTTTCTTCCTGCTATTCCTTGATTATTACTAACATTATTAAGGTATAATCATCTTCCTACTATCAGTTGTAATTTTATAAGTTAATGCATTTAAGTTTTCACCTGCATTTTGGAAAATCTATAACCCATTTCAGAATATCCTTTAGTTTGTGAAGTATTAATAATTTATATGTTAAATGCAAGATTGGGTTAGATTCTATCACTAGCCCTTTCCTATCTCAAAATATCCATCATTATCAAGGTGTCACTGATGAGATACATGACTGTTGTTCCTACTGGTGGGTAATTGTGATTAAAAATTATTTATTAAGCTTTTAACAAATGAATGAAAATGAAGGCTAGGCAATGAAGATGGGTCTAGAAAGAGCTACCATAGGGTGCAAGGTTGTAAGGGTGACATACCTCCCTGATTTTAATTCTGGCAATAATTTTCAGGTATGCAAACAACTAATATTTTATATACATATGATGTCACCCTGCCAGCTGGTGAGGAACTCTGAGTGACAGATTTCCATGATTCTTGATTATCATTCAGGTACATCTTTGATAGTTTTATTTTTGTTTGGTTGTTTCACAGACACCGAAGTTGTTTTTATATGCTAACCCTTTTGATAGAATATGTTGAATGAAAAACCTGCTGTATTTGAAAACTATATTGGAGGGAATTAGATGCTTCAGAATAAGTGGTTGTTAGATTTCAATTCTTTTTCTTCCAAGCTAGCATGCAAATTAATAAAACCTAAATTTACTTGGAAATATTTCATGTTTCTATGACTCTGGAAATAAAAGAAGAATAACAACTAATTGAAAAGCAACAAACCAGGTTTACTGCTTTGTAGCCTTGTGACCTGGGGTAAATCACTTTAAGTAACATTGATAACAATCTGTAATGTTATTTACATAGAAAACTATGGGGTTTTACATTTAGGTTTTAAAGGGATTTTGAATAACTTGAGGATCAGGAAATACCCAGAACATGATTACAAACTGAATACTTAACATTCTTATTGAAACCTTTTGATATTAAAGGTAAATAAAGCATAGACTCAAATTATTTAATTCGGAAGTGAAATATATCAGGATTGCAAATAAGTTAAAAACCCAAACCAAACACAAAGAAAATAAAAAGGAAATAACAGAAACTCCACCATATCATCTTTTGAATGAGCGTGTATGTCCTATCTTTCTGAGTTCATTGATTTCAAGGAAACAATAGCTGGAGAGGTAACATGTGTCTGCTTGAGTCCAGGCATGTGAAGAATATGTGGCAGATCTAACACTGAGTTATCTGTGGAGAGCATACATTGGACTAAAATTTCTTGTTTTTTTCCCCTAACAAATACATTCCCACAAATGTAATTCAGCAAGATGCTGACATAGACGGAACATTTCCTTTCCTTTTGACTCTTCCCCTCATGTCTTTGCTCTTCCCCTGGCAAAGTGCTGTTCCATTCTCTGAGCTTGATCTTAGTGTGAAAGCAAATCTTGCGCTTCACTCCTTTGTTAAAATGCTCCCTACTGAGGTATTATTTACCAAGAGTTGTGCTTATTTCCTTCTCTCAAGACTCGGAAGGCACTAGGAATAGGTTTTGAATGGCAGCACTTTACATCCTATGACTGGCAGAAAGGAAAAAATTTGAGGATTTGGTATACCTCAACTAACAAGTTGAGAACCTTGAAGGAATGCTTTAAACCTACCTTAACTCTGGACTAAGCTTCGTGCAATGGGAATTCTGTGGTAGTGCATTTGTGAGATGAGTTATCAGTAGACTGTACATTTGCATCCCTTTGTGTAATAAAGAATCTTACTCCAATTTGTGTTTCTTTCTGACAGCTTTTAAGCATTACCCCTCTTTCCTCCCTCCAGCCCCTACATCAGGGTTGTCAAATTCATTTTCACCAGGGCCCACATCAGCTTCGAGGTTGCTTTCAAAGGGCCAAATGTAACTTTAGGACTGTATAAATGTAACTATTCCTTAACTAGGGGCAAGGAGCTCAGCACCGCCATCAGGCAGAAACAAGGTACTGGGCCCTGATGAAACAAGGTGGAAGGCCGGATTCTGCTCTAGGGCCTTGTGTTTGCCACCTGTGCCCTACATATGGACAAGCTTTTGAAAACAAACAAGCGAACAAACAAAACCCCACAAAACTTGGTAGTGATTTCTCCTTTAGTGCTTGCCATTTAGATCATGTGCAGAAATCATCAGCCTGGCTCCATCTATAAAAATATCAACCAAAAATTCATGAAGCCAATCTCCTTTCTCTGCTCTTTAAGCCATTTTAGACCTGTTTGTGAGCTATCTGCTTTCTGCAGAAAGCCTCATTATGGGAGTAAGAACCTCTTCATATGCTCTGAGAGAATGCATGATATCACGAGTCTTGACCTCCAAAGCACATTTTGGGTGGGAGGCTCCATCCCTTTACTGCTGTATCTACCACACCTTGCTAGTTCCGACAAACTTGATGGAGGTTTAGTGGATTATCTTGTTTACTTCTATGATGTACTATCTTTAAGATTAGGTAAACACATTTTCCATCCTGAAGTTGCTGACTGGGAATTTCCTGAAAAACCCAAATTGTCATTTCCTGTCCATTTCCCCCTTTCTTCCTCACCATTTAGCACATTGCCATCATTCCCCCAATTTGACTTTGTTTAGATAAGTTAGTTGTCCCAGAAACATTCATACTCTGAAGACATCTCAACTCCTATTGCAACCTGCCTGATGCCCCTGCATAAGTGTGAATTCCCAGCATCTCAGCCAGTCCAAAATGGAGAAAACCTATTGCAGCCAGTGTCTCCTATATCCTTCTTCCTCAACCTTATATTTAATTTCTCTTCTATTGTTCAAAGATATGGTAAGTCTTTTGATTTATTCAACACTTTTAATGTTTAGCACTCATTAATCATATATAAGAAAAATATTTACATATAGAAAATACCTGTTTTGATGTTGAGCATGCATGCCCATGTATAAACTTACAATTATACATCCATATATCTACTTCTGAATTTTCACTATGCACATGAGCATATACATACCTTGTCTGCTCACTTATAGGGTTATGAATATTTATCATTTGAGAAAAATGTGCTGCTATTTTTAAATAGAAAGGCATCATACATGACATTAATAAAATAAATGGAGTTTTGCCAAATAGAATATAACATTTATTTCATTTCACCTACGTGGCCTCGAAAAGGAAGGTTCACTGAAGTCACTGTATGAGGCAAACTGTACAATTCATAGGTTTGTAGCACTGTAATTGAACACATTCAATCATACTCCAAACTATGTGGGATTCACATTTTATTGTTTTAAAGCGGCGTTTTTCCCTCCTAAGGATATCTATTTATATGCTAAATCCATTATTCTGAGGGTTATTTCTTTCTATTTTTCATAAAGAAAAGATCACCTGAGCTCTTTGTATGTGTGTGAAAGTACCCATTTTGAAAAAAGAAAAAAAGAAAAAAGAAGATTGAATTTAGAGCAAAGATAATTGTATTTAAGTTAACTTTATTTTAGGAGCATAGAGTTTCAATAAAAGATATGTTATTTTTGAAAACTGGCAGTACTTTTTTCCAGAGGCCGTTGAGTTAACAAGAGGAATACAGGGTAGAGGAGACAGTCTAATCTAGTCCTTGGCTCTCCCACACAGATGCCTTAAATTCTGAGATCCTCCCTTGTAGAAGAAATTCCTGATGTCATCACCCTCACAACCTTTTTTCCCATATGTCAACCACAACTCTCACCTGAAACCTTAGCAGGAGGAGAAGAGACTCACAACGTGGGTACAAGGCACAGAGGATGACGTGGGAGCACCCATGTCCTGATTCTAGACTCTCCCACTCTAATGCCTGCCAAGGACTGCTACTGAGCCCTTTGGAACATCTTTGCTCATCAGGGTTTCAAGGGTTCATCCTCCAAACCAGCAGAACAGGCCAGTAGGAGAAGATGCCCTGTTCAACCTCCTCTTGGCACTTTTCCCTTAGCTGCTGCTCTCCCTGCACCGTTCCCTCAAAGGAACAGCTTAATTGGGTGGAGACTTGATTTCCACTGGGTCATAAGAAAAATTTGATAGAAACAGCAACATATTTTTATTGAATTTACTGGTTTATCTTGCCAAATATTTTAATAAATAAGGAAGCTAAATAAGTAGAGGGCTAGGAGGAGCAAAACAACAGAAAAATAATTAGAAAAGAAAGTAAGCCAGCCTGTTAAAATAAGGGAAGAAGTTATTACCAATAATATTTTTTTCTGAATGAAAGACTTTATAAAGAACCAACAAGATTATTTTTTTTTCTCCAATCAAGCCCTGGATTTGTAGCTAGGAAGTGTGAGATACTGTAAGAAAAACTTAAGTGCTTCTTGGGAAGTCGAAAGTATGGAGAAAGGCTGAGAGATTAACAATAGTGATGTCTTTTTGAGAGTAGAATATAGGAGATCCATCTTTTCATCCATCTAGTAATTATGTGTCAGACACTGTGCTGTGCAGAGGGAGCACAAAGACGGGAAATGAAATTCAACCCATGTGCTCAAGTGCCTGGAAGTTCAGCCAGGGGTTTCCTCTTCCACTTGGCCCACTGCAAATGCTAACCACCCCCTAATCTGAAAGGAAAGCAAATGAGTAGGAAGAGAGTCCCTATTGATAATGCTGATGTCAGGACCCATCAGATTCTTGGCGGAGTTTAAAATAAAGTGTTATGGTAGTGAAAACAGGGTGGGGTGTGGACTCCCCAGCCTTCCTGCTCTAAACAGGGAAACAAACATCTGTCCCCCCAAATTTTCTGAAGCACATTCAGAAACATACATACAGAGAAAGAAAAAGAGAGAAAGAGGCCATAGCAAGTGGTACTTGCTCTCTCAAAGGAAGAACTATATTTTGTAAAAGAAAACTGCATATATGCCTTTAGTGACTTGCCCCAGCTCTTGGGAGGAAGACAACGTCGGCTCCTAAGATGACCACCTCATCTGAGCCTGTGCCTCACTGCCATCTCAGCGCACTGCAGCATAGTGGCCCCTCTGATTTGGGTCTTTGCCATCCTACCTCCTGCCCCAGGGCCTTGACACTTGCTAGTCCTTGCCTGAAAGGGTTCATTTTCCTTATTCACAGTCACCTCTACACACACTCATGGGGCAGCATCAACTTCTCACCTGGATCTCCCATTATGGTTCTGACACACTGGGCATTTCTTTTGCAGCCCTTGATGAGTAGATTGATTAACATGTGTGATTAAGAGTCTCTCTCTCATTCTTACTCTCTAAGGATGGGGCCATGCTGGTTTTTTTATCACCCTTATATTACCAGAGCACAGAGCACAAAAACATGCCTGGGACAAAGGACTCATTTTCTTGTTGCTGATTATCATCTGCATGTCCCTCTAAATTTATACATAGAACAAAATGTAAATAAAACAACATTATCTCTGTTGTAAGATTAAAGTGTTGCTTTGTTTTTGCTTTGGTGTTTTCTAAATATATAAACAATTATCCTGTGGCACTATCTAAAAATAAACACAAAAATAAAGGTTATAATTAATTTAATTGTGTCCCCCCAAAAGATATAATGGGTATATGTCCTAAACTTCAGTACCCCTGAATATGATTTTATTTAGAAATATCTTTGCAGATATAATGAAGATTTAAGATGAAGTCATGCTAGCTTCATGTGGGTCCTAAATCCAGCCACTCCAGACACAGACAGGGAGACACAGTCACACACAGAAGGAAGACAGCCATGTAAAGATGGAGGCAGAAACTGGGGTGATGCAGTTAAAAGCAAAAGAAAACAAAGATTATGGGCAAACACCAAAAACTAGGAAAATACAAGACAGGGTTGTCCCCTAGAGCCTTGATTCTGAGCATCTGGTCTCCAGAACGGTGAGAGAATAAATTTCTGTTGTTTTAAGGCACCAATTTGTGGTACTTTATTATGGCAGCCCTAGGAAACTATTACAAAGGAATATGATAATCCTCTACAAATATTGCTTTTAAAATTAGGAACATTGCTGCATAAATGAGTAAGGATATGGATTTTGCATACAGAACTGGGCTTTTGAAATCTGCATTGGTCCCTGTATGCAGATTTTTTATATATCAAGTCTTACTGTTTTTGTTCTCTTTGTTAACATATATTTCTATCTTTAATGAAACCTTGACATAACGCCTTGATCAAGCAAGCATGTAGACAAAAACATCATTGTTGTCATTGTTATTATATCATTGTTATTACATATATGTGTGTTGTGATGGAGGTGGCCTGTCTAGATAACAGCACCTACTTTCTTCTTCCCTTTTACTCCTGACAAAACTGTGTGATTGTGTGGTATAGACCCTTGTAAAAAGCTAAAAGTAGCTAATTCTATCAGTTTTCCCCTCTCTGTGTTCTGAGTATAATATGAAGCCTTAGGGAATAGACCTAGTATATTTAGTTGTAAATACTCCACTTAAGTGCATAGTCAATAGTCAATTTACATAGCATCAGTTCTGCTTATAAAATACAAAGCATAAACTTGCTTCATCAGTTAGTAGATCCTGGGCTAGCCAGCTGGAAAGAGATCAGACAATCGAAGGCTTATTTGGCTGAATTCATCGCTTGACAAAAGGGAGAGATGTCAGCAGTATCAGCTGAAAGCTGAAAATTAATGCTGAAGGTAGCTTAACAAGCCCTGAGTCACTAGCCTCTTGGTTCCGGGTGCTGCTGCTGCTGCTACTGGAAGGCAGCCCAATACAACAGCGGTGGCACTGACTCTGGAGTCAGGAGCTGCTTGAAATGAGCAAATGACATGCCTCCCATGCTCCTTATTTTCTTCATCTTTAAAATTTTAAATATAGTGTGTGTTGACATTATTTACCAGTGATCATTACTTGTTAATTATTAATGAAGCTTGTCTTAAAAATCAGCTATACTAAGTTTGTATAAAGGCCCAACACAGTTTCTAACATTTAATAAATGCTCAATAAATAGTAACTATAGTTTATGTTTTCATTTTGTTTGGCTAGGTGGTGGTTCAACTTGTAAAACATGCAGTGTTTTCTGTATGGATTCAAATGGGGTAAGCATGCTTTCTGCTTCTAACAAACTCAACTCTTGACCTCAGTTTCATCAACTGTGAAATGAAAAGTTGAAGCAGGTTCCCGACAGCCCTCACAGTGTATGATTTCACCACAGCATACAGGACTGAAAAATGCCACTTTTCTCTCTGTCATTCTGTCTTAGAGTCATTGAACCGTCTTGACAGAATTTTTAACCACTGACATATATAATATATCTAATGTTTACTTCACTAGAGTAGTAAGAGTAAACATTTAGGCTCTGCTATGCAATCTTTTGTGAAGTGTATATGCATTTTGAGTGAAATTTCAAAAATTTTCATTGTCTATAATGGGGTAAGAGTAAAGAGTTTTGGGTGTAATATTTGGGTAGGCAGAAGAGACAGCACATTAAATATACATGATCCCATTAGGTAAAGTAATATGTAATTACACAATTACACACACACACACACACACACACACACACACAGTGATCCCTCACCTATCACAGGAGTTACGTTCCAGAGACCCCCGAGATAGGTGAAAATTCACGAAGTAGTGGCACTATACTTATTTTATTATTTATATATATATTTTAAGACTTTATAAACCCTCCCACACTCCTACAAACCTTTCTCATTCTCTTACTAACCTTTCCCACACTCTTATAAACACTTCATATGCTGTTAAACACTTTCTACACTCTTAAATCTATGTAATTTTAACAACATATAAAATTCTATATGGGTACTCACCAGTGAAGTATACAAAATCTTGTGATATAACAAAAACTCTGTGATACAGAATTAGATATATTTTTTAAAAAACCCATGATACAGTGAAACTGCAATAAGTGAACCACGACATAGCAAGGGATGACTGTGTGTGTGTGTGTGTGTGTGTGTGTGTGTATGCATATTTCTATGTATTATATTATATAAAGAACAACCATTAAACATCAGTGGAGGTTATCGCAGTGTGGCAGAATTGCTGAAAGCTATAACTTTCTTCTTCATGTTGTTACATACTATTTGAACTTTTATTGGATATAATTTATTTATACATTCTGTAAAATGTAATGTAATTACATCCTTGACATAAGAAAAAGATTTATATACCACATGAAAATATGAGAAAAAGGAGGCATGATTTTTAATTTTACTGCAGCTGATACACACTTTCTCATGAATCTCCTTTGTCTATGGACAATTAGAACAACAAATTTGCCAATTAAATAAGCATCAGCCTGTGTCCTTTATGCTATTTTAGGGAGAGTAAATTTTCAAAGATAGGGTTTGGTTCAATCAGAAGCTTTTTATTGCCCTTATAGCAAAGGGGATTTGGGATCCATACCAGATCATGTTGGGGTTTTCTAGAATTTTTCAAGACTCAATGGCAATTTGGCTTACGTCATCTGGTTATTAAATGTCCTATTGACAACTGCTATGAGAGTCAGTGGATGTCAAACACTTATATGAACTCTGCAATTCTCCTCAAAATCTCACATTTCACTCAAGAATTGAACTTGCCTTTTATTTACTAGTGTAATTTTTCTAGCTCTCAGTCACACGGCCTAGCCTGCCCATCCAAGATTCTCCATTACCGTGTTTTAGGATCACACGTGTCCCAGGCCAGGACAAACAGATTCAGAGGTCCCCCATCCCTCATTCCCCATGGGTTCCATTGCACTCTGCATACATGCTGCAGGAGACTTCTCAGTGCCACAGTGGGATTTCTCTTTACCAAATGCAGCAAACTACCATTTCTCTTCAACTGTGATCCCAATGTAGGATCAAGTTAGAGTGGTACTTGCCAAGTGATTTCTTTCTAGAATCCATTCTAGAACTTGCTCTCACTCTCACTCTCCCTCTTTCTTCTCCCTTGCTGTCTGAAGAAAAATTCCTTACATCATATGCTCATTCTCTAAGAAGAGGCATTGGGCATTCCCATTTCCTGGGTCTAATATGGTAGGGAGGTTATCAGGAGAGAGACTGATCTCAAAAGGAATGTAGATCAGACGGTATCTAAAAATAGTATTCCTTTAATATCCCTTTAATATTATTTAATTAAATACACATGCACTGAGTACTTCCTAAAGGCCTGCTATGGTATTGAGCAGCTATAGTATTAATCATGATTCAGTGTAATACTGATGAACAGAATATATAAAATACTAGTACTTTAGAAAAGTTACTCAATGTACTGAAGGTACAGTATTATTATTATTATTATTGTAAAATAGTGACAATGTTAGTTTATTTTGGCTGTACAATGTGGTGAATAAGGACATAGACCTTAGAATCCAAATATTAGAATTCAACCTGAATCCTTCCACTTATCAATGTAATTTTGAAGAAACAAACTTAGTCTCTTCTGGCTTTAGTTTTCTCCCCTGTAAATTGAGGACTGGCACTAGCAATAACAATGAAAATGCCTGCCTCATATATTGTTGTGATGTTCAAATAGTAAATACTTGTACAATATTTATAACAATGCTTCGTATATAATAAGTGTTCGATAAATTATTTTTCAAAGATATGTGACCAAATGAGTATGAAAGAATGCATTAATGATTGATAGGTTTTCTAAATGTAGTTTATAATACAGCCAATATCAATAATATACTATCCATATCTACTTCTCCAATATTTCTGGTTAAGTCAGGAAAGTATTTAAAATTTATTTTCACAATATATTCATGTGGCTAGAATTCATAATTATCAAGCAAATCATACAAACAAAAATACAAATGCTTAAGCATTACCAAAATTTTGAAGTCATGTTTACATTATTTTTTTTAATATTTCATTTATCTTATTTTTTTAGAGAGGGGGAGAGAAGGAGATAGAGAGGGAGAGAACCATCAACATGTGGTTGCCTCTCGTGCACCCCCCACTGGGGACCTGGACCGCAACCAAGGCAAGTGCCTTGACAGGGAATCCAAAGGGTGACACTCTGGTTCTCAGGCCAGTGTTCCATCCACTGAGCCACACCAGCCACGGCTATTTTTATAATTGAAATAATCCATTAAACTAGATGGGAAGAAAGGGAGAAATGCTTTTTTTGCAGAAAATATGTTTCTCATATCCCCTACTCTAGAGTTTCTTTGGGAGAATATGCATACCTAACTAGCTGGACATCATGTTGTGGGAACATCGTGGCTTCCTGCCCTTCCCATTACTGAATTCCAGGCACATGGCAAAGTCGAAATATATAAGGTGAAGAAAAGAAAATGCTGGTCAATGGGAGGCTCCTCAGCCTATCCCCTGTTTTTGGAATGAGCTTTTCACTTGTATTATCCACTTCCAAAAGATGCCCCGAGGATACAGCCTTGAGGCAGTAGTGCAGTATTCGTACTATCTGAACTGGATACATAACTAAACCCAGTTAAACCCCCTATATATAAAATATGAAGATTTAGCGGGCAGGTACAGAGAACTACTTCTCTTTAAGCTACCTAAGACAAGCCTTGCAAGTTCCCTTCCTTAATAAGCTTGCTACCCTGGAATCCTCAAATCTGAAATGATCTGCTTTTAGCCCTTTTTTTTGGTGGTGGTGGAGAGGGGGTCTCTCCCTGCCCTCCCTGTACCAGTTTTTGATTGCACCTGGGAAGCTCCCAAGGAGGTCATGACCCAACAGAATTGCTGATTTTAGTACACCTGCTAAAGACACGACCAAATGTCATGGGATCTACCTGGATGCCAACACAGAAACACTTGGATCTCTTTCTCAGCACTAGCAGAACGTTTCTGGATTTTATAAACTCAGTTCATGATTACGAGTGACCTTGACAGAGAAAATAACAGATAGCTTGTCACTATTAAACTGCTGTTTTTGCAGAACTAGGTTTATAAGACATATATGCCATTATTTCAGAAGTGAGATAAGCTCTAGAATCTTGCAGCTCAGAAGGTGGAAGGGTGTTTTATTAGAAAACCAAAAATGGTTCAATTGCCTTCTCTTTCCCTTTCACAGATTAAAATGTAGGTCACTCTAATACTGTTTCCATTCATTATACCTTCTCATTCAATTTGTTACTCTATCTCTTTCCTGCCCTTCTACTGCCCTTTTTCACTTTTAATACTTTCCAACACCTTTTTAATGTTTTTGTATTAATATTGCCCTGCGTATGCTGCCTATTTTCACTATAAGTTCTTCATCAATCTCCCCCAACTATCACTAAAAAGTTTGATCATTGGAAAAATAAAACAACCAACACACAGGGCCTTCTGGCTAGCATGTAAAGATACACATGGATGCATGAAAAACCAAGTATCTCCGTGAAGTAAACAGCACCAAAAAAACTGAGGTTGTAAAAGGTCTTAGTTTCCTTGTTTAATTTTCATACTTTAATATTTTATTAGTTACTTGGTTATCAAATTGGACTATCAACACATTTCAGAAAGTGACATGCTATTGTAATTTATAACAAGCCATTTTTAATAACTATATAGAATTTTTTTACAAAATAAAATGGAAATGGGTTATAGGTACAGGGAAGCAGTGTTCTAATTCATCCAACCTCAGTTTTTGTTTTGTTTTGTTTTGTTTTGTTTTGTTTTGTCTGTTCATGGAGAAACTCTATACACCTCAGGGCATGTATTGCTTTGAAAGTTATTTGGCATGAGGAAACTGGGAGAATGAATACTGGTTGCTATTTATTATTAACACAATTCTACCACTCAGAATTTTTCATGCATATTACAGGAAATGTATAGTTAAAACTATGAAGTTGTTTAAATTTGGAGCCCTTATAATATTGTGCTGGATTTTCCTGCACTAAAAACACACATGTAACTGATTGGTACCTTATCATATTGGACTTCTCTGTAGTTAAGAAAATACAAGGCATGCTTCCCTCACCTGGGTGATTAAACTTCAATTATGAACAAAAAACCATATCTAAAGACGATGCCAGCTGTATATTTTGGATTAGCACCAAAACAAAACAAAACAAAAAAGAACAAACAAAATGCATAAAGGAAAGTTTGAAGGTAGAAAGGAAAATAATGGGGAATTTTTTTATACATCATTATTTATTTGGCTTCTGTCAATGTGTATAATATATAGAAGTCTCGACAGTCATTATTACAGTTTGGTTTACATGTCTATCTTTAGGAGTAAACTATAAATTATTCAAACTACCTTCTGAGACTTACTTTGTATAAGCAGAATTTTGTTGCATTTGGGGAAGTGATGTCAGTTTAAGATATAGATATATAGAGATATAGAGAGAGATAGGTTTAGATAGGTACAGCTAGATACAGACATAGACGTAGACAAAGGAATAGACACAGACACAGATATAGGTATAAATACAAATAGACAGATCTCCAAAGAAAACACCAGTGTTCCACAAGCCATAGGAGGGAGTAGTTACTTCACCACCAAAAAACAAAGAAGGGTTGCTGTCAACTTCAGTGACTCCACTGCCTACAGGGTAAGACTGCTTGTAAAATCAAATACTTTGTGGTCTGACCCCTCTTAACACCCCCACCCTCACCTTACACAACTCCTTAGCCTCGGCTCCAGCCACATGCAGTCTCCAAGTACCCATTTGGCTTTGTTTCCATGCTTGCGATGGTTTAGCTCTTTTCCTGGAATGCATCTCACACTTAGACTTCAGATATATTCATTTTGTTTTCCACTCTGACACTTCCGTTTCCAAAAATATTTCACCAATGAAATTTGTTCTCCTGTCTGGCTGCCACTCATCTTTCAAAATTTAGTGCAGACTACATATGGTGATGAAAGGTACCCAGAATAATTGGAGAAAGAACAGAATTCAAGGACTAACACTTTCCATAAAGTACAGAAACTCACTACAAAATTACAGTAATCAATACTGTGTGGTATTGGCATAAGAACAAATAGATCAACATAAATGAAATTGAGAGTAAAGAAATAAATTTATGCATCTGTATATAATTAATTTGCAAAAATATGTTAAGACACTCTCTGGAAAAAACAATAATCTTTCAACAAATAGTACTAAAACAACTAGATACCCATAAACAAAAAAAAATAAAGTTGGAATCCTAAATCACACCATTTTTATAAATTAACTCCAAATGAACCCAAGATGTAAATGTAAAAGTTAAAATGACAGAATTGTTTAAGAGGAAACATAGGTATAAATTTTCATGATCTTAGACTAGTCAACAGTTTCTTAGATGTGCTATAAAAAGCACAAGCAACTAATGAGAAAAATAAATAAATTGGATTTCATAAAAATAAAAAACTTTCTGCAACAGAAGACACTATCAAGACAGTGAAAAGACAATCTATGAATTAGGAGACATATTTATAAATCAAATATTAATAAATAACTCATGCCACTTAACAGTGAAAATATAATTACTCAGTGGAAAAAAATAGGCAAAGGATCTAAATAGACATTTCTCCAGAGACATTATATAAATGGCCAATAACCACATGAAAACATGGTCAACATCCTTAGTTAATAGAGAGATCAAATTAGAACCACATGAGCTACCTACCACTTTATACACACTAAGCTAACAGTAACTTTAAAAAAAGGAAACAAGAACATGTGAAAGCAAGAGTATAGAACAACTGGGCAGCTCATATATTGCTGTTGAAAATTTAAAATAGTGAATCTTCTATAGAAGAAAGTTTGGCAGTTCTTCTAAAAGTTAAACATAGTTACCATATGACCCAGAAATACTACTTCTAGGTATATAGCCAAGAAAATTGAAAGCATATGCTCACACAAATACTTGTGTATAAAATTTTTTAACAGCCAAAAAAGTGAAAAAAAAAAAACTTCAAATATTCAGCAATTGATACATGGATAAACAATTGGTGGTATATCCATATGACAGAAAATTATTCAGCCAGGGAAAAGGAATGAGGGCACTGATATGCACTATGACATGGATGTGCCCTGAAAATATTATGTCCGGAGAGAGAAGGAGTCACAAAAGACCAGCACAGTGTGTGATTCCACTTATACGAAATGCTTGGAGCAGGAAAATCCATAGAGACAGAAAGTAGATTTCTAGTTGCCAGGAGCTGGTAGGGAGAAAAATAGGAAATTATTTCTAATGGGTACATTATTTATTTTTGGAATGATGAAAATTTTGTGTGATTAGATGATGATTGTTGCAACACTCTGTGAATATAGTAAAATTTAGTAAATTGTACACCTTAAAGTGGTAAGTTACATGGTAAATTACATCTCAGTAAAGGTTTTACAGTTAGTCAAAGACACACCTCCTCTTTAAGTGACATTTTAGGCTGAGGAAGGTGTCTATCTTATTCCTATAGCACCTTATCCTTCTTTCATGGATGACAGTTACATGATTTTTTACTTAGTTCTCATAGATCTCCGTCCCGTCTGAATCTTCAACTTCTTGATTAAGGACTCTCACTTCCTTGTGCTTCACTTATAACAGTCATTTGAGAAATGTCCATTGCTTGAATAAAGGAGGGTACTCTGAGGGAACTTAAATATGGATATCTTGAGAAAATGAAGAAAACCTGATCATGCATACTTACTTCTCCTTTAGTCCAGCAACCAGAACATTACTTATAAGCATCTTGAGTAGTGTGGCAGGCTTGCAGTCACAACCCCAGAGCCACTTTAAGAAGCTATGCTGCCACAAAGCCACTGCCTAAACTCCCCTCTGAGAACCGCCTTCTCCACACAGAACTAAGAAGGAAACAATAGGTTGTGCAGCTGCTCTGGGTCCTGAAAGGAATTCCTCAAGTAAGAGGCAGTTGGGAAGTACCAGTGGGAGTTGTCCCAGGCACCAAAGGCTGCTCTGTCATCCAGGGGCAGTAATATAGCACCAGCTGAGAGAAGATGTACAGCTCAGTCATCTCTGGCCTTGTCTACCATCCTGATGTAAATCACTTGGCCATTGCTGCGCTGAAAAGGATGGCCTGAGGAAAGAGAGTCATCTTTCATCATCATTTTCCTCATTATATTCAATGTGATTTTATAGCAGTCCTAATTACATATTACCATATTTACAAAATTTGCAGCATTTCTCCTATGTTATGTAATCACCTACTACATGGCAATGTACATGTTTAAGTTATATTTACCAAAATGACTTCTATCCTATGTTTTATTCCTGGTTTAGAGAAGAGAAAATAAAATAATTAGAGGCTTAGCAGTAATTGTGAATATCATGTTACACACTTGAAACTCTCAAAAGGCTAAAAATAATTGTCCTTGAAACTTAATTATAGACTGTTAAATAATGATGTGTTAAGGTTACCTTTCTTCCAAGAAAGGATACAACTCTTTGCTGAAATATCACCTCAGTGTTCAGATTTTAAAACATTTCCTAATTAGTTTTAGTTACTTTTCTTCCAAGAAAATGTTATTCCCCAAATTAAATTCTCCTTCTTTTACCTCTGAATATAGGGTCTATCCAGATAGGTCATGGATACCTAAGGAAAGGAATTCTAAATCTGGTTTCCATAAGTCCACAAGGGAGTTTATCTAAAGACATTTTTTTCTAGGTGATTCATGAATCCTCTGAAATTACAGACAATTTTTAAAAGTATTCTTTTTGTACAGTTCTTTGGAAGAAGACACATTTTTCAAGGCTGTCAGCACCTCAGGTAATGACCGCCACTTATTTTTTGTGCCCATCACCATTAATAACCGTCACTCTTTTGTTCACGAATAGTGTGCCCACGGTGTCAAGGTGGACTCTGTGAGGATTTAAAGACAAATATAAGGCATCAGTCATAGACTTAGGTGTTCGATTGTCAATTGAATAGATAAGTCTACTTCTTCATTTTTATGTAAAACAGAGTGCATTTTTGACCTCCAGGATCCCCTCCAGTGCCAGAACTCTAAAACCTTAAGTCATCATTCACATATGGCAGTGAAGTTAAAGAGAGAAAACATAAACAACACAGAACCTTTGAACCTTCTACACTGCACTCAGCCGACTGAACCTTACAATTCCAAGCTGAAAGATGCGTAAACTGGGACCATTGGTCCAACCCCCTCATTCCAAGCAGGCTCTCTACCTTTTGATTAGTCACTGTGTGTGATGTGACTGCTACTATTTTCAAAACTGACTCTGAGATTTACTTGGTCCTCCTAAAGTCTGCTGGTAAATAGCTTGGAACCACATGCCGGCCCGGCAGGCCAGAATGGCTGTTCCCCACTCCTCCGGGCTTCCACAGTATTGCAGAAGGTGTGTTCCAGTGACACTTTCAAACTCTCCCTGCCCTGTTTCTGACTGCCAAACTTTAACTTGGTACAAGGCCAATGTGGTTACACTGCTGCCTTCCCTCCCTGCTGTGCAGCATCTTGTCTAGCGCAGCCAAGGCCACAGCTCCCTCTCTTCCTTGAGCACACTCCCTCTTCACCTCGGTTGACTTGACAATGCCCCATGGCTCATTCTGGCAACAGGTCCAAACTCTGTTTAAGGGGAACCCCAGGAAATCTCCCACTTGCTGGGGACCCAAGTTTTGCCTTTTGGGATATTGCTTTTAATCTGTTTTATAAGAAATAGGACTCAGAAAGAATGTTTCATCCTCCCCCTTTCCTGCCCAGGAGATTCAGATGGAAAGACCTGTTCTAGGAAAGAAATATTGCTTTATTCACCTTAGTCTGATTTGAATTAAATAGGGTAGATACGAAGACACGAACCAGGACCTGGTAGGTAGATCACGCCCATGTCACTTTGAGGAAAAGTTTCCCTGCCACATATGTTCTGTTCTTTCTCAACTCTAAATCACCTACTTCCTTTGAAATCTCAGGTTCTGTTTCCCCTTTTTCTCCTCTATCCAAAATTTTATATATACATATAATCTCCCAAATTTTACCTCACTGTTTCTGGAACTTTCATCTTATATGAATCTCCTGTGTACATGTGTTAAATGTGACTTCTCCTATTAATCCACTGTATATCATTTGAATTATTAGCCCAGCTAGAGGAACTGAGCAGGTGGAAAGAAAGTTTGTGGTGTTTGTTTTCTTTTAGCTCTGACACTCTGCGGTCTATATTTTGGTGATGGGGATTTGCCTGGTACATGAACTCTTTATACAGTTTTAAGAACTCTGTCAGTTTTTTTTTCTTGGTTCCTCTGCCTCTCCTAAAATGATGCCTGCCCAACACCTCTGTTGCTATAAAATTAGGCTCTGTTACACTTTTTACAAAAGTTTCCTCATGGGCACTGGGCCCTGCTGCAGAACCCCAATCCTGAGGTTGCCCCAAACTCCCAGCTTCTTTCAATTTGCAACTGCTGCCCTTTTTTCATTACATCCCACAGCAATTAAATGAATATAGAGCCGTGCCTCATTAGCTGATGTGTAAAGAAGCTTTGGATCACAGACCAAAAAAAGCAACAGTTTAAAATTAATCACAACTACCCTTAAAAATGGATGGTATCTCTTCCATTGCAGGGACTTTTTTCCAAGTCATGCCCTTCCTTAGAATTAACTGACCACAAGCTGTTCTGACCCCTCGCTTCTTTTAAGAACCATTCTTCCTTTCCTAGCTTCTACCATAGCATCATATTTGCCATATAGTTTTGTGTATCTCAAAATCCACCTGTATCTGTTACTAGTACAGAAGTTGTGAAAGTCTAGTTTTTGCAGTGAAGCACCAGGATTAATTTATTAGGATACCCTACCTTACTCTCATCAGAGCTGGTACTAGGGCTTGGGTGCTAGGTTCTTCCTGATTGTACTAACATGTGCAAGTGAAAACATTAACAAGTCATAAGCCAAAAATAGAGTTAAACTTAATTAGGAACAGAGACTAGTAAACTAACATAATAGTTGTCGCACGTAGCATTTTATGTGTTTCTTCTTGACCATGGTGAAAGTACAGGCACATTGTAATTGATCTCTTTCTGCTATTTTTTGTAATAACAAAGTCAAAGAAGGTATATTTATAATTTCTTCTTGTATTTGTTTGCTAGGGCTGTTATAACAAAGTTCTGTGGAGTGAGTGGAGTAAACAAAAGTAATTTATGATCATAGCTTTGGAGACTAGAAGTCCAAGATCAAGGTGTCTGTAGGGCTGATTTCCTCTGAGGCCTAACTTTTTGGCTCATAGATGTCCGTCTTCCCTCTCTAACTTCCCATGGTGTTCACTCTCTACATGTCTGTGTCCTTATCTCTTCTGTTAAGGACACAAGTTAAATCAATTGGGGTCCAGATCAATGTACTCATTTTAACTTCAGTACCACTGTAAAGACCCTATCTCCAAATACAGTCTGTGGTACTAAGGGTTAATACTTCAATATGAATTTTGGGGGAATACAATTCAGCCCACAACACCTCTTTACTGAATGTAACCTGGATTCCATGGTTATTCTATGCTCAAATCCATTGGAGAATTTTACCCAAATGCTTATCCACATTACCCAAATGCCTGTTATTTTCCACAGTTATTCATATCAACCCCTTTTACTCTCACAAGTATCTTGGTTAGTCTTTGTATTATATAGTTACCCTAAGTCTAAAGAACTTTTCCCAGTTTTGTCCAATTTCCCCATGTATATATAGCAAAAGCCATCCCAGGACCATCAGATGTCACTCTGAGTAAAGTCACTGAATAGTAAACTGGCCTGTGCTTAATAGTCATTTTAATTTAAGTTCAATACTTCTTAAACTTCTTAAACAATATGTATTATTTGGTTTAATATTCATCATGGATTCTAAGCTTTCTTGGAATATTAAAATAACTGAGACTTTCAAAGAAATGCCATAGTAATAACTTAAGTGTGTTTGTGGATTAGATGAAAATTTCAGTAAGATGTATTCTAGAAATAACTGCCTAAAGCATATTATCCTTTGACCTATTGCTTGAAAATGTACATATCCGTATTATCTTTAAAAAAGTGTTACTTTTATCATTTTTCACAGGATAAAATTGCATTTTTTATTCTGTCATTAAAACAGGAAAAAATCACCTGGGGGACTAGTTAGAGAAGGCTGTTTAAGAGTTTTGTTCAAATGTGAGTTTCAGAAAACAGATTTTTGAAGATGGTTAGCAGTGAACTGGAACAGATCATGCTGTGTAAAAGATTAGTTGGGATACGCTGATTTTCTAGACTGTAGACTACACCAAAAACTCAATTATAAATCTAATTACGACTTTAATTGTTAAACAATCAACCAGACCAATTTTTGTTGCTGGGTGTTTCATTTCCTGCTGACTCGTAAGCAGGTGCACCTGCAGGTGCTAACTTTGCCTTCATCATGTGACCTAACAGCCCTGCTCTTTTCTACTTTCTATATTAGTGCTTTTTACATCGTATATCAAACTAAGAAATATGCAAAAGCTGAGGTACAAACCATTCTTCTGTATGTAGGGCCATAAAACTAAGAATGGATTTGTGGCAGAAAGGTAAGGGGCAGGTGCCCCAGACCACCAATCCCACAGTGTATTTGAATACTAGTCCTTTAGAGCCTCCAAAAATAAACTTCAGGGTGAATAAATTTGGGAAATTTTTCAAACTATGGTGATTTGGAATTTGGAAAGCACATAGCTATAATAGTAGGTTTAAAAATTCTATAATTCTAAAGCTCCATTTTCTAAAACTCCATTTCTATAATAAATTTACTAAATATAATTTTGTGTTATTAAGTCAAAGGCCTGAGGAATTAATCAAAAGGTTAAAGAGCAAAGAAACAGAAAGCCTTTTAGGAGTTCCTGTGCCAGTACAAAGACAATGCAGAGGGCATTCAATCATTTTATGGGTTAGACATATGTAAGTCACAGTCCTTGTGAATATGCAGTTGGCATCATTTTCCATTACTGAAGTGTCATGGAAAGAAATTTCATTACCTGACCTGATTCTGGAAGACAGAGCAAATTTTACATGCAAAAGAGATAACAAAGCATGGGGTTTGACTTATTACAAAAGCAGTCCATGTTTATATTCCTCAAAAGTCTAACACTGAGACAGTTGTATCTCAACAAATAATAATATTCCAAAGATTTAATTTTTTAATTCTCACTGAAAAAAATGTAGAACTGAGTAGCTGTTGATATGAAAAAGTGGAAAAAAAAATTTTTAAGTCAGGATGCATCTCAAATGAAATTGTAGGGGGCTGAAATTTACAATGCCAGCAGCTGGAAGCAAATACAGTAACAGTTTAAAGTAGCATTATAAGATTTATTTTACATACTTAAAATTCTAAAACTCTTCAGAGAATACTAGAAATAGAAAGTGTTTACTTTAGGAGCACTCAACTATGTTTGGTTCAACACTAAACCATAAAAGAATTCATGAAGCAAACTGAACATGTGGTTCTTAAACTGCTTTTAAATAGATTTTAAATAATTCAAGTGGTAAAAAAGAAAAACTATCCTTAATTATCCAAGATTATATACAGAAAGGGTCTCCTGGATGATCTAAAATGGTAAAGAACCACCAAATTTTGTATAAAATCACACTGTTTTAGGCATTTATTCTGCAGCACTGATCCAAAAGAACTTTTCTTACTGAAGAAAATGTGCTAAAATGAGTAATCACATGTGGCTATCAAACACTTGGAATATGGCAAATATAACTAAATTTTAATTTTTATTAAATTTTAATTAATTGTATTTAAAATTAAATAGCCACATATAGCCAAGGGCATTCCAGTCCACTCCCCTTGGCTGCCAGGTTACATCGATGTCACGAAAACTGTTCTTATTATATTAACCATGGCTGCACTTTTCCCTATATGGTGGTAGATTTGTTACTTAGGGTGGAAATTTTTCAAAATTTATACATGTATCAAATAGTCATGCTGCATGACTTAAGTATATTGCACTTTATTTTTGAAGTATTCCTCAATAAAAATAAAAAATTAAAAAATTAATAAAAACTAGTTAACAAAAGTCTTAATTACCTTGACTTATTTGAGGAGAATTGAGCACTAAAAAGAATGTGATCTTTAACATGGATATAAGAAATTTTTATACAGCCAGCACATAACAAAGTATCAATTTCAGAATGGTTTGGCATAATACAGATTGTTTTTTCCACTAAGTGAAAAATAAATATTTAAGTCATAAAATTCCACCCTAGTTTCTGAAAAACACCAACAAAGGATAATTTTGAGTCAACCATCATTTGGAAACCAACCTCTTAAGAAAATGAAGCTTTATGTATAAGACTATGAAAATTCTCTTTGATATTTCTGCTGTATAACTGGCTACATACTGAAAATCCATTCTCCTTAATAGTTCAGAAATATTAAAAGTTGCTATTATTTTTATGTTGCCTTTGTCATTTGACAGTGAATGTAAAAACATACTATATTGACTTTAATTAAGTTTATATATGACCAGTTTTACAAATGATATTTTCTCTAAGAAAAGATTGTAAAAAGTAAAATCTGATACTGCTGTTTACAAGTTCTAACCATAGCAGGCAAGAAAGTATGAAAACTGGCTGGGAAAAGTGAAATAAGTTGATCGGCATGGTTTATTATTTCTCAGGTTTATTTCTCTTTTCTTTTAAATAATGTATTTGTTTATTTTTAGAGAGAGGGGAAGGGAGGGAAAAAGAGAGGGAGAGAAACAACAATGTGTGGTTGCCTCTCGCATGCCCTCCCCACCACAGGTGACCTGGCCCACAATCCAGGCATGTGCCCTGACTAGGAATCCAAGTGGCAACCATTTGGTTCTCAGGTTGGCACTCAATCCACTGAGCCACACCAGCCATGGCTGTTTTTGTTTTTGTTGTTGTTGTTTTAATGCTATTTAGCTGATGTTTTCTGCTCAGCTACTGACAGTTCTTTGAAAAGATGGGTTGTACTAAATAGTAACAATAATTTGAATCTTTGAAAAAGACAATCAGATGGTTATATTGTCCACTGTTTAAAGCTATTAAAAAGTTTTATAAAATTTTGGAAATGACTATGTTTTGAATATATTTCACTAAAATAATCTACATAATTTTGTGGTTGAAAAAATAAAATGGTCTTTTTGTCCTTTTTTCACATTTTTGGTTAATTAATTAATTATTCAATTTAATTATTTTGTTATATATCATTTCCATTTCTATAGGTAAAAGTACAAAATTGTACTTTTGGAAGAATATTGGAAATTGCATAAATTCAATATAAACTTGTTCTAATTTCATATCAATAGAGTCTAAACCTGTAGGCAAGTTTTATAATTTTACCATTTTATTTCATTTTCAACATTACCCTCAAGCATGCATCGAAAGTAGGAGAAAAACCAACAAAATTGATGCTAAACTTTGTTCAGCATTAAATTTGGATCATTTGTCAGCCGATATCAAACAAATACAAACTAATTTTCATAAATTTCATTTACCTCAGTTGTATGGTGGTTGCAACATAAAAACCATGGTGTCCTCATCAGGTTAGAAGTTAGGCTCGGATTTAAGTCCAGTCATTTGATTAAGGGTCAGTTTCTTTAAGGATCACTTTGCATGTGTATAAAATGTGGTAGTAAAAGCTTTTCTTTTGAAAAATCTAATAAGATGAAGAAAAGTGCTGAAAACTAATTCTATTTTTTCAATTAGCTTCTTATTGTAAAAAAATAATTTTTGATAAGTTCTAGGAGTTTTTTACAAGTTTTGGATATCATGGGGAGTCCTTATGAGATACATCATTGGCAAATACCTTCTCTCATTCAGTAGGTTATCTTTTCATTTCATTTTGTTGATGATTTTCTTTGCTGTGCAAAAACTACTTAGTTTGATGTAGTGTCATTTTTTTTTATTTTGTTTCTCTTGCCTGAGTAGATACATGCAGAAAAAATATTGCTAAGAGCAATGTCAAAGAGTTTATCGCCTCTGTTTTCCTCTAGGGGTTTTACAGTTTCTAGTATTACATTTAATCCATTTTTAGTTGATTCTTATATATGGTTTAAGAAAGTGGTCTAGTTTCACTGTTTTGCATGTACTTATCCAGTTTCTCAGTACCATTTATTGAAGAGGCTATCTTTATCCCATCGTATATTCTTGCCTATGTCACAGATTAATTGACCATATAGGCATGGATTTATTTTTGAGCTCTCTATTCTGTTGGGCAGAGGACTGCCCAGAGAGGGCATATAGATGGCCAATAGATATGTAAAAAGATGTCCAACATGAAGGGCCTGAGAAGTACAAATTGGCAGTTTACAAAGTGGTCATGGGGATGCAAAGTGCAACATGAAGAATATAGCCCATAATATTTTAATAATTTTGTGTAGTGCCAGGTGTGTGCTAGATTTTTTGGAGTGATCGCTTGATCAGTTATATGAATGTCTAACCACTATGCTATATACCTAACTAACATAATAATGAATGCCAGCTATAACTGAAAAATAAAAATTAAAAAGAAAACAGAAAAGAGACAGCAGTCCCAAGGTGGAGTCCCTTGTCCCCAATCCAGCAAACCAAGACTTAATTGCAATTTCATTTGCCTTCTAGGAACGTGCCTTTAAACCAACCTGTCTGGAATTTCCTGACAGACACTAGTGAGGCACCTGCCTGATAAGAACCCTTCTTTCCATCTGCCAAGGAATCTCGACTTTGCCTGAAAGAAACCTTTCCTTTCCTTTGCTGCTAACTTTCTTGTCTTGCCCAAGTGCTGCCTATGAAAACCTTTCATTTTCTAATCCGCAGATCATCTCTTTATTTACTATGGACACTGCCCAATTCATGAATCATTCAATAATGCCAATTAGGTTTTTTAATTTGCTTGGTTGATTTTATGTTAACATTTTATTTATTGTAATGGAAATGTATTGATGAATTACTTTATTTTTAAGCAGTGAATTTTAGCATCCTCTTAGAATTAGCAAAGATTCCTGTGGAAACTTTGATTTCTAAAGAGATAGAATATGTGTTTAATTTAAAATAGAAACCTCCCAGTACAAATAAGAGCATTCTGAGGGACTAATGTACTCTATGGCACAACTTCATATGAACAATGGTCATTCAGAAATGTTTTTCAAAGAATATAATCTTAGTCATTTCAACAGTCAATTGGAAATTTCCCTGTTTGAGGCCATTAAAAAACATATAACCAAAATTATTTTTAAAACAAAGATTTTTGAAAGGAGCAGTGTGACTTTAAATAATCCTTGTTTTCAATATGCTGTGAGTTAAAATTTCTGAAAAAAATTCCAACAGCTTAATCATGAGCAACTTTTTAAATGGTTCAAAGAATCAAGTTGAACAACATATGGTATAAATCTGACGCCTTCAGGATACATACAAGAAGCACCAGTTACAGTGAAATAGCAAAAATACAGACACTGTATTTTTTCCTAACCAATTCACAAGGTACTTCATGTTATGAATATCTAGCATTTGCTTTGACAACTAGGCATATATTTATATCTATTGCTGCTCTAGTCAGGGAAGAGCTTCACATTGTTACAGTTGATTTAGTGCCAACTCTTCAGTCTTTCAACATTTGTCCAGGTAACTGGACCAAGGACATTTAGTGAAGACTTATAACAAATGACACTGATATCTTTTGTTCTTTAAATGGTTTTGGTTGACAGGGATAATGCTGAACAGATAGTAGGTAAACAACACCTAGATCCACTGAATTGTGACTCTGGGAATATTTAATAAACTGTGTAGTTTGATGCTGTCTACCAGAGTAAAACCACTGAAATGCTTGACGTCCCTCTCTAGAATTCAAAACAAAGAAAAACAAAAATAAAAACAAAACAACAAGTAGGATTACAACAAACAGAAAGAAAGACATAGACACAAAGCTTTAAATCAGAATGAATTTTAGGATAGGGTGTATAAAGAGAATTAAGTCTAAGTCAAGATAAAAGAAATTTCTTGGATTTCAATGAACTAGTAGGCCATAGAATAGCCAGGCAGTTATCTGGAGATGGTACTAAAATTAAAATCAACTCTGTAGCCAACAGAAGTTCAGAAGGTAAATTATTAAAGAAAGTATATGGAAAGGATTTTCAACTCCTTTTACTGTTTCTAGTCTTTCAAATATAAGACAATCTTAATGCTCAGAAACTGGGAAAGAATATTATTTTCTATTTTTTGACATACAGCAAGTAGAGTACTCCTTAAAGATAATCGAGCAAAAAGAGATGAAAAAAGAGAGAAAGAACTCAGGGGCACATGGGCATGGACAACAAGGTGGTGACTGGGGGGGAAGCAGGGTGGGGGCGGGAAGGTAGAGGTGGAAGAAGGGTATAGAGGGGATGAATGGTAATGGAAACAATGAAGATAATGCCAAAAAAGATATCGATTTCTCACCTCCCTATTATTTGTTCACCCCATAGCTTTCTGATTACCTCTTTGGTTTGAGCCTTACCCTATGTAGCTGATTGATTAATACTTTTAGGCTAAGTACATCTGCATTATAAGTGATCACCAGTGTCATAATTATGACCAGTTACTGTAAATATCAGTTTTTATGCCTTATTTACCTGAGTCCCTAATATGTTCCAGTTACTTGTACTTCATGGCCTAGAATAGAATTGTGTTATATAACCATTAGAATTCTAAAATTATATGGTTCTAGGTGAGACTTGCTTGGATCATATGTTAATATAGTTGAAATACTATAGGAAGGTGGTGAAAGCAGTTACGATGAAGTTTTTGATATTCTAGACATTTAATCTTTGACATATTTGTTTAATTAACAAAGAAATTAAGAGAATAAATAAAACTTTTGATATCCTAATATCTTAATTAGAATTTCAAAACTTCTTGAATCAATGGATTTTCTGTTAGTTTGAGCAACAGAAGAGATATGAGAGAATTGACAAAAACATTTAAGGAGAAAAAACATGTATTTGTAAACAAACTTTTCATGGTAAAGGCTTACACAGATTTTAAAAATGAATTTTTATTAGGTAAATTAAAATTAAGGTATAATCTAGGATAAGAATCATCAGGAAAAAGTGGTCATGTTAACAAACCAGTTATTTAATCAACAAATATATACTGGAGCCTACTGAGCACAGAAATCAGATTGAGGATTCTTTGTTTTTAAAGATTGTATTTATTTGTTTTTAGATAGAAGGTAAGGGAGAGACAAAGAGAGGAGAAATATCAGTGTTTCCTTCTTGTGTGCCCCCAAATAGAGAACCTGGCTGGCAACCCAGGCATGTGCCCTGACTGGGAATTGAACCAGAGACCCTTTGGTTCACAGGCTGACACTCAGTCCCCTGAGCCACACCAGCCAGGAGGCTGGAGATTTTAAATACATATATTTCTCAGTACTGACTGAGGTGGAGGCAGTAATATTAAAGGCAGTAATTCAAGATACTGAAAGGACAGCAACATGAGGTCACAAAGTTTAGGTCAGTAGCCAAAATGGTCCAAATGAGATGTGGCAAATAAAGAACATATTTCTGTGGTTTAGTGGTTCTCAAAATTCAGTTGCATTAAAATTACCTGAAATGTCTATTAAAACACAGATGGTTGGGCCCCTCCATCGAGTTCCTGTATCAACCTGGGGTGGAACTAGAGATTTTTCATTTCCTTACTAACAATCTATGAGCTAGAGATACAGATATAGTTATTCCTCCTTTTTTTTTTCTTGTTTTGAAGAAAATAAAGCTCAAAAAAGATAATTAATAGGCCAGATGAAGTTAAAGGGTTGTTTCTGTTCAAAGAATAATGTGCCCTGGCTGGTATAGCTCAGTGGATTGAGCATGGGCTTGTGAAGCAAGGGTTTCTGGTTCAATTCCCAGTTGGCACATGCTTGGGTTGTGGGCTGGGTCCCCTGTAGGGAATGTGCAAGAGGCAACCACACATTGATGTTTCTCTACCTCTTTTGTTCCTTCCCTTGCCCTTTCTCTAAAAATAAATAAACAAAATCTTTTTTTAAAAAGAATAATGAGACATTCTTTTTTGTGTAAAAAGAACAAAGGTTATCTTAAAATCTTTACTCTTGGCTCTGATTTTATAACAATTAAGAGCTACTTAGATATGCAATGAGACTTAACTGTGCAGAACTACCTTATAGGAAGTTCCTGTATCTTATGTGGGCAATCTATTTAGATCATGTTTTATGGAATGCATCAGCATTCTTGTTTAAAAAACACCTACCTGAATCAATGCAAAATTTGTGGTATACTTCTCAATCAAAGGGAACGAACTACTGATACATGCCACCATGAATCAACATTGCAGACATTATTCTAAGTAAAAGAACCTGCACAAAATAGGCACATATTTCATGTTTCGATTTTTATGATGTTCTAAATTTCTGTACCATGAGAAAGTGATACTGGTGATTAGCTAGGGCTAGTGACAGGGAATGACTCTGAAGGGACTCAAAACTTTCAAAGGTGATAAAAATGTTTTTAGGTAATAGGTATGGAGATTACATGGGTGTAGTCTTTTGTCAGTTAAGATGTATGCATTTCAGTATACATAAATTTTATCTGGAAAAATAGTAGGGGTGCTGCAGAGTGTAAGGAAATGTACAGACAAACCATTCCCTGGTAGAATGTATGAAGCTGAATGATGCATACAGAGAGTTCATTATAATATTCTTTTTAATTTGCATATATTAAAAAGCAAATAAACAAAAACATTTCCTTGGATTTTTGTCATTCATTCTACACTCCTTTATAACTTAATCATCCTTAGGTTAGTTAATAAAACAAAGTTGTAAAAACTGCAAAAACGGTAGTTTTATATTAAATCCTCTAAGAATTATTCACCTGATAATGTTCAAAGGAGTGAAGTCAGATACTATTGTTCACTTTGAACAAGTTATTATTTGTAGTTTTTACTTATAATTCAAAACCCTCCTTCTCTTTCTTTCTTCCCCCCAAAATTTTGAGGAAGGCTGCACTATATTTTAATGTAAATAAAATAATAAGCTATAGCATCTAAAACAATTTCAATAAGGAGAGATAAATTAGGTGGGAGTCAGGCTGGGTGGAGGGGGCAAAAGGGGGAAACTGGGACAACTGTAATAGCATAAGCAACACAATATATATTTTTTTAAAGGAACAGGGGTATAAATCACTGCAGTTAATCACAGGCTGTTAGCAACCAGGGCAAAATGAGAAATACAATCGGTTGTATCTTTTTCTCTCTTGTGTGTTATATAGACATTCATATGTTCAAGAGAGATCCTCTCCCCTCTTCACTCTGGCATTATATTTGTAAAAGAATTGCTCATGTGAGCCCTCTATAAGTGCATGAGTAATATAGTAGATAATGTTATTTATTGAACCGATCTTTTGTCATTGAATCAAAAACTCTACACACATTTTGCCCAAAATGATTAGTCATTTCATCATTATTTAAGAATAAAAGTATCAACTAAGACTACTTATATTATAAAAATATTTCTTTAAAAAGTATTCTAAAGGAACAATAAAATGAAAATATATCATTTGACAAATACTACAGTAATAACTGTAATAGACAAGAACCATTGATAGATGGTAACATTTATGAGGGAAAGTGTGGTGAAAAAGAGGATGTTCACATAGTCACATAGTATCTCTCTAGAAGACATTCATTAATTACAAAAGAAAAAAGTAGTAACCATGCAATGGAAAAAAACTGTCAGACATCACCATAACCAAGGGATTAAAGTCAGCATCACAAGCCTTGAGAAATAACAGTATGCATATTCTCCTATGATGTACTGAGGAAGACACATCATCTCTTCTAAACTACCCCTGACAGAAATGGTTAACAACATATAACCACTACAAACTGTTGGGCAAGCTTGATTCAGGGACATTTTAGAAAACCAACTGCCAGTATTAGTGAAAGTGTCAAGGTAATAAAAGAAAGATGTCTGGATTGGAGAGGATTAAAAAAACAAGGCAATTAAGTGTAGTACGGAGTTCTGGATGGGATGGTGCAACAGAAAAAAAGAAAAAATGTAGTAAGATAATTGGGGAAATTTGAAAAGAGTCTATAATTAATAGTATTGTATCGATGTTAATTTTATGACTTTGATAATTTTATTACATTATGTGAGATGTTAATGTTAGAAGATGCTAAGGTAAATGTAAATAAATTAACTACATGCAACTTTTTTGAGTAGAAATTATATGAAAATAAAATGAAAACACATACTGAGATTGCTTGAGATTAGCCAACATTTTACCAGATATGACTGGATTCTACATTTATGAAATGACCTGGGTTAAAATAATGTCAAGAGTAAATGTTGTCTACTGGGCAACTTACTAACTTAAGCAGAGTATTCATAAAGTACCTACTTTTCAGTAGCATTGGGGCCCATTGATTTCTCACAAAGTCTTAGCTGCCAGGTGTAACCCCCTGAAGCTGAGGCATTCCCATCCAGGGAAGTTAGAGCATTTGCAAATGACAGAGCTGCACTGATGTGTCTGATGTTACCCGAATATTACAGATGATCACTTTCTAATTTTAATTTCAAAAGCGTAATAATGAGACAATAGATTATATAAAGTACAGATCAATGAGGTCTCAGATAATAATTTCTTACATGGGTTAAAGGGGTATTTTAGAAAACAAAAGAGTAGTCAGTAGATTCCCCCTCAAAAAAATCAGAAATTATAACTCATAACTCAATTTACTTCTTTTTTGGAGAAAGTTATTGATTGATTGGTAAAGTCAGAACAGCTGGACTTGAGTAAGATAATTATTAAAGTCTTTTGTGGTATTTTGTGGAGAACAGGGAAAATATTGGCAGAATGCATACATAATGGTATGATTTTTTGTTAGTTTAATTACTGACTGAAATGTCATGGTTAATGTGTCAGTATCACCTTCTTTGGAAGAAAGTCCAAAGAGCATTTTCCTAGCCAAGTCTGTATAAATGTAATATTTGTCAATGACACATTGGGCAGAAATTCAATGGTGCAGGGAGCACTTGCCAAAATCACAGTTGCCTTCAGTCTGCCACATGACCCCCACTGTTATGAACAAAGGGAAAGAGAAAGAAGTCTGGTGCAAAGATCGGCATCTCTGTGCTGCCGGAGACTGGCCCAATCAAAGAGATGCCATCTCATAGGGAGCCGCACAATCTGATCATATTAAGTCCACTCATTTCCAGCATCATTTCTCACATTATTCATCTAACTTGACTGAATGTACCCTCAGACCCTGGACTTAAAGTTATCACAGCTACCCCAAGGCAGCAGATATGTCATGCTTCTAGGTCTCCGTACATGTTTTCTGACCTACATGGAGTGCCCATTGTCTATCACTAATATATAAAACAGTTTTTTTTTTTTCATTCATGCTACTGTAATTTATTTAAAATGGAAAATTTATTATAGACTTTTCAAAATATTTATTCCAACAAATAAGTAACCTATAATTTGAGAAGATAAAAAAATTACTTTTTAAAACACAGATTCATAGGATTATTTTTATAATCGAGTTTAGTTCAGGTAGCATGTACTTATAAACTGCAACCTTGCAATGCTTCCAAGGATAATGAATACTATCAATGAACTTACCGACACTTGGGTAACCAGGGGTAGAAGGGTCTCCTCCTGGATTCAATGACACCATGAATGTCTCATAGCTAAGATTTGCAGTCTTTGGTAAGTCACAAGGATCAATATATAGAAGCACACCTCCAAATCCAGCCTTTTCCAATAAGGAAAGCTAAAAAAGAAGAATAAACTATTAAAAATGTTACCATGCATATTAGCAGTTCACTTACTGCCCTTTCATGAATATGACTGACTCCCTTTTATGGGTTTTATTTTCCTTTTAAAATGAACAGACATTTCAGATTTCCCAATTTTCAAACCCAGCCAGAGAGTTATTCTACTGGCCTCTTCACTTTATTCTCTACCTCAACAATACTTAAGCAGTGTTCCTATAATGACTATATTTGATTTTACTTGTCTGAACATGGAATTTCTCCCTCTCTCCTTTTTAATCAGCTAAGTGGACCTGGAGTTTCTGATTTCATGAGATTAGCAGGTATCAACCATAGACAAGGTTCCGTTGTAAAAGGGGAACTACTGTGACCACTGTATCATTGCCTCCCCGGGAGCAGAAACTGCTGGAATATTCTGGTATATTCCCTCCAGGGCTTAGTCTGTCATATCAGTTGTTAAAATGTTAAAATACTTTCACACTGTTTGGCCAACAGTCACTGTCCTGGGCCTCCTGAAGGCCCCCGCCTAGTCATTCTGGTCTCTGCTCAGGATGTCCTGCCCAGATTGCCCAGACACAACCACTGAGGGGGATACACCCAAGAGGAGGGGCTTCCTTCTGAATGGTCATTCCCTACTCTGTCTCTGTCTTTAAACATTTTGAGAATATCCCCTGATTACTTTATTTGAGACATATTTAATCTAAAGATTCCTCTCTGTTTCTTAATAAATATACAATAAATATCTGTGATGGGACAGATGAACTTGAAAACAGCCCATGTTCTCTTTGTTTTAGCCTGTTAAATTAATTTTGGAGAGTAAAGAGCTTATTCATTCATCTTAGTGAAACTTAGGATACACTTGTATTTACAACCTGATTGTAACTACATAAAGGAAATAATGTATAGATGTATAGAAAAATAAAAACTAATATGTGATATAAATATGCCACACTATGGCTTTTTTTTCAACTCCTTTAAAATGTTTTGTATTTTCCAGTTTTTGGTGTAATAAACAGGTGTATATAATTTTTTATTTTAAATCCTCCCCTAAGGATATATTTATTGATTTGAGGGGGGAAGAGAGAGTGATGTATTTATTGATTTGAGAGAGTAGGGGGGAGATAGATGAGAGGAGAGAGGGAGTGAGAGCGAGAGTGAGAGAGAGAGAGAGAGACAGAGAAGGAGGGAGAGAGAGAGAGGGATATGAGAGAAACATGGACTGGTTTACTCCCATACATTCCTCAAGTGGGGATCAAACTTACAACCTAGGCCTGTGCCCTGATGAGACTGAACCTGCAACCTTGTGGTGTACAGGTGGGTGCTCCACCAACCGAGTCATCTTGCCAGGGCTATATTATTTTTGTAGTAAGAAAAAATAAATAAAATGAACACTGAGAACCTAAGCAAAATGAAATTGTCTTCTACGTGCCTTCTATAACAAATCACTCTCATTAGACTTCTGTTATTTTTCTCCCATCAGGGGAAGAATTTGGGGAGAGAGGGAGAGTGAGAGAAGAAAACAAAGAATATAGGAATGCAGGACCGGATTTAAGAATGGCTCTCCAGTGCTCACACTAAAATCCTTAAACATGTCTCTACTGTCTAAATGCGGAATTTACAGGCCCTGGCTGGCGTAGCTCAGTGGATTGAGCGCGGGCTGGGAACTAAAGTGTCCCAGGTTCGATTCCCAGCCAGGGTACATTCCTGGGTTGCAGGCCATAACCCCCAGCAACCGCACATTGATGTTTCCCTCTCTCTCTCTCTCTCTCCTCCCTCCCTTTCCTCCCTAAAAATGGATGAATAAAATCTTAAAAAAAAAATAAAAATAAAAATAAATAAATGCGGAATTTACTATTCTGAAAATAATGATCAATAGATTGATTTTAAACATTCTGCTCACTATAGGAGAATATATTTAGAAAAAATAGGAAATTTTACTTTTTAAAAATTCCTGAAGTAACTCATGATAATTGGAGAAGAAAAAGATATAGGGGAAAAATGTTAGCATGTTAGAATTTCTAGACCCTCTTCTTAGGGCTTATGCTCATACACACTTATACACTTGCAAAGTAAAAGCACATATCATAAATACTATTTTGCAATCTATTTTTATATTTAACATTACATAACTAACCATTTGTCCAAGTTGATATGTGCACTTTTATATAACTTTAATAGTTGTATAGTAGACATATGTAAATAATATTATAAAGAGAGTCCATCAAATGTTATTTAACCAATCCCTGACTCTTGGTAATACAAACTATTTTATTTTTTAATATTGTAGTGCAGCAAACTTCCTTATAGTTAAATCATTGCACAGATATCTATTTTCATGAAATAAATTTCCATATGTAAAATTTCTAATCACAATATTTCCATTTTTATAGTTTTTGATAAACTAAATCTCCTCCAGAAAATCTATAATGTTATATTCTTGCATGTGATATATCTAAGCACTTGTTCCCCTTCAGATCACCAACACTATTAGTTTTGAAAAAAAAAATTTGCCAATCGAGCTAAAATTATTTGTCCAAAATTGTTTAAAATTTCATGTTAAATTTATTTTTGCTTGTGATTTTGGCTACTTGAATATTTTGTTTTGAGAATTAACTGCTTGTCAAAAACTATTTTTTATGATTTATATTGAGTGTTACTTTGTGCAGGTGATAATGGTGGCTTTAGGACATAATGTTAAGTATGGCATGCATGGTCCCTGCTCTCAGGGAGGTTAGTTGACCAGGCAAATGACCAACAGTTCTCATTAAATACTAAGCCCAATTAAAAGGCAGTGAGTGGCTGCCAGGAGAAGGATGTGAGGCCAGGTTCAGGGTCAGGCGAAAGTGGAGAATGGTTCTTAGAGAAATGTCTGCCATGGACACAAGTCAGGGATGTGGTGATCCACCTCTTTAATTTAAAAAAATTTGTTGACCCTGTTTTAGTGAGATTGTTAAATTATCTTCAAAATCTCTTCTAAAAAAGTCAGTATGCTAACTATGTTGACTGTTTAATGTTTATGGAACCTAGTGATTTAGAGTTAATTTAGTTCAAAATAAAATGCTGGAGTAGCATGTTTTGTCTCTTCTGATTTTATCTAGTACTATATTTTGACCCCTTTTATTATCAATATATCATGAGTTTTTTTAACCTGATAGCTTATAATGAAGCAATGTTGTTTAGTAGTATACTATTTTTAGGCAGAGCTGATCACCTTCCTGCAGCTCTGAAGAGACAGCCTAGTATGAGATTTCATTTCCTCTTTCTATTCACTGCCTGCAGTGGTGGTACTTGAGGTCGACACCTCTTCAATGTTCTCAAATCTGGTTCCTGGTGCCATCCCTACTGGCCATTATAGATCTCTTAAATAAGTAGCTTAATTCAATGACTCTATTTCAGAAATTCTTTACTGCTGGATTTCCAATGAAGTTGGCAAAGGAAGAAACTATTTATATTAAATCAAATAAAAACTGTCCATCTGGACATTAGCATTGTGTTTTGAACATGGTGAGGTGGGGCTTTCCTAAAATGTTCAAATGATCCAGTATTCTGGTGGGGTTCTATTTTTAAAAATGCATTCAAATTCAAGTCAATGAAAAAAAAGGTGAAGCTAGCAGTCAATTGGGCTGTCTGCTTTGGCTGGTGGCAGACTGCCACTGGGTGCACACATGAAAGTTGTTAGCCCTACTGATCACCTCTCATAGCTTGACTCTTAGGATGACAATGATATGGTGGGGTGTGTCTAATTCATAAAAAAGAGGGCAACTGTAAGGTCAAAATTTCCTGACATCAAATTTCAACTATCTTCTGCTCCTCTTGCTCAAATAGACTATATACATGAGAGGTTTGGGGTTCTTGGTCATGCTTACCACTTTGTAAACTGAGGCAACATTTGACAATAGTAGGGCAAGTTGGAAATTAGAATGGAGATACAAAAATGAACCAGGCAGGTCGTTCTGGGCCCAAGGGTGGTAAGGTCATGGAGAGGTAGGCCTTGGTTGCTGGTTTGTGTGTACAGCAAAGCTGTACTCCCCTAGAGGGTCTCTGGTTCCTAATTCACACAAAGCATCATATGAGCAAGGAGGTCCTCTGTTCAGAATCAATTCCCTGACATCTGCAAACTAGCAGATGAAAAAGGAATTCAGAGAAAACACAGATCAGAGTGGATAAGAGAGGGAATACCACACATAGACTCCATGTCCAGCTGTGCTCCTTTCATTTTGATGGGCTGAAGTTTTCCTCCCTTCCCTTAGACAAGTGAAAAAGCACTAGTCTGGGAGATGGTACTGGGTTTGCTACCCATTCCAACACATAAACGCAATGTGACAACTCATATGATCTTTCCAGGTGTTGGTTTTACCCTCCATAATGTGTGAGAATCAAACAGCATTATCCTTAGAGACCCTTTCTGTTTTAAAGGGGAAAAATGCAATCTAATCATTTGATTTAAAAAATATTTATAGCCCTGGATGGTGTAGCTCAGTGGATTGAGTGTGGGCTGAAAACCAAAGGGTTTCCAGTTTGATTACCTGCAAGGGCACATGCCTGGGTTGTGGGCCAAGTCCCCAGTGGGGGTGCATGAGAAGCAACCACACATTGATATTTCTCTCTCTGTCTTTCTCCCTCTTTTCCCTTCTTTCTAAAAATAAATAAATAAAATTTTTAAAAATAAAAGACTATGGACTGAAAAAAATTAGAATAAATAAAAATGTTTATGAACACATTTACTGTACTTTTAAATATGTTGTCAGGTATGAGATTTGCTTCTTTTTAAATTTAATCTTTATTGTATTTTTTCCATTACCTTTTAGTCCCCTTATGTCCCCCTGCCCCCCAACAGTTATTACATGTTGCCCATGTTCATGAATGAGATTCACTTTTAAACTATTGGTCAAGAATATACTTTTCAAAAATAACACAGTTTCTATGATTAAGAAAAATCTTTCACATAGTTTTATGGTATGATTTCTTACAAGTATAAATATTTTAATTTTGCATTATACTTTTGTTAGGAACAAAATGAGGGCAATTTAAATACTTAGATTCTATATATTAAAACTCTTCTGAGTATTTAAATTATTCCTTTCTTATTGAGTATATTGAAATGTTAATTTCATCTTTCAAAATTCCTTTGCACTGCTTATACCCTAAAACCTGTTACATATCTATGACAATTTCAATAAGTCATGTAGGGTTAAATGAATAGTATTTTAATGCAGCCATCAACATTTTGCTTATATTGAGAATATTTCTACTTGAATAAGCACTTCAACCAGTATTTTATTTCCACAAGAAAAAGTAAATGGTGAGTACAGCTACTGAGCAAGTTCATTCAAAACATCCATCATGATGTTTACTTATACCATGAAGCCAAAGATTCCTCTTCTTCAAAACAAAAAAAATCACATTATGTTTCCATGAAAATAGGAATCACTAAACCAGCCTCCTACACAAGGCCTCCCACCCTTTTATTTACCTCAGAGAACCACTAAGTGCTGAGAGCCAACATAATCCTCACCCAAGTTTTCATAGGTGATAAAATCTCAATGTGCCCAAGGTGGCTAAGATAGCTGCTAGACTAGTAACAGAAATGGTCCTAACCCACCCTCCAACACTTTTGTGTTTCTACACAGTCCGTCAGATTCCCTCAAGCTATTTCTTGGCTGCACCAACAAATAAGTCATCATGTAAAACATTTATGACAGCACCAGTCCCCAAAGTGAGGTTTTATTTTTATCCCCAGGAATTAAAAATGATTTGGTGGGTAACATTGATAGCACTAGATTGTGACCTGCTTGAAGACAGAAACTTTTTAGCTTCATTTTATATCCCCAATGCCTCAGATAGTGCCAGCACCCAAAACTTATTCCATTATTGAATGAATGAATGAATATAAGTGTATTATAAGAATGTTATTTTGCTCTATAGTTCATATCCACTGACTGAAAAACTTGTGCTATACATTTTCATGTGGCATCATATACGTATATTTGTTAGAATGTGAAGGTAAGTCTTAAGCCATCTTGTCTCTGAAATGAAAAAAATAACATACAACTAAATGTGTTATGCTGTCTCCTTATACTTTTTTAAAAATATATTTTATTGATTATGCTATTACAGTTGTCCCATTTCCCCCTTCACTCCCCTCCACCCTGTACCCCCCTCCCACCCACGTTCCCCCCCTTTAGTTCATGTCCATGTGTCATACTTGTGAGTTCTTTAGCTTCTACATTTCCCATACTATTCTTGCCCTCCCCCTATCTATTTTCAACTTACATTCTATGCTACTTATTCTCTATACCTTTCCCCCCTCCCTCCTCCTCCCACCCCCCTACTGCTAGCCCTCCATGTGCCCTCCATTTCTGTGGTTCTGTTCCTGTTCTAGTTGTTTACTTAGTTTCTTTTGGTTTTGCTTTAGGTGTGGTTGTTAATAATTATGAGTTTGCTGTCCTTTTACTATACATGTCTTTTCTTTATCTTCTTTTCTTAGATAAGTCCCTTTAGCATTTCATAAAATAAGGGCTTGGTGATGATGAACTCCTTTAATTTGACCTTATCTGAGAAGCACTTTATCTGCCCTTCCATTCTAAATGAGAGCTTTGCTGGATAGAGCAATCTGGGATGTAGGTCCTTGTCTTTCATGACTTGGAATATTTCTTTCCAGCCCCTTCTTGCCTGTAAGGTCTCTTTGGAGAAATCAGCTGACAGTCTGATGGGAACTCCTTTGTAGGTGACTGTCCCCTTATCTCTTGCTGCTTCTAGGATTCTCTCCTTCGTTTTTACCTTGGCTAATGTAATTATGATGTGCCTTGGTGTGTTTCTTCTTGGGTTCAACTTCTTTGGGGCTCTTTGAGCTTCTTGGATTTCTTGGAAGACTGTTCCCTTTGCCAGATTGGGGAAGTTCTCCTTTATTATTTGTTCAAATAACTTTTCCGCTTGTTGCTCCTCCCCTTCTGGTACCCCTATAATTTGGATGTTAGAACGTCTAAAGGTGTCCTCGATGGTCTTAAGCTTTTCCTTGATTTTTTGAATTCCTATTTCATCATGCTTTCCTGCTTGGTTGATTCTATCTTCCTTCTGGTCCACTGTATTGTTTTGAGACTCAGATTCCTTCCTTTCACTATTGGCTCTCCTCCACGTATCTTCCTGCATCTCTTTTATGGTAACCTGCATCCTTTTATCTAAATTGCGCCCAAAGTCAATCAATTCCATGAGCTTTCTGATCACCAGTGTTTTGAACTGCGCATCTGATAGATTGCTATTTCTTAGTCGCTCAAAACGATGAGTCCTGGGGGACTGATCTGTTCTGCTGGAAACATATCTTATGTCTTTCCCTATCTCTCCTATTATTATTATTATTATTTTTTTTTTTTTTCCTTTTCCAGTCTGGTCGCTCTTATTATGGTGGGGGGAGGACCCTTAGGTGTTCACCGGGGCTGGGCACGCCAGTCGCTAGATTGTGACGTTATATGTGGGGGCGGGGGCGGGAGCGGGGACGAGAGGGAATGATGGCGGCAGTTCCATTCTCCTGGACTCAGACATTTCCTTGCTTAGGATCCTGGGCTGCGAGTTCTGCCCTGGTCCACAATCGCTACCCCACTGGCTCCCCCAGCCACAGCTTGCGTACTCAGGGATCACCGCTGCGTTCTTGCACCCCGGATGGCTGTGGCGCCGATTTTGTGCCAAATTTTCCCCCGATCTCCGCGCGCCGCCGACCCACGCCAGCCCCACGCCTGCCCGGCTCGTTGTCCCCTACTAGTCTGGATGTACGGGTCTACTTCAACTTCTTGGCTGTCCAGTTTCCATTCAGATAAATCCTCTGACAGTTCTGAGTGAAATTATGCCTGTAAATTATTATTTTTCTATTCTTGGTTGTGCGAGGAGGTACGGTGCGTCCACCTATTCCTCCATCTTGCCGGAAGTGCATACTTTTCTAATATATATAGTTAAAGCATTTATTTTGATTTTCCGTTATCTCGTTTTATGTTTTATATAAGAGTAAAGTGTGGTGGAGACTAGCCCACTGGGATTTGAACATGTGAATTCATTTTGTTGATAGAGTCTTGGAGATAAAATATCTTTGCCAACTTCGAGGTGGTGAATCCCATATTTCTTACTGTGAACCATATTAATACATCTCTCCTTGTGTATAGTACATAAAGCTAGGTCCTAACATTCACCAAATCACTTCTGAAATAAATGGTACTAGAATCCATGGACAGGATAAGCAATCAAACAGATTTTACAAAACGCAAAGCTCCCTGGAAATTACTCAGCAGCAGTACTCTGGTACCTGAAAATGGTCCAGCATAGGTTTACATTCCCAATGACTTGGGAAGTCAGCATGGTATTCAGATATTCAGGGGGGAAAAAGACATTAAAAATAAAATCATAGCTGGGGAGAGTAAAAGAGAAAGGGCCCTGCTCCATATCCTGCAACTTAAATTGTCTCATTGATTTCTATACTTACTTTCCAATGAAAACATCTTTTCCATTCTAGAAGGAGGATGCTATTATTGTCATTTAGACAATCCACTTCTTCACAGAATCCAGCAAGGAAATGTCAGTTAAATTCCACAGTGAGGTTTTAAACTCTTCACCAGTGTGCCTAAAGTTTTCATCTCACCCATTTGAACCCATTGAATGTCAGCCTTGCCTGTTTGCATTTTTTTTAATTAATTTATTTTCACTGGTTAACAATGCATGGGATCCCTGATCTACCATCTGTAATCAAGAAGAAAGTTTGTATTTTCCTCCATCATTTATCTCCTCCAAAACATTAGTCCAGCACCAGAATCATTTCTCTGGTCTCCATAGCTAGAAATACTTCTTGAATCTTTATTTGGAAAGGCAGAGAGTGAGCAAATATAACCTTAGTTATATAATGTCTTATAATATAAGATCTTAGTTTTACAGATAAAATTAAGGTCTATTGTTATGGGCTGAATTTTGTTCCCCTAAGGTATTTAACTTTAAGTCCTAATACCCAACGCAGGTCAGAATGTGAATAGGGCCTTTAAAAATGTAACTGAGGTTAAGTGAGGTCATATGGGTGGGCTTTGATCCAGTACAAGTAGTGTTCTTATAAGAAGAGGGAGATATATTAGAGACATGTGTGCACAGAAAAAGAAGCATATGAGGATGCAGCAAGAAGGTAGCAGTCAACAAACGAAAAATAAAGGCCTCAGGAGGAATCAAACTTGGGGACACCTTGATCTTAAATTTTCAGGCTCCAGAACTGTGAGAAAATAAATTTCTGTTTAAGCCACCCAGGGTATGGTATTTTGTTATGGCAGCCCTAGGAAACTAATACTTCTACATAAAATATGCATCTCGCAAACTTAGTGTGAAGAGTCAGAAAAATAATTTGGTTTAGGATGTAGATCTTCTGAGTCACCTTTAAGTTAAAACACCAAGTATTAATTGTACATCTACTATGAAAGAGATCCTGTCTCAGAAGTCATTTGTTGATTTTTATTCAGAGCATTTGATATGTCATTTAAATTCCCATATGGAAGTCGTGATTCAGGAGGGTTAAGAGCTTGATCCGGGGTCAAAGCTAATAAGTGATAATGCCAGGGATCGAACTAGAGCTTTCGGAATTCAAGTCTGGCAATCTTCCCACTGAAGTGCACCTTTGCTTTCAATTATACAGCCATCGTTCACAAAGAAAAAGAAACCGGTGAGAGGGTGAATTTATAAAAAATATCAGATGTTCCTTGCTGTGATCTGCCTCCTCAGAAGACAGTGAAATCAATACTGAGTGAATTGTATTCCTGTTTATTTAGATCACCAAAAAGACATGGATTTTTTCTAAGTACTGTGAAGGGGGCTAATATGTATTAAAACAACAGATTGTGTACATTTTAGATTAAAGATTCATGGCTATAGTAAGAGAAAATAAAAACAAACCTTAAAAATATGAATTTAACATTTCATAGCACATTCTCATTTATTTAAATAGCTATGTTGTATGTGAAAATGAAAATATCAGACATAATATGTGATCATTTCTTAAGCAGATATGTTGGCTTGAGAGCTCAAATTTTATATTATTCTTTCTTTTTGGACTTGTTTTCCCTATTAATAGTTTTGTTGTTTGACCCTTTTATTATGCATTGCTTTGTTAGGATGCCATTAAAGAGGTCTATAGATTCCAGTTTGGTTTGTTATGTTTCTTTCATGAATAAACTCATCTTTCTTTGTTAGTGAAAAAAAAGACTACTCTTGTGAGGAATATTCACTGTAATCAGACTGAGCATATACAAGGCACAATCACAGCATTCTTTTCAATTTCACTGAGCATCTTTACTTGGATTTCAAATTGCTTTACTTGAGGTATCCAAAGTTATTTAAATAATTTTAGTGAGATTATTAAGAAGAAATGACCTCCTGCTTTTGTAAAGAGCAAACTTATTCAGAAAGTTAAGCCTATTGCCATAATTCTAAAAACTACTCTCGACTTTTATTACTACAATTCATAAAGGAGAAAGGGAGGGAAGGGCTGAGGGAGGAAGGAAGGGAGGGAGAACTAAGGGAAGGAAAGAAAATCTCTTATTTTATAAGGTATCCTCAATATAGATATATATTTTATTCCACTTTAAACTAATTTCTCATTGTGGCCTATGGAATTATTCTGCTTTCACAAATGAAGCAATTATGACATAAGGATAACTAGATAGAGACCACGTAGTTAAGTAATAGCAGATTTTAGACTAGATAAATATGTCCTCACAATTTATTTTTTGTGCTTTTCCCATTAAATAGTACTGTTTCTAAATAATATAAAATTAATGTGAGTTTTCAGACTTCCTGTTGTAAGTTCATATGATTCAACAACCCTTGTAATGTCTTATGCATGGAAGAAGCCTAATCTCAGGGAGGTGGGTTGGGGGTTGGTGGGGGGTGGGAAATGGAGACAACTGTACTTGAACAACAGTAAAAAAAGAAATCTTTAAAAATGTGATGCTATTTTTTCCCACTATAGCTTCAAAACATGAAGAAAACTTTATTTTATTTATCCGCTCCTATCTTTCCTATGGATGGTGGCTCCATCTAGGTAATATGGATCCATTGTTCTAGGCTCCAGGTTGAGAACACAATGATAGAGTGGGGACCAGGAAGGAGTAACCGAAACTCTTTCATTTTCAGAGACATTGGGATAAAAAACACAAGTGGTCTGAGTTCGTTCCCTCTGCCATGGTAGCTCATGCATTGAAAACATTAACAGGTATTTGTTTTTAACAACTTCTCTAACATGATTTAATTACTTACAAGCAATATTGAGAGGGGTATATGATTTTTATTAGTAAATATATAGATATTTGTTTGCATTTCTCTTTCCATTTATAGATATCCTGTTGCTTTAAAAACAAATAGTGTTCATAAAGAACAGAAAACAATATGAGGGCCATCAATATTTAGAAATTAAGTAAAAAACACATAACCTTCTGATTTGAAACTTATTATTTTTGTGCTCATATATAAGCATATGAGAAAGGAAGAGACAGGCAGTGGAGAGAGGGAATGTAGCTTCACATAACCACATGCATGCATCTCTGGGATTATGCAATTTTCTAGTTGGATAAACAAGATCAAAGAAAAAGCATAGAGTTCTTCACATCATTTAGTCTTAGAAAATTCACTATTTAAAAATTTTAAATATGTGTTACCAGAATTTTTGACTAAAAGTATATTTAACTAAAGCTATTATGAATGGGGAGAAACCTATGAATAATAAAAAAAAATAGAACAAGATGTCTCTAAAGGTATCTCCAAAATTAGTTATTGTTTAAATTTATTGCCATTTCTGATTTTTATATGTGTTGATAAGCATTATTATTTAATATTTTTATTTCTATTGCCTACAAAATTGCTTCTGTATCAGAAATACTAAACAGAGCTCCTAATTTTCTTGCACATAAATAGAAAAAAAATCCTTGGTGACTAGATGTATGTTTGATGTTCAATGTTTTAGAATTTTTATAGCATTATGAATCATCATATAAACATTCAAAATAAAGTCAAGTTTTGGGATTTTTGTATTTTAACTGAAATTTTTATTTATAACTCTTCTCCAAGGTGGGGCATATGAATGAAATATATGAGACAAAATTAAATGGATATTAACATAAGAAAGCATATGTCGAATAACCTTTAAAATTTCACCTTAGAAAAAGTTCAAAGTCTGCACCACTTGCAAGTGTTATATGATGTTTAAAGCTATTAGAAATACACCTAGTTAATCCAATTATTTTTTTATGTAGCTTGGCTTGCAACCAATGTGGACTAAGAGTAAGAGGTCTTGAACAGGATCAGCCATTAGCCAAGGGATGCTGGGCATGCCACTGAAAAGCTATACAGTTCAATTTTGTCATCCATAAAAAGAGAGGACATTTGCCCTGCTGGTCACACAAAGTGCTTAGCAGATTCAAAGGAGTTAATATGTCTGAAGGGTTTTGAGCAGAGAAAATGCTACATAATGTGTGAAGTGTTTTGTCTTGCATTTTTGTGGTGATGATGAGAAAGAAGGAAGAAAAAAAGTAATAATTGAGGGAATGTAAATTTTTAAAAATTTATCTGAGGTAGAGAATAGTATTAGGAAATAGAAACAAAACAAACTAGTTATCCTGAAAAAATGTTTATTGAAATAAAAATGATTAAATTTCATGGAATTACTTCGAAAAGTAAACAAATATTCATATAACCGAAGGTACTCTTCCATTGTTGTTCACATACTACCAGGTTCCATTTGCTTTTGTTAGAAGGAATCACAAATTAGAAAAAAAAATCCTAAAATCCACCAACTCATAATTTTTTTCTCAAACTGTATTAGGGTTTTTAATTTTTTTATAATTCCATTATGTAAATATTAGCTTCACAGCTTTTAAAATTAGAATGATTATTAAGTTTCTTACCAATCATGGAAACAATATTTTTGTTATCATATTATAGATTTTTTCTTCATTAAATAAATCGATCTACTTCACTGACACATCCAATGTGTCATCCCCTCCTGAAATTAATTTGGCCATTGATATAAAGCCTGAAGTTTTAGAAAGGTATAGGATAAGTAAGCAGACACAATGAATAGATAACTAAGGGATGTTCCCAATCCTGAGCATGCTTAAGGATTACACATATGTACAGCATGGACATAAATCACTTTTAGGCTCATTTTCTAGGGAACTAATGCAAACATCTGGCAGAGAATTCAGTCAGAATAAAAATGACTTCCATATTATCCTTTCTAATGTCACTAATTAGAAATAGTTATAGTTGCCAAACAAGAGTTACAGTGCATGTATCTTGTTCCCATGTGGTTTACAGGTCATTTATGAATTTCTGCCTGGTAGAATCTGACACAGTCTTTTTACAGTACAAACACATCAGATGTCACAGTTATAGTTTCCACTTCCTTGGTCCAGAAAGGCTTTTGATTTTGTTGAGAGTCAGTATTTCCTTTGTTGAAGAAAAAGAGTATCTACATGTACATTTTTATTCAGCACTTTCTAGATACTTTTTAAATAGATAAGGTAGCAAAGGTCCATTCTGGCTCTGAGGTACCTTTTGAACACTATATTAACTGTTAAATCAACTGCTACATTTTTCATTATATATGTCTAGGAATATAATTCAAAGTATTCGTTCAGTGAACTGTAACCCAGGTGGCTGAGCCTTCCACTGCAAACTTCCCTCATTCTTTTCTCCCCTTTCTACCACTGTATTAAGACAAGATGCTGGGCAGAGAACACATTCAGTTTAATGCTTGAATGAGCAGAAATGAAGAGAAAAGATAGATTGGATGTACAGTCTCAACTAGCTTCAACGTGATGAACAGCAACAGTCAGTGTACCAATGAGCAAACACACAACAGAAACAACTATGAAAAACTGAAAGGGAGAAAACATGAGCACAACTGATCTGATGTTTCATGGTTTCCTTCAACTTCAACGTGGGTTCATCACAAAGGAAAATAAGTCTCTTTTCTCTCATAAGAGAGTGGTTTCCTGTCTAGAAATGTGTATCCCATGTAACTACACCCATACTTTATTAAAGAAAGGATATTTAAGGAAAACTTATTTTACGCAAACATATCTACCTGTCCTAGGCATTCCTAAAACTTTCCTAAGCTATTGTGCACATCAAAGGGGAGTAAATAATTACTTTGTTTTCTTGTTTAATTGAATAAGTTTTCCTCATGTTGTGATAACAGGTTTATTTGAAAGTGAAAGTAATTTATTATAGAATGGCAGCTTTTATAAATGGAAATTTCTACATCAGAACATTGTGAGATGTTTAAATATTAACCAGACATTCTGCTCATTCTCTGCACTAAATTTTAGAAACTTAATACAAATTAAGTACATACTTTATTGCTGGATCTTGCTTACCAGAGCTAAGAAATCCACAATATTCAATTCTAATTAAAAGTGAAATTCAACTACAATTCCCTTGAAAATAAGGGCTGATCAGAGTCAATAAGCTTTAGTTAATTTATTTCAGAACCAAAAAATTGAGTTGTTCATACACAAAGAAAAATACGCTTACACTGTTAAAGAAATACGTTCTTCCAAATCTTTTGTAATTCTGTTACAGTTCACAGCTATTTTAACATTCACAGTTGATTATATATCCCATAGATATGTTTCAAGGTATTTCAGGGTCAAAGAATATACAAAATACCTTCACCTCTATCATTAAAACTTTTATATGCATGCTTACTAGGGCTGTGCCATAAATTACATATTTGAACTCATTTTTAATTTTAAAAGAAATATAAAAATATTTATTACTTTTTAAATTAGATTAGTCTTTCAAAAAGTCCTTTCTCAAATGCTTGATTAATATCTAGCATTAATGTTATAAATATCCCAGAAGACTTTTAAGATTATTCATTATTTTTCTTGGTTGTATTTGGTCTTATGAAAACTGTGGCTCAATCAAGTATTGAGATTTTTTCCCCATGGTTATGAAGCTTGTAATACTGATGTGAACACTGATTTTAAAATACTAGGAAAGTGGAAAAATAAACAGGAATAAAAATTATACCATTGGGAAAAGTGCATAGCAAACCATGCCTTTGTGTTTTTAATTGTTTTATGTAAGAATTCAATCTGAGATCACAATGGTTGTAACATGTCTAAGCCAAAAATTTTGAAAATTAAATGACTTAATTTTCAGAAACTGTGCTTTGGATATGAGGTTGGATTAAAGAGCAATATTTCCAGGATGATCCTTGACAATTATTTCCATGGGCTCTGGACTTTTATATAAGAATAAATATGGTAATAATTGGAATTGCCTAACAATAAAATAAGCATGAGTACTGCCTCAGAAGAGAGAGCTTATGCATGAGAAATATCCATCTCTCAAGGAATTCATAGATGTCACCTTGGCACTGGACGGAAAGTTTGTCTAATACAGTCCTCTAATAGTACTTGTTTTGTGCAGGTCAGATTTAAAATAAGGTAAATGAAATAATATGTGATCATACTTTGAAGTAGGCATATGTAAAATAGTATTATTGTCATTATTCATCCCACAATACACTTTTTTTTATCAGAAAAATCTCAAAAATGTTTAAAAGAATAAAAAAATTGTGCAGGTAATAAGTTTAGATGAAAACATCAAATCAGTACATAGGGAAAAAGCAAAGGATAAATAATGAACATGAAATAAAGTAGGGGAAAAAAATAAACCATACATATTTTTACTAAAAGAAAACACATAAATTATCCTATTAATTTTAGTAATTTTTTTAGTTAGAAATACTTTAATTGAATCAAAGGGAATGAAACCCTAGCACTATGTTATTTTTAGGAGAAATCTTCTAGAAACAAAATAATAATCTATAAAATTATAAGCAAATAGATACCTGGCTAAAAAATATAAAAAGAGACAAATTCGTAAAACTATCTGAAATTAAAAGCAATAAAGATGAAAGATGTACACTATAGGAAGATGCCAGCATCACAGAAATAAAGAATACACCATAAATCTGAATGCACCAGACAATCAGATGGCACAGTAAACCTATATTAGGAAAACAGGATAGAACTCTAGAAATAAAATTATGTGGGGGATCTCCTTTCAGAACAGGAAAAACTGTGAAAGCCAAAAAATGTAAAGATAGACAGGAGTTAAAACAAATCATAGACTCAAGATAAATAATTACATTTCTCACAGAGCACACATACACCCATGAATAATCTTTTGACATAAATTTGCTGCAAAGGAAATCTTTGAAAAAATTCCCCAAACTATAATTTTACTAGACATATTATTTACGTTAATCTAATCAGTTAGAAATTAATAATAAACCCATAAACAAAATTAATTCCCAAATAACTTTGCATCACGGAGCAATTAAAAAGAGTCTGGAATGCAATGAATAGTAGAACACATAGCAGTAAAACTTTTGAAATACAGTGTAATTTATGTTTATCTAAAACATAGAACAGGTATTATTAGTTCACATATAGTTTACATAGTAATGTAGATCTCATTCTAATAAATTAAAAAAAATTAACAACATTACTTGGGAAGATAAATCATTTATTATAATATGAAAGAAGAAAATAAAAGAGAAAACAGAAAGAGAACAGCATATATTTTATTGATATATGAATCTGAAGAAGTATTTGTACATTGTCATATCTGCAAATATTAAGAATGAAACAAATTCATCACAACTGACAGCAAGTTGAAGACTGTGGCATCTGGATGAATTAAATATTTCAAAAGCAGCCTGACCATGTCCCTAGACTCAAATCAGACAAAGTACCCAGCCGTGGAGCATCTGGTCAGGCAGCTGCCGAGCACACCCTGTGAGTAGAAATGAGCACTGGCTTCCCTCAGAAACTAAAGTGCAAGCTGCCAAGGGGAAGGGCCTTTAATAAAGCCAACAATGGACAGGAGCAATACCAAATTAATACAGAAATTAGGACAGGCATGTGTCATTTTGTCTCAATTACAGAAGTCAAATCTGCAAAGAGGGAAGTCACATCAGACTTTAACAGAGGATTGCAATTGTTGAATGCTTAGTTCTGAAACATTTGGACATGCATATCTGTAACCTCTCTGGAAAGGAGATAATGAAAAATAAAGGACAGCTGATTTCTTCTATTTCTGCACATTTAAAGAGAAGAAACTGTCCCCTGACAAGTCCATGTCTGCAAACGAAAAAGCTTACAACTCCTGATTTAAAGACAAACACATAGGAAAGGAATCAGACACCTGGTGGTAACTCACGAGGAGCAGTGTTTTTCTTGAGCTTCCCCTCCACTCCCTTCTTGGAAAAAGAGTAATATTTTTTTTTCTTATTGAACTCATAGTTTATATAACTCAATAGTATCCTTAAATGTATTAAAAGTAAAATAAGACTAAGAAAATCACCATCTTTAATATTTCAGGAACAAAATGAAGAGCCGTATATAAAACCAGAGACTGCCATCCATGATGTCCCTGTTGGCTTTATAGCTAATATCTAGAAAGGAGTATAGTAAAGTGATGTAATAGGTAATTTACAAAATCAAATGGATGACAAGCCACACCGTGCCAGACCTAAAAGTATTTTCATGGAAACTGCTGTAGTTTTCATTTTTAATCAGGAAAATTTACCTAACAGAACCATTGATATTACCTACTTCTCTAGCAGTATGCCCCCAAAGAAAACTTAGCAATGGAAATAGGGCCCAATCATAGTGCTAGAAACACTGTGTGGGATGGTTCATCATGAGAGCCTAATTTCTATACAAAATCTTAAGAAGAAATTAACAATACGTAATGATGAGATTATCTGATAAGGAGATTCATGTCAGGTCTTGGTGTAAATTTTAGGGAGTTAGAAAGCAGGAAAAAAAACAGGTTAAGATCTGAAATATGGGAGATTGTTTACTTGATGGCAAATAAGTTTTCTTCTGTCATCCTTTGATTTTTTAACTCTACTCACAAATATTTACGAAGGTATTTGATACACACACACACACACACACACACACACAGAGACAAAGACCAAGAGACAGATACAGAGACACAGAGAGAGAAAAAGAGACATAAATACATTGTGACTAAATTTCAGTAAGCACCAAACCTACTGCCCAGTATTTACAAAACCCTTCTCTGCTACATATTTTCTAACATACTGTGTTAGAAAAATGTCATGTAAAAGTACAGGTACTTTTATAATACAATATATTCAATACATTAAAAATATGTTTTGCCTTCTACAATACACATTCTATTAACTCAGCCTATATATGGCCATTAATTGATATATTATTTGCATTTTCTTAAAGCAGGGATATATTTGATATTACATATTTAAAATAGTAAAAAATGCTTCTGAAAAAGTTTACTACCTTAAAGAGTGAGCACTGAATCACTATCATTATTCTAAAACCACTTAAGCCCCAGCTGGGCTATTATTAATTAAGGTAGACAAATAAAAATGGGCTAAAAGTTAATCCGCTGTAATATGTCAGTAAAACAAATGTGTGCCTTTGATTCATTCTTGCCTATTATTTGCCTAAAAAAATCATTATTTTTTTCTTTCTCCTTTAAGTATTACTTAATTCTTATAATATTTTGTATTCCAAACTATATTTTCTTGAATACTATAGTAGTTAATAACTTAGGTTCCACAGGGAAAAAATTAAAGGAAAATTATGAATTAGATAACTCAGAGTGCTTAAATAATTACCCACATTAAAAAATGAGAAATTATTTCTTGTTCCTCTTACCTTAAGATCGATTACAGCTTTCTGTATCCTCATAATCAAATTCATTCTACAGTTTATCTTCTTAAAGTAAATTAAACTATCCCTCATGCCTCTGGCTCACAGCTGGACAGTCACAAGAGCACATTTAATCAGTTAACAGTGTCCCCCAATGGAAGGGCACCTGGATTTACTGTATCTGCACAGCATTCTTATATTTTGTTTCAATTCAGATTCAAAGCAAAGAGCCTCAGATCCTCAGACTGTGAAACCATCAATGTTACTGAATAAGCCACAATGAATATCCACCGCAACTGGTGTTTTAATTTAGAGCTAGATGCCATTGTTCACTTAACAATAGGGGAGAATTAAATTCCAGTAGAATTTCATCATTCACTTTTTGGTATATGTCAGTCATTATCAATCTTGCCAAAATTCTGTATTTCAGTAATTATTTTCTTCCTATTTTCTCTTCTTTACCCAGCCTCATTACATCAATAGCCTAAATCACAGCTAACTGAATGTGCTTCAGTAACAGTTTTCATATTCAGTGAATCAAAAATGTGTAATAGAGAAATTGGAATTAACAGTGTTTTAAGAATGCAAAGCAGAAAAGGCAGCTGCATGCATTTTTTGTAGTAATATCTAAACTGTGCCACATACTTTGCAGGTGCTTACATTGCTGTCATTATTTTGATAGGATTGACTTAAAACAATCTCGATAAATAAATATATAATAATGCGCTGCATTTAACTCGCACTTAGAAATATTCCAATATATAGCCCCAGAGGTAGCTTAAGGGAAACACAAAGATTTAATGAAAGGTTAAGAATGAATAGTGGTTTGCATCTTGTTAACACATAAGGTATTCCACAAAAGTGCATTTTCTACAAACATTAGGACTTAATATAAGTCCTAAAACTGTTTTTCTAGTTAAATTCCAATGATTTAGCTCTATCCTGATTTAAATGAACCCAGTATAGAAATGCACACCATATAAGAGAAAGGAATCAAATTTACTGAAGGTTAGGTGTTTGGAAAGAAAATAGGAATTCTAGTCTGAGAATCAGGGTCTCCCAGTAGAACTGGGTGGGGAGGAGTTGAGCTAGCAAAGAGACTTGAAAATTCAGTGGCTTGAAAGGACAATATGAACCTAAGAAATATGGAGTTCAAATGAATGATAATAATTTCTCTTTGTGAGATTCTTGCTTTAAGCTTAAAGAAAACTAATTTTTGGAGTCTGTTCATTAGGTTTTATCAGGTTCCTGAAGAGCAATATGCATTCCCCATACGAACATAACTAAGGTTCAATAATCTGAGCTCAGAAAGAGTGAAATGAGTGAGAGTGTTTGCTCAGGAATATCACACCTAAGCATTTATGCTAACAAAATAACTAAAGCTGCCAAGTTCATCCAGTCCATTTCATTGCTCACTAAGATGTATGCACAGAGGTACTATACCACAAGTTGACTTAGAATGCACAAGACTATCCTTAAAAGCCTATGTAGAACCAAATTAAAATAGAGTGACTTATGTCAAAGACAAAATGAAAACCATCAATGTCAATTCATAAAGTTAACCTAATCTAAATTTACAAGAATTTACAGCTCTTCTCAGAAATCAGCAGAGGACACCAAACAATCCCCAAACATCAAGTCTATTCACAGCATATATGGACTGCTTTGGTCCCCTGACTTAGCTACCCTGGCCCAAGTATGAAACAAAGCCACTAGGCAATCAGTAATCCACTAAAAAGCCAACCCCACAAAAGTCCCAGAGCCTGTGAGCAATCAGGAACTCACTGCTCTCATAACCTTGAGTTTCCCAGTTTGCAGGTAGAAATGCTTTGCAATAAACATATCTTCCTGCTTTGTTTCATTCAGTGTGCAATGTTTGGTTTTTTGCATTTACCTAAAGTCCAAGAAGAGAATATGGAAAACCCAGTGGGTTGATGTATGTATTTTGCTGCTTGGTTCCCCCAAGTTTTAGTTGTAAAAATACATTATTCATTTATTTAAATCTCATTCAACACGTACTTACTGGGGAATACATATATGCTAGGCTCTGAGATATAATTAGCAAATATTAATGTATACCTATTTCCAGCTACTTTTTCAAGGGGAGATGATGTGTTCATAGGCATTAAATTTTAAGAATACATCATATGTGGTAATGACACATTTTAACATGGAAGAAATTAAAATAATATTTATTATGGAAAATGCACACATCAGTTCTCTGAAAGATAAGTTACCCAAAACTACATTGCTCTTCAACCTATAAGCTGTATGACCTTGGACAAGTTGCCACAAGCCCTTAAAGCCATAGTTTATATCTATAGGTGGCTGAAAAGGATATGTAGCAAGCAACAACTTTAGCACATTATTCTTATTTTCCTGGGCTAAGCTGGTGCCTTTAATAGCTTCTGCTCTACTGCCTATGTTCTAGGCCCTCAGGGAATGTTTCCAGAATTCTGCTCTCACACTTGTAAATCAAATTCCCTGGCTAACATTTCATTTTCCAGGGTCCTTTTTCTCTGTCCTAGTACCTGTTATAACCTCCTTGCTCAGTGCATCTTGTCTGTGCTCCTGGGTGTCCTCTATCAGACACGAGGCCTTCTTTTTTCTCTCCTTATGATTCATGACCAAAGGCCAGTTAAATTCACATCTGGGTATTGCTCGAACTATCAGACCTGAGACCATGTGTTGTTTTATTCAAGAAAGTTTCCTATACTAAAAAATGTGTAAGTATTCAGGACCGAAAGGTAACTTGCTCGTTTTTTTTCTGTATTAACAGTGATAACGATAGCTATTAATTATGAATCATTTTCAGTGTGACATGCAGTGAGCTAGGTAAAATTTAAATGTTATTAAAACCTCAAAATAAATTTGTGGCAATGTATATATTACGCATTTCCTTCAGAAGGCACTACAGAGCTGTGTCTAGGTAGCTATGGCTATCTGATGTCTATCTACTATGTACTTTTTTATTTGCAATGCTCACCTGCTTTGCAGAAACAAATTCTAGTCTAAGACAATTGGTGGGGGCTAAAGTCTTGAAAATATTATGTCTTCCTTACTGGACTGAACACAGCCACAATCAGACTAAACTCTTTCAAATAGAAACCAAATTGTCTTCCTTTTTATATCCTGAGTCTCCTGCACACAGCTGTTCACATTGATGGTCAATGAACATTTGTTGAATGGATGACTGAATAATCAGAATGACTCCAGAATAAATCTTCCTAGAATCCCCTCAAGTGTCAGAAATATTATTTAAGTCCCAACTCACAATCAGATGACCAACCATGCATTTGCAGAGGCTCAATTTATTGCATGCCATCGACAGATAGTGACAATTAGTGAAAATGATTATCTATAGCCACAGGAAAGAGTTGAAAATTTTGTAACTAGAATTCACCAAGATAAAAAACAGGCTATAGAATCACTCTCTGTGCACATACACACACACACGCACACACACACACCAAGTTGCTATCATTTAAAGTGCAGGTATATTTTAAAGCTGTCACCAAGATAAATACTAGCTTATATTCCCATAACCTAAAACTGTAAATCAGAGTCATCCTCAAAGACTTTAGGCAAGGAGCCTAGTGTAGAATTCTTCATAATGCCTAAAAGACATTTGCTGTTTTTTTTTTCATTTTTGCTTATTTTCATTTAAATTGATGCAGGGATTTATGTATGGTGGCACACTCAGTATATATATGTAGCCAATAGGCCAAAGCATGTGCTTTTTTTTTCCCAAATAATAAAGGCGTCAAAGGAAAGATACTGATGGGGAAGAGGGAGGTAGCACATTTCAATATGTGTAAATGAAGGCAGTGCAAATTCTTTTGTACAGATAGCATTCTTTGTATAATTTTGTAAAACTATCTGTAGAGCCAATATATAAAGTATACTGGAGATTAATAAGAGGTTAGAAAGAATTTAGAAATTTTATGTGAATAAAGCAGATTGTCTTCCCTACTATGGGTGGGCTCCCCAGAAGTCCAAATCCTGTATACAACTAAAAGGCTGACCTTCCTCCTAGTAAAAGAGAAGTGCTCCTGGCTGAATTAGGGTTTCTTTCTGCCTTGAAACTCCAGTGGAAACATTTACTCTTTCCAGGTTTCAAACCTGCCAGCTTTGGAACTAGAAGTATACAACCCGTTCTCCTGAGTCTCCAGCTTGTCATCTCACCTTGTAGATCTTGGGACCTTAACACTTTTCAACCCTAATAATCATGTCAGGTAGTTCCATAAAATAAATCTCTTTCTGTATACATACAGAGGTCTGTCCAGAAAAAGTTCAGCCATTGCAATATCACAAGAAGACAACATCACAACATGTTTGTGCAACACCAATGTAACCTGGCAGACAAAGAGAGTGGACTGGCATGTGCATGCGTGAACAATGACAACTTCACTGACTAGTCAGTGGGGGAAGTAGATGCCTGTTGAGTGAGCATGTGTACTGATTGTGTGGCCATTGCATTCAAAATGAGTGAGCTAACAGAGCAACAAATTTGCATCAAACTTTGCATTAGTTTGAATATTCCTCAAAAGAAACTATTTAGATGATTCAGAAGGCTGGAGTGATGAGCAACTGGTGACTGGCAGTTTTATCATGACAAAGCACCTGCTCATTCATCACATCTTATGTAGTGTTTTTTGGCGAAACATCAAATCACCAGGATGACTCAGCCCACCTACAGCCCAGATTTGGCACCCTGAGACTTCTGGCTTTTCCCAAAGTTAAAGTCACTTTTGAAAGGGAAGAGATTTCAGACCATCAATGAGATTCAGGAAAATACCATAGGGCTAATGGTGATTGGGAGAACTGTGTGAAGTCCCAAGGAGCCTGCTTTGAAGGGGGCTGAGGTATCATTGTCCTATGTTCAATGTTTCTTGTATCTTGTATATACTTCAGTAAATGTCTCTCTTTTTCATATTACATGGGTCGATACTTTCTCATATGTATATACACATATATGTACATAAGAGACTATTTGCTTCTGCTTTTCTGGAGAAGTATAGATATAATAAGTATAGATATTCCACTTAAAAGATTAGAATTAGGCAGATATGTAATTCCTACAGCTGTTATGAATATCTTAGGTTGATAATAACTATTGATTAAACTCTATAAATCCCATCCACTTATTTTCCTAAATTTTGTGATAAGTACAGGAATGGATCATATCTAAATGTTGGTATATTAAACATTAAAATTGGTTAACTTTGATGTACCATGAAATGCTGTATAACAATATAAACATGCAATGTTAATTTTAAAAGAAACAAAAAATGGAGTTGATAATATAAAAATATCAGTATTAATTTATGTGGAAAATTTCAGGGACATGAACCATATTTTTCTTCATTCTTATTATTTATTTATCATGATAAAAATAAGATTCATTCCAACCATATTTACAGAGAATGTATTCTGTCCTAGGCACTGTGCTAGCTACTGTGGATTCAAAGGTAAATGTTTCCTCTCCATTTTTCAGAGGTCTCTTACTTTCTCTTTGTCTGTCCTGCAAGATAGGGGCTTGTGCTACCAGATTCAGGCTTTGTAGATGAGGCTCTCACTCCACCTGTAAAAGTTCAGTGACTGAGAAGCCCATAGTGTGTGGGTAAGAACGGGAGCTTTGGACAGCAGGGGCCAAGCTCAGCCCCCCACAGTCATCAGCTGGGTAATCTGGCAAGTTATATAGTCTCTCAGTTCCTTCAATTTCAAATTGGGGACAACTATAATTTCCTCAGTGCATTGTTATGAGGGTTACTGTGTTAACATATGTTAACTCACATTAAAAAGCACTTATAACAGTGCCTGGTGTCTAATAAGCACTTAAAAGGTGTTTGTGGTTTTTACTGTCTGAAGTATTTCATTGTTTTCTCTTCTAGGATAGATAGGGATCATTGATGTCATTTTTGTTCTTTGCTAGATGCCTCAATTTCTTTTTCATTAATATTTTAAAGGGTAAGAAAAATCAAGTACTATTCATATAAAAATCAAACCATAAAGTAAATTAGAATTAATTTGATAAATAACCTATAACACTTCCATGAAGAAATTTTTAACACTCTACTAAAGACCTGAGAAAGGCTTAAGTAAATGAAGAAATATAGGGGTCACATATGGAACAAGACAATGTTGTTAAAAAGACCACATTCCAGGCGATAAGTTTTAAGTTAAAATTAATTTTAAAGTATTTGTTAAAGTATAGCCAACACAATTTGGAAAAATAAGAAAACCGGGTTATCAAATATAAATACCATATTACTAGGCTATAAAAATAAAAGTATGGCACTGTTACAGAACCAAACAAACAGAATTAAGCAGAGAATCCAGAAGTGGATCCACAGACAATATAGAGAGAGCTCCACAAATAAGGGAAAAGGATGAATTTAATACATAGAGCCCGGAAAGCTGGCTAAATGTTTTGGACACTGGAAACATACAAGTCTTCAAATCCCAGTTCTGCTGATTCAGTCACTACCTAGGTAGACATCGAGTCCTTAAAGAGGTGTCTATGATAATGCCTTAGCTTACATCACAACCTGCAAATAACAGCCTCAGCCACCTGTGGTCAGTTGTGGCCAGAAGAACATGCATAGATCGTCTCCCTGTCAGACTCCCTCTCCTACTTTTCCTACTCCTTGTCCCTATGGTCTCAATACATTAGTCCTACAGCCATAGAATTTTTACCATTCAAGATGAAAGTTTGTAACATTTAACACAACAATCTGCAGCAACTGAAATGCTTATAATAAAGTCATTCTTCCCTTTTAATCTCAAAAGATAATCTTCGTTACTTTCCATAAACCAGCTTGTTTTCATACAACCTATTCCTGAATTCTAATTCTGAATAAAGAAACCCAAACTCTTTAGAACAAGCTTATAAAACATATTTGGAAAAAGTAAAATTACAAATAAAACATTCAGTTTTAATCTTCAGTTCACTTTGGCATAACATTTTGTATAATGGCCTCTTTGAGTATATAGATCTTATTTCTCAATGCATGTTAATATCTTCAAAGATAGAAATAATTGACATGATGACTGTATATTAGGGATTTAATACAAGAAATAAATATACAATATGATAACATGTTATAACCATATTAATGTTTTGTATTTTAAACACAAAAATAATAAAAATACTAAAATTATAAATGTAAACAGCATGGTTTATAAATGATGACAGAATATGATTGCTTTAAATGTAATACTTATTGTAAAACCAAAGATGCAAACATTAAACTTAAGAAAAAAAAACTTAGTTGAAGACAAAACACAAACAGGAAACAAGCAAAATATATCACTCATTTACTCTATTTTTACATCAATTTCTCCCCATCACACTGACACATGAGTAAGTTACACTATCAAATTGAACCTGAATCACTGTACCTACTTTTCCATCTTAGAGGGTCATAAAGCTTCCCCCTAGAAATAAGGAGCTAATTATGCAAGAAGTTTAAATGTTTTCTATGTTAAAACAAGTAAGTAAACAATTGAGCTTTTGGTCTTTATTTTTTTAAATTCTAAAGATCTAATAATGCCATTTTAAATTTGACAAGGAATGGGTTTTTTTATTACAAAATTATGAAGCATTTTATATAATGAACCTATTGTAACATATGGCACAGAGGGTACTACACTTTCATTTTTTAAAAAATTAAATAACCATTCTCCCTAGGAATAAAAATGCCCTTGTTGACTCACTTGACTATAACTGAAATGTTTTGTAATATTTTAAAATATGACTTCTTACTGTTTGTAGAACCTATATTAATGCATCCTAATTTTTCAGATAGACCAAAGGACAAAAAACATAGACAGCATAAATATATTAAATAACAGAGACTGTTAGGACATCTGCAATTATCTATAAAGGCAGACATATACCATAGGAGATGAAGTATCCAATATCAGATGAAGTTACCCACATTATCTGTATACCATGGTTTCGAGAATACACTTCCTCTATTTATGACTTGCCTGTGAGAAACACTATGACTCTAACCTGAGCAGGTAAGTGCTAAGTCTTAGAAGATGCTTGTGATTACAACTAAGAAAACCATCTTACTTGTTCATAAGCTTTGGAAGCTGTGTGAGGTTCTACCAGTGCTTGAACTCTGTTTTCACTTTCAAAAGGCCTATTTCTGAAAGACTACCATTGACACCAACTGCCCCAGACCAGTTTGATATTCAGTGTATAGTAACTGCATAGCTAAGAATACTCTAAAAGATAACAATTCCACTCTTAAGTTTATACCCTGGAGATACTGATATACCAGTTCATCAAAAAATATGCAAACATGCTCATAACACTTCCTAAATAGAAACGATCCAAATATCAATCAACTATAACAAATATAAGCACCTTGTGGTATATATTTGTAAATAAAAGATTATATAGCAATGAGAATGAGCAAAACTATAATGACACACAGCCAGTGTGGAGAAATCTCTCTCTCAAATAAAAGATTGAGCAAAAAAGGCAAGCACTATGGGTATATACTATCAGTCTCACTTAATGTAAATTAAAAATGGACAATATTAAACTATGCCATTTGCAGCCAAGGCAGTTGATATTCTTAGGGCTTAGTGATTGGTAGGGGGCTGTAAGGATGCTTCTGGGCTGTGGGCTGCACAGGCACATGGGCTTTACTGAAGTGCCTTGCTGTATGCTTATGGGTTCTCTCTCTCTCTCTCTCTCTCTCTCTCTCTCTCTCTCTCTCTCTCTCTCTCTCTTCCTCCACCCTTCTTCCTCTCTCTAGGTAAGTATTTATTTACTTCAATAAAAATATTATTGAACAAAAAGTTTAATCACATCAGAATTGAATCTTAGTGAGTTTTCTAAATGGTAATGACATGTTAGGTTTTATAATGTAAGTAATTTAATTATGCCTTAGTTCCATCTACATCAGAAAGGAAGAAATAAAATTGTTTCTATTTGCAGATGACATATTATATATAAAAATAAACTTCACCAAAAAAGTTAGAACTGATAAACAAATTCAGTAAAGTTGCAGGATACAAAACTAATATACTAAAATCAGTTGTGTTTCTATACACTAGCAATGAAATATCAAAAGAAGAATAAAAAACAATCCCATTTGTAATAGTATGAAAATTAGAAAATATTTAAGAATAAATTTAACCGAGGTAAAAAAAATATGTACATTGGAAACTATAAGACATGAATAGAGGTAACTAAAGAAGACATAAATAAATGGAAAGAGATCCCATGTTCATGAATCACAGGAATTAATATTAAAACAATGATACTACCTACAGGGATGTATAGATTTAAAAAACTTCCAATCAAAATCCAAATAGTATTTTTCACAGAAATAGAAAAAACTACCCAAATATTCATGTAGAACCATAAAAGACCTCAAAAAGCCAAAACAATCAAGAAAAATCAAGGCTGGAGTCATCACACTTCCTTATTTGAATATATATTACAAATTTACATCAGCCAAAGCATATATTATTGGCATAAATTATTGAGTTATAGATCAATAGAATAGAACAGAGACCTCAGAAATAAACTCATACATATATGGTTAAATAATTTTTGACACAGGAGTGAAAAATATACAGTGGGAAACAAATGATCTCAATAAATGATACTGAGAAAAGAAACACAGCCATGTGCGAGAGAGTGAAACTGGACCCCTACCTTACATCATCCACAAAAAAATAAACTCAAAATGGATTCAAGACTTGAATGTAAGACCTGAAATGACAAACGCCTGCAAGAAATTATGAGTGTAAGCAACTTTGTATTGGCCTTGGAAATAATTTTTTATTTGACACTGAAAGCAAAAGAGAAACAAATACAGCAAATTAAATGCCTCAGCCCAGTGAATAAAATAATCAACAAAATGTTAAATAAAACAAAACCTATAGGAAGATAGAAGATATTTGAAAATCACATTTCTGATAAGGGGTTAATATCCAAAATATACTTGCACAAAAAACTTATAAAATTTAATAGCAAAAACTTAAATAACCCAAGGGAAAAATGGGCAAAAGTCTTGAATAGACATTTTTCAAGAAAATACATACAGATGGACAAAAAGTACATGAAAAGATGCTCATCACTAAACATCAGGAAAATGTAAATCAAAACCACAGTGAGATATCACCTTATACTTTTTAGAGTGTTGATTATAAAAACAGACAAAAGGAACAAATGCTGGTGAGGATGTGCAGGCAAGACAAGCCCTATGCCCTGCTGGTGGGAAGGGAAATTGGTACAGTCAGTATGGGAAATAGTCAAAAATTACTCAAAAAATTACAAATAGAACTTTCATATATTCCACTCTGGGTATATAATCAAAGGAAACAAAATCACTTTCTTGAAAAGATATCTTTATTTTACATGAAAATGTTTACTGTAGTATTATTCACAGTAGACAAGACATTGAAACAACACAAGTATCTGTTGACATATAAATAGATAAAGAAATAGTGATATAATTATATACTATAAAACATTATTCAGCCTTAGAAACAAGAATCTTTACATTTGCAACAACATGGATGGACCTCAGGAACATTTCATGAAGTGAAATAAGCCAGATAGAAAAAAACAAACACTGTATAGTATCACATATGTTGAGTGTTTAAAATTAAAAATCAATAAATAAAAAAAAAAGTAAAACTCAGAAACAGAATGGAATGGTGGATGTTGCCAGGAACCAGTGTGTAGGAGAAAGAGGGAGAGGCTAGAAAAAGAGGGCACATTTTCAGTTATAAGCTTGAGTAAGTCTGAGCATCTGTGACAAACAAGGCGACTACAGTTGATGAGCGCAGGACTTGTGTTCTCATGAAAAAAGGCGAATACTGTGTGAGGTGACTTCATGTAGACTTCGGCTGCTTTTCAGGTTACTGCCATTTGCCAGCTAGCAAAATTTTCCTGCTGTACACGTAAGTGATTATTAGGATGTCAGAACTATTCAATTCTGTTAGAAATCTGAAACCTTCATCTAACTTCCTGAATTAACTTAGTAGATAATTTGAAATTAATATTGATGTTTTGCCCCTTCTGAAGTGCTATTGGCCTTGTAGGCCAATAGAGGGCTTATGATTATTTTAAAAATGGACAAAATCAGGAAATGACTCAGACTTGAGGAAAAAGTTTCTAGACAAAACAGACATTTCTAACATTTTTCTGTGTCCATAGAATTAGGCTTTTTGTGTTCCACTCTTGGAGTTTGACAGGCAGCCAACAATGGAGATGCTACGGTGCAGCTCCAGACTGATCTTTGCATTATTCACGCACCTGAGTCCAGACACTGAACATATGAGAATACTTTTTTATCAAGTACAAGGACAGTTGAGCTAGATGTTACAAAAAACAAGGTTATATGTACAAAAAACAAGGTTCCATTATATGTTACAAAAAACAAGGTTTCATTATAATTATTATTTTAGTGTAGGAGTTTTTATCCCCCTTTTCTGTTAACATTATTCTATTCTATCAGATGAAAGAATCATATCCTTCAAACTTTCCAAGAACAGGCACTGCCAAATGGTTGTGAATTCTAAGTTATCATACAACTTTTAAGCAAAGAAGAAAACAATTTGTTGAGTTGATAAGCTAACTAATTAAGAAGTCAGCTTCTCTTATCAGGTCCCTACACAAATAACCCTGGCTTCTTTTAAGTGATACATGAATTCATGCATATATAAGAATATTTTTCTTTCCAAGTGGAAAACAGAATGTAATAGTACAAAATAAGAAAATACTTAGAAGTACCCCTTTCCATCCCTGAAAGTATTTAGTTTTCAGATGCTGCGTGTTTCATGATTATATTCTCTGTCCACATTCAACTTCTGAAAGCAGGACCAGGAGGGGCAGTGAACATTATCCTTACACATGTATCTTCTGACACACATGTGCACAGCAGAACAAAATCAAATTAAACAAAAATATCAGTAAAGAGAGGGGAAAATATTTTACTATTTTCTTCCTCATTTCCAAGGCATTCTACTTGTGTGTACATATAAGTATGTATCTCCTACAAGTAAAACTAATTTGGGAGGGAAGAAATTCATTGTGTTTAAGAATGGACAAGAGTTGTTTGATAGTGGGACTGTTATTTCTTGGGGAGACAAAGATAAATTTAAAAGATTTTTCTCTTTTTAGAGGACATTTATAGACTAATCTGCCCGTCTCCCTTTCTGTAGTGTGTTTCCTTGGGAACATAATGAATCTGAGCCCTTCCTCAAGGAATATTAGAACCTGTAGGATAGAGATAAATCTCTCTAGAGATAAAGCCTAGTCTCCAATTGAACAACGTAGAAATAACTTCAAGGTGACAACCAAATAACCACCAGATATTTTAAAATATTCTCCCAAAACTAGCTCAGGGGTCTCTAATGAGACGTCCAGGAAACTGACACAAGGTGTAGACACTTGTTCCTTAAGCAGATAAGAGGAATTACTGCTTTTTCATCTGCTTTGCCGTATTAAATGTGTAAGTCTTTGTCCTTACTTTGTTGTGAATCGTGTGCTAAACTGCATGCAAGTAAATCTGTAAATGCTTACAGAATGATAAAGTGTGCCCTCTCTGTCACTTTAACATTGATACAGAGGGCTTTTTTTATTGGTAGAGTCATTTTATGTCTCCAACAGAAGAAAGAAAAGTGAACATAAATTGAGTGCCAAATACATGTCAGACTTGCCTGATGATACAAAAAAACATTTTTGTAATATATATTGAAGAAATAGTTAACATCACAAATTGTATAGGAAGTCTGGGTGATACTATCAAATACAACTGGCAACCTGCAGGTAGGAAATGTAAACTGCAGATACATTTTATTTGAGATTAATGCTTCTTGGTGCTTCCTACCTGCAAAAACATTCTGTAAATGTGAGGGAAAGAAGTGATTATGCAGTGTTTCCTGTACTATAAACTGAATCTCAAAACATCTCGTAAGTGAATATTGAGTGCATCTGAATCCTTAGAAAAGTATTATCAATACAATTTTAATTGAGTCCCTTTCTCTTAGCTAATTATCAATTTTGGAAAAAATGTGTCCACGTCACCATATGACCCTGTTTTGTTTTGTTTTTTTTAAGACTTAAAATGTTTGTTGCTCTTTATCATCATTACTGATACTACAAGGGGAATTTCTGATAATAAACTAATTCTAAATAATTGGAGGATGAAGAAAAGTAGGGCATACACCAGAACAGAGAGAGCACCAGTATACTTCATTCTTGGAAGTAAAGCAAGATTCCAACTCCCCTTCCCTACCCTCCACCTCCCAGGGTAGGGAGGAGACTGAGCCACAAACTCAGAGCCTTTGGACCAGAGGCTGAAAAGAATCAAGACCATCTTCAGAACTACAGCATAACTGCATGACTCTTCCTTCCACCTAGTGAAATTCCCTCTTAATTAAGAACTGCTGAGATGCTGAATAAATGTAATAAATATTACCCAAACTTCCCTTGTAAGAACTACTTATTCATGTTTCTGGTGACTCCCTAGGTGGCGAGGACTTCCAGAAGTTTGTGGGTCAAGAAATGGGTTTGGTAAGGGGTATTTGAAGATATTAAAGTTAATGCATTTTTATACAAATATTTTTTTCCTTATTCCTTCCCTCTGGCTCCTTCTTCTTGAGACATTTAAGAGAATGTAAAGCCTATCATGGCAGTTTTAAAGTTGCAAAAGCAGCCGATGCCATGGGTTTTCAAAGAGTGGAAAATATCTAATAAGAGTCGTATGTTAAGTGTTCTAAGAAGCAGACAAAGACTTGAAAACTTTCCCTGACCAGCTCTACCAAGTAATATAACAGTAAAAGATGTAAAACAGTAAAATTTTTCTGGTAACCTCAGTTATGCTATACTCATCACAGACTGATTTGGGAGTTAATTGTAGGAATCTAAGTCAGATTTTAGGGCTTCTAATACAAGTTTTAAAATGTTTCAGTATTTTCATTAATTTGTTCATTTGTAAAATACGGGCATATTAAATTTCTACTATGTGTTAGTATTTACTGTATTGTGAAATCTCTCAATTATATCTGAAGGTGAATTAAGGTATCTATGCCTCAATTTTGGCAGGGAAAGGGAAAGCTATAAAAGAAGTATAAAATATGGTCCTTGTACTTATAAGGATGCAGAGAATGTGTATAAAACAACAAAAATAACATGATTGCAGCATATTTTAAATGAGAGACTTGAGTCAGCTTGCATATTAAGAGAAGGCCGTACAAGAGAAGTGGGACTTGAGATAACCTGATGTGACACAGAAAAGGTTGAGCAGTTCCGATGGAGAATGAAATAGGAAATACCTGGGAAACAAGAGAAAAACAAGATTCGTTGTCTAAACAAAATTGAAATATCTACAAGAATAAATGAATGTTTAGTTACATAGTTGCAAGCTCAAATTCTAGAAAATAAAAATAAAGTAAAAGTTTAATTACATATTTTATATATTATAAAAAAAATCCGGTATTATGGAAGATTCTAGATCAAACAAGGTATTCAGCTCAAACATGGCAATCACTTGTACAGATACACAAAGAATTTGAACATGTTTATGTTGTCTAGTTAAAATCAGCCTTAATATTCTTTTAAAATGAGTTAGGTTTATCAAATTGATCGATACATTTAGATAAAACAGTTTAATCTTGAAAAAATAAAAACACTGAAAAAGACCTTTTAATCTACTATCAAAACCAATAACATGTAAAAGTGAGACAGCTTGCAGCCCACTTTAAGGAGCTCAAATATGGAAAGTGATACTGGTAGAATAATTAAACCTTAATTTGCAATGACAAACTAAGATATTTTAAAGGAAATATATATATGTAATGTGTTACAATCTTTTCAAATGGATTTATAAAGCTAAAATTATGAACTAAAGATATGGATATAGCTTTATAAGAGATGTTCTGAAATAACAAATTTATTGAGCTAACAAATAAAAAAATAATAATTATTTATCCACTAAGTTATGTATGTCACCCTCATTAAAACATTTCTAAAATATGAGCCTAAAATATATGTAATTCTAAAGGGAAAAATTCTATGTCATTCATCTCAGTGCATCTCAAACTTTAATATGTATATGAATGACCTAGGGAGCTTCTTAAACACAGATTTTGGTGGAAGAGGACAGAGGTGGGTCCTGGGCTTCAGCATTTTCCTCCAGTGTACCATGCAGCTGTAGCTGCTATAAGGACATTTTGAGAAGCAATAATTTATTTAATTATTTTGTGGAAGAGGAAATTTGCATTTCCTGAGTACATCTAAAGTATATAATTGCTTTCAGGATTTAAGTAATAGTTTAAATTAAGGGCATTTGGTTTTAGAATGAAACAAGAATATTGCATCTCCCCAAGTATGAAACATCACGGTTTTTTTAACTTAATTTAATTTTTATTTATGTTTTTAATTATAGAAGAAAGCAGTTTTTCTCCACAAACTTAAAGAATACAGATTAAAATTATTTTTGTTGTTTGTTTGTTTAAACATATACAGTGATGTGGCATCAGGATAAAGAACATATAAAATCATCAAAGGAGTCTTCAAAAATCAATCATAAAGATTTTTTTCTGAATAAACCAAAGGCCAAATGATCCAAAATTATATAATAATTAAATGCCTGGCCATATATCTATGAAGATGTTTATAGACAGATATATTTGAAAAAAGAATATGAAGCAATTATTAGAAAAGCATATCTCTTTTAATACATGAAATTAATTACCTTAAAAGGTTTTTGATATAATTTTTTTCCTGACCTATTCAATTAATGTACAGTAAGCCACACTCTTTATCTAGAGAAGGGTCTGGTCTAGTTTTCCCCACCAAGAACTCCCTGTCTGATGTGGCTATATATCATTTGTTGTTTCAGTAAACTTTTATATTATTAATTTCAGCTATATTGATATGTAATTGACATATAAAATTGTAAGATATATAAAGTGTATGTCATGCTTATCTGATATACATTTTAAGATCTTCTACTCAATTAACAAGCCCATCACCTCACGAACACGGTAGGGCAAAAGTATGTTTAGTTGTGAGTATGCAAAACACAGAGGTCTTTTTTTTGTATTATTACTTATTAATTACTGTATTGTTTTCCATACAAACAAATGGAAACTACTTTTGTCCTCTCTTGTATTCACCCATTTTGTTTCCTGGAAAGAACATTTAAATTGTACCCTTAACAAATTTCAATTACACAATACAGTGTTATCATCTATAATCACCATGCTTTACTTTCGATCTTTAGACCTTACTCATCTTACAGCTGAAAGTTTGGACCTTGTACCAGCCTCTCCCTATTTCCCCCACCACAGCTTCTAGTCCCTGGAATCCACCATTCTACCAGGTTTCCCTGAGAAATTTTTGTTCAGTTTCCACATATCCATGATACCGTATAGTATTTGTCTTTCTCTGTCTGGCTTATTTCACTCAGCATAATGCCCACAAGATCCATCCATGTCATCACCAATGGCATACTTACCTTTATAAGGTTGAATAATATTCCTGTATGCATGTATATACTTTACATTTTCTTTACCCATTCACCCATCAACAGACACTTAGGTTGTTTTCATATCTTGGCTGTTGTGCCTATGACACTGCAATGAACACGGGGATGCCCGTGTCTCTTCCATGTCTTGTTTTCATGTCCTCTAGACAGGAACCCAGAAGTGGGATTGCTGGATCATATGGTAGTTCAACTTTTTAAAAATCTGGAGGACCCTCCATACTCTTTTTCATAGTGGCTATATTCATTCACATTCTATCAGTCATGAAAAAGTGTTCTCTATTTTACACTAAACTCCAAATGATACATCCAGTGTTTATGTGGGAGAAGACATTTAATTGTATCAGGAAGAGAAAAGACCAATCTAGTTCTCTCAAACAGAGGTGATATTTCCATTTTATAGAAAGATTACTGAGCAAATAGTAATGTTTTCAGTGGTAACAAGATATATTTCAACTAGCATCTCCCATAGCATTTCCTGACATGCAACAGCCTGCCTAATCTTATTTCTTCATTATTTCCTAGCAGGGTGCATACAATTTTTTTCCCCAAAATACAGCTTACCATGAATGTGTAATGCAGAGGAGTTATGAGGTTAATCAAATACTAACAACATTAAGTCTTTTTGTCCTGATTACACAAATTTCTTCATAAAATCTTTAATGATTTTATGTATTCCAGTAAGGAGGCGGGGGAAGATACTGCCTTTCACCTTGTTATTTTCCAAATAGATTATAGAAAGTGAAGCTATTTTCAGGATTGTAAATGGAGTCAATGGCTAGATAGAGAAAATGAAAAATGAGGATAAAATTGAAGAATTAGAAAAGGGTGACAAATTGGATAACTAGTGGAAGAATAAGAAGAAACAAAGATTCCTCTCTTTTCCAATTCCAGGAAAATCAGATGCCTGCCAAGAAATAAATGGATGACTGCGAGTGCTGTTTCCCAGGATTTTCTCTAAAGCTAATGTTCACAAGTATCTACACTGAAATGAAAACAAAGAAAACATTCTAGCTTATTCCATCAAGAAAAAAAAGAATGAAACACTTTTATGCTCCACTATCTCTTAACAAATTTGCATTGCTTTTTGCTTCTAAAATTCTAGTACAGTACTTATCTATTAGACATTAATTCCTATAAACATTGGTTTGGTGTTTGAGTGAAACTTATGGTATACATCTTTATTTATAATACAAACATATACTAATATGTAGAGGAACTTATATAGAGATTATTATAAATTTTGGGAGCATTTTTATCATGTTGGCCTTCCTGACAATATCATTCTAGATCACTCTTCTACCTCTAAATTTCATAAAGTAATAAAATATTATGTGATATATTCTGCCATAAAAAGCCCAGATGGTTTGAACTAGAAATTAAAGTATATGTTTTTGAACAGACATAATATATAGTTTTATGCATAGAATATATTCAAGCAACAGATTTACTACTTGTTTTAACCCAAATGGGAAGTTTTTTTAAAAACCTCTTATGCTTTTAATTAAAGGTACATTTTCAATCAAAAGCATCAGCACTTTACATATGATTTTAAAATAAAAACTGACATTAAAATCCACATTCAGGTGGTTTAGCTTTCATGTCGAATTATAAGCAGCGCATTCTTTTAGATGGTAGGATGAACTTTCTTTTCCTAGAGCTGTTGCTAGAATATTTTAGACATTTTCAGTGAGTATAGTGGCAATGATAAGGATAAATTTCTGCAGCTAGCTACGATTAAATATCCACTTGCCCTAGGGTGTCATATAAAATGAATCCAAGTTTGAGAGTTCCTTTTGTGTATGACTTGTCACTGTCAATGTGCATTACTTGTTGGGAGTGTGTCTGGTGATTTATATACTTGTATGAGCAAAATAAAGCTCTAATTGTAACTGGTAGATTTATTCATTATTTAAGAATTAAACTCTTCTGAGATGGAGGACAGACAGTATGAACCTTTGCAAGAGGAAGGAAGTACATGTTCACTCCATCTATAATGTAGAATTATTGCATCAAATAGCACAGAAAAAACAGAATCTTACCTTTGGAGAAGTTACATTGGACGATGACAACTCCTATCTTACAGAGAACTATTACTTAAGTTTTCATTGATGGAACTGTTACAGTTTGGAATAGGAAAAAAAGCAAGAGTTTCTCAGTCCTGGATTCCAATACTTCTGTCTAAGTTCTGCCAACTACTAAAGTGTATAATTGTAAAATAATTAATTACTGAGGGCCTCAGTTTACACATGTGTGCAGTGAATATATTAAAAAGTGGGTTGTAAAAATGATTGAATTTAAATGCAGTCAGATAAGTATACATTTGGTATACCACAAAGTAACCATCTCGTCAGAACAGGTGCTTAAATTAGACTTTCAAAAAGGAACATTATTAAGCAAAAAGGAGAAGAAGACAACTGAAAATCCATCAAACAGTAGGCACACTATCGATACATTCCTATTTTCAAAATCACTCTGGTCAGGGTTTGGCTAGTCATACATTGGCTGAGAGCTTCCTCCTTTTCCCTTGAACTTTAGCAGTATAAGATGGTTAGAGTCAGCAAGTGGTCAGCTAATACGATGGAGTTTAGGAGCTGAAGATAGAGTTAGGGTTGAAATTTCTCACTGATATATATTCATTAGTTATTCACCAACTCAGTATAATTTTTAAGGCACACCTGGCATGTATCAACGACTAGGTATGGTGTGAAAAGTTAAAGATGTAACAGTGGAGAAAAAGACATCTTTTCCTTACAAATTGATCATCTAGTAGGTCACATTCTAAATGACATTGGACAAATACATAAAATTATAAACAGTGATATTTTGAAGACAATGGAGCTATTTACCTAGAAGGCCTAACATACTATTTTGATCAGGGAAGTAGTATCTAAAAAAGCAATAGATAAATTGCTTTGTCAATTGCTAAAAATATAATTTATCTATTGCTTTTCTAGATAATTAAGGTCATTATCTAAAGGTCAAATAAATTTTTGTAGGAAAAGACTAGGAGGAGGAAGATCTGGGTAGTAAATGTTCTACTAGAATGATTAAATGTTCTAAGATAAGAGTATAAATGGTATTATTTTAGCAACTACAAAAAACATAAAAAAGTGATAGCTAAGAAAGTTGTACAAGTTATGCAAATATCAGGTTACTAAGGGATTTGTAATATTTAGCATTTTGCTCATTATGTCAGTGGAGAATGTCTTTATGCAAATAAGAATCCACTAGAGAGTTTTAACCATGGATTGATATGATCAAATTTGTGTAAGAAAAATATCACTTTATTGAATGAAAGGTAGACTGAAAGTGAAGAAGCTAGATAAAGATACTTCTGTATCTGGAAACATAGTCATTTTACTAAGTTAATATATTGGTCTCAATTCTTTATTTCTTGATAGGATCAGCTGTATGGAAATGCAGTGCTTGTGTTTAAGTCACCTCTACAGTACCCTACACTACACCAATGTCTCTCTCAATCACATAATTTCATCTCATCACACCTCTATTTTGTTATCTTACAAGGTCACAAAAAAAGATGTTGGGATTTTTACCAATTGAAGTTAAGACCCTTGGTTGGCAAAAAATTACAACTGACTAGATTGTGATACTGGCTTTATTGAGGTGGCCTGGGACCGAACCAACAATATCTCTGAGATATACCTGCATACATAATTTTGTTGGATACTATAGGGAGGTATAAAGTTTTAAAAATGTATCAACTCCTACATGTAAGACTACACATTTCACTCTATTTTGACTCATACTGACACGAAAACATACAGGTGGAGATGAAGAATGATTATTCAGTAGTCATGGAGATGAGGACACTTTACTTACAATCTCCCACAACCCCAATCATATTACCAATAACCAATCAGGGTGGCCCTTACTGGCTGGGTTCCAGGTGGAATATTGGGGTGTCACTGGGTCTGTAGTGGTCTGAGGTTCCATGGTGACCAGGCAGACCCTGTGTGGATGGTCCATGGAGATGTTCTCTGTGGAGTTGGGCTTTGGGCTCATCCTTGGGAAGCTGGACAAGGTGGTGATGGAGCTGCTGCCTGATGACCTGAGTCCACACCTCCCTGTCATCATCCCATGGTGGGAGATAGTGACCTGTCCACCAAGACATTAGCTTCTTTGTGGGTCTCATATTTATAGTCATACTTGTTTGGTCTATTTAGAATCAACTTTATGGAAATCATGAAGAGCAGCTGGCAAAAGCACTGGCCTCACAAATTGAGGAGAAATGCCAACTCTTTGACAAGTCAAGTGCAGCAAGAGAAGAGTGTGTGGGGATTGAGTCATTTTAGACAATGCCAGGTGTGAGAAAGAGTCATTAATTTCATTAGAGTTCATTAATACACCCAGCGTTAATGATACTTACAGAAAAGTGACTGTGACCTACTGGATGCTGAGGCAGGAAACTACATCCCTAGTTCACAAACTGAAGAAAGAGAGTTCCACATGCTCAAGGCAAGAGGAGCAGAAGGTGAAGGTGCTAAAGATGCTCAAGTCCTGGAAAGAGGCTTTGAAAATCACAAGCTGCTTTTCCGAACCTGCCAGGAGGCCAAGAGCCAAGCCCTAACCCACTCCCCAGGAATGCAGCTGGGTCTTAAAGCAGGGATGTTTCCTCCCCTCTATTCAAGCCTCCCCAGATATTAGCTGTACCACCCACCTCCACCTAACCATCCCTGAAGCCAGTGGATGCAGGAGAGCCCTCTCCCTGGGCTGTGATTCCTCCTCCTCTGCAGAACACAAGCAGCAGTCAGACCCTGCATGGACGATCTCTCCAAGTATAAAGAACATGAGACTTACTCCAACACACCAAGAAATAGGAGGGGGTGCTTCTCTGTAGTCACAAAATGTTTGGATTCTCAGCAGCAAGGAAAAAAATGAGAAATTTCAACTCAAATTGAATCTTCATCAAATGACATCTTCCAGGATTTTGTGAGCATTATCTATATATAGTAATCTTCTAAGTGAACATTTATATTTGATCCTCTCTTCAAATATCCTATTTTAATTTGGAAATATATGCAGCTTTGCAATAAAGACTTGTAATTGGAAAAAAATTGTTTTCTCCTGCATTGGTTTGTAAGTTCATAGCCTTGCCATAACCTTATGGCTTTGAGAAAAGAGAGAATGAATTAGGAACTTCATCTTGATGGTCATCTTGTAAAACAATTTATTGTCTGTGCCCGACTGTTGACAAAGCAGCCTCAAAATCTTATTTGATATGATCAAACACAAATTTCTTTATTTTAATTTTATTTTAATCATTATTCAAGTACAGCATTCTCCCTTTTACTCCAAATTTCAATGTGGACTACAGTACATGGCAAATACATAAAAATATATTGACTTCAGTGGTTCTACATCCTGGGTCGCTGAATGAACATACTGGAAGTTTTATTTTGCAAAATTATAAATATTTTTTGGCTGAATTGACTAAGGATGCAAACAATGTCTGCTGATTTGCTTTAGGTCCAGTCATTGGTTTTCATACCTCAGCATCTTTGGAATTGGGGATGGGGTGGGAAAGTGGTGTGAGCTGGAAAATAAGAGCCTCAATCAAATCCGTGTGATTGTACTATTGAGGCTGGAAGATGAAAGAATTGCATTTCTTATGTTTATGAAAACTTAATGTCCACATTACTCTAAATACATAATCTTTATTTTTAAAGTTCCATTTAAAATGCTTGGCATCAGTTTCAAATAGGAATCTATATTATAATTGAATACTTTAAAATAAAATACTAACAGAAAGATAAACCACCTTGGCTACTTGCAAATGTGGTACCAAAGTACATTTGGTAAATAATGACAGTGAGTTTTTCAAGTCTATGGATAAGACATATGTGTGGAGAGAAATTGTATGATAACGCAAACACACAATAACTATAGCATTCTATCAAATGCTTCATGTTGCAATCTACAATACACATTCATGTTCCTATATATTCATGAACCTGAAGGGAAATGTCAATAATGTGAAGCTTAATAATTTGAAATTAAAGTGAAAAATACATAAAATAATTATGGGAATCTGATATTAAATTACATAAACCATGATTTTAAATACACTGAATGTTTAGAAGTAGACCTATGAAAAATGAATACTCTACAGGTGAAATACAAAATGCAAATCAAATATCATTCTCTTATCCTGATGCATAATTTATTTGCATGCTACTATTGTTACATTATTGTTATATTGCCATAATTTTTTCACACTCTAATTAACCATAGATTTCCCCAATAGAAAAAGATATACTCCCTGGCTGGTGTGACTCAGTGGATTGAAAACTGGCCTGCAAACCAAAGTGTTGCAGGTTCAATTCCCAGTCAGGCCACATGCCTGGATTGCAGGCCTGGTCCCTATTTGTGGGTGTGCAAGAGACAACCACACATTGATGTTTCTCTCCCACTCTTTCTCCCACCCTTGACCTCTCTCTAAAAATAAAATGAAAAATAAAAAATGTTTAAAAGAGAAAAGAAAAAGACACACTTAAGTGAACAGTGTCTTACCTTAAGTCAGATAAATAACCCAAGATAACTGATTAAACAATTTATAGCATTAGGGTTGTATGGACCTAGAATAACAGATGAAATGATCACACTGTTACAAAAAATCTAATGCATATTAGTATGATTTTTCAGTTTTCCCAGAGATATTTTCTACTCTAAACTGTATTGTGGGATAGAGAGGGCAGTGCCTGAGATAACATTATCATAGAAGTAAGCCTCTCAACCCTCCACATTTGTCTGATGTCAAATGCAGCAGGTTCAATGCATCATGTATTTATGTGATCAAGTAAATTGCTAGAAACAAACTTGACATTAAGATGATAAACACGGTTATTAACAGAAATCATGGTCTACGGTAATCAGATCCAATAAGCTAATTAATCTTAGCTCTGACACAAAGATTCCATGAAACTGGAATAACATGAAGCTTAAGTAGGCCATTTTAAATGATGTGGACTTCCTTCTTAAGAGCTAAACACGAGATGGGCAAGTGCCTGGGTTTAAATGCTTTTTCCTTTTTCGAATCTATTTTGCGAATCAGCATAGGACTACATTCTTAGGCTAGTTCCTTTTCAGGCAATCAAACCATGAAATTATCAAAATAACTGATTCTTATTACAAAATATAATCATTTGACTCTGCTGAAGTTACAAATGACTTTACAGAAACAAGAAAAAAATAAAAAACAAGTCTGACACTCATTAAAAAGGCCTCTGCAGATCATGTAAGGATTATAGCAGTGAGCTGGGGTGACATTCCCTCCGCAGCACAAACACAGTCCAAATATGCTGGGATTCTGTTAGCCAGAGCAGACGCTGATCAACTTTACAAATGCAAGTAATTCCTCCATGCGTGAAGTCTTTTTACACTAAACATTAATATCTCACATGATTTGATTGAAAATATGTAAACTACTTTTCTTAATAAAAACACAAAAATGGTCCTTTGATTTAAAAAAAAAAATTAAGACACATGTTAAGCTGATGTATTCCTAGAACAGACTTTTCAAAGAAGTATAGAATTTGCCATAAATTGAATGAAAAGTTCCAACATTTTACTATCTTTTACTAGAATCAATTAAATAAGTTTATAAATACCAAGTCCTCTGCTTTCAGAAAGGTCAATTTTCTTAGTCTCTTAAATCAAAAAACAATTATTAATGTATAGTAACATTCTGGGCATTCTTACCTTTTGCTTGCAAGTGTTTTTAAGGGGCTAAAGTAGTATAAAGATAAAGGTAGGTAGCCAGTGTAACAACATATATTAAACATAACCTGATACTTTGCAGCTGTCATGGGCAGCATTTAGCTAGAAGAGAGAACAAAGGGAACTAGACACTGAGTTTAATAAACTAGGAAGCATAAGCCTGTTTGCTTGTTAACCAGGAAGCTGCATGCTCATGCCCTGGGGATTACAACTTTTCCCTGCCAAGAGGATTAGTACTCCTCACTCCTGCCTGGTACCAGATGGCCAGGTGGGAGCAGGGTAAAGCAGGCACTTGCACAATGGAAGTCAAAATGGCAGAAGGGGTTGGTGCTGGACCATAGATGCCTGTCCATCTAGCCAGGAGAAAGAAGGGATTGGTTAGGAGGTGGACCAAACGGAAACACACAGAAGTTTCAGCGTTGATTGGTCAATTTGAGAACCCACCTGCTCCTAGAAGCCACTTGGCCCATGACTATGCAACTCTGCATACAGGCTCAGGGAGGGGCCTGAAATGGACTACAGTTGGACACAGGCTAAGCTAGTCAGATGCTGGACTAGACAGTATTTTGATATGGAGCATAAACTCTGGGCAGTGGCCTCCTTCCTGGCCCCACTGAAGATAGGTTTGGGCATCTTCTGTGGCGAGACAGACGGAGATGGGATGTTGGGAAACCAGGAGGGGAACCCCCTTAATTTTACATTATCAGTAAACCATACCACAGAACCCCATCTTCCTGGGTGGTTCTCAGGAAATGCTTTTTTTTTTTAGGTACTGTAAGAACCCCACTTCCACCGGTAACAGATGGTCTTCCACCGGTAACACAGTGAGTCACCAAATATTAAAATATATATTTTAATTATTAAATTACATATACACACAGATAATATATATGAACATTATATAAAACATTAGGTATGCTAAAACTTCTAGAAGCTAACTGGGAGAACCATCTTGGAAGCTTTTTCTAGCATTTAATCAGCTTTATTTAAAAAATGATTTATGTGTAACATAAATGCATTTTATAATTTAAGCCCATGTTTTATATCTTTAGCTTCTGAAAGATTGGAACAGATCATAATTTTATGACACTTGAAAACTCCTTCAAGTGATTAAAGACTGTTCAAAACTTTCTCCTCCTTAGCCTTCCTAAGTTCACAATAATTCCCAATTAAATACTTCACCACATTTTCCTGATCCACCAATCATTTCTAAATCTATTCCTAGATTTATTCTACCCATTTTAGAATAAGCCGAATCAAACTGAATCTGACATTTTACTAATTAACAATGCTATTTTTCCACTCTTGTATATCTTTCTCTTGCTAAGGTTAACCTGGTAAATTTTTGTTTGTTTTTAATGATAGTGTCCTGATTTCTCCTGGTCTTTGTTGCTCTTCTGCCAAACTATTCATATTCCCCTGTAACTGTGGCATTTCTCTGGGATTCTGAGACATAAAAGCAGCAAGGGGATATAATTAAATAGGATGCCCCTGTGGAAAAATAAAAATGTGTGCTTACACTCATTAAGATCTACTTCTCTCAGATAGGTATTCTCAAAATGTTGTAACTTTTCAAAAAAATCACTGATGCTCCCTCCAAATACATTTCTGATAGGACTAGTTTGTGCAATATACTAATCCTGTCATTTTAAACCCATTAATAAGAACCTATAATTTCTGTGAGGATTTTGTTAACAGCCAACAAAAATCAGTACAATACTGAAGATTTCACAGCAGCCCAGCATACACTTCTCACTTTTCCATTAAACATTCTACAGGCATCTATCAATTCATTACAATATTCTACATATCTGTCAACCTTTGCCAGGCTATCACATCCAAGCATGCTTCCAAAGACAATTCTTATGAAATATTCATAAACGTTTTTAAACTACAAATTCTTCCTTTTCAAGATAAGATTTAATGACAACACTTTCCCGAAGAAGTTAAAGAGAATGCTTCTCTAATAATAAATGAGCTCAGATAAACAAATGCCCTATGATTTCACCAGGTACTCTGGTCTGGAACAAATTCAGCACCAATTCACATGCATCTTTCTGTTTTGAGGGCTGAGGCTATGTCCTCTTGGCTGTCAGTAACCTGATAAAAATATCAAAATTCAGTCCATGTGGATGAAGAGTAATTTAACCCTAACGATCCTATCAAATCCTGTTGCTTGATTTTTACCATACTTTGTATGGAAAATACCACATGATATTTTTTATCCCTTAAATCAAGTCAGATTTAGACAGTTAAGTTTGTGATTCTGAATCATCTGGTTAGTATGCCTGATCAACTAAGGGCATAAGCTTACTCAAAGACGCCCCCTGTTGAGAATCCTAGTAAGTCCACCCTCACTCCCCTCCTTCATCTGCCCTGCCTCACGCATCCTTTTTTCATTTTGATTTTTTTATTTTTATGATTTTAATGAAAATGTAGTATAATTAACACTCACACGCTAGTCATCTGACTTTTCCAGATGTTATTTTCCCCACATTAGCTTTATCTTTCATGTGTATGTTTTTCATTCCGAAGCATTTGAAAGTATTCTGAAAAAGCTGTTCGGCTGTAAAGAACCTTGATTGTACCCACAGTGGTGATAATATCTAAGGGAAGGCATCTTAAGTTGAAGGTCCCTCCATAAACACAGATAAATTCAGGGGCTGTGGGGATCAGAAACCGTTTGGAATAACAGCTTTAGTTCTCCAGTACAGTATTCAGTACATGTACGGCACTGAGTAAGATGCTCAGACTCTCGGAGACTTAGCTGCTCACTGCAAGGCAGGGACTGTCCCTGCTTCACAGTAAATTTGCTAGGGTCATGAGTAATGTACCTGAAAGTAAATTACAGTGTTTGAAATGTTATTCAGATAGCTATGTTTTAAAAAATCCCCAGTGAAAATAACTGTACCTTTATCATGGTTACAACACAATAGTAAGAATGAACATTTATTTAGCATTTACTGGAAGCTAGGTGATATATAGGCAATGCTACCATACTGGTTTTACACGGAAGAAAATTAAATCCTACAGAGGTTAAAAAGCTTGAAGATCGATTTCTAGTGATTAAGTGGTTGAGCTGGGATTCAAACCCCATATGACTGATCAGATTCTAGACTTTAGCCATTGGGATGTGAGATGAGAAATGTTTTATAGGTAAAAATAAACAATTGATACAAATGTATACACAGAGACAACTTGGGTCAGGATTGTGATGAATTCAAATCTGTCTTTAGCCATCTCTTCCAAACCTTGTCCCCTCACCCAGATAACAGTATTCTTATCTTTTTTCCTGTTCTAAAATTACTAAATTGCTAGGGCTACTACCCTATCAATCACCTTTCAATAAAATCTTTATAAATTATATTATGTAGAGTGACATCCTAACAAGTTTCCTATTAAATACATAAAGTAGTAATTTTTAATTTTCAGCATTTAGTAACTATAATTTATGTCATAGAGGCTGTCCCCAAACCTCTCAAAACACCGCACGTGGTCTCATGCTCAACTTGTGAAGCTGTATCTGCATGCATGCATGCATTTCCCAGCTTCTGGAAGAAGACTTTAGAGCTACACTTTCTAATCAATCAGAATTTTAAAGAACCTCAAATTAATCATAAAACAAAATCCTTCTCTGTCTTATCAGTTACCTGATCTGTATGATAGCTTATTTTGAAAATGAATTGTATCTGCCTGTTTTGTAATCAGTTAATGCACACATATGATAAGCTATCCCCCCACAAAAAAAGAACAAAGGAAACCTGCATGTTTACTAAGTCATAATAGGAACTTTTTTTAATCCCCATAAAGTATTTTTATATATGTTTTGCAAACCATCATATACAATGTGCCATTTATAGCCATGTTTCATGTCAGGTTTCTTTGCCACTTTTCCCAGTCCTCTTTGATTCTGATCTAGCATTTCAACACTTTGTCTTTTAGCTTTGACTGTGAATAAACCATAAAGCATCCAGAATATTGCAGACAACTTTGAAAATGTTAGAAATTAAATTACTTCATTAGTGGTTTTATTTAAAAAATATTTAGATTTACTCCGAATCATATCCTGAAGTTAACTATATCTTTGTCTTACTTTAAAATAGGCTGTTGTCATCAAAACATGCTGAAAGCAATGACTATCAGTATTAGAACAGAGAGAACGTCAGGACATACAATATCATAGGAAACCAGTGTGGGCTCCTGTGTCTCATTGGTTTAGTAAAGGGTGGGGGGGGGGGAGTAGGTTTACAGTTGTTTGTATAAAAAATAATATAATAATAAATAATACAGAAATAAACTGTTTTGTGTACTCACAACTGTAAACCTACTTTTGTCCCACCCTGTAGTCTAAAAATGAAAATTTAAACTAGGCATTACATACATGTGTGAAAGGTTTAGATAACCCCTTATAGCAGTCACATAAAACTTTTCAGAAGAGATTTGGAGTGGGTGGAACACTTGATATATGTAATATAATTGTAACTTGGGAAACAGGCCAATTTCATTTAATCTGCTAAATATCACTATGTCTTTTTTTTTTACCAGTTCTAGTAAAATATTGAAGTTGTCCTTTTCTTAACAGAATTGAAAATAAATTTTAGATTATATCACAGGTATTTCAATATTCATAATACCACCACAAATTATACTATTGTTTAATTACAGATATGCTATTATTTAAAGGCAAAGAATTATATTAGAACAGGCAATCATTAATTTGGGTATTGGAACCATGTCAAGTAAGAGGAGCGTGTTAGAACTATAAGGGCTCCTCCTGAACTTTATTCAATGATTCATTTTATATAAGATGAAATTCATCCTAAGATTGCTTGAAAATTGTCATTATATGAGAATTATGAATGAGGTTTTATATAAGTAGTTTATATATTTATGAAAAACAAGTGTGCTCTTTACTAATAGGCTAGAACAGTAATTTTAACATCCTCATAGATTTAGATTAATGCAGAAAGAAAATTATAACTGAAAATTGAAAAACATGATTTCCTTTGAAGAATCTACAGACAGTTCTTCCTTAATTGTGAATATTAGTTAAAATTTGTCTCCTATTTTACTATGTATATTTCTGTAATTATACAGACTTCCTAAATTTTTCAATAGAAAATTGATTTAAAATATGTAATTATTCCAAATGATTGAAATTATTGTTGTAACAGTTTAAAATTTAGATAGTAGATAACTATGATGTTCAAATAATGTGTTATTATTGAGGAAAATTCAAAGAAATTCATTATACTAAATGAGATTTCTAGGTGTAATCTAAAATGTAATATAAGAGAAAGTATACAAAATTGATATAAAGATTTAATACAATTTGGAAATAAAAATATAGTAAATTAAGGAAACTTTTCTCCTTTTTCAAATAACACATTATTAAAACCTCAAAAACTGTATTCTTAGCTATAATATACAATTGGGTATAAAACCTTTCTAATTTCTTCTGCATAAATACTGTGCATAAAAACATAAATATATTTTCAGTTAAATTTTATGAATGTTTATGAGTATATGTTAATAATTTTTATTTAAATAATAATTTGTTCAGTGTATATTATTTTCAAAATTCAAGTGAAATATTTTAAGCTTATTTAGCTATATTAAGGTTTTACACCTTATTAAAGGTTAACTTGTTACAAAGATAAAGAAGTCTATTGAATTTAAAACCAGATATCATACATTGTATACCTGTAATTTTAATTACATAAATTTTAGGGAGAAGTACTTTTTTTTCCCAGGTATTAAGATTTTTAATGATTTTTAAGAGGTAATTTACTTTGTCTTCACATATTTTATAGGAACAACAGATTAATAAAATACAAGCTTCTGCTTAGGACTCCTTACCAATGTGCTCTCAAGCAGAATAATAATTAATCTATTTTTATCATGGGACAGTGAATAAGGAAAGAAAAGAGAGGACTTAGAGCCAGATAGGTAGTGATTCATACTTAGACATCAAGTGGATTCTTTTAAAAAATTTTAGTATAGAGCCACCAGTTTTTTATTTTTTAAATATAACATTTTTAACACTCATTACCTTTATATAATATCAGTACAGAAGTCAAAGAAACTATGCAAAATCTTATAGTTAGATTTTGTATAGTATACTCTAAATTCAAATGTAAGAAAATGTTGAACTAAAGTTTCAGCTCCATAATTGTTCCTGAAATAATCCAAGTCCTTTACTGAAATACTGAGACATTACTTAAAATAAACAAGTCAGGGATTATACCATTCAGCAAATAATAACATCTTAGATTTTGATCACATTGAATAGTGGCCATTGGGAAAATGGAATACAAGTGAACACACAGTACTTAATAAAACATTTTGGTGTGATTAAGTAGAATATTAGATTACTTCTAATGAGTACTTAAAATATTCTAAGGATTATGTTGAGTACTTAACATATTATTTCAATTAACGTCTACAACAACTTTATGATATTGACAATTTTATGTGGTTCTTGAAGTCATGCCTAATCCTTACCTCAATTTTTATTTTTTTTAAAGATTTTATTTATTTATTTTTAGAGAGGGAAGGGAGGGAGAGAGAGAGAGACAGAGAGAGAGAAACATCAATGTGCGGTTGCTGAGGGCCGTGGTCTGCAACCCAGGTATGTGGCCTGACTGGGAATCGAACCTGCGACACTTTGGTTCACAGCCCGAGCTCAATCCACTGAACTATGCCAGCCAGGGCTTCAATTTTTAAATAAATTTAAAATTGGTATTAAATGTTTATACTACTACTCTAAAATATAATTTAATTCCAAAATTAATACTATGTTCTTAATATTATTTAATTCCATGACCACAAAAAAACCCTATATGCATTAAAATAAATACTAGTAATATAAAAATTGATATTATATAGTATCCTGTTAGGTTATTGTTTATATTTCTCTTTAATAGTCCAGTTATATTTACCTTTAATATTTTTCTCCATTTATGTATATCTTCTTTATTCCACAAAAAACAATAAAGAGGTAAATTTAATTTTTATTTAATTGAGATTCAAATTATGTGACCTGGTATCAACATAATCTTTATTGTCAAATAACATGAAAGTACAATCTTGAGAGATAATATTTATGTAATTAATTTATCTAATAAGTATATTATCTTCACAGTCTTGCAAGTTTGAAAGAGCTGTCATTTTCTCATTATTAAATTCATGCCCTTTCTTTTTAGAAATTTATTCATGTTTTAAAGGCTTAATAATAATGATAACATTTATTAAGAATTTATGCATGCATTTTCAGATATGATGCTCACACAACTGTGTAAGTTGGATTTGCTTTTATTGCTAATGTAGAGACAAAAAATAAAAGGAAAACAACTCTAAGACTTCAGAGGGGTCAGAGGGGTTACATAATATTTTAAGGTTGTATAATCATCAAGAAGAGCTTGGACTTGAGCTTGTCTCTACCATCATTGCATCCTACTGTGATATGTTTCACTATTTAAAAACAAATCACCTGTTGAGCCAGAGCAAATACAGAAGATTGGAAAGGTTGGGAAATCTTTATACATCAGAAGAAAATGAAAAATGTCAGCGAGACACAGGAGGAGAAGGAAAAGTAGAAATGTGAAATAATTGCTTAGGATTATCACAAAGCCAAATGTTATTACATAACAGATATCTATAACAGTGCATCAACAAAGTTGCCGAAAAGTTGAAATATGTCTAAAGCTCACTCTTTCAGATATTAGAGTAATATGTAATATATAAAGAAGATTCCTGAAACATATTATTTTATGGAGTAAACTAGAGTATATCAACTGCTGCCCACCTGCCTGCCTTCTTTCCTGCCTTCCTCCCTGCCTCCCTCCTTTTCTCTCACTCTTCTGTCTCTCCTTCATTTTTCTTGCTTTTCTTAACTTACTCTATAAAGTTCAGGACAAACAAACTGCTTGACACCATTTTTTGTGGTGCCAAATTTGTGTGACTACATGAGGATGATTTATGCTATGTACGTGCAAAACTCAACCCTTTCTATAATGATGCCACATGTTATGACTTCTTAATATTCAAATGGTCAGTAAAGGTGACTAAGTTATATTATTATTAGGTATATTATGTAGGTATGTTCAAAGAGTATGACATTTATTTTTCTTTAATACTATTTATTCTTAATTTGTGAGAAACAATCTATTCAAAACTATAAATACCTAACAGTTGTCTCCTACCTTTCATTTCCCCCCAGGTTTTTCCAAAAGACTGACCTATATAAGCATGCTATTGACTTAAGTTGCCATTGGTTAAGTTATACAGTGGACAAAAATTACAAAATGGATATTCAATGTAAATCTTATCTAATGAATATATATAAAACTGTTTTATTAGTAGGAAACTACAGAATCATTTGGATCATTAGAATTGTATTTATAAGGACAAAATATATATAAGAAAAATGTACAAATAAGCTAATATTTATTGATATCTTACTATATAACAGTGAATAGAAGGAAGGTGTTGTATGTTACTTCATTTATTAAAAAAAGAACCAGCAATAGCATTTGTGGATTTTTGTGTGTAATTCACCATGCCAAAAAATCATAAGACACGTATTCATTGTAACTTTACTGCCTAAAAATTTGACTCCTACAAGATATGGGGCTGATATATGGGGCAGACCCAAACAATGGACTGGCTTTCACATTTCACTGGGATTTACTTGATGTCTAGTTGTCATGGAGCACACAATAAATTTTACTATTGCTTTTGTGTGTGTGTGAAAATGGCTTTAAAAAGAAAGCCAAAAGCTTTTATTGCATTTTATAAATAAATTCTATACTAGAGTGCTATTCAGCAATTTGGGAATTTGTGAGGATCTTAGAATCTGTTTTACTGTATCTCAGATTGTCACTGAGAGGAATCTAAGTGCATCCATTATGACAGATAGGAGAATATTTCGTCTTAAATCTTGAAGAGTTAAAGCACTCACATAAAATAAACTGCTAGAAATGCAACGTTAAAATAAAGCCTTTCCTCTAAATTTTAAGCTTAAGGGAACTAGTCCAAGCCAGCTCTGGAGAACCTGGTTGGCTTTTCCCTGCACCATACATCTAAAAGCCATTTACCTTTCATAGTTCCTGCAATACAACGTTGGGATTTTCTCATTAATCCCCTTCCTGGAGACCAAATTAACACATATATAGTATTTACAATGAAACTAATGAGATTTCCTCCTTCTTGGCTGCAGACTATTTTTCTACTCATTTAAGAGATAATTTAGTATCACATTATGTTTCCCCTTTGCCCTTCCTACCTCAGCTTCCCTCCAAAATTCATTTTTGAACCATGATTTAGGAACTACTGCACAGCTAAAATAACATTAACTTTTCTCCTTACTCATTTAGCTGCATATTCCCAGTACAAGTGTTCATTTGGAATCATGATTAATAGTTGTGATTCACATAGAAGTCAATTGGTCCTCTGCTTTTTCCAACCTAGTTGTATTACCATACTTCCTTGCTTTTGAATTTCAGCCCTACAACATCAAATGATGGACAGGTAAATCAAGCGTGGTTGTAATCATGCTGTATAAGCATGTCCAATCCATGCTCCATTTCTCTTTGCTATGGGAAGGTGTGTTAATAGCTACAGGATCAGTGATTCTCCCAAAGCTCTGGAACAATCCACAGAAAATCAAAATGGCTAGACTGGAAGGTTAAAGAAAGGATACTTCACCTCCTCTGCCTAGAAGACAGTGCCAAGTCTGTGGCAAGTCTCTCTGTCTGGAGGGGGACTCTGCATGGAAATCTGTTGAATCTGTTCACAGACAGAAGCTGATAGGGGAAAGTATTCCAGGTTCTTAGTAATCGAGTCCTATTCTAGATAAACTGCTAATTCACTAGTTTGTAGATATGGCCAAAAGTTTCCATAAAATATTCTCTTTAGCAGTCAACACAAATAAAACACAATTTATTTTTCTGAATCCATTATCTCCTAGTAAGGATGTTGACTATTTGGTCTATAATCATTATTAGAATAATTTTTAAATTTTAAATGCTTTATGCTTTGTTGAATATTTAAAGATTTTTTATTCCTTCAGAATAATGTATATACAACCATATAGACCACTTAGAAATTGAGGAAATATAAAGCAGTAGAAATTATTCATATTTCTATCTACCCAATTTATATAATTGGCCCCTGCCTGCAAACAACATTTTAGTCATTATTACTCATAGGTTGAACAAACAGGTTTCATGTAATATACCCAGAGCAATGTTACTTTTTTCTCACTTCTTAAAACATACCTAAAGAAGAAAATTCTTCCCCATATGAGCTTAGAGGAAGATTTCTTCTGATTATTGGTAACAAAAGTCCAGTTTGAGTCCATTGTCTTAAGTAAGTAATTAGAATGCAGTTCCCACATCATGATTAAAACTCAATATTTGATTTAAATTTTATCTTTTTGTTTTTCGCTCCACCAAATTTGCTTTGTTGCTGGATAAGGAGGAAAGTCCATTTTGTGTCCTTCCCCACTCACTAATGATATTCATTCTCAAATTGAAAATAATGATAGTCCCTACCTCAATAATATAGTCGGTGAAAGGATCAATATGATAACACATGAAAGTACTTAGAAAAGTATCTAGCTCATACTAACTAATGATGCTGCCATGGGAAACAAACTTGTATGTTTCTACTTTCAGCTCTGAAGACACAGGCCAATAATCCCAACACAAACAGTCCTTTCCGATTCTTTGTTAGATGCTAAGCAATCTCTTACCTGTAAGATCTTCAGATGAGTTAGACCCCAGTCTACTCTATCCCCAATACTGCAGAAGACACACATTAATCCCTCTGTGTGGTTCCAATGAAGCCCAATCACCAGACTTGTGGTAAAACTGAAATTTCTTCAGAATTCTTAGTCATAAAATCCTCTCCCCCAAATCTTCAAACTTTTTTTACTCCATATGTGAGTAAGGGGGTTAATAATAGTCTAATAGTTTAATAATACATTTTCAACTGTTTCCTTTGAAATACTGATGTTGGGTAGCTCATTTTGAAATGTCTGTTCTTTTATATATTAAAATCTCAGTGGAAAACTCCAATTTAACATCTTTGTTATCAATCTCTCTATCTATCTACCCCAACTACACCATGAGCACACACACACTCACACACACACACTCAGGATCTGAGATGAGATTGACTGGGTGTAAGTCTTGATTGTTTCAAGTAAGTAGCTGTTTGTCTTTGAGCTAGTCACTTATCCTTTTTCTGCTTTAGTTACCTCATTTATAAATAGAAGATAACAGTAGTCTCTACCTCAAAAATATAGTTATTGTTATTATAGAGATTAATGTGATAACACACAAAAAGTGCTTAGAAAAATATCCAGCCCACATAACCAACAAGGTTACACTTACAAATAACAATAACATAATCATTATTATAATTATTATAAATGTTCTCTTTATAAATTGTTTGACTTATGAGAATTTCCATGCCATTATTCTTTACATTATATTTGTTTTATAATATTCAGCTATACAAATGTAACAATTTTTAATACTTAACTGGACATATATATCATGGCTAATATTTTGTCACAATCATTGTGTTTATCAACTCTGTTTTATTCCCCCTTACAATATATGAATTAAACTGGAATTACTAGATCACCATGTGATTGTTTTAAGGCATTTAATATATGTTGACAAATTATCTTGCAAAAATTTATATCACTGACCGTCTTATTTCATGACTGTCTTAAAATTCCAGACAGTTATGTACTGTCAGACAGAGATTTAAGTGTAAGGGCATCCTTGAAAGATAATGAAAAACAGGCACAGGGTGTTCTCTTGTCTCCTTACAGAGTGTGCCAGCCAATTTTCAAAACCTTTTTCAGACATGGTAGTTAACAAAGCTCATTTAGGTTGGATGAGGATAAATCCAATATATCTTCAGAACTAGAGAGTTCCAGTGACATAACCACACTGACCATTCCAGTTAACAGAAACAGAAAATGAAGTAAGTATGAGCAGTAGTGGCTGTCTATTGTGGTGGCTCATTATGTGATACTTACATCAAACTGCTTTAATTATGTAAATGCTTCTAGTGAATGAGTGTTAATAAACTTCTATTTAAATAAAATAAATCAAAATTCTGCTTCTCCTTAGCATATTATAGTTTAATTAAATTCCTGATCACAGTCAGTAACTATGAAGTTATACAGTTGACAAAATCAATCACCAAGGAGTATAAATCACCTAGATTCTAGTCTAACATAAAGCACATAGTAATTAGTCAGTTTTGATAATAGATTAAAAGTTTCACACATATCATAAGACAAGGACACTGTCATTCTCATTTTTAGCATTCTAGATAGATATTATTATAAAGAGTATGCCAATTTTATCAAGGTCCCATAGACTCACTGATACTTGACTTAAGGCATCTCCTGTCTTAAGTAACAAGGACATCAATTTCTTTTTTCTTAAAGATGTTAACTGAAAACATTCTGTTTTGGAAAAGCCATCTTCTTGGGATACTCTTTCCTCTATGTGGCCCCCGCCATCCTCTTCCATACACACACATGTGCACACACACAATACACAGAGACACAGAACTTCAATGAATTGAAACAAAATATTCATTGTACTACCAAAAAATAGCCATTGGACCAACCTTATAAAGTAGTGGCAATTTTCCTAATTTCAGGAGTGCAATCTGGTTTGTTACATTTCTCATCTTTTTAATCCTTTTTAAATCATCTGTATTTCCATAACTCACATCAATGACTTTAGCCTGAAAGAGGAGAAAAGAAAAAGAAAGTCTTTTAAGAGGAATGATAGCAAATAGTTCATTTGGTATGACAAAATCATTTGTAGTAATTTGAAATGCTCGAGGAGAATCAATTGCCTTACCCTGTCCCAACCACCACAAACACATACAACAATCGGGTACAACAATTCTTGCGGTCACCTTAGAACATGTTTAACAGTCACGTTTGCTTAGTCCTCTCCCTTCTAATAACAAAATTACAAAACCAGCCCATACCTCTAACAGATCACCAAGTGTATTATATTCTAGGTTTGTATTTCTGGAATTTGGATCAGTTTATAAACCACTACAAGATTAATTGCCTTAAAGTTCAACTACAGTCATATGATGCTCAGGCTTAAAAACAATTCAAAGACTCTCTATTGTTATACAAATTTAGTACAAAGTCCATTATGCACAGGTGGTGCACATATCCAGGGGTGACAACCCCTTGGGTTATGCATGGTGAAACCTGTACCACCACTTGTGTCAGTCTGGCATTCCAGACCTTTAAAATATGGCCTCAAACTACTACTACGGTCATATTTCCCACTACTCACCTACAGCTATATTCTACATCAACACTTCTCATTTTTAAAATCCCCTTTTGTTACTGTAAAAATGGCATGCCTCTCTAGAGATCTTCATGGGCATCCTCTGACATAGTGATTCCTTTCTTCCCCTTGAAAGGTACTGAACTGCAAGTTTTATCAAACACATATTCCTATAGGCCAAGATGATATATTTCAACTTTGCTTTCTATAATTTCTCTTATCAATATAGTTGTTATGTCTTCCAGTGATAAATTTATATTACAGTGCAAAATGTACTATTGCAGTCTACAGCACACCTACACTGAGGTGTTAACAAAGAATTGGTGATGGCGAGTAGTGAAAGTATGAAGGAGGAAGATCCAAATCTTGAACTTCCAGTGCTTTTCAATTGTAGCTAATGCACTTCAACCAGTTTTTATTTTTATTTTTTTTCGATTAGATTGCTTTTATTTTTTATTTTTAGTTTTTAAAATTTTACTGTTGTTCAAGTTCAGTTGTCTCCATTTGCTCCCCCCAACATGCTCCCTACTCCCCATCACCACTTCCCATCTTCAATCCTATCCCTTTTTGTCTTTGTTCATGTGTCCTTTATGCATATTCGATGATGATCCTTCCCCTTCTTTCCCCCATTATCTCCCTCTCCTTTCCCCTCTGGTCACTGTCAGTTTGTTCTTTATTTCAATGTCTCTGATTAAATTTTGCTTGTTTGTTTTGTGGATTAGGTTCTACTAATAGGGGAGATCATATGTTATTTGTCTTTCATCACCTGGTTTATTTCACTTAGCATAATGCTCTCCAGATCCACCAATGCTGTAGGGAAGAATAGGAGCTCCTTCTTTCCTCCTCTTGCATAGTGTTCCACCCACAGTTTTTTGATCCACTCATTTACTGAGGACACTTAGGTAGTTTCCAACACTTGGCTATTATAAATTGTGCTGCTATGAACATTGGGGTGCATAGGTTCTTTTGAACTGTTGTTTCCAGATTCTTAGGGTATAATCCCAGCAGTGCAATCACCAGGTCAAAAGGCAGTTCCATTTTTAGTTTCCTGAGGAAATTCCATACTGTTTTCCACACTGGCTGCATGAGTCTGCCTTCCCACCAACAGTGCACTAGGGTTTCCTTTTCTCTACAACCTCACTAGTATTTGTTTGTTGATTTGTTTATGATGGCCATTCTGACCAGTGTGAAGTGGTATCTCATTGTGGTTTTAATTTGCATCTCTATGATGGCTAATAATGAACATCCTTTCACATATCTCTGGGCACTCTATATATCAAACTATACTACAAGGCCACTGTAATCAAAACATTCTGGTACTGGCATAAAAACAGACATATAGATCAATGAAACAGAATAGAGAGCCCAGAAATGAACCTAAGTCTCTGTGGTCATTTAATATTCAACAAAGGTGGTATAAGCATAAAATGGAGTAAAAATAGCCTCTTCCACAAAAGGCGTTCAGAAATCTGGATAGTTACATGCAAAAAAATGAAACTGGGCCACCAACTTACACCATACACAAAAATAAACCCCAGATGTATGAAACACTTAAATATAAGTTGTGACACCCAAAAGTCCTAGAAGAGAACATAAGGAGGAAAGTCTGAGATATTTCATGCAGCAATATTTTCACCAAGACATAAAGAAAAAAATGAACAAATGGGACTGCTTCAAAATAAAATGATTCTGAATGGCTAAAGAAAACATCAGCAAAATGAAAAGGGAAACAGCTGAATGGGAAAATATTTTTGCAAATGATACCTCAGACAAGGGATTGATCTCCAAAATGTATAAAGAACTCACGTGACTTCACTCCAGGATGACAAACAACCCAATTTAAAAAAAGGATAAAGAATATCAACAGACACTTCTCCAAAGAGAACATACAGAGGACCTAGAGACATATGAAAAAATGCTCAGCATCACTGGTCATCACAGAGATGCAAATTAAAACCACAATGAGATCCACTTCACACTGGTCAGAATGGCCATCATAAACAAATCAACAAACAAATACTAGTGAGGTTGTAGAGAAAAGGAAACCCTAGTGCACTGTTGGTGGGAAGGCAGACTCATGCAGCCAGTGTGGAAAACAGTATGGAATTTCCTCAGGAAACTAAAAATGGAACTTCCTTTTGACCTGGTGATTGCACTGCTGGGATTATACCCTAAGAATCTGGAAACAACAGTTCAAAAGAACCTATGCACCCCAATGTTCATAGCAGCACAATTTATAATAGCCAAGTGTTGGAAACTACCTAAGTGTCCTCAGTAAATGAGTGGATCAAAAAACTGTGGGTGGAACACTATGCAAGAGGAGGAAAGAAGGAGCTCCTATTCTTCCCTACAGCATTGGTGGATCTGGAGAGCATTATGCTAAGTGAAATAAACCAGGTGATGAAAGACAAATACCATATGATTTTAACCAGTTTTTACAAAGGGTGTCCATGGAAGTCTCATTTCAGGAAAGAATTCTCTTTTTAGAAGATCATATGAATACCATCAAGAAAAAGTAAGTCTGCCCTGACTAGTGTGTCTCAATAGGTTGGGCATTTCCCACTGACTAAAAGTTCACTGGTTTGATTCCTGATTAGGGCATATGCCTGGGCTGTAGGCCAGTTCCCCAGGTGGAGGCATTCGAGGGGCAACCAATGTTTCCTTCACATGATGATGTTTCTCTCTCTCTCTTTCTCCCTCTCTTCCCCCTTTCTAAAAATAAATAAATACAATGTTTTAAAAAACTGACACATCTGTTAGAAAAAATATTTCTGGCATAATGCATATCTTTTGTAATTACATTCATCTGCAACTGTAAAAACTTTACTAAATACATTAAAACTAATAATATCAGATGTTATCTGTCTGATGAATTGTATTTCTCTGTTGCTCAGTTGTATGTGACTTTCTCTACTTTGAATCCCAGAGCAATGTGCTTCTGTCTCTCCTAACACCCTTGTAGGAACCATAAACTCACTCACACACACACGCACACACACACACACACTTTTTTTCTAGTACAGAGAAATTTCCTTAGTGATAGTCCCATCATGTAGCCATTCTCATCCAGAATATACAACTGGCTTATCTGTCTTAAAATGACTAGAGTTTGTAATATATCTCTGAAAAGTTAAGCTGTACTTTCAACTGGATTTTCCAAGAAAACCTAATTCTTAAAAACACTTTTGTCAGAATGGTTTTTGATTATAATTTTGTTCCAATTAAAGTATGATTAAATCAGTGCTTTATTAAAACAACTTTTGAATTTGCTAATACTATTACTGTTAATCTATGATTTTAAAGGCCCAATTAAATGATCACAATATTAATGCATTAATGATGACATTGAAAAATAAGAGAATTCATACTCTCCATTTCAAATTTCTAAGATACTTACTAATCATTTGTGATTCACTGATAGCATCTTAAATCAGGTCTTTACTCAATTGGTTACATTAATGAATTTTTTTTTTATTTAACAGAGTTTGGGGAAAGTCATACTGGTTTAAGAGGGTATAGGCCAGTGTGCAAATTTTTTTGTTTGTGTGCATACCAGAAAGATATGGCAGCTATAAAAATACCAATTTCATAAAAAAATTTACATTATCCAAAAATAGTAATAACTCACATCAACAATAGCAATTTCAATTAAATAATTCTTCAACTCATCTTTTACAAATAGCATATGTCAATAATTAAATCATTTAATATCTAATAGGTCTTTTGTCAAAAATATTTTCAATATAGACATTATAGCAATTTATTTTGGCTTATGCACTTTGAGGTTATGCACTAAAAAGCAGTAATTTCAGAAGTCTCAATGTTCTGATGGTTTGACGGGTGATAATAACAATATATTTATTGCCTTCGAAGGAGACCTCTGAACCAGGTCCTTTCTGAATGTCTCTCTTATGTGTCTTCCTACAAGCTAAAAATCACAGCTGCGAGGAAGCACACTGCATTTTTCTTAGATACAAATAAATATACAATGATGTTATAAAATGTCAAGCCATTTCTTTCCACACGTTCTAGTTGCCACAATGAACCTCTTCTTATTGCATGTATTCTGTCACAGTAGAAAATTGTCCACTCAATTGGAGGGGCTGCTATGATTACTTTATGTCCAAATACCAAGGATTAGGTCAGTCTGACTAGCCTCTTTGGGAAATGTCAAATGAGCAGGAACCTAGATACCTGTTAAACTATTTGCTCTGTGAGCACACATTTTTTCTACTGTGGACTTCACTGACACACAGCGGAGAGGACTGAGAGGTACAGAGTAAATGGAACTAGTTCTTTTTGTTTTATTTATTTTTTTACCAGAGAGAAAAATAAAAAAGACCCACAGTAATTTTGTTTAAATGACATGGTAATTTTTGGACAAAGAATAAATAGCTTAAAACAACATAAACAATTCAGACAGAATACCAATATTTTATTCTTGGTAAAAAACAATAATACTGAGATGGGAGCAGAGAGTGGTAGGCCACACAGAAAAAGCTGAGAGGAAGATTGGCACACTTTATAAACAAACGCTAAACATTAAACGACAATTATCTTCTACCTATGGTAAAATACATGGTTAGAAGGAATCATAAACCACACAACTGACAATGACTAAAAATCAAAATATTAAAAGGCGATACTGTTATGTTAGTGGTTCTATGGTTCTATACAAAAAGGCAGGAACATCCTGAGCAGAAGGAACACAAGACAGAAATGAATAAATTATTTCCTGTGGTCAGCTAAATAAAAAAAAAATGAATAGACTAATCATAGAAAGTAACTAAGTCAGAGTATCTTCTCCAGGGACATCCACCTGTGGGTACCCTGGGCTCCACACTGAGGGATAATCCAGTGCCATGTTTCTCTTCTACCTTAAAGTAGCAAAATTATTCATGCATAGGAAATGATACATGCTTTGAAATTTTCCAGACTTGACATTTTCAACCAAATCAATCACTCTGAATCTTCCTAGTTCCTCTCTAAGAGAGGTTTTGAAGGTACAGATGTTTGAAAAGCCTGCTTTGACTAAAATAGTAATTTTATCCTCAAAATTAGATATGGTAAACCCAAGCAGTTCTCATACTGACAAAATACATTATCAGAGGTATAATTCATCTTAACACAGGTTTTACTTTAGAAGTTTACTACTATTTTATATAATCAAGTTTTTGAAAATTCTTCAGATTGAAGTGTTTATGTTTATTAAATGTTGGTAAAGTTAAAATGATCTCTGATGTTTACCATTGTCCTTTCTAAATAGTATGAATATATTTGTACTTATGAACACTTCAACATTCAGAGATTGTTATAATTTTATTAGTACTTCTTTTTTCAAGTTCATGCAAGGGTTTTCATCATGGACATTATCACGAAAACCACATATAGAAGCATGAAAACCAATGCTGCTTCCTCCCCTACCCCCTTGGCAGACATCACTAATCAATCATACTTTTTCACATTCCTTTCCTAAACACTTCTAGCTAATCAAGACCAATTAGAGATTAACATAAGGACAGAGCTATATAAAATGTTTAAAAGTTAAATTAAACTTTAACTTTAATATTAAATAATTGTTAGTTTAAATAACAAATATTTAAACTAATGTATATAAAATATTTAATAATGGAAACAGTGCAAGTACTAATCTGTTTAAATGGGCTCCTAACCAAGCAGAAGGGATATCAACTAGGGTGTGAAACTAGTAGATGCCAAGTGAATACAGCATTAAACATAGGAAATATGATCCGTCTGTCTGTGTTTCATTTAAGTAATCAGATACAGAGATGGTTTATCAAATTTATCACTTTTTTCTTAATAAACATTTGCTGAATAAGATATTTGCTACAATGACACACTAATTGCAATGTCTTGACATATAGTAATTATCTAAAATATTTACAATTTTTAAAAATAATATATCATACATATCCATTTAAGTGATAATAAAATTAAGTTAAAATTGTCATATAGAAATTTAACCAAGTGAAGCACAGTTCTGTCAGGATTACATTTCCATATTTTAAGTCTATAATTTCCAAATCAGTAGACAAAATTATCCAAGTTTAGAATAAGATTTCATACAGGATTAAGAAAATGTAGATTGTCGAGAAGAAAAAATATTTTTTAAGTCATCCCAAATTTAACAAATAGACTTTTAGAGAATATTTAGATACTCATTTGTATTATTTGGCCAACATTTTGAAAATAACAATCAGAGTATATTTCCTTTTATATACTTATACTAAATAGTCATTAAAAATTAAGCTATAAAAATATAGAGAGTTAGGAGAAAAAGGAGAAAACAGAATTATGGAAGTTCAAGGAAGGGATGACACTAAAGAGAAAACTTTTTTTTATTTTCCAACAACATAGGTCAGGTGGTATTTTAGTTTCTGAAGGTATAGAGGAAAATGAGTTACAAAAAGTGGCTTTGTACTGCTCCTACTTTCTCTTGCTGAGATGTCCCACAATGCAAAAGGTAAAAAAGACAGTAACAGGTCAGAAGACTTTCCCTTATGGTCTGCCTAAAGAAAATGTAGCAGGAGCAATGGAAGAAAGTGATGAGCGATTATTTCAATGAGGAAGCTGGGGAAGGCATTGTTAGGGACTTAAGTCCAAGTGAGAGGCCATGGGCTGACCTGGGGAAAATTTTAGGGAGAGGCAAGTAGGCACTCTGAGAGAATAAAGACCTCTATAGATGAAACAAAGACATCAACTATGTTAGGACGTAAAACAGGACTTCTCAATTTTGAAATAGGAAGTGATTGACTTTTTTACATGAGTGGGGATGAGATAAGGATAGAATTTCAGGAAATTTAGCCAGAAAGGAAGGCATAGCAGTTAGGTGGCACTTAACATTTAGAAGGGACAGTTTGCTGGGGGGTTGCTCAGAGAGCCGAGAGGTAGTTAGCCAGTCAGCTTTTACCCAAAAGGAGACTAATTATGAAAAAGGAAGATTTATAGATGGAAAAGGAGACTAAGCCTCATTTGGTCTACAAATCCTAGAAGCAAAAAAAGTATAGAGAAAGTGGATCTGGATTCTTTCTCAAAGTGAGAATGAATAAAATAAATTAGAATAAAAGTGATTAATCTTCCTCTATTTTATATTTTCATGAACGACAGTGATAGCTGATTATGAGAGTTTCTGTAACTTTGTCACTTTTACCATGTTTAACCTATTTATTTTCTTTCCTTATAGTAAACTAGGAAGAAGACTAAAAAAATCAGCAACAGCAGAGGCATCCCTGGTTAATTGGTCCAGAATAAGCACCCTGGAATGAATGACTCAATCATCATCCCTGCAGGGAGACTGGAGGGCAATGGGGAAATGGGGTTATTGTCTTGAAGTCCAGACAGGGAGCTAGCTGGTGGACCAGTTCCACATGCCTCAGGACAATGCAGTCAGCTCAGCAGATAATTTAGCAAAATGTTCCAGGAGCCAGAAGCATCCTCCCAAAATGGTGGGCAAAAACAGGCTTATGCAATAATAGTGAGGATTTGAAACAGTTTAGTCTTGTATTATTTATTAATGGTTGTATTATTTATTTGTATTCCAACTGTAAGCCTACTTCTGCCTACTCCTGTTCCTGACATAATTTGAGGAAATTCTTGGTCTTTCAGCGGCTTTGTCTAGAGGTAAACTCTGACCATGGAAATTCCCCTTTCAGGGGGAAAAAAAAACACAGAAGGAAATTCCCTGCCTCTTTTTTTTTCTTTTTCCTTTTTTTAAAAATTTTAATTGATGTTCTAGTACAGTTTTCTGCCTTTTATTCCCATCCCAGCCCACACTTCCAGCCCTCCCCACCTCCCTCCCATTTCCACCCACCCCTTGTTTTTGTCCATGTGTCCTTTATACTTGTTCCTGCAAACCCTTCCCCTTTTCTCCTGAAATTCCCTCCCCTTTCCCCTCTGGTCACTACCCCTACTGGTAACAATGCTATTATTCCCTGCCTCTTACAATGCTATTATTAATTTTTGAATTGCTTCTGTGACTGTGAATAGAAGGTATTATACATGGGATTTGAAGTCAAATCTGAATGCACTAACTTTCTACCCAATGGCATTGTTCTGGGCTCTGTCCCACCCACACTAATATCATAGCTGTGTTGTATTTGCTATACAAGTCTCATGCTGAGTGCTATAAAATTCTATGCTAATAAAACTAACCTCTGGCACATGCACAAACACAAATCCTGATGTGCAGTATTTAAACACTTCTGTGGTTTAAATATCAGACCAAAATTAGAAAGATTCATAAGATCAACTTTCACTAGCAGGAACAAGCTGGCTTGAATCAGTCCAGAATACCACTCGGGCACTTGTACCTGACCTTTAGTGCAGTAGGGCAATACACCTTTTAGGTAGTTAAAAACAGAAATAGTCATTCATTTGACACATGGGTTGAAGCTTTTGCTTAGGTTTGGCAATGTGGGAAGATTAAAAAATAGAGGAGGGTAACAGGTGGGGAACAGCAAGAGTAGAAAAGGTCAAAATGAGGGTCACAGGAAACCCCAGCTGTTAGAAAATTGGAAGTTGAATATAGGACCTTTGAGTTTGCCCATGTACGTGTGTATGAGTATGGATATAGCCATGTACATGTGAAAATGTGCATTATTAGAAGAATGAAATTGGATAGGACTTATGACATCATGTAAAGGGAAAAAATATCTATACTTTACCAAGTATATCCTCTGTGCTAAACATTTTGCTGTGGAGGTTGTAATAATTGTTTCAGTTTATCTTCACAATATTCATATTAAGTAGATTTATCTGCCCATTTTTCAGACGAGGAAACTGAAGTTTAAGATATTTAAATAACTTGCTAGTGTGTCCGGCGTGCTAGCAGTATCGAGTCATGGAGTTTTGTAATCGTTTGCCTAACTTCCCATTTCTCCTGTTAAACTAATGGCTACACATGGGCAGTGTCCAAGGATTTCCTATTAACCTCTCTGTCCCCTGTGATCGGCATATAAAGGGAATCAGTACATCCTGCATGTTCAATGATTTTTGTTATATTAGTGAGAGCCAATGGAATAAATTCTATGTTAGTTAATCTTTCAATATCAAATTAAAATATAAGGAAAACATTAATAATCACAGGTCACCTTAATTTAATAAATGATATTCAATCTATTAAAGCAAGGATATTAAAGGATTTGCAAATTCATTTAAGAAAATTCTTCCTGGAGTTAGTGAAAGCAATATGACAGAATTCTGCCTTTTAAAATTAATTAGATTAGTGTGTCAAAATAGTGCATAAACCTAAGGAGCAACTTTTGCACTGATCTCTCTAGTTCTAAAGTGAGATAACCTTACTTGTAAACTACATATTTAAATACCGGTGTTTTGTGGAAATTAAAACATAAATCTGCTAAGAAAGTTACATTACCACTTAATTTTATACACAGTATACTTTAAATCATACCAAAAATAGCCCTGGCTGGCATAGCTCAGTGGATTGAGCACGGGCTGGGAACCGAAGTGTCCCAGGTTCGATTCCCAGCCAGGGTACATTCCTGGTTGCAGGCCAGAACCCCCAGCAACCGCACATTGATATGTCTCTCTCTCTTTCTTTCTCTCTCTCTCTCTCTCTCTCTCTCTCTCTCTCTCCCCCTCTCCCTTCCCTCTCTAAAAATAAATAAATAAAATCTTTAAAAAAAATCATACCAAAAATAAAAATTAAAAAAAAACTAATCTAGATTTTCTGTGAAATAACAATTATGGAGATTCAGAAACTTCACAAGTAACTTAAGTCAAATTAGAGGTCTGTAATCAAACACTTTTTCATTAAAATATTCATATTTGTTCTAATTCTACTATCTTTGTTTTAAAACTCTTATTTCATATGATTTTGCTTTCTTTCCCAGGTAGAAGATATAACCTTTCTAACAAATATTTAATGATAAACAATATACTGCAATAGATCACTTCTTTATTTGTAAATGCTTTTGTCTAAATTTCAAATACTAGGAAAAATATACATACACATTAAATATGTGCAAACTATGTTTATTATCCTTAAATTAGCAGAAATTATGGAATTGTTTTAACTCAGTGCACAAAGCTCCTGATATAGAAGGTATGTGGGCAAAGTGTTTATATTTAATATTTTTTAGAAAGTTAATAACAACTTATACACAATAGTGTTCACAGCCATTTATCTCACAATATTCATTGTTAATAAAAACATGGATTCCAAGAGGAAAAAAGGGAGAGGAAATGCCAAGTAATTTTCAACACTGAGAACATGCTGCAAGCTTACATTCCCCTATTGGTAAGAGAGCAGCTTCATTTTCATCCTCAGACAATAGTTCAATTCCATTTCACTCCTTTACTTTATGATATTTTTGTCTATAGCAGAAATGCTTCAGAGTCAAATATATGTAAATATGTCTTTTGCTATAACAATGAAAAATTTCCTTTTGTTTGAGAATATTAAAAATAAAACAGGAAGACAAAATTTTCCTAGCCACAAGAAAGTCGACTTTTGACTGTAATTTATTCAAAGATCTCATACAGTCATTATATTTTTACTCTTTAAGACATTTTAACAAAATAGTTGATAGTGTTCAGATTTATATATTAAACTATGTCTTGGTATTTTACAAAACAAAGATAAGAATGCTCTTTGGGCCCAATTTGACAATGATTTGTAATTGTGCATTCAAAAGTAAAATACTTCATCCCTTTCTAGGTGTCCCTTCCCCCCTCCATCCCAGTGAAATAGTTTGTCCCTAGTTTCTTTGAGTTTTCAGTGTTTAATTAAAATATGGTTATGGATTTATATATAGTTTATTATGTATTCATATTTATCAAGGCATTTTTCTCCCTGATAAATGAGACAGGAAGATTATATTCAGACACTAAGGTAAAAGTTTGTACTTCCAAATTTTATGATAGTCCGAAGTTTGCCTAATTTATCCCATTTGAATATATCTACTACTTTATACATAATAAAAATTGCTAGCACTCATTGAGTGCTTGCTAAGTGCCAATCATCTCACATGGTTTATACAGTCTCTTCCCACAGCCACCACTGGAGATACTACTATTACCCCCCTTATGCAAGTGAGAACAGTAAGGTTTACAGAACTGAGCTGACCAAGACACAGTTGAGCAATTTGTAAGCAAGGATGCTAGTCTGTGTTCTCGGAGGAACGGGGTAGTGATAAATGTGTTGGTAACAATATTTTAATCACAGTTAATGAGTTGGTAAAACGAAATTTCTACATAAAATTACACTATTTGGCTTGTCTTTCAAAATAATGCTCAACAGAAAGAAAACTAAAACCCACAAAATGTATTGGAATAAAAACTCTCTGGTTCAAAAAGAAGAACACGGCTGACCCAATCTGACCAACCCACGTTAAATATTAATTGTCCCCCTTTTCTTTTCTGCATCTGTGTGTTGTTCACAAAGCCCAAAAGAAATAATTGCACAGGAATTACATAAAGTCATGTATTCTGTCTAGAAAACTGACTCACTACCAATGTCTTCAACATTACCATGACATTATAGACACACTTTATAATAAAAATATAAATTACTGTTTATTCCTGAAGCTAACCTCACTCATGCTAAATTATTTATGTATCCATTTTAATATGTATTTTGCATCTGACAGGACAACTCTCCTTAGGACCCTTTTACTGACCCACCTGTCACTATGATGGGGTAAACAATGTCACCTTTCCAGTGCACAATGAATTACAAAGAAGTTGCAAAGTACACCATCCATCATGCTGGCACTAAGCAGGTTTCCAAGTAGATCTCAGATATCACAAATGCTGTTTAGACTGTTACCAGAAAGCCAAAATTGGAAGCTTATACAAAACAGTCATATGATGAATGGACATGACAGCTCTTCAAAGAAAAGGGGCACTCCTCTTCTACAAATAACCTTGTCAAAAGCAAAAGTAGTGGGGAGCTTTGCTGGCAGCCCAAATAGAATAATTTAGAAACTTGTTAATGGCTCTGCTAGACAGAAATTCATGCAAATACAATGTACTCAAAATAAAAATTAGGTATGCCTGAATCGGCAGCAGGAACCTCTTGAGCTTGATTTGAACTAGGAAATGAATTGAAGGATACAGAAAAATTATCAGTTATATTAATTAGAATATGTGAGTTTCAATAATACATCTGTCTAAAACATGTATATAAAATATGCATATATTCCGTGTACATACAAAATAGTCACCTATAAATTGCTTTGCTTTTGAAAATTGTAATACAAATATAGATTTTTTAAAAAGCAATATCAACCTGGCTGGCATAGCTCAGTGGATTGACTGTGGGCTGCGAACCAAAGGGTCGCAGGTTCGATTCCCAGTCAGGGTACATGCCTGGGTTGCAGGCCATGACCCCCAGCAACTGCACATTGATGTTTCTCTCTCTTTCTCTCTCTTTCTCCCTCCTTTCCCTCTAAAAATAAAAATAAATAAATAAAATATTTAAAAAATTAATATCGATAACTTATTATATCCTGTATTGAATAGATATTTATATTAAATATGTCCTTACCATAATAAATTTAAATTATTATCATTTTAAAAAGCTATTGTCAGTGTTTTCTAAAAATAAATAAATAAAATCTTTAAAAATTAATATCGATAACTTATTATATCCTGTATTGAATAGATATTTATATTAAATATGTCCTTACCATAATAAATTTAAATTATTATCATTTTAAAAAGCTATTGTCAGTGTTTTCATCTAATTTTCCTGGTTAATTTCTCAAATTATTTTCTCCATATCGGGGTGTTTGTTTTATTCACAACTGCACTTTAATTCCTTTAACACCACTTCTTTTTATTTAGGCCTAATATTTCAAACATGCAGTATATATTTCTGCATCTACAGCTAACTTCATTTCTCCCATTTAATAACTATACTTGAAGTCTTTCCCAAAACTTTTTTATTGATATGATAGCTTTTATACAATTTATAAATTTTAGGAGGGTCCTAAATAACTTATGACTTCATAGATAATTAAACACAGTCATACCTTAATACTCATAGGCTTTAGAACTCATCAAACCCTATACTCATAGCATTTTGACAAGAAAAAAATGCTGGGGCACTCAGCACTCACTCGAGACTCAGCCCATTTGCTAGAACTTGTTTGTGTCACAACACTGCTGCCCCACAAGAGAAAATTCTTCATCGTTAGGTAGTTTGGTACTGGACAGTTTTCAGCACTCATCACAAGTTCCAGAATGAATTAAGGATGAATGCCAAGGACACTGTAATTTAATGATTTTGTAGTAGACCTTGGCTTTCTTTCTAATGAAACAAAAATTTTAATTAAAACATGTATAACTGATAAGATAAATGTATAGAAAACTCTCAGAGGTATGGTCACATTGGAACATTAAAAAAAATCCAGTGGGCCCAAAGGATGATTAAAGGGGGCCCCACAGATGAAACAGACACAAGTTATAATTTCATGGCTTTTCCATATCACCTCATTCAAGGAATATTGAATGCTTACCACAGAATATTGAAAAGCAAATACATGGGGATGTTTCCAAGGACACACTGAAGTTCCTGTAGGTTTTTGTTGTTTTGTGTTTTGGACATGCTTTTATTTAGGGGCAGAGATAGCTATGCTGGACTTTAATCTACCGGGATACAGTGTAGGCTGGAAACATGTGGGTCTTACGCAGGGGTGGGAGTCTGAGAGAACAAATGTGGGATAACTTCAGAATCTTGACTTGAGATCAAAGCTGCTGAGCCAAAGAAAGAGTGCCAGCAGCCTTCTGCCCTCTGTTTTTATTAATACACAGTTTGTTTCCATTATTGCCTATCAGAAATAGTATATATTAATCAAACCAAATTGTATGAGTCCTATACTAGAAATACTGCAGACATTTAATATTACAGAAACTTTTAATTAGTGATAAGGCTTTTCAAGGTTGTGCCTTCCTTCATATGCAGTCCTTGTGCTAAAAGTCAGAGAATAATACAACACAGAACACAATGTTGAACCACCAGTAAACTGTGTCTCCCCACCACAGTCCACCCAAAATAATATGTGCATGTAATATATATTATATAATATATGCAATAAGCTTGTATTTCTGAAAAGTAACTTTAAATTATTTAAATATTTCATATATTTATCAGAGTTAATAAGAAGTTAGATTCTTAAAAATCTGTGCCAATAATTAACAACAATCAGAAACAACATTATTTCATTTTTATTAAGTGAGGCAATCTATAGTTTTATAAAAGACTAAATGTGCTAATTAAATTAATACTTTTACAAGGAGATAGAACACTTGCTACTTAAGAAAATAGATAATGGGGGGAGGGATGTCAGGAACGTGTATACAGGACACATGGACAAAGCCAAAGGGTGGTAGGATCCAGGGTGAGAGGTGGGGATGGCTGGGATGGGCAGGAGTGGTGGCAGAAAATTGGAGACAACTGTACTTGAACAACAATAAAAAAAAAAGAAAACTAGTAGCCAATTATATATTATACCTAGCTGGTGTATTGTCTTTACTATGGCCTATGCTCTGCTCCTCCTAAATTTACATATATTAGTTAATTTAATTCTTGTAACAACCTTATGATATTGGAACTATGATTATCCATATTACAGAGATGAGGAAATAGCCCTCTATGGGGAAACTGACCACTGGGTAATTGGGGAGCTGATGTGGAAACTAGTCCATGTGGCTCTTGAAGCAATGCACATGAACCAAACACCAAAAAACCACCACACCAAAAAGAAAAAAAAAAAACTAAAACAAAAAATAGTAAAGCAATAATCCACAGCTGGCCCTCTAGCTCAGGTGTTTTCCATTTAGAAAGTAGAAATACTGTATTTCAAATCTTAAATGTGTGTGAATAATCACTTCAATTTCCTACTCTGTCTTGTGTGTACACACAGTTGCAAAACACAGTTGCCTCTACTTCTATTCTTTCTGTCCTTATCCATCTATTAAAATTTGACTTTGAAAGTCAAAGAAGGAAATGAATGTGTACCATATGACTTAAGCAAAATGTGAATGACTCAGTCACATATTCTACGCTTTTGAATTAAATTCTTGTAACGTGTTTTCACTTTGAAAATATAACAAGTAAGGTGTCAGGCAAACCGAGTCTTCTTTCCCTTTCCTGGCACCTCCACACTGAGAACATTTAATGGTTACTTTTGTACGTTGCATCTTGCCAGTTAGTTCAATTTAGATGAAAGCTGTTGTTTTCTAATTCTATTTCACTGTAAATGACAGAGACAAATGGCCATATTACCTCGAGAGTTCCTTTGGCAGAATAGGCTGCGTATGAGTAGAGCAGATCTTGGCTGCTCTGTGTTCTGGCGTCTTCACTGCAAGGCTGGCCATTAGGATGAAAGCATTGGCCACTGCTGCTCAGAGTCACAGAGCTGGGAGACGGGCCTGGCAGATTAAGCAGCACGGAGTAATTTACTAACTGCACATCTTCAAGGCCCAGAGAAGTCCACTGAGTCTTAATTGTCTTTGAAATGTCTGTGTCATCTTCACTTCTGTACAGTTGTACCAAATTTCTGAAAGAAATTTTAAAAAAAGGAAACCTTTATTCTTTCTAGTAATGACTGTTCCATATATGAACAATTATTAATAGCTGCGGGGTATGAAAGATGAATGAGATCGGATACTACACAAGACACTCACAGTTAGGTAGAGGTGATGAACTTTCACAGAAATAACACTAAATCAAAACAGAATGAACTCAGTTCTTAAATTAAGAACTAATCAAAGCACTATGGGACTGCAGAGAAGAGGGGGATTAATGCCAACTAGTTCTTTCATTAGTTCTGCTCCTTCTATCAACATCAACACAATCCATTTAAAACTCAGCTCCAAAACTAGCTGGCTGGAGTCATACTGGCTGATAGAGTTCTGCATTACAGTTACCATGATAACATGTGAAGCTATGTGATTAATATATAGCTGTTGCTATTTAAGATGATACAGACAGAACTCCTTTTGATATAAATTGCATGCCAATTACATGATGCTATGACCACAATGATCCACAATAAAATCACTATATCATGGTAAAATTGACCACAGATAATCAAACCAAAATGAAATTAATTCTTGTGTATGCATGATAAAGTCTAATATATTTATTCCTATACTTGTGCCATAATTCAATCATATACTTTCTGGGTTTTGCTTATGATATCCTACAAGCCAGACAAATATTTGTTAAAATATGTATAGAACCTAGAACAAACTAGACATGGGAAAATAAAAAATAATAATCTAGTAAAGTTTTGTTTTGCTTTGGGCTGGAAGGCAAAAGGACTGCCTTCAGTTTTGAAAAATATATATATATGTGGCCCTGGCTGGCATAGCTCAGTGGATTGAGTGCGGGTTGTGAACAAAGTGTCGCAGGTTCGATTCCCAGTCAGGGTACATGCCTGGGTTGCAGGCCATGACCCCCAACAACCACACATTGATGTTTCTCTCTCTCTCTCTTTCTCCCTCCCTTCCCTTTCTAAAAATAAATAAATAAAATCTTTAAAAGAAAGAAAGAAAAAAAAATATATATATATATGTATATCTTCTGAGAATTTTATTACTATCCAAACTATTACCCAAGTGGCTATTTTTATATCACTGTTATTTTTTCCCATCACATTATTTTTCTCATATATACTTGCTACTTTTTGGACCCTGTTTATTCAAGAGACCTACAGTAAAACATATCCAAAAATGGAATAAAAATATGGACAATGGAAAAGTACACACAAAAGTACAGGAAGTCATTACTGGAGACAACAGGTAGGTCTACTGGCATAGCTTGAAAGGAAGATGTAATGATATGCAGTGCCCCAGCTGTTTTCCATCCTTTGAAAACTATTTCTGTTCTTTTTACAAATATCTAGTTTGACCAATCATCAGTGTCATGAACATTTGTGGAAGAGCTGATTAAATAATCCTATTGTTTTTGTTTATATTCTGAATTAAGACTGGGAGCCTGCCTTCTATTCTATTTGTGTGTGTCTGTGTGTATGTGTGGTGAGGTGATATTTTAAAAGTATAATTAACAAATGCAATTGTGTAATTATTTTTCAATTGCACATTTAAAATTCAGTACATGATTTGATATACATGTACATTGTAAAATGATTATAATAATCAAATGAACACATACACCACCTAACACAGTTGCCTTTGTGTGTGTGTTTGTGTGTACATTCTTTGTTAAGAACACATAGATTTAACTCAGCAAATTTCAAGTGCAGTGTATTAACTACAGTCACCATGCTTCACACTTGATCCTCAGAACCTATTCATCTTACAACTGGAAGTTTGCACCCTTTGACCAACATCACCCCACTTTTCACAGTACCCCAATCCTGACAACTGTTATTCTACTCTGTTGCTATCAGTTTGACTTTTTCTTTTTCTTCTAGCTTCTACATATAAGTAACACTATGCAGTATTTGTGTTTCTCAGTCTAGCTTGTTATGCTATTGCACTCATGAAAGTTCCCTCAAAATTCATCTATGTTGTTGAAAATGACATAATATTTACTAAGGCTGAATAATATTCCATTGTACATATATCCCAGTTTTCTTCATCATTCGTCATCTATGAATACAGAGGTTGACTTAATATTTTGACCAATAATTCCCATTTTGGGAATAATGCTGTAATGAACATGAGAATGTAGGCATTTCTTTTACATATCAATTTTATTTCCTTTGGATATACATCTGAAAGTGGTATTGCTGAATCATATGATAGTTCAGTTTTCTTTACATTTTCTGAGGAAACTTCATACTGTTCTTCATACAGGCTACACTAGTTCCCATTCCCACCAACAGTGCAAAATTGTACCTTTCCTTCCCATCCTCACTGGCATTTGTCTATCATTTTTCTGATAACGGACATTCTGACCCATGCCAGGTGCTATCTCATTGCGGTTTCTGCTTTGTAAGCCCTGATGATTAGTGATATTGAGCACCTTTCGTGTATCTGTTGACCATTTGTGTATCTTCATTAGAAAAACGCCTACTCATGTCCCTTGGCCATTTTTTTAATAGGACTATTTGTGGATTTTTGCTACTGAAATGTATGAGTTCCTTATATATTTTAGATAAGCCCTTATCAAATATATGGTGTATATTTACTTCCATTGCATAGGGTTGCCTTTTGTTGACTGCTTCTTTTGCTGTACAGAAGTTTTTACTTTGATGTAGTCACACTTGTTTATTTTTGCTTTGTTGCCTGTGCTTTTGTTGTCATATCTAAAAAAACAGTGTAGAATCAATATCAAGAAGCATTCCCTTTTGTTTTGTTATCTTCTAGAAGTATTTCAGTTTCAAGTCTTGCATTTAAGTCTTTAATCCATCTCAAGTTTTTTTGTGAACAGTGTAAACTAGGGATATAATTTCATTTTTTTGCATGTGAATATGCAGTTTTCCCTACATTTATTGAAGAGACTATTCATTAAAAAGTGTGTTTTCAATGTACCTTTGTCAAAATTAATTGACCATATAAACCTTGGCTTATTTCTGGGCTCTCCATTCTTCTCCATTGATCCTTTTTGTTCATTTTTAGTTGTATTATTTTCCATTACCATTTATCCTCCTTAAACCCCTCTTCTCTCCTGCAGTGGCCACACTGTTGTCCATGCCTATGAGTCCTTCTTTCCTTTTTGCCGCATTCCTCCAGAGCTGTCAGCCTGCTCTCTATGAATCTGCCTCTATTTTGTTAGTTCAGTCTATTCATTAGATTCTGTATATGAATGAAATCATATGGTATTTGTCTTTCTCTGACTGCATTATTTTGCTTAGTACAATGTTCTCTGGTACATCAATGTTGTCACAAAGGGTAAAATATTCTTCTTTCAATAATCCAATTATTCAGGGCAAGGGACCTTAATAGACACTTCTCCCAAAAGGACCTACAGATGGCCCATAGACATACAGAAAAAATCCTCAGTATCACTGATCAGCAGAGAAATGCAATTAAAACCACAATGAGATATCACCTCACACTGGTCAGAATGTCTATCTAAAAAAATCAACACACAACAAGTGGTGGTGTTGCTGTGGTGAAAGGGGAACACTTTTGCACTGTTGGTGAGAATGCAGGCTGGTGTAGCCACTGTGGAAAGCCGTATAAAGATAGCTCAAAAAATTAGAAATGAAACTGCCTTAGGACCTAGCGATCACACTTTTGGGAACATGTTGGGAACAGCCCTGACTGGTTTTAGAAGCTGTAATCCCCCATGGCTAAGGCTGAGTAAAAAGACCTTGGGACATTAAGCCACTAAGAAGACAAAGCTTATCTTCCTGGTAGGGTCACTGCCTCTGCCCCTTATACTTCACCCTGCTTGGCCCCGGGAAGATGACTGGTTAGCCAATGATGGGTAAGATTCCTCAAAGGAGGGATGACCTAAGACAGGCACGGTCACAAAAGAGCCCTCAGGGAAGGACTTGGGGGAGCTATAGAAAAAAGGGGTGATGGACCCTGGCCCCTCAGCTTTGACATAGCCTGAGTCCTCATTCTGTCTGCAAGAAGTCTCCTAATCTCTTGGCTTCCTTACTTCCCCTGCCTAACTTAAGTCTGAAACAATGTCAGAGGTGGGTGTGGCACTGTTCCCTGGAAGGGGGGGGGGTGTTCCCTGGGGTGATCAGACCTAAGAAAGAATGCATAAAATCCTGTGAAACCTACTTTGCTAATACCCTCAATTTAAATAAGGGTCCAAGCATAGAATGAGTTTGTTCCCCAAAGTTTTATAGCCCTTCTCCTTTGAGAGATCGGCCACCTTTCCTCCCCAAGCAGATCAAGTCTTGGTAGACTTATTCTCATTCATGGTGGCTGGGTGGGGGAGGGGGACCTGCAGGCAGAGCCCCCGCCAAAGGAATATAGCCAAAGAAACCCTAAACACTAATTTGAACAAACATAAGCACCCCTATGTCCATTATAGCATTATTTATACTTCCCAAGATATGGAAGCAGCCCAAGTGTCCTTCAGTAGATAAGTGGATAAAACAACTAAAAGACATTTACACAATGGGATACTACTTGGCCTTTGATCTATTTTTGATCATTGGATCTGTTTCACTGATAATGTTTGATCAAACAGATCATTCATCTGTTTTTATGCCAATACCATGATGTTTTGATTACTATATCCTCATAATACAGTTTGAAATCAAGAAGTATGATGCTCCCAGCTTCATTCTTTTTTTCTCGAGATGGCTTTGGTGTATTGGTGACCCTTTCGGGGTCATTGTGGTTCTACACAAAGATTAGGATTGTTTGTTGTATTTCAGTAAAAAGTGTCATTGGAATTTTTATAAGGATTCCATTAAAACTATAGATTGTTTTATACAAGTATATGCAGTTTAAAAATGTCTTTTAATGCAAGAACAGGAGATATATTTTACTTATTTATATCTTTCTCAGTTTTCCCTTCCACATTTATAGTTTTCAGTAACTGGTCTTTCACTTCTTTGGTTAAATTTGTCACTAAGTATTGTATTATTTTTAGTGTTATTGTAAATAGTATTTTTAAAAGATTTTATTTATTTATTTTTAGAGAGAGGGGAAGGGAGGGAGAAGCAGAGAGAGAGAAATATCAAGGCATGGTTGCCTTTGGCACGCCCTTCAATGGGGACCTGGCCCACAACCCAGGTATGTGCCCTGACTGGAAATTGAACCAGTGACCTTTCGTTCACAGGCTAACACTCAGCACTGAGCCATACCAGCCAGGGCAGTGAATGGTATTTTTTTTTAAAAAAGTAATATAATTTGCTGTATGCAGAAACAACTAATTTTTATATTGTTTTGTATCTTGCAAATTTACTAAATTCATTTATTAGTTCTAATATATTTTATTGAAGCTGTACAGTATTTTGTGTATTAGGTAATAGCATGTGAAACACACACAATTTTGCTTCTTCCTTTTCCATGCAGATCTTTCATTTCTTTTTCTTGCCTGACTGCTGTGGCTAGAGCTTCTGGTAATATATTGATGAAAGTGCAGCGAGAGTGAGCATCTTTGTCTTGTTCCCGATCTTAGGAGAAAAGCTTTCAGATCTTCACTATTAAGCATTATGTGAGCTGTGGGCTTTGTCATATATGACATTTATTATTTACATTCATTATAAAATTAATTTATTGAGAGATTTTATCATGAAGGAAGTTGAATCTTGTCATATGCTTTTTCTTCATCTATGGAGATGATCATGTGATTTTTACATTTCATTGTGTTAATGCAGTGTATATATTGATTGATTTGCATATTTTAATCATCATTGCATCCTGGGAATAAATCACAATTGATCACAGTGTATGGTCCTTTGTGGTTGAAGATTTTCACATCTATGTTCATCAGGAATATTGGGCCCTAATTTTCCTTTCTGGTGGTGTTCTTATCTGGCTTTCATATTAGGGTCATGCACATGACATAAAATGAGTTTTAAATTTTTTTAAAGAGTTTGAGGAAAATTGGCATTAATTATTGAAAGGTTTTCTTAGACTCTGGTGAGGAATAAATGCTAATTAGCCACAGAATTAGGCAGTATAGAGCTTTATTGGGTTTTGCATGCCTGGCGAGGTTTTTTGGCCCACATGGTGGGGCGGAGAAAGCCATACCATGCAGGGAATATGGTTGGGTTTTATTCTGGTCGGCCTTCTTTGTGGGGGCTGGGGATTGGTCCCCTCTGAACAAAGCAGTGACATATCATTGGTGGTTCTCTTCGCGCCCTGGTTTGACATCAGCCGTCTCTTTTGGGTTGTAGTTCAGATACCATGTTTTTTTGGCTGCCATGATGGATTGTAGTCCAGCCACCATTTTGTCCTACCCCGCCCATCCTGGCAATTATCTTTTAAAGTTTTGGTAAAATTCACCAGCAAATGCAGCCTGGGTTTGCTTTTTTGGGAAGTTGTTTTTTTATTATTGATTCAGTCTTTCGAGTTGTAGGTCCAGTCAGATTTTCTGTTTCCTCATGATTCACACTTGGTAGGTTGTATGTTTTTACAAATTTATCCATTTCTTCTTGGTTGTCCAATTCATGAAAATATAATTCTTCATAACAGTCTCTTACATTCCTTCCTCTTTCCGTGGTGTTAGTTGTCTCACTTTATTTCTGATGTTGACTCTTCTGTCTTCTTAATCTAACTAAAGGTCTGTCAGTTTGGTTTATCTTTTCAAATAAATGCTCTTAGTGTCATTGATCTTATCTATTGTTTTTCTAGTCTCTATTTATTTTTGCTCTGAAATTTATTTTCTTACTCCTGCTAAATTTGGGCTCGATGTATTTTTCTTTTTCTAGTTCCTTGAGGTGTAAAGTCAGGTTTCCTATTTGAGATTGTTTTTCTTAATGTAGGCATTTATTTTTAGAATCTACCTCTTAAAACTACTTGTGCTTCATCCCATTAGTTTTGATATGTTGTTTCCATTTGTGTTTTCTCAAGGTGTTTTTTTTTTTAAATTTTCCTTATGATTTCTTCCATGAGATACTGGTTGTTTAGCAGTGTGTTATTTGATTTCTTCATATTGTTTAATTTTCAAGTTTTCTTCCCGCTCTTGGTATCTTGTTTCATATGATCTCAAAAATTCTTAAATTTGTTAAGACTTGTTTTGAGAACTAACATGTGATCCATCCTGGAGATGTTCCATGTTTGCTTTGAGAAGAGTGTGCTTGCTGTTCTTGGGGATAATGACCTACATATGTCTGTTAGGTCCATTTGGCCAAAGTGTAGTTCACATCCGATGTTCCCATATTGATTTGCTCTCTGTGTGACAGAGCCATTGTTTAAAGTGGGGCACTGAAGTTTACTACTCTTATTGCACTGATATCTGTTTCTGCCTTCAGATCTGTTAATATTAGCGCAATACAGAGGCTGCAAAGTTGAGTGCCTATGTATTTACAATCATTATATTCTTTTGATGAATTGATCCCTTTGTGAGTATGTAGGACCTTTTTTTGTGTCTTTATAGTTTTTGACATGTCTACTTTGTCTGATATAAGATTGCAAGGGTCCTCGGGGAAAAAGTTGTGGGTGTATATGGTATTGGTGAGAGCTGTTGGGTCACTGGTGGCAAAGGATGCTGAGGACACACTGCCTTTTTTTCCTTGAAGGGGATGTTGTAGCCTAGCGTATCACTCCTTGTACCTGGTATCATTCTTTTCTTTTGATAGATTTAATATACATGTATGTATATGTCCTTAACAATTCATTACCTAGCTTTGTGAGGTTTTATCTTTATAAAATTGAAAATGTTATCTTTACATTATTGTTATAGTTTATTGTTTTGTAAACATCTCAGTCTATGACAGTAACATAATCTGTTAGAAATGCTTGGGGACATTCACCCCGACTGGTGAGTGTCCCACAAACATCTCTCCTTTCTGAACCACTGTGAGGGCTGGATCAACTCCTGTGCTATTTATTATGATTGGACAACATACTTCAGCAATAACAATAAGGAAACTTTGAAGAAAATAGCTTATTACTTACATGCCCTAAAATGTATAAGATAAACCAGGGAAATACTCTGTGAAATAATGGCGGAGGGGAGAGAGAGAGAGAATGAACATGAACTGGCCTGGGGTTCTAGTTTTATTGGGGTTGAGGGTGGGCACCTAGGGTTTCACTGTCTTACAGTTTATGTTAAATTTAAAACTTAACAGCAGGAAGAGAAAAAAACAAATTGTCAGTTACACATGATGTCTAAAACGAAGGAGCATCAGTGAAGGGAGGCTGTCTGTTTCTTCATCTAGTGTACAGCTGGCAATGTGTATATTGGAGATTGCCTTCTTTGAAACAGATGCTTCTTAGAAGTGGATGCCTCGGCAATCAAAGGGTAAATCAGGAACTCGATTTACATAAAGAAAAGTCATTGTTTTTAGCTTCATTGATATACCAGATCTATCCAAAAGGTATAGAGCTATGTAACATGAAAAACCCAGACATTTATTGAAAAAAACAATACAAGAAACATTGTACAGAGGCAATGATGCCTCAGTCCCCTTCAAAGTAGGCAACTTGGGACCTCACACAGTTCTCCCAGTCATCATCAGCTGCCTCATCGTAGTTTCCTGAATCTCATCGATGGTCTGAAATCTCTTCCCTTTCAAAGCTGGTTTTCTTTCTGGGAAAAGCCAGAAGACATAGGGTGCCAAATCTGGGCTATAGGGAGACTGAGTTATCAGGGTGATTTTATGTTTTGCCAAAAAAGTCTGCAAGAGATATAATGCATGAACAGGCATGTTATTTGATAAAGCTGCTAACCACCAGTTGCCCATAGGTGCAGCCTTCTGAATCATCCCAATAGTTCCTGCAGAGGATGCTCAAGCTTAACTCAAAATTTAATGCAGATTCATTGCTCTACTGGCTCAGCCATTATGAATGCAAGAGCCACACAGTCCACATGCTCACTCAACAGTGTCTACCACCCTCACTGACTAGTACAGTGAAGTTATCATTGTTCTCCTATGTGTATTCCAGGCCGCTCTCCTTGGCTGCCAGGTTACATGAGTGTTCTTGTTATTTTAACAATGGCTGTACTTTTACCAACAGACCTGTGTATTTGATATATCACATTGTTTAAGTTTAAAGTGTACAACATGTTGACTCGAAATACTTGTATGTTGCAAAATAATTACCACCATCGTGTTAGCTAACTCCTTCAACATGTCATCGCTATAATTTCCTTTTTTTTTGTAGTGAATACATTTAAGGTCTACTCTCAAGTAACTTATTGCATGGTGGTTATAATTAATCTGTATATTCTTTTGTGATTTTTTTCGCTTATTTGATTTCTGAGATTTCTCTAAGTTTCAGATTACTTAAGAAATGATAGTGGACATCCACATTGTATGCAAAATATCAGGTTAAAAATGTGTCTCTCATTGTTATTTTGATAGAGGTGTTTTTGTGAATGAGTATGTAATTTTTATTAGAAATTCTGATTCATTTATTTAGATAATAACATTATCCTTTTCTTTAACATGATAAACTAATTAATTGACTTATTTCACATTCACTCAGACTTGAATTCTTAAGATTACCTCTACTTAGAATGCATTATGATTTTTAGTCATTATATAGCTTATATTGCCAACATTTTATTTATGATTTTCAAGTCTGTTTTTATAAGTAAAGTTGTTATGCATTTTTTCAGGCATCATTTCTGTCTAATTTCGTCTAGAGTTATACAAACCTCTAAAATGAAACAGAGTGTTCCATTTCTTGATCTGTGATCTGAGAGAGCATGAATATGTTATAATCTTTGAAAGAGAAATTATTCTTAAACTAAAAATTGTTTATACTTTATATTCTTATTAGGGAGGGTGTATGAACTTCTGATTAAACATTTCAATACTAAGAATTTTATTATTTCTTCTCTGAATCACAGATCTCTTACTATTCCTTGCACCATCTACTATTAATCCTTAAAGTTTTATTTTTCTGATTTCATCATTTGCTACCATGCTTTCCTAGTATTTTTTTCCCTTGCAGATGTTTTTACTATCTTGTCAGCCCAGGATAGTGATGTTTTCTAGGAGATTTATTATAATGCATACAGGACCTATGCATTTTTCAAAATACATATTTTAAAATAATACCAGAAAGGAAACACACTAATTTGAGCACCAAACTCTTGTGTAAGAGTTGATTTCTTTGTTAAGTACTGATTGCTATTTCCACTAAATCCAAGAGCGAAAGCTCTGGAAAAGCAACTAAGAACAATGAACTAAGTTCTTCCATCTCCACTGACTTACAGAAATTTGTTCAAAGTTGATTAATATGATATCATTTTTCACATAATTTCTAGTTGGTAGATATTATGTCTTATATGCCATGGTGGTTGACTAAATTTAAGGAATTATGAGAGCCCCTTTATTATAGTCTGAAGGTATTAATTTTATTGATATAATACATACTCTAAAAGATGTTAAGTTGGACATACATATGGTTATAAAAATACTAGCCTCTGAAAGTGATAGAGGAAACATTTTCTTAAAAATATTTCCTCAAGTTCCAAATAATTAATATGTCAATAAACACCTGTTCAAATCTAGTCTTCCTAAGATTATCTTTTAATGACGCTGTCTTTAATAAGGTGTTTTAAATTTATCAAATAGTTTACGCCAATTTTGCTGCTCCTCCATCCTCCCAGGAGAAAAACAAATTTTAAGATAACATAAGAATTCTGTGTTCTGAAGTTATGCAACCTTTACATCTAAATTGTTTTATATAAATCAGAGGTCACTAAAATAAAGCCTTATTGATACAAATGGTTTGTTCAAAAGATTTTATTCATTAATTAGTTCAAATTACTTAGAATGTTAAAAAGAATGTTAAAATGCTTATATTTTATTGAGAATTTCCACTTTTCTGAACATTCTTGCTCCACAATACATAGTCTGGGATAGTTGTAGTGAACAACAGTTCTTTTCTAATTTGAGGTTTTTTATATTCAAAGAGAAATGTTATTAAGTAATTAACTGCAGTGTGATATCAACTTACTAATTTCAGAAAAAGCTGCAAAACTGGAAGTGTTTCATCTGAAATCAAAAGGTGTTTCTTTGAGGAAAAAAATGTTTCTGCCTTAATTTTTAAACTTCGAGAGTCCATGGGTCCACAGTTTTGGCAGGCAGCATAATGAAGTCACACTTGAGACTTGAATTTGGAAGTAAGCTCGGCATTAGTGTTCCGTTGGCCAGTGGAGACTGGAAATGGGAGGATTTTGGCTTTGGCAGACAAAATTTTGTTTATATCAATGTTCAACACCTGCTACTGGATGAGCCACAGTGCAACACTGATGTTAGAACTGAAGGAAGTGATGCATGTGGTATTCCTAGGACCAGGGAGAATGCCAAGATTATTCAGTAAATGAATAGGAGAATTGCACATCTGAAGAAACGTACTAGCATTACCCCAAAAGTACCGCACATGTACTAATCTTCACTGAGATTTTCTTATATGTGTATGCAAGAACATACACACAACTTGTATTTTACCAGTTGATACTTCTCACGTATCAAAAGGGCACAAGTTTCCTTAATGTTCCAACTTGACTTGGTATCCAGTGTAGTAAAATAGTGAATACTATACTCTATGTGTGTAATGAATTTAAACACTCTTTAGCATTAACTGACTTTTTATCTCATAATTCTGCTCTGGAATTATTAAGAATAAAATGTGTGGTAAAATGGTATCACATAATAGCGAGAAATTGAATGATTAGGAGGGGACAGCAGCATTCCTTCACATTCCCTGCCAGCCAGCCACCAATGCCATGCCAAGTAAAAACATGACTAACTGCTTCTTACCTTCTAAAATTACATAGTAACTGTATATTTTGTGTTGACTGTGCACAACAGGGACTGAAAATATTGTGCATAATCATCACACACGCATACAAAACCCCCTCATGTAACTACCACCGTTTTAAAAGCAAGGGAAATGAGGGTCAGGTAATGTAATAAAGGTGTAAAATGTCCCAGATTAAATAGGTCAGATTTCTACCATACTACATTGTACTTTAAATCTCTACTATACTACCCTGCTGTTTAGAAGGAACAGATAGTTCCCCAAACTTAGATGCTTCCCCAAAGCAATAACAATGTTGAGTGTTAAGACACACTGTCTCTGGGTAAAATAACTAAGTCTAGTAGGCTGCAGGAAAGAGATCTTCATGAGCATGAGAAAATAAGGCAGAGGGAAATCAAAGTAACTATTTCAAAAATACGAGAACCCAAATTTTAACATTTGAGAACCCTGTGAACAAGAAAGACAAAATTGGGTCTTGTATATTTCATTAAAAAAAAAAAAACTAGCACAGAAGTTGATTATCTGAAAGAGATCTTAGTACTCTTACTCTTTGTGATTGATGGCAACAGGGCACACAGCTGTCTGCTTTGCAAGTTATGGAAGGAATGCTGATGACTTTGGACCTCTGGCTAAGTCCTAAGCATAAATAAAGCTCAATACTCATTTAATTAATTTGATATTTTTCAACTGTGTGGTATAAGTAGTAAAATAAGCTTGAGTAAAAACCGGGACAAGAAGAAATAAAATAAATCACCAACACATCTGTTACTATGTGGGGGAGGGGGGACTGTTTAGTCATATAATTCTGTCTGTTTTACCCTTGTGCATATTTGTATAGGACATAATTTCATCTCTGGTTAATATTGAGTGTATGTCAGAACTGTAAGAAAAAAGCAGTAGTATCTCATAATAAAGCATTTAAAATACATTTTAGAAATAAGAAATATGACTGAATGAAATAAAGGCTATGAAGGCATAGAGGCTGGTGAGAACTTACAGAAGGTACCTGTCCTGCAGAAGAAGACTGCACTGACTGTTAATTAATAGTGCCTGGCTTTTGATACTCTATCTCTGTTTTTCAAATATAGTTGCAAAAGGTCACTTTTCAGAATAAGTCACTTTAATTTACCTAAACTAAATCTAAGACCAGATTCACATTAGAAACAATTAATCCAATCATTAAGAAATGACGAATCTTCAATTTCATCTGCTTGGTTCTTTAATGCAATGACATAAACTTGGATGGTACCAAAATTTACAGAGACTCTTGATTTAAACAGTGTGGATTAAAAATTGCAACATAGTAAACCTAACAAGCTCAGCAGCTCAGCGGAGGCCTTCATGGCAGCCTTACAAACTCAGAGATAGAAAATAACCACATAGAATGGTCTGAAATTAACACTTCCTAACTAAAAGCAATCATGGCCGGTAGTCATACTGGGTCAATATATTCTCTGACAAAGCTCAATCTTCACCTTCACTGAGTCAGTCTGTGTTCTTTTTACATCATAACATACCTTTGGAATGTTAGAGTAATACCCTTTTTTCAAGGCCCCTCAAGGTACAATTTCCCAACAGAACACCAGACCACAGGACCCCTCCTTGCATATTCTCTATATGCTGTAAATGTTTGTTGATGACTATCCCATACCCACCAGTGTAAAAGAAGTATGCATCTCTTTGCTTTACTTTATATCCAATCTCAGAGATTTCCCTGCTTTGCTTTACTTTGCTTCTCTAATCTATCACCAATAATTTCACATAACCCCCCCTTGATTCTGATGTATAAAGGAAGTAGTGAAACTGCCTCTTTTCAAAGCATTTTCTCAATCTGTTGAGATATTGCTGCCTGGCAATTGTCATCAGTTTGGCTCCAGTAAACTCATTAAAACTATCCACAGGTTTGGATGTTTCTTATTTCAACAAGAGTCACTTACTCCATGATCCAATGTTACTTTAGGTAACTGAAATATTACTGAGTAAATAATGGAAGAAATGTTTTCTATTTCAATAAAATCATAACAAAAATGATAGATCTCTATCATACTTCAGAATAAGCATATTTACAGAACAATGAAGATAATGCCTGTCAGGACAACAATCAACCTCAGTAATAATTTAAATGTTACTCATCATTGTTAATCAAGTCTATTTTCCTTCATGGGCAACCTCATTTCAGCACCCAAGAGTGAAATCTTTTTTATTAATTTGTACTCACTACCTGACAAGTTGCATAAGTCATAAGAAAACCAAGTGTTGGATGGGACTGGAGAGTATTGTGGTAAGTGAAATAAGCCAAGTGGTGAAAGACAAATACCATATGATCTCACCTATAAGTGGAATGTAATCAACAAAACAAACAAGCAAGCAAAATATAACCAGAAACATTGAAATAAAGAACAAACTGACAACAACCAGAGGGGAGGGTGGAGAGGGATAGTGGGGGAAAAGAGGGGAAGGTCCATCAAGGAATATGTATAAGGGACACATGGACAAAGCCAAAATGGGTAGTTCAGGGGTGGGAGGTGGGGAAGGGTAGGGGGTGGAATGGAGACAACTATACTTGAACAACAATTAAAAAAAGAAAAAAAAACTTAAAAAAACAATAGGTTCTTTTGGGTGGATACACATAGCTTCTAATAATAGTTAGAAGTGGGTGAGGGCTAAAATTCTTCTCCCTCCAAATTTTGCTACTTAATGGTATGTTACAGTAAAACCAAGTCTGAGAATTAATTCTGTACCACATAAAATATCTGTCAGTTAGTAGAGACCAAAAAGAAACATATTCTCTACTCTGTAAAAAGATTATATTTAATTTATTATATAAATAAATGTGTGCACACACACACAAAAAAAAAGAAGAAGAAGAAAAGAAAACCAAGTGTTAATACACCCAATTTCCTGAAATGCATCAAAATCGATCTGTAGCGGTGTCTGGTTGGTCATTGGAAGCCATGACAGTATGGGAACAGAAACGAAAACTAAATGCTAAGAATACAGAAAACAGAGTTTTGACAAGGAAAGTGTATTTCACATTGTGGTATTTGAATAAGCTGTCCTGTAAGTGCTTCATCTCTATTGTATATATTAATAAAAATGGGTCTTGTTGCTAGACAAGAAATTAGCAGTAGTGATGTAGGTGTATTTCTGACATATACTATTCCTAGTGGACCAGAACCTAATCCACTGAATCTAATAAATAATCCAGGATACTTGGACAGTTGGTGTCAACAAAAGATTGGCAGAAGACAAGCTGGAGGTGGAGGTTAAGGGGGTGGTGAACTTGAACCTTTGGAGGAGTAGGGAAGAGAGCGAAAAGATTCTGAATTTTGAATCAGCAAAAGAGGGCTGAAATTCTGGTTTCCAATAGAAGTTAGATGACCTTGTGCATAGCAATATCCTTTGAGCTTCAGTTGCAACATTGTAGTATGTTAAATGGGGTTTTCTGAAAACATTAAATGAGATAATATATAAATACGCTTATCACAGTCTTGAGCACCTCCTAAATGATCTGTCTCAAGTACTGAAAAAGGAGTAACAGCATATACTTGACCATAAGTACTGCATCAGAATGTACACATGAATTTGACTTGAATTCATGATTGGAATTATAAAGCCCTATTTGCCATCTTTCCCTTCTTTCTTTTCAAAAAAGGTCATGATGTCTGAATATACTGACACATGATATTCAAATAGAAACACCAAATTTAAATTTTTACATATCTCTGTTGTTTGCTGTAAGCCATTAGCAGTTAAGGATAGCAGCACTGTGGGAAAGTGATGTTTGGAAGCAATGGTCTCAGATTATTGATTACTTAGTCCCCATAGGAAAATTAAAATCATGTCCCTATTAACACTTTATTTTTCTTATTATGTAAGTAATTATATTTACTGCATAAAAAGAAAATTGGAAAACACAGATTAGCAAAAAGTTTAACTAAAGAACTCAAGAAAATTATCCCAAGAAAAAATACCCTACCACTGATAAAAGAACTGTATTACCAGTGCCAAAATTGAATTTACAATTCAAATGCTTTTGAAGGTAAATATCCATAATAGTTACCTCTATTTATACTGTCATCATTACCAACATTTTCTTACTGTCTGCTGTGCTAGCCATAATTTTAGGTAGTTTATATTCATAAGTCCAAATTCTGTACACAAAATGGAATTTTTTTCATTTTACTATGCTTAGTTTATTTTTATTAAACTAAGCATAGTAAAGATTTAGAATAATTCCCAAGGTTTAAGAAAGGAGTTCTAGAAATTTACCTCTCTGCTCTGACCCAGGCCAAAGAGTTTAACCTCATGAGGTGGCTTTCTAGTCCAGTGGGTCTCAAAGTATGGTCGGAAAAGCCCTGGGGAGCTCCAGAGGCCACTTTAGCGATCAATGAGATCATCAGAATTCCTTTCATAACACCAAGACTTTGCCTTTTTCACTGTGTTGAAATATGAAGTGATGATACAGAGGGAATGTTGGGGAAAACTGCTGGTGTCATGGCACCAATAAAGGCAGTGGTAACAAACTCCGGTAATCGTCGTTGAATTCTCCACTATCATCCACTTGCAGAAAAATAGAAAGTCAGTTTTATTCAACACTGATAACTCTGTAACACTTACTGATTTCATTAAATCTCAATCTTGAGCATGTCTTTTTAGTGATCTTTGTTACAAAATGGGATGTGTACCTGAAGCATTTTTGCTGCATACTGCAGTGTGACAGTCTCCAGAAAAAAAGCTTTTTAAGTTGTAAGCTGATCCAGTATTTTTTCTCATGAGACACCATTTTTACTTGAAATTATTATGGATAGATAAATTATGGTAGATCAGACTTTGGTATTTATGAGATATTTCTCAAACATATGCAATGTAGCACTTCAAGAACATAATATGACAATCAGTTTTATATTCAAGCTTTTGAGTATAAATTTGAATTTTGAAAAAATTGCATTTGTCACAGTGAGCTTTATAGGTTTCTAATGAAAGAAAAGGTTTCTGATGAGATCAGTGGTAATATGAATAAATGTGATTTTTAAAACTATTATATAATGGACTATGTCAAAATTGGGAAAATCTGTATTAGTAAAACAATATTTTCTAAATGAGCAAGGCGTGGTACAAAATTGTGCATGGAGAAAACCCAATTAAAATGCAAGATGGGCCATTTTATTTTAACATAATAAAGTATAAAACGTTTATTAACATGGTTTCAGAGTCCACATTACAACTATTAAGAGACTGCCACTATTGGTATTATTTTGATAAACCATAATTACCTAAAATGTTTTTTAAATATATTACCCTTTTCCAACTACTCATGTGTACAATGACAGATTATCTTTGTATACTTTAAAAATAACAAATTTGACAGATAAATACAGAAACAGGTATGAAAATCTGGCAGTCTTCTATTAAGCCAGATGTTAAAGAAAAATGAAAAATAGACGATGCCACTCTTCTCACTAATGTTTTTCTTTGAAATATATTTTAATAAAATATTTAATTTGGTTAATATATTATAGGTTTTTTAAATTAGTTTTACATAAGTTAATACATCTTTTTTTAAATTTCTCAGTTTTACTGCTGAGTAAAACTTTTACTGAAGTTTTACTTCAATGGGACCACTCATTATGAAAGTTATATATCTTCACAAAGTTAAACTTGTAGGAGAGCTCAATAATATTGAAGAGTATAAAGGGGTTCCAAGACCAAACCATTTCAGAACCTCTGTTCTGGTCCAGGTTTAAGTGGGGATAGTAATGAGAGATGGCTGGAACCATCTATAAGTACACTAAATAATAACTATTTCTCAGGTCTTGAAACTGGAGATGCCAGTTAATGATGGAGCATCAAATCTGGAGAATAGATCAATAAGCACCATTTCAGAGAATTTTAAGTTTTCCAGTAGAATCTGAGAAGGTGACCATTTTTTAACCTAAGTCAGCGATGTCTTTTTTGTATGTGTTGGTATGTGCATGTCTAGTTTTCCACTATGGACAGCATATCAGTGATGCTAATCTGGTTGATAAAAGCACAAACAGAAAGCTAGTATGTTTTAAGATTGAGGAAGAGAAAAATATTTGTACTATCATCATTGAGTATCTGCTACATACGGAAAAGGTAAACCCTTTCTTCCATGGAGGTGGAATCTGGCCAAGCCACCTTAACTTCTTTGTCAAATGGCCCAATTACACTTTACACTGCCCCATGCATATTTTCTGGAACTTAGTGTCAGATTCCTATTCTCACACTTACACTCATATGTCTACCAGGCAGCAGTCACAGTATGGCTATTGTGGATAAACAGATAAACCAAACAGACAAAACTCGCTGATCTAGCTAAGTGAGATAGGTTTCAAAACTTATAAAGCAATAATTGAAAGTACAATAGAAATATGCAAATCCACAGTCAGAGTTAAAAATTCTAACAAATCTTAGTAAGTAATAGAGCAAGTAGAAAAGAAATGTAAGGAAGTAGATGTTTGAATAACAATTTTAAAAGCTGGTCAATCTTACATACATGGAAAACTATGCCCAACAACTTTATAAGTACACATGGAACACTTATCAAAATTGTCCATATGGTAGGCAATAAAGCAAGTTGCAGCGAACTTTAGGATACTAAAATCATATAGGCTGTATGTTCTTGGACACAGGAGAATCAGGCAAGATATCAATAACACAAATATAAGCAGAAAACCCAAGTGGCTTAGAAATTAAGCAATCCTTCTAAATAACCAATGCATCAAAAATAAATATTAAATCAAATATAAAATATTTTAAAATTAATTGTCATGAAAGGGTGACATAGCAGTACTTATGGAAAGTAGCTAACGTGATGCTTAGAGGAAAATAATAAACAAATATGTTAGAAGAAAGACAAAATTTCAGTAATTTAGCTTCTATTTCAAAAAATTAAAAAAATAGCAAAATAAAATTAAATAAAATTTTAAAAAGAAAATAAATATACGGTCAAAAATGAAATAGGATACAAACATGCAGAAGAAAATGTCCAATGGACTCTTTGATATACTTTTTTGTTTGTTTTAATTTTCTTTTTTTTTTTTTAGTATTTTGTATTGTTGTTCAATTACAGTTGTCCCCATTTTTCCCCATTACTCTCCCCTGCTCTACCCACCCCCATCCCACATCCAATTCCCCCACAACCCCACCATTGTCTTTGTCCATGGGTCCTTTTTACCTGTTCCTTGACTTGACCCTTCCCCTTCTTTCCCCCATACATTTCTTATGTAATTCATGAGTTTTTTAAATATATTCTTTAATTATTTAGTATGGGACATTTATACAATACATGAATATTATGTAATACATAAAGTATATAGTATACTTTTATATAATAGATGTATTACATAATATATGAAATAAATACAAAGTAAGCTTCATTTTCTCTTAAAAATTTAGCTTGCAAAGAACTAAAATAATCCACAGCGATATCTGGTGAGGCTACTTATTCAACCCAGTTAAATCAACACAGAAGTTATGCATTTGTGTTTCTGCTTAGTCTCCATCATTTCTATGGACCTATACACACAAACTATGATTCAATTCCTCCCATTAGCCAGTACATTTGAAGTTTGCTAATAAGTGCAAACTCCAATAAAGTCAAAAACCAAGAGATAATACAAGAAAAAAAATGTAAGGGTAATGAACTAATTCTTTAGACCATGATACTCCTGTTTTATCTTGGAAACATGGACACAAGATTATTTCACATGGGTCCATGATTGCTCAAGACTGCTAATACTTAAGTTGCTACATAGTTAAAACTAGACCTTTGATTTTTCTTATAGTCAGTCACTGCTCTTTTCAGAGCCATAATAATGTTACATAATTATATTGAATTATGTTAAACTAACTGTGAGAAATAAATACCAACCAAGCAACTTCTGATTATTGCTACATCTAGTGTTACTTTCCATGGGTGGCCAGCAAACTATTTTTAGAGACTTTAAATGTGTGTGTGTGTGTGTGTGTGCGTTTCTAGATTAAGTCATACTGTGTGGGAATACTTGAACTAATTTTTGGTCCATGCAAAATTTACAGAACAAAAAGAATAATTTGAGTCCTAAGCAAGAAAGTGATGCAGTGTAGTCTTCCATTGTATAAAAGTGAAATAAGCCAGAGGTGAAAGACAAATGCCATATGATCTCACCTATAAGTGGAACCTAATCAATAAAGCAAACAAGCAAAATAGAACAGGAGACATGGAAATAAAGAACAAACTGACAGTGACCAGGGGAAAGGAGGGAGGGGGATAACAGGAGAAAGCAGGGGGAGGGGCAAGTCAAAGAACATTAGTATAGAGGACCTATGAGCATGAACAACTGCATGGGGATTGACTATGGGATGGGGTGGGCAGGGCAGGGGAGAGCAACAGGAAAAATGGTGGACAACTATAATTGAACAAAAGCAGTATTAAGAAAAACAAAGAACAAAGAAAGAACGTGGTACATAGCAGAGTTGCTTTTTTTGCTTGTTATTTCTGGGGACAAATAACACACTTCCGTGAGTGCTACAAACTGGAAATGAACACATGCTGTTGGCAGGCCGGCTTCCCTCAACGCTTCTCTCATGGAACTGCAAGTCCTAATTGCTTTGTGTTCTTCTATACCTCCCTCTGCAGGCTCTGGCTATAAGTGCTTAGCTAAGCTGCACTTACCACACATATAGCGAGATAAACAAAGCCAACAAAATTAATTTGACTTTTTGAATTCAGTTATATTGTAAACATAATCTGAAAACAATAATACAAAAAACACCTAAGGTGCATGTGAATCACCATTTTAGATATATTCCAGAGGTTGAAAAGTTATTCCCTTCCAACTGAATTTGGTATTCCCATATCCTGTGTTTTACTAATATTTAAAATTGATTATTTTTAAAAAGCCATAATTCTGTTTCCTCTATTCCCCACAATTTCTTTTCTAGTCTCATGTTTAAATGTGAAGATCTGACAATCACTGGTCTGGAATTCTTCCTTCTCAACACTCTGTTGGAGGTGGGGGGGGTACTTGGCTATTTTAGATGGGGTGTGAGCACTGCAGTTCACTATATAACACAATTTCCAGTAGTCTAGCACTTAACTCTATTTATTTTACAATACCTAGGTGGCCTAGATAGCCCTTTTTTGTTATTTGGCCCTTGTTTTTACATTATACACTCTACAAAGATTGAACTTTTAAATAGCTCTCTCCTTTTCCATGAATCTATTGCAACTATTTGCATCTCTCTTTAAATGAAGAGTATTTTTATACTCCCTTGAGGGTTCATTAAGCCTGAGGTAATTTAATTTATTTCCTAAAAGCTAATGGAACAAACAATTATGCTAAAGAAAACAACCACAGCAAAATTTAATTTTGTTTTAATATTAATGACACCAGTATATGTGAAGAGATGAGAGAATAAGGAACCAGGGTATGTAATATTCATAACTGGTCACCTTATTTATATGAAAGCATTTATACTATTACTTATCATATGAAAAGTCAAAAAAATAATTATTCATACCAAATAAGAACCCAGGCAGTACACTTGTGACATATTATTGGCAGACTGGAAAAAGCATTTAGGTTATCTTTGGATAGGATGGTTACAAATTGACACTAAAATTATTCATCCATTAAGGATCTACTGACATGTCATCATGTCATAGAAATTAATAGAAAAGAAATCATTCTATTTAGAGATATTCCATTTAGTCCTACATTTTTCTCCAGAAATATGTCTATTACCACCCAGCCTGTATGTTTGACTAAACTAATCCTCACAATCTTACTTCCTTGACCATCCAAAATAATTATTTTAAGTACAAAAAGAGTCAGGCCCTGATAGGGCCCTGAATTGATAGATTGTTCTAAAACTTTTCAGTGGAATGAGTATGGGCTGGCCTATATCACAAGAAACCAGGAGACGAATTAATGAATTCGATTTATGGAGACAACCATATCACCGCTAAGACTGAGGGAGGTAACTGACTAAGATGACATCTGACCCTGTGGTTACGGGGTATGAACTGTACAATTCCTAAGGCCAGGATTCCCAAAGGAACAGTAAGAAAGCCATAGAAGTGGCAACACCCTTGCAATGAGAAACCTGAGACTGGACAACGTGCAAAACTCCAGGCAGGCAGTCAACTGCCAGATAATTAAATAATAGGTAAAGAAGACTCCTGCAAAGGTTTGCAGTTCTGGTGCAGCCCTGCAGTCACTGGGCAAAGAAGAATAAGAAATGCAGGCAAAGAGGCATGAAGAGAAGGGCTGAGAGAGGCATCAGGACTGTGATTCAAGGATTGGCAATTCACACATAATATTAACATGGGAGCAAAGCTAACTTTTCTTGGAGATACTTCTCTTATTATTGATGAACTAGCACTAGTAATAATGATGATGCATCAGTATGCATATCAACCCTGAAAAGTATTTGCACTGAAACAGAGATGAGGCAACAGGTTCAGAAAAATTGAGTTAGCAAGAGATTCTCCTATTGCACCTTAACAGTAAGTAATCTCAGAGGCTGAGATGGTGATTTGACTACATGTAGATGCTGAGTAAAGTCACTGGGAGAGAAGAGAGCCGTGATCACTGGAAACCAGCAAATGAACTCATACACAGGAAACCAATTTGTGTTATCTAAAGTAGCAAAAAAAAATAAAAATAAAAAACAATGACCAAAACTCATTAACTGACAGAAATACATTTCATTATTTATGCATTGTCAAGTAGCTGCCACAACAAATCCAAGTATTTATATACAAAAATCCAAATTAATGCACAAGCATGTCTGTACGGCTGCATTGTAGGTCATAATGTTTAGGGCTTAAATTCACAAGGAAGGTGGGGCAAAAGTGGGTTTACATTTGTTTGTATGGAAAATAATACAATTATTAATAAATAATAATGTAAGAATAAACTTTGTGATGCATGTACTCACAACTGTAAGCCTACTTTTGCCCCACCCTGTATCCTTAATTACGTTCCATTTTGATATCTACATAGTTAGTTGGAAGTTGTGGATTAGTAATAATGGAAAAAATGCCTCAAATTGTATTCTTAATATTCTTACTACCTTCATAGTTCTATCAAATAGCACAAGAATATCTTTGTTGTCGCTTGAAGACTCAGTAAGAAAAAAAATGGTTTTTCATGACATCGGGGTTTTACTTCTCAGGGGTCAGCCAAAGAAGACTGATGATGAGCAATACCTTCACTCGCCCAAAGCTCTGACGGGACACAAATAGATTTATCAAAACTAAATCAGTAACTGACTTTAGTACAAAACATGCAATTAATCCAAAGGTCTACAGCCTCTGAAGATAAATGACTGTCAGGAAGCCATCCTTTACTAAAAGAATGTTTCATCTGAAAGGCACAGAACAATACCAAGCTCTGCTGTGAAAGCTAACATAATGGCAATGGCTGGTTTCCAAGAAGTGTGTCTAATTTTCTATGACTTTTTATGAAAACTATAAATTCAGTACATTGTTTATTAGGCAAAAATGCTGCCAGATACATGACACTAATAAAGATAACCTCTGTGCATAAGAGCAATGTCAGTGTGCCTTCCCAAGGTGTCTTGAAATTTGTTTTGAAAAATAATTTTAGTAATTTATATAAAAAAGGCATGTTAGGTCATGTTGAGTATGTATTCCTTATACAGTACAATGATGAAGTTTGATTTTCGAATTTTCACAGGCTTCTTCCCATTACTCTTTTAAAACCATTATGGGGTACTGCACTTTGATTACATTATAAGAGTTACCTCTTATAGTCCCCAGGTATAGAGTTGTAAAGTAAATGGGATATTCCACTTCATATGAGTAAGGGAATATGAGGGGCAACACAGTGATGGGAATTAAAAATGTGACTCTGGAGACAAAATATGCTCAAATCTCTATTATTTCACTTACTAATTAAATGACCTTGGGCAGGTTGTTAAAGCTCTTTAAGCCTTGGTTGCTTCACTGAAAATGGAGATAATAGTACATACATTACTAAAAGTTGCTATAATTAAATATAATAATCCCTATAAAGGATTTAGTTCAGTGACTGCTCAATCCATTACTCTGTCTTCTGTACCTACTAAACTACATAAAAGCATAGTACCTATCTAGATTGTTCTTGCCCAGGTAACACTGATATCATACCTAGTTTTCCATGCCTTCAATAACTGCAGATATCCATTTGATAGTGATGTATCAATTAGCGTATTTATTGTGAGTATCTAATTAGTGACTAGGAGATATTGCTAGTTCTTTTGTGACCTGGTCCCTATAACCCTTGTGAGCTGAGGAAAGACTCCAGACATGGGAAGCAGATACTTTGTTTTGATAACATGGTGATACCTACAATGATATATGCATTATCTCCCATATTGTCTATAAAACAAAGCCCCAAACCTATTTTCAGTATCTAGGTTCAGTCTCAGTCTTGTGGCTACTTTCATTTCTAATCTGACTGCATACTTCCATCTGTTGGATGACTCAGAGGCAGCAACCACAGAATTTAAGAATAGGAATTGTGGGCCAGACTGACATAAGTTCTCCTATTGTCCACATTTGAGATCGTGGACAAGTTATTTAGCCTCTTGGAACCACAGATGTCTCATAATGATCCCTACTTCACTGATTCCCTGTTAAAATCAAAGGTGTTCTTTGCAAACTGCAGACAGACTGCAGGCATACCATAAGCACTCATTAAGCAGCTTCGACTCTCAGCTTGCACTTCTGCCAAGCCTGGCCATCACCTGAGGCTACCACACTCACTCTCACAGCGACTGCTTGCTCCCCTCACCTGCTCCAGGAAGCTATTACTACACAGGCCAGCAACTCCAAACAACCTTTTAAATGCTTGGCACCTGGCTTGTAAAGCACTACATTAACCTCTCTGGTTATTTAAATATTTCACATAACTTAATATTAGGAGGTCCTTCATTATTTCCATAAGTGTAGACACAAGCAGGCTTTTTACATTTCTTTTACAGCAGCTCATTTCTTGGAAAACTGACTAGAAATTATCCTTCTAGTTGGTGATCAATAGATCGATGTAAGTTAAGGGAGAGACCAAACTGGGAGGGAAAGAAGGAAGAAGGAAAGAAGGGAGGAGGAGAAGGAGGAAGAAGAAATAACGGAAGAAATTAATCTACAACAAACAGTTTTTCCTAATTCCTGAGGTGTGTCATTATTTATACCTGGAAAGATACACTGTTTTCCCCCATGATGTCTCCAAAAAGAAGATGTTGCATATTTTCAGAAGATTTGACTTCATCTGCAATCAATCTGTAACATAATTTAAACCTAACAGACACTTTTAGTTTTGTTCCCTTTTATGAGTATATGTAACACATTAATAGAACATAGTTCATTTTTCATCTTACTATGGCTTGGTTAACTAGCTTTTGCAGACAATGTGATTGCCAGTTAGTAGTTCCCTAGTGTGTACATAGGTGTTCTACAAAGTATATTTGATATAGACGAGCATTTATTTGCTTTCTTAATGGGCATAGACAGGAGGTAGGAATCTTGCTACTGAAAGTAATAGGAAAAATTCTAGATTGATGTGTTTCATCTTCTTTCCTTCTACTGCTATTATTTTTCAGGAGAGAGCGATAAAATGTCCTTTAAATTACTCTCTTGAAAGAAAAAAAAAGAACTTTGAAGCGTTATCCCTCAAATGTGTCTGAATAATGTCAACTATCCTAATAAAAAACAGTCAGCATGTGGCTATTTCGTTACTTAAGCAAAATGTTTCGGTGACTGTTGAGCTTCCCCTCTGCATCAGTATATCTGGAATTACCAAATGATAGGACTGGCTATTCTTGAATTAGGCAAATATTTTTGTAAATGGACATATTATTTAAAAAAACAAAACCTGAAAACTCAGACTGCTTCCTTGTGCATAAGTTTCCCATTAAGAAATATAATAGCATATCAAACTGTGTTAATTTAACATTTAATTTTTGTTTGCTAACCAAGAAAACCCCATAGATTAAAACACACTGGGCTCACTTGTCACCAGGAAGCATGAGGCAACACACCCTGGGATCCACGTTAGTGATACTGTCATTTCAGGGAACGTATGGTGTGTCTAGTATTTTGTAATAAATGCAATATATAAGTGTTTTCAACACAGGGCTGCTTTGCTGTGAAATAGAAGCAGGTTTCTAAAAATAAGGTAAATAAAATATCTCTAAATGTATAGAATATACTAAATTGAATAGGCCATGCCAGTCTTAGGTAAAATATAATCACTGAGCCACTTCCCTTTGGATTTATTACCTATTTCCATGTGGAATGCCTTTTTCCCAAAGTTGTACTATTCAAATTCTGCCCATTATTCAAGTTCCAGCTCCCCAAGAGCATTTTTTTGAGCATGTGCATAAAACGTAATAGAGATTTCAGAGTATCAAGTTTATTTGGTATTTTTCCAAGACAGTTTCAATAGATTAAAAATGTATATCACTTTAGATTAAAGCATTCTCTCTCACCCCCAGCTTTACTAAAATAAATTGCTCTATTTTAAATGTTTAATCCTTTAGTCTAATTAAGGGATTTCTATCTTGGTTTGACTATAAAGGATGCTCAGAGCTAATGGGGCATTTTGTTTAAAATATTAAATTCAATTTACTGTGCATGAAATTTTACAACATGGAAAACATTAGGCCTTATTATTGAAACACTAGTCAAATATGGTAATTATGGAAAATACTAATAAATAAATAAATCTAGCTCAGTCTCTGTAGGTAGAGTAATATGTAGGTAGATAAACTGCAAAATAAATATTTCAATATTTTGAAATTTAAGATATTTAAAAAATGATATAGGCAGCATGGCATAATAGAACGCTGGATAGGAAACACAATAGTAACCATCAACCTAGGAGCTAATATTTCATTCTTTTTCTTTATTATTTAATAATACATACATGCATAACCATGTACAACTGGCCATAATTTACTAAGATTTATTTTTTACTTTCCCTGTTTTTCATATTTTATTCTTCTTTCCATTTTGATTGTTTTGCTTTTCTCTTATTCACTCATATCACACTATCTCATATTCCACATTAACAACCTGTGTGATCTTTATACATAATATGAATATATAATTACACAAATGCATACTCTCCAGTATTTTTCCCTGGAACACACACACATATGTACACATGCACATATACATATACAAACCTATGTATAAACTGTTTTATAAGAGGTGAAATCAAAATGTACACATTTACCTATACCCTAATTATTATTTTTAATTTCATCTCTTGGAAATTCTTTCAAGTCATTGGAAACATTTCTAATTATTAATATTTTTTTACTGATTGCAAAACTAATATTTCAACTTCATAGTACTCAATGAAATTTAATTATTCTTCTATTGATGCTGATTAACCTTATTTTTAAATTCTAGCAGTATGAAACTAACATCCTTGTACACATATTTTTATGTACGAGTAACTTTTTTACACATACTTATTGAAACAGGATTGCTGAGTATGAATTTAACTTTGTATTTTTCTGAAAATTACAGGATTTAAAGAGTATCTTTTCACATTTTGTTTGGCAATTAAGACCTTCCCTTTAGCCCTGTCTGGCATAGCTCAGTGGATTGAGCATGGACTGCGAACCAAAGTGTTGCCAGTTTGATTCCCAGTCAGGGCGCATGTCTGGGTTGCAGGCCAGGTCCCCAGTAGGGGACATGCAAGTGGCAACCTCACATTGATGTTTCTCTCCCTCTCTTTCTCCCTCCCTTCCCCTCTCCAAAAATAAATAAATAAAATGTTAAAAAAAAAAAAAGACCTTCTCTTTAGAGAATGTCCTATTCAATCATTAGCTATTTTTTCTTTTGGTTTGTTTGGCTTTTTTTGCAAATTCAAAGCGGCTTTTTATACATTATGGATATTTACCCTATAACTGTCATTAGTGTTTCAGTTTTTAATATCTTTACTATATTATATGAAATTTTTAATATATTGTACTATAAATACAGATTTATAGAATTAAGTGTGCTACTCTTTCTTTTCTGGCTCCTGGTTTTCCTCATAGAGAAATTAAAACTCTCTAAGTGCTATAATAAAAATTCAGAATACTAAATTTTTTTGTAAAAATTTTTCTAATAATTGCTCTGACTGGTGTGGCTTGTTTGGTTGGGCAACATCCAGTAAATTAAAAGGTCAGGAGTTCAATTTCCTGTCAGAGCACATGTGTAGGTTGTGGGTCTGATCCCTGGTCTCGAAAGGCAACCCATCAATGATTCTCTCTCACATGGATGCTTCTCTTACTCTTTCTCCCTCCCATCCCTCCCTCTCTCTAAATATCAATAAGCATGTCCTTCAGTGAGGGTATGAAAACAAGTAGATAATAAACACAAACATAAACAACTAAATGAATAAACAAATTTTTCTGATAATTATTTTAATACCTTGCATGTAAATGTATTAATCTATGCATTTGTACATGAAGTTAAAATTCTAACTTATATTGTGATAACACAGTTTTACAGTCATTTATTAACAAATTTTTCCATTAGCCACCAATTTGGAATATTAACTATATTTTAGGAAAAAATCCTTATTTTTATAATTATAATTTACTAGAGTTTTGTTCTATTTTATACCTTTTTTTCTTTTTAAATTTATTGATGCTCTGTTTTTATCTGAATTCCATTTCAGTGCTTTTTCTTAATGTTCATCTATAAGGTATAGCCCCAATATCATTATCCTGTTTCATAATCTTCTTAGCTTGTTCAGATATTTGTTATTCCATATAAAGTTTGGGAATTTTTTCCAATTAATAAAACACTTGTAGTATTCTAACTAAAGATGCATTAAATTTATATACTGATTTTAGGAAAATTTATCTGATATTAAATCTTCCCATAAATGAAGACAAATATCTTTCCATTTGAACAAATCTCAATGTATATTCTTCAAAGTATTTTATAATTTAAAAAAAATAAATATGCCATTTTCATATAAAATTATTAAGTATTCCATTTGGCTGTTACTCTTGTGAATGAAATATTATTCTAAGTATTGGTTTTAACTGCTTGTATGGAAAAATGTAACTGTTTTTTTCCCTATATTTTAAAAATGGAAACTCAGTGCTTGAGTTTCCATTAAATGTGTATGTTCATGTTTAACTTGTTTCCAAAATGTTTATTGCAAAATAAGAAAAAGGACACATCTCAAAAATTAATTAATAGTTACATGTTTATAAAACCACTGGAACAAAAGAATTCCTATTACATTACATATGAGGTCTGTCAGGAAAAAGTTCATATATTGCTAATAATAATGAGAACAGTTTGCACAACATGGATATAACCTGGCAAACAAGGACAGTGGAATATGCATGTGTGAATAATGACAACTTCACTGTACTAGTCAGTGGGGGTGGTAGACACTGTTAAGTGAGTATGTGTACTGTGTAGCCATTGCATTCATAATGACTGAGTGAGTAGAGCAATATATCTGCATCAGATTTGCAAATTTGCATTAAGATTGAACATTCCTCTGTGGAAGCAATTGGGATGATTCAAAAGACTGAAGCTGTGGGCAACTGGTGATTGGCAGCTTCATCATAACAATGCGCCTGCTCAAGCATCAAGTCTCCTGCAGAGTTTTTTGGCAAAACATCAAATCACCTAGGTGACTCAGCCCCCTAGAGCTCAGATTTGGCACCCTGAAATTTACGGTTTTTCCCAAAACTGAAATCACCTTTGAAATGGGAGAGATTTCAGACCATTGATGAGATTCAGGAAAATATGAAGGGGCAGCTGATGGCGACTGGGAGAACTGGGTGAGGCCCAAGGTGCCTACTTTGAAGGGGACTGAGGTGTCATTTTCCTATGCACAAATTTTTTTATATTGTGCATCTTCTTCAATAAATGTCTGCATTTTTCTGAGTGCATGGCTGAACACTTTTTGGACAGAACTTTTACTGTAGAGACTGACCCCTAAGCCACATTACCCCACTTATGTCAAATAAATATAATATACATTTCCCCACGTCTCTTTCCCCAATTCTGTTGACTGGTAGCTGCTGGCTTTGTGCATTCATAAGCCTTTGCCAGCAGAGGCAGCGGTTGAGAATCTTCGTCTCACTACCACTGGCATCAGAGAGATCCATCTGCCCCTCATCTCATAGCACACTTTACATTGCCTTGCACCTGAATGGGGTCAAGAAAATGAAATGAAATCCCATGTTAACCACTTACATGACCAAGTAGGAAGCTGGAAACTTTTTAAAAATGTATTTGTGGATAATATTTTGAAAAAGAGGGAAGGGGAGCAGGGAAGAAAAGAGAGAAGGATGGAAAAAGTCAAGAAAGAGAGAAAGATAGTGCTAACTTTGACAAGAGGACAAGTCAGCAGGTGCACCAATCAACTGTCTCAGGCCAATGAGTGTGCAAGGGCCAGTTTATGACAGCACATAGCCTGTGTTTCTGTGATCATGTTTCCCACATGCTATCATAAAAGTTTTCCTGAATTTATTATCAGGTACATATTGATCTTTCAGAAGAGAGGAAATATCTTGCTTTTTTTCCTATAATTCTGTCATCTAGCAAAAATGATTAAGCAAAAGGATTAAGCAGTATAAAAAGTATTCATGTGGATGATATTTACAGGTAGTTAAGTCTTTAAATAAAATGAGAATGTTTGCTTGGGTTCTACAGCACATATGTTTAGTACTATAATTGTGAGGATATTGTGTTATTTGGAAATACCCACCAAGTGTGTAAATCCAAATAACTAGTATGTATGTCAGTAGCAAAACACTGAAAATTGACAGTTATTTTATTTATTGTATGCTTAATTGTGAGTAACATTTTGTTTTATAATATCATTATATTGTATGATATGTCAACATGCCCAAAACATCAACCAATTTTTCTATGGTAGATTTTGTGAAGTTGTAGACATTTCTCCCAAAGCATTGTTATTCTTCATTACATATATGGCACAATTACCATGAATATTTTAAAAGACAAGTAGCCATTTTTGAGACATTATTTTTCTTTTTCAAGAATGCATGTTAACACTGTAATATAACCATGTATTAGTTATACTCCTACTCTTTAAGGAATTAAACTTCTCCCTGACTAGTTTGATAGTAATTGGATAAAAAGAAGATAGCATCACTTCTAGACTCTCTGCATTGAATTAAATCATTTTTTTCTATCGCTTTTATCATTGACAATACCTATTATAGCTACAGAATAAATGCAATACATCTATGCACACTGCTTGAAAAAAGCAGGAAACAAAATTTTGTTCCCATTCTAAGTTGATTTAGGAACTGACAGCATGTTTTCTTTGATGTTCTGTTCTACACTACAGCTTCTATTTAAGACCCAGTAAAAGTAGAGAAAGGAGATCAAACATTCAACAAAATAAAGGTGTCTTCTTCAGTTAAATGAACCTTTGGTTTTTAATGTCAGAACAGGAGTCCTGTTGTATAAAAAACACAGTTTTGTAGTCATTGAAAAGACAACAGACTAAAAAAAATTTTAAAACATTACAAGTTTTGTCTATAACTGAGAAGGCAAACTTCTAAAATGCAACCCAGTTACTTCAATCTATGCCAGGACTGACCTATTAGATCCTCAAAGAAAATTTATTCCAAAAGCAAAAGTGATTCGCTGCTCTTCAAATAATATAATCTACTGAACTTGCTCTAGCATTAATATACTTCCTGATTTTCCATATTATTTATTTTCATCTAAATTGAGTTTATAAGTTCAACAGTTTGGAGCCTCATGTGCCTAGTGAAAAAATGCTAAGAATGTTAAGTTGCATCTTTAGGAAGTGAAACAAACCCATTATATCCATCTTCATTTCAGCCAAGTCACCTAAGACTGGCATTCTACTTCATAACACAGTTGATTCATTAGCTATGTACTGACTGACTAGCTAGTGCCAATGACAGAGGCCATCACGGGCTTGAAAGGCAGAGAAAGCAAAAAGTTTTCTTAGAGCCTATTCATGTTTTGAGTAAAAGTACAAGGAAAAGCACACACAAAGGAGCTAAGACAGAAGTTTCGGCATGCTACTACATTATAAAATTCCAGATGCCTGTCAAAAATAGTAGAAAATGCAATCCCAAAATATATCATTTTGGCTTAGGGTTATTTTGAACTGAGGGCTATTGAGAAAAAGCAGATGCACCCCCCGCCCCCCCACACACAAAAAAAACCCCTCTCTGTCTCCCCTTTGTCTAAAAGTGGGATATAAATTTGTAAAGGTACCCCCCCCTCTCTTCTAAGAAGGACTGCAGACAACTCGAGAGCCTCATCAACCCATAGACTGAGGAAAGAGAAACCTACATAGCAAACCTAGATAAAACTAGCCCCACCTACCATTAGTTTCCCCATACTGTATATTTTCCTCAACTTGCTGTCCCTAGAAACTCAAAATTTCTTCCTTTTGTTTTGTTCCCTACAAAAATATTGTTATTTTGTGAAGATGCCATATATAAGGGGAACCCAAAAAATCTTGAAATTTATTTATAAAAGCTGTGTGTTTATTGTAACATGTTTAAACTTCAGTCACCTTCAAAGTACTCCCTGTTTGATGAAATACACCAACTGAGACTTTTTTCACACTGCTCAAAAGCATTTTAGAACTCATCAATTTTGATGCCTTTTAGTGCTTCTGCCATTTCTTGTTTCTCTTCTTTCACATCAGCAAAACATTTCCCTTTCAGGACTTTTTCCAACCAGGGAAACAAAAAATGTCACATGGGGTAAGACCAGGTGTATAGGGAGGGTGGGGCATGGAGGTCATGATGTTTTTGACCAAAAACTGCTGAAAACTCAGTGCAGTATGGGCAGGAATACATGTAAATCACCCATCAAGAAATGGACAAACATATTGAAAGAGTCTTCAAAAAAATTCACTCGAGTGAAACACAGCCTCTCACAACAATGCCAGCTGGAACACTGATACAGATGGGTCCCTAGAACACTCACCTAGTGGGGGAAGCCTGTACTACAAGAGGCCTTTCCTCCAGAAGATAATTCCTGTTTTTCTTGGGTCCTCCTTTCTAAACCCAAGTTCTAATTGCTCTTTTCAGTTACTCATTACTGAATACTCCCACTTTTATTCATGATGCAAATGCTAATAAACTTCTGTTAGTTTTCTCATATGAGTTGGCCTTTTGTCAGTTCAGTTTCCAGGGTCCCAGCTGATGAACCTAAAATAGATAGAGGAAAAAAATTTTTTCCTCAACTGAACCTGGCAGATCCAATGGCAACACAGCCAGCAAAACAACAGATCTTTGGACAGAAGGGATGAGACTTCACCTAGACTTTCAAAGAATTAACATACCCAAATTGGTAGAACAAGGGTGAGCAATGCAAACCAGTTAATAGCAAGAATACATGAGTAGGTTAGGATAGAAAGAAATAAGTATTTGTAAGATAAGGAAATTAATTTCACTGCAGCTGAGGGCAGGTTGAATACTTATGACTCCCTAAAGAACAGTCAGATGGAGGGCAATTGAAACCAGCATAATCGACTGGTGCTGCATGAGGGAGGGGCTGCATATGGTGAAGCTGTGCTTGGGTAAAAAGGCCAGTGCTGCACATGACGACAGATTTCCGCACACTGGGCAGAGATGTGGCAAGAGGAAGCATTGTGCTGAACGTGCATGAGATTAGTGAGATATTTGACTAAGGGAAATGCCCTCCTACTCTTTCTGGTACTCTTTCTGGTGCTGTTCTGGGAAAAAACATGTCAGTCTGGCCTGGGAAAAGGATGGGATTCACTAGCAGGCCAGAGTGTGCCAGAGCACAGAGAAGCTTGGTCTGGGAGATTTAAATGGAGGAAAGGGAGAAATGTACACATACTCTTGGACCCATGGCACACACACGCAGGTCGGGGCCTCCAGGACGCTTTTGGTCCTGGAACCTGCATGACAAGTGCGGGCTCCAATAACACACTCAGACTCCAGGAAGGAGCCCAAAGTTGGAATGAAACCTGTGGCAAGCTAAGCCACCTCGATGATCATGCTGCAGCCACCTGCAGTACCCAAAGGATGGCTTTGTTAAGTGGAGAAGGATCCCTGGGCACAGCCTGGGACTAGGCTGGCAGAGGGTGGCTAGGTTCTCCTCTGGGTGTTCTGGAGGGGGTGGGCGTTGAGGTAGGAGCCTGCCATCCTCCCAGACGGTGCAGCTTTTGAATAAAAGACCTCTTTGCTTTTCTCACCAAACTTCTGCCTCCAGAATTTGCTGATGGGTGGCAGTGGGCTGCTGAACTCCACTTCTGCTCAGTAACACAGTGGGGGGAAAATGCAGATATTTTGTTTCTCAAGAGATATGTTGTCTATTTTTGCTTCCTTTCCTTTCGTTTAGCTTCTGGGGCACTTTATATTTCTTTCCAATAAGATTTTTTGTGTCCTCATTCAGTTTATATTCCCTTAAGTAAATCTTTTGCTCAAGTCATTGATTATGTGGTTTCTAATATATATTCTGTGGCATAGTTTGCTTTTCCTTTGAAGTCAAGTCCATCCTTTCATTTATCAAATGAGGGACAAAATATCACTGCTTTGCCAGTGCATTATGTTCTGGATCCTCTTAGAGAAGCCCTGTTTTTCTTTTTCTTTCTTTCTTTTTTTCAGATGTTTAAGCACTTAAATGTAAACATTAGATAAGAGGAAGATTGAATGCATCTCACCCAGCTCAGTTTGCCTCCAACTCCCATTATTGAAGCATTAAATGAAGGAATAATCAAACAAAGGAAAAGAGAAGAGAGGAAATGAGTGGATAAGCAACTAGAAGATACAGATGTCGAGGAATTACAATTAAGCTGAAAGATGCCCCCCAGTAACAATGTGTTCTAATGTGCAATCACCTGAATTGCCGACCAAAATATACAAATTGGCTGTTGTGCTTTATGAATGTTTAATCGTGAAAACCAGATGTGAGAAGCTATTGTTGTGGAGTAAGAAGAAATTAAGGCACTGCAAAAACCCAGCGTTACATCTTGGGAAACTAAAGCCAGTTTGTAATTTGATGTTTCGCATTACCTTCCACCTGTTTTTTTGTTTGTTTATTTTTAATAAAAAAGTCACTTATGGTCAAAATTCAAAAGATCTATTATATCTATAAACCCACCTCTGTGATTTACTTGCCCTCAATTACAAAGCTTCTGAGGCCTCCAGTAGCAGTTTCTGAAAACAGGGTGAATATTAAGGCTCTGCCTAGTGTAAGTACTTTGAATTAATCAGACATAGTATTGCCTTGCTCCACTAAGTTAGCAATTCAACCATTAATTCATAAATACCTTGCGTTGTGTTCTCACATGCAACAATTTTAATAATAGTGCCCATCCCAATATTCCTTTAAATTTTTCCTTATTTTTCATCTTATTTATTCTATTATTGTGTTATTATTATTTGTTGTTGTTTGATTTCTCTATTGTTTTTCCAGTTTTGTTTTCCTCATTTGGTATATATTCTTTCAGTCTTATCATACATCATTCATTGTTTTCTTTCCCATATATCATCTTTTCAGCAGGTTCCTCTTCTCCTCTAACAATCTTATTCATGTATTCTCATATATGTTTTGCTACCCTTCTTGTATGCATCAGGGAAACCCTCCCATTCACTAATTTATTCCTATACTAATTCATTTTATATTTTATCTTGTTTCTATGTATATTATCTATGATATGTTCTGAAATACATATATATATATATATGCTCTAATGCTCTGTAACATCTATCATTCAACCCATCTATCTATATCAACCTATCTCTCTATATATCACAATTATATGTGTGTATGTGTGTGTGTGTATGTGTATATATAAAACGCAATATACGTGTAATTGTAACACAGCTTTCCTTCACTATCTAAAAGTAGAATGTTCCTATGAAAAGTTTGATAAGCTGAAATAATATAAAGCAAAGAAGTGGTTATCACTAATTTATACAGAAGAATTTCTCAGCATTTCCAGACCCCCAAATAACCTCCCAAATTATACCAAATGCACTTAAATGCATCCAATTTTATGCTACATGTAATATCCTTCCAAGTTCTCTGAGACTTTTTTGATGCCTTAGGACACTTCTTGCTAATGCATGCACAAAATACATCAAGTGGAGCGCAGATGCTCACAGCCATAGTTGACACCTTTGGCGGCTTGATGATCAGATGCAGAGGTTGGTTTCCAGGGAAGAAGCCAGAGGTGCCCCTCTCCCTGCTCTGGGTGCACACTACCTCTTTAAGGGCTCACTACATAACAAATACAATGCTATTTTTGCTTTTTGTCTTTTCTCATAAAAGCAAAACTCCTCTTTAAGTTTCTTTTTTTGGTTAACAAAAAAAGTAAAAGTGAAGTGGTGCAAAGCCAACTTTTGATAGACAGGTGGGTGAGGGTATATGTAATTGTAGATGTATATTTTTATTTATCTGTGGCTCCATGGTTTTATGCTTTTATACCCATTTCTCCTAATTTGCTCATCTTTCCTCTTTTTAATCATGAACTGAGCATTTAAAGTCCTGTGTAGGTTTACTGGATGTTAACAAGGAGGTGACTGACTGGATTACTCTCCCGCTAAAGATGCTGGGTTAACCTAAGAAAAGTTACAGTGGTCCTGCTCCTCTACTCTGCTGCCATTGACATCCAGTAACATTGCCATCCAATATCATTGCCAAATGGTGGTTCTCTCCACTCCCGCTGAGTCCACTTAGCCATGCATGCTAAAATTCCTTCTTGAATCAGTGGGAAAGCTATTGGCATGTTGGATAAGACTACGCTGCATTATTTCATTGCAGAATGTCAGGTACTCTTAGCATTAAACAGCAGTGGCATACCACAGACTTGACTTTAAACTATGGGGAGAGATGCATGGAATAGGGAGGATGGGAAAAGGGAACATTAGGACTTACATAACAGAATATTTTCTTTCTTGGGGGAGGGAGGAAGGTGGTGAAATAAGGCCAACATGGCTTCCGTGGCCAGAGACCCTCACAACCATCACTTGGAAATGAAGCCTGATGTTGATAGAATAACTTCTTCCTGGCAAAGAAGCTCATCAGCTACAAACCTTACTTCCTTATAAAGAATTCAGCTTTTAAAGGAAGCATCATGACAGAATGATTAAGGCACAAACACTTGGCCTTGTGTAACAGTGGGGAATTATAACCCACCCCACTATTCTTTTGATATTTTGTATGTAAATGCTGACTCTAGCTGATATGTAGCTTGTGCATAAACAGCATGCTTGTATATGAATCTTAGTAAGTGACTTCAAAAGATACAGACTCTGGCTTTCAAACAACCCAGCTCCAGGAGATTTGCTGGCCTTCAACTGCGGAGCCAGGATGACGAGGAGCCAGGATGATGAGGAGCCAGGATGACTAAACCAGGATGGTGCACACCAGACCATCCATCACTTGTCTTATCGAAATGGGCTGAGCTAGTCTGCACCTGGAGAACTTCCAACCCCCTCCCTTGATCTCCTGGTTCTGTTTCCCCTCCCTCTTTTTAAAAAACTCTGCCTGCACTGAGATGTGAAGATGAGCTTTGAGACATGATTCCCCTGTCTTCCCAGGAGATGGGCTTTGTTGAGACATGAGTTCCCCATCTTCCACTTTCCTTTTTTTTAGATTTTATAATATTTATTTTATTTTTAGAGAAAGGGGAAAGGATGGGGAAACAAAGGGAGAGAAACATCAATGCGATAGAGAAATATCAATCAGCTGCCTCTTCTATGTGCCCTGAGAGGGGACTAAACCCACAACACAGGCATGTGTCCCAACCGAGAATTGAATTGGAAACCCTCTGCTTTGTGGAGTGATGCCTAACCAAATGAGCCCCACCAGTCAGGACTCAGCAGCACTTGGATCTCAGGTGTTGGGTTTCATATGGCAGGCAGCAGACCACATTCACTTACACGTGGGAGGTTTCAAACATTACCTAAGTATTATATGTAAAAAGGACATCACAACCTAGCACAGTATAAAAAAATTAGATAAAGAAAATATGGTATCAAATCTATTCCCCATACCACTCCAAGATTTATTAAATTTAAAGTGTGAAAAAAATGGAAAGATGGAGGATACAATATGGATATTCCAAAAATAAAAGTCATTGTGTGAAATTCTCTCCCTAATACCTAAAGTAACCACCCTTCCTTGACAAGGGACCAGAGAGCAAAAAAAGTACAAAATGGTAATTAAGAAGGACAAAAACCATTGGAAGATACAGTATAAATACACATTATTTTTGGAAACACACATCTAAGTTAAAGTATAAGAAAACAATATCAACTGTGCAAGAATACGGTGAAGGGGAATAAACTACATGACATTTGAAAGTACTCAAAACCCAGGTGGGGGATGTCACATAAAACTATTTAAAATAATTTGTGGAACAGGGAACCTCATACATCACAAGTGACAGTACAAATTAATGTAATGTATCTTGATGGCAATTTTGCTTGATTCATTAAGTGAATAGAAATACGTATACCCTTTGACCCAGCTATTGCATTTCAACTCTAAAAAGTGGAAAGTAGACAAAGATATTCCCCGTAGTATTATAATTAGCACATCAACCAAAAATATCCAATAATAAGGAGGAAATTAAAAAATGGAGTAATATGTTTTAGAGTTTTGATATCTATAAAATTTGAAACAACATAGAAAATGCTGAAAACATAGTAAAATGGTAAAATGTTCAACACAAATTACTATCTCCTTTGAGTATGACTGTGTGTGTAAACACTACATGATTGATAGAGAAAGATGAAACAAATGCTTCAACTGTTAACTTGAGGTTGGCTGATCTGAATTGAGGAATCATGAGTTATTATGCTTCTTTTATTTTGTAATTTCTAAATTTTTGGCAAAAAGCATATGCTAATTTTATATTAGAAAAATAATTATGTATTGTAATTTGATCTTAAAATACATTTTAGGCAAAGATAAGACATTGATTGACATAAGATAGAAAGTTTTGGGGGAAAAATTAAAAATTAAAGAATAAATATACAGCTTATGGGACTTTGTAGGTACTGACATGAAATATCAATAGGCTTTCCTCTAAAATACTTTTAAAAAGACTATTGAACAATTTTATCGCAGGAAAACAAATTCTTATCAAAATGCAAACTTAGAAAACATTAACATTAAGATACATTGCTTTGCTTGAGAGCTACTCTGGTAATTTATTTTGCTTTGCTGTAAACTCCACGAAGGAAATACTTAACTTACTTTTATAGCTAAATATAAGTAAGAGTCATAAGTGACTCCTGAAGATATAAAAAAACAAGATGTTGAGAATATAACCTGCTTTCTACCTTCACACATGTCTAACTACAGTTCAACCTGTCTCCTGCTAGATGAAGCATAAACCCACAGAGAAAACCCCGCTTGAACCCAGAACTATTCTACCTTCAATGTCATTCAAAGAGGTCTAAAAGGAAGCTCTGTGCTCTTTTGGCAGCAGGCCCTTGCACTTTTGTCTTCAGACTTATGAAAACACAGATTAGGCTGTCTAGCTGGCCAACACAAACTCCTTTTCAAAGGCAAGATGAATGCATAGCCTCTAACAGAATGCTTAACCTAAAACTGTATGTTGAAATAGTCCTTAAAATATGTCTTGAATGTCCAGGTGTAAATAATTCTAAGCTTCCAATGATACAACAAATAGATCCTCTTTTTGGGGTGCCTGAATCAATGTGCGTAACTAAGGTTTACATCTGGATACTACCTAATTACTAAAGCTCACCATAATTCTTTTACATAAAAAAAGTGATGGTAACTTTATGAAAATCTCTAGTATTTGGGAGAAAAAAAAGTAGTAGCCCTTAAAAATTTAAAACCCTGGGAAGTACTCTGGGTTACAGGTGAGCTTCCTATTTAAAAACAAAAGTTTCAGTTTATGGGGCTGCAAAGTCCTTCTGTTGAAATCTCATGAACCCTCATCATGTTTGTTTATTATGAAACTCCTCTAACATTGTTACATCAAGCAAAGTAAAGAGGGACCTCAAGCATATAGAGAAGTTACTGACTACATTATGGAATTATATGAGTGTATAAATCCTGAGTATGCAGGTGTACTTCATAATCTGTACACTTATTTATACATATATGGCTAATGTATCTAATTTATGCATAGCTGTACATTTAGGGGGACTAATATTACATAAAGTATTGTACATGTGCATATAGGCTTTTATGATGGGTAAAGATTATCAGATATAAAGTGATATATAGAAATTGAAAAAATATATATTTAAAGTATAAAATAGTATTTTTAAAAACCCCTTTTTCCACTTAGAGATAATTCCATGTTCTCTAACCAGGAAAATAATTAGATTTCTAGATTTAGAATTTATCACCCTGACTAGTGTGGTTCAGTGGATTGGGGTTGTTCTGCAAACCAAAATGTCATCATTTCTATTCCTGGTCAGGGTACAGGCCTGGGTTGTGGCCCAGGCCCTGGTTAGGGGCATGGGAAAGGTGGCTAATTAATGTTTCTCTTGTGCATCAATGTTTCTTTCCCTCTCTTTCTCCATTCCTTCCTGTCTCTCTAAAAATAAATAGATAAAAATCTTTAAAAATACTTCATAATTTATCTTGAGAAAAAGATTTCTCACACTTTTGCTAGAAGCAGAGCCTGGGGACAACTCTAAGGCATATTCCATACCAGTGTTATTCAATGTATGATCTAAGAATGGTTTGTTATTGATTCATGATTGAGTAAATACAGAAATGAAGAGCGAGTGATTACTCTTCCAAAACATGTTAAAAACTTATTTAAAAAATTTCCCTGATAACCGCCCCGAGTGTAAGAAGCGCTGCTCTACACTGTGTGACAGCCTTCCAGCAAGATGGAACCCTGGTTGTCCTCAGCAGTAATCTCAGTGCTGTGCCTCTGCTGACTTCCAGGCTGTCCTCTCACTCCCATGCTTCTCTACATGGGCTTCCTCAGATCATCTCTCAAATACAGCACAGGAATTCATACTTTTATCTCAGGGTCTGCTTCTGTGTCAGAGAGTTCAGTCTACTCCTGTATCTCTGACATCTGTAATAATGCCTGACACACAATAGGAGTTTTACATATCTTAATTATTTAGTTAATGTTCATTACTAGAGGCTGGGTAAGCTTGGACAAATCAGTCAACTTCCCCGTACCTTAGATTACTGATGTATATATAAATTATTCAGAATAAATAATCCCCAAAGTACCTTCTGGGTTCCAGTTCTATGGTTGAATAATTTGTTTTCTGGGGAATTACTGTGAACAATGTTTTGTAAGTTCAAAGAAGAGATCAATTCCAGTGAACTGAGTTAGGTGTACATGATAAGTAGGACATCTGGGGGATATTTAGGATTGGGACAGAAAGAAAAGAGGGGAGAATCTCTTTGGAGACATGTTGATGTTTAGTAATGAGGAAGCACAAGCCACACTGAGAAGCTAGTATGTAAGCCAGTGCTGATTTGTAAGGTGAATGTATTTTGGACAGTGAGGAATTATCCAGGAAAAGCATTGACCAGACTAATGGCTTCCTCTGTAAGGCAAAAACTTGTAATATACAGTATACATCGAAAACATTATGGGTCTATAACTACTATCTTGGGTAGACACCACAAAAAGTTTTAATCCACCTCTAGATGAAATTAGTTTCAGTAGAACACACTAAGCACTAAGAGTGTGTACAGATGCATCATAATGAAGAGTTAACATCTGAGGGTGGACTCTACTCTGGGTTCTGTACTTTATATACGTAGTCACACTGAATTCTCATAACAACCATATGAGATAATTTCTAGTCTCATTCTTCAGATAAGGAAACCGAGGCATACCATGACTAACATCACACCATTTGAAACAAGGAATGTTTACTCCAGGGCTAGAAGGGTTTATTATCATTCAATAAGAGCCGTTCCATCCAGTGGGTACCTAAGAAGTCACTGTCTATCTTTTGGATTGAGGTAAATTTGTTCAATGAAGAGAAGATGACACATCATGGGGTACACAAATCAAAAATGGAGCAACCTGGGACAGTGTTAATGTGATGTTTAGGGGTGAGTGAGGAGGTCCCCAGACAAATGATCAGATAGTTCATATCAGGAAGTGATAGGACGGAGGCCAGGTATAGCATATGGGCAACTAAAACACTCCTAAACTGTATCATCTTTCAGAAAAGGTGAGTATGGGCCCACGTGCTAGTCTTCAAAACACTTTGGAAAAGAAGTTAGCATCCTTGGAGCCCATCTTTTATTCTATATATTCATCAGTCTATGAAATACTCTCATCATCATCTTATTCAATATTAATATCCCTCTATGAATTGACATTATTATTCCAATTTCTAGAAAAGGAGCATAGGAAGAACTCCATATAGAATTGTTTGCATTGCTAACTGAGTCTCTACCCTTCACTGACTAATAACCAGTTCACATCACGTTGTTTTGCACTTGTGAATTCTTATTTCCCTCACATACAGTGTAGGCATTTTGAGCGGAGGGAGCCTGTATTATGTCTTTTCATCTTTGGCATGTACAATGATTTTAGGAGATAGTAGGTGAAAAATAAATAAAGTACATTTTAAAAATAATACACAGTGTTTCCTTTTTTAATCTGCCATCCTTCCAAAAGGAAAGAACTATTAAAGAATTTCAACAAAGTAATCACATTTCTTCAGACACTAAAGGGAATCCTTAAACCACAAACACAATTTTTTAAAATGTAAAACAAAACAAACAAAACTTTCTCCAAAAGAAGTACTCTTAAAACAAACAAAAATTTTCAATGAAGAGCCAGTCCACCTAAGCCATCTCCACTGTGTTTTCAAGTTCCTTCTTATCTCCTCACCCTGAGAATGTTGAGATACTCCTACTCTCAAGTGATATTATCCAGGCTTATGGCTGGATCATGGTCCAAGCATGTGATGTTCATTCCTACATTTATGTCTCTAATTCAGACTCTCTTCAACTCCAAGTGCAAATATCCAGCTTCATACTCAACATCTCCAACTGAGTTTATAATGAGGGCTGGAAAATCAGTCTGACCAGAGCTCCCGAACCCACACCACTTCTGTAACCATGTTTTTACTTCATCTTGAGCTTTGTGGTCATTCCATCTTGCCAGTGTTCAGACCAAAAACTTTGGGTCATCATCAACTAATGGCTTTCCTTCTTCCCAATATGTAATCCACTGGTAGACCCTGTTGGCTGTAGTTTTAAAATTAATTTAGAATGTAAACCTCTACCTCCAACAACAGTACTCTGAAATAAAGGATCACTACTTTGGACCCATAGTTCTTTTTTTATTAAATGTTTTATTGTTGTTTTATTACAGTTGTCCCAATTTCTCCCCCGTTTCTCTCCTCCACCCAGCCCACCCCCGATTCCCCCAGTCAATCCCCACACTGTTGTCCATTACCATGGGTCCTTCACACATGTGCTTGACTAGATCCTCCCCCTTCTTTCCACCTTATTCCACTCTTCCCTCCCCTCTGGTTGCTGCCAATCTATTCCTTGTTTCCCTGCCTCTGGTTATATTTTCCTACTTTGTTTTGTTCATTAGGTTCTTCTTAAAGGTGAAATCATATGTATTTTTCTTTCATTGCCTGGCTTATTTCCTCAGAATAATGCTCTCCAGTTCCATCCATGCTGTTGGGAAAGGTGGGGGCTCCTTTATTTCTGATGCGTAGTATTTCATTGTGTCAATGTACTATAGTTTTTGATCCATTCATTTACTGAAGGGAATTTAGGTTGCTTCTAGCGCTTGGCTATTGTAAATAATGCTGCTATGAACATTGAGGTGCATAGGTTCTTTTGAATTTGTATTTCAGGGTTCTTAGGGTATAATCCCAGCAGTGGAATCTCTGGGTGAAAAGGCAGTTCCATTTTTAGTATTTTGAGGAAATTTCATACTGTTTTCCACAGTGGCTGGACCTGGATTTCTACAATAGCCTTTTAATTTTTCTCTCTGCTGCTATTCTCCTTGCCCAGCGGGTGTCTCCTCCAATAAGTAGCTGGAGCGATTCTTTTAAAATCTGTCACATCAGATAATTCCTCTGTCTCAAACTGTCTAATAGTTTGCCTTTCATTCAAAATTAAAACCAAGGCCTTAAATTGCCTATAATTTCTGTTCTTTTCAGCACTTTGCCTTTACCACCTTTATGTTCATCAACATCAGTCACTTACATGAGTATGTTCTCATCTCAGGGTGTTGCTAGAACACCCCTCAGCTGTTCTTTATTAGATGTTCAAAGATCACCTATCAGAAGGGTCTTCACATATTATCTTACACAAAAATTACTTCAAACCCTCTCCTCTCCACATCACTCACTACCTGATTACTTTTTAAAAAAAGATTTTATTTATTTATTTTTAGACAGAGAGGAAGGGAGGGAGAGAGGGAGAGAAACATCAATGTGCGGTTGCCTCTCACACCCCTGCCCCCCAACTAGGGACCTGGACTGCAACCCAGGTATGTGCCCTGACTGGAAATCAAACCCACAGCCCTTTGGTTCTCAGGTCAGCACTCAATCTACTGAGCCACACCTGCCAGGGCCTGATTACTTTTTAAACTTATTTTTCACAACTCTGCACCATCTGACATATGATGTATTTATTCGTTTATAGTCTGTTCTCTCACTAGAATGTAAGATCTACAAAATCAGGGAATACTTTTGTCTACTGGCCCCTCCCCCTCACCACCTAGAACAGTGCCTGGCCCACAGTAAATTCTCCAAAATGTATTTTGAATGGATAAATAAATGAGTGAAGGGGGGAGTTATCTAACTCTCTCCTATAGTTATTATCCAAATAAACTATCATTACTGGCATAAATCAGTTTTCCTTGCAGGGTTAACCTGTTCACATGCATATTATAACTTTATGGTAAAGGAGAAGAAATTTGAAAAGAATAGTACACAATTATTTATGCTGGTGAATTACATAATCTTGGAGAGACAGACAAGAGAGGCAGGGAGCAAGGGTGGGGGAGGGAGAGAAGGGGAAGAGAGAGACAGGGAAACGGAAAGAGAGAGAATAAATTAGAAAACAAAGATTTACTTAGCTTGAGCTTTAAGGAAATAATGCTACATTATTTAAATGGTGACTTCAGCTAAACTCTACTCTTATACAACAGCAGCTTCTTAATTTTTAATATGTTGCCCATATTAACATAGTTGAGGGGAAAAAACTTCATTACTGAATGATTTGATGCTCTTAATATTAGGGCTATTTCAGAGTTACAAAGATGTGGTCCCTTAAATAGAAAAGTATCTTAACAACATAAACTAAATAAAAATTTTGAATGCATATACAATAACAATACTGTTCCTACACATTGATTAAACCAGGCCCTGACTTTTAAAATATCTCATCTGCATAATAAATTCCCAATTAACAATGAGGCTACCTTTATAAAAGTTAACACAATTACAATTCAATATTTATAAGGGCAAATATGTTTTAAAATATTCAAAAGGAGGTTTTCTCTTGGATTTTTTGTCGCCATCTCCTTGCTGAGTGGCTGTAGCCTCTCTTGCATTAAACATTGATGTGACAGATTGCTGTAATTTTCAAATTGCTAAATACTTTTGTCAAAACCCTTAAGGCACGTTCAGGATTTGGTTCTTGGGTTTGTTAGGATGATTTCCAGGCCCTCCTTTTTGGTGGTGATGAGGTAAGCAAGGGCTTGAAACTATGATTCATTTCTGTTTGAGTTTCTGTCAGATACTTGCAGGAAAAAGAAAATGACTAATCACCTACTAAAAATAGCAACAGATGCCATAAGCAAAATTTCATTCGACCTGTTAACTTTGGTTCCAATGTAAGAATCATTTAATTAAAGACTTAGTTTTAAAATATCATTTTTTAAAAATAACATCGCCTCCTAAAATGAGGTAATGACGTTGTGTTCAGTATTTTAACATGCTCTTTACAGTACCCTTCCACTGAACTTCAGTTTCCACGCATCACACATATGTATGTGTAGGGTATATTTTGCTATCACATGATGATATGCATATATAACACATGTGTATCAAGAAAGGGCTATTAGTATTTCATACACAAAGTCACCATTTTTGTCTTTTAAAAAGTCCTCGTGGTATCATGTTTACCACATTCAGTTCATATAAAATAGTGATTAATGTTTAATTTAATATTTTTCTATCTTTCCTATTTTAAGTAAATTCTTCTTCAAAGTCTCTGTGACTTGATATGAACTTATAAGACCAAGACCAAGAAACAGCAGATCAATTTTGTGATTCAAAGTAGCACACTGACAAGACAGTAGAAACCATACTCTTCCCAAAACAAGTAGTGCTTGCTTGTTTGTTTTTATGAAGTACATTTGGAGATTTCTCCTCCAATACTTGAAATACGTAGTGTAATGTGGGAGGAGGTAAAGACGGGAGACAGCTCAATACTGATAGAGAAGAGAGGGGGATAATGGCCAGATTGTTTCTCATCCTTCCCGTGTGTGGGAGGATGGAGGGCTAACGGTACAGAATGAGTCCATGTCTGTGTGGAATATTCATGGAGACTATCATTAGTGTGGCTAATGCTGGAGTGGCTACTTTTTCCCCCTCTCTGACCATTATGACCATGATACAATTATAAGGGCCCATATAGAGGAATAGCTGTGTTGTCACTGATGAAAAAAATCCCTCTAAAGTTCATGCTTTCACACCTCCCATTCCATCTGCACTTGAAATAGGTCTGTGAGCTACTCATCCCCATTTTACAACAAAGAAACCAAGGCTCAGAGAGGATAAATAATTTGACAAGAAACACATTAATAAGTGGTGGAGCCCGAATCTACCTAGGGCTTCTGACATTTAATCCGTTGTTGTACAATTACATATGCATACACATGTATCCCTGATATTTTATAAATGGAACACAGAAAGTTCACAAAAGTTAGGTGACTTTCAAAACATCAAAAATCTAAGTAGGTAGTATTCTCTTATTTCAAATCAATGATATATTCATGACTTAGGAAGAGTATCTTGGTCTTTTTGAACCACATTTAATATGAAAAGGAAAAGATATAAACCAGGTAATCTCCAAGGTTTCTTCCAACTCTAAAGGGTACAGATTTTGAAATCCATATTGGCTATAACTAAAACCTTAAACTGACTGATGTCACCGGTAATAATTCCTAATTGCCTTAGATAGAGTTAAATATTACTGACATGTTTATTAGAGCATTAGTTCAGTAAACACAAAACTACTTACTTGGGGAACATTCAGTGAATTAGAGCCAGTAGATACGATGCCAAGGATGTCTGACTCACATCAATGTTAGACAAGATTCAGAAAAAATACAGAAGTAATGACTTTTGTCGTAAGTAAAATGCATGCAATTATTTTTTTAACTTGGAAAAATAATTAATATTTATTTCCCTTCTATCTTCAATGGCCATTTTTTTTTTAATTAGGAAGCATATTAGTGAATGTTCTATACTTACTATGAACCCAATTTTAGCTGCTAATTTAGCAATGGAGGGTAAAATTTATTAAACAGCCCCACAGTGAGTTATTCAAATGGGGCAAGGTAAAAACAAACCTTTTGTTCAACTGACATAATAAAAGTTTATTAAAGAAATGATAGAGTGTATAATACCTCTCAGAGCACAGGAATCATAATTTTAAATATTTTAAAAATAACCCATTTGGGGAAAAAATCGGGGCAACTGTAATAGCATAAACAATTAAAGAAAGACTAAAAAATAAAAAAAATTACCCTTTTGAACCTTGAAAACCTAAGACAGTAAATTTAATTTTCTGATGGTAAAGTGATAGTTGTGTTAATTTAGCCACTATTTTGGAAACCAATTTTATGTGAGTTTATGTATACACGTTGTACTAGGAGAATTTTTTCTTTGACTATCTTGTCACAGGATGGAGTTCACCCCTGAAACAATTCTAGGGACACAGCAGTAAAACCTGATGCATTTGCAATACCTATTTTAGGGATAATGTAATAGGCAGTAAAGTATGACAAAGTAAAGTGAGATTTCTTACCAAATAAATCAATCGATTATATAACTAATTGCCACTTTCAGTCTTTATTTTTGAAATACATTTAAAAAGAATTTTATTTTGTGAGAACAAGCATGTTCATTTGGGTTACCACTGATTACGTGACACCTCAAGCACACTGTTACAGAAGCTGTTCATTGGGCTACTCTGATGCCCATCCTTACCTTGGAAACAGATGCAAACTATTTTATATACTTTAGGCAGAATCTAATAAACGTGGATTAAAAGAGCCTTGTGCTTTCCATCTACATCAACAAATCAATGAGAGTATTTGTTAAATAAAAGATTTAACTTTAACCAGCATCTCCTCAAAGTAATGCTTACTGTAAAGTAAAATAAACACACAGAGTACATCGATCTTTTGGGATTCATCCAAAACTTACTCCTTAGTAAGCTTCCCTTATTTCCCTAACTTAATCCTCTCTTCTCTCTGTACCTGTAGAGCACTTTACCCACACACACATATTGTTTGATTCACAGCATGCTTTCTGAGGTTATTATGGAGATGAATCCCTGGCATTGCCTTTGATAACTCCCCCTCTGTTCTTTCAAAACCCTGAAAATCAGAGCATTCTTATGACCAGCAGGTCCTAGGATGACACTCATATAATTAATGATCAAACTTGAGCTGCACTTAATTTATGATGCTCTTCATAAAGGCAAAAGAACTTCCACCATTCCCAAATTACTTGATTATATTCACGTTGATTCCTTAACTATTCATTCCAATGTGGCAGGAACTGATATAAAATTTGCATTTTAACATCATGCCTAATATTTCTCCTGTTTTTTTTTGTGCTAGATCCAACATAAACATTACTGTAGTTAGGTATTATGGGTCAAAATTGCCTACCAGAGTAGAAAATTACTGATAGAAAGAGAGTTCATAACAACCTGTATTACAGAATAAAGAGAGCTTTTGATATGCAGAGCATTAATCCTTGCTGACCTAGAATCAGCAGTTCAGCTTGATGCATTAACCTGTGTTGTGTAAGAGCATATAAATACACTCAGCCACAGGAAAATAAATATCAACTAAGAAAAATATTTAAAAGACAAATGGAGAAGCAATAAGTAAGTCCTGTAAGCAGCTGTGTGCAATTAAAGCACTTACACTTCACATTAGTATTGTGTTTATGTATTTATCTTCTCCTTCAGGGCAAGGACCCTGTACACTCATCTCTATACTCTCCTCAACTCCCCTCAGGGCCCAGCGTGGTACTGAGCACGTAGCATGGAAGGCAATCAATGGTGACTGAGTGGGATCATATCGTACCCATCGAATTGTTCTCATATATCCTCAAGGGATAGCCATACTGTGAGTAATAACTCATGGTGGCCTGACAGGCTGAAAATAATTTTTAACTAGTAAAAATATCAGTCTTTATATAATTGAGGCGATAAAAATATTTTGAGTAAAATAATAGTTATAATTTGATTCTACAATCTATATTGTTCTGGGCTGAATCAAAGACTCATGGACAAATTTTTAGAAAAAAGAAGAAGAAGAGATTCAAACCTAAAACTTACAATATTGGGTGAGTAAAAGAAAATGTAGGGGAAGGGCATAATGGGGAAAATGGGAAGGGTCATCAAGGAACATGTATAAAACACACATGGACAAAGCCAAAAGTGGGTAGGATCAAGAGTTGGGGGGAAGTAGGGGGAGAATGGAGACAACTGCACTTGAACAACAATCTAATAAAAAGACAATTTAGAACACATAATAAAATGAAAAGCTATATAAAACATGTAAATTCTAGGACCCACAAATGAAGAAGCAGGGATAGGCAATAATCAATCTTTAGTCTTTTGTTAAGGCACTTGCTGTTGTTATGAAATTGTTTGTATCTGTGTTTATTTCTATTCCTGCTAGTTTCTGTGGGGCAACAATTACAAGATGCCCAGTAGATGTTTAAACATGTTAATGAAATGAATGACTGACTGAATGAACGAATGAATGAATGACTAGCTGGATTTAAATGCAGAAGGTATCTCCTGGGTGAGTGGTAATCCGGCCATCAAGTCCTTACCAACTGAAGCAGCCAGGGTGACATAACAGAAATAGCAGCTCTTGGATGCTACCATGCAGTGTGAATTTAAATTGTATGTATTATAAAATAAAAATTCAGAAAATTAAACAGTGTCTTAACTGTGAAAGTGATCCTTTTGTGTCAATGTATAATTCTTGCTTTCCCCTCCGTGGAGGAATTTTTCTTCATTGTCCTTCCACTGCAATGACGTAATACCTGGCAGGACTCTAGAAAGAGCCTGTCTTTTTCTTTTTTTTAAGGTTTTTTTTACTCATTTTCATAAAAAGGGGAAGGGAGAGAGAAAGAGAGGGAGAGAAACAACAATATGTGGTTGCCTCTTATGTGTCCCTGACCAGGGACCTGGCCTGTAACCCAGGATGTGCCCTGACTGGGAACTGAACTGACAACCCTTTCGCTTGCAGGCTGGCACTCAATCCACTGAGCCACACCAGCCAGGGTGAAACTGTCTTTTAATTAGTTTGAACAGAATTACTGATATACAATACCTACTTGTGCTAGTAGAAAGATCAAAATGACAACCAACTCTTCAGAGATAAGCAGTTGAAGGAATTTGACCCTGAAATAACCAAAAGCTTTGCATATTTTGACAGAGAAAATTTTGTGTCCTTGGTGCTTACACTCAGAGGCAATACAGGAACAGCAAGTTATGTGTAAGAGAAACAGTTTAACGGTTTTGGTAAGGTAATACCTCTCTTTCTGCAAGGTAATATTTAAAATAATAGGCCAAGGGTGTCAAACTCACTGTCACGGGGGGTCACATCAGCCTCATGGTTGCCTTCACTGGGCCGAATGTAATTTTAGGACTGTATAAATGTAGCTACTCCTTAACTAGGGGCACGGAGCTCGGTGTTGCTGCCCGGTACAAACAAGGTGCTGGGCCCGATAAAACAGGGTGGAGGGCCAGATTCTGCCTATAGGTCTTGTGTTTGCCACCTGTGTAATTACTAGAAAAGTATTAGGAAATGGTAGAACATCTGATGAAGGCCTTGCAGTGTGTGACTGGTGCCTGGGAGCCCTGTGTGACAGTGAGAAGGTCAAAGTTGGGGCTGAAAGGCCACCCCAGGAAGAAAATTTGCTCAGAACATAAAATGGTCATGTGCAAGATTACTGCATGATGAAGATTGACACTAAAATTCAAGTAATTTCCCTTATTTTAGTCCTCTAGATTCATCTCTTCAACATTTACAATATGTCAGACGTCACTCAAATAGCCAGATATTTAAACTCGTGCCTTAGTAAGTCACGCCACTCAATATCACAGGCTGACACCTCCAACTGCTTAATAATTAGGTTGAAACAAGTAGAGAGACAGACTACTAGAAGTGAAAATTGGATGATTTCTAAAATTTGGATGCTGAAATCTCACCCAATGAGTATAACATAGAAATTTAATTTTTTAGAATAAAAATAATGCAATATATAAGGTATAAGTTCTAGAAAATATGACCTAGTAAAATTAATAACAGAAACAATGAGCAAGTTACAAGGCTTATTTTTGACTGTGTATTTATAATTGACATGTTACACTATTTTATTTTATTTTATTTTATTTTTACTTTATTTTATTAAATTTTTTTAGACATAGAAGAGGTTTAAAAGAATTATATAATAGCAGATTAAGAAATAAGACATTTCCACTTCCACAATCACACTCCTGCTTCCCCATAGAAAATTACTGTCTTGAGTTTGATATTAATTATTCCCATGTATGAATTTATGCTTTTATATATCTGTGATACATATCTATAACTTATATCAAGGTAATGCTGATTTGATATATTAAAACATAAATATGTCATGCTGCTTGCATCCTTCTGCATACAGTTTTTTTATTCAGTCTTATGGTTGTGAAATTCATCAATGCTAATACCAAAAAAAATTACCTCATACATTTTTACTGTCATTGTATAAATATACTTAAATTTTCCCAGATAGCTAGAGAGAGACACATTTTACTTTGTATTTTTCCTATCATACACTAACGATTAAGAACATTTTTACACACACTTCACTGTGCACATTTGGATGGTCTCTCTAGGAAGCAAAACTGGAATTGCTGGGTTATAGAATACGTCCATCTTTAGCTTTATAGTAATATCGAGTATTGTCCCAATTTACCAGAATACATAAGAATGCCTGTGGTCTCCCCAGTAGGTCTCTATGGATGTCAAGGGTTCTATAGGATCTCTTTCTTCTTTGCAGCAAAGCCTTTTCCAAGCATGGCATGTGACAGGTAATAACAGTCTGCTTCAAAAAACTGAGTATCACTCCGCAGTCAAGAAACACCAAAGACTTTTCCTCTCCCTCATCTATAAAAGACTCAGAGGCAAAAGGAACGAGAGTCCTAAACACCAACCAGAATATATAAGCTACCATACAATAGTGAAAATGACAATAATAGCTATTATTTACTGTGAGGCAATTATTTGCTAAGCACACTAGTAGGTCCCTAATGTGCATTTTCTTATCCAGTCCTTAGACTAAGGCTACCAGTGTAGAGGGTGTTGTCCTGGTTTTGTACAAGAAAAAAAAAATCAGAAGTCAAATGAGAAGGTCAGTTACTTGCTCAAGATAACAGCTAGTAAATGACAGTCAGCATTCAACTAAATGAGTCACATTCCAAAGCCAGAGCATTTTCTTCCATATCCTAGCAGCAGGCTATGGATTTGAACTCAAAGCATGCACTAAAACAATCTATCAAGCACTGTGAAGAGCAAACAGCTTTAATTAACCCCACTTATTTAGAGGCTATTGTACACATATATGAGATTTTTTTTTTCAGTTGCCCATTGTTGCTTTTTTTTGGGGGGGTGGTGCATAGTAAAATTTCAATACTTCTCAGGACTTTCAGGAGAAGAAAAGGGGATCATGAAATAAAATAACATTAATATAAAACACTCAATTGTACTTACACAGTCATAATATTGCTAAAAGCTGTAGCACAGAGTAAATGCTTAGTTAAAATAAATTTGGGTCATTGTCTGTGGATTTGACTATTTATAGCATCCCTCGCTCACATTTACTTAGATGACTCAACTGTTCATCCAGCATCTTAGGCCTTAATGTTAAAGAGAAGAATTCTGAGTCTCTAAAGGAGAATTCATCTAACAGAATTGAATTCATTCTCCTGCAAACCCGATTCAGCCAGATGGCATCAGTCCTACAATAAGAATTTTAAGAAATAGGGCACACAGACCTATGTGCAAAGAGGGCCAAATGGACTTCCGAAGAACATATAGAGACAATCTTAATCATAGCACAGGAGACACTGCTTTATAAAAACTGATGGCGTTAGAAAATCAGATAATCAGAGAATTTTTAAATATACATTTTAATTTCTACTAATTTTAATTAAAAATTAATAGCAACACAGTATAAAGGCAAAAACCTGAAGAGCTTGGAACACATGAAAGAACGTATATTCTCCTTTTGAGGGTGGAAAAATGATGGCCACTTGGTGACCAAAGCAACACTCCCAAAGTTAGCTTTTTCAAGAAAATGGCTAAAATACAATTGTTTGACACATACTTGGTTTCCAGCTCTATTAAAGTAAGAAGTAATATGGATCAGAACTGTATTAAGGTAAAAGGACATTTTAGCCTGGGAAACAGAAAACTCAAGGGATGCAATATGAAATGAACTGTCTCCAAATGTATAAGATTTTTTTGGTACCACACCATGTAGGAAACCTGGCATCAATGGGTCTAGCTCGCAGGGAGCATGTTTTGATTCTCTGCCATACTACACCCCCCAACAAAATGATAAGAGACAAAGATGTTAAAGAACACAGGCGCTTCCAAATATCATGGGAGGTGTGAAACCCAGCAGAAATGTTCACTTGGTCAGATGCTCATTCACAGGCACCAGAGTAATTCAAATAGCTTTAAAGTTCAATGGCCCGGGCTCATGTTCAGCTCACTTAGTTCCTATCTATGCAACCTCAAGCAAATTGTTTAACCTTTTTGGACCTTATATTTCTCATCTGTAAGATGAGGATCATAAAAGCATCTACCATATAAATCCACTTTAAGGATTAAAGTATTTATAAAGCTCTACCACATAAGAATAGCACATTTTTGGAACAATAATAATATCAATAAATATTGTATTATACATCATAACTAAAATAGTATTCATGGTGACAATAACTAGTAGTTGGAAAAATGGCAGAAGTACTCTTTCTCATTCCATGGCTTAATGATGTAGATTTAAAAATTTTTATCTCCTTTCTACTTATTACCAAGCATTTACTAACAGATATGCTACATGGGAGCTGAACTAAGATATTTCCCAGAGGGATGCTCTGTGGGCATGATTTTACTATCTCATTAGCAATCATTAAGCTCTGAAAATTCTCTTATAATTTTATGCTCATCTTAATTGGGCTTCCTTAATGGTAACAGATTTATAAATAATACCTAGAACAATGAAAAGGCCATGTTGGAGATATAACTGTAAGGATAACTCTATTACAAGGTATTGATGTGTAATTATATTAGATATTTTCTTATGTCAAGAGAAAGACCATCTGATGTTCTTTTCATTCTTTATTCATTTTAATAAATCTAAATAATAAATTCTTAATACATACTGTTATGGACTGAATATATGTTTTCCTCCCCAAATTCCTACATTGAAGCCCTAACCCTCAAACGTGATGCCTTAGGGAAGTGATCACTATTAGATGGGGTCATTCTATGAGTGTGAAGCCTCCCATCTTATAGAATTAGTGCCTTTAAGAGGGAGAGACACCAAAATTGCCTCTCTCTGACATGTGAAGATACAGGGAGAAGACAGCTGTTTGCAAGCCAGAAAGAGGACCCTCAACAAGAACCGAATCTGCCACCATCTTTATCTTAGAGACTCCAATTTCCAGAAGTGCGAAAATAAATGTGAGTTGTTTAAGCAACCTAGTCTGTGGCATTTGTTACAGACCCAAAGCTGACAAAGACACATTTCAGTGCACAATTATAATTTATGTTATATTCAATGTTTCTAAATCAATGTGCAGTTGATCATTGAAAACTCAGGTTTGAACTACACTGGTTAACTTGTAGGTGTATTTTTTTCAATAAATAGACAGATGGTCTCCAGTATCTCCAGGTTTTGCATCTGGAATTCAAAACCTGGGGATACAGCATGTGTCTTTGATCTATAGTTAAGAATTAGTGGATGTGGGAGCTGGCTTTATGCATTGTTCTACACCATTTTATAGAAGGGATTAGAGCTTCCACGCATTTTGAGATCTGGGGAGTGAGGGGGGTTCCTGGAACCAATCCCTTGAGGATACCCAGGGACAACTGTACTTAAGTCAAAAGTTATATGCAGATTTCTTACTGTGGGGTGGGGCTTGGCACCCTTAAACCCCACATTGTTCACAAGTCGACTGTATTCTAACTTAGTCAGTGTATGTTAACTATAGGCTAGATATTTTCATTTTGTAGGTTACAACTACCTTTTCCTAGTTTGCAGTGCCTATAAGCATTTATGGCCTGCAAAATGAGCCTCAAAAAACTAGTCTAAACAATTAAGACAACTGTAGAAATTGAAATGTACTTATAATTTGAGTTACTATTGTCAGTGAATCTGAATGCAAATAAAAATCTATACATAACCATATTTTAAAATCAAACTGATTGTCCAAAATAGATTTTTAATGCTTAGCCCATATCAAACTAGAATAGCTGGTAAAGTAGTCTAAACATAACAAAATAACCCACAATAAATATAAAAATAATAATGTATCCCTGGCTGGTGTGGCTCAGTGGATTGAGTACTGGCCTGTGAACCAAAGGGTGGATGGTTTCATTCCCAGTCGGGAGACATGCCTGGGTTGTGGGCTAGGTCTCTGGTGGTGGGTGCATGAGGGGCAACCACACATTGATATTTCCCTCCCTCTCTTTCTTCTTCCCTTCTCCTTTGTCTAAATATAAATAAATAAAATCTTTAAAAATAATGTAATGCCAGCAATTCACTCAAAATTTTTATAATGGTGACAGTAGCTAAGACAGTTCTCTCCCAAAGTAAACCATGTGTATAGAACACACAAATAGCTACACAGTTTTCCAAGTATCTAAGGGTTTCCAGGAAACCACCAGCACTACACGGATATTCATGTTACAAAAGAAGTTAACGTGCAAGTATTCTGAACTTCTGAGAAGAATCAGTGAAATACTTTGGGATACGGATTTCATCATGCAAACCTCATTAATGTGAGATGATGTTTCATGAGTAAATTATATTGAATAATTTCCTTAGTCTTGATAAAGAACACTCTGATAGCCACCCTACCACCTTCCCTCCCTCTCCCTTGCTTTCCATTTATATAAAGATGGATAGATAGATACAGATCACTCCCTCTTTATATCTGTATCTATATCTAGATATATGTGTTTATACATAATTTCTGTTTATACATAATCTCTATATAAATCTATTTATATATAAATATATATTTATAAATAATCTCTATTTATGCTGGGTCCAGCAGAGGTAATGCCTACTTGAGTGTGGCTGGTAGAGTAATAATTTATAGGTTTAATTTGAACATTCCACCTAAAATGTCATATGGTGTGCTTGAGTGTGATATTGTTATGTTACAGAATTACATTTTTACGATTTTGTAATAAAATATTTTATAATAAAAAATCATGCCTATGATTTTCTTATTCACGCCTGGCCCTGTATATAGATATATTTCTCTATATTTCAATCTATCTTTAACAGAGGTCAGAAGTTATCACAACACACTAGGTATCATTTATTTACTTAGTCATTCATTAGCATATATTTAGTGTTGTTCATATTTGGTGCTGAGCTAGTTGCTAGAATTATACAGACAAATATAGGGCAATAAATACATAAGTTAACAAATCAAACCACAACTTGGTCAGTGCGTAAATGGCAGTATATTTTATATGTTAGAAGTCAGAAGAGAACAACTACTTCCTGTGTGTCAGAGAATGCACCCCAGAAAAATATTAAAAGTAACTCTTAGAGTGAGTTTAGCTAGAAGATCAAGGAGGGTAGGTATTTTTAGACAAAGAAATATTATAGTGTTAAAAAAGAAGCTAATAAAAATTCATAACCCCTTTGTTTTAAATTAATCACTCAACCAAGTAACATTTAAAAGCGACACAATCTCTCACAATAGAAAATCTATCATTAAATCTATAATCTTCATATTTCGATAGGTATTAATGTGTCCAAATTTTCTAACATAATGCAGCCTTCACTACTCTAATTTAAGTGGTCATTTAAAATGCAAGCCAAGAAAACAAATCTTAAAAATTATATCTTTCACAGAATGGGTCCTGATATGGCTTGGAGGCTTAAATATTGTTTCTCAAAGTATCACCCCTGGCCCAACAGCATTACTGGCTGGAGCTTTTAGTAAAGCAGGTTATCAAGCCTCTCCCTGGATCTACAGAGTCAGATGGGGATGCACACCAGCACTTTGTGTTTCACCAAGCCCTCTAGATCATTCAAATATATTTTAAAGTTTAACAGTCATTGAATTAAAGCTTTGTTTACTCTAGCATTAACACACTCATTTCTTTCTGAGTCTCCTGGCTGTCTTCAGAGAGAAGGAAAACTCAACTCTACAATAACCTGACTTCATCATTTCTACTGTGAATCAATCTCAGGTTTGCACATAAATACATAATTGGCCAGATTAGTTTAAATTAGATACTTTTCTTTGACATTGATGATAATGAGGACCAAAATGTACATTTAAGAGAAATGAAATAAATAATTTTTTAGAAATATGTATATAAGCATTTTCCTATGAAAATGCCCATTTTGTTAGATAACTTTACTTCAATTAAAATTGAATGATAAGCTAACACTGACATAGCACTGTGTCAAACAATGTTCCAAAATACTGTACATAGATCAATTCCCTGAACCATACTTAGACACACACAGGTTTATCGCCCCAAGCAGCAGATGCCTGGCATGGGTAAATGACGTGTCTATGGGAGCAATGCTCTCTGAGAGCTGGGCGCCATGCACAAACAGTCTGGCTCGAGAGCCCATGCTCCGAATTACCTCATTACACTGCAACCAGTGCATGAGGTATTTTAATATTATCTTAATTAAACTAACAGCCTAAGGTCAGAGCATACCTCACAGCCCTAGTAAATACTACCACAGGTTGTAGATTATGAGTGCATATATTGTGTGCATGAGCACAGGTGCACGCCCACACGTTGCTCTCTCTGCCCCTTGCCAGTCGTATGACCTTGGGAAACTCACTTCACTTCTCTCCTGCTTCAGTTTCCTCTTGCATTAAGTGGAGACAGAGTTGTTGTGAGAATTAATTAAATGCACATATGTATAATTTACTTAGAATGGAGCTTAGGCTATACTAGGTCCCATTATGATTTTTGTTGTTCTTTTCTGAAATAAAAAGTCAGAATAAATTATGTAACAGCTGCTTCTTCTGTATCATGATTTGCACAATAATTTTACATTTATTTCAATTGTTCCTTTTAAAAATTTAATCGGTTGTTTCAAATAGCCAACTACTGCTACTTTTCTTAACTGTTTCTTCAATTAGTTCTAATGGTTTTACACTAGTGATAAACTGAATGGTATAACTAGGGTCAGGAAGGCCTACTTACTCTAAACCTATCTTCTGTAAGTAGGTTTGCATTTAGAATCCTCTCTATATGCAGGTTTGAATTACAATATTCTCTATGAGTAGGTTTAAACTATCTTATTAGTAGGTTTAAGCTACCTTATTAGTAGAGATAGAGATGGAGAGATTGATGGCAAGAGAGATATTGGTATGAATAAAATTAGAGTTCAGATAGCTACTTCATGAGCTGTGGGCACAGAGATCAAGCACAACCTTATGGTGATGGGGGTGGGTGTAGGTATGATGGAGATCACTGGGACATGTAAGGTATTAAAGAAAAACAAACAAGGGAAGCTGAAGCAGAAAGAGAGTTGTGATTTGGACAGGAATGCTTATACTGAGGCATGGAGGAAAGGTCCAAAGAAGTAGTCCACCTCTCATTAGAGAATATCCCAGAGAGGAAGGGAGATACTCAAGAATGAGCTTTGTCTAGATGTAATTAAACTTTGGGTAGACTTTCTTTCCTATGGTTTGTCCTCCTGTATACGAATGATTGCTCTATTAATTTGCTATTGCTGCTGCAACAAGTGACCATAAACTTAAAAGTTTAAAATATCACAAACTTATTATTTTACAGTTCTAGAAGTCAGAGTCCAAAATGGGCTATCATAAGGTGAAAACCAAAATCAAGGTGTCCACAGGGCTGTGTTCCTTCTGAAGGATTATATGAAAATCCATTTCTTTCACTTTTCAAAGTCAGTAATGTAACATCCTCAGATTCATTCTCTCTTATCCACCCCCTCTCTCTCACTTCTGCTTCTATCATCACATTTCATTTTCTAACTCTTTGCCTTTCTTGTTCCCTTATAAAAACACTAAAAATATATCAACTCTACCCAACTAATCGAAAGTAATCATACCTCAAATTCCTTAATGTAATCACATTTACACAGTCCTGCTTGCCACGTAAGGTAACATGCTCAGAGACTGGAGAAATTAGAATGCAGCCATCTATGGGGGGCTGGAATTTATTTACAAGAGTCATGCTCTGAGATCTTTTCAAACAATGCCTGATCTAAATGCAAATCTACCAGAGGGTTAGGGCTTAAAATATGCCATTTTGTGTAAGTATTTCTCTTCTATTTACTGAGCCCACCTGTTGCTCTTATAGCATAATAACTGATTACTATGCACTTGTCTGACAAGAAATAATTTATGCAAATGCAGGGAAGTCTAAGGGTTTTTTTAACATATTTTCTAAGTCAGGAGAGAAGAAAGAGTTACAGCTCTATGGCCACAGAAAATATATTTATAATTATTTTACCCATGCAAACATAAAAATCATTCAGTATGAAATGCAGAGATTCAAATAAACCAGCTCTTGATGAAAATGGGCTTTATAAAATTTGTGTTTTATAACATCAAAATAGAATGTTGTCTTTTCAAAGCAGTTTCCAGATGAATAGCATACCATAATGTATATTTGCTAGCACATAAATAACTGCCTCAATACAAAAAGATGGCAAGCATAGATAAAATTGGAAGATGTGTGATAGAAACAAAACACATATTTTATGATTCACTGCTACATCTAATTTTGTGCCAATATGTATCTCTTCTCAGTATGACATCTGAATATTAAGATGATAATTCCTGTATGTTTGGAATCTGATATTAGATCACTCTATATAGTGAGTGAGCATATGAACAACCTATACCATTGGCTGCAAATTAGAAAAGATAATCAAATTATTACAACTAAACTAGAAAAGCAAAGGCCAACTCAATTATTGTACATCATTCCATTAATTGTTGAAACAGCAAGTACAGTAGTAAGTATTCTGGGTGAAACGAAACAAATTTTAAAAACTTGCATCCATGTCATTGCAATATGGTGTAATGTGAAGAACATAAAATTACATGAAATTAACAAACAAACAGAAAATAAAAAAATAGATAATTAAGGTGTAGTAAAACTAAAGAACAAAGCAGTTAAATGGTCAGATATTAAAAAACACTGTTAACCTAGGTGCCCATCAGTAAATAACTGGATCAAAAACTGGTACATTTACACAATGGAATTCTATGCAGCAGAAAGAAGGAGCTCCTATGCTTTGTGACAGCATGGATGGAACTGGAGAACATTATGCTGAGTGACATAAGCCAGGCAGTGAAAGAGAAATACCATATGATCTCACCTTTAACAGGAACCTAAACAACAAAACAAACAAGCAAGCAAAATATAACCAAAGACACTGAAATAGAGAACAGGCTGACAGTGACCAGAGGGAAGAGGGGAGGGAATTTCAGGGGAAAAGGGGAATGGTTTGCAGGAACAAGTATAAAGGACACATGGACAAAAACTACGGGGTGGGGGTGGAAATGGGAGGGAGGTGGGGAGCACTGGGGGGGTGGGCTGAGATGGGAGTAAAAGACAGAAAACTGTACTTGAACAACAATTAAAATAAAAAAATCTTTAAAAAAAACACTGTTAAGAAATACAAGCAAATACAAAGAATGATATCATTACAAAAAAAAAAAAAGAAAAACTATCTTCAAAAGTTGGAAGAGTAAAATGTAATCTTCGACTAGAATGTATGGGATAGTGAGAAAGCTGCTTACATATTAAAGGTATATATTCAATTGTTAGTGACCTAAATTTTAATTTGGAGAATTAAAATAGAAAACAATTCTGTCTGGAAAACATGGCTCCAGATGAACGTGCATATTCATATGACACTGTATCCTATTTACCTTTTAGTCAAAAGCCAAAAATTTTCTTGGATTTTTAAACAAATTTCATAAAACTGATTTCTATAATGTTGGGTCATAAAATTTGCATTGCTACAATGAAAACAAAAAAGTAAAATTAAATATACATTTGAAAACCAGAATTCAGTACTGCTTTTTTTGTTTTTAATTTAACTTTTATTTTATATTTTTCCATCACCATTTAGTCCCCTTATAGTCCTTTCCTCCCAGTAATCACCACACTGCAGTCAGTTTCCATGACACTTTTCTCCTTTTTGTTATACCCCTCTACCTCCTCAATGCCCCCCTCAACTAGCTGTCATCCCCCTCTCCATCATTGAATTTGTCCCCATTTTCCTTGTTAGTTCAGTTTGTTCATTAGATTCCACATGAGTGAAATCATGGTATTTGTCTTTCTCTGACTGACTTATTTCACTTAGCTAATTTTCTCCAGGTCCATACTGTCACAAAGGGTAAATCTTTTTCCTTTTTATGGCTGAGTAGAATTCCATTGTGTAAATGACCCATAGCTGTTATATCCACTCATCTACTGATGGACACATGGGCTGCTTCCATATCTTAGCAACTGTAAATAATGCTGCAATGAACATAGGGGTTTGTATGTTTTCTTGGATTAGTGTTTTTTGGTTTCCTTCAATTACATTCCCAGAACTGGGATCACTGGGTCAAAAGGAAGATGTATTTTTAATTTTTTGAGGTATTTCCATGCTGCTTTCCACAGTGGCTGCACCAGTCTGCATTCCCATCAACAGTGCAAAAGTATTCCCCTTTTCTCCACACCCACACCACTGCTTGCTTGTTGATTTAGTGATGATGGCCATTCTGACAGGGGTGAGATGATATATCATTGTGGTTTTAATTTGCATTTCTCTGATGATTAGTGAAACTGAACATTTTTATTGGCCATCTTATATTTATTGGCCATCTGTAATTTCTCTTAGGAAGGGTCTATTCAGGTCCTTTGCCCATTTTTATTTGGGTGGTTTTTATTTTAGGGGGTTGAGTTTTGTAAGTTCCTCATAAATTTTGGATATCAACTCCTTATCATGAGTATCAGCAAATACGTTCTCCTATTCTGTGGTTTGTCTTTTTATTTTGTTGATGGTTTCCTTTGCTGTGCAAAACCTTTTTAGTTTGATGTAGTCTCATTTATTCTTTTTTTTCCATTTCCCTTGCCTGTGGAGATATATCAGATAAAATATGAGCAGCATCCAAGATTTTGCTGCCTATGTTTTCATCTGTAATTTTTATGGCTTCAGATCTAACATGCAAGTTTTGTTCCATTTTGAATTTATTCTTGTGTGTGTACTGGAAGGCCTAGCCACAGCAATCATGCAAGAAGAAGAAATAGAATACATCCAAATTAGACAGGAAGAAGTAAAACTATCTTTATTTGCAGATGACATGATACTGTACATAAAGAACCCTAAAGATTCCACCAAGAAACTACTAAAACTGATACATTAATTCAGAAAAGTAGCAGGAAACAAAATTAATATTCAGGAATCAGTTGCATTTTTATATACCAATAACACACTAACAGCAAAGGAAATATAGAAAACAATCCCACAATTCACAATTCACAATTGCTGCAAAAAGAATAAAATCCCTAAGTATAAACCTAATCAAGGTTATAAAAGACCTGTACTCAGAAAATTATAAGACATCGAAGAAAGAAATAGAAGACACAAATAAATAAAGTATGTACTGTATTCATGGAGAGGAATAATTTACATCATTAAAATATCTGCACTACCCAAAACAATCCATAAACTCAAAATAATTCCTATCAAGTTTCCAATGATGAATTTCACAGAACTAGGACAAATATTTCAGAAATTTATGTGGAACCACAAAAGTCCCCACATAGCAACAGCAGTTCTGAGAAGAAGGAACAAAGTTGGAGGAATCAGACTATCTAATATCAAACTGTACTATAAGGCCATAGTAATGAAAATAGCACAATACTGCATAAAACAGACACACAGATCAAAGGAAAAGAATAGAAAGCCCAGAAATAAACCCACAGCTTTACAACCAATTATTATTTGACAGAGGAAGCAAGAACATACAATGGGCTGAAGATAGTCTATTCAATAAATGGTGTTGGGAAAATTGGACAGATATGTGCAGAAAAATAAAACTAGACCACCTTCTTACAGTACTACTTTTAAAAATGATGATCATTGAGTTTTCAGTTGCTTAATGCCACAATATCTCCCTAATATTATACAAAAAAAATGGGAAAAATTTCAACATGAGATTTAAAACTTTGGTGTTCTATTCAAAAATTTACACATACACGTTAAATACAATATGTATGAATATATATATATACACACACACATATATAATTTATTTATTTAATGTTAAGTATAACTGGCCAGTGTGGCTCAGTTGCTTGGAGCATCATCCCATAGACCAAAGGGCCCTGGGTTTGATTCCTGGTCAGGACACATACCCAACTTGCAGGTTGGATCCCAGGTGAAGACACATACTAAAAGGCAATCAATTGATGTTTCTCTACCTCTCTCTCTCTTTCTCTCTCCCACTTCCTCTTTCTCTAAAAGCAAATAAAAATGTCTTCTGGTGAGGATAAACATACACACACAAAAAACATATGTTAAATATAATATGTATAAATATTTCTATATAATTATGTGCGTGTGTATGTAATACACACACAAGCACACACACAATTATATATGTAAACTCCCAGGATATATGTACCAGTTTTTAAATATAACCTTTACTCATATATATTACCGGACTTTTTAGTATGATCTTTAATTTTCCTCCATAGTTAAAACTAGCTGCTGCCTAAGTCCAATAACTATCCAATTGTGCCTAAAAAAGACTTGGCATGCTTGATTATTTTCATCTTTGTTCTGTTTTAGTTAATACAAGAAAAGTGTCCTTTATCACTTGTGTCAACAACAAAATTTTCAACTTTCACACTCTAATATAAAATATTGAGGACAATGTGAAAAGTGCAATTAGATTGTGCATGCTTTTTAAAAATATAATGGAAATGCTGCAAAAAATTAACTGTCATCCATCAAAATATGTTAACACACAAATGGCTAATGTTGGCTAAAATATTTGAAATAACAATTTTGGAATATAAAAAGCTGTTTAGATGGCAGTGTATATATATGGTAATGAGTAGAAGTACTGGTTGAAAGAAGGGGTAGCATATTAAACACTAGTGCTACTTATGAGAAAGAATTTTAAAATATTTGTTTTATAAAATAGTCAATTATTTGAAGCACAAAATAAATCGGTGCATTATATTTTGTCCAAATATTATGGTACTTTTTACTGTAATATATGTATGTGGAATGTGGGGTATATTACTGATTCATAAATCTTTCTAAAATTTTTTATGCTCTAATGTTTTAAGATGATTAAGAGAACAATGATATAACAAATTCCTTTAGAAAAACATAAGTATATGCCACTGGAAGCCTAGAGATAAAAAAAATAAGAAATTAAGTTTAAACAGTATATTTTACAAGTCTATTATTAAGGTATTGAAAATTATTTTTTCAGGAGTTAAGATCTAAGAAAACTTTTGTTTTTAATTCATAGACTATAGTTACAGATGTCCAATTTAACACATCTGCTGACTTTATATACTACATGTTGCTATCTATAACTCACTGTGCTGAGAACATGGAAGACAGAAAGATGGATACAACTTTTATTGATCACTATGTTTTCAGCTAGGAAGTTTGAGTGCACTGGAGAAGAAGGAAGCTAAGCAGAACAATAGGTAACATCTAAATGAAGCAGTGTTACTAATTATCATTGATCCAACTTAACAGTTACTAGTGTTACTAATAATAATTGTTATGTTTTATACTCACAGGTATATTATAGAAACTGAAGAAATAGGGGAAATTTAAATTTAAAAAAGTAAAATGAAGCCCTGGCTGGCGTAGCTCAGTAGATTGAGTGTGGGCTGAGAACCAAAGTGTTGAAGGTTTGATTCCCAGTCAGGGCACATGCCTGGGTTGCAGGCCATGGCCCCCAGCAACCTCACATTGATGTTTCTCTCTCTCTCTCTCTTTCTCCCTTCCCTCTCTAAAAATAAATAAATAAAATCTTTTAAAAAATAAATAAAGTAAAATGATCTGTACCGTCACTCTCTGATACTATCCATTACTAGCATTTTGTTTTATTTCCATCCAGTCTTTCATTTACATTACACATTCCATTCTTGAATCATACTAAATATATAATTTTATAACTTTATGGCCTTTATAATATATTCCAAAAATGCACCAATAAACACATGTTTTAGTGGCAACATTACATTAAGTTATACAATGGTTCCACATTTAATTATTTTCCTAATATGGACTATACATTTTATTTCCAACTTACTTCTATAATAAATACTATTACAATTAACATGATTGTACATTAATCTACATGTGAATCCTTGCTAACTTTCTCAGGATAAATTTATAGAATAGCACTTATATCAGAAAAGAGTATAGGTTGGCCCTGGCTGGCATAACTCAGTGGATTGAACTCGAGCTGCAATCCAAAGTGTCGCAGGTTCGATTCCCAGCCAGGGTACATACCTGGGTTGCAGGCCATAACCCCCAGCAACTGCACATTGATGTTTCTCTCTCTCTCTCCCCCCTCCCTTCCCTCTCTAAAATAAATAAATAAATAAATAAATAAAATCTTTTAAAAAAATCTTTAAAAAAAGAGTATAGGTTTACTTTTGAAGTGGCAAATACAAAAAGGGTAACTTTTATCTCTTTTCTAGGGACTTTGTGTGAATGACACAACTTATTTTATCTATAAAAATTTCATGACAAAATTCACCTGCAAATCACTATTTTCATGTGCTATTGTAAAAATATAGAAAATTAACAAAAATAGTATAATTTTACAATTATTATTCTATTATTTATTTGTTTATTTTTGGTTCAAGAAGGGAAGGTAAATATAGTTTCAGAAAAGGACTTCATTTTAAGTACATTATATAACAAAATTGCCTATCGGTTACTTAGAAAAACACAGCAATACAATATGAATCAAAATGGAGTTAAAAGTTGTTAACAAAGTAAGCTAATTTAAAACACTTTTATTAAGTGAAACCAAACCAGATTGTAAAAAGTTAACATAAGGGAATAAAATGTGTAGGACTCACTCATATAAAGCAAATGCTTTGAAATGATCTCAACCAGAGAGTTGAAAATGATGTTAAACTATGTAAACCACCACCTGAAACTGCAAGCTATACCAGTAAGTTAACAATATCTGTCTCTAGGTATCTCTTCCTATGCCACGTGTCACAAATCAATTGAATAGCCCTCATCCAAAAAAATAGCTATCATCAATGTCTGGTTGAACCTACATAATGATATACTTTGGGATATTTTCAAACTGGCAGTACAGAAAATGACAAGTGATACATAATGGACAGGATGCAAAAAGCAATAAAGAACAAATAAAAAGAAAGAAGAACCCAGCATTGGAAAAACAATACTTGCAAAATGAGAATATCACATTGAACCAAAAGCAATAAACCTTTCAACCATGTTTCCAGAGTCTTATAAAAATTGACACATTTATTGAAAAAGATACAAAATACAAGCAACACTGTACATAGGACAATGACCCCTCAGTCCTCTTCAAAGTAGGTACCTTGGGACCTCCCACAGTTCTCCTAATTGCCAATTGTCAATTTTTTCCTGTCATATTTTCCTGAATCTCATTGATAGTTTGAAATCTCTTCCTTTCAAAGGTAATTTTAGTTTTGGGAAAAGTAAGAAGTCCAGGGTGCCAAATCTGGGCTGCAGTGGGGCTCAGTCACCTGAGTGATTTGATGTTTTGCCAAAAAATTCTAAGAAGACGTGGTGAGAGATTGAAAACCTTATTGTGATGAAGCAGCCAATCACTAGTTGCCCATGGCTATGAGCTTCTGAATCATCTGAATAGTTTCCATGGAGAAATGTTCAAGCTTAATGCAAAATTTGATGCAGAATCATTGCTCTACTCACTCAGTTATATTGAATGTGATGGCCACACAGTACACATGCTCACTCAATGGCATCTGCCACCCCCACTGACTAGTACAGTGAAGTCATCATTGTTCACACATGTGCATTCCAGTCCACTGTCCTTGGCTGCCATATTACATCATGTCACTCAAACCATTCTTGTTATATTAACAATGGCTGGACTTTCTCTGGACAGACACACACATGCACACATGCACATGTGTGTGTGACAAGAGATTGTATGTATATTACCTTATTTAGTCCTCACAATTTCCCTCTCAGGTATGAAGCCACACACTTTTAGGGCTGTTCCAGTTAAAATACTGAAACATACAGAAAGTAAATTTCCTGGCCATGGTGACAACTAGTAAGTACCAGAACCAGAAATCAAACCCAGCTGTTCTAAATCCAGAAATAATGCCCTCATATGTCATTTTCAAAAAGCAAAAAATATATAGATATAAATATTAAAAAATAAATAATTGGTGGCAAAATCACTGAAATGTATATGTTTTAGCTCAGCATTTAGAGAAAGCTTATTTCTCTATTTTACTTAAAAACAATTTTTTGTGTTTAGGATTATATCATTTTAAAAATAGTGTTTAATAGCTGATCCAACTTAATAGTTAAGATCTTCCATAGTTCCATCTTATTTTTCCATGTGGTTTTGGGGGCTTAGTTTTGTTGGTAATAAATTAAAGTAGTAATTAATTTGAATGATGCATATTTAAAAATATCCATAGAGCTCCAAAAATCCTGTTGGACTCTTAATCTAATGATCTCTGTTTTCCCTGGATATACCATATAACATCCTAGCTCATAAATGTTGATAAAAAATAACCCAAAACTTTTCATGGGTCTGGTATCCATAGCATGAAATATTAACTATTTAATGAGAGATAAATAACTATAAGCTCATGGTAAAAAGAACAAAACAAATGGACTGAATCTATTTTCTAGATCTCCATTTTAAAATCCTAATATGAACCATTACAGACAATTATAAATTGATTTTATTATCTCAGCTCTTCATGGAAACTACACAAATGATTTTGAATGTAATTAAAATGTTTATATTTAATATAGTATTTTCAGATTTTAGATTATCAAAAGAGAAATATTGCATAGCAATAATTTTTAAAGTTTTTTTGATGTTAAAATTGCTTTCTATATGATATAGTACTGGTCAAACTTTCACTGTATCTTAAAAATTATGGAAATTTCTCATGTTGACTTTGCAGGAAAAACATTTTTTGGTGAATATTTATGCTTCTTGTTGTCAGAAAAACATTTATATAACATAGTTTATCTGTATCTGTAAAAGTTTACATGTGTTATAAAAGGTCTAATAGCATTGGCTTTCTAATTCCTTAAAATTCTCTGGGTTTGAGTTTTTCTTTAGTATGTTTGTTTTCATTTTAGCACTGACACAGATCTTTGTAAGAATAATTATATAAAAAGATTTTATTAATTTAGTTTACTTGTCCAAGGTCTCTCATTATAGAGTATAATTGACTTAGCACCCAAGGCATGTTTCTTCCATATATTCACAATATAATAATGAGGTACAAATATAATTTTGAAAAAAAATAGTTCTATCAAATTACTTTCATTTTTTTCACAGTAGCTAGTTTTTTATTATAAATTCATGATTATTCATTTTGGGTCATTTGTACATTGAGTCAGTGATTATTATCATGTCATCATAATCTACACTATAGTTCAAATAAGAAACACATTATTGTAAATAATGACAATTGTAGTAAAATAAATGAAAAGCACACTGTGATAGAAAGTAAAGGAAAACAATGTGGTTATGGGGAAGGCTCTACTTTTGGTAAAGTGGTTAGAAAGGCCTGCAGAAACGCCCTTTTCCACATGAAACGTAAGGGACCTGAAAGAGCAGCCATGGTAGAGGGGCTGGAAGGAATGAAGGGTACACTTCAAGGCTTAGGAAAGCATATCCAGGAAAGCATATCCAAATACCATAAAGTGGGACTGCATGCTCATGGGTGTGCAGCTTATGTCATCACACACAGTCCCATGCTCAGAAGTGTGGGTGCTTGGCTTCATGCTCTATTGTTTTGGGCAATTCTTAATGATTTTTTTTTAATGAGAACCCTGCACTTCAATTTTTTACTGACCCCACAAATTATATAGCTGGTCCTGAGTGCTTCTCATATTTCAGAAATTTAAATCAGAACGATGACTGAGGAGGATGTGGCCTCAGATAAAGTAGCGAAGGTAAGAAAGGGCCAAGTCATGTGGCACTTTGAAAGCCACATAAAAAGCTTACACTTTATTTTAAATGTAGTAAAAGTCATTGAAGGTAGGTGTTCAGCAAGGATGTGAGCTGGGGGTTGAAAAGATGGGTAATTATTTTTAAAAATTTAGATGATATTGAACCAGGTAATATTAAAAAATGCATTATCTTTTAAAATAGGTGATGCTATTAAAACAAGTAACACTAGACAAGCATTATGGCATTGTGATGGGAAAATTAAGAGTTCTATTTCATACATGCAAAGTTTGAGATACTGTGTTTAAAGTTAGAGAGGTCAAGAAGCTATTATATTCAAAATGATAGAAGCTGAATTCTGGGAGAACAAGAGCAGACATATATAAACATTAAGACTATCAGCAGAAAAATGCAACTAAATTCCAGAGAATGGACGTGGTCACCTAGAGAGAGAAGACAACCCTGGAGGAAAAACTAAGAAAGTATCATGTCTTGGAAGTCAACAAGACAGTGTTTCTTAACAAGGAAGGATTTGACAGGAATTGTAAATGCTCCTTTGAGACTGGGAAAGATAAAGACAAAAAGATGTCCACAGGGTTTTCTGATAGGAAGCAACATAGTGTCATTTATTATTGTTCTACACCAGAATGGAGAGAGAAGACAGAGTGAAAGAAGTGAAGAATAAGTTGGAAGGAATGAATGCAGAGTGTGAAAGCAAATCCTTGGAACATTTTGGAAGGCAGAAAAATGGGGTGAGAACTTGAAGTACAAGGGGAGATAAAATAACTTTGTGTGTGTATGTGTTTGTGTTTGTGGAACACATTTTTGTGCCATTGAGTGAAGAAAGGGACAAGCACACTCCTGGGCAAGTTGTATCTGAGGAGTTTGATGTTCTAAATCATGACTAAAGAAATTGTGCTTAAAAACCCCAGTACATGACAACTCAAATAAGTATTTGAAATAGATGAGTTTTAAAAAAAATGAACTTCACAGGACAAAGAAGAGACAAAAGGAGCAGAGTCCATTGACTGCTGATGATGGCTGATATTAAAAGAGCCAGAAGATGGTAATAGGAGCACACTTGTGAGACTAGTGTAGAAGTCTACATGGTGAATGGAGAGCAAATAGAAAAATATCAGCAAATAGTAATGAAGAGAGACTTGATCAGAGTGAAGGGCATTAAGAGCACTAAGCACACCGCTTAAGCCTGAGGTCCCCCTCTGTACAGGAAGGGTACCCAAGGGTGCAGAAAAGGTAAGGGGTGGGCATCCCGCAGACAATATGTGTAGATGTTTACAAGATAAACAATTTAACAGGTAAGAAACTATACTGTACTCCCTTAGCACCACATCCCAAGTTCATTATTTTCAAGAAAGACTTTGAGAGGGGAATCCAAGACTTTTCTTACAAATTTATAAAAATGGCATGTGTTATGGTCTTACTACCATTATATATTTTTTCCAAATTCATGATTTCATAAACTTTTAATTATAACTACCTTAAGCTGCAAATTTTAGATTATAAATTTATTGTTTTTAGTTTGTTGTGCTAAAGATACTCTGTTGATTCATTTGCCATTTACTCATTAACTGTACAAGCATTTATCAAGAATTTATTTCGGACCCTGTGCTGTGTGAGGCACTGGAGATTCAAGGATTAATCTGACAAACTAGCTGTCAGGAACCTCATGGTCTAGTGAACAAGACTGATTTTGAAACATCGCACATTATGTGAGTGACAACTGATTATTTCTGAAGTCCTGTGGAAGCCTGAGGACAGATTATCTGCTTCAGCTTGGGTGTTGGGAGATGCTTCACAGAGGAAGTAGCATGTGAATTGAGTAATGAAAGATTAGGAATCTAATGTAAGTTCCTTGAGGACAGAGACTGTTATTTCCACCACTTCCACAGGACTGCCTGTCCCTAGGGGAACAAATAAATGCTTGCTAAATTCATACATGGCAAGGGTATGTGGCAGAAAATAATTCTAATCAGAGGGTGCCAAATTTTCAAAGGTAATGTATTACCTTTGTCTAAAGTCTAAGTGTTTCTAATGTTTTGTTTTATGTTACACTCGGTTGGAATTCAAGGTGTTAGTCATGCAGGAGTGGATGCATGTTAGAAAATTCCTTTTGTGGTTTTCAAAGCCCTTCCTGAGGGATGTCCCAAAACTCTGTTAGCTCCATGGCTATCATAGATAAAGAGGTTAGCTTGCCTTTTCTTTAATCAATGCACTTTAATATTTTACAAGTACTCTCAATTCTGTATCTTGTTAATGAGCTCTCTCCAGCTAACATTTTTTCTATCTGGAATAACAGATATTACTAAACCTTAGCATTTATTTTATACTAGCCAGTTTTCAATATATACTTAGTTACCTCTTCTGTACCATTTTTACCCCTCAGAAAATATTTGAAATACTATAAATACTCAAATCAACAATTTTTTATTATAACAAATTAAATTATTCCAAATCAGTTTCCCAGCTTCCTCTTTTCACTTCTTTGTTACAATTTGAGGTGAGGAAGAGGAAGAGAATGCTGGTGAAACAACAGCCATATCTGGGGAAAGGTGCCTATCCTATTAAGCAATATTAAAGACTTTACATATTAGATAATATGTTTGTGGCATGACACACATATACACACATGTATATTATATGTATTGCATACATATACATATATTTTTTAAAGGTATGTGTATATACATATAAAATGTATGATATATAATTAATTATATATAATTTTTTAACTTGGAATGAGAAATTGGACTACTGCTTCATTTTCTTCTTGCATGGCTATATTTATTATCTCAGTTTTTTTTAATGCACATATATTTATTTTGTGAATGTGAAAACAATAAAAGTATTTTAAAATAATGTCTTATAACTGGACTTAATATTAGTTCTTAAAATGCATTAGATTTAATAAAGAAAATGCAACCAGACATGGTAAAATATGCAATCAGGTTTTTAACTTCCCATATAAAGCATGTAAATACATGTAGTGCTTGTTTTATGAACTTCAATAAAACTAGTTTTCTAGAAAAATGCCAAGATAAAAACCTGTTACACATTCAAATTTCTATGTTATTGAGAGTGGAATATTTGCACTGTTCTTAAGAACAAACACAGTCTTTGCTCTTTCCTGAGTACATCCATGAATCATTGAATTTCCTTCCCCATTGTGTGAATAGCTGCCACAATGGTACTTACACAAGGCTTGAACAAACCAAATGGTGCAAAGTATGGAAACAAGCTGTGTAACTCTACCACATAAGCCTGAATACAGGGACTGAAAAATAAAACAATTTACAATGTAATAGGAAGTGAAAAAATATCAGTCCCAGATCCATGGATCTTTTTATGGATATGGATACAGGTATGGATACTGTTATGGTAATAAGAGAATGAAGAAATGTAAGCTCATGCATCTCCCCTGCTCCCACCACATGGGTGAATATTATGGTATGCTCTCAGCCTTATCCTGGCTCTCCTTCATCCTCCCATTAATTTTTTTGTTGTTGGGCTATACCAATTTCACTTCATGGTAAACTTGCCTAGTAAAGCTACCAAAAAGTCTCAATATATTCACCCTCATTTCTAATTAAAGTGACTATAACACAAAAAGAAGCCACTGAGGGAAGAAATTCACAAACTACATTTAAAAATAACTATAATAAGTACTCAAGGTCATAGATAAGTTTTGTAACTTTAAGGGAGAAAATGTATAAGAAAACCAACTTTGCCATCAACTGATATACATAAGAGTCAAGTCCCTAAGGTATCTTGTCAATGTGATTTTTTTTGGTATTTTATTTAATTTTTTAATTTTTTAATTTCATCTTTATTGCATTTTTTCATTACCATTTAGTCCCCTTATACCCTCCTCCCCCAGCAATTACATCATTGTTGTCCATATTCATGAGTTCTTTTTCCGTTTTGCTTAATCCCTCCACCCCCTAACCTTCCCCCACCTACTAGCTATCATCTGTTCTCCATCTAGTTTTGTGTCTGTTTTGCTTGTCAGTTCAGTTTGCTCATTAGATTCCACATATGAGTGAAACCATGTGGTATTTTCTTTCTCTCACTGGCTTATTTCACTTAGCATAATGTTCTCCAGGTCCATCCATGCTATCGCAAAAGGTAAAATGTTTTTTTTTTTTTTTCCTATGGCTGAGTAGAATTCCATTGTGTTATTGTCCCATATTTGTTTTACCCACTCATCTATCGATGGACACTTGGGCTACATCCATATAATGAAATAATCTTGAATAAAGTTATGTTATTCCAGAACCTGATCTCCTTTGTAACTTTTCACCTAAATGTCTCAGAATAATGTGCCATTCATCATTTAAATGGAACACAGATTTTTAAAAATATGTTTTTGTAATCTGGAGGTAGAGAGAACACATATTCTGAACTTTTTTACTGCATCATAAATAAGCTTTTTAAAATAGAAAACTAGTCAATTTTTTCCAGTCACTCAAGCCCATTCTGATCTATCCTCTATTCACAACCTCAGTTTTATTTTATATACACCTCAATCATAGCACAAGATTTGCCTACCTCTTTGAACTAAGTGAACAGAATAGCTCACTTCAGATACTTTTCAGAAACAATATATGTCATGCTGACTCGATCACAGAGGTTATTTGTAATACATACCCTTGCTCAAGCCTTAAGAACAGAAAGATATGGTGAGTTCCCAGCTGTATAATTTATCTAGGCTTTCTTCAAATGTAAATATAATTTGTATTCTTAAAGAGTGAGATCTTACATATTTATATAGTTAGAAACTAACAAATAAAACATTTTTAATTTAAAATATTTAAATATTTTACAGGTATCTTAGTTTGCCTAAAGAGAAAAAAATCAAATTTACAAATTAATATGAACAAATAATTTTAAGATATGCCTCTCTTACACTTTTAACTTGACAAAGCTTTTTTTTTTAATGAAATGAAATCAAGCTATTTGAATATTGTGGCATATTAACTTTCCCCTTGAGTGCTGGTTCCTGGCAAGAACCACTTAAGAGAGTTTGCAAACAGTATGAGGATGTAGTGCAACTTTGGCTCATATTATATACTCAAGAGGCACAAATAATTTGAATTACCTGTGTACGAAAAACAGATGCAATCAATCAAAGCTGAAGAAAAGAGAAGCCTCTGGTATTCCATCATAAACATGGCAAAATGTGTCCCCCACCCTTCCGCCACCCATTCAACCTCAGAATGAAATTTCAGTCTGCAGTTTACATTCTTTTGGATATCTATGCAGACCCCACAACCCAGTGCAGTACAAATTTTTAATATTCTGGGGTGGAAGAAGGGAACTTAAGACATTTTGTGTAAAAAAATGTGATCTCTTATAAGCAAAGCAAAGTCAGGTCATTTAATTTTAAGGGACAGGAAATGTGCTAATCCTTGGTTAAGAAACAGAGAAAAAGGGACATTTAATAGCCTTTAACCCAAAAGTCAGTTTATACTTTATGCCAAATCTGTTTGAACATTAGGACCTTACAATTAATATTAAAATTAAATGATCATAGATAATATGAACCTCTTTAAGGTTAATATTTATAATTGATTTTCTGATTCTATTTGCATATTTGTGAAATACTGCATATATTTGACTCTTGATTAATTAATTAATTATTTAAAAACAGTTTATTTTGCTTTTGTATATTTATGAACACTTAAGAAAATGGAGAAAAAAGTATTGGAGTGGATTAATCAAATCCTTTATAATCAATTGAATTTTCAAAGTGCTCACATGTATTAGTTTCCAGTGCAGGTGCTAGTTAAGCCTTCCATATTTAAAATGCTTGACTAAACTACTTTAATGCCAAGGATAAGAAAAAAATCAATTATTCTACAACAGAGAAACATGAGATGTCACTACTCAAAAATAACTGCCAAATTAAATTTAACAATATGCAAATTCAACATTCTTGGAAAGTATCTTTCCCACCTAACCTGTGGGACAGTCTTCAAACAAGGGGAGACCAGAGGCAGACAGACCGTCTGGAGTCCTGGTTAAGACTCTTGACTAATTTAACAGAGGACAAAGGTTCTCTCCTTGAACAAATAATACTCTGGCACCTCTGAGTTCTTTCTTTAATTAGGCCTCAACTTTTGAGCTTCCACCTTCGTCTCTGTATTGGTCAATTTTAGCAAGAATTCTGTGAAGTCAGCCCTGGCTGGCATAGCTCAGTGGACTGAGCATAGGGTGAGAACCAAAATGTCACAGGTTCGATTCCCAGTCAGGGCACATGCCTAGGTTGCAGGCCATGACCCCCAGCAACTGCACATTGATGTTTCTCTCTCTCCCTCTCTCTATATATATATCTCCCTCCCTTCCCTCTCTAAAAATAAATAAATAAAATCTTTTAAAAAAAGGGTGTTGTTAAAAAAAAAATAATTCTGTGAAGTCAGTTTAACCAGAATACCCCACCCTCGATATTTCATCACCCTCAATGACCAGTCAGGTTTCTCACGCTCCATCCTGTCCCAGGTGATGGCTGATCACTTTGTCCTACCATTAGGAAGAATTCTGTCATGTAGACTTAACCAGAATCTTCCCTTACCATTGATGTGTCTTCATAACAACAGAGTGTCCCAAAAGGGAGTTACACTGTTGTTGACCTGCACTATGTACAGTCATATGCTGCATAACCATGTTTTGGTTAAAGAAGAAGTACATATAGAGACAGTGGTCCCATAAGATTAAGATGGAGCTGAAAAATTCACCTATCACCTAACGACTTACCTAATGACATCATAGCTATTGTAAAACATGGTGATGCATTACTCACGTGCTTGTGGTATAAGCAAGCATGTGAGTATAAGATGTTGGTATAAATAAAGCTACTGTGCTTTTAGGCCTACAAAACTATAGCACATATAATTATGTACAGTACATGATATCTGATCATTATAATAAATGCCTATGCTACTGGTTCATGTTTTTACTACCCTATCCTTTTTATTACTATTATAGGAGCTACTCTTTCACTTATAAAAATTTTGCTATAAAATAACATTCTGTATTACCGTGGTAGAAACCTCATAAGTCTCTTGATCACCTCATGAATCATTTTTTTCTTGTGCTTGATTTCATCTTGTATTGTTCTGTGTAGTAGGATGCTATACAGTCTTGTAACCTAGGAGCAATAGGCTATACCATATAGCTTAGGTGTGTAATAGTCTACACCTCCAAGCCATGCAAATTCATTCTAATGTTTTTACAACTATGAAGTCCCCTAAGGATTCATTTCACAGAAAGCATCCCTTTTGTTAAGTAATGCATGAGTGCAATTAAGCCTGCGATAATTGTGTATGTACAGACATTTCCTTGTCATTATTCCCTAAACAATACTGTGTTAACAACTATTTATATAGCATTTACATTGCATTAAGTATAATAAGTATCAATAAACAGAGATGATTTAAAGTATATGGGAGGATGTCGATGAAAGACAAACAACATATGATCTCACTAATAAGAGAAATGTAATGAACAAAATAAACTAACAAGCAAAACAGAATCAGAGATATGGAAGCATGGAACTGACTGCCAGAGGGGAGGGGTGATGCTGGGAAAAAGGGAGAGGGATTTGTTAAAAAACATATAAGAAGGACCCATGGACATGAACAACAGTTGTGAGGAGTGACTGTGGGAGCTGGGGGTAGGCTCGGCAGAGGAGGTCAAAGGGGGAAACATTGGGACAGCTGTGATAGAATAAACAGGGATTAAAAGAGTATAATTTGGTCAAAATATAAAAGCCTAAGGCATCAGGTCATTAATTAAAATAACTGACTTTCAAATAAAAAATTAAAACTAAAGCATATGGGAGAACATGGGTAGGTTATATGCAAATACTACACCATTTTATGTAAGGGACTTGAGCACCCTTGGATTTTGGTATCCATGGGGATCTTGGAACTACTACCCCAAGATCACTGAGGAATGACTGTATCCCTTCCACTGATCACTGCCCTGTTCCTTGTTTATAAATTCCTACATTTTCCTGTTGTATTCAAGGTTAATCCCAATCTCTCTCCCCCACTGTAAAAGCCCACTGCCAAAAAAAAAAAAAAAAAGAAAAGAAACTCAACCACCAATTTATCACAAAAATAAATTCAAGGTGGATAAAAGACGTAAATTGTGACACCATAAGAGTCCTAGAGGAGAACATAGGTAGGGAAATCTCAGATATTCTAGGCAACAATATTTTTACCAATATGCCCCTTAGAGCAAAGGACATAAAAGAAAGAGTAAACCAATGAGACTCCATCAAAATAAAAATTTTTTTGCATGGCTAAAGAAAACAGAATTAAAATGAAAAGAGAACCAACCGTATGAGAGAACTTACTTGTCAATGATATCTCAGACAAGTGTTTGATCTCCAACACATGTAAAGAACTCACATGACTCAGCCTTTTTGTTCTATTCGTTTATGTTTTCAACAGATTGGATGATGCCCACTCACAATGCATAGGGCAATCAGCTTTACTGTCTATTCATTCAAATGCAAATTTATTTTAGAAAGACCTTCACAGACACGCCCAGAATAAGGTTTGGCCAAGTGGCTGAGCACCTATGGCCCTGTCAGGTTGACACACAAAATCCACCATCACATGAATCTAGAAACGCTATCTCCCAATTCTTGGGCAGATCCAACCTGCCTTCCTAGATCACAAATACACAGTGCCATCAAGCCCCGAGCTCCTGCTGATCATTTTACCTGTTGAGCTATCCATTCAGAATAGTGTAACATTTGTACTAAATGGAATATGATAAACCACAATGAATGGTCATGGGAGTTTGTGCTTCTTCTTCTTGAGGTGAAAACTGACCCTATTCTGAGATGAATGAAGAAATGACTTCCCTTTTCATCAGATGAGGCCACAGAATTGGTAACATTATTGACATGTATGTGCCTAAAGCACTGGGCTGTGGAATTTTAAGATGATGATGCAGCTAAAAGCTGAGTGTACCTTGCTCATAGCAGGCACACAACTGTTTGATGACTGAAGAAATAAATGATTCCACCTGAATTCTGGTTCTACACCTAAAGAAATCTTCTAAACTAAAAGATTTAGGTAAAGAAAGACCCTTTTTCTTTCACAAAAAATACTTGAAAAAATTCTACAAAGAGGAAATATAAGCCTCTTCTAAAACAATGAGTTTGAAGTACCCATTTCATTTTTTCCAGGAAAATTCCATTTTGATTAATTAAATGAATAGTACATTCAGGATTGGGAAAGAATGGATTCTATATGCCAATCAACTGCAGACCTGGAGTTGTTTAGGAAACTGTTAATCACTACAGGGAATTGCAACAAATTATATGCACCCCAAAGAATAGAAACTAAGATATGAGAAAAACATCCAGTTAAATATGGGGAGATTACAGTCAATTTGAGAATCCTAATTAAGGCATGATTCCTTGTTCTTCTCTGAGGTAAACAATCCCAAGGCTAATATGTATTTTCTTTTAAGATTTTGATTTTAAAAATTATTTTATTGAATTTTTAAAATTCACCAGACACTGACATTTTCTAGGATGCTGACAGAAGCCAGATACTTTGACAACAATTTATAGGCTTCTTACTTGTTATTTTTAATGACAAATATAGAGAAGGAGGAAAGAGGCTAAATGTAACACTTATTGGCAGTGGCTTTGTTAGGGAAAGACACTTCATCATGGTGCTAAAAAATGACTTGGACCTGACTTGATTAACACTACTGTAATAAATCCAAGTAGGTGGGTATGAAGGCTAATTTTATGTGTTTATGTGTTTATTTGACCATGCCATGGGGTGCCCATTATTTCTGGGTATATCTATGAGGGTGCTTCTACATGATATTAGCATTCGAATCAGTAGCCTGCATGAAGCAGACTGCCCTTCCCAGTGTACATGGGCCTGGTCCATCACTGAAGTCTCACATAAAACAAAAAGGCAGAGAAGGAAAGAATTCACTCTCTGTCTGACTGCCCGAGTTAGAACATCGGTCTTCTTCTGCTCAGATTGGGACTTGCACTATAAGCTTCTACGGTTTTCACACCTTCCAGCTTGGACTGGAACTATTTCTCTGGTTTTCTGGGCCTCCAGCTTGAGGACAGCACATGTGGCACTTCTCTTCTATAACATGTGAGTCAATTCTTTACAATCTCTCTCTCCATATACACATACATAAACATACACATACATGCATATATACATATAAATATGTTTGTGTGCATATATATAAATATACAGAAACATACATATTCATACATACACATATCCTGTTGGTTCTACTTTTTAGAAACCTAATACAGTGGGGTATACATAACAGACCAACTAATTTAAAACATCCATTTTTAACTAGAACACAGTAATTCTGGAGGTATGCTTCCTGTGCCTTTGGCAGGTCAGCTATACCCAACTAGGTATGTAATACATAGAGTCACATGAGAAGTTCTAAATTGTTAAAGGGAGGTGAGAGCTAATTCTGAAAGCCCTCCAGCAATTATTTGAAAAAACAGACCACCTAATACATTTTTTCTTACTACAAAGTAAGTTAATTTATAAAGAATAATCTTTGGGCCCTGACTGGTGTAGCTGAGTGGATTGAGCGTGGGTTGTGAACCCAAGGGTCACTGGTTCGATTCCCAGTCAGGGCACATGCCTGGGTTTCAGGCCAGGTCCCCAGTGGGAGCCATGTGAGAAGCAACCACACATTGATGTTTCTCTGCCTCTTTTTCTCCTTCCCTTCCTCTCTCTCTAAAAATAAATAAATAAAATCTTTAAAAAAAAGAATAAGCTTTGGTAATTTATTCAATATTTTATCATTGAATAACATTTTAAAAGCACCCAGAAAACACAGGATAGGCCAAACCATTTATTACACCAAATTCCAGAGTCCCTGTCTTGTCTTACACCTTGCAAGACAAGTGAGGAGAGTGATTTCAACATTGTGCTCAAATTAAAAAGAATGTAGGGAATAATAAACATAGTCAATATTGATTACCCTATATGTAATCCAATAAATACACTAATCACCCATTTCCCTATGTGATTCAAATAATGAACTTCGTTCATGCAGGAAATTATTACTACTATCTTCACTGAGGTAGTAGAACTGTTTCTCTAAAGATTTGTCTGAAAATAAAGAACATGAAGTCTAAACTACATACGGAGGATTAGGGTCTCATTTCAAATCGATTATTCACATCAGTATTTTGCTCAGGTGTTGGGTCAGCATCAAAATGCTGAAGAAGACACACTTCAGACAATTTTACCTAGAAACAAGAACCCTTCCTCCAACAGCAACCTTAGGGAAGTGTGCTCTCCAACCTTGAAAAGGTGTAAATTTAAGTCACCGTTTTATTAATAATCACCTCCAAGAAAGTCTAGAATTTTTCTGTAAGAATATGTTCTACTTTTTTCCTTAAAATTTTTGTCAAATTTAAAACTGTGCTGTTTTGTATTTCTATTAGCATACATATTTGTTTTTAAATTATTGTTTTATCTATAACTCTTAAATAAATGGTTCTTAAACTTGGGTCACATTGTTATTTGGGGAATTTTTGAAAACATTTCAATGTCAGTGTCCCATGCCCTCAAAGATTCCAAATCACTTTATCTCTGGTAAGGTCTATGATGATTCCAATGGACAATCATTGAGAAACACTATCTAGACCTTCTAAGTGCAATATATATATATAAATATCTAGAGCAATACAAATTGTTTATTAAGGCATCAGTCTGAGAAATAATCACACATGATACAGCTATATTCAAGACCCATGTAAAATAGGAAAATATATTAAAACAAGGAAGAAAAAAAAAAACAATCTGCTATATACTTATAGTGCCACAAAACAACCCCCATTATAAATATTATTATTAATCTCACTCTCCTCTCCTTTCATTTTCAGAAGCCTCTTGAACCACATTTGCCATAGTCAAGACTCTGTAGCTTCTGTCTACAGCTAGCCAGGTTTGTTTCTAGCACTTTGAGCTCTAGAACATCAGATGGGGAACTTCAGAGAAGCAGGTTGATACCTGGTAAGCAGCAAGTGTCGAAGGGGCAATAGCTGTGGCTATTGCAAAACTCAGGTACCCACTGGCCAAGGCACATATAGAACACTCCTGTGATTCTCTTCCTGGTTACACTCCATATTCTTCTGGGGAGCTTTGAAAAACTGGTGGTACCTAGACCCCTCTACCCCAGAGAGATGAGGTGGGGCTCAGGCATCTTATGTTTTAAAACCTCTCCAAGGGTTTGTCATATGCAGCCTGAGTGGAGACCCACGAACATAGATGGGTTTGAAAAATCTGAAGGTTAAATGAATGTGGCCAATTTGTAATATCTTCATGGTAACAAAATCTGAAGAACTCCTCTCACTTCCTCATATACTTTCAACTCCCCTTTCTGACATTCCCTCTTGTTATAGTTACTCAAAAGATGCTCTTACTAATTTTAAACATTTCAACTGCGTAAAAATAACAGATTTGAAGTTAGCGTTGTACTCCAATCTGCTATGAATTTTCTAACTCATAGAGTGCCTATCATCAGACAGAAAGTGATATCTGGGACCTTGATTTTTCGCTCATATTTTATTTAATTTATCTTTATTCTAAATTCTTCATAATTTAGGTGTCAAATATCTTACATTGTTTCTTGGAAGTAAGAAAAATACAGTAAACACGATGACAAGTTGCAAATCTTCATCCCTTTTTTCTTATCTACCCTGATGCAAAATGGTTTTATTTTTTTTGGTCTATGATATTAATAATAAAATAAAAAAACACAAACACATGTTATTTGTAGATAGCATTCTGTAACAATACCATTCTAAATCTTTTGCATATATTAATTCATTTAATCCTAATAACAACACAATAATAATAAAGGTAATATATGACCTCCATTTTACAGAGAAGAAAAAAGAGGCATGGAGAAGCTAAGTACATTTCTGAAAGAGGACATTACTTTTAATCTGTTAAACCATAAAAAATTGCCAGTAGTAAAGGAGACATTAACAATTTTATTTTATACCAAAATAAGTTAAAAATAAATTTGGTAATTACTCTGTTTCTCTGATGTTAACTATGTCTAGTAGGTATTAAACAATAAATGTCAATAGTTGTTATTTTATTGTTGTTGATATTATCATTTTTTAGCCCTTGATGTGTGGCATATGGAGAACCATTTCAAAGTGTGCAAAAAAATAGTAAGACAGTTTATCCTTTTAAAAATTCATAACTTTGCATAGATTTTTGTTATTCACATAATACATGGTAGAGTGATATATGTATGTATAGGATGTACAGTCAAATCACTGCTATTTGTGTTGTTTTCTATATTTTCAAAAAGTATGGTAATTTCTGGCCTAGAGGTAGTCTGACCTACATTCACATTAAAGTAAATCTCATGATAGTTCACCCTTTAGAAAACAAGTAAACTGTTTGCCATAAAGGAAACAATTACTCCCAGTTTATAGGATGATAAACAGAAGGCTGATGGCAGAAAAGCCACTGCCAGTGAAGCAAACCAGCATATCTGCCAGCACTGCTGACTCTGACCAGAATAGACAGCCATGAGGCCAAACGTGGGCACCAATCAGCGGGAGGCCAGCAGTGCCAGAGGTCTCTGCCTACTCCTCTGGGTACAATGCAGTTATTCTGTGAATGGTTACCTGAAAACTCAGCCTGGCCCCTGTTGCTAATTTCTCCCAGGCCTCTGAGATCAGATGGTTGATTACATAACAAGTGGTAAAGAGGAGACAAAAAAGCAGATGAAGTTCTCACAATAGCTGAGACATCTGTACCCTGACTCACGACTAGAAACTCAAACTCATAACAGAGAGCCACGTAAAGTGCTCAGGCTCCAGGTGTGTCTTTTTTTCCCTCATAAGGTATGACTCATTGTGTAAATGAATTTTGAATTTGAATTCTGTCCAGTAGAATATTCACTTTTCTTTAGCCACAGCCTCCACCACTAATTATAGGCTTAAGTTCAAAGCTTCCCTCATTTTCTTTATCTGCATGTCCCCAAAGGCGTTTGCATTTTTTATTCCTGTGACTAACCTGTCAACTACAGGAGGCCAGGGATTATGTCAGTTTCATTCGCTAATGCATATTTGGCACACACCAGAATGTCTTATACACTGCACCCTATCATTAATATTTGATGAAGCAAAGAATATATAAATTGATGGACAACAGCCTTATATTCAGATTTTCAGAATGAGCCACAGAGAAATAAAATTTGTATGTGCTCACCTTGATCATCTTTATGTTGTTTAAAACATGACCACTATGTGTTCCCAATAACTGTGGCAAACAGGTGCAAATTAAGTCAAGCTATCTAAACAGGTTACTATACCACCAAATTGCATATCTCAATTTCTGAATCCTGGAGGTGAAGGTTATGATGAGATTCCAGGCCATTATTTGTGTGGGAGCACTCAGCGTATAAGACATTACTTCTAAAGACAAACAACACATAGATGTCCTGGCACCTGCCATAACCTTTTAAATAATAATCTGTCTGAGAAAGACAGAAAAATGGGAAAAGGGAATTCTTAACAGCTGAACTAAACAAAGCTAAGACAAGCTCCTTTCATCGGTATAAAATCTGACAGTCTCATTTATGAGTGGCTCCAGGATAGAGTGTGAAACCAAGAGAGATTACTGTCAACAACTTTTCTTTGAATAGGCTCGACTATGAATTTTTGGCACCTAGCTCAATGGCTTTTGAACAGACACTTGGAGATAACAACACATTTTCATCACATCCTTTATGGTCTTTTGTAACCTTTCTATTGCTTAAAAACACATAATGATTTTTAATCTCAGTATTGGGCATGATCTAGAAATTTCATCTCCAAAAATAAGAAAACATATGCTGGTGGGTGAATACAAAATGACTGCTTCTTTCTAATACCTGTGGTAGAAGCATGATAATAACTGTGTAAGACAACTTCTCCCTTCTCTCAACATAATTATGGCTTTCTAGAATTTAGCATCTGTGCTACCAGATGTTACTGTCAAACACGTAAGCAATGGGTTTGAGCATTGCACAATCCTGGCCAGCCTCCAAGAGTCTTTGTCTGAATACCTCAGCAGAGGCAGGTGGCTTTCCGGAATCCAAGACTTTAAGTACCATTCCACTCTAGTCCAGTTCCATCAGGAAGACGTGGTTTTCTGTAATGATGGGCTGAATCTGTTCCGGTTTAAGCCACTACCTTGATGCTACTGACAAACAGTCTTATGGTTATTATTTTAATGGAAGGAATAGAAACTCAAACATTTAATATCACTAATAAAAAAAGGAAAATAATCATAAACCAACATCTGCCAGTAGTTTCCCTCAATTAAATGACATCCTGGCATCATGGCAATTGACCAAGTGACTTTGTAAGAATAGGCAAAAATATTATTTTTAGAAAAAAAGGCAAAGTTAATGTTTTGGGTATGCTAAATGTGAAAGGTTAGTTCCATAATGCATTCAGTGTTGGGAAGACATTAAAATGTTGATTAGGAGATGCAATGAGTTTTAATAAAGTGTTTCACAAAATTAAATTCAATTCTTAACATGTGAGATTGTCCTTTTTTAACTTAAATAGGCTTCTGTTTATGAAACAATGATGGTAGATGACAATTTCATTGTTTTTGTCTTTACTTAAGTAAATTCAATGTTGACAACCATAAAATTTTTGAAGAAGTTATTTGTAAAATATGTTTCATTAGATTTAAAGACAAGTTTGTTTTTCTTAACTCCAGATTTACTTTAGAAGACATTAGTTCATCTTTTCCTAAGAGAATGTCACAGTCAAATTCAGTGATTTTACCTAACAAGATCTGCTAACATGCTGGTAATTTGGGAACTATATTAAAATGAAACACTTAGTTTATGTGCACTTTTTGTGATTAAATAAGTGATCTATTTCAGATCTTAGAAGAAGAGTGTGTATCTATAAGATGCCAGTAAATCATAATTTAATTTAGTAAAAAGATAAAAAATTGATAAAGGAGAAAATCAAACCATTACTTTGCCTATACAAGGCAAAACAGTTAAATAATTGGTTTTCTTACTACTATTTGTAATCAAGTCCTTTCAGAGAAACACAAACACATAGTGAAGGAAAATAGCGAATTTAAGTCTTCTTCATTATTTTTGTATATTCAGTTCATGTGATTGTAGTAATTCATTCTCCAAAATCTACTGCAACCAGCATGCTGTTCGGAGTACATGTAGTATGCCCTATTTTGTAAAGTAAGATAAGTAAAACTCCCTGAATCTCACTTCATCTCTGATTCATGCATAATTTTCTTGTGAATTCTAGCAGCTAATTATTTTAGCTTGTCAGTTTCTTTATTACTAGTCCCACCAGAGGGCAGACAGGGGAAAGCTCAGACTAAAAGCTCAAATAAGCACAATGCTGATAGTTATTCATTTTTCTATCAAAGCTGGGGAGGCACATTTAGAACCATTTTGCATTGTTTTTCATAGTCCTTCTGTCATCTCTGGGTAGACCAGAGACTCTCTTTATTATCTAATAATTATCTAACGTAAGTTTTAATGAAACTGAGTTTATTTTGTATGAAAAAGATTATTTAACATGTCTTGATCCTTTGAATAAGAAGGCAAAGTCCCCTATTATACAATAAATGCTCTCTGGAAGCAGAGTACATTAAACCATTAAATTTCTTGGCTAGAATTAGTTCTAGCTTGGTAGGCTCTGACAACTATGAGTGGAGGGAGAACAGGATGAAGATTCCCAATATTGTAGTATTTGTCAGATCAGTATTTAAAATCACATCTGATACCCAACCGGAGCACCCATATCTTTAAACACCATAGTGGCTGTCTGTTTATTCTTAACAAAAATATCAACCTTTACATTATAATAAATATATAACATTTCTTAAAATAGTTAACATTGGATATCTCTGTTACTCCCACTGTTACTTCTAGTCCATGGAATCATCTGCACCATCTCTCTCTCTCTTCAGACATCTCCTGACATTATGTACTCTATGACCAAGTAGACTACATATTCATAACTTCAGTGTTTTACTTACCTACATCCTCAGTTGTTTCTCTGCCTCACCTGCTTGACAGACACCTGACCCCTGACTGCAGCAACAGACCACCTCATCTGTGTCTAAATGTGGCCAGTTGAGAACTGCTGAAAAAGTGTCACATTGTCAGATGGATATCATCATATTTTGCAGTGTGGGTTCTCCAGAAGCAAGAAGAATCCCAATATGTTTTTTGGGAGGTAGCTTTCTGCACCTGAAGCAGGCTTTGGCAGAGATGACACCTGGAGACCATGGGCTAAATACACTCCTCTTAGCCGGGTGGTAACCCTTCCTTGAGGAGGAAACTGGGTTAGTATACCTCCCAGACCACATATTTTAGCACTCTATTTCAGCTCCATGTTTACCTGATATCCTTCTATAACCTCACAGTCAAAGCAAACCCACTTCAGCTATTTGGGAAAATTTACTACTCTTCTGAAACCTACCTACCCCATGATTCCGTGCTCCCCTTCTGCCCCATTCTCAGCGAATAATTTACTGCAAAGAGAAATGTAAAAAATCATACAGGAACTTTCTCAACTTGTGCCAGCACACCTGTGGACTTATCAGAACCCACTTCTTCCCTGAGGGTTTTTTTTTTTTAAACTGCTGAAAGACTTTTAATAACTGTTCAGTGACTTTCACATAAAAGCCAGACTTCTTCCCGTGGATGGAACCCCCACCACCTACACACACATTCCAGTCCAACCCTCCATCCTTCTTCACATCACTATTTTTCCCTCATGCTCTCATCAGGCTTATGCTGTAATGCTCAGAAATTATTGTGCTATTGAACATCTCCCTTTGGTATATATACTTTCCCCCTCCATGCTAAACACTCTTCCTCTGCTTTCTTTGTTCCTTTAATTCCCACTTACTTGTTGGATTTCAATTTTATGGACAGCTAAGTGTGTCCCCTCATGGTGATGTTAAGGGTCCCTTTCATCTGCATCTATAGCACTCTGTCTTGCCTCTGTCATTCACTTATTATGATATGGAGTAGTTACCTGTTGATTAATTGATGTTCCCCAAAGCATATAAACTCTCTGAGGACAGGCATGATTTTATGCATAGTCCATCCTCATGTCTCCTTATACCTAGTATGTACTTAATATTTATTTTGAGGAATGAATAATTATTTTTATAACTTGTGCTTGCTACTGAGGACCAGAACTGAGTTAGGCACTTGTAATGCATTATTTTGTTTAATTTTCTTAAGAATCCTACTAAATTTTAATAATTATCACTCAAAAATGAGACAGACGGCTTCAGTTTCGTGCCATAAAAAAATTCCTAATGCAGATTGATAAGAGGTGGAGCTAAGACCCAAACCCAGATTTGTTTGAACTTAAATCTCTATGTCCATATTACCTCCTCTACTACACTAGGCCACTAAGGAAGAGTCCTGTCACATCAATTCATGCTATTTAACTTATTCATTTGTTTCTTCATCACCACACTATGCCTTTTCACCCAAATAGCCTTAGATAAATACTATTTGACTGAATGATAAATCTCTACCATTTTTGTTATTGTTACCTCCTTATTAGATTTTTGTGTTTTGCTTTTGACCCATCTACAAGGGGCATAGAAGTGATTTTCGATGCATAGTGCTTTAACATAACCTTTGTTTTGTTACAGTGGGAAAATAAAAGTTGAAGACTGATACAGTCTTCAAACATGAGAACAGGTATAATTTGGTGAAGAAGTTGAACAAAATTCCGTGAATATTGATAATGAAATAAGAATATGATACCAAGAAGATATATGAATTATAGCTTTGTAGCATTTGAAATAATATAGACAGCAAACTATCTATTTGAACAACAGCAACATGAGTAATAAATTACCTCTCCTAGACTTATGGTTGTATATTCCCACTGTTCTTGTCTAATAATGATGACTTTTGTATTTCTAGGAAAGATCAAGTTGTATATATAAAGAAGGAAAAAAGATTTCCACAATGTAAATTATAAAGTAGAAAGAAATCCCAACTTCTTTCATAAAGGAAGTCATATACAGTCACTTTTTTGTATATTACCCAATACCCAATGCCACCTTTTATGTGTTATGATGACCAGAATAAGGATATATTTTAAACTAGAGAAAAGTAGCAGCTGTTAAGGAAATGAATAAATCCAAGGGTAAATCTTTCTATCTTTTTCCTAAGAATGATAATTTACATCATCCATATATTTAAACAGAACATTTGCTTAGAAAATCTAATTTCTGCCAGGAGACAGTGCAGACAAAATATCCCTGATTGACAAAGGATAAGATATATATTGTTCATTGAATATAAAAATTTAGAGAGAAAAAATATTTCAACTCTTACCACATACACTTAAAGCAAATATGATTTTTGAAAATGTATTTGTAAAAAAACAGAAAAACAAACTTAAAACCTCAAAAATAAGCTTAAAATCTTAAAAATCTTATCTAGATCTTACAGTATAATTTGTCTATTTAGGCACCACACTTCTAAAAGTAAACCACTAATGACAATGTATATGCACAATTTTTAGGTGTTTCCTAAATCCAAAATGCTCTGAAAGCCTAAGCCACTTTTTTGTAACTTTAGAACGAACATATTGGTGGAAAAATCTTATCTTTGCTGATGTTAGGCTAATTAGAATCTTAAGGTATTCCACCAAAAGTTAAATTTTTGACTAAAAAAATATTAATATGTTTTATTATTTCTATTACCCCAAAGCCATGGTGGTATTATGTACTATATTATTATCATATGTAAGTCTACAAAAGTCTAAAAATGTTAAAACAGCTAATTTCAAAACACACCTGGTCCTAAGGGTTTTAGACAAGAACTTGTGGACCTACACCTCTGGCTGATTGCTCGTGGTCCATCTTAGTCCTTCTCAGCATTGATTCACTGTTTGGTAGACTCTTAGTCTCCATGTCTCTGTAACCCGTTGTCTAGAACAGATGCTGTGACATTCTGCGGGCCTGTCCTTTGACTTCTTGGGCCTCAGTGCCCCAGTGTTCTGTCAGACTTACTCTCTTTTCTGGCATTTGCTTTTTACCTATCTTCTGCCTTGAGACTTCCTTCGCTATCTCCAGCCAACTTAATCCTCTAGGCATGGTCCCTTACCCTCATGAGCAGACATTTGGAGAAAGAAGAAAAAAGTATTTCCTAATTGAGCAAAATTAATGAAGTGGTGAAATGCTCTTTTGGAAAGATGATATTTGACATTATTTTTATCAAGAGATTTTAAAATTGGGTCAAACTTTTATCATGTTAATCTCACTTGTGGGAATCTAGTCTAAATAAAAAATTCTAAATAAGAATATATTTTATGCATAATGTTCTTTATAGAAGTATTATTTATAGGGTTGTAAATGGAGATATTTTGCATATAATACAATCAAAATAGGAGTTAAATAAATCTGGCATGTCACTTTATGGTAGAGCCTGCAATCATTATAAATAATAAATACAAAGATAAATAAAAACATACTTAGGAAGAATGTACTACAAAAATCTAATGATATAAAGTTAGGTTAAATAAACTGGGTGAAGTAATATATAATATAGATGAAAGTTATTTCTTGAAAATGAGTAATTGTACCAAGGAAACATCAATATGCCAATTGAGGTAGGACTAATGAAGACATCTTTTATTTTCTAAATTTATGCATTCCCAAAACTTTAATAATGGAAGAATATTTTTGTGCACCAAGAAATATTTTTCTTTAAAGAAAGATACATGCTTAAGATGAGCAAACTTTGTAACACCCATCTTTAGACTACATATCGTCTTGTAGGCGGTCAAGTTTGTTAAATAATATGGTTATATTCCCAGAACAAATGCTCAACTAGGGGTTTACAGATGTTTATCTTTGCCTACCAATGATGTAGCTACCTCTAAGAAATAAAATTAGCTTACCAGGAGTTATTTTTAAAACCAAAGCCTACTTGATGAATCATTTCAGTAAGCATCATACTTTTTATTGGCTCATGCAAACACAAGGTCACTGCGACCTCCTGACCCCCAAATCTGGGATTCACAGCAGACACTTCAGAGAACAGAAATCTGCTAAATAGTGTTGCCCTACATCAATCAAACCTTTAATTGGTAGCCGATTTTAATGTATGAGGTCATTTTTGAAGAACTTCACTACTATGAAAATCTCATTTAGCATCTCCAGACCAAAAAAAAAAAAGGTGGACTTTGATTTTTCTTTTCAGGTAGATGCTTATAAAAATGCACATCATGATGTCTGTAATAGACGCCCTACAAAAAGGCAAACAGATAGAGAAGCTCTCTTTTATCCTCTCACCAGACTTCCTGAATGTAGGTCATCTGATCAGCCCTACAGTCTATACCTGGGGCCACTTCCATGCCACCTGCAGCCTCAGTGTCACCCTAACCAAACTTCTTGGGGAAAGTTTAAAGCGCTGGAGTGGCTGAGCTTTATCTACATTGTTGAAGAATGTCCAGTGACCGACTGAGTTAGACAGACACACTCACACACCAAATACCCTCAAGATGGTAATAACTGCCCTGGTGCTGCCTGGCTTCCCTAAGGTCAACTCTAAAGTCTTGGCTCCACACCCTGGGGCTTATAACCTGCCTCGGCTTTGTGATTGGGTTTTTAAGCCTTCCCTTCCTTTTGGACTTAACTGGCCTTACTTTGGCTCCTCCAAAGCCCCCAAGGTCTCCCTCTGCCCTACCCAGAATAATGGGGGACACTGGGGACAACTGTAATTGAACAATAATGATAGATAGATAGATAGATAGATAGATAGATAGATAGATAGATAGATGATAGATAGATAGAAAGAATGTGTTTCTTTAAAAGCTAAAACAAAAATAAAAACAAAGCTCTGGCCCCTCAGACACTTTGGCTCTCCACGTCACCTTCTTTTCCTTGTCCTTATCATGAGTTGGTGAACATTGGTTACCAACCTGAGAGTTAAGCTTTTCAGACATCTTGCTTTTGCTTAGTACCCCCACTCCTTACCATAACATTTGAACTTAGAGTCTGCAATAGTTTTCAATGTCTTCTCCTATGTCAGTGTTCTGGTTCTCGTATTCAGTACATTGCTACAGTGAGTTTCTCAGGACTTAATCTTAACATTTTTCTCTAAGACTGAATTTCTGTCTGGTTCCTAAAATTGTTCTCTCAGACCAGCTGCCTTTATTTTTTCCTGGAATTTATTACCTAAATGTGTATTTACACTGCTAACCCCAATTTTTTTCACAACATCTAACTTTCCCTGGCATTGGCTCTCTCTATCTTCCAGTTACTGTTAATAAGAACTTCCCAGACTTACCTGTTCTTCTCTTAGAGATATTACTGTCTTGAGGTTCTGGGCTTCATTGCTATGGAACTCTTGTTACCAGTTGAATTTGGATTTTGAGAATTATCTCTTTCTTTTATCTTTACTAATTTTTTTCACCAATAATTTTTATTGCTTAGCTAAAATGGTAATGATTTACTATAAGTTATCATATGCTTGTGAAAACCGTACTATAAAGTTTATAGTGTTGTTTATTTACTTATGCTTATGATACTTATCTGTCTTTATATGTGCTAGTGTACATATTTTTCTTTGAGAGGAGCCTAGGATATGAGCAAAGGAAATTCATGGAGTTTCCCACTACTGTAAAAAGAAATATATGCCCTTATTCATCTTCCCAAAACAATGAATTGCCAGCTTTCTTGGAAAGTATGTTAAATGATTTTGAAACAAACCTCTCACAGGTAATGATGTTTTATTAGAATTCTTCTCATTAACTGAGAATTAACTCATTCCTCCCAATGGGGAAATCTGCTTTCTAGAACATTTATGGGGATGGTAATCATAAGAGTTTAAATTGTTGAGGGTGATATTATTAGTTGAAAAAATACTGATTCTTTGCATTAGTGGTAGGATGGGAGCCATTTACACAAACAACATAAGGAAAAAATTACTCTATTTTTCAATGATAAGAAAATAAAAAGAGAAAAGGACAAACAATAATGGGTTAATGTAGAATATCATATTTTTACTCCTTGTGGTTATATTTTATGTCTTTTGATTTAAACTCTAATGGGTTCAAACCTATATAATCATTACTTTTGTTAAATTGATTTCTGCTTTATGATTCTGATGCAATTTATAAGCTTTTTTTTTTTTTTGGTAAATTACCCTGGGATCAGCCTAGTAAGAAGAAAGACAAGCAAGCATGCCAGATTAGAAAAGAGATGGGACCAGTCTGACAAAAGTACATTAAGAGAATTCAGTGCTTGCCTCTTTTGAAGGCTAATTCCTGCTTGGAATTTCTAAGGGTAATAAGCCATCTCTAGGAATTGGCACTTAGTTAAAGACTGCCTTTCCTGTACACATGGTGTTGAACTTAAATTACTTTTCTTTTTTTAGTTAAATTTATTGGGGTGACATTGGTTAATAAGATTGCATATGTTTCAAGTGTACATTTCTATGATACATGACCTGTATAGTGCATTGTTTGGCCACCATCCAAAGTCACATCATCTCCCATCATTATATATTTGAAACACCCTTTACCATCCCTCACCCCTTCCTTCTGGTAACCACCACACTGTTGTCTGTGTCTATGAATTTTTATTTGTTTTTCTTGCATGTTCATTTGTTGCTTTCAGTTTTATATCCTACATGAGTGAAATCATATGGTTCTTAACTTTTCTGTCTGACTTATTTCGCTTAACATGATCTTCTCAAGATCCATCCATGCTATCGAAAATGGCAGTATCTCATCTTTCCTTATGTCTGAGTAGTATTCCATTGTATATATGCACTGCTGAATTTAAATTTAACACATGTTTAAGAAAGCAAGGAGTAGAGCAACAGGCCAAGACCAAGAGGATAAGCAGGTATTTGTGATTTCACTTAGGGTAGAGGTAGTTAGGCATTTAAAAACAGTTATGTATACTATCAAATATCAATTATTCCTCACCCAGAATTTCAGTATTGTACTTCCGTATCCATATTTAACACGCCACCCCACACTCAAGTCATCAGGACAACTTTACTGGTTGCTGAAATAGATACTGCATTTTTACTTTATTATATTTTTTTACTCAAAATATCTTCTAATATTATAAATTGAGGAAAATACTATTTAGGTATCAGAATTGTCTAAGAATTAAAGATACTGTGCTCAAAGCATCAGATACATGGGATCAATGAGTGGAAGCTGTAAATTTGGAGCTACGAAACAGTCATGAGAGGGGACCCTAAAGGAGCTGGAAGTCAATGGCCTGCACAGTGAATTGAATAGATGCATGGCTTTTGTGCACAATAGAGGAGGATAATTATTTGCAAGAGATACAATGGAACCTCATGCACAGGTACCTCTGCAGGTGGAAAGAAAGTGGCAAGTGTAGACTAAGGTTTGGCTATAAGTAACCCTGAAGCTATAAGTCTAGGATAATTCTCCAAGGAACCCAGTTTTTTTTGCTGATGTGTCACATAGTACCTGGGAACAATATGATACTAGGGGAAAAACAAATTAAAAAAAAGCAATTGTAATTGTTTACAAGCCATGCCCACACATGACATACTCATTGCATATATATGTATGCATACAGACCTAAATTTCACTGCATATAACTTTACAGAAGCACCCAGAAAACCACTAGGCAGATTCTAGATAGGTCGTTATCTGGGGAATTAACAACTTTGGATTGCATGCCTACAATTACGTCAACTAGTTGTTTGATCTTGAGCAAATTTAATCTTTCTGACTTTCAGTTCTATCATCTAAAAGAAAAACATTGAATTTTGTGACATTTAAGGTCTTTTCTAGTTCTGCCTTCCTACGATCCTGTGAAACTATAGAAATGATAAAGAATCCAAAATGAAAAGAATGTGCTGGGGTTTTATGGCTTGTGGTCTACTGAAAATAAAAGACACTCTTGCAATGACATTGATGGAGTTTCATACCACTAATTGTACAAATGAAAGAAAGACTCCTCAGGACTATCAAAAAAGATATTAACCAGTCAGAATAATAAGCAAAGAATGAAAAGTCAACCTTGTCACACTTCTTTTTGTGAGATACATTAATAGCTAAGTCTTGACATTGAAACTGTATATTCCCTTATATTCCTCCATATCTGCTGTTCAATTTGCAAATGAAATGAAACAATAAATAGGACATTTTTCCAATCTCCTGTGCAATGAAGAGAATACAGAAAAATCTCTAAAAGGTAAAATCTTGGCAGGTTTTAGAATTGCCTGCTAGACAAGAGAGGGAAAAAAGGTAAATTGGAGAAATGATACTAATCGAATAATGCTAGGATTCTTTAAAGGAGCTGATCTTTAACTATTGGCCATCTTGTACTCATGCCAAAGGTTGAAAAATTAGTCAACTATTCTCTTAATATATCTAATAACTTGGCAACTTTTAAGAAGTTAATCCTATACATTTCTTCTTTAAAAAGTTTAAAATTAATGTTACTAGCAAGCACTTCCTTTCTCATTAAAATATCTTTTAAATATAATGTAGTTAATATAGTAATTTTATAATCCATTTTCCAAGATATTCCTGTGTTTATGTGTTATCTCTAATAATAAGGTAAGATAATTATCCAGGATACCAATCTTGACAACAATCTATATTACTGAGCAGAAGGATGATTATAATTATAGATGCATGCACCCTACACAAAATCTATTTCTATTCCTGTGTTTTTTTATTACAAATACCAACTTACTGAATGAAAAGGAAAAACATATAAAAGTATAAAAATTAAACTGATTACCTATAATTATGCCAGACCACTTTTATTATTAATATTTTGTTCTTACTCATTTTTATGTAGCATATCTTTCATAATATTTATTTTATAGTGTAAACATAATATAAAAAATTTTACACAATGATAACTCAAATTATTGAATTTAAGTGACTGTAATCATTATAAATGTAACAACATAAATGGAGCTTAATAATAATATTTCCAGAGTCTGTAGATTTTTAAGAATCACAGAAAAGTCCAATTAAGAATACAGTCTACCTAAAAGAAATGCAAATTACATTTCTTCCCCTCATACTCTATTAATACTATGGTCAGCAATATAATAGAAATAGGCCTGTCGTTGGTGTATCCACAGGAGTCCTTTTATGGACTGAGGAAAGGCAGTATGTAATGTTCAAAAGTTTCCCGTGTCTTTCTATTCATGAACTTACTATGTAAATTTCATGAATATTTGGAGATCACCACAGTCATTATAGGAGAAGGACAAGTTCCCAGGGCAGTTCTAACTCATTTAAGATAACACTGCCTGGGATGAAATCTATGACTCAACCTCAGTGCTTTTGGGGGGTAGGAGGTAATAAAGCAAAAGAAAACTTATTTAATGTTATTACCTTTCTTGAATGACATTCCATGAGGTCCAGGAATGTGTTCATAAGGTGAGAACACCTGTGAATACAACATGTCCCTTGGCAGTGGCCAACAGACCAACATTTCTGGAGACTTACTTCAAAAGAGGCCAAGGTCAAAGAGGCAGTTTTAGCTAAATATGTTCTTTCTTCTACCCTTAGACCAATATCAACAGAAGAATATTCTAAATTAGATGTTTACAGTGTTATCCATGATATTTTAACAAGACCAGTAACTCACATTGAATGTCCAGGACACTCACTCAGGGGAAAAAAAAAAGAGAAGGAAAAAGTGTTCCTTGAACAAATTGAATTTCCTTGTGCAAATTATTTAATCTTTTGAGTTTTGATAAGTCCAGACTATCTATCCAATTTCAGTTGCAAACATACATGTTTTCATCTGTAAAATTTAGAAAACTTCATGAGTTTATGCATTAAATGCATTTTCCTTGATGGATTTCTCTGGTTAAAACCTGAGGGAAAATTGATTTCTGTTTAATTGCAATAAAACTCTCCATTATTATATATATAATCCTTTACTTCCTCTCAGAAAATATGCTACAATTCTTAATTTGAAATGAAAATATTTTCCTTTAAGATGTCTTTGAATTAATACTGAAATTTAAAAATTGAATTATTTAGTTACTTTGGAAATGCCAGTTTGATAGGTTGATAAACATAACAAGACAGCTCTAAATCAGCGAAATTGTCAATATTGTGTGCAATGAGTGAGACAGCGCAGCTGATCCAAGAACCAGTAAAAGGAATTATGTTTGCTTTAAAATGTTCTTTTCTCCTTTTATCTCTATCAAATTATCCTGCACAATCAGAATTTATCAGACTTATAATTTTCTTTCTAAATCAACACCTTCTTTATCTATCCTGTCATTAAGTCCTTTCTTCCAGTTTCTTTTGAAACCATTTCAATCAGGCTTTTGCTTCCCTATGCCTCAGAAATTGTGCTTGTTGCAATCATCAATAACCCCTCACAGCTTGTACACCTGCCTCCCGCATGGCTAAATTCAATAGTCAGTCATCTGGCCTCATTTTTTATGGAAAACAAAGGTATTTGGCCATAGTTGAACACGTCACTCTTCTTGACTTCTAAAACTCTCATCGCTCTGGTTTTCCTCCTACTTCACTAGCACTTTCTTTCAAGTTTCCTGTGCCAGTGTTGCCTCCTCAAATGCTATGGATTGCCTCTGGACTTGGAGTAGACATACCATCCTTCTTCACTCTACACTTACTCCTTTAGTGATCTCAACTAATCTCATAACTTTAAATACCACTAATGTGCAGACAACTCTAAAAAATTTATCTCCATCCTAGACCGTGTTGAATTATATATTCAATATATGTCCTTGGAAGTCCAGTAAGCATCTTAAGCTTTCTTGGTTCTAGATTCAAGCTTCTGCTCTTCTACAAAAGCCTTGCCTTTTTTGGTCTTTCTCATCTCAGTTAATATAATTTGTATTGTTCTAGTCGCTTAGGTCAAAAAATGTAGAATTATTTTCTGTTACTTCTTTTACCTTGCATCCTATACCCCATCCATCAAAAAATTCTGTTCAATTGACTGCAGAATCCAGCCTCTTTAAATCACTCTCACTTATGCCACATTAGTACAAGCCACTACTATCTACCAACTGAGTTCATTCAGGAGCCTCCTACCTTCCCCTACTCTGTGCTATTTTCAACAAAGTAGTAGTGTGGTCCTCTCAAAATATAGTTTGGATCATGTTTACTCCTTTCCTCAATTCCCTCCAAATTCAACTTAGAATGGCCCACATTGCTCTAACCTGTACTCTCCAGTATGGTAATTACCAGCCATATGTGGGCATTTAAACTTCAATCGAAATTCAGTAAAATTTAAAATCAGCTCACTAAACCCATCTCTGCAAGCTGCAGATAGATCTCTAAACTGGCTGGTCTCTAAATACAAAGCTTTACTGCTTCTCCCTCTACTTAAAATATTTGCCTACTTCAATTTCTGCCTGTTAAAATTTTATTACCTTTAAGTTCTGCATCAGACAATACTATTTCATAACGCTACTCCTGAGTACACCCTTCTCCCCCACCAGATACAATCTCTTCATTCTCAAAACATCCATATTGCTCTGAATATGTCATGTGACACATATTTATTCTACCATTTATGAAATTATTTAAACATCTGTCTTAATCACCTACTAATACATAGCACACACTCTTTGTTAACTAATATAGTACCCTTTCTCACCTCTTTTTTTCCTTGCCCAATTCTAGAAAGAAGCTGAAAAATCCTCTTTTATAGCTGGTGGGGCAGGGATTGCAGGGAACACATGACAGAAATATGGCAAATGGGAAGATGTGCTGAGGGATTCTGGGAAAGCATTCTTCTCCCTGATAAAAGTGACTGATGTGGCTAGTACTACCTTCCCTCCCTTATTTCTGCATAGACGAGTAGATATGCAGCAGGCTTTCTGTGACCACAAGGTGAAAAACATGAAGGGTGAGAAAGGCAAGACACTGAGGTTGAAATATAGAATGTTAAATATACTTAGGCCCCGCATGTCATCACTGAGCAGCTGAACCAACAGCAGCAACCACCTGGCTCCAAACATCTTATGTTATTTGCCTAAGCCATTGTTAACTGAATTTTCTGTTACTTAAAGCTAAAAACAGAACTAACATATAGATTGTAAAATCGAATTACGCCCCAATCATTTCTGTATTTTATTGAACATGGCAGAGACCCCTGCGCAGAGAAGAAAGTCAAATATTTAAACTGAGTGAGGCTGAGTTGGACAGTCCACTTAAACACTCAGACACAAACACACTAAAAGCAAGAGATGGGGGAAAGCAATACAAGCAGCTGCAATCATATCTAGAGAATACCTTCGATGGTTGCTCTTGTGTTCTTTTTACTTTCCTTGAGAGGAAAAACTATCCTTATATGAGAAAGAATATTGAACTGTTAGAGAGTAACCAAACAAAAATTGGATAATACATAGCCGTTACTCTTGAGAAACTTACAATCTGGTAGAAAAAGAAAAACAAATCCAGTAATTAGGAATGTTTAAGTGTTCAGTACTACTATACCGTAAGAACACAAACTTCAATACATTCCATGTTGTTTAATAGAAGTTTGGTAAGGGTTGAAAATGATTCCCAGAGAAGGAAATGCTTGAGCTGCCTCTTGAAAGATGGGTAAGTATTCACCAGACATATAGACAAGGGCATCTGAGGCAGCAGCTTGAGCCAATGGCACAGGGCAGGGCAATAGCAGGGTTCCTCTGGACCACTGCTCGTAGCCCAACTCAGAGACAGAGTAGAAGGAGAAAGTCAAACAGAAAAAAGAATAATAATAAAATAAACAAAAAAACCCAGGTCACGCTCTGAAGCTGTGATCAAGAATTTGGAAATTTGTCCGTGATGTTACCAAGAACGTGTTAAGAAATGTAATTAGTTGGGCAGATCACGGAAGCCCTAGTGTGAATAGGCATCGTACTAAGCACTGGAAACCTGAAGAGGTTTCGTGACAGAAATCAAGAATTAGAACCACTGTTTTAACATCTACTAGCACCAGAAGAGTATACTTAATATTTTGATGTCTCACCACACCTTTCAGAAGCACTTAAAGAAAAATAAGATCTAGGCAAAAAATTAGTGCTTGGCTCACAGTCAGGTGGAATCCAGGAGTCTCATCTGGTGTACATGCAACTGATTTTTTCCACTGCATAAGTCACCCATCACATAACCTTATCCTGTTGACTTCAGTGGCCAAGAAGAAATTAACTAAAGTGCAGAATGGGCATAAATTTCTGTGCTGAGGCAATCATGAATACAAGTTTATATTAGAATAATCTGGGACTTATACATGATTTAAAAAATCCTTTGTAAAGGTGGATTCACAGAGTGTGTCCACCTCTTCACTGTCTAACTCTCCTTTTAATACAAAGCTGAGTTTAATCACCCAGCAATTCAGGACAGCAAAATTTTATTATTCTTACTTCCTTTCAATAATTGTGAAGTATCACCATTATGATGGTAAGGAAAGAAGGAAATGCAGATATCACAGACAAAGGATTGAAATTCTTTGCTGAAAAGTAGCTGGTGCTTGTCCTGTCTGTTTTTTACTTAAGAGCTTCTCCCAAATATTGGCCTTTATTCTAAAGAAGAGTAAGGGAAAGAATACATTCTGGTTAAGTTAAAGAGTCAAACCAACCTGTGGCCAGAGGGAAAGCCCAGATAAACCCATCTGGAGTCTAGGCTCATCCTAGCTCAACACTGTGGTATGAGGCCCTACCCTCATACCAAGAGACGGTACACAGGTTACTCACTGAAATAGTAAAAGTCCGTCATGCTTCAACTATGATCAACATTGTAGTATTGATGGAAATGTAGGTTTGATTTTTTAACAGGATGTTGAGACCACCTGGATCCTCCTTGTAGACAATTTCCAGGTAGTTTCATAAAAGGCAGTGTCCCTCTGTTTTCAGAATCGGAAGGAACTGTCTGTAGGTACAGCTGCAACCACTGTAGTCCACTAATGGAAGTGTTGTCTCTTCTCTGTCCAGAAGAGGTAGAGAAGATAAATTCTTGTTTTTCTCCTTACTCTACACAAACTCTGGTTATACACTTTCCTACTTCTCACTTTGTAGGCCACAAGGAAACCAGGAGCAACAGTAAAGTCAGCTAGATGTTTAATCAGAAAGTTGCATACACATTCATTCTTTGTTAATGCCCAGGGTAGAAAAAAGCTAAGACAAGTTAGATGTCAAGTATGTAACCAGAGTGATGACCCAGGACCCCCTAACACAGTTGCACATTTGTTTTCTCTTTTGTTTTAATTTTGAGAGTACAATTACTCACATTGGGGATGGTGAAACAAGGAAGGGCCTAGGATTGAAGAAGCCACAGGAGAGAGACTAGATGGGCGGCTTTGGCTCCCTAGAAACATTATGGGAAAAAAATGAGCCTAGGTGGAGCTGTTGCCAGCTCATTGGAGAGTCAGAGAAAATGGGGCCTTGGCGACAGGTTTGGAGGGTTAGCCTGGGACAAGCTGCCACTGCTCCCTTGGTCACAAATCTCATGGGAATCCTTAGAATTTAGGAGAAGAAAAATTCACTTGAAGAGAAGATTTAAATGGCATGCCCCAAGGAGGGCGCACCCACACTTGTGTATTTGCATGAGCATTTAGCCAGATCCTTAAGTGATCTTAGCAAATCTCTCTCACTTGCACTGTGTGAGCAGGTTCAACCTTATTACTAGTCAGTTGGGATTAGACAAAATATTAACCTAAACTGGAAGGCATTAATTCTTAATAACCATTCACAAGAATGTTGGATACTGCATAAAAGACCGACTCTAAAAAGGAGACCATTGGAGAAACCAGAAAGGTTGCCCGTAACTCCATCACTAATTTTAAATAAATTAATTTATAACTTTATGAGAGACTTACAAACCAAGACACTATTTGTTGGACTGTTTCTTTTTTTAAATTAGCCCAGATTAGTCTTGCTATATTTGAAGACCACCTTTTTAAGGTTATAACTATATGACAACAAAACAGGTGTTGGTTTGGACAGTTTTAGCAACTAATTAGCTAACTCACTTTTTTTTTGAATTTGCAAAAGAAAAAAGGTCAATGATCAGATGATAGCACAGGTGTTAAAATGGCTACACTTTTCAACCAGTTGTGTTACAATCATGTAGACATAGCTTAAATGAATTGAATTGAAAATAACAGCCTTTTTATTGCAAGATCATTGTAACACACAATTATTAAAATTGATTAATACTTGGGCCAATGCAATTTCATTATCTCTGATCGATTTCAAGCATTATTTTTTAATGGCTTTCACTGCTGTCATTTCAGTTAGAACTGCATGAACACTAGCTTAGTAGAACAACAGACAGTTCTTTTTATATGAGATTAAGCTCTGTGCTTTAATAACAGTTCCCAAATGCATAAACTGCTGAATATAAAAGACCAGATGCTTCTACAAACACTGTTTCAAAATCCATATCTTCTCAAGGATTTGTTTTGATAATATTTTATGTTTTTAATGTCACAAAAATTGCACATTAGACAGGGGTTATAATTACATTATAGTCCATAGTATTGGGCTTTGATTAAGGTAGGCACCCAGGAAATGGTTGATAAATGACTGCATGGAAAAGTTAGAAAACAAATATGATCGAAGTTAAAACTATCTTTTCCTCAGAGTCAGGAAAGTACAATCGGAAGAACCATGCTATTTAGAGCCTTATCCACTGCTAAAGCAGCAAATCCTTTTGATGCTGCCTCTAAAATATCATCTAAATTTATTCCCATTTCAATTCCCCTGCACTTTGCTTTGATTCAACCTTCAATAGCAGTGCAAGCAATAATTTGAATTATTGCAACAGCCTCCTAACCTCCTCACCTTGGCTTAATGTTTTCTTCATATAATCTGCATCCTCAACACTGTTTCCTGTTCTTGTTTTATTTTTTTTAAGATTTCATTTATTTATTTTTTTTAGAGAGAGAGGAAGGGAAGGAGAAAGAGAGGGAGAGAAACATCAATGTGTGCTTGCTTCTTGCACGCCCCAAACTGGGGACCTGGCCTGCAACCCAGGCATGTGCCCTGACTGGGAATCAAACCTGGGACTCTTTGCTTTGCAGGCCTGTGCTCAATCCACTGAGCTATTCCAGCCAGGGCTGTTCTTATTTTAAAATATGTATCTCATTAAGTAACTCCTCAGCTATTAGGTTAAAAATAAAGCAAAACAAACCAAAATCATTTTAAGAAGGGGGATAAGGCCTTTCACAATCTGACTACAAACTGTATCTATCTGTCTGTTTATATATGGATGTATCTACCTCTCCCTTTCCTTCTTCTTCTCATCCTGTCCCCCTCTTTCTCAAATCATCTTACCTCCATATGGCCTACTTTCCAATCACACGAAACTAAAGTCCATTTGCAAACACTCCATGTAACTATAACCTTCTGTCTTATACCTGGAATACACTTTGTCCTTTTCTCTGCCTGGAAAACTCCTTTATTTTTTTAAAATATTATTTATTTACTTATTTTTAGACAGAGAGAGGGAGAAAAACATCAATGTGTGGTTGCCCTTCATGTGCCCCCTACTGGGGATCTGTCCTGCAATGCAGGCATGTGCCCTAGACCGGGAATTGAACCAGTGACCCTTTGGTTTTCAGGCCAGCACTCAATCCACTGACCCATGCCAGCCAGGAGGAAAACTTCTTTAAAAACTCATTTCAATTATCATCACCCCTCTATGAAGCTATCCCTATTATTTAAAACCTTGTCATTAGTTCATAATGCCTGGTTATGTCACATTTTAGTTAGTCAAATTATATCATTCATCAAAAATGTCCACCTCCTTCTTAATAATCTTTGAGCTTTCTGAAACCAGGAATCCTAACTTACATTCATACTTTTAAATTGTCTGTGCCCCAGTATCTTCTGCACTATAAAAATGTGCTTAATAATGTCCACTGAATAAATATGTGAATACACTTTAAGAATTTGTATATACTACTTAAATGACATAGGATAAATGTACAATAATTATTAAAACCCTCAAATGTTATAATACACAATGATTTGATTTCTTGATAGCTATTGACCAGCACATCTTAGCCCAGAAGGTAAAAATTGGACTGTACTAAGAACCCACTTTAAACACCTGATTATATCTCTGAACCTAAGCTATAATCTTCAGTCTAAGAAGCCACAGGAAGAATCAATATTATCAAAGCATAATGTTAGGAGATAAATGGGCGACTGGTGTCATTCTCCATTCATCACAATATTGTTATGGCAGAGATTGTGCAGGACTGTAATCTATCCTGACAGCGCTCACTGATCCAGGACCCTACTGCAGATTTTTATAACTTGCATTTTTAAAAATGCATTAGAAACTTTGATTTAGACATTATAGAGTACTGGATAAAAGAGATAACCAGAAGCTATGATGTCCTGCGTGGTACCAACTATGCCCTGTGCTGACTGGTCTTCTCACAAGCTGATGGTGTGCTTACCACTTCCTGCCTGTGGTTGTCATGAAAGTATATCATTTGGTGACACAAAGTTGTAATGCATTGTGGTTTCCAAGGCTGCTTCTACCTATTTTATTATTTTTATATTTCATTAAATTATGAGTTTGATGACCCAAGCTTCACTAACATACTCAGCATTGATATACAAACAAGTCAGGCAATTCATTTTAGTTCATTTAATTTCTTTATAGTCACTGCTAAAATTTGGGAGAACATTTTGAGCCATCCAGAATTTTTAAATTCTCAAATATGATTTAAAAGAAGCAAAATAAGCAGATATCTTATTGAAGCAGTAATACCATCCATTATCTCTCCCTTACTTAAAGGCCTTGATATTTTCACAGCACATATGCCTAGCAAATACATTCTAAGTTGATAACTTTTAATCCATTTTCTATTTAAAAGAATTTTACATTGCTATTAAAAGCATTGTCTTTTATACTAACATTATACTTATAGATTTGGTATGTAAATATTGTTAGGACAAGCATGTAATCTGTGATTCACAAATGTTCAGGTTTTTACATATAACTCCTAAAAGTGTTTTTAGTAGAATCTTGTATTTGAACAAATAAAAATAAAGTCAATGTATATGCTAATCACCCTGTGCCTTGAAGAGATTTCGGTGCCAATATGTCAAGAAAATATACCTAACCTTTGGCACATCTATAAGGAAGCTTGACTGAAACAAATTAAAAAGAAAAAAATATCAAGCATAACAAATGGGATACAAATACTAAAGAAGGAAGTTTTTGTTTGTTGGTTTGCAAGGCTGTGAGCAATGAGGCAAGGGCTTCTGTAAAAAACATAAACTCTGTATCTAGGAATCAGATTTAATTTCAATAACTAATAGAGAAATAGGTATCTCTTTCTGAGTACATAATTCTAATAAGTAAGAATCCATGACAGGGTAAGTAAGTTAACAGAAATAGAAGTATGTTGCTATTTAGTGAATCACATCTTTATTTTTCATTTAAAACCAAGTTTATAGATGCTTTAGTTTCAAAAATTCATTTTAGTTTAAAATAAAAATTTAGGATGGAACACAGATCAGTGAAAATTATAAACTAACTGATGAGAAAAACACACAGATACGAAAAAGTCTCTCTGATTTGAGTAAGCTGAAATGATTACTATGGAAAATACATTTTGCTCTAGAAATTTCCTCATTGATTATATATCCTAATCGGTCTAAGCCTTCCACCCCACAAGAGAAACTCTACATAGTTATTAACTTCTCAATATTTTCAAAATTTAGGCATAATTTTTCAATCTAACAATTCTTAAGTCCCAATGCATTATTGTGACATTTCAACCATGGCTAAAAGGCTTAGGTTTTAGAGCATACCCTAGAATTTCTATTTATATCTAACAGTCTGCTCTTCTGTTTTTAATTGCCACATGGTGATTAGTAATGGCTCATTGCTGTATCATAACAATAGCTAATTTTTAATGCCTAAAATAACCCTAAGAAAGTAAGAGCATAACACATATGCTTAGCATACATTTAGAAAAAATAATATGTATATATATTCAGAACAATAAAAGATAAATTAGATTTACTTTTGCCTAATAATATTAGGTAGTTCTTAAACTAAAAAGGGTGCTCTGTGTCAAAATCCTATTTCCAAGTATTAGCATTCCTATTGCTTCCAGACTGTCCCAGGTTTTTTCTCAGCTTTGGTTTGACTTATCAGAGTTCATTTTTGCTTTGAAGCTACATCCAAGTATGGAAAGCACTACCGACACACCCATGTGACATAATATTCCTCTGACGAAAATCCTTCTCTCTTCCAATGGTGCTTTGTCAATGTCTGTGTTACTGGAAATAGGTCACCGAATTCCATTAGGGATTAATGTAGTACTTTTCTCTGCTTCACAAAGACTTTCTGTTCTATGACAGCAGAGACTATCCTATACTGCTCTGAGAAACCCACTCCTAACTACCTACTTACTACATGAAGCAGGTGTTTAACATATTGAAGTCATTTGCTAAATCCTGAAAAATTAGAACCCAACATGAAGCTTGATTCTTCATGAGACTATCTCTCACATTTCTGCACATCGTGTGAGCAGGAGCACTGGCTGCCTTTGTCAGGAAGATTTTCCAAGTATGTGTATGTAGCAAGCAGCTTTGGAAGAGACAGTGTGTTTCCTCCAGAGAAAACATCAGGTTTGTTGGCAGCCTTGATAAGATGAATACAGTGTCTCCTCAGGAGCAAAACACACAGGGATGCTTACTGTCCACTATGTAAGACTTTGGATCTCCAGGTTCAGGGTTCCCGTCTGTGTAACACAGCTACTGTCTGCTCAGGTGTCAGCTTCCTCTCTTTCATCACCCTTTGGGAGGTGGTGCTCAAAGAAATGCAAAAATGATGCTTATGCTGTTTGCTGTGCTGTGGTGAGCTCCTTTTATCTTTGATCCTGGGGTTTCATGTGCCCTATAAGTATCTATGACACTATCACAGACTCACTTGTTCCCTTGGTAACTCTTACAGCTTTTAAAGACACTGGCAGATTTTTGGTAAGAACCATTGATATACATGCTGTAACCCTAAAGACTGAGAATTTTAGTTTTCATCAAAATTGGGCAGGAGATATAAAATCAATGGTGTGTATCATGCCTCTCACTTCAGCATCTGTCTTTGTGTGCACATCTCTTCAGGGAAGCTCCAGAAACACCTACCTCACTGCCTCCACATCTGACCAGCCTTCATTGAGTGGCTACTATGGCAGAGACATCTGTGACAATCTCTGCACTGCCCTTCCTGTTCCCAGTCTTGTCTCTCATCTACCCTTCAGGAAGTGAAGGATAGTGAAGGTATACCTGTCCTTGTAACTCTCCTAACCAGAACCCTTTGACAGTTTCTCATTGTATCAGAATAAACTTCTACCAAGTTTGTCCCAAAGCCTTCCATAAAATTATCCTAACCTACTTCTCAAGACTTATCTTTCACAAAGTAATTTGGTCAACAGTATTCACTCACTAGCCATCCTAATTCATCTCTTCATGTTTACTTACCTTTGTGTATTTGTTCAAGCTTTCCAGAAGTCACATCTCATACTCACATATTAATTTATCTAAGCACTCTCCAGCCTTCAGTGCCTATTTTTCTGAAAAGACCTAATAGATGCTACCCCTCCAGAAGGTATTTCCTCTTCTCCCACAGCTTTTGCACCCTTTACACTCATTTTCCCATGTCTGACAGTCACATATAAATGTGCACACATAAATCTCCCCTAAAAGTGTATGTTCCTAGAGAGAGGATCTATTCATCTTTGTACGATCTATGCTTTACATTTAACAGAATGCTGTGCATAGAATAGGTATTAAATATATTCTAAGAAAAATGAATTTCTGATTCTTATATGCCTACTATTACAATACATCATGAAAGAAGATTGTAACTTTCAGTAAGAAAGTAGAATTTTACTTGGCATATGTTGAAACTCAAGGTATTTTATTTTATTTGTTAAGTGATCCCACTTTACTTTACAGTTTACTTTAGAAATATGATCATGTAGTTGATACAAAAAAAGTATTATTTTGGTTGACATCAACATTGTCAGAGAAGTAAGTCTGTTTTAGCAGAGTACTTAAAATATGGAAGTTGAGACTCAAATAGCATAACTTGGAGGAAGACAAGAAAAAGATACCATAAACTTTTGAAGAGGAGAGTTAAGTTGAGAGGAGAGACAAGATAGAAAAGACACATGAGCCAGACCACATTCCAAGACCGCAGCCGATGAAGAATGGTGGCCAGTGAGAAACTGCTGACAGAGAATGACCAAAGACCTTTTCTTAACAAAAACAACAATAAAAGCAAAAAGCAGATAATACCAGGTCCTACATGCTAGGCCCTTGTCTAAGTACTTTTTATAATAAGGAAACTGTGCCCTCATAGGTTCAAGAAATTGCTCAAGATCACAGAGCTGAATATAGTGGAGGTGGGATTTGATCCCTGGCAGACCAATTATATTTCTAAATTGTGTTGCTATGATATAAATTCCTCTGACTTCAAATCTTCAAAAGAACACAATATGTTCAGACAGAAATGTCGTATTGGCCCTGCAGGAAATAATGGTATGTGTGGAATGAGCCAAACTTACTCTTTCCCAGCTGCCTTCTTGGAGGAGGCGGTAGCACCGAATCATGATGACCATGAGTGTAAATGTTGCACAGAGTGACCTGTGCTTAGGTTGTTCGTGGACCAGAGCTGAGTTGTAAGCAATAACTTCGGGATGAAACTAACTCAGGAGCAAATGGAAACTCTTCATTTAAATTTAATTTTCCCAAACTAGCTGTTAATAGCTATCTACAAAAGATTAGGTTGATACCTAGATTACTACTGTAGCACTTGAATTAGTATTTAACTTCAATAATAGCTCTAGGTGTACAATCCTATTTCCCAGAACTCTGGGGGATATCAGGAATACTAGACCTAAATACTCCTATGACTATTATATTAAGCAGCTTCATTCACAGAAAAATGCTGTGTAACCTCTATCAAACATTGAGTGGGAAATTTCTGTATAGATTCTGGAAAGTCCTGGATAACATTCCAAGGTCAAGTGAGACCTAGGCGTGTGTTTGGTTTTCTGCAAAGTATTGCAGCTTTCTCTGGATTCCTCTTCACATGCTTATTTCACTTCCCAGACTCAGACTGGATAAATACTCCCTAGGACAAATCATCACCTTCTTCCCAATACTTGTGCACAGCCCACACAAGTTATGGAAGGGGGGCCTTTCAGATCTGAACAGCTGAGTTACTGTTTCTCCAGTGCTTTCTGTTTACTCTCCCATTAGCTGATGATGTAGCCCCATTTCTTCCTTTTAAAAATTATAGATGGCATTTTCACAGTAGCACTGCCCTCTGGATTACATCCTCACCCAAGTTTCTAATCCAGAAGTTGTCTCTTGATTCACCAGGCAGTAGAAACACTTCATTCATTTTGTTAAAGCTTGTTTCTCTCACCCCAAATTATTGTCTAGCTTTCCTAATTTTTTTGTCATCTTGTGTCATTTTTACATTTTTCTGCACCAACCAATCAGCAAATTATTTTTCCAAGTGACATTTCCCACAATGCCCAAATTTCCTTTTCCTGCTTAAAAAGTATGATGCTAATATTTCATACAAATAATGTTTGCCATTCTGTTTGCACCTATTTCCAGCACAGGAAAATAATTTTATTTCTGGCATGAAAAGTGTTAGCAGCAATCATTATAGTCTCTACCTTCATGATTCCACAGAAAATGCTCCTTTCTCAGTTCTGAGAACCCACTCCTACAGCCTTATCAAATCCTCCGATCCAACTTCTTCCCTTTTTGGATATTTCTGCCAACCGGTAATTGAAAAAGGCTACAGCAAAGACCCCTTCCAATGCTTAGTCCCTACACATCTGAAGGGTTGAAACTGCAGTCTAAGTAAATGTTAAGAAAATCCATGTGAAATTTTCATTTAATTTCATGTCTGTAAAGCAACTCTCTTCACTGATATTGCCTGCAGTCTTAAAAAGCTAACATACACCACTGGGTGTCAGACCATAATTGCATATAATTAACAAACTGCAACTCCTTTAAAAGATTGCAACTCATTGAATAAGAATTAAGAATTCAGGAATCCAGAATTAACAAATCATTCTTAAAGTAGTTATTTCAGAATAAAACAGCTGTAAGAAAGACATTTTTCTCTTATTACTCTTACCATTCCAGTGGTATATATAATGTGAAATTTGTGAAAACAACTAACAACTGAGAGTAATGAGACAATGCTTAGAAATGAGGCTGTTTTGAGAAGAAAAATCTTAACTTTACTTAAGTTACTCTATCTTCAATGATTTGAAAGAGAGGTACCAATGGAGCACAGTGCTTCTTACTTGGAAAAGTTAAATCCCATGTTAAATACTGCAAGTAAGTAGAAATTGGAGAGTAGTCAGATCTTACTGTCTCTTCCCGCCTGTCACTCCCTGTTGAACTCACTCTTTAAAAATGAGTTTTTTTGTTTGTTCATTTCTTTCTTTGGTTTTCTTGTTTGCTTGCAAAGTGGTAGCAAAAAGCACACAGATTAGTAGGGAAAACACTATACGGCAGTCCCGGAACAAGGAGAAGAGCAGAACCTGCCTCACAACTGCCAAGTTCCATGGGCAGCCTGGGTTAGAGATACAGAGGGGACAGCCCATCCTCCTGGAAAACAGTAAGCGTCCACTTAAAATCGAACTGACTGCTTCAACTATAATTAAGCCCTGGAGACTTTTGAAGTTTTAGTCAATTTCTCTGTCTCTCTCTCCCTCCCTTTCCTTCTGTCTCCCTCTCTCCTTGTCACTCTCTTATGATCTCTCTCTTCCTTCCTTCCTTCTTTCTTTCTTCTAACTTACTACAATGCGTAACTTTGTGTCATTATACTCAGTTTACAGAAATGGGTGTGTTTTCATCACCTCTGGTCAGTGGGAACATAAATACCGTAAGTACAAGTATGTTTCATGTAGTGTTCATTGTGTCATCTCTAGCCCAGTACACAGTAGGCCCCCAATAAACATCTGCTAAATAAATACAAGCATGAGTAAATGCACTCGTTTTAAAAGGCATATCTTGAATATATCTTGTGATGGTAGGCTAGCAGTGTTACATTTAAATTGGAATATGAATTTGATTAAAAACAATACGAACCCTTATATTGGAAAGTTGAGGTGTCTCCTTTCCACATAACAGTGTATAGCTTTGGCATTGCCTCCAACTCCCTAGTACTTTTTTATACAGATAAAGTGCTCAAATTTTATTTGTTTAAAATATAATTAAACATTTTAAACCAAGAGAAATAGATATTATTGGAGTTTAGGTTCTCTACTTAAAATAAGATAAGGCAGAATGAAGGCTTACAACTGGATCATGGGTCATACCAAGCAGCAACTGACTCAGGTTGAGCTGTGGTGTGCAGGAGAGAGATGCAGAAGAAAACCGCAAGGTCCTTGGCCGAGAGAACACAAAGGAAGCCACACATAGCAGGAGTCCACGACTTTTGACACCTTTATCCTGGCTGCCCCGCTGAACTAAAATCAACATTTTCTCACTCTGCTCTTTGCCCACATAAAATAGCAGGACATATTTTGAAACAGTTAAATTCCAATATGCCACCTAGACATAACTAAGGCAGCTATTAATAAGGGAATATCAGCTGTGTTTTGTCAAATTACAAAAACTACCAGGCTAATAAATTAGAGTTTTTAAATCTATGTAGAAGCCTGCACTACAATATTGGTACAATCTGATCTTACAAGTTGTTCCCTACAGAATAGAGTTAATACGATGAAACCAAGTGAAGAAATAGAGAGAAAACGCCCACACTTATTTTATTTTTATTGAAAGTAAAAACCACCTGCACACATTTTTGTTCAAAGAAAAATATTCAGTTTCATTTTTCTCTCACAGACAGAAATGTACTCCGTAGAAATAAAACTACTTCTTTTGTTTCTTGTTCTAGCAGAATTTGATTTGCATATTTCAAGACATGTTAAGGTGCTCTCTGTGATTTAGAGAGTTTCTAAAAAGGTAATTTGATCTCAAATCATAGTTTTCTTTTTTTTTACTTCTAAAATTGAAAGCTGCATACCCTTCTGAGAAGTGAGCCATGAGAGAAAGACATTAGCTAGCCTTGTATTAGATAATAAAAAAATTCCACAGGGGACGAGTTACATATTATGACATTGTGAATATAAGGCTCATTTGGATTTAATTCATTACTACATCATGTTGCACAGGAAAGCAATTTTTAAGCAATAGAAGTGCACTTCATTTGTAAAGGACCCAGCTATAACACACAATCAGTTATTGAAGACAGAAACTGATTTCCCAAATCAGGCATATAAAATTTAATATATTTGCTTCAGTTATAATGAAACAAAAGGGGACTTCCATGCCATTTTTTTCCCCATAAGAATGACACTTTATAAAATTTGGAAAGTACATTTTTGCTTGGGGAGTTGACTACATTTTGATGCCACAATCTACTATGTTGAAGAAAATGATTAGATATCTTTAAAAGTTATTTGAAATACATGTTGGACACAGAGAATATAAATTCAAATTCTATCTTTCCATAAATGTAATATCATTATATTAAAATAAAATCTGAAATTTATTAATAAAATAAGGTTAAAGATGGGCATCAGCATTTTAAAAAATCAGTATCAATGTTTCATGTTACTATATTTGATCCTAACATCTAAATAAACTCTTCTATATTAAAAAATAAAAACAAAAACAACAACCAAACTATGTTGGTTTATTTACATTCCCTAATCTGCATGTATGTTGAGTTAGGGTGCGCCAGAGACACAAAACTAACTGGAAGTATGTGTAGAGAGAGAAATTTATTTTAAGGAGTTGGCTCACACAATTAGAGTTTTGGAAAGTTCAAAATCTGTAGGGCAGTAGGCTGGACACCCAGAGAAGAAATGCAACTCAAGTTCAATGGCAGTCTGCGAGTAGAATTCTCTCTTCTTCCTTCAGATGACTGGATAAAACCCATCCACATAATGGAAGATAATTTTCTTTACTAACAGTGTATTGATTTTAATGTTAAAAGATCTTCCCAGAAACACCTAGAATAATGTCTGACCAAATGTCTGTGCATTGTGGCCTAGCAGTTGATATATGAAATTAATCATCACACTGTGGTTATAGATAAGTGTCTCAAATTTGGAAAGTAAAATCACCTCTCTATTCTCTGATAGTTTCCCAGGATGCAGGCAGTGGGGAGAAAGTCTCATCATCCATTTTTAGGTATCTGAATTATCAGCCAATTTTACTTTTAGCAGCTAGAAACATCCATTTCAACTGACTGTAATAAAGTACTTAATTTTATTTGATAAATATTGCATAATCATATTTCACATATATTTTAATTTAAATTTCTCCTGTAAACCAGCCTATGAGAATATGGAATTAAAACTTTAAATTGTAATATTAAAAAACCTTGCTTAATTTCTAAGACACCAATTGAGATTTTCAAACTGCAAGTCTCCAAAGGTCATATATGCCATTTAAACCTTGATTTCATTGACATTGAAAGGAACATGAAAGAGAAAAGTGTGTAATCAGTTCCTAATCTTTCCATGTTTAAAAGTTATACGTTACTAAATGTGATCATTACCAACTCTTCTATTGAAAGTGTCGGTAAGTAAAGTGAAACCACAGAAAACTGATACATTTAATCCTCAAAATAAAAGGTTTGTTTTCCCTTGTACTACATCTGACTGATCTTGTCCCTTTTTGGGGAATGAATAAGATCAAGAAGTGAATGGGCGAAAAACATATTCTAGTCAATGCTGCAAAAGATGTAAGAAAAAATGTAACAAGCCTTCAAGTTGAATGAGTTTTAGGATAGGCAGCCAGTAAGCACAGATGACCCTACTATACATGATGGAAATATTACATTGACCATAGAACATAGTATTTGCAACAAAGTAATCTAGATATATAAAATGCATCCCTCCCACTAAGACTTCAACAAAAACCAAATTTAAAAAACTAAGGCTTTCTGCATTTTGATTCTTAACAATTCTTAACAACTTAGTCCTGATGTTTTACATCAGATAGATTCAGTGAAAATAATTAAGGGAAAGCAATGTGCCATAGCCGGTGTGGCTCAGTTGGTTGGAGTGTCATTCCATAAACCCAAAGGTTATAGGCTTGATCCTCAATCAGGTGAGGGCACAACCTTAGGTTGCAGGTTTGGTCCCTGGCTGGGGTACATAGGGGAAGCAACCAAGTGATGCCCCTCTCACATTGATGTCTCCCTCTCCCACCCTTCTCTCCCTTCCTCTCTCAGTAAAGGCAGTCAAAAAAGAAAAAAGAAAAACAAATGTGCTTACTAGGAAAGTATATAAACTAATCTTAGTATATAACCTTCAGGTTAAAATAATTTGTGTATGAATGTGGGGGGTGGAGGTGTAGGGACAAAGGGAGAGGATGAGAGGGAGACAGAGAGAGAGCGATCAAGCACATTCTTTAAATTTACTTGATTATTGAGAAGGAAGAAAGTAAGTCAAGCCTTTGGGTAGAGCTGAACCTAAACTGAAACAACCTCCTCCTGAAATGGCAGGGTATAAAAAGACCTGTGATGGGATCTACTTTGTACCTCCATAAAACCTATGATCATGGAAATATCCATTTGTAAAAATATTACTTTTGTGCTTTCTGTATGGGAAGGGAATACCAAATAAGTTAAATAGAATATCATTAAAAATGAAATGTAGTAGACATTCACCTCATGTTTACACAAGGAAAAGAAAATCCTCTACCTTCAAAATCAACTTTCTTAGTAGACGCTATGAGAATATATATAAAATATGTTCAAAAATCAAATGTCTGATATATATGTATGACTTTAATTTCAAATTTCAATAATATACATGAATAATGAGAAGTATACCAGTGCTCTTAGATTTACAGTGGGGTTATATCCTGATAAACCCATCATAAGTTGAAAATATTACAAGTAGAAAATGCATTTAATGTACCTAACCTACTGAGTGTCATAGCTCAGCTTAGACTACCTCAAACACACTGAGAACATTTATTTTACCCTACAGTTAAGCAAAATCATCTTACTGCTGCTGCCCAGCATGATGAGACAGTATTGTAAAATATATTGCTAGCCTGGAAACAAATTAAAATTGAAAATTTGTAGTATTCTTGCTAACATATGTGTATTGCTTTTTCACAGTCATAAAGACAGCAATATTCTAAGTCAAACCATGGTAAGTTGGGGGCCATCTGCACATTCTTTTTCTTTTAGAAATAACTGATAATCCACATAGAAGGTCTGCATTCTGGGTTCATTCTATCCTTCAGTGAAGATTTATTTAGTGTCTGCATAATATCATACTCAAGTGCCTTGCCGGACTCAATTTTCCCTTTCCACTGCAAAGTAGGAAGTGATTCATGCCAATGAAAAGAGAGAAAGTGAAGTACTGAGAGTTGAGAAGAAAGAGTAAGATAACTTCACCAGTAAGAGGTCAAAGAGCATGATGGAGGAGTAGGCACCTGACTCAGGCCTCAAAGGATGCACAGTATTTGAACAGGTCAGGACTGAGAATGTCATTGCAGTAGAAGGCCCCTCCATCATCAATCCTCATTCACCCTGTTGTTGGGTTCTGATCTTGCTCTGGCCAAATGCCTAAGAATTGGAAGGGCTAAGTTCTCATCTCTGAGTTGATCCAGTCAGTTAAGAGAATTAATGTCATTCTGCATAACACCAGAAATCCTAGGTGAAGCAGCTGTTTTATCTAAAAGCTAGAGCAATAAAATACTATGCATAACTAAATAAATCTTATCCTATGTATTTCTTTTGTGATTAAATTCAAGACAATGTCCATTTGTTATCTAGAGATACTGATGATAGAATAGATAATTACTTCCTTTAGGAACCATCACTCCATTACTGTCAAATTTATTCTATTATCATTTGCATAAATTGAATTATGTGTCCTTTTGCTGTACATTTATATATTTTTCTCCAATTAAAATGCCAGTTGCTTCATTGCCTTCTTTATTTCTCCCAACATTCCTACCCTCAAAAAACATGAAGGGTAGAGAAAATGGAGATGAAAAATAAACACATAAGACAGAGGAAGAACAGAGAGATGGTTAGGAAGTATAGCTGGAGACTGGAGAAAAACAGTTGTTGATGGCATAGCCATTATCAAGCCTCACATCTGTATAATATTGTAAAAGCAAAAAACACACTTCTGTGGTATCAGAGGAGTAAATAATTATTTATATTAAAGGAGTCTTTCTAGTGTTCTGATAAATATAAAATAGTCCATGGGTCTCCAGGAACCCATGGACTCCACAGCTAGCTTCTCTCTAAGCCATGACACCCATGCCTCTCTCATTAAGACTGGAGAGAATGTGTAGTTGTCAGCTTTCTTGAATAAGAAGCTAGATGGTTTTACATCCTTTGGTAAAAGGGGCATCACAGTTCTCGACTAGAAGAAAGTAAACAAGAGTCATAGATGGGGAAAGAGAAGGAGGAAAGGAATGAAGAGACTGTGAGCACAGGAGAGACAATAATACTCTAACAGGTAAACATGTCTCATGTCTGGGTTAAAAGGACAGGGCAGAGGAGCAAAAGACTGTTTACTTTGTTACGTCAAGGGATGGTAAATTAGGGCAGGTAAGCAAGCATTTCATTGCATTTAGAGCAAATTACATGTTTTATTTCTAGATAGCTTGAACAGAGACTTCCTTCTTTCTGGTGACCAACTTAGTTTAAGAAGAATCATAAAAACATAGTAGACACTAACAAGTAGCTTACTAAGATTTTGGCCTCCTTGGCAGGACAGGGTAGCCATTAGTCTAGGGTTCCTGATGCAGTTATTTGGCCTGGTAAAAGTAGGGCCTTGCCCTTTACAGAGGGGAGAAATCCATCTGACCATGCAAATAAAACTAATTCTTAAGAGGTAATCCAGAATGGGGAAAACATAGGACAAGAATGTGATCCAGTATAGAGATAACAATACAAATTCTTTTGTGCACTTCTAATCAATTAATAAAAACTTCCAAAAATGCTTGGTTGAGAAGGATTCTGTGGCAAGATCTGAACGCAATGAAAAAGAGTGCAAGGTTTATCATAGACATGAAGGGGGCATAAAACAGGAAGCAGTATAAAGTATGAAGCAAATTTGTCATTCCTTTAGTTTCATGTCATTAAAGCCAGTAACCTAACTAAATAGTGCCAATGGCAAGTTTGTGTTGGAACTACAAAGTGTACCACTCAAGTTAAATATGCGATTATGAAATATACTCCCATTGCTAAAAAACTGAAGGGGAGGAAGCAGAGAAAAAAGAAAAGAGGAAAAGAGGGAGAAGAAGAAAACCATCTTTAAAAGTATTATTTCATAAGATAAAATAAATTTGAGAATTCATTTCAATTAATTTTTAAGTAATAATTAAAACATGCCCCTATCTAAAACAATATGGAATGTTGTCTAGATTTCCATATAAGGTTTCATTCATCAAGGTCTTGACAAAGATAATTTATAGCATTTCCTAAACTTTTTAAAGAGTTAAATACTAGATAAGAAAATATGGTGTTTTTAATGTTTATAAAGATCATGTTACAGTACAACTTAACTCATGCTTAACTGCCATACCAAACCAGATAATGACTAAAAAAAATTTCTCCTGTCCAAATGAAATAGATAATTAAACATAGATAAATATCTAGAGATTTTATTGTATTGTTTAATTATTTACTTTAACAAATAAAATGTGTTTTCTAAATAAAATCCAGAAAGATGGATTACCACACATAAAGTGATAGACTATTTTACCATTACGGTACTTTTTTTCTGAATCTCTAAAGGCCATAAGGAAGAACCTATCAAAGTCATGAGGAACATACTTTAAAAGTAGTTCATATAAATGGACAGTAACCGAGAGAGAAGGGGGGAGGAGATAATGGGGGAAAAGGGTGAAGGGTTTTCAGGAACAACTATAAAGGACACATGGACAAAACCAAGAGGGGGTGAACTCAGGGGAGGGAGGTGGAGATGGCTGGGTGGGGGGAGTGGTGAGGGGAAAAGGCAGACAACTGTACTTGAACACCAGTAAAATAAAATAATGAAAAGAAGTATTTTATACATGCATAAAGAAAAATAAATGGTCAATTAATTTATAAAGCTTTGCTAACATCATCTTTGGCCAATAAAAACAAAAAATAATGAGAACCTGAAAGGCTAGTGGCCCTACAAGGCACTTTAGTAATACGAACTAAACAGCTAAACAAATTCTAACTTCCTGAATTTGTGACATGCTTCCAGGAATTTATCAGAAGGGAATAATTAAGCACACAAAGACTATGTAAAAGAATATTTTAGAGACAACCTAAATGTCCATTTATAAGAAACAAGTTAAATGAATTCATGATGTCTATATAGTGGAATACCAAGTTTGTTTACTTAATGAGTTAACCTATAATTTATTGGTTTGAAAATGATCCTAATGATATTGTAAATGAAAATAATTCAAAAGCATGTATCAAAACAATATACACAGGATAATGCAGTTTTGCTGATTGTCAGGCAAATATAGAAAGAAAATGATAAAAGAAGGTTGTAGAATTATGGGTGGTAAAATTACTTTATTCTCTGTAACTTTCTGTATGGCTTGTACTTTTAAGGAAAATAATAATGCTCTTCCCATTAAAAAATAAGATACCATATTAATCACAATTAGGGTCTAACATACTTTCTCCTTTCCTTCTCATTATTTTCCTAGCATCTACAGCTATCAAAAGGCAATATATTCCTATATTCAAAATATACTTAACCTCATTCATCCACTTCAAATACTTTATTATTATAATGTTCTATTTGCTAACAAATACTGATGTTTTCAACTTACTTTACTCTGTTCAAAAATGTGTTTAAGGTGGAAAGATGGGGAAGGGATTAGTCAAAGAACATATATGAATAACTCATGGACGTGGACAGACAATGGTGTGGTGATTGACTGTGGGAGTGGGGGGGTGGGCTGGGAGGAGGGCAAAAAGGAAAAAAATTGGGAAAACTGTAATAGAATAAACAAGAACAAAAAATTCCTTTTCAAAAAATGTGTTTAGGATCTTCATCGTGTGTGTACACACACGCACACACACACACACATAAATGTCATTCATTTAACAATATAAAGGATTGGTGACTTTATCATACAATAGTAATTAAACATTTTACCTAATTTAATTTCTTCTGAGTTAAAGAGCTCTCTCTCTAGTCTTAGTTAAGTCTGTTTTATACATGGTGACCAGCATCCCAACAGGCCAAAGCTGTTTAGACTAGGGATAAGCATGTGACAGAGTTACAAATATCCTGGCCCCACAAAGGATAATAATCATATTTCTTTCTTAGGAATAGGAATTGGACAAATAATGTATTGGGTCACATATACAGCTGTTGGTATCAGAAGGAGAAACAACAAGGCAAACAAAAAGTAGTGCAGATGGAAAGGGAGCTAAGTCACCTTGTTGTGAAAATCAGAGGACTATGGCTATGAAGGTCCTTGAAGCTGATTCACTACAGGTGCCATATCTTAAAACCCAATCAAATTAATAATTATTATTCATAGAGTATTGTGTAAGGCTAGTTTCCTGTTTGAAGCTTACAATAAACATAACATTAAGTAGTTACTATTTAAAGGCACCAAAAGCATACATTAAATAAGTCCTATTTTTAAAATATTTTTTGTTGCTGTTAAAGTACAGTTGTCTCCCTTTTCCCTACCCCATGATGTCCCTCTGCCTCACCCATACCTGCCTCCCATCCCTGAACTACCCTCTTTGGCTTTGTCCATGGGTCCTTTATACATGTTCCTTGATGGCCCTTCCCCTATTTTCCCCCATGATCCCTTTCCTCCCTCCCCTCTGGTTACTATCAGTTTGTTCTTTATTTCAATGTCTCTGGGTATATTTGTCTTGCTTGTTTTGTTGATTAGTTTCCACTAATAGGTGAGATCATATGGTATTTGTCTTTTACCGCCTGGCTCATTTTACTTAGCATATATGGAATCATAAACAACTCTGAATAGCCACAGCAATTTTGAGAAAGAGGAACAAAGTAGGAGGGATCACAATACCTGATCTCAAACTATATTACAAGGCCACTGTAATCAAAACAGTCTGGTACTGGCATAAGAACAGACCCACAGATCAATGGAACAGACTGGAGAGCCCAGAAATAAACCCAAGTCTCTATGGTCAATTAATACTTGGCAAAGGGGACAGAAGCATACAATGGAGTAAAAATAGACTCTTCAACAAATTATATTTAGAGAGCTGGACAGCTACATGCAAAAAAATGTAAAATCACCAAATTACACCATACACAAAAATAAACTCAAGGTGGATAAAAGACTTAACTATAAGTCGCAATACCACATAAACTCCTAGAGAAGAACATATGCAAGAAAATCTCAGCTATTTTATGCATCAATATTTTTACTGACATGTCCCCTAGAGCAAGAGATAAAAAGGAAATAATAAACAAATGGGATTTCATCAAAGTAAAAAGCTTCTGCACGACTAAAGAAAACATCAAGAAAATAAAAAGAGAAACAAGCATATGAAAAAATATATTTACCAATGATATCTCAGACAAAAGTTTGGTCTCCAAAATATCTAAAGAGCTCACATGACTCCACTCCAGGAAGACAAACAACCCAATTAAAAAATGGGCAAAGGACCTGAACAGACACTTCTGTAAGGAGGACATACAGAGGGCCCAGAGATATATGAAAGGATGCTCAGCATCACTAGCCATCAGAGAGACGCAAATTAAAACCACAGTGAGATACCACTTCACACTGATCAGAATGGCCATCATAACCAAAACAACAAAATAAGTGCTGGCAAGGTTGTGGAGAAAGGGGAACCCTAGTGCACTGTTGATGGGAATGCAGAGTGGTACAACCACTGTGGAAAACAATATGGATTTTCCTCAGAAAACTATAATGGAAGTGCCTTTTGACTCAGCAAATCCAGTGCTGGGATTATACCCTAAAGTGATCAGTGTCATTTAAGAGCTGGAACTTTGAACTGTCTCCCACTTTTTGACTATCTCTAGATTGGGAGCCCTGGAGTCAAATACAGAAAAGAATCAATTTTTATTTGTTTTTTGTTTCTATAATCCCTCAGAGCTCCCAACACTGCCAAGACTGAAACAGAGACTTGAAAATACACAAAATGGGAGCACAATGTTCTGCCTTGATACTCTCGTGAACTAGGATGATGCTCTCTGAACATGGCAGGAGTTTTTAGCTGCATTTCCATCAGCAACTAGCCAGTGCAAGTCTTACCACTTCGATTTCTCATTTGGGAGTCAAATGCTCTATGTGAAGCAGTATCAAATTTTTCCAAGTAGTTCTACTAAACCTTCTTTCTATAGGACTTTAGGCTTCCTCCTTGAGAAAAGATTGAGACTTATAACACCACTAGTAGATCTTTCCAAAAATCCTCTTTTTTCACTGTTTCTCCTGTCTCTCACAGGCTATAACTAGGTGATCATATCAGGATTATATTCTTTCTTTTTAAATTCAAGTTCTGCATGCTGAACCTAATTTGAAATTATCATCAATTGTCTTCAAGTGAAACATCAACTTTCACATTTTTACAGTATCTGGTTATACATGAGTTTTCATTTATTTAAAAACAGGACATTGCCTGGCTGGTGTAGCTCAGTGGATTGAGCGTGGGCTGTGAACTAAAGTGTCGAAGGTTCGATTCCCAGCCAGGGCACATGCCTGGGTTGCAGGCCACAGCCCCCAGTAACCGCACATTGATGTTTCTCTCTCTCTCTCTTTCTCCCTCCCTTCCCTCTCTAAAAAGAAATAAATAAAATCTTAAAAAAAAACCAGGACATTGCATATCTTCTGGGTATCACATAATTATATAATAGAAAATAGTATTTTATAATTGTAACACAAATAATAATTCATAACTTTTTGAATATAATTATATAAAATCAAAATAGTGACATAATTTTCAAATTTGTAATATAACTGAATAAGTAAACACAGGTCTTTAAGTGTTTCTCACTTATATCTATGCATTTATTTCTTCCCTTAGAAAAATACTCATTTCATGCTTGCTAGACAATAGAAGTCTAATGGTGGGTAAAGCAGATTTGATCCAGTTCTTCATGGAATCTGTAGCCTAATCTATTAAAAATGTATTTTATATTTCACAACTTTTAGGATGTTTTTCAAGAACTAACATAGCTTTAGAGCATGGGCAGAAATGGAGATCCAATAAAAAAAGAGAGATAGCAATTGATGAACAAAATAGTTGGCCATGGAGAGGCAAAACTGATCATAAATTGATGGAAAATAACACTAGGAGCTTGTGATGTACAGTTCATGTTATGATGACTTAGTATATGCAGGAAGTCATAGTTAGGCATGTGGTTATCACAACGATTTGAGACTAATTGCTTTTGGATGAGGAAATGTTTTTTGGAGAAAGTTACTGTAACCATATTTGTACCAAACATATTTTTTAAAGAAAAAATCTATTATTGCAATAGGAAAAAAGACTGGCTATTTGACAGAGCATAATTTTGAATCTGCATCCAACCACTAAATAGTGCCTGGAAGTACCACAGTCAGTGAATAGGTTTTCTTTTTAGCTAAATTTGTAATATTTATGTTGTTGATTTTACATTAGGAAATACCATGGAAAGTGTTATTATTTGCATATTACATGGTAAAGAATGCTTATACAGCAGTGGGTATCAGACACAGAAGAGTGTAGGAAACTAGTTCCCACTAGTAACTCAGGCATGATCTGGAAGAGAATTATAATTCACCTATAAGAATATAAGTGATATTTCAACACATAGATTAAACAATGCATTTTCAGAGAACACACTCCCTAGACAATCTCTAGAAATGAATACATGCCAACATCTTGGCTGTAATAAGTCAGTGTAACCCAGAAAGAATATGCTTGGAAAGTAGTCCTCTTCTTCATGCGCCTACAATAACACCTGTATGATTCACCTAGAACTTTCTCTTCTCAGCAAATACAGAAAATATGTAGGGAAACCAACATCTAGTCATCCCCTTCTAGTTCTCACTTCACTGAATAGGTAAACTAAGGAACATTTTACAATAACATATATGACAGTAATATATAAAACAATAAAATGTTTGAGTTACCACTGATTATGTGACATCAATGAAGCTTTTCCAAAGAGCTCAGAATAAAGCCTGATAAATAATATTTTCTTATCATTAACTTAAAAAACAACACTTTGTAGTGAAGCAAATCATATGCAAACTTAATTTCAAGAGAGATGAGTTTTTAGAATTGCCTGATATCTAGAAACCAGTGTTTCAATACAAATGTGTTCATTGGGAAGCTCAGGGATGCAGGAGACCAAAGGCTATCAGTGCTTGTCTTAGCTCTTGACCATAGCAGACAGTCGCTTCTGCCTGTAAATCAGGTTTGTTTTATTCTGAGGTCATTAAAAATTCAATCATATGGCTAATGCCTTACTTTTTGTTACGTGAATATCCAGCAGTCTTTGCATCTCAATTTGGCTTACTTGGGCTTCTCAAGATGGAAAAAATGTACTGGCTCATGTGTTTTCATCTTTGTAGTACTCATTGTTCTCATTATAAATTAATAAAACAGCATCATAAATTTGCATTACAATATCATAAATCTGATAATATGAACTCCCTCTGTGAAGAATGTGCTTGCTGGTAAGTTACGTCTCTTGGTTTGCAAGATTATCTTCAAACTTTTACAAAATTACCTGCTCAGTACTCACTAAAACACCTTTCCCAGGTACAAACTTCCCACTAACATCCATTTTTCCTCTACCTACCTGAAAGTCTTCTTAATATCTTCTGCTTGGATTGTCTTGAGAATCTCTTGGTATAACTGGTGATCAAGTGTTCCTGAAGAAGTGGCATTTGAAGGGCAATTTTTATGTGCATAATAGCCTATCAAAATGCCAAAAATAAATAAAATGATGGCTGTGCAAAGTATTTTTAAAAGGCGGCAAAGGTTGCAGTGGTTGCTCTTTGGTGCAGATCTTGTGTAACGGGTAGCATAGTCAGTCTCTTCTTGAAGTCGCTGGAACCTGCCTTTGGGTGAAGTTGCTGGTTGAATGGAATCAAGATTGAGGTCCGCAGTCTCTGAATTCTCCAGGTTCTGATTCTCAGCACTATCTAGTTGGAACTGGTCAAAACCGGGCTCCTCCAGTTCTTTTTCCATGTCCCACTCTAAGTCAAGGGCAGTAGCTTGAAGGTCATCATTGTCTAAGTACTGTGAATGTCCTGGAGCTCTTTGATCTGCATTGACCTTTTGATAGGCCATCTTTTTACCTGTGAAAATGAAAGTAGAGTTTCTTAAAATAGACAACAAAGAAAACCTCCATGGTGAAAACAAAACAATAAACCATATTATGTGTCCATAAATTTCAGTGATTATAATCAGCAGAAGTGCATTGCCCCTACAGAAAAATCACATATAAGCTAATTATGTTTTTCTATTGATGTTACTATTGGAAAAGAAGACAAAACATAAAAGAAGGTACTTGGTGGAAAAGTTTATGAGAACTCAAAATACGCACACATACATGCACACGCACTATTAACCTTTGAAGCTCAGAAAAATAAGTCACAAATGCACAGTTGTACTGAGGATAATGCATTACAATGAAGGCAAAATTGAAGCTTACTCATTTTTACAATCACTTTTAAAGAAAAAAAAAGGCAGAAGTAATACAACTACTGTTTGCTAGGTTAAGGGAAAAAATAAAAGACCCTGGGATAATTTACACTGCAGGAGCTAATTTTAAAATCAAATTCAGAGTAAGAATAGGCAGAAAATAGGCAGAATAAAATAGCAACTCTACAGAAATACAAGAAGTAAGATATGGTGCATTACATAGCTGTGAGAAACCAAAGGACTGGAAAAATTTAAGGCTACCCCAGATGACCAAGATATTCCATGGAATGCATGACATGAATTGGCCTAACTCATTCAACTTTAAATAAAAGTCTGGGCTGGCATCCATCCAAAAAAGGAAGCCTTTTGCCAGGCTAGGAGAATTTGGTTTCATAACCTTGCTATAGCAATGGCAGATGGAGTTTTTTCTCCCCCACACAGCTTTGGATGACTGCTTGCTGTATCCCGCAGTGTGGTATTAGGATAACTAGGCTAATTAACTACAAGTGGTCTTCAGTCTGTATTCAGTAACCCACTGGTGTGTTATGGTTGCAGATTAAGAATATTTATAACTAAATTTTCTGTGTATTAGATATGTTACCCAAGCTGGAAGTTAAGGTCCCTCACTATGTTTTATGACTTTTCTACGTGCCCCACTGTGGGTAAAGAACGGAGCTCACCTGACAACTGATTAGCCAATTGCCTAACAACCAGTTTTTGACAAATGAACTCTAACGAAAAAGATACAAATAGGGACTTCATAAAGGAGGGTGGAATTATGCACAGCTCCAATCCAGGCTGGCAGAAGCTCATATGACTTAAAATGTTCTGAATGTTTTAGAAAGTTCAAACATAATAAAATATTTTGTAATTCTGACTAGACTCTCATCTACTACACTACAAACTAGGATCTACACTTAACCTGGAGTTGAGTCAATAAGATGAGAATCTAATGCATGGCACATACTGGAACAGAAGCCTATCCTCAGGAAGGGAATAATCCAGTAAGAGAGACAAATAGATAAATAAACAACTAAGTGAAATTTAAAAAAAAATGTAAGGGGGAATCTGGGATGATTGACTCTACGAAGAAAATGGGAAAGGATTTCCCAAGTGACTGCTAAAGTACTTTTGACAAAAGAGAAGGACCAGCAGCAGTGTGAGTGGAGGGCATCCCAGCATGGGTAAATCTATAAGCACACAGAAGAATGAGAATGCATAGTGTGTGGACCATGTGAAAAACCCAGAGTAGTATGATGTAGCTAAAGATGCAGCAGATAGGCCAGAAATTTGGGAGTAAAAGTAAGGAATGTGATCTTGGACAAAGGGCTTAATTCTCTGCAACTCAGAGTATTCATCTGTGAAATGGGCATGATAATAATATAAACCTCATAGTGTTGTCATTAGGATTCATTGAGAGAGTGAACCTAACACAACCACTGACGAGTGCATGGGTCAAAAAATATTTCTAGTAGTAGAGGAGGGAAAACTGTCAAGGATTGTTGTAAGAAATAAGCTCAATAGTGCAGAAAAATTATATAATTCTGTAAGACATTGTGGAGAAAAGGAGGAGGCTGCCTAATACTCATGTACAACCCCCCATATATATTATATATATATATATATATGTATATATACAGACATATATACAACCCCATATACATGCATATACATATAATAGTTATTAGTGTGTTTGATTTAACATTTAGTCTATATGTAGAGTCTGAAATATTTTTTAAAAACACCGCATGACATGCCAACTGTTATCATGCAGGTATTTATTTGGTCCTATACATGAGAGGACAGCCTCAGGAATGATTCTACAGACCCTTTCCTCATTCTTCTGCCTTTCCTGCCCACTTTCCTGCCCTGCTTCCCTCTACTTGGCCTAGTTTCCAAAATGATTCAGAAAATGCAGCATTTGAATTCTGTCTTTGGCCACATCAAGACAAGCAGAGAAAGGGAATAACATATGGAGTTAGTGATACTTATTCAGATTAGTTAGGAGATGTTGGAATGACTGATGCATGAAGAATTCAAATCATACTTGGTTAAAAAAAAAGGAGGAGGATGGAGGGGAAGGGGAATTAGAGGATAGAGGAAATCTGAAGGAAGTAAAACTCTCTAAGGTTTATGATTCAAACTCTGTCATATTCCAGAAGTGGAGACTGAGTTCTAAAATTAAGTGATTCTGTTAAGACTGAGAAAGTGATATTTGGGTATACATTTTTAAAGGCAAAAGCACTTTTATGAAAATATAAGACTAAAAAGTCAGTGGTAAACTTTTAAATACTTAAATACCCCACAATTTAAAGTACTTTAACATACTTTATAAAATGTGCAATTTCTTAGCACCAGTCAAGTTTTCCCTGTTTAGCTTAAACATCAATAAATCCTTGCTATCTTGATATAATATTATAATATTTACTTCTTTGGCTGTTCAATTCATGCATTATTGATTGATTTACTTAAACACTGCCCCAGTGGTTTTTCTTAGATTTTTACCTCTCACTTTAATGAATCAATGTCTCTTTCTCAAAAGCATTTCAAAGATTTAATTATAGAACGTAGTTTATGTTGAAGGAAGACTTGACTCATAGGAGCTACTACTAAAATGTGAGATCCCTAGCTCTGACCTCTAGTACAAACATTCAGTCATTTCTCTACAAATCACTTAAAAACCAACTGCAATGACGAGGCAGAGTTTCCATTTCTACCCTGACAATAGGCATTCCATCACATGCACATCAGCAATTTAACGCTTTTCAAATATCGGTCAGAGCCATCAATTAAAATGTAATGCAGATACATATATTAACTCCTCATTATGATAGATAGCTGCCTGACATCCTTACCACCACTTTGAACTCATTACACATTGACAAATTTTCACTAAAGTCTGTATTCCAGGAAAGCAGTATCTGGGTCAGAGGGAGATGGAGCCACTTAATGTAACAAAGTCCAAAGTAATTCAGTAGAATTACCATGGAAATAAGTATTGATAACACATACACTGAAGAATTTTAAGTATATAAGTATACATATATAATTCACATTTCCATTACAATTATATACAATTCATATATCCATTTATTTAAATTATCTTGCTTTAAGGACAATAGGATAGATTTTGCAAAAATATAACTAAAAATCTCTGCCCTCACATCTTGTTTCATGTAATCAGTCTATCTAAAATGAAATCCTCAAAAATAACACTGATTAACAATCTACTGAGTTAATAAAACTTTGATAACATTTAGTATTGAGTCAGAACAAATTATCCTCTGGGCCCCATAAAGAACACAGTTTTCCCTAAAACACCTATGCCTTGTGAGACTAGGAAATGACACATCACATTTCTTTTACCAGAACATTTCAATTCCCAAGTGCAATGAAAATGTTATATTATAAAAAGAAATCTAGCAAAATCAGCAAGCCTAAGATATCATATTTTATGCCATTTGACCTTCATATATTTTCTATTGCTGACACAAAAGATTCATTTAATTTATACTGTCATATTATTTTACAGCTATTCCACAGGAGTAATTTAAAAAAAAATAGAATCCTCTACATGAATCTTTCTCTATAAGATATGTACTTTTGTGTAGGCCAGGTCATAGAAACTTGTGGCATTTTTTAAAAATAGAAATATCTGAAACACCCTTATGGTTTATATTGTACCATTGGTCTTTCTTATAAGGAGAAATTGTTAGAAAAAGTTGACATGTTCATGTTATTCATGTTTTCATAACTTTTCATGAAAAGTTATTCATGTTTTCTGCATATCTTATTTATTTAAGTTAGATCCCCTCCCAACCAGGCCCATGCCAAAGGCTAAACTGTTTTAAAATTTAATATACTAAAACATTTATTTTTATGTAGTCATTCTCCCTTATTTGTAGGGGATAGTTCCAAGACCTCCGAGGGCTGCCTGAAACCTCACGTAGTATAATATTCTATATATACTGTTTTCCCCTATACATAATGATAAAGTTTAATTTTTAAATTAGGCACAGTAAAAGATTACAATAATCAATAATAAACTAGAATCACTATAACACTATACTGTAATAAAAGATATGTGATTATATTCTGTCTCTCAAAAATTTTATTTCTGAAAAATTTCCATAAACATCTCCATGCACAAATTTAGTGCCTTTCCAATCTTAACAACACATTTATTATGCACTGTGGTCATAACCTTTGCAGTTCTGAGGCTCAATAGAAAAACTAGCATGGGGTTTTTTTCCCTTCTTCACAATTTGATGAAAAAGTCATTCTTACCAGACATCTTAGCAACCTCAGCATTTACAATTTTGTTTCCTTTTTAAGTGAAGAGCTTTCACCTTTTCACTTAAAGGAAGCAATTTACAACTTCTCTTTGGCATATCCAAACTGCCAGCATCACAACTCTTGCACCTTGGGGCTGATATTAAGTAAAATAAGGGTCACTTGAACACAAGCACTGAGATAGCAGAATGGTTGATCTGATAAGGGGGAGGCTATTAACCGACTAACAGGCAGGGAGCATCTTCAGAGAGGAGAAGCTGGGCAAAGGGCAGGTTCACTCTTGGACAGACAAAAGGGACAGCAGGAGATTGCATCACTCCATTCAGAAGGCCACACAGTTTAAAATATTAACTGTTTATTTCTGAAGTTTTCTATTTCATATTTTCAGACCACACTTGGGAGCAGATAATGGAAACCATGGGAAGTGCAACCATGCAGAAGGTATGACTACTTTACACTTATCCCTTTACATAGATGGGAAAAAAATACAAGCTGAAATAAAAGGTTTTTTTTTTCTAGGCAATGACAGGCTTAGATCAATAAAAATATGAATTTGCATTTTTACTGAGTATGTGATTAGATTAAAAATAAATTGATACTTCTGAATGTTTTTCTTCCACACATTTATACTGGGAGAAACAAAGTATACAGAAATAAAAGATAAATACTGAAAAGGCTAAAATTTTAATATATAATGTAAAACCTCTGGCTGTTACAGATCAAGCTTAACACAATTGATGGCACGTATTTAGGGTAATAAATATATGTTAAACAAAAGTTTCATTTAATAAATCATTTATTACTAATGCCACTTAGAAATATGATCAAAGCACTATTACTTTCTTGAGGGAAGTTAGTACATGATGACTTCACATCGCCAATCTCTAAATCAGTAGACTGTAGTCACACTATCTGGCTCAAATTCTAGTTCTGTACATAGCTTAGACCAGTTATTTAATGTCACTAGGCTTAGATGCCATACTCATAAAATGGAAATAATAAATGAGGTAAATTATTGAAAAGTCTGATAACAACTAACATATTGTAAGTGATTCATTAATAATAGATCGCTCCAAAAATTCTATAGAGTTGAAGAAATTTGAAACATTTGGAATTTACACTTTAAAGCACTGCCTTAATTAAATTAAATTCTGACCGGGAGCTTTAAGTTTCAATAATGAGAACCTGAAGGTAATGAGAAATTCAGTGGTGTACTCATGCACTTTTGAGAGTGGAAAGTATCTGTTAATTATTAGCTATTGTTCAGATAGATGAAAGGGAAGTGTAGCTAATATTATATAAAAATTGCATTTGGCTTACCACTGCTGATTTTATATCTTGTTATTGCAGAGTTGAATTTCTTGTTTGTCTATTAAAAAAAATGGAGCTTTTTCATAATGCTGAAAAGTCCAGTTTAATAGTTCCAGGAATTAATGATAATTAATCATGAACAAGAGTTATATATGTTTATTGTAGAAAAACATGTTTGTCATAGGTGGTTGGCTCGACTCATTGACTCTGATGATGCCAAAGCATTTTAACTCAAACAGTGTAGATCTTACCTGAATTAGGAATGCACCTAATGGTATTTCAACTTGTACAATTTATTTTACATCTAAAATAAATAATTGAATCTGGTAGATTAACTTGAAAACATAAGGCAGGTTCTCAATTTCCTATGACAGTTCTATGATCGAATCTTTATTGTATGATGGGGAAAATATTCATATAGCATTTCCTAAAGCTTTGAATGTCAACTTACTTGCTGGTTTGAGCAGATTGATTTGAGGCAAAGGCATTTCTTAGAAATGTCAGTGCATCATCGAAAGGAATTCATTATGCACCTTTGTGCAGCATGCTTTAGATGCTGTACAGTGAACAATATGAATGCCCAGAGGAATTTTTAAATTTAAGTTTAAGAATATTCCTTATAGGCTGAAAACAGTTGACATAAATTTTTCAGTATGAACCTAGTTTGTACAAATAAAGCCCATATTTGTGGAATACATTTCTGTTGTTGAAAGCTTTAATGGCCTCAATTTGAAAGCAGGGCAAAAGATAAAACTATAAAAACAGTAATTCAGAAGACTCTATTCCCTGACTTAATTTTCCCATATAATGAGATTTGTTTTCCATTTGTTTTTGTGAAATGGCCCTGGCAATTGCTATAGAGTCTGTAAATGCACTATGAATTTCTTATTTAATTGCAACATTGGTGTGTCAACTGCATACAGGAAATGACAATAATTATTTGTTGTCCATGCTTCACTAATTGAATAAAGAGGGTATATAAAGTAAAAGGAAACTATTATCTGTGCTTTATTTTTTAGGAAAAAATTAGTCAATGGGTAATGGTACATTGGATTTAGCAGATAATGAAGCTGGAGAGTATAAAAGCCACCACTCTGGTGACCCAGTTACTTTGATTGCTAAATGATATGTAAAAGGTATCTTTATAGGATGCCAAATTAATGAGCTATAAATTGCAAAATACAGTCAAAATCATTTGAGGGAAAATTAATTGATGAAATCCGTAGGTTTGTGTAAATTTGTTTTATATTGCTTGCATATGTATGACCACCTGGTCATTCCCTGAGTGGGCCGTCTTTCTTCATATACCTGTGTGCAACTGCAATTACCTGGTGTAACACACTCTAACTGAACGGTTAGTGGGGCCCACCTGGGTTCCTGTGTTTATGGTAATGTGTCTCAATATTAGAATGATGCATTTTAATTTATGATTTGGCTCATGGAAGAATTAATTTAAATGAACTAAAACAATACAGAGTATAATCTGTGTTTCCTAAATGGGTAGTTTGAGCACTTAAACCTGAACACTTGAACACTTACTTATTTAGAATATGTATCGTTCAAGTTTCAGTCTCATCAACATCACAAAACTCTTTCTACTTTGCAATGTGTAAACAGTTCTTATTCCAGCATGTACTTCTTTCCTGGTCCTTTTGGTATTCTGATTCTACTTAGACTCTAGAATTGTTTTTTGGCCTGGTCTTTTTTCCCACTCATAGTAAAATCTCTGGAAATACTGTATTTTCTTATCTCTACAGTATTTACATCCTTTCCATATTCAGAGTATTTAAAGTGGTTTACATTAGAAATGCACATGCATGAGATAAACAAAACCACAAAAATACAAAATAAAGAAGAGGAGAGGAGAAAAAATTCTAACAGTCTAGCTGAAGAAAAGCCACTGTGAGTTTTCACGTGGCCCTGAGCTTCCTTGCATTCTGGGCAAAGAAGGGTGCCTTTAGGGTCCTCTCAAATTCCACCAGCCTTCACCTAATCTGTCTGTCTTAGCTGAAGAATTTGTTTTTAATTTTTTCAGCTATCTCTTTTTATAGTTGCAGATATCCATCTTGGGAAGTTACTTTTTTCTGTTTAGCCAGAGAAATCTACGAGTCTTCCTATTATCTCTTACACTTAGATTTTGATACATAAAAGTAACAACATTCCCCTGGTATGTTATCCAAAGTTATATGCTAATAGATAATTTATTGAGCCCTTAATAGTAGTGGAGCAAGGATCTACTATAAGGCTTGGACTTTATATACCTCATGTCATACAATCAAATAATCCTATATGTTAGGTACTGTTATTACTCCCAATTTACAGATGAGGTATCTGAGGCTAATAGGTTAAGTCATTTTCCCAAGTTCTCACAGTGAGTAAATGCAAGTAGCTGGAATATCACAACCTACCTCTCAAATTCCAAAATGTAGACTTTCTAAAAGTCTCCAAATGCTGGAGGGATGTTAACAAATTCAGAGATCTTACTGGTTTATTTATCGCTGGTTATGTCACAAATGTGACCACAAGCACCAGGAATCCAAATGGTCCTGCCTGTATCTTTAGATGTCTAAGGAGATGTCGCTCTGACTGCAGGACCTAAAAAACCTCTGTTCATTCTCCACAGTGCCCTAGCAGTCACCACTGTTTCCCAGCACTGTGTTGTTGAATGAGGGCAACTGATTCCAAGTACATTGCTTTGAGGAAAAGACCACAACTTCTACTTTAGATCTCTTCTTCGCCACACTTGCAACATCGCCCTTTTCTCCTACTGCTAAGGGATAAAGAGCAAAAACAACTATGCTTAGAACTTGAAAGCTACCATTCACATTCAACATGCTTCTGATCTGTTTTCCATCCTATCCTACTCTCTACTATGCATGGTTTACAGTGGTCAGAGAGGGTTTTGAGGGTGACAAGAGTTAATACATCAATACAATCATAGTTGGCTCTTTTTTAGAAGTATATTTTATTATGTTATTATAGTTGTCCCACTTTTCCCCCTTAGTTCATGTCCATTGCTCATGCATATAAGTTCTTTGACTTCTCTATTTCCTATACTATTCTTAACATCACCCTATTTTGTACTTACCAGTTATGCATTTTAATCCCTGCACCTTGTCCTCCATTCTTCTCCTTCCTTCTCCTACCTTCCCACTGATACCCCTCCATGTGATTTCCATACCTATAATTCTGTTCCTGTTCTGGTTGTTTGCTTAGTTGTTTCTTTCTATTCTCTTCTGGGTCCTTTTTTTAAGGTTCAGTTGTTGATAATTGTGAATTTGTTACATTTTAATGTTCATAGTTTTTTATCTTTTTTTCCCCTAAATAAGCCCCTTTAGCATCTCATGTAATAATGGTTTGGTATCTGCCCTTCAATTCTAAATGATAGCTTTGCTGGATAAAATAATCTTAGTTGTATGTCCTTGCTTTTCATCACTTTAAATAATTCTTGTCAGCCCCTTCTTGCCTGCAAAGTTTCTTTTGAGAAATCAGCTGATAGCCTTATGAGAACTCCTTTGTAGGTAACTTTCTGCTTTTTTCTCACTGCTTTTATGATGCTCTCTTTATCTTTAACCTTTGGCATTTTAATTATGTGTCTTGGTGTGGTCCTCTTTGGGTCTAACTTGTTTGGGACTCTCTGTGCTTCCCGGACTTGTATGTCTATTTCCTTCACAAAATTAGGAAAGTTTTCTTTCATCATTATTTCAAATAAGTTTTCAATTTCTTACCCTTTCTCTTCTCCTTCTGACATTCCTATGATTCAGATGTTGGCACATTTGGAGACATCCCAGAGTTTTCTTAAACTCTCCTTTTAAAAACAACATTCTTTTTTCATTCTGTTCTGGTTGAATGTATATTTCTTCCTTATGTTCCAAAATCATTGATTTGAGTTGTGTCTTTCTTCTCTTCACTGTTGGTTCCCTGTAGATTTTTCTTTATTTCATTTAGTGTAACCTTCATTTCTTCCTTTATGTTGTTGCTGTACTCAGTGAGTTCTTTGAGCATCCTGATCACCAGTGTTTCGAATTCTGCAATCTGACAAGTTGGCTATCTTTGTTTCATTTAGTTCTTTTTCAGGGGTTTTGTTCTGTTCAACATCATGGCAACAGCTGGAAGGGTACTGGTTGCATATAGGGAATGGGTGAAGTGACTGGAAATGGGGCAAGTGCCATGCATACCCCCAGGAGCCAGGCAGTGGCACAGACCCCTGGCTGAGCCCTCCCCCAACACAGATCCTCAAAGCAGTAAAGTGTGTTGCCCTACCCTGGCAAATACCTACAGTTCCACCCCACACAATTCACAGGTGCCTGTTATAGGGAGTCAAAGCAGCTCTACCTAACGTACAGAAATAAACACAGGGAGGCTGCAAAATTGAGGAGACAAAGAAACATGGCCCACTTGACTCTTTGAGTGCTATCTGCCAGGAGAAACCTCTTAGCTTGCTAGATATACTGTAATTTTTTATCCTTTCAGTCAGCATGAATGGTCTTAAATTGCTGCTTTTTGACTATGACTTTTGGATTTCCAGGAAGAGATGAAGCTTTCACCTATATGGGGCCACTAAACTCTCTATTTTTCACATTTTCAGTAGGTATTCTATTGGCTTACTTTTTAAATCTCTTTATTCTTCAAATAATATCAACAGTTTTCTACAACTGGAAGTATTTTATTCTAAAGTTTGCACTGCTGCATTTCCTAAAATCTTAATACAGAAAGACTGTTTGAGGCCCCCAGAGAAGTAATTGATTGAATGTACCCAGAATCTGTGCTTTCATTTTACAAAATCACTCTTCTAATTCTTGTTACTTTAGGGTATCATTAGGGAAAAGTGTTAATATATCATAATACTGCAATTAACTGGTGGGGAAGAAAACAGCCCAGAAAATGCATTGGTACAATATGTTTACATCCATTCAAAATTCAGTTAGTAAGAAAATTTGTATCACATGAACCATCACAAACTTATACTGGGAAAATTCTGGAGATCTATAATTTAGCTAAAAATCCAATGGTAAGATCCAAACGTAAAAAAATAACCATTCAAACTATTAGACCATGAGCTAAAGAAAAGAAATATCGCTAATGTAACCTAAAATACAATGATAGGAATTCATTATAGTCAATAGTATGGTATGGTCCTTATAAGACAAAGATGATATATATTAATTCACTTAATCTTGGGCTAAAATTAGTTTAAGTGAATTATTATGTTTTCCTAAAATGTAGGGATGCATTAATGGGAAAGAAAACTAAGGATTGTGAAGCTTTCATCTGACAACTGATGACAAATCAGTCAGATGTTGACAAAATCAACATTGAAATGCTTTTCCAAAATTATCTCAGGCAACAAAAATGAGAAACAAATTACCCAAGCTTTTGCTATTCTTTCTTACCTCTAAAATGCTATATTCATAAATATATATATTTTGTGGCTATATAAAGATACATTTTTACAATATTTTGTTTTAGGCTCCATGCTGATAGAAAAATGAAATTTTATCTGAAAAAAAGGTGACAAAATATTATTTTAAAGTACAAAATTCAAGTTCTTTCTATAACTGACCTTTTTAAAAATATGATAATACTAGAAACTGTTGACCTTTTCAATAAAAGAGAATGTGTTAAATAAGAAGAAACAGAATGAGAAATAATATAGCAATATATTACATCTATATGACAGTTTGACATTAAGACATTAATTTTATTACAAATTCACACACATGAATAATAATAGTTTTGGGTAAATTAAAGCAACTAAACAACTTACCTAAACCTGTTCTGGACACTGCTTATGTCATTTATATTTTATTTATGAATGGGTATATTATAAAAAATGAAAGACTCTCAGTGGCACATAAAAGTAATGCTGCTATGAAATTAAATGTCAGGCAAGAGGCACGAAAATGCAATATTCACAAAGACATGAAATGTAAAACATTTAACAAAACTTTTATATAATTGACACTATTGAATGGGAGTGTATAATAATATATACAAAATTTTTAAATTCACCTAGCACTTCAATTTTAATGTCAAATATTATCATTTTACCAACATGAATTTTAGTTTCTTTTCTCATTTATTTTACTCCTGCCCATAATACATCCTTTATCTTTCCTTTATAAGCCTCCCTTCAGGCTTTCCCATTATTCCAGTTTTACTCTTCGATTCTACTTGTTTTACTATAGATATCTCAGAAATTCATTGAAAATAATAAAATAACTGACCCAAAAGAGTTCATTTTATTCTTTTCTATATATTGAAAATGCTATGTGATGAATTATAAAGAATCAGTGGATTTTTTAAGTATTTTAAATGATGACCTAATGACCAAACCAAACATTATGCTTTGCTCTACCATTCCAAATACAACAAATCGTGAGTCTTCAAAATATTCAATAATAGTAAAATTTAACTTAACCTACTGTTTGTGAATTCTATCTTCTGATAGAACTAAAGACCCTTCTCCTCAGCTATTCTGACTAGTGAGACTTCTTATCGCAATCATCCTCCATAAAAAGTAACCTATATAGAGCCCCCAAACAAAATCTCTACATCTCAATCATATTTTAAGAAACAACCATTCTTTTTCTTTATTTTTTAATCCTGTAAATCGTTGAGTTCTTTAATAGTTCTCTGAGTAATTTAATATACTTGAGAGCACAACATAATACAAATATTATAGTTTCCACCTGAAAAGGAGCATAATCTTAAGGATATAGAAAACCAAAATTAAGTTCAGAGAACAGGAACATATTTCACAATACAAGGTGTCATTAGTAGATGACCTTGACTAGTATAATTGTGCTCAAGTGTACAGTATCAGGAAAAAAACAGCATGTTTATGTACCACTATGTATCTTCTACTTATATTAATTCATTTAATTACCAGAATAGTACTATCATGTTACCATTACATCATCCTCATCTTACAGATAAGGGCACAGAAGAGAGGGAGTTGAAATCACTTGCTTTACATCACACAGGACTTAAATTCAGGTAGTGTGGTTCCAGAATATGTGTTATTACCCAGTCTGTATAATGACAGGTAACTATCACATGGAGGTATATTTTGAATTCTTCTAAAGATTAAAATAAAACATATAAGAATATCACTGAATTTTCCCATAATAAAGCCCTAACAAAATTTTGTAGTATGGCATTTTCCCATAATCTTCATTACTATGTAGGTCCCTTAGAGTCTTTTAGGTGAAAGTGGAGAAAAGCGAATAGATTCATACATTCACGCACAGATATGAGCTGCCACTCTCTGGCCTTATCAGACTTACTTGTGACTTCCCTGAATACACTATACATTCATCTTGATAGCTACTGTGATTTTAATGAATTTTTAATTTTCAATAGACTTTTTCTTTCTGGTTCTGCTCCAAGAATTATTATTCTTACATTTATTCCCTACAATTTTTATAATAATTCTTTGACCATGCAAATGTGTGTTGGACTAAATTCATAATGTTGGCAACCCATGAATAATTAACAATTTCCTCATATTAAATATGCTTTCTCAGGTGCACATATATATCCTAAGAGCAATTATTTAACTTAAATGTGGCAGCTCTTAAAGTTACAGATTGAATGATAGTGCAGTATTTATTTCCTAAGGTATCTTACGAGAACTGTAGTTAAGGCATGGATAACTTTCACAAAGAAGGAATCCTTGGAGCCTGGAGTACAGAGAGGTCCAACTACTCTGTTGGAGAGGCAATATCGAGAGGCCCTGAGACCATGTGGAAAAGAAGCTGAACCCAAGCATCTCAATATTTAAACCAAAATGCCAATCACATGAGAACAGACCAGCCACCAGTTGATTTTCACTGAGTGACAAGCTTGTGCAACAAAAGAATTGGCCGGCTGACACCTGCCCATTTCCTGATTAGATAATGAGGAATAATAAAATGGTTGTTGTTCAAAGCTGCAAAATTTGGGAGTAGTTTGTTACTCAGCAATAAATAACCAGGATACTAGGAAAGCTGTTTTTGAAAAACACAGATCTCATCACTGTCACTTGATAGATTAAAAGCCTGTAAGGTATTTTTCTTTTCTGCACTAACGTGACGTTTCACACTCTCCTTTCCAAGGCTATAGGACCTTGATGCCCTGGCCTAAACTCCCATTCTGATCCTTCACTCTGCTCCTGCTGTCAAGCAAGCATTGCACATGCTCTTTCTCTGCCTCACTTGTGCTCAGGTTTACTCTTGGCTGTAGTTAACTTGCTTGGTTATCTTTAATCTTTGTATCTGGAGCCTTGTAGCTGCTCAAACAATAATAGGCTCCAATTGGTATGACATTGTGAAAAGAGTATAGAATTTATTGTAAAATAATTGAAATTTTACCAGCAATGTGTCTTAGATTAATTACGTCTGCTTATTCAACCTTTAAAAGAGGATGCAGCAGGGATGTCCAAACATTTGGCATCTTTGGGCCACACTGGAAGAAGAGTTGTCTTGGACCACACATTAAATACGCAAACACTAACAAAAACTGATGAGCAAAAAAAAAAAAAAGGTTTAAGTAAAGTCACAATTTTGTATGTGGCCGCATGCATAGTCATCCTGCGACACATATGGCCCACAGGCCATGGTCTGGACACCCCTGAATGTCTACTGTATGTACTTCTAAAAGTTCGTTTGATGAATGAAGTTAAATATTGTAAGTAAAAGCAGTTGATAAACTGTAAAACCCAATATAACTGCCTTTGTTTTAAAATATAAATTATTAGGGACCAAGAGAAGTAGTTTTGAATTCTGGATTCCCAACTACTGGCTTTGACCCCCAGGGCAAGTCACTTTTCTGCATAGGTAAAACTAGATTTGTGTGTGAAAACCAAATGAGATCATTCATAAATGTATGTTTTAAGTACTATTTGTTAATTTGATATAATTAATGTAAGACTGATGACAAATAAAATTGATTAATACTAATTAAATTAATCCATCACTCACATGGATGCCACCCCCACCCAGCCATCTCAAATCCTGAATAGTATCGAAGGAGAAAGGGAAAACCGCAAGTGAATTTGTACCATAAGTGGCTGACTTTCTCTCATTCCTGAACAGGACACACAGCCTGTAATGAAAGGGTGAAATAGGAGACTTGTGGGTTTGTGTCACTTGTGAAGACAGTGTCCCAGGGAAGGAGGCACACAGGAGTAGGAGGGAGACAGAGGCAGCCTGTGGAGCAGTGACCTCTGGAGAATCCATGCCGCAATTACCATCTTCAGGTCCCTTAGGCACATTATGAAGTTATTTACATACATCGTACAAAATTAATGTGTTTAACGATGATAAAGAGTTAACAGAAAAATCAGGCCCCATGTCTTGAGGTGGAAAATGTAAAGAGATCTGTGAGAGATTAATCCAACTCCCCTCCCACACATAATAACTTTTGAAAGGAACGCATCCAGAAAAATCCATTTAGCTATGCCCAGAACAATCAAGACTGACTGTATAGAGATTGACTGTATAGAGATTGAAGTGCCTCAGTCCATCTGCTGATGATATTTATTCCTTTTTGGCACCTTCTACATATTTACCAAGTCTATGTAAAAGAAAACCATGCTTCTTATTTATAGGATGAAAACAGATGGTGCTCCAGCAGGTAATAATTTAATTAAGTGGCTTCTAAAGCATGAACAAATTGTTCCAAAGGAAAGAAAATATTTTTATTTATTCTTTAAAAATAGGGAGGGAAGAAAAAACTATATTGAGTTTGACTTTTTTAATGTAACAAAATTAGGATTTACTAAATCATCTGCTCTTAAAGCAAAGTGCCTCTTTCTGCCTTCCTCCTAAATTACAATCAAAATTGCCATAAATAATATTGACAGTGTTCATCAGGCTTCATTTTTCACCTCTGAAAAATAAGTTCAAGCTAAATAGTTCAAGCTAAAATGAAACGTGTTTATAAAATTGCAATCAGAGGTTCTTGGACTAGGACTAATTTTTATGATATTATGCTATTCAAATGAAGTTGCATAATGCATATTATAGATTCAACAGGATAGAAATAATAAAGCACATCTCTAACATGAAGATTCTAATAATCAAAAACAAAGCCTCACATTCCAGTTAAAGACAGGAGGCTCTTAAAAAAACACTATAATACATGAATTAATGATGTCATAATAGTAGAAAACAATAATAGTTTTACAACATAATACAGTAAAAAATTACTCACTTGGGTTGAAAACAGAGATGGGCATGTATCCCAATATTTATTCACTTTTCTGAGATTCTCTTTCCTAGACTGCAGATACAGACTTACACACAACACAGAATGACTGTAGTTATAGGACCACTGTGAAACTTCAATGGATAAATAATTTCAAGCACTTAGCTCAGCTCTTAAGACAGAATAAGCATCTATAAATGGCTGCCAATCACCACCTTTAAGATTAATTAGGCAACAAGAATATGTGTAAGTATTGAAACTGTGAAAATACAGACTGAAATATGTAAGAAATTGCTTCAAGTAAATTACAATCTATCAGCAAAGAGAAAAAAGTTATATATACACTTGAAACCTAATTAAGTAAAGCATGGGGTCTAAAATAAGAATTTAGGAATGCTGAAATTAAGGAGGGTTTCCATGAGAACTAAAGCAGTGCCTTGTAAGAATGGATATAGCTTAAGAATAAGGAAGTCACTTAAAGAAATGATAAAGATGAACTCAAGCAGGAAGTTGGGGATGAATATCTTCATGCAGGAGTCAAAACAGAGACTCTCTTAACTGAGAAGCAGATACATACGAGGGGCCTAGGAGAAATATATATATACACACACCCCTCTAAAAATATGGAATTATCTTCTGGAGGGCAGGCCTGTCAAACAGGCTTCCCCCACTTGGTGACTGTTCTTGGAACCTATATGTATCAGTATGCCAGCTGGCATTGTTGTAAGAGGCTGTGTTTGGCTTCATTGATTTTTTTTAAGACCCCTTCAACATGTTTGCCTATTTCACAATGAGTGATTTATGAATACACCAGCCATCACCTCACTGAATGGTCAGCAGTTTTTGACCAAAAACAGCATGAGCACCATGCTCCACCCTCCCTATTCACCCAATCTCACCATGAGTGACTTTTTTCCTCCATATAAAAAGTCCTCAAAGGGAAACATGTTGCCGATGTGGAAGAGATGAAACAAAATCAGCAGAAGCATTAAAAGACATCAAAACTGATGAGTTCAAAAACTGTTTTGAGCAGTGGAAAAAATGTCTCAGTAGGTATATTTCATCAAATAGAGAGTACTTTGAAGGTGACTGAACTTCAAATATATAAGAATAAATACACAATTTTTATAAATAAATTCCATTTTGGGGGGTTCCCTCCTCATATAGTGTTCACTGCAGGTTCTCCCAGTATAAAGATGCCATGAGAGTTGTGTTTCACAAAATGATGATATAGAGTGAGGAAAGCTAGCACCAAGAACATTATTACAGTGAAGCAGGGTAACCAGATAACCCAGAGAGATAGACAGGTAACAGTGAAGACCAAAACCACCTATACTCAATAATGCTGCCCTTTGCCAAAGTTCCGTTATTTAAAACTCAATGTGTATACACTAGGTTTAGTAATTTTATGATCATATATAATATACCATGTTATAGTAATTCTATGTAATATCTTTAATACATACTTATATTTATATTAAGTCCTAATGACAGAAGTTAGTAGAGTTTAATGCTTGGAAGAGATTCATTTGGCATTGGACCAAGTTAAGACTTGATTAAAAACATCATATAAACAAGACTCTCAAGGTGTTGAATTCCATTTCAAATTTTTCCACCCCAATAAGCAATAGTCCAAATGTTTCTGTATGTAAAAATAAACTGCTGTTTAAGGAAACAAACATTCTAGTTTCTTATAACCAAAAATACCTCAGATTTTAATGCCTTATCTACAAAAACCATAGTACCAGGCAGCCATAATTATGCCTGGATACGCATATATTACGATATATGGTTGACTCAAGAACCATATGGGAGTTAGGAGTGTCGATCCCCTGCACAGTCAGAAATCCAAATATAAATTTTGACCCCCCAAAAACTTCTGTTAAAAGCCAGTTGTTGCCCTGGCTGGTGTGGTTCAGTGGTTGAGCTCTGGCCTGTGAATCAAGGGGTGGCTGGTTTGATTCCAACTCAGGGCACATGCCTGAATTGCAGGCCAGGTCCCCAGTAGGGGGAGGATGAGAGGCAACTATACACTGATGTTTCTCTCCCTCTTTCTTCCTTCCCCTCTAAAAATAAAATAAATAAAATCTTTTTAAAAAGCCTATTGTGCCCTGGCTGGCGTAGCTCAGTGGATCGAGCGCAGGCCTGTGAACCAAAGCATCGCGGTGTGATTCCCAGTCAGGGCACATACCTGGGTTGCACGCCATCTCCCCAGTATGGAGTGTGCTAGAGGCAACCACACACTGATGTTTCACTCTCTCTCTTTCTACCCCCCTTCCCCATTTCTCTAAAATAAATAAATAAAATCTTTAAAAAAAAAGCCTATTGTTCACTGGAAACTATTATCAATAACAAATAGCCAATTAGCATCTTATAAGTTATATGTATTATATACTATATTCTTATAATAAAGAAAGCTAAAGGAAAGAGAATGTTATGAAAATCATAAGGAAAAATATATTTACAGTACTGGACATATTTATTGAAAATAATCCATGTGTAAGTGGACTTGTGCAGTTCAAACCCATAATGTTCAAGGGTTTAAGCAAATGTTGCTAACTTTGAGAAAGTAGGCACTTTATAAAGCCATACCCTAGTCATCTTAGTGATACAGAGGACACTTACCAACTTGGAAACTTAAGCTTAAATTAAGGTAAAAATGGAAATCTGAAAACTACTTTAATGAGAGAATTTTCAGTTTAAGAATTTAAGACCTTAAAGAAAAAGCAGGGTTAGACTAACCATACAACCCACAAAAATAATCTCTTAATTATTGTTATAAAGAGAACCTGTATATTTTGGGATATGTGAAACACTGTCTTTACAGTATAACACTTCTTATATTCACTAAAAACAAATTGTTAAAGACAGCAAGTTAAATTAGAAAAATATCAATAGTATTCTACACTATTTAAAGGAATAATAGCCCTGGCTGGGGTAGCTTAGTGGGTTGAGCACGGGCCTGTGAACCAAAGAGTCATTGGTTCGATTCCCAGTCAGGGCACATGCCTGGGTCAGGTCCCTGGTAGGGGTTATGCAAGAGGCAACCACACATGAACGTTTCTCTTCTTCTTTTTCTCCCTCCCTTCCCCTATCTCTAAAAGCTAAAAATAAAATCTATATAAAAAATAAAGGAATAATAATAGTTATTTTGGTATTGGCTCTTTTGCATCCTTTGCTTCTTAAGGGATCCCTCTCCTAGAGTTTTAGAAAGACACTTGCATATTTATTTTACTTTCCAGAAAAGATGCATTTAGAAAGTCACTTCCCCTAGCCTATTTTTTTGTTCCAAAGTTTCAAAAGCTTTCTTTGATTTGGAGTTATTGACTTCAAAATCCCACCTCCCACTTCAGACATAATCTGGATGCTTATAGGTATAAACACTAGAAAACTTTCCTTTAAAATACACTTAAGGCCCAATGTGTTTTTTAACATTTCTGGATCTCAAAACTTTATTGCAAAAAGCACAAGTGAAAAAAGAAAAAAAATAAATTGTACTTCATCAAAATCACCTTTTTATGATGGGGAAATAATTGAAAATCATATGTGGGGCTTTATCACATATAAAGAACATAACTGGATAAAAAGACAACCAAATTTTAAAAATGGACAAAGGATTCAAATGTACATTTCTCAAAAGAAGCTATGCAAATGGCTAGTAAACACATGAAAAACATGTTGAATGTCATTAGGGAAAGATACATCAAAATCACCATGAAAGTCCACTTCACATTATTAGATTAGCTATAATCAAAAAAGCTCAAAGTGCCAATGAGGATGCAGAGAAATCTGAACACTAATATGTTACTAGTGGGAACATAAAACGTACTGCTGCTTTGGAAAGTAGTCTGGCAGTTCCTCAAAAGGTTAAACATTAAGTTACTATGTGACCAAGCAATTCCACTTTTAGCTATAATAATCAAGAGGAATGAAACATACCTACATAAAGATTTGTCCACAAATACCTCAGGCTAGCATTATTCATAATAACCACAATGGGGAAAAAAACTCAATATTTATCAAATGAAAGATTAAATAAAAAGCATTATATTTATATAATGGAATATTATTCAGCAGTGAAAATAATATGCTGATACATACAACGACATGAATATCTCTTTAAAATATTATGCTAAGAGAAATAAGTCAGCCATAAAGGGTCACATATTATACAATCCAATTTTAGAAAATGTCTAGATAGAGAAGTCTATAAAGACAAAGTAGATTAGTGATTGCATAGGCTGGGGCAGCAGATTTAGAGGAAATGGGAAGTAATCATGTAACTATTAATAGATGGGATCTTTACTTTTGGAGTAATGAAAATATTCTAAAATTGATCTGATTATAGTGATAGTTGTATAACCCTGAAGGTATTAAATACCATCAAATTACCTACTTTTATTTCAATGAAACATTTTTTTAAAAATAAAAGATTATTGCAAACTCCGATGATTCTTCCTCTGCCTTTGCCACAACTTTCCTTCCTAAACTCCACACAAAATTTCTTCATTTTATAATTGTTCCCATTAAGAATGCAGGTTGTCTATACAAGCTATTGTCAAAAAGTTGCCAAAATGTATACAGAACTAAACCTATAAATGTCAAGCTTAGACCAGGGAAACTTTCAGGTAAGGAAATATTTTGCCTTCAGAGTCTGTGGACTATTGGTAAGGTTAGTGCCTCCTCCTTTTCCTACACACATACTCATGTTTACCCATAATAAAAATGCACACAGCTATATTGGTATTTGCTTGTTGTGAAAAGCAAAGGCTCTTCCTATTTATAAGATGTTAGAAACAGAGCAATTTTTAAAAGAGCAAATATTAGTAAATATTCCTGTGCCAGAGAATTAAAATGCTGAAATTACATTTATAGTAATATTTCTAAAGGGCAATCGTTGCCCACACATTAATAATGCTATTAGAATGCTAAATATATGGAAAAGCTCAAATTCATTACATTTTTAGTATTTTAAATGCCTTCTTAACATTTTTAGGAATTAGAATCAGTTCAACATATTGTCCTGCCTATAATTTTCTGTGACTTCCCATTCAAACTTTAAAGGACAACTCTTTTATTTTAGAAATGTAATTTCTGGCTAAGACGAATGGAAAAATGCTGGGTGCTGCAGATGTTTTGTCTACTTCCACAGCATACATTATCGTTTTCCTTTCTGCTTTGCTTTTTCTTTCAGACACAGAACATTAAACAAACAAACAAATAAAAAACAATTAAAAGGAAACAAAGGTCACTTTGATGTAGAAGCAGCCAAATGTCTAATGTTCTCCCCGATTGTTTTACACATTAAAGCTCAAAATGTTTAAAAAACTGAAAATAAATGCTGTTTTTAATTTCTTAAAACACTTCAAAGAGTTTCGTCTGGACTTGTCAGTTGAGAAAACACTGAAGAGCAGATTTTAATAAACCTATTTAACTTCACAGTACATTAGCCATTTGAAAACATTTTTTTTTCCTTCTGAATCTAGCTTAATGAACCCTTAATTTACCTTCATTCAGTATCCACTGAGGGTAGTTAAAAGACAAAGTCTTAAGTTAATGCACTTAATTACACTCATCATATGTTATTATGTACTGTTATATAACACCATGTGCCAATCATCATGGGACTCTAATAGATACTGAATAATTACCAAGCATGTCCCTCGTACTATAGAGCTACATTTGAACAATATCTTTGAAAATAAACAGTACTTCTGAAGTCATTTGCATTCCAAATACTGACTTTATAGGCTTCAAAGCTAAATGTTATATTAAGTAACAGTGTCAATTGTTTCCGAGCTACCTCTAGATAGTAGACTGTTTTTTGACATATAACCCTAACCTCTAAATAAAACACACTTACTGCATTTATACATCAAGGCACATACAGAGTTAACGTAATGAATTTTAAATATTTTATGTAATTTATTTAATATTTATTTTAATATTTGATTTTCATAAAGATGATGTGAACAATTCAGGATATGCCAGATATTTACTCAGAATTTTAGAGGATTTTTGTAATTCACCCAGTTTCTTGTCCCACTTTTGACAGTAACCCAGATTCACCTGTGCTCTTCCCTGTGTCCCTCTTCTTATCCTTAATTAAGCAGCTCCCAGCCATAATTAGTCTATATTTTACTTTTCCATCAGAGTTGGGTTTTTTTTTAATTAAGCATGTTTGGTTTCTTCTCTGCCCTTCTTAAAAACTTCCTTTAGTAAAAATCTCTTTTGCATGAAATATTGGGTTCACCAAAATTTTGTTTTGTTGTTTTTTCCCCCATACATTCTCTCTAGTAGTGCTTAGTTGTCTTTAACTTCATTGGAAACAATTTTGTTAGAATGTATTGTGGCAGCTGTCATATCAGGGTACATTTAAAAAAACTTAGCAAAATTGGTGAATTTTTGTGCAGTCATTTTAATATTGAAAATGGAAGAATATATGCAAGATTTTTGGCATAGTATGTTTATTATTTCAAGAAAGGTAAAAATGCAACTGCAATGCAAAAAAATAAAAGATTTTTACCATGTATGGAGAAGATGCTGTGACTGACTGAATGTGTCAAAAGTAGTTTGTAAAGTTTCTTGGTACTATTGATATTTTGGCCAAATAATTCTTTGCCATGGGCTGTCTTATGCATTGAAAGATGGTAAGCAGCACCACTGGCCTCTACCCACTTGGAGCCAATAGCAGTGGATGGCCAACATACCCAAAATATCTAAATCAATGAATTTATTGGCAAAAATGAAAAAATGTGTCCTTCATTTTATGGAAAAAATATAAACAGACTTTTTGGCCAACCCAACATTCAGCTTGTGTAGGTCTCAACCTACTTTTCATGTCTCATCTAATCTTTTGTTACAACATGGTTGATTTGTAAATTGCCTCCTGTACATGGAGGGCAAGGAAAGGCTGAAAAAAGAGGCAAACCACTCCATTCTGGTAGATGTCAGGTAAGCAAGGAAATTTATACACAAGGCTTGTCTTGGGAGACTGCCAGATGAGTAGATCTCCACACCCACCCACCAGAAGCTTATGTTTATTTAGAGACCTCAGCTGGGTTCTGACATGTATGCTATCCAGATGGTCTCAGGTCTCAACAACACGAGGCTCTCTCAAGGCTGTGAATTTGCAAATGGGCCCCACCATGGGAATGGTGGGCAGAACATGCATTCGAAGGACAGGTGAGGGGATGAAGAGCTTCCAATAGTTCAGGTCCAGCTTGCAGGACAACAGGTGATCACGTCCTCTCCATGACCTTCCCACATAGACATTTGATATCTGCACAATGAGCACCCGTGCACAGAGTACCCAGCTAGGAGATCCACCTTATTTATTTTTTCAGCAGCATTTACACTCCCCTCCCAACATTTTAATATCTTCAAATTCAGAGTGAGCCTTTGCAATCACCCTAGTCTATTCAGCACTTGATATGCAGTTATGCCTGTGTATGCACATGCTAACTTAATTGTTATTCTGGGCCTGACTAGGCAAGTGCAGTCCTTCGAGGTTTAAACTTATTAAGACTTTTAAGATTCATTTTGGAAAAAAAAAGTAACTAATATCCTGGTCATTGCTGAAAACCCTCCGGTATATTTTGGCACATTCTGGAAAATGCCAGCATCAAAAGTTGCAGAACAGGTTCCACTGACTTGGAATGAAGTCCCAGAGAGAGTAAAGGAGTGTTCTCTTAGTGAATGTTGTGCTACCATGGCACTTCCCTTAACATCACAGAGGGGTGACGCTGCATGAAGAAACACAGGCATCGATAGCTGACTTAAAAAAGAAAATGTTTAGAAAGTGCTTATTTAGTTTGAATTTTCTTTTTGATTTATAAAGAATTTTATATAGAGAGAGAGACACACACACATATGTATACACATATATACACACATATAAAAAGGCTTAAAATCTTTTTTCAATATGTTTCAAATAAAAACTCTAAATGTTTTTTTAGAAATATATAAAATAATGATGCTCTTTACATTGATTCAGTGACATAAACAGCTTATAGCTTTACAATTTATGTTTTGGATGAGTTTTTTAATCACTCTGAATTTCAACATCCTTATCTGACAATTAGTAACTATAATAGAACTCGGCTAATATGGTTATTATGAAGATTAAAAGATTGAAGCCCTGGCTGGCGTAGCTCAGTGGATTGAGTGCGGGCTGGGAACCAGTGTCCCAGGTTCGATTCCCAGCCAGGGTACATTCCTGGGTTGCAGACCATAACCCCCAGCAACCGCACATTGATGTTTCTCTCTCTCTCTCCCCTGCTCCCCTCCCTCCCTAAAAAAAATAAATAAATAAAATCTTAAACACTTCTCAAAAAAAAAAGATTAAAAGATTGAGAACAGTGCTTTGTATGTGAAAGTGCTCAATAATGTTATCTCTGTCTTATCAATTGTTTTATAAATAGTTGCTTTTATGTTTTTATTCTGTCATAAATTCTTTTGTCTTCTCACACTCTCCCTGCCTTTCCCTCTTTCTCCTCCTACTCTTCTTTTTTCCCTTCTTGTTTTTTTTGTCTATTACAGAGAAAATACATACAGAAGTTGAAAGAATAGTATATTTACCATCAACCCCTGGTTGCATAGCCCCAAAGACTATCAACCTACCCTCATCCACATTTCCATTATTCCAACTCACACAATTTCAAACACAAAACAAAAACTCAGGCATATTATTTTCTGTAATTCTCATTAAATAATTCTAAATAAGGATGATTTTAACATGAAATACCAATATTCACCTAAAATAATTAACATCAATTCCTTAATATCATCAAATATTAGGGAGTGTGCAAATCACAAAAGGTTTTGAATCAATTGTACTTGATGGATTCCAGTTACAAAGATTATAAAGTCAATGTATTGAGTTCCCCAAAACATTTTCAATAACAAAGACTGAAATTACTGAGTGGAAAGAGGAAAAGATAACAGCATTACCCCAAATGCTGGCTTTTCCCAACTTCAATAGATGGTAAATGGATGGTATTTAACAGTACTGCAAAACTGGCTTTGGAAATATTTATGTTAAATAAAGAAAATCTAGCCTAAATGTAAGTTAAATGTCACCAGATATGTTCTTGCACTTAAAAAGCTTTGGTTAGCATTGTTATATTGCTATATCTTTGAGAGACAGCTCAAAAGTTAAACACAATTTAGCATGTATTCTCAAAAAAGCTAGTCACATCTATTTCATCTGGTTTGTCATTGTATTCTCTAAAAACATACTTTTGGGTAAGTTTGTTAATTGACTTAATAAATGGTTATCAGACATCTACTATGAACTGTCAGATACTCTAGACACAGGGGATGGGGCAGTGAAAAAAACAGTCTAAATCCCTGCCTTAAGGGAACACATTTCTAGTGGCATGAGAAAAAAAATAAACAGTAAAAAAAATAAGTTTATCTAGTATTTGAGATGGTTAATACAGAGGGGAGAAAAAGTCCTAATTAGAAATAGAAAGTGGGAGAGTAGGTGGAGGGGAGGGGGCGTCCAGTTCTAGATAGGTGGTCAGAGTCTTCACTGAGGTTTGCTTCTCCTAACTATCATTTCATTTCAATCACCCTTGCGTATGAGAAAGGTGTCCATAAACACTGGAATCTAGCTGTAGGTCAAGCAGGCCACCTAGGATTTATTTGAAATAAAATGGCACAACTGACTTCAAATACCTCCTTCACAGTGTTTTAGAATAAATAAAAACATAACTCATACCACTAACAAAGTTAAAAAATAGCACTCTAACATTTTCACTTCAATTCAAACAAGTGATTGTATTATTACAATGAGCCTAAGAAGAAGTCTCCTGCCTGATGCTCCAGGTAACCGTGGTAACCTCTCTTTAGAGCTATTGAATTACACTGTCTGTATCACTACCTTGTATATAACTTGGAATGATGATTTTGAAAAGAAACATAGAACTGCTCTGTATTCCCACAACCAATATCACAGCCGTAAGATCACTACACTTGCAATCACTTACTTGCTAGAGGACCGGATAAGTCTTTTTCAAAACAACTCTATTAATAAGCATGATAAACTTTGATCCTGTTTAATCTTTCCAAACATAAAGCATACAGAACTAATTTTAACTTAGGAAAAAGATTACTGACAAAATAGTGCCTTGTTAATAACTGAAGACTAAAGACAACCACACTATTCAATTTATAAGGTTGGCCTCAAAAAGTCTTTAATGGTGTTAACACACACACACACACACACACACACACACACACAATGCCAACAAGGTTGTGAAGAGGCCAGTAGTCTCAAAACACTGCTGCTAGGAGTATGAATGAGCACAACACTTTTAGAAAACGATTTAAATAGCTGTATCAAAGGTCCTGAAATGTTTATATTCATAGTCTACATCTTATAATCTAGCCTGAGAATTAAAAGGAAATGGAACAAAAGCATATGCACAAAAACCATCATTGAAATTATTTGTAAAGAAGTATAAAGTAGAATGACTCATTTTGTTGCTTTTTAAAGTCTCTGTATGCCTTTTCAATTTTTAATAGCTAATCTATATGCTACAATTATAATCCGTAGGAAGAAAGGCCATTGGAAACCTTTTCATGATGCATGTGACAATGAGTATTGTAGTAGTAGTAGTTTTGTCCAAGATGGAAGGACAATGCTCTTTTATAAGTTGCGGAGCTAACTCAGACAAAAATATAGTATCAAAAGAAGGAATCAAATTATTTCCAAAGAAATTTAGCATGACCATTTTTTTGTTTGTTTTAGACATGCCTAGAGAATTTGATATGGCCTCAAATGTTTTTTTTTTAAGATTGTATTTATTTAATTTTTGGAGAAGGGAAAGGGAAGCAGAAAGAGAGGGAAAGAAACATCACTGTGTGGTTTCCTCTTATGTGGCCCCTACTGGGCACCTGGCCTGTAACTCTGGCATGTACCCTGACTGGGAATCGAAGAGGTAACCCTTTGGTTCCCAGGCTGGCACTCACCACTGAGCCACACCAGCCAGGGCATGATATGGCCTCAAATGTTGATGTATAATTATCTGCTGTCTAATACAATTAACTATAAATATAAAGACAGCCAGCATTTATTGAAAGTTTACACCACGCCTTAAGTCTCATTAAAAGAAAACCTTTGAAATTTGTTCTTCTCTGATAATCACTTTCAGATGAAAAAAACAAGACTTTTAAAGGTTAGGTCACAGTTATTAATGCAGGATGAGAACACAAAGTCACAATTTCTCATTTCTTAACCTCAATGCAACACTATCATCATTGGTTTAAAAGTCCTAGAACTCTTTCACTGTTCTTGAATTGTAGTTGAAGTAAATTCTGAAGCTTTTATACTGTAACCATATTTTTCAGAATCACAAAACATGGTCTGATGAGTTCAAGTATTCTTATAGGAACACAAATATAGAAAATATAAAGTGGAAATAGTCCTGGAAAAGACAAAATATGTAACTGCTATACCGTACAGTTGAAAACATAGTGGCTGATATGAAAAATATCAGATAATTTTTGCTGAAAAATTGGGAGGACCAGTCTCAAGAACTTACCTGGGGCTTGATTAACTAGTTATTTCATCTCTGTTCATATTTTGCATTGTGCAAGTTTTCCTATCCTTTTAATCACTGCTTTGTTTCTGTTTCCCTCTATTTTCTCCCAACTATTTTACAAATCTTATTTCTTCAAATATCTGTCCTTACTAAAAGGTTGCTAGCAGGAATTTGTGGCTACGTACAGTTGCCCTGATGACACTCCGCAGGCAACAGACACCACCAATTAATTAGTAAATGTGTACAAACACAGCAAACCTGACAAGCTGTTGGCACGAGACATAGTTTAAATATTTTAATCAGGAGCATGGTAAATGTGTTAATATTCCCTAGAGATGTTGGATATAATACATGTAAATATTTACAAATGTGTAATATATATGTGCGTGTATATGTAATACATGTATTATAAAGTTGATTTTGTAAGAAATTATATGCACACACATGATAGGTACAAAAAGACAAAAAATTATTTCCTTATTAATTGATGATTTGACAAACACAGATGCAAAAAATATTAGTAAAGTAGCTTTTAAAAAGCAAATTGTAAGATTTTATTTTTAAAAACAAATGCAAAAGAATTTATGATAGATCATAGCTTGTGTTTATGAGTTCAACCAATTTGCAGAATTGCAAGTAGAGTTGGGAAACATTACTACCACTGATACAGGACAGACTTGCTCTGTGGCATTAGTCAGTCTATGACAGGAATTTTCCACCTTTTTCATCTCATGGCACACAGAAACTAATTCCTAAAATTCTGTGCCACACCAAACAATATATTATATCTTTTGCCAATCTGACAAAAATAGGTATAATGTGTATTCATTCACACCGGGGCTAGTGTTGTATTGGCTGTTTTCATTTCTTTTATCTGACAGTCTAAGGGAAAAGAGGTCAGTGCCCCGGACTAAATAGTCAGGTATTGCATGTTTTGAAAATTCTTGTGGCACACCGGTTGAAAATCGCTGGTCTATGGTATTATTTAGTAACTTTAGTAGGCACTAAGACATATTAGAACATGAAAGCTTGTAATTTGTGTATTTGTCCCTGTGGTGCATAAATAGCACCACAGTGACCCAAGAGGAGTCGCCTTCCTAGAAGTATTGTGACATGAGAAGAAGCCAGCTAAGACCTCAGCACGGACACTGCTCAGACTTTAGACACATTTTTGATCCACTGATACAGCAATCTTCTCTGATGCCCTTTGTTTCATGACACTGACATTGCACATGTTCCTAAGCAAGGTCTAGAGCAATAGTTCAGCATAAATCTCAAATTCCTACCAGGAATGTAGAGCCATTGCAAGAATTATTTAATCCTACATACAATATATATTATACCATTAGTAACACAGTACATATTCACTTTTCAAATAAGTATAAGTTCCATTTGGGTTAATGAGTACATATTTACTTTAATAAATATTGAATTCATAGTAGCTTTTTATCATTCACTTTCTCAATCAACAAATATTAAAAGGCCAATTATAATAATAGGGTCCCATAACAAATAGTTTATATAAAAAGCATTTTCATTCTTGGTATTTGAGATTTACTATACTAAAGCATAATTTTCTTTGGGGTGGGGACTCAATTTAAACACATTATGCAAAATGAATTCACTACACTTTAATAATTATAAGATGATCAATTTTAAAAAGCCAGCCACTTTGCTTCATCAATGAACTGAAGCAATAGTAGAAAATTATGAAGGCTTATCAGTTTAAGACACTTTAAGACAAGTCCAGTGGCTATAAAATTAATTTTTAATGATTTCTACACCATCTGGAAGATTCTCATTATATGTAATAAAAGCTAACCTAATAATGTTTTAAAATTCCCCATTTCATCTAATCATCACAGAGGTCTAATAATTTTATGTTCAAGTCCTAATGTTAATATGTTCATTTGCATAGGATTATATAAAATGTTTAAAATAATATTTTGAAAACTTACAGATTTAAGACTTTTCTTAATGAAGTTTTTTTTAACCCTTACCTGAGACCATTTTTTTTCACTGCATTTAGAGAGAGGGGAAAGGAGGGAGACAAACATCAATGAGAGAGAGAAGCATTGACCAGGTGCCTCCCACACGCGCCTGGACTGGGGATTGTAGACACTGGACCAGGGATCATACATGCCAAGATTGTGGATTGAACCCTCAGCCTTGGCATGTTCACTGACCAGGAATCAAACCCATAACCGAAGGGTTGTGGCACTCCAACCCACTGAACCACACTGGCCAGGGCCTTAATAAAGTTTTTTATAACTCCACTTCACTCCAAATAATTAAAACCTATGTGGTTCATAGCAAATTCAGCCAACAAAAATTTGCTGGCAATTTTCTTGATGACAGATATATTTTAGAGGAACCCATGCTTCCAGTGGAGTTTTGCATGGACGACACCCTCTGCATACTTTTGCAGACATTCTGATAGCAATCTTTCTGTATCCACTGTATGGTTATTCACTGTGCTAAAATACATATCTAGGCCAATGTTTACAAATCAGTGCACCATAGCTCTGTCTCCAGGACTATTCATCAGTTTTTCCTTTCAGTTCAAGTATTAGAGCTACCTCTTTTTAATGCTAAATTGTTCACTTCATTGAGAAGTAGACTTGATAACAACTGGATTACTGTTTGAGGCTGCCCTCAGTCACCGAGAAGCCCTGAGAATCCATTTCCCAATTTTGGCAGAGGTCATACTGGCAGGAAGAATCTTAGTCTCTTACAACCTTCACAAATATCTGTATCGTGAGATGTCTCACCCCTGATTTCAGTATTTTGCATGGCTTCCATTATGGTCTGGAATACTACTTCCTTAAGAATAAGTTTTAAAGTTTCTTTTATTAGGGTACCCTCATTCTTGTATTTCTATAATATTTTGTATATTTCAGCGTTCATCCAAAACTTTTTTTTTAATCATCTGTCCCTTTGAGGAGTTAGGAGTGAAACTATGCAATTTACAATGTGAAAATGCCAGCACATTTTTATCAATATCTGTCAGCACGATTCTATCAAGATCTTCCTTTTTCCACTCAAACAGCAGTCAGCAGGACAGCAGTCCAACAAGATTCCAACAAGATTGCCACCTAACTTCAGACTTCAACGATCTTCATTTACCAAACTAAGAATTCGGTATTGAATGTTGCTTAGCTTATCAGAATTTAAACATCAAAGAGATATGTATCAGATAGGCTTTGATATTCACAAATATTTACTGGATCCTAGCCAAGTTGCTTTTGATTCTTTGAATCTTTGTTAAATGACAAATAGGTTTAAAGAGGACCTTTGACTCTGTTGTGGGTCAATAGAACATCTTGCCTACGGATGTGCTCCAATGAGATCCCTCACTTGTTCTCCTAAGATGTCAGCCAGGTACTGAAAAGCCTGCTTAGGTCATTACCAGGGTCATGCCTTAAGAATAAACTAGAATGGATACACTTTCTTCCTTGCAGAATAAACTCTAAACTCAACCTCTCCTCTCATATGCCCAGTGCCAGAGAGTGGTAGAATAGCTGTTCTGTTTCAGCCATTAAAGGGTGGCTACGTTTCAGAATTTTCCCTTGCTCTCTGGAGTGCAGTGAATATAGAAGTTCAAGGAGTTAACTGGTTGAATCTCAAGGCATGTTCTGTTACTCTGTTCTCTTTGTATATGCCTTTCTGACTTTCTCGATTCATCCTTCTATTTCTCTGTTGCTCTCTAATACATGGAAACTTACATAACTAAATTTAGATTCGGCTTTCAAATCACCCTACGTTACTGATAAAAGGGGTAATTTTGCTCTGGTTCAGGGAATAATCTTTATAATGCTGTCGTTTCCTGAAATTGCTTTTGAAGTACCTAGCCACTTCTGACTTTATGTCTTTTTGTCTGTGACCTTTGACAAAGATTGCAGCCAGCTGCATTGGAAGAGCTTACCATATGTTGAAAACCATATTCTGACACCTGCTTATACATTCGTTGTTTCAATCATGAACTTGTGTCTAAAACAATTTGAATTGCATAGCCTTGGTTCTCATCTCTAGCGATGAGGATAAGGATATAGATGATCATCCCTTTGAACTCAGATTACCCATTCCTCATGTGTCATTTTGGGATTGTTTAATGAATATCATTGAATCTTATTATAAAAAGGTAACAGAAGTAGATCCACTTGTAAATTCTATGTAGATTCACTCATTATTTTTTTACTCTAAAAGAAGTCTAATAATAGGCATTAACATTTTTAAAGCAAGATTGTAAGGCTCAGTGGTATACTAAAGTTGATATGATCAGCATTCTTGGTGATTTATAATACAACTTTAGCAAGGGAGTCCTTGCAACAAAAATAGCACTAGGTCGTTCAGCACCAATGCTTTGGAATCCCCCCCAGCAATGCAGTACCTGGTGATTAGTAAATGACATAAGGTCTCAGTAGTAATGCCCCAGCCAGGATTCAAACTCAACTCTGATACGAAAAGTATTTGGTTTTCCAAGTTTCCCAGCTGTCTTCCTAATGACTTTCCTTGTTAAATACTGGTTAGCAGATTTATAATTTTATTTTCACTTCTTACTCCAATATGCCATAATATATATTTTAACTATTGAACAGGGATCTTTAAATCAATACATGACTAGATGAAGTACTTTTTTTACTTTATGTGTTATAAATCATATTCCTAAATTGACAAAGGCCTTCCTTTGTTATACTTAAACCTGGGCCAGTTTTGTTTGGATTTTACAAACACAGCTACACTGTGAAAGGTTTACATGCAAAATTCTCATTGGCCCTCCAGATTGACTCTCCACCCTCTCCGTCTCACTCTGTGCTCAGAGAAGCTGACTAGAGTGGGCTCCAACCTCCATCGCCCCTTGGCTTTCAGCTGAACTTGGCCAAGAAAAGGCAATAGTAGATCAGTGGGCAGGAAGAGAGTGAGAACAGAACGTTTATTCCTCAGCTTTCTCCTACCAGGTCATCAGGTTGGCCATGTCCCCATCTGCTTCTTCCATAATGTCCTCTGCATAGTTCTCTCCTTCTGGACTACAGGTCCATCTTCTTCTTGTCCTCTAGGCAAAGCGCAGTGAAGGCTCTGCTATTCCTAGCCTGGGCCACTTTCTCTAAACCTGCCTACATCTTTACCCCTGTTCCCTGATTGATACAACTGAAAATAAATGACATTCTGGACTTGGGACTCAGAGAAATGAAAGGGACTAGCACCATCATTCAATTTACTTCATTTGTGAAACTACATTGTTGAGCTTGTTTCTTTATTGTTATTTCATATCATCATTTTCCCTAAATTTAACCATTTCCCTCATGTCAAATCTCTGCAACAACCCAAACAATTCCATTGTCGCAACACAACTCCACAACCTGATTTGTTGTTGATTCAATTCTCTAGAGAAAGTTCATGTGAGATTCAGATAACTTCAGGGGAAGAGACCCAAGGTGAATCCTGGGGTGATCCTCGGTCCTGGCTACCCAGGGTTTCTTCTGACTGTGCTACTTTAACAGCCCAGAGACTTTGACTATTCAGTGGGAACTGAGCCATTAGGATATCACAGTTTAACTCTACAGGACTGAGGATTACGAAAACATTTGGATCATTCACTAGTTAAAAAAAAAATTAAAGTGGTACCATAATAAAATTTACTGATTGGATAAACTTGATTATAGTTTCTAAATATAGATGAACTTATTCTGGAGCTGTTTGTTTTAAACTGCTGAAAAACTTGAGGAGCAACCTCCTCAAAAACTATTTACCTTTACTTTATTATTCCAATATCTCCTTTCCCTGAATTCTTACCTGTTAGCTTAACTTTTTCAATACCAAACATTTATACTACTTCAACAAATAAAATCCATAGCCTACCCCATTTCACAACAATATATATGGACAAAATCATTTTATACATACACATGTATATAATATATAAGTGTTATATAATATATAGCATATATAAGCATAATATATAAAATATACAGTATATATTTTTTATTCACAGAAAGTTCTTTAGTAAATAAAATGAGTTTCCTAGATTTTTAAAAAGTGATAGCTAAATAGATTTTGCCAAATAAGTGGTTAAGATTGGGCCTATGAAAATTTAAAAACTAGCACTATTATATTTGGTTCAATAGCATTTTCTTACCCTAAATAATAAAAATACATTTATACTTCTAAAATAGTAGCGATTCCTATCCACCAGTTTGAGAGAAATAGATAGGCGTTTCAAATGTCATTCACAGTTAGAAAAAAACACACACACACAGAGAAAAATATCCTACCCTCTAAACAGGATGGAGACATCGATAACAATCATTATTACAAGTTAAGTGGTATCACAAGCCCAAATTCAAATTTATCTTCCCCAGCATCTCACTAAGAACTACCTGAGCTAACAATCTCCAAAAATGACATTACCATAGAATGAGTAAAAAACATCAAGGCCTGTGACCTTGAATTTCTTTCTCTATCAATAACCCTTTCAGGATGGCGAAAGTATATTCTGTAACCAAAACAAGCTCCTGCCCTTGTCATTCAAGGTGAAATTCCTTATCCAAAAGTTAGGCTAAATTAGAATAGACTCAAAGCACTAGATTTTGATATCCTCTTTTCATTCAAAGCTACCTCCGAATGAACAGATAGCAAAGATAGCAATGCTATCTGTTTCAACTGCTCTAACAACAATTAAAATTTTAAAATGTTAAATAAAAGAAAGACTCCTTTTCCACTTTTCTACTTAAACTTACCAAGAAACGTCCATGCGTCTCTCGCACCTGTGCTGGAGTCATTTGCCATTGTGATGCATGAGTGTAAGACATGGTTAAAGCCCATCTGTTTGAATCCAGTTGGAGATTTCTATATTTACCAAGCACATCGATATATCTCCTTTCATGCAAGGCTTTCATTAGAACAACTTTGAAATGGCCCAAAGAGGCAAAATTACATGGGCACTAGCTCATGGATTTACTACAATATATAATTTTGTGGTTTAAAAATATTTTTTCAAAATAAGCCAGATTAAATTACATTACTGATTTATTTCTTAGCTATGGGAAATGAATGAAAGACAAGAGAAAACATCTAAATTTCCTGAGGCTGAGAAAAGGCCTACAGTTTAGATGGCTCGATTCAGATGTGAGTGCTGCTAATATTCACCTTTTTCTTATTTTCTCTTTCCCTGTATACGGAACCGTCTAGACCTACTTCCTTTTGAGAAAGGATATATGGCTGTGCACCCAGGTGTGTATAAATTGACTTTAAATAGGAAAACATATATAACAACAGTAAATGTCAGTAATAGAATATTTCTGTTTAAAATTCCAGTTTAGATTTGTTTTCTCATACTTTATATTCACTGAATAATAGAGCCAGCTGATCACAGTCCTGCTCATAAAACACTTCCCCTGCTGTTAAAAATTATTATTGACTTATGAAAAGACCATTAGCTTTTTCATTTGCACAAGTACTAATTCCGTTTCATTTAGGCTTTTTCCATTGGTAATATTTTCTGACATTTTAATGAGTGTTATTGCCCTTTACTACTCTTTTCTTAAATACCTCATATTCCTAAGTTCAAAAATAAAAGAAAGAAAAATGGATGGTTACTGCATGACTATTTATACAATTTCAGAAATATTATGCTTTTTAAAAGTATTTCTTTATAAGCTCACAGTCTGTGAACTGCCTTGGCTCCCAGATCGTATTCTACTACTTATACCCTGTAGCTCATATAATATAATACAATATAATATAATAGCTAGTGTGATAAAGCTGTTAAATCTAATGCTCATATTTCAAAATCATTTGGGCTACCTATGTATCATTTTTTCTATTATATTACCTATACAAATAGAAATATTCAACATTGTTAAGCATAGAACATTATAAAATACAATTGACTAGTTTTAAAGAAATATCCAGAGATAAAGCGTTAACTGAAAATCTTTAAAATAATGTTATGTGTTGGATCTAGTATTTTCCACTTGTGGGGATGTTTGACAGATTGCTCATATTTCATAATCTTTTTTGGTAACTAAAGCCTACAAAACAGAGAGCTTATCACAATCTTTTGAGGACATGTAGATGAAATTCTATGTGTCCTTAAAAAGTATTCTTCCTTTTTTGTCCACAAATATCTTTGTAATTAAAATAATAAGAGGGAAGGCATGTTTAATACAGTAAACCCTGAGTATGATTTCACTTGCAGCCAATGAGTTTCCATCTCTGTCTTGGAAAGAGAGCCTATGAGTACTTGATTAATGCAGTTGTGAGGGCGTTTCCTTTTTTGTTTTGTTTTGTTTCAACAAACTGAACCATTAAACACAGTTCAGAGTATACTGTTAACATATGTAACCATCAAAAATAATAATTGTACAGAAAAAGTAATGTTCCATTTCCTCTATAGATATGGAAAAATGTTTACTAAAAGATATTTCAAGGAAAAAAATAAGTAAATACAGAAGCAGATAAAATGGCTTTGAAAAGCTTTGTTTTCACATAAGGTATCACTATTTTATTTAAAGGTTAATACTAAAAATTATGTCTTGGCTCAAGCATTTTGATACACTACCAGAAAAGACTCATTTTAAAGCAATGCCACTGACAACTCAAAGTTCACTATAAGGTTTATGAAAGTTCATCATATTCTTTATTACTAAAGACTGGTGGCGGGGAGCATAACTGAGCCCACTAACTCAGTCTCTTCTTCAGCTTCTAATGAGAGGGTGGGTTAGGCTAAGACAGCATGAGGAAAAGGTAAGGATACTCCTGTAAGGTGATTCTCTAGCTGACACAGATAAGACAGTTTAAGATGAACCACCTAGGTAGACTCAGGAAGCCTTTCCTTAGACCTCACATATTGCAACTTCCCCTTCCCTCTGAAAACCAACTCTACCAGCCTTCTTTCTTTCAGGTGGGCCTTCTCTCTTAACACAGGGCATCTGCACGTGTTTTCTCTTTGCAGAGGCTGTCTCTTTCCTATAAATGTTATCTCGATATTCCCAATTCATCATTCCCATCTCATCAGTTCAAACCTCAGTTCAAAATACTTCCCTGTTCACCACATAAGTCAACAGTCTGAACTATAAAATTTCATGAAAGTAGATATGTTCACTCATCATTGTGATTGTATTATTTTCATGATTATTTGATAAATGATTACCTCTTCTGCTAGAACGGAGACTTGTCCTTTGTCTATTCTGAGTCACCATTACATTCATAGCACCTAGCCCAGGACCTGCCCAAAGGAGGATGATCAATAAATTTGTGACACATGAGTTAATCAGTGGACTGATGGATACTTAACTTAGCCAAAAAGGACTAAACTTGACTGACACATACTTTGTGATAGTTCCATCCAGAAATTTGGAGAGCTCTGACTTGATGCATTTTGAACAGAAAGTGTTTTCACTTTTCTTCAAACTAGTGATGGTTAGAAAGTATTTATTCAGCAATAAATGAACCATTCAATTGAGAGGTATTTTTCTTAAAACAGAATTTCACCAATTTGGCATTTGAATAAGATACAATTTGTTCTATTTAAATCAAATATGTCTGGAATGCTAACACTTTTAACAATCTGTCCTCAGAGAATTCAGTTAATTGGATGTATTTAATTATGGCTCATATAGTAATCTCAGTATTGGGTTTGGATAGTACTCTACAAACACTATTGACTAGTTTTGACAAGAAGGTTGGCCTGAGGGCTGGACCTGGTGACCTAAGGGTTAGAATGTTGTCAAACAACACAGTAGTGACAGCTGTGAATTTAGTGGAGAATAACTTAGTGTATCAATTAACTATAGAAAGTTCTCTTTAAGATTAAGTCATTGATAATTTGGATTTGGCAGCCAACAATCTGGATTCCTTTTTTTTTAAATTGACTATAAGTAGGAATCTTAGTGACCTTGACATCTGAAATGTATGGACTCCTGGATTTGTTACATAGCCACCTAAGGCTCTCCCTGCCTGAATCCAGCAGACAGCCTAATTAAACAGCAAGAGTTCCTGGAGGGGAATGTTAATGAGTCTACTTGGCAGCCAACAGTCTGTTCCCCAGATGGTGCAGGGGTTATAAATTGTCAATAGGGTAAGGGTAGAGAAAGAAATCAGGGAAAATACTGGAAGACTTCTATATTACTGGAAATTTCTGAGATACAAGCTCCACCATAAAAAAATAAATAAATAAAAACACTTGGCATGGAAACAGAAACTACAAGCGTAATGTATTGATGGGATGGTTATTGGTTATTTCAGGAACTTTTGTCACATTGATGACTATAAAAAATGACATCATTAAGGTCCTACTATGTTTGCAGCCTGTATTTATTATTGTCTGCCTTTTTATTTTTCCTAATGGATGGAATTTGAAGCATGAGAGTTCTTGCCTTATCAGGTCCTTTTTGAATAAGCAATATTATGATGAGAAAACATCTCCAAAGTAGCTGGTGTCAAAGTAAACTTTATTAACTCAAATTAGGGATGAAAACACTCTGTTTTTTGGCAAACTTCTCTTTAACTGTTTGGTTGATTCTTAATCTTTGAGAGCCACAATCAAGTTGGACCTTCAGGGTAGTTCAAAATTCAATTCTAAGAACTATCTGTGATAGGCAGACTCCAGGGGGACCCCAATAATTGTCATCTCCTAGCGTGCTTACCTTTATGTGATCTTGTTTCCATTGGTATGGCTAGCTTGCAAATAACGGGCTATAACAAGAGATATCACTCTCACAATTAGGTTATGTAAGACACTCTCTTAATGCCTGGGGTGAGAGAGTCTCTCCTGCTGACCACAAAGAAGCAAACTGCTATGACACTAACTGTCTACTGAGAGGGCAGAAGGCAGGAAACTACAGGTGACCTCTGGAAACTGAGGTCTTCAGTTGTATAACCATAAGGAAATCATTTCCTCTAATAACCACCTCTAGAAGACCACCAGACCCAGGAAGAAATGCAGTCTGGCTAACATTGATTGCTGCCTTGTGAAACCCAGAACAGTGGGATACGCTAAGCTATGCCTGAAGTCCTGACCGCAGAAACAGATACATTTATACTGTTTTAAGCCAATAAGTTTGTGGTAACTTGTTCTATATCAATATACAACTAACGTACCATTAAAAATTATCCATTTTTTGGCCATGTTAGGGCTAATTTTGTGTGTCAACTTGACTGAGCCACTGGGTGCCCAGGTATTTGGTCAAACTTATTCTGGGTGTTTGTATGTAGATAATTTTGGGTGAGATTAACATTTAGATAGATAAATGAAGTAAAGCAGATTGCCCTCCCTAATATGAATGAGACTCACACAATCAGTTGAACCTACATAGAATAAAAAGGCTGACCTTCCCCCAAGTAAGGGAGAATTCTCCCTGCCTGATGGACTTCAAAGTGGGGCATTAACTGTTTTTTGCCTTTGAACCTGAACTGAAACTACATGGATCTTCATGGATCTCAAGACTGCCAGCCTTTCCACAGAAACTACATCACTGGTTCTCCTGAGTCTCTTGGTTGCCAATTTACCCTACAAATCTTGGGACTTGACAGCTTCCATGATCATGTGAACCAATCACACACACACACACACACACACACACACACACACTGATTTGTTCTGTTTCTCTGGAGAATGCTGAATAATTCAGGCCACAATCATAAACGGAGATAATTATCAAATTTTAGGGTTGGAGGGGACTATAAACATGATTTATCAGACCTCCCCATGCTCAGTCTTTGGGATTCAATAGACAGTTATGTCGTTTGTAATTAAAACAGGAGTTAAAGTTTACAGCCCTAGTCTTAGGAATTTTTCTACAGAGACCTGGAATCTGTCTTCCTCACTGGTACTAGTTTCATTAACCCACAGTAAGTACACATATTTCCCTTTTCAGTATTTGAATAACTCTTAGGCATTGACTAGATCTTATCTTGTCCAAGTAAACCAATGCTACTTTCTCCCTCTCTTCCTTACAAGACATAATTTCAACATAACTCACACCTTTCCCTCATAGCTGTGAGAGTACATTAACTGTTATATGCATTCAGAACTAAAGATAACATTTTCAATTAGATGTGGCCATAGTAAAATATAATAGCAATATTAACTCTTTTCAACTGAATTTATACTCTTTAGAGCCTCAGTCTGTTAAAGATACTTTACCTAGTATTTAACTGTAACATATTTTATAGATTACCTTAATCGACACCCCTTTTCAACAGCTTTTTTTTCCCCTCTATTATAGTCCAGAATGGTAAATGTTTGATGTCTCAGCCTCTCTTGCAGCTAGGAGACATAATTCTGGATAACAAAATATATATATGTGTGTATGTGTGTCTATATGTATGTGTGTATATATATATATATGTATATATATAGAGAGAGAGAGGGAGAGGGAGAGAGAGAGAGAAAACTCTGCTAAAGATGAATCTCCTTTTGCAATAAAAAAGCAAACCTCATTAGGAGAAAATCACTGTTTCCTTTCTTCCTGCCCAAAGAGCAGACAGAAGTCAAGGAAGTTCAGCAGATATCCTGTGGCAATGGGGCCACAACAACTATCAAAAAAATTACAGAAGTAAGGGAGTCCCTGATGACAGCATTAAGCAGCTATACCAGCCTGGAATACCTATTGCCTGTGTTATGATTATTTGAGAAAAATCAACCTTTATTTTTAAAACTGCTATAACTCGGTTTACTGTGACTTGTAACTGAATACATTCTTACTTTACATTATCATTTTTCTAATACAGAAACTAAATCTTGGGAAGGTAAATGGTTTATCAAAGCCCACATATCTAGCAGAAAAAACAAAAACTCCATATTCACCCTTCTTGCCACCATATGGTTCTCACATTTTCATAATGTTTCCACTGTCAGGATGTAATATGAATGCTCTATTTTAAATATATCACAAAGATAATCTCAGTGTTGCAACTGTCAAAGGTGTGATTAAGAAAAACATGCTCTTCATCTCTCTGATAATTTAGTGATTTTGAGCATGTTTTCATAGGTCTATCAGCCATCTGTATGTCCCCTTTGGAGAAGTGTCTATTCACATTCTCTACCCATTTTTTAATTGGGTTGTTTGTTTTTTGGTGTTGAGTTTTATAAGTACTTTATTAATTTTGGATATTAACTCTTTATCATATGTATCATTGACTGTTCTCCCATTCTGTGGGTTGTCTTTATATTTTGTTGAAAATTTTTTTGTTTGATTTAGTCCCATCTGTTTATTTTTTTCTTTTGTTTCCTTGCCTGGGGAAATATATCAGATAAAACACTGCCATGAGTAATGTCCAAGATTTTACTGCCTGTGTTTTGTTCTAGGATTGTTATGGTTTTAGGTCTAACATTTAAGTCTTTAATCCATTTTGAATTTATTCCTGTGTGTAGTGTAAGAAGGTGGTCTAGTTTTATTTTCCACGTATCTGTACAATTCTCCCAACACTGTTTATTGAATAAACTATCTTTAGCCCATTCTATGTGCTTGCTTCCTCTGTCTAATATAAATTAACTATAAAGGCATGGGTTTATTTCTGGGCTCTCTATTCTGTTACATTGATCTATGTGTCTGTTTTTATTCCAGTACCATTCTGTTTTGATTACTATGGACTTAAAGTTTCATTTTAGGTAGCATGTTTCCTCTGACTTTGCTCTTCTTTCTCAGAATTGCTGTTGTTAGGTTGGGCCTTTTGTGGTTCCATATAAATTTTTGAAATATATGTTCTAGTTCTGTGAAATATATTGCCCTTTGTGACAGCATGAATGGACCAGTCAGGAAAAGACAATTACCACATGATTTCACTTATATGAGGAATCTAATGAGCAAACTGAACTAATAAGCAAAATACAGACAGATTCACAGAGAGAGAGAGAGAGAGAGCAAGCAGGTTAACAGCTATTGGCAGGGTGTGGGGTTAGGATGTGGAAGGACTGAACAAAAACAGAAAGGACTGATGGCCGTGGATAAGTATAAAGGGGTAGGAAGGTATAAAGGGGTTAACAGGTAATGAAAAAAAAAATAAAAATTTTTAAGACATAATATCAATAAACATATTCTCTGGTGAGTATTTAAAAATAGACAGAAAAAAAGAAATGCATGCTCTGGCACCTAAGTGTCTGAAGATTAAAATAGAAACAATACTTGGCTGTAGACATATTTCACGATATTCAACTACCAAGTGAAAGATTCAATTATGATCATAAAAATCAATTTCATAAATAAATCAAGTAACACATAAAAGATTTCTAAGAAATGTCACTTCTGGCCTCACCAGAACTGTTGTTTTGGTCCCTCTTTTCATTACATTGCCCACATTGACTCCTCCATAACAGCAGTTTTAGAAATTAAATTTTTACTTTTGATGATGGCTGTGAACGAGCAAACAATTTTAATTTAGTGCAGCAATCGCACTGAAAAGATATGATCTCACTTCCATCACAAAATAAGAAAAAGAAAGGCTTTGGGATTCCTTCTCAGCTATTTGAAAGTGCAGTAGCAAAAGGAGCAACTTTCTGCATTCTTCCACGTAGCCATTTTCTCCCTTTCTTCCTCTCTACAATAGACATGAACTCACCAATTTGATTTTAACTCTACATTTCATTCTCTTGGCAGATAGTCCACAGTTTGGACAAGCATTCTTTACTGACATTTTTTGCCATTTTAGAAAACACACACGTACAATGTATAGCTGAAGGGAGGTAAAGAATATAGCCTTCAATTCTATCTTATTTCCCACTTATCATAAAGCCACAGAAATTAAAGAACAAATCCCACCACCAAAGACATACTTAAAGGTTGGAAGAATATTCTAAAGGTCACATTATCTTAATGAAGTGCCACTTCTTGACAACATGGCCATGATATTGGAGTAATATAGTCCATTTAGTGGGAAATGCGCTGTGAAATCCATGCCCTCTGCACTCTAAACAAAGACATTGTTAATTTTCTTAAAAGGTCACACACAAATGTGTTATTTAAAAGTAGGCATTTCCCAGTTGTGAATATATGAAAGGCGAATATCGGATACAGGAATTGGGATAGATTGTAAAATGCCAGAGCTTTTCACCTGTGCTTTTATCATATAAAATTGTATCTGTTATTCTTTAATCTGTACCACTTTACCAAAATATTAAAGAATTATGCTAAAAGATTATGCTAAAGATTCTAATAAGATTTTATCTGGAACCACTAATGAACTGAAATTTAAAAGCAAGACTGGTTAAATTAACAAAATTATTTAATTTTTGTTTCAGTTTACATTTTTCAGGGCAGAAATTATATATGTATATATAAATTTTCATATGTGTGTATATATATATATGTAAACACTTTTAAAAGACAGTATTTATAGCAAGTAAGTTCTCAATATTAAAATATTCCCCATGTCATATTATTCAAGTACATTCTCAATAAATATTTAAAGAGTATAATTATTACAGACCTATTAAAAAACAGAAAAGGAAAAACAAATACTTTACTCATCAAAATTCCTAACTAAACAACCAACATTGCATGCTAAAAAAAACAAATACATTTTTTGTTTTCATAAAGTCAATTTAGCATGGGTAGATTAAGAGGTTAAAACAATCAATTCACACTCCTATTCATTTCTGTGGAATAAAACTATAAAATATGGACAAAGAATAATCTTGTAGTAGTACTATGATAAAGGCAGTATTTTAAAACTTGAAAAATAAGAGGTCTATTTAATATGGAAGAGCTAGAAAACTTGTAACATCAGAAAATTTTAAAAAGCCATCTTTAATACTTAATTTGAAATAATCATGAACATAAATCTCAGCTGGATTAAAGAGTACTGTATATAATATTATAAAAATATTTTAATCAATAGTCCATAGAGGAAAAAATATAAAAAAGAAAAATATATATTTATACATATATAAATATGGACTAGAATATATACAGAATGGAGAATAAAAGGAAAAGAGTAAAATATATTAAAAGTGGATTGTTCTGGTATATCAAAATTTTTCTACATGTCATAAAATGTAAGCAAAATTAAAAGTCAAATAAGATTAGATAATATTCATAGTAAAGTTGATAAAAAAGAGATTATTATTGGATATTGAGAACTTTCATAGAATCATAAGGAAAAAAGAACAAGAAACGAGTATATAATACATTTCATTCAAGCAGACAATTCACAAATGCAATTAGAAAACCTACATATGGAGAAATATTCAACTTTACTAGTAAATCAAAAATAAAAAGAAAATATAACAAATTAAACACACTGAATTTAAAAATCGTACAAAACATTTGGGTAAAGATGGCAGGGTGAACATATGCTTCTATAATCTTTTCTTCTTAAAATCCCATTGAAATAAGATAAAATATCAGTGAAAAAGCAATAACAACAAAAAAGAAACTGGGAAAACAATGGTAAGATATAATAGCATTTATAGATCTGACATCTTGCAAAAAGTTTGATACAATTGGATTTACAGAGGAAAAAACCTTATATGGTCTTAATAGATTGACTTTTTATCATTATAAAAAATGACTTGTTTCTAGCAATATTTTTATGATCATGTACTTACCTGTTTTCTTAGGCACTATGACTCTTTTGCCTGCTGTTTATATGGAATATATTTTCCATACTTTTACTTACAACTTTGTGTCTCTGTGTCTTTGAATCTAAAGTGTCTCTCAGGGACCTTGAGAATATTATGCTAAGTGAAATAAATAAATCAGAAAAATCAAAGAACCGTATGACTTCACTCACATGTGGGATATAAAACTGAAATTCGGAGACACAGACAACAGTAGGGCCAGAGGGAAAGGGGTGGGAGGTAGTAAAGGGTAAAGGGAGCCAAACATACCATGACAGAAGATGATTTGACCTTTAGGTGGTGGCACACGGCACAGTGCACAGACTGAGTGTCACAGTAAGCACACCTGAGACCTATGTGACCATATGAACCAGCGCCATCTCAATAAATTTAATAAAAATAAAGTGCCTCTCTTGCAGAGAGTTTATAATTGGATCATTTTTTAAATCTATCTTTCCAGTTTTTACATTTTGATTAGAGTGTTGAAACTATTTAGATTTAATATAATTGAAGTATGATCTGTCTGTCATGTTGTGTGTGTGCATGTGTGTGATATATATATCCTAATTCCCTTCAGTCTTAGACTTCCAAGCAAAAGAATAAAGGTACGGTTTGCATTGTGCTTACTGCTTACAGTAAAGTACAAGAGGAAAGAAACAAATTTTTAAACAAAAAGAAAACATACCTTGATGATTCAGATTGCAAAAAATATATAAAATTAAGGAACTTATGTTAGAAAAGCATGTATGTTCCATAGAAAAAAAGCAAAAGTCTGGTCACATGATTCTATCCTACTACCTTTTACCTTAAAATGATCTAAATCTTTTCTCTTTTGTCTGAATGTATTGTAATCTTTTGTTGAAAACAGGACATTTTAAATGGTATAATGTGACAACTTTGGAAAACTGGGTTTTGCTGTTGCTGTTTGTTTAAGACTTCCCTGAATTTATAAAGTCTATATTCCTTGTCATGTGCAGCCACTCAAATGTCTGCTTGGTTAGTTTACTGGTCATCTAATGGTTACAGAGAAATTTCTTAAATGCCTGGAGCCAAGAAGTGTTCCAGATCCAGCAAAGAGGCTGTATGCACACGTCAGGTCATGCCTTTAATGCTCAGGCAGGCAGTTTACAAGGTTGACTACACCTTCAGTCCCTGCTTACACAGAAGCTCAAAGTTACCTAGAAGTGAAAGCTGGTGTTTCTCAGGCCTTTCCTTGACGTGCACACAGTACTGTACATGTGCATGAACTTCTAAGTTCCCAGGAATGTGTCACAGCTTCCCAAAGCCTTCAATCTCATTCTCCATATTTTCTTTTAATTCTTTTAATCAGTCTCTTGTTTCCCCAACCTTTATTGTCTTCTTGGGCAACTTTGATATTAAACAATTGCCGCCGATTGTTTCTGGACAATATTCACACTGAAAGGGTGAATTTATTATTTTAACTTAGCTCTGAGTGCAGTTAAATAAAGGTATGCCCTGGCAATGCAGGTTTCCAGTGACAGCAAGAAGTAGCACATAATGACAATTTTCTGAAAACGTTGCCTTTGCAGGCTCAACACCAAGTCTTTTCCCTCTAGTGACAGCTAGGTTGCTGGCTTCCACTGTGTTTGCAGGGGTGATGGTTTTCCAGGTTACCACAGTGCTGGGGTAAAAGGGATGAAAATACGTCAAATCAAAATGCCACAAAACTTGCTAATGTTACTGAAATTTAGCTGTTTTTCTTGAATAAATATCCCTGGGATTATTTTAAGCATTTAGATATTTTCAGAGTTCTCAAAAAAGTTGATTTGGGCATTTCCGATACTGCATTTATTGTTCTTATGGAGAAACAGATTTTCCAAGGCCTTTACTCTGCTGCCCTCACTAGGAGGCTTTTCTTTTTTGAGAATAAATGCAAAGCCAGTTCTCCAGTGGAGAAGGCTTCGAGGAAAAGACCTTCACTGGAGCTTAGCTCAACCACTATGCATCCAAGACCTACATTTATAAATGTGGAAAACATCAATTTATGAAGGAAATTAGAAGTACGGAAAGCTAAAGTATGATAAATAAATGAGCTGATGGACACCTGAGAAGACAAGGATAGCAGAATCTGCTGCCCAGTAACCAGTGGCATGGCATCATGAGGATTTTGTTAGGAACTCAATCTCCAGTGCTGCCTCAGACCTACTGAATCAGAGTCCGCATTTAACAAATTGCCCTTGTGACATGTGTGCAAGAACATTTAAGAAGCACTGACCTAGAGAACAGAGGAAAACTCTTAAAAATTACCTTAAAGTGGTTGAAATATAATATTGTATTACTCCACTTTCCAAAAAAGCGAGATTATACAAATAAAGCAGACACTAAACTTTCATTCTGAAAACTAAAATATATATATTTATATTTATTTATTTATAGTTATAAATATTTATAGTTATATATTTATAGTTATATTTATATTTATATTTGTTTTCTCAGAGAAAAAAGAATATAAACAAAATAATGGATGGGAGATACTTGAGTTGGTCATATTTCTGTACATGTTTTGAATCATGGTACTGAACATCTTTTGTTTTGGACTGTCTTCAAGGATTTAAATGTCCTTGAGGCCTTGGAATGTAGTACTTGTCTCCAGAGCAAAGGGTGGTGGGTATGCTTATAGCCTTGGAAGAGAGAGATGGCATTCACCTCTGGAACAGAAGGTAGTCATGTTTCATGCCTATTGTAAAAGATTATGGTTCTCTAAGCTCAGGGTTCCTCTCTTATAATATCTGAGTAGCCACCCCATGGGGTTCAGAGGCAAGGGAACTGACACAAATATAGTGAAGCCCATGCAACCTGCTATGCTATGAATAATACATTTATTTTTTGCTAACACAAAAGTCTTATGTATTCTACCAGTATCCATGAAACTGTGGCAGGCTAACTTGCCTTCAAGGAAGTTAAAATCAAACCTTTCTCAGTTTTTGACAATAATAAAATAGTAATCTAAAAGAAAAAATATCAAGGAGCTCTCTCCATATGTTAGGAAAAATCATAATTGAAAGATTATATAAAATAAAGTTAAAGGATTCCAAACATAAGATGGGAATACTTGGAGATAACAAGGACAGTAGAGGAGAGAAGGAAACATGAATTAATAGAAACAAAGGTTTTTGAAAGAGGCATCTGTGTCTTCAACTGGAGTATTCATGGAGAGTGTTATGTGTATGAAAATAAGACCAACAATTATAAGTTCAAAAGAAAAGAGAAAATTCTAAAGGTTTTTTATGGAAAAACAGATTTTTCTACAAAGAAACAAGAACCAAACAACTTTTTTTGAGGTCTTATCAGCAAATTTTTATGTTAGAAGGTAAGGACCTCGGGGCTGGCATTCAATGGGGAAAATAGAATGAAAACTGAGAATTCTATAAATGAAGGAAAAATAATCTCCAAATACTTAAAAAGAAACATTTACCCCTTAACCTTACAGGACTACAATAACTCAAAGAGAAACTCCACCAAAATAAAAACAACTACAACAAAGAGAACAATTTAGACCAGTGATTTTCAATGGGTGTGCTGCAAGAATTTTTAAAACTTGCAATACCTGACTAGTAAGGGAACTGACCTCTTTCTCCTACATTTTCAAAATAAAAAGAAAAATGACAACAGCCAACACAACAATAGCTGTTTGGTGTGAATGAATCAAAATTATACCCATTTTTTTTCAGATTGGCAAAAACTACATATAATTTGATGTGCTGTAGAATTTTTGTAATTAGTTTATGTGTTCCATAAGATGAAAAAGGTTGAAAATCTCTGATTTAGATTATAAGAAGCAGTTAACAACTGAGTAAGACCCAGAAAGGAAAGATGCTAGAAATTAAAACCTGCTCGACTTTGATATGTTTAAGGTTTTCTATCAGTGTTTTATATGGATCCAACCAATGTACCTGGTCCTACATTTAGGCCTAAGAAACATGGTCCTATAATTCTACAAACAGTACTGTAAAGTCTCTTAATTATTATTTAAAATAGTTGAACAGACAGCCTACTAATTTTTTTCTATTAAAAAGGTCTAAAATTACAGAAGCACAGCATCTCATTTTATATTAGGGTATTTTTTTAAACCCAAAATACCTAAAGATATCATACAGTAGATAAATTCCTTTAAAATTATCAAGATTGTATCAATTTGCCACTTGGAACCCCATCAAGTGAAACCAAGAATTCATCCCTTTACAAATGCCCAGAGATGTCAGATTTTATGTTCTAAAAGGTACCAGTGACAAACCCATGCAGCTCATTTTCTAGGCTTCAGTATTATATGGATGCTGATGAATGTTTTAATTGAGGTGGTTTTTAGTTGTTTTTTGTTTGTTTGTTTTATGGAAGCTCAAAACTTTCATGATTAATGAATTACCACAAAGGAAAGAGTTGCAGTGCCTCCTCATAAAACACAACATAGGTAATGAGATAGAGAGAAGTGCATTTATGTCTAAATATTTCAACAAATATGAGGTAACAGCAGAGGCTAATACATACAATGGCAGGATGGTCTCAGACTAAAGATGAGGAAGAGACAGGTGGCATTTACCAATTTTTCTCATCTCTAAACATTTGATTCCTTTTCATCATCTCATGTTAAACCTAAAACAAATTAATTAAAAAAAACACCTCATTGAAGCAAATGTAAAAAGAGAGTGCATTCCTTGCCAGCATCATATATACGTCTATAGCCTATATGTGAATACCAGCTGAGAAGAAATGGGGGAAGCATTAACCAAAGCTATGATGTCACTGGGTAAACATTTAAAGAAAATGCACAGAAACCATACTTTTCAGCATATGCATCTCTATTTTAAAAGGATGCCTGCCCTGCCCTGGCTGGTGTAGCTCAGTGGATTGATCGCAGGCTGCGAACCAGGCATCGCAGTTTCGATTCCCAGTCAGGGCACATGCCTAGGTTACAGACCATGACCCCCAGCAACCACACATTGATCTCTCTCTCTCTCTTTCCCTTTCCTCTCTAAAAATTAATAAATAAAATCTTAAAAAAAAAAAAAAGGATGCCTGTCCAGATGTCAAAAGTTAATTAAAATTCACTAAACAAAGGGATTACAATTCTGGCCCTGATACTGCCTTCCAAGTGTCTTAGCACAATTCCAAAGACCTCAAAGACCTGTGTAATAGATGACTATTTAGAAAAGATTTAGAGAAGAACAGAAAGAGTGCTCTGATGAAAACTTTGTGGCATTTTACAAACATATTTCCTGGAAACAGCAAATGTTGAACATGGTTTCCTCAGCTTCTAGATATAAAATGTAGATTTTCTCATCCACCAACATCTTAGAGGTGCCAAAAGTATTAATTATACTGGATATATTTTACAAAACCTTGAGGATGAAAAGTGCCAAGTGAAATAGAGTATAGAGTAGACTCCAAAATGTTGTTGTTAATAATGTATTCCTGCCATTAGACCCAGAAAACATAGCATCAGCATGAAAAGTGAATTTTCAGATTGAAAGTGCTATATGCACGATATGCAAAATATCAATAATAATGTATTCCAAGAGGCAGTTGCAGAAAATAAGGCCATTACATGAATAAAAAGCAACTTTTCAGGCTGACAGACAAATTAAGGTGGGCAAGAGAGAATTAATAAAAATGTACTGTAAATATGCAGTGGCATGCAGATCCTGTATCTACAGTTACCTGGTTGGTGTGTGCTCAGGCATGACAGTTTCCTGGGCCTTGAGTTGATGCAAGTTTTTAATATGGGGTTCTGCATCTCTTAGTTCAGAATTAATATTGTATATCTTGAAAATATAGAAGAATGTATACCCTACATGGAGACTGAGTATTTTGCTGTGGCCATATCTAGAAATGTACAGTAAAGAATTTTATAAATACATGGTTTTATTTTATATTTATATACATATCATTTCACAGTTTACAAAAGAGTTTCAGATTTATTCTTGCAAATGATCCTGGAAATAATATACTATGGTAGATGGAAAAGAGAGTATGATTGTTTTACAGGTATAAACTGGTAGAGAAAATGTTACCAAGTAAAGAAATGGGGGTTGTGATGGGACATAGAGGAGAACAAAGCAGCTCTCCTGTAGCATTTGTCTCGACACCCCACTCACACTCCGAGGAAAGGGCAGCCTGGAGGTCTACTGCCATGAGGCTGGAAGTACTTTAGGAGAGGTGCACTTACGAGTCTCGTCCTTCATGCCACTTTATATCAAGCACTCTGCTAAATTCTGGAAATATAATGAGGGAAAAACACACAAAAACATGGCCTTGTTTTCTTGAAGGTTACTAACTACTTAGGAGAGAAACAAGAGTGAATGCCATTATTCCACTAATTAAAGGATTGCTCAGGTTTGGGTATTTGGAGGGACAATGGGTCCAGTTTACTCAAAAATGGTACAAGGAAAGAGTAGTTTGGTAATAAATAAATAGAGGCTTGGACATGTTGATTTGGGAGTCTTTGAGATATTCAAATAAAGGTTTAAGTAAGCAGGTTGACATAGATCTACCACTCATAAAGAGGGATCTAGGCTGGAATTAAATGGATGTGTATTCACAAGTGTGCATATTTTTATAAGTGCAAGATCTCTATAGCTTTATGAAGCAAAACTGTAAAGTCTGTACTGTTTGTTAGTAGGAAGTTTAGGTATAATCTTGCACAGATTTATGAAATGATAACACTAAAAGAATGAACAAAATGCACGAATAAGTACATGAACAAGACGGTATGTTCATGTACCAAAGCCAGGTTACGGAAATGAAAGCGGTGCGGGAAAATGGAACATCGCTTTCCTGCTCCACACTGAACTCTTGGTGCTCGGTAAACATTTCATGCGTACAACTTCCGCAGTGTAGTGCACCGTAAGCTGTTTTCTTCTGCTTCACTTCTCCAGTCAGTTTCAAACTAGCAAAATAATGGTAAATTGTGAAAATGCTCAAGCACAAAGAATACAAAGTAGAACAGCATGTTACTTATTTTTTATGATTTGTGGCGTTCAACTATAAAAAAAGTCCACATGAAAAATATGTCACATTTAAAATGAAAAACCTAAGAACTCTATGTAATTCCTTTCAAATTTTATAATAATATACTACTATGTCTGTGTGAAAGGAAGCAGATTATTTTTTCTTTCTTTAAAATGAATGTTCAGTATTTTCCTTGGTCAGGAAACGAATGGTTCCTAGCCTATAGTGGCATGTGATCTCACAATGTGAAGAATTCAACCAACAGAGACTTGTCTGTTTGTTTGCACTAGAAACACAGGGTTATCAGCTGTGTGTAGAATGGTCTATGTTCTGGTTTGGACAATCCCAGTTTTCCCTTCTTGTCCCCAAACAATTATTAATAGTGCACTTTCGCTTTCAAAAGTATCTAAGTCTGCCTGGCAAATTATTTGGTCACCATATAGAGGAAACTTTAAAAAAGAAAGAAAATCCCTCAGTTCCTGAATCCAGATATTCTGAGTCACCTGTCATTCAATTTCGGACTGTCAATCTGTTCATTTTGAAATGTCTACATTTCAATGTAGATGTGCATTTCATTGTATGCATCTACATTGCACAATGAAATGTGCATTTTGAAAAGTGCTTCTGATGTGTACCCCTTGTTAAAAACCACTGATCTGAAGTTCGTCAAGAGGTACAAGAAATATAAAATAATTAAAAGAAAAACCATTTAGTGGCAGATATTCAAATGCTGAGTTTCCATAAATCACAAGAACAACTAGGTGGCTAGTCTAAAAGTAGGAGTTTTGTGCTGTCTTTATGGATGCTTTGAGGATACACAGGGGTATGACCTTATCAAATGTGTAAACTGGAAGTTGCGAAGAGTTTCCTCCGTGTGACCACACCGGTAGGGTGTTGGTCATCGTAGTGTGGTTCAGACAATCAACTCATGGCTTTGGAAAAGTCGAGTCTTATCTAAAATGTCAATAACCTCAATTGTTCTTATTTATTTTCTCATTACAGAGATGATTCTTGAAATAATTCTATGCCAATGACATTATTAATCTTTTTATTTTTAAAGGATTCTTTTATGTTTTTCAAGAATAAAAATATGCAAGTTTTATTTAATATCCTTCTCACTAAATCTTAGAAAATGTTAAGTATTCTACTTCATGTTTTTATTTAAAGAAGGTAACATAATATGTATTAACTTTGCTCTAAACAAAACTCTGGGTTCAGAGCTTCATTTAGAGAAAATCAACCCCCCTTGTCTGCTTTCTTCTCATATGAGAGGAGCCTCTTTCCTATAATAAATATCTATATGCTCCATTAATCATCAATCTAGGGTTAGAAGGTTACACTAAGAAAGGCTTTATTTTGACTTCATCCTCGCTGTCATCCTTAGGTTTTTCTCCCAAGGAGCAAAGCTTCATTTAGTCCTACAGTCTGATTTTAATTTGGTCCCTGTCCCTAGCATCCCAAGGGGTCTTGCAGGCATGTTTGCATACATGCTGGCCTGCTTAAACAAGCTCTTTGCAGACCCACACGAACACCACTGTTTGGTTGCCCATTAGACCTAGGATGTATGTACCGAAATACAGACTCCCTCGAAATAATGGACCTATGAAAGAGGAATTAAGCCATCCACAGAGTTTGGTTTTGAGGTGAGAAAACAAGTTCCAGGTGGGTCCAGTTAGAGAGGAAGTACTTGTCCATGAGCCCAGGTAACCTAGCACATCTTGACATAGGCCAGGGAGGCAAGGCTTACCCCCACCCACCTGCTCTGAACATCCTGTGATTCTCTGACAACTTAAAAGCCTAGGCTTCTGAGGAAATGCTAAAAAGGCCATTTCCTTCCCATCTCTCTGTCTTCCAGGAATGCTATCATTAGACAATTTCTTATTATTTCCTGGGTTCCACTGTGACAGGAAGCTTTCTCTGCCCTCAACCCCCTCCACTGACTATATAGCTGCAGGCTATAAGCTACTGAGTTTCTGCATTGGGAGTAGCATTTTAGCAACAAGGTGCCCCAACTCTCAAGCGGACTCACCACATCACCCATCCCCTTTGGTTTCAGAGTCTTCCTGGGGGCAAGGTAGGTGAGGGGCTCACACCTTGCTAATAGTAACTTCTGTAATTCTATGTTTTTTTTTACATTAAAGATTTTTACTAGAACACTTAGAATTCCCCTTTGTGTTCCTTAAAGCTGATTAACAAAGAGGTATTCTAAACTGAAAAACTAATTTTGCAAATTCTACACAGTGGTAATTGTAAATCAATGATTCTTCTCTTAAAGAAAGTAGAAGTAGGCTGTTTTAACTCTTTGCCCTCAGGTATTTAAAAACTACAATCCCACTGAATTTACCCTGAAGCCTTTTAAATTTGCTTTTATTTTTGGTTCCTATCTTATCATGTGTTAGTCTACATGATACATAACTGTCAGTCAGTGCCTGTATTGCAAATCAGTTGCCTCATTGTGAAATACATTTATAGGAGTCAAATTGAAGATTAAAAACACAGTATTAGGATATATTAGGATATATTTTTTCAGGAAAGTAACAAAATTTATATATAAGCAACTTGTACACAAAGGTCATACCTATAACAGAAACTTAATGAACTGAAGTACCATTCTCCTTAAAGATATATTTTTAAATCAGTAGAAAGCACAGCCAGCAGCAAACATCTTACTAAACAACAAGGGTGCAAATGCAAAAGGCAGAAGCCTCTAGGGCCGTGTTAATTATCTCAGGGTCAGAGGCATTAGGAAGACTGTCTGGCAGTTTCTAAGGCAGTCAGATGGCAGTGTCAACACACAAGCATCCCCAAGGTCTTGCCGTTACAGCACTGTCATATTTCAAATGACAGGTAATACTTATGAGCACGCCAGCACTAACCTCCTCAATTATAGTCAATGTCAATGCTTTGCAACTGGAGGAATTACTAATTTCTCACATATATGTTGCCCAACAAAAAGTAAGTCATTAAAGTGTTTAAAGCATCTATTGCAAGATGATAAAGAAATCTTTGAAATACTCACACAAAGATTCTTTGGGAGTTTTTCCTCAAGAGGAAAAAACATACGTTTTCATTTATAATGAGGATCACTTTTCGTGGCATTTGTACCAGAAGGAAACCTCAGCACAGTGTAATGGGCTTGAATTCCATTCTCCTTGTCTACAGTCATTTTATCACAGGATATTTCAAGTTAGATTTATTTCATTTTTCAATAAGGTCATCATATTAATTATATTGAATTACAAATGTATACTTACATAAGTTGGTATTAGTTCATCAAATTACATTTTTCCCATTTTTTAATAAGATGACATTTTTCTAACTTCAGTTTGCAAATATTTGTAATGTTCTGGCTCCATCAACACCTACTCTTCCTAGATTTACTTTTACTTGTAAGCCTCCTAATAAACTACAGAAGACCCCTTGGATGTCAGTATGTGGTTTTAGTAAGCCCTATGTGGCGCAACTTTTGACAAAAAAATCAGAAGGATCAAGCTTAGTATCCCAAATTTTAAAATGACAAATGCCTGAGAGATTAAGTTCTAGTAGAAATTTTAGCTTTACCTGAATGGAGGTTGTTCGGGGAAACAGGTGGCCAAAGGAGACAGACATGGGAAAGGAGACACCCCTGACCCCTGCTCCAGGGAGGCTGCACTGTTACAAGAGGAGCTGTGAAGCTTTGGATTAGCAAGGCTTTCATTAGTCACCTGTCATCCTTCCTACACAGTTCTCAGACGTGGCTCTGTGGATTGTGGGTAGGCCTCACAAAGTGAGGACAATTTGTAATTGCGCACAAATTTCGATTTCATGTACATGTGCCTATTCTTCTGGGAAAGGTGTATAATGTTCACCTAGTTCTTAAAGGAATCTGTAACTCCACAATTTAAACCATTGAAATATACAATCTGTGAGACTTCTTATATCCTATAAATATCCATTTATAAATAGAAAACATGTCAAACACAATATGTCTCCTATCTGAAAACAATAGAAATGCATTGAAGAGATTCACCTAAGACTCAACTAAGGCTTTTAATTTGCAAATAATAGAATTAAATACTGACTTTTACTTTTATAATTTTGTTTTCTGACAAAAAATGGTGAAAGATGAATTAGTTAAGTATATAACAAGTAAATATTATATACTATTTTAGTATAATAATTATTGGATTTAGATTCTTAAATATACATGTTTTAGATGACTTATCTTATAAATTTTAATACTATTTAGGGGATTCCTCAACATTTTTTTAGTCATAGATGAAATTCTGCCCTGGCCAGTGTGGCTCAGTTGGTCGGGTGTCATCCTGCAAATCTAAAGGTCACAGGTTCGATTCCTGTTTGGGGCTCTTGCCCTGGTTGCTGGTTCAGCCCCCAGTCATGGTGTGTACAAGAGGCAACTAATTGATGTTTCTCTCTCACATCAGTGTTTCTCTCCCTCTCTTTCTTCTTCCCTTCCCCTCTCTCTGGAATCAATAAAAGAAAAAAGTAAAATTAAAGAAGAATATAGCAGACATTCCAATTATTTTAAATGTATCTTTTTTTTAGATTATAAGGAAATACTGAATTTCTGAGGCAGACTTTTCATGAGGATCTTTAATAATATTTACTTATTCATTCGAAATGTCTGAAACGTAGGTCTGAATAAATGTACCTTATACAATTACTTCTGGCCATGAGAAAATAATGCAAAATTAGCTTCAAAATCCAGTTCTGTCAAGGACATGTTAGGAATCTTAATCTTTATTTCAATTCTATGTGAAAAGTATAACAATTATCCCTAGGCAAATATTTAGAGATTTTCATGTTTTAAACTGAGTAAAAATATAACAAAAAGAGGGAAATTAATCACAGCAGTGTATCTGCTATTTTGGTATAAGAGTTTCTATTGTGTGATACATGTTTTAGACCAACTTCCTCAGAGTGAAATATGCCTTCAAGAGTGTTTTGGTTTGTTGAAGCAGAAGGCATGGTGACTCAAACACGTCAAGTAGGAGGATGAGGGCCACCTCGCCCTGTTTACTTTAGATTGGCATAAGGGAAATTTGTTCAGTGGTAGCTGCTCTACTGCTGATGGGGAGTGACTCACATCTGTGTTGCGCAATTCCTGAAGATTAATTTCAGCCTCTAGCTCAAATGATCTTGCTCACATTGACTTGGGTCGCATTCTTACAGGTGAATAATTCCAGATATACTTTTAGGTCAGTTCCACCTAGATACAAGATAAAGGATTTAAAAACAAACAAATAGAATCCACTTTTCTTTAGCTGGGTGTTCAAAATAAATGCCTGCTCTGTCCTGAGAACTTAAAAGCCACCATTGGCCATTTCAAGGTGTTGCACATGAGCCTGGGAGAGAGCCAAAGATACAACATTCTAGGTAAGGGCAGCAAATCCCTCACTGCCACATTTTATATGTCTCATATGTATATATAGGCCTAGAAAGGGACACTATATTCAGACTGTGATAACTTTCAACAGCACGTATCTTCTATTGATGAAATAAAGCAAGTCTGAAGCCAAAAATTTGGAGAAGATCATAGTGAATGTTCAAGTTATTTTAAGTTGGAATTAATATAGTCTCAATATTATCAGAACTAAGTTTTTTATTTATAGTTAAGCATCTGGTCACATAGCTTTTTTTGAAAGAACTGATTATGTTACATAAAACCATATATTGTTTTTTTTCTTAAAGGTTTTTATTTGGTAAAAAAATTGTGGATGATGAATTTTCAATTGTATCTGGGATGAGATTTTGCTTTTTATACAGTGTATCTTCCACTGTACTGTTTTGGATCTGGGACCATTTAAGACAATACTAGTATGTAACTTCGTTTCTCACCCACTGGCACAATCTCAATTTTTATTGGATATATTGGCACCTGCTATTTTTGAAAGCAACACACATTTGATGAATAAATACAAGTTCTCTCTCATGGAGAAGTGGAATATGTGTGCCTGCATACACATGTATATGTATGAAGGGATGGCAAGGTTTTAACATTTTTTCCAAGGGTAGGTAGCACTTGAGGAAATAAAACACGCACAAATCCAAACCCTTCAAATCCACCCACTATCCTTCACTGAATTAGATGGCAGAGGCAATGCTGAAGAGTGTAGATTCCCATTGTGATCGTTGCCATGTACTGAGGATCCCATAAGGGAGGGACAGAGAGAGAAGACTGAAAGCCAGCTTCAGCCTGCAGAAACTGTTGTTAGGCAGGCTTACAAGTTTTTAAAATGACCCACTGGGATCTCTTTAGTTGTGCTCCCCAGTGCAGCATAGCTGCCCCGACTCCTCAATGCAATCTGTGCAGCCTCATTCCTTACTTGAGTCACCTTGTGCATAAAGGCACTAAAGTTTGGTACCCTTGCTAGGCAGTCGTTCCCCCTTGCTTTAAATCACAGATGTTTTTCCATCTTGAACAGGAACATACACTTTCCCACTGGGTCAGCAGTTGCAACTTTCTGTATACACACTTTCTGTCTTCCTTTTTATTTATGTCCAAATAATTATCTCTTGGCTATTCTTCAAAAGATCCACTGGCCTCTGAGGTACTTAGTATATAACAGAATATACTTAGAAGTGTGCATTTTCTCATAAATATTGCCTGCAACTTTATGAGCCCATTTAATCTGCAGAATCAAATCTTTCTTCAGTAGATAAATCTTCTTCTATTGTTAATTGATGCATGGGTCACTGGCCAACAGTGATCATGGAACGCTGTGGGTGGCTCGACGAAAACACGCAAGAAAAACCATGCACAGAGACAAACTAGTTTCTGTGGAGAAGTAGGGACGCAATGGCCACCCCCTCTAGTGGGCAGCGCACCAATTTACCGTCCAAACCTGCTTTTATTGGGCTCGTTCTGCATAATAAATCAGGTAAAGTACAGTATTCATTAAGGGGAAGTAAGGAACAATAGATAACAAGGAACTCTGCCAGTCTATTTTGAGTTGGGGTCAAAGAGCTGTAAGACTTTGAGGGACAAACTAACTTCCTCCTTGGACTCTTCTCATTCAACTGAGAGCATTCTAAACAAAGGTTTCACAGTAATTTACATTCTTTCTTAGACCTGATCACCTGGGGAATCTGCCCTTTTCAGCACAGAGCTGCACCACCCTGTCATTGTTTCAGGCTTAGGTGGAGAACAGGAACTAAGGCAACCAAGAGATAAGGAGATTTTCTCCCAGATGATGAGAACTCAGGCTATGTCAAAGCCGAGGAGCGAGGGTCCATCACCCCCTTTTGCTGCAGCCCCCAAAGTCCTTCTTTTGGGGGGCCTCCCAAGTGATCGTGCCTGTCTTAGATCATTCCCCCTTTGGGAATCTTACCTGTCTTTGGCTAACTGACCAAGCTTTGGGGTTCAGTTATGAATGAAGCAGCAGAAGCATCATTCCTGCCAGGGAGATAAGCTTTTGTATCCTTGCTGGCTTATGGTTCCAAGGGCGTTCCCTTAGCTTTAGCCTAGGCATGGGTTTCAGCTTCTGATACCAGGCAGGGCAGTTCCCAACAGTTAATTTAAGAATTCACTTGTCAGAATGGTTAAAGGGAAAGAAAATCAAGATGAGGGTAAATACAGACAGACTTGAATTTTTCCCTAAACTTTTCAGATTCTATATTTTTCCTATTAAAAGAAACATATCTAGTGTTTTCTATTAAAATACTTTTGAAATCTTATACACTCTACATTTATGATTTTTTCCTTTATGTATTTGAAGATGTTTCATGAATAGCCTGGAAATATATAGTCAAAAATCTTTCAAAAAGTTTCTATAATAACAGTGCTTGCCAAAACTGTACATTGTAAATACTTCATTTAATACACACTGGGATGTTATTGGGTACATACTGTTATTATCTCTGTCTGACTGATAAAGAAATAGAATCAGAGACATCATACAACTGGGCAAAGATCACATGGTTAGGATACAGTAGAGCTAGGATTTGTACATGCTTGAATTTTTTCATTTATTTTATTTTACTATTGTTCAAGTACAGTTGTCTGCCTTTCTCCCCTCACCTCTCCCCCGCCACCCTAGCCATCCCCACCTCCCACCCCTGATTCCAGCCATCCTTGGTTTTGTCCATGTGTCCTTCATAGTTTTTCTGAAAACCCTTCACCCTTTTATCCCCATTATCCCCTCCCAGCCCTCCTCTGGTTACTGTCTGTCTGTTCTTAATTTCAGTGTCTCTGGTTATAGTTTGTTTGCTTGCTTATTTGTGTTGTTGATTAGGTTCTACTTAAAGGTGAGATCATATGGTATGTGTCTTTTACTGCCTAGCTTATTTCACTTAGCATAATGTTCTCCAGTTCCATCTATGCTGTTGCAAAGGGCAGGGGCTCCTTCTTTCTTTCTGCTGTATAGTATTCCATTGCATAAATGTACCATAGTTTATTGATCCATTCATGCTGATGGGAACTTAGGTTGCTTCCAGCACTTGGCTATTGTAAATTGTGCTGCTATGAACATTGAGGTGCATAGGTTCTTTTGGATTGGTGTTTCAGGGTTCTTAGGATACAATCCCAGCAGTGGAATTGCCAGGTCAAAAGGCAGTTCCACTTACAATTTTCTGAGGAAATTCCATGCTGTTTTCCACAGTGGCTATACGAGTCTGCATTCCCACCAACAGTACCCTAGGGTTCCCTTTTCTCTACAACCTTTCCAACACTTGTTTGTTGATTTGTTTATGATGGCCATTCTCACCAGTGTGAAGTGGCATCTCAGTGTGGTTTTAATTTGCATCTCTCTGATGGCTAGTGATGCCAAGTATCTTTTCATAGGTATCTGGGTGCTTTATATGTCCTCCTTGGAGAAATTGTCTGTTCAAGTCCTTTGCCCATTTTTTAATTGGGTTGTTTGTCTTCCTAAGGTGGAGTCATGTGAGTTCTTTATATATTTTGGAGACCAGACCCTTTTCTGAGGTATCATTGACAAATGTTTCCCCATACGGTTGGTTCTCTTTTCATTTTAATGCTGTTTTCTTTAGCTGTACAGAAATAAAATATTGCTCTAGGGGGCATATCAGTGAAAATATTGCTGCATGGAATATCATATTTTCCTGCCTGTGTTCTCCTGAAGGACTTACATGGTGTCATGACTTATATTTGTACATGTTTGATCTTAAAGGTGATTCTCTGAACCACCCATTATCCTGTCTCATTCAATAGGTTTTCAGTGGGTCCTGCTGGCCAATCTTACCCTCACAAGATAAAGTACATACACATGAAACATTTTCTATTTGCCTGCTCAACTGCAGACACCGAAACCCTCCTCACAACTTAGATTCCAGTGCACACACTTTGCTACCCTCCATTTTAGATACTCCAATACTATTATAAAAGTGAACTACCAACTTAGTAATTGAATATCTAGAAATCAAAAGCAATCATTACTATCAAGCAAAGTGAAAAAGTGACAATTTGATCATAATTCAGTTTTTGAAAGACAGTGTTTTAGTTATACAACTTAAATCATCTCAAAAGGTAGCAGATGCTTTTAGACGCCCTCATTTTCTCTCATTTTTTAAACCTAGCAAACATTTTCATACATAAAATGTAATTTGTATGTCTGACATGGGTAGCAATACCACCCTCCGGCTCATGTCCCTTAATGTTGTGCTTCACTTAGAATCTCAGGGACTCAGCTGCACCACTCGGTTGTCTAAAATGTCTCTGTCGCTCTGATGACTAAAGGCCATTCATCCTCGGCAAGAATGTACTCAATTTTGCCAACTGGTTCAGCTTATTAAAAATGAAAACTGCAAAAAATAAGATTGCTACTCTTTTTCAACTTAATATCTTGTTCTCTTAGATTACTAGAGGCAGTGTCTTAGATTTTTAAAAAGTTTAATCCCTTTTTAATATAATGCACAGAGTAATATTCTGAGAACTTTTTTTAACTATAAGACATTTATTTTTCTCATCCCCTCTTACCAATGGCTTCTAATAACATTTACTCCCTCTAAACAAAAACAATGGTTTTGCATTTTTTTCTATAAGGCATCATCCGTCCATCAGTCATTAACTACTTTATGATAACATACCAAAAGTATTCACTATGGCCTTTCTGCATTTTAGTGGTCCTTGATGCTATTTAGTTATTGTCTCCTTTACTTTCTTTCCTTTTTTTTTGCTACTTTCTTTTCTATTACTTGAGTTTTTTTTTACTTTCTACAAAGCACAGTTTTTTGTAGTTATAAGGAGACACTCATCTAGAGTACTTGAATAGTCAGAATTATAACACAGATTGGTCTAGTTTAACAATGTTTTGTTATATAAATATATGTATATAGTTATATTTAATTTTTATAACAAGAATTATATTTATTATTCATAAATGCATTATATATTTGAAAGCAGTGAGTGGTTGACAAAACCCATACATATCTATTATTTATTTTCAGTTTCATAAACTTCATATGACAGTGAAAGCTTACATTATATACTCATGTTTCTAAGGGGAAAAAAGTGGAGGGAGGGATATAGTAGTTTAAATGAATATGGCTAAAAATGTTGGAAGCAAGTGTTTTCTGACATTAAAGAATCTTTCAACTATTATGTCATAGTCTACCAGAATTTTATAGCTATAAACTATGCCATCATAATGTAAACCTTATGTAACTATATTTTATTACTAGCCCCTATCAATGAACTGGCTGAGATCATTATATTTAGGAAAAGTAGAAAGGGATATGGAACCCAAACACACATCTATGAAGTTTCAGTTATGTTTCTCAATAGAGGTACAGTACCAGAAAGTGCCTTACTTGTTCCACAGTAGCTTGGTCTCTCATGAAATCACATTTGTTATCTTGCATCCTAATATGAAGCTTTCCATTTTTATTACTGATGTCAAGGAGGAGATACATTTGCTATAAACTTATTTTAGTTTACAATGATTATTGTCATTCAGCATTTCTGCATGATAAGATCTAAGTATTCTAGGATCTTCTGCCAGAAATAACTAAGAAATTGGTAAATAATTTACTTTCTGATAATGAAAGCTCTGCAGCCACTGATGTTTCTTATTTTCTCATGGCTAACAGGAAGGCCTGTGTATGTTAGTTCTCAATCACAGAAATGATATGAAGTTTCTTTTCTTTCTTTTCAAGTAGTTTTTCTCTTAGTGGATGAATGACATTTGTAAGGCACACAAAATAATTTTCAGAAACAATGAAGCATGAATTTAAATATGGCTATATTATAATTAAGAAAAGACTAATATGTTTGAAATTTTAAAAATCTCTTGTATTTTGTGCATATAGCTTATTCTGAATGGATATAACTTCATGACTTTGAATGCCTTTTAAAGTTAGACAACTATACTTGCAGTTTTATTTTCCTAGAACCCAGACTGATATTTTATAAATGGACAGAATTCAAAACAATACTTCTGTTGATTATTTTATTGTTCTTTTTCGAATATCCATTGTGAGCATATAGTAAAATATTCTACTTGTTTCTAGCTAGCAGCAAACTGGTGTTATTATTGCCAGCCTTCTCAAATGCTTCAGAAAATAGAATGTTTATCTAAAAAATAAATGTTGATTTATTTAATATTTATTTAAGATCTAAGAAAATATTTTGATAAAGCAAAGAAAATAATTGTATTAAAAGACGTCCAGGTAAAAACTGTGGCTTCAGTTTAAATATCTTTCAATCAACCAAAGAAAGAAGATTTCACAATCCTATCAAAACCACCAACTGTAGGAAATCTGATGTCTGCTGTGGTCTGAAAGTTTGTGCACCCTTTCCATTCATATGTTGAACCCTAATACTCAATGGTCTAGCAATAGAATGTGGGGCCTCTGAGGGGTGATTAGGCCAGGAAGTACACCCCTCATGAATGGGATTGATGCTTTTAAAAGGGACCCCGCAAAGCCCCCCAGCCCCCTCTACCACATGAGGTTACAACAAGAAGCCTGCAGCCCAGAAGAAGCCTTTCTTTCAGCCATGCTGGCACCCTGATCTCAGACTTCCAGGATCCAGGACCATGAGAAATAAATGTCTGTTGTTTATAAGCTATGCAGACTGTGGTACTCTGTTATAAAAGCCTGAACGAACTGAGACAAGGTCCTTAAAATAAATCTGAGCACTCTTCCAGAGTAGATATAGTGTCACACTCATCTTTATATCCCCAGAGTCTAGTAGAGAGCTGGATCCAAGGTAGGCGCCCTGCAAATTTGAATGAATGCATAAACGGATCCTTTAAGATGATGCTAGTGGAATATGTGCTTTGAGCTGCTTTTCCCTAGTCAGATTGATTTTGGCTGCTCTATCAGTATATTTCCAGACAATCTCCCTCAGCCAAAGTATGCCTTGGAGAGTCACCAGGCTAGAATTTGGTATTTAGTCTCTAACCAGAAATGGAATACAAGGTAATGGGTGTTAATCTCTTGACTCTGGACTTATTGATGAGTTAACTAGCCGTGGTTATAGGAAAGCAGTTATATTTATTACTTTTAATTGCACCATTCTCTGTAACTGTCCAAATACTATGGACTTGCATGAGAGACACATTTGAGAAGACACTGGTAGTACAGCGTATGTTATACTGTAGGTTTGTAATCTGAGACAAAATTAGATAATTTTTCTCATGATTATCCAATAGTCAAGTAGATTATTAAGGTTCTTGAAATGTCTCTTTTACAATATATAGCCCCCAATACAACATAATTCCATTAATAGTTACAAAGTATTTATTAGTACATTATAATACCCATGTTCTTTAAATGCAACACTTACTATTTTGCAATCTATGTAACTTTAGTACATTGAAAATATCAATTAGAAAATGATAATCAAATACCTATTATGAGCAAGGTTCTCTTCAACATGTCTCCAGATATACAAAAAAAAAAAAAAACTATGACAAATAGTTTCTCTCAATAAATTTACAACTTAAACTTAAAAACAAAATGTACATAGCAGAAATATAAATATTTTCCTCCTGCCTATCCCCATTAAAGAGCAATGCAACACATAAGAAGCCACACAAAATAGTTTTGTAGATAAGAAGTGAGAAACTCTGCAGATTGCAAATGGAAGTTAGATTATGTGGAAGAGATTGGCAGTTTTGTTTCTCCACAAGTTCAATATAAAATACTTGACAGGAAAAGCTGTGAGGCCCGTGAATTCTGTACATGTCTTTATTACAGCACTGACATTGATTTTTAATTATTCCTACCATGCTCTTTATCCCTAATACTTTGTTAGCTATTAGAGGATCAGAGTTGTGTCCTTTTCATCTTTGCATACACAAGATGTGGCATAGCTCTTACACACTGTGTTAGTTCACAAAATATTTGTTTCTTGAAGTATTTAGTGAACATATATGTTTTGTACCAGACACTGGGAAAACTGTTTAACAGAGGAGACAAGGCCCCTGCTCTTAGGGAGTTCACAGTCTTGTGGATGAAAGAATGAATGAACACACTGGCCATGTCCACTGAAGGACTGCTCCCTATTTTGTTACTTTTAAAAATTGATTTTTTGCACTAGCTGGAGATTCTGATATACCACCCTCCTAATGATAATATAAAAACTGTAGGAGAGTTTATCTCCCACTCTTCTGTTTATTCCTACAAACCATGGAAATTTTGTAAAGTTTTATGTTCTATAGTCAGTACTCTGCAATTATACTATTTTCGCCCCAAAGACAAACTGCGTTACCCAATATGCTTTTGAGAACTACACTGCCAGGAGGTGCAAATATTGCTGAGGGTAGACAGCCTTAGTCAGGAACTTCAGAGGCAGAGGAGATGTAGAGAGAGGTAGTGTGGGAGACAGACAGAAAAGAGCAATCAGGTGCATTATAATGGATGATAAGTGCGGGTAGTTTGGCTATACAGCCTGAGGAACTGAAGAGCCTTTGGAGACTTGTGAACTGGGGAGCGGCAGAAGCAAAGTGATATTTTGAGATAGTACACCAGCAGTTAGATGCAGTCTATATGGTTACAGAGATAAACTTAAAACAAGGCAGACTCGTTAGCATGTACTACAATATGAAATAGTTCAGGGATGAACTTTTAATTGCCTAAACAATGATGGTGACTAAACTATGGATTTCAGCCTGGAGATGTGTAGAATAGTAGTTCCACAAATAGGATCAAGTCATCAGGGGAAAAATATTGGAATTTTTTGGAGAGAAAAAGTGAATCTAGAGAATGACATATTTTCATATGTAATTAACTGTAATAGGTTAAGCTGACATAAAGATTAAACATCCTTTTTGTGTACGAAACTTCTTCACAAATCTGATTATAAACAACATTACTATTGAACAATTGAGAAGTAATATCTGGATTTTCCTTAAAACTAACAGGAACCAAGGCCAACCAATCCTTCATGTATTACTACAGCGACACAAATCATAACTTTGGGAATCTAGTAATACTGATACATGGTCCCATGGCAGAAAGCAGTCTCTGGATATCATGTGTGCCATAATACATCCTGTGAACTTCCAAAATTAATTAATTAGTTAATTAATTAATTCATCCATTCATCCATCCATATTCACTCATCTATGTTCAATGAGTGCTAATTATGTGTAATAGCCTGTGATGAGGTCTGGGATTCAAACAAGATACAGGAAAGTTATGGTCCCTTCTCTCACAGAGGTCATATATTTCCTGGTCTGAAAAACAAGCTCCAGATTTTCAGTGGTTTAGTTTAAAGCTCTTACCTATGGATATCTCTGGCTGATGCTAAAGATGTTTACTAAGCATATAAATTTTAGAGGCATCTAATTGAAGCCACATAAGAAAAAGACATGTTACCATGGCTGGTGTGGCTCAGTGGATTGAGTGCTGGCCTATGAACCAAAAGCTTGCTTGTTCATGCCTGGGTTGTGGCCAAGTCCTCAGTAGGGGGCACTCGAGAGGCAACTGTTGGGAACCGCCTCGCCTGGTATCAGAAGCTGTAACCCCCGCCAAGGCTAAGGCTGAGGTAACGACCTTGGACCTTAAGCCAACAAGGAGACAAAAGCTTATCTCCCTGGCAGGAGAGCCACTTCTGCTCCTTTACTTCACCCTGCCTGGCCCCCAATGCTTGGTCAGTTAGCCAGTGATGGGTAAGATTCCCAAAGGGGGGAACAATATAAGACAGGCATGATCACATGGGAGGCCCCCAAGGAAGGACTTTGGGGGCTACAGTAAAAGGGGGTGATGGACCCTCACCTCTCAGCTTTGACAAAGCCTGAGTCCTCATTGTCTGGGAGAAAATCTCCTAATCTCTTGGCTGCCTTACTTCCCTTGCTCCACCTAAGCCTGAAACAATGACAGGGTGGTGCAGCTCTGTGCTGGAAAGGGCGGGTTCCCTGGGTGGTCAGGCCTAAGAAAGACTATGTAAAAACCTTTGAAACCTGCTTTGTTTTGAATGCTCTCAATGAACTGATAAGGGTCCAAGGAAAAAGTAAGTTTGTTCCTCAAAGTTTTACAGCTCTTTAGCTATCTGACCCTGACTCAAAGTAGGCCCTCAGACTTCCTTGTTATCTATTGTTTGATCCTTACTTCCTGGCAATGTTTAATGAGCTTTACCTGAATTCCTGTGTAAATGAACCCAATAAAAGCCTGCTCGGGTGGGAGAACGAGGCACTCTCCCTTAGAGGCGCTCTCCCCTAGGGTGGGTGGCTGAGGTGCTCCCCACTAGAGAGAGTGGCTGTTTCATCCCTTTTTCCCCACAGGACCTGGTTGTTTCTGTGTATGTTTTTCTCCTGTTTCAACGAGCCACCAGCAGCATTCCATGGTCACTGCTGGTCAGTGGTCGCAACAGGCAACCACACATTGATATTTCTCTCCCTCTTTTTCTCCCTTCTCCTTTCCCCTCTCTCTAAAATAAATAAATAAATAACCTTTTAAAAGGGAAGGAAGGAGGAAGGAAGGAAAGAAAGGAGGAAGGAAGAAGGAAGGGAAGGGAAGGGAAGGGAAGGGAAGGGAAGGGAAGGGAAAGACATTTGGCCCTGGCTAGGTAACTTGGTTGGTTGGAGCATAGTCCCATACACCAAAAGGTTTTGGGTTTAATTCCTGGTCAGGGCATACCTAGGTTGCAAATTTGATCCCCACTTGGGGTGCATGTAAAAGGCAATTGATCAATGCTTTCTATCTCTCTCTCCCTCCCTCCCTACCTCCCCTTTCTTTCCTTGCTCTATCCCTTGTCCTCCTTCCCCTCTCTCTAAAAATCAATAAACACATCTTCAGGTGAAGATTTAAAAAAAGAAAAAAGGCATTTATAAATATACTGAGTAACATTTGATGCAGCAGAAAAGACTCAAGTATTTCCACTCATATGTATATAGGGAGCTCAGATTAATGTCAGCTTTAAGTAGGACATAGTTACCTTTGCAACTGCTTCACAGAGTTCCTGAGGGGAAGAAAAGGAGAAAAAGAGCTGAAAATGGCAAGAGAATTGAAATTAGACCATTGGTAAGCTCATAATTTAGGTTTATACCATTTCGTCCGTTTTCTAATGCCTATCATTTAATGATTCAATTAGTTTTCTGAGAACAAGGATACGTGCATGTTGAATGTTTCATATCATATTACTGATTACAATCTGCCAAAGCCATGCCTACCTGAAGCTTTTGAGCAATGAAATAAAAAAATATATATATTTGTAGTTGTACTATGAAAAATTAAATGAATACACAGTTGTTGACAACCAAAACCAAAATGACTAATTCATTCAATACATTGAACATCTACCACATGCAAGGCAGTTGCAGTGCTAAGCTCTGTAACTGCAACAAGGATGACGGGTAGGGTTCTTTTACAGGAAAACCTTTGACAGGCCATGCGGTGCAGTTCAATAAATAGCAGCGTAGGCGACATAGTTTATGTAAACATTATTTTAAAGGTATAAATCACAACAGCAGGAGTTATATAATATTATGTCATTCAGTAATAGTGATCACCAGCAATGATTGAGAGTATGATGGTACATTGAATATTGTGCCATCTGTACAATATTGGGATATTTCGCAAAATACAGAGGAAATGAGGAAACTGCCTTCTTCAACATAAATTGGCAAACAAACAAAAAAAAGAAGTTAAATTCTTTGATATGAACACTTGTCAAAAGAGATAAACCTCCATGAGGATTCTAAAGTTTCAGGGGCCAGCATTTACATTATTATATTTCTATGTAAGTCTAACTATACCAATGGTTATGAAACATTGATTGGCACGTTATCTGGAATGGAGGCTCTGTGTACATTTATTATGTTCTTTTGAAGTGTCATGGCTCTTAAATGTGAGCAATCAGTTTTCTTATATTTAAAAAAAAGACCACACAGAAATGTGATACCTGTCACATTTAATAAGCTGAATGCCATGCAAGCTATGGTAGTAAAAATATACTGCAGTTGATAAATTACTTTTATAAATCACTAATTTATTTGTGCACTTAGTGAGTGGGGAATATCCACAACTGAGGTGGTTTAGCTCTCCATTTTCAGTATCATCAACAGATAAGTATTTCACATTTGTTTACAAACAACCTGTTATGAATGAAAACGTGTCTGAAAACCTTGTCTGATAACAAAATATAAGTATTTATGCTATTTGTAAACACTTCTAGTGTAATTCAAAAATTTTAAGAACTCAAACCTCTGAACTGACATACTAAGAGAATCTGTAGGCCATGTCCTGTTTCTTTTTGTATTTTGGTTATGAAGAGTGGCTTGGCACCTGTCAATTAGCTTATTTCCAAGGGTGTTTGAAAAAACCTAGTAAAATCCCACATATACAAGAATTTGCAAAAGACATGCCTAGCTCACCTTGTGTGTATATTTGATGGATGCTTTATATACTAATTTTGACATTGATATAAGACCTGTGAACATGGAAGCTTCCTCCCCGTATATCTTTACTGCAAATGGAAATATTGCTACACAAAGACAAGCTTGAGTCAGTATTTAGAATGATTGATTTTTTTAATGTAAACATGGAGACCTCTTATCCAAAAGGTGGCATGACTGTACTGGAAGTGGATATCATTTCTGACAGGTTTTATGACACTCTAACCAAGTGAGGAATGGTGTTGCCGGACCACCTTTCATATACTTGCCACTCTGATTTTCTGTAGTAATGAACTTCACGAGTTCTGTTTAGTAGCAAAAGCTATGACACCTAAGCAATGCATATGTGTCTCAAAAACTGCCCAGAGGAGACAGAAGGGGATAGCAAATGCTCTAAACTAATTTTGTTTTTACTCTGAAGCAGAGAACTCAGTAGAAAACTGCTTTAGTACCATGGAGGAAAAGCAGTTGGAGATATTATTTAGTGATACTTGGACATAACCCAAGGTGCAGAAAAAAATGAACATTAAAAGATAAAATTATTCCAGGAAGAGACTGGTATATTTTTATTCTGATTTGAGTCCTCGTTCAGGGATTTGAAATCATTTTATTTAGGTGAGTATTTTCAGAAAAAAACATAGGTTACCAATCACTCAAAAATAGGTCTGCTGACTCCTGAGAACTTCGGAGGATAAACTAGGACACATTGTCGATATAATAAGGACCCATGAAGGAGGATTTCTGGTATGTATAGAATCTCATACCTTCCCCTGTTCTAAATGACATCTGCAATGTGCCAGAATTGGTTGGACAGAGACAAATCCCTGTTCTGCCACTTAGTGAGTGACCTTGGGCAACATACCTGCATCTGCCTTGCAGGATGGCTGTGAGAATTAGCAACAGAATGCATCCATATTTAGCTTGATGCTTACAATACAACAGATACTCAGGAAACAGAGGCCAGCTATTTTACTTAGTAAATTCTACTATGCCATAAATCAGTTCCATAGGACATAGGGTGTAAGTTATGTGCTTATGGAAATTAATGTGACTAAACTAATACAAACATTCAATTAAGTTATTATTTCTGCCACCTCCATTTTATGAGGTGAGTAGTTGTGATACCTCTTCAATTTAAACACTCTGTGTAAGATATAGAACTCCATTATAATTCACAGAAATTCATGTAAAATAGTTATTTGACTTTTCCAGATCAAATGTAGTATTTAATTATTAAAAACAATAGTCCAATGTTAAAACTTCTATTTCTTTAAGTTTTTTAAATTTTTTATATTTTCCAAAATAGAGCAATTTCAGGAAGACAAAGGAACCCTTAGAGATAACCACTTTTAACAATATCTCAGAGAAAACCACTCTAAGTATTATAGTCTTAATCTTTCCAGATACTCATATACAGAACTAGAATCCTGTAGTGCATGTTGTTTTGTAATTTGATTTCTCCCACTTAGCAACACATCTCTCCATGCCTACAGATTATGTATCTGCCACATTTTTAATGAGCCACAGAATAGTTTATTACATAGAGGTACCATATTCTATTAACAATCCCTGTTGTTAGATATATAATTCATTCTAGAATAAAAGCTCCACGAGGATGAGATCAAGGCTCTACTAGTTTATGTCTAGCTCATAGCACCATGCCTACCACAAAGAAAAAGTACTTATTTTTGGTTAAAATTTTTTAAAGTTTTGTAATTATATTTTTTAATAAAACAGTCATAAAGTACAACTCTAAGACAAAACAAATCATGCTAGAGTCTGGAAAAGCAATGTACAATGATAATGAATTAAGGAGTATATAGAACATTCACTAAAATGTTTTATTTTAATTTTTATTTTTAATATATTTTATTGATTATGCTATTACAGTTGTCCCATTCTCCCCCTATATTTCCCTCCACCCTGCACACACTCCCACCTGCACCATCCACCTTTAGTTTATGCCCATGGGTCATACATATAAGTTCTTTGGCTTCTACATTTCCTATACTATTCTTAACCTCCTCCTGTCTATTTTCTACCTACTATTTATACTACTTATTCTCTAAAGTTAACTTATAAGTAGCTTTCTTAGAGAACTAAGGGATATTTTTAATCTAATAATTAGTGATTACCAGTAATATATCCCAGGTACAATATTATACATTGGACATAAACCAATAAAAACAAAACAAAAATGAAAGAGGGCCTACTTTACTGGGGAAGACAGATATTAAACAAAAAATTTTAAATGAGACTGATAATTTAAAAAAAAAAAAAAACAAGAAATAAGTACCGGGAATTTACTGCACTAATAAAAATGAGCTAAAGAAGGTTTCCACAGGAACACAAATTTTAAGTTGAGCTTCAAAGAATGAGTCATTGTCTAGGTAAAGGCAATATATATAAATAATCCTGGCAGTGGGGAAAATGGGTACAATACTAAAGACTTAAAAAGACACTACTAAACAATGAAGGAACAAAGGGAAACCTAAAATGACTGAAGCATACGAAACACGATGAAGATGGTAGAAGATGAAGAGACCCACATAGGAGTTTATAAGCCATGTTTGAAATCTTATACATCATCTTTGGGATTTCGGGAATCAATAAAAGGTGCAGACTGCAGTGTACAAGACTAGAAAGGCAGGGACACTGATTGGGAAGAAGCTATTGCAGTGGCCTAGGTGAAAGATGTTGGACTCAATGGCAATTGAAAGAAGCATAAAGATCCCTGAGATACTTAGACAATAGAATTGAGAGCTCTGATTGTGGGTGGTCCACTTTACTTGTGGCTGACTTTGACTTCAACTGCTGTGTTATAAGGTAAAAAAAATAATTAATTCTTTTTATTAAGGTTTCTACTTACAAAAGGAACTGGTTCATTTTTGGATTGGTTGAGTATGGCAGAGACTGCTGGTTGTCCCACACCCATTCTCCTCTCCTTTATTAGTAATAGAGAACCCCTCATTTTTAGCTTGGCACATAGCTACCAGGAAAGAAGGCTATAGCTCCCAGTCTACCTTGCATCAATCTGTAGCCATATGACTAACTTCTGCTCTGTGAGCTAGAAACAGAAGTGTGCTGTATGGTTTCTAAGAAGTATCTATAAAGGGAGGGGTTGTGACCTTATCCTCCTTTCTTCCAGCTGAATAATGTAGACTTGATGGCTGAAGTTCAAGCAATGATCTTGACCTAGAGTAGAAGCCAGATAAGTAGTACAGTGGCACAACAGGAGAGATGGTTCATCACATCAACTCTTGCCTTTCTGCTTACCTCTGGACTTCTTTCAGTAATAGCAAAATTTCTATTTTGTTGAAGTTATTGTTATTTGGTTTCCTGCCCTATGGTTCAGTACCTAATCCTAAAATATTACACTGGGAGTGCCAATTTTATAAATTTACCTGATGAATAAATTTCCTGAATATTTATATCTTTTGTGATGTTCAATATAAATTTAATGAGATTCTTCTTTAATTGGCCATGAAGATTTTATACATTAAAATTATAAAAATATAAATTTTTTACAGAATTAAAGAATATTTTAACCTAATAATTAGTGAACTCTAACTATTAATATAATCAAGGCACAATATGAGACATTGGAGATGAAACAGTCAAAACAAAACCAAACCAGAGCCCCTTCTCTAGTGGGGAAGACAGTTATTAAATAAGAAGTTTATATAATTCATACTAGCAGTCCCTCCTCCCTCCAAGTATAGATAAATTCTTAAGGAGAAACTTACAATGTAAAGAAAAACCCCCTTCTCTCAAAAAAAATTAGAAGACTAATTATCAGTAGACATGCTGACAAAATTGAGAACTAAAATTAATATATGATTAATGGGAAGCCTTTTAAATGTTATCATTGCTATGTGGTATTGAAATAGCTTTAAAAGACTTTAACCCTGCCCTGGCTGGTGTAGCTCAGTGGATTGAGTGCAGGCTGCAAACCAGACATCGTAGGTTTGATTCCCAGTCAGGGCACATGCCTAGGTTGCAGACCATGGCCCCCAGCAACCACACATTGATGTTTCTCTCTCTCTCTCTCTTTCTCTCTCTCTCTCTCTTTCTCCCTCCCTTCCCTCTCTAAAAATAAATAAGTACAATCTTAAAAAAAAGACTTTAGCCCTTATACAACTTGGTTTTATACATTTTTGCCACCAAAACACTTGATAAGGTATCAATTTTACTGTAGTAGTATAAATAAACTTTTCTTCAAAAAAACTTGACCAATCTATTTAATTAGCAAAATTACAGTTTAGCATATGTTACCAGAACATTTGGAAATTTAGGTCTAAACTCACGTTTGACTGCCATGGTGCAACTAAGTGATTTATTATTCTCCTTCTCCTGTTTACTGAAACACGTCCTACTTTATGATTTCAGTAAAGCAGGAAAAGGCACCAACATTTTTCAGTGCCTAAGCTGTCAGGAATAGACATCACCATAAGTGCTTCCTAAAATTAAGCATTTTTATGCTTTATCAGGTCTCAGACAAAGAAGACAACAAAAAACGCACTAAGTGGGCCATGAGAGTGACCGCTCGGGCAGCGGCTGTTTAATGCACGCGCTAATGGCAGGAGAAGCTTCTTCCTAATGTTCAAGCAGTTGCACTAGGAATATACTTCTCATGTTCTTTAAAGAGCTTTTCAAAAATGCTTGCACACATATACATTGACTAATAGAAAAGTCTGGACAAATGCCTTTAAATGTTGTTGTCATGGTTTCATTTCACAAAGTAAACAGTGAAGCTCAACATGATACTGAAGTGTTAAGTTCACCAAATGGTGTGTTTTTAAGCCTTGTCTCAGAACATAGTGATAGCATTTTTAAATTTGATTTTTCTTTGGGTGAAACTATGACTTTTATAAATCTGTACTCCCATATACAACCAATAAACATATTTATAATTAAATGCAGCATATCTTTATTCATGTTCTTAATATGCACATTACTAATTTTGTTTGAATAAACATATAAGTCTTTGAAATCCTAAAGGTAGCATTCTGAAGCTATATGAAGAATACAAGAAATCCAGGGGCCTTCTGAAAGTGAAAAGGCTAGTAGGGAAGCGATGAGATTATTGGAGGAAGGGAAAATGAACGTGTAAGATAATTATTATATTTCCATTACTGTAAGTAGCATGGCTTTTAAATCTAATTTAAAAAGATTTCAGATCTGGCTGGTGTGGTTCAGTGGATTGAGTGCCAGCCTGTAAATCAAAGAGTCGTCAGTTCAATTCCTAGTCAGGGCACATGACTGGATTGTGGGCCAGGCCCCCAGTAGGGGGTGCAAACAAGAGCAACCACACATTGATGTATCTCTCCCTCTTTTTCTCCTTCCCTTCCACTCTCTAAAAATAAATTAATAAATCTTTTAAAAATTAAATTAAAAAAATACCTCAGTGCTCTAAAAATATACAATTTAGAGTCAGAGTTTAAACCCAAAATCTGAGGAATAAGAGATGATGGCTACCTTTATTCCAATGAACTACTCTAATAGTGGATAAATGTTTCTAATTCTGGGGAAAAAAGCAATTAACTTATAGACATTTGCAATAAATTGAAATAGAAATCTATTTTATAATGTAAACACATTTAATGTATACCATCTGCATCCTTTCCAAATGAATGACACATACTATTTCCAAATGATTTATGCCATTTATTCATTTGTTTGACCTATATTTGATGAGAAATTTCCATTCTAAGTACTAGGAATACATCACAAAACAAAGTATTCAAACTTTTCTGAAGTCAAAGATGCTAATTTCTAGTAGACAATAAAATGGAGTAGTAAAAGATATTTGATGTCAGATGATGGTAAGTGCTAAAGAAAAATAAACAGGAACACTAAATAGAGAGGGTGTTTACTGGGAGGGTTTGTACAGTTTTCAATATAGTTGCCAGAGAAGGCATCAAGAACATGAGAAGGAACTATATACATATCTAAGAGAATGCATTCCACATAGGATGGACATCGTGATCAGAAACCAAGAGGTGAGAGAAAACCCTCATGTGTGAGCCTCAGCAAGACCACTATTATCCACCTGTGCATGTACATATTTCAGAATCCAGGGGGCTACTGTAAAAGTTAAATAGCTTACCTAACAGCACTCTGGTAAATGACAGAGGGGAGATTTTTAACTTAGTTTTGATACAATTTTCTTAGAGTGTGCACCTAGAGCTGAATGAACCTTCAGTATAATGAGATTAAGGCCTAACCCTTGTTATGCCTCAAGATTGTGGGAAATTCTTAATATTAGGTTGGCTCTGAAGTCTGATAAAAACTAGGCATGGAAATCAGCATAGGCAAGAGGAGGGGATTTAGTAAACCTTCCTTTGGTAGTCCTGGAGAACTACACAACCAGGAGAGTTTAGGTAAGAAGGGCCATTTCTGAGGTAACTTTGAAGTTAAAAAAAAAAATTCATGAATGTGGTTCCCGTTCTAAGAAATGTTTTTCCCAAATGGAAGACTTAATCAGGAGAAATTACATCACAAGAATTAGGAAATTTATTAATTGATTCATCAAATAAAATTCTACACATAGCATATACTGAATAAAAGGAATATAAAAATGTATGCTTTTGTCTTTAAATTTATGCAGTGGTTTTGTTCCTGAAAAGTTGAATATATTTCAAAAATATTTAGATCAAAATCAATTTCCTTACATGAAACAGGAAGAGTTTTTAGAACAGGTAGTGGACATTTTTTCTTTCTCAAAAACCAGATAGTATATTTGAGGTTTGGCAGGGCACATGTCTTCTGTCACAACTACTCAACTCTGCCATCATAGTGTGAAAGCAGCCATGGAAAATAGTGAATGAATGGGCATGGCTTTGCTCCAGTGGGTGAGATTTGGCTCAAGGCCTGCAGTTCCCCAGTCTCTTCTAGAAGGATAAAAGGATAACAGCCATAACACCTTACTATGAATAAAAAATAGCTTATTGAAGATTGTGACTATGTAAAGTGTTTATTCAGGATAAATATTTTATTTCTGAACTAACTCACAATGTCTCAAAGGATATTAGCCATACTCTCTCCATCATCTCCTATATAAGGATTCATGCTTGGACACACTCAGTATGTTCCAGAAATATTACATTCATTAATCTTACTGGCATTTCTATACATTCTTGTTCTAGGTCTTTTTTTTTTTAAGAAGTAGTCTTTTATAATGTAGCAAACAACCTTCATATTGACTGTGATAGTGATAGCTTTTTATTTTTTTCCATGCTTTTAACTTACAATTTCTAGTTTTAATGTTACTTAATTAAAATAATCCTTAATGAACATATCGATTCACAAAGCATAGTTTTAGACTATCCAAACAGTGTAGTCCTCTGGGAAGATGTAGGAGGAACACTACTTAGCATTGTGCTCCAAGTGGGGGGACCACTTTCTCTTGGCACACATACCACAGGACTTCGGCTGTCTCCCTGTATTAGTTAGGGCTTTCTTGTCTACAAGTAGCAGCAACCCAACTCAGACTGGTTAAAACAAAATAGAAAAACCTTTAGAAGAATACTGAAGTATCTCAATGAACAACCAAGCTGAACTATAAGCCAAAATGTAGCAAGGCTTGAGGTACAGTTAGAGCTACAAGCCTGAATACCATCAAGATTCTCAAACCCCTCTCTGCTTACCTTGATATTGACTTTATTCTTCTCTTTATCTACACATTAAATTTCTCTATAGTCAACAAAAAACAGACTTTTTAAGAGTACCTGAGTTTTTTTATGGGGAGCTGTCCACTGGCCAATGAACTGTGCTGGTGAGGAAATTCCTCAGGCTATGAAACTTGGGATAATCAGAATTAGGTTCTCTTTAGTGGTTGAATCCGTAAAGTTATGTTAGAAGTCCACCTTTGAGTCCATCAACTCTCACCAAGAAAATAGGGCCAATATAAATGTGACATTTCTTAAGGGGGCTCTATTCATCAAAGGGGAAAAGTTGGTTCCAGGAAGAATGAGAGTGTTATGTAGTAAATCAACAAAGAACGGACTGACAGTGATCAGATGGGAGTAGGAAGGGGAACAATGGGAAAAGAAGGGGAAGGGGCAAGTCAAGGAACATGAATAGAGGACTCATGGGCACAGACAATGGGGTGGGGATTGACTATGGGAGCAGGTAGAAGGGGCAGGGGAGAGCAATGGGGAAAGTGGTGGGACAAATTCATAGGTTTGTTCTTTGTTCAGAAAATTGAAATCATATTTTAAAAAATAATATAAATCCATGTTATTGACCATCAGTGCAGAAGTAAATAAGAATTCTTAACCGTTTCATGTATGACTAGTGAATAGCCCTTTATCCTTTGATTTACTCTATTATTCCTCTGAATTTAAAAAGTTCGTATTTCCAACTATTTTTTAAGAAAATAGTCTATGATGAGAAGTCTACTACAAACTTCTAAGAGGTCAGAAGTACTAAGTGTTGTGACAGTGTAAGATATAATATGTAATAAATTTGCCTGCAATTAAGTATTCAAAATTTACAACTTTTCTAGTATCTTTATTGCCAGTATGAATTATTCATTTAGATTTAACAAAATAGAATTTTAAAAGTACTTCTAATTTAAATAAGTTGTGTAATATAAGTAATATTATATTATTATTATATAATAAGCTACTTTTGGATAATCTCATTTCACATCTATTTGTGAATGTAATCATTCAAAACAAACTAACAAAACAAATAATTTTTGTAATTAAAGTTTTTAACACTAAATTTGATGACAAATAATAGTTTAGAAAAATTATGGGTTCATAAATTTGTTATAAAATATAATTATTTTACCTCAATAGAAAACTTTTAAATATGTGTGCATGTACATATAATGAATATACATTGAGTTTTTATTCTATGGGCAATACTCTCACAAAAATTAAATACTAAATCAACTAAGTTTGACAAACACTAATGAAAAGTGTTCTCTCCTTTTCCTCACTCCACCCTCTAAGACAGGGTTGCTCAGAGAATGGTTTTGCAACCAGCAACATCAGAATCACCTGAGAATTTGTTAGGAATAAAAATTCTGTGCCTACCCAAGTATGAATCAGAAACTCCAGGAGTGAGGCCCAATAAACTGGATTTTAATAAGCTCTCCAGGTGGTTTTGAAACAGCTAAAATTTGAAACTACTGGTCTAGAAAGGCACAATTTAGCATTAGTATCTGTTTATCATCAGATTGATTTTATATATTAGAAGAATACCATAAAATGTTGCATGTGGGCTTATTTTTTCACAAAATACTTAAATATATGCATAAAATAAACAGGACATTTTTCTAAAACAACAACAAAAAGAACTTTTCTTTATAGCAGTTTTTACTAAACTGGGAGTACTCCATTTACTCAATACAAGAGTATAATTTGGTAGTAACCTTTTATAAGTAACAATGGCTGAACCAGGCATGGGATTAGCAGAGATCCTAGTTTGAAAGCCCAGCCTAGATTGGGACTTGCCTTCACCAACAGGAGAAAGCCCAAACTCCACGAAGCGGAACACAATGCTACCGCCACTATGAGAGATCTGTTTTTATTGGGACAGAGGTATATTGGGAGGCTTCTTGGTCTTTTTTTTTTTTTTTTAAGTCAGTCTAAGAAACCTCTGTCTGAATTCCTGGTTCCAATATAGGCCTGGAGCCAGGCCTCCTGAAGTCCGAGAGGTCGGTACTTCCCAAGCTTAGCTGTTGATCTGAATCTATTGGGTGAATATTTTCAAAATAAAGCATCTCAAATCTCATCTCAAACACCCTAAGTCTGTAGCCCCAGGGACCTTGGTCATGAGGAGCAGCTGGGTACCATTTCTTGGCCCCGTCAATAAATACACTGGGTAGTCATCCTATACTTCTTTCTCCATCTCCCTAACTCTATTCAGTTGCCTTTAGGCAGCTTGTATGGTTGTTCTTCCTCAAGAATTTTCTACATTTGAGTCCACTTCATGTGTTCTCAACTTAGTGGGTAAATCTATTTTTAGCTCCTCACTTCTCCCAGTCTTTTCTGGTCTAAGACGGCCTACTTTTAACTCTCAATTTGACCCTGGTTAACTTGTAAGTTCATCTAAATTTAACTAGCCATGCAAAAGGTTACCTACCCTGCACTATCATTTTTTTCTACCCTATGGTAAGATTTCATACCCTGTACAAGAAATGAACTGGGCAAATATAAGATTTGAAGATTTGAAGAGTTGAAGAGGGATCACAGAATGCTTAATTTGTATTCATAGATTATTTATCTTTGGAATCTAATTTTCTTTCCAAGATAATGGGTTATGTATAAAGTTAAAATATCTTTTAGTAATTATGAATAAATTAAAATAGAAATTTTACACTGATGAAATGAATTGTGTCAAAAGTAAAAATTGAATAATATAAGAAACTGGTATACTCATCCTCACAAAGCTATACTCACATAAGAATGCATAAGCCATATGCTCACAGAATCCAAAAAGTAAAGGCTTAATAAAAATATGTCCAAATATGCTTTGTGCTTTGCTGAATGTAAATGCAAACAGTAATAACAACTTGACAAAGAAACTTTTCAATATTTCAGAAACTACATCCCATCTTTTAGTGCAATATCTGTTCAATTGATTCAGAGGTGCCTGTTAAAAGCCCAAGGTCCCTATACACTTAGCAAGGAGATGAAATGGCATTGGTCTCTGCTTTCCTTCTACCTCAAACTCTCAGCCACAAAGAACTATGCTCTACCAGGAAAAAATAAAAACAGATAAACAAAAATGCCTTCCACCAGCTATATTTATATGCAAGTTTAAATAGATTTAAAAAGCCCCAGGGTAAACAACACTCCACATAATGGCAACACAGTGATGCACTTGACTTTAAATAATGTTCAAGTCAAATAAATCATTTAACAAGTATTTATCGCACATCTACTATGTGGCCAGTTCTGGGTTCGGTAACACTCAGAGATATAAAAGATACAGTTCGTGCAATCAGAAAAGTCTGATCCATACATGGATACAAAAATTACTCATGACAATAAGAAAATAAGGAAAGACCACTCACCCTCCAAAATGAGGCATCAGAGGTTGTGGCAGAGGTGAAAGTACCAATTGGGAGAGAAAGCAATTGTCAGGATGGCTAGCATCCTCTTGGAAAGCTCCACAGTACTGAGGGATTTTAGGTAGGCCTCTAAGAGCTTCAGGTCTCAAACAGGCCTAATCAAAGGATAAGGCACAGCACACCATTTTCTCCTCATCTTCGCCTACACTTGTTGTTTATTGATTGATTGATGATAGCCATTCTAACAGGTGTGAGATGGTCTTTCATTGTGGCTTTAATTTGCGTCTCTCTGATGATTAGTGATGTTGAGAAACTTTTCATATGTCTGTTGGCCACCTGTATTTCTTTTTTAGAGAAGTGTCGATTCAGGTCTTCAGCCCACCTTTTAATTGGGTTGTTTTTATGGTATGTAGTTGTCTGAGTTCTCTATAAATTTTGGATATTAATACCTTATCATATGTAATGCATTGTTGTTAGGAATGCAGGTTAGTGTGACTACTATGGAAAACAGTGTGGGGATTTCTCAAAAAATTAAAAATAAAATTGCCATATGACCCAGTAATTCCATTTCTGGGAATATATCTGAAAGAATCCAAAACATTTTTTGAAAAATTGTATGCACCCCTATGTTCATTGCAGCATTATTTATAACATCCAAGCTATGGAAGCAACCCAAGTGCCCAGCAATGGATACGTGGATTAAAAAGCAGTGGTGCATATTCATAGTTTTCAATGGAGTACTACTCAGTCATAAAAAGGAATACAATCTTAACTTTTGCGACGGCATGGATGGACCTAGAGAGTATTATGCTAAGTGAAGTATGTCAGACATAGAAAGACAAATACTATATAATTTCACTTATTTGTGGAGTCTAAATAACAAAATTTACAAACAAAATAGAAACAGACTATAGACATAGAGAACAGACTTACAGATGACAGAAGAGAGTTGGGGGCTTGGTGAAAAAGATGAAGACATTAGGAAATACAAACTGGTAGTTTGATAATAGTCAAAGATATAAAGTACAGCATAGGGAATATAGTCACTGATATTGTAATAACTATGCATGGGGCCAGGTGGGTACTGGAAATATAGGGGAGGGGTCCAACCTATGAAATATGTGATTGTCTAACCACTACGCTATGCATCTGAAACTAGTAGAGGATAGTATTGAATGTAAACTGTAATTGAAAAAAAACTTTTTTTACAAAGAACAAGGCATTATAAGCAGGAACAATAATATACAGAGATAAGAGGTGATAAGGAGCAGGAGCCTAGCAAGCTGGAAGCACAGGATTTATTTTCAGAGCAATAGGAAGTATTTAAGGCTATTACCTTGAACATTTTAACCACAATAGATATTTCAAGCTGTATTGGAAACTCAGTTTCCTGCTCTTAGCCAAATGCTGTTGGAACGTCTCATAAATTAACTTAGGAAACATAATTTTTAAATGTTCTGAAGATGCCTTATGGCAGCAATATTATTTCCAAATAAGCCCCAAGACTTCTTTAAAACCAAAGCAAAAATGACTATTTTGATTTTTTAAACTTAAAATGAAATATATACACCAAATTATTTTTATAAATATACATTTTTTTTCAAAAGCCCTTTCCAATTTACTATTAAAATGATGACTCACAATTTTTTCAGATGTAAGTTTGACCAATAGATGTTGTGAAAGTGTATACTCAGCTTCCAAAGTCACAGCATTTCTCAGTAGGTGTGTTTTAGGATTCACCATTTTCCCCAGGCTGACTTAGTCTTTCTCTGTTCCATTGTCTCAACTTATGTACTATGTTCTGCTGAACAGCTTTAGAATTGAAAGTAAATAATTTGAAGACCTCCTTTAATGTTAAACATCTGATTTTTTCAAACGGGATACTTTTATTTTATAGAATAATAGCCACAGAAATGCACACTCAATATTAAGCTTAAGTAAGTGGGTTCAAGAAGGTTGCAGGGTATTAAGAAAAATAAAAAATGGGCCAATAGGTAAATGTGTAAGAGGAGAGACATCTGGACTCCCAGAAAGGTAAAATAAATCAGATTGGTGAAAGGAGAAGCACAACTCTGGCTGTATTTGGGGAGGCTCACACATACCAGAAAAAATATGCACAGGTAAAGACTATTTTACTCTAATCAGATATGGACTAGAACAGAGCTCTTTAAACTTGAATGTGTGAATCACATGGGGAATCTTGTTAAAAAGCAGATTTTGATTGATGAGGTCTGGGCAAGCACTGAGTTTCGACAAGGGTACTTGACTATTTGGAGTGGAAACCCAGATGAGCACGATCAGCATCACCTGAGCACTTGTTTGGAATGCATATTCTTAGGTCCCAACCATCTCTACACAGAATCTGAATGATTAACAAGATCTCCAAGTGATTCCAAGTTTAAGAAGCATTTAAAGCAGAGCTGGGCTACTGACAGTGACAAAATTATCCTGGTTGACAGGGGATGTTCCCAGTTTTAGAACTAAAAGTTCCCTGTTTGGGGAAATCCCTCAATCCCAGACAAACCAGGATGAGTTGATTGGTCATCCTAGCTACTGGTACCAAAAATGGGGCTGAGTTTTCTGTGCATGCTGCCGTGTTTTAAAGGTCATGGCTATGATATAGCACAATTAGCATATTGCTTCATGTCTTCTGCCTGCTGCATAATCCTGAGCAAATCACTGCCCCTTTCTAAGGCCTGTTTTCCTTACCTATGAAAGGAAAATGATATTTACCACACTGGGTAGTTTTAAGAATTTAATAATTTCTAATTGAGCATGGTCTGCATACAAAAAGAGTTTTAAATGTTAGCTATCGTTATGGATGGTTCTATCATGAAATAAAGTACTGGCATCTCTTTATTTTCAGTGCTATCAGCATGACTGATATAATTACCTGACTATAATTATGGATTCTGGCTTTGACTCAGCATAAAAAATAAAAGAATGAGAAGAAAACAGAGGGAATAGAGGAAAAAGAATGAAGAAATTGTGGGTGATGGGAAGGATAAATAGGTTAACGGTAATACCTATTGAGTATTTATAGCAGAGGGTTGGAGGTAGGTTATTCTCATTGCTTTATATTTTGCAAGTCTGTTCTTGAGCTGCAATGAGAGAGATGGAATAGTTGTGACAGAGATTGTGTGTCTGGCAAACTTGAAAGTATCTACTATCTGGACTTCCATAGTAAAAATTTGTCAATTCCTGATCTATGGGACCTTAGCAAGACTTTCAAAAAGATCACATGGCATATTCAGGCTAAGCAAGGGTTGCATATACTTCTATTGTAGTACCACACTGTATTGACATATGTGCTTATTGATCTGTCTTCCTCTGATGAACTAAATGCTCCTCAAGGGCAGGAATCATGCCTTATTTATCTTTCTGTCTCCAAAGCCTAACAAAGAAAGTGGTTCATAAAACTTGGTCAATAAATGCAATGTGGAACTGAACTGAGCTACGAGTCGAAGTTTATGTATATTACATATTTTAGATGATGGGAGGTCAGTGAACTGGAAGATTAATTTATATTTCTTTTAATAGGTACTAGATCCTCTGGTGAAAGCTGACTTATGAGCTAACAGGTAATTTGTTATTTTTATGTTTTTCAAATATACCTATCTGACATACCAGTGAAAGGTAATTACAGTAAGTCTAAAACAAGAAGTTCTCCATTTGGAGTGAGAAAGCATTTTTGCATTCTCCTGCAAAATCTGAGAAAGCTTATGAAGCAAAAAGTTATGTATAAAAGTAATAGTTTAATAACTTTAAAATTGAAAAATACCTGTGTCCAAAGCTTGAACACCCTCAGTCACCATTATGCATGCACTTTCTGTAGCTAATTAGCCAATGGTACCCTAAGTGCTTATAAGGTGCAATTCAGAAGGCTGACTTCCAAATGTAAAACTACCAGTATGTTTTAATATCAGGAAATATTATGTCCAGTGACACTAATTAAGGTATAATTCCATGAATAACTGATGCATTTATGAGTATTGCAAGAAATATGCTTTCTTCAGTAAACTGGAGTACACGAAACCAAAATATTTCCAATAAATCTAAAGAATGTCAAGGCCAAGACTCCTCAAGTAAAGCACGTACAACATAAAAAGACAATTCAACAAATATGTCTTTGTAGAAGTAATTGGAAAATACTTACCTTTTAAACATAACATTCTCCCTTCTGGCTAAAGCCATTGGTCTGCTTTTTAAGGTTAATAAACTTAGTTTTGGAAAGCTTTTACAATATCAGACAACTGGACTAAAGAAAATATATTGCACTTATGTGAAATTTCTAGACACAAAATAGAGTGGATGCATTATCAGTATACTATTTTGCTCCAATGCAAAAATAGAGATTGAGCTCTTTAAACACTGAAAAACTAGCAGTAAATTTATCAACAGCAATTTTGCTTTTACTTTTATTTTTAAAAAATTTAATTAAATGTTTTGGCTGCTTACAGTCATAAAGTTATAGTCTTTAAATTGATATTCATCAGGCTGGATGAACTCTATAGATATTACATTTTTCTTGTGATAGTTCAGTATTTCTACAGGTTGATGCATGGTTATTTCTAATAGTTGATTATTCCTGCTAGCATAAGCAGATACAATTTGATGGTAGTTTCAAAGACAGGGTTTTAGTTATAACCTACATATATAAGTAGATTTAAAATAAAGGTTTTGTCTAAAATGGAGATATATATTATATTTGTGCATTCTGACCAAAGAAGAGCCTCCTTATGTTGAAATATTGCTTCACCTTTAGATATTTTAGTAAATGCTGGTCCAATGTGCAGATTGTTTTTAGAATTAATATGGAAGTTTATAAGCTAAAAATGGACAATAATAATGTTTTGAATATGAAGTTAAAACCTGTCAAGGTTTTGTTTCGAGTTCTGTTACCTGCCCCAAAATTCAGTGATGGAGATCAGTGAACTACAGATGGGGAAAGCTCAGTTAAATCTTTGGATTTGCTTTCTGCAAGGCCTTGAAGGAGTGTCCAACCCATGGCCTGCATAAGTGTTAGCTGCTATTTTTACAGAAATGAACCAATTAATAATTCACAATACTCAGATACCTATTTGCTTTTGAAAGTTAAAAATAAAAATAAGATAGTTTTCAAATTATGTCATTCATGACAACTAGCACTTTAATACTGCCAAAGTATAAAGCATGAAGATAATCTTAATGCAAGAAAATATAATTAAACACACTGGCTCTGTCGTCTTCACCAATCCTTAGCACTAATTTTTTTGCTCTTATCTTTCTTCTATGATTTCTGTTTATATCTACCTCTTTTGTCTTCTATGAATTTAACTTTCTCTCTTTTTGCTGCTGGTTGCCTTTATCTCTCTGCCACTATTGACAATAACTGATTAAGGGAACAAATAAAAATCAATGGGGAAAAAAGCAGGCATTAGAATAAGTTTGCTTAATTATTAAGACTCTGCTGATTTTAATAAGCTAGATAATTGGTAGACATTCACCTCAAGAGGAGGGAGCAGTGTGCCCAGGTGGGCAACTTCAAAACGTTCCAGGTGCTGGAACCTGAACTCAGTATGTTTTAGAAAGAAAACAAGAAGTACAGGTAAATTAAGCTATTTAATTAAAGATTGGGCAATTTATATTACATAGAAACTATAAATACATCTGGTTTCCTTAACATTCAGTAGGCCTTCATACAAAGATTACTTGCTATGCTCCAGTGGGATGCACAACTGCATCTTCTGTGCCCTCTCTTCCTTCCCAATTCTTTTGAACCCCCTCGTCCCAGAACACAGAGTAAATTAAAAGCATCTCTAGTTCAATATACATGTTTTTATATGTTACTGATAGTCACAAAATACTGCCTCTTTTCTGGATTACATAAGTAATCCAGATAGGGTTTATTATTAGATTTCAAAATAAATGACTACTTCTTTACATTTTTCACTAGCGTTGTTTTCTGTCATAACATATGAACAATTTAAAGGTTAAGATTTAAATCATGGATTTTACAAATCCCAATTGATATGCAACTTGGCCAAATACAAGTTGATCTAGTAGAAATTTCTGTAATACGTTTTTATTTCATTCTTTAAGAGCAACTTTTAAAGCCCTATGAACAATCCATTACTCATTACCTGTTGTATTCTGAGAAGTATAATTGAGGTCAGAAAATTATGTGATGAAAGTACAGGGTCTGAAAATCCTGCAATTCATCAACACAAAAGAACAAGAAAACCAACACAAACAACTTTCTCCACTTGAATGATGTATTTGTTCGTTAGGAAAAAAAAAGTTAGGGGAAGTTTTCCTATTTTGGGAGACAAAAGCTGAATTCCTTCAAGTTATAAGCTCAGTTTTCATGAGATAAATATTTAATTTTCTAAACCAACAAAATAAAAATGCATTTATGAAATTAAGAAGATTACTCCCATTATGACATTGGAGACAGAGATAATAATCTACCATCTTTACTTTTAACCAATTGGCTTAGCTGCATCATTTCATCTAAAATGACTTCTCTGAGAAATAGTCACTAAAAAGAAAATGATGCAGTTTTAGGTATTATGTCATCATGCTTTTTTGTCATTTGTTTTCCAGTTACTTTTTCCTCCTTGCCTTTCCACTTTGTCCTTAAACTGCCACATTCAGTATATGCTATAGAATAATGCAAACACCGAAGCACACAGGCAAAGAATCGCCACTCATTCTGGCTCCTAACTTCTGATAGGTCTGGGGCAAAAGAAACTTTTAAGTAGTGCTTGCCATTGATAAGTGATGAATATTAGAAAGAAACCGTGAAAAGAATAGTTGAGTAGCTTAAGCAGGTAAACAAACATTGTACGAACTATATAAATTAAGAATAATTAGTAGAAAAATAAGATATATTAAAAATAAGATCTATCTTTCAATTAAATTAAAATTTTGAAAATTTCTAAACTGAAATTGACTCAAGTTAATAAAATCACAATCTGGTGAGAAAATTCACATTGCATTCTTTTATATTAACCAAACAACTGGATAGTCACTCCACAGATGAAATCCTGTAGTTTTACATCAGCAGATCTACATTTGTGGTTTTCTCTACCACTTTATAGAAGAAAGTATAACTGACTAGTTTCTATCACTGTCCATTTTTGCTATATATACTCTTACCTATTGGTCTGTGCCATTTTAATTTTCTTATGTCTTATTGATCCCTAAAGCAATGGAAGAGTATAATTTGCAGAAGTAAAACCTATAATGTTAATAAAATTCAGAAATTTAAGTGTCAAGCAACATTTGATACATGTGTACATGTGTATGATGTACTTATTCTAAAAATGATCATTGCTAACCTATAAAAATATATGATTAATTTGGCTTTTCAGTTGCTACACTTTTTAATTAAATTTATGTGGGTTACATTGGTTTACAAAACCATACAGGTTTCAAGTGTACAACTCAATACATCATCTGCATACTGAATCATTCATCCATCACCCAAAGTCAAGTCCCTTTCCATCCCCATTTACCCCTCTTTGCAGGCCTCCACCTACTCCCTTCCCCACTTTCCCTCTGGCTGTCACCACACTGTTGTCTTTGTCTATGTGCTATATACATGTGTGTTCTTTCTTTCTTTTGCTTAATCCTTTCACCTTCTTTCATCAGTAGTTACATTTTTAAAGTGTTAAGAATGTTTAAAGATATGGAATGCTATGGAGGGATGACAATTAAGTGAACTGTTGCTTCTGATTTTATGCCCACAGTACTTTCCTCCCTCTTCTCTTGAGAGCCTTCGTAGCGCTCAGCCAGTCTTTAACACAAATTTTGTTGGAATTAAGTATTCATGAACACCAAACCAAATACTATTTCCAGTTACCAGGACACCAAAAAAATATGTGGACATAAACCTACTATTTTTAGACATTTTTCCTGGGTTTCACACGGTTATAACTAGACACACACACACACACACACACACACACCATTTCATGTCTACTCAGAGCCTGTGAATATGAGCTTATTTAGAAATAGTCTTTGCAGCCCTGGCTGGTGTGGCTCAGTGGATTGAGAGCCAGCCTGCAAACCAAAGGGTCAATGGTTCGATTCCCAGTCAGGGCACATGCCTGGGTTGTGGGCCCTGGTGCGGGGCATGCGAGGGGCACCCACACCTTGATGTTTCTCTCCCTCCCTCCCTTCCCCTCTGTCTAGAAATAAATATAATCTTTAAAAAAAAGAAATTGTCTTTGCATATGTAATCAAGGTAAAATGAGGTAATACTGGAATAAGTAGGCCTAAGTAGGCCCATAACCTAATAAACTTGATGTCCTAAAAGAGATAAAGTTGCACACAGAAACAGAGACATACTAACAGAATACCACATAATGACAGATTCAGACCAGAATGATGTGTCCACAAGCCAAGAAATACCAAGGATTGCTGACAACACTAAAAACTAAGAGAAAGGTATGGAACAGAGCCTCCCCTGGAGTCCTCAGAAAAGAGAAGATACTGCCTTACCATCTTGATTTTAGATAAACAGCCTCCACAACTGTAATAATATAAGTGTCTGTTGTTTTAAACCACCCAGTGTGTGGTACTTTGTTTCAGCAGCTCTGGGAAACTAATATACATATTATTTTTTATGTTCCTTATTTTTCTTATCTCTTCCTAGCAATGATTCATGCATTTTTATGTGCAGGCAATACCCTAATACTTATCTCTTCAGACAAGAATCCTCAGCAGAAATGAAGCTTTCTTCAGGAAGGCCACCTGAGTCACCTCCTCCGAGAAGTCGCCCTTGATCTTTGTTACTTGGGCAATTCCCTTATAAATCAGTTTCTCATATCATATATATCTTTTCCCATTACATTTGGTACAACTGCAATTTTATACTTTGCTGGGGATATGGTTAAGGGGCATGGGGATGGCAAACAGAAGCAGATCAAGTATCTGTTCTCTTGGAAGCTTCTCTTCATGTCCCTGAGACAGACTCACGTTTGTGTGAGTCTCGCCCCACCAGCCCAGAATCTATTCCTTCCTGGCTCATGGTAGGGAGAAAAAATTGTGAACAATAAGTGAATATTAATGTCTTCTAATGTCCCCAATCACAAACTCTTATTTTTCCCTTTGAATCCTCATCACATTTTTTTTTATTTTTAGAAAATCTCTCAATACACTTATTTCTTTCTTATAGCTTTTACTGTTTCTCATCGTAGGGTTTCTTAACATGAAAGGTTAGGGAGGGAGGATCTGTTTGCTTTTGCCAAAATAAATATGTCTGATCTCCTCCTCTCCCAACCCAGTGAGATTCTCCCAGGGGAAGAGAATACGGATGAGTGGGTTTTTGTTTTTGTTTGTTTGTTTTTAAAGCTTCTTCATGTGCTTTATAGTCCCCATTCTCCTCCTCTCTGGCAGAGGACACTGGACTAGAAAAAAACACAAGACCCAGTAAAGGGTCCCAGAGCTTTTATTCAAATAAAACAGGCAGAATTGTTTATATACTATTTTTCTGCATGCCCATCTAAAAAAAAATTCTAATTCCTATGATTACATGTTCAAAGAGATATTTCTCTGCTAGGTGATACCTGGAGGCATGGATGACTAGATTTTGATATAATCCTCTTTATTGTCATTCCAAAGTGAACTAATATGCTCTTTAATCAGTACATTTTATTCAGTTTCTAAAAGCAAACGGTAATATTTATACTTTGAATATCAGTTTTTGTAAGAAAAAAATTTTTAAGAAGTTTCTTATTTTAGAGCCATTAAAAATTGAAGCACCTACTTACAAATCTAAGGAATAATCTGTAAGAAATTAAGGAGAAACTATAAAAATCAAGTCTCCAAAATAAATTACATTTTTTGTTAAAATAAGGATAAAGGGCATTGAGTTAGTATAAATGGAAGTACAGTAAATAAAAACGTGCAAGAAGGACATCTTGACCAATATTAGATATTATCTGCACCAAAAATATATGCATTACCTGGTGAGTTTAAAATATTTGTTGGATTTGGAAACAGACAAGAAAACTTTCCTAAACAGTTTATTTTTAGTAAACCCAAGAAATTACATTTCTTCAAGTCAGCAATGATCTTATCACAACCGATCCTTACTTTTTTTGTTGTTCTTATTCCACAATAACAGAAAATTCAATCTTCAAGTTCATTCATAAAGAGTTGTAGGTCAAATTCAGAAAGTTTAACAGTGGTTATCAGAGCACTAAATACAGAAATAACACAATCATAAATCCTAATTATGCTTAAATAAGTTTGGGTCACATTCATTGCCATATCTTCAGGTGTATTTTGTTAAACCTTGAACTAAATTTTCATAAGTCACAGATATAAAAATTAATTGTTCCAACAGATCATTCTAGGAAGCTAACTGTGCAATTTGCTATGACATTGCTTAGTAAACTATCTTTTATTTTATAATTTGCATTTTTTCAGGTCAAGTTTAATATTAATTGCTTTTCAATAACTCAGATCTACTGCCCGATAAAGATGTACAGAAAAGGACAAGAAGCATTGCATTCATAAGGATGTTGTCTTTCCTGGAGGTTTTCTCTAATCATGTGCAAAAACACACAGTAATCTTACACATGGCACTTAATTTGAATGCTAATGTTTCCAAGCATAATACTAACTGATGGTAAAGATCATTGCGTGTCTGTTCTTTCAAGTGTACAATAAGACTTGTGCTCTACTGTTTTAAATCAATGTATTCTCAAGGACAGCCTTTACGACTGCTGTCTCCACACAAAAGCATATTTTAATTGTTTATTCCTTTCTAGCTCCTTTCTCCTTCATGTGTCTTCCGGCTTCTTGTAATTTTGCATATAGGGTGATGAGTTTTAGAATAAAATGCAGGACATATCTGATTATACCAAATGGCAGCTGATGTTCTTATACAAAGTTTAAATAATGTGCCAAGTGAATGAAATTAAAATGACTCAAAAGAATATACTTCCATAAATATAAGTAAAGCTTCCAAGTCTATTTTCTCCTCATCATTGAGCAATTAAATGACTTCAGTGTTCAAATATGAGTGCCAGGAATGTGGCCAAGTATATGTCATTCTTATAATATTTTCATAATTTTGACATATCATGGCATTATCTGGATTGCTAATACAAATTTAAATATTTATTAGATTCAATTTTAAAATTTAAATATTTATTTAAAAAATTGTGTGGCACTTTGTATTACAAAATACAAATTTGTAGATAACCTAAGAAGAAATACAAAAGAAAATGAAACAATAATATTAAATTTCAAATGAATTTTAAATCCTCACAGCCAGAATGCAAGCTCTAGGAAAGCAAGAATTTTTCTTTTATTCACTATTTTACCCCCAAGCACTTACAAAAGTACCTTTCACATAGTTGCTACCCAATAAAAAACGTATTAAATAAATAAAGAATAAATATACTGGAAGGTAAGTTGAAAAATATTAATTACTTTTGTGCATCTCTGTTCCAGAAAACTAATTCCCTAAATCTTAAGTTTTTTTTCTCCCCAATAAAGCTTTTGTCCATCTCAGCAAAGAAAGTTCTTGTAACACATTATAGAAACTGATATTTGTGTATAGTATGTACATAAATGCTCTCATTTGTATTCATTGTAATATGCTAACTGTACTGCAAACAGGATTCTGCAATGCTGTTGTTTAAGGTTATATTATCAGAATGTAATTGTTCAGTAAAGTGCAGCAATGCAACTTCCACGTTGACGAAAGCTCTACAGTAGTCTCTCTCTCGCTACTGACTGCAAACAGTATCATTTGCAGAGATTTAAACAACACGGACACCTGGGTCCTCTGGCCAATCAAATTAGAATTTACTGGGAATAGGGCCAACCATCAGCATTGTTTTAAAAAAAAACTCCCCAAATGATTCAAATGTTCAGACAGAGTGAAGAGCCACTGATTTAGCAAGACAGCAGTGAAAACCCATTTGTTTACTTAGAATCTGATGCCTATATCAATCTTGAGCTTTTAAACTTTATCCTATCTTTATACAACCTAGCTTTTTCCTGATTTAACAACTTTTGAAAGTTTTTCTCAACTTTCCGTATATACAGTTTTAAAAACCTATCCTTATTTAAAACTATCTTCTGAAAATCAATCCCTCACTTTAATTTGTTTTATAGAACTTCTATAAAAACCTTCCAACTATATGTATCTAATATTTTTGGAACTGAAACTTTCTGAATTGATTTAGAAAATGATATTTATTTCCTATGAGACACAAAGCTTCATTTTCTCATCTGTTTTCTTTGGCTCAAGATCTGTAGTGGATACCAGTTAAATTGTACACTGCATATTGTAACAGATGTTTCAGACATGACAATGTGATGGTGAGTAGCCCACCATTGTACCAATATGATCAGATGACACAGCAAAAATATTCTAGGTTGCCAATAACTTAAGCAACATTAAATCAATAGTTTCAATTTAGGACTACAGGGAGGAGCCTCTGATGGAGGTGTTACTCAAAGGGACGGAAGTCTGCATTGACAGAAATTACTCTGTTCTACATCTACTCCAAGATCCATCATTTAGATGATGCTCTGTTCTATCATTATGCAAATTGATTTACTTACATATTGGATATGATACACCATATTTCCATGGTGTATCATGGAAATACACCATGTATTTCCTCTCTTCACCTTCCCATAACTTGCCTTAGAACCCCAAAATGGCTTTTCCTTTGTTTAACCAAAAATGGCTTATAAACCTCAATCCTCTGGCTCCCTCCTCATTTTGTTGTGAAACTGCCACATATATGTAGTTAAATTATTTTCCCTCTCTTTTTGATCTGCCTTTTTATTGAGTTGAGGGCCCCAGCCACTGAACCTAGAAGGTTAAAGAGAACAAGGTTTTCCGGCTATACAGTTTCTCTATGAGTATGGGCAAACTGAAATAATATTGCTATTATTTACCATTTTAAATATTTAAAGAGAAAAAGTAAGGTTTTTGTTGTCATAATTTAAGACTTGTTTACAAATTCTAAAATTTACCCTAGGGCTTTATTTTTGTCTTTTATGAACTAATGAATACAAATTTCAAATAAATCTTCAGTTTTAAATACAATTTAAAGTCAATGTATTTTTCACTAACTTTTGAGAGCTGCAGCTTTTTAAAAATGCAATTTTTAGATATAATGGATGTGATTAAAACTGCAGTTAATTAATTAAAAAAAATAAAGGGCATGTAACATATATTAAATCCGTAACAAAATGAGGTGGAATTATTTACACCATAAGGAACAAGCTTCATATATGCATAAAAATGTGTCCCTATAAACATATTTTTGTTAACTCTAAATACCATAATTAGAAAATTTTACTTTCATTAATGAAAATTCTAATAAAATAATTATAAAAATCATTACTAATTTGGAAAAGTTAGGTTACCAATATAATCATCATTTTATAACTCATCCATATATCCAATCCACAAATGCCTCTTATATGGACTATTATATTAGGCTCTAAAAATACAGTCACAAATAAAACAGTCATTGCCATCAAGAATCTTAAAGATATGATGAAGAGTGAGATAATAAAATAGAAATTATAGTATGATAGAATATGATGGATAGCCTGAGGAGATCAGAAGGCAACAACTAAACTACAGTAGAAAAGCCACTCTAGTCTGTGGACTCACACGTAAGAGAGTGAGCTGTGCCCCAAGAAGTTGGATAGTGACCATACATAAAGTCGAATCCGTCACAAGAAGTCAAATCAGACAGGGCTTCTTGGGCTATAAAGAGTTTAGAAATTATCCTGAAAGTAATGGGGAGCCATGCAAAAATTGTTGAATGTTAGAAGCAGAGCATTGCTTAATTAAGCTTTATAGAATCCTAAAAGCCTACAAATGTATCACTTCAACAGTAATATAAGTATTTTTTCAATGACACTTTATATATGTGTATATATGTGTATACACACACACATACACACTGTGTATCATTCCTATCCATTAAGTTTGCAATATTCTTCTTTTTTTTTGGTAAGACAAATATATTTAAATTAACTGAAATAGATTGCTGTATCATTTTGTAATTTACATGCTATTTAGATAATTTTTAAAATGCTTGTATAAGACAAAAATCTTTCAATCACAGTAGGTCCTGGTCATTCTTTTATTGCAAATGTGATCAGCTGAAGCACATAGATTTGAACAAACAAGAGAAATATAGAGGACTACAGAGGAGAACAAAAGATTCTTGAAAGAAAATTATAGCTATAAGACAGGTCAAGAGAGCCAAAAACAATTCACTGAGAAATTCTGAAAAATGTCTTGGAAACTGTCTTAAGACATACTTTTTCTGTTACAGATTAAACAGGCAACATCTCATCTGAGAGATTGTGGGAGGCCGTTCTGTGTGGCGTGGGCCCAGGTCCCATTGGGAGATACACAGGACCCATGCACATGGATAGGTTTTCCCGTGGGGAATCAGGCCTGCAATGTACCTAGGCTGCTTTGAGACTTGCTTTTTGCTAAAACTCCCTCACCCTGAATTGAGGACATTTACTGCAAAGCAACTTCCTAAAAACCATGCTAAACCTCCAAGGATGAGTGTAACCAGTCCAACTACCTTTGCCTTTTCATTTACAAATATCCCTCTTCAGTGATGTGATTACCACCATCCTCTCCTTTGTTTTCTGTATAAGGTAACCACCAAGAGCGAGCCTGTGCATAGTTAATGAGGACTTTCTTGCAATGTGCCAAGTAAGACAATAAAAGCTCATTGGAGGTTTTTTGTTCCCCTTGAGAGAAAAGCCATGCCGTCCTTTTTCCTCCACAGGACTCGGTAGTCCATGTGAATTTGTCTTATATTTCATCCATAATGATGTGGACTCCACCAGCCGGGGTCCCCATCAAGAGATTACAGCCATCCCCCGCCCCTTCTTCTGTCTCTTTGCACCAAAAAGGAATAGAAGAAAAAATATTCTGATCATCCACGTGAAATATTTACTAGCCTGCAGAGATAGGAAGTAAAATTATTTATCATCAGGTAGCCTCTGATTAGTGTTTTTTTAAATCAATTAAACATTTGTCTACACAAAATTCATTAAATATAGAAAATTCCAAGGAAACTGTTGCATCATTTCTTGGGGTCTTCTTAAGCCTCTTAGATTCTCTAAAATGTAATTGCTTCCTTTGAAGAAGTATTGGTATAATGGGGTTTCATAATATACTAGAACACTGTAAAATTACATGTTTAATTGTATTTAAATACTAATGTCAATATGTTTTTTTAATATTTTATTTATTTATTTTTAGAGAGAGGGGAAAGGAAGAAGAGGGGGAGAGAAACATCAATGTGTGGTTGCCTCTCATGCACCCCCCACTGGGGACCTGGTCTGCAACCCGGGCATGTGCCTTGACTGGGAACCAAACAGCTGACCTTTTGGTTTGCACTCAACCCACTGAGCCACATCAGCCAGGATGACTAATGTGAAGTTTTAAGGCTTTTATCTTGGCTATATGGAAAAATAAATTCACCTTCCAAAGTTATTTATGACAGTGAATTTTTGTTATTTTTATAAAATATATATTACAATAAATATTAATAGGGCATGGTTAATCAAAATTAACAGATTTTCCCTGCCCATTGTCACAAATACAGTAAACTGACTATTAGCAAATTATTTCCTATACTTTGCAGTACATTTTCTGTTAGCTATGAATCTCTAATATCAAACATTCCTCTTAAAAATTATATTATAGAAAAGAGAATAAACTCTGAATAAATTACCTTTCAACCTAGAATAATAATTCAAATCTGACATTAAAAATAATTAAATAGTTTTAAATTATATGTAAACAGAAAAAGAGAAAATGGAAATTCTCAACTTAACATTTTCAACTCCGCTATATTTGCTGAACAGATGGCCATGCTGGATGCTAATGTCTACACTACCCAAAGCAGTTTATAGATTCAATGCAATGCCTATTAAAATACCAATGACATATTTCACAGATATAAAACAAACATTTCAAAAACTTATATGGAACCATAAACAACCCCGAATAGGCACAGCAATTTTGAAAAGGAGGATCAAAGTAGGAGGGATCACAATACTGGTATATCAGACTATATTACAAGGCCACAGTAATCAAAACAGTCTGATATTGGCATAAGAATAGACACATAGATCAACGAAACAGAACAGAGAGCCAAAAATAAACACATGTCTCTATGGTCAATTAATATTAGACAAAGGGGGCAGAAGCATAAAATAGAATAAAAATAGCCTCTTCAACAAAGAGTATTGGGAGATCTGGACAGCTACATGCAAAAAAATGAAACTTGACCACGAAATTAACTCCATACACAAAAATAAAGTCAAGTTGGTTAAAAGACTTAAATATAGTCCTGACACCATAAAAGTCCTAGAGGAGAACATAGACAGGAAAATCTCAGATATTCCATGCAGCAATATTTTCACCCATATGTCGCCTAGAACAAGGGACATAAAGAAAAGAGTAAACAAATGGGACTTCATCAAAATAAAAAGCTTCTGCATTGCTAAAAAAAAATCAGCAAAATGAAAAGGGAACCAAACATATGGGAAAATATATTTGCCAGTGATACCACAGACAAGGGTTTGATCTTCCAAATACATACAGAACTCAAATGGCTCTACTCCAGAAAGACAAACAATCCAATTAGAAATGGGCAAAGGATCTGAATAGACACTTCTCTGAGTAGGACACACAGAGGGCCCAAAGACATATGAAAGAATGCTCAGCATGATTAGCCAAGAGAGAAGCATATTAAAACCACAATGAGATACCACTTCACACTGGTCAGAGTGACCTTCATAAATAAATCAACAAACAACAAGTCCTGGTGAAGTTGTGGAGAAAAGGGAACCCTAGTGCACTGTTGGTGGGAATGCAGAGTGGTGTAGCTACTGTGGAAGACAGTATGGAATTTCCTCAGAAAACTAAAAACGGAACAGCCTTTTGCCCCAGCAATTCCACTGCTGAGATTATACCCCAAGAATCCTTAAGCACCAATCCAAAAGAACCTATGCACCGCAATGTTCATAGCAGCACAATTTACAATAGCCAAGTGCTGGAAGCAAACTAAATTACCATCAGTAAGTGAGTGGATAAAAAATCTATGGTATATTTACAGAAATGGAACACTACACCGCAGAAAGAGAAGAGGAGCTCCTATCCTTTGCAACATCATGGCTGGAACTGGAGAGCATTATGCTAAGTGAAATAAACCAGGGGGTGAAAGACATATACCATATGATCTCACCTATAAGTGGAACCTAATAAACAAACAAACAAACAAACAAACAAGAGAGCAAAATATAACCAGAGACATTGAAATAAAGAACAAACTGACAGTAACCAAAGGGAAGGGAGGAGAGGGTAATGAGGGGAAGAAGAAGGGTCATCAAGGAACATGTATAAAGGACCCATGAACAAAGTCAAAGGGGGAAATATTGAGAGTGGGAAGTGTTGGTGTGTGGGGCGGGGGAGGGAGTGATGGGTTGGAAAATGAAGACACCTGTACTTGAATAATAAAAAACAAATAAAAAATAAAACATCATATGGGAGAGTGCTAAGAGCCTGGATTTTAAAGCAAACTTCCTCGTTTGAATTCTGCCTCTACCACTTACTAGAATGTCCTTGTGTGAGTTTCTTCACTTCTCTACATTTCAGCTTTTTCTTTGCCTCAGTTTCCTCATCTGCAAAATGAGCCTAATAATAGAATCTACAGAGGACTGCTACATAGATTGTGTCAGTTAATACCTGTAAAGCACTTAAAATAGGCCTTGGCACATATTGAAACTGCATAAACGTTAAATGTTTTGCTTAGTCTCTTAATATTTCACAAAATCTAACATTCAGACTACATATAATGAAATCATTGTAATACATCCCAAGAGTAAAATCCTTGATTATTGGTAGGGCTGAGTTCCAGCCCCTATGCACTTGTAGAACCTTACAGGATGTTTAGAGCTGGCACATATTCTGAGTAGTCAGTGCTCATGCCCTATTACCAGTTAAATATTTTGACTCTCATCCCTGGTTATAGGTGGTAACTGTCTTCTAAGTAAAACTGGATGTCCTGGGCCAGTATTTCTCACCCCAATTCTACAGACTCCCCAGGGCTTTGTGCTGGTGGTACAGGATGTGGGTGGGAGGGGAAGAGAGCTGGGGAGGGTCAGAGGCCTTTATTTTATGTTTTGGAGTGAAATGAATGATTTCACCTTAAAGGAGGGTCTCACAGCCTTAAATCAAGCTAAAATTCTCTCCACTAAAGATTGTTTTGGAAAACCATTTTGTGTAAAATTCGTCAACCACTCTGCATCAGTTTCTTTACAATACTACCATTGCTTCCTATTCTGATAAGTTCAAATTCTTATTCTTTGACCTCAGATCTCAGGGTTTTCTACCATAAGCCCATATGTATATATGGGCACACACACACACACACATATGGGCTTATGGTGTGTGTGTGTGTGTGTGTGTGTGTGTATACTTTTGCATAAAAAACACCTTCATATATAAATGAAAAACCACAGTCAGCTGAAAGCAGTGATTCAGACAAGTCTCTGTGCATGCTTGGGATGCCCAGCAGGTCAGGAGCTAAGTGCTCCATAACTAATAGCTGTATTAGTTTTAGTACATTATTTTATAAAAACTCCCAAAGATACTTATGAGGCAAACGAAAGGATCACTTAGACGGGGTACCAGTCTTCATGAGCTGCAGATTTGTAACACATCTCTCCTCTGCTGATGAAAAATTCTGCCAAAGCCCAAAACTCATATCTTGAAAACAAAAGTAATCATCTTCCCATAATTTTCTTAAATTATTTTTCCTTGATATCTCATTTTTCACATGTAAGGAGGCATAGTTACAAAAGGTGTTTCTGTTAAATTATTCCATTTGATGTCTTTAATGCAAAGGTTTTGCATCCTTTTTCCTCTTAAAGAGGCCAATTTGACTGTGATACTTACCATTCTATTGCTATTAGCAAAAAACAACAGGCAGCATTAAATGATTGTGTAAGATGCTCCAGGCATTGAGCTGCATCCATAAACTTATTATTTAATTTCATCTCTACAACCACACTAGTGCACAGATGAAGAAATCGCAGTAGCAAAAGGTTAAACAACTTGATGAAGGTCTCAGATCTACTAAAGTTTCACCTAGGATACAAATCCTGCTGAGTGCTTTTTTGTCAGGTGTTTTTCTTACTGCAACCTGCTCCTATTCTTCCCCTAATAGAAACCATACTAAAAAGTACGCACAGACACACATACAGATACAGCTTGTAAACTGTGTGATGAGTATACATGAATATAAAAAATAAATGAACATAGATAACTTAAGGGGGCAGTTGGACAGCTGTACTGAGAAAGTTAAGAATATGTATGAGAAAATATACAAATGTCAATAATGGTTAAAACTAGTGATGGGGTCATTTATTCCTTATATGTTTACCATTTTCAATTCTCCTTCAATAAGCACGTTACTTTTATAATTGAAGAAAAACTTTCAGCAAGAGTCATTAACTTTCATTCTCCTCTTTTAGTCTTTTATTAGTTTTCTCCAGTACTATATATAACAATTTTATGAAGTCTAAATTTTAATTATATAAAATACCATTCTCCCTTTATATATTGATGTTATTAACTTGTTATTCTATTTAAAGCATTAAGAACAGATTAATTTCTTTAGACTTGCAAGGTATATAAATATTCATATATTTAAAAAAAATTCTATACTGGGGTATATCTATATATATAATTTGGAAGGAATCTAAAATTTGATAATATAGAAATGCAACCAAATTATGTGTAAAAAAAGTCATCTATCTATATATACATTCAAGTCCTAGAATTTTTAGACCTTATTGTGAAGTTCATTATTCATTATGACCCACTCTCAAGGATTTATGCTCTGTCACACTTTGGCATGGCCAATGTTACACAGGGGAATGTGGCACCCCTGTCTTAGGGAAGCTGTTCTCATTCTCGCTTCCTACAAATGTCCACTTCTTTCTTATTATCTTCCTTTTTTATTCCCTGAGCAGCAAAATACCTGCTTACCTACACTCCAATTTAATATACACAGAATAAAAAAAACAGACAGGCAATGAGAGTAAGATCACAAAAGAAGAAATCAATTCTTATTTTGTTCATCTCCATCTTATTGACTGATATATCTCCAAATCCACAATGTTACTGAGAAAAAACAAAAGTGGACAAACAGTGGAGCAGGAGGGAAAGGGAGAAAATCAAGGGCAGTAAGGAAGAGGAAAAGGAAAGTTATTTTTTACTTTTCTTGCCCTTCATAATACCTTAATATTTCCAACTTTGAAACAGAAAAGGTGAAATATCATATTTAAACTTAGAAGTTCTCAAAATCTTTATCATCTTTCTTAAAAAATGTATGATTCTATCCTGAGTAGTGTGGCTCAGTGGATTGAGCACCAGCCTGTGAACCAAAGGGTCGTCTTTCAATTCCTCATCAGAGCACATGCCTGGGTTGCAGGCCAGGTCCCCAGTGAGGGGCACGTGACAGGCAACCACACATTGATATTTCTCTCTCTCTTTCTCCCTCCTTTCCTTCCTCTTTTTAAAAATGAAGAACTAAAATCTCTTTCAAATGTGTGATTGTCATCCAATAATAATAATGCAATCTTTGTGGTAACACATTTGTTTAAAATGTGATTCAGAATTGTTTGAAAAACATGCAGAAGTGTACAATAAAGTAATGTGAAAGAGAGAGAGAGGAAGAAAGGAAGAGAAGGAGGGAGGAGAGAGAGAGAGAGGATATAAAGCCTCATTGGCAAACACTGCTATGTGCAAATAACATATTAGGCTTTATATATTGTTGCATATTTTATTAGGTAGCAGCTATATTCCCATACAGGTTTTTCCTTCCTAGATTTTTTAAAAAGATTTGATTTATTTATTTTTAGAGAGAGGGGAAAAGAGGGAGAAAGAGAGGGAGAGAAACATCAATGTGTGGTTGTCTCTTGTGCACCCCCTACTGGGAACCTGACCCACAACCCAGTCTTGTGCCCTGACTGGGAATCAAACCAGTGACCTTTTGGTTTGCAGGCTGGCACTCAATCCACTGGGCCACACCAGCCAGGTCTCCTCCCTAGATTTTAATGCTACCAAGAATCTCAATGAATGTGAGTTAAAGAATTTTTAAACATTGCAATTGGATTGAAAAGAAACTGAATCTCTGTCATCAAGTGTTTTAACACAATTCATTCTGTTCTGGTTAGTACTAATATTCATCCAATGGTTTATTTACATTTCAAATGATAGAAATAACTAAATATCAGAGAAAAAACAATCACTCCTTTAAAAATGAAAAAAGTTATTTATTTTAATTATGTTGTTCATTTTATAATTTAAAAGTGGCAGATTATTATTTTTTCAATGTTAGTGACTTTGGCAGGAACCATAGACACAACCTTAGCATACACACAGATCTCTTTCCAAGAATCGAGAATGCCTATTGACAAAGCCTGTTATTTAATGCTCAACCTTATCTATATGCTTCACAATATAAATATAAGAGCTCATAGGGTTCAGTGGAGGAAAGAAAACATCAGCTAAAGGAGTGACAGCATGGAAGAATAGAAAGAATTAACTGGGAGTAACATGGAAGCTTGTTTTTTAGAGAAAAGAAAAATATCTGTCTCTTTCACATATTCTTTCACCTCTCTTCAAATCTACCAGAATGGTTTTCATAGAACAGATGTAAACATATGCCTTAGATCAAATTAAGCCACCATACAGAAGAATAGTCGCAATGCAGCCATTTTGCTCTCGCCTTTACATTGTGCTCTATCAGCTATCTCATTTGAAAAGGAGCCAGTATTATAATTCAGTTCTTTTGTTCAACAAATATTTATCAGCCACCTATAAGTTCCTGAGCTGTCCTGAGTCCTGGGAATGAAGAAATGAAAACAATTGGTATGGTCCCTGACCATGTGGAGCTCAGTCTCTGCTTTTGTCTTTTTTTGGCCACAATTTGGTGAAAGCGTAAAAATTCTGAAAGAACAATAAAACAGATTGTCTACTCAGAAGCTTGTGCTAGGGAAGATTAAAACTGCAGTTTCTTTACATCTTATTTGGCCTAATATTCCAATGTGCAGTCTATAAAATTGCTTCCAATATCCCGCATGCCTATGTTTTCTGAATCGCTGCCTCAATATTTCGGTAATTTTCACAGCTTGGTACTAGAATAAGTGCCCCAACAAATGAAAGCAGTATCTGACAGACACTCCAAGGACACTTGCTACATCCTGGAGTTCAACTGAAGTGAGAAATGTAAAAGCTGAGTTTTAATGTCTACTTGTTCTTACACCCTCAATGGGACAAAGAAGAACGAAAAACATTGTGGTATCACACAGTGAATTTCTGGGGGCCTCGCTCAATAACTTGTTTCACTTCTTTGAAGGCTATGCCACTGACCTGACATTTGGTGAGCACATGTTGGTGATATCCGTAAGACCAAGGGTGGAGTTTGAATGTAGTTACCCACACACTTGTGTTCAACAGAGTAAAGCAAATCTAATTGGCACACACATAAAGCCTGGGTCTTATTAGTATCACATTCTAATCAACTAAAATAAACAGTCATTTTCGGCTTAAGCAGCTGCTTGTATAATCAGCAGTAGTTTAGTCACTGAATAAAGGCAAACACGTAGGAAATGCTACTCACTTATAGTTCTTTACCAGAAATGCAAGCAAATATGTACAAAAAGACATCCTAAACAAACTGGACTGGTACTAAAACAGATCATTGTGAATATGACTAAAACACAATCTGTAGGCTCAACTGCTTCTTGTCCTGCATACAATATAAAAATATTCTGCTATAAACTATCAAAAGTTATGATAGTTTTGAGAAATTATGACTAAACAGAATAACCTTCTAAGGTCCAATCCAACATTTTCTTTTATACAAAAGGACAATGTGGTGATATTCAATTCTAAGTTCAAGCAAATGTAACTATAATTTATTACTTCAATATACAGTGGATCATTCATGTATTCACCAGTAAATATTAACTGGGCATCAGAATGTATGGATTATACTCTAAAAATTCTGAAACACCAATTCCACACATTGCTATTTCTCTCCCTTTTTTCTCCCCTTCCCCTCTCTCTAAAAATAAATACATAAAATCTTTAAAAATTAAATAAAATATCCCTATAATATCCAAGCGTTGGAAGCAACCTAAGTGCCCATCAGTAAATGAGTGGATAAAAAAACTATGATACATTTACACAAAGGAATATTACACAGCAGAAAGAAAGAAGGAACTCCTATCCCTCACCACAGCATGGATGGAACTGGAGAGCATTATGCTAAGTGAAATAAGCCAGGAGGTGAAAGACAAATACCATATGATCTCACATATAAGTGGAACCTAATCAACAAAACAAATAAGCAAGCAAACAAAAAATAACCAGAGACATTGAAATAAGGAACTAACAGTAACCAGAGGGGAATGGGAGGCAGATTATGGAGAAACAAGGTGAAGGGTCATCAAGGAACACGTATAAAGGACCCATGGACAAAGTGGAAGGGGGGAAGGATTGAGGGTGGGAGGAGGTGGGAGGTGGGGTGGTTGGGGCAGGGGAAAGTGGTGGGAGGTAAATGGAGACAATTGTGCTTGAATAACAATAAAAAAATAGAATGTACCAAACAGTATGATACAGTAATGGTTGCTGCCATCAATTTGCTTATAATCTAGAAGAAAAGTAGAGCAATAATCACAAAAACAAATACGAACTCTAAAATTAAGGAGCTCTCAGGAAAAAAAAAAAGCTGAGATTAAGAGCATTAGAGGGGGACGGAATTTCAGCAGTGTTTTCAGGAAAGTCCTCTCTGGGAATATCCGAACAAATATGAGAGATGAAGAAGGGAATTTATTTTGACATCTTCCAGATATAAATTAAATTTTAAGGACACTATGAAGAGAAAGATTTTTACTTTGAAACTGTTTTTATATTTTTAATAATAATATCAATTTAATCCACAATGACTTCTGGACTGTGAACTCCCAGAAGATTGGATGTCTCATCATTCTTTTGTATTGTGCTGATATATCAAATTTCAAATTGCATGAGTGATTAATCCATAAATGTTTGCTGACTGAAGAGGTGAGAAGGAGTTAAAGGTAATGAGATAAGCTAAGTATGTATGATTTAGACCACACCATAGCAGTCACTTAAATGAAGAGGTTAGCATGCTTATTAACCAATCTGAAGAGCCATTAACAATGGAAAATAGAGTGAAAATAAGTATTGAGAAACAACACACTACAATTAAATTAATGGGGTTTAGGGAGGATCCACGAAAGTTCCTGCAGCTTTTGCCTCTTCTTTATAATGTCATGGTTTTAATTTACCTCATTTATATTAATGAACAGAGGATTGCACAACTATTAACATGATTGAAAATTACACTAATGCTCAGTAAATCTACCCCTAATTATTATGATTAATGAGAAGTAGATCATCTTGGACCATATTAACATCCAAAAGCAACTGAAATAGAGCAAAAGACTTTTTTCTTGATAACCCAGGTCTTTAGTCTTTCTATGAAATAAAACCCTGAGCAATCCATTCAGTAATGCCATGTACCAATTCACTATAACTACCCATTTACATAGATTTGCATAGATTATATTTTTCACATTTATGTATGTATTTGAAATAATTACTTCTGAGTGTAATAAAATGTCTTATGATTGGCTTTATGCAGTATTAATGTTGCAGTATGAATCTGAATAATAAAACCACTGTATTTTTTCTCTACTTAGTTCCAAGTTACCTATTTGTGGGTACCTCTTTCAAAAGAAAACTTATTCACCTTATTAATTATCAGAATTAATAATTAAGACATGAAGAGATATAAATCTCACCTATTCATTTAAATACTGCTATTTCACAAGAAGAATTCAAAGTGATAAAAAGAAATAACAGAAAATGATAAATGATAAAGTGATAAAAATTATTTAATCATCTTAATATCAGATTTCCTTTTCTTAACTGGAACAGGTGAACTACTTTTATACACTTTTCCTTAATTCTTCCTTTTTAAAGACTACAATATGATATCAATGCCTTATTTTTTTATACTCTATTTTCTATCTTCTGCTACTGATAGAGGAGCATGAAAATAAACCTGTAGTCAGTGTTGGACTCCTTGAGAGCAATGGCCTAAAACATGCACTTCGATAGCACGACAAGCAAAATGATTGTCAACTTTAATATTTCTGTGGATTCCACGAAAGGCTTTTAATCAAACATCTCATCAACATGGCCTTTATGTTCTAAAAGTATTGTCCCCTCGCAAATCAGTATTTATCCGTCTCTTATTATCAAGGCTTTCTTACTGTCCTATGAGATCGTCAGTTGTATTCCATTTAAACGCACACATGTCGTCCACCAGGCCTGCCCATAGTCCAAAAGTGCACACATTGATTCACAAGCTATTCACTGGGTGACTGCTCTGCACCAGGCTTTCTGCTGGGACTGAGGTTTTCATTGTGCACAAGACAGAATGTCCTCATCTTCATGGATCTAATTCAGTGAGACAGACGGAAATGGAAAAGTTTTAAGTATGAGGAGTGTGGCATAAAGGAAAGGACAAGTGCCTTGGTGTATGTAACGAAAGAAACCAGGCTAATACCGGAGATCAGGAAAGGCCTCCCTGAAGAACTGACATTTAAGAGAAAAGCCTAAAGGATGTAATAGTTGCTAGAGGTTTATGCTGTGAGGAAGAACCTGGGCTCTGAGAAATAAATGGAGTTATCAACAGATACACAATTTTAAAAAAGGCAACATAGAATAACAGAAAGATTTTGAGGTTCAGAGACCCACAGACCTGAGTTAGTGTTGCACAGTCTTACCAGTTCCTGGGTATACAACCTTTGAGAAATTACTTGTCTTCCTGTTTCATGTGCCATAAAAATAGAAATGACGCATACCATGTAGGACGACCATGAGGATTACTATATCTATCTATCTATCTATCTATCTATCTATCTATCTATCTTTCCTGACACAGTAACAGGTGCTGAAAGAATATTAATTTTCTTTTCCTATATAAAGGAGTGGACCAACATTCTCTGTCTTTCAGTAACTCACAGGACATTTGGAGATCATGTCATGAAAGTGCTTTTGTTGTAGAACCAAATACCTTTCAAAACTAGTTAGGAAAATAAGGCATGGGTTTAACCAAATCTCCTTCAAGTAACTTTTTTAGCCACATACTAGTTGTGTGGCCCTGAGCAAGTAAATTTATCCACTCTAAGCCTCGGTTTCCTCTTCTATAAGACATGATATTAGAGTCCCTGTGTTACCGATTACCAGAATAAAATGAGATGCAGAAGGCCCAGCTCATGGAAGGGCTCTGACACAAAGAAAGCTCAGTGGAGGTGCTTGTTTATGTTACTGTAGCGATGGTGGTGACGACAGCAGCAGCAGGAGTGGCCATCTCCAGCTACCTCCTTTTATTCATATATATAAAAAGTAACAGGAGGGGAATAAAGTTGGTGGAATAAATCATGAGAGAAATGCATCAAAATGAAAGACAAAACAGTGCTAAAAACTAGTTGAAAAATACTCAATGTTTCAGATACAGTATTGATATAAAGTTAGGCTGTTCAGTGGAGACGCGAAAGTCAATTTTGCAGGAAGTATCAACAATAGCAATTCATGGAAGGATTTGCAACTGACTGGTGGTTTAATTACATCTGTAGATTGGTAACGGTTTCTTGTATGGTGTACCAGTTATCTACTGCTGCAAACAACTGCTGCAAAACTTGGTGGCTGAGGTAACTATTTTATTTGTGCACAGTTCTGTGGATTGGCTAGTTGGTCTGTGTCGTGATGAAAGGTTCCTCTGCTGGTCTGGCCTCAGGTTACTGCTGTGTTTGCAGTCAGTCAGCAGGTGGCCCAGCTGAGGGTGGATCACCCAAAATGGCTCCATTCATGTGTCTGGAGGATGGTACTGTTTACGAGCATGGTCTCTCTCCCTCCACATGGTCTCTCTCTTTCCACATGGTCTCTGTCCCGTAGGAGAATATCCTGAGCTTCTACACAGTGTGGTCTCAGACAGGCAAGCAAATGAGAACAAAAGCTGCAAGGTTTCTTGAGGCCTAGGTTTAGAAATTCTGATATATGATTACTACCATAGTCTATTATTTAAAGCAAATCGAAGGTTAGCCCAAATTATCGAAATAGAGAAATAGACTGAATCTCTTGAGAGAAGAGCAGCAAAGACAAATTACAAAGGAGAGTACATACGGGGTTAAGAGAAATTTCTAAAAGTAATTATTTATTTGCAATGTGCCACACAGAGCTAGTTCATATCTCCTATGCTCTTGTAGTAAATGTACTAAATTTAATTGCTATATGAAGTTTAATATTACCCCATTTATGCTTGTCCTATGGCATACAACATATGAAACATAGACAGTCAAATCACTTTATGTCAGTAGATCTCTTTAGTTAATATGTATGGAAATCATCAGGGATCTTTACCTCCCACTCCTTAGGTAATCTGATTTAATTAATCAGGCTATAACCAAGATATTGCTTTTTTTTTTCCAGAAGGTCCCCAGATGATGCTAAGAATTAGTCATGATTGAGAACCACTATGTCTAACTTTCTTCTAGTTCTTTTTAAATATAATTATTAGTGGACTTAAAAGCTTCTTCCCTTACCTCTGAAATACTACTAATTAATGATTTCATTTCTCCTACTCCTCTGGCTGTCATTAAAATACAAAACAGTTACTGCCTAATGGAAAACACTCTACTGTTTACTGTAGTCGGAGACACAATCTAATAATATATTATAAGTCTAGCAATCAAAATCTAACCATTTGGCCTCCAAGATCAAGAAAAAACAATTAAAGTTTTTGACCTAGAGCTTAATTTGACCTAGAGCACCTTATGTGGAAAGGTGTTTTGGGAAGATTGATGTGGCAGTAGCATGGGAAACCTGGGGGTGGGGGGGAGAAAAGCCAGTTGGGTAACTATTGTAATAATTCAGGTATGTGGTAATAATGGTCGAGCTTAAGAAAGTCATAATCCCACAATATTAATTATGACTGGACCATTTATATTTATGAGCACTCACTAAAGCCAGTCAGTCCTACTACACCTTCCATAGTAAATTAATTTTCCTACTCTGTGAACTAAGCCATTATTTCTCTTTTTGTTTGTTAAATCCCTGGCACCTTCCTCCTGATCCTTCATTTTGCACTGCTATCCTCCCTTCTTCTTCCCAGGGAAAACAGCTTATTTCAGAAAGCACTGTCCACTGTCCCACCCTAACATATCTCCTCCACCTGTCTCCGTACTGCCACACTCGACTCTCGCTCTGACTGCGCGGAAGCAGCATCCCCACTCCGTCCTTTCTGGGCCAATCCCTTTCCACACCAAACCTACTCAAGGTCTCTACAAAGTATCATCTTTTCTCAACTTTACGTAGGTTTCCCATTCCTACAAACACAAAATATGTGTTAATACGGTCCTTAAAATGAAAAAAAAATCCTTTTTTTACCATGTCTCATTTCAGTTACTGTCATCTCTCTGCTTTCCTGCTCAAAAGAAAGTTCTCAAAATAACTGTCTACAACTGCACTCTCCACTCCTGTACCACTGAAGCAGTAGCTTACAACATGTCCACACATTCTTTGACCTTCGCTTCAAAAGGCAAAACATAAATTTCCTTAGGAATTCCCTTTTTGACATACTTTCAATGAATAGAAAATGGCACAAGTGATATTGCACAATTTCTGAGAATGTCATAAAATGAATCAGAGCTCTGTCCTCACTGGATCTCTTGCTCTGTAGGAATATCTGCTGCCATGTTGGGACCACCCTGTGGAAAGTCTTGAGTGCCCGGAACTGCACCCTCCTGCCAACAGCCTTCCAACTGAGCCGTCTTATATTAGGAACATTTTTCAGGCTCACGGCAGTACCCTCCCACCCCATTCAATGTCTTAACTGCTCCTTCCTGTAGCAGTTTTCCCTAAGGAAGAACCAGTCAACTAAATGCTTCTGAATTCCTGATTTACAGGAATGATGAGATAATACATGTTTGCTGTTTTTAAGCCAATAAGTTTTGGGGCACTTTTTGCCTTTAATATAGCAACAGATGTTACAACTACCACCTATGTACTTTTCAGGTCCATCCAATTGCAATCATCACTCCCATAGGATGGTTTTATATACTACATTAAATGGCTTAACACTTGCTAAGCACTTAGAACAGTGTCTGAGCCTAAGTGCTGTATGGGTGTATGTTATTAAAAGTGGTATTACTATTGTTATTGCCAACTGCAGGAAGAATACATGGGTCACTCACGACCATCATCTTCTCAAACCCAATGGCTGTTTAGTTCTCTGTCTGTGTTCTCTCTACCTCTCACAAAACAGGTTACTCTCTTCTTATTGAAGCACCATATTTTCCTGTGTACACCCAAGTTTTCTGCCAAACTTTCAGGAAAAATTTTTCATTTCAATTTTTAATTCTATTTTTTTATTTATACTTAGATACTTGTTTTTCGTGTTATAAAGGTATTTTAGTATTTATTTTTCAATGCATTATGGCATAAGACACTTTATGTAACAAATAATTACAAAATACAAGAACAGCTACAAGTTGTTTCAGGTACTGCCCATGTATAATGTGCATCCTTATTTTTCCCTCAAAAATTTTCACAAAAACATACACATTATACATGGCAAAATATGGTCTTTTTTCCCCTTAGGTTTTCTTTGTATCGTCCTACCTCATGGTTTCTTTCATGTATTATTTTGTTCCTGCTCTGCCTGACCTCTAAATATTGACATTCCTTTCCATGGATCTGTCCCCATCTTTCTTCTTCTATTCTTTATTCTTTTTTTGACATGATCTCTGTAGGTGACTTTATTCAACACCAGGGCATTATTACCATTATTTATCTACATACCAATTCTTTATGTCCAACTCTGATCTCTCCCTTGATCTCTCAATATACATTCCTGCTTCTCAACATTCCCATGCCAATCTACTAGGCTTCTTAAATGTAGTATGTCCCAATACGAACTCTTGATTTAGCCCTGGCTGGTGTAGTTCAGTGGATTGAGTGCAGGCTGGGAACCAAAGTGTCCCAGGTTTGATTCCCAGCCAGGGTACATGCCTGGGTTGCAGGCCATAACCCCCAGCAACCGCACATTGATGTTTCTCTCTCTCTCTCTCTATCTCCTTCCCTTCCCTCTCTAAAAATAAATAAATAAAAATATTTAAAAAAAGAACTCTTGATTTTATGCATACTTTAATTTTATATCTTCCATCACTAAAATGTAAGATCTATGAATACAGAAAGTTTTCCATACCAGGCACTAGGTTTTGAAGATTATGTACTTAAAATAGTGCCAGACACATAATAGGTGTGCTAGAAATTTATATAAATGAATAAATGTTATTACATGTAAAGAATGAGTTGAATAATTTAAAACATCCTGAAAAGTATAAATAAATGGTTTTAAATTCTACTTTAAATTTTCTTAAAAATAATCTTTTGCAAACGATTTAAGTGACTTGTAAAACAATATGCACAGTCAAATTAGTATGGCATATTCCATGTTTAACATTCCCATGGTAATTTTGAATTTTAAAATGATTTGTATTGCTAGCAAATGCAATAAATGATTACTTTCTTCATTTAAACATTAAAAACATTATCAAACATTTACTTTCCTGCCATTATAAATTTCTACCACTTAATTGCAGTCTCAAACAGCAGTGATATATATTTGAAATATATATTAATAAATCACTATCTTTTCTAAGTTCTATCTTTTCCATTTCTTTCAATTGTCTCATATTGTGCTGATGTCCTAATATGTGGCAGGCAAAGCACACATGACATGATACAAAGAATATGCTTTTGCCCGGCAAAGGCAGGCATCAACAAAGATAAAGGCAACCTACTCAATGGGGAAAATACTTGCAAGTGATATATCTTATAAGTGGTTAGTACCCAAAATATATAAAGAACTCATACAATTCAACATAAAAAGCAAACAAATTTTTAAAAAATGTGAAGACCTGAATAGACATTTCTCCAAAGAAAACATACAGATGGCCAATAGACACCTGAAAAGATGCTCAGAATCACTAATCATCAGGGAAATGCAAGTCAAAATCACAATGACTTCACAACAGTCAGAATGGCATCACCAACAAATCAACAAACAGTAAGTGTTGGCAAGGATGTAGAGAAAAGAGAAACTTCCTGTGCTGTAGGGGGATTGTAAATTGGTGCAGCCACTATGGAAAACAGGACAGATGCCCCTGAAAAAAATTTAAAATAGATGTACAAAGCAATCCAGCAATTCCACTTCTAGGAAACAAAAACCCTAATTCCAAAGGATATGTTCATCCCTATATTTACTGCAGCAGTTTTTACAATAACCAAGATATGAAAGCAAACCAGGGGTCCATCCACAGATACATGTAATGTTATCCAGCCGTAAAAGACTGAAGTCTTACCATTCGCAGCAGCATGGACTACATAGAGGACATTATGCTACATGAAATAAGTCTAGTGAAGAAAAGCAAATATCATATAATTTCACTTACATCTAGAATCTAGAAAACAAAACACACAAAACAAAAGAGAAACAGACTCCTAACACAGAGAATCAACTGATGTCAGCCACAAGGGGAGGGGGAAGGGTGAAAAAGATGTTAGTGATTAAGAAGTTTAAACGTCCAGTCATAAAATAAATATCACAAGGATGTAATGTTCAGCACAGCGAATATGGTCAGTGATACCGTGGTAACTTCATCCTGCAACAGATGGTGACCAGACCTATCATTGTGACCACTTAATAAGCTATATAAATTTTGAATCAGACCTAAAATGAACATGATATTGTATGCCAACTATACTTTTTTTAAAATACAAATAATACTTAGTCCTTGCTAGCTGATAATATTATGACAGATATGATCAGAGACAGACACAAAACCAGTAATCACAATGTCACACAAAGTCTGACTGTGTGCACATGGAAATGAAGGGGATAGGTCAATGAATTGTATTAAGGGAGTCTGGGGAGACTTCCCAAATATACAGCATATCTCACAGGGCACAGTTACTGCAATGTCTGCCACCACAGAACTAAAAATGCGTATGATCTGTCATCACTTTGTAATATTTTTCTAATTTCTCCCTTTTTCTATGCAGATAAAACATTCAGTTTAGCTCTAAAGTTCTCATTCATTTCATGCCAATATCCTTGATACAGATTTTTAAATATCTTTTATAAACTATCACAGGGATAATGTGACTGAAGAATTTATATTAATCTTATAAATGCTCCCCATGAATTATTCTCCAGTCATTCTTTTGAATTTTTATGTCTAGGTCACATGAAACACACCACATTTTCCAATATCTTCAGCCGTTGAGTTTCAGTGATTCAAGCCAGATAATATGCTAAGCTTGACATCACCAGAGTCATATAAAGAGAATATATTAGGACAAGGAAAGCTGATATTTTCTCTTAGCCCACTCAGCTATGAAACAAACACACTTGAAATCATTTTACTTTTGACTATTGAGCATCAAGTCCCCTGTAACCAAGGAAACAGGCTTCAGCTCCTGCTTTAACAGACAGAAGGCCATTATCTGTCTGAGGTAAGGGTCCATAGTCAACACCTTCTCAGGTAATGCATCACACTCTTTCACCTTCCCTTAACTTCCCTGCACCACTGACATATCACAACTCTCTTCTGCCTCATATTTTCTCTGGTCCACTTGCCAGACTTTCCTATTTTGAAATTACAGGCAGTGGAAAATCTTTTTCCACAGTTGAGGCAGACTCTAAACTGCAGTCTTTAAAAACCATGTGTACTAGTAACTAGAAACAATGAATGACATTAAAAACAAGAACACAGATGGAGGGCAGGATGACAGCTAGTGGGGGCTGTAGGTGAGGGGGTGGAGGGACTGAGCAAAAAAGGGAAAAGGACTCATGAACATGGACAACAGTGTGGTGATTGCTGAGAGGCGGAGAGTATAAGGGGCCTAAATGATAATGGAAAAAATACAATGAAAAAATTAAAAATAAATAAAAACAAAAGCAACAAAAAATTGTTGTTAATACAATTGGGAAGAGTGACCTAAATGCAATACAAGAACTCTGAGCTGCTTAGCCAGGTGGCTCTGGCTCATAATAGCTCATGAAGTTTCAGTCAAGCTATTGGCTGAGGCTGCAGCCATCAGAAGGCTCAACTGGGGTTTTAGCATCCTCTTCTAACCTCACTCACACCGTTCTTAGCAGAGGCCATCTTTCTTTACTACATGGTCCTCTCCACAATGCTTTGCTGCTCATGATATGGCAGCTGGCTAAGACAGACAGGGAGTGAGACTGAGGGTATGCACCTGTGGATGAAAAAGCAGCCACACACTATACCTAGTGAGCTCAGGGGAGGCCCGTAAAATGGGTCTTACAAACTCAGAGACTGAAAGTAACCACATAGAATGGTATGAAATGAAACTTTCTAACCAAAAGCGAGTCATGGCAGGAGTCCTAGGCTGGTATCTTCCTTGAAAAAGGTCAATCTTTATTTTGAAACTTTCTGTTGTCTTTTTGCATCTATGATAACATGCCTTTGGAATGTCAGAGTAATCCCCCTTCTTTCCAGACCTGTAGGGGCACAATGTCCCACTGCAGCGAGAAACCACTAAACTCATTGTTTCTTGTTGCACAAATACCATCTCTGTGTGCTGTAAATATTGTTAACTAGCCTATACCCACCAATGTAAAACAAGTATGTGTCTTTCCATTTTATTCTTTATCTCCTCTCAAAGATTTCCCACGTTGCTTTCCCCCACCTCTCCAATGTCCAACAATGAATTTCATGTAGCCTCCCTTGCACCTCCTCCTTTGAGTGTAATGTATAAAATAGACTGCAAAACTGCCATTTTCTAGAGCATTTTCTCAATCCATTGAGATTTTGCTTCCTGACAATTGTTGTCAGTTTGACTCAAATACACACGCGCACATACACACACACACACACAAACTTAGTTTCATTATTTTGAGGATAGGGTACTAGAATTAAAACAAAATCTACACTACCTGTTCTAGCTCAAGTTTCTGACAAGTCCACCATATTTCTTCTCTGGGCTACTGTTTCAAGAATTAATTAAAATATAAAATTTATTTTTCTCCTCATTTTACTCAATATTTTTAATCAAACTCATCATTTTTTATGGCTATCTTGGAATTCCTTCTTTTAAGTCTCCTTTTAAAGCAACATTACAAATAATGCACATATCCTTTCCAATTTTGCATAGGAAAACAAATGTATTTTAAATTGGATTTCCAGCTAAGAGTTTTCATTTTTCACAATAGGAAAAAATTACCATGGTAACTTCTTTACATTTCCTGAATATTTATTTATCTTCATCGATGAGGCTCATCCTTAGTATCATCTGCAAACATTGTTTGCACACTTTTTTTTTAAAAATATAGACTTCAGGTCTCCTCTCCCCTTGGTAAAGTAATATACAAGTATAATTTTCAGCCTCTTTGAATATCTTTTGTAGATATTACTGGAGTCAGCATCTTGTAAATACTTCTTCACACTGCTAGTTAGACTCCGCTATGTAATAAGTAAAATTTCCAACTAAATAAACCACATTAAATCTTGCTCTGTAGTTTGTTGAAAATAATATTGAACAGTTAAGTCAATCAAAATGTATGAGGTCAGTCTGAAAAAAGTCCATCCATTATTAATATATCAAGAATGGTTTCTGTAACATCAATGGTAACCAAGGAAAGTAGACTAGAATGAGCATGCGTGAACAATGATGACTTCACTGTACTAGTCAGTGAGGGCGGTAGACACTATTGAGTGAGCATGTATACTGAGTGGCTGTCACATTCAAAATGACTAAGCAAGTAGAGCAATGAATCTGCATCAAATTTTGCACTAAGCTTGAACATTCTTTCATAGAAAATATTCAGATGATTCAGAAGTCTGCAGCTATGGGCAACTGGTGATTGGCAGCTTCATCATGACAATGTTCCCACTAATGCATCATCTCTCAAGCAGAGTTTTTTGGTGAAACATCGAATCACCCAGGTGACTAATCTCTGCCATAGCCCAGATTTGGTGCCCTGCAACTTCTGACTTTTGTCAAAACTAAAATCACCTTTGAAAGGGGAGAGATTTCAGTCTATTGATAAGATTCAGGAAAACATGATGGGGCAGCTGATGGTGACTAGGAGAACTGTGTGAGGTCCCAAGATGCCTACTTTGAAGGAGACTGAGGCGTCATTGTCCTATGTACAATGTTTATTTACCTTGTATCTTCTTCAATAAATGTCTCTGTTTTTCACATTACATGGCTTGATAACTTCTGGACAATCCTCATATACTTATGAGACAAGTACATGGTAGTAACCCAGAGCATTTGATTTTATTCTTTTAAGCAAGTCTGCCATCTAGGTTAACTAGAGCTACTTCTAACACCCTGCACTGTAAGTGGTTTTTGGGAATCTAAATATTTTAGAGAAGGTAGCTTTTGGAAAATAATAGAATTTGTTTCTTTAATGACAGCAAAGATTATGTTTCCAACACACCTGTCTATTCACAGTTGAAATGCTTTTCCATGAAGGCTAGTCATATCTAGACATCTGTTAGTTCAAGATGTGTTGCTGTTATAGTTGTACATAGATACACAACTGTTGATTTTGTGTCCTGCAACTTTACTGAATTAATGTATTAGTTCTAGCAGTTTTTTTTTGGTAGAGTCTTTAGGGATTTTCTATCTATAAACAGAGAAGGCTTCCAGTTGGCACATTTTCTTATAATTGGATAATCTCACATTATCAGTTTTGGTATCATTCCTTATAGTAATAATTTAATATAGACATTCAATGCTCAATTGCTTCTTGATCACACTAGAGTCAAAATGGGTATTCTTAATCAAAGTGTAACTCTTCCCCCAAATGGTGATTAGGGTCTCGAGTTGCCTCCATCTTGTGAGTCTGCCACTTCCTTACCCTTGTGGTCACCAGCAGAAGTATAAAGAGGAACAGAATGTATACCTGTTTGTTACCCACCCTGGCCCAAAAGGACACACATTACTTATGATCATATTTCATCATGAGGGCTCAGTGATATAGTCACTGAACGTAAGGAAAACTGGAAACTGTAGTCTAGCTGGGGTCCCAGAAAAAAGAGGAATCCCAGTTGTTAACCAACTGTGGTCATATCTATGCTAATTCTGATTCAGGGATGAATAGAGCTAAAAAAAGACTTTACAATGTTACGGTGACATACTTTATAATTGAAGACCCTGAGGAATGAAATAATTAAGTAGCTTACTACAAGTAAACAACATGGTTAATGTAGACTTTACCACATATTGCCTGATAATATGTCTAGCTCACTTCATCTTAAACTAAACCTGTGGTGGGAACCTCAGCTATGCCCAATAATCAGCTACAGGGTCTGCATCACTTTAATAGCCACCCTCAACCCCCAAGATTTCCATCATATCAACAAACCTAAAACCTAATGTGGGCTGGCCAAGAAACAGAATGAGCACACCCTTTGAGGGACAATTAACCTTAGGAATTTGAGGCAAAAATGAGGACAAATCTTGTCAAAAGCAATGACTGTCATTTCCTAAAGTAGCACAAGATACCTCTAACAAATCTAAGTGACAGGTTTGCATTTGAAAATGACATAAGCTAAAAATAAAATGGCATCATCTAACCAGATGAAAAGTGCTTTAACTTATAATCAATTAAATCACATAGACTCAAGACATTTCTCAGATGTACGATCACTGCAATTCAGAATCTTCGTTTTCAGTGCTTCTGCAACTGCACTGTGTCCAGAGATAACAAATTACCACTTACCACACAACAGATAGGTTTCCACAAAAACCTCCTAAACTTTTAAAATATCCACATTGTATACTTTGATATCTTTTCAGGGACCCATTGACTCATTCAGCAGAGGAATTCTCCAATGTATCATGCCCAGCAATCTGGTTAAAGTTTGGGGAATCACCACTGCAATGCTCCTCTGATATAATATCTAAGAACAACGGCCAATTATTCATTTCCAGGACCTGCGTGTAGCAGGCAGTATAATACACAAACAGAATCTGCTTTAACTACAAAATAATAAACTCTAACATTAGGGTATATTTTTACTTGATTTCAAGACATTCACAATGTCTATTTTCAGGTAGTCTATCTCCCTAGACGGCCTTGTGTTTAGCTCTCACGCAGTTTATCAATAACAACGTGCCAGCTGAATCTCTAAGAGCTCCAAACAAACACATATGCTACTGCAAGAGCAGTTAAAAGTGTGTGGTTTCTACAAACTGAAACTTGCTGCATTTCAATATCACCAAGTACACCCATGAACAAATTTTTAAAAAACTGTTGTCATAGTTAATCTCAAGGCAGATGTCTACCAACTTCATTTCCCGTTTCCTAAATTAGACTTCCTTTTCACCATCAAAACACATATAGAAGGAGGTTGTGTGTTATTATCAAGAGAACACACCAACACTGTGGAAATAATTACTTTTTGAAAGATAGTTATTACATAAACAATTGATTGCATGGCTAAGTGCTTATAAATGCTTCATATAACAAACTGAATATAAGCAATCACATTATCTACAAGCAACAACGAATATAATTAAATTTACTGTGATTGTATAAGATAGTCTTTACTAACTTCACACTGATTGAATGTTAGTAGTCTAAATATTGAAGGAACTAATCAAGAATTAATATCTATCCCAGTTTCAACAAACACATTACACTATTTGTAATGCAAAATGGAAAAAGAAAACAACGAACAAAAGAAATATACAAATGTAGTAATTTTTTAAAAATTACAACAATACAACTCTATTTGTACTAGAATTTGTTTCACATAAAATGTTCACTGAGCAAAAAAACAAATTAAGATAAATAGATTTGAATGCACATGCAATTAGTAACTGAATCACTCTGTTTAAATTTCAAAAACCAGTGAAGTAATACAATATTTAACTCCATGGGATTAACAAAGTAATTATGTAACAAATATTGGACTCTCTGGGCAATATTATCTAAATTTTATCTTAGCTTGGTATATTGACAGGTTGGATCACTGATGTGGTTTCCACTCAATTTGGGGACAAAGTCACTCCTTGATTGTATTCTTTCATTTAGTCCATACATAGTTATTGATCATCTAGTGAATTCTAAGCATGGTATTAAATTGTAGGTACAAAACAGAAATACGGCAATGCCCCTGCCCTCAAGGAGCTCATACATTAATTAGACACACAGAGACTTGTAAATAAACAGGGGCAATAAAGCAATAAAGGGACTCTGAAACACGACGGGATATTGTTCAGGATTGAAACAAAAACAAACAGCTCCATTTGGAGGTGAAGACTGACTACTGTGCTGTGAAAGGTTATATGGAAGATGTGGTGCACAGGATGAGGTGTTTTTCATACGTGGGGGATGTAGAAGACATCCCAAAAGGAAACACAATTAGCAAACATCGGTAATGGGGAAGAAATTAGTCTGTCAACATTAATTCAGACCTCGCAAGTTGGGGCATGAATTAATTAGACACAAATGGAATGCTGGCCCTCCTACCTTACTCATCCTCCATTGATCTAACTTAGACTCACTGATCCTCAAAGCCTCCTTTATGCAATTCATTGAACTCCCTTATTCTTCTTTCCACCTTGCAAATAGCCAGTGGAATGCAACTATTAACCTGTCCCCCTTTAAACTTAATAAACTAGGCATTAAAAGATTCCAAAATACCCTGAAAATAAATTTAAAAATAACAAATTATTATGCTGGCCAGTGACCTATTTCTTTGGACACACTCAACAATTACAATCAAGTGATAACTATTTTTCTCTAATCATAGTTGAAAACTTCCTGCCGGGTCTTCCTCTTGAGCTTCTAGATGCTATCTTGGACTAACGCATAGCTTAGGATGCTATAGAATTGTATAACCATCTCTCTTTAATCACTAAAATGCACAGTTTAATTGTATCTTGTAAACAATAACACGCTTCTTGCCTCTCCCTACCTCAAGCCTGACATGGTCTTAGTCCCTAGGAGGAAGAGAGAGGGGTTCAATCTCTTCCCTTAGGCTCTTTGGCCTCCTTCCTCACCTCCTTCAGCTCACTGTACAGTGCCTGCCTCTTGCAGCATGGAGGGGAGAAAGAAACACAGAGCAAGCAGCGGCTGGTGTCCTTCCCTCCCAGCTGTCAAGGCAGTCCACCTGCTGGGCTGAGAGTGAGGGCTGCCAGCCCCCTTTTAGCAGGGCCAGTTGCTGTGACTAGCAGTATTGTTTAGAATGAAGGAAGGATGCTTGTCGCCTCTATTTTTATCAGTTCTTTGGTCTAAAGTGATGCTATAGGGGGGGAATTTTTACTAAACATCCTTTATATGTAAAAGAGCAGAGAGTGACTGAAGCTACAGAAAGGAGGAAAGAGCGGAACTTGTGAGGACTGACAGACTGAGCTAAATCCTGGAAGAGGATAGATCGCTCCTGTCCACAATGGTATAAACTCCCCTTCATCATTTCCTTTTATTGCAGAGAATCACCACCAGATGCTGCTCTGTCTCACCTGAGCATCTCTATTTGAATCCTTTTCTGCTGTGCTCCTGTGTCTGAAGATGCTCGCCTCATCCCACATCAGGTCAGCATCTCCAGCAGAAAAGGACCTCTGCCTGATGAGGGTCTTCACTAAGGCTGGGGAAGCACGGAATGGAATAAATTGGCTATTATCTTCATGGGCAGCTTGCCTCAGACTCCAGTTACCTCAGGCCCTGATGTCTCTATTTGTCTTTGTTTAACTTTAACACTACTGTCCACACACAACCCTCTCCGGCAAAGGTATGCATGAGCTGTCCAGGCAAGCTGTGTTCAGTCATGGTCTGTGTCTGAGGGCTGTCACCATCAGTTCCCCACAGGAGCTTAAGGCAAGGAATCAGACTTAGCTGATCTCTAAGTATATCCCTATCATTCAATTCTCAAGTCCTTCACTGCTTCCCAAAATTTAAGGAAAAACTTATAGAGAATATTCGAGCAGGCCTCTGTTGTTTTCAACTGATGAGAAAACCCAAAGAAATCTCAGGGTCTTCAGTGAGGAAATCAGTCTGGGACCCTTCTCTGACATTGTTTTATTTGGCACCGAATGTGAAAGGGATTGTTTTTAAAGAAAGTGTGGAAACTGATAGAATCTCATGATAAGAATCACTTGCCAACTTTGAAAATCTGTAGTGAATTGTATTTGTACTTGTGGGGAAGGAAAAAATAATTTTCCTTCTACTCTTCTAAGTTCTTCTGGCTGGTCTAATAATCATATTCACATGAGACATTAACAGGAGAAAAATGACCCAATCATTATGTATGTATAGATGTGTATGAGAGAGGACAGATGGGGCAGTTAAGGTTTATTTGCCATCTGAGCCAAAGGGAAGGTGGGGGAGGAGTACGGTTTGGGATTTAAGGGAGGAAGGCAATTCACAGGGAGATGGAAAGCAAATGTTTGGTAAAGTAATGACTGTTTGCGGGGGCCATCTTTAACAGTGAGACACAGAGAGAACTTTGATCAGAAGGACCTTGGAGGTTCCTCCCTTTAACAGACTATAGTTATTGGTGGTGATATCTCCCTTCCTGGAGCAGGTCTTCTGTCTAATTTGTTTTAAGCAGTTAGGAGGGAAGGTCAAAGGTTTTTCCTGCGTCTCTTTTCTTAAAAAATACCCAGCTTAAAATAATCAATATCCCAAAAGACATATTTTCGGGTGGCTGACTCTGCTTCTCCTTGTAGTTTTATTTCAAGAAAAGGTTATGTATAAATAGAAGACAACAGCATAACTGATGCTCCGGGGAGGCCATAATTTTTCATTGTACCATTTTCATTACTTGAATAACCATTTAAATCTTTTCTAGGACTAAGAAAAAGTGTTTCCAATTACATTTTGTGAAGGCAATGAATTTTACCCTTTGAATTACATTTAGATTCTGGAAGCATTTTTTATAAGGAGCCTTTAAAAAAATAGTATGTTATTATTAATGGATGTAGAAATTTCAGAAATCTACACTAACCACAATTGAATCTGCAAATTCAATGAATTATCTAGAAGATGCATACCCCAGCTTTTAACTTGGAGAATCTTTAATGACATACATAAATGTTTTATGAATGTCTCTTACAATGTCTTTTAAGTCAGCAGATTCCTGTGACAGAAGAGTCACAGCAACCCACTCAGGTCCTCAGATTTCCTCATTCACATTTCACTAGGCTAGTCTCCACGTTCCTATCATTGTAACACTCTCTATTGTGATCGCAGATCTTCATTTTCATGGTTCTTGTTTTAGATCAGAGGCTTATTTACCAAGTATACTACATTATATCTCATGAATCCAAAAGAACAAATATTTCAGCAAATATGTTTCACTATAGACAGATACAAGATATTGTCTTAATTGGACTTAACCAAAAAGTTAGTGTACAGAGGGCTCGACATCCTCAACTTTTTTGATTCATTTTAATAGGGTCTCCTGATATTTATTTACCAGCATTATCTAAAGGCAACTAAGTCTCATTGTCAATATAGGAAATGGAGTTTATTCAATCACAACATAATGATGCACCCTCAATATAGTACAGTTTTCATTTAATGAATTAATTTTTATGCAAATTTAACCTTTAATGGAGCTACAAACAGTTACATTCAAGTTACATCTGCATAACATTTCCCAAATGCTTTAACAGTAGTGGGAGTGGAAAACTACTAATTTTTTTGGTAATTAAAATGCCCCGAACATTGCACACCAGGCCTGGATAAAATTCCCCAGTGTCCTTATTTGTTTTGCCAGTACTCAGGCTGTGGGCTTGAGCCCCTTCAGTGCAGGCGGGATGTCGCAAATAAGAATTCTGCTAAATAGATCACATCTAATAGGGTCAAAACCCCTGGTAGAATATGCCAAGGCCAGAACTAAATAGACTCCAAGGAACAGTGACATTTAAATCTACCTGAGAGTAAAAGACTTGTTAATAATTTAGCTTTAAGTATCTTAATTTCCCTGATACATAACCACTGGGGAAAAAGTGCATGTATCAAGAAAAAAAGGTAATTAAAAAGTGATTAATTTTACTTATAAATAATAGAAATACAGAGTAGAGATGCCCCTCTCTCCCTGCTGTTCCAACAGTAATGTGTAGCCAGCTCTAAAGGAAAGCTCACCCTAGAGCCCAGCACCTGTGAACATTTGATAACTGTTTCCTGAATTAAATGACATCCCAGTGCCAATGTCCAAGGAAATGAGTATTGTTCACCAACTATGTGTAGTGTATTCATGGCTGCATCCTCCCTTCCTACTCACCCAGCGAAACTTGTTTTTGTTGTTTTACATTGTGCATAGGAGGTAACATTAACTTTCACCAAAATATCTGCAAGATGGCAGCATGAAAACACAGTGTAGACATCCAACTCCTGAAACTTGTGCAAACCCACAAGAGTAGAAATTTTCTTTTGTTTACTGATGTGTTCACAGTGCCTTAGGCAATGCTTGATGCATAGTAAACATTTATTAAATAAATGTAAGATAGAATCAATAAAAGAATGAATGAATGAATGAATGAACAAATCATCTTGGTCCTAACAACCCCTGTCTCCATATGTGTTTGCTACTTTAATAAAATGGTTAGAAGGAAGTGTGGTGTAAGAGTTGAGGTTATAAATTCTGAGAATAGGCCTAATTTGAATCTTTCCTCACATACTCTTTAGCCGTATGACTTGGGCACATTCCTTAACTTCAAATGCTTCAGTTTCTCGTCTGTAAAACTGGCACTATTATAACAATGGTAACTCCCCATAGGATTGTTGTGAGGATTAAATATGAAATATATTTAGCAACCCCCAAAGAATAATACCTCCAAGCATTATGAGCTCTTGTTATTAATATCTCATAAAGGAGATGGCTCAACTCTATCTAATGTGATGTATTATTTATCATTCTCACTGGGGCACTTCCAAAAGTGAAAGGCAAAAAAGGCACTAAAATTATTACAAATCATCAGTTGGCCTACGACACGTGTAAACATGGACAGTACCAAGCAATCAGTGGGACGTGGTTCTCCTACTCACTGGCCAACCCCGATACCAGGCAGGCTTCCGTACACCCGGATTCGGATATAAATATTTAGCAAAGACTACGTTGTTGTTACTTTTGCAAGCAACACCATAGGCTCTGATTTATAATGTTAGGTTCTGTGAGTTACAAATGTAACCAATTCAGCAACCTCCTTAAGTGTCTTCCCATTACTGTGTTTCAGTCAAACACTGTATTTATTTCCCTCTGTTACTTGTGTACATCTGCCTTCTTCACTAGATTGAGGACAGGGCTCAACTTTTTTAGTAATGTGTGTGTAGCTCAGAGTAAAAGCAGTCACGATTGATGGGCATACCAAGTGCAATATTTAGGAGCAAATACACCTAGGTTTATTCTTTAATCAATTATCTCTGAGATGATAGAGAAATTGCTGTCACATGCAATTTCTGTGTGAAATGTGGAGATAAAGTAATGGGCTTGAGCTGTAGTCTGAGAATGTGTAATCAGGTCAGAATGTTTAATGTCGAATGAGTTATGAAAGGGAATATCGATTCGTTCGGGAGGCAAACTTACTGAGTGATTTCTAGGTGCCAAATGCTGGAGGTTCAAATCTAAAGAAAACAAGAACCTTCTTCAAATGTCCTAGAGAAAATTAGTGCAACATAATGTGTGATAAGTACCACATTAGAGGCAGGAATGGATTATAATAGTGTTATTACAAAGTAGAATATGGAGGATTAGAAGTACCAAAAAAGTGTATTTGGAAGTTCTAAAAAATAAAATTTACAGGTGACATGTTTATCTTTGGCTTTAGAAATGAATGTGAGTTTTCCATTAGAATTAGCTAGGAGAAGGGCCTTTAAGATAAGGGAAAAAGCAAGATGAAAGGCCTAGCATTATGAAAAATTATCTTAGATTCAAAAAACTGAAAATAGTTTGCTATGCCTGGGATAAAGGGTTTAAGGCAGGGAATCTTGAGAGAGAAGGCTATGACTGAACCTGAATGCTATTGGACTAGTGGTTTCAAGGAAGAAAAAAAACTACAGCAGTAAGAATGAAAATATGATAACAGAAGGATAACAACCAACAAGTATTTATAAAAATACTTTGCAGCATTTTGCTAAACACTTCGAGGCAAGAATGATATAGGTTTGTTTTAATTACCGCATTTCAAGTTGAAGATATTTTTGTACCAGTGATGAAAAACAAAAGGAAAAGCAATTTTTGTTTCATTATTTGAACTCTTTATATTAAATTTATCTAAAGATGTGTAGGCTTGCCATCCATGGTCAATTAAAAACAAAGACTTAGAGGACAAAAGGAAGACGAACACAGACAAACTACTATGTAATGCAAAATGCATGAAATATTTCCCCCTCTCTTCACACCTGTGGAGGTCAAAGTCCAGGCAGCCTTTTCCTGAGGGACAGGGAGCATGTCAGTTGGCTCGTACCTGCTAGCACTTGGTTCATAATGAGTGTGGAGGCTTATTCTTACCACATCATTTAGAAACCTGCCCGTACCTAGCCATTTTAATTGAAGGAATATATTCATTACTATTGTAATCTAGTCATTTCAGCCTTGTTTTGCCTCCTGAAAATCACCTTCCCACCCCAAGTGCAAGTGACACAGGAAGATATTTTCTAGCCATTTTGAATACTTTTTGCCTAAAGTGAGGTGTATAGGTATTCAATTTAGGAAATTGGGTAATTGGAGATTTCAAGAATTATTTTCTTTTTTACATAATACTCTTTTTCTTTATTACAAAAGTAGAAGTTGGCAGATTTGTTATTAATGCTTTGTTATATCCTTCTATCCTTTCTGTTAATATCCTTTTGTCTATCCTCCTATCCCTTATCCAAACAGATGGGGGAAAGAAAGTAGATAAATATGTAGATGAATAGATACATGGATGAATAAAGAGATACAGACATATAGAGATATATAACTATTTGACTCAAATGTCATTGTTATACCTTGTCTACAGTCTGATCATCCTTCTATTTTATTAATGATTTTTCTACAGTACCACTTAATGACTGCTAAATATTTTAAGGAACTACCTTCTAGAATTTACTATTAACAAGGGCTTTGTCATCTTTTTTTAAAAAAGATTTCATTTTATTTATTTTTTTAAAGAGGGGAAGGAAGGGAGAAAGAGAGGGAGACAAACATCAATGCGTTGTTGCCTCTCACAAGCCCTGCACCAGGGACCTGACCCACAACCCAGGCATGTGCCCTGACTAGGAATCAAACCAGTGACCTTTTGGTTTACAGGCTGGCACTCAGTCCACCGAGCCACAGCAGCCTGGGCAGCTTTGTCATCTCTAAGAATACTGCAAATACCTCAAGAAAAAATGTTTAAAATATTGAGGTCCACATTTAAAAAGGATCTTTGCTGTCAAAAAAAGAAAGCTCTGCTTCAACTCAATTTTGTTTCCTGGCTATGACACAATTAAATCCACTGTGATGAATAGAATCATGTCTGTGTTTTACATAGTGATAGATAATAGTGAAAGTCAGATAATCAGCCAAATGAGCCAAACCAAACATGTTTCCAAATATTTGTGGACAACCAAAATTTGCAGCTCTAAAAATTTAGCAGACATAAAAAATCATCTGGGGAATTTCTTAGAGATACAGGTTCTGCAAAAGGTCCCCTTGTCACCCCTGTGGCCACCCTGCCACACAATCCACATTCAGTACCCAGTGGTAGGATGGAGGAGTCTGCCCGTTTGTCAGGTGTGCTAGGCTGCAAACCTCCTCAGTCCCTGTCACCTGCATTGTTTGTTTGGTTTTGTTATTATGTGTATTGTTTTGCTTCTGACAAGTCTTTAAATATTGAAGCATTAGTCTTAGCAAATTGAGTCATATAGCTCCAGCCATATTTAGCCTTTCAGCTTTAGTTTGCTGAGCAGGACTTCAAAGATTCTGATGTAAGTGATCATTGGATAATTATTTGAAAATTGCTGCTTAAAACTCATGTACAAGGAGGAGCCCAGGCATCCTGTGCTTGGGGCAGCTACTACAATATGCTATTACTTGGTGCAACTTTATATGGATGTTGTTCCACACTTACCCTTTTGGATAGCAATGAAGACATATTGTTTTGTTGGATGTTTAGCTACTGTATCTAAGGGTGGTTTTGTTTGTTTTATTTGGCCAAGTCTTAAAGGAAAGAACACCGATCTTTTGTCCATAATAGATTATAAGATCATACTAACCTCCACTGTAAAAGTCACAGTGCGATGGCATTATGTGTTGATACTATGGTTCATTTCAAATGTTGGTTCTGGTGAAATTCTGAGATTATTGATGGAATTAAAGTCAACGTGGTGCAAAATACATTAAGAAGAGCCTGCCCTGGCTGGCGTAGCTCAGTGGATTGAGCACGGGCTGCAAACCAAAGCATCACAGGTTCAATTCCCAGTCAGGGCACATGCCTGGGTTGCAGGCCATGGCCCCCAGCAACCACACATTGATGTTTCTCTCTCTTTCTCTCTTTCTCCCTCCCTTCCCTCTCTAAAAATAAATAAATAAAATCTTTAAAAAAAAGAGGAGCCAATAGTGGCTGATTGTGGACCTTGTTCTTTTTTATACCAGTAGAGAAGTTTGTATTTTCCAATGAGGGCTGCAATTGTGTCTCTTCTTACAATATGGTTTTGTCACTCCTATTGAGAGGTGATGTTAATGACAACCCTCTCTACCCTTTGTAACTGGGAAGACTTATAATAATGGCAGAGGTGACATTATATGAGTTCTGAAGTTAAGTTCTAAAAAGCAATAAAGCTTCTAACCGGTGCACTGGAAACACTTACTTCTGGAACCCCACTGCCATGCTTTGAGGAAGCCACATGAAGAGGCTACGGGTAGAATTCCCAATAGCCCAGGTGAGAACTCAATCTACAGCCAGCCAAACACACCAGTGAGGGTGCATCTAAATGACTCTAGCTTCCAGATGTTGAGGCACTCTGGCCACCAATCTTCTTACCTGAAATCTCTAACATGATGGATACGCCATTTTCACAGTTCCCTAGTCAAATTCTTGCTCCACACAATTTACAAGAGATATGATCATTTTTACTGTTTTAAGGCACACAGTTTTGAGATAATTTGTTAAGCAGTAATAGTAATTAGAACAGCAATCAAGATGAATGTTATCCAGTATGATTCCCAGTGACCTTGATGAATTTAAGTCATTAAAAAAATAGAATTTTGCAAGCGCATCTATGCGCATGGATGTGTGCATGCGTACTGCAGTGACGGTTTAAGAGACTCCAAAATAATGTTTTGTTTTTAAAGAATTAAATATTTTGTTTTCAAGAATTAAATTTCATTGAGAGTTTAGCTGGCAAAACCTAACAATATGTCAATTCCCATATGTCAAAAGTGTCAAATGACTAATTAAATATGTAAAAGTAAAATATAAAAAATAACTTTTTGTAGCTATATCTACATCCATGTAAGAAAATTGAATACGTCACTATAATGGCATTTGACCAAATAAAAGATACTTATTATTTTAAAATAAACATCAGCATAAATATTTAATAACTTGGAGAAAATTAACAGCAAAATATACATGCAGGCACAGTAGTATGTGTGCATACATGTATAAATGTATATGTAAGATATTATTATTTATCTGTAATAGTAATACAAGAAGTCTGAAGATGAGAAGACTTAAGAAAATAAAAAATTTAAATGTTTTTACTAAGACTTTTCCTATGATAATAAAATTGTAGAGAAAAATCATTTTCTAAATTCCATTTTTATTTTATTCCATTCTGCACTCTGCTTAAAACTGTCCTTAAAATAATAGTACCTCCAAATGAATTTTTAAAAACTTAAATTACAACATCCATTTCTTACCATGATCAGCATTTAAGAAAGGAATTGTTAATTTTGGATTAAGTATTAATTCAGATTATGCCTACAAGTTTATATTAAAGTGAAATCATAAAATAAAAAATTTAATTCTGCTTTTCCCAGAAGCCTGATAAATTTTCCTTTGCAAGAATTGGGCTACCTGAACATGTAACCATGTGCAAAGAAAACACTCATGCTGCATTTGATAGAAGGAAATGTTCAGAGGTGCTTCTAACCTACAATCTGGCTAAAGTTTTGCCCAGAAAAGGAAACCATCAACAAATAAAAAGACAGCCCACTAAATGGGAGAACACATTCACCAATAAATCTGAAAAGGGGTCAACATTGAAAATTTATAAAACACTTATGCAACTCAATGCCATCAAAAAACAAACAATTCAATTTAAATAAATGGGCAAAGGACCTGAATAGACACTTCTCTAAAGAGGACATACAGATGACTATTAGACATAAGAAAAGATGCTAAATGTGAATAATCATCAGGGAAATGCAACTTAAAACCACAATGAGATATCACTTCACACTGGTTAGAATGATTATCATCAATAAATCAACAAACAAGTGCTAGCGAGGATGTGGAGAAAGAACCTTTTTGCATTGTAGGTGGCAATGTAGACTGCTACAGCCACTGTGGAAAGCAGTATGGAAATGCCTCAAAAATTAAAAAGGGAACTGCCTTATGATCCAGTGATTCCACTTCTATAAACTTATCCTAAGAAATCTGAAACACTAATTGGAAAGAATTTAAGCATCCCTACATATTGCAGTGTCATATATAATAGCCAAGATATGGAAACAGCCTAAGTGTCCTAACATAGATGAATAGATAAAATGACACTGGGATGTTTTCACAATGAAATATTACTTGACCATAAAAAAGAAGAGAATTTTATCCTTTGTGGCAGCAGGTATAATAGGTTGCAGCCAAGAGAGGGGACCCCAAATAAGGATTTGGAGTGGGGTCCAGAACTCAAGGTGTTCAGTAAATATTAGGATGTCTTCACCCCTAACTCACAGGTGTGGGTTGGGGGAAGGGACAAATGGAGCAGGGCCATTGAGAGCTGTTTTGCATAGCAACAGCCTTGCAGCTAACCTCTGGCATGATCATTTAACATATCTATAACCTTTAACTGGTTGCATAGATATGTTAAATAGCTCTGAGCCAGGGGAATGAAAGTAACTTCCCCTCAACACGTAACTGGGGGACAGGTCCTCCAAGTTACAGCACCTGCATGGGAGCTTAGAGAAGATTGCTCCAAGACATAGGGCCAGGCCTGCCCAGACTCACGATTGCAGCCTAGTAAAGCTAGAAGGCTTTGAAAGTGATGGCAGGTGTAACTGAGTGTGGGAGGAGTCGGAAATAGGGCTGCAGAGGAGGATCGGTGCGGTGTGGGGGCTTAAACCCAGACTCAGCAGCCATTGCTGGGAGAATCACGTGGCTGTGGCAGTGCAGAGAGAGGACCACAGCCATTGCGCTGGGAGAGAGAACCACTCAGTCTTTAGCAGAGTGGGAACTCCCGCAGCCTTGCGAGAGAGAATCACCTGCGGCTTTAGCAGAGAACTGCCACTCAGCTTTGGCCAAGTGGCAACCCGCCTCCTTGCAGCCATTGAGTGGGGAGAAGCACGCGGTTTTGGCTGAGTGGGGACCCCCGCAGCTTTAGAAGGGGGAACACCACCCAGCTTTAGCAGAGATCCCAGTGACACAGCTGATGGTGCTGGGAACCGAGGGAGGCCTACCAGCTGAGATGGATTACTGGGAAGAACCCGGGGCTGCCTGAGCCACAGACTTCTATTTCTTTTCCTGAGATACGGTACCCCAGACTGGACAAAGGGGGTAAGGAAGGATTGTGTGTGTTTATGGGTATTTTAAGGGACTTTGGGATTTTAATGAAGACATTAGGTCACTACTTTAAGTCTGTATAGCATTAAATAAACATTCCCTTTCCTTTTCATGAATCTCTCATTGAGAGATGTCTCTCCTGTAGACGGCGGACATAACAGGCCTGGGGGGTTCCTTTCGGTAATAGTACATCGTTCCAGGCCCCCCTTGTTGTTCTGTAACACAGGGACAGACCTGGAGAACATTATGCTAAGTGAAATAAGCCAGTCAGAGAAAGGTAAGTACCGTATGATTTCATTTATATATGGAATCTAATGAACAAACTGAACTAACATGTAAAAAAGAGACAGACTCATAGATAGAGAGCAGGGTGACATCTCTGGGTGTTGGGAGTTAATAGGTGGAGGAATCAGACAGAAAGGAAAAAGGGCTCCTAGACACAGACAACAGGGTGACAGTTGTAGGGAAGGGGTATAATAGGGATAAATGGTAATGGGAAAATACAATAATTTTTAAAATAAACAAGAAGTAAAGAAAGAAAAGTCAATACCATGAGGTAGAGAACTTATACATTTGACCTTCCTGGAGATAAATGTACTGCAGGTAAGTTATGATGCTCTAAATTCACACAAGGCATTTACCCTATTTAAGCACAGATATGTACCAGAGATGTTACATGGTGGTAAGTAGCAGATTCCTTTATTAAATTTGTAAGCTTCAGTAGCAAAGCAAGTTGCCTAAGAAATATCTCAGTATTCAATATGCATGAATATAAAACTGCAGGAGCATACCGTTCTCATTGCATGTCAAAGCATGTTAGAACTAGAAGAGACTGAAGTGTACTCCTAACTGACCCTCCTATTTCACATCTATCTCCTTCCTGTTTTCCTTCTTTCTTCATTCTCGTTTCTTTCCTCTCTCTCCCTCTCTCCCACCTTTCCTGATACACTGTCTACTCCACTCTTAATTGTTTCTGTTCAACAAAGGTGAAAAAAAGGAAACATCACAAAAATGTTTCAAATCCATACCAATGAAACTGATTAATGAAATACATTCAGGACTTACTATATATTAGTAAATTATTCACTGTCCTAAATGTTTTTTTTTTAAATTGTCTCAATTACAGCTCAAAATGATCCCATCATACGGGCACCATTTTTATGCCTGTTCAATATATAAGAAAACTAAGGCACACAAAGGTTTGCTCAAGGTTTCACAGCTAGGGATCAGGAAAACAGGATTCATATGTACTCAGTATGACTTCAAAACCTGCTCTCTTTACCACTGGTTCTGTTATGAAAATTTTGTCAAGGATTTTGTTTATACAGGCCAAGCACACTGAGGGGCCCAAGTTCTTGTAAGGCTTAGGAACCTGGAAAGAGTTCAAGAATTCATGTAGAATGGATTCCGAAAGTTTTGTGGGATTGCTACTCATTTTTTTCTATCTCATTCTCAAGCATATTTAGAGTTAAGGGGGATGTCCTCAAGGTACTATTCCAATTCCATTTTTCTAACTAATAAAAATAAAAAAATTCTCACTGGCCACAAATTTCAGGAATTCTAAGGACAGATCTCTTGATCACTTGTAGGACCAAGTCATGTGCAATTTCAATTTATTCAGTTTCAGACTGCTAGGAATACAAGTGATTCAAAAGTAAGAACATTCTATATAAAGAATATCTTTGGAAAACTAGTGAATTGGGGGAATTTGGGCAACTTATAATTTTGCTTTAAAAAGTTGTTGTAACTCATTCTGCTACCAAGGTTTTGTCTCAGAGGTTCAGCATTAGTATTTTAAATATGAGAAGAACTTCTGATAATAGGCTCTTCAGTACAGAAGAAAGGCCAAAAAATGTGGCATCAAACAGATCTGAGTTTCTCCATTTCCCACCATTCATGCAAGATGGCCTCTGTGAACCTATTTATTTTTCTGTAGAGTGGTAATACCAGTACTAATGTTGTAGGTTAGTTATGCAGATTAAATGAGAGTATGATGGAAAAGTGCATGGTCCAGGTCCTAGTATATGTAAGATTCTCACTGGTACTGTTTTACCAATGGAGACATCCACACCTAACATTGGTAAGTGCTGCATGATTTTTTCAGATCCCTGTTTTGTGGAAATACAAATGCCCCTCAAATTAGAGGATATGTTTTTACTTTATGCAATATATTAGCATGAAAATTACATTTAATATATATTCTGTGAACCTGATATAGCAATTAATTGCTAAAGAAATATATACATATATATACACATTTTAGAAATATTTTCTATTCAACAAAGTAGAATATATATACAAAACAAATGTTTTGTCCCTGACATACATATAACCTAAAAATTAAAATACCCATATAAAGAGAAATTATCTCTGAATCTTACAAATATTACCTATAATACTAGTAAATGGCTCGTATTTAAAAACATTTTAAATCCAGCCATCAGATGGGAATCATAGACCAGCAGGAGATTAGCAAAATAGTAACTATTATGTTCTGACAAGTTGCTTAGCAACTCTGGAACTGAATTTTTTTAGGCTCTATAAAGCTAACAAATATTTATTGAATACCTACTACCTGCATGTTGCCAAGGAGAGATACAAACAGTTGCATGGAGGGACTATTATTTTTGTCATTTCCTCCTATGAAAGAACTGACTCCAAGCAGTTTCATAACTTGCCTGTTGTCAAAGAGGAGCAAAGTGAAAGCAACGGAGTTTGAATCCCAACCCGATGGCTTCCAAAGATCTTGTTTTTCATTCCATTATCTATTGATAAACCCTAAAGCTGTCTTTGGAACTATTTCCTTTTTATACAAATTGTAATATCTATGAGGGACAGAAGCCCTAACTCAGCTTTCTTCTGTATTTCCTAGAGCAGGGTCACTCAGAATGTCTTGTCAGATGTTAATTAATTGTTGGTGAAGTTTCTCACTAGTCCCCAATGAAATAGGAGTTATTCAAAAGTCTTCATTAACAACCTGTGTGTGTATGTGGGTGGGGGGGGGGGGGGGGGGATAGAGAGAGATAGAGAGATCGAGATAGGGGGAGAGAGAGAGAGAGAGAGAGAGAGAAAAAGACACTGTGTGCCTTTTTTTGAAAGTTAAACATTTCCCAGGCTACTGCCCCATATCTTTCACCACTACCAATCAATTGCAAGTTTTGAATTAAGGGACTAAAAATGTAAAAGATCAGAGTATGTATTCTATAGAAGATAATATAAATAGCCAGTATATCTGTGTGTCTGTCAGGGTTTGTTTTTCTTCTTCACTGGTAACAGTTGATGTCCAAGACACATGAACCAGGATTTTTATTATGAACAGCATTTTCATTCTACATGAACGTGAGAAAGTTTGATGAACCTGCCACAGGCTCCCAACATCTTTAAAGAACACCCAGGCAACTGTGAGATAATCCCGTATTAGTATTGCTTTAGAGTCACAACATGGGACAGATATGCATTAAGTTCGAACAATAGTATACATGAACGTGCACATCATTTACAGTTGATTTTCAAACATGCACATGAACAATCATATCAAACTAACTTTACAGAAAACCTTCTGAATGTGTGAATCTTTTCATTTTTAGAAGTATCTGAAGTTGAATAAGCTTACCCTAGAAATGGAAAACAAGACCTTAATCTTATGCTAGGTAGAACTGTGCATTTCAGTACTCATCTAAGAAAATATTTTACTGGGCATCGATTATATGACTTTCTGTGGGCATACCTTTTCATAAGTCCTATCAATGCTCTACTGGAAAAGATGACAGGTAAAAGACTTAAGATAGAAAGATAGTAAGACTTAAAATAATATCCTGTGCTTCCCTACTGTAATATCTTCAAACTTTATTTTTTAGTTTTGTACCCGGTTTTGTATTCTTTGGAGCAGGATGTTTTGCTTGTTGAGCGAGTGCCTACCACAATGTTTACTACATGGTTGGTATTTAAATAAATATTTTTGAATGACTAAACTTAATATATCATAAAACTAACAGAATAATACCTAAAGTTTTGGAATGCTGTTATTAAATTAGAACCTGAAATGAACATATCACCTGTTGCTTTAGAGTCAGAGTTTGTCAGAGTGAGATTTGAGAGTTACCAATATAAAGCCATTTGGATTAATAGATTATCGCAAAATTAAGTCTTGGGAATTTTAAGCAGTGTTAAAGTTCATGCAAATTTCACAAAAAATAGAGCACACTACTGGAATTTGTTGCTTACACCCCATGCCAGCGGAGTATCACAGATCCTTCAGTATCCAGAAGGATTAAGTAAGTGAGGAGGTAAGGAGAAAAACTCAAGCTTTATAAATATGCAACATTTTTAAATGAAACAAACTCCAAAGAAATTTAATTGCACAGTAGAGGTTGAGAAATAAGAAACCCTACTGGAGGTACTAAAAATGGGAGGTGGATTATTGTTGTTGTCGGTAGCACTAGGCCTAGAAAGAGAAGTATTAGGACTAACTAAATATTTGTTGAAAAATGGAGTGGATGAATAATTGATTGCTGTGAGCTTTTATATCAGAGACAATGCCAAGCAGTTTGCCCCTGTATTAGTTAAGATGCTGTATTAACCTCCTCTTAATATAATGGTGGTTACATTAGATAGATGATTTTACTTGTAGAAAAAATCTTTATGATGAAGCTTTGAAAAAGAATACCACAGTTGGTTGAAAATCTATAAAAATGAACTGTGTCAGGATCTACAATGTGGAGACATGGTTCATCTTTTCAAAAACCTGATGCAGTTTAATAATTGAAGGCTCACACGACCATAAGGAGATTTCCAGAAGAGACTGGAAGACTTATTTGTGACAGGAGCTCATGAAAAAAGAATAGTTCAAAGTAGAGAAAAAATATCCTCAGTTATCAAGGATTTGAAAAGTGTGTCCACACCATGAGAGGAAAAGGCTGATTTTAGAAAACTAAAGTTCCAAATAATTTCTCTTCAAAGAAAAGCTACTTTATTACTCAAGAGAAGTAACCTTCATTAGAAGAGCAAAACGGCATCAAGGTGCAGCAGAACCAACAGGCAGGCCATCTTTTCTATTACAAATTTTGAAGTAATGCTTTCTAAATAACACATTGCACTGACATTGATCTTGAATACATAAGTCATAGTCATAAAATTAAGTCTTAGAATTTTGAGCAGTATTAAAGTTCATACAAAATTCACCAAAAAATAGAGAATACTGCAGTGTTGGGTTGCCTGCAAACCAGGCCAATGGAGAGAGGAAGGCACTCCAGCACCCTGCAGGATTAGGTAAGGGGGAAGCTAAGGAGAACCCAGCGATTCTCCAGTCAGTACTGAAGCGATAATTAATGCCCAGTGACCTTTCATTTTAATATCACTAAATTTCAGTAGACTTAATCTTTCTCTTTCATTCACCTCTGCTCATAATTTTTCTTAGATAATGTTTCCCATACCTGGAAAGATACAGCAAATTAAGCCAGGATGAGCGAACAAATTTAATAATTGAATGTTTGGAAATATAGGAAATTAGTCTTGGTTTTCTTTGTTGTTGCTACTGTCTTGATTTTATACAGTGTCACTATGCTCATTATTAGAGTGAGAACATCTAATTCAGCTTCAGCAGTTCCTTTGTTTTGATGATCTTATGGTGCCTGGTTAATGATATGCTGTTAGATACATCCTAACTGGTAGTGCAGCAACTCCTGGGGAGAAACCAATGAAACGTTATACTCTGCATTTCTGGTGAAGGAGACACTGTAAGCTGCACTGCCTGCCTCCATCAGGGGTGGAAATTACAAAAATATTTTTATGTCTTAAAGTTTCCAACAAATTGTGAAACTTTGACATTGGAAAACATGTTTAAAATATGACCAGAAGAAAACTCATCTCAACACAAAATTCTGTTGCCACTGGATTGATCTCCTCTATTAAAGACGCGTAAAATTTGTTAAAGTGATTTGAGTTTACTCAATCATTTCTACACGACAAAATAAATCTAAACTTTTGAATTACAAAATTCAAGGTGAAATACTATACTTTCAGGCATCATTTCTATAGTTTGTTACAAAATTCAAGGTGAAAGCAGATGAACCATTACATGGTACAAATCCCCTATCTCACAATTCCTCAAATTGTTCAGCTTCAATTCCTCAAAACTTAGCATCAAGTCAAACCCGTTTTCACACCTCTTCTTTCACTGTACACTTGCAAGAATCTTCCACTTAATTCTAATGAGCAATCTCATTGTGTCCCAAACACTTTCTATATTTCCACATCCATATATAGCTTTTAAACCCCAGCAAACTTAAATCTTATTTACCATTAAAATGATGATTAACATTCTAGAATTGCTGTGAGGATACCCCATGGTGATTTGCTTCTTTCTCTGAATTCTGATGATAAACTATTCTTTACATTCTCCTTTTGCCAAAACCAAATAAGTCTTTAAAAATAACAGTACATGTTACAGGACATTTATCTTAGTAACAGAAACTAATCTAATTGCTTTGCACAATGCCATCAACTCATTTAATGCCCATCATAATTATATAGGCCTTTTCAGTATCCCTCCCATTTTAGAAATGGAAAAGTGAGAGAGGCAGATATCATGTGATCTCCTCTGGGTCACAAAGCTCTTGAATCAAGAATTAAAACCCAGACTGGCTTTACCTGTTGGTTAGGCGTTATCACAATACACCAAGGTTGTGTGTTTGACCCCCAGGTTAGGGCACATACAAAAATCAACCAGTGAATGCATAAATAAGTGGAATGACAAATTGATGTCTCTCTCTCAACCCCCTCCTCTCCATCTCTAAAAATCAATCAATACATAAAAACTTAAAAGAATAAAAACCCAGCTAGTTTGGTTCTAGAACCCACGATTTAACCTCTGTTCTTCATTGCACTCTATATTATTTTACATAAAGTATAATTTTAGCATCTAGGTACCATTCCCCAAACTGTAAATTTGGGCACTGATTATTGGTTGATCATTACATGATTTTAGATGGTATATAGGCATGGCCTTGTAGTCAACAATTTTATTCTAATCGAGTTAGTTCTGAAACTATTTAATGGAAGTAGCATATTTAATTTTTGTAAAATAATGTCCCCAACATCATGTCAGGTAGTTTGTTAGATTAAAGTGATTCTCTTTAATTCAGTCATAAATACTATATATGCAAAGTACATTTAAAATATTCACTTTAGTTTTAAAAGACACCAAATAATTATTCTACTTATGTATAATGTATACTAACAGTGCACTTTTTAAAAGCTATTTATACCATATTTTGATTTTTTCATTTTGGTTAAAGGTCTATAGAAAGCTTTGATTAAAGGTATCTCCAAGGCATACAATAATGAGATCTGATGAATAAACAGGTAAAGAAAATAATAGAAAGAAGAAGAATAACCACTCCAACACTTTTGGGGATTATTCAAAATCATCTAAGTTAGTTATAGTCCACATACATAGGATTATTAAAGCTATACAAATGACTTATACAAATATATATATGCACATATATATATTTTAATATTTTATTTATTTTTTTTTACAGATAGGGAAAGGGAGGGAGAACGAGAGGAAGAGAAATGCTGGCCTACAACCCAGGCATGTGTCCTGACTGGGAATCACACCCCAGCCCCTTTGGTTTGCTGGTTGGTGCTCAATCCACTGAGCCACACTAGCCAGAGTGTTATATATGCACACATATATTTTAATTACTAGAAGTAAAATATAAAAAAATAAACTCACTATATATACTCTTTCCATGTTTTTTTAAATGCTCTAATTGACCTCCCCTTCAATTTCCAAGTTCTATTTATTTAAAAATTTGGAAGCAAGGGAGAAAGGTGGGGATGGCTGAGGTGGGGGGCGGGGTAAATGTGGACAACTGTAATTGAACAACAATAAAATAATTAAAATAATAAAATTTGGGCAATACAAGTAATGTTACTTAGTTGGTTTCTTTTCACATTCCAAATTAACATGAGCCTCCCCTCATGCCCCTGCTAGGTGACACACACAGACTCCTCTCAGTGAACAAAGTGCACTATTTGAAGGAAATGAAGATGGCTTTGAGGGCAAAGATAGAGCAAGAAAGATTAAGATTAAAATATTTCACTATATCAAACTATAAATGATTTTAAAATAACATTGCTCAGTATATATTATATGCTAGTTATAATGTTAAATTATTTATGTTCATTATGTCTTTTATTTACAAAAATCTGTTTATGTTGGTGCCATTTCACAGAAAAGGCTAAGAAATCTCAAGAAAATGTTAATTAAATTTACCAGGGTTACACAATTCATAAGTAAACAGGGACAAGATTACAACTTGGATTGCCTTGTCCATTTGCATATATAAAAATATTTTACACCCATATATAATTTGGTGAAATTAATTAAAGGATTATTGAAAGGGATCCTTAAATCCATATGCACAAAGTTTTTTTCTCAATCAAATCATAGCAAAAATAAACTTTATTTTCAGAACAATATAAATATATATGATATACATAATATATAACCATTGTATCATGTATGTGTACATACACCTAAACGTATTTATATATATTTAAATATATAATACTTAAAAGGATGATCTAAAGCTACATAATGCTTTAGTCACAATTCTATAAGCAAAAGCCTGCAGTTTTCAGAGGAATGGGGGATAGTAAAGGTAGAATAAGGAAAAAGGTAAACAACATATCAGATCATTTTTAATAGCTCTGTCATCCATCATTACCCCTCACAGCTGTGAGAATGATTCTTTAAAAACATACATAAAACTCTCCTCACTGAGTCCTTCAATGATTTCCAATTACATTTAAAATATTAATCCAAACTCTTCAAACTGTGCCTACCCAAAGCCCTCTCTCCACTGCTCCCGTGCTCCTGCACCGCGGGCCCCTTTCAACCCCAGCGCCTCACACAGTGGCTGCTGCCCTCCTCGGAATGTTCCGACCCTATTCCCGTGACTCGTTCCTTTATTTTTTCAGTCAACCTCAGCTTAAATTCATTTCCTAATAGACGTATCTCTCCTATATAACAGCTTTTCAAAATAAAAACTAAATATTGAAAGATCTGTTTCTTATTAATTTTCATTCACTCGACTACAAATAAGTTCTGTAGAGGCAGGGACCTAGGAGTCTCATTTTCCATTGTGCCTGTGAACTAATCAATGAATCACCCACGAACTAAGGAATATCTAAAACAATGATATTTAGATTTAAGCATTATTATTCCAAACTATTACACTCACCAATAACATAATGTATTTTCTCCACAGCTACTTATTCATAACCCTTTTATTATGATTACAATTGTATAAGAAGCTATGAATATTTTAACTATGCTTTATAATCTGATATGCTAAATATTAAAATTGGCTGTTAAAATTATCATTAGTTTGCTAATTTCTATTTGCTAATAACTCATTCTGAAAATAAAGCTGTCCATCTTCTAAACAAGCCAAGCTTCTTTAATCATGAGCAGACCACTGCAGAGTCAATCAAAGGGTAAGACCATAGCAAATATAAGAAGTTCCTTACCTCTGTGCTAAAACTTTCATGTATTTTGAATGAACATCTTCAGCTAAGTGACTTCTGCCAACTTACAGCTTTAAGATTTTGTAATTCAAAGTTTTAACTTATCTGACTGTTCTTCTTTAATTGAATTTATATGCCATTAATCATATAAATATAAAGCAAAAGCGCATGGGGAATTATGATGATGGCTATTTTCTTTTAATTTTTAGGATGTGTCTACTTTCTTTATACAAAAATATGTAAACATAGAATATTCTAAAATAAGGAAGATATGGTTATGTGTCCTTTGCCATTTTATGCCACTTTTAAATCTAACCCCATGCTTCAATTCACGTGCAGCTGGTTAGATTTACGAACATCATTACAACCTGTGTTTTTCTAATAGTTACTCTGCCAGAGGACAGGGCATGGGCCTTTTGGTACTGGTGAAGAAAACACAAGTTGAGATTTTGTATTTTATACCTGCAGTGCCAAGCTAATAAAGCTATAGAACATATTATTGGGAGCACCAAGAAACCAGATTATTTTGTTCAGAGATTAAAATTAAAAAAAAAATTGAATACTTTCCTCTCTTTATTTGAGATTAATGTATTGAAAATGATGACATCTGGATATGTGGTAAGAAAACTGCATAGGTAGAGAAGGAAACACTAATACATTTCAAAGATGTATTTTATTATTAGTTTTTTAAATGAAAGATAATATGCAAATCCAGTTTCTCTTCAAATTTTTGCTTACTAATTTCAAGATCCATCAGTGGACAAATATCAACACTAGATTGTTTGCCTAGTGGTGATTTTTTTATCTCCCCCATCCTTTTGGTTTTATTAACCAAATTCCTCTGTAAGAAATATCTATATCCTCTCCAACACTGTGGATTAAATATTTGTGCCCGCCAAAATGGATTTGTTGCAGTCCTAATCCACAGTGTGATGACATCTGGACGTGAGGGCTTGGGAAGGTAATTAGATTTGGGTGCGGTCATCAGAGTGGTGCCCTCATGGGGTAAATAGCAACCTTATTAAAATGAGGATACACGAAAGCTGTCTCTCTGCCCTTGAGGCAAGAAAATAGAAAGAAGGCAGCTAGTGGTCCCCAAGTCAGGATGAAGACTCTCATTAGTATTCCCCCATGCTGGTGCCCTGATCTTAGACTTCCCACACTCCAGAACAGTGAGAAACAATGTCTGCTATTTAATCCACCCAGTCTATGGTCTTTTGTTATGTAGTCCAAGCTAAGACATTCACCTTGAATGATAGGTTTATAATTTAATTAAATACTTATATCAGTATGGACTTCAGTATGTGCATTATTCTATGGGTTAATACCCAAGATTATATATATATTTTTAAAGGTTTTATTTATTTATTTTTTAGAGAGGGAAGGGAGGGAGAAAGAGAGAGAGAGAAACATCAATGTGTGGTTGCTGGGGACCGTGGCCTGCAACCCAGGCATGTGCCCTTACTGGGAATCGAACCTGTGACACTTTGGTTCACAGCCCACACTCAATCCACTGAGCTACACCAGCCAGGGCTCCAAGATTATATTTATTTTGTCATTCAATTTTTTTTAGCTTCAGTCATCAAGAGTTTCTTCTGTTTGACTCATTTTTTAGAGTAATTTCTAAACTTCTCTACAAGATGTTGTATATTCATGTTGTATTTCTCCTGCCCCATCTAGGATCAACTAATTTTCCAAGGGGTCCTTGTTCCTATATTGCAGAATGACATTTAGACAAGACACCAGGATGTGAGGGTTGCACGTCTCAAAGTATTTCCTTGAAGAGAAATATTTATTAATTAAAAAGGGAAAGGTAGTAGCTTTGCAATGGAGAATCCTCCCAGACATCACTTTACTAAGGGAGCAGGTCAACATCACCAGCAAGGAGGCGTACTGACATGAACCCCTGTATGTGACACATGGAGAACACAATGTCGTTTCGGTGGTGTCATTGTTCAAAAAGCACACTGTTTCATGCCAATCATGGGAAAAAACAAACAAATCCAAGCTGAGGAACTTTCTACAAAGTAAATGATAAGCACTGTGTAAAATGTGTTAAGTTCATGAAGCAAAAGACTAAGGAAATTTCACTAACTAGAGAGGATAAGGGAAAAAACTAAATGCAATATGGGGGCTTAGATGGGATCTTGGGACAGAAAAATAAAAGCATTAGGGGAAATATAAATAAGATATGTACCTTATTTAATAGTGTTTCGCCAATGTTACTTTTTAAGTTTCAAAAGCTGTACTATGGCTATGTACACTGTTAATATTAGTGGAAGTGGTGTTTGGAGATCTACAAAAACTTTGTCCTATTTTTGCCACTTTTCATCAAGTCTGTAATTACTTCAAAATATTTTTAAATAAACAAAATAATTATCTTAATAATAAGGTACAACTTTATTTTGATATACTTTATTGCACCACAAAGGAAAAAATAAAACATATACTAATAAATGAATAGCACAATGAAAATATCCAATCCATGTAAACATTCTGTATAAACGTATTTTTCTCACCAAACATATATTTGACCAAAATTCTGAGAACATAATTTCTAAAAGTAATATTTTCCATTCATAGTTATAATAAAATTTGACCTATTTGAATTTTTATATTTGAATCAAATTATTTTATGCAGTTTTAGAAGAACATGCAAAACATTAAATGATTACTCATATGTAGGCCTTATAAAAGAAAAACAAAACAAAAGAACAAACATATTGCCCTGGCTGATGTGGCTCAGTAGTTTGAGTGCCAGCCTGTGAACCAAAGGTCCGCTGGTTCAATTCTCAGTCCGGGCACATGCCTGGGTTGAGGACCAGGTCCCCTGTAGTCGGTGTGGGAGAGGCAACCACACACTGATGTTTCTCTCCCTCTCTTTCTCCCTCCCTTCCCATCTAAAAATAAATAAATAAAATCTTTTTAAAAATATATTGTAAGATATTGTTTAGTAACACAACTAAATTAATTATCTTTATTGAGCATATAACTTTCTGCGGAGTGCTCTTGTACAGATAATATTAAGCTGCCAGATAGGGACTAGGGTATGAGTGGGGACCACCCAAAAGAGAATTTATTTATTCTTACATGTTTAAACTCCAGTCACCTTCAAAGTGCTCTCCATTTGATGCAATGCACCTATTGAGATTTTTTTCTACTGCTCAAAATAGTTTTTGAACTCACCAATTTTGATGCCTTTTAGTGTTTTTGTTGTTTTTTATTTCACCCCTTCCACATCAGCTAAACTTTTCCCTTTGAGGATTTCTTCATCCAGGGAAACACAAAAGAATTGCTCAGGGCAAGATTGAGTGAATAGGGTGGGTGAGGCCCAAGAGTCATGTTGTTTTGGGGCAAAAACTGCTGAACACTCAGTGTGGTGTGAGCAGGTGTGTTGGCAAATCACCTACCATGAAATGGGCAAACATGTTGAAAAGAGCCTTCCCCCCAAAAAAACAAAAACAATTCACTGAAGTCGAATGCAGCCTCTCACTGCAATGCCAGCTGGTAAACTGATACAGATAGGATCCGAGAACACCCACCTAGAGAGGGAAGCCTGTAATACAGGGGACCTGCCCTCCAGATGATAATTCTGGTTTTAGGGGGCAGTACCCCCTCATAGAATGCAAAAATGACCACAATTCTTTATTCTTCCCTTTATTCACAGAGTTTACTATTCTAAAGCTATTTCCCTCAAGAAGCAGAGTCTGCTCTATGCTACTTGAATGTGGCCTGGTTTTGTGACTTGTTTTGACCAAAGAACACAACAGAATTGGCAGTATGACAATTTCAAGAAAACTGTGTGTTGTTTCTCAGTTTCTTGGGTGCCCATCTTTGCTGTGAGAACGAGTCAGAGCCAGCCTGTTGAAGGAACATCACCATGTGAAAAAGAGCTCCGTTTTCTCAGCATCAGGCCACTTTATACCAGAGTTCAGTCAGTCAACCACCAGGTCCAAGACGAGCTGAATCACCTAGTTAATCCACACAACTACCTTCAAAAGCACAAGCAAACCTTGTTGAGCTATATAGGCTGGTGACCCATAACAAGCCCTTGCTATTTCAAGTCACTAAGTTTTGGAGTGGGTACTTAGGCAACAGTAGCTAACTAAGTATAATAATACAAGGATTATTTTTTCCATTGTGCAAAAAAAGGAAAATGAGGTACAGAGAAGCTGAATAAATTGTTCAAGTATGCTCCAAGATGAAGTGCAGAGTGACAGTCCCACATCTAACTTCAAAATGTATGTTTTCCATTATTGAGTACTGTCTCCCAAAATCTGTTAAGTGCATTCTTATTTTCTATGTTTCTGTAAGCATATTAAGTATCTTCCAGGGTCTCAATTTACAAAATTATTATATCCAGTTACAAGTGAATAATCTATTCTGAATAACTGCATACTAAATATTGTTCTGATTAAAAAGATCATTATTATACTGGATATGCTTTCATAATCATCCCTCATTCTTTTTTAATATGAAATAAAATATGCTACATAGTAATAATTATTAAGTATCAAAGTGGATGCTTTCAAAATATGCTTCATTCTATTTAAATAGCATTTTATTATTTTTTGCATATTCTTATATCAAGTATTTAAAATAGACTTTGCAGTATAATAATAATATATAAGCATTCTTAAAAACATTTGACACGATTTTAGTTTTCAATTTTAAAGTATACAAAGTAAATTATGAGGTGAGCTGAAAAAATGTTGATGAAAATTCTGTAGGATCTTTATTTAAGCTATTTGTTATGTACAGATGTATTTGGAGCCAGGTAGCAAATGATGTTTTCCTTATTTTTAATTCTCTAAAGTTGATGGTTCAAAAAAAATAAAACAGTAATAAATTGATCTAAAAGAAATGAAACTGAGACTGAAGTGTAACTTTCTTTGATTAAACCATGAAGTACAAGTTCCAAAGAGTCAATCTCATTTGATTTAGAAAAGACTTTCAAATATTTAATAAATAACTTCCAATGGACAAGATAGTTACACACTCTGTCTCTAAGGAATGTTCTATTGTGTTGGAGATATTCAAATAAATTGAATAATAGTATAGGAGTGACTGGAATGAACCTTGGGAGATATTTTCTAGGTCATATGTTACCACAACTGAAGAACATCTTAAACAACCAAAGCTATGGTTATCACTGTATTTATATTACCTTTCAGATCTTTACTCAATATCATTGGATTAAAGTTGTGACCAAGCATTTTTAAAATACATTTTGCCTTGAAATGCATAATGTACTTTAACACTGTAAGCATAATGCAAATATGCTGATAATGATATTATGTTTCTTTTTCATCAACAGGTTCTTGGGTTCTTGATTAAATTCATGACCAGATAAGAATTGGGAACAAAGAATCATTTGAAGAATATTTAAGTACTTTTCTTAATAGGCCATATAAAAATTCAATCTTCTTTGCTCCTCAAATAGATTAATAATGATACACATTTGGAAAATTGGAAGTAATCGCTGAAGAAAAATTAAATCGATTCATACTTTTAAAAGAGCTCCCAGCGAGTTACAAAGTTTCCGATGAGAATGATTGCCTGGAACACTTGACCACCACAGGTGGACCAGGGGTGGTGAACGGCAGAAGTAGTGCTAAAAATATCACACATAAGAAATAATATTGGGAAATATTTGAAAGTTGGGCTGAAGTGCAACATTCTTTAATCGTCTAATGTGATTGGAATTCAATAAAATGTAAAATTACAAAAAGTGTACTGTGCATGTGAAATATGTAATCTCTTGCTTGTAGGGATTATAAAATTATTTTAACAATTAATATTAAAATCTTACTTTCCTTAGTTTGGGCTTCATGAGTCACCTGCTTCAGTTCTTTAAACCTACCAACTTAAATAAAACTAACAGTTCCTAGTTACAAATTGTTATCATATTAGAAATATTGAGATCATAATAATAACTTCAAAATGGTGACAAGAGAACTTGGTATTTTCCATAATTTGGTAAAAAAGAAAATTTAACTCAATTGGTAGGTATAGAGGGGAAAAAAGGGAAAGGAGCATTTATTGAGTACCAGTTGTGGCGGGTTACATCATTTCATTCGGTTTAATCTTTGAACAACTATCAAATCAGTGAAGTAATTATCCCTCTTTTCAGATGGGAATCTAAGTTTGAGAGAGGTTACCCAAATTCCTGGGTGGCACAGCTAGTGAGGGACTTGCTTTGGAGTCATCTGCCTCCAAAGCCCACCATCAGCCAGAGCTGCTGTCCCAGGTCAGGTTCCTATGAATGTGTGTTAGTTGTTAACCAGATGCCCCGGCACAGGATGGAGGCACGATCAATGAAACACAGCTAGCCAGCAAACAAAGCTTTTCCTGCCTAGAATATTCAGAATAAACTCTTTTGATGTTTACTGGTTTGTTTTGAAGCATTGTTTGCACAGGAAGACAGAGAAAAATGACTGTGTGACACCTGAACAGTCCCCGGACCACTTGCAGATGAAAACATCTATGACAACAACACTGCTGTGAGAGCTGCTTTCATTTAAGACGGGCCTAGAAACTCATTACGTTTTGTCGGTGAAGTGCTAGGTTAGTAAGACAAGTAGAAGGCAGTTTACAGGGAAAGTTTTAGCAAAAGTCTTTCAAATCAATAAGTCAATACTATATTTCATCCAGTCTATGGCATCCGTGATTATCATATACATACCTTACAAATAGCTAAAAAGGAAATCAGCAGCCAGTGGAAATTTTAAAGTACCATCAGTTGGAGGATGCATTCTAATTTCAGAAACTTTATAGAAAAATATGTAAAATGTAGAAAATCATGAAGTATCATGGATATTACTTTGTTTTAATGTCAAAATACATTGAGATACTTTGAAAGCAAACACAAGGACTGGATTGTCGTGTATAAACCATTAGTCTGTGATTCCATATATTTTTGTAAATAATCCTACCAACGGAGTGACGAGAGATGAGCGGTGCCACACCACAAAGAAGCCCCAGGGGACAGCAGCAACAGGGAAATGGCAACACAGGATTCTAAATGTGTGAAGATTATGAAGTACACCATAGCCAGCAATTATCCTTATTATATCTTATTGTGTCTAAAATTCTTCCCATGAACATGGATAGCCATTAAGTTGCAGAAAATTAACAAGGTGAAGAAAGGCTGTGAAAACTAGACAAGGAGGGGTGACTGTGATTTTATCCATGTGCATGAAATAGCTCAAGAAACAAATCAGATCGACAGCAAATACATCTTTGAGGTGGCTTGTCCCTGTAGGGTTACCTACGGTTCCAATGAACCATTTAGCTATTGTAGCCTTTAGGGCATCCACGTATTGACAATTTAAAGAAGTTTTCTTCATTTAATTTGTTCTGCTATTCCTAAGGAGAAAAAAAAGTCCAGTTACCTTAGCAACTGCAAGGTTACATTTTATCTCGAAGCTGCAGAGCTTTTTCGAAACAAGAAAAAAAAAGTGCCTCAGAGCTGACATCCCACCCTCACTGGGGGTCGGTTTTATAGTCAGGTTGAGAATACCGTGCAAGCCCCTTTGTCTTCACACTGCCCCACCCTCCATGACAGCGTTTTCATTGGTTGTCTTAATTTTTTATGGGAAACAAGGGAAGTACCAATATCAAATATGGATGTAAAGAAATTGTCAGAGAGATGCTACAGAGAGTGCAGTTCTTCACAGCTGACCTTTGTTATTTCCGTGAGAAGAGAAATTGGTGGACAATTGGCAATTGTTATAACCAGAAAATAAACATCCTGTCAAGTGTCAGTGCCTAGAAAGTCAATTTCCAGCTCTAATAGAAGGTAGCTGCAAGCCTGTCCGCAGAAGAATAGATTTTTCAGAGAGCACTAAGTTAAAAAACACAATTTAACAATTTAATTCGAAAACCACTCTAAAGCCTGTCCATTCTTGCAGCTTATATACTTGAGGCTACATAATAAAGGGCACTTGTCAGATCATTCTATGTGACTTCAGCCATGCCTGAGGTACAATTGACATTAAAAGGAACTCAGGAATAAGAAAATGGACAGGAAAATGGCATATAAGAAGGTGCATTAGGTATCTTTTCTGTAAAATGACTGAAATCCAAATTGAAGTAGCTTAACAATAAGAAGAATAGAAACAGACCTTGGCTTCCCCAAACTCCCAGCCCCATCTCCTCAACCAAGGCTGGGAGACAGCCCTGCTCTGCCTGGGTTCCCTTTCTCAGCACAGAAATCTGGAACCTTGATCTGGGCAGTGAGCTGGGCAACCTCATGAGTCACGGCTTTTGTTTCCCAACTCTCCTTGATAGCTTCCCTCCACTGCCTGATGCCTAATGTTGTGAGTGCTGTTGCTTCATACACTGTGTACAATATTTATTTGTTTCAAGCAGGAGAGTATTCCCAGCTTCTGCTATTCTATCTTAACCAGAAGCACAAGTCTTTTCCCGTCCCTAACATTTCATTCCACACACAGCTGTGACTGGTTGCCCCTGCATGTGCTGTATTCTCCCAGGGACAGTCCCTATATCCATGCAAAGGGGACAATGCGATTAAAAAGAACCAAGTCACATAAACAAACCTCAACATGTTTGCTCTCTTTGTTCTACTGCCAGTTTCTGGAAAAACGTATAACTATTTGCCAGACAACGAAAACAAATAGGTATCAGAGTCCACTTCAGAAAACATGTTTTATCTAAATCAATGACCACCTGGGTGTCAATTCCACTCCAATCTTATTCGCAGTTTACTGTTTCATACATTTCTGGGTTATATCCGGTATCTATGCAGATTTGGCCGTCAGTGGAGAACACTAAGAAGAACAAGATGTTAAGTGTGGCCCCGACAGCTCATATTCCAGAGTGTTTCCTTTGCCCAAAGCTTTCCAATTTTGTGAAAGCATTCGCAGACCCCACCTCCTCTGTTCTACACGGTGGCTCTGGGACAGATTTGGCTTAGAATGGAACATGCTTGATTTTGGGCCTATCTTTCAGATATCCCCTTTTAAACATGAAGAAACAAGGCAAGGGGAGGGTCAAGCCACAGGTTAAAGGTGAAGTGACTATTAAGTAGCAAACTTGAGATTACTGAGGTACTGAATAGTTACTGTGGTGTGAGCTGAGGCTTCTCATATACCTGCCACTGCACAGGAGTGTCACCCTGCCTGTACTGCAGGGCTCGATGTTAATTCTCACCTGGGAATGTGGAATTTTATTTCCTGCTGTTTCTAAACCAAATAAATTACCCCATCCTTCACTGAGTAAAACTCATTTGCTATTTTCTTATCTGTACTACCTGTTCTTCAGCCTCCACCCCAAAACCAAGGAATGCTATTTTCTTATCTTTAGTTTACTCAGAAAAACCACATTTAATAAACTATCAAAATTCTTATGAAGTGATGTTAAATGGGGAAAACAACAAAAATTTCTATCTAAGAAATGATTAAATATTATTTAAAAATGTATGTTGCACACACATGCCAGGAGCATAATATTCTAAAACATTATTATATTTTTAAAATCTGGGTTAACAACCTAGGTATAATTTTACTTTACTTTTCATACCTTTTTGTATTTTGTAAATTTGTGATAATTGCCATGTGGTATATATAGTTTTCCTTAAAACCACTCTAAAAATATCTCTTGATGAAAATCTTCCCTGATTAGCCCAGTTAAAAAAAATGTTATTACTTTATTTACATTACGGTATTGCATAATGCATTGTTAATATTATGATGTATTCTATATGTAACTATTTATTATTTCTACCTAGTTATATAAAGGCAGAAATTGTTTTTATTTTTTAATCTTGTAATAATTAACTTGCTCAGTTAAAATAATTAACTAAATAACTTTTAAAATTTGCTTTTCTTGCTTGTAAATCTTGGAGAGGCTTCAAATAAATACAGCTGACATCTATTGAGTTAATGCACTATGTTTGGTTCTGTTCTAGGCAGTTCTATATTATCTATCTTATTAGATTATCAGAATAGTTCTGTTTACAATTTTCATTTATATACCAAGAAACTCAAATGTCAGGATACATCAGTTATCTGAGGTTTGACAGTTAGGAAGTAAGGGAACCAGCATTTGAAACCAGTTGGTAACCCCATAGGCTGTGCTATGAGCTACCATTTAATCAATAGTCTTCATACTTCAACAATATTAAAAATCTCTGTGGGGCAGGGATGAAGGAAGGAATCATGCAGGTGTATAAAATCCATTTCCTCATAGGAATTACACAAGTATCTGCCTCAAAGCACTGTTTTAAAAATTAAATAAATATATGATGATGACTTAGCCTGTTAAATAAGGAGTGTTTTATAAATGCTAAATAATATTAATATTGTTACTTGTATGTGCTAGCTAGTGTTAATTCAGTTAGGTTGGAATAGCTAAAGGCTGAGAAGACTTTATTTTTTAAGGGTAAGCATGAACTCAGGACATGCCTGCACCCTAAGGAAATTGGTGTACGAAAGGCTTTTCTACAGAGCATTCCTAGACCATTAAGGTTTCTGCAGCCATTTCTTTCTGTGATTCCTCCATTCCTGACAACCACAGGCTTTTGCTTTATACTTTTATTTTGAAATAAATGAATATTGCCATAAGATTATGAGCTGGTTGTCATGACCAAAAGAGAAATATATCAGTTTTTAATCTTGTGCCACAAATAAATGGTAACATAAGAAAGTCAGGTTCAAATCTTGTCTGTTTTAGTAAATAGGTCAAATTATAACACAAAAGTAAAATACATCCAGGGGATTTTAACGTCAGAACCTACTACTAATGAAAACAAGGGCTTTCTTTCCTAGTCACTACAGGGATCTTATTAGAAATTCCTCCTCCGTACCCTTCTTTTTCAGATCCTTAGGTATACTTACGTAAGTGCCCTCAAATACAGCCCACTTCGAAAATAATTTTCTAAGGCTTAGTGACAAAAGACTAACTTCTATAGCCACACTCCTGTTTCCAGAGCCACAGTTGATTGATGGCTTCCAAAACCTTTTTATACAGCACTGACATTTCAAAGATACTGGCTGGCTAGTCTGAATTTTCCATCTGGCATGCCTGATTTCTTTTGTCCTACTTTCTCATAGTGACTTATTCTGTCCTTGAGCTCTAAAACTACTTTGATTTAATTTAGGCCTGGGGGTTTGGGAGAAGTTTATTTAAACAAGAAATGAGAGTAATGCCTCCAATGGTGCATGGTGATGTGGAAGCAAATCCCTGACTCCCTGGCACTTATTTGTGTAATAATTCCTCCTTCAAGTACAACCAGAAAAATATTCCAGAACCTTCCATGCACTTACATAAAATTAGCAAGAGAAGTGGTCAATGATTGCAAAATGAGAATGTAGAGAAAATTCGTTTATTTCAGGCCAAACCAAAACCTACGTCTGTCTTTTGAAAAGAGATAATTAATGTAAATAAGATATATAGTACCTGGTGCTGGGGAAATAGTGCATCTTAAAACACTGGAAATAGTTAGTGCATTGGATCATTGGAGACTACCACAGAGGTTGCCCAGCATAGCCCTGTATAGTCAAAGGTAAAAGATACACAGGTCTTATTACATTCTAAGTATTCAGTTTATAGAAACATCTTCATAAAGAATCTTTATATGTATTTGTATGCAAAGACCACTAAGAGGTATGATGTATAACGTCCTGAATGAATGTTTTGTACGACAACCTTCAGAAATGTCCTTCATAGTCACATCATAGAATTAAACTATAATAAGGATATTTAAATGGGGACAATAAATGTTATTTTTTAGTTATATAAATGTGGTAAAGCATTTGGAAAAATATGGAAAATTAAGAGTCAGTGATTCTCAAAACATTGTGTACTTAAGATTCAATTTTGCATATATTAAAGTAAATATCCATGTACACCTCAGTTGTACTAAATTAAATCTCTGGGGGAAGGGCATAGACTTTTTTTTTATTTTGCAATATGCACTCCAGATAATTCTGTTGTATCAGATCCAGAAACAATGTTTTGAGAAACAGTCTTTACCTTGTCAATTTCAACTGTCAATTACCTCCTCTACATTCTTGGTAGATAATACAACAGAGACCCATATTAAAAAAAAACATTTCAGTCAATTTCTTATATTTTCCCACATACAGATTTTATAGTCAAATTGGTAAAAATTTCCAAATTTGTATCACACAAAACACACAAACATACACACATACACATACACAAAACAAACACACAAAAATCAGAATGTAAAAGTGATACAATGTTTTGCTTTTTTAATTTCTAGAATTCAGGAATTAAGAAGAATTACAGTTACACATTTAGTCCATGTTTTTATTTTCAACATTTTACTTCTCATGCTTATGGTGTTTTGTATCTTACAAAAAGTTGTATCCTGTTATCATTTCACTCTATTGTTACACATTAACTTCAGGAGCATGCTGTACAAAATGTGTAAAATTTATTATCAAATTTGTCAAAACTTGTATTTAACCATAAGCCTTTAGGTTACTTTCCTGGATATCCAACACATCACAGCTTTCTGGATGAACTAGAAGTGAAGAGACAACAGGCATGCCTCACTTTATTGAAAGCAAGACTCTCCACCAGCAAAAGCAACACAACTTGCTTTATCATGGTGCTCTCTTTATGATGGTTTTCTGCAACTGCACCTGCACTATATCGAGCTTTGCCTGTATAGTACATGTGAACATTAATGATTATTATTGATACCTATTAGATATGCACTTGTTTTCCACTGGACTAATTATAAGCTCTGTCATTACAGAATAAGAAAACTGCTATAGAATGACTAATTTTAATGACCTTAGAAATATTCATACAGCAATCCCATTAGAACCATGAAGAAAACTTTTAATGTTAAGCATATGACCCAGCCTGAATTTAGACAGTTTAAAACTAAAATTACCTAATCCCACATAATATACTGGAAAAATGTTTATTAATTAAAACAACTTCACCAAACCCTATGAATATATACAGAGAAGCAAAACTGGTGATGCAATGAATTCATATAAATTGAGTGAATTATTGCCTCAAGCTATAAAGATATAGGGACAGACAAAATAAAAGTAATGGCAGCTCCAGATGTTAACATAAACAGAAATAGGAAGCTCTATCATCTGTCAAAGGAAATAACACTTGTGTTTTCTACTCTCTAAAAGAAAAAGCATATGACTTTTTTTCCACTTAAATATTTACAGTCTATCCCTTTTACTATTATGAATTAGTATCATCAGCATATTCTTACTGTTTTTGATATCAGTAGGTCTTTGCTCTTAGTCAAATGATCTAGGATTGTTAGCTATTTGTAGAAAATTTTAATCATGCAGAAAATGAGTCGATATTGGCATTTATTTGCCTAGTAAATAATGTCAAACCCTAGAATACCAAACCACACAGTGCACTTCCCATCAAACAAATGAGTAACTATTGCATCACCCAAACATATAGAGAAGTTACAGACATGAAATTGATAAGGATTAGGTTATTAAAAAACTGACACCATATCACTCATATAGTATTGTAACATCATCATCATTAGCATTCATTGCAACTTTTAGTAAGAACTTTTCATGTATTAAATGCATTTTGGTTATTGGAGACACATGTTGAATAAGACACAGACTGGTCCCTCCAAGAGGTCATAGACAAGTTGTATTATCTGTTTGGCATTGTTACAGTGCAGTGACTTTTCAACCTTTTTCATCTCATGGCACACATAAACTAATTACTAATATTCCACAGGAAACCAAAAAATATATTTTTGTAGATCTGACAAAAATATATATAATTTTGATTCCTTCATACAGGATGGCTATTGCTGTGTTGGCTGTTGTCATTTTTTTAATGTGACAATCTAAGGGGGGAAAGGTCAATACTTGACTGAGTAGTGACATACTGTACGCTTTAAAAAAGTCTTGCAGCACACTTGGTGAAAATCTCTGCTCTAGAATATTGTGTTTAAATTAGAGACTTTTAAATGTACATTTAAAAAAATGTATACAGTATACTCCCTGTCAATCCAGAATGAATTCCAAGTCAGTCACACACACATACACACACATATATTTATATATATTTATACATATATAATATAATTTAAGTGATGTTGATGATGACATAAGAAACACGTTAGCCATGATCATTTTGTATTTCTTTTTTTTTTTAAGATTTTATTTATTTTTAGAGAGGGAAGGGGGAGAGAGAGAGAGAGAGAGAGAGACATCAATGTGCGGTTGCTGGGGGTTATGGCCTGCAACCCAGGCATGTACCCTGGCTGGGAATCGAACCTGGGACACTTTGGTTCCCAGCCTGCGCTCCATCCACTGAGCTACGCCAGCCAGGGCCATTTTGTATTTCTTAACCGGCCACCACTTAATCCCATTCCTGGATTACCTGAACATTTCCCTCGGAGATACATCAATCAGTGTCCAGGAAACACTGGCTCTCCCAGCCCACAGTGACTCTGAAACACATCCATGCACTTCCGATCTCATCAGCGAGTTACATGTTTGTCACAATGTATTGTATTTATTTTAAAAAGCATTCATTTGTCAGTTGTGATTATTATTGTAATTACAAAACTTAATTTTACAAATACTAATAAAAGATGAATACAAAAAGGATAATTTGAATTTATGAAAATTACATCCAAACCTTTAGAATGCCTCAGTAAAGACATATTAGTAAAAGATGGCATTAGCAGATACCATTGCTTTGCTGATGCAATTCCCATTCCCAACTCTTCTAAAAATTCACTATAGGGGCAAGGTCAGCTAAAATACTAGGAAACTGGGGTAGTTATCTGACACAGTTCTGGCCATTGAGGCATAACATTCATTGACTGGTGGCAAGTAGGAAACTTTGCTATTCTCAGAAAAAAGGCAGATGTCCCTAGTATGTGAGTATAATGTTTGAACTTGTGCAACTGTTTGTGAAAATACTGAAAAGGCCAAGAGAAGTTTAGAGAGAATGTTACCACCTTCTAAAAAAGATTGTACTTATTTATTTTGAGACAGAGGGGAAGGGAGAGACAAAGAGAGGGTGAGAAACATCAATGTGTGGTTGCCTCTCACACACCACCTATTAGGGAACTGGCCTGCAACCCAGGCACATGTTCCAACTAGGAATCGAACTGGCAACCCTTTGGTTCACAGGCCAGCACTCAATCCACTGAGCCACATCAGCCAGGGCAGAATGTTACCATCTTAATGGCACCTGCGATTATCTCCACATTTCTTGCTTATTGAGACGAAGGAAGGAAGGAAGAAAAGAAGGAAGGGAGGAAGTGAAGAAGGGAAGAAGGGAGGGAGAAAGAAGGAAAAGGAATGATGGAAAGAGGGAAAAATAAAAGAAAAAAATTACATAAGACATAGGAAGACATTTTTTGGCTATTTGCAGCTGAAAGCATTCCTGATACCTAGTAGTGGTTGGGGAGGAGGGAAAGCGAGACTAGAAACATTTTTCATTCAGATTGCTTCATAATATTCTTGAGTTATGTTCCACTATGAAATTAACAAAACTGCAAATCATATGAATGTGATTGATTCAAGGAAGATGGGATGTGTAAAAAACTTATCAAAGAACTCAAAGTATCAGTGAATAAATGTGTACTGATTCATACAGATAGATTGATAGACATAAAATTTACATATATATGCATCATTTTTAAGGTTTTGCACATAAAATGTCTCTTTCAATAAATCAACAAATGCCAGACCAGGAAGAAGTAAAAGACTTTTTACTATACTCTAAGAAAAATATCAGTTAAAATGTCACTAATGTTAAAAAAACATGTTTACATTTCCATCACAAAGTTTGGTAAAATTCTATATAAACAAATTGGAAGAAGTAAATAAAAATTGAAAATTAAAATGATGAATTTAAAAAAGTTACATTAAATAAGATAAAGTTCCATTAAGTATTTAAAAACCTTTAAAACATTACAGATTATTGGATCTTATTATTGCTATAAAGTTCTAGAAGTTTAAGAAAATAATTTCTTTTGTTGGATATCAAACCAATTAAGGAGTATTTCTTGACTATGTCTTTATTAATATCTACTCTATTTGAATAGCAGAATGTAGAGGTAGAATCTACAGTTTTATCAGAAGCCTGGTGTAAGATATTCCTTGAGTGATGGAATAAAGTATTTGCTTACACATTCTATAGGAGGGATGTACTCTATGAGTAAACTGATTGTTTAGAAATAGCTTTTCAGCCCTGGCTGGCATAGCTCAGAGGATTGAGTGCGGGCTGTGAACCAAAGCATCACAGGTTCAATTCCCAGTCAGGGCACATACCTGGTCCCCAGCAACCACACATTGATGTTTCTCTCTATTTCTCCCTCCCTTCCCTCTCTAAAAATAAATAAACAAAATCTTAAAAAAAAGAAATAGCTTTTCTTGTTAAGTACAAATCCGCCAATCTTTAATTTCTGTCTGTCAGTCTCAGTATTGTTACCAGTAGTAAGACAGAGATAAAAGGATTTCTTTACCCATTGATAGGGTTCTTCCATTCTCTCCCACTCACCTGCTTTCAAACTTTCTTATTTCTGGGATAATACATGCTAACTTCTTTTCTAACACTTCCGTCTTGAAATGCCTTTGGATAAATTGCCATCAAGTCTGCCCTACTCTGACTGTGCACCATCTCTTAGCATACCAGAATAAGAATAATAAATTTGAAGTTGGCCAAAGTATTTGCAAGTACAACTTATTAACAAATAGATAAGTATCTTTTGAGTTTAAAATATCTTCTTGGAAATGTCAGACATGTCTCTCCAGTATATTCTTAATATAGATATTTATATCTATTCACGCAACATAAGATTCTATTTACTTTTTTATAATACCCTAAGTCCTTGATACTCTTTTATGAATATCCTTAGTCATGAGAGTTGCCTTTTATTTTTGTTATTTTTAGTCTGAATTCCAATGATCAAAATGTATTGTAGTTGAATCCCCTTGCTTTTTTGTATATATTAATTATATAGGTCACTGCTATTGGTTGGGGATACTTACGATGAGCCAGGATCAGCTTTGGATGCTTTATATATACATTAACTCTAACCTCTCTGCAACATAACTAGGTAAGAATTTTCACTTGCTTTAAAGATTAGTGGCTCAAAGGAGGCTCAACATGTCAAAGTATATGGTTCAAAAAGTATATACAGATATAAGATTATTCTATGTATCACTCCAAAAGATTTGCAAAAGAGGGGTCAAAAGAGTTTTAGACAACTCTTTTAGAGCCATGACATCTATAAAAAGTGGTCCACAGATCAAGAGCATCAGCATTTTCTGGTAGGATCTCAGGCCCACACATCAGCCCTATTGAATCTGAAAGGCACCGTCTTAGAGACAACATGAATCACAATCTTCTCTGATACCCATTCCCTTTCCACAATAGTGGATCATTTGAGTGAACATTTCTAGTCTCTTATTCTTTTGCAAGAAAGCTAATTCTGGGGTTATGCATGGTTCATAGTGTGAAGTGCACAATTATGTGTGCTAAAATGTCTTGTCCTCTTTGATCCGCCTTCACTCCTACTGTTGCTCCTGCTCTTGGCCCATTCCCACAGTTACTGTCAGAGATGAAATACATCATGATGTATTACACCCACCACTCACCACCACCCATATCCTCTGGCGTTCGGCCTGACCTGCCTGGAACTCTGTGAGCCAAGCACACCTTGGACTTTGCTGCCGGCCACAGTCTACTTGACAGACTCAGATATTCTCCAGCAGATCCTAAGGCCTAAAATTGAACTTGGAATAGTTGATGCAATTTGGGTTCAGATCAAAGCTATGTTCTCCAAGAGATTTTACCTGAAAACAGTTTATATCTACATTTGAACAATGATGACTAGGAGCCCAACCATTGATAAAACATATCTCAAGGCCCACTTGATGGCTGGTGAGCTTTGTGTCTTTTTGTTGGAGGGCATTAGCCCACCCCATCACCATCTTTCATTGTTATTAGCTTTCCATACACACAAAGAGCACATGTATTTCTCAGAAGCTTCCTCAAGTACTATCTCAGATAATTTGTCACACAAATATTTTGAGAATGGTTGAAAAATTATCTGAAGTGACATTCCCTGATACATATTAGATTAATACTTGCCATGTAATGGGCAAGTCTGAACATGATATGTTCCCTCTAAAAGATAATTCGGTAATTTATATTTTCACACTGACACTTTCAACCCTCGGTCATGTATCATGCATGGGATCATAGATTTAAATAAATAAAATCATCAAGTTGGTTTGACTTTTGTAACACTGTTGGATATACCTATTTCATGTGAGAACATTCAAGTACCCAAGTGTCTTTATATGTACCACTTTCTGCTCCAAAACTTTTTTGGATTTTTTTTTTGTAAAGTTTTAAATGATTAACTAAATAGTAAATTTAGGTTCATAAGTCACAAATGAGTATCTGGGAAGGAATGCTTACATTAGAACCCGAGTCCCAGATATGCCATTTACTAACTCTCTAACCACAGACAGCGCTTATTTTGTCTGATTTAATATCTAAATGAGATAATATTATATTTTTCTATTAAAATGTAATGTATTATTTACATTGAAATGCATTATTCTAGCCCTGACCATTGTGGCTCAGTTGGTTGGGTGTCATGTGCATGTCATGAGGCAAAAATCACCAGTTTGATTCCCATTTGGGGCACATGACTGAGTTGCAGGTTTAGTTCTCGGTCGGGACACATGCAACAGGTGGCCTGTCAATGTTTCTCTCTCATATAGATGCTTTTCTCCCTTTTCTTCTCCCTGCCTTCCATTTTCTTTAAAAATAATGTATTTTCTTTAAGAATAATGTATTTCAAAGAAATGCATTATTCTATCCCAAGGAATGCTTTAGGTGATAATGCAACAAAGTTCCATAATATAAGATTTTTAGTAAAAAAAAAGTCAACACATCCTGCCAACCAAAAATAATAATAATGATAATAATAGCTGATAGTTACATAAACTTTTATTTGCCAGAAGCTGTTTTAAGGATTTTGTGTGTACTACCTCATTAAATACGTTAATGTAATATAGGTAGATACTTTTATTATTCCTAATTTTACAAATAAGAAAGTTGAGAAACATGATATTTAAGAAATTTTTTGAGTCATGTACTAATAAGAACAAATGGAGGACATGATCTATATTTATATCAATATCTATATTTACACCTTATCTAAAACTATATACACATAAAGTATATCTTTGTATCACCCAAGAAACACCCTGTATTTTCTAGCTTATATTAATTTTTGAAATGTATTAGTATGATTTTCAAGTTGTTTTTTGAAATTTGCTCAACTTTTTAAAAAATATCAACTCTGTGTTTGACATATGTACCTTATAGATATCAAAATATATTCTCCTCTGTGAGACTCATAAGGCAACTTTCAGACATGGTCTTGAATTATACCCTAGGGTATAGGAAAGCCTATAGTTTTGAAGTGTTAAGAAAGTGAAGTATAGTGGTCAATGAAAAAGTCTAATATTTAATTTTAAATATATAATCTTATCTTGTCCCAAAATTATAAACAAGAGTTTATAATTGATAACATCGATTTAGGAAACTGTGACAAATGCTTAATTCATGTGGGAGGACACACTTAGAAATGGAAAGTTGGGGCAGATTGCTGGACTCACAGTTCTAGGAAGTGCCAGAAACTAAACAAAACAGTGATTTAAAAATAACAGTCAAGTCAGCAATTTTTTCAGATTTTTTTGATACCCCTGATGCCTGTATATTTTTAGAGTTCTGCTGCTGTACCATAGAGACAAAGTGACTTTGATTAGAAACACAAGAAGAAAAAGAATTACATGGAGTCAAACTCTTTTTTTTAGGAGAAAATAAAAGGAGTAATTTTAACATTGCTTTTCAGAGCAAAGATATTAAGATTCCTAGCAGTGGGATTATTGAGTCAGAAAGTACAAGATATTTGAGTCATTAATGTGGGCTCCATATTATAAGCAAAAGACTATACTAGTTAAAATTCATCAGCAATGTGTGCTCACATACTCTTGTCAGTACTGGGTTTCATAATTTTTCTTACTTAAAATGTATTTTAAAATGACACTTTCTTACTGTTGTAACTTGCATCTGTTTGATTAGATACATATTCTTTTCTTAATCCCTGCATTTTCCCCTTCGTGAGTCATCTGTTCATGGTCTTTATGCACTTATTAGCTGAGCACTTACCACATTTTTCACTGATATTTTCAAGAACAGGTTAATTTCTTGTATATATATATTAAAATCATTGTCATATATAGTAAATATTTTAGTCACTTAGTTATCTTCTACATTTTACATTCCCAGAATTCAAAATTTATTTAGAGTCTGTATTTCTTTTGCTAATGAGTTCTTATATTTTTCTGGCTTTAAAAGGTATTTCTTTCGTCATCCTACATCATCCATAAATTCAAAGTACATTTCTATTGCATTTTAATTTTTTTAGCAGTTTTAGTAAATTTTTTTCTGATGTTAAAAGTAACATACAGTCATTTTTCAAAAAATTAGTTTTTACAGACAATGTTCAGAAAGCAATGATGCAGATAATATGTGAAGGACATTCGTGATTTCTAGCTGACCTGAAATATGAAACTATGGCCAGGACTAATCCAGAGAATGCCACTGTGAATTCCTCTCTGTTCACTCCCTGTTAGATGCATTGAAAGAAAAGCAGCACACACCTACACCTGAGCTGCCAGTCCCCAGAGAAACTTACTTTTGCATTTGTAATAAATTAAAAAGAAACTTCTCTCACCATTGCTTTAGCATTAGAAGAATGTCCTTTTACCCACTGGGCAGAGACTTGGCATATAATCACCTGAAAATTGATCTTATGTAAATAAAATTACAGAAGAGGAAGAGGATCATAATGTCCAAAAAAGAAAACAATTACAAGGATCAACTGAATGCCCAGGAATTTCTTTTCTTCTATCATAGGAATGCAAGGCAATACAGTCGTGTCTTGTAGATTATTAATACAATGTGTTCTTAATGCATGATTTATAAAATAAATATTCTGTGTCCTCTGGCTCCAAATGTGGGAAATCTGACTTCAGGTTTGCCCTTGTCATTCACTAGTGGCAGAGAGACAAGGACGCAAAATGAGAGAAACAAGGGCACATGCAGAGCAGACAAAGGAGGCCAGCAGGAGAGGAGGCCGGAAACCAAAGGCAGGTGGTAGGATCAGATGGCTAGAAGAAGCTAGATATAAATCGCACATCCTTTTGTTTGTCTTTATGTAAAACCCTGAAGAAGAAGGAAAAAAAAACAGTAAAAGAGATTACAAGACAGCAAAGTTTATAAACAATTCTATCACCTAATAGACTATCAGTAGTTTAAAGTATAATTAGTTTGCCTACTGAAAATTCAAAGTAAAGAAACATCATGAGGAGTGGTAACTTCTTAATAAAAATACTTGAAATTTTCTTAAAGTAAATTCATTAAGAGTCTAATGTTTAGGCAAAGAGAAAAAATAATAAAAAGTATCTATTACAAATAAGCCACTAGCTGCTATGGGAATTATAAAGTAGGTTTAAATAGCTATGTGGGGCCCTTGCATGGTGCCATAGAATATAGCTACTGCTTCTCAAAAAGCTGTACCTGACATACTATAGGAAATAATTACAAAGTTCTCGAGGTTCAAACCTGAACAAAGGGAATCAAGTGGTTTTACTGTCATGCAACATTTTGAAAGTGACAACGCTGTAATAACTTGTGGTTTGCAGTTAACCAAGCAAATAATTTGACTCAATTTATATGTTTATGTTGATATAGTAAACACAATTCAAACAGCACCAAAATGATAGAGTGTTTTGAAACCTATTATAACAAAACAAACCATATAATTACACCATTGTGCTAGTTACTGCTAGACAATAGAACATAGGCACAGAGTACTAAATGTTTAGCTAGATAAAATAAATGCCCCAAATGATAGGGGTCACTACTTCAAGTTCTTCAAATGCTACGTTTTCTCTTAGGGTCTGATTCAAAGAGAAGAAAGACCATCCTTTCCTCTCTCTTTTTTAAAAAAAATATACTCATACTTTATTGATTATATTATTACAGTTGTCCCAGTCTCCCCCCTTTATCCCCTTCCACCCAGTGCCCCCCAAACCCCCCTCTCCCACACCCTCTTTAGTTCATGTCCATGGGTCGTGTATATAAGTTCTTTGGCTTCTCCATTTCTTATACTGTTCTTAATGTCATGCCTCCCAATTCTGTACCTACCAATTTGTACTTTTTAATCCCTGCACCTTTTCCCCCAGTCTCTCCCTTCCCCCTCCCACTGGTAACCATCCAAGGTAAATTGACAACATGGTCTACAATAAAAACAAGAGATAAGCAATTTGGAAGAAATGAAGAGGGAAGGTGTTTGATCAACTTTGAGTGAAGTGAAAGTCCACTCTTTGAAGTGAAGACTAATGCACTCACTGATCACAGTAGCCACTTTACTGTAGTAACTCAAGAAGTTCCTATTTTATCATTCTACTCTTTTTGACTCTACCAATCTTTCTCAGTCCAGCCTCAATTAGACTTTCAAATATAAGCCTAATTGGTATTATACCATCATATCATGCTTCTGAATTTAAATCCAGCAAGCTGATTTAACAAAAAACAATATATCAGTGAAAATAAACTAGGTTCTGTTCAGTATAAGCTAAAATATACTTTATAATCATCATAAATCATAAAAGAAAAAATAACCCCTACACAATTTTTAATAACTCAGCCTCTACTACAGAGTCCTGATAAACTAAATGAAATCATCCAAGTGCCCAAAGGATTCATTTTTTATATACTGCCTTCCCCAAAATGCACTGTCAATATTCAGTCCTCCCTCATCGTGCCTGCAACATCAGTTCCTCTTGCCTGAAATTACACGTTAAAGAATAGACATTCACAGACAATACATCCCTAAACATCATCATTTTCTTTACATTTGGTATCATTTAAATATTAACATACTGACAATTCAGAAGAGAAAAATGTGTGATGCTGCTGCTAGGTTTCATGAAAGCATTTCTGAACATAAAGAAACAATCTTTCCTACGTGTAATCCATATACTTCAATATTTTAATGTCATGCTATGGTAATGTTAATGCAAACAGATTACATTACACTCTTGTTCCTCTTGCCAGATTTTTAATTTGAAAATGAGTGTTTATATTGCTACACTTAATTCAAATTGAGACTTCCAGATGTTGTATCTGTGCACAGGTGTCTACTTCTCCCCTGCCCCATATGTCTATTAAAAATGAGTGCTGGTATATAAAAATAAAAGAAACCTTATATGTGAGCCCAAAACCAAGAAGTGGTGCTATTCCTAAGCCAGAAATATCAAAGCTTGTCAAAAGTAGTAGAACTAGGCTAAACAAGATTTTGAGAGTCAATCTTCTGAGATCCTTCTGAATACAGTAGTCTGTCTAAAAAATAAGTGGAGTACTCTCTGGTCGATTCCCTCAAAAATCCCTTCACTCACAAAGAGCTTGGAGGTGAGAACAGCCAGCGCCTGAACCAGCCAGACCACACAGAAAGGGACTGCTGCAGATTGGCTCCATCTGGAAGCAGTTATTCAGGGAAGAACCAAAGATCGTTTCAAATGCCAATGTCTACAGCAAGCAAAACCTGCCCTGAGGCTGGCAACATGCCACAGCGCAGTAAAGAGCCACTGGCAGTGTCCACTGGCGGTATCCTACAAACATCAGGCACTGCATCATCTTGCAGTACAAACTCATTACAATATGAGGAGAAGGATATCACAGGAGATCTGTCAGAGTCGAAAGAAACAATGAAAAGGATAACCCTGCACCCATTTTCTGCATCATTGAAACTAAAAGCAGGTGCTGTGAGGCAGATAACACTCCGATCTTTGACCAAACTTGCTGACTAAAGTCAGATGTTTGAGAAGGTTCTGCGATGTAAGAGACTGCAAAGGAAGAGTCTGCTGAATCAGGGCTACTGGATGTATCTGAAGTATTTAGCATATGCCAAGACATAAGAGAAAAACTAAATTTTTATTCACTGTTAAACTAAAATTTTAAAAAAATACAGCTTAAAAAATTAAAGCAAGGTGTAATAGAAAAGATCAAAACCATACACAATCAGAAATAATTAATTGCTTAAGATAAAATATGCTTTTCAAATTTAAAGTTGTAATGCAGGCAGTGAATAACAAATTGGATACTACAGAAAAATCACATAAGTAAGTCAGAAGACAAACTCAAGATATTCTTGCAGCACTCACAGAAAAAGCAATAAAGAGCTATGATGTAAGGAACTGATTAGAGATTCAGAAGTCATCCAGGAAGATTAAAACCACTTACAATAGAAATTTCAGAAAAACAATATTTAAAAAAAGAAACCAAAATTTGATTAAACCAACCATCTCGAAATTTAAGCAAGACCTGAATGCATTGATGTAAATATCCAAGTCCCCCCTCTCCAAGTAAGACAATGAAGAGTAATATCTAGACATATCACAGTGAATTTTTAAAATTTTAAAATTGGAAGAAAAATTCCTCCAATTATGTATGCATGAAACAAAAAGCAAAGTTGACTCAAATTTTGTTTCTGTTACTAAATACAACAAAGCAACTGAACATCGTCTTTTAAAAAGTTTGGAGGACAAGAGATTATTATTCAGGAAAAATATTTGTGTGTGAAGGCAACAGAGTATATTTGGAATATATGCAAAATATGATAACCACATTTCTATTCATTATAATTACTTAAAGCTACTCTCTAACTACTTGGGAGATAAAAGAATAAAATCAAGAAAATTACCATCATAATACAAAAGCATAAATTGCTTGATATTGAAATGATATAAAAACAAAATGCAAATAATTACTGTTAGTTATAGACCTTATTCAAATCTCAAAAATGTCTTAAAAGAATAGATATGAATATTAAAATAATAGTTCAATAAAGTAAAATGGATTTAGCAATTAAGACTATGTAAATAAAATGGAAAGTAATGCAAGAATTGAAGGGACAAGAAACTAAAATTTTGACGTAGGCAGGGGACACTCAACAATTCAATATAGGAAACAACAATGACCATAACAGCACAATTGCAGCTGAGAGCATTCTCTTAAGTCTTTTGTAAAAACATAAACATTATGTAGAAAAATAACTGCAAAGAAGTGAACTATAGAAAGAGAAAAATAAATATTACCACACTTTGTTATAAAATAAAGGAAATTAAGCAAATTGAGGGAAGGGGAGCAGTTCTCATCTGGGTTCTCACTCAGAAATGAACTTGTTGAAGAATTACCCATGGAAACATGAAACAAAGATGCACCATGGAAATGTGAAATGTCTAATTTTAAAAAATGTAACTCAAAGCAATGTTTTGTGGCTAGTTAATTGCTACTATTGATAAAAATATTTTTTCAGAGTCATGAAGACATGTAGACTTTTTTTTTGGAGCCTTTAAGTTTTAAAACAAGCTTCTTGAAGGAAATGTTCATATTTTATTTATTTTTGCAATTTCCACATGCTAAGTGCTCAAGTATTTGAGAAACTGAATTGCACTTTATTATAATAACCATTTAAATTCATTTCCATGTGCTTCTTTGCAGAGCTGACTATATAATCTGAGAAACATCATATTTAAAATCTTTAAAAACTATTCGGTCCGACATTTGTTCAGGGCACACACTCTCTCTCTCTCTCTCTTTTTGAGTAAATTCCTTGTTTCATTTAAGAACCATTAGTTACATTTATTAATACTTACCAAGTGATAGGCCAAGAGCTAAGGGCTGACTCCCAGTGAGTGGTACGGATGAAAGCCAGTCATTGTGCCTTCCTTCCCACTACATGTCAAACTACATGCATAGCAAACTTTTTGTGAGAAGAAACTGCCCTTTTTCCCTCTGTTCTTCCCACAAAGCCAGAGTGGTCTTTTCAAAACACAAATCTGCTCATGTCACTGCCTTGCTTTTTAAACCTCCTAATGACTTCCCATTATACTGAGAATCTGGTCCAAACTTCCAAGGCTGCAAAGCCCTCTATTACCTGGCCACTGTCTATTCTTTCACCTCATTGTCTCATAGCTCTTTTATCCTTGCACACAACATTCCAGACTCCCTGACATCCTTTTTCTTCCTCAAAAAGTTTGACTGTGTCGGGTCTTGCACTTCTCTCTGCTAGGAATCTTCCCATGATCTTCACATTGCTGTATGATTTTCATCATTTAAGCTCGGGTCAAATATTACATCTTTTAAGAGATCCAAGCTGGCAATTGCTTCCTAAAGAGGTCAGACCCCCATACCCTTCCTTTGCATCCACAACCCTATTACATTTTTTCTTCATTAATACTGATCACTAGCTGATATAACCTCATGCTTGTGCAGTTTCATTAGTTAATTGTTTGTCTCCCTTCCGTCACATTGGATTAAAATGTAAGCTTCACGAGAGAGGAGATATGATATGTATTGCTCACCCCGTATGCACACCAGGAATAATGAAGCGTACTCAAAAATATTTGAATCGATGAATGTGTAAGTCATTCTGCTCTTTTAACTTAAGCACAGGAAACAAATGGCAAGGGTGTGTTTGAGGAATGCATACGGTAGGCTACTAATAAATATATTAACCATTTATTACATAGCACTAATTATATATGTGCTGGCAGCATCCTTTTAGTATTTAGTTAAGTGGTGAGGACACCGAGCAGTAGGTTAACAAAGATCATCTATATCATGTTTAATAAATTAGACATTTACAGTCCACAGTGCTGGGGAGCAGTCAAACAGAAAGATGTGTGAAACAAACCTCTCATGTTAAAATTAGTAACTTTTCCTAAGGCAACATCAAAATACTAGTAGCAGTAGAATATTTTAGTGGACTGGAGAGGACTAAGGGAAAGATCAAGTGTGGAAATGGGAGTTCTTTATATATGAACAGAATCAGAGTCTTGGTAGTACTTGAAGCCAAAGACACAGTTTGATAATTAGAATGGAAGTCCAGTTAAAAATGTTTGTGTGTTCATCTGTTTTTTATCTGCTTGATGGATTTGTTTGCTTACCTGTGAAGACAAGGGAGAGAAGGTGGAGTACTTTTTAAAAACATTGCCAACTGATACCTTTGTAATACAGGGTTAAATTTGTATCCCTCAATTTGACTAATATCAACACCAAAGAAGAAGCATTCATCTTTCCAAACAGTATTCTAGATTCATGAAAAAAAAATACCAGTGTGGTTTCAAATGTGCATTTGTGTTTCAAATCTGACGTAAGGACAATATGGCTATTCCGCTAAAATACTGATAAAAATTAGTTATCCTCAGTTGGCCTCCTAGGTCATTATCAAATGTTTATAATATGTGAAAACAATCATAGCAAGTTAATTGTTTTGTGTTTTTTTTTAATAATTGTTTCATGGAAATGCTGTTCCTAAAAAAAAACAAAAAACAAAAAACAAACAAACAAAAAAAATAAAGTAACTCTAACCTCCATATGATCAGTGACCAAAATCTACTTTTTAAAATTCTCAGCCGTGGCTGGCATAGCTCAGTGGATTGAGCACCGGCCAGTGAACCAAAGTGTCACAGGTTCAATTCCCAGTCAGGGCACATGCCTGGGTTGCAGGCCACGGCCCCCAGTAACCGTACATTGATGTTTCTCTCACTCTCTCTTTCTCCCTCCCTTCCTTCTCTAAAAATAAATAAATAAATATTAAAAAAATAAATAAAATTCTCTACCATGTTTCATAGTTTTCCATTTTTATTAACAATTCCCCACAAAGATAAAAAAAATGTTTTGATTACAAAGGTCAGTGGAAAATTATTAGATTTAAAGATTCAGTGATTTTTCTAAGAGCTTGGGGTGCATCAGGAATAAAACAAAGACTCTGCCCTCATGGAGTACAAGTTGGATCCATAGGAGACAAACCATAAAAACAGACAACATGGTAAACAAGTAATAATAAATAAACAAAAAGTCTCAAATGGTTTCCTGTAAGTTTAGCACAAACTAATTGAAGAACAAAGCCTGACTTGAAATGGCATAGTGTATATTCTTTATTTATTTCATCATATGGCTATCCATACAATTCGCTGCTGAAATGTTAATGTGTTTGATAATGGTGTGCTGCCCAAAACCCCACTGAGGCTAATTGAGTAACATGATGTGCACTATATAATGTTGATAAAATCTAAAAAGTTCTCCATTTAAAAACACATCTAGCCCCTGCAGTTTTATATAAGGGGTTGTGAACTTAATGTAAAAACTATAGTAGGGAATGGAAATTGCAATTTTAAACAGATAGTCAGGGTACGGCAAATAAAGTGGGTTGAATGGTGCCTCCCTTCCCCAAATATATGTCCATCTGGAACCACTGTTTATGATCTTATTTGGAAATAGAGTCTTTGCAGAAGTAATTAAGGATATGGAAATGAGATCATCCTGGATTTAGAGAGAACCCTTAATCCAATGACAGACGACCTTGTGAGAGGAAGGAAGCAGAGATTTGAGACATACCATATTTTTCCATGTATAATGCACACCTTTTCGCACACATTTTTTAGGAGAAATCAGGATGCACATTGCACATAGGTATAATGATTACCTACCACAGGTATAATAATGGGTATGATAACCCAATGTATAATGCACATAAAAATGTGCAAAATACACAGAGAAGGCCATGACAAGGCAGCAAAGATCTGAGTTGTGCAGATCGAAACCAAGGCCCACCGAGGATTGCCAGCACACACTCGAATCTGGGAGAAAGGCATGGGATGGATTCTGTCTCAGAGCCTTCAGAAAGAATCGACCCTATCAGTTACAGACGAAATGATTGTATCCTCCCCAAGATTCACATTTTGAATCCTAATCCACAGTATAATAATTGTATTTCAATATAGGAATTTACAGTGATTATTTCATGATGGTGGAGCCCTCATGATAGAAATCAGTGTCCTTACAAAGGAGACCCCAGGGAAGCCCCTTTCCCATCCTGCCGTGTGAGTACACAGCCAGAAGACGACAGTTGTATATACACCAGGAGGCAGGCCCTCAGCCAACAAGAGATGTGCCCATGCCTTGATCTTGGACTTCCCAGCCTCCAGAACTGTGAGCAATAATTTTCTATTGTTTACCAACCAGCTAGTTCATGTTATTTTGCTATAGAAGCCAGAATGGACTAAGATACTTATCAACATATAGATTTTAAACTTTCTTTTACTGTTTAATTACAGTTGTCCCCATTTTACCCCCATTACCTCTGCTGCCCTACCCCCACCTCCCACATTCAATAATTCCCCTGGGGGTTTTTTTGGCCATGGGCCCTTTATACATGTTCCTTGATGACTCTTTCCCTTCTTTCCTTGTTATCCCCATCCACCTTCCCCTCTGGTCATTGTCAGTTTGTTCTTTATTTCCATGTCTCTGGTTCTATTTTGCTCACTTGTTTTTTGTTGTTGTTGCTGTTGTTGTTGTTGTTCATTATGTCCCACTTATATGTGAGATCATTTGGTATTTGGCTTAAATTTCTGACCCCTAGAACTGAAAGAGATACATTTCTGTTCTTTTAAGCCACTCAATTTATACTAATTTATCACAGAAGCCCTAAAAAACTAACATACCTAATTAATAAAGTAATGATTGAGCAAAGACAAAGTAGGTGAGGGAGTCAAGCCAAATGAATGTCTGTGAAAAGAACAATTTAAGCAGAGGAGAGAGTTAGCATAAAGCCCATTAATGCAGGAGGCATATTCCATGTGTCAGGCCTGTGTCAGGCATATTCTGGACTGGCGTCTGTGGCAAGGGGTTGAGAGTTGCTTGGAAGGGGGACAAAAACAGGAGGAGAAACAAGTTATGACAAAACGGTAGCCCGTCCTTATCCATGATTTTACTTTTTGTGGTGTTAGTCACTGGCCATGGGCTGAGATAATAAAACATTAAATAAAGAACTCCAGGAATAAACAATTAAAAAGTTTTAAATTGTGTGCCATCCTGAGTAGCACACATGGTTAAATCTAGCCCCATCTAGCTCCATCCTGCCGGGGACATGGATCGCCCTGTTGTCCAGCACATCCACACTGTATGCACTACCCAATTGTCAGTCACCTGGTAGCCATTTGGCTTTTCAGATCGACTATTGTAGTACAGTGGAGTTGTGTTCAAGTAACCCGCATTTTACTTAGTAATGCTTCATTCACATAATTTTCATTGTTATTGTTCTATTTTATTATTAGTTGTTTAGTCACTGTGCTTAATTTGTAAGTTATACTTTATTAGAGGTACGTACATATAGGAAAACACATATCATATGTACGGTTCTTTGCTATCCATGGTTTCATGCATCTACTGGGGATCTTGGAAGACATCTTCTAAAGAGGGACTACGGTAGTAAAATATTGCAAACAAAAGATGATGGTAATTGAGACCAGAGTGGTGTTAGTAAAAGTGAAGAGAAGTGATCAAACTCTGGATGTATTCTGAAGGCATAGATATTAGCATTTCCAGATGGACTAAAAGTATGCTGTGAAAAAGAAAAGAGGTTTTAATGTTTGTTTTATGTTTTTTTATTTGTTTTTTTTTTTTTGTCTTTTAGGTTGAGCAGCTGGAAGAATGGAGCTACTTGCTACTGGGATGAGAACACCAAAGCAGGTTTGGAGGAGAGTATCAGAAGTGTAGCATAATTTGAGATGTCTGCTCAATATCCAGGTAGAGGCGTTGAGTACATAATTGGCCATAAAAATCCAGGATTCAGGAGAATGGTCAGGAGCGGAAATGGAAAGTTCAGAGTTCTCATCATGAGGTTGTTATGTGATCACTGAAGGGAAAAGAAAACTGGATCAGAGGACGCAGAACTGACTCCTGGGGTGCTCCAGCATGAAAAGAGGAGATCTAGTACATGGACCACCAAAGGAGATTGACAAGGAGCAACTTAGTAAAGCAGGAAAAACCAAGAAAGTGTGGTCCCCTAAGGCCAGGGAAGAGTGATCAACAATGTCCAGTGATGTTCACAGATAAAGTAGGATGAAGATTAAAATTTTACTAAGAGATTTAGAAACAAAAGTAATTAGGGACTTTCCTAAGAGTCCTTTTGGTGGAAGGTATGAGCAAACGTGTGAGGAGCATGGGCTTAAGAAAAAGAAGTAAAAGGAAAGAAATAGGAGTCTGCAAGCAAGGACAATTACTTTAAAAATTTATGTTACAAAGAAGAAAAATGGGGCTGTAGCTGGTAGAATGAGAAGAAAGGCCAAGAAAATTGTGATTTATCTATTATTCCCTTGATATTAATAAATGTAGCTTTTCAAAATCTTTTAATGCAAGCCACTACACAGAATATATTGCTAGATTTACAAAAAAATTAATATATAGAAATTTTAAAATGATGTGTGAAGGGAAATAATATATATATTTCAAAGTTATGAATGAATTGTTTACCTCAAGAAGAAAAACTATTAATAAAGAATCATGAGGCCATAAACAAAAGCCACTTAAGTATGTGTGTGTGTGTGTATTAAAGACAAGGTCATTAAAAATAAGAAATCCACCCTGGCTGGTGCAGCTCAGGGGATTGAGTGCTGGCCTGTGAACCAAAGGGTTGCTAATTCAGTTCCCAGTCAGGGCACATGCCTGGGTTTTGGGCCAGGTCCCCACTAGGGGGTGTGCGAGAGGCAAACACATATTGATGTTTCTCTCCCTCTCTAAAAGTAAATAAATAAAATCTTTATAAAATGTGTTATTGTATTTTTAAAAAATAAGAATCAAATTATGCTTTTAAATTTTTTTTTAAGATTTTATTTATTTATTTTTAGAGAGGGAAGGGAGGGAGGGAGGGAGAGGGAGAGAGAGAGAAACATCAATGTGCAGTTGCTGGGGGTTATGGCCTGCAACCCAGGAATGTACCCTGGCTGGGAATCGAACCTGGGACACTTTGGTTCCCAGCCCGCGCTCCATCCACTGAGCTACGCCAGCCAGGGCTTCAAATTATGCTTTTAGATCGGAGACTCTATTGGGCTGATCTACAATAACGGAGATTAACTACAAAATCTGGCTTTGACAAAATAAAGACACAAAACTGGGTGTCTTCTTTAACTGCAATTAAAATGATAATCAAGGTATTACTTAATAAAATAGGCTTATCATACTAATTCTGCTTGCCGCTTTAACAAAGGCAAATAAAGTAAATGTGGAAGGACATACATAAAATACCTTCAAAGCTCTACTTGTGTTCTGGAAGGCTACTCATGCTTCTATAAAACAAGAAAATTAAAAAACAAAAACAAAATCCCACAATGCTATTTTGGCTTGTCCTATGCTGGGAAAGCTATAAAATATTTCACATGCATTGCTATACAAATTAACTTTAGCTAAATATGCTTATTGAGATTGAAGAAAGATAGTAATACAGAATTTTATACAAACAATGAAAGGCACAAAAGGCCTACAGGAAAGCATAACATTGGCACATTGAGTTTTCTTTTTATGTATTCTTTAATAAAAAGGACAAAGAGACGCATGGCTCCTCTTCCATCTAAGAGGTTGTTTTTAATTTTATGTGTCTTCTGAGGCACCTAATTATGAGCCAGTCAGACATCAGATATGTTATCTTCAATAAATAGCAGGAGATTAGTGTAGGGGGAAGGTGGAAAAAAGGGGCTAACTTGGAAAAAACTGCATTAACTAACATATATTTAATATAGAGGAAACTTTCATTTCAGTTCTCAACTTGCCAATCAGTAATTCACTATATGCTCAAATTCAGGTGTCGTTTAAACTCTTTTACCCCAAAATACCTTATGAAATTTGTTTATTTTTGAAGATCTTATTAAATTGTGCCTAAATAGTTATCACCTTATTATATATCCAGAATTAATTACAAAGATGTTTCAAAATCAGATGCCAAAGTGACCTAATTTCAGGAGTCCAGTATGTCACTTTGCATTCTTTAAGCTCGTTTTATGTCAAATGTATACATAAAAGTTTACATTTGTCCAGAACACTTTTGGTGTTAGAAGAGCCTTAAAATATGATTACATCATGAGTCTTCTTTGTATTTTCCCTAACTAGGGGTAATTCAAGTTATGCTAAACTAAATTTGTCAATAAGGAATTCACTAACTTATAATACTAATTTTTTTCTTATGAGGAAGAAAAGCACATGATGTTTAAAAGCCCTTTATATTCACCTAAAATCTCTTGCCTTACAGCTACTTCCTATGATCTTAGTAGTTCCCCCTTGCAATTCTATATAACAATTATAATTTATATTCTACATTACATGTCTTCAAACACTGACTTAGGATACCTATAGACACTAATAGTTATGGTTCTTTCACCTAAGGAAAATGCATTTATCCTAAAATGAACCCTAAAAACCAAAGTTGAAACATAATAAAAAGTCCTAGAACTATATATTTGTATTTAAAATATTTACTTTTGTTGTTGCATTTGGGGGTTTGTGTGTGGGGTGGGGGCAGTGAAGGGGCTTTTTCTGCATGCCTAATACTAGCAGAGTTGAGACATGAGCAGAGACTGACAAATCTCTATTTACCCCACATGTTGACCGGTGAAAGGAGGACTCGATTTAATTTAGCTCCAAGAGCACATTGATCAACTTCCTGACTTGAACTGTTGCACTGAATTACCAAGATACAATGTTTGGTGCAGAAAGGAATATCTACATCAATGCAAAATATATGCAAATAGACCTGAAAGATAAAACTGTAAGTCATTTTTTGAAATGGTACATGTGATGGGCTGAGTAGGTATGTCCTTTCAAAATACCTAAATTGAAGCCCAAATGCCCAATCTGATGGTATTGGGAGGTGGGGCCTTTGGGAGGAAATGAGGTTTAGATGAGGGCATGAGGATAGAGGACACGGGATAAGCCCAGTGTCCTTATAAGAGCATCTTAGTCCAAAATACCTCTCCTTCAGGTCATCCTGTGGATGATGGCTGTTAAAGTGCAATAAAACAGAGGAAGATAATAAATCATCAACACAGTCAATAGGATCATTTAGCTATATAGATTTGCAGGGTGTGGAATTCATGTATGACCCAGCTAATGAGGAAAAATTAAAGAAGAGTGTGGAATAAGACCTCTTCAACCCTAAAATCTCAACAGATGTCATCTATGTGGTATTTTTGAAGGACATAGAAGGTGCTATCACAAAAAAAGTATTTATCCCACTTATGCTTAAAATCCCACAACTACAAATATAACAATTTAGTGTGAAGAATTTTATTAGATCATTTTAGGCCAAATTATTATTAGAAGATTATATGATGGGAGAGACAGAGGGGAAAGGCACTAGAGGGGGATTAGCCATGTTACTAAGAAAATGTAGCTAACAATTTTTAGAGTAAAAACAAAAATAAACTTCAACTGCTCCACTTGTTTTCAAAGGACCTCGTCTCTCCTGTTTTGCTGTAATGGAGTCTTAGAATAACAACTCAACACTAATCAGTATTCTTCCCTACCATTGCAATCAATAATAAAAGAATATTTTTGTATGTGTAAAATGCATCATTCTGCTACAGTCCAATATTATTTGCCCTATTGATTAATATCTGATTACATTAAAGTATAATATGCATTATAACTTCTATAATAAAATAAATCAGTTAAAACCTAACAGTTAAAATGTTAGGTTTTTGTACAAGTCCTGCATATACATAATATTTTTTGTGAAAGATCACAAGATTTCATCTTGATCCATTTTTAGGTGGATTATTAACAGGGAACTTTAAAAATTAATGTGTTTATATAAGAATTATAGAGGTATTTTTATTTCTCCTATGCATTTATCTCTATATTAGAAATATATATATCTAGCCTTTCACATTTAGTTTTAATGATCTATGCAAAATGAAAAAATAGGCAAATAATAATCCACCTTAATCCTCACTGGCAATATATTAATTTAATTTGAGATTGCTTTAAATACTGATGAGAAGTGCAGAAAAATGTTTTGGCATTCCTGTTTTATACTGCAAATTATTGTTTATTCATAATTTAAGGGACCCAGAATTATTTTTTTAGAAAATAAAATACATTTCTGTCTCTCTGGAGAAAAATTAAAAAGTTCTAACAGGATATATTAGGATATCAAATTAATTGTACAACTTTGATTAGAAAAAATATTAGAAATCATTTTAAGGTTGTTTGCATTATGAGTTCCTTGGAAATCTGATTAAATCTACTTACCTTGCGTCTTAAAAAGTGTACATAAAAACAAAACTCCTTAATCTTGGGTTTACCCATTTTAACCGGTGACCCATTAAAAGGTGGCCCAAGGAAAGGTTCATATTTCTCTTGAATTTCTACCCAAATGTTTGCATGTGTATACATGGTGAACAATTATTTTATTTATCATCTGCAATCTACTTTTTCACGCTTGTTTTGATTATTTCTAAAATTTAGTAATCAAGGCACCCTAGAAGTGGAGAGGTTGATACCAGATTGCATATGAATACATGTGCATATATCAGACATGTTAACCACAGTTTAGGTGGAAAGGGCCAGATTTTCTTCAAGAATTTGCTCTTATATAAGGACAGAATATCAACGCTTTTTGACTCCAGTGTTTCCTACTGGTACTTAATGTGCCAAGTTAAAACACTTGAATGGTGGACAGGAAGGCAGCATGGGGATTTCCTGCCCCGGTTTCCTGCCAAAGTGACAGGTTGCATTGCAGCAGGTGCACAGCAAAGCGATTAAGAATGTACAGCTTGACAAAACACGTGTGATATGACTGCAGGCATTTTATGTGAATGACATGTCATGGCAAGTATTTGCCTCAAGACGTTTTTACCTAGGGTTTGGGGGTGGGAGGATAATATATATGGATATAAAAGCATCACTGAGAAAGTAAGCACTCAAGGAAAATAACCTTGAGTAGGGTCTATGTAAATGAAGTACATTGCAATGCAAAGTATATTTTTGCTACTTAAATATATGTGTGTGTGTATATATCCTATTTATATGCATAGATGCAATAAGTATCTGTCTTGGGTGATGTGATTTTTTTGACTGCTATACAACTCATTCAGCTTCTAGGGGGACAGAGAGTCTGGTTTGTCCAAATGCATGACTGGAAAAAAATCAGATGTCATCCAATTCATTTTAAGAACACATTTATCCCTTGGTATCAACCTCTCCACTCTACGACAACTTAACTATATAGTTACACATTTCTGAAGTGAAGTAAAAACAGAACACTATCCCACACTTGGTTTAACATTTAGCCTTAAACCTCAGCTGTAATCGGTTTTATACTAGTCTAGAAAAACAACGTCAGAACTCCAGTAACTAATGTTCATTGTGCTCATATCATAAATTAGTGTTTGAACTTCTCCAAGAACACTAGTCATGCCAGCATTCCTTTGTACAACTGATTTCCTCTTTCCAAAATAACTTTTCCATGTATTGAACTGAAGAATTCTTCATAAAGAACACGTGTGAATGACCTATAGAGAAGGGCAATGGGGTGGAGATGGACTGTGGGAGTGGGGGATGGGGCAGAATGGAGGAGGGTAAAATTGGGACAACTGTAATAGAATAAATAAGAATAAAATAAAATAAAAATAAAAGGAGGAATTTTATATCACCTCTCTGCTTAAACTTCCCTCTTTCCATTGAGTTGCCTCCTGGAAATGTGACTTGCACACCTAGGGTAACCTGAAAGCTGGTGATAACTGTATGTATTGTTGTGACAATGAAATGAGGTGACAAATAAAGTTCCCAGGATCAGTACTTTGCATATCCTAGCCTTCCTGTACCTCCTTTTAAAAGATAACATTTTATAAAACACTGAAATCCCATGACTAATGTTTGTTCAGAAACACTAAACTGATTAAGGTGACTTATTTTACATAATTCTCAGTATATATCATTGCAGAAAGTCATAATGTGGATGGGCCATAACCGGCACCTATCAGTAACTTCTCTTTCAGTGTTTAAGATTAAAACAAAATTAAATCTGCTTTGAAATTTTCGCTTACACCTGACATGCCTAAAAACAGACTCCCTATAACCTACCTTGCTCAGATTATATCCATGATATATGCACAGGTTACAAAGAAAAGTAGGTGGTGGCCCCCAAATGAAAGCATAATTGCAGAACATTGGATTTTTCTTTATAAAGAAATACAAACTTGTAAACTATGTTTCAAAAATCATAGTTTAAGTTTCAGTTTTTACACATAATTAAATTTAATTGATTTGTGCTAACCACTGCATCTGGAGCCACTATTAAGAGAATTATGTACATGGAATGCGTAATAAATTCTTTAACCGGTGGATTTAGTTACCCTGTAGGTTAGGAAGGAAGAGGTAGGGAAGAAGTGAGTGATGATTACTACTCATTAGTTCTCAATGGGGGGAGATAGGAGGTGTCCTGTGGCAAGAAAGCCAACACTGACTCCCTGCCGATGTTTCAAAATAGCAACTTTAATAGTTGGGGTCATAAAGATATTGAAGCCCCCAAACCGAGCAAATGAGACAGCACAATATCAAAATTAAATGATTATGCCTTGAATTAGATTCTGAAATTCAAGAGGACATAATTATAGAATGTTTTATCAGAGAACTTGGGATTTATTTGGAAATAACCTTGCGGCAGGGGGAGGCACCTACTAAGAAGGGTGTTCTTCTGATGGCTGACTGGGCTCACATTTTCAAAAGCAGAACCTAGCAGCCTTTTCTGCACAGAGGCCTCTGACGCAATTGCACTTCAGGGAGAAGCCAGCACTGCACTGCATGTCTGCACTCTGTTCCTGCCACTTGAGCCAGCCCCTCATAAAGGAGTTTCTGGAATTCTACTTAAAACAAATAAGCCTGATGCTTAAAGTCCCATCCAATAAGAACTGCATAGCTATATCCCCATGAGCTTCTTAACTGATGACCAATCAGAGTGGGTCTGTTCTGACCATGAAAATAGTGCCCTTGTAACAATCATACTGTGGGGATTTGGAGTCCTCATTTGCATGAGGAGGAACCACTCAGGGACCAGGGGCTGGGTCTCATAAGTCAGCTCCCCTCTGGCTCTGAGAACACACTTTCCCTTCCCACCAAAAACTGTTTCCGTAGTCAAGCAGACCAGCACAGAGCAAAGCCAAGCTGTCTAGTCAGCTGGGAGCCTGGTCCCAGGGCTGCCTCAGAAGCCATGCTATATTACAATTGAGCTATAAAATTTTCTTCTTTACTACACTCCAAATTGGGGATTCTTGTTGGCATTGAATTGGCACCAGTAACTGTTCTCTTCTTAATCTTCTTCTTTTTTTCTCCCTCTCCTCTTCCTCCTCCTCCTCCTTCTTTTCACCATCATCATCATAGATGTTATATATGCTTAATTTTAACACAATGGAAGTTTTTACATATTTTACTGATCCAAAGATAAAAATTTGTGATACTTACTTATAATAATCACAGTGTTCATCACTCTATGTAAGTTTTGGAGAACCTTACATATGTAAGTTTAAAAAAAAAGGTTCCTAATTAGGCATTCCTTTTTTTGTATTAAAATATTAGTGATAAGCAAAAGTACCATTACATAATAGCTTTTTCTTAAAACAATGGCATGTATTTCTTAACAGAAATGTGTGATCCTGGTTTCCAGCAGAAAGTTGTGTATAGGAGATAATCTTTAAGTCTCCTAACTTTTAAGTTACTCAGGTTCAACCTCCCCATAAAAAAGCCCTTTACTGTACATCTACTGCCTTTGATGCCTCTGAAATTCCTCATTTTTAGTTTGTCTGGCACACTTTCACTGGCTACAGAACAAGAAAGCAACGACTTTCTGAAGCCAGATGCTGGGGATCAATAGCTATTTCCCAAAGTTTATTGTATAATTAAAATGTGTAACAAGAATGATTTTCTCCTCAAACCCTGAGGCTAAGCCTAGAATTATTGACTAACTCAAAGTTATGTGGTGTAACATTTTTTATTTTGTTTATGGATGATATAAAAGAGTTTATGGCTTTTACATATAATTTGTTAAATTATAAGCACCGAAGAGGAAATATCCTCTGCATCAGCAAAATATCTATTGTTGAAAACCTCTTTAAAGTGTATTTTGTTGAAGTAAATCTATATTCCTTTATATTAGTTTGTGGTCACCTAAAACTTCAAACTGAAGGTTAATTGTCGAAACATTCTTGAATTTAGTAGAACCCATTTACTTCAAACTATTCCTTCAGATCTTTATCACCTTCAATAAAAGTGTCTGGAATGTGAGTATGATGAAAATACCATAAGAATGTGAGGGCAGACAGGACAAGAGAATGCATGATGTTCCCAAATGGAAAACAGTATGTGCATACATGAAGTTTTGTCAGTTTTTGTAAACCAGAGTATCCATGGAAAAGCACATATATCAGCTACAGAATGAACCGTGAATAAAATGTTAACAGTCACTAATGTTTTTAAGATTTTATTTATTTATTTCTTTAGGCAAAAGGGAAGGGAGGGAGAAAGAGAGGGAGAGAAATATCAATGTGTGGTTGCCTTTTGTGCACCCCCTACTGGGGACTGGGCCCCCAGCCCAGGCATGTGCCCTGATTGGGAATCCAGCCGGCAACCGTTTGGTTCGCAGGCCAGCGGTCAATCCACTGGGCCACACCAGCCAAGGCAATAGTCAGTAACTTTTATACATAAATATAAATGATAATTATTTTGAATGATATTTGAGGAGTCTTTTTTTTTTAGGTAACTCTTTTAAAATGGTGCAGCTGGGGAATGTAGAGGTTAATAAACAATGAAGTCACCTACACCCTAGATTTAAATACTAGCTTTGACCCTTATTGGTATTTACTAAATGCCCAATTATATGAGTTATTCTTCTCATTATTAATAAAAAACATAATCATACAAACCTTAATACGAATCACTAATTATCTAATGGTCTTCAAACTTCTGAATGGGTAAACTTTGACCCAAATCTTATTTTGCTGTCGAGAGTCAAATTGAAGTGCAACCCCATTTCCAAAGCCTCACAGGTGTGTCTCACTCATGCTGTATGGCCAGTGGTGTACATGAGCTTTGCTCTACTGTTATATAGATGAGAAGATACCACTACACCAGCTTAGTGGCAGTGAAAAAGCCTGGGTGTTCCATGTTATTTAAAAGCTGGACCTATCTGTAATAAAATGTACTCTCCCAGTTTGGCTATAATCCAGTGGCATGTAATATGAAGATAACAGCTGTAATAGGCTTATTGGGTGGTACTACATGTTAACATTTAAGTATTCCAGAATAGCAAGCTTTAGCTAAATCCACAGACAAGCCAATCACATGCAAACTCACATGTGCACACTGTGTCACACACTCGCTCACTCACACACAAACTTAATCAGGTCTCTATGAAGGTGCCAATAATTAGCCTACATTGTCTCTCTGTGGCTTTTTTCCACAGAGAGATTAGGAGTTAGGAGTTAGGAGACACTATCTCCTAACTTCACTGAGGCTGCTTCTGGCCAATACTTCTATTTATCCTTCATGAATTCAACACCTGCCCCCCCCGCCCCCCACTGCCATACACACAGCCCCACCTTAACCCTTGGCTGGATGAAATCATCCTTTACTGCAGAGATGCAGGCCGTTTGGCATGTGCCTCATCACCTACTCTTCTCTGGAACTGAGTGACTCTGTTGTTACACTCACTCATCTTATTCTTCCTTAGAGAAAGTTGTTTTCCTGGTCTTTAAAATTACCCTACTGATCCAAGTCCTCATGTTCATCAGACACTCCTTTTATTTTAGCATCTCCGCCCTCTCCCTCACTGACATTATCTCTTCATTTGTGAAGACTAAAAATTATACAGACCTCACAGAACTGTTGTGCTGTTGCCACCCTCTTTGCTCACCCTTCTATTTTCTGCTCTCTAGCTGTGGCCACTGTGGCCATTGCCTATGGCACACTGATGGAACTTCTACAACTTCAAGCTTTGCATAGCTTGACTTTGTAATTTCATCTTCTCCTTTCACCTCATTCTTGATAATTCTCAAATTGTTTCTTTCTCATGTCTTACCTTCATTCCAGGTTTGAATCATCAAATCCAAGCTACTGCATTATTCTGTCATTTAATATTCCTCACCGTTTTTATGTAGAAATCCCCAGAATGCATTTCCCCACAAACTCTGTCATCTGCATCTTGTCCCTTCACCGTGACTCCATCTATTTCTTTCTTTTCTGTTCAGAATTTGGATGTTAGTGTTTTCTAGACTCTGTCATCTGTCTTCTCCTCTTCTCACTCTAACATCTATCTTTGCATAATCTCACTTATCCGCAATGTCATCTAGTTTTAATAATGTCCAGTGCTTCAATTTCATCCTATTTCTCTTTCCCAGGGTCTAGTCTCATTTCTGAAAATTAGGTCCTGAACATCATGCATATGTAAGACTCAGAGTTTAAAATCATTTTATTTTTAAGCAGTCTTGTTGTATTTCTCATCCATAAACTATTTTCCATTTCACATTCCCTAAATCAGTTAAAAATACTTTTCTCTCAGTCACTTCAGCCAGATACATTGTTTTCACAACCCCTTACTTCTTCCACATTTAATACAAACACCAATTTAATTTCAAGTATCTTTCAAATTTAATGTTTTTGTCAAATAAAGTCAGCTTTCCATCACTATGTGATGATGGATGGGTAGGGAGATGAATTTCCAATAGAACAAGAGGGTAGCTTTCTTTCTATAAGGAATATATAGTCATATAATTATTTATATTTATATGTATTAAGCATATATACCTCATCAGGTGGTTGTGAATATTAAATATATAATATGTGTTTAACACTTAGAACAGTCCCTGGCACCTAGTACATACTTAATAAATGTTTCTTCTATCACCACTGCCACCATCACCATCACTCAGTTCATACTCAGACTGGTTGAAAGAGCCTTGGTAACCCCAACCAAAGTCACTGCAACACAGAGCTTGAAGAAATGAAGAGGAAAAAGTTTTCCAACTCTGAATGACAATGCATTGTTCCTAATTTCCTAGAATACCTTATGTCAATTAAGTATTCTTCTAGGAAAAGATCTCCTTCAATTTTAAAACATTTTTATTAACCATTTTTTTTAGTTAAGGCATCTTGTTTTATTATGTTCTGTATTTACCATGTTAAATGACTGCTAGTTTTTTATGCTCAACTAATTTTCATGTTGGAATAAATGTAAATTGCATTTTATGTTTGTTTTTTTTTCTGAGAATATTACAATTATACTTAAAAATACTATGTTTTAGTTATGGTTCTAGGCACTAGCAATACAGTAATAAACAAGCCAGCTATGGACTTTCATCTCAGAGTTTTTTATGTCAGGGATATAGGCAATAAGCAAATATACAAAAATGAAGCATGGTGAGATATTAAAAGAAATAAAATCAGGCATTAAGATAGAGACTGGCTGTTTTACATTGAGAGGCTAAAAAAGTTATCACGGAGATCATATTGGATCTGATAACTGAATGACAAACAGCAGGAAGTTCAGCAGAAACTACCAGTGCTTGGAGGTCATACTGAGGGGTCCGTGGGCACATTTGTGGAGGGGAGAAAGAAGGTCAGGAGAGTGGTGACATACAGATAAGCTTCATAAAGTTCTGCCTAGAATTAGAGCCCTGGCTGGAGTAGCTCAGTGGATTGAGCATGGGCTGAGAACCAGTGTCACAGGTTCGATTCCCAGTCAGGGCACATGCCTGGGTTGCAGGCCATGGCCCCCAGCAACCGCACATTGATGTTTCTCTCTCTCTCTCTCTTTCTCCTTCCCTTCACTCTCTAAGAAATAAATAAATAAAATCTTAAAAAAAAACAGTGACTTTAAAAAAAAGTTCTGCCTAGAATTAGTACCCAATAAATACTAGTTTTTCTCCTTTTTACTAATGTGATTATGAAGATAAAACTATTTACTAATTAACCAACATAGGTAAATGTGAATTTCATGTGAGGAAGATTCTATTAACTAAATACTAATGTTATTGTGAATTATGTTTTTGAATCATATAAGAATTTTTTAATAAATGCAATTTAGTAATTATTAATTCCTAGAAATAGAAGTAATATTATAAAAAGATGATGCCTAAAATAACTATAAAGGTGAAATGCTAAACTGAAAAGAATGTAAAATATGAATGTAAAACTGATGAGGAATCAAACTCAAGAATGAAGCACTGACTGGTGTGGCTCAGTGGAGTGAGTACAGGCCTGAGAACCAAAGGGCCGCCAGTTCAATTCCCAGTCAGGGCACATGCCTTTGTTGTGGGCCAGGCCCCCAACAGTGGGTGCAAATGAGAGGCAACCACACATTGATGTTTCTCACCCTCTTTCCCACTGCCTTCTCCTCTCTCTAAAAATAAATAAATAAAATCTTTAAAAGAAAATGAAAACATTATAATTTTCTTATTTTTTCTTTTTTCCCCTCCCAAATATTTATTGACCTTTGTCCAAAATGAAAGCATAAGGCAACGTCATTACCTCACCATATCTAGAATTTATAAACTCTCTAAAGCAGATTTATAATGTATTATGAATGTTACCAATGCCAATGTGCTTGTTTTACTCTTTGTCCCTGCCCTGCCTATGTCCTCACTCCCTAACCAAATCTGCCACCGTGACTACACCGAACACTTCAGTGACCCAAATGAACATGAAACTCATGCATGAAATCAGTAGAAACTCCCAAGGAGAGGAGACAGTTGAGTAATACCATATGCTTATAAAATATATATAGCAGCCTAATTTTCAAAATGACCTCTTTTATATTCTGAAATGTTAATAGTGTGACTATTTCAATTATGTGTATATTTAGAGTTTATTGTCTATATTTCTTCATTACTCTTTTATTTACCTTTTTTAAACTTCAGATTTGTGTTTAAAATTTTTTCTGTGTAAATTTTTTTCCTGCCAATGTCTAGTAGGTTGGTGTAGCAGCTTGTGGAGCTCAAAAAAAAGTACCCATGTCAAGATTCTGATGAGTTAAATAATGCCATTTTCTTTACCTCTATATATTTTTAAACTTTATTTCTCAGGATTGCCTAATCAAAACCCTCTCTTCTGGTTAGGCCTGTTTCCCGTGACCTAGAGAAATTATTCTGATTTCTATCACCATGTCTAATGGAAAAATCTATGCATCTCTTTAATAACTGATGCATTTTTATATCATTTGAACACCACACATTTTAAAACTAATTTTTTACTTTCCTTTGGCTGCTATGCAGATTGAAAGCAAATTTGTGACTTGTTAGGTAGCTGTTTATAATGTTCTAGCACATATTTTGTATGTAAATTTTAACTGTTAAATTGCTTTAACCCTATTTTCTCCTATGCTTACTAATTTGTAGCCCATTTCAAAGAAGGACTTCTTAGATAATTCTTTTTCTTTTTAATAAAAGAGGAGTCCTGGCCTTTGTGGTTCAGTTGGTTGGAGCATCATCTCATACACCAAAAGGTTGGGGGCTCAATTTCCGGTCAGGCATATATGTAAATTGTAGATTCTCTTCTTGGTCAGGACACATATGGGAGACAACCAATTGATGTTTCTAACATTAATGTTTCTCTTTCTCTCTCCCTCCTTCTCTCTCTAAAATCAATAAACATATTTTTTAAAGAGAGAGGAGAATAAAGCAAGTAAATACTTAGATAGATTCAATTTCTATGTCTTTTCTCTACTGTTAATTTTGTCAGGAAAGACTTTTTTTTTCATTGTTGCCACTTATTCTTATATGCCAGAGTCAGTTTACATTGTATCACCTCTATGAAATTCTCTATAAATTCCTAGGTTTCTCTATAATTTGTAAGTATGTGTTTGTATTTATAACAATGGTCAAAAACAATATAACAATACACACAACCAAGAATTGGCAAGAATGGAAGCAACTTTCCTTTTTTTTTTTCTCCCCAGGGTATATGTCTCTACCTCTGAAATCTGGCACCAAGAAATGTGGATATGGTGAAGAATTTTGCAGGATTTATCAATAGTTAAAGGGAAGATGGGACTTGCTTGTAATTGCATTAAACGTCCATAAACAAAGGGGAAAATAAAGCAAGGTAACATTTCAATCCTCTCTGTTTCTCATGCCCTGTTTTCAAAGAAACACATTTTTGAGAAAACAAAAGAATCAGAGAAATGGAAAGGTTTCAGGAGTTTAGTTAGTTCTCAAAAGAACTGTCTGAAGTCACAGAGCACCTTGATTTTGCTTAACATGCATATATTTTGCATGTTTATATGAATTACATTAAATTCAGTAGTTGACTTTTCCAAATTTGTCTTTGGGACTTTGTTCAGCCCCAAAGGTTTTTATACACATCCTCTAAGTCATGCTCACTTTTTTTAGTGCACAATTCACAGCTTACAATACAAAAATGGAGGGTTTAAAGAGGATGTGGAGATTGTATTTCAATATAAATTATGAAGGCACTTATAAATGCACCTTCCACAGTGTTCAACTGTGGACATAGTTAGACACCTGTCAACAGAGCAAGAAAACAGCCCGTCAAATAGAAATGTTTGCACAGACTTTTCCTAAGGAGAGATTAGAAGCTCAAGGGATCAGCTGAAGCTCAGTGCCTTTTAAGCATTTTCAACTTAATCACATTTCCTTTCCGATCTTCACAGTTGTCTTTTTCTCCTTTGCTTAGGTATCAAGTGTACCTAAGGTATTTTGGTACCTTCCAATAATAAGTCAAGTACATGCTTGGTTAATAATCCTCCCCCACCCGGAGGAAAAAAAAAAACTGTAATGCAAAAGTTGGCTTACTATCTTACTTGGCTAAATTTGTTTAAACTCTTTCCAAAATCTAGAGAATAGACAAACAATGTAATAATTATATGGTGTTTATACATGTATAATCATCAAATTATTACTGCATTCCTTGTTTCTTTTAAGAAAAAGAAAGCAGATTCAAAGACAGATCCAACCTTCTAACTACATGAAAAAAATTAATTGCATTATTAATAATAATGTTTAAACAATCAAGTCATCCTGTAGTTATGCATCACCTTTCCTTCAAGATTTTATAGTGATTTTAATTGAAACCTAAAACGTTTCCCTTTAAAGCAATTTCAGTGCTATAAAATATAATTTAAATCAAAGGGGATTAAACTCTACTTTTCAGGCCATTTAAGAGTACAAGAACAAACTATAAATTTCAGAGTGTTTGAGAACGGGCTTCTCCTTGGCTGCAGGTTTCAACCAAGAGCCCTGTTTTTAACCACCTTTGTCTCACATTCCATGCAAGTGTATCACTTGCTATTTTACTTCTAATAGTGTAAAGATCCTATTTCTATTTAGAAAGACAAAGAAAGGAGACCTCCTCAGCTTAGTTATGTTATTTTCATGAACTCTTTCTTTTCTATTATATTAGAGTTCATCTCTGAATCTCATTTGTTGTTCCAAGGATTCTGTCTTGCACCTGGGGAAAGTCCCCAAGCCATCCTCACGTGCACCAGTGACATTTAGGTCCACTCACCTGGAATTTCATGACTTAACATTCTCTGCAATTTTACTTGCTCCAAATATACTCGATTTTGTCCTTAGAGAAGACCTCTCCAGCAAAGCTTTAACTCCAAAATGCCCTGCTACCTCAATATCTAAATATCAGCTCCAAAATGTCTCAGCTCTCCACGTGATTCCAACCTACCTCTATGAGCTAGAGAAAGGCTTTCCTCCTCCTGAAACAAGAGCTCCTTAAACCACTCTTAATTGAAAATGCTGTTAAAGGTCTATAAGCTGAGGAGACTCCCAGACTGGTTCGTCCTCTTTGGTGTTTTAGAAAGATTTCAAGACACTCACAGGCATGGTTTACAATGATGAATGCAGAGATACGTTTCCACCACAGAAGTAAACACACACAGCAAACCAGTATAACAGGTTGTGAGATACAGTACTGCTGCCCTCCGGCTGCAACTTAGAAGCACAGACACTAAGGCACCTTCCTGTCTAGTTTTTTTTTCCTTTCACTAGCCAAATAAAATAAGTATACTTCTTTTAAAAAATGGTTATATCATGAGAAACATTCAATGAATGTGCCTGGGTACTTTCAAGCCGACTTCCCTGGTTGTGACAAACGTTAAGTAAATGCATTAAAAATCAGTGAAAGCTATAGAGTCAAGAGAAAACCCAAATCCAGATAGACCAGGTTTCACTACTGGACAATTCTTTCGAGGCCGTAACTTTAGAAACTGAAAGATGTCAATAGGGAAAGCATTTATGAGCTCGACTTCCCCTTTTGAAATAAAAAAAAACCTAAATGCCTATAGAAAATAATGTGCCGAATTCTTCTATAAAATTATAGGCTTTAGACAGCTAGGGTGGAGACCTGGCAACTGCTTCTAAGAAATCAAGGAAAATTTCCTTCCTAGGATCTCTGTTTGCTACTGTTCAAAGTAGAAATATTGGACTCAGGGCCCTCTGAGTTCTCTGCCACCTTGGAAATTTTAACGATCTACAGAGTTTTTTTCTCTAATTCTGATAACCAGCTTCTCCTTCTGTTAGCAAAGGGTTCTCTCTTCTTTGCTGACTGCTGTCTAAAGCTAGCCTTGAATTCCACAGGGTATAGACAACTCCTCTGTACTTAGGAACATTTTCCTCTGAGCTCCTGATGTTTTTTAGATGTCAGTAGTTCCCTAGATCCAAAGAACTAAGAAGAGCTAAGGTAGAAAGGAGGGCTATAATTAGAAGATGCTCAAACAATTCCAAGCAGATGACAGTAAGCAGCTTAGGTGACAAGGCTGTGCAGAGTAGCCCAGGGCAGACCCCCACCCGAAGAAATCTTTCACAGTGTCGTTCTGGCACTGAACTTGGAGATACATTTTATTCAAATAATTCCAAGGCTGAATTTATATACTATATCCTTTACAATGAGGCAAGTGGCCTTGGATATGCTTTAACCAAGGAAGAGGAAAGACAGAAAATGGAAAAAGTTCTCGCGGACTGTGTTGCTGAGGAGGGAGGGACTCGGGATGGGGAGCTTAGCTGGATAATGATAAATTCTTCCATTGGTAACAGTTCTGACTAGGGTGGGCCCTCACAAAAACTTTGAGAGAAGTAAGAAGAAAAAGTAAAGGGCCCTCACCTGTCCAAGGGTAGCTTGTGGGGAAACCTTAGCCTGAGGAACTTGCCAGGCAGTGGCGTGCCTAGAAGGATGCCCTTCTCTCCTCCCAGCCATGGGTGGGCTTTCACTACTGTCACAGACCGACCAAGTGCCACTCAGTGGCGCATGCGAGTTTGCAGCTATCGTGCAAAGAAATGATGCTTCCCTTTCTCAGCAAATAACAATGTTCAAAAAACACTGGCTTCTAGTTTTTTTGCCTTGTTATGTATACGTTTTACTTATATTTTCAAAAATCAGAAAGAAAATTCTGGCATTCTATTCTGCCCATGTTGTGAATCCTGAGAATAGCATAAACCTTTATGTATGGAATCGTTACATAATTCTCCTTGGAGTTACTTTTCATTGGCCTGAAAGGGAGAGATGCTGTTTATGTTTGAAAAGGTAATTGAGATCTGTTCACAGGAAGCTGAAGATAACATTCACTTCCACTTGGAAAAAATAAGTTCCTAGTACCATTGGGAATAATAAATGGTAATAAATGGTGGGACACTCACTAACCAGGGCACACTCAACCAGCTTGTGGGGTATCAAACAGGTCAGAAACCCACAGGAAATAGCATTAAAATGAATAATCTTTGATGGTGTCTATGGAAGCCCTCCTAGTTCTGACTACAGAGGGTCCTATGAATCTAGTCAAATGAGATACATGGCCCTAGAAAACCATTATTCAAAGCACATGACAGAGTTTTAACAATAATCTACTGTCATTTTTATATTCATAGCCAAAACAATGAAATCACCCATGTTTACTGTACACAACCTGGTATTTAAATAGTCATTTCTATCAGAGAATGCTCATTTATAAGTAGAGCTGATAATAACTAGTATTATTTCAGAGAACTTCGAATCTTTTCATAAATGCAGTTAAGTCAAAGTAAAATTACCTCTTACTTTCGCACGTACAAGTAAAGCTGAAAATTATCTTCCTAGTGCTTTCATTTATAATTTAAAATGAATCCAGAAAGAACTAAAAACCAAAAACCAAAGTACCTTCACTTCTCATTAACTCTCACCTGATTAACAGGTTCACTGAATAATCTTAATGCAAATACAACTGAAATGGAAGCATTTCAATATTCCAACAAGATATATCTGGACTCTCTGGAGATCTACCAAAGATACATTTAACTTAGGTAAGATCAGGAGAGAACCTATTCCTCATTCAGAAGTTTTCATAAAGTAAACGAGGGAAAATACTCTGGGATAGAACTGGGCTCACCAGCATTTCCCAACTACGGAAGACTCATAGATCCAAGCACATCGTTTTGTAATTGGAACCATGATGTTCAAATTATTTACTAATTTTGGTTTTGTTTTAAACTTTGTGCATTTTCTGATAGATATATAGAGAGAGATTGTTAATTCTAAAACAACTCTGTGTGTGGATATGTGTGTGTGTGTGTGTATATGTAAAAGGGTGATATGTACATATCTGTGTATATATAGCATATATACATATGTGGGATCTATGGGATATATATATATGTAGATATATAAAAAGGGTATATATGTGTAATAACTGTGTGTGTGGGCATATGCATGTGTATATATATTATATATATATGTACAAGGATGATATATACATATCACCCTTTTATAGTGGGATATAGCACCAGAATCATAACATACATAGAAATGTCAGAGAGAAAAAAAAAGGAAACAAAAAACCTATACATATTCTAAAACTCCAAAATAAGAAATAAGTACTACCCATGATTCTGATACAAAAAGGGATGCCGAGGAGGTGGGGGAGTGGCTGATTTTTCTTAGCGTATTTCACTTCCTAGAACGCTGGCACGGCGACGCACCGCGCAGTGCTAGGACAGGCCATGCAGGTGGCTGCCCAGAAGTCATCTGCAGTTTATACAAAACCATTATTGTATGAACTCTGACAATGTATACTTCTTCCAGGACAGCTATCACCCGTCTACTTTAGTGAGATACAAGTAATAATGACAGGCATAATATTATTTTGTACATAAAACACATGCACAAAAAATATGATTTTATAGAATTATGCTAAAGAAGTTTTTTTTTACTTTGTTTTTCTTCAGTGGAATATCCTAAGTGATTGCTGTAGTAATCTTTAAATTAAAAATGGTTTCCAAAGCATTTTATGCAGTATTTCAAAAAACATTTTTAGGAAACAAACAGAAATAAAAATAAGATTCTGAGATTCTTAAGCATGTTAAGTAGAGAAATAATTAAAGAAAATAAAGAAAAAACACAGGCATTCTGGATGATAATTTAACTCTAAATTGGATGCGATACTTTTATGACCAGGCATGTCTATGATCATCTTATTGTTATCTGGCATGTGTTATATTTCATAAATGTAGTTTTATATTTTTGATTATATGCACTTTAAGTAAAACTGGGTGGTTTAGGAATTTTCTTGATGGTAGCTTCACAAGAACATAATTAAACAAATAAAAATGGCATTATAAGTAGATTTTTTAAAAAAATCCTGATTAAAATGTCACTTGTAACAGTGGTAAACAATTCATTAAAAAAGACTACTAGAGATCATGTCACATATAAGCATTAACCCCCTTTACTTTTTTTTTAAGAAAGAAGTTCCTCACTCAAAAAAGCAAAAAGCGTGAGCAGCCTTGTACTCATTTCTACCAACAAGACTAACCACAGAAGCCTAGTCAAGCCAACATCAACAAAGCTAATTCCTTCAAAGGACAAAGGTATCTGATTAGGTAAGACATGTAAAATAAACCACTCTTCCTAGCTGATATGCTCTCTTCTGAGATCCTGTTTTCCATTAAAAAATAGTTATACTAATTACAAGGACATTTAGCTGATAAACACCAGAGATGGTAAAACTTGATTACAAATAAAAATTGCACAGGTAGAAACAAAAATCCATATTCTGTCAATGTTGGAAAAGACCTAACATGAAACATGCACCACAAGTTGGCTGCAACATTTCTCCACCACTGCACTAGGGAGTAAGCTTAAGGCTCTTCCTGTGCTCCACATGTCTGTCTGTCTGTGCTGGTCCAGTTGCTGAGCACAACAGACAAACAGACAGCCAGCTTCTTCTGAAACAATTCCCACCTTTCCTTCCCACCTTCACAGCACACCCTGAAACTCCGTGGGGGTAAACACACTCACACGCATGCATGCACACACACACCGTAATCAACACTGCTTAAATTTCTGATTGCAGACCTTTCCGAGGCTGTTGGCACTTACCTTGCAAGGATGTGTTAGGTAAACTTGCTTCATTCTCTCCCATCTTATTATTTCTTTTTAAAGGGCGCCAAACAGTTTCAAGTTGTTTCAGTTACCCAGCTAGAGTTATGACCTTCTGACTTTCTACTGTAGTATTGTAACAGAATACTACCTGCTTTCTTCTGTGAATAATTACCATTCTGCTTCCTGAGTTACCTGGGCTTGCAGGACCTGTTTTACTATGAAGTGAGATCACATCCTTTGATCCAATGTACTGCTATTAATGGTCGTTTCACAAAACGTGGCTTTGTTTCAGTTTTAATATTAACTTTTAGTTCCCTACTTTCACTTTTGTCCCGAAATGGATTTACATTTTTCCCCTGAAAGAGTGTTGACACTACCAACACACCATGGTACAGAGTCAGAGTTCTATTTATTTTTTTTTCCTGGTGTTTCCATTCTGTTTCTCTTAGAGAAATAAAATAAAATTTAAAGTGAATTTCCCAACATTCACTTGTAAAAAATACAGGGAGATAAGGAAGAGTTTGGGAGTCACTTTTGTGCACTGGTGGAAAAAAAGACTCTAGTATCTTCAATACTAGCTATGTAAGTATAAGGGAGGAATGATACTTCTTTGAATCTCAGCTCCCTCATCTATAAAATGGAGATATTATCTATTTCAGAGGTTATTATAAAATTGAAAGCAATAATGGGTGGTTGTGCTACACATTGTAAATGGCAGAAAATAAATAAACAAGCAAAATTGTCTCTTCCTTCTCCTTATCTCCCCTTCTCTTCTTCTTTTTCTTCTTTCATCTTTTTCCTTGTCCCCCCCACCCTCTTGCCCTTCTTCTCCTTCTGACCAGTGGAAAGAATGCCAAAACAGGGCACTGACATCACTACGTTGTGACATCAGCTGTGTTACTTATTAACTGAGAGACCTTGCAGAAACCACTCAGTGCAAGCTTGGTGAACCCCAAGGTCCTCATTTGTAAAAGGATATCAGTATCTGCATTGCCTTTTTAATAGGTACATAGTGAATATGCCTTAAACTGTTGAACCTCAAAGAAAAATAATCGCTAGCAAAGATGAGCAACAAATTGGAGATTTATCTTTTTTCTTTTGTAAGTGAGAAAGTAGATTACAAAAATAAGTCAATTTATTTAAGCTCTGTCTCTCATTAGACATCTAAAATAAAAAAACAATCTGTGCTTTCACTATCTATAATTCCTTAACATTTAGCTTGCTCAGGTTAGATTAAAAAAAATCCAAGGCTCAAATGTTTCCTTTTTTTAATAATTCTCTCATTTTTCAATTTGAAAGAAGCTGCATATCATATTATTTGCTAGCTTGTTCATGAAAAATTGATTACACAAGTTATATAAACAATAGAAATGGCAAACAACCAGACAAGTTTTCTCAATAGTATTAAAAATAAAAATAAACATGACTACAAAATTCTCAACACAGTTAATTTAGAGTTCTCTCTTTCATTACCTCTTTGTGTCTCAGTTTCCCATTCTGGACCATTTAATTTCTAAAGCCCATTCTATAATTTTAATGCCACGAATCTCTGATTCAAAATTCTGGTTGTGGTTCATTTCCAAATACAGTACTCCTTTACCTAGTACAATTGCATAATATAACAAATATACAAAAGTAACCTGAAATTGAATGTTTGCCAATAAAACACTATAATCATCACATTCTGACTCCCCCATAAGAAGAGAAACACACATATCAGTCCTCACTCTTTATGACAAACTTGGAAATGCATTTACATATCTGCCCTAGGCACCTAAAATTAGTCAATAACACAACCTGTATAAAGCTCCCATTATCTAACTGCTGAATTACGGCACATAGGAAGTCATTGTGAAAGTAGAATACAGAGTCCTATTTTTGAGCCTAAATAAATGTAAAAATATAAACACCAGAAACCTCAAAAATTTTTGTTGCTGCACAGAACATGCATTCAGTTATAATGAAAGATTTGATCCTAATGTTCATGGATACACTCTATCTCCCACCCCCTTCTCTCTCTTTCCTCCCTCCCCTCTCCTCCCCACCTTTCTCTTCCTTCCACTCCCCGCCCCTTCTCCTCCCTCTCTCCACCCCCCCACCCCTCTCTCTCACCTTTAATGCCTGGAAAACTGTCTGGTTTATCACCTACCCTTTGCCTAATTCATACACAGGGACTTTTCTTAAACCCAGTCTTGGTTTCAGCCTTGTAGGGGTCCAGAACAATTCACCTCCAGATGTGTTTTTGTGATATGCAAATTGTTTTGAGCTGAAGTCAACTTTAGTTGCAGGATCAAGAGAAATTTCTGTCCCCCACCCTTATCTGCCTAGAAGAGGTTGAATTAGAGGCCTTGCCCTAAGAGATTGTCAGTGATAACCTTTTTGATCCACCTACATGACAGGGCAAACTTCTACTAAGTATCTGCCCTTCTTATCACCCTGCAATGACCCTTTGAAGTTCCCAAGATGCATTACCTCATCCCTAGCTCAGAATTTCTTATATAACTAATTCACCTTTCTATCTGTGAACCTCTCCTACATGTGGAGTTTCTGATTGTCTCATGCATGTGGAGTTGCCATACATATGTATGCACTTAATCTGGTTATTTTCTCTTGCTAATCTGTCTCATGTCTATTTGATTATTAGACAAGCCAGAAGAACCTTAAGGGCAAGGGGAAGTTTCTTCCTCCTCACAGTCTCTTCTATGTACTTTCCAGATCCCCTTATCAACCTAAAACCTGTCCTTTCACATAGTTATCATATATACTACTTAATTCTTCAATATTTTTGTCCCTGTAGTCTGTTTTGCCAGAGACTATTTTTGTGTGCATCACTAAAGCTCTAGCACCTAATACAGTTACTACCACATAATTATGCCTTCAACACATTTTGTAAAGATTAGATTAAAGAATCTCAAAAAAAAAAAAAATGAGTAGGGGGCATGGATTTGCAACGAAGATATTCCAGGAGGAAAAAATGACAAATTAAAGTTTAAAAGTTTATCTTCAAAAGCAAATAATTAAAAGCTATAAGGATAAAGGAGTAAGACTAATTATTTAAAAAAGTTAAAAAAAAAGACTCAAAGACACAAGTAAATGAAAGAGAAAAAGACGGTTTGGAACAAACTTATAAAGAGAAAACCAAAGGCCTAAAATGGAGCCACTCAGGCTAAAGCCGGTGATACCAGTTGTTAACACCTGAACTAGCTGATGTGTCATTGTCTCCCAGAAACTTAATCTTAATCCATCAGCCTGGAATTTTCTGGTCAACACCAATGAGGTAATCTGTCCCATTTGTCCTCTCTGTCCCCCATGGAAAAAAGTAGTATGCATGATAAATAAATAAAATAAAAACCCTGCTTTTCCTCCAGAACCACTCCTAAAGAAAGATGTCCTGGTCTAAAATAATTGTTTATCATTATTATTTTTTGTTAATAGCTCCCTTCCTCCAACTTTCTTCCTACAAAAACTTTTCATTTTGTACAACCCATCAGAGAGCCCTTCTAGTTGCTAGAAGAGACTTTGCCCCATTCATGATTCACTTAGTAAAACTAATTACATAGATCTTACTTCACATTTACTTAATTGAATTTTGTTTTTATGGCAGACACATACACACACACACACACACAAATGTCATGGGTGACATTAGGTAGAAAGCTTCACTGAATGGTGAAAAGGAAACAACATAATTATTAAAATTATCAAAATGTTCTTATTCTTAAGAAGGAAGTTTATGAGCCTTAATGTGTTTTCTAATGCATTCTGAGACTTTGCTATAAAATTATGGAACACATTTTTTAAATGACTTAGAGGACATATCAGAAAACATTCAGAATAGAAAATGTTTAACCACATCATTTGCTTGTGTATTCAACATTTTATTTCTAAAGCACACTTCAGGGAAAGAGTGGGCAAAGAAGGATGTTACAAATGTTGTCTCTTATCACTCAGTTTGAGGGTTCTACCTAAACCACACATGACAGAGAAACCAATGTTAAAGTTTAAGCTTGAGGGTGGTTATTAAATTTAGTTATGATTTTCAAGACAAGATATATGGGGAAACTTGAAAAAAAGGAAGTGGTTATTTAAAGTTCCAAATGTTGCTATTGTATGTTATGGAACTTGGGACCCTGGGTATTTCAAAAGTTACACTATTGTCCCGGCTGGTGTAGCTAAGTGGATTGATTGCCAGACTGCAAACTAAAGGGTTGCCAGTTGGATTCCCAGTCAGGGCACATGCCTGGGTCATGGGCCAGGTCCCCAGAAGGGGGTGCTCAAGAGGCAACCACACACTGATGTTTCTCTCCTTCTCTTTTTCCTTCCCTTCCCCTCTCTGTAAAACTAAATAAAATCTAAAATAAAATAAAATGAAATGTTAAAATATCTGTCTGGAAAGATTCCAGACATTGTTAATATAATGAGAACAGTTTACACAACATCGATGTAACCTGGCAGCCAAGGAGAGTGGACTGGAATGTGCATGCATGAACAATGACAACTTCATTGTGCTAGTTAGTGGAGGCAATAGAGGCTGTTGAGTGAGCATGTGTACTATGTGACTATAACATTCAAAACTACTGTGCAAGTAGAGCAATGAATCTGCATCAAACTTTTCATTAAGCTTGAATATTCCTCCACAGAACCCACTGAGATGATTCAGAAGGCCTTAGCTATGGGCAACTGGTACCTGGCAGCTTCTTGACAACAACATGCCCATTCATGCCTCACGTGTCATGCCGAGTTTTCTTGCAAAGCATCAAAATCATATAAGTGAGTCAGCCAAGGCCCCTTTAGCCCAGATTTGGCACCCTGTGACTTCTGGCTTTTCCTAAAACCTAAATCACCTTTGAAAGGGAAGAGATTTCAGACTGTCAATGAGATTCAGGAAAATACAATGGGTCAGCTAATGGTGATTGGGAAAACTGTATGAAGCCCCAAGGTGCTTACTTTGAAGGGGGCTGAGGTATCATTGTCCTATGCACAATGTTTTTTGTCTCTTGTATCTTCTTAAATAAATGTCTCTATTTTTCATAGTATGTGGCTGGATATTTACTGAACAGACCTCAGACATCTAATAATGACACAAACTTGGTACTGATGTTCTTGAAAAATATAACATGAATAGAAAAACAATGTGGTCAAAACCATAAGATAACCACAGAGAGAAAAGAACTAGAACTCTCAAAACTGTAACCCTGCCAAGCCTTATTGGAAGGAAAGTCCATGCTCAGAAACCAGAATGGATCTTTGAGGTTACAGTTCCAAGAATAGGTAGATGTGCTTGAAGGGTTATGTGAGCAATTGAAGGCCAGCAGATTGGCTCTCTTTACCTCCCCTAACTGCCTAAAAGTGGAAAACAAATGTCCCCTTTTGTAAAGGACACTTACATTTATAAAGGAACTTTCCATTTATAAAAGTGTCTCCTTACCAGGAAGGCAACTACTACAGGACTGGATGCAATTCTTATCACCTGAGAAACTCACTTAGTGAAAGATAGCCCTTACTTATAAAACATTGTTGTTTGGCTATGAGCAAGAATTCCAAGGCTGGAATTTTCTTATCCTTGTAGCTGTTAAATACTTTTGAGTCCTGTCAGAAACAAGATAGCAAGGTAAGCTAGAAAAGAGGAAAATATGCACTATACAAGACAAATGAGTAGAGGCAAATGAAACAAGATTTTATCATGCTTGGGATTGCTGGCCCAAAATATCCTACCTCCTCTATTCTGGGTCTGAGTACTATTATCCATGGAATTGCATTAAACAGAAATTTATCGTGTATCCTTGAGTCTACACTCCCACTTCCTAAAATACTCACTAGGTCTTATCAATGTCATAGAAATCCACATCCTTAACTTTCCATTTCCTCTAGGTGAGGCAATTATCATCTGGTGTAAAGACAGTAACACAGTAAATGAATTGCTCCTTTCCTCTAATCCATCCTTTCTATATCTGCCAAAGTGATCTTTCTAAAACAGTCATACCATTTTCATGCTCACCTGTGCTCACTGTTCCACAGCCTACTCAATAATGTCACTATTTTATCACCACAATTTCCCATCCAACTGACTCTTAATCCTCCAATATCATGCAGTTCATTTAAACAAGCTTTTCTGACATCCCAAGCACACTTATAATTCTCAATAGTTGAATACAATGTGCATAAAATCATACTTATTTTTCTATATATGTGAATACAAAATAAAAAAAACTGGTCAAAAAATTAAGGCCTACTCAGTGCTTTACATTAGGATCGACTGATGGGCAAAAGTATACTTCCAATAATACTGTTATCACTGGTATTTAGCTGATTATTAATAAAAGAAATGGGAGCAAAGGGACTTTGAGACACTGAGGTTAATAAAACAGGGAACATGAGCCTGTTTGCTTAGCTAAAAAGCTAGGCTTCACCCTCCAGGGTATTATAGCATTTCTCTGCCAAGGGTATTCACACTCCTCCTTTCCCTCCTCCAGTACTAGAATTTTGGGGGCTACAGGGGGACATCCTAGACTATAGAGCCTATCAGTCTAACTAGCCTATCAGTCTTATGGACTTTTGATCAGTGGAACCTATCAAAAATCCATAAAATTTTTGGAAGTTCATTGGTCAACTTGGAAAATCTTCTGGTCTCTTCCAAACCCAAACTAATATAATCCCAGGGAAACAAAGAAACCCTCTCTTTCTCTCACCCACACAATGACAGACTCATCTCATGCATTTGCATGTTCTTTCTTGCCCTGGATCACATGACCATGTGTGTCTAGCCACTACCAGGGCCCACAGCAGATGGCGAGGACTCCAAAGGACTGAGCTTTAATGTGAAGCAGAAACTCTGGGCACTGACTTTTGCTGTGGCCTCACTAAGGAAAGGATTGGACCTTTTCCATGGAAAGACAGAAGGAGATGGGACATTCAGAAGTCAGGAGGGGAACCCCCATAATTTTACATCATCATTAAAGTTTAACATGGAACCTCATCCTCCCTGCAGGTTTCAGGAAATTCTTTCCTTGCCACATGCCCAGAACTCCACATCCACCAATAACAATGCCACCAACTAAACTTTTAATTCTCTACCGTATTTTTCCATAATACTGCATACAAAATCTTAAGAAAATCAGTATTGATGGAGAACAAAGAAAGAAACTTTCTTTCCATAGTAACTAGGAAAAAAGAGAAGTCATAATTAATGGCAGGTAGAGTATTGTTATCTTAATCATCTTTCTACTATAATTTTATTTAAAAAGAAGCCAAGAAACTGTATTAACTATATGGTAACACTCATATATACCCCAGAGTTGCTTAGCAATTACTGAGGCTTTGTAGGCTATCTCACATAATTAAGCTATATAATGACTCACATAAAAGTAAGAGACACAGGTGTGCCATGTTGGAAGTCAGGTAGCAGTGACACCACTGATAAGGCTCAGAGAGCAGCAATGTGTGCCACTTTGGCAGGAGGGTTATTGTGAGCCAAATGCAATCAAAATCCAGGAGATTCAGAAAAAGCTCTTCTTCATGTCCCCTCTCAACTGCCTGAATCTACACTGGAGAGGGGGCTTGTGCCACAAGGACAGCTATTACAGAGATAACTTTTAACCTCAGAAATGTATCTGTGTTACATGGTAAACTTGGTTTTCCATACATCTCCTTCGCCTTTCTGTGAATGGCCTTTTTCTCCTTTGTATCCCCAAAACCTTTACCTCCTCTTTTAGCTTTGGGAGGCTACGAAGGTTGCCCTCCCAGGGTCAACTACCTGGTTGCCCTTCAAGCCTCATGTTGCTATGGGGCTCCTGTAATTAAATTCATTTTCTCCTGCTAATCTGTCTTATGTCAATTTAATTATTAGGAAAGGCAAAGAACCTAGAAGGAAAGAAGGGGAAAGTTTTCTTTTCCTGCACTACAAAGCATTCTATTTGGCTGTTGGGAACAATGCTATTCAAGACTGTGGGAGAACTCTGTAACAAAACATTAAATACAAGCTTGTAATCATAGTGTGGAGTGATTTATGCACTTTTATGAGGAGCCCATAAAATCTTGGCTTAAATGCCAGAATGTTTTAAAGCGATACACTCTTGTTAGCAAACTCAGCCTCATCAATGTGAGTCTACTGATAGTGGGAAGACTAGTTGTGATAGCCATCTAAGTATCATTTGAAATGTAAAAATAGTTCAAATATAAATGGTTATTTATTAGTATTATCACGAAGCCATAAAATGAAGAGGGCACACACACTTGACTAATTTGCATATAACAAGCCATTGTTCAACAAATTCTGACAAAACTCCCTTAAGAGAAACCCTGAGAAAATCATTAAAGGAAAGGAATATGCACACTAATGGCCTGATATAGCAGAGAATAGGGAACACATCAACTTGAGAATTTTAGGACTTGCTAAAAATCTACAAGAAAGCTAAAAGTAAATCTACAGGTAAAACCCTGGAATAGCAAGTTTTAATAGAGAAAACAAGATAATAGAATGATAATAGAATGTCATCTTTTCAAAAGGTAATAAAAAGACTTAAATGGTATTATTTATTTGTAGATAAATTTATTTCCTCAGAACTCCCTGGAAACAGAAGTTTCACCTCCATGGCAAAGAATGATCTAGAAACAGCGGTGGTAACGTTTGGCAAGGATATCCCAGCCATTCCTGCTGAGGTAAAATACTCTCCAGTTTTCAGCCTCTTCACTATAGACTCAAAAAAAAAGACAAAACATTATGCTAAGTGTGCTGCAAGAGAACATTAACTAAATAAAAATGTTTAATAACTATTCAGGGGGTAACAGCTTTATCTTCTAAGGTGAAGCTACAGTAAAAAGTAAGTCTTTGCACTGTCTTCAGAAACATTCCATTCTTCTCACTTATATTAAAACATTAATAATAGATGAACGTGTTTAAAATAAATACAGCAACTATAGTGATTATTTATTAAAAATAACTCTGAGTGCCTTGATTCAACAAGAAGTATCACATTAAATTTTCTTTAATTTTGTACTTTTTCTTTTATCCTTTTCTTTCTTTAATTATTTTTCTTCTCCCCCTCCTCCTCCTCTTTCTCCTCATTCTTTTTTAAATAAAATCAAAGTATAGAATAACAAGCTTTCCTAGAAAAATTATTCCAGGAGAACTACTTTTATGCAATATAGTAGCGAGCCACTACTTTCTACTGGTTTTTTTCCCTGAAAGCTCCTCTTCTACTTCCACAGCTGACTACGTGCCAACTAGCACTGTTACAGAAAAGGAGATTTGAGTCTCCAACCTTCCCCCACAAGCGACTAATCTATAAACAGACTTTTTCTAGAGTGCATGGCTGTTCCCTTTCTATAGGAACCAGATTTACAAAATGAAAAAAAAAAATCAGAGAACAAATGAGGTAAGATAAACATAACTTCTCTGGATGGACTTTACAAAATAATGAGCTTAATGGATGAAGTGTATAAAAGAAAAAAATCCCAGGATGACACTGGAAAATACGGTATCTGTTCACTTTGAGCAATGGTGGGCTCACAAAATGTGAACAATTCTAAGGATGAATAAACATAAGACTCGGGCCCTGGCTGGTGTAGCTCAGTGGATTGAGCATGGGCTGCGAACCAAAGTGTCGCAGGTTCGATTCCCAGTCAGGGTACATGCCTGGGTTGCAGGCCACGGCCCCCAGCAACCGCACATTGATGTTTCTCTCTCTCTCTCTCTCTCTCTCTCTCTCTTTCTCTCTCTTTCTCCCCCCTCACTTCCCTCTCTAAAAAATAAAGAAATAAAATCTTAAAAAAAAAAAAGAATTGTGATAGACATGCCATTACTAAAATTAGCTTTAAATACTTATTTTGTTGTGTCTCTTGCCTCTCTTCTAAAACCTTTAGTCTTTTATATCTTCACATATCATTTAATTTTGATTTTCTTAATATTTTAAAAAATATGCCGGGCAAACATAGCCCTGTCTTCAACTCTCGGGGCTTACTTTTAGAGCATGTGCTGTTTTTAAGTCTGCCAGATTCATTAGCATTTAATAAATACTTGATGACTGATTAATTAAAAACATAACACAATTATATTTTATCTTTGTCCTAAAATCTTTAAAACAAAAATTCATAAAAGAGCATAAGGGACATTATTAATTCACAATGTATTTAGTATTCCTGCTTTACTCTGAAGAGACTAGAATATGCCACCTCAGAATTTGCCACTTTGCTGTAAAGATTGTTTTGAGCTGAAAGCAATTAGTTCTCTGCCTTTCCACTTTCTGTTTAAAAGCATATATTAACATTTATACTGGCGTCTATTTCTTTAATAGGAAAAGAACTACTCTGAAGACAACTCTTAGTGTTGTCAGTAGAAATAAGGTTCTTGCATGGGATCATGAGGGAAGCAATCCACGGACCCACACGTGGGAGATTATGACGAGGCAAGATGATGTATTCAAGTGGAAATCTGCCCCTGCATTTCCAATGTTCCATCTCCCTCCATCCTACCATGGAAAAGGAACAGCCATGTCTTTAGCAAGGCTGGAAAAAAAGATAATGTCCATAGTTTCTGCAATCTTTTGGATTCCATGCAGTTTGCCCTGGGCCAGTAGCTGCTATACCACATAGTCATGTGCTCCCAGGTGAGGGAGTACACAAAGGACCAGGGTGAGTGCAGGTCATGGAAGGGGAGTGGGAGAGAGGGAGAGAGAGAGAGAGGGAGAGAGAGGGAGAGAGAGAGAGAGAGGAAGGGAGCACGAGAGAGCACGCATCTCTATTTCCCTAGGATTTTATTAGTCTTTGTTTGGGATGGGATGAACCAGGTGCTTTTTTCAAAATAACCAATAAACTTTCCAAGCTTTCACAGGTTTTTTGATAGGTTCATCCCCCTAGTTAGACTGACAGGCTTCTATTTTCAAATACCTCCCCCTTTTCCTCTCCCCACAACCCGCTACTGAGGGGGAAAGGAGGAGTGTTGTTAATCCCCTTGGTGGAGCAGTGCTATGATCCCCTAAGGTGTGCAGCTGTAACTCCTGCTGGGGCAAACAGACTCATGCTCCTCAGTTTATTAAACTCCTTGTCTAAATCCTTTTGCTTCCTTTCTTATTAATAACTACTTAACTACCTACAGTAACATTAGCACCTGAAATGACATATGCGAATAAAAAACATGCTAAGTAACCCTTAATTTACAATACAATCCCTCCCCTCATCTTCCCGTAATTTACCTCCCTCCCCAAGAGATTTCATAATCGCCTTTCTTTTGTCCATGCTAAAATGGTTTATAAGCCTCAAATTCTGGAATCACATTCGTTTTATGCATGTATGTATGTAGGGGTATGCATCCAAATCTCTATTTTTCCCTTGTTATTGTCTTTTGTCAGTTTAATTCACAGCCACTGAACCCAGGTGAGTAAAGAAAAAGAAGTTTCTTTCTCCCCTATAATTTTGAATAATGTATAATTTTACATGTAAGAAACTTACATCAGCATACTCCCTTTCCTCCTTCCTGTCCTTTATGATGCTGATACCATACATTTATTACTACACATGTTATAAACCACACAATACAGTCTTATTATTTTTGCTTTAAACAGTGAGTCATTTCTAAATACAGTCATACCTCGGTACTGATTGGCTTCAGAACTCATCGCATTTTGATGAGAAAAAATGTTTCGGCACTCAGCACGTGCTTGGGATTCATTGCACTTGCTAGAACTTGTATGAGTCCCATTTCATACTCATTAGTTTAGGCACTTGTCACAAGATCAGAACGAATTCACGATGAATACCAAGGTACCACTGTATGTTAAAAGTGAGAAACATATTTTCTTATATTAACCTATGCTTTTACTATTTTATGTTCTTTGCCCCTTGATGTAGATTCCAGTTTAATCTTTCTACTGCCTAAAAAGTGCCCTTGAACATTTCATTATAGTTCTTGCCTCCTAACAATAAATTCTCTCAGTTTGTGTTTGAAAAGTCTTTATTTAGCTTTCATTCTTGAAAGATACTTTCTTATACATAGAATTTTAGATCAATATGTTTCATTTTCTTTCGTAATTTTAAATATATTTCCTTGTTACCTGGCTTAACTAGTTTCTGGCAAGAAGTCTATGATGATTTTTATCCTTTATATTCTATATGTCATGTGTATTTTGTCTCTTGCTGTTTCTATTTATTCTCTTTACTACTCCTTTTAGTCAGTTTAATTATTATGTGACTTGGTATAATTTTTTTCATGTTTATTATGTCTGGAGTTTGTTGAATATCTTGGACCTATCAGTTTATAATAGTCACCAATGTCTAAAAAAATCTGCCATTAATTGCTATATTCAACTATTTTTCTCCCCTTTCTTCACACATTTTCCTTCTGTTACCTTTATATACATATGTTGCCCTGGCTGGTGTGATTCAGTAGACTGAGTGCTGGCCTGTGAACTGAAAGGTCACCAGTTAGATCCCATTCAAGGAACAGGCCTGGGTTGCAGGCCAGGTTCCCAGCTGGGGGCACGTAAGAAGCAAGTGATCGATGTATCTCTGGCACACTGATGTTTCCCTCCCTCTCTTTTCCCTTCCCTTCCCCTCTCTCTAGAAGTAAATAAATAAAACCTAAGAATATAATTACACATATGCCATAAATACGCAGAGAGACAGATATAGATATATAGACATCCAGCAGGTCACTGGAGCTGTTAATTTTTTTCAATCCTTTTCTTGTGTATTTATGTTTGCATATTTTCTCTTTCCATGTATTTCAGTTAACCAATTATTCATCTGCAATATCTGTTATAATGTAATGCTCATACCATAACACTTTCATTTTTAACCATTTATTTTTCATTCTTAGACGTTCTGTTTGGAAGTTTTAACAGTTTTAATTACAATTCTAGAATTTTTATATCTTGTAATTTTCTTCATTTGGTTCATGTTTGCCTTAATATCATTGCACATATTTATAATAGTGACTCTAAGATTGTGGCTAATTTAATCATTCTGGGTCTTATTTATTAATTAATTTTCTCCTGATTATCAGTTTCAATTTGCTGCTTCATTGCATGTCTGGTAATTTTTTATTGGATTGAGAACATTTTAACACCCTGACTTGTATTGTTGAGTGGTAAACTGGGTTGTATCCCTTTAAAGGCATCAGATTTTGCTTGGGTAGAATGTTATTTATCAAGCAGCCTGGTCATTTTGTGAATTGTTTTGTAATTTTTTTAAACAAGACTTGGAGTATCCTTTACAATAGTGTCTTGACCACTAAGGTGTGTGACACTTTCGGAGCTCTGCTGGATGACTTGTCCAATCAAAAAGTCTCTCAACTCTTATTGGTGGGAACATGAATTATTTCTAGCTTAGAGTGAGTTCTGGAATTGTTCATTTTGGAGCTCTCTGATAACTGTCCTTTCATAACAGCTGTTCTTTGCTCAACATCATGTAGTTGCATGCTTTGCACTAATTGCTATTAAGACTTCAAGGTTCTCTGCAGATGTCTGAAGCTGTTTCTTTGTGTAGTTCTCTTTTCTCCAATCTTACATCCATATGTATATTACTGGTGGCTCATTCTCCCCAAAGATGAGCCTCTGTCTCTTGAACTCGGATATGTTTTGGTTCTTTCTCCCTTCATCATATTCTGAAAATTGCCTCTGGTTAGAAGGTTAGAGCAATTATAAGGCTCCCCTTTTTTAATTCCCTTTTCTCGGGAATCACAGTGCTGAGATCCCTATTCCAGTGTCTGAAAAACAAATGTTTTAGATATTTTTTTCCTGTGCACTGGTTTTATGTCAGGAGGCAAGTCAAATAGAATTTATCCCTTCAGAGGCAGAGCAGAAATGAGGTAACCTTTCTGGAGGACAAGTTAGCAAATAGATCTAAAATACGCAGTAAAAGTCATACCATTTGAAATTTCGCTCCTAGAAAATTTCCCAAGACAATAATCAGAAGTCTACATACAAGGTTATCTAACAACATTTATCAGTGTCATTTACAATATGGCAAATAAGCAATTAAATGCTAACAATGAGATTTTCAAAATAAATTATTAAACAATAGAATGATGGAATAATCTGCAACTATTAATGCAGGACTGTTTATTGACTTACAAAATGTCCTACTTATTGTGTTGTGTTTTTGTCAAGATATATGACATATGCTAAAAATATAAAAACAATTATTTCTACATTGTGAAATTATTGGCTGCTATCTAATTTTTACTTGCACCCTTGTTGATCTTTTGATATTTTAAAACAATTATGTGTTAATTTAGAATCAGAAGAAAGATTTATTTGCTATTTTGAGAAAAACATTAAGCCTTGCTTATGATCTTTTATTGTTCTTTATGTTACATTGGAAAGGCAAAAAACAAGAGGATCTAAACTGTGCTTTCTAAAAATGCCAAGGATATTCACACAATGAATCTGTAATTTATGTCTCATGTTTCTAAATGGAATCTTAAGCTTGTTAGTGTTATTAAATAGTTAATATAAGGAAACATTTATATGTGCATACATTGGTATTCAGTAAGTATTTCGTGAATTTAGTTGATAAGGAAAATATTTTTGTAAACATTATGATGAAATTCTTAAAGGGATCTAGGAGGAGAACCTATGGTATTATAAAAAAACTGTACCACTGTTTGGAGAGGAGGAGAAGATAAATTTCACTCAGCAGATATTTCACAGCTTGCTTCTCACAAACCCATACTTTTACAAAGAATAATGCAAGTGTCTTAGCCACCGTGTTGTTGGGAAGATTTTAGTTTGAAGAAGGAAACAGCAGGACAATGCTGTTTGAAATCCAGAAGAAATAAGCCACCTGACAAAAAATTTTCACTCTCAAGAAACCTAGCAAAATATATAAAAGAAAAACTGAGCTCAACATTTCTTGTTCTTTATAAAACAAACAAAATTACATTTTATGATCATTAACAATGTATGACCATTAACAAAAATAAAGACAGAAAAAGTAGAATTTAAGTAACAAATTATTCCATTCTCAGAGGTAGCCATTATTAACTTTTAAAATACACCTTAGAGAGAAACAGAGGGAAGGGGAAATGGACTGGATAGATAGTTACAGATATAATATAAGTGTAAAGAAATAGAGTTATATTATCATACTTACAGGAATAAATAGCAATATAAATTCTAATAATGTACAGAACATTTTGAAACAGGTCTTTTTTGTTATAATCATACAGTAAATATCATTCTATTGATATATTTTTTATGGACTTTGGAATCAGAGAAATGTGGAGATAAGTCAGGGCCACTATTACTCCTAGCATGACCTTGAGCAAATTATTTCACATGTTTAAACCTTGATTTTTATTTTATTAAAATAAAGAAAACACCTGAACCTCCACAAGGGGTTGAGGTAATAGTTCCATATAATAATTCAGGCCCCAATCATAATAGCTTTCAACAAAATTTTACAACAATAATGATTTATTGTTTCTATTTTCTTGTTATTATAATATTAAAAACTATTATGATCTACCGTTTTTGGAATTTTTGCCAAGTCACAATGATTTTTCTCTTATTTATTTCCCAGTCCACAGGGATGGAGCATTGTGTTCTATGTACTATAGCTCATTTCACAGGTTATAGCTGATTGGGTCAGTAGGTACATAAAACTTCAACTAGGGAGGTCAGAGATTTTGCCCCCTGGGATTTTAATTTGAGGCTGAAATAGAATTAAAGTTAGGCTTGTAACACAAAGTAGGGAGCTACATGCGTAGCCATGTTTACCCCTGTGAGATGAGGGACCATAGAAAGCTATTCACAGAAGGGATATTAATGAACTTCATTTGTATCAGTAAACATAGATAAGAGGTAAAAAGAGAAATTAGTTTGAATTACTCCTTTTTCTTTATTAGTTTCAGCCATTCCTAGGGCCTTCCCTTTAGATTTCATGGAACAGTGGCTCAACTTTATGTACCAGGATACTGGGACTCTTTTCACCTTAATGTATGTGAGAAAAACACCTCTTTGACCCTACACAAACTGAATTCATAAAGAAATGGTTTTGAGGACCGGTTCTGTTACCCTCAGACCCCTTAGCCTAATAAGATAATTGATTAGAGAAAGTGTAAGGGAATGATGAAGGAATTGATGAACAAGTTATTTTGTAGAGAGCACTTGCTATGCTGTGAGACTAATCCATTTTCTTTTGCAGGGGAGAAGAAATTAGGAGAATGGTATCTTTTAGTCATCAGCTAGAGTAGAGAACCACATGAAAAGCTTTGGAATGTAAAATGTGTTTGCTGCCACTGGAAAGTGAAAAGAAAATGTCATGACTCATGCCTTATAAAACTTAATCTACAGAATATCTCAGTTTGGAAAGCAGGGTTTAATATTTGGCCAGATAGGGTAGGAAGTATAATGGTCCCCAAAGATGTCCATGTTCTAATCCCTTAAACCTGTGTATCTATTATGTTATATGGCAAAAGGGAATTAAGTTTGCAAATGCATTTAAGGTTACTAATCAGGTGATCTTGACCCTGAGTTGGAGAGATAACCTTGAGACTTTATCTGCCACTATTTCTTTATAAGGTGAAGGAAGGGACACAAACCAATGATTGCAGGTAGGCTCTGGAGACTAGAAAAGGTAGAATCTTCCCCAGGCTTCCAGAAAGGCACAGAGTCTCGTACATCCCTCAGAGTTAACCATGGTGGACTGCTGATCTACAGAACTATAAGACAATAACTTTGTTTTGTTTTAAGCCATCCTGTTTGTGTTAATTCATTACAGCAACAATAGAAATCTAATAAACCAGTATGTTTTAATTACTGAGTTGGAATTATATTTGTGATTTAAAGTGACTTACAGGACTGTTCTAGTCCATGGGAATGAAAATACAAGTCATAGCATTGCAAGGGTTTTGATCCAGGAAAGGAAAAACTGTACCATAAAGTTTAAAAGAGGAATGGAAACCAATAAACTCAGGTTCTGAACTTATCATGTATGATTCTTTTTCAATCCATTATAACAAACGATCTTTCATTAATTTCTTAATTAATTTAGGCCATAGTTAGCTTGAAATGTTTTTGTTATTTATAACCAAACAATTTCAATGGCTAGAAATGTTAAGGATAATTATTCTAACCACAGGTAGAAATGGCCTCAGGCAGGGCTGTTGAATGCCCTAGTGCTAGAGTGGGAACAACATCTAGTGATTCTAATTTTTTTTCAAATGAAAGTAAATCCCTAAAACATGCTAAAAAGAGCACTTCATTTCAATCTTACAAAAACCTCAAAAAAGTCAGCACTATATCATACGGTGAGAAACTGAGGTTCAAAAAAGTTAAATAACTTTGCCAAGTTCACAAGAGAACTTGCATCAAATCCTGGTCTTTCTGACAACAAAGCTCTATTACATCATTCATTCATCCATTCATTCACTCAATAAATGTTTATTGATTACTTGTCAATACCAGACACTGTGATATCTAGCTTCCTGACATTTAATAAGGCTTCATTATGTGCCAAGCAATTTACACATATTAATTCATATAATACTTGATGCATTGTCTTATTCCACAGATGCCGGAAAAAAAGGGTAAGAAACTAGCCTGAAGTCTTGCAAATGACAGGGCCAAGATTCCAACTAGGTAGTGAGGCTCTTAGCGACCGTCTGTCCCAGGTGCTGATATACAAATATAGTCTCTGTTCTCATGGAGGTTACACTGTAGTTGGAGAGATAGATGAGAATAAAGCAAATAAATAAGTACTAATAGTCATAGGGTTATGTAAAGTAGAATAGGATGTGATATGAAAAAAAAACAAAAATGTCAAAAGAATTCTAAAGAAGTAACATTTAAAACTTAGAGATAAAATTTGAGGAGCCAACCACGGGAAGGTTCAAGGAGTAAAGAGGGGGTGCATATTGGGACCATGAGAAAAGACCTAGAAGTAGGTAAGAATTTGGTTTTTCTTTTCAGTTGAAAGAAAGCCAGTGTGCCTGAAGCAAAGATTTACTAAGTAGGATTAAACCATGAGAACTGTAGCAATAAATAGACAGATTTAATATTGATTTTATAGTTTTTTATTACTTGAAATATTTTTTCAAAATATTAACAAGAATTGATTTAAAATATTATTTTCAAATGAATTATATTTTTTTTTTTTTTTTTTTTTTTTTTGTTGTTGACTGAGTCGGTTTCTTTTCTTTTTTTTTTTTTTTTAAATATATTTTATTGATTATGCTATTACAGTTGTCCCACTTCCCCCCTTCTCTCCCCTCCACCCTGTACCCCCTCCCACCCACATTTCCCCCTTTAGTTCATGTCCATGTGTCATACTTATGAGTTCTTTAGTTTCTACATTTCCCGTACTATTCTTGCCCTCCCCCTATCTATTTTCAACCTACATTCTATGCTACTTATTCTCTATACCTTTTCCCCCTTTCTCCTCCTCCCACCCCCCTGCTGCTAACCCTCCATGTGCCCTCCATTTCTGTGGTTCTGTTCCTGTTCTAATTGTTTACTTAGTTTCTTTTGGTTTTGCTTTAGGTGTGGTTGTTAATATTTGTGAGTTTGCTGTCCTTTTACTATGCATGTCTTTTCTTTATCTTCTTTTCTTAGATAAGTCCCTTTAGCATTTCATAAAATAAGGGCTTGGTGATGATGAACTCCTTTAACTTGACCTTATCTGAGAAGCACTTTATCTGCCCTTCCATTCTAAATGAGAGCTTTGCTGGATAGAGCAATCTGGGATGTAGGTCCTTGTCTTTCATGACTTGGAATATTTCTTTCCAGCCCCTTCTTGCCTGGAAGGTCTCTTTGGAGAAATCAGCTGACAGTCTGATGGGAACTCCTTTGTAGGTGACTGTCCCCTTATCTCTTGCTGCTTCTAGGATTCTCTCCTTCGTTTTTACCTTGGCTAGTGTAATTATGATGTGCCTTGGTGTGTTTCTTCTTGGGTCCAACTTCTTTGGGGCTCTCTGAGCTTCTTGGATTTCTTGGAAGACTGTTCCCTTTGCCAGATTGGGGAAGTTCTCCTTTATTATTTGTTCAAATACGTGCTCAATCTGTTGCTTTTCCCCTTCTGATTCTGGTACCCCTATAATTCGGATATTGGAACGTTTAAAGGTGTCTTGGATGCTCTTAATCTTTTCCTCAATTTTTTGAATTCTTATTTCATCATGCTTTCCTGCTTGGTTGATTCTATCTTCCTTCTGGTCCACTGTATTGTTTTGAGACTCATATTCCTTCCTTTCACTATTGGCTCTCCTCCGCGTGTCTTCCTGCATCTGTTTTATGGTAATCTGCATTCTTTCATCTAAATTTCGTCCAAAATCAATCAGTTCTGTGAGCTTTCTGATCACCAGTGTTTTGAACTGTGCATCTGATAGATTGGCTAATTCTTGGTCGCTCAAAAGGATGAGTCCTGGGGGACTGATCTGCTCTGTTGAAAACATATTTTTTTTCCCCTGTCTCTCCTTTTTTTTTTCCGGTCTGGTTGCTCTTGTTACGGTGGGGGGCGGAGCCTTAGGTGCTCACCGGGGCTCGGCACCACAGTCGCTAGATTGTGACGTTATATGTGGGGGTGGGGCGGGGGCGGGAGAAAACAATGGCGGTAGTTCCGTTCCCCTGGACTCAGACCCTTTTCTGGGCTTCTGGGCCGCGAGTTCTGCCCTGGTCCACAATCGCTACCCCTCTGGGTCTGCCAGCTGCAGCTTGCGTACTCAGGGATCACCGCTGCCTTCTTGCGCCCCCGGATGGCTTTTGCGCTGATTTCGCGCCAAACCTTCCCCTGACCTCTGCGCGCTGCCGACCCGAGCCAGCCCCACGCCCGCCCGGCTCGTCTTCTCCTACCAGTCCGGATGAATGCGTCTACTTCAACTTCTTGGCTGCCCGACTTCCATTCAGATAAATCCTCTGCTGGATCTGGGTGTTATTCTGATAGTAAATTATTGTTGTAAATTATTGGTTTTCTAATCTTGGCTGTATGAGGAGGTACAGTGCATCCACCTATTCCTCCATCTTCTCAAATGAATTATATATGTCTAATAAAATAAATCACTTCAGCTCTCTTCCATTTATCTGTATGGGATGAACAGCATTGCCATTTGCTTCCATAAAGGACCAAATCACAGCCATTACTGATGGGCTGCTATTTCAGGTGCAGAACCAAAGGCACCCACAGCATGAATTATAACCAGGTGGTTCATTTGGTCGGCTCACTCTGAACTTACTTATTATCAGGTCAGTTTTAGCTCATGGTAAATAAGCTAAATTAATTTTATTATTTTCAGTTTTGGTTATAAGTAAAATCAATTATGTGATATACTGCCTCTTCAAAGCTTGCTTTATTTACTTATATTTAAAACTAGTACTTAAATCCATAGTCAAAATCAGAATGTTACTCAGAAGTTTTGTGAAAAAGAATGAATAGTAATATGCTTTGGTTAACAAGGGTACACACATACAATTCTGTCCTCTTGCTGGAATTTGTTAAAAATAAAATAAAATCACCATTCCTTATAATTATTAATAAATTCTTTAAAATTTCAAATAATTTATATACAAACTAACTTTATAATTGCTATAAATTTAATGTAACAGATATCACAAATAAATGACATTATTAAACATTATATGCAACTACAATAATAAAAATGTAAGAAATAATTATTTTATGAAACCTAATCTGATGAATAACCTATTTAAATTAGTATAATGACTATTCCTCTCCAACTCTGATTTGCAAAAATAATAGGAGCTACTGACATGGTAAAATTAATGACTTATAGAAGATGTCAAAATATATGTATATTTGTAAATAAAAACTGAACTTTAAGGTTTTTTATACAGAAATCACTGAAATTTGTTGGCAATCCTCTGAGACTAAAAAATATAATAACATCAAAGAAGCAGATCTTAAAATAATACTGCAAAACAAAATAATTTGTGTTACAAAGAAAAATCTCTTAATTTTCTTGTGATAAAGAAGCATAGAGGCATGAGAGAATGGGATTTTTCTTATTGGGTAGGCCAAAAATTCCATTAACTTTTTTTTCTGTAAAATAAAAGACACACTTGTCATTTTCACCAATACCATTACTGAGCTGGATATTTTGAGTATGCCATCTACCTCCCAGCTATTGTCTTCTGGTAGAGGCCATGGGGCTGCTAAACATCTTCTGATGGGGAAGGGTTTACAGGAACGAGTATAAAGGACACATGGGTAAAAACTAGGGGCGGGTAGAAATGGGAGGGAGAAGGGGAGGGCTGGGTGGGTGGGTTGGGAAGGGAGTAAAAGATAGAAAATTGTACTGCAATAACAATTTAAATAAAATTAAAAAAATAAAAATAAATTGGCCATAAAAATAAAATTAAAAAAAAGACAGCCCCACAGCAAAGAATTATTTGGTCAAAATGTCAGTAGTACCAAGACACTTTGCAAACCACTTCTGACACATTCAATCAGTCACAGTGCCTTCTCCATACACTGCACAAATGTTTTGTTGCATTTCAGATGTGTTTTTACCTTTCTTGAAATAATAAAGCATGTTACACTGAAAATGTGTATTTTCTTCCATCTTCAATATTAAAATGGCTGCATAAAAATTCACTGATTTTGATTTTTTTAATGCATGCTGATATGACAGCTGTCACAATGAAATTTAACAAACTTGTTTTGAATGAAGTTAAAGACGACTAAGCACTACTAGAGCCATGTTGGTGAAAAAAACAAACTTTTTGGCCAACCCAATATATCTACTATATGGGCATATTCTTTGTTAAACTTATCATTTCACTTTTCCAAAGTGATACATACAAAGTTTATTGACCAGTATATTCCTATTAAAATTTTCTGATGCAGTCTATGTTTTAAGATATTGGAATAATATATGTTGCTGTATATTTATTTGGGTTACTGCAAATTTGCCCTCTAGGAATACTGCAGCCTCACAATCAGCAAGGAATATAAAGCATTCGCTTAATGAGAATTTGTGTTGGCAAAAAAATCCTTCGAATGGAACATTTTAATTAGGATCTCTCAATGAGAAAAACCGCCAGGAATTTTTTTAAAGAAAAAAGTTGTGTTTTCTCTGTGTTTATAAAAAACAAGAAACAGAAAACACAGACACTTGGGAGGAAGAGAAAACCAGGCTTTCTATTATGCCCACCTTTATGGCAGTGCATTTTTACAAAAGCATGTATTTATGGAAGTATACACTTCTTAAATCTCCTATATCTTCTTCATAGTTTTAGCAGAATTACTTTCATAAAGTGTATCTAAAAGGTATAATTATTTGGAAAGACAGGGACACATGAATTCTATGTGAGTGTTTTTCACTTTCTTTTTTTGTCCTATTTATATGGGAAAATTATGTAAATATATCAAAAAAGAAAAAATAAGTCCTTTGATAGAGAGACACAAACTGAAATTGAATTGCCAGTGAAAGGCAAAACAAAGTAAGAGTTCACAGTATATATTCTGTAACAAAGCAGGCCATCAATTCTTTCCCCAGACCCTTAGAGTGCCCATAATGACATCTCGGATGAGCATCTGAGAACAAGACACACCATTCACACTTCCCTGCCTTTTAACATAAATTTTTCTGTGCCAAAGATGCTCCTCAGATACCACAGAGAAATATATTCTCAGATATACCACGTATTATTCAACACCCATTTCAGCCCATAGGCCACTCTTCTGAGCCGACTCTCTCTGGCATTCTCCCTTGTCCCTGACCCCAGCCCTGTTTGTGGCTATGTGTTCCTGTAACAGTGATACAGCTCATTTATGGGCAGAGGGTACAAATACCTATGCAACAGTCAGATCAGCCATGGCTGGCTTTGTATTTGGCCCAGAAGGAACTGTTTTCATTTTAGACTAGTCCAATATTTTCATATTATACGATTTACTATAAAATTCCAGATTTCCAGCTTTGCTGGAAAAGAACAACAATCTGCCACATTTTTACACGACAAAAATTCTTTGGATCAGAGTCACCCCCATACAAGAGTCATCAGGTTCAAAACCCTTCCTCTTGTCTCCCTATTCTGGATCTGTCAGCTCTTACATAGTATTCTATCTATAGTGTTTGTGTGTGGCATTTTCCATCACATACAACTATTTCTCTGCACTTAGCCCTATAATCTCATTTATTTTTGTCATTCTAGACTGTGTGTTATGTGATTCTGATGCCCCTCGGCTGTGGAAACATGAACATCACAGATAATTTGAATGTACACATCATTTATTACTATCTTTATTAACTCAGCCAGTTTTAACCACAACATCTTCATTCCCTCACTTCAAATTCATTTCCAATGCTATTAAAAACACCTATTTATACTTACCATTCCTCTCCTCTAATGTTTTTTCTTTTTCTTTTTCTTTTTCTTTTAATTTAATGTGTTAAACATGTAATGACCATAGGAGAGGCTGTCAGAAGGTAAGGCTATCGGTGATTCTCCATCTGGATAACTGATCCATATATAGAGGAGTTGGTTTAAATAGCGTCCCATGTTCTTATTTTCCTTTCAGATAACTGGCTTCCTGCCCAGCATTGAACACAGAGGCCCAGGGAAACGCCAGAAGTTCAGCCATAAGCTTCTGGAATCAGCTGACAACCACAGGGTCCTCAGGGAAGTCAGAACTCTGTATTAATTGCCTGAAATCCCTCCAGGCCTAGCTAGGCTTGATTTCAGGGACAAGTGGTTCATTGGTTCAATCTGTCTGCTAGCTCACCAGGAGAACACAGGCTTTCCATCACTTGCAGTTATGTTTTTAAAAAACAGACTCAAACTTGGTCTAATCTTTTGAAAGATACAGAAACGAGTGTATGTTTCTGTTTAAACACTAATAAGAATAGCGAACATTACTTAATCATCTAGTATATGCCAAGTACTGAGGGATATGAGTTGATACATATTTTTTCATCATACTGGTCAAACTGGAGCTAGGTATTCTCATCCATTTTTGTAAATAATGGAGCTGGATTGTAAAATAAAGGTGAGATATATTTCCTAAGATAAGAGGATTAATAACTTGAAGTTCTGGGCGGTAAATCTATATACATTTGATGCCAAGCCTATACTTATTTTATACTAAGCTACGCTGTGCCTTCTCCCAAGCAGTCAAGTCCACTTATTTCCAATCTCCTTGCGGGGGTGAGGCCTTAGTTTATAAGCACATGGGCTATGAACTAGTGGTCAAAGAGAAGTCTGGAAAGCATAATGACACTGGAAAACCCTGAGGATGCTTACCTGGGAAAGAGAAGACAGACAACCTAACTGCATTTTCTGATTATCTCTTGTCTTTAATGACTTAAGGTTCATGCAAAAGGGTCTTTTTATAAAAATTAACACAAAATCACAAATGAAAAATAAGTTACTAAAGTGAATATACATTTAGCATGAAAATAAATGACAAAAAATTTAACTGTTGACATATACCACATTTACTTAACAAATCCAGAAAAATAATATAATACTATTTTTTATTAATTAACTGCCTGGCATACTTTTATAGCACTCTTTTCTTCACATTTTTGGCTGTATATTTTTTATTGCTTCCTTAATCATTGAATGGCAATGATTTTGTAATATTTTCTACAGGGAGACTACAGAGAGTTTTTTGGCATGGTTGATTAACATTTGTTTTTTATTAATGATATTTTAGAAAAGTTTCTTTCAGTTTCACAGTCATTATTGGCAATGCCACATAAAATTTCAGGTTTGTTAGCAAATTAGCATAAAGTCTCTGTCATTTATGAGCTTTCACAGATGCATTCAGTGTTTATAGTACTGGTATTCACTACCCTATACCACAAACATTAACATTCTGAAGAAATCTGTTTTGTGAAGTGCCCATCAGAAACAAAATATACATGGTGTGCACTTCTAACTGAATATGATACATTACAGAATATATACCTGAGAACAGAAAACCTTGGCAAGAGAAACTTTTACAGAATTATTGCCGGAGCCCCTTCAGAATGCTGGAAGTTACTCACAAAGATATTCAAAATGTTATGTTGAATTGCATTTTCATTCAGTTAACACTTTTTAAAAAGAAAAACATAGAAAAAGAGAACTTTTACAAAATAAAATCTTAAAAGAAAAGGAGAAGGGAATGGAGCTGCTGAGTTTGAAGCAAAGGTAGAAGACCAAGAGCCTGCTTTGGCCCCCTCCCCTTCCCCATCACCCTACAGTGACCCTCCTACACATGAACAGAATTCAGGGTCCTGGGGCCCTAACTGTTCTATGTTCTATCCCACAGAACAAGAGCCTCCTAGTGAATCTGTACTATCCATGGGAATATCTGTATCTGAAACACTTTTTAGTCAATCTTAAAGCAAAGAGTTTTTTATGAAATATCTCACCAAGGGTTCTCTTTTTCCTTTTTTATTGAATTTATGAGGTGTCACTGGTTAACAAAATTATACAGGTTTCGGGTGCACAATTCCACAACACATCATCTGTACACTGTGTTGTGTGCTCACTGTCCCAAGTCAAGTCGCTGTCCATCAGCCTTTATCCCCCATGCCCTCCTCTACCTCCCCCGCCCCACCTGCCCCCAGCAATCACCACACAGCTGGCCTTGTCTATGACTGGGGCATAAACTTTCCAGGTGTGACAGGCAAAGGAAGGAGATAATAAGACCTGCAAAATAAAGGCAACATGTCTTCCTGGTACATATGTTTTAATTTATATTAAGTATATGCAATGTTGTTATATTCAAATAAATACAACAACAAATGCAAGTAATATATATGGATTTTTTTAAAGATCAAATATATAACCTCAAAGAAAATTCCAGCTGGCTGTAGACAATGGCTGTTAGGACCTCAAACCCTGCAGAGAGAGAGGTGTGTGCTTTATGGATGTCTGCAGTTTGGAGTATTTCAAGGAGAAGCACTACATTAAGCTAATAGGTTCAGAATCGGGCTTGAACTTGGAGATATGGCTCCTAATCTCTGTGCCAGGAGTGTTTGAACATCTTAAAGTCAGAGGAAATGGCACCTGTCTCCCTTAATTGGCTGCAAAGATAAAAATCAATCCAAGGGATTTTTATTAAATGACTTCAGAGTTCTTGGCATTTCACAGGATGCTACGGGGTAAAGATGTGTAACAGAGTGCACAGTCTATGTCCTTTAAGAGCCTGCAACCTGACACTAACAACAGAGACAAATCAATGACTAATCTGAAATGGTTATCAGATGAAAGATCCCAGGGAGTTGTGTTTTGAAAAGCAAAATGCAATCACGAATTTTCTGTGGAATGAATTTTTTATAGAAATACACAGAACTGGTTTCATTATTTACCGTGAACATGTAGCAATCAGGAGAGCACAAGTTTCCTGACAGGACTATTTTAAAAAGATAAACTGAATGAAAGCTAGAAAATAATTCTAAAATGCTGATTGACAATGGAAGTAAACTGAGAGTTTATAAGCAGCTAAAAGTGATGCTTGTAAAATTAAAATCCTTAATGCATTACTATAAGGAGTGTGAGAAAATATTGCTAATCTTCTTTGCAAGTATTTGTTATTAATTTTGTTACTCTGTAGTCATATCAATTTTAACTTTAAAGAACACCTGATAAGAATTACATTGTCATATTTTCATGTAAGATGTTTGCCTGGATATTTTGCTGAATACCCTATAAAATTGATAATTCAGTAATTCTCAGACTTACAATGAGGATTGTAGATGCTTTTGCCATTTTACTTGATTCCTATGGATTACCTAGTCACTCAATTTGTTTCCTTTCTTCAGGATATCTGTTTGCTATCTGTAACACTGCCACCAAAAGAAATAAAAAAGAGCTAAAGTCAAATTTATTGGTTTTAAGTTTGCACTTCTTTTAAAGTACCCAGTGATGAAAACCATGGACTAAAATAATATCACATTTTGCATTATCCAACACGGTTTTCTCTTCAAGTAATGAAAAGCTTGGGGATTCTCCATTGCATAATTTGCTACCAGGTCAGTTAACACCACAAGGCCTGTGGCTTAGGCACAGCAATGTGCTCCTAAGCACTGAGCTGGCTTCTGAAATTCTAGTGCTGGCCTGCAAATACTATGAAATGTAAGCAAAGATCTATCAGGGCTAGCAGAAAAGCGGCTTGAATACAACAAGATCAAGAAGGTCTTAATAAAGAGTGGTTAAAAGTAAGAGTTTGGGGATACAACATATCTGGATTAGAAATCAAATTCTGCTGTTGGGTCACCACAAGGGTGGTCTTGGGCTAATTACTGAATCCAAGGGTCAGTGCCCTCGTTGGTAATACCATCTTTCAGATTATTGAGGGAATGATTAAGAGTGCATGCATGTGTGTGAGGGGGGGAGGGTAAGAATATGTTTATCTCTATAAGTTATATATGTATCACTGATATACAGGTAGAATGACATACAATCTAAAGACAAATATAATCATAATCTATGGGCATATATTTTGACAATGGATGAGGTAATTAATAGGCCTGATGTTTGTTTGGTTTTTTAAAATAATTTAGGCATCTACATTTCTGGAATGGGGTGAATATTCACTCCATCATATTTTCCTCAAAATTAATATACCAAAGTTCTAACATTCAGTGTCTCCGAATGTGGCTGCATTTGGAGATGGAGTCTTTACAGAGGTAATTAAGTTAAAATAAGGTCATGAACGTGGGCCCTAATCCAATATAACTGATGTCCATATAAGAGGAGCACATTTGGACACAGACTCCCTTTTCTAGATGAAGAATTGCACAGATTATTTAAATACTGTGCCCAGGGCAAATTCAATGGTTAACAGTTGAGCAAGGACAAAATCAATCACTTATTCTTCTTTCAGCTCTAGTGCTGACTTTGATGAAATGACTGGGTTTCAAAATCAATTTAAGAGATTTTAGAAACTTCTATATAGTGTTTTAAAGGTAATCAAACTATTCTAAAAAGTCTTTCTTGTTATTTAGAAATGCTATTTAGTAACACCATAACCTCAGGTGTTACAGACTGAAGTGTGCCACCTCAAACAATTCGTGAAGTCCTATCTTAGTATCTCAGAATGTGACCTTATTTGGAGATCGGGTCTTTTCAGAAGCCACTGGGTTAAAGTGGGATTGTGAGGGTGGACTGTAATCCAACATGGCCAGTGTGCTTATAAAAAGAGGACAGACAGACGGAAGACTGGTGTGAAGACTCAGGATTAAGACAGACTCTGCCAGCCAGAGTCTGGAACAGACCTTCCATTCCCAGTTCTCATAAGAAACCAATCCTGTTGACACCTTGACCTTGGACTTCCCAACTTCCAGAACTTGAGGAAATAGTGTTCTGTTATTTAATCCCCTCAGTCTGTGGTATTTTGTTATGGCAGCCCTAGCAAATTAATGTTGTCTAAACTGATGTCTTTGCTGCATGAATGGCCACTTCTATAAAGAGCTGAGCCCAAAAATGTTGTCAAACTAAAACTTTTGAAATCATTTGGCTCCCCTACTGCATAAGCCAAGGAAAAGGTCAATTTTGTTCTTATTTTTATCTATTAATGACAAATTATATGAAACATACCAACATGTGATAGAAATTCATGTTATGAAATGTGACAGGGCAGGCATGACATTGTTTTGGACTGGACATTTATCAAGCTAGATTTAACAGATATTTACCTAAGGCTTAAAATGTTTGAATAATGTACCCATAGACCATCTCTTTATGAGAAACAACACTGCAGTCAAAGCTCCAGGGTGAATTAAGTGCAAAACATACTTCTTGGCAATGGAAAGAGCTGCCCTGCCACATTTTGGAAGATATCAGTCAGACCTAACTTTTGTTTCAAAGTAGTCAATCTTAAAACAATCATTTCTGATAGTAGTATTTAAACTGGACATTATTATTACAGTGACTCCTATACACAGACAAACACACACACAAATAACATCATACAGCAAAGGAGGGTCTTTCACTGACTTATGGCAGATAGAAATATTCTCATACTAGCATTCTTTTGACCCCAAAATGAACTTGTTGGAATTGCCACACAATCTCAATCAAGACCCCAAAGGGACAAAAAGATTCAGGTTCTGACTGGAGTGTCTGTAAAGTGGCCTCAGGGAACTTGACATGAACTTGTACAGCCTGTCGGTTTTGAAATCAATGTAAAGGTCCAGCATCTTTTGATGTCACTTCCCAAAATGGCCTTTAATTGTTCCATTAAGCAGATTATTAAAGCTTTCTTTAAAGCAAATCTTGTTTTTCCATCATCTTCCATTAAATAATCAGACAAGCTTCCTCTATAGGAGAAAATAATTCACCAAGTATAAATGTGTAATGATAAAGACATTAAAATGATGGCCAAGTTCCTGGAAGGATGGGAATTTCAGCAAGCTCAACTAATTTATTGTGCCTGTTTAATAAGGGTAGTTCCTCTACTGACTTTCTTTAGCAGCATTTTCTCATTTCTATGATGCAATGTATGTCAAACACAATATCTAGCTTGCATATTTTCATAACTGATAACATTCTTAAATTCTTTAAAGTACACTCCCCACTAGAAAATAGACTCTCCGGTTTTTGCCTTCCTTTTCTGCTTTGTTTCACTTGACCATTTTCATTTGGGCATATTTTATTAGTAGAACTGAAGAGCCATACAGCACCGTGTGAGGAGGCATTAATCAGATATAGTGAGGCTGTGTTTTCCTGACCTCTAATATATATATTGTACAGAATCAATTTATATTATTTTTTGTTTTGTCACAAGTGTTAACTCTCCATAATGAATTTGTCATATCAAATGATACTTGTACTGAGAAAGTTTTGTGTTTTTCAAAACTTAAGAGATTTAAAATACCAAATTATTCATTTTCCATTAATAATGTCTCCATAATTCTAAAATAAGCCATGAAAATTTCAAGTTAATATTATTTTTAAAAGGATAATGCACTGACATAAAAATTCAAAAGTCAGCAGACAAAATATAAAATTATATAAAATTATATGCTTTTAAGAGGACCACATAGTAACTTAGTTTGGAATATATATAAAACAATAAAAATAAAAGTAATAAGAAAAGTTTATTTTTAACATTAAGGCTATATAGGAATTTATCTCTCCTTCCTTTATAGATTTATTTTAAATTGAAGGTATCTTTATGTGAATATTTCAAATCTTAGTAATTATCTATACTCAAGCTAAAAAGAAAGCAAAAGGTAAGGCCCAATATTAAAAATAATATACAAAAGAGAATGTAGGGAAGAACAAAGACATTTTTACTGTTAAAGTCTTTCCTTCTCATTTCTACTCCTACTATTTAGACTGCTTATTTACACTTAAAAATGACAAATTCATGCAACAAAATCTTAGTGATGCTATCGTATCAAATAAACAAATTACAAAAGAAAAATATGTACAGGAAAAAAGCAAAATGGAAGCGAATATTTTAGCACCAATTAAATCTGCATTTAGTTTGAATGCCATGACAGATGAAACCGGGTGGCCATCGTCCTTATGTTTCAGTGTGGACACAGCTGAGTGTGCTGTCTGAGCAAGAAGCAGAACCCGTCAGTGACAAATGCTAAGTCCTCTCCTATGGAGTCATCATTCAGTTTTACTTCACTGTGCAATTTTTGTATACATTGTAGTTAACCAGAAGCAGGAGTTGAATATGCCAAAGGATGATTATTATGATATAAATGATACAAACAAAAAGTAGGGTAGTAAAAACGCTAATATAACAGACATATTCTTAATCAATTGAAGTAGGACTTCATAAAGAGCTAGTACATGAGCTAATAAAATTACAAATCCTCTAAATGCTGAGACACTAAAGTATACAAACACATTCCCAAAGAACAAATCTTAATGAAGAGTACTGTATGCATACTCTGGTCTTAGAACACTCGGGTTCAATTTTAAGTTTTCTTATTTAACTTGTGAGTGTAAAATCACGTAATCACTTTTGTGCCTGTTCCCTAATCTATAATTGGAAATAATGATGCTTATTCTGTCTTGTTTACCAAATGGCTGTAAGGACCCATAATCTTATCTGATCATATTACACCTGAGAAAATGTATTATAAAATGTAATAAAGAATAAAAGGGCTATGCAAATTAGCTACAGTCAAATCAGTAGGGAGATATTTGGGTATATTTGAACTTGGCAAAAAACTTGTGCCTTTCTGAAAATTCTATCCATACACAAAAACCTGAGAAAGCCATCAATTACACTACGATGTACAGGGATCTGGAGTTAGGTAGTCTTAGTTGGAAGGCCCATTTCAGGTAGTAATTATTAGCTGTGCATCTGGACAAATCTGTTTTTTTCTCTGTAAAATGGGGATAACACTATTTTCCATTCAGATGTTACAGGTTATTAAATCTGTCATCCATTCTCAAGAGAGGACCTATTGCCCACACTCCTAGGAGTACTGTTAGAAGTCAGCCTTTAGCTGCCAGTCCGTTCACGGTTTAGACTCAGGCAGAGAACCACCTAACCCAAGTATCTTGCGTGTTCCACATGGAATGACTGATTTACATGGAAATAAAAAGTTGATTCCCTTTAGGCCAAACTGAAGCCAGTGCTAAAGGGCTATTGCAGCTCCACCTCTCACTAGTGTTGGTGAAGGGTTTCACTGAGACCTTGGAGCAGATCGACTTTCCCTTTGGCTCCCTCCTGCTTCCTTTCCTCCTGTCCATAGATATTTATCCTAAGGGCGCTTGTACAAAACATTCTGTGTGCTGACTTGAAGTTAGAGTCGACTACGGAAGGAGGCTAACCTATAATAAGAGATTAGTGATAGTATACAGAAAGGTCTAATAACTAATTCATTATTCAATAAGTAAGCAAACACTGCTGTGGTTAGCCACAAACAACTATTTATAATATAAACCACAATCGTTAGTAATTGCCGCTGCTACAGAAGCCAAGAAAGATACAAGCATATTATCAGAAACAAAATTAAAGTACTTTGACAATTAATAAGAAAATTCAAACCCAACATATGAGGGGGGGTACCCTAAAACAGAATTTATTCATAAAATTTGTGTATTTATTCTTTAAACAGACTGTTTAAACTGAAGTTTAAACTCCAGTCACCTTCAAAGCACTCTCCATTTGATGACATACACCTATCAAGATGTCTTTCCACTGCACAGAACAGCTTTTGAACTCATTGATTCCAATGACTTTTAGTGCTTCTGCTGATTTTTATTTCAGCTCTTCCACATTGGCAAAATGTTTCACTTTGAGGACTTTTATCAGCTGGGGAAACAAAAAGTCACTTGGGGCAAGATCAGGTGAATAGGGAGGATGGGGCATGGCAGTCATGCTTTTTGTAGTCAAAAACTGCTGAACACTCAGCACAGTGTGGGCAGGTGATCACCCATCATGAAAAGGGCAAGCACATTGAAAGAGCCTTCAAAAACAAAATTCACTGAGGCCCAATGCAGCCAGTACACGGATACAGATGTGTTCCTAGAACACACACCTAGTAGGGGGAAGCCTGTACTACAAGGGCTCTGCCCTCCAGAAGATGATCCCAGGGGTTTTTTTGATCCCCCCTCATAGAATACAAAATCTAGGGCATTTACATGAATAATTTAAGTCAAAAGATACTGTCACAAAAATGCCTACATAACTGAAACAGAGTTTTTCTTTAATAGTTATGAAATGTGTCCTGTTTTACTTGTTTTCAATTGTGAATAGAAGATGTCAAACTTTGGCATCTTCCATTCGCAGGTCTTTGGGTTCTGCAGTAGTCTCCATTTCACAGGGAGTTGACTGTGCTTTTGTAAGAAAATGCCAAAGGTGAATAGGTGAGTAAAGATTTAACAAATGACACAATGGAGACTTGACAAGCTAGACTCAAGTTGAGACATAATAATTCCCGAAATGTTAACATGACATCTTACTACCAAAATGAGAAAATACTTGATAAGTATCAGCTGTTAATAAGATAGCATAAATAGAGCTAAAAGTTTATACTTCTGTGAAGTTGTTTCAGACAATGCTGGATAGCAATCAACAAGTGATATGTAGATGTGCAACACCAAAGCAAACTACAAAACAGAAAACAGTGCATAACTATAATTTTAGAGCAATAAATAATCCTCAGAGACGTATCTATTTTCTTACCAATATCCAAGATATTAAACACAGAATAATTGTGAATATATAAAATACATGGCATTCTTCAAATCTCATTTTGTCTAATCCTAGATTCATTAATGGGGTAGGAAGCAACCACTCTTGGTTTTACCTTCTAAAACTCATTTCCATAGCCAAAAAGTTTTCACAAACTAATTAGTAGTAGGAGTAGGTAACATTATATTGAGTCATAATATATGTTAGATGTTGTACTAATTACCTGTTTGGATGATCTCATTTTAACCCTAATGAATACATTGTTAGGAAGCAACTCTGCTTGCTGCCTTTTTATGGAAAAGAAAAAAATAGAAAGATTAATTAACTGCACAAATGACACAGCAAGAATTTGAACTTCTCCTAGATATGATTAGAGAATTTAGAACCTAAACCAAGTTAGATGAGCATAGCATCTTGTTCAATCTTCCATTAAATACATTATTATGACTTAGTAATAAAATCAAAAGGAAAAAGAATAAATCCTTCAGGAAGGCAGGGTATTTTGGAATTCTCCATTTATACTCATTTTACACTACTAATTGTAGTCATTTCTTTAACTAGTTGTAATACCTATATATACATGACCATTTTATTCCTTTCTGTAATGTAATTCAGAGTCCACATCATAAAATTTGTGTAGAGCCTTGTATACAGAAATCAGGTATATCATAATTTATAGACCACTAAGAGATTTTCAAGGGTCATCATAGATTATAAGCAATTTTCATTCCCATTGCCATATTCAATAAAATTTAATTTCACAGTTTTCTATCTTTTGTTTATAGTAGTTATCACAATCAATAAGTGCACAGTTTTATGTCATTTGTTTAATGTTTGTTTCCATACTATACTGTAAACTTCACAAAATCATAAGTCCTGCTGATTTTGCCTCTGGTGCATCCTAACATTGACATGGGCTTATACCATGCAGAGGAACGATGATTATTGAATGTATGAGTACAAGTCAGAAAGGGAGGTGTGGAGGTGTTCATATTTTAACCCAGTTAAAATCCATTCATCAATAATTGAGAATTCACATTACACGTGATAATTATATAATTATAATGTAATTTAAATAAATATATATAGACCTTGACGTTGAAAACTCACAAGAGAAAATTTTAACAAAAGCATGATACCATATTTAAAAATGCCAATTGAAATAATTTTAAATGTGGGTAAAAATATTCTCAATTTAAATTACTAGTTGATAAAAAAGATAGGAATTTATAAAATTAATTCCAGCATTAATTTTTGAAACACCAATCACAATCCATTAACCAGAATAGACATACCAGAGTGTAGGCGCAGCTCTTTGGGTGGCACCTTAAGCTATCTTGATAAGAAACTCATTAAAAGCATACTTCAAAAATAATAACAATTCTAAAAATTAATTAATATAATATACCATATATATAGAATAAAAAACAAAGGTATATGATCCTTTGTATAGATATAAAAATGCATTTGATGGAATCCAACATTTTCATGGAAAAATGCTCAAAATACTAGGAATGAATGCAAAGGAGCTTCCTCAACTTGGCATAGGGCATTTATGAATAAAACACAGCTAATATAATATTTATTGGTAAATAAACTTAATTCTTTTCCCATAAAATTTGGGATAATACAACCAACACTTTTCTTTTAGTTTTATTCAACACTCTAGTGGAGGTTTTAGCCATAACAATTAGACAAGAAAACAAAATGTGTCCAGCAAGGAAAGGAAGAAGTAAAACTAATTCTACTTGCAGAAAATCCTAAGGAATATACTAAAAAACTATTACAACTAATAAACAAACTCAGCAACATGGTAGGATACAAAATGAAATGTACAAAAATTAATTCTATCTCTATACATTAATAATTAATTTTGGGAAAATGAAATTAAGAAGACTATTCTGTTTATTATCAAAAAGTATAAAATATTTAGAAATAAATTGAGAAAAAGTGAAAGTCTTATACATTAAAAACTATGAAACATTGTTGAAATAACTCTAAAGTGTTATAAACAGAAATACACCCCATATTCTTTGATCACAAATCTTAATATTGTTAAGATGGCAATATTCCCCATTTATTTAATTTAATAAAATTAAATTTATTTTAATTTTTTAATTAAATAATAAATTAAGTTCATTCCCCAGAGTTGTGAAAAATCTGTTATTCATTTTTTGTGTAAATTCACTGTTTAAGTTTTCCATGATGCAAATTTTCTCATGAGAACAGTGCTTTTTATGAATCATAACTTTGGTTTTAAAGTATATATTCTCATATCAAGAATGAAAAAATATTAAAGGATCACCAATATCTTAATTATACTTCTAAAACTGTCAGATATTCACAGTAACTTATGTCTTTACAATTGAAATATGCACTGAGACATGTGTTAATAAAAATAGTAAAAAATAAAAATCTTTCAAAATCAGAATTTTTCATTGGATGGTATGCTCTACCTGGGAGGGACCATACTATCTAACACTTGATAGCCTCTATGCAAAGGACATTTTTCTATGATGGTTAAACTTAGCACTATAGGGAAAAATATAACTTAGGTTGGTAACCAGCAACTGAATATCAATAGATATAAAAAAAACTACTCATTTTTCTTTATTTCATTCTTACATTCTCTTCATTCTGTTCCACCCTTCATCCTTCCTTAATAGGAGCAGAATATAAAGGGTGAATATGACAAAAGATTATAATAATATATTGTTTTCATATAATCAATAATTCTATTTGTTAAAACCAAAATTTGTCTAGTACTTCTAAAACAAAAGAAAGAATTAAGCAAAATAGTTAATGTTATTTGACATGATTTCCTGGGTAAATATCAGAGCAATCACATACAGCAGAATGTTGTCACTCTCAGTTTCTAACCTGTTTTTCACCAATTATTAAATATATTTAAAAGTCTTACAAAATCAAGTTTTTCCATATACTTCACTTTGAAAATGATGACAATGAATGTACAATTAGTAATAATGGGGCTTTTTGCTAATCTGAAACTCAGATTTCTCACATGCTCTCTAATTGCTCAGCAACTGTAATTGCATTAGATCATTTATATTAGACATTAGATACTTCTAAGCTTTATTATTCTTTTTTATATAATAAGTTATTATTAAACTAAATAAGTTCTTTGAGGATAAAGGCAGCAGCATTTTGAATCTGAATAGGCTCAAGTGTATCTTTGAACCGGCACAATTCAAATCACTTCTACACAGATATAAAAGCTCCCAGTCAGACTATGTATTTTTGTGTCTATGTGTTAAGATCCCCCCTGGCCAAAAGTTCAGGACTAATATAAATCCTTTTTTCAAAACAATTGAACAGTCTTAGTTGAAATAATTATTTAATTTATGCTTTCTTTACTAGAAAACAAATCACCAAAATAAATTCATTATAAAACAACCAATTTTCAACAATATTAGATTTTGTGTATTATACTTGCTTTGTTTTATAATTAGAAGAAATGACTATCTATGCATGTTAGTAAAATATCATATTGTGCCAAACAGGCCAGGACTTGGATGACTTCATCCAGAAGCGCCACATGACTTACTACTACTCCAAACTACCAATAAAAAAATAATTTGACCATAGTTTTGATGGTAATTTCTGTCTTGTTTTAAAGTTTTCCAAGTACCTATCAAGATGTGTGCCCTATATTATTGCCCAGTAAATTACTGTCTTCAGAATCAAAATGAATAATCAATAGAATATACTGTAAAATACATTAAATAATCTGATGCAACCTACTTTGGGCTAGTGGTTATTCACTGTGACTATTCTCTAACTGGCTCATGTTCATAAAAATAAAAAGCCATTTTAATTGGGTTTTTACATATGAAGACCAATATAATTTACCTAAAATAATAAATTACCACTTAATGCATATGATTATTATGTCATTTTCTATAAATACAAGTAAATTTTTCTATCTCATAAGACAAAAGAGTACAGTAAGGAAAAGTGAATTGGAATACTGTTTATTTCTTCAGAAATGTATCCATTCTAACACACTGTGTACTTATGCACTTGAGGACACAGTAATCCTTGCAAACACCTCCTGAGTGCAGTGATTCTGTTGACTTACATTGAACCTTTACATTTCAATGCTTATGACACATTTTGCAGGAAGATAAAGTGACTGTTTTATCTCATATAAATCAATCCAAACTCTTCTCAGTTAAAAAGAAAAAAGTTCATTGACAAATCCTTTAAACTGGCCACGGACTGTACTTAAAGTTCAATAAAGAGGACTCATTTTAGGGAGGGCAATTCAAATGTTTTCCATCTTCCCTTGTTACTATCCTTTATGACTGATGAATCCAGAGTTGATAAAATCTTACTCTTAATACTTTCAGATTTTATTTTTAACTTAAAAATTTTATCTGTTTTTTTCCCAAAAAGAATGAATTGCATAAGAATATAAGGTATCAAATAAAGTTATACCATAATACAATGGCTATTCAGGAAACAACACAACATTAAGTATGGATTTAAAGCCACTTATGCAAGCTCCACAGAGGGCAAGAATCTTTGTTCTATTCTCTGAAGTATCTTGTGCCTAGCCAAGTACCTGGCACACAGAGGGCACTCAATAAATACTTGTTGAATGAAATACAAATGGTGTCTGTGTTTTTGTGGTAGTTCATGCACCTTCTGTTACTTTCTTTTTACTTCAGATATTGCTTTCAAGCCAGATAAAGGCTTCACTCTTTGCTGTCTGCTATCCAGGCTTCTCATAATTATTCCCCGAGCTCCTAATTCCAGCATCTATTTAAAATGAAAGAATTTTCCACTGATGTTTATTTTGTCTCCTATCCACAATGAACTGCTGAGTCATTATTTCCTGTTCTTCAACATAATTTTTATGTATTCTTCTCACCTTTTGGCATCACAAAACCTTTATCCAAACCTCAATTAATTGGATTTTGGACAACTGAAACTTTATATTGATTATGTACTTCCTGTACAATCTCTAAACCATTTTTATAACTTCCAAAATTATTTTGTATTTCCCTTATTTTGACACCTTTACTTTGTATTGTAATGACTTAGATTATCACAAATTCTTAAATATCACCAATCATAAAAATGCCCTGTATTAAAAGCTTGAATATGGTGACTGAGCTACTTCTGGGTAAACAGAATACTTTTAGAAGTAGATAAACACAAATGGAAATAATTATAAGTGTTATTTTAATTTGATAAAAACTAACTATAAATTAGACACATGCTGCATGAAAGCAATAGAACTACATTACTTATGGTTTGACAGTGAGATTTTTTTTTGCTTGATTGCTTTTAGTTTTATTCCTAGAATTAATAATGAGCTTATATAATTTCCTATTATTCAACAGATAAAAGTACTAATAATTGTCAAGTAAATATACTCAGGTGAAACTAAATATTGTAATAAGAAAGGATGCTGTTTAAAAAATAAACTCATTTACTTTTAAGAGCTATCTCATAGGACTTAATTCCCTTCCATTCAATCACAAATAGGTTAATGTTATTTTTCATCCAAAAATAACTATTAGTGTTTTTTAATTTTTGTTTTTGTTTCAGGATTTGGGTCCTGCTAACATTCAGAAGGTCAGAGGCAAAAGTACAACCAGAGGACCCAGCCTCCACCTCATCCCATTCTCTTCCCAAACTGTGCTCCACCAGGAAAACACAGAAGCTTGGTGCATGCAAGGGCACCATGAGCTGCAGCAGAGCCATATCTGGTCCTCCTTGCCCCTGCCTCACCCCCAAAACAGATACTGGAAGGGACCTGCGCTTGGGGTACCTGATGTCTGGTTTCCTGGTACCAGCAGTATGGTGGAACTCAACAGTGAGGTGACGGGGACAGGGAAGGAGAGACAGACACAGGCCTTAGCCAGCCATGTTCCTTTAGGAGCAATAGAGTGAGAAGCTGGCCAGAGGAGGGTCTAGAAAGAATGTGTCCAAGGCAGGGTCTTGGTTATCCAGGTCTAGGTGAAGGTGGTGGTGGGAACCAACTGTATTTTATGAGAGTTTTTCATGATGGAAAGAATCCAAAATACTGCAAACAAACACACAGACAAAAACACTCAGAAAACAGTAAGGTTTTTTTTTATTGTGCTGGAAATTTTATGAGATGCAGTGAATGTAATAACTCTTGTTTCAACACACTTCAAACTGTCCTTTCCTATAGCAGCTATTCCAAAACTAATGAAGTCTAAAGCCAAACTACAAAACTCAAAATATGAACTAAAGTATACTGTATATTTTCATTTATGCTATTTTTGTTTCTCTGCACACTATCTCACCAATCTCTACCAGGGAGCATATGTTAGGTAAATACAAAACTGACGTAAATAATAATAAAACTGACAAGTCCTTGATTCTAAATAATTATCAACACCCACTGGAGTATGTACTGGGTATACTTATTGTACTGGGATATTAGCAATTTAAAAATTATTACTTTTCTGCATATTGATATAAAAGATATTTCAATAAAACAAAAATTACTATTTCTTATGCACATTTTTAACAAATTACTGTTTTTAATAAATGGAGAAGAGGGGAAGAAATCAAGTTAGATGGAGCCTGCCCTTTTGGCTTAACCCAAATTATCAATTTTTTATTAAGCTATAGTATCAATATTAGGGACAGAACAATCAGGGAGAGTTCCATGATCCTGACCCTTTCGAAAGCTACACTCTCTGCCAGGAAACAGGAGCCCAGTATTTACAACTGCCAGGAAATCGCCCGTGGCTCTCTGCAGGAAAATGTAAAATTATCACACAGCCTCCTCCATTCGGCACAGTGAAAAAGTGGCCTCTAGTTTTTTGAGATGGTGAGGATCTCCTTTATGCTCAGGGGTGACTAATGCTGTGAAACAGACAAGTGAGAGAGGTCACATTCAGTGTGCTAAGGCTCCATTGGCCCATGTACTTCAACTAATGCATCCAGAGTCAGACTTAGTGGCTAGCATTTCACAGCAGGGCCTTTGTGACAGCTGACCTCAGGGGCTGTACCACTGCCTTTTGCTCAGCTTTCACACACAGAAACGCCTCATGTCCTGCCTCAGTGATTTACTTGTAGATATGCTCTACGGGGGGCCATAAACAATAGAAAAGTCAAATACTGCACAAGGCAACAGCCCAAAAAGATACACTGCAAGGCAGTGCATGATTAATTGCTTGAACAAGGGGTATAGACAATAAGGTTCATGGCAAACAAGAGACTAATCATTTAGCAATGCTGAGGTAGAGGATTACTCTCCAAGTTCAACAGAGAAATTTCTGCCTGGACATAAATAATTTATCACATTTTGCCCAGTTGATAAAAATTCTTTACTATGAATCCTTCAATACATTGAACCAACTAACATGTGCCAAAATTGCTCATTGACTTCAATTTGGCTCTTTATTTCCCTCACAACAAACTACCGCCACTAAATTCACTATTACATCTTTAATCCACATATTCAATAAAAATGACTTCATTGCACCCAGTGCTATTCTAATGATCGGGGTGCATGGTCTACAACAATCAGATCATAGGTGACTCTAAGTTAATATGGTTTGTGATGAAAAAAATGTAAAAGCAGACATAGGCTATTTAACCAAAAGCTGAGTTGTACTACAGGGACCCATCTTCATGTAGTGTAACTGGAGATTCTAGACAAATGCACCTCTGCCAGCATCATCAAATCTACATATTCATCTGTACATTTTTTTCCTATACCACATTTTTAAAAAGTCAACATCTGACTCCTGGCGGAAGAACTTTTATTATAGAACAACAATAGAAGTGGGCAGTATTATTTTACATGAACACACGTAAGTTAATTGCACACCAGCTAACCAAGCAAAGAACTGTATATGCCACAGAACAAGACACTAGTTAGCTGCATAGTGACTTATTTATCAATAAATATATAAATGTTTACCTAAATGTATATAGTAATTTATTCCCATCTTCTGTGAAACTATTTTAAAGGTAAAAAATAACAAAACTAATATTTAACAAATCTTGAGGTAAGGGGGCAAAGCACATTCTTGGCAAACCCTGTGTTATATATAGGAGACACATTTCTTTGTAGTTCTAGCTCTAGTTAAAAGCACCTTAAAAAGATTATTTAGTTTAGCACAGCTCTGTCAAAACAACAGTGAAATCCAATAATTCATCTTTGCAAAATCCAGAAATGTAAATGAAACTCTGATGTATTTATGCAGTCTCAAGCATGGTGTTTTCATTACACTTAACTTGTGAAATATTTTCTCAGTTTGGAGAGAGGAATTAAAAAAAAAAACTGAAAAAATCATCGCCTCAAGAATCAAATCCAGCTCTAAACACTAAAGACTCATTTCTTCATGTGTGTTCAAAGTGAAATAAAGCCAACTCTATTAATCAGTTAGTAAAAGCTTAACTTTGTTATTTTCTGATTTATGCAATTATTTTTATACGGTATGTAACAATTACAGTGAGATGGTTACCCAGGTGTTCTAACTTCATATGAGAATATTTCTATTTATTTGATAACTCACTAGAAAAGAAACTAGAAGTATATTTAGTTTTTGTATCTTGAGGGTAGATGGAGAGAAGTTGAGTTATGTATCACCACAGCAGGACATCTAAGCTCCAGACAAACCCTGTGTGTCTTCAACCCACCAAGGACCTATGCCATTTAAACAACTTCACAATTCATTTTTGTACCTGATCATTCCTCATCGACATGTCTTATCATTCCCTAAATTTCTTATGTATTACTAGCAACAAAATGTTCCTAAACAAAAGAGAAAAACAACATCAACAACAAGAACATCTTAGGGGTACTTGTTATAACAAGAGATAAGTGAGGGTCTGGGAGGGAAATATAGGATGGACTAATCATTCTTCTGTGTAAGAATAACAAGTATCATTTTACTTTTCTCTAAAGTTCTTTTTTCTTTTTTCTTTTTTTGGCCAAGCAAGGGATCATGCAAAAATAATCAGATGGCAGCTTGATGTAGCATCACTATCTTGATGTCTCACTAGCGCTCCTGGCTGTGCCCTGACTTTTTGGTACCAGTTAACTAACTAGAAACTGGTATAACAATACCATAGTTCATCTTGTAATCCCTGTACATTTACACAGTTACTAGCTGTGTAATATGCACTAAATCAGGAAAAAAGAATCAATATCAGCTGAGAAGAGTCCACTGTAATCCACTGAAAACACAGTCATACAGGAGGTAATGAGGAGGCAAACTTGTACAGGGAAGTAGAGTGTTAGACTGACAAGTGTTAGAGCAAAAATTCACATTTGGAACCTAATTAATAAACCATGAACAGTAAGTTTTGATTTCAAAAGCTTTAACAGTGTAAGAGAAAATAAATAAGTAATATGGCAGGAAAGGAACACGACCATACTCTATGTCTTATTCTCTAGAGTCAACAGCTTAATACCCACTCAATTGAAACACAGCAATATGAAGTCATGGGTAATAGTCACAGCAAGGAACCAAACCAATAGCATCAAATCCATATCTGTCTGGAGAGGAAATGTCAAGAATCAGTAAATTTACATAAAATCTCATTCAAAGGACAAAATAAAGTCTACCATGTTGACAAAGGAAAAATAAAACAGGACTAAAATAGCTTTTATGTTTTCCAGAATGAGCTAGTGTTGGAAAAAAGAAATAATATATTGTGCATTGACCATTTACTCTTACATCATTGAAACTAAAAGTAAAGGGCTATAAGGTCTGCCCAAGCATAAAAGTAAAAAGGATTTTAAGATCTGACATATGGTAGAAGAGGACAAGCACAAAACCAGCAATTATCTGAATGTTCAATATAAATAAGTAAATAACTCTAAAGTACAAACACAATTTCCTTCTTCACTTTAAAAATATACTTTAAATAACAAAAAACAATGTGTTTTCCCCTACATTCTAGTTGCTTTGTAAACATCAATTAATTAATATCAACAATACCCTTGTGAATGTGGCTATGTATTTTTTCTCTGTGGCCTAATAATGAGAAAACTATAATACTAATTATGTACATTTATAGAACCATTTTCCCAATAGGGGTGCAGGGTACCTTACTATTTTGAAATTATTAAGCAGATATTAATTATAATAATACCTCTGTGAGTATGTAAACCTACCATAGGTAAGTGTGATAGAAAGTTTAAAACTGAGGAAGAAATTTTATTATGCATTTTATTCTTCCTAAAATCAACCCTGTATAACAGGATAACCCAGGGTGGAAGATAAAAACTACAGTAATACAAGATACTATCTTGGAAATATGAAGATGTTATTCAGGTTTGTTTCCTCTTTAAAAACATTAAACAGCAAGCTTCAATAAAGTGTTTGAATTTTCTAATCAAAAGGAAAGGAAAAAAGGGGACACAAAATAAGATAGGAAGATAAGGAGAATGATCACTAGGTAGTGATTCCTTTATTTAAAAGTACCTACTTAGTTCTGACAATGAAATAGCCACTATTCTAGGTTCGTGGAATACAGAAATCAGCAAAGCAATGGCCTGTTCTCACAGATCTCACATTCCAGAAGAGGAGAAAGACAACAACCACAAAAAGTAAACAAGTAAAAGAACTTTAGCTGAAAAAGAAAATAGTGTGAAGCAAATACATGAAGGTAAAAAGCAAAGAGTGTGGGCGCTGACATGTGCAGATTGGGACATAGAGATAACACAGAGATCCAGGCCAAGAAACCAAGAGAACAAGGCAATGTTCCATCAGTGTGAATACCCAATAGCATAGCGTGCATGAAATGCTCAGCGCACAGTAATCCAATATACAATCGGTTTTGTGGTTTTGTTTATTTACTGAAGATTTTTTCCTTTGATAACTATTAAGCCTTGAATTAGTGTATATTTGTCTATTGAGACAAACTTCTCCTTATGTCCAGGGAAGTATTATCATAATGGTTTTCACTCCCACCTATATATTAGAATTACCAGGAAGTGTTTTAAAAAGAAAGATACCATGAAAACCCTTTGTAATTTCTGATAGAAGAATTTGAAGTTAGGACTGTGAAGCCGTTGGCACTCTTGTGGCCTTCTCTAACCCGTGCAAGAAACCAAAACAACAGTGACTTCAGAGACAGACAGATAAAGTTGATGCCCCCAAATAAGACAGCGTAAGAAACAAACACTGGAGTCGAGCCCTCACTACAGCATTAAAGACAAAAAATATTAAAGCCCTGTGGACATTTAAAGAACAGATTTGTGGGCTGAATTTGGCCTACAAATTCACAGTTTGCCATGGCTGCAAAAGGCACACTATTTGATTTCACCACGTACAAAGGACTCTAATTCCAGTGATGAAGCTCTGCAAAGGGTCAGGTTTGGCTAGTGTGTAGCCATAATCTTTCAGCACACGGTGCAATACCTCTCCACATTGGGACAGTACCCACTGGGCTGCCCATGCCAAGGAGTAATTCTCATTTTTATCAGGTATATAATGGTAGTGGAAATTCAGAGAAGCCTGAAGGGAACAAACCTGGGGAGGAAACAAGACTACAGCCATTTGATCAATGCTGGTAAACACCTCCACCCAGCTGAGACCCACAAGTAAGGAATAACAAAAATTGTATTTTCCATTTTACACTTAAATCTGGAAGTTTTAAAAAGCATGCATGTTTAAAATGATGCAAATTTTCTTTTAAAATATGGATGGAAAACAAAATATCAACTTCATTAGACAGCCTCACAAAGATTTTGCTCATCTCTATGTACAGCTCATGTTTACATGGAAACACAATATGGATGGAATATAAGAAACAGAGGAAAACCAGCCAAGAGGAAACAAGCACTCTCACCCTAACTATGATAGAATACATTTATGTCATTGCTTAATTTGGCCTCATTATTGCTCAATTGGGTGAATAGTTTATAAAAATTACCACATATACATTTAACACATGTACATATAAACACAGGGATTTCTAAACTTTATCTTCTTTTATCATTGCAAATATTGGAATTATTTTTGCACATTAGACAGCTGTGTAAAAGCTAGCATGGCAGCAAAAGTACCACTGAAAATTAAGAGAAATAATGTATTAAACACACACACACTACTTTTGCACTAGCTCCTGTTCTATCTTCTGTTGAACTATGTTTCAGTTAGAGAATACTCTTAGTTGAAGTGTAACCTTGTGCTCAGGAGCAACGCTATTCTCTGGATCATCTGTTTGTTACTTAAACCATATTTTTTTTATTTTTTAAGAGCATGAGTAGGAGTAAACTGTTATCAGAGTAGAGAACCAAGGACAGCAGCTGACAGTAAAAAACAATGGGTACTGGTATCTACTCTCACGCTTCCCTACAAGGAGAAAAGACTCAAGTACATCTAAAGTTTTAACGATGCTGGTAAAAGGAAATAGTGTCCCTGACCTGTCTCCTAGAGCACTAAAAATCTTGTATTGAGTACCAGTGAAATCATGGAGTATTCTTTTGTTATTCCATTAGTAAAGAAGAGGAGAAACATTCACTCTCCACCATGTAAAGACACTGCCTATTTTGCTAGCTTAAATCCCTGCAATTCCTCTACAGAAATTATGACCATGGCCAGGATGTTTACTACTGTGCCTCCTGCACACATTGAACACTTGTCTCTAACTCTTTACTTATTTTATTCCCCTTTCTAGACCATTTATTTCCTTTTACAGAAAGTCTTATCCACCCATTAAGACTCACTTCATACCCTCTGTTTATCACTACACAGTCTTCTAACACTACTCTAAAGAGGAAGCATTTCCCTCTCTTTTAACTGCTATAGAACTTATTTTTAGGTCTCACCTATGGGTACTTACCATATACCGCCTTGCTAACTAGTGTCTATGTAATATGGGGTCACTGAAACTAGGCACTTGGAGGGAAGGGATTATAGGGGTCACCTGATCCAAAGCCTAACTAATGCAGAAAGCGATTTGCCAACCACTGGCAGACGCTCATCTGGGTTTACTTAGCTTCCCACACCCTTTTTGTTTCCAAGGATGGGAAGTGCACATTTTCTTTATTAAACATAAATGCACTGAACAGAACTTGGTGCAGTGTTGCCCCAGTAAATGTCCATTGCATGAATAAAAATACTTTGTTTGGAAGTTGAAAAACCAGTTTTGTAGTAGTTCTTCCTTACACTTGGCTGAAGTGTGGCTCTCTGTCATTTTAACTCGTGACAATTACTGGTGCATTCAGCCTCCTTCTATGCACAGTAGAAATCACATGCTTCAAGACACATTATATGATGAGGAGCTTTGTCTTGACCATGCTTGATTTCCCCTTTTGTCATTTAAGATATTTCCAAGTTCTCATTTCTTAGGACCACTTACAATTTTGAATATGGTGTTGAGAACAGGGATCAATATTTCTCTGAATGCCTATAGATTATGAAATATCTCTCCATCTGGGACACAGAATAATGCCCAGCACTGTGTCAATGGGCAGAGAGTAAATGTTCCCTCAATGCAGGTTGAAAATCTGTTTGTGTGATTGACACAGCCTCAGGAAGCCAATATCATACCATCCCTAAAAGATAGACGTATATTCATTCTTAACGATTCTGTAGTCTGTGTGAATTTTTGAGATCACTTTCTGGCTTGCGAATGATCATGTGATTTTCCTTATAGTTGTTGCCAATATTTCACAAGAAAATTCAAGGTAAAGGCTGTGGAGCCACGAAGGAGACATAAAGAATGGTGTGCATGTGCATGCATGTGTGGAAGGGAGAGACAAATTGGAGAAGCAGTAGACAGATCATAATCCACATTGAACAGAACAAGTTCAAAGTTGAGACATACTGTGATTTATTTTTCATTCCTTTAACTTTCCCTCGTTTAGGAAATCAAATTTCTTATCAACTTGAGAAATGGGATGGAATAGCCAAACTATTGTTTCCTCAGTGTTGCTCAGGTCTACATTATTAGGTCCACCTAATTTTCATCATCTTCAGGAAATGCACTTTTCTGTTTTTGTACCTCTAAACATTGGACAATCTTTTAAGTGTAAATATACTTTTTCAACCTTTGCAAACTCTTTAATCATTTGAGGGACTTGAATTCCAGTTTTATTTATTAATTTTCACCATATCCTTGTATTAGAACAAAGAAAGGAAGACAGTTGTGGCAAAGGGTTGGGTCATGATTTTTACATAATACCTACACTTTAGCTAAAGTAAACTATAAGATATATGCGTGTTATTGTCACAATATTCTTTTAATTTCATACATATTTCATAGAGAGAGCGGTTCCTCACAAAGGGGCAGGGCAGTGGGCAGGGCATGGTATCTTTCCTGGGCTGGTGTCCAAGGTACCAAGGAGGAGAAGGCAGTATTCTGTCCCTTGAAAAGATTGTGATAGTTGAGAAAGGCACATAATCACTTTACTTATTGTTAGTGTGATTGAAATGAAAGTGTATGAAACAATAAACTTTAGTAAATTAATTTCTCACAATGCATGGCTTTCCACTATTTTCCAAAGCTGTTTCCCTTGCTTTTGCCCGAAAGGAATTTAAAGAAAAAAATCTTTTAAAAGACTTTTTCTATGATCTCACAGAATGCTATGCACTCTGAAATGGATTATGCCCTTAACTATGTATATTATGTGCAAATAATAATGCAGGTTTATCGTGCATGGTGAGCAATGAAGCCCTTTATAACGGAATCAATGGAATTCCTTAATTTTATGACACTGCCACCATGATTCATAAAAAGTGCATAAAGATTCATCATAGAAATGAGAGAAATCTCTCCCATCTTCAATAAGTAAAATCAAAAGCAATATGTACCTAGAGATTAGATCATCTGTCAGTTACAACGCATCATTAAAGTTCCTCAAATTATGAATATGTAGTCTTCTGAGTGGCAAATTTCATAGCTGAGGGCGTACAGATTAGCTTCTCAGTTCACAATGAGGTATGTAGAATTGGGGAAGGTTTCAAGCACCTAGGGACTGGATGGAGCATATGGCTCAATGTTACTCATAAAATTTCAATAAGAAGAGGCTCCAGAGCTGTGGGGCTGCAATGTGAACAAAAAGAGCACTTGAGGTCCAGATAAGAAATATATTTGCCTTGCTTGTCTAGCTCTGTCAATCAACAGCACTTATTGAGATTGCACTGTATGTAAATATTCTTCCTTGAAGAAGGCTGCCTCAAAAGGGAAGAAGGTGAGAACCTGTGCCCTCCACCTGCTGGGGGAGACAAGATGATACATAAATATGCACTGGGGGCTTATTTTTAATTTGTCATTCCCAGGGTGTATATTCAGATAACTGAAGCACTTCTTTTGAATAGATGGTTGTTTCAGCCATGTTAGCTACAGAGCTTAGACATGCAGAGGCCCTTTAAGAAATAACTGTGACTGTATTAAAAAATAATAATAAATGATAAAAAAATAAATGACAATACAAGAAAAAATGAAAAGACTTGCAGAGCTAGAGGCTCTGGCATTGCCTTATCATTCCAGCAATGGAATGATAAGGCATATTGTCGGGACAACCCCTGGTCAATCACCAAGCAGGGCAGGTGGTACAAGTGCCAGGCCATTTCCTACATGGGCAACCTTCATTCTGGGGAATCCAGTTGGGAGATGTGCATGGTAGTCTGAGAGCCCCCTATACAGTCTTGCTTCTGCTCTTTTTCTTTCACAGGTGTTACTCGCCAATAAGCCTTTCACACGCCTAATTCTATCTTCAAGGTTCTTCCCGAGAACCTAACTTGCAACAGAGGGTGTTTACAATGTATTAATCATTTTATTATGCAATAAAAGCCTGAAAGAGGTACTGATGAATGCTACAACATGCATGAATCTTAAAAACGTTATGCCAAATGAAACAAGCCAGTCACAAAAGGCCACATGCTATCTAATTATTTTTTTCTATTTCAATGTTCTTTTTTTATTGTTGTTCAGTTACAGCTGTCCTACCTTTTCCCCCATTTCTCTCCCTTGCCCTATCCCCTGCCCCCACAGCTCCCACAGTCAATCGCCACCCCAATACCCTTGCCCCCGAGTCCTCTATTCATGTTCCTTGACTTGCCCCTTCCCCTTCTTTCCTGTGTCAGTTTCTCATGTCTAATTTAAGTTTTATGAAATGTCCAAAATAGGCAAATCTGTAGAGGCAGATAGTAGATTAGTAATGCCAGGGGATGGGAGAATGAGGAGATGCAAAGTGATTGCAAATGGGTATGGGATTACTTGGGGGGTGGGTGGGGTTGAGAAATGTGTCCTACAGTTGAGTGTGGTAATGGTAGCAAAATTCTGTGAATATAATAAAAGCCACTAAACTGTATAGTTTAAATAAGTCTATTTTGTATATATGAATTATCTCAATAAAGCTATTACATATTTTTACATATTAAAATATTTTATGTACTTCCTCTTTTCCTAAAAAGCCTATAACCCTGACAATGGCCCCAGTGGGTCTGTAAGTGGGCACATGCCCACTTGTTCCAGACAGCGGTCACCTCCCAACCTATGAACATAGGGAGGCCTAACTCTTCCATTTGGAAGAGCTGCAATGAAACCAAACAACCAGACCTGTAAAATCACTAAACTAAAGATGCATATAATTTAAAGGTTTTAATCTGAAGTTGGACAGAGTGAAAGCCAAGGCTCTCTGAGAGACTACTCTCTCATTTAGAAGTTTACTTTTCTGTTACTTCTGTGGTTAGGACAGCAAAGGGTATCCAGAATCCACTTATATGTACATGTTTATATAAGTATGTACCTGCAACAAGAGATTATGTGAGATTTTTTTGACTTAGTGCCAAATTGTCAAATATGTTAAGTACTACACTTTTAAAAGAATACAGTCTATGAGCCACCTAAAGTAGGGATGAGATATGAGTTTACTAGCAGGAGGCAAAACAGGCCCTGCTGTCGTCAGCCATCCCTTCATCCCCTGTGCAGAAACTGTGAAAGGACAGGGCTGTCGTCAAAGCCCACTGTCTTGTGACAAATCCCCGTTCATAACAAGGGACTGCTATCTCTTCTGGAAGCCAAGAGTAGGACATGGAGGCAGTACTGAGGGACTATATGGTGTGCCTTCAAAAAAGGGGATTCAGGCATTACATTTCCCGATTAGCTATCTGTCTGGGCAGCAAACGAGTAAATCCATCTCAGATGCCAGCTAAGCAGTGGGAAAGAACACTGGAGAGACATAGAGCTAGGATAGGGCATACCAGTGGGTCAACCTATATTTCCACCCTGTGGCATGGCAAGGATATATGAGTTACTGGTGGACCACGGAAGGTAGCTAAAGTTGTACCTATACGTTGCATTCCATAAAAGAGGGCCACGTGAGGAGCAAAGGGATCCCAACTATAAGCAACTGTGGTTTAGATTAACAGTGTTGGGAGCAGGGGAGGTGGGACAGTGAAAAGGGTACAGTGGGCAGATGATGGAGGGGCAGAATGCACAATTAAGGTCACATAAATTGATGAGTTAATCTTTATAAAAGTAGATCCAGATTTAGGTCAGAGTTATTATGTATTAAGTTTTGTTATTATTACAAATGTTTGATTCCAGTTTCCCAAAATGAAGCCTGTAGTTAAACAATCAAAACTGCTTATTTTACTCAATCAATAGTCTCTACTGCTTGGATCAGTGTGATTAACAACACTGCATTTTTCAAATCACATTTCCTTAAATTCATTCTTTAAGGAAAACACCAATTAGCTACTTATTATAGACAATTAAAAAATCTGCACACTAATTAACATCATCTCTACTCAATTTGAATCTGCAAATATTCAAAAGCAAACTGCAATGAAAATCTGGGTGTAATACATTACTATTTCTCCCTAATGCAGTAATAAATGATTCTTGAAAAACCCTGAACATGCACTTTCATTTTCATCCTCTAAGTCATTTAGGAAGAAAAAGAGAGTAGTATACCAGCCTAGTGACATTCCAATATTGAAGACAAAAGATTGAAGATTTCAAGAAAGCAATCAGACTTAAACCACTGATTAATTTTTATATGTTGGGAAAGTTTAGTCTTATCCTATACATCAGGAGAGCATTCATAAATTGTTGCCATGATCATCAAATCTAAGATCTCACTAGGAGAAACACCAAGCAACGACCTTCACAAATGCAAAAACTGTGTCCAATATGTGTCTGTGTTTCCCATACCTGAACCTATGCCTAACCATGCAGTTAGTAAGAAAGGTGATAAAAGGCTGATTGTGTTCCCAGAGTGACTAATCTTTTCCTTATTTCCCCATGGCTCTCTAAATTCAGTCATTCATGAAGTGTTGTCAGTCTTACCCTGGAAATAGCTCTGGAATTTTCCATTTGTATTAAAACTCCCTCCAAAATTCTATAGCTTTGTTCTTTCTTATATTCTTACCACAATTTCTCCAGAAGATTCTTTTCTTGTATTATCATTACAAGCACCTTTCTAAATAACAGGTCATAAATATCAATCTCCAAATGGCTCTGGTTTGTGGGTAAGATATAATCCAAATATCTTAGCGAAATATGTAAAGCCCCCATGATCAGTCTTCAAGCTACTTATTCACATTTATTTCTGGTCATTCCATCACCAAATCACACACACCTACATGTTAGCAATACCCAGTGTCTCCCTAAATCCTACACAAGCAATGCTATTGTTCATTCATTTGAATCAAGCACTAGAGGTGTTTTACATTACCTGACCTAATCCACATGCTAACATCCCAATGTTATGTGTTACAATTCCCACTTTCAAATGAAGAGACTGGGCTCATAGTTAACATTTCATGTCCAAGGTTGTCAGCAGTAACTAGCATAACTAAAACATAATCCTTTTTCATTTCCCTCAAAAGTTCATTTCCTTAACCACTAAATTATACTACCTCCCAGCTAAAGACATTATTATATCCTTATTATATTGTTATGCCTACTTATAAAAGAATTCATGATTTCCTCACTGAACGTGTTGCCAGGAAAAACATTGCCTCTCCAAACAAATTTATCACCTTGTGACTTAAAGAAAATATAATTGCCAATGCTAAAGCAAATAGATAGTAACTTGCCAGAAGGGTTTCCTGTGTAATCTGAGACTTCTTTTTCACCCACTTCCACCAGCTTGTTTAGGTGACTTGCTTCTCCTGGGACTATTACATAACATATATCAAAATATCCCAGTCTAGATTGAGGTAATGGTTTCTAATAGGCCTTTTTACTTCTGTGTTTCTGTTCTACTGGCAGTTATTTTATTTGCTGGCCCAGTTTAAAACCGCAAACTTTCAATCTAATCAGAACCCAAACATTTGCACTCCACTGCCACTGCATTCATTGCTCATTCACTCAGCTCTACATCAGGAACTTGACAGGGGAGAAAAAAATACATCTGTACATAAAAGAGAACAGGGAAGTTACTCTTAGTTTTGATATTACTAATAATCCATTTTTGGAGAATTGAGAAAATAGAAACATAAAATTAAAGCTTCAAGAGAAAATCAACTCTTGAACATGTAAGTAAATATGTCCCAATGTTAGAAGCTGTCTCTCAAGGGTAAGTGGGGTAAGACCTGGCAAAGGCAATCAGGCTCAGCCCTTCCGGCATGAGTAAGCCAGAGCATGGTCTGCTACTGAGCATTACACCAGCAGTGGACACTGACCCACATGGGCCCCTCTGGTTGACACCATGTAATTTTGGGGCCATGCGGCATACTGGTGCTTCATAGGCAATGAGAAATTCTACTCAGGACTTGAACATTGTTAGATTCAGATGGCATGGCTTGCAAAAGGCAGTTTTTGTGATTTTAGGTAGTTATGCTAAAGTTCCAAGTGATGTGTTTAGTGGGTAACTGGAAAGATCTCACACTGGAGAGGGAAATGAGCCTGGCCAACAACCTGACCATGTCTCCCCTCCAAGGTATGGGAAGAGTCAAAAAGTCTGATGTCCTCTGATATCTTTTCCTGTCACACTAACTCTTTCTGTTTAACTGTAGTCAATTCTAAGTTCTATAATTTACAACCATTAAAAGCTCTTTTGTGTTAATTTTTAATCAAGTTTTAAAACCACTCCTTCAGAAAACGCAGGCCTCTCCACTCTGAAGAGACCATGTGGGACTGGACCAAAACCTGTTGCCTCCAACTAGACCAGAACCAACAGCAGGACTGCCAACCAGGATGCACTGGGTGCATGCTACATGATTCCAGGGGTATGCTCAAATGGACAGTTAGGTGATGGCACTCCCAAAAGACGCGTACTGCACAAAATGCAAGACTGTAAGTGCTGGCTCTCTTCGGATCCACAAAGAGTGAAGTAATTTACACCTGCTCAGTCCTTAATATAGTACTTTATGTCCTATAACCCCTGCTGGAATATAAGCTCCCAGAAGGCAGGGATTCTGTCACTTTTGTTCCCTGATGTATACCAAGTATCTAGAACAGTGCCTTTTCCAAAGTAGACACTTCATAATATTTGTTGCATGAATGAGTCAAAGGAGGAGTCTAAATCTAGAGCAAGTAAAAAGATTCAGGTAGTGTCTAAATAATGATAATGCTAGAAAGAATGATAAAGGAGCCATGATAATGGCTGAAGCAGTACAGACATTTGTTAAGGCTCTTTGAAGAGTGAGCCTTTTTCATTTTGTTTGAAAAAGAAACAATTCAAGTTCATAGCTTTGCTTATTGGCATGAGCACACCAGGCACCCTTCCTCATCCCCTCCATTTCTTTCATTCTTATTCACATATCAAGAGAGCATGAGTAAATTGGATAAATTAAAGAAAGCATTGGCCCTCAAGGATTCAGTAACAGATTAGGTGAAGATCAGCCACACCAGTGGCTTTGAGGATACATTGAAATGATAGCTTCAAAATGGCCTCCTCAAAACCCCAGGCCTGGTAAGCCACTAGCCACATCTAAGCAATGAAGAGTGACGGATATCTAAAATGCAAAACTGACCCAAGAAAGGTACCATGATATATCAAAACCAAATATAAATATTGCATAGTAACAGCATAACAGGGTAAGAAAGAAGAGGGTGGTGTAGAGAGGCATTCCCCAGAGAAAGCAGAAGTCTCTTCTTTTCTTTCAAGCTGCCTTTGAAACACGTTACTAGTAGAACAATTTGAGGACAAATCACCTAAGCCATTAAGACTACTGAAGGGTGTTTATCTGAAATGATCCTGAAGTAGCCCCTGCTCTGGAAGTAAGGTTGCTATTCCCAAGGGTTTTGTGTATGATTCAAACTGGATACAGTGATTTACTCAATTCATGTGCTGCTCAGTGCCAGGGAGGCTTTGTCTCTCCTCCACTGTACATTGTTAGGTGAGGATATCACATTCATTTTGGCAGACAGGTTTTGTATGGTGTGAAAACTCAAGTGATAGAAAATAATGATAAAATGCACTTGTTATCATTTTGCCAAAAATGGCATGATTCTGAATAATATAAAAACCTATGTAATCTACATAGCTGCCCCACATCCTTCATACAAAAATAAATAAGGATTCACTCTAAAAAATCTTCACTTTAAATAACCTGGTTGTCAATTTATCTAGAAAAGGCATAAATATGACTGGTATTCACTGATACTCTACCCTTTCATGTCCTATAATAAAAAATGGTGAGTTTCTGAAAACTGCAAAACCACAGGACACTGCCAATAGAAGGCCTGGTACAGGGAGGTAAGGACACTGAGGGAGAGGGCTGCCATAAAAAGAACAACTATTACTTAATGTCAAAAGATAAATCTCAATTCCCATCATACTGATAATGAAACTTGTTTTTAGATGACACTATAATTCTAAGTATTCACAAAAATATGTTATAATATTAAAATAACCATTGCTATTTAGTATACTATCTGGTATATTTAAGTGGGTTCCAGTACTGAATTTGTCAATAACCAAGCTGTGTGTGTGTGTGTGTGTGTGTGTGTGTGTGTAAGTTACCAAGTCCACATTAAATCACATGATTGACTTGTTTTTCTGACCATTTAATGCCTCTTTGTGTTATTTTCATGCTGTTGCAGAAACAGAAAAGAAACAAAGGCACATCAAAAGTACATTTACATGAATACCTTCCAAACTTGCCCTAACAATTTTAGCCCCATTTGCTTCAGATGGCATTTTAGCATGGATAAGTTTCCCCCTATTGTGCCCAGTTGTAGGACTCACACTACAAAATGAATACCACATGTACTTCTCACTGCTTAATCACTGGTCATGTTTCTCTCCTCCTCTCCATTCCCCCAGCTACTGCCAGAATACATGTCCTCACCCTTATCTGTCCCCAAAGTTACTGGCAACTAATTTTATTAATGATCAAAGTTACTAAAAGTCCATCCTTGAGAACTAACTGTAAATCCTGACCTCATGGGACTATGATATGTTTTTATTCGTCTATTTCTAAGTCTCAGGAAACAGAATTGCACATACGGTACACAAAAGTTGCCTAGATTAAAACTGGATAAAAGCAAAAAGTTATAAACTAAGGTATATATAATCACAGTAATTACTATTTGGTAATTCTAATACTAATTGGTCAGTGAACAATGATCGTTATCCAAATGGATAACCCTGGCTCTGGCAATAATTACCTCTGTGTTCATGACAAGTTTTTCAATCTCCTAGATCTCAATGAGCAAGCTGGATTGTATGGTTTTCAAGATCTCTTCTTAAAAAACTCTATTGTTCTATTTCCTCTAAGTTTCTAATTTAAAATCAGGAGAGATGGCAAGTTGATGAGTTAACTTTAGTCACAGCCATCTCTAAAACGTTATTGCTCTAAAACACTTTGTTTGTTTGTTGTTGTTTTTTTTTTGAGTTTTCCAGCCAAGAGGGAAAACTAGAAAACTCATGTATAGACTTTTTTTGAAAAAATCCAATTTCAAATTATTTTCAACCTACAATTTTCATCAACTTGACCATTTTCATAGGTATTTTTCATTTTCTACACCATTAACACTAGATATTCTGCAGATTCATTGAACTTCCTCTGCTACAGTCAAAGAATGAGTTTGTGATAAATGTTACTTCAACATTTTTCTCCCCTTAGTGCATAGATAGAATCCTATGATTTCATTATATATGTAATATTAATTATTATATTCATATATTTCGCTGAACAGAATTGGAAATTTAGCTTCATAATATATTCTCAAAATACAGTCAAATTTATATATCAATGTAGAACATTTAATATAACAAAATGAGGCCAATCCAATGTTTCACCACAGTGTTCATAATAGGGTCAAATATTGTACTTTAAAAATTAGAAACATTTAAGGAGAAAGTAACTGTTTATCATGTAATTTCCCCTGAAATTGTGACTATGTCTTTTTATTCACAGTCTTTTTTGGAACCTCCCTCTTACATCAAGAAGCTTCAAATATTACATTGTAAATAATACATATTATAAATTATTCATTATATTAGTACAGCCCAATAACTAAGAAAATACTTTTTAAAAATTATTTAATGCTCTTATTTTTTAAACCTATAACATTAAGGTAATATGTTTCTACTAATGTTATTAGTATTACAAATGTGAAAGTTATTATTTGGCATCAAATGAACAGCACCTGTCAGTCTGATTTTCTAACTAAGCTTTGCTCTGTTACAGAGTAATGCTGCGGAATGGGCATAGCATGGTTTTCATGGCTATGCCCAGCAGCTGTGTGGCCCAATCTAACTGACAACAACCTGGAATTTAAAAATTACTATAAGGTTTTTGTTCCTCCTCAATCTCATTTTAAGCTGACACTGACCTAGTCCTGACCCAGGGGAAAAGGAAAGAGACTAATTTATTTAAATCATTTCCATATTGTGAAGTGTTGTTTTAGATGGTGACATAGTAGAAGGTACCTGTTAAGGATGCTCATGTGTTGGTTAAACTTAAGTTAGAATATGACTTCTACCACTGTGTGATCTTAGGCAAATTATGTAAATGAAAAGCTTCAGCAGTATATTTACAAAGGGTTGTAGACAGAATGAAAATGAGATAACACACCTTAATTACTTACTGAATTACCTTAGTATTCAGTAATCAGGTCATTAAATTACAGTTATCAGTATGATAACTATACACTTTAATTGGCTTGTTAATTCTTAATAATTACTTTGTGAGTCTTCATTTTATAGATAAGGAAATAATGTACAAAGGTTTATGTGGTTTCTGTTAAAATTTAGGAGGCAAAATAAAACCACAGTGGGGTCACAGGAGCTTGCCAGACTGATAGTTTTATCTTTTGCCAAGCTTCATAACCAGAAACTGGCTAGAACTATCAAGAAATACTCAGGCAAAGTATACAATTCAAGTCCAAGAGAACAACATGAAAGTCTCATTAATTCATCTCCTCCTCTCGACACACCTAATCTACAGCTACACGTGAATCAATCCATCTGAAAAAAGTTCAGAAACAAGATGACTGACATTTACAAATAAGAAAATGTCCACATCAAAATAGATCTCAACAAACCCTCACCTACTGGGAGACACTTAGAATAAAAACGGTGGCTTGGATAATCATGAGGGCAGCCTGGACAATCACAAAGTCCTGAGGGCCACTCAAGAGCTAGGGCTGAGATGGACAATAGCATTCATCTTCTAGATGACAGCACTCCATTGAGACTAGGAGAGGTGGCTGCTTTATCTAATGCGCAGAAACCAACACAGACAGTCCAAGAAAATGAAGAAACAAAAGAATATGTTCCAAACAAAAGAACAAAATAAAAATCCAGAAACAGATCTTAATGAAGTGGAGATAGTGATTTATCTGATATAGAGTTCAAAATCAATGGCCATAAAAATGTTCACTTAGGTCAGAAGAACAATGCTTGAACAAAGTGAAAATTTCAACAAAGAGAAAATATAAGAAAGTGCCAAACAGAAAAGACAGAGCTGAAGAATACAATAACTGAACTAAAAATACACTAGATAAGTTTACAACACACTAGATCAAGTACAGGAAAGAATCAAAGAACTCAAAGACAGGGCAGTGGAATTCATCCAATCAAAGGAACACAATAAAAAAAAGAAAGAAAAATAGTAAAGATGGCTTTTAGGATTTATGGATACTATCACATGGATCAAAGATTGCATTACAAGGGTTCAAAAAAAGAAGGAAGAGAGAAAGAAAGGGGTAGAAAGTTTATTCAAAGAAATAATGATTAAAAACTTCCCTAACTTAGGAAAAGAAACAGACATCTAGAATCAGGAAGCTTCAAGAATTCTTAAAAAAAAATTCAAGAAGACACTCACCAAGACACATTACCATTAAATAGTCAGTAGTTAAATACAAGGAAAAACCTAAACACAGCAAATAAAAAATAATAATAATAACTTGTTATACACAACGGAAGCTCTACAACACCATAAGCCAACTTTTCAGCACAAATTTGCTGGTCAGAAGAGGTGGCATGATACATTCAAAGTGCTTAAGAAAAAAATACTTCCAAACAAGAATACTCTACCCATCATAGCTGCCCAAAATTAAAAAAGAGAGAAGGCATTTTCCAAACAAGCAGTAACTAAAGGAATCCACCACCACTAAAATGGCCTTACCAGAATTGTTAAAGGAACTTCTTCGAACTGAAATAAAAGAGCACTGATAAATCAGTAACATGAAAGTATAAATTTCACTAGTAAAGGTAAACATATAATTGAATTAAAGATACTCTAATGTTGTAACGGTGGTGGGTACGTAACTTGTAAATCTAATATGAAGTTTAAACACAAAAGTATTAAAATAACTATACCTATAATAATGCATTAATAGATACTCAAGGTTAAAATAATGTAAATTTTGACATTAAAAGTATAAAATGTGAGGGTGAGAAAAGTACAAATATAGAGTTTTAATATGAATTTGAATTTAAGCAATTATCAGTTTAAATTAGACCATTACAAGGTAAGCTGCTTTGTGTAAACAAAAGACACTTTCTCTTTTCTTAAAAGAAAAGAGAATCTAAGCATACAACTTCACAATTTATAGTTGCACAACTGTAGATCTTTTAAGAATCTTAAAAGAAAAGAGAAAGGAATCTAAGCATACAACTACAGAAAAATATCAAGTCATAAAAGGGGAGAGTAAGAGAAGAATAAACACAAAAATATTATAAAACAGCCAAAATAAATTTGTGAAATAGCTACAGTAAGTCAATATCCAACAATGATCACTTTGTAAATGGACTACATCACCAATCAAGAGACAGTGTGGTCAAATGGATAAAACATAACATCCAATTATGTGCTGTCTACAAGAGACGCATTGTAGATATAAGGACACATGTAGACTGGAAGTGAAGGAATGGGAAAAAGATATCCCATGCATATGGATGGGGAAAAAAGGGAGTGCAGCTATACTTCTATCAGACAAAATTAGCATTAAGCCCAAGACTGTAATAAGAGACAGAGGTCAACATATAGTGATAAATGAGTCAATGTATCAAGAGGATATAATATTTGTAAATATCTATGCATCCAACACAGGAACACCCAATATATAAAGCAAGTTATTAATAGACTTGGAGGGAGAAATAGATGGCAAAAGAAAAATCATAAGACATTTTCATACCCCACTTTCAACATTGGACACATCATGCAAACAGAAAATGGACAAAGGAAATTTTGGATTTTAATGATGTGTTAGATTAAGTGGACTTAACAGGTGCATTGGAAGCATTCCATTCAAAAGCAAGAGAACTCATATTCTTCTTAATTGTACAGGGAACATTCATGGGGATAGATCAAATGTTAGGCCACAAATCAAGTCTTAATAAATTTAAGAAGAGTGAAATAATATCAAGCATCTTTGCTAACTATGGTGGCATGAAACTAGAAATCAGTTATAAGAAAACTAGAAAACTCACAAATATACAGTGTTTAAATGACATACTACTCAAGAACCAATGGGTCAAAGAGGAAAACAAAAGAGAAATAAAAAATATCTCAAGACAAATGAAAATGGAAATACAACATACTAAAACTTACAATACGCAGTAAAAGCAGTTCTAGGAGGGAGTGTCATGGCAACAAATACCTATGTTAAGAACAAAGAAATAAGGAAACAACCTAACTTCACAGTTCAAGGAACTAGGGGGAAAAAGACAAATGAAGCCCAAAGTAAGTGCAATGAAAGCTGAAGGAAATAACAAAGAGCATAGCAGTGATAACTATAATAGAGTCTAAAAAAGACAATGAAAGAGACTAATAAACCTAAAAGCTGTTTTTTAAGAAGTTAAGTAAATAGACAAATCTTTAGCTAGACCATCAAGAAAATATATGGCTGAAATAAATACAATTAGAAATGAAAAAAGATATTACAACTAATACAGGGATCAAAATAGATTCCTATGAGCTATTATATACCAAAATATGAGACAACCTGGAAGAAATAGATCAATTCCTAGAAATATACAACCTGAACAGACCAATTATTAGTTAAGAGATTGAATCAACTGATTGACTGATTGATTGAATCAGTAATGTAACCAACCCCCACAAGAAGAGAAGTCCACCACCAAATGTTTTCACTGGCAAATTCTATTAAAAATTTAAATAATATCAATTTACCTAAAGCTTCCAGATGAAAACAGAGGTCTGCTCCTTGACTGGTTTTGGTAATAGTATTTTTTTTGGATTTGATACAAAAAGCAAAGGCAAAACAAATAAATAGGATTACAACAAATTAAAAAGCTTTCCACAGCAAAAGAAATAATCAGCAAAATAAAAAAGCAACCTAGAGAATGGGTAAAGATAGTTGTAATTCATATATCTGATAAGGGGTTAATGTTGTATGTGTGTGTGTATAAAATCATAAAACTCAACAGCAAAAAGAAACAATCCACTGAAAAATTCTTCAGAGAAACTAAATAGGCATTTTTTTCCTAAGAAAATATTTAAATGACTGATAGGTACATGAAAAGGTGCTCAATATAACTAATCATCAGGGAAATGTAAATAGAAATCCCAATGGGCTATTATGTCCCACCTGTTAAAATTGCTATTGTAAAAATGATAACAATAACAAGTGTTGGTGAGCAGGTAGGGACAGGAAGCCTTTGTGCACTGTTGATGGGAATGCAAATTGGTGCAGCAACCACGGAAAGCAATATAATCCAATAATTACAGTTGTGAGTATATATCCAAAGGAATATATCAAAGAGTCACCTGCACTCCTCTGTTTCTTGCAGCTTTATTTAAAAAGCCAAAATATGGAAACAGCCTAAGTGTCCTTCTACAGGTGAATGGATAAAGAAGATGTCAGAGATACAGATTTTAACAATGAAACATGATTCAGTAGTGAGAAAGGAAGAAATCCTACTGCTGTAGACAACATAGATGAAAGTTGAGGGCACTACTATAAGTTCAATAAGCCAGACATGCATGACATATTGCATGGCATCAATTACATATGGAAGCTAAAAAAGACAGACTCCAGCAACAGAGATGGATCCATTCACAATGTGAAGTAAACCATCTATGTACATTTTAAACATCTAACAATTGTATATGTAATTATACCTCAGTAAAGCTGAAGTTATAAATAAATAAACATAAATAAATTAATTAAATGGGGGGAGCCAGCATAAAAATGATCCATATCTCCTCAAAGCAATCATTCCTTCTCAGGTATGAAGCAGGAATATTACTGTGTGCAACCAGAATAAATGACCATGTTTTTGTGTACTACCCTAGCTATCTATAATTATGATCAAACTTTAATATTTGCTTGAGAATAAGAATTTCTTATTCTGAGTGAAACCAACTACCAACCCAGGTTTTAGGCTCTCCTCATTTTGAGTTGGCATATTATTTTTCTTTCCCCAAAATTAGCTGTATTTCAGCTAATTGCATTAATAAGTGACTAATTGGTAGGTAGCTCTATGTGCAATTATCTGATTTGCACATGTAAGTGATGTTTATTTCAAGTGTGCTTAATGCCAAGCTTTAGAAATTTGGCTCAAAAGGTCAGGAACACAAACTGAATCACAACCACATCATGCCATGTTTACAACCAACCATAAATAAATAGAGCATAAATAAATTAATGACTGTGATATGCTATTTGATGTAAAGACCTCAAAATATTTTTAGATTGGTCTCCAGGTATTTATATGTATATTCTAAAAAACCAAATATCCCATTTGGCAAAATATCAAAAGATTAGACTCTACTTTGTCAGGTCATCAAGCCAAGACAAGTGGCAATAATCTGGAAGCTTGAATAACCATTTCAAGATTTAAATGAAATAAAAATGACTTTATCTTGGCAATATCACTACAGCCACAAAATAATGACCTCCATCATCACCAAAATCTTGGGCAAATCATAGAAAAAAGAGAAATATTAATTAACTTCTAATCTTTTTTAGCAGGGCATCTAATTTCAAATGGCTGCAATGGTGAAATTTAAGAATTGCATCAACTAGTCTGTCTTATCCTCTCTCTTTCCAACTTATGACCCTCTCCTCATTTACCACCTCCCACAAGATTGGGCATAAAAGGCATAAGGATATGTTTTCACAATCTACAGATTTATAAATCATTTTCTTTTGAAAATATGTCCCAGTAGTTTCTCTTTCTCATTACAGAAAATTAATTTCCAAACTACTACGTGTTAAATATGACTTTTAAACTTAAAAATACTTTTCATGTAACCAAATAACATGTTTAATTATTCAACATTTTAAATTATTCAACAGGTATATATGGAGAGGTCCCAAATAAATTAGAAGATATGTGTAAAGAAAGATTATTTCTCCCAGACGTGTAATTTTCTTTCAAGAAATAGAGAAATTCAATAGAATGTTAGAAAATACCTTGTGTGATTGATTGCAGGGGAGAGGGCATTGTGTGAGGTGGAAGATGGTATAGGAGGGCTAAGTGGTGATGGAAGGAGATTTAACTTGGGGTGGCAAACACACAAGATATTGAGAAGATTATATCTAATGCAATTGTGCACCTTACACCAGTATAATTTTTTAAATCAGTATCACTCCAACAAATTCAATTAAAAATGCATGACATGTGTGACTATATATTTGGAACAGATATCATTGTGACATTTTCTAAAATATGAAACATGTTTACCTGCAAATAATAACAACATAAAATTCAAATGCAATAGAATTCTTTAATTGTTTGTATTCTTTCTGTTAGATAAATCATAATAAATATAACCACTTACACACAATCTAGTTTTCCATTGATTTGCTGCTTCTATAACATTGTAAAGAACATATTTACATGTTATGTAGTAAGCTTTTATTGGCTATTTGGAGTAAAAAATATCTTTCACTCCACATTTAGAAAGCTTTCTTTTAAAAGTTTACTGGCTTCTGGTCACAAAACTTGTAGACCAGAAGTTTTGTGTTAGTTTTTCCAACTATCATCAATGTAAAAAATACCAAACAGCTTTAATAAAATAATCCATAAACAGAGACTCCATGGAATTTTTCAAATCCGAATAATTCATTTCAGTTATCACTATAAGGTAGATACTGATAACATCTTGAAAATGGATTCTGGTATAGCACCATTCTTTTGGAACAATTATTTTCTTTAGAAGCAGAAGATTTAAGATAATCTGACATGTGAGACTAGGTGACAGACTGCAGTGCACACTGTTTTCTGCGGCTTCACCTTTCAAAGAATTAGGTTCCTTGAGTGTAAAATGGCAAGAAAATTATTGCCTGCTCTACCTGCTTTCTGGAGCACTGGAGATGTAAATAAGATGTACTTGAAATGTTTTGTAGACCATAAAGCATTAGTCAAATTAAAGTTACTATTATTGTATTTTATTGTATAGAAGAACAAATGTTAATAGATTTTGGTCTAGCCCTACTTCTAAACTTCTACCAACGGATCTGTTCACTGATGATACAAATTTATTTTAATTGAAAAGGAATCCTCAATGAACCTCTGATCCATCAAAGTGTGTAATCCATAAAATTCCTGTTTCTAACCTTTATATACTCCTCTTTTCCAAAAGCTAACAAAAAACTTTAAGAAGGAAACATGAATGTCTTTATAAGTATCTTAACCAATTAACAGTGCAACACACCATGTTCAAATCAATTTGGGTGGAAAATGAGAATTTCAACTTTATAAAAACATGGGAAGACTTGCAAAGGCAAATAAATTTGCATCTGGATTTTCCGTGGAAATTGTTAAAAGAAAAAATGATCTTTTTTCTTATCTAAAAACAGATATATTTAAAATACCTTAACCATTCCAGATAAGCCGACTGAATACAAATGAACATAGAGCACTGAGTGCAGCCATTATGAAATAATGCAAATAGTAGACTAATGCCAGCTGTCAAATACACAAATTATTCTAGTAGCATATATGAAAAACAGATTCTTCAGTTAACTGTGAATTTCTTGAGAAGCAAATATTATGTTTTTTACTGACAAAAGAAAAATATGCAGATGAAACTACTTCCAACATAACTAGATAGAATGTTTGCTGGCATAATTATTTTCACAGACATATTTTTCTAAAACGTGTTATGAATTAGAGACACAGCATTTTATAGATAAAGGAAACAGTGTATGGGGTCCGGTAGGAAACAAACAATTAGTCTCATTGTAGATGTTGTTCAGATTTCCTTTTTTTAAACTAAGTGATCCGGCAGCAAGAAAAAGTGATCTGCTTTTTCATTATCCAAAATGAAAATAAGCTGCTGAACCCATCCTAGATAGACTAAATATCCATCTGCATTACAGGACCATTAAGACATTCCACAATCTGGAAACATCTCTGTTTTAGTCCACTCAGGTTACTATAATAAAACAACAAAGAGTGGGTGGGTGGCTGATAAGCAACAAAATATTCTCACAGTTCTGGAGGCTCGGAACTGCAAGATTTAGGTGCTGGCAGAGTCGGTGTCTGGTGAGGACTCACCTTCTGGTTCACAGGCAGCAATTTTCTGTGTTTTCACATGGTAGAATGGGTGACCTTGCTCTCTGGGGTCTCTTCAAGGGCACTAACCCCAATCATGATGGTTCCATCCTCCTGACTTAGTCATCACTCATGGGCCCCACCTCCTATTACCATCACCTTGGGAGTTAGAATTTCTACACATGAATTTTAGGGGCCACCGACATTTTGAGTAAATCTATAGAGTAAGCTTCATAGTTTAAGCAGGGACAGGAAGAGCATGAAGCTGTGGATCTTCTACTACCAAGCAACGGATGACAACACAGCACAAGGCTACCCCAAAGGCAAGCCTTGCACAAAGGGGGAAAACAGGATTTTTTTCTTCTGAGCCTGCATGCCCCCCCTTTCAGGTACTCATCCTGTGTCCAGGATGCTATCCTCAAGTGCTCCCACTACATGCACTTCACCTATTCATTCCACCAATGTTTATTTAGCCTTGGAATATTGATGTTGACTTCCTATTTCAAGGGTGTGGATGACAGGCACAGGAGGAGAGAGAAATATCTTTGAGCACCTACTATATGCATGGCTCTATTTCAGTTTCATATGTTATTATTCCATTAGTTACTCTGAAGGTAATTAATGAAGGCTGAGGGAGTGTTGGCACAAGGATTCAACCATATGACCTCCATTGTCTTTCACTAAATCATCCTGCCTCCATGAAGAAATAAAATACATTGCATACACCCTAGGGAGATTTGTGTTTCATCATGAAGGAAAGAAAAAATTCTCAAGTGTGGAACTGAGTCACTATGGTTTGCTCTTTTTGAGAACCAAAAGGAGCCAGGACAGGGGCCTTGGCTGGTCCCTACTGTGAGCCGTCAAGATCTTAAGGGTGGTGGCTGTCACCCCCAGTTCCAACCTATAACCCTTAGCTTTCTGCAGCTGCAAAATATAATGGTACAAACTCCTAAGGTTTGTATGTGCCTTTCCCCTCCTTTGCTCATTGTAAAGAAGGTTTGATTTCTGGGGGGGAAAGGTTAAATAAATTACTTTACTAGCTCCTTCTACATTTTGCTAATCATTCATTGTTCATCCTTTTATTTATTCATTCATTGAGTACCAGCATGTCCCAGGAATATTATTACTCCTGAGGTTTTCAGCATAAACAAATAAACATGTCTGTCCCCAGAAGTATTACCTGTGCTTTCAACCCACATGAGGAAAACCACATGCAGGGTGAGTGGAGGCAGTCTGGCTTCCTCACCCAGGTTTCTGGGTAGCTAAGGGAAAAAGTGTTACCATAGCCTTGAAGGGGCCTGATAAGTAGCCTTGACACTGGGTCTGATAAACCATTCCCATAACATGAAGAGGGCTCGCATGCGCAGAATTATGCTGTTATATAATTTTCTGGCTTTCTGTTGGCTTTGTTTGTTCTAATATTTAAGAACAAGTCCCTGCTGGGTGGCATGCTAGGGAGCAAGAGCCACGACATGTGCCATGCAGGGACATGTAGGGAGACATGCAACTTGCAGTGCACATGGCTTACCCACCCATGAATAAAGGCGTGTCACACGTCCCAATGGCTCTGTGAATATTCTTCCGTCTGCCTGAATACCATGAACCTGTCAGGCCTTGAATGGTTGAAACACACCACAACATCACTTTTTGTTTCCCCAAAACATCCTCTGGCAGAAAAAAACACTGGTGAATGACAAAGACTGAATAGTTCGTAGAAAATTCAGAGGAGAATGCCATAGACCCCCACTTCCAAAATGCTCCTAAGGTAAATCTATTTGCCAAAGTCTTTTTTATATAAGCATTTAACTAGCGTCCTCTTCACCATGATCCACTCGTCATTAAGACCCTGCCTTGCTCATTAGCTGTCTCAGCAATGGCATCTGTGCACTTGGTCTCGCTGCCACCACCTGGCCCAAATCTTACAGGTATTTTTATGTAGAATAGAGGTGCTTTGCCAAAACTTCTCCAGACTTGAATACTTAAATCTAAGTATTTTGTAAGTAAAGTGATCTCCAAGTATCAGGATTTCCCCTCCTTAACAAAAGCAGTTGATCATAAATAGCAATAATAAAAATAATATTCTGTCACCTTAACGGGGTTTAGAGTCTAATACAGACAGAAATGTATAGAGACAATTGTTTTCTGAAAAATGATAGAAATTTATTGGAGGTAAGAGAGCGACACAGAGATGAGGGTTCTTTTTTTCCTAGCGTGGGGTATCAGGAAACATGTAAAAGGGAGAACTGCCAGAAACCTTGAAAAATAGGAGGTAGGAGTTTTCCAAGTAAGCAAGGTTGAGAAAGAGGCTCTAGGAGAAAGAAGGAGAAAAGCAAAAAGACAGGAGAGGTCAGGGATGTCTGAGAACAAATAACTCACTGTGGCTGTGAGATCAGGAATCAGAGCACATCAAACAGTGCAGCACCAGGTTTATTTCAAAAGTCACCCAGTTCTCTGACCTTTTGCACCAGCTTCTACCTGAGTCCAGAGCTGACCCCTCTTCCTATGACAGGAGACAGTGCATCCTGTATTCCAACATGACTGAATAGGATTAATAGTTTTATCTTAATTCTGCTCCGAGTTTTCTCAATTTCACTCAGCAAGTTTAATGCTCGCTGGCACCAGGCTTTTGACAAACTTTCTTTAAAACCCATTATAAAAATAGTGATGTTGCTAAGGAGTATACATGGTAAAAATCATTATTCCAGCAGATGGAGCAGAGGTGACATGGGAAGAGCTGAATATTGCCTGGCCCAGAATACACAGCAGAAGTCCAGACACTCAGGAGAGGCGTGAAATGGAAAAGACACATTTGAGAGCGAAGACTGAACATTACTGAATTCTGCTTGGCTAATCACCTAATTTGGACTTAGAAAATTTCACATCCTATTCAAAATGAAAAGGAAAACAATCTTGGGCAAGTATCAAAATGATTCTTTAAAGAAACATTTATATTTTAGAGTGAGAAAGCTGTAATTTTGATTTGTTTAAAAGTCTCACTGTGGTGCTTCCCAATCATTCCGTATAACGCAGATGAGCCTGAAATTCTTTGTAGAGCCTCTAAATGAACGGCTACCCCAAGCTCCCACTGATGATAATACATGTTTCTTTCCTCCCAGACTGTTTGTGAATTGTGTGATTGCCTGATATGGAATTATTAAGAAACAGATCAATAAACACAGCAGGCTACAGGCTTAAAATCTCTGCCTACACAATGGAACTATGAACAAAGTTACTGCCTAGGAATTGTGACAATAGAGAGCTGGTCGTGCAGACACATATTTGGGATCATATCCGCAAGTGAAATTATAGGCATTAAAAATATCCACAGAGAAGCAGATGTTTTGATTAGAAATTGTAACTGTTATATATCAGGTAAATGCCAAATATGTAATGAAATTCCTTAAGAATTATTGAAATCATGAATGAGAATTTTTACAAGGAAATAATTTCTGATAGTTATTGGAAATAGGGAATATGTCCTGTTTCTCTGAAGGACCTACCATGTGTCTTGCTCTGTTGAATTCTTTGGCAGAACTGGATCAGTCAAAGGCAGACTATGTGTGTTCAAGGACATAAGCAGAGTAGAGGCAACTAAAATTTTTAATTAAAACTTATATTTGGTATTTCACAAAAAGGTATCAGGGTGATCATCAGGAGAAAAAATATAATTTTGTTGGATTTTAATTTCACCAGATTTTTTCCAATTGAGGCACTCATTGGCTGCATTCTCAAAAAAGTTTAATTCAATGGTCAAGGACATGAATTAATTTAAACCTTAGATTTGCCCCAATCTAGTTATATAATTCTCTTTCTTTATTGCAAAATGAAAATAATAAAAGTTCTCATAAAGAATGGTAGTGAGAACTAAATGATATAATGCATGAAAGGCTTCCTTAGTTATCATTATTAATAAGAATGTCATATCCGTTAGTGGCTGGGACTGAGAGAAAGATTAAAAATCAGTCATAGGTGTTAGTCCCAAAGCAAGCTCTTTGGTGATATTCATATTCTAACCCAATTCATTCCAAAGGACATCTTACCTTCTGATCTTAAAAGAATACCTCTGTAATTTTGAATATGTGGAAATATGCTGCCCTCACTTCATAATTTGTCAATCTTCATTCACACAGGAATCATGAATTTCCAAGAATTTACTTAAGTATATTAAGTAATACTTTCTGAATTAGAAATTTAAAATATTTTCATTATGTTATAAACTCACGCTTCCACCATACCTCTGTGTATTCTTTTTGACACAACTTTTAAAAACATATAAATCTTTAAAGAAAATACAAAAAAACCTCTCCATTTTCCAAATATTTCTGATCTCCCATTATAATCGCTATCATGGTAAAAAAAAAAACACATTTCTTTTTCCGACTTTGAGAAAGGCACAATGTAAAATAAAAAGGGAAAAAGATACAACCATTAGCAGAGGCTTCCATAAACGAACTGGAATGCCAATGTACTACTCAGTTCAGGCTGCCATTCAAAATACCATGGACTGAGTGGCTTCCACAAGAATTTATTCCTCACAGTTCTGGAAATCAGGGACTGTCTGTCCTTGGTTCCAGATGACAGCGTTCCTGCTGTGTCTTCACGTGGTCTTCCTTTGTTGAATGTTAAGTATAGAGAGAAAAAGAGAGAGAGAAAAGATGCAAGTGTCCTGGTGTCTCTTCTCATTAGAACACTAATTCCATCATGAGGGTCCAACCCTTAACAGCCTCATCTAAACCTAATTATATTCCCAAAGCCCCTTCTCCAAACACCCTCACACTGGAGTAAGGGCTTCAATGTGTTTATCTTATGGGAACACAATTCAGTCCACAGCCACTGCTTTGCTGGAACAGACAAAGGATAACCAATGGCTAGGAGATGTAAACAAGCCTAAACATTCACAAACACACAACCTTTCAACCCTGCCGTATATTCCTCCTCAGGGTTCCTAATTACCAGATGTTGGATAACTATTCAGTCCCTCAGAGAACTACTTACAAAAAGTATAATTGAAGGATATAATACTTGCCTTTGCCCTCATAAATCAAAAGAAAATTATAAATCTAAAATTTGAAAATTAATTTAAGGACTATAAAGAGAGAGAAATTAAAAACTCATGTAGTCATTTATCTGTCCTAATTATTTTAGAATAAAATAACAAGGGAAAAAAGGGAATCAACAAAGAAGTTAATTTGACCAATCAATCCCTTTACTTTCTTTCAACCATTAATCAAAGAACATATATGCATGATTCATGGACATGGACAATGGTGGTGGGTGTGGGAATTGTCTCTGGGAATGGGGGGCAGGCTGGGGAGACAGGAGCAAAGGGGGAAAAATTGGGACAACTGTAGTAACACAAACAATAAAATATTTAAAAGAAAAAAGTTAATTTTCTAGCATATTAGAGATACACATACACAAAAAGCACATAGACATATACATAAATGTCACTTGCATAACACCATAAGTCTTAAATGCTTGGAGAAAGTCAATGCCCAGAGTACACATGAATAAAGAGTCCTCCTGTGATCTAGCTCAATTTAATCTAAAATTAGTAACCCATTCAAATGTTTTGCTTCAACAAAACATGCCATACTGTTTTCTACCTCTTTATATAAATGCATTGTGTGTAAACTATGTAACTCCCCCTCTTCCTGGAAACTGTTGTTCTTAAAAGCTAAACACATTGTTTGAGAGAAAATTATTATTCTTAATTAGTTTACCCATTAAAATGAACAAAAATAAATTAAGACTCTACTTCCACAATTAGAAAAGGAATGACAAATTATGAAGAAGCAAAAATAGCTCAAATTGATAAAATAAAAGGCAGATAAGAAAACTGAAATCACAATAGAATAAATTCAAGTCTGGTTATGTGAAAGAAAAAATCACTGGTGAGCTTAATTTAAAGATTAAATTTAAAAAATAAAAACAAAACTAAAAATTAGAAATAAAAAGGAAAAAAGTGGAAATCACAAAAATAATTATAAGTGACAAAGAAAAATAACCAGTCAGAATAAATGTAAAAGAACCATAATAGACTATATTGCTAAACACCATGCAAATAAATGTGAAAATCGAGATAAAATTGATACTTTTCTAAAAAACAGAATCTACAAAACTGATCTCAGAAGAGATAGAAAGTTTGAAAACTGATTTATAAAAAAGAAATGGGGAAATTTATCACTACATAATCCTAAAAGTATCAGTTTCAGATGGTTTCATGGGAAAATTTTTCAAAATCTTGAAAGATCAGACAATTTCAATGCTTTTAAAATCTGTCTATAGATTAAAGAAGAAAACTTCTTGGCCCCAAAAGATTGGCTACATGCACACAAACCCTCATGTAAATATCATTATAAATATCAAAGCAAAATCTTAAATAATATATAATCTAGGTGTACACAAAATTAATATCATAACCAATTGAGGTTTATTCTAAGAATTAAAAATATCTCAGTATAACAAGGGAATGAACAGGAAGAGTCATCAAGGAACATTTATAAAGGATCCATGGACAGAGCCAAAGGGGGGAAGGAATGAGGGTGGGGTGGGGGAAAGTGGTGGCAGAAAAATGGAGACAACTGTACTTAACAGCAATAAAAAATAAAAATAAAACAATATCTATTAATAAATTTTATTACAATAATACATCACAGAAAATATTTTATTCTCTTTGTAGATGCTAAAAAGCCATTGTCAAAATTCAATAACAATTTTACATTAAAATACTCAATAAAATAAAACTAGATGGCAATTTGCTATATGGTATACCTATCTTAACCCAAAAGCCACTGTGGTGTATCACCAAAAATCTGAAATAGGACAAAAGTCCACTACCATTAGTATCATTTAATACTATACTAGAGACATAGCCAACATAATTAAATAAGATCATTAGTTACAAACATGTTATACAATGGAAGTGATAAAACTATTACTAACTTCAGTCAATGTAGAAATATAATGTTATGAATAGAATATCCAAGATGGTTAACTGGCTTGTGGCACACACAGTTGACTAGAATCAGACATACTGGTAGAAAAAAAGGTCTTGTGACAGTTGTATTTGCAAAGAGACTGTAACTGTATGACACATCCAGAACACCTCTGAGCTTTCAAACTGTTAATGCTTTATCAGTAAAGGGAATAACGGAAATGGAAGGTACTTCCAGAGGGTAAAGCCTAAATCCATGGAGATCAAAGACGAGGGAGTTCTATCCTAAGAACAGAACCAAGTCCTAATCCAAGGTAATCTCTCAGAGCAGTAGGCGGCCATGCTGGCCTAGAGGCATTTCAAAATTTCTGAGGCCCTCTGACTGCTGTACTGCTCTCATCTTCTCTTTTTCCAAATGTACTGATTGCTGCTGAAGGACACAATAAACATGGTGTAAGTGTTCTCATTTATATCCATAAAGATGCCTATAAAACTAATAAGTGATTACTGCTTCACCTAGGTGAAAACTGGAAAAAGTGGGGACAAGAAGGAAAGGAGAGAGACTTTTGTCTGTGTATCTTTTTGTATTTATAATTTTTGTAAGTATGGGAATACATTCTATATTCAGTGTATAAAATGAAGTTTAAGATTTGTCAGAACTTAGTGAATTCCTAGGAAGGGGGTTAAGTATGAGACAAAAATAATGTTCTCTAATTTGGAAATACAGCAGAAATCAGAATGAGGAAAATTAAAATAAAGTACATATTTATGTGCTGTTTGATGAACTCTGCATTGCCTTAAGGGATCTAGAAAAAAAGAACTCACTGCATCTCAGTTGTTTGATGTTTAGGTTGAGAAAAAACTCACACAGACAACTTCAGAACTCAAAAAAAAAAGAAATCAACAGAAAATGGTAGCCAGTTTAAAAAGAGTTTTTCTATTCTTTACTAAGACTACAATGTTTTTATAAGTTTAAATATCTGTACTTTAAAACTACCATCACTAGGAAGAGGAGGTTTACCTTATGATGTTATTACAGTCTACTCTGAAGTTTTCAAGAATGATAGATATATTATACAAGAGTAGCCCACATGGTAAATTTACAAAAATAAAAGACTGGTTGACAAGTAGCCCGTCTACAAAAACAAGTCAGTAGATACAAAATGGATAGACAGATCTAGAACCTTATTCTAAGATGTTTAGACACCCGTGGCTCCTAGGAAATAAAATCACAATTAATCCGAAAATTTTGTTGGGTGGATATTTAGCTCAATATTATTACATTGAGCTAATACCAGGAATTAGTATAACGGGGACTTGGTAAAAGCAGAACTTCAGGGTAAATTTTACATGGGATTACATTCAGTTTTATTACTATTAAAAAAAAAAAAAAAACATGGCCTAAAGGCTGCATGCAGCCCAATGAAGTGTTATTGGAAAAGAAAACAAAAAGAATAAAAATATCCTACTGTATATGGGACAGAAAGAGACATGTAATTGTTATTTCTTATTAAATATTGGAAATACCTGTTTACTTAGTCCTACTGTTATTTAAATTCTCCATTTATCATCTCAAATTTGTTTATCTTAAAAATTCATAATAATATGCATAGTCTGTAATATTTAAATATTCAATAAAGTTCAAATAATTGGTAAAATAAGTGGCTATAGTAAGAGACAAAGAAGGCCAGACACTTCATAATAATAAAGGAAACAATGTAACAAAAGATATAACCCTGGTAAACATTTATGCACCCAACATAGGAGAACTTAAATGTGTAAAGCAAATCTCAACAACATAAAGAGAGAGATCAACAGAAATAAGGTCACAGTCAGGAACTTTAACATCCCACTGACTTCAAAGGATAGACCTTCCAGATAAAAAATCAACAATGAGCCCTGGATGGTGTGGCTCTGTAGATTGAGTGCTTAGCCTGTGAACCAAAAGGTGACTGGTTCAGTTCCCAGTCAGGGCACATGCCTGGGTTACAGGCCAGGTCCTCAGCTGGGGGCATGCAATCTCTCCCACACTGATTTTTCTCTCCATTTCTTTCTCCCTCCCTTCCCCTCTCTCTAAAAGTCAATAAATAAAATAAGAAAGAAAGAGAGAAAGAGAGAAAGAGAGAAAGAGAGAAAGAAAGAAAGAAAGAAAGAAAGAAAGAAAGAAAGAAAGAAAGAAAGAAAGAAAATCAACAATGAGATAATGGCCTTAACACACTAGATCAAATGGATTTAATTGTCATCTTCAGAGCATTTCACTCCTAAGCAACAGAATATACAAAGTTTTCAAATGCACATGGAACATTTTCTAGGATAGAACACATTCTGAATTTAAGAAGGTTGAAGTTATTATTAAGCATCTTCTTTGACCATAATGTTATAAAACTGGAAATCAATCACAAGAAGAACATTGAAAAATACACAAATATATGAAAGCTAAGTGGCATGTTATTAAACAATGAGTGGATCAACAATGAGATCAAGAAAGAAGTCAAAGGATACCTTGAAAAAAGTGAAAATGAGAACGCAACAACCCCAAATCCATGGAACTCAGGGAAAGTACTCCTCAAAGGGACATTCATAACATTGCAGTCCTATCTCAAAAAACAAGAAAAAGTTCAAATAAACAATCTAACTTTACATTTAAAGACTTGAAAAATAACAAGAAATTAAACTCAAAGTGAGAAGAAGGAAAAAATAATACATATCAGATAAAAATAAATGAAATAGAGTCTAAAAGAATGATACGAAAATTCAATGAATCCAAAAGCTCATTGTTTGAAAAGATAAATAAATTTGACAAGCCTTTAACCAGACTCATCAAGAAAAAGAGAGAGGACTCAAATAAAATCAGAAATGAAAGAGAAAAAATGATAACTTACTCTAAAGAAATACAAAGGATTATAAGAAAATATTATAAACAACTATATGAAGACAAGTTGGACAACCTAGATGAAATGAATAAATTCATAGAAACATACAACATTCCAAAACTAAGTTAAAAGAATCAGAGAATCTAAAAAGACACACTACAGTTACTGAAATTGAAGCAGTGATCAAAAAACTCCCTACCAACAAAAGCTCTGGACCAGATGGCTTCACAGGTGATTTTTTAAAAACATTTTTTATGTTGTTCAATTAAATTTTTATTGATTAATTTTAGAAAGAGAGAGGGTGGACAGGAGAGAGACAGTCATTGGCTGATTCTTGTATGTACCCTAACCAGGGATTGAATTTGCAAAGCTGGTGTATCAGGTTGAATGCTCTAATCAGGCAGGGTCTGAGCTACCTGACCCTGCTACAATGAGCTACCCAGGCAGGGTCTGCTTCACAGGTGAATTTTACCAAACATTCTAAGAAGAACTAACGCCTCTCTTTCTCACACTATTTGAAAAAATTAAGGAGAATAAAACATTGGCAAGATCATTTTATGACACCAGCATTGTCCTAATTCTAAAACCAGATAAAGACACTACAAAAAAAGAAAATTATAGGCCAATATCCCTGATGAACATACATGCTAAAATCCTCCATAATATATTAGCAACCTGAATACAGCAATACATCAAAAAGACCAAACAGCATGATCAAATGGGATGTATTCCAGGAATGCAAGTTTGGTACAGCATTCACAAATCAATAAATGTGATATACCACACAAACAAAATGAGGATAAAAATCACATGATCACATCAATAAATGCAGACAAGGCATTTGATAAAATCCAGCACCCATTTATGATAAAAACTCTCAGGACAGTGGGATTAGAGGGGGCATACCTAAACATAATTAAGACCATATATGCAAACCCACTGCCAGCATCATACTCAGTGGGCAAAAATTACAAGCATTCCACTTAAGATGGAGAAGAAGATAGGGTGTCCACCCTCACCTCTCTTATTCAACATAGTACTGAAAGTCCTACTGATAGCAATCAGATAAGAAGAAATAAAAGGCATTCAAATTGGAAAGAAAGAAGTAAAACTGTATTTATTTGCAGGTGACATGATACTATACATAAGGGGTGTTCAACTTTTTGGTGTTTCTGGATCACACTGGAAGAAGAGTTGTCTTGAGCCACACATTAAATACTTTGTAACATATAATCACAGAAATATCTCATAATGTTAATTAGATTTACGATATTTCGTTGGGCTGCATTCATGGCCACTCTGAGCCATATGTGGCCTCCTGGCCACCCCTGCTATACATACAGAACCCTAAAGATCCCACCAAGAAACTACTAGAACTGATAAATGAATTCAGAAAAGTACCTGGATACAAAATTAATATCCAGAAATCAGTTGAATTATTATGTGCCAATAACAAACTAACAGAAAGGGAAATTAATAAAACAATCCCACTTATAATTGCCTCAAAAAGAATAAAATACCTAGGAATAAATCTAACCAAGGATGTGAAAGACCTGTACTCAGAAAATTATAAGATACTGAAGAAAGAAACTGAAGAAGATACAAATAAGTGGAAGCACATACTGTGTTCATGGATAGAAATAATTAACATAATTAAAATGCCCAGCCTACCCAAAGCAATCTAACAATTCACAAAAATTCCTATTAAGATTCCAAAGATATATTTCATAGAACTAGAACAAATATTTTAAAAAATTATATGGAATCACTCTTTATATAGTGATCCTGAGAAAGAAGAAAAAAGTTGGAGGAATCATACTACCTGATATCAAACTATACTATAAGGCCATAAGAATCAAAACAGCATGTTACTGGAATAAAAACTGATTCACAGATCAGTGGAACAGAATAGAGAGCCCAGAAATAAACCCACATATTTATAGTCAATTAATATTCAACAGAGGAAGCCAGCACATGAAATGTGCTAAAAATAGTCTATCCAATAAATGGTATTGGGAAAATGAAAGTAGACCACCTTATACCACACAGAGGAATAAATTCAAAATGGAATAAAGACTTAAATGTTAGACCCAAAACCATAAAAATCCTAGAAGAAAACATAAACAGTAAAATCTCAGACACTGCATGTGACAGTATTTTTTTCTGATATATCCCCTCAGGCAAGGAAAATAGAAGAAAAAAAATAAATAAATGGGACTTCATCAAACTGAAAAGTTTTGCACAGAAAAGGAAACCATAAACACAATAAAAAGACAACCCAGAGAATGGGAGAACATATTCTCTGATATACTGATAGGGGGTTAATTTTGAACATTCATAAAGAACTTATAAAACTCAACACCAAAAAGCAAACAAACAAATCAATTAAAAAATGGGCAAAATACCTAAATAGACACTTCTCCAAAGAGAACATACAGATGGCCAATAGATATGAGAAAAGATGTTCATCACTAATCATCAGAGAAATATAAATTAAAACCACAATGAGATACCATCTCATACCCATCAGAATGGCTATCATCAATAAATCAACAAACAACAAGTGCTAACCAGGATGTGGAGAAAGGAGAACACTTCTGCACTGTTGAGGGAATGCAGATTTGTGCAACCACTGTGGAAAGCAGTATGGAGATATCTCAAAAAAGTAAAAATAGATCTGCCTTTCCACCCAGCTATCCCACTTCTGGGAATATATCTGAAAGAAGCCAAAACACTAATTTGAAAGAACATAAGCACCCCTAGGTTCATTGCAGCATTATTTAAAATCGCCAAGATATGGACGCAGCCCAAGTGTCCATGAGTGGATAAGTGCATAACACAATTATGGTATATATATATATATATATATATATATATATATATACACACACACACACAATGGAATATTACCCAGCCATAAAAAAGAGAAAATTTTACCTTTTGCAAAAGCATGGATGGACCTGGAGAATATTATGCTAAGTAAAATAGGCCAGTCAGAGAAGACAAATAACATGATCTCACTCATATATGGAGTCTAATGAACAAACTGACCTAACAAGCAAAACACAGACGGACTCATAGATGGAAAGCAGGCTAACCGCTATGGGCATGGTTAGTAATGGGGTGACTGAGCAAATAGGAAAAAAAGGACTCATGGACATGGAAAACAGTGGGATGATTGCAGGGGAAGGGGGCTTAAGGGGGATAAGTGGTAACGGAAAAAAAATTAAAAATGGTAAGATAAGTGCTGTGTCAGAGGAGAAACTGAAACAAAAAAAGCATAATAAAAATATTATTAGATTTTTATACTTGTCACTTGTGCAATATACTATTTTATTTAAATGATAGCAATTATGTAACAGAAAAATAAATAAGAGATATGTGATTTTAAATGTTTATATTTTATGTAAAGAAAAACATGCATGCATCAATAATTATATGTTATGTCATATATAGGACATCATACATATCTATCTATATATATAGAGAGAGAGAGACTGGCATAGTATGACTGTGATCTAGGTTAGTTCTCTAAAAAGCTGATCACACTTGTATTTGCATCTGAAGTGAAAGAGATTAATCTGGGCTAAAAATAAGTGTTTGGAAGTATAAAATAGTCATATCCACCATGTTCTACTTGTTAAATGCTCACACTACAACATCACACTATATTATACTAATTTGTATCCCCACTAAACAGTGAATGTCCTGAGGAGAAGTACTCTAACATAATTCCTTTTGTTTCTCAGCACCTAGTAGAGTGTCTGGCATATAACAGGCTCACTATAATTATATATGTGAAACTATAGTTATAAAAATTTAAAGAGTTTTTAATAATATTAACTTGTTACATTTGGTAGAAATATTGTATATATGAAAGAGTAATGAAAATAAGAATTGCAGCAGCACAACTTTTTATTTAAAAGGTGAATATTCCACTTGAAATAAAATCAACTTTAGATATAGTTCTCTTGGAAAGACAAATATAAAAAGATGTTTCAAGGACAAGAAAGCACTTCATATATACACAAGTATGAAATTAATACCATGTTAAGTTAACAAGGGACCACATGTCAAATTTGCAAGGAAATGTTACAGATTTATTTCAGTTACATTAGGAAATATGGCCACTTGTGTAAAGATAATTTTCAGCATCAAGTCCTAAATGAATTGTTGCCAAGTAGGTTAATATGGTTTAAAGTTGCTATCTTTGAAATTTATATTAATAACTACAGGCAAAACACTTATGGAATTAAGCAGGAAATATCTAACAACTGACTTGTCTACATCAAGCTAAACCATTGATGACTTGACATTCTTTCCTTCTAAAATTTTACTTAGCACTTAATGACTGACTTCATTTCCTACATGAATAATTCTATTTCTTAAAAAGAAAACTATTTCAAGTTTGTCTTTTGAAATATAACATTCTTAGAGAAGAGATAAGTAGTGATTTAAATAATTTCAGTTTCAAGGATAGATTCTAATAATACAAAAATTACCATTTCTATAAGAAATAGTGCAATAAAATTTAAATATTTATTACATTTAAATTATTTTATGGATTTTACATTAATTAATTGCATGATATAGTACAAAGCAAAAATAGGCCAATGATTTCATTAAAATGTGTATTAAAAGAAATACAGAAATACCCTGGAGATAGTAGGGGTTCAGTTCTAGACCACTGCAACAGAGTAATATCACAATAAGGCAAGTCACAAATTTTTGTTTTTCCCAGTGCATATAAAATTATGTTGTGTGTTATATATGCATGCATATATGTATATAGCAAAAGTTATATATACTGTAGTCTATTAACTGTGTAATATCATTGTGTCTAAAAAATGTATGTATTTTATTACTAAAAGTAGTAACCAGTCTGAGCCTTCTGCAAGTTGTGATCTTTTTGCTGGTGGAGGATCTAGCCCTAATAACATCAAAGATCACTGATAAAGGATTCCTATAACAAATGTAATAATAATGTAAAAGTTTGAAATATTGAGAGAATTACCAAAATGTTGATAGGGGCTTAAGACTTGGGAAAATTTAGCTTAAGGTAAATAGTCATAAATCTAGCAAGTAATGTGTATGTTAAGTTTTTGTTTCAGTAACTACAGACAAGGCCCATCCTGGCACCTGAGAATAAGCAGCTGACCTCCTGGAGACATCTGTACCAGGAAGAAGCAAGCGACCACCCTTCCCCTCTGGGAGGCAACAGTTGAATTTCAAAGGCTTTCGCTGACACCTTGTTTGCCCTCCCCCAACTCCCTTATAAGAGATCTGGCTGGGAAAGAAAGAGTAAGATGGTTTGTTAGGGTATGAACCCTCCATCTTCTTGGATCGCTGGCCATCTGAATAAAGTGCCTATCAAAGATTCAATCACTGTCATTGCTTATTGGATTTGGTAGTGACAGGCGACCCGAACGTCGGTGCCGTCCGGTTACATAGTGACACAGAGACATGAAGTGAGTTGCTGGAAAATGACTTCAATAGACTTGATTGATGCAAGGTTGCCACAAATCTCAATTAAAAAAAAATCTGCTAAGTATAGTACAACAAGGTATACTTGTAGATTGAATCTTTTCCTAACAAAGCTAATATCTTGCTGAGTAGATTAACATGAAAACCATCGTTTAGATGAAATTACATCATGGAGGAGGTACTTAAGGACAGTTAAAAGTACCTCAAGAGCTTTGCCCTAAGTGTTCTTCTCTGTTTTTCCCTTGTGTGGGCTTAATAACATCAGCAAGACACTACTATTATCCAGTGAGTTAGAAATGCACAGCTCCTGAGTGAGTGCTATCAGACTGTTTATGACACTAGGTTTTCTTTTTCCTTTGAATCGCTGCTATTAGATAATTTAACTTCCTTTTAAAAATTAGTATTTTGCCCTAAGCAAAGGATGCTCCTTAAGAAAAATAAAATAGTAGAGGGTAAATTCTGGGATAAATCATGTTTATTAAGGAGTTTAGAGAGAACCTTCTGAAAGAAAAATAAATATTGTGATAACTGCCTCTTCTTTAGTCTAAGGAGACCCAGGGAGGGATAGCAAATCTCAGGCAGCACAAAATGCCTCTAACAGGCTCCAGCTTCGAGCCATTCACCAATATGTGATTTGTAATTACTTGTGCAGTTTGTCTCCGTATAACACAATCACATCTAATTGACCAGAAAATTTTGGTTATATTGTACTAAGCTGTGGCTAAATTTTTACTGTTATTATTCTGGTTTCTTTGTGAACATCTCAACTTTACTGCATCATTAAACCTTAAATTAGATTTTGATAATAAGAATATTTTGTAAAATTTTTCAAACAACTATAATATTCACATAGGAGCTATAGTATTCTTAATGCCACTGTCTTATCTTCTTAAAACATTTAATTCACACACATTCTTTCTGGGTTATTAAAAACAATGGCACTTTGATTTCAATTAAATACTTCATTTGAAAGCCATGACTAATAAATGCCAAATGCTAAAGGTGAACTTATGTTAAGTGCATATCAGTGCATCTTTTGTAGCATGAAAAGAATTTAAGACAGGGTTCTTAGTTTCAGAATTGCTGATGAGGGCTGATGAGGTGTACATACAAGAAATGTGACAATTAACTACCTCAATTTAGAAACTTCCATTACTTTATTTTCATGTTGGGAATGTGGGCTAAGCAATAGATTTCATTTCCTATCACTGATTCTCTAAAAGTAGGAAAATTAGAAATAATTGAGTTTGTTGTTTAAATGTCTACTTTGTCCATACATTCTATGTGTTACCAAAGCAATGAAGATCCAAAGCATTTTGGTGACTGTCCGAAAAAACATACTGGAATTATGGAGGGGTCTCCCCTTGTAGTACAACAGGCTTCTCCTGCTAGTTGAGAACCCATCTGTATCAGTGTAGCAGCCGGCATTGTTTTGAGAAGCTGTGCTTGGCTTGAGTGAATTTCTTTTTAAGACTCTCAATCCTTTTGCCCATTTCAAGATAACACACCTGCCCACAGTGTGCTGAGTGTTCAGTAGTTTTTGACCAAAGAACGGAATGACCCCCATGCCCCACCCTCCCTATTCACCCAATCTGGCCTCAAGCAACATTTTTTTGTTTGTTTTCCCAGATGAAAAAAATCCTCAAAGGAAAATGTTTTGTCCATATGAAAAAGGTGAAACAAAAAAAGGCAGGAGCACTTAAAATATATCAAAATCGAGTTCAAAAACTGTTTTTGAGCAGTGGGAAAAAAAATCTTGATAGGTGTATTGCATCAAATGGAGAGTACTTTGAAGGTGACTAAAGTTTAATTATGTAAGAATACATAATTTTTTATAAATAAATCCTGGGTTTTGGGGGTCCCCCCTCATATGACTAACAAATAAAGAAACTGTGTAGTCAGTCACACTGGTAATTTTTTTAAATAAAATGCTTCCATAGAACATGATAATAGAACATAAATAGAATCATAACAAAGCCTCCCTGTGTGGCTTACCTTAAATTATACCAGGTGACAGTTTCTTTTTTTTTTTTTTCAGTTTAAATAGAGAGCCGAAACTTGTTTTTAATGTCAGATATTGTGGGTAAATAAAAAAACAGATTTAATGAGGCCTAGGAAGATTGAGCATTAACATCCAGGTACCTTAGTTTGTCTTGGCTATCAAAGAAGTAGGCAGCAAGTACTTAAAAACATTACAACAAGGATGAACTATAAAGTCTAGTGCAAAAGCTTCTTAAAACATTATGTTGTATTATATATCTTAAGGCAGTAACAGTTTCTGTTAACACATGAAAAAATTACCTAAACGATATAGGAAAAGTATGTGTGACACTATATACGCATTCTGTAAACTTAACATACCTGAAATAACTTGAATCTATCTACAAATGCATATAATCACAAAATGAAAAACTATAGAAGTACGCCTGACTGGAGTAGCTCAGTGGATTGAGCGTGGGCTGCAAACCAAAGTGTCTCAGGTTCGATTCCCAGTCAGGGTACAGGCTTGGGTTGCAGTCCATGACCCCCAGCAACCACACATTGGTGTTTCTCCCTCTCTCTCTCTCTCTATCTCTCTCTCTCTCTCTCTCTCTCTCTCTCTCTCTCCCCCTCCCTTCCCTCTCTAAAAAATAAATAAATAAAATCTTTTAAAAAACTATAGAAGTAATTAAGAAAAAAGCTAATGGAAGGACGTAACTAAAGGCATAAAAATTTTAGGTCCTTCTAATTTTTTTTCCTTAACCACTGGGAAAATACACATGGCTCTCTACAGTCATGAGTTCAATTATCTAGTCAACATAAATTCTGATTTAAATTGAGCCAAAGAGAATAGATAAGACCCCCAGAGTATATTGCCTTGGCCCCCTTCCCATCTTCCACTAGGCTCATTGCCTAATTGCCATTAGCATCTGATAAAATGCACTTATTTTCTCAGCTAAAATATCTCTTTGAAAGTCAGTAAAAGGTGATAAAAAGAAATTAGTATATGTCATCACTATAAAAAGAAAAATAAAGAGTAAAAATGAATGGAGCTAAAAATTATCAGAAAATATACTTATTAAAACAACCACTTTTAATTTTTTCTATATAAAATAACATTTGTATTAACACTTTAGGTAAATATTAATCAAAAACCTAAAACTTTTCATTTTAAATGTCTTTATTTTTTGTAGAATCATAAAAGTAGTCCCAAACAGATGTTACATCTTTCTTTTTACTATTTACGTATTTTTTTAAACTGAAAGTACCCATTAAGAGAGAAATTACTAACCAGTGCTTTATAGGGTCGGTTTTATTTTTAAATTATTGTTCTAGGTTCAAAGTTCTCATTTTAGGTCAATTAATGAAAAAAAAGCTCAGAAAAAAATTTTACACTGATTCTTAGAATTCATTCAATCCAAAGGCCAAGTTCAGTCCCCCACTTCAGACAATTCACTTCTTTGTCCAGGTTTAAACTGAATCTGAATGGTTTTGGATGGGGCACAGGTCTTACCTTACAGACCCACCAATCCCTCCTCTCTCGCACCCAGACTTCACAGATTTGCATTGCAAGCCTAATCTTCAAAGCACATAAATTTCTCACTCTTCTCTGATTTAATCTAATTCTTTTAACTCAAAATCAAGGGAATACTCAAAAGGTGAAATGATGCATCCTTGTTCTTAAAGTGAGTTAGTGGCCATGCTGGATGTGCTCAGAGCTCTTAGTTCTTGGGTCTATTCTGTCACTGAGGCCTTTGCATCATCCAGGCCACGAAAAGTTTTATACACAGTAACCTGAACCAGCATTTGAATATTGACAGCAGCTAGTGCTCCACAGAGCAATGAGTTCTGATCACATACTAGCAGCACACCCTCCCTCCCCAAACTGGAGTGCTCCAAGGAGTTATAAACTCTTTTCGGAACACGCCTTTAAAATCTAATGCCTAAATGGGAGTTCACAGTCTATGTGTGGTCATATACAAACAGATATTACAAAAGGTTAACAAATATGTGTTAATTTGGAATAAATAAGCTGTGCTGTATCATAGCACAAACTGCACTGTTGCCATTTTTAAATAAAATCACTGGACCAAGCTAAACTAAAATGTGAGACTAAATGGATTACATATAATAAAATGTATAATGGTATAAAAACAAATTGATACCACAAAAGCAAGAAAATTGTACCAACTGCAACAGCCACATGGACATTAAACTAGTTGGATAATACGCTGCAAAGAAAATGGGCTAAATCCCATGAAGTAAAAGATGAATAGAATTTGGAAAACATACGCCTTTGCAACAGAATAACGCTTGCATTTTCCTTTTCTTTTTCAAAATTAGCAGCTATTGGCACGTTATAGAGTTATGCCAAATCACCATATTAAAAGTTGATTCAAGAGTAAAAGTCTTACATTCTAATTAAAGTAATTAGGTCTTACCTCAATTGAATGATACTAGGGCAACCAGAGGGTCTTTGCAGGTTATCAGACTCTTACAAGCTGGACCCAGGGCTCTTCATCCAGGTGCCTAACAGTCAAAGCCCATTTCCTGTTCATAAATCAAACAAGAGAGGTGATCAATTTAAATTGGGAACTGTATTAGATAATTTATCAGTTGGCTCCTGAATTTATCCTTGAGTTAATGCTTTTCAGATTTACTTTATCAGTTCTCCTTTTTTATTGTAAGCACCTGCATTTCTTTTTTCTTCTTTAGAAGTCAAGAATATATAAATAGACATTTTTTTAAAAAGCACAGCATTTTATTTCAAGGACAAATGTATACACAAACACACAAATACTTTCCTCTCTTACTCTCATGTGTACATATATATATATTTGTACTTTAATTTAGCTAGCCTAAATGGCAACCCACTTTGTGCCATGCACCACTAAACACAATAACAGATAAAGAAGGAGACAGATAATTGGACACAAAATTACTTATGACCTCTTTGGGGAGAAACAACTAACCAAAGAAAGAAATATGTAGTAGAACAGTATGTCCAGATCTGAAAGGCTGGCACTTCTGTGGAACATGTGTGTGACCTTGGGTAATTTCTGTAACTTTTTAAATATAATTCATTCAGTTTAAAATTAGGATTAGAAAATAGGTTAAACTATTGTGAAAATCAGAGACTTTGCATATAATGTGCCCAGCACATTCCCTAATATTCCCTATGTAATATGTACTAATATTCCTTAATATGTAATAATTAATTGAGACTATTATGAAGTATTTTAGGACACTGACGAACTTTCTCTATTATTTTATATCTTCTATGACAAGATTGGTCATTTGATATTTCATATTTATGGGATAGGATAAGTAATAATGCAGTATCACAAGCTTGTGATTAGGAAAAAATTCTTGCCCCTCTGTTAGGTTAGTTTACTTTCTCTTTACATTTCTATTTTTCTTCCTCATTTCAAAGTCAAACATCTTTATCAAACTTTATATAATAGGAATAATAACATGCCACAAAATGCTCAATCACCAAAATATAGAGTAAAATACTATTTCTAAATTTTAATCTTAAATTGTTCTGATTTCAAGAAGAAAAAGTTTAAGTTATATCCTGTATGTTCATCCAGTTTGGAAGTCCCAAACAACTCTTCTTTCTTTTCTCATAAATTCCAGAGTTTCTTGGTAAGAGTCACCTAACTTTATTAGTACATAAATTACAAGCTTTCTGGACTAATTTATCATCGAGTAAAAGTCCTTGGTTCCAGGCTAGTGACATTACATCATTAGTATGGGCACATATACACGTGCACTCACACACACAGTTCAGGACATCTTAGGATATTTCATTTGTGGGGAATACAAATAATATGAAATGGGGAGGATTAAGTTCACTAGTCAATTCTCAACTTTTCTTTAAAAGTGCCTCAAGATTCTACTTATTGGCAAGGTTGTTCAAGAAATCAATTGTTGTCTCAGTACAAGTGTAGACTTCTTCTCTCCCTCAGCACTGAAAATAATGAAGGATCCACAACAAAAATGATAAAGACATGCTCACAATGATTCTTGCCTCTTCCAACTATGAATCACAGGAAATCTAAGTTACATGGGATTTTTCTCATACCCTTTCTCTTGGTATTTAACAGGATAAAAATAGCCTGTTGCCATATGCATCCCTCCATTTGATTAAAAATCAAACTGAGAGAAAACATCAGCCACCACTCCCCCCACAAAAAAACTGTAGCGATTGGGTTAGAGAGCTGAAAATTCATATGTCATCTTGTGTAATATAGTGCCTTTGACTATCCCTTGTTGAATCTAACCCCAAATTCAAAATTTTATTTACTAAATGAAATGAACTCTAGTTTTAAGCATTAAGGTACATTATTCAAGATATTATTTTTTCAGGTTCTTATGGAAACTTGGCTGAATTAGTAGTTCCTAATGGACCTTTCAAGTATTACTTAATGTGAGAACACTGAAACTAGAATGAAGCATAAAGACTGTCATTCTATGCAGCAGAGAGAAAGAAGGAGCTCCTACCCTTTGGGACAGCATGGATGGAACTGGAGAACATTATGCTAAGTAAAATGAGCCAGGCAGTAAAGGTCAAATACCATATGATCTCACCTTTAACTGGAACCTAATCAACAAAAGAAAAATGCAAACAAAATATAACCAGAGACATTGAAATTAAGAACAATCTAACAATAACCAGAGGGGAGGCGGAGGGGACAGAGGGGAGAAGGGTTTTCAGAACTACTTACTATAAAGGATGCATGGACAAAACCAAGGGGGAGGGTGGAAGCATGGGAGGGAGGTGGGTTTGGCTGGGGTGGGGGAAGAAGTAGTGGGGAGAAAATGCAGACAACTTTAATTGAACAACAATAAAGTAATTTAAAAAAAAAGACGATCTCATTCAAATGTTCATGCAAACATCTACCATCATCTCCCACTAAATGTTTTATTAAATAATAGATTTCACCCATAACATATATCCAAATTTCCAGGAATGAAGTCTCAGAAGTGAAAAACCCTACTTGTCTATTGAGAATTTTTCTCTATTCAGAGTCTTTTAAATGGTATACACATATTAGAAAGAGAAAATGGTTCAAGTCTATGGAATTGACTTTAGTTCTAATGGTGGCTTGATACAAATATATTAAAACACAAATTTTGGAATTTCTTAAGCAGAATATACAAAAGCAAACTAACAAACAAATAAACAAGCAAAAGAACAACACAACAAAAGCTGTATTTCAATTTAGCAAGTTCCTATGGTATTAATGTGATATTATTAATGATTATTGTTTTGCATGGTTATCATTTACTAACTTGTAGAAAATGATTTCTGCTACCACAGTTGTCTTTAAGGCACCTACTGATCAAGAGCTAATAAAAATTCCTTGTTGTCAATCTCATAAATTTCCTTCTCAGTTTAAATAACTCCCATTGAAAGCCCGCCATGAGCTAAGCATATCAACTCCAAATACTTATGTATGGCTTTGAGGTTCTTTAATATCTTGATATACCTCTTACATTTTTGAAAGCAATAACTATGCCTTGGTTTGTGGTGCCCTCAGGACCCATCACTGTTTTAAGAATATGCTCAGTACATGATAATTAAAGGGCACCTGTGACTACGAACATTTCCACTCGCTTCCATTCACAGAGCTCACTGCCCATTGGAAGAACATGCTGAATGTTTCCTTAATGCCTTTTCTCTAGCTGGTCCTCCTTGATAATTCATGCAGTCTGCTCTTTTTCACTTAGTGTCTACTTATTTTCCCAGATTCACTTATATCATGCAATCTATTATAGCCTAGACATTTACTTTCTCTCTGTTTTAACACTATACTAAACTAAACAATAATCTTGGGAAGAAGAGAAGAAATACTATATTTGTACTTCTTATAAATACCTCACAGCTCCTAGCTCAATACTGGACACATAGTTGGTGGCTACCACAGAGGATACAGATGCTTTGTGAGCTAGGAAAAGATACACATCCCAATCTTATGAGTTAGATCAAAGACTGGCAAACTGGCAAATTATGGGCCATGGGCCAAGGGCCAAATTCAGCCTACTGCCTGTTTTGACAAATAAAATTTTACTGGAACATGGCCATGTCCATTTGTTTGTATTATCTATGGCTGCTTTCCTGCTAAAACAACAGAGGTGAATAGTTGCAACAAAGACTGCCTGGCCCACAGGCCTATAATATTTACTATCGACTTCATTACATAAGTTTGTGTGTCAGTGTATGAGATGAATGGTTCTCCAGTGTGGGCCCCAGAAGAAATCTGGCCCATTCACAGTCTTAAGTACTGTGGTTAGACAACACTACATAATCTTGTTCTAAAATTGTGGAGCTTGGATTGACTGTACCAGCATCACCTGGGAAGTTTTTAGAAATGCAAAAATCTAAGGCTCCATCCCAGACTACAGATCAGAAATTCTGCAGATGGGAATCAGTAATCTGTTTTTTGACCAGCTCTCCATGTGATTCTAATGCACACTAAAATTTGAGAACTACTGAATCACATGTAATGATTTGGCTTTGGTGAGGCAGATACAGTTTTTTCAACTGCTACTAGTGTGTACAGAGATTCTAAGTAATAAAAACAAATCAATTATGTCTCACCTGCCTGGAAATGTAACACCTGGGGTGTACACTAAGAGGCAGGGTTACTTTGATGTGAGAATTACTATAACACTTTCAGTAAATGCTAATATAGCCACCAGCTGTCTATCCAAAAGAAAAGACAACATACCAAGTACCAAAGTGTAAAATCTATCCCAAAATAGATTGAAATAGCAAAGCAATATAGCAGATAAGCTCTGGTTTGTACAGGACTGCCTGTCAGGACAAACCTTTGCACAATGATTCCCAGCAGGGACAAGGAGAAGTGAACTGCCACTCAGTATGGAACTCTGCTAATCAAGGATTTGTTCCAACATGCATATTCCATTTCTAAGTCTCACATGTGGCCAAATAGCACTTTCCATGACAGTGTGTGGGTAGAAATAAGGAATAATCACCACCAAGCCTTTCAGAAAAAAATATAATTGCATTGTACAACATAGACAATTTTCACAAAACACCATGTTTAAAATTTACAATAAATCTAGCTTCTTCATTGTTTCTTTCTAAAACTAGACTGGCACCAGAAGCATGACTATGATATCAAAGACTTAGAATGTACGAAAACATGGCAAGGTATTGATACAAGATGAGAGTGATAAAGTTCTGGGAAGAACCTTACCTCAATGTATTTTATTTAATTATATTTAATGTTGAAATCTTAGCAACTATATCCAGAAACAACAGTAAAGTTATTTAACTTATTGAAGTGTCTCTATGTAAAGGTTAAAAGAAACATATGTCAATCAATAAGAATAAACTATTGACTGATAGCCTCTAGAAAGTTCACATTATTTTCTAGTCATAAAAAATCATTATGTTTCCGCCCAACACTATAACCACTATTTCCCTTTTGAAAATGGCACATAGATTCAATAAGCCCAAAATATATAAAACATTTTATTCAATATCCATTTAAGAGTGCTTTGGCTTTAACATATGTCTATGGAAACTAGAAAAAGTATTTAGATATGCTATATAACAAAAAATTGGGAATATGGACCTTGATTTCTTATGAATTTAGTAAATGATTGACCACTGTTGAGATAATGTTAGAATTTCAATTCAGACTTAAATTTTCAAAATTTAAATCAAAGTTTAATGAATATATAATTTGGTATACTTAAGCATAACACAGTCCCATTCAAAGACAAACAATATATAATTCTCTCTATATATCGGAACTACCACCCCATGAAAAGATAGAAACTATGCTTCACTCAGCATTCACAGGAGATATAATACCTATCTAGAAGGCAAGTGAATCACAGATAACATGAAACAAGGAAAAAGCAGAAGCTGAATATGTTACAAAGTAATTAAGAGTAATGCTCTAAAATTTTAAGGAGGGGAAAATTAGGCCAAATGTTAAAAACCTTTCAAAGGAAGTCCATTAGCCTCTAGAATCAAACTCTAGCTGAATTTTCTTCAATTGAGTCATTTAAAATTAGACAAGAGCCTGACTTTGCCAAAATACCACAGGGAATTTTTCAAAGGAAGGACTAGTGAGATCTACTAAATGAATTATTTTTAACTCATCTTTTACATATCTAACTGCCATGATTTCACACACATTAAAAATAGTGAGAAATGAAAATGCTCTGGAGATTTCATTCTATTACTATGGCATATCAATTTACTTTTTTTTCAAAACAAGAGAAAGATGAATGGAATAAAAAATAATTAAGAGATAAACTACTCAAACATTTCACTCAAAATGGTTAATTCAAACAAAGGATATATTAAAAGATAGTATATTTACTTATAAAAGCTGCATAGTTAATACCATATTTAATTACTAGCGATGTCCCAGTATGATGATTAATAGGAGTTGTTAATACATAAGCACTAAATGAATGAATAAGTGAATTTCTCCCCTCTGGAGACTGTCTCCTCTAGGGTTTATATTCTTGAGACACAGGCTTATTATGGTCATTAATTACTGAGAACCAAGCCAGACTGCCTGTAGCTGTGTGTCCTGGAACAAGGTACTTAGCCTCACTGTGCCTCAGTCCCCTCATCTGAAAAATAAGGAGGGATCATAATAGTAGTAGTGGCCTCCTGGGGTTTTTCTAAGTTCTAATGAGTTAAAAGTAGTAAAGCAGAGAACCTGTTTGATAATAATCACTCAGTAATGGTGAGCTACCATTAATAACTTATATTAATGCATACGGTGGTCAACAGGGTAGGAGAATTCAGGAAATTAGTCTAGAAAATGTCAGAAAAGTTGGAGTGATAAACCACAGATTCTTAGTACATGACCTACTTACTAATACATTACTAAAAATCAGTCAGTGCATTCAGAAAATTGACTGGAAATAAGTACTTATTCTTCCCCAAGTTAAGCCTGATATTTTATTCCCAGGCTATGTGTCAGTTTATGGACAATCACTTAGCCTTAGCCTTCTAGGTTTTGTGCTGGATATCAAGTTCTTGACCTCAGGAAGGCAGGTTATTAATAAAACTCTAGGCTACTTGGTTTTCTGGATTTCACACTTATGATGCGGCTACCCTGGTAGCTGTTCATAGATATAAACTCATATCTGTAGCTTTAGGGATAACTGTACCTTGGTCAATCGAATAAAAATGATAATAGATGTAAGTGTTAAGCCAATCCCTCTGGATTTCAATTCCAGCTAAGCCATAACCTCTATGATCTCAGGCAAGTTACTTAACCTTTAGGCTCTTCATCTGTAAAATGAAAAAATCATATGTTATTCCATTTCATAGTGTTATATAAAAGATTACCTATAAGGTAATTCATGAAAAATGCTTACAAGTACCCTGCAGAGAGATTATCAGATTCAAATCCTAGCCCTGATATTTATTAGCTGTGTGTTCTAGAGTTCCTTACTTAGACTCACTTTGCCTTATACATGCATAGAAAAAAGCTAGCTATTGCTACCTTTAATGGCCATATATACATTTATATATGCATAGAAATATGTAAATATAAATATATATGGCTATATGTATATGAATATATATAATTTATACAACCATTGTATATAACATGATGATTTTTAGTAAATTTATGCAATAATGCAACCATCACCTTAATCCAATTTTAGAATATTTCTTCATTTCAAAAAGCTTCTTTATGCTATTTTGTAGTCAACTCCCACTCCCAATCCCAGCCCCAGGCAACCACTAATTAGCTTTTGTCTCTATAGATTGGTCATTTTTTGATATGTGATATTGTAATCATATAATACATACATGGACTTTGTTTCTGGTATCTCTCACTTAGCCTAATATATTTGAGGTTCAGCGTCTCATAGCATGTATCAGCACTCCATTTATTTTTTTTAATGAAAAATAATATTCCACTGTATGCATGTACCTGTTGTAGGAATTTGTACATATTCCTACAATAATGAAAGATCTTAAGATTATTTCCTTTCTTGGCGGGTCTTGAAGATTATGTTTGATTTTATGACAGTCTTTAACTCTTAAATAAATAGTAGCCTTTGATGTTTCATCTCTTCACCTGTTAATTAAGACTATAACTACACTAGTGAAAATAAAATGAATACATTTTCAGACAATATGTTTCATGATGTAGATCTTTTTTCTATTTTCTCTAATTATCACTGCCATTTTAAATTTGTAATTAATTTCTTCCCTTTCAAGCCCTGTCACAAGTCATTATCCCACTTATGTTTTCCATGGCTCCTTGGTACAATTCATATTCCTTATAAATTTCTGAATAATATTAATGTAAGCAAATAGAATGGACAAAGGGGGATATCAGGGATTCTAGACCTGAAAAACACTGATAGTGAATGATCAACTCTTTTGAGTGTATACAGAAAAAAAAAAGGGGCTTTAAGAAACTTCAACTTTTAAAATGAGATAATAGGAGGATCCATGAGGGAGGCAAGTAAAAGAAGTGGGAAATATATCAGAAGCAAATAGGGTCACAGTGCAAAGGGGTGAAGAGTCTCAACAATGTACATAAGTTTAGGTAACACATGAGGTCAAATAAGAACAGAGCTTGGAGAATGTCCAGTGGCTCCAAGGAAGGAATGTGCTTGAGACATTTGAAGCAGGCAATGAAAATGAACAAAGCAGTAACTGCACATGAAGCAATAGGGCTGCAAGGACTGTGGTGAAGAGAGTTGCAGCAAGAGTTATCAGCTCCAGCAGAATGTTGCCATGTGGGATAAGCCCAGAAATGTCAGTTCTTCTTCAAAGAACCAAATTAAATTTGGGAAATGTCTAAATTTTTAAATGTTTTGAACAAAAATATTTTAAAAACCACAATGTGTATACAAATAATTACACCAAGTAGGAAATTTTTTTCAGACACACATGGCTGATTCAACATTCAAAAACCAATTAGTGCAATCATCACATCAACAGTCTAGAGAAGAAAAGTAGAATAGAAGATAGGGTAGAATAGAAGATATCAACAGATGCATAAAAGTATATATCAAAACACAACACCTAATCATGATAAACTGCTAAGTAAATTAAGAATAAATGAGAACTTTGTCAATTTGACATACATTTCCAAAATCCTATACTTAACATGCTTAATGGTGAGAAACTAAACATTTTCCCTCTGATCAGAAACAAGGCAAAAATGTCCCCTCTCACCACTCCTTTTCAACATTGTACTGGAAGAGCTAGTTAATGCAATAAGACAGGAAAAGGAAATAACAGGTATCCAGACTGGATATGAAGAAATAGAATTATTTTGTTCACAGATGACATGACTGTCCATGTAGAAAATCTTTCAAAAAATTAACAAACATCTCATGGAACTAATAAGCAATTACAGCAAGGATCATACACAAGGTGAATATACAAAAATCAATTGCTTTCCTGTATGTGATCAATGAAAAACCAAAATTTAAAATACAAAATCATTCACATTAGCACCCCTTCAAAATAAATACTTATAAGTAAATCTAACAAAATCTGTACAAGATACATATGAGAAAAACTATAATAGTCTTTGGAACAAAATTAAATAATAAAATGAATAGAGAGATAGTCTATGTTCACAGACAGGAAGATCTAATATTGCCGAGATGCCTGTTTTTCCCAACTTGATCTATTAGATTTGGTGGGATCCAAATCAAAATCTCAACAAGCTGTTTTGTAGCTATTAACAAACTGATTCTAAAGTTCATGTGGAGAGGTAAAAGATACAGAATAGCCAACATAATATTTAAAAAGAATGAAGCTGTAGGCATGATGCTACCCTAATTCAAGACTTACAATAAAAACTACAGTAATCAAGACAGTGCGACATTGATAAAAAAAACAACAGACAAACAGATCAATTAAACAGAATAGAGACCCCAGAAATAAATTCACACAAATATGGTTAACTGATCTTTGACATAGAAGAGGCAATTCAAATGAGATATAATAGTCTTTTCAGCAAATGATGTTATAATTAGATAGTCACATGCAAAAAATTAATATTGATATAGAAATCACAACCTTCACAAAAATTAACTCAGTATCAATCATAGACTTCAATGTAAAATGCAAAAGTATGAAATTCCTAAAATATCACATAAGGGAAATATAAATAATGGTGGGCTTGGCAGTGACTTCTCAGATACAGCACTAAAGGCATGATTCATAAAACAAAAATTGACAAGTTAGATTTCATTAAAATATGAAACATTCTTGCTCTGCAATGTCACTGTCAAGAGAATGAAAAGACAGCCAAAAATCAGGAGAAAAATGTTTGCCAAAAGACTGTTATCTGAAACATACAAAATCTCTTAAAAATGCAATAATTAGAAAACGGACCAACTAAAAAGGTGAGAGGCAAAAGATCTGAAAAGACACCTTACCTTAAAAGATATATAGGTGGAAGTAAACACATAAGCAGATGTGCAACATCATTAGGTAAGTGCAAATTACAACAACAATGAGATAGCGCTACACTTATTAGAATGGCTATAATCTAAAACAGTGGCAACACTGATGAATATGTAGAGCAAAAGGAACTGTCATTCATTGCTGGTGGCAATGTCAATGGTGCAACTATTTTGGAAGACAGAAAGTACCTTTAAAAAACATACTCTTACTATATGACCCAATAATTGTGCTCTTTGGTATTTACTCAAATGAGTTGAAAAGTTATGTGCACACAAAAAATAGCATACAGATTTTCATGCCAGCTTTATTCTTAACTGTCAAAACTCGGAAGCAACTAAGATGCACTTCACTACATGAATACAAGAGTGCATTATTTTATTGCACAACACTTTAGCACTTCATGGATACTATGTTTTTTAACAAATGAGAGGTTGGTGGCAACCGTACATTGAGCAAGTCTTTAAATGCAATTTTTTCCAATAGCATTTGCTCATGTACTATCTGTGTTACATTTTGATTATTCTTACTATATTTTAGACTTAGTCATTCTTACTACATCTGTTATTGTGATCCATTATCAGTGACCTTTGATACTGCTATTGTAATTGTTTTGGGGTGCCATGAACTGTGCTCAGATAACATGGAAAACCTAATAAATACTGTATATGTCCTAACTGTTATACTGACTGGCTGTTCCCCCATCTTTCTCTCTTCTCAGGCCTCCCTACTCCTTGAGACACAATAATAAAATTAAGCTAACTACTAATCCTGCAGTGGCTTCTAAATGTTCAAGTGAAAGAAATAGTGGCATTTGTTTCACTTTAAATCAAAAGCTGGAAATGACTGAGCTTAGTGAGAAGGGCATGTTGAAAGCTGAGATGAGCCAAAGTTAGGCCTCTTGTACCCATTAGCCAACTTGTGAATGCAAAAAAAAGTCCTGGAAGGAAATAGAAGAGTTCTACTCCAACAAACACACAAATGATAAGAAAGTGGAACAGCCTTATTGTTTACATGGAGAAAGTCTTAGTGGCCTGAATAGAAGATCAAAACTGCCATAACATTCCCTTAAACCAAAACTTAATCAAGAGCAAGGCTCTAACTCTCTTCAATTCTGCAAAAGCTAAGAGAAGTGAGAAAGTTGCAGAAGGAAAATTTGAAGCTAACAAAGGCTGGTTTTTGAGGTTTAAGGAAAGAACTTGTCTCCATAACATAAAAGTGCAAGGTGAAGCAGCAAGTCCTGATACATAAGCTAAAGCAAGTCATCTCGAATTTCTACGATAACTAGCGAAGGTGGCTACACAAAACAACAGATTTTCAGTGTAGATGAAATAGCCTTGTACTGGAAGAAGATGCCATCTAGGACTTTTGTAGCTAGAAAAAAAAAAGTCAATGTCTGGCTTCAAAACTTGAAAGTACAGGCTGACTCTTTTGTTAGGGGCTAAGGCAACTGGTGAATTTAAGATGAAGGAATTGCTCATTTACCATTCTGAAAATACTAGGACCCTAACAATTATTCCTGTGCTCTATAAATGGAACAAGAAAGTCAATATGATAACACTTCTGTTTACAACATGGTTTTCAATATTTTAAACCTACTGTTGATACCTACTGCTCAGATAAAAAGATTTATTTCAAAATATAATTGCTCATTGACAGGGAAGCTCATTATCCAATAGCTCTGATAGAAATGTACAAGGAGATTAATGCTATTTTCATGTGTGCTAACACCATAATCATTCTGAAGCCCATGGATCAAGGAGTAATTTTCACTTTCAAATCGTATTATGTAATAAAAACACTTGGTAAGAGTATAACTGCCATAAATAAGGATTCCTTTGATGGATCTAAAGAAAGTAAAATTAAAACCTTCTAGAAAGAACTTACCATTCTAGATGCCATTAAGAACATTTGTGATTCATGGGAACAGATTAAAATATTGACATTGACAGGAGTTTAGGAGAAGTTGATTCTAATCCTTACGAATGACTTTGAGGAGTTCAATATTTCAGTGGAGGAAGTAACTGTGGATGTGGTGGACACAGCAAGAGGAATAGACATGGAGCCTGAAGACGTGACTGAACTGCTGCAATCTCATGACAAAACTTTAATGAATGTGTGGTTACTTCTTAGGGATGAGCAAAGAAAGTATTTTTTGAGATAAAGTCTACTCCAGGCAAAGAAGCTATGACGATCATTAAGATGAAAACAAAGGATGTAGAATATTGTCTAAACTTACTTAATAAAGAAATGAATGGTTTGAGACAGTTGATTCCAATTTTTAAAAAACATTCTGTGGTTAAACGCTATGAAACAGCACTGTATGCTAGAGAATTATTCATGAGAGGAAGAGTAAATCAGTGAGGCAAATTTCATTGTTATTGTATGTTAAGAAATTGCCATGGTGACCCCAACCTTCAGCAACCACAACCCTGATTGGCCAGCAGTCATCAACATCAAGTCAAGACTCTCCAGCAGCAGAAAGATGATGATCTGCTGGAGGCTCACATGATGGTTAGCATTTCTGTAGCAATAAAGTACTTTTAATTAAGGTTTGTACATTTTTAAAAACAGTGCCATTGCACATTTTAATAGACTACAGTATAGTTTAAATACAACTTTTATATGGGAAATCAAAAAATGAATGTAACTCACTTTATTGAGATATTTGCTTTACTGTGGCAGTCTGGAATAAAACCTAAAAAAATATCCTATGTATGCTTGTAAATGAATAAAAGGTGGCATTTCCAGACATTGGAATATTACTCTGCACTAAGAAAGAAGTGAAGTATAAAGCCAAAAAATATATGAATAAACTTTAAATGCATATTACCAACAGACAGAAGCCAATGTCAAGGGTACCTACTTCATGAGTCCGACTACAGGGTCCAGCAGGAGTAATGCCTGCTTGAGTGTGGTTGGTCGGGTAATAATACGGGTGTAATAATTTATAGTTTTTATTCGAACATTTCACCTAAAATGTCACATCATGTGCTTGAGTTGTTATGTTACAGAACTACATGCTTATGATTTTGTAACAAAAGATTCTATAATAAAAAAATGGGTGTTATTTGTGCTGGACCCTGTATATGACACTTTGGAAAGTGAAAAACTAGGGAGACACAGAAAAAATCAGTGATGGCCAGCAGTTTAGGGGGAAGTAGGGATTAACACGTGGAACACACAAAATTATTGACCAGAGAAATTATGTATAATGTTGGATACATGACAATATATCTGTGAAAATCCATAGAATAATACAAATCAGGAACCCTAATACAAACTATCAATTTTGGTTGATGGTGATGTGTGAATGTTGGTTCATCCATTATAACAAATATACATTTGGATGGGGAACTCTCTACTCTCTACTCAATTTTACTAAGAACCTAAAACAGCTCCAAAAAACAAAGTCTAAAAATGTTTAAAATAAATAAAATTAAAACACCATTGAAAGCAGAATAAAACATGTCACTCTCCTGGGTTACAGTTTGTTTAAAGACTATGGTAGGAAATCTGTTTATTACATCATCTTCTATTTCTGATTCTGGAAGGGAAACCTACTGTACTTTTCAGACTATAAGACGCACTGGGCCATAAGACACACCTAAGTTTTAGAGGAAAATAGAAAAAAAATTGAAGCAAAAAATATTTAATAAGATAAATAACATAATATTTCACTAATATAAATGTAAACAGAACTCAAAAGTTTTGCACAACTGTGTGGCTCTGCAGCTGTTACAGCTCCCATCATCCCAACCTGTCCAAGCACGATAGGAGTCGTAATTTTGCATCAGCTGCAGGGCCACATTGACCGGTGACCCTGCAGTGGAAGTTGCCTATTTTAATGTTAATGGGGGACACACCAGTTACATGATGGAGGCACGTGCAAGTGCTGCAGGCTTTCTTCCCCTAAGGTGCCTACACGGCCTGTGCCCTCTTCCCTAGCACTACAATATGCCATGGCAGGGACTCTGCTGTGCCTCTCTTGCTCCCCACTGCTAGGACACACCCTCCTCTAAGCCCAGGTCTGGCAGCATCACCCGACTCCTGCTGATACCAGCTTCCTGCAGCGGCAACCCTGCTCCTGCCTCCTGTGACCCCGCTCCACCACCGCGCCCTCCCCCGCCACCCCAGTGAGCCAGCTAAGCTACATTTGGACTGTAAGACGCACGCCCATTTTCCTCCCAAATTTGGTGGGGAAAGTGAGTCTTATAGTCTGAAAAATACAGTAAGGGCTAAAAAGTTAGTGTGTAATCATTTCCATACCCTTATCAAAAAGAGCTGTTTTAGAAAGCAGAATTCAAGCATTCACCATCATGTACAACTGATTGAAAAGTAATAATATTTAAAAATTTCTAGAGGTAAAATAGGAGGAAAGAAATAACATTCTTATCATCCAAATCCATCATGCAAACATATATTTAGATACAAACTATACATAGCTTCGAGAACAAAGCCTAAGCAATATTCAAATAAAATATTCAAATAAATTTCAGGGGAGTATGAACTTCCTTTTATTCACTGACTTATCCCTAGAATCTAAAACAGTACCTAGTACAAAAAATACTAAATAAATATTTGGTTAACAAATAAATGAATTATATACTCACTTTAAATAAAATCATTCTGTCTGCATTGTGGATGGGAAAGGGGCCAGCCTGGAGATTAGAGGCACTTGTTAGCAGCCTATTGAACTGTTCAACTGTGAAATAATGAGAGCCTGGAAAAAAGCAATAGCAGTGGAAATGATAGTGCAGCCAGGAAGAGTGTAAACAACAGCATGCACAGAGCAATGAGGATGAGCCACTGACAGCACCAAAAACTGAAGGGCTGGGATGGAAGAGACCAGGAAAGACTGAAAAGCACAATGTTTACTGGAAAAAAAAAAGGAAGATAGAACCAGACAACAGTGCCACAGAAGTTCAGAGGGGACAGATTCAAGACACAGAAAAAATGATATCAAGTGCACAGAGGTCAAGTATTGTGAGCAGAACTGGAATTTAGGATGAGGTGAGTAACACACTCACCTTTTACACAAAGAAAAGGAGAAAAGAAAGAAAAAATTAAGACATATCAAAAAGTCAAGGAATCAAGGTAAATAATATGTAAATGCATCATTTTAAAAAACTAACGTAAAAGTATCCATGTTGAGTAAAATATCAAAATTTTAAAAAGACAGGTTGTTTGTTTTATTACCCTGCATTATTTATTGTGCTTCCTGACAAACCATAAATCCTGGACTTGCAAAGCTTTTATTTTCCCACTGGGCCAGTTTATGGGACTGACAACAGTGTGCCAAGACTTTGGGAAGCATGGGGCTTTTTATTCAGTCATGTTTTTGGATTATAGAGTGTTCGTTAACTTTTTTCACTTGGATGGATCTCTCATACATTCCCACTGGGATTGTAAAATGGTACAACCATTTTGAAAAATAGTTTGGCAGGTTTATTTTTACACTTGATTTTAGCCAAAAGGCCAAGAAGTGATAGGCAGGCTTATTTTTAAATATACACACATTTACTATATGACCCAGCAATCCCAAAGAAATGAAAGCTTATGTCCACACAAAACTCAGACATGACCATTCATACCAGCTTTATTCATCACAGTCATGACCTGGAAACAATCAAAGTGACTTTCAGTGGGTGAAAGATTAAACATATATCCATACTACAGAATACTGCTCAGAAATAAATAGGAATATATTACTGATACACACAACTACTTCAATGTAGCTCAAGGACACGATGCTGAATGGAAAAAGTCAATCTACCAAGATTACATTAAACATATGCTTGAATTTAGAAAATTATGGAGATGGGAAGCAGATTAGTGGTTACCAGGAGTGGGGCAGGTTGGTTGAAGGATGTGGGTATGACAATTAAGGGGTAGCTTAAGAGAGAACTTTGTGGTAATAGAACAGTTCCATCGCATGATTGCAGTGGTGGTTACCCAAATGTACACAAATGATACAATGGTGCAGTACTAAACACACATTGTATCAATGTCAATGTCCTGTTTTGACACTGGGTCACTATACCGTATGTATCTATAGTTATACTACAGTTATATAGCTATAGATACTATAGTTATATAATATGTACATACTGGGGGGAACTAGGTGAAGGGTACATGGGAACTCTGCAAATTCCTGTGAATGTGTAATTATTTCAAAATAAGAACCAAGAAAGTGTTTGTTTGTTACTTAAAGTGTGACTTAAAGTGACTATTATATTTTCTGCTACTTGAAAATAAACAGAAAGGCTGTAAGAAAAAAATATGGGAGGGTATTTTAATAAGCGCACAAGAGGCACACCTTTTTTCCTTTTATGAAGTTTCCAATATGGCTTGGCACAACACTGACTGGGACTTGGAAAGCTTCCTTTCAGTTTAGCAATTAGAAAGTCTTTGGTGACTTCATAGGAGTAGATTCTATGTGGTAGTGAAGGGAGAGGCCAGACTGCAGGTGATTAAAGAGAGACTGGGCTGAAGGCAAAGGACCAGAAAGGGAGATGTTTGAGGACAAAGGGTAGATAACCCAGAAGGCAACACAACTGCTTACCGCTCTTTCATTCAATGGAATACATCCAAATTTGTTTTCATAGAGGTAAAAAATATAGTTAAAAAAAGGAAAGAGGGAAAGGCCAGTCATTTCTACTGTGCTCTTTAGAAACAACCATCTTCATGAAGGCGTAATTACATAACGCCTGAAGCTCTGTGCCAACCAATCCAAAATCACCGTGGTTTCAGTCAGAGTATTTCTGAAGTGTCTGATAACATGTATATTAATATATCTTTATACTAAACATGCTGTATCCCAGGAATAATTTCTATGAAAAATGGTTTCCTTAAAACCTGGTGATTATTTAAAATAATCCAATTTTGCAATAATATTTAGATTTAATTTGAAGCATGTAGTAAATCTCCACTTTTAACTTTTTAGATCCATAGATATCTCACAGGAGAAATTCCAAATTGGTTTATAAATGTAATTTCAGGTACAGAATGATCCTTGAGACTTAATTATGTCTTTACCCTTACAATTTTTCAGTATGAATATGCAAATGTAGACATTTATGATGACCCGCCGAAAACTGAATCAGTTTCAGAGCGGGTGAGGGAGTACTAAGTAAATAAAAATGGAAGATTTCTAATTAAAACAGAATTAAACACTTCAAGAAGAAACCTATGCTTTTAATTATTTTGTGCTACTAATCTCAAAAGACTGAAGTCTGATGAATTAGATTTGCAGCTTTGCCAAGTCAAAAGCCTCCTTCCAAAGACATGTTTTTACCAGTGGCTAAATGAGAAAACGTAGACACTTGAGGAACTGGAAAAGTATTTACAAGGGGAATGTGTAAAAAGATAAAATTAATACGATATGAGTTTTTAAGAAGAAAAAAATAAGTTAGTAAGTGACTTTCTCTTCAATTATTGGAGAGTAGTGCTTTTCAATGCACAGTAAAAGTTAATTCCGTGAATCACCTCTGGGTTTGTGGGAAGTCAGATTTCTGGTCCCATCAGAATGAGAATCTGAATGGAGGGACGAAAAATCTGCATTTTTAACAAACTTTCTCAAGTGATTCTCATGGGTGGTTAGTTTTAAGAAGCACTGAATATAACATATACCCTATTGTTCATGGTATACACTCTACCATTTATACATGATGGATTTATTAGTGCAATTTTATTGCAAAATAGGTCTACCATTTCATTAAAAACATCACGCAAATGTTGTGGAAACTACTTATAACAAATTACTTATAACAAAGTACATTATATCCATAAATACAGTAAATGAAATAGCACCATAGGTATTTGTTGAATGTTTATAGTAAATGCGATAAACAAATTTAATATATTAAAAAACCTATCTCTAGGGGGTGTGAAATATATGCATTAAATATGACTTTTTTCATTCCCTTTTTAATACTTCAGAACTAAAATGTTTTGCAATCTCTTATTTGCCTATTCCTAAAATACCAATATTCTCATTAAAGAGTAAAATATATTTAAATATGAACATGGGATTACCATATTAGTATATCAATATTTGTTTACTAAAATATTAAAAGGGCTTACCAAGTTTTTAAAGATTTTTTCTTTTTTTTTACAGATTTTGTTTTATTTATTTGTAGACAGAGGGTAAGGAAAGGAAAAAGACAGGGAGAAAAACATCAATGTGTGGTTGCCTCTCATGTGCCTCCTACTGGGGAACTGGTGTGCAACCCAAGCATATGCCCTGATTGGGAATTGAACTGGGGGCCCTTCAATTCACAGGCTGACACTCAATCTGCTGAGCCACACCAGGCAGGGTAAGTTTTTAAAGATTTTTTTTTCAGTTACCCAGTTGCTTATAATCATCTATTTCAAAATGTAAAAGCACATAAGCCACAGTCAGCATATAGCATATCTTGAGAAATATTTTTGACCACACTGTGAGAATTACAAGCTTGCCTTGCAGCTATGAGAAAGGTGAATTTTTGAAAGGTTAATTCTTAATTAATATCTATTAATTAAGGCTTTACATTTAACTTCTTTCATTGCAGCAAGATTTTCACATTTTAGTTTAATATGTGATATGTCATACTTCATCAGAATCAGCATTAGCATCATGAAGTACAAAGGCCACTTTCAAGGATGTAAAGAGACCAGAGGAAAGAAATTGTCATAGAGAAATAGTCATTTCCAAACAGGATTTCAGTTGTTCTAAAGGAATTTTTTCCCATACTCAAAAAGCTTATAAACAAGCCCTGGCTGGCGTAGCTCAGTGGATTGAGCGCGGGCTGGGAACCAAAGTGTCCCAGGTTCGATTCCCAGCCAGGGTACATTCCTGGGTTGCAGGCCATAACCTCCAGCAACCGCACATTGATGTCTCTCTCTCTCTCTGTTTCTCTCTCTCTCTCTCTCTCTCTCTCTCTCTCTCTCTCTCTCTCTCTCTCTCCCCCCCCTTCCTTCCCTCCCTAAAAATAAATAAATAAAATCTTTAAAAAAAATTTAAAAAAAGCTTATAAACAAACTCTTGCATATATTTGCTGAAAGAATTCATCAAATGATCATGTTTTTAAGTAATGGTTATTGATATTGATAGCTTCCAAACCTTTTCATTATATGACTGACTCTGAAAACATAAAAACACTTTTCCAACAGTTCATTCAGCATATATCCTAAAATCCTCCAGTACAGTATAAGCTGTATGCCTACCTGTTTCTTTTCTCTTTCATGTTTTCTGATTTGTTGGACCACAGAAACTCCCATTGTGTTCTGGGCCTTGTTTTCAAAAGGTAATACAGTAACATCAAAAGTAACAGTGATCATTTATTAAATACCAAGTAGGAGTCAGGTGTTAGGAACCTGAAACAAATCATGACTAGTTCTGAAATATTCTTTATCAAAAAAGTTTGTTTTTTTTTCATTAGGTGGCCCTAGTAGTGCTTAGCTGTTTTTAGTGTCATTGAAAACAATTTTCTTAAGTTGTATTATGGCAGCTGTCATATCAGGATGTGTTAAAAAATCTTATCAAAATTAATGAATTTTTGTGTAGTTATTTTAATATTGAAAATGGAAGAAAATATGCAACGTTTTTGGTCTATCATACTTTATTATTTCAGGAAAGGTAAAAATGAAACTGAAACACACACCCCCCAAAATTTGTTCAGTGTATGGAGAAGGTGCTGTGACTGATCAAATGTGTCAAAAGTGATTTGTGAAGTTTCTTGGTACTACTGACCTTTTGGTCATGTAATTCTTTGCTGTTGGGGCTGTCTGATGCATTAGAAGATGTTTAGCATCACCCCAGTCTCTATGCACTAGAAGCCAATAGTAGGAGATAGCCAACATACTCAAAATACGCAAATCAATAAAATTATTGCTGAAAATGAAAAATGTGCCTCATTTTACAGAAAAAAACCTGTATGTATATTTTGGGCAACTCAATATTTATTATCAGCCAAATTTTATACATTTGGAAAGAGGGTCAGAAGTGTAAATTAACTTAACCAAGGTCACACAATTATTAGAAAGCAAAACTTCAAATATGAGGGGCATTCATCCTCCCTCAGTCCACTTTCGATAAAATCATAAGGCAATGAGTAAATCTCTTTCTTTCTCTCTCTGGTCTCCTATCTCCAAGTGATTCTTTCTCTGGTTATCATATGGATTTCTTTCTACCTTCTTTTCCACAAATAAAAGTATTAAATACATGTATATGCTGACTAAAGAAAATGTTTCTATTTAGGAAGACTTTTCAGCACTGCAAGGACTTTATACCAACCCCCTATATAAAATAATGAGGTAAAAAGAAGATATCTACTAGTCAGCCAAAGCAGTCAACTCTGTCTGACTGTACAGTGTCATCTGCAGCCAGATGACTGCAGGCCACGGATCCTTCCACTTAATTTACTGAATTAATATATGTCACTCTTTGACTTTTAAAGCAGGTTAATTATGAAAGTTGAAATGAAAGCCAAAAGTAACAATTTAACTAGATTTAGTTGCATTATATTTACATCTGCCAACTGATTCAATTAACATTTATTAAAAGACTCTGTCAATACATAAACATTTGTATTTTGATTTTATCTCATTAATCACCCTTTAAATAAGCATAATGTAGAAGATTTAAAGTCTAAGAGAGTCTTTGAAAAATTAGGGTTTGTTGGAAAGAAGGGGAGTGAAAAAATTCAGTCAGTGTTAGTAATACAGGGGATCTCTCAGGAACTTTTAAGGATTTTTCAAACCAAACCATACCACCATACCCTCAAAGAGAAACACCAATATGAGTTAAAGACCATGGTTTTTCTGGGTCCTGGCTAGTGTGGCTCAGTTGTTTGGGTGTCACCTCACAAACTGAAAAGTGGCAGATTAAATTTCAAGTCAGAGTCCATCCTTAGGTTTCGGGTTTGTTCCCAGGCAGGGCACATATGAGAGGCAACCAATCAATGTTTCTCTCTCACATCCATGTTTCTCTCCCTTTCTTTCTCCTCTCTTCCCCTCCCCCTAAATAAACATATCCTCAGGTGAGGATTTAAAAATAAAAAAAGAAGACCGTGGCTTTTCTGGAAAGATGGAGAATTAAGAATTTTTGCCTTTCTGGAGGATGTGACTGGAATGAGATTTGGAGCAGATATTGTTATAGGTAAAAATGGGAGGGAATAACAAAAGAAGGGAGAAAAGTGTAGGGAAGCAGTCCACCATAGGCTTCTTGTTCTCTTATTATTTTGCTGAGGCTGCGGCCTTTGGCTGTTCATTCATTCAGACCACTTTTCAGGATAGTTTATGAAACTAAATTGTGAGACGTGAGATAACATCACAGGAATGCATCCCGTAGTTCTGAGATGTACTTGGTATCCTCCTGATCAAAGAATAGTCTTGCTTACTGACTGCTTTAAGAGTGGCAGGTCCTATATGCTCAGGTTTCTTCATAGGTGGTATACCCATTGCCCCTCCAGGCTCCAGCTGGCACTCTGCATGAGGATGTGGTACGTTGAGCTTGGAGAATCAACAAAACTACTTTGGCTTCTATTTACTCAGGACCTCAGGAGTCTTGTGTCCTCTGTCAGCACCCCTGGAACTTTGGTAGGCTCATCTTTTAGCTTTTTGGCTCTTTTAGTGGGATTCTTACCACTTCTAGCTCTTCTTCACAAAGTCAAATTTATTTTAGCCAGACAAAGATTATTCTATTAAGGGGAAACATCAACAAGGAGCCACATCTCCCTTTTAGAATAGTTCTTGTTCAAAATTACAGAATTCAGTGTCTTTGCCACTGTATTCTTACCTCACTGCCTCATAATTTTCACCTCACTAGCAATAAAGACAGAATTTTCAATAGGGGATCTGTTTATTAACAAAGATTTTAAGTATTCTCTTATATCTGTTTATTTGAAGAAGGAAAACATTGGGAAGAATTATGCTAAATGTAGAAATACTCAATGTCCCATTCCAAATGCTTTGTTTTTTTTTAAGTATATTTTTAATCACAGCTTAAAAATGCTTTGACAGAATATTCCACTTTTCTTATTAACTCTACTAACTATGCTTTATTACTACTCATATCTAAAGTTACATCTTATTTCACATAAATATCATTGAACTCATATTTGTTACCACATGTTAATATAGGGCACATATTTTATTATTAAAAATCTACCAAGAAATTGAGAGAAAACTGTACTCAAAAATGATACATGACACAGTCACACACCTGTCTCTCTCTCTCTCTCTCACTCACTGTGCTGTCTCCTCTCTTCCTGACTTTCTCTTTTTCTCACTCTGGTTAAATATTTAATAACCATTTAAATTCAACAGCAGTCTGCTTAAGTTGAAAATATTGAAATTAGTCATGTAAAAAATCATTTTAAAGTCAATCACTGGAAACACACAATTTGTGCACTTCATTTCATTTTATAGTCTCAGAGAACTATTACAATTTTTAATAAACTTGTATCTGGGATTTTAAGCCAAATACTTATACTCAAAAGGCAAGAATTTATTAAGCAAGACACCCAAAGTGGCACTAAAATGTATTCCCCAGTGATAAGTTTTAAATGGGTTGTAAAAATGTCATTTTATTAATCTAGTCACAATTATAGAACAACAGCTGTCCCATCTGCATTCCCAACACTCACTTTTGTAATGATGATTATTTGTATTTTTTGTTTATGATACTGCTGATAAACATCTCATGGTCACATTCCAAAACCTCATTTTCATCTCTTTAAATGAAAAATGTTTTATTTTGCCTCAAGGTTTAAAATATATGGTATTTCATAAATTTAAATTAACAATGATCTACATTATAACAAAATGCTTTCTCATTACATCCTTCTTTGTCTTTATGTTCATACCTGTATATGCATAAATATCCATATATAAATAGTACATCAATACATATATATAGCTGTCACATATAGTGTATATATGGCTCATTTACCTCAGATTGTTTATCATCAAACAGAATAAATTAGTTCTAACATTTGCTGCTAAAAAATGTTTATTAATAGCCATCCCAGTATCTTCCCTTAAAACTTTTATGAATATACTGAAATACACATTTTTTAAAAAGATAATAAACAAATACCATTCCTTTAAAAAGAAGTAAACATAGTTTATATTTCAAATTTTACTTTAATAAAAGCTTATGTGACAACAAATCCTCTGAAAATTTTGTTTAAAATAAAATAAAACCTGTACTCCATAAAGCAAATTATTTCTGGATATTTTAATAAGACAGCTGTCAAATTCAGTCAGCTTTCTTGACAGTATGGATTAGCATACCACTCCATTGTCTAAATTCAATATTGTTTCAAACATATCAAATTCAGGAGGATATTGTTGTTTCTCCCTCACTTTATCTCTCAAGATAGCTGCAAGACAATATACAGAGTAATACCTGAGTTATATCTTGTCATGAACATTCTAATTAATGTTTTCATTAGTCACTTTATTTCTTTGGTTGCTAAGTCCTTATCTTGGAAAATGTATTGAAAGATAAGACCTCATGAATCTATAGTACATAAGCATTCAAGTTAAATAACTTTTAATATCAAGAAAATAAGCCCTGGCTGGTGTAGCTCAGTGGACTGAGCGTGGGCCGCGAACCAAAGTGTCGCAGGTTCAATTCCCAGTCAGGGCACATGCCTGGGTTGCAGACCATGACCCGCAGCAACTGCACATTGATGTTCCTCTCTCTCTATCTCCCTCCCTTCCCTCTCTAAAAATAAATAAATAAATAAAAATAAGTAAATCTTTAAAAAAAAAGAAAATAATCACTTTTTTGGTGTTTTTTATTGTTTTTCAAGTACAGTCTCCATTTTCATGCCACTAGTTTCCCCCACCCCACCCACCCCTACTTCCTACCCTCAATCCTTCCCCCACTTGGCTTTATCTAGGGAGTCCTTTATACACATTCCTTGATAACTCTTCCTCTTCCTTCCCCCACTACCACTCTCCCCACTCCCCTCTGGTCACTGTCAGTTTTGTTCTTTATTTCAATATCTCCAGTTCTATTTTGCTTGCTTGTTTGTTTTGTTGATTACATTACACTTACAGGTGAGATCATATGGTATTTGTCTTTCACCGCCTGACTTATCTCACTGAGCATAATGCTCTCTAGTCCCATCCATGCTGTTGCAAAGGATAGGAGCTCCTTCTTTCTGCTGTGTAGTACTCCACTGTGTAAATATACCATAATTTCTTTATCCATTCATTTATTGATGGGCACCTAGGTTGCTTCCAGCACTTGGCTATTGTAAATTGTGCTGCTATTAACAGGTCACAAGGTACTTCAAACTTCTATTATTTTCACTGGGGTGCATAAGCTCTTTTGAATTGAAAATAATCACTTTTAAGATCATAGTGCTAATAAACTTTTAGCTTAAAGAAAGAGAAAAACTACATACTACCATTTGCAAGCAGAATATGTATATTTTGACTTCTTTATTTCCAACATTAAATATAAAGAGATTGGGGATTTTCGAGAGAAATTTGACGCATATTGTGACCTATTAATAGTATTTAATGTTACTAATGTCATAGGTATAAGAATAGAAAATGGTAATTTTTAAAATAACCTAGATATTTAATATATATTAAATATATATTATATATTTATAATATATATAATTATAATATATTATTATATATTTATAATAATATAATATATATTTAATATATATTTAAAATATATATTAAATATATATATTTTTTATACCAATGAAACAGAATTGAGAACCCAGAAATAAACCCACATGTATATGGGCAAAAAATCTTCAACAACGGAGCCAAGAACATACAATGGAGAAAAGAAAGGTTCTTCAAAAAATGATTCTGGGAATATTAGAAAGCCACATGCAAAGCAATAAAGCTGGAATGCTATTTGCCACCATACACAAAAAATACAAAAAATAAAAGGGATCAAAGACCAAAATATAAGACCTGTAATAATAAATTACATGGATGAAAACATAGGTGCTAAATTTACAAAGCTTGGTCTCAATGATAGATTTAAGAATATCCTTATTTTCTTCTACTTGTACTTATACTGACTGCAGGATCCTGCCATTGGAAGAGAACTGCCATTCCATGGGCTTTGAGAAGAGAGACACCTGGATTTAGACAGGAAATCTAGTCTGAATTCTGAAATTCATCATCCAGGGAAGTTTGTTAAATTGCTTTACCTCTCTAGACTTCAGTTTTTCTTAATCTTTTTAAGTGAGAATTACAGCACATGTCTTCCTGAGCAAAAAGAAGAGGACAACAAAAGTCAGGTCTTTTTCTTCTATTTTTTGTGTGGTTGCCACTCGCATGCCCCCTTATGGGGAACTGGCCTGTAACCCAGGCATTTGTCCAGATTGGAAATCAAACCAGCAACCCTTTGGTTCGCAGGCCAGTGCTCAATCTATTGAGCCATACCAGCCAGGGCACTTTTCTCTATTTTTATTGGGGGGGGGGGGATGTTTTTTTTATCCTTGTTCAGCTATTAAGCACTTTCTTAGCATCATGTAATCACTTTGATTCTAAGGCTCCATATCAATAATGAGAATATTGGCTCTTTTTGTCTCAATTTCTATCATTTCATTTTGAATTGCACAAAGCAGGGCTTTAACTTCTTATTTTAGTTAGTAAATAACTTCAAAGAAATTTATGACAGAATGGTCTTAAACCTGAATTAATGATAAAAAATCATTATCATTAATGGTTTTTTCAGAGAAGGACCTAAAATTTTCAGAGAAGGGAAAGGACCATCAAAGAACATGTATAAAGGACTCATGGACAAAGCCAAAGAGGAGGTAGGATTGAGGGTGGGAGGTGGGGTGGGGGCTGTGAGAAAAAGTGGAGAGAAAGGGGAAATGGAGACAACTGTACTTGAACAACAATAAAAAATACTTTAATTTTAATAATATAAGTTATTATAATTAAAGAAGGGTAAACATTTAAAGTGGTCTCAAATCCAGACAGCCAATGAAAAAAGATAAACTCTCAAAATAAAATGCTTCATTGCAGATTTTTCATTGACATATCTTACAGCTAAAGAAGGAGGGTTCTTGTGAAAAATATTTTCAACTACATTTTGTGCATATCAATTGACTCCAGAGAAAAAGCGTTCTAATATTTCCAAATTTTTAAATACTTTAAAACATTATTTCTTATTACATATTTAATAATCCATGGGGAAGTATGAAAATTTGGAACTAGTTGGAAAAAGCAGTTACTAATGATACATGAAATACAAATCCTTAAGTAATGACTATGCTAAGAATATACTTTAGAACTGTGGAAAAAATAACCTAAGGCACCTTTTATCATGGGTCTCTGCAAAGGATACATTTGGCCTACTAAACAAAAAGATTAAACAGTTCTAGCCTTTTTCTAGCCTTCTTCTAATTAAGTTTTCTTACAAATGGAGGGTATTTTTAAATCTGTATATTGTTAGATGTGTACAAAAAGAGTGGTGTTTCATTTTTGCCTTCTATTTGCAGTCCACAGCATTATTTTCACACTTCATCAGACGAACTGAGAGTCTCTGGTGCATCAAAACCAATACCAACCTTCCCGAATTAATTGCTTCCTTACTTTTAGCTTTATAATGAGTCTCTCTGGGAATTGGCACAATTAAAAAAAGTCACCAGCAATATGGGGGAAGTTGATGCTCTAAGGCCTGTTCTCTTTCCTCCCTTTTTCATCATTAAATTCTTCAAATGAGTATTCAGGAAGTAAAATCTCACTTCTAAGGATGATCTCTATTTTAAACAGTCTAGATTTTCAGACCATGGAGGAAGAAAGTCTTTTCAACTCTCATATTGGAAAACCAATGTACCATGGTCTTCTCTGTTTCTATACACAATAAGGTCTTTGAAAAAATAATCGCAAATCTCACATTCATTTTGTTTGTATGTTGGGAAATAGTAATTTACCTCAAATATCTGTATCTGTATCTATACCTACCAGCATTTCTCTTTTTTATCTTCAACAATTCAGAGATGGAACTGTTTTCTGAAGCTAGGTTTTTAATAACATATACATTATTAAAATAGTGATTCTCAAACCTACCTGCATATCAGAGTTCTCCCTGAAGATTTTTAAATAAAAATATATGTGATATACTATAAAATTATACCTATATCTACATAGATATAGATATCCATGCTAAATCATAGAGATTCTGATTAGGTGGTCCTGGCATGGGCTCTGTTTTTCTTGTTAGATGAACACTGTCCTGATTTTATTTATATATATAAGTGTGTACATATATACACACACACACACACATATATATATGTACACACTTATATATATAATCTCCAAGGTAGAGAATCACTACATTAACACAGTATCTATTAACATATTACTATGATGCAATGAAAAAATAGATGCATTTATACTGTAGTTCAATTAGTATGTTTATATTATAGTTCTATAGAAATATAACAGAAACACGGAGTTCTCTTTTACTGATATGGACTGTATTCATTTAGAACATCTGTCTTGCTATATCATCATATTTGGAAGTTTGTGTAAAGGTTTAAATACTTAAAAGGTATGAGGCTCACCCCCTTTTGGGGGAAAGAACAGCATGCAAACAAATACAGTAAATAATAGATGCGATAATAGCCTGTCTTAGACATTTGCTCAGTCATTCACCACTAGGATTAGCAGGTTCATCTGGCTGGCTAGATACCCCTTCCTGGAACTGAAATGTAGGAGAAATACTTTCAATAGGTCCTCACAGAGAGAACTGCTATGTGGTAAGGGTTATCCATAACACTCTGCCCACCCACCTCAACCCCAAACCCTTAAGAAGATCTGTAACATGTTTTATTAGTCTCTTTTAGAATACTTTGTAACACAGCCAGCAGAAAAGAACTGAGCAGCCAAAACAATATCATGCAAGATTTTTTTTTTATAACTATCTAGCCTAATCCTGAATTATACACAGCATTTCTTGAAACTAAGCTTTTGCTGATTATCAGGTGTAAATAATATACAGATCTAATATGTTCTACTGTCAGCCAGGCTGAGAGTAATAAACCTACTCCCCAAAGAAATTTGAGAATGCCACCCCATACTTAAATATCAAGTTTCCCAACACAAGGACAAGTTAATAAAATATGTGAAACTATCATCAGTATTTTCTTAAAGAATCCTGGATTTTTGCCATCAATGGACAAGTAGTACTGATCATTTCAATCTGGTTGAAAACATTTGAAGCTCATATTATTTTCAAATATATTGCACCCATACAATGTATGACTTTATGCAACAAAACTTTTGATGAATATCTTATGATAAACTTGTTGCAAAATGCATATTTAAGTATCTAGAATAATTGGCTTACTTGGGATGCTTTGTGGATTTAATTCAGTAAAACATTGAAGAACAGCTTCCAAAATTAATTTGGATTTGAGATATGTTTATCTCTGATCATTCTTCTGGGACAATAATCAGATAGTAGAGTCAATTGACTAATGATAGCCATTTTCAGCTTTTGATCCTAAAAAGCTGTCACCAGTATAAAGGCAAATGTGTCTGCTCCTTTACGTGGACTGAAGCTAAGTTGGGGGGTAAGAGTGACTGTATGATTACAGTTTATATTAAAGTTTTATCATAACATTATGATATGTTAAGAAGATAGCCAAAACATATCCTTGTTTATCCCATTAGAAATTATTACACAATTCATCAAGAGACCATTCTGACCCATCCGGTTTCTCAAAGCAGTTTCAAGGTTATACTGAGAATCAATACCTCATACTACCTAGCTAATAATGAATTTAGTCTGAGGATAAAGGAAAGAAAAAAGGCAATCAGATCTCTAGAACGTTTTCCTGTTTATACCGAATTGTTCTACACACTGTGACAGAATAGAGTATACAGCATCCTCACGCAGAATACTGGCTTAAGAAGTCCAGATTTCTGATTTACCAAGAGACAAACAAATACACAGAATCTGGATGGAATATCTGATAAGGTAAATGTTCTATAATTTGGAAAGAATAAATGTTTGTTATTAAACATGGAATGCACTACATGGAAACCTGGGGAGAGTGCTGCCTGGAGACGACATGGAAGCTCTGTGCCCTTTCTCCGTGCCTTGCCCTACGCATCCCTTCCATCAGGCTGTTCCTCAGTTATACTTTTTATTGCTTTCCCCCCTCACACAAGGATGTGCTTATTGATTTTAGAGTGAGGGGAAGGGAAGGGGGGAGAGAAACAAAAATGTGAGCAACATTGATCAGTTGTCTTTTGCACAGGTCCTGACTGGAAACCAAAGCTGCAACTTAGGTGTGCACCTGACTGGAAATCAAACCTGAGACCTTTTGGTTTATGAAACAACACTCCAACCAGCTGAGCCACACGGGCCATGGCTATATTCATTTATAATGACATATGATCTTGTGAGAAGGAACGAAGGAAGGAAGGAAGGAAGGAAGGAAGGAAGGAAGGAAGGAAGGAAGGAAGGAAGGAAGGAAGGGAGGGAAGGAAAGGGAAGGGAGGAAAAGAAAGAAGGAAGGAAGGAAAGAAACTGACCACAGTCTAATTTTAAACAGAAATATGTGTATGTATTTGGAAGTATACATGTACTGGGTAAACAGTGACAAAGACAAGAATGAAGTACTAGAATTATACTTGTACCTAACTGAAAGTAGAAAAACTGGATATTTTACTTAATCAGCCATAATATATGAGAAAGTATAAATGGGTAACATAATTCTACTGTTGTTATGGAGTCAGTAGAAAAATCAGCCTCCTCTCATAAGAACTACTTTTATCTGCCCTGGCTGGTGTGGCTCATTGGATTGAGTGCTAGACTGTGTAGCAAAGGGTCGCTGATTTGATTCCCAGTCAGGGCACACCTGGGTTGTGGGCCAGGTCCCACGTAGGGGTCGCAAGAGAAGCAAACACACAATGATGTTTCTCTCCTTTGCTTTTTACCTCCCTTCTCCTCTCTCTAAAAATAAATAAATAAAATCTTTTAAAAAAAGAACTACTTTCATCCTCATGGAGGGAATGAAGGAATAAATTTTGTATAACATTTAATATAATCTCACTCAAGTGGCCTTTTTGCAAACTGGCTCCCAGTGCTGCCTTGCTAACCCAATTCCAGGTTTTCCAGTGATGGAAAAAAACCTGCAGCATCAAGGTGAAGTGGGGAATGCTAAGTGCTGAAGCATGTGAAGAGGCTGTCTCTTTACTTCTGAAAGGTGCAGCATATGGGTTTGAACCTGGAGCTGCTGCGGCCAGTTTTCCCCTAGGAGGGAAACATGGGGACAAGGCCATGAGCATTTCAGAGGAATGGAGCCAGAACTCTTAGAAATCCCACCTGAAGACCACACTCCCCTACCACTGGAAATTTCAGTAGTGCAGCTGCCTTAATTTACTATTGCTCCATAACAAATCACCACAAATAGCAGCTCAAAACAACACCCATTTATTAGCTCACTGTTTTACATTTTAGAAGTTCAGCACAGACATCCTGCTCAGGAGATCGAAAGGCTAAAATCAACTTTCTGGTTTTGGGCCAGGCTGAGTTATTCCCCAGGAACTCGACCAGAAAATCCGTTTCATCAACAACAAGCTCATTTGTGTTTTTGGCAGGATTGTGTTCACTGAGGTCATAGGACTAAAGTCCTCATCTCCTTGCTTACTGTCAGCCAGGAATTTCTATCAGGTCCAAGGGGATACCTGAATTTTTTGCCAAATGGCCTCCTTCATCTTCAGACAGGTGATGGTGCTCAAATCTGTCCTGTGCCTCAGATTTCTTACTTTCTCAACTAGCCAGAAAAAAAGTTCTCTAATTTTAAAAGGGTCATAAGTTACTTCAGAACCACTCAGATAACCTCCCAATTAAACAGACTTTTTAAATTTTATTTTTGATGTTTAAATTATATTTTATTGATTATACTATTACAGTTTTTCTGATTTCTCCCCTTTTCCCCCCTACACCCAGCAACCCCGACTTCCTCAGGCCAGTGCTACCCCATTGTTCACGTCCATGGGTCATGCTTATAAGTTCTTTGGCTACTGCATTTCCTATGCTGTACTTTATATCCCCATGACTATTCTGTAACTACCTATTTGTACTTTTTAATCCCCTCACCTCCTCACCTATCCCCTCACACACCTCCTCCTATCTGGTAACCATCAAAACGCACTCTGCATCCATGTTTCTGTCTCTGTTCTTTTTGTTTGCTGAGTTTGTTTGCTTTTTAAGATTCAATTGTTGATAGATTTGTATTTTTGCCATTTTATTGCTCATAGGTTTGATATTTTTATTTTACTTAAATCAGTACTTTTAACATTTCATATAATAATGGTTTGGTGAGGATGAACTCCTTTAGTTTTTGCTTTTCTGGGAAGCTCTTTATCTGCCCTTTGATTCTACATGATAGCTTTGCTGGGTAGAGCAGTCTTGGCTGTAGGTCCCTGCTTTGCTTGACTTTGAATATTTCTTGCCAATCCCTTCTAGCTTACAAAGTTTCTTTTGAGAAGTCAGCTGACAATCTTATGGGAACTCCCCTGTAGGTAACTAACTTCCCTTGCTGCTTTTAAGATTCTCTCTTTGTCTTTAACCCTTGGGATTTTAATTATGATGTGTCTTTAAGTGGGCTTCTGTGCATTCCTCTTGTTTGGGACTCTCTGTACTTCTCGGAATTGAATGTCTATTCCTTCACCATATCAGGGAATGTTCTTTCATTATTGTTTTCGGATAGATTTCCAATGTTTTGCTCCTTCTCTTCTCCTCCTGGCATCCCTATAATGTGAATATTGGACCTCTTGAAGTTGTCCCAGAGGCAGCTTATATTATCCTTATTTTTTTGGGGGGGTGGTATTTTTCTTATTATTGTTCTGATTGGTTGTTTTCATTTTCTTTCTTATGTTCCAAGTTATTGATTTTATTCTCAGCTTCACCCACTCTACTGTGGTTCCCATGTAAATTGTTTTTTTTTCTAATTTCAATTGGTGAACCCTTTGTTTCTGACTGGCTATTTTTATGCTGCTGAGGTCCTCACTAAGTTCTGTGAACATCCTTATAAACAGTGTTTTGAACTCTGTATCTGATAGATTGCTTATCTCCATTTTGTTTAGCTCTTTTTCTGGAGTTTTGATCTGTTCTTTCATTTGTGCCATGTTTCTTTGTCTCCTCATTTTAGCAGCCCCCCCTGTGTTTGTTTCTGTGTACTAGGTAGAGCTGCTTTGACTGCTTGCCTTGGTAGTGTACTCTAATGTAGTAGGTGTTCTGTAGGGTCCAATGGCACACCCTCCCCTATCACCCAAGCTGGTTATTCAAGGCACATCCTTCATGTAGACTGAGTACAGCCTCCTGTTAGAGTTGAGACTTGGTTGCTGTAAGCAGATCAAAGGGAGGGATTTCCTATTTTAGAGCTTATTTATATTTGTGAAAGTCCCTTCAAAGCAGTACCTAGATTAATATTTAACTGAATAACTGAGAGAGTGTGTATACTAGGAACTGGGTATAGTCATAGAATTCTGCCTACCACATAACTCTGCCTATAAATAAATTCACTTTAATATGATCCTAGTCCAAATCATATTTTTGTTACTGATAAGCAAAAATATTGTAACTAGTACCCTCCTTGAAAGACGGGATATGTAGATTGAGGGGAATCACATTGAATTAGTGAGAATGGTCATTTTGGAAAGGAACCATTCCCAGCAAACAGGCCTTATTAGTATGAGACACAACAGTGGTCACTTAATAACAACATTTCCTTATATTCACATTTTTCTTCCACAGATGACTACTGAAAAGTTCCAAGAAGTAAACATAGTAGCTAATATCTAGAACTCTTCACAACTAAATAATAATAAACTTACCAGAATAGCCAGCACATCAAGAATTTTACCTATAGCATCTTATCTGGCTGTACTCTAGAAAGAGAATTTTGATTTCTCTTTTTTAAAAAATACTTTATTTATTTATTTTTAGAGAGGGTAAGGAAGGCAGAAAGAGAGGGACAGAAACATTAATGTGTGGTTGCCTCTAGCATGCCTCCTAACGGGGACCTGGCTTGCAACCCAGGTATGTGCCCTGACTGTGAATGGAACCGATGACCATTTGGTTCACAGGCCCATATTCAATCCACTGAGCTACACCAGCTAGGGTTGATCCTTCTTTTAAAGTAAGTTTATGAAAGATGGTTTGTAGAAACTAAAATCTAGTCACACTTCTAAATATTCTGCCTTTTCTGGATCAAAGCAGAGGCTAGAAATTTGGATTATATTGCCTTTAGAAACCAAGGATCATCTTCCAGGAGTAACGTTTCAGTGTTAAATCTTTTTTAATAATAAAAAAATGGTCACTACAAAAACCCCATTACCCTTGCAATTCCTAGTCAAAGTTCTTTATGAAAAATTTTTTTGAGAATTAAGTGACAGGAAGGGATATACCTTCGGTAACTTATAACAGTAAATATGATAGAAGAAATCAGGTTTCCTTTCTTACTATAACTAGCAGAAAATTTAGAGCCACATTTGATTATCAATTCTAAGGAATATAAATGAATGTGAGATGGTAAGTTTGTGTTTTTCTTTTTTATCTCGTCTTTATATTCTACTTTACTAGCATTCTCTGTTCTTCATGCTCTGTCCAATGGATTTCAAAACTTCTGGTAAATAAGGCTGAGTTTAAACAAATGAATAAATAAATTACATATATCAAGCACACATAACCTTGTATCCATATTACAAATGACTAAATTTTGTTTGCAGAACATTTTGGACTGAGAGGTAAGATTAAGAACTAGGTGTTCCCAACTATATGGGAAAACATATTTACCAATGACACCTCAGACAAGGGTTTGGTCACCAAAATATATAAAGAACTCACAGGACTCCACTCCCGAAAGACAAAAAACCCAATTAAAAAATGAGCAGACCTGAACAGATACTTCTGGGCCCAGAGATACATGAAAAGATGCTCAGCCTGACTAGCCATCAGAGAGATGCAAATTAAAATCACAATGAGATACCACTTTATACCAGTGAGAATGGCCATCATGAACAAATCAACAGACAAGTGTTGGAGAGGTTGTGGAGAAAAGGGGACCCTAGTGCACTGTTGGTTGGAAAGCAGACTGGTGCAGTCACTGTGGAAAACAGTATGGAATTTCCTCAGAAAACTAAAAATGGAACTGCCTTTTGGCCTGGCAATTCCACTGCTGGGAATATATCCTAAGAACCCTGAAACACCAATCCAAAAGAACCTATGCACCTCAATGTTCATAGCAGCACAATTTACAATAGCCAAGAGCTGATAGAAACCTAAGTGCCCATAAGTAAATGAGCGGATCATAGAAACTATGGTACATTTACACAATAGAATACTATGCAGCAGAGAGAAAGAAGGAGCCCCTACACTTTTCAACAGCATGGATGGGACTGGAGAGCATTACACTAAGTGAAATAAGCCAGTGGGTGAAGGACAAATACCATATGATCTCACCTTACCTGGACCATAATCAACAAAAGAAACAAGCAAGCAAAACATAACAAGAGACACTGGAATTAAGAACGATCTGATAGTAACCAGAGGGGAGGTGGGAGGGGATAATGGGGGGAAGGGTTTTCAGGAACTACTATAAAGGACACATGAACAAAACCAAGGGGGAGGGTGGAAGCAAAAGAGGGAGATGGGTTTGGCTGGGGTCGGGGGGAATGGTAGGGGGAAAATGCAGACAACTGTAATTGAACAACAATAAAATAATTTTTTAAAAAACTAGGCGTTCCAACTATATTGATAAAACTATTGAAGATCTTAGTCAAATAATCAACATATTTAAAAAATAAAACCATTCCAGCACTGGCTGGCGTAGCTCAGTGGATTGAGCATGGGCTGCAAACCAAAGTGTCGCAGGTTCGATTCCCAGGCAGGGCACATGCCTGGGTTGCAGGCCATGGCCCCCAGCAAGCGCACATTGATGTTTCTCTCTCTTTCTCTTTCTCCCTCCCTTCCCTCTCTAAAAATAAATAAATAAATCTTAAAAGAAACTAAAGTCTTAGTTAAAAAAATAAAAATAAATAAAACCATTCCTATGCAACAGAAAAGAAGACAGAGAAAAACCTTTTGATTAAAAAATCAAGCACACAAAATTCCTTTTCCACCTAAGTATTTCTAAGGTGTTTTGTTTAAAGTTTAAACTCCAAATGCTTTCAGATCTTAGTTCTAGACACAATACAACTGCATACAGTGTTGTCAATTCAAACAAACCTGCAAAGATAATTTTAAAAATAGGATTCATATATAAGGTAAGTCAAATCCCAATTTTTCTTGAGAAACAGATATATTTGAAAAACAAATCTACAAACAGAAACTATCTTTTCAGCATTTGACTCACAAAGTTTATAAACTTGTTTTGCCATTTACAAGTGTTATTATTTTATAATGATATGTTATAAACACAATAACTAATAGGGATTGTTTCCAAGATTGTGGAGAGAGATACTTAGAAGGATTAGAGATCAGATTTACAGATTCAAATTTATCACATAGTACAAAAATTTTGATTTAAAATTTTGATTCATGTTAACATAGTATATCAAGAATGTAAACTTCAAAGAAAAAACCATATTGGCAAATATGATAACCAGTGTAGATGGCTATAGTTAAATAACATTCTTTTAGGCCTAAGGGCAGTTCCCAAAGGAAGTCATATTTACTTTGGTAAATAAATTTCCACTTTTTCTCTCCTACTTATTATATCCATAGCTTTCCAGAAACAGAAGTGGAAAGGTGGGTGAAAGAGACAAAAAATAAAATGAGCGAAACCATACATATTACTTGTAATCTCGGTCTTACATCTTTTCAAATGGCAGTTGATGGTAAATTGCCTATGGGTCCTCAGATTATGGATAATTTTAATTTTTAGAACGTTAAGCTAGAAAGTTTTTATATTAAGAGTAAGGGGGGTGATGATGCTGAAATGGAATACAATTAAGTATATTATAGTTATTAGCTAATTGCATTACAGAATACAGCTAACATCTGACCTTTAAATCTCTATTTATATTTGTTTTATATATATTTGCTATTCCCTTATCATATATATGAATTGCAAATAGTATCTCCTACTCAACAGGTTGTCTTCTCAATTTCATGACAGTATCCTTTATAGGACAGAAGTTTTGATTTTGATGTAGTCCAGTTTATCTATTCTTTCTTTTGTTGTCTGTGTTTTTGGTGTCAAAGCCAAGGAACATTTGCAGAACTCAAAGTCATGAAGAGTTGCTCTTATATTTTTATATTTTCTTCTAAGTATTTTATAATTTTTACTCTTAAACCCAGCCACGTATTCCATTTTTCTGCATGGTATGAGTTAAGAATCAAGCTTTTCTCTGCATATGGATACCCAGTTTTCTGAGCACCGTTTGTCGAAAAGACAATTTTTTCCCTATTAAATTACTTCAGCATCCTTGTCAGAAATCAATTGATCATAAATGCGTGGTTTAGTACAAAATATTTATTAGTAATTCATAAGTGTTACATTAACTGGCTTTTAACCAGTACCAATTGGTCTCAGATAACAAGCACTTCCTTTGACTAAATTTTACACTGTAAATTTATTAAATTTATTTGAAAAGTTATTTGATTTTTTCATTGCACTAGTAAAGAGGAATTATAAATGTGAAAGTGAGGGTTAAACAGGTGTTAGGAAGAAGAGTACTGTAATGATATGGATGCCAGATTGGGAACACTAAACCCTGAATTCTATTTTTTTGCCAATAACTACATGCAAAAATTAACTGAGAAATTCACTTCACTTATCTGAAGTATAAGGAAAAATGGCCCTTTAAGCTGGAGTGTATGCAGACCCCTCATCTTACCCAACATTGTGACAATTTCATGGAGCTAAAACTGAAATTTTAAAAGGAATTCTCCTTTCATGGTAAATGTGCCCTAAATATATTAATAAGCCACAACAATTCATTATTGTTTTAATTACTGTATTTTTCAGACTATAAGACACCCTCTCCCCCATTTGGGGAGGAAGAGAGATGCGTATAATAGTCTGAATGTAGCTTACCTGGCTAGTGAATATAGTTAACATTTACATTGGTGAAATATTATGTTACTTATGTCATTAAATATTTTACCACATTTTTTGCTTCAAAATTGTTTTCTTCCTGTTTTTCTCCTCTAAAACCTAGGTGCATCTTATGGTCATGAAAATACGGTAGTTCAGGCTGTCCTAGCAAAATACGATAGACTGCCTGGCTTATAAATAACATAAGTTTATTTATCACAGTTCTGGAGACTGAGAAGTCCAAGATAAAGGTGCTGGCAGATTCAGTCTGGGTAGAGCCCGATTCCTGGTTCATAGACGGCCAGATTTTCTATGTGTTATCTCAGGGCAGAAGCGGGTGAGGGAGTCTCTGGGGCCTCCTTGTAAGTGCACTTACTAACTTCATTCATAAGGGCTCAGCCTCTATGACCTGACCATCTTCCCAAGGCCACATCTCCAAATACAGTCACATTAGGATTTAGGTTTTGACATATGGCATTGGGGATGGACACACCATCTGGTTTATTGCAATATATGTAAACTCTTATGCCACAGAACATATTGTGTTCTTCAGATAACTGTTATGAAATAGATGTGTCTGATATTATCCAGTTAATCAGTAGGGCATGAATTGATAATATTCCCCTTATCTCCTGAGGTTTGAATTTACTTTTCAACACTTTGTGTGTGTATATATATTTATATATGTGTATACATGTTCATATGGGTGTGCATTGTGTGTATGTGTGTATGTGTCATTTTTGGTATTATAAACAAATCTATTTTAAGCCCTGGCTGGCGTAGCTCAGTGGATTGAGCACGGGCTGGGAACCAAAGTGTCCCAGGTTCGATTCCCAGCCAGGGTACATGCCTGGGTTGCCGGCCATGACCCCCAGCAACTGCACATTGATGTTTCTCTCTCTCTCTCTCGCTATCTCTCTCCCTTCCCTCTCTGAAAATAAATAAATAATTATTAAACAAATAAATAAATAAATCTATTTTATATGAATTTATAATTTATAATTCAAAAAATGACAATAAGAATAAAAACAACAAAAATACCTTCCAATAAACTTTTTGCTTCATGTGAATAGTCTTCATTCAATTATAATAAAATTCCCTTTGTATCTTACTAATATATTGTAGAATACTCTCTGAATATAATCTTTTTTAAGTCTATATCTGAAATTGCAGAAAACAGGAATCCATAAAAGGCAATTATTTAGTTCTGTAGTTTGTTCTTCCAAGGTCCCTCTTTTGTACTAAGTAGATAGCACTAGAACACTTTATCATATCACAAACACACAAAAAAAAGGAAAAGGAAACATTTTTAAAGCTATACATTAGTGATTGAATGACTACAGTTTCAAGTTTCCACATCCCCTAGTCCATTGAATTAGAATAAGTATTGTCAGTATCTCAGGGCCCATGCCCTCCGACTTTCGGAACTGATAATACAGCAGACTCTCCTTTTCCAGAGGGTTTCAATTTAAAGTACTTAGTGTACAAACTAGCATAGATTGTTCACAGTCTTAAAAAATTCTTCTGCCCTGTGAGGCCAAAGATCCCGCTTCCCCAGGATTTCAGAATGTTGTTTTAGCTGTTACATGATGAAGCAAATGACAAAGTAAAACTTCCAGAGCCTGGCAGAATATGCTTTACAGATTCTCATAAAGTTAAACATAAATAAATTTTTGATGGGATATTAGCCTCTGTCTTACTTACTTTCTATGCACAGCACTATACTGTAAGAAGTTACAGGATAATCTTGTATAACTAAGAATCCTATTTAACCATCAAAAATTGTTCTACAGGACACTGTTGTATAACTAACACTCTTACTCAACTGTTAAAAATTGTTCACATTTTATCCAATGCCTGTGGTCAGGATAATATCATGTAACCTGAACTTTCATGATCCCCAGGAACCTAGTCAACCCAATTAACCCAGCACGTTCTTTGCTCTTTAAAGATATATGAAGTTTTGCTGCTCTTCATATATCTCATCTCTTATCTTTATTTATTTATTGATATTATCAGTTACTAAAAGTTAGAAGCCAAACTTCTACCAGAAAACCCACTCTGAATACTTACAGAGACATTTACTTTTAGTACTTTTTCTTGGGAATTTACTTTCTGCTACCATATATTCAGTTATCTGTAGGCTTTCTTAAGGATTACGTGAATTCTTTGAAAGCTGAGGCATAACTGGGTGTATCTTAATACCATACTTATCATATAGAAAGCAATTATATAAGTAAATATTACACTGGAAAATGCTAAGCAAGGGTAATACATTATAATTACATTGGAGTTTAATTGACAATTTTTGTATATGCTCATCGAGATCAGGTATAGCATATCCTCCTTTATTGTACCTCCAGTGTTTGAAACCTGGTATATAATCACGGAACTCACATTGAATAGATGGTTGGATTAATAAATAAGTTGCCTTAAAAGAGGAAAAATAAAAATAAAAATAAAAATGAAGTTGAGCATTGTGTAATATGTGTTACTAGGACAGCCTTGTATGCTGATTTAAAACAACAAATTATTTGACAGAATTTAACCAGAGTAGCTAAGAAGTGCAAAAACAGATGATCAACATCATTAGTCAGTGGAGAAGTGAAAGTTAAAATGACACTGTGATACCTTTCCACAGCTACAAGATGGACCGGGATGAAAAAGATTAACTGCACCAGACATTGTTGGGGATGCGGAGAAATTAGAACTCTCATACACAGTCGATGGGAATGATAATGGCACAACTACTTCGGAAAACAGGCAGTTTCTTAAAAAGTTATAATGTAGCCATTCCACTCTTAAGTATCTACTTAAGAAAAATTAACACATGTTCCTATAAAGACTTATATGCAAATGTTAAAAAGCCCCTCTGTTTGTTTTAGCCAAAATCTGAAAACAACACTAACTGTGGTATATCCATACAAAATACTCTTTAGCAATGAAAAGTAACATCTGTTAGTACTTGCCACAACATGGATACTTCTAGAAGTAATCACTCTAAGTAAAAGACATCAGACTAAAGAGTACATACTGAGTGATTCAATTTATATAAAATTCTAATATATAGTGATAGAACTAATTAATACTGACACTAAACAGATCAGCAATATCCTGGGGCTGCGGAGAGAAACAGGATTGAAGGATTAAATAGGTTCATGGAACAATTTTTGTGGTAATGACTATCTCATTATCTTGATTGTGTTGATGAATATACAGGTACACAAAGCTGTCAAAACTTCTCAAATTATACAATTTAAGTATGTGTAGTTTATTCTGTGTCAATTCTATATCAATAAAGTTGTTCAAAAAGAAAGAATAAAGGGTTCTTAGAATAAAATATTCATATATTTAACCTGGTGAAGATAATCAATATAAGATACAATTTCAGGTTTCTGAGTAGCTTACAATCTCTTTTCTGTTTTCTGGCATCTGCTCACAGTTTACGCTGGTGGTTCTTAAGTCCATGTGAAATACCATTTAATATAGTATTGATTGAAATGTTTATGAGCATAATCATCATTTTCATAATTGTACCTAAATTAAATAACAAAATTATAAATAATATTGAAATTTTAAGATGTAATTTATAACTATAAACTATATTATAAATATGGCGTATGAAAGATATATGTAAATATATAATAATTCAACTAATGGACACTCTAAACATGTCTTCTCATTGCACATGAAATACAACCCCAACAATTTTTCCTGATTTGAAATCTTCCCTCCCGTCTATTGTTTTGAAGGTCAAACACCCTCCTTTTAAGAACAGATCACCCTGTTGGAATCCTACTGACATTCCTTTTGTTCTACATTGGAAACTTGCCCAGCTCCCTTATCCTTCGGGGCCATTGCACTTGCTGAAGCCTTTGTCACAAATACTCCCCTGAGGTCTTTAGCATAGCTCCTACCTCCTCAGGGAAGTTATCACCATAATGCAATCCAAATAGTCAATTATACTTTTCAATCATTTTTAATCGCATCGCTCTGTTTTATTTTCTTCATTGCACTTATTTTTTACTTTTTATCTGTTTACTTATCTACTGGCTCTTGTCTGTCTTCCATCACTGGAATGCAAGTACAGTGTGGTAGTGGAATCGGTTTCATTAAACTCTGTAACCCTGGGATTTAGAACATGGCTGAAAAAACAGGTAGGGATTCAATAAATGTCTTTTTTAAATAAATGAAAGGTCACTACTTAGCATTGTTTAGTGTGGCAAGCAAGTGTGGTTGCTAGTGGGTAGGTTGCTTTGTCCTGGCTATCCCATGGAAACCAATAAACTGATTTTAAGTGGTTAGCTTAGGTAGTATATTATGATAATAGTTTTTGACATTTAATTTAGATTGAATCTAAGATTATAGACTAGATGTCAGCATATTCCATGTGGAATATAAAGTTGAAAAATCAAATGTTTGAAGTGGTGTAATTTTAAAAATTGAATTTTTAAAATAATTTTATTGTTTTTTAAAGATTTTATTTATTTATTTTTAGAGAGGGAAGGGTGGGGAGAAAGAGAGAGGGAAAGAAACATCAATGTGCGGTTGCTGGGGGCCGTGGCCTGCAACTCAGGCATGTGCCCTGACTGGGAATTGAACCTGTGATGCTTTGGTTCGCAGCCTGTGTTCAATCCACTGAGCTATGCCAGCCAGGGCAAAAAATTGAATTCTTTACTAATTTACTTCTAAGGTCTTATATTTGTTTGTTAAGAATAGAAACTTTGTGGCAAAAATTCTATAACCAAGGAAATTTCCACTTACAGCTGCATAGTAGATTAGATAAACCTCAGGCATTTCTACAACAAAACAACCAGATCTTGTACCAAATATAATTTTTGTCACATTGAAGTTTTCAATAGGAGTAACAGAAACTTCAAATAGCCCAGAACAACTAGGTAAACAAGTACAGTAAGCCATCTAGAAGATCAGCAATGACTGTGCAAGAGAAAGAATTTACTTGACACCCCAGATTCTACTGGGCATCTGGCCGGGGAGTTAAGTTTTCCCCAGGTCAGTAATTCTCAGGATAATCCAACATAATTTTTTAAAGGAAAGGTATCTCCAAGTTAAGGCCTTAAATTTTCCACAGATTAGTTACATGTGAGTTCATAAATGAAACTCACAAGCACACTAAAAACAAGTGTCAATGGACCATATCTTGCAAAAACAACAAAAATATTCACACTAAGGAGGAAATTACAAATTAAAACTTATAGCTAGACCCAATAGAGTAACTATGTATATTTAAAGAAATATGACAACATAAAAAAGAACACACCAACACTTTAATTTCACATATTACCAAGAAAATTTGAAGCAAATCAAATTATACCTTAAAAATAAAATGTAATGGTTTTAATTGTAAATGTATGTATAATGCCAACTTAGGCCCAACTGAATATAATATAAAAGATATAGACAATGAAGCTAAAGAAATTTACCGTAATGAATCAAAAAGAGCAAGGAAATGAAGAATTTAGAGAGTTTCAACTGTTTTTTAAGGTTAAATGTAAAGGCTAATATTCACCTCAGTGTGGTCACAGGGAAGGGAATGAAGGAAAGACAATGACTAATGAAAGAAATGAATCACAGCCCAAGGGTCCATCAGTGGATGAGTGGGTAAAACAACTCTGGGATATTTATACGATGGAATACTACTCACCAGTAAAAAAAAAGAAGAAAAATTTACCTTTTGTGACAGGATGGACAGACCTGGAAAACATTATGCTAAGTGAAATAAGCCAGTCAGAGACAGGCAAGTACCATATGATTTCATTCATATATGGAATTTAATGAAGAAGCTGAACTAACAAGGAGAACAGAGACAGACTCATAGGTGGAGAGCAAGATGATAGCTAGTGGGGGGATGAAGGTTAGGGGGTAGAGGGATGGAGCAAAAAGGAAAAACGACTCATGGATGTGGACAACAGTGTGGTGATTGCTGGGGGAGGGGGTAGTAGGGGACTAAATGGTAATGGAAAAATACAATAAAATATATATACATAAATGAAAAGGAAAACAAGAAAAAATGAGTGTATATACATAGGCTTTTAAACATGATAAAAATAAATAAAAGTCTAGAGACACAATACTAAAACTAAAGAATGTCAAAAACAATATCATTTTAATCCATTAAAGAAAAAGACAGGTATATAATAGTTCCAGTATTAAACAGTAGACTTCTCAATGTCAACTACAGAAGTTTGCAGACTGTAGAATACCTTTAAAATTCTGAAAGGAAATCTTGACTTATCAATAAGCACAAAACATGCAGAATTATGTCTCAAGAATAAAGGTAAAATTAAAATTATGTTAGGTAAAATTGTAAGAATTTATTACCAATGTGTGATCATAAACAAAGCCATTTGAGGTAAAAGATATAGAAATATATTTTTTAAATAACCCTATATGAGACTTTATTAATATTGAACTTATAAAATTCAATATTAATCATCTAATTTCATAAAATACTATAATCACATGAAATAAATTTAATTTTGATATTATTGGTTTTATATTTGTTGAGACTTCTATTTGTATTATAGAAAAGCTATAAGATTAGAAAATGTAGATGGAGTGATAGTTTCAAGTTTATACATATTTTAGTTATTTTTAGTTAGAATGGTGTAAGTGAACCTCAGGGGTCCATGATACATTGTATTTAAATGAGTAATTGAACCTGTTTAAATATGATAAATACTGAAGTAGATAATGCCTAACACCTTCTGAAGCTCTAAAATGGAAAGATTGAATTTCTGAATCAATTAGCTTCAACTTATTCTTATATCTTTCTGTCATTGAGTCTGTTTAGAGGGTGTGAAAAAAAGAGGCAAGCTTCAAGCTTTCAAGAATCAGATACAGTGACTTACTGGAAGCCTTCAAACTCATGCCTATTAGATCTTCTAATAGCTATTTACCTCTGTGAACATAATACAAGGGGGAACCCCAAAAAATAGAATAATCTTCTAGAGGGTGTGTAGTACTGGCTTCCCCCACCTGCACTACCGGTGAGAGTTCTAGGAACCCATATCTATCAGTGTACTAGCTGGTAGTGTTGTGAGAGGCTGCATTCGACTTCAGTGGATTTTTTTTTTTTGAAGACTCTTTCAATGTGTTTGCTCACTTCATGATGAGTGACTTACAAGCACACCTGTCCATACCACGCTGAGTGTTCAGCAAATTTTGACCAAAAATAGCATGACCCCCATGCTTCACCCTCCCTATTCACCTGGTCTCACCCTGAGTGAATTTTTTTATGTTTCCTGAGATGAAAAACATTCTTCAAAAGGAAACATTTTGCTGATGCAGAAGAGGTGAAACAAAAAATGGCAGAAGTACTAAAGGACATCAAAATCGATGAGTTCAAAAACTGTTTTGAGCAGTGGAAAAAATGTCTCAATAGGTGTATTGCATCAAATGAAAAGTAGTTTGAACATGACTGAAGTCTAAATATGCAAGAATAAACACACAAATTTTAAATAAATAAATTCCATTTGGGGCAAGTGCCCCCCCCCCCCATACATATCAATTAAAATGTAATTGGACAAACAGGGCAACATGATTAGAAAGATTTGGTTAAACCAGCGCTTCTTACTAGGTACCCTAGGGGTATTTTAGTCTAGAAAATGTTTGGTTATGCAGGGTAGATATGTATATTCCAGGAGATTTGGCATCTACAACCCGAAAACACTAAATGTCAATATCATATATTAGTCTTTTTGACACTGTAAAACATGTTCAAACATTTCTAAATGCCCCTAAGAGGACTGGTACAATATTTCCCCTGGCTGAGATCCATTATCCACCCTGAGCAAAACTAGATTTCTGTTGCAAATTAAGAAGTAATGAATGGATACTTGTCAGGCAGTTACAGTGCCTACAAATGAATCTGAAATTCCCTTTCAGTTCTAATATCTGCAGTTCTATGCAGATAAATTAGGATTAAACTAACACATTTGCTTATAAAGAGTTTGTTATTTCAACACTGTATTCTCATAAGTAAAAAAACTATACTTTTTAATATGAGCAGAAATATTTCTTTCTTTTTGTTTCAATACAATACTGCTACAATAACCTAATGATGTAAATTATAAAATTTTCAAATATTTTGCCATTTTGGAAAATTAGTATTTTGAGCCATATTGGGGAATGAGAGGGAAATAAAAATCACCACAGATCCAAATGATCTGGTGGCTATACCCGAAATGATCGTAAGTGCATGGTGCAAGAGCAAGTTGAGAGTGAAGGATCTGGACTGCTGCACTTATCCTGTGTACTGAAATATTTGCTAGTTCTTTTCTCTTGGTGGTTCTAAGTATGTTGTCTATTTTACATTAAATACAAAGAAAAATTTTTTAATGGTCTTACTGGATACAATTCCAGTCTTGATAACAGAGGTCCTGTCATTCATATTGTTGCGCCAAGCACTAAATGTAACATATAATGCTCAGTAATGATTTGTTGAATAAATGAATTTCTGCCTTTGAATTTTACCTCTAAGAAACTTGCAGCAATTGGAAGATAAAGACAATAAAACCATCTTCTGTGTCTTCATAAAATCTTTTGCATCACATTCTCATGTATAAATAAAAGTGTAAGTGTATTCAGAAACTGAGCAAATTACACTAAAAGATCCTGCTTTTTCCTCTAAAAGCAGTAGTTTAAAAATCTTAGTCTCTGGATCTCCTGGGTTTCTATGACAGAGGTACCTCTAGGGTTGTGGGGAGGCTTTTTTGAAGGATGAACGGAACAAGAATGATAATGGGCAGAGCCTGGCCGTTCACACCTGCTCTAACTATGCATACCATTTTTATATTTTTATTCATTTGTGTTCTATGTAAAATTTCAGCATAAATGCACTGCTAAAAATAGTTGGGAATCACAGGTCTAGAAGAATGGATAGGTATGGTGGCTCTGTCATTGTTGCTCCATCACCAGGTATGGAAAATGTCCTTCAAGGTGCGCTCAAAGATGTTCACTATAAAAAAAAAAGGTTAACCATTTTTAATGGCAAAAGTTACCTAAATAATATCCACCAAAATAAAAAGTGGTATGGGGACTGGAATCTTGTATTTGTGTCAATACCAACACCTCCTAGAAGGAAAATGCAAGTTGACCTTGAAATGAAGATTATTTTATTCAATATTCACTCTAAAACTGTGCAAGGTGCTGGGGAAAGGAATTAATAGGAGATGATCTCTTCCCTTAAGGGGTTTACTAGACAGCACATAATAGATCTGCAGGATGACTTTTTTCTCTTAGAGAACCAGTTCTACCAATAACTCTCATCAGAACAGCGCAACATAACACAGACTTCATCCTTTCAGTCACAGTAATTAAACCAAGAGCAGACAACTTATACAAATTCAGCCAATTATATTTCTCTATGTGGAATTTGGAATTAGGTCACCTATTCTGAGGCATCGATGTAATAGAGAAGAGATGGGGAAACGTACAGTAAAAGAGGGCCCAAGCTGGCAACTGGGAAAGGTGAAGCCACACACAGATGGCCTAAAATTATAAAAACACACAGAGTGAGGGCCTTGCAAAGAGAACTAGTTTGCAGACATAAATGGAAGAAATGTGTGCAAAGAAAAAGAACAGAGAGAGAGAGGGGAAGAGAGAGATGCCCCTAAAGACAGCTTTCTAGACCCTGTGAGGCCCAGTATCACTAGCAAGTGGATTCTCTGCTATTAGGATCCTCATAATGAACCTCTTTTTGTGTAGTTAGTTTAAGTAGATGTAGGTTTCCCTTTCTTTTAGCTAAGTGACTCCTGACTAGGAGAGGATGATCTTACTGCTTCAATTTCACTCCCTAGCTTTAAATAATAACTATGTACTTTTAATGCTGCTAAAAGGCAATTCAAAAACACCATGTCACACTGACCTTTCCAATATAATTTCAGTTGTATTGCTTATCTAAATTTTTGCCAGTGAGAAACAACAGTTGCATGAGCTCCCTGGGTATAGATTCTGAATACTAGAGCTGGAAAATTTCTTAGTAGTGATATAAGGACTAAAATGGGGCAATTTTTAAACAGTATTTAAGAAAATATTCTTGGAACTTCCAGATAAAATAATATTTTAAGAAAGACTCGGGACCCTATAAACTACTTCTACTAAGTAAAAATATTTAAAAGTTTGACATAAATTAATAAACTAAAGGAAGTACGCTCTCTGTCATAAAAACTACAGGCTTCCATACATTCAAGCTGCATGGGCTTTGGCTTTCGGTTTTAAATGTACCCAAATTAGGCAATGATGATCAAGGCCAAGAGAGTCCTGGTGAGTAATGACCAGATGTGAAGACCTGATGTTCCCAAGGACAGGACAGGGTCATTTTTTCCCACTGGGTCTGCATTCCCAGGAGATATCGTAAACTGAGACTTATACTTTGATTATAGACTTAAAGGAATGCAGAGGATTTTCATGTATTTCTTTTTTTGCTGTTTTGTACTTACAATATATTTGTTGAATTCCATGTAAACATGTGTTTACCTCTATCTCTACAAACAGGATACTATATACCGATAACTTTAATCCGATTGAATTAAGGAACAAAGTGGAGCAAAACAATTTTTAAAATATTTAAAAACTATTATAATAATTATAGTATTTTACATACCATTTAAACATAGTAGATGTATAACAAACATATAAGATATAAGTGAAAAATATTCAAATTTGTTATTAGTTCCATATGTGACAGGAATGTTTATAGATGTATTCTACTTAATCAAAACCATTGTTTGAGTAGTATATTATCTCTATTTTTGAAGATGTAAATTTGGGGGTACAGATAATTTAGTAACTTGTCCTAGTATAAAAGCTCCCAAACTTCCTCTGTCCACGGAACCCATGGCATCTCAGTACATTTGACATAGGGGCCCCTATGCTAACAGACGTAGATGATAGACTGCTTCCAGAGAGCACAGCTCTCCAATGAGACAACCCCAATAGGTGAAAATTACAAAATACAGCCATTTAAAGTCTATAAAATTTGTCCTAACAGTGCACAGTGAAAAAAAAAAGAGACATTTATTTAAGAAAATACACTAAATGTTAGTACAGATAGTAATAGTCTGCACTTGGGCCACCACCTGCTTCCTCTCCTCCCCCTCTCCAGCTCCATGTGATGGAAGTTCCACAAGAGGGTGAGGCCAAGAAGACAAGGCTGAAAACCCTCCAGCTCTCATCAAAGGGCTATGTGGCGTCTACAGGAGGCCAGGCTTCCATCATGTATCACCATCCTCCTGCTCTGCAGGGGAGAGACTAAATTCCAGGCAAGTATGGCTAAGAACGTGAGGGATCACTTTTGCACCCGGTCCCCACTCATGACGCAGAGTTTTTATTGACAGGTATGACAAGCCAGGACTGCTTTAACCCAATCAGCCTTGATTCAGCTCACTTGTAGGGTGAAGTTCTATGCTGGCAGATACGACAAAAAGAGCAAAGGCTACTGTGTCCCAGAGCACTCTGCTTCTACAGCAGGGATAACACTCCAAGAGGAGCAGGCCGCTTGACCCTAGCCTAGTTCTTGAGGAATTGTTCAGAGATTTGTCTGGTGGACGAGGTAGACCATTGAAACAGAGTGATGTCAAGCTCTCTCAAGGAAACTGACTTCATTTTGAACAGAGTATGGGGAATTTCAAGCCTAATGGGTGCTCTCAGAAATGATGGATCCATAGAGGCAAGCAATTAAGAGAAGGCTGGCAGCTCCAAGGAAGCAACAAACCAAACCATAAGCCAAATAGTTTATTAGAGAGAACCAGGAAAAGGAACAGTTAAAAATAGCCCTATCCGAATCAGAACAAACTCAGAGATCAGCCTCAAAAACTATGCCTGCAATTACTGGAGCCTAACAGCTGCATGTGTTCTGGAGATAGATAAACCGAGAGGCTGGTGAAAGGGACAACGTGAGTCCTATTAAATGATTATCATCCCAGGGAAACCACACCAGTTGGCAACTTGAATCCACAGAAAAAGAAATGTTAAAGAAGGTTAATATAACAAAAACTATAAAGATATAATTTCATTTTATCTTTCAGCACCTCTAAAAGCTAACAAATTAATAAAGTAATAACTGTAACCATCTATTTTTGGATTTGTTGGATATATTAGTGTTATATATATAACAGTAATAACATAAAATATAAAATATAGCTTATAACTATAATCTTTTTTCTAAATTGAGTATAAATCTTTAATAAATTATAATTTTCTACTTCTGTAAAACAATGCCATATAATTTTTATAGGTATTGTATTGATTTTTCTGTATCATTAATCATCATGGAAATGCAAATTAAAACTATAATAAGATATCACCTCACTCCTTTCAGAATGGCTATCATCAAAAATCAAAAAGTAATAAGTGCTGGTGAGGATGTGGAGAAACTGGATCCCTTGAGCACTATTGATAGGAATGTAAATGGTTCAGCCACTATGAAAAAAACAGTATGGAGGATCCTCAAAAGAAATAAGTAAGAGGAGAACAAACTACATGATCCAGCAATCCCATTTCAGGGTACTTCTTCAAATGAATTGAAATTAAGATCTCAGAGAGATATTTGCATTTCCATATTCATTATTCACAATGGCTAAGATATGAAAATAACCTAAAAGTTTATTAGCAGAAGAATAAATAAAAATACTGTATACATGCAATAGAATATTTTTCAGCCTTAATAAGGAAGAAAAATCTGGCACATGCTACAGCGCAAATGAACATTAAGGACTTTATGCTTAGCAAAACAACCTAGCAACCAATGGAACACACTGCATGGTTTAACTTACATGAGGCACCTAAAAGAGTCAAGCACGTGGAAGCAAAGTGTAGAATGGTGGGTGGTATCCAGGGGAGGAGGTGAGGGGGAAATAGTGAGCTGGTAGTCAATGCGTGTAAATATTCAACTATGCAAGATTATTGAGTTCTAGAGATCTGCACAACACTATGCACATAGTTAACAATACTGATTGAACACTGAAAAATTTGTGAAGAGTAGATCTCATGTTAAATTTTCTACTACAATAAAAATTAAAAAGTAAAAAATGAGGTCAGCAAAAGACAGCATATACAGTAAATATTTTTAAAAGTCAATAATAAAATACATAGGAACAAATTCTAACAAAACTGGTATAAACATATTTTCTGTGAAGACTACAAAAATTACCAAAAATAAATTAATATCTAAATAAATGGAAAGACACTCTACATTTATGAATTAAAACTGTGAAGATTGTTAGGATGACATTATTCCTCAATTTAAAGATTCGATGTAGTATCTATGAAATCCCTATGAAATTATAAGCTGATCCTAAATTCATACACAAATTCATGGTACCCAGCATAGCTAAAACAATCTTAAGGAAAAAAAGAGGTAGAAGATTCATACTTCCTGATTTCAAAACTTTCAACAAAGTTACAGACTTTGTAAATTAGTACTACATGGTACTGGCCTGAGGGTAAATACGGACATCAATGGAATAGAATTAGAAGTATAGTTTTAGTCAGTTGACTTTTGACAAGGAAACCAAGATAATTCAATAGGGAAAGAAAATTTGTTTCAACAAATGGTCTTAGCAAACCAGATATTCATATGCAAAAGAATAAAGCTGAACCCCTTTCTCACACCATACACGAAAATTAAAACAAAATGTATCATAAACCTAAATGTAAGAGCTTAAATGATAAGAATCTTACAAAATACAGGAAAAAATTTCCGAGACCTTAGATCAGGCTGTGTATTCTCACATATGACAGACACCACAAGACACAAATAGATAAATCTGACTCCATTAAAATAAAAAAAAACTTTTGTGCTTCAGTGGATACCATCAAGAAAATGAAAAAACATCCCATAGACTAGGAAATACATTTGCAAATCGTATGTTTAATAATAGACTTTTATTCAGATTATGTATACGTATCTAAAACTCTAAAAACTCGATAATAAGAAGTAACTCAATTAACAAATGAGCAAAAATATGAATAGATTGTTTCCAAATACATACAAATTGCCAATAAGCATATTAAAAGTTCATTAACCTTGAGGGAAATGCAAATGAAAACCAGAATTATATACCACTTCATACCCACTAGATGGCTATACCAAAAAAAAAAAAATAAGTACAAGTGTTGGAGGGGATATGAAGAAATTGAAACTCTGACACATTGCTGGTGAGAATATAAAATGATGAAATATTCTGGAAAACAGTCACACAAAAACTGGCACACAAATGTTCATAACGGCTTGATTCATAATAGCCAGAAAGTGGAAATAACCCAAAAGGCCACCAAATGATGGATGGAAAATTAAATGTACCTAATGACAACAGAATGTTATTCAGTAATAAACAATAATGAAATGGATTCATGCTCCAACATGAAAAACTTGGAAAACATCATGCTAAGTGAAAGAAGCCGGTCACAAGATAGTCACAGAAGACCACATATTGCACGATTACACTGAGTTGGAAAGTCCAGAAGAGGCAAATGTATACAAACAGAGAGTGCATTAACAATTGCCTGTGGCTGCAAGCTGGAGTTGGGGGTTGAAATAAAGAATGACTGCTACTGTTACAGGTTTTTTTTTTTGAGAAGGGGTGCTAAGGATCTTCTAAAATCAATTTTGACGACGGTTGCACAAATCTGTGAATACAGGAAAACTGCTGAATGGAAAAGAGCAGTGATGACAAATGTTACAAATATGACATCCTTCCCAGAGCCTTTCTACTTACAGTTGGCATCACACACACACACACACACACCCTTTGAGAAGATAAATTAGGGCCTAGGCTTGTTATTTAAAAGAAGTTATTTTAAATAAAAGTGAATGTTTACATTACAATTCTACTTTAAAAATCCATTCCATATCTAAAATCGTAAGAATGAAGTGCTTCTACTCTCCCTTTATTAACAAATTATAAAACACAAAATTAAATAAAAATCTCACAGGCATTATTCAAGTCTTTGTCACTTGTATTTCATAAAAAGGCCATTTCCATTAAAATAGCATTACATTACAAAAAAAAGGGACTTTTGCCTGGGGTGTTTTTTTATCAGATTAGCTGTCCTAATAACATTTTGCTTCAGCTAATGTTAAAATTAGTTTCTGTTCCCTAAGCACATATCAACTTATAGCAGGAATGAGCAGACTTGCAACTTTCTAGGCAATGAAACTACCTACAATTAGAGATGGGCTAACTGACAATAATTAGCGTATACAGACAGGTAAAATGAATTAATGGTACTGTTAACCCTTTTAAAATTTTAATTGAGTTCTACCCCCCAAGAATCTTTTTAAGTGTGGAAGAAAAAAATCACAATTGATTTAAAATCATACAGAAAAAATTATCTTACATTCCAAAATTGTCTTACTTTAATTGTAAATGAGAAATTGTTGCTTATGGTTCTTTCAACACTTTAGTAAAAACCAAGACAAATGATGAATTGATCTGTTTAAATAATTTAATGAAATCACATCATGATATTTACCAGTCATTCTTGCATGCACAAGGCCTTAAAGTTCTGTCATGACTTCTAATAGCATATATTAAATATTTACAAGAAGGACAAAGCAAACCACATTTTGATTTGGCTATCTAAATGAATTCTTTAAAGCTGAAGGTTAGACTGAAGATCTTTTCTTTTATAAGATCAAGGATCCATACTAATATTTTATGCATGAAAAAGTACAGTAGTTGTTGATGATCAAAAAATATTGATGAGTTGATGTGAGGAGCTTCAATAATGAATAGCTTTCTTCTTGCTCTGACTTTAAAACACCCTTTCCTAATATCTGATTATTCTAAAATCAAATTTTCCTCACTTCACAATATTAAAATGAAACTCAGTTTAACTCAACACCTATTTACTGAATACCTATTATGTGCAATGAATTGGATGATGCAGAGCCTTGTGGGGGGTACTAAGACAAGACAGAGAAGCTCTGGCTTTACCTTCTCTCCACCCCCAAACTGTAATGTGCTTGGGAATCACCCAGGGATCTTGGTTTGGGGTGTGTCCTAGGATTCTGCATTTTTAACAAGATACCTGGTGATGTCCACAATGCTGATTCAGATTTTCTGGAGAGGCAAGGGATTCAGACACTGAAGGCTGTACTTAAGAAGAAGAATGGGAGAAGCTCCATTATAAGCAAAAAAAAATATTGTCTAGTTAGAAGATGGAACAGTTAGTTATCTGGAAGGCTGAGGACTACTTTTCTATGAACAGACATCATAGAAAAAGGGTATTCGAAACACATGGAAAACACTATTAAAAATATCAGGGTAGATTTTTAGGTTCAGTTGTTAATACTTGTGAGTTTGTTATTTTACTGTTCATAGTTTTGGTCATCTTCTTTTTCTTCGATAAGTCCTTTTAACATTTCATATAAGAGCTAAGTGAACTGCTTTAACCTGACCTTATCTAGGAAGCAGTTTATCTGCCCTCCCATTCTAAATGTTAACTTTGCTAGATAGAATAATCTTGGATGTAGGTCCTAACCTTTCATGACTTTGAATACTTCTTTCCAGCCCCTTCTTGCCTGTAAGGTTTCTTTTGAGAAATCAACTGACAGTCTTATGGGAACTCCTTTGCAGATAACTTTCTCCTTTTCTCTTGCTGAGTTTAAGATTCTCTCCTTATCTTTAATCTAAACTAGAACAGGAATAGAATCACAGAAATGGAGATCACTTGGAGGGTTATCAGTGAGGAGGGGGAGGAGGAAGAATGAGGGAAAAGGTACAGGGAATAAAGAGAATGATTAGTAGATACAAAATAGACAAGGGGAGGTTAAGAATAGTATAGGAAATGGAGAAACCACAGAACATATATGTAGGACCCATGGACATAAAAACTAAACAGGGGATGCTGGAGGAAGGAGGGGGTGCAGAGCAGAGGGGCATAAAGGGGAGTAAAAATGGACCAACTGTAATAGCATAATCAATAAAATAAACAAAAAAAAATCCATCAGGGTGGAGAATCTAGAAGATGAAGCATATTTGGAGAGAATACTAAAAAAATGGGTGAAGAGAATGTACAGTTAATGAGGGCAAAATAAAGCAGGCTCAAAGTTGACAAAATGTAAGTAATATGCTTTTTTTCTGTTAGTGTTAATAATCATCCCAAATCTAATATTGCCCTTTAAAGTGTTTTCCTCAGGATGCTCTTGTAACAACATCATAATATAGATTTTTGTTGTTGATGTTGTGACTCACTAGATTTTAAAGATAACACATTAATTGTCTTGGACAAGATTAAACAGCCAGCCAGTACTGGATCCAAAATCCAAAATTAATTTTTTGCCCCACAAAACACTGTCTCCTCTAACTATTTATAAAACAAAAAGAAAAAATTTTTGAGCAAAAGTAAAAGCAAATTTTTTTTGTAAAATTTACTTTTTCACAGTGATCAGGAGACATGAAAACTCTTGTATTTTTTACTGACTTTAATGGGAATTCACCTAATGTCTCAATGTTAAATATGATAGGGCTTGTTGGTTTGAGTCAGGCTCCTTACAAAATAAGAAAATAAACTTCCATTCAGAATTTCCTAATTTTTTTTTCAGAAATGTGTATTGAATTTTAAAAGACTACACATTTAATCAATACATAACTGCCATATCCCAGGTACTGTCTATAATTCATAGAACCCAATCATAAGAATGAAAAGGGAACCAACTGTATGGGAAAACATATCCGCAAATGATACCTCATACAAGGGTTTGATCTCCAAAATATATAAAGAACTCATATGATTCAACATCAGGAAGACAAACAGTACAATTAAAGAATGGGCAAAGGACTTGAACAGACACTTCTCTAAGGAGGATAGATGGCACATAAATATATGAAAGGATGTTCAACATCACTAGCATCAGAGAGATGCACATTGAAACCACAATGAGATATTGTTTCACACCAGTCAGAATGACCATCATTAACAAATCAACAAACAGCAGGTGTAGACAAGGATATGGAGAAGAGGGACCCCTAGTACATTGTTGGTGGGAATGCAGACTGGTGTAGTCACTGTGGAAAACAGTATGGAATTTCCTCAGAAAACTAAAGATGGAACTGCCTTTTGATCCAGTGATACCAATGTCGTGATTATACCCTAAGTATCCTGAAACACCACTTCAAAAGAACCTTTGTTCCCCAATGTTCATAGCAGCATTATTTATAATAGCCAAGTGCTAGAAACAGCCTAAGTGCCCATCAGTAAATGTGTGGATCCCCAAACCATGGTATGTTTAACATTGGAGTACTACTCAGCAGGAAGAAAGAAGGAACTCCTACCATTCATGGCAGCATGGATGGAACTAGACAGCATTATGCTAAGTGAAATAAGGAAGGTGGTGAAAGACAAATACCATTATGATCTCATCTATAAGTGGAATCCATGAACAAAACAAATCAGCAAAATAGAACCAGAGACATGGAAGTTGCGAAAAACTGGCAGTGACCAGAGAGGGGAGCAGGGAGGGGGATTACAGGGGAAATAAGGGGAAGGGTCAAGTCAAGGAAGATGTATGAATGACCATAGTAATGGACAACACGTTAGGGACTGACTGAGGTGGGAAGGTGGGTGGGGCAGGGGAGAGCAATGGGGGGAAATGGGGACAACTGTAATTGAACAATAAAAAAAGATGATTTCTCTTCAATAAGCTGACACATTACTCTCAGGAAAGTACAGAAAATGAAACAGTTTAATTTGATTATAGCTTATTTTAAAAATACATAAAAAACTCACTAATCTAAGTGAAGATATTTAAAATAACTGCAAAGTCTGAGTAGTTTAAAGTAACTCAATTATATTCATTATGGCTACATATAGTTAAAGTGGCTTACAATACTTGAATTAAATTTTATGATAGGGTTAACAGACTCCAGTAGGAACAGTGTCAATGAATATATGACCTTAACTTATGAATCACACATATCTTTGCAAACTGATATTTTGCATGGGTTTATGGCTACTTATTCCTTTAAGAAGTTTGAATAACTGTTTAAGCAGTTAATCTGTAATTTGTGTTAATCAAATAAAGGTAATATTTATTAGTTAAACCAGCTGAATCTCCCCAAATACTATCAATAAAAACATAATGCATAAGGGTTCAATAACTATAATTTATGTCATTTATTGTTTCAAGACCTTATTTTTAGAAAAAGTATGCACCTAGTACATACAAAGAAACTTATGTGTAAAGAAAATGTGTGATTTTTAACATGTAAAATTATTGGCAGAAATGGCAAAATTCTATTAGTAAGTACCTGCATATGAGAGAGAGAAAATGAAAGCCTATGTATTTCCTAAATGTAATACATTGAAACCTAACAAAAATTAAAAATTGAAATGAATGTAAATGTTTCTTTGAAAACTCTTTCTAATACAATGTTAAAAATCTAAGCTATTTTAAACAACCTGAGCTTTGAACACTCCATAGCTCAAAAAAATGGATTTTCATTTTCACTTTAAATTGAATGCACAGTATGATGAATATTGGTCTTAGTGTTAAAGTAAGATTAAAAATTGTCAAGTTGAACTACCATTTCTTTTGTAAAAGTTACTTATATATTTCCATTCTTATAGTACCAAGGCAAACTTCAGGGGATACCAAATGGATCCAGAATGTTAAAAAAATATATATTTAATTACATGCACAACACATATCTATCTATCATCTATCTGTCTATCTATCTACCTACCTACCTACCTATCTATTGCAGTTCTATAAATTTATCAATATATATAAATCATAATTGTATTATGGAATTAAAGTTAATTTACTACTTGTTACTGTCTTGTAATTTTGTTTTTCTTCTTATCTTGACATTTTTTACTATATAATGCTAAAAAGCATACAAAAACCAAAGACGATAAGGTGTTAAATGGGTTCAATTTGGTCACTATTACCTCTGGTTAAATTTTCGGTTATCTTGAAGTTTTTATTTAAATGGACATTTGGGCTTCTTTCAGAGTCTAATACCAAGTAGGCATGCCATAATTAGTAAAATACCTTTAAAAATTAGTATTTGTTTTGTAACATTTGTCATTGTAATAATAAAATAGAGCATTTAAAATAGAAAATGATTTCTCATGCTTATACATAATAAAAGAAACCAAAGATATGATTAGGACATGTAAATATCATGAGTCTACATGCTAAATCTGCTTAAATATGACCATAGGTACTTATTATACTATTAACTGTGCTTTTCCCTTTGACATTGTAAGAGTCAACTCAGCAAATAAATATTTAAACTTTGTACCATGCATAGCATTATGTTGTACTGAGATTATTGATGATGCTTCTAACTTTGACCCTCAACAAAATCAATGAACTGATGCTGAGATATTTAAATGGTATACCCCCTCACAACAGGAGTATACCAAATTATCAAGATAATAATTGTCTTCAATTTCAGAACTGCAACATCCTACATAGAGGTTACATCTAATAACAAAGAGCAGAACATTGGGGAGGAGCTGTTTTGAGAAGGAATTGAGGAACTGCTGCATGATAGATTGAAAGCATTCTGAAGCCTCACTGCCTGCTAAGTCTTGCTGCTAATATCCATGGAATTCTTGTACTCAGTAACAGGAGAGATTAGTCAAATGCAATTTGGTAGATGTCCAGTATCTTTATGAGCTGTGAAAATTAATTATAGGCAATATTTAAAATTAAATCAGTCATTAATTTTAAAATGAGGAAATTAATTTAATATTCTACTATGATATCCAATGTATAATCATATTGTTGATACCGTGAAGAGACTGATAAATTTTAATATAAAAGTAAGCATTGTTTTCATCTTAAACTGGTTAGCAAAAATTCTTGTTGAGTTTCTAAGGGAAAAAAAGGAATGAATTACGGGACATCTAAATTTATACCTCATAAAGTGATTATGCCCTATTTAGTCATCAGCATAAATTAAAAATTCTGTTTTAAATTTTTATATATGGAAAGATATGTATGTGTTACATAAAAAACCCCAGATAATTTTAACTGATTACAGATAACTATTGACAAAAAGAAGGAATCTAACAGTCATTGAGTTTTTTTGTCCCAGGCACTGGTTCTCCTTGACTTGTAGCCTTCTGCAAGGCTGTCAGGCCCACTCCGTTCTCCCATCTGTCTCCCTGCTGCCCCCTGTCTCTCTGGGCCAGCATTCTCTCAGCTGCTCAGTGCCTCCTACTTATTCTGTTCCCTCTGACTGAAATACAGTTTTCTCTTCTCAGTTAAGCCCTACCCATACACATTGGGCTATAGAAAACCTGCTTCTCTTGTTTGGTTTGTTTGTTTGTTTGTTTGTTTGTTTGTTTAGTGTGTGTGTGGTTTGCCTAATTGATATTAGTATCCATTTTAGAATGTAAGATATGCAAAAGTGGACATATGGGTTCTATGTCCTTCTTCACTAATATAATTACAGCATTTGGTTTCGGCATTAAAAAAAATTTCTTCTGTTCTAGCTGGTGTGGCTCAGTGGATAGAGCACTGGCCTGTGAACTAAAGGGTTGCTGGTTCGATTCCCAATCAGGCATATGCCTGGGTTACAGACGAGGTCCCCAGTTGAGGGACTGTGAGAGGCAACCACACATTGATGTTTCTCTCCCTCTCTTCTCCCCACCTTCACCGCTCTATAGAATAAAATAAAATATTTTGAAAAAATTCTTCAATGAATGCTCTATTTGTATTATTTATTACATCCTTTTATTAAAAAATCTCATGACCAAAATTCATGTATTTTCATCATATTACTTTCCAAGCCATTGTGTGCATTTTCGGTTTTTGGAGCACCAATTTTGAACATGACTCAAAATACCCAAAAGCAGTCATAGCCAGTTGAGTTTGGACTTTCAAATTGAAAATAAAATAAGAGAAATGTAATAAACTATAATAATGACAGATTTTGTCACAGGGTAGTAGTCAAATTGTAAAACAGTAACATTGGGCAAAGTCAAGACTCCTTCCTGGAATAATTGTTCTCAGGCCACCATCGCAACAAACAAAGCAATTAAATTAATAAACAAATGTACTTAAAATAGTGCCATTTTGCATGCGAGGGAGTATCATGGTGACAAGAGAGATTGGAAGATGCCTGGGCATAGAGCAAGAGTTTCCCACATGTGGCGGCTACCACCTAGCACTGGGTATTCATGAGTTTAGCTAGAATTTGGAAGACTGGACTTAAAAGACAATAGATTTCCATTCAAGTGTCAGGATTCTTTTAAATGGAATATTAACTTTAAGGCTAAATATATATTGCATATGATTTAGTCAAAGTGGATTTAAATCTACTAAAAAGAAATAAAAGCAATTTTCAAAACAATTTTTATGTATTCTTGTTCAGCTACAGTTGTCCCTCCTTTTCCCCATTGTGCTCCCCTACCCCATCACCCCCCATTCCCACAGCCAATCCCCCCATTGTCCATGCCCTCTGTTCTTGTTCTTTGCTCATCCCTCCCCGTTTTTCATAACACTTCTAAAAATTATAAAAGAAATTTCTATGAAGTGGTTTAATTATTAAAATTGTTCACATTATCTGTCAGTAGGTAACCATACCTGGTTATCTTTCTAGTTTTTGTTAGTGTGCTTCAAGAATGAAGTATCTTGGAAATGAACTAAAACATATCGATAAAATGAAGTTAAAAAATGTGCTAGTGTCCATGATCTGAAGACTGATTTCTATCCATCTTCATGCATTGAAAATGTGAGAATCATAGTTCCAAGGATATATTTCATCAACTATTTTGGATGACCAGGAGGTATTATGATAATGTAACTTTTCACTAAATAAATGTCTGGTCAGGCCAGGAATATTACAGGCCCCCATGTAAGTCAAGAAACAGCAAAATTTCAACTTTTGCAGCTTCATTGGTTTAGCCATTATTTTATGAGGTCACAAATATAAATTTGTCAGGCTGCCTATAATAAACATTTGTGAAAATTAGCTAAATAATAGCATGGCCATCAACTATTTAAAAAAACATTATTACTTATGCAGAAATGTGCCAGTTTCAACTTAACTAAGTTCAGTGCTCACACATTTAAAACCTGACACCTTCCCCCTTACACCATAGCTGCCTGGGAGAAACCGTTAAACAAATAGTTTGGACAAGAAGCACCATGAGAATGAGGCCCCTTTTATATAAGACAGAAAGGTTTCCAGTAATTAAGAGTGAACATTCTGCTAATCTATGCCCTTAGATACTCATACTGTTTATTTATTCCTCATATCAACCATAGAGGAAATAACCATTATTATCCCCATTTAAAAAATGAGGAAATTGAGGCTTAGATTGGTAAAGCGAATTTTCCAAGGAAATGGAGCTAGTAAATAAAGAATAAGCATGAACAAGTATAGAAGTTTTCCACATCCAAAGCTCATGCATACTTAACACAAACAACAAAATGCTACTATACTTTGATAAAAGTGAAAAGCACGGAGAAACAACTCAGCACAGCGATGTATACAGCATACATAGCATTTCTCTACCCCTTCTATTTCCACCAGGTTTAAGTAATGGTTGTGAAAAGTCTACTGTGTCCTTCCCTACTTTTCTTAAGCTCCAAAACACGAAACCATATGTCACCATAAAAATTTGGGACTAATTTTAATTCAAGTGTTAAACCACTTCATTTTGAAAACAATGTTTTCATACCATTCAAGAATCTACAAATATTCACATTATTTTCTATCCTTTAACAATATAATATAGTAAACTTTTTGATTCAGAGCCATTTGTAATTTAAGTTTTTATAACTTTATTTCTCTTTATAAATGAAATTTTTATTTTCAATTATAATTTTTAAAGGGTTACCATAGTAAAGATATATATATTTTAATACTTTTCTTTTATCAGTTTCCTTTACTTGTTTATTTGTTCTAACCTGGTATTAGTTTTCCGGGCATACTATTGAGTCATCTTCGAATACCAATTCTGTCTCTCCTTTCCCATTATTAATATCACATATTGTGTATGTGTGTGTGTGTGTGTAGCAATTGCATTAGCAAAAACCTAAAAAATAATGTTGAATAAAAATGTTAATGGTTGACCTTCATGTTTTAGCCTTCCCAATTATGACTGCAAATTCTTCAATATGTAGCTATAACAATGAAGTTAATGTTGATTTTTAGCAAAAATCTTTATCATATTTAGGTAGCTTCTCGATTAATTTTGTACTTATATTTTCAAATTCAAAAATATGTTCATACATTTTATAAAATGCTTCCTAACTTCTACAGATAAATTCGTATTTGTTCTGTATGTTAATTTGATGTTATAATAGATTATACCAATGCATTTTTAATTTTCTCATTTTCCAATATAAACTTATCCTCGCATTACTATTACTGAAACATATACTACTAGACTTTTAATTAGTCCAATATCTTTTGACTTGCTAACATTTTATTTGTTTAGAATTTTAAAAATTTGCAGTATCTCTAATTTTCAAACATTATTATATAAATATCTTATAATCTCATAATTATTCTGAAATCTTTTGTACCTCTTCTGCACTTTTCATATCCTAACTATACATTTTCTTTTTGTGTCTTATAATTTGACACAAACGATAATTGAAATTATTAGTCTCTGAATTAATATGTCCAAAGTACCAAGTTTTATTTTTATCATTTCTATACACTTATGTATTTAGTTTTATTTTTATCAAATATTTTGTGCTTTTTAAATTTTTAGTTTTATTATTAATTAGACTGTTCAGATTACTTGTGTTCAGTCTTTTTTAAAAATAAATATTTATGCCTATATATTTTCTCTCCATATAGCTTTAGCTGTATTAACTGCAAGGTATTTTTTGTAATGTCTTCCGCTTTTCATTATTCCAAATTTCTCTTTATTCCAAGGGCTATTTAGATAAATATATTTGTTACTTTGTTTTCCCTAAAGTGAACAAGATATTTATTGGTGGCAATAGTAGGTTTTCTTTGGGTGGAGAGTGGATTATTTATTTTAAGTTTATTAAATACCAGTGAGCAAATGTGACCAATCAAACATATTATTTTATATTTTTTCTTTTTCATCAAGGACCACATCATCTAAAGATCTAAGACATAATAGAAGAATGTTGATACATATTTTTGTATTTATGTGGTATATACAATTTCACCAAGGTGAATAAATGTGAACATATCATGAAAATCTGTAATACATTATATTTTCTTTCCTGTTTTTGGTTTGATCCTCTCACCATCAGTGATTTATATTAGTAAGCCAACATACAAATCTCATTATTTTTCTCAGTGGTGATAAAGTTAGACATATACTTATTTTTAAATGTATACACTTATTTGTAGGGATATATTCTGCATTTTGTTTGTTTATAAATAGAATCATAATAGATAGCTTTTTACATCTTCATATTTGGACTCAAAAAAGCCACATGGACCTCTCTGATATTAATAATGATGTCTAAAGATCATGTTTTGTGTCTATATATTGTATGATATAGTATATTAATTTATTCCACCCTCCACTTCTATTAATAGACATTTACTTCATGTTCAGTCTTTTGCCATTAAAAATAGTGTTGTCATACATAATGTTGCAAAGGGTAAAATCTTCTCCTTTTTGATGGTCAAATAGAATTCCAATGTGTAAATGCCCCACATTATGCCAAGTGCAATAGGCCAGTCAGAGAAAGACAAATACATATGATTTCATGCATATGTGGACTCTAATGAGCAAACTGAACTAACAAGTAAAACAGAGACAGACTCATAGATGGAGGGCAGGGTGACAGCTAAGGAGCGGGGAGGTTAGGAGGTAGAGGGATTGAGCAAAAAGGAAAAGGACTCATGGACATCGACAGCAGTGTGGTGATTGCTGGGGGAAGGGGGTATAAGTGGACTAAATAATGGGGGAAAATACAATAAAGATTAAATTAAAAAAAACTGCCACAGTAGTCATCAGTATACATATGTAATAAATATTAATGTACTTAATGGCTTTTCTCTATGGGGTAGAATCTCTAAGGTGTGATTGTGGGGCAAAAATTTATGTATTTTCGCTTGTAATAATTAGTGCCAGAATGTTCCCTCATGAGCTGTTATAATTCACACTGCTAGCTCTGCTGTTAAGAGTACACTTATATCCCTTTATTGCACATGCTGTTCTATCGTCAAATGAACAGCTATATGACTTCACCCTCACCTTATTTAGTTTCTGCTGAAATTTCCCCTCACCAGATATATCTTCCCTTAACAATTTATTATAACTACCCATTCAGTGATACAATTCTTCTCTGTTACCGCAGCTTACTTTATTTGTTATAGCATTTAACATGACTTGATGGTATATTACTTGGATACGTGTTTATTACTCCACTACCTGGGTCTCCTCCATCTTCTTCTCTGCTACATTACAGAGGGTTCTGTCACAAATTTTAAAAGTCCAGGCAAGTTCATTTAGGTCAGGTCTTTGGTTATAGGTTCCCAAAGTTCAGTCTTCTTCCTTCACCTCATGGTCTAGTCTAGACTCTAGAAAGTTGCACAATTTCTAGGGCAGCTTTAACCAATAGAAATGTATTTTTCTGTGTATAATTCACACCCACGTTTTTGTGCTCATTATACATGAGATTATTACACCCATTATTATACCCATGTATAATGCTCATCCTTATGTTTTCCTAAAAATTTGGGCAAGAAGTGTGCATTACACACAGCAAAAATGCTATAATGTGAGTCACAAGTGTGATCTACACATGTAATTTACAATTAGCATTGCCAGCCACAGAATATAAAGTAATTTGTTTGTAGAAATATATAAAATTTATTATGGATCAGTATATGTATGAAAAGACCAAACAGAAATTTTAGAACTAAAAATATAATGAAATTTAAAATTTCATAAGTTTCAGCCCTGACTGGTGTGGTTCAGTGGGCCGAGCATCATCCCACAACCCAAAAGGTTGCCAGTTAGTATCCCAGGTGAAGGGTTAGGGCACAGGTCTGGCCTACAGGCCAGGTCCCCAGTTAGGTGTGTGAGAGAGACAACTGATCGATGTTTCTCTCATACATACATATTTCTTTCCCTCTCTTTGTCCCTTCCTTCTCCTCCTTCTAAAAATGAATAATAAAATCTTTTTAAAAATTATTTAAAATCTCTAAGTTTCCATAACTCTTTAGATAAAGTTGAAGAGGGACCTATAAAATATACATGAAGAAGTTATCCACAATGCTGCATCGAGAGACAAGGAGATGGAATATATGTGAGAAAAATTAAAAAATAAAGGATGGAGAGAGAAAGTTAAAAGTTATTTTGGACTGATGGAAGAGAGAGAGAGAACAGAACACAAGCAATGTTAGAAAAGGTAAGGAATGAGAATCCTCAATATTGATCAAAGATGCCAACCAAAAATTTAGGGAGTTCAGTGAAGTCTACCCAGTATAAATAAACAGATTCATATCTAAACAGTACAGCAACTGTGAAGGACAGAGAGAAACAGTCTTAAAAATAGACAGTGTTCACATAAATAGCAAAGTGACAGCTTACTTTGTAGGAGCATCAAAAGTTGATTATGTCTGTGATATTATAACAGAAAGGAACTGTCAACTTAGAATATATGACAAACAAAATTTGCTAGAAATAAAGAGGGTCTAAACATGTATGCACTTCCTTTACAAACATAACTTAGCCCACCAACATATCCAATGGCAAATGGGAAAAAATTTCACACAGGTACTTTGCAAAAAAGGAAATATATAAGGCAAAAACATACTGGAAAGGTGTTCAACTTCTTCAGTGATTAAAGAAATGCCATTAAAAATCATATCACTGGGAAAAATGAAAAATTATGATAATAAATAATGGTAATAATATGAAATAATCATAATACTGCTGTTATGGAATGTAAATTTGTACAGCAAGTTTGGAAAATGTGTAAAATTAAAAGTAAGCAAGAGTGTGACTTAGCAATTTAGCACAAATTTTGAGCTGGCAATTCCAGGAAGGTAAATACCTTAGAGAATTGTTATTATCTGTTTACTAAAAAAAAAGTTCTGCAAAATGCATCTGTTCCATGATCTGGCATTATCATCATCAACAAAAATCTAGTTAAAAATGTGAATTCTCAGACCCTACTCCAAACCTACTAAATAAGAAGCTCAGGGGGTGGGCTCAGGAATCTGACATTTACCAGCTTAGAGTTTGAGAAGCACTTCAGTAAAAGACATACAATCTAACCTTTTAAATTGTGGGTTTGTGTCTATGAATTCACCTACTCTCTAAAATTTACCTGTAATTTGCTATGCTTTTGTTGTCACTTGAAGATGTATGTATGTGCAGAAGGATAAATTTTTTTTATAATCCTGTGTGCACATTTCCAGCTGAGATGAACAAATAGACATTCGGCTTCTTATTTCAGCTCTCATACATACATGTCCTTTTTGTGACCTATTTAATACCACTTTTTAAAAATTTTTTGCCTGTGTGTGTGTGTGTGTGTGTGTGTGTGTGTGTGTGATTTTGCTCTTTAAAATGGCCCCAAAGTGTAGAGCTGAAGTGCTGTCTGGTATTCCTAAGAACAACTGTAAAGGGACTTTATGGAGAAAATGCATGTGTTACATAAGCTTCAGTCATGACTTACATTGCAATCAGCCATGAGTTCAACATTAATGAATTAACAATACCCATTACATAAGTTGGTTTTAAACAGGAACACATAAAATGAGCTTCGGCATTAAGTGATGGAGGCAAATGGTGTGACCAGAGGCTCCCAGGAACGTAGTCCTGTGTTTCCTCCAGGGGCAATGATTTAGTATTGGCTGAATCAGTCCTCTAGTCGACTTTATAAAAGTACCTACCATGAATGAGAATGGACTGTATATAAGCACTGTCTACATTAGAAATAAAAAAGAAAATAAACTAAAAAAATACCACAAACAAGATTTCAAATGCCATTAACCAAAGAAATAAGTAAACCAATAATGGTATATTCACATGATGAAATATAATACAGCTGTAAAAATTAATCACATTAATTAATAAGTAAGGTGGGATGTGTGTATGTAAAAGTACATTTTATTATAATATGAATGACAAAATGATATAATGTTGAATGAAAAAGAAAGTCCCAAGAGAGGTAATTCAACTTGATTATAAAGTACAAAAGCATGCAAAATTAAATATATTGTTTATGGACAAATGCATGTGTCAAACCGTGAGTGTTAAAAGCAAAAAATGACAAATACCAAATTCAGGGCAAAGTCATTGCAGGGCTAGGGGAAAACAGATAGATTCCGTAGAAGAGAGGCATTTACATAAGCAACAGTTTAGTATGTGCAATGTATTCAGGACATTATAAAAATATAAAACAGAAAGAATGATGGACAGATAGCTAGCATAAAAGGTATGCATGACAAATTATGACTGTGCCATGAATCAAGAATTTTGACAAATCTATATATACCAGAGATTTTAAAAAGCAGTTGTAATGTTATACTTATTAAATTAGGCTTATTGTTAGTTGTTGTAAACATTACTATAGTGACATACTTGATAAAAGGTTTAAAACAGAAACAAAGGTGTCAAAATATTTTGTTTAGAATGCAAATGTAGGAATTATTAACTTGAAATGATTGCATATAAATGTTTTGCTTAAAATTAGTGACTGTAAATATAGACTAAGAATAGCCCTGGACGGGTGGCTCAATTCAAACATCATCTGTACACCAAGAAGTGATGTGTTTGCTTCCCAGCAACATACCTAGGTTGCTGATTTGATCCCTTGTTGGGGCTTGCACACCGTTCAGGAGGCAACCGATGGGTGGTTTTTCTTTTTCTCTTTCTCTCTTTCTCTCTCTCAAAGCAATAAACATAGCCTTGGGTGAGGACTAAAAAAGTATCATCAAGGAATAATAATACATTTTTCTTGTGATGTAAATTTTATAAGGCTGTTCTACATATATTGTCCAATTTAAATCTATTTTCAGGCATTGCTATTTATAGAGTAAGCAAAGATCTTTGAGAAGTTAAAAAAATCAAAAACAAAATCTAGGACTTCAGATTTCAATTCTAGTGATCTTTCCATTATACTAGCACCGTAATTACAATTCTTAATGTGTGTGTGTGTGTGTGTGTGTGTGTCCATAATAGTTTACAAACACTTTGGGATACATTTGCAAAAACTGATTTTATATAACTTAATAATATAAAGCTCACATAGGTGAATATTGGCTATAATAAAACCAAAACTAAGATATGCAGTCGTTCATATAAAATGGCTGAACTATTTCCCAGGACCATCATTTTCCCCATCAACTGACTGGAGCTTTACCACAATGAAGCTATCAATGTTCCCACTCGTATGCTTTCTCTTTTAAAATATTTTTCAATCATCAAAGACTTAATTAGCCATAGAACTTCAATCCAGTGAAGAGCACTTGGAGTGATCTTCACAACTGGTCAATTACCAAGAGTGAATTTCAACTGCAAGAGTTTTATATGTGGTATAAATCTAAGATCAGCTTTAAAAACCAAAGTGGCTAACAGCTTGATCAAATAATTAGTGCATGATTCTCTAGTCCATCACAAATCAGAACACAAATAGACTGCTTCAAAGACATTCAGCATGAGCAGACCACTACACTTGAACTATATTGAAGGAAATTTTAATTTCTGCATGAACTAAAAGCAACATAATACAAAGTAAAGAGCCATACAATACTTTTTATTCCTTCTTTTTCTAGGAGGTTGTCTGTGGACACTTGAATTTACTGTGCTAAATAGTATTGTTCTAAGTAAAAGCCTCTATAAATTGCTGAAAACATTGGAACATAAAATGAAACTCAGTAGATTTACTGAAAACATTTTTTTTCTTTACTTAACATGGTTATACAATGTGTCAATTATCTAGTCACTTAGAATTCTCAGGGAGAAAGAAACAACTTTCTCTATAGAGAATCAGTTGGCTTTCATAATACTCAGGGAATATTTGCATAATAACACTGCTACAGCTGCAAGGTTAAATCCATTAATTTATTGGGAATAGAACAGGCTGTTCTGGTTGGCTGTTACAAAAATTGCTTTTTGCACTTGTCTTTTCCACCATCGAGTATTTGCTGGGAGCATACAATTACTGCAGCAAAGCCCATGTTGCCGAGCGAGGAACCTTATTTAACATGGAAAGTGGAGAACACTTCACTTTCTGAGAATGAAAAAAATTAATCTTGAAAAGCTTCCTAATTAACATTTTCTCCTTTACCAGTTGTTTCATAGAATTAAAGAAGACGATGGCAATTCTGATGAAGGTTAACTAGATGAACCCATTTCTGCAGCACCTCTCAAGTGCAAATGTCATCTTAAATAGACTCTCTTTGGAACTGGAAATAATCTCAAAGCTTCTGAGGTATTTTCCCGCTAAATAGTACATTTAAAAATAAAACCCTTCTTTCCAAAAGTCATTAAATGAACAAACCATCTCTTGAAAACCACTTTACATATTTAAAAACTGTCTAATAAAGGTAAGACAAATTTACAGCCTTTTTATGAATCCATAGCAAAGACCAATAAAACAAGAAAGGGGTAGACTGAAAGTTAAATCATGTCTTAACAAACTGCATTCAGCCAAGTATTGATCATGCACGTAACCTACAATGTAACTAAGTTGAGAAACTTGTCCTGTCCAGGATTACTAAATCAGAGGAAACAAAAATTAATGAGAACCCTTACAAGTTTTTTTATAGTTAAGGAATTTGGAAAATGCTCACCTTTTAAAAAAAAAATCAAATCAGTTATAAGCATAAATAATAACATATTTATGTGTTACATTCAAGTCATACATTGAATTGTATGGTGACAGGAGTAGGACAAGTATTAGAGACAAAGCTAGTGGGGGGAACTAGGAAGTAGTGGGGCATGAGAGTGAAAAAAATAAACCCTTTTCTTCCATTAGCCCGGTCACTTGCCTCCTCAGTATTATGTTGAAATCCTTTATGTTGAAATACATGGGGGGGGGGGGGGGGGGCATGAGAGCATTTGGGTAAAAGTAGAACATTTCCTGTGAAACAAGGACACTCAGTATCACAGTGTTTGTACATTTTCAGTATGTTCAACAAAAAGGCATTTTTGTGCCTTCGTTTGAATGCCTGTCTCTCTACCTTTTTTAATCTGCCAATTTTCTACTATGCCTTCTTGGTTTAAGTCAAATATATTCCCATCTATGAAGCAGCCCCAGATCCCACAGCTTAAATCAAATGTTTCTTCTTCCAAATCCCATACTATTTACTTCTCTTATGAAACTAAATTTGTATTAGAGTTAAACTGTTTCTTGAAGGAAGAAGATAACATCATTTACCTTTTAGTAAACCACCATGAATAATTCCAACAACATAAAGTAGGCTTGTAAAACAACTGGTAATTGATATATGTTGAAATTCCTCCAGCAAAAAATATTCTGTTGGACTAATTCTCATATGTCAAAATGTCTCCTCTTATTTCATTAAAAAAGTAATCCACACATCATTAACTGAGAGTGACCTTCCTTTACAGCAGTCACAGTGACCGTGAAAGCATATGTCAGAGTGTGTCACACTAGTCTGGTCACAGGCCCACAGTGGTTTCCTGTTTCACTTAGCAAACAGGCCAGAGTCTTTAAAACGACCAACAAGCACCGTGCCCCCTCTGCCTTTATTTGCTTCCACTATCTTCTTCTTCTCACCCCTCTGTTCGAGTCACAGTGACCTCCTCACCAGGCTTCTCTCACCATAGGGCTCTGGCCTTTGCTGCTCTCACAGTCTGAGGGCTCTTCTCTCAGATAAAACACAACTCACTCTTTGACCTCCTTTAGATCTTTACTCAAAAGTCACCTCAGTTAGACCTTTGTTATCTACCCCATAGAAAATTATCCTCCCTGATACTTCCTATTGTTTTCCTCTATTTTTCTCATTAGTATTTCTCTCTGAAATCTAATACACAGATACCTCATAATCATCATCATCAATATCATCATCACTGTCATATATACTTATATCCCAAGGAAATATAAATTCCATAATGACAGGGATTTTTTTCTGATATATTTACTGTTCCATTACCAAACAATAGAGTCTGACCCAGACTAGGCCCCTCAAAAAACATATACTGAATGTTGACTGAATCACTAAAATTTCACTGCATCTTTAGACAGAGTGCCTTTGAGCAGACAAACAGATTTTTGTTGACATGTTCGGTTTTGTTCCATTTTAAAACTGTTTACAGGAATGGCCATATTCTGAGGCTAGAGAGTAAAGTGCCAAAATTGAGCTATTATCCGATGTGGTGAAGAGAAGAAGTGAACATTGAAACACATTGTGCTGGGGAAGCAGAGTTACAAAAGGACTGAAAACATCGGGATTGCAGTTTACTCTTGGCTTACCTTAGTCAGTAAGAAAGTTTCAAACATCCTCAGATTAAAACTTCAGAAATGTATATATACATATCAGATAATTCACAGAGATATTTGCACATCTATGTCATAGCACTATTCAAAACAGCCTAGAGGTGGAAGCAATCCATATGTGAAGAGACAGATGAATGTATAAAGAATGTGTAGTATATACATATGATGGGATATTATTAAGTCTTAAAAAATAAGGAAGCCCTGTCACATGCTGCTGTATGAATGAATCTGAGTCTTTATGCCACGGAAATAAGCAAATCATGAAATGACAAATGCTGTATGAGTCCACTTATACGAAGTATTTGAAGTAGTCAAACTGGTAGAAATAGACAGCAGAGTGCTGGTTGCCAGTGGCAGGGAAGAGGGGAAATGGGGAGTTGTTTGTCAAAGGGTATAGTTTTAGTTTAGCGAGATGACAAAGTGCAAGAGGTTATGTTGTACAACAACATGAATACGCCTAACCCTACTTAACTGCACTCTTAAATATGGTTAAAATGGTGAATTTTATGTTATGTGTTTTTAAGCACAATTAAATATTCTTTATAAAGAAAAACAGGAATTGTGGCTGTAGTTCTGCAGTTGCAGATAAATCAAATTTGTATACATGATGTGTATTTGTGCTAATAAAGGCTGTGTTTCCATGTTGGTTTATTTAAAGAGAGAAAATATTAAACATAACTAAAATCATTTAATGACAGTCAGAAGACATGAATTTTAAGCCACTCTTCATGGGCAATTATCTATAAAGATATTGACTTTCTTAAATATGATAATAAATTTTATGTTGGAGTACAGTTATTTTTAAATTAGAAAAGATATTGTAGTTGTTTCAGGAGTAATGATTCAATAACTGTAATTACTTAAGACTGTAACGTTCACTTCTGGTGCTTGAAAATTACTGAAAATAGCCCTGGCTGGTGTAGCTCAGTGGATTGAGTGCGGGCTGGGAACCAAAGTGTCCCAGGTTCGATTCCCAGCCAAGGTACATTCCTGGGTTGCAGGCCATAACCCCCAGCAACCGCACATTGATGTTTCTCTCCCTCTCTCTCTCTCTCTCTCTCTCTCTCTCTCTCTTTCTCTCTCTCTCCCTCCCTTCCCTCTCTATAAATAAATAAAATCTTTAAAAAAAAAGAAAATTACTGAAAATAATTTGGGTTTATCCTCTTATCATTGGCAATTGCATCATATCTATGATTACTACGTAGACATATTCCCTGGGAAAGTAAATTATCAAAGGTTATTTTTAACTTTAGAAACTTCTGGTATTGATAATACTATTTTGCTAATCCATGCTAACTATATCCAAATATTATACAAATGAGTGTACATTATGCATTTTCCCATATGTTCAGGTAGCAAGTTAAATCATTTTTCTGAAAAGATATGTTGACCTTTTAACTCCAGGTACTTTCAGATTTGACCTTATTTGGAAACAGGTCTTTACAGAAGTAATCAAGGTAAATTAAACTCATACTGGACCAAAGTGTCCCCTAAATCCAATGACTAGTATCTGTAGAAGAAGAGAGAAATTTAGACACAGACAGAATGCTATGTGAAGACAGAATTAGAGAATAGAGTGATGTGTCTACAAGCCAGGAATGTAAAAGATTGACAGCAACCACCAGAAGATAGAAGAAAGACACAGAACAAAATCTCTACCAGAACCTTCAGTACTAGTCAAGACTCCCAACAACTTGATTTTGGACATCTAGCTTCCAAACTACAAAAGAATGAATTTCTGTTAGGTTAAGCCATTCAATTTGTGGTATTTGTTATGGCATCTCTAGGAAAGTAATACAATACATAGATATGTGCACAGTAAGGGAACAACATTTTCATGAAGGAGCATGGGCACTGGAGTTTCAAAATCCTGAATTCAAACTTTGTTCTTTTGATTATTTTCAATGCAATTCTGAGAAAGTTACTTATCTTCTCTGACATCCATTTTCTGTTGAAAAACTGCAATAATTGCATTGTGAAGATTAACTAAAATAATATGTAATGACCAGAATCTGTCATATGATGAGTTTAACAAATAATAAAGTTAATAGCACCTGACATTAGAGCCAGGGCACACATACTTAAACAAATCAATATTTTTTACTTAACTTCACGTTTTCTTCATGTTAAATTAAATACATTAAAACTACTTTCTCTAGGAAAAGAACATTAAGTAATTTAGCTAAAATCAATATCTACATATTTTTAAGATTGCAAACTGTCTAATGCAAAATGAATATGACTGCAAATACCAATACATACTTGTGTTTTCAATGACCACTTCCTTTTACTACTTTCTTACATGCTATATTATTTCTTACAAAAAAGGGCTCTGTCCTTGGATCTTTATTAAATCATGATTTACATTTCTATAGAATATTTTTCCTGTGATAGCAAAGCTTCTTAACATTAATTATAGCACTGTGTCAACCTTAGAAATTAATAATTGTTTATGTCATAGTGGTTTTGATTCAGCATTTTAGAATGACACAAAGAAAGCAAAGTGCAATTAAAACACACAGATTTGGGAAGTCAATGACAAATTCAAGTATGTCCACAGAAATGTATGCAGAATAGTGAACGGTCTAGCAAGCAAGACCAGTGTGAGATGGTTGTAAGAAGTAGGGTTAGCCTTCAGACCTAGAAACTAAGGGTGCAAAAGAAGTACCTCTCTTCAAGTATATAAAGTTCTGACAGATAAGAAGGAGTGTCAATTTAATTTGTGTTGCTGAAAAAACAATATGTGGGCCATCAGACCAAAATTATGTGAACGCAAATATTGAATCAATAAGAAATAGCTTTATGACAGTCTGAGCTTTCTCCAAATTGAATGGGCTGCTTCGAACACAGTACAAATATCATTATCTCCCAAGGACATTTTATGATTGGGCTAGGGAAATTTTTGAGTCCCATGATTCCATGACATTTTAGATAGGAGCAATAAAACTCATTTTATAGCTATCTTGCAGGAACATAAACTTTCATAGAGCCAACCATTACACTGCAAATCCATTGATAAAATTTGGCTTCCCTGACTCACAGTTGAATTTTAAAAAGATGCCCAATAAATATATGAGAAGTTAATCAAACGTATTAATCATCCAGAAAAAAAATAACTAACCACCATTCACCCAACAGAATGACTAACATTAAACATTTTAACAATATCGAATGTTTATAAGCAAGTATTATTACTGGAACTATCATATATTGCTGGGGATATAAATCGAAACAGCCATTTTCAGAAACTCTCTGGTGTCTCATTAAAATGAAAATATGCATACAATATAACCCAATAATTACACTCTATATATATATCTCCCCCTCATACAAATACCCACTAAAAGATATGTATATAAATATTCAGAGCAATAATATTCAAATAAAAAATCAATGGTTGTCAACAAGATAAATAAACTGATATATTCTTTCAATGGAATAACATATAGTAATAAAAACAAATGGACTGTTGATACAGCAGCAATATGGGTAAATTTGAGAAACATAATTCTGAATGAAAAAAGTCAGATGCAAAAAAGCACATATTATGTGTTTCATGTTATAAAAGTCAGTGAGAGACAAATCCAACCTATGGTGTTAAAAATAAGATTTTGGGTACATTTGGAGTGGAAGGAGAGTTTATGGAGTAATTATAATATTCTAGTTTCTCACAAGTGGAGAGTTCATGGTGTAATCCTCTCTAAAAAAAATAAGTCAAGCTTAACTTATTTAATTGCCACACGCATACATACATATGTGTTATATTTCATTATATTTGCATATATGTTTAATTTTAAAAGATTAATTTGCTATCTCTGAAATCAGAAGAATATATGTAGCAATCCCAAAAATGATTTTTATACACCTCATCTAATCTCAACAGAGTTTAGCAAAGAAAGACATTTAAATTCCTCACACAATGTTGTTTATAGAAATCTAGAATATTAGAACCTGAAAGACATAGCAGTTATCTGCCCCAAATTCAAAGGTGGAGGCTACAAGAAAACTACTGACAAGAAACTGAGACCCATATTTAGGAGCAATCTTTCCTAAAATTAGCTAGACGCAGAGCCAGGCCCAGAACCTTGGTGTCTAACCTCATGTCTAATGAGTTCCCCCTACCTTGGAAATCCAGGATTTTCCATTCATAACCTATTTATTTCTAATTATTTTTCCTACTGTTGGCAGAAGATTGTCTACATAATTCTTATGATAATTCAAGGAAAACAACTTTCCCTTAATTTGTAGATAAACAAGTTTTAATTTCCTCTTTCTTCCCAAGTCTGCTGAGAAGTGCTGCATAAATGTTCAGGATATGGATACAATTTCCACAAGACTAAGTTTAGAGTCTACCTTGAAATGAAAAATGTTGCTGATATTTAGAAAATGAAAAATAGCAAGCTAGCCTTGTGGCTCGGCAACAGAATGTTCCACTAAGGCACGGGTTGCTTGGTATGCTATAAATCCTTTCATCTTAAGCTCTGAAAGACAGAATGAAGACCTGGGGGAGTTTGTTGGTTTCAGTGATCTGTCAAGTACCTTCAGGGCCTGAAAAATTTGCATCATTTGGCATGTATAATGCCAGATACATTCAACCCATTGAGATAGTAAATCAATATTCCCTTAAATTATGAGATAAAGCAGCAAGCAGAGGAGCATAGCACCTGCCAGAAATAAGATCACCAAACAGAATTATCATTCAACCTAAATATCAGAAACTGAACATTCACAATATTAAACTGCTCAGTGTAACACATTGAATGGCTAACATGTAAACATATGTTGGTATATACATTTTAAGACATATACAGTATTTAACTGATGCCACCAAAAAGACATCAATTAATGCCTAGTCATTAAAAAATCATGAATTGCTTATCAGAGTGAGACTCTATGCTTCTAAACGCCCAATAGAAGATGCTCATAGTTCATGATTTATGTATTGACAATCTGTTAGAGTCAATGTGACATATTTGCTTAACCACAGTCTGTCTATTGTATGTGCAATATGTCAAGTGGTTACAGGAATATGTACTGAAAGACTATGATTTATGATTTTTTGGAAATAAAATATTTTAGAGTTATAAAGAACCAATGCCATTGTACTATTTTAAATGTAGATTCTACATGTATTTTTCCATTTAATTGCAATTCCTATTTTTTTGTTTGTCACATTTTAGTGGGATGGGTGAATTGCAATTGGCCAAAAAACATGGTAAATGTGGTAAACAAAAGTCTCTATTACTTTTCAGTGTTATTTTCATAACTTCATATATTGTCTTCCAAACACATATATCTATAAAAATTTAAAGCCATTTTATTTTATTTGCACTTCTCTCACTATTGAAAAAGAGCTATAATAACTTTAATAGGAAAACATAGTTCTCTCCAATGATAAACTACTACATTTAGATAGATATTTAATTTTCAATTTTCAAGTAAATTCAAGTTAGCTTTTTAAAGGGCAATGGAATGCATTCTAAACAACAGTAATTTGCATTAAAATTATACTTGTTAAGCAATTATTATAATATTATTTAATATGAAAATTTGATATGGATAAACAGCTACATAATAGCAATTGGGCTTTATGTCACAAAGTTGTTTTGCTTTGTTACATTAGTGTAATCTTGTGAAACATGTGGACATCCACACTAATAAACATGGAGCCACTTATAAGATCACAGAGACTGTGCCCTGAACAGTTTCAAGGGCTGCCAACCCTAGTAATGCAGAGCTTACCCTGCATGGCTATATGCAATAGCCCCAGTAAGTGGCATAGCAAATAATTGAATGTAATAAGAATAACACACCCAAGAATAATACTTTCCATGTTGGGCATTGCTGCATACTTATAAAATTAGGATTTTTTTATTATTTCCATACAGATCATCTGTAAAATTTTAATTTATCTATTCCCAACTTTTCTCTCAACAGAAATGCTTTTATTAACTCCAGAAGCAACCTTGCCTCACTTATCTCTCTGTTGCTGCAAATGTGTCTTTGCAACTCATTAGGCCTCAGGATATAACCACATTTCTGAAAAATAATTGATACCATGAGTCAACTAAGAAATATTAATAACCACAAGTAAACTAGGAAAGGTTAGATTTTGTATTAAGCTTTCTGATTAACAAGGAAAGCAAGTTTGAGATAAATCTAATCAAAGTGTCTCCTATGACTCCTCATAAAGGAAATTCTATAATTCTGATGATATTCTTAATATTTTTATAAGTATAGAACCAGATTTCATAGTGCTTATAGTCTGCATTTCAAGCTGACATATTAAGTCCAAGAAGTTCAGTAAAAGTGTTCTAAAAGAACAGAGCTTCCAGTGTCAGATCCAAAAACATCATCACCAGCACCAATGTCAAGGGGCTTATAGACTATGTCTTCTTATAGGAATTAGATGTTTTCATGTCTTATATTCAATTCTTAATTCATTTTTAATTGATATTTATACATGGTGTATGATGTTTCTTTTACATATAGCTGTCCAGTTTTTCCAATACCATTTGTTGAAGAGAATATATTTCCCCATTGAATATTCTTGGCTCTTTTGTTGTATATTAAATGACCATATATGCATGGGTTTTTTTCTGGGCACTCTATTCTATTTCATTGATCTGTATATTTTCATGCTAATACCAAACTGTTTTGAATACTATAGCTCTGTAATGTACTTTGAAATCAGGAAGAAGAATACTTCCAGATATGTTCTTTCTCAAGATTGCTGAGGCTATTCAGGGTCATTTGTGGTTCTATACAAATTTTAGAATTTTTTTTTTGCTATTTCTGTATAGTAAAACAATTGGAGGAAAAATAAAAGAACAGAGCTTTATCTGCACTAAAGATAAAATAATATTAACTATAAAATAACAATCATGACTATAGCATATGTTGAATGTTTATCACATATAAGGTCCTATGCTAGAAATTTTAGATAATTTAACACCTTAAATCTTAAAAATAAGTCGTTATCCTTGCTGCTGTTGTTGTTGCTATTGTTGTATGAACCCTAGTAGAGATGATAACTTTTTCTGAGATTGAGCAGTATGTCATCCTAAATGCTATATCTTCACCACTTCTCAACTTGAGGGAGGAGAAGTACAAAATATCACCAAGAGGCGTCAGGGCTAGTTGCAGGAACCCCGCATGCCTCCAATGTTTACATATGTCCTGCCTAGGTAGGGTCCCTCCTGGCTCTAAGTCACCATAGTAAAGAGTTACTAATTGGAAAATGTTTTATCCCTCACATGTATAAGTTAAGAAGAAAGTTTTAATCAACACCAATAATGCAGAATAATTAATAAACTGCCTAACTTTCAAATAATTTTCCTTCAATGTTAATTATAAAAATAACCTATTCACAGAAGTTGAGCAGTTGTCAGTTCAGTTATAATCTTTTCTAAGAATTGAACATAGTATTGTGTTATTGATGAAAGAATCAAGAGAATGGACTCTGAGGTTTAACACTGAAGACTTTTAATCTAAATCCATCCTCACTAAATGTCACCTGAGGAAATAACTATAGAAAAGGCCAAGATTTTCCTCAGAAAATAATTATAGATATGGTCCAACCACAAACAAATGAACAATTAATGTGCCAAAGACTTTAATGAAGCTAAATCTTTTACTTAACCATACTTAATTGAGAGTGGGACCCCTATACATGTAGAGGTCACACTTTCCCCTATCAAATAACAATCAAGAATGATACACCATTTTTATCCTGTGCATAAGTGTTTCAATATTGATTTTCCTGATGGTTCTAAATAATACTTTCCTATTAATAACCTGAAAGAAATTACAGGCTCAAACACATATTTTAAGATAAACTAATTACACTTATAAAAAGGTTTCTGGGTCAATGGCTTTTTATTTAATACAGAATATCAATGCCCTTGTTCCAAAAATGAATATACTTTACTAGCTTTATAATAACACAAAATGTATGTTCCTCTTGTTTATTAAAAAATAGTGTTTTTTTTTCTCTTGAGAGAACTGTGCAAAGAAAAAGAACTATTTTTTTTCAAATGAATTTCTTATGATGAAGGCAGAAAGAAGAAAAAGTGTCCAGTGATTAACTTCTAATATTGTATGACATTTTTGATATTCGTTCTTTCAACTCCTCAGAGATGTAGCATATTGTTATCATAATAAAATTGGAAAAATATCTTTCTAAACCGATATTCAAAACTAACCTACAAAATTTTAGTAAATACAATGATTTTGAACAAATCACTTGTATTTTAAGTTAAATAAATTTGTTAAAGTATCCTAAACCTTCTCACTTTTAGAGCTCAAATCTTCTGAATCTCTTTTTGACTCAGAGTTGTGAACTTTCCTAATTTTCCCCACAATGTTCGTGGCATCAAAAGTAATGGTGATTTTCTTAAAGTAATCCTCTGTTTTTGTCTCTGGAGACTTCTTCCAAGTGGTGAACACTAATTCTCTGTGTGTTGATGATGATGTTACCCTATTCACTTATTGGATTTTTTCTCAACTATATCATATCTAACTGGAAGTTAATCAGCTTCTGTTCAAAGTCAGTAGGAAGTGTGTGAATCAACAACTTGCACAAAATATTAATCAGTTATACTACTCTGCCTGCTCTGAAATTTCTTTTATCTATTTTGAGAGATTTGGCAATTTCTTTTCTTCCTTCAGTTCCATTTCTTTATGGACAATGGCCATCCTTTTACATAAATCTTAGTAACAAAATCTAATAGACCTTCATCTACTTCAGGGTATTTTCTTTTCATCCATGTAAAGTACTATATTGTTGCTTTGCAAGAAAATATAAGGTTATAGTTCTTCCTTCAATGACAGATATTTGCTCCATTGATATAAAATATATGTTCAGCTGTTTTGTCACAGATTTTTGTGTATACAACGACTTTTCATTTCAATGTCAAATTAGTGTTACATTTCTGAAGACATTTTAAAATAATAATTAAATGCACCATGTGTGAAGTACCATCAATACACATAACTCAGCTGACATGATGTTAATATGAATAGCTATGACAAGTCTGTGCATTCAGCCCTGGCTTGTGTGGATCAGTGGATTGAGTGCTGGCCTGTGAACCAAAGGGTCTCTGATTCAATTCTCAGTCAAGGGCATATTCCTGGGTTGCAGGCCAGGTCCCCCGTAGGGGGTGTGTGAGACGCAACCACACATTGATGTTTTTGTCTTCCTCTTTCTCCCTCCTGCTCTCTAAAAAATAAATAAATAAAATAAATAAAATCTTTTAAAGAAAAAAAGTTTGTTCTTTAAAAAGTTCACAGGCAATGTTATGCATGAACACCTTCAGCCTGGATGCTATGAATTTTAAGACATACTTGATAATATAGCATGTCCTGATTTCAGAGATTTCAAAACGTGTTTTAAAATATTTGCATTTTGTAAAATATTGCTACTAGCAACGTCCAAGATTTGGCTGCCTGTATTTTCTTATATGATTGTTACGGCTTTGGGTCTAACATTTAAATTTTTAATCTGTTTTGCATTTACTATTGTGTGTAGTGTAAGAATCTGGCCTAGTTTCATTTTTCTTCACATATCTCTCCGATTTTCCCAATACCATTTATTGAATAGACTATCTTTAGTCCATTGTATGTGCTTGCTTCCTCTGCTAAATATTAATTGACTATAAATGTGTGGGAGTATTTCTGGGCTCTCTATTCTATCCCATTGATCTATATGTCTATTTTTATGCCATTATCATGCTGTTTTGTTTACTATGGCCTTACAGGATACCTTGATATTAGGTAGCATGATTCCTATCAGATATATCTCCCCAGGTAAGGGAAACAAAAGAAAAAATAAATGAATGGGACTACATCACACTAAAAAGTTTTTGTACAACAACAACAAAAAAGGCAAGCCAAGAATTGGAGAATGTATTTGCCAATACATCTGATAAGGGGTTACTAACCAAAATTTATAAAGAACTTACAAACTCAACACAGACACACACACACACAACTGAAAAAATGGTCAAAAGACTTGAATAGATACTTCTCCAAAGAGGACATACAGATGGCCAATAAACATGAAAAAGTGCTCAATGTCACTAATCATCAGAGAAATGCAAATTAAAACCACAACAAGATATCATCTCACACCTGTCAGAATGGCATCATCAACAAATCAACAAACAGGTGCTGGTGAGGATGTGGAGAAAGGGGAACTCTTTTGTACTGTTGGTGGGAATGCAGATTGGTGCAGCCACTGTGGAAAGCAGTGTGGGATACCTCCCAAAATAATGGATCTACCTTTTGACCCAGTAATTCCTTTTCTGGGAGTATATCCAAAGGAATGCAAAACACTAATTTGTAAAAACATAAGCACCCCTATGTTCATTGTAGCATTATTTACAATTGCCAAGATACAGAAGCAGGCCAAGTGTCCATCAGTACATGAGTGGATGAAACAACTATGGGGCATTTATACAATGGAATACTACTCAGCTATAAAAAAAGAAGAAAAATTTACCCTTTGCAACAGTATGGCTGGACCTATAGAATATTATGCTAAGTTAAATAAGCCAGTCAGAGAAAAACAAATACCACGTGATTTTACTCATATGTGGAATCTAACAGACGGATTGAACTAACAAGGAAAATGGAGACAGACTCATAGAGGTAGAGCAGGATGACAGCTAGTCAGTGAAGAGGGGTGTTTAGCAGGTGGAGGAACTAAGCAAAGGTAAAAGGACTCATATACATAAACAACAGTGTGGTGATTGCTGCAGGGTGGGGAGTACAAGAGGTAAAAGTTAATGTAATAAAATACAATATTTCTTAAAGAAAAAATTAAAACAAAACAAAAAGATGTGCAACATAAAAGTAGCTTCTCAATTTGAGTTTTTTGAAAGAAAATCCTTGTTTACATTTCTGACATGTTTACTAAAAGAGCAAAAATCAAGCCCTGGCTGGTGTAGCTCAGTGGATTGAGCTCAGGCTGTGAACATCGCAGGTTCAATTCCCAGTCAGGGCACATGCCTGCGTTGCAGGCCACGGCCCCCAGCAACCTCACAAGCAACCTTAAATTGATGTTTATCTCTCTCTTTCTCCCTCCCTTCCCTCCCTAAAAATAAATAAACAAAATCTTAAAAAAAAAGAGCAAAAATCACTTTTCTTTCTCTCTCTCTGTCTTTTTTTTTTTTGCCAGATCTCATTTATCTAACAGGCTGCTGCTAATTATTTCTTAAGAATAGTTATAGCACTTGAGAAATATTAAAAGGAGGTAGTAGTGCCAAGTTAGCTATTTGTAATTAACTACTATACAACATGATTCTTCATTAATATTAGGATGGTCATTGATTTCATCATCATAATCTCAGGTTAATTTTGATTAAAAAATCAGGAAATCACAAACAGCTTTGAAAATTTAAATGTTCTATACATTTTTATTTCTGCTAGTGGAAGTGCCCTGCTCTGATTGTGATAATATTTATTAGGCACACATGTATTCTTTACCAGTTTTAGAGAGACATTGGCAGACTTTTAGTTTATTAAAAGCATGGCAGAATGTAATGAAACAAAAGGGTTTCTCCTCTTCTTTCTCCTCTTCTGTATGCCAGAGGAATTTAGCCAAGGACATAAAGGATATAAATCATGTGCCTAACACAGGATAAACAAACCATCCACCACTAAATATTTTGATAAGCCAGGAGAGGAAGCCTAGAAAAAATAAATCTTGAGATGATCTGCAACTGCTTTCCTGGAAATAAGTGAGAAAAAAATGTTTGTGTGTGTTCAATGAACTTAGGCTCACAGAAGCTCAGAATTATAAAGCAACAATGAAATTAAGTAGAAGACATAGAAAAGAACAAAACATGGAATTTATTCATATAGCTTAAATTTGTAAATCAGCCCTGGCTGGTGTAGCTCATTGGATTGAGCACGGGCCTACAAACCAAAGGGCCGCTGGTTCAATTCCCAGTCAGGGCACATGCCTGGGTTGCAAGCCAGGTCCCCTGTAGGCAGCATGTGAGAGGCAACCACACATTGATGTTTCCCTCTCTCCTTCCCTTTCCCTCTCTCTAAAATACTTTAAAAATTTATAAATCAATATCTTCTTAGTATCTCAGCTTACAAGTTGTTATTGTCTGTTTGCAAATACTTGTCAATTTTTTGAACAGTTCCTTAAACTCTAGTTTTAAGTTTCACTCTACTATGTCCATACATATACATGCTATTATAATAATTCAACAATTAGCTTATATGCTCCTTCCCTTAGGAATCCTACTACCATCACAAAGAAAGTCACTTCTACTGAATGAAATCACAGGGCATTCGTTTTTAGGCTCTTTTTTTACCATTTAACAAATTATACTTATATGAAAGTATTTCCTTTGCATGCTTCTCTTTCCTATGGCATTGTAAACACTTGAAGAACAGAATACTTGAGTTTATTCCACCCTAGTCCTGGCTCTATTGACTTAAACAACAACAGAAATCTAAGAGACAAAAACATGAAAATGGGGAATAGTCCAAAAATGATAAACAGACTGAACATTTAATAGGCAGAAATTACAAAATAGAACACACTTGTAGCATATGATTTGAAGGACATGAATGTCTAACTATAGAAAAAACATAAACATAGGGTTACAAAAAAAGTTTCAGTCTGAGCTCTGTCCCTTTTTAACCACATACTGTTTAGTAAATCATTTAACATTATCTGTGCCCCAGTTTTATCCTCTGAAACAATGAGGATAATAATGCCTAATTTATTGCTTTAATTTGAAAAAGAGAGAGAAAGCAGTTATGTAACCAGATATTAAGGAATGCTATACAAATGCAAAGAACTATTGGTATAAGATGCTCAAAAACTATTTTTCAACTTTCAATGCCCCTTCCTCTAGTTTTTTTGTTCATATGTGGTATGGATTTCACTACATGTGGCATATTATATTTCCATCCAGGGGTTTAACTTGCCCCTAAGATAGACTACATAACAAACTGAGTTGTCTCCTCAATTACAATTTTATAAAGGCCATTAGCCTACATAAAGCTAAAACAGACATTAAATGGCAATTGTGTATTGGTTACCAAGGTAGTTATTTATAAGCACTGATAAAACTTGACCAGAAAAAATTTGGTTCAATAGCACTACATGAAAATATCATCAAACTTCCTGAACAATAGTTCTTAAATCATGTTCTAAATGGTAGGCCCAACTCTGACTGATAAAGAGCTAAAGAATAGGGCACATGATCAACAGTAACAAGAGGTAAGAGAGTGATTTTTTCTTCCTAAAAATGTAAGGCAACACCTAGACTGTAGTAAAGAACTAATCAGTAATTCTAGCAATGATAAAATAAGTGAACGGGGGTCAAATGAAGAAAGAAAAAGAAAGAGTTAGGCTAAACACAATAATAGTATTTTATATGGAATTAGTTTTATAGGATATCATAAAACAATCAATCTGAACACAGTATCTAAAAAAAAAAACGATTTCACTGGATTGTGTTATATGATAAGGCGTTTCTGTTTGTATCTTCCCGTATTTTGCATTAACTTCCTCTACAAACAGACTGTCTAACCACATGTCCTTTAACATGAATTCATTCCTCAGCAACAGTTGGCAATTACAACCAGGACTATCCGTTTGCCGTTATAATCATATTGAAGGAAAATAAGCTTCTTTTCAAAAAATTTTTATTGAATTTACTGGGGTGACATTGGGTAATAAAGTCATATAGGTTTCAGGTATACGATTCTATAATACATCATCTGTACATTGTCCTGTGTGTTCACCACCCAAGCCAAATCTCCTTCCACCACCATTTATCCCCTCCCATCCTTCTTCTACCTCCTCCACCCCCCTTTCTCTCTGTTAATCACCATACTGTTGTCTTTGTCTATGAGTTTTTTTCTCTTTGCTTAATATCTTCACCTTTTTCACCCAGCCCCCAACTTCCATCCCCTCTGATAGCTGTCAGTCTGTTCTCAGTATATGTGAGTCTGTTTCTATTTTTTTTTTGTTTATTTTGTTCAGTACTACTTAGCCAAAAAAAAAAAGGAAATCATACCTTTTGCAACAGCATGGATGAGGTTGGGGAGTGTTTGTATGCTAAGTGAAAATAAGCCACTCAGAGAGAATCAAGTACCCTATGAGCCCATTTCTATGGAGTCTAATGGAAAATAAGTTTCTTAAGAGTAATCCTACACCTCCAAAGCTGATTTTTACCTAGTGTTTTCTTCTTAACACTAGATCTATGAGATGTTAACATAGCTATTGAGAGAAAAAGGGGCCAAGGTAAACTGATGTGGAAAACCACTGGCTTAAACGAAATTCAACAGCTTCTTAATGGTGGGCATATTATAACCTTTGAAGACTCTTCAAAGAATCTTTAATATACTTACCTGGACTATGACTATCCAGAATAAGAAATGGGTATATAGTGTTTTGCATATTTATGGAACCAACTTTTTTTTAAAGATTTTATTTATTTATTTTTAGAGAGGGAGGGGAGGGAGATAGAGAGAGAGAGAAACATCAATGTGCGGTTGCTAGAGGTCATGGCCTGCAACCCAGGCATGTACCCTGACAGGGAATAGAACCTGCGACACTTTGGTTCGCAGCCCGCACTCAAATCCACTGAGCTACACCAGCCAGGGCTGGAACCAACTTTTAATGGAGCATCTTGAAGAATATATTTTTTGAGAGACAGTATTCTATAAACATTAAAAGACCCTCACAGCAATTTCAAAGGCAAGGATACACACACAAATGGGTTTTTTATCAATAGAAAGTACCTTTGGATTGTTATATTTCCCCTCCCAATCTCTGGTCCATATTCCAACACCAGCTTATAGCACAAGATGAAGAGAAAATAGTTTGAAAATGTTTGGTATCATGGCTATTATTATTGACTTGTTGCTTAGATCGAAACAGTCAGCTTTATCACATATTTATAAATTTTCTTTCAACTATGTGCTTTATAACACATCCCTAATTCTAAGAAAATGTGCAAGAAATATTATTTGCATGTACAATAGACAGTGGTAATATCTTGCCAGAGAGCAATACAAGTTTTTTTTTTATTAATCTAAAACAAGGTCCTATTTATGACAAAAGAGATATGAAAAACAGGCACCCATGCCTCATCTTAATATGAACTCACTGTGCCACTTGAGAGAAACAGAACCAGTTTATATTCCACTCAGCCATCTGTGTCTGTGTGTCTGTATGTTTAAGTGTGCAAGGGAATGTTTTATTTCAGTCTCTCTGCTTTTCTTTCTCTCTCTCTCCATCCTATTTCCAATAAAAATGTAATAATACTTGAAACAAAAGGTATACATGATTTCTTGAGGAATTGAAAATAAGAAAATCATAGCAATCAGAAACTATGAAGAGCAAAGATCTTCTATATGCCTGGTATGTATATGCATGTATGAAAAAGTAGTAAATAAAAAGGTATGTAAAAGTGTGCATATTATTTAGAAAATCAGAACCACAAACAAAGGAAACTGCACGTACATCACTCTAATTCCTAAGATCATCTATCAAATGAGGCTCTGAACTCTCAGAAGGGCAGCAAAGAAATACAGTCACAGGTTTTCATTATTGGACTCAGTGCAATTCATCAAATGATATAAAATACCTCTTACTCTTTCTCTCCTTCCACCTCTCCCTCACTCATCTCCCTCCTTTCAAATTTCAACCCACGCACACTCACACACACACACTCACACACACACACACAGCTTTCTATCTCTACAGATATATCCATGCAAGAATTAAATACACACACATTTAACCTTTAATGTACTGTGTATTTCATACTTTCACATTTTCGAAGAGCTAAAATATCTTTGGATAAAGATGCATGTGTGAAAGCTCTCTGTGGCATCAACAAGGAAAGATATATTAAAAGTATGGTTAAAAATAAACAAATACTGAAAATCTAGATATTATCCTATCTGCACAGAAATAAGATAGTAGTATACTGGAAACCATTTTTAAAAAATAAGGTAAGATTTTTATCTTAAGTTTGCCTATATGAGGGAGAGTTGTATAAAACCCTGAAATATGTATTTAGCGTAAATTTCTGTTTACTTACGCATGTGGATATACACACACATAAAGTGCTGTTTAACTTCTGTGGAAAAGGGAATGTAATTTTTACATTGGAAACATGTATGAGGGTCATTTGCAAAAGGTATTTTCACTATGAAGCTTTTCATTCTGCTTCCAACAGTTCCAGTTTATAGAAATGTATTGGCCACTGGAATCTTTGGGCAGGGACTATATAATATTTTCCTTTCCATGACGGTACCAGGTACATGGTTGCCATGAAATATATTTGGGTTGAACAAATGAAAGAATAAACATTCCATCAAGGAAATCAACTGATAAAGGCTGCCACTAAATACCTCCTGAGTCACAAATGCAGGGTCAATCCTACAGAATTTCTGCTAGTGAGAAATCCACTAGTGAGATGAATAATCAGGTGCCCCCCATGTACCCTCCATAAGATTGAAGATCCAAAACAAGTTCTAAATTGTCAGTGGAACCAGTCCTCAGATTTGTCTTGCTTAGGCCGTTTTTACAATGTTTGAATTAATTGTCAACATTTAAAACAAAGGTACTTCACATAAAATTTGGACTGTGCATTTCTTCTAAAATAAAAGTCTGACAAGCCTGTACCCAGAGTTGCTCAAGGCAACAGTTATGCCCAAAACACTGCTGCTCCCTCAGATGGGGCATGTGGTTCCAGTTAACCACATCACTCCCAGTGCCTTGTGCTTTCTCTGCTTCACCTGTTCACTTTCACACCTGCTGGCATCTGATTCTGTAAACTCTGCTATGCCCACAGAACCGTTAATGGTGAGTCCAAGTCTCAGTTTTGATCATTACTAGCAATGAAACCTTGAGTGAGTAACATATCCTCTGGGAGTCTCGAGTTCCTCACAGATGGAACTGCGAAAGTAATCCTCTGTGGTACCCCAGCAAAGGAAGTGAGAAGATATGTATGAAAAGCCTTGGTGAACTGTAAAGGCCCTATGTACCTAAAGTATTATGGTATTGAAGTGCTAATAAGCAAAAGAGGGGGATCATATTTAAAGTATAATACATTCTGAAATAAAGTTAAAGCACTTAAGTAAAAAGCTAGAGAGAGAAACTACACATGTAAAGTAATTTAGAGGTACAATTGAAAACTGGAAAGCAAGGGGAAAATATGTCATCAGAATTGAAGTTTTTTTTGTCTAATCCATTTAAACTAAAGATAATTTAATCAAATGTAATGTTATTTAAGAAGAAATGTCAATTATTAAAAATATAGTAGGCAGGATATATAAATATTTTCATTAATTATCCTCAACTTATCTATAAAATAAATATTTGCTTTCGACATAAAATAGCAACATAACTTTTGAACACAATGTTAAGGTATCAAAAGCAACTATGCTTAATTACATAATACAGTATTATAGAATTAAAATTTAAATATCAGTTACTTAAAATTTTATGCTCTAGTTTTAATTTTAAAATGTATTTTGTACTGTGTTGCTATTGTTTTTCAACTTCTCTCTTGCACGTGAGTGTGTGTGCATTCAATTTTAAAACCTGTACCCCTCTACTTCTGAATATATTTTCTTTTTTAAAATATGGAAGGAACGCTTCATGAATTTGCATTGTCGTCCTTGTGCAGGGGCCATGCTAATCTTCTCTGTATCATTCCAATTTTACTATATGTGCTGCCGAAGCGAGCACTTCTGAATATAGTTTCAAAAAATGATTCCCATTCATGGCATATAGGTGAAAATTCCAATCTTGTGCTTTTCTTATTCATAGTGCAACCTCTGCTATTCACTGACTTTCTTTTTCTTGTCTAATACAACGGTGTTGGTAGGCCAGTTTTGAATCTTTAGTATCTGGTGTTTACATATGTTTGATATAGCAGAGGTGTTTTTATTCCACATTATCCAAAAATGTTATGCTGTCATGTATTAATATATTTCCAAGAAAAAAGGAAATGATTCCCTTTTGGCAAAATTTTTTCTTACTGAATACATAAATTTCACTGGGTTCCCCATTTACTTAATGGCTTCATTAACTTGATAAAAATATTGCTAGAGTGAACCCTTTAGTTTCATTTAACAAATCTCTTGCACTTTTTTCTCTGGATTCTTATTCAGTTTTGGTATATGATCCTCAACAATACCCTCAACAATATGTGATTTTTATATGTAAAAAGGTGCTTTTCACATTCTCCATAGTTTACTATGACATATTCCTATTTTATGCACCCTTAAAAATTACTGAATATTAGAATACAAGCAACTCATTGTTATTTTTTCTTTATTGGCCATTATTATTACCATGTACTGAGCATTTTTCTTGAGCAGAGGCTTTACATACTAAGTCACCAAATTTGCCATCACTCTATGAGATAAGTAGTATCCCATTAGTGTACAAATGAGGAAAATATAGCTCAAGAAACGTTCAGTAAGTTGATCGCTGCCTCACGGTGTGTAAGAGACAGCATTACAGCCAGAGCCTCTCGGGGCCCCAAAGCCCCGGATTCTTTCCAAAGAATGGTTCCAAACAAAGTCCCAAATGCTTTCAAGCTATTTTCACTCTCCTCAGGAGTGAATAAATTCCCTAAAACTGATCATGGACAGAGAAAAACCCTTATATAAACAGTACATGCTGAAATAAAATCTCTAAAGATCTATGAGCGCATTTTGAAGGCAGTATAAATTATGAGTTGAGATAAAATCCATAAAGATGACTAGATTCATTGATTGATATGTACTTCATTATCATTATATGCAAGTAAGATATACCTCCATCTAATGTATGAATTTCTTTCAATTTGTTTATTTAACCCAAAACAGGAAGTAAATTCAGAAATAGGGAGGATTAACTTTATTCTAAAGAGAAACATTTCATATCCTAATTAATTTTTCCTACCAAGTACATGCTTATAGTGTATCAATTTGAATCTCATTTTTAAAAATTAAATCCAAAAATTATATTTACTTTACTATATTTGATCTAAGATGCATTATGTGTATTATTTTTATCATGACTTAAGAAAGAATAACACTTCACCAAAGGACTTAACATTTAAGTTAGTCATACATATCAGTGTTTCAGAGCTGCATCAGGTTTAAACAAAAGTGTAAACTAGTAACATTTTTCAGAAGTACACATTTTGTAAGAGCGCAAATTCTAATCCAAACCCTAAAGCCTGACATGTGTGGTTGGGCCTACAGTCTCAGTTCTTTTTAGTCCTGTAAATTCCAGTTTAATCCAAAATTGGCAACCAAGTGAAAATATAGATTTTAGAAATTCACATCTCTATGATTCAGTTTATTTATATTTATTTATTTATGTTTCAGTTCACTGATTTATTCATTTTTGATACTCTATTTGCCACTAAAACAATGATTTGTGATTCCAGTTTCCTCAAGTTAATTGCCATCCATGCAATTAGGCTGCCAAAATTAAGTAGTTCTGAGACTGAATATTAAATTTATATTTGAGTCCACTGATAGCCAACAGAAAAGACAATAATACATACACTTAAGCATCTATGGATATTTCTTCAGCTTTAATCATAATTGAAAATATTTTTCAGATTTCTGTAACTGTTTAGCCATTACAACATTTTTCAGGGTTATTGATGATTGCATCAAAACATACAAAAATACATACACACATATGTAATGACACATAGGTAAATGTTTAGAAGTTAGCAGTTGACACAGTCAACATTAACATAAATATGGTGCCACAATTGTGGTGGTGATAGAAATATTCTAACAGTGATGGATTAAATTCACTTATATTTGCTCCAGAATCATATTTGATGCCCAGTCAGCATCCCAGGCTAAATTATTACACTTTGAGTTAAAACCACATACATATTCTGCATCCAAGTTAAAGTAAGCAAACAATAACTGCTTGTTAGTTTTAGGCTTTGTGATATATGTAGTATGTAGTAAATACTACAGCAGGGTTTTAAAAAATACAAGGGAATCAGATGGTAGTTTATGTCAAAGAATTGACAAGTTATTGAAAAATGCTTGTTTCACCATGTGTAATGTTAGTACAAATATAATATACTGATACATGCTATCACATGGATGAAATTTGAAGGCAATATGCTAAGTGAAATATTCCAGACACAAAAGGACAATATTGTATAATTATACTTTTATAAGGGGCCTAGAGCAAATCCACAGAGACAGGAGATGTGGGAGGAAATAGGGAGTTATGTGGGTACAGAATTTCAGTTTTGGAAAATAAGTAAGTTCTGGAAATGAGTGATGGTGATGGCTGCACAACAACGCCACTAAACTGTACACCTAAAAATGGTTAAAATGTCAAATTTATGTTATTTATATTTTCTACCATTGGAAAAAGGCAAAATAAAAAAATACTTGGTCATTGCTTCTAATGTATATTCTTTTATTCCATTTTTATTTTTTGCTTATATTAATTTTCATTCACCATTCACTAGCTTTGAAAGCACCACTTAGTTTTTGATATGTTTCTTTGGCCAAACCAGAAAACAAAATGAAAGGGGAAGTTCTTATCTTCCATTTTCTATTGTATTTCGATTGTGTGCTACCCATGACCTAATACAGCAGTGTTTCTCAAACATGACCTTGTATAAAAAGCACACAGTCCAAGGCCACACCAGAATTACCGAATCAGAATTTTTGAAGGTCCTGTTTAATAACTGTTTTAAAACTCCCCACTAATTCTGATTATAAACCTCGTTGGGAACCACTTTAGTGTTTTATTTGGTGTATGGTCTCAGCTGAATGCTAACAGATAGACTGACTTTTCAAAGCTACTGAAATACCATTGTCTAATTATCTCATTAAGAAATACATTTAGTCCTAGCCAGTATGCCTGAATTGGTTGGAGCATCGCCCTGTAAACCAAAGGTTCACAGATTTGATTCCTGGTCAGGGCACATACCAAGGTTGTGGGTTCAATCCCCAGTCGCTGGCTTTCTCTCTTTCCTGTCTCTCTAAAAAAAGGCAAGAAAAAAATTTCCATATGTAAGGATAAAAAATAGAAATAAAAACATTGAGGAATAAAGAAAACTTCTAAGATTTCTTTCTATACTGAGTAAAAGTACATGAAAGTTTGCATTATTTTCCATTGATTATCTAGACTTCTGTGGTGAGTAAAAGAAACAATATATTCATTCTACACCTAAGGCCTTTATAATAACAGCATGGTTCCAGAAAGTGTAATAATCTCCACTGATCCATAAAATTTAATGGCAATATCATTATAATTCCATCCTAAACTGTAATTTCCTTCAAAATATGCATTAATTATATTTTTTCAGACATGTATATAAGGTTGGAATTCTCTTAATCAAGCTGATACACCTATTAAATGTATAATGGTCTTGCAAGAGAATATGTTGAAATTGACCCAAGATTTCTAGTATGTATGTGAAAAAAGACTTATGCAAAACAAGTTAGATTTAGAAGTTCCAGAGTGCATCGGAAAACTGTCTTTCAAAGAAGAAAATATTGCCTTTTAGTAAGGGGAAATATTATGAATTGCATGGGCACAGATAGACCCTGAAGTTTTTTCTCCATCAAACCAAATTTTCACACAAAGATCTGAGAGGTAATAGAGGAAAGTACGTATGTTTCAAAACTTCTAAACATCAGTTGCTTAAGACGGTTTCAACATGACAAACTGATGTATGTTTTCTAATTAAAAAGAGCTTGTTCAGGCATTTTTGTATAGATGACAGTAGGTATCAAATTATTATGATATTTAGATTCCATTGGATTCAATTAATGATAACGTTAATAAGAAATTACATCTTTTGCAACAGTAAAACTAAGAAAAGTTTAGATGTGCATTTTTTAAATATGCAAGAAGGTACATAATTTTTCAAAATTATTTTAGAGAAATCCCTATGTCATCTAATTTCCTTTTTTACTATATGGTATGAAAAGTTCCATCATATGAAAGAGATCAATAATATATAAACTTATTATATAATGTATATAAACAAAGTTTTCAAAAACATTAAAATTATATAAAAATAACCTATTCTCTAATGTTACACTACCTTAATTAAGCAAACCAGACAATAAGGGACAAATATTTTTAATTAGCCAAAGGAGTTATCACAAATTCCAAAGTTAAGTCAAAGGAGTTATATTAAAGAAAGGACTCTAAGGTAACAAGAAATAGATTCAGGGCTTCATTCAAATCAGCAGGAAGACAAGCAAAAAGAGCAATCATGAGAATTATAAAAATAAAGCAATCTTGGGCCATTAAGAGAAAGGACAAATAGTTCTAGCTATCGAGTCCAGGAAGACACAACTGTATATAAGCTCCAAAATCCCAAAACAAGGAAAACAAAGGTGGAGGAAGAGGAAATGTTTGTTTAATGCATCAATAAGTAGTAAAATATGTTTTTTAAGAATGAATAAATTAAAGTGTCTCTCTGTAAACATGTATTAAAAAATTCATTCATGTGGAAAAATTCCTTCACTATTTCTGAATATTGTGTTAATATGCAAAAGCATATTTTATATTCTGAAATATTGGTAATGTTTTAAATATATAAATGTTTGAGTGCTTTGATTCTTTTATGAGTGGTGTGTCCAAAATAATCAAAATGTCTAGTTTATTCTTAATTTACTAAACATACCAAGTGCTCATATTTTTATGTAAAATAAAATAAATATGTCTGTAAGCTGATTTTTTTTGCAGTTTCCTTCATTGATTATGCTTATACTATTAACATAATATTATCAGTTTGTTTTTTTTAACAGTTTGATGTTCCTTCTGTGATTTCTCCTACTGTCATGGGTATGTTTCCGTTTATACGGTTCCCTGGGTGGAAAATGCCTTCACCCTCTCCCTTCATCCTTGTCCCCTATTTCCAGCTGGGGCTCCGATGTGTCACTTGTTAGCCTTCCTTGACAATGCCAGCCAGAGTTGGGTTTCTCTGTCCCATAACTCCCAACATGTACTTTCATTATATTAGTAATGAAACACTATAGTTTAATATTGCTCTTCACTAAATTATGTTTTAACAGAAAAAAAAAACACATTTCTTATTCCATTTATTATCTCCTTGGCTTACCAAAGAGATCAGTATAAACTAGACATGCCATAATTATCTACTGTATGAAGGTCATGCAGAAAAGCCCTAAAATCTTGCCATTATTTTAAAAACAACACAAGAAGCTCATATCGTGCATTTGAATAACCAAAGCAACAACAAATATTTTCATTTACATTACAACTACATGGCAATAGAAGGCAGCCTGTTGGAAGGTATTAAATGCAATAATCACCCTATTGCTATAATTTAATTTAAAAATACAACTATAAATGCATTTTATTGATATTTATTTTATTTTACATAAAAATATGAGCACTTGGTATGTTTAGTAAATTAAGAATACACTAGACATTTTGATTATTTTGGACACACCACTCATAAAAGAATCAAAGCACTCAAACATTTATATATTTAAAACATTACCAATATTTCAGAATACATATAATTCATAAGGCCATACTATTTGTAAATGTGATTTGAAAAAACAAAAATAACATTGACAAAAGAAATCAAGTAATATTCAGTTTTATTAAATCCAGAGACATATGTATAAATAAGAAAGTATTATGTACATTTGTATATTTCTATAAATCAAAGTGAACATATAGTTGTCTATTTTTAACATAGTATTTTATTACAAACATTTCCTCTGTCATAAACTAATCATAAAATATTCTTTAAAGTTGTATGATGTCTGACATACAGATATACCATAAATTATTTAACTGTTCACAAATATAAATATTCTTCCATGAAAACTATATATAAATTTTGTGCATCTTTTTGATTACTAGACTAGGAGAAATTGGTTATGCTTTTTGTAACCACTTGTGTGGTTCTTTTTAGATTTTTTTATGAAAGCAAAACGCCTCAACATGGAGATAATAACACTTGCATTTTAATATTTTGGTGACTGTTTTCAGAGACGGCATTTATTTTAAGCACAGTAAAAGGAATGATTTGAAATTTTTCATTAAACCACAGACACTTCACAGCAATAGTTCTGTGGACATTGCCCAGCTCATTCTGCATGTGAATATTCGGCCGATAAATCCCCACATGAATGTCTCATCAACAGGTAAAGACTACCCAAAGAGACAGCAAAATACCGTGTCCCCTGGTAGACAATGGCAACGTGAACATCAATATACAACAATGTATCCAAATGAACTGCTTAATTTTAAATAACCTACTCACTTTAAAATAACCCTACTTCATAGCCAATGAACCGCAGAGTAAATAAGTATGTAGCACGGAAAATGTTTGCGGAACCAGGCACTGTCAAAACCACAGAGAAGAGACAAACATGAACCTTGCTTTTTAGCACTTGCAATCAGGCAACGATTAATTTTCTGAAATTAACACTTTAGTTTTACACAAGATCAGTGCACCCCAATCTCCACATGATGTCAATGATTTTACACCTGATCTTCAAAATAGATGGTCATGAAATGAAATAATCACTTTCCATATAATTAGAGACCCTTATATGTTAAAACATAATGTAGAGTTTTCAAATGTTTACAATGTTCAAAGATTAATTATATATATAGAAATGTGTTAATATAGAATAATTTACAGCAATCATATTTTTATCAGTGTTTAAAACATCAAAATAGTGTAATGAGAAATCAAATAGTTTAATTTTATATCTTGGAAATTTAGAATCTGAAAAGTGATTAAAATCCCCAATAAAAATTGAAAATAACACTGTGTGATCTTGTAACAATTTAAAACACTATTATAAATACTGTTAAATTTAAGTTCACAGCACATCAATGTAAATGATAAAACTATTTTAATATAAATTAAAATGTAGAAAAAGTAAAACTCAATTCCCCATAAAAATTTTTCTATCCACAATAAAGAAATTTAAAAGTGCAGAACACAACAACTAATTTCATTTTCTATTCATTGGTCCACCTTGGCCTATTATCCTACAGACCAAAGTAATAACTTGCTAGAAAGAGAAGATGAAAGCTTTATATTTTGCAGTTCTGATGGGGAAATTGTCATCCAAAAGCAGGTAAACTATGAATAATATTATAAACAAGTGCATTTGAGAGGTCATATTCAATAGTGAATTTTTATACATTTAATTATAATTATTTAATTGAGTAGAAGTTGTATTTTAAAAACATTGTCATTCCAAATAAGTCCAAATCCTGTCAACCAGCACTACTAATGTACACAATAGTCTCAGTCTACAACTCTGGGCTCTTACATTTACCAGACAAATTTTTAGGAACTGGACAGACATTTGACATGCAGGATTTGTGTAGGTTGAGGCTTAATATAGGGTCTTCAAGTGGAACATGATATTCTGGACAAGAAACTATTTATGACTTTAAAAAATCAGAGGAACAGAGGGAACAGGAAAAAGCACTAATGTTTCCTTGGTGCCTTCTATAACAGGTGATCAAAATTGAAACACTTAGTCTTAACATTCAATAGCTAAACACCTATATATTTATTCTGTAACTAGAGATCTTTATATCATCCATAACTAGCAAATATTTGTTGACAACAAAAAACAAGGTAGATATTTATACACATTATTTAACCTAATCATCTCAGCAACTCAATTAAGTTAGCATAACTACCCACATTTTACAGGCAAAGAAAATGAATCCTAGGACATCAGGTAATTTATCCAGAATCAAACAATAAGTAGTGGAGTCAAATGGAGAGCATTCTAACTCCAAGTCTACGCGTCCCTAATACACCCCACTGCCAACCACGTGGAAGAGTGTGCACTTGGCAACCCTTTTTGTTTAATGATGAGTGATGACCAGAAACCTCAAAGGAAGAAGCCCTTCTCTGGTGTATAAAGCATCAAGATTCAGTGACCAATTACCTCACATCAAACCTCACAACTATAGTTTTTCACTAAGGAAACCCTGGCTTCAGAGGGCAAGGCAGCTGATTTGCTTCTGAAAGGAAGTAGTTGATTACCTTGCCTTAAATAATGCAGCATTCAGTTATTACTTCCTGCCAGAGTGACAGTTTAAGCACAAGGCATTAAAAAACTGTTTTCTCCTGTTCTAGCTGTCTGTTATTTATTGCCTCATACACTACTTGTCTGGAAGTGATGGATAAATATTTGAAAGGAAATATGCATCATTGTGGGTGCTCCATGAAATTCAAAATGAATAAAAGTCAATGTTTCAGGCTCACCTATTTTAAGCTTTCTTCCTGTAATAAGGAAACAACAAGCTTTAAGTGTTTTAAAACACGCTTCTAGTAAGAAAACGAGCAAGCAAAAAATTTGGCTTTATCGGTTTCCATATGAATTTTTAAAGAACAGTTCCTATTCCAATATTTTCAGGTTCTTTTAAGTTTTGGGAAAACTGTAACTGAAACAATTGTCTTCCTGACAAGATTCTGAGTTTATGGTCTATCCCTTGGCTTATGTTTTCACATAACAGTGAATCAGCGCAACGCTGGTGCTGTCCACTCCGCTGCCTGCTGTTTCTGTGATCACAGAGTAAAACCACAAATTAAAATCATTTTCTTAAAACCAAGATTGATTTATTTATAACCATATTTGCTAATACTTATTAAATACGTACTGTACTTTGAGCCAACTATGCTAAGATTTTTACATAAATTATCATATTTAATGTGATAGTTCTTCCCCATGACATTACTGCCTCTCCCTGCCTCACCTCCTTAAGTCTTTGCTTAAAAATAATCTCAGTGAAGCATCTCCTTAATACTTTACTTAAAATTGCAACCCTCCCTTTTCCAGTATTCTTTATTGTCCTTCCTCATTTTATTTTTTCCCAGAGCATTTATCACTATCATACATAATGTGTATTTTACAGATGTATTTTTATTGCCTATCTCTCTAAACCTGAATGCAATCACCATGAGGGCATGGGTATTTTCATTATTTATGATTCATTTATACACACTTTTTTCATTAGGATAGCTCCAATACCTATAAGAGTGCCCGGCCCTAGTTGATACCCAAAAATATTAGTTTAATGAAGGTGTTTAGTGTTTTCAAACAACACTTTGTGAGTTGGAGATATTAATCAGCATATTTTGTTGAAAAAACTAAGGCTGAAAAGATCACGTAACTCACTGAAGTCATACAGTAACTACTGACAGCTTGTGTGGACTCTCAAGTTCGAGCCTCTCTGTTCACTGTACTGCTTCTGGAAAGGGGAACCATCTCCCCAAAGTCTGTCTATTTGTTCTGCATATTTATATACCTTTGAATAAATTTTGAGCACGTCTAGAAACTTTACCAAGTACATCTTTTAAATGCCCTTCACGACTGGGTCTCCTTTCGGAAGGTCAGGTGGCTTTGGAAGGGACACAAACGGAGTGGAGAGGGAGACAAGGGATCAGCTCGGACCATCTGTATCAACCCTGGAAATCAATGTGCTGACAGATGTCACAGCCAGTTTTCCCTCATATCCAGAAAACTGAATGTCATGAAACATTTGCTGACATGAGAAAATAAGTTATACACAATATTTAAGCTTAGGTAAGGACTTTATTTGAAAAGAAAAAAGTAGTGAACAACAGCAAATATTTAAGGTCTTCATATTCCATTCCATATACGTAGTATTATACATATTCATTCAGCAATATATATTTAAATCTTGTATCCTTTATTTTAATTATCTTCCTCTAGTCCATTTTGAAAATAAAATCCAGTAATTCAATTTTCAGTTACCCCATCACATATACATCTTTTATTACTTTTCTCACCTGCTTTCAGACAGCAATCAGAGCCACAAGTCAAGATTAATCAGCATTTGAGGAATGTGATGAGGAGAATTCGTTTTGCCAATGCCAGAACAAGAGATGGTTAAATTCAGAAAGAATGTACTTCAAAGAAGATCTTTTCGCCAAAAGAATCAATAACCATCCAACCGTCCCTACTTTTCCTACTGTTTTCTTCTCACCACTCCCCTAGATTAGAGTGACAAAGTTATGACAGATTTGGTGAGGATTTTAAACCTTGAATTTCATAGTTAGAATAGTTGAAGAACTTTTCATAAATACTTTTTCTGAACCCTTATGTCTATTCTTTTGTATATAAATATGTCTGTTACTCTTTATGATTATATTAAATAAATCAGAAGTAAGGTTTGACTAGATACAGTAAAGAATATGTAACCAAAAGAAACAGGAACAAAATCTGACCAATGAAGGATGTTAACAATATATAATGCATCTATGAGAACTGGACTTTACGAGTCATACAAAAGAATACCATACTGTGCTGAACTCTTCAGGATGGGGAGGGGGTGTGAAACATAGAGCCAAAATAATCCCACACCTTCTGAAAGTGGAAAAGAAGTGGAATGAACAGTGTTTACCCAGGTAATCTGTAAATGACACAACTGGACCCAAAGTTCTCCTAGGTAGACTTATTCAGCTTTGTGAGTTGGGAGAGCCCACCTGCAGTCCAAGAGAACTTATTGTTAAACAGGTAATGTAAGAATCTCCTAGAAATAAGCTACAAATTCTAATATTGTTTGTAATTCACCCCTAATTTTAAGTTTAACAAATTCCTTAGTAAACAGAGACAGAGTTCCTGAACTAATTAATGTAATTACTTCTGTCCATCCTCCTCTCCTTCAACTGATTTGTGTCTTTTAAACTAAATTTGCAATAAGTCAAAATCTTGCTAACGGTAGTGGCTGAGAATGTCAAAGAGAAAGGCTGAAAACAGGACAGTGAATCATGATCAAAATATTTGAATACTTTTTTCCATTTGTATTGTTTTGAACATGAAAAATGTTGGAAAAAGCGAGGGTAAATTGGGTAAGCATAACTGTATTATAAATTTATGCAGAATGATATTAGCTTTTAAATAAGTTGAAAATTTAGAACATGAATTTTTGTAAAACAAATTTTAACATGATATGAGAGATGGTAAATATACATGATCCAGGTTTTCTCCAATAAAGGGAATGCAAGTACTATGATGTATTTCAATAAAAGAGCAATCCTTCACATATTCCTGAAAGGCAAAATACCTACTAAAGTCCTAAGTAGTAACTTCAGGGCAGTCACTGAATGATTAATAAAGAAAGCCATACTTTAATGGTATTTTATATAATATTTTAGTTTAACCAACAAAATGAAAAATTACAATATTTCTGTTTCAGAAATATGTAGTTTGGTTTTCAAGTGAGTAAGCATTACATATATAATGCATTACCTTTCATTTATACTTCAGCAAAATTTAATTTAAAAATAACCACTATATGATAATATATTTAAAAGCTGCCCCAAATGGCATATTATATTGAAAATCATAGAGTGACATACACCACATTCCTTATGCATAACATTATGCTAATAACTATCCTTTCAACTTCAGAATTCTAGAGCTAATCAGTCACTTGTGGTCCAGGGTGAAATTGCTTATTTTCTTGCCCACTTATCAAGAACTACATCCTTATTTGAACTCTGCCTTTGCACGTGTAAGACTCAACATATGCATATATGAATGGATAAGGAGGGAATGCTAAGTCCCTTGGAACAGCCCACAGTAGGAATGATATGGAACAGTCTTCAGTAGAAAAGAGCTACCCTCTTGAATACAAAAGGGTAGAATTGTGTCAGATTTAGGATCTAAGAGAATATACTTACCTGAAAGATTAGTGTTTATAAAACTTACCCTTTAATTGAACCAGAGGCATGAAAACAAGGAACAGACTGACAGCAAGCAGGGAGGGAACCAGGGGAAGGGGAATAGTGTGAAAAGAAGGGGAAGAGACTAGACAAGGAATATCTGTGAATGACCCATGGGCATGAACAACATGATAGGGAACAACTATGGGGGCAGGGGGCGGGCTGCACAAGGAGGGCAAAGGGGGAAAAATTGGAACAACTGTAATAGAATAACAATAAAATATTTAATATAAAGTATATTATAGACTAGAACATGAAAGTTAACCTCAAGAGTATTATGATCATAAAATTCACTTTCATACACCTCATATATTGTGTGCAAATTAAAAGAGCTCTTCTGTCAATGCCGCTAAAGGATTACTGAGGAGAATTAAACAGAATAAATCCCAAAAGTCAAATGTGTAAGCCAATGATCAAGCTACTCATTTTCTGTATTCTGAAACACTGGAGCTGTCTTCAAAAGATAAACTGCTTTTAGCACTTGTTCAGCCTTCATCTTCAGGTCAGGGTACCTAGAGGTCATACTCTACTAATTAATCAACTACAGATTTACTTAGGGCCTTCAAAACAATGCTTCTTTGCTTCTAATCTTTCTTTCCACAGCAAAGAAGGCCAAATTATTAAATATAAACATAACTGCCCCAATAATATTATAGCCTCATCTGTATGTTCATTTACTTCTGTGGTAAGAATAATAGTGTGCAGTGCATCAGATACTAGTGATTGACGAAAGAAAGTTGCCTTTTGAGGATTTTTAAAAGTATTATTTAGTAGGATTTAGTGCATGTTTAAAAACAATTATGACACTATTATCCATGTCCATAAGTCCTTTTTCTTTTCTTTCCCTCCCACCCTCCCTCCCTCCCTTCCTTCCTTCCTTCCTTCCTTCCTTCCTTCCTTCCTTCCTTCCTTCCTTCCTTCTTTCGTTTTCTTTTGTACAACCAAGGGGTACAAAATGGTAATGAAAAAATACAATAAAGACTAAATAAAAATAACAATATCTATAAATGAAAAAAGAAATAAAAGAAAATATCAAGTGTAAAAATTATTATTTTTGTAATCCTGTCTGTCTTGTCTCTTCTTCATCATCAACCATGCAGATATTTTAACACCAAATTTTAGAAATCTTACAGATGCACATAGGGGAGAAAAACTGAGTCATCTCTCTTACAGATAGCCCTACAAAAGTTCTATAATCAGAGGACATAAAAGGCAGAAGAATTAATCTGACAGTAAAGAGAACCAATACATATATAAAGAGAAAATCGTCAAATGAGAACAGGTATGAGAGATGGGAAAACAGAGAGTCCTATAATGCACAATAAAACATGGTTGTCTCTCAAAAATAATGTAACAGTGCTGCAAAGTGTTAGAACAGGAGGGAGCACAAATAGTTCTATCACCATGAATCTTTTTTATATATTATGGAAATACCTTGATATGCCAAAATGAAAGGACCATTTGGTAATCCAGGTTTTAATTTGACCTCTGCAAGAACTCAAGATGTGATTTTGATAAAGCCATTTAATTTCTTTGAGTAACAGTTTTCTGATATATAAACTGAAGGAGTAGAAATAGACAATCTTTAAGGATATTTTCAACACCTGTGCTCTATTACCTGTATCTTCAAATACTTGAGGAATAAACGTTTCTTTTTTTAACAAGAATATAAGAACATAATAACTTCCCTTTACAAATTTTTTGAAAAAATTTATTCATCGCTTCATTATTCTAATATTCTATCACAATACAGATCTCTAATAGTTTCATATCTGTTAATTTGCATATAATTGTAAGTGGCCTCAATTTTGAGATTCTGGAGGTCCTGGACCGTGAACCATGCATGAGTCTGGTACCGAGCAGACTACAACAAACTGGCACCGCACAAACAAAAGTGAGTGAAAGAAGAGGGACACTAATAGCTCTGTGAATGCATGAATCTCCTTGGTTAAATATTTATGTTTCAAAAATCTGGATTCATTTCACTTACCAAGCATAGAGGGCAATTATATACAATAGGATTTGTCCTTCAAACCAGCTGGAGTAAGACCATTATTCAAAAATTAGTATTGAGAATTCTAAATGTTTATTGAAAAATAAAAGCTAAAGTAGCTCTTACCATTTCTTTCATTACTTATTTCAAATAAACAAATTCCAAGAAGATAAAAAATTTCATTGGAGATATTCAAACTTAAAAATACAGAGTTAGTAAACATTGTGTATACTCTTTGGTGATAAAGACCCCTCTAAACTTGTTCCACAAACTTAAAAATATTAACCATCATGATATATTTAATCATGATACATTTAACTACTTTTAAAAATTGTTAAAATTTGTGAAAAATGTTTACTATAAATAAGGCTTTAAAAATAAAAAGGCAGAAAATCCTGACAGAAAGGGTCTGATACACAAAGAACTTTTGTAAACAAATAGATAAAAACTCAGCATACTACAGAATGTCAGGCAAAGATATAAATAGGTAACTGATCACAAAGTTGATCAATTAGTTAAATTTACTTTAGTTTCATTATAACCAAATAATGGAATTTACAATTCATTGTTCCCATTCAGGCAGATAAAGATGAAATCAATTACAACATTCAAAACTAGTGAAGGTATTAAAAAATCATACAGAGTTGGTAGTATTTTCTGGAAGACTGTGTGGTGTGTTCAAACTTAAAATCAATTTTAGCCTTTGATCCAAAATCCCCTTAGTAAATCTTTTGTTAAAAAAGTAGTCTCACAAGTGAAATGCCCATCAAAAGGGATGGGATAGTAAATTATATATAGAAAGATACAATATAATTCACTATCCCCATTTTGGTCAGATCATAAAACTAAATTCTATAGTTGTACATATGGATAAGGATATCTAGTCATACTCAATATGCATTTTTAAATAAGCCAAAATCAATATTTTTATTCTTTCATTTTATATTTGAATGTGTTTTAATTATAGGAACTTTGAAAATAAGAAAATATAAATGGTAAAATAACCCAACCTTCATTACTTTTTGTATCGTTTTAAAAAAATTTTTTAAGGCCCTGGCTGGCGTAGCTCAGTGGATTGAGCACGGGCTGGGAGCCAAAGTGCCCCAGGTTCGATTCCCAGCCAGGGTACATTCCTGGGTTGCAGGCCATAACCCCCAGCAACCGCACATTGATGTTTCTCTCTCTCTCTCTCTCTCTCTCTCTCTCTCTCTCTCTCTCGCTCTCGCTCTCGCTCTCGCTCTCGCTCTCTCTCTCCCTCCCTTCCCTCTCTAAAAAAATAAATAAATAAAATCTTAAAAAATATTTAAAAAAATTTTTTTTAAATTTACTGCTGTTCAGTGACAGGTGTCCCGCCTTTTATCCCCTTGCTCACCCCAACCCTGTCACCCCCAGCTGGCACAGTCAATCCTCCCCATTGTCCGTGCCCATGAGTCCTCTGTTCATGTTCCTTTGCGTACCCCTTCCTCTTCTTTTCCTTGTTATCCCCTCCTCTCTCCCCTCTGGTCACTGTCAGTTTGTTCTTTATTTCCATGTCTCTGGTTCTGTTTTGCTCATTTGTTTGTTTTATTGATTAGGTTCCAATGATAAGTGAGTAGAGATATCAACAACATGAAGGATAGTCTTCTAGTCTTTTCCAGATAAAGTGCGCATGCATGCACAGGTATGTGTGTGTGTTATTTATGTGTATTTATCTATTTAAACCACAATTGCAAGTAGTTGTTTATATAGTTCTGCATTATTTTCCAGCATAACATTTTCTAAATGTAACTATATTTCAATGAAAATACAGGCATCCTTTTATACATTTCAGATTATTTATTTAGAATGAAAAACTGCTTTCCAATGTTTAAAATGTATTTTTCAAATTTTACTAAATTTTTTCTTGCCACTTGGAATTTTTTTCAGGTAAGATTTGTTTTATAAAACTTCCTTCAAAAGGAAAACAACTTTTCAATATTTTATTGGCCTTTATTTTTAGGTTTGAATACCATCCATGGACAGACAATAAAGATGTATAATTTGAATTTTCAATTTACAACCATTAAATAAAAAATGTACAATGACATAATTCTGATGATATTCTTTAGATCATTCTACCTATGAATATTCACTATCTCAGAGTCTATATTAAAATGTTATTGAGGAGAAACAATTTCTGATGAGAATGCAGAATATAGTGTCCCTAGCAAAGTGAACATCAAAATATAAGTGTCTCAGATACACTATTCAATTTCTAAAAATCCCGCTTAATGACTAGTAGCTTAAGAAAAGTTAAGGATAGCACTCAAAAATGTTTGAGTGATTCCAAACAAATCACTTTCAAATTTACATATGAGAAACAATTATATTTTGCATTTTAGAGATTGCAACCCAGATAACCATTAAATAATCTGAAATTAACCACTTGGGTTTATAACATAGGATCCATGTAGTCCCATCACTGCATGGTGTCAACAAATTCATATACATTGTCCCAAGTGGAGATGACTGCCATGGGATGAAATACTCACTGAATTTAGAAAAACAGAATTTAAGAATAATTCTAAAAGAGCCTGTGGCTCCTTGAGCTGTTCTTCTTATTTCTTGGCCAACTTTTTAAAAACTTATAAACTTACAGAATTTTTATTATATAATAATAATAAAATATATACACATATCTTTTCATCAGTTGTAAAATTTTAAACAAATATAAAATATTTAAAAAGTAATGAAATAAAATAGCTGCTGCCGAGTATTTTAAACTATGCTCAATAATATTTTATCATACATAAATTTTGTTCTAATGCTCATTCTTTGTGTTAAACATAATGCTAATCCAAATATACAACTAAGTTGATCATCCTATTTTCCAAGTATTTGGCTGCATTCTTGAAAGTCTTAAATAAAGTAATTTGATTCTTATTTACATGGGGAAGTTTGAATGTCTTGTTATAAAAATTCATAAAGATCCCTGAATCACTTCCCTGGCTGGCGTAGCTCAGTGGATTGAGCGCGGGCTGCGAACTAAAGTGTCGCAGGTTCGATTCCCAGTCAGGGTACATGCCTGGGTTGCAGGCCATGACCCCCAGCAACCACACATTGATGTTTGTCTCTCTCTCTCTTTCTCCCTCCCTTCCCTCTCTAGAAAATAAATAAAATCTTAAAAAAAAAATCCCTGAATCAGTCAAAAATTGACATAAGAATGTTACAAATAAAAAATTTCTGAAACAACAGCATCAGCAATATTCAAGAAGTTGACTAGCATTTTTAAAATCAGGAATTTAAAAAGATAGTAGCTGCTAAAGAATTCCATAGAATCTAAACATTCTATGGAATGTTTAGGCAATCATGCTTTTTACTTATTCAACAAATAATGACTGAAACTTGGCATATATAATTTCATGTAATTCTCTCATCAATCCAAGACAGCAGATATTAAAACTGGTTGAGAGATGAAGAAAACGGTGCATAGTAAATGAGCAATATAGAGAGCTTCTATGAGGGTCCATGAGTGGCCCATCCTCTTCATTCTAAGAGGACTCTATCCAACAAGAACGTGTTCAATTACAGGAATTCATGTGTCCAGCTAGGGGACGACATTTTCCAGACTAGTTATGCCATGTGACTAAGCCACAGCTTAGAAATGTAACAAGTTGTTAGACAGGAAATTCAGGGAACCTCATCTAAAGGAACATGGACAGCTGTCACATGTTTGTTTGTTTGTTTGTTTGTTTGTTTGAACTTCTTCCCCTCCTTCCTACCTCCAATCTGAGCTCGATGGATAGAACTTCTGTACCATCTTAAACCAGGATGAGATCCTGACAGTCCCATGCCTAGGATGATGAAGCAAAAAGAGAAATGCTAAGGAGAGTGTGAGACCACCTCACCACACAAGGACTGAAACTTCCCAGACCTTTTCCCGTAACACAAGAAAAAATAACTTGTATATCTCATTAATCACTCTTTTACTAGCATTCAAATGTGCCTGATCAAGTTTATTATATACAAGGCCCTGCCCTAAATATTTCACCTATATTATCTCATTTATTCCATTCTACAATGTGCTTTTACAGTTGTGGAAATGGGCTCAACAAGGTCAAGTTACAAGCCAAAGATCATATTTCTAAATAAATGGCAGAAACAAGGGTGACTCCAGATCTTCTTTTAGAGAGATCTTTTTATAATGCTGTCCTGCATGTAATCACATATTTTAGAAATACTGTTTTCTCCTACATAGCTTTTCCCTAGTGGATCACTCATATTTTCTCACCCTTCACTCCCTGACTTGGCAATATGAAAAGTATACTTAAGTCTTAACGCTGAGATAATGGGAGCAAGTCCCAGTGGTAATCTCTCTAATCTTCCAGAAAAGGATCCAACAGATATTTTTTGTTGATTCTCTTTTTTCTTTCCCTGAAAGCAGATTGGTGCAATAAAAATTCTACCTCTTGTCAACAAATTCTCTTAGCATCAGATAATCATCTTTTCATGAAAAAGTAGCTAGGAGAGCATTCTAGCAATTTCAACATGCTCCAGGCCTCAAATTACTAGAGAAGCTTGTGGCAATTCTGAACTAGAGGAAACTAGAAGTGTGTAGACATTGAACTGTCAGATGCATCTCTCCCTCAGATTTAGGGTTATTTTTCTATGAAATGTCTACCCATCCACTGAGATGCTATAATCATATATTCTTAAAGTGACAGCATAATATGCTCTTCCTATTCAATACATTCAGTTTGCCTAAGGTTAAAAGCAATAGAATAAAGCATCAAAAAATTCCACCTTCAAATTAATAAGATTGGTGGCCCATTATGTTTTTATTATTTAGAATAAGCCAATTCATATACTTATCTCACTAAAGGAAAAGCATTTTGACCTATTTCTTAAAAAACTTTTATCATTTGAATTCCAATTAAGTATTACCCTGAAGCCACTCAAGCTCATTTAAATTAGATTTTTTAAAATACCTTTATGAGAAAAATACACAAGTATTCCTGTGTACCCAACTGGATAACACTTTCAAAATCAATGTCATGGTCCCATTTAGTTCTCCTGAACCCTGACTTCCTATAATAGTCCCCTAGTTCAGTTTTGTTTGTTGGATTCTTTAAAAATTTTTCTGTTGGAAATATCAACTGCCTTCCTCACACCAGAGATTACCAAACTTTCTCTGTCTATGGTGTCTTTGGTAATTTTTTCATAGTGTTCTATTCCAAAAGAAATACTGAACAATTTTTTAAGATTATGTTTAAACATCTCGAGAAGTATTTGTTAATCAAGTAGCCATTTTAAAAAATAAATTGAATATAGTTCATGTAATATTCAAAAATATGGCAGTGTTTCCCATAAAAATGGTAGAATTTTACAGCACCCTGTGCATTTGCTGCAGTGCCTGGGATGACTGTGTGCGCAGTTTGGGACCCATTGTCTTAGGCACAGTTGATATTTACTCAATTGATCTGTAAGTACTTGAAGGGCAAGGACTGGACTCATTCATGTTTGCATTCCCAGAGCTTTATACAATGTCTGGCACATAGTAGGTGTCAATATTTGTTTGATGAAAAAGGGTGAATACGGATGAATGACAAAGGGAACTTAAGTTGACTTGAGTAAAATGGTTTTCCCTAGATGGGTACTTTGTAATAAAGGGCGATGATATAGTGATAAAGAATATGGACTCTATTACTGTTAAAATACATAATTTGCTTCCATCATTTATAAAATGGGGATAATAGCAGTAAGAACTTCATAGGCCTCACACAAGAATTAAATGAGAAATACATGTAATTCACCAAGTATACTGCACAGTACACAACAAGTATTTTGGTAAATATTATTGCTATTATTTTGTAATTTTATGCTTTATATTGTAGCTAGACACTCAGCTCTAAAAATAGTGGGGAGAAGTTAGAGAATAAAACCTGGAAATATTAAGAAGGCAAATAGGGAAATCATTATTTTAAAATGAAGTTGTGGTTATAAACACCATAAGAAAGCACAGTTACTATTTGTTTGGAAAACAAATTCAGAGAACAGGCTCTTTGTGACCAGACTTAGGAAGCTGCAGTGTGACTGAAATGTACTGTCTGCCAAAAGTGAGAGAAACTCAAATCCCTTCATTTCATAGCTTGAAATTGAAGACCAAAAGCATCTCTTATGTCTAATCACATTCCTAATTACAGAAACACAAGCTAGCACCCCTTTGTATAAAGGCTGCCAGTATTTCCATTATCAGTTCCCATTTTCAGGGCTTATTACTAAAGCCCGCGCTCCAGGGAGACTGTTGGCACAGAAGATCTCAGCATGGAAGAGAACACGTTTCACAAAATTTGGCATCAACTTTTCAACTGTAAATACAAAGAGACAGAAAGGCAACAATGAAAAGTCAAGAAAACCCAGGATGGTAGTATTGGAAAGCATGTTCAAACTAATTTCAAATGTGATGTATAAATGAAAACCCTGCTCAGGGCATTTTAAAAAGAACATACATATTTGAATTTAAACAATATCACCAAACATCCATAACAAGATGGTAGAAGCAATGCAATTTACCCATCTGTGCCCCATTAGTAAATACTGACATAAATCTAATTTTAATATCTATGAGAGATTGCTTCTGCTTCAACCTTGGCCAGAGTGTTGAAAAAGGTAGCCATCATTCTTGTTTTGAAACATCTCTGCATTATTTTTTAAAAAGATTTAGCTCAGTAAAAACAGGGAGATGTCAGAGGTTTTTATGTTTTGTTTTTTATTTTGTTTTTGTTTTGTTTTGTTTTTTTGCCTATGACACTGCAAAATTTTCATGTGTTTCTTGATGTTTTTTAGTAGATCAACTCAAGGTTGAGTCCTAAGCTTCTTGGTCCATATAGTCCTCAGGGAAGGGAATAACTATTTAACTCAAAACCTTTCACTCTGAGGCACTGCTATGTTATATAAACAAAAACTATATGTATGTCTGGTATACCTAATTAAATAGAGAGAATAAAAACATTTTAAAGCCCCAGTGGATGGAGATTATGAAGAGTGGATAGAATTTAATACTTTGATACTTAATTCATTCCTCTTTCCACAATATAGCATCACTGAATTTATGAGAATCTTGATTCTACCTTCCCTCTAGGAAGTATAGCAATTTACTAAAAGTGGGCAAGCAATTTATGGAACAAATTTTAAAATGGGTAATGAAAGCACAGAATTATGGAGCAGTACTGACCTCAGGAAATCATTTTGTATATACCTCTCAAGAAATGACTACACCTAAACCATCCAGGTTGACTTACTATCTATTACATTCTTAAAAGGCACCCAGAAAGAAAAATTTAAAACCTCTTTGATAGCCAGTTCTCGATTTAAAGCTATCAAGAATTTCCTATCTGTGTCTAAACTAGTAAACTAGTTTTTTCCTCCTACAATTTAAGATGCTTTCTTCTTGACTTCAGTGAAGAGGGAAAAGAGTTAGTTATGATGTACTTTAGAGGACAAGTTCACATATCATAAGTCCCTTCTTAGGCATTGTATAAGCTAAATGAAGACTTTAAAGTGAATAAACATAGTTAAACTAATTGATATTTAAATTGTATTAAAAAGAAGAATACAGGTCCATTCCCTACCCAGTTTGTAAATTATCCTTGAAAAATCAGTCTTGATTCCTGCATCTGCTAAATAGTAGCTTTTATGCACAACCACAGATGCCTGTTTCATTTAACCTTTCAAGGAACAGCAGGCTGAATTAATATCTGCCATTGAAGGAGAAACTAGTTTGTACTACTACTTTGCAAAACTACTTTGTACCTGTAGATCTAATTAATAATGTCAGGATGATCTCTTTTAGACTCTGTTTATGTACAGTTTGTTTTTATTACTTCCCACAATTGGAATGACAGATCAAATAAATCTGTGCCACATTAAAAATATCTTTTTTAGTTAAAGCATTTTAGTTACCACATACTTTATTATATTAAATTGTATGGTTTGTTTGCAAATGTCCAAAATTTTCTATCCCCATATAAAACCTTAATTAAAAAGAGACTTATAATGAGATTCAAGTGACTAAATGTGTTTATTTTTCTTTCTAGTGTTTGTTTTAAGATAAACAAAGCATAGAACATGGCACCTATCAGACATAATCTATCTTTAAATGCTTTATTATTTCTGTAGTATCCCAAAATATTCTGAGTCAGACAAGAAAACATGGATCACGCTTTGTCAATCAAGTTGACCCTCTCAATGAGCTTACATGGTTGACTGAAGTCATTCCCACTAGATTTATTGTTTTAAGGCAGAAACTGCGACTTATTAATCTTTGTATTCCTGAGTCTTTGCAGAATATTTAATACCTCCCAAAAGTTGAATGACTCAATAAAATCAATTTAAAATCTCAAACTGTTTCATTTTAATCATGTACCTTGATATTAAGGCCACTTACACTTACTTTTATTCACACTGAGTATTAATATTTAGTGAACACTAAAACTATATCACATGTGATGTGAGTATATACAATTAAATACACAAAAATCTAAATCTATGTTTATTGAAATATTACCTTCTATACAGGTAATCAAGAATGCCATGACAGGAAGAGTGGAGACCAGGTATGTTTCTATGATGGGGAATACCGAACTGTCCCGGGGACCCATGTTTCTACCCTGGAGACAGTTGACACTCACTCCACAGGCTTTCCTGGTGGGAGACTGCTTTCCAATGTCTACTTTTTTGGCAGTCCCCAAACAACTACACAGTGGATACGGAAAATCGTGTGATTTTGGCGTCAGACTTAATAACCAACCAGATTTAATAACCCCGGAGGCTACCATGAGAGGAAACAGTTTCCTATTTCATACTACGAGGGAGTCTACACATACACTCAGTATCAGTAATTGCAATTTCTAGGTAAAATTCAGAATGGCTTTGAATGAATTCGCCCAGAACTCCACAGAAATACTCTGAGGTGATATATAAACAGTGAGCCATCACTCAGAGCCTTTGCAAAAAAAATCATTGCAATTCTTAATTTAAAAGCAGTAAGGTACAGTTACAAGTCTTCACTCAACTCCCAACTTCACTGTAAAGCACCCTATATTTATACATTCCATTGCTTTTTCTAAGTGTAATCTATAGTAGCAGGATAAATCCCCGAGTAAAAAAAGTGTTAATGATCATTCTACATTTCCCCTCTGATCTACTATGCCTTTAACAGAACATATTCCCCCATACATTTGTAACCTCAATCAAGTACTGTGTCATGTACCTTGTGGACATTTCATGAATACTCAGAGACTCACATCTGGGTACCAGAGGTGAAATTAGGTACTCTTTGAGAGGAAACTAGTTCCTTTGTATTAAGTAATCTACATTATTTTGTTAAACAATTTATTTTGGTGCTTTGAGTTTAAGCTTGCACCGAAAACTTTCAGTGGACTGCATAAGATTATGGTTCCCATGTGTTCTAGATCCTTTTATAAGGGTCATAGTTATCATTTGACTTAATAAAATGAAACATATGGATTTGTGTACACAGTTATTTACCAATTGTACATTCCTCCTACATACTAGGTATTTCTCATACATTAAAATGTACGGTTAATATCCTAGCACAGGTCCCAGATGCCATTAACAGTAAGAGAGAGATAAAAGCAAATACAAAGTTAGAAAGAAAGAAAGATATAGACAGTAAGGAAGAGAGGCAAAAGAGAGGTAGGAGGGGAAAGAGTGGAAGAAAGAAAAAGGAGATCAAAGGCCAGTTATAATTGGCACAAGCTTTGCTAATATAATCAACGATATAGACCTCTAAGAAAAACACAGCAGATTCTCCTGCGATTTTTCCTTGGGCTCATAAGAAGATAAAAAATTCTTCTTTAATACCCCGAAGGACATTTCTCTAAATACTTTCAGTGGTGGTACTATTTCTTTGTGACTGTTTCCTGAATGCCCTGAGCCTTCCAATCTATTTTTGTTAACAGAAGGAGTGGAGAGAGAGAATGCACCTCTATCAATTGCTGGCACAAGTAACATTTCAAAGTGAACCACTGGCAGAAATGCTTGGGCAGAAAGATATGTGGGATGCCGTCTAACCCATCACTGGAAGATGGCTCTCTACTCACTAACCGAAGAACAGATCAGACCCAATTCCAGTCTCTCTGAAAAGGGAAGGTACATATTTTATTCTTTAAAGTCACCTAACAGCTTCTTCTCAACTAATGTGAAGGTGGACCTGTGAGTGAGCCTTTTCTGGGTCACTTTTTGACTCAACAAAAACCTTCATTTCTTCTACAATAATAATGTAATTTTTCTTGCCCTAGGAACACCTTGCCAGCAAAATGGCCTACAGCAGGATATAGTCACCTGTATGAGGTAAATGCACACTTAGAGAGCACAAGTTATTTTTAAGATTACCTTTTAGCTCTCTAATTGCTGGCTATGTTGTTTAAAGAGTTAATGAATTCCATACAGGAAAACAGTATTTCTACAGCATAATATATCCCCCATCCAGTTGAATAAAATTCTGCTTCATCTTGAGAACATTAACTGAAAGAGTATATATAATCTGGGACAAAGATAACAATACTCTAAGGACAATAGTGCAACTTAATTTCCAAATCAATATAATTACTAACATCTGCAAAAATGTGTTAAGAAACCATACCAAAACAATCCTATTTCACCAAAGTGCTATTATGCATAATATACCCAGTGAAGTATTATAAGGGTATATTATATATTATAATAACTTTGATTAACTTAAAAAAACAGAATATTATAAAGAATATAAGCCCTGGCTGGCATAGCTCAGTGGACTGAGCGCGGGCTGGGAACCAAAGTGTCCCAGGTTCGATTCCCAGCCAGGGTACATGCCTGGGTTGCAGGCCATAACCCCCAGTAACCGCACATTGAAGTTTCTCTGTCTCTCTCTCTATCTCCCTCCCTTCCCTCTCTAAAAATAAATTAAAAAATCTTTAAAAAAAAGAATATAAATATGCTATCACTATGCACAATGTCTTTTAAAAATTCAATTTTTAAATTTGAAATTTTTTCTATCACAATTAATTTTCAACCTTATAAACACTTCTGTCCTTATTTGTCTTCTTCAAAGACTTATTTCATCATTGACAGTGCCCAGTGATCACAGTTAGGGTATTAAAACTGCCTACAAATGGAGATCAAAGGCTTTCATTGGCTTTTAAAGTCAAATTTAAGGTATATGTTGAGAAGAATTATCCTAGAGAAGAATTATCACACTTAAAACTTTCTATGGAAGAAAAAAATGCACATGAGAGTATGATACAGTTTCATACAACACATAAATGTAGCACTGCAGGGGTGCTTACATTCCATAGCTGTTTGCTGATTTAGACACTATGGACCTGAGAACATAAGGTTGGGACTCAGATGGAGCAACAGAAGGTAGGTAATGGTTTGTTTTACTGTGAAAACCCTGTGATGAGACAGTCTAAAATATATATGAGCCGGTGCTGAAAGACTTTACTCCCAGGTCAAGAAGCACACAAACATTACTTGGGACTGCAAAGAACAAGTGCAAATAGCACTGTTGCTAATAAAAAATAAATAAAAACCTAAAACAAAGTGGGGAGGACATCTACCAGCTGCTGTGCACAAAGGTGAAAGGAAAGTACCATGCTGGACAAGCACAGACTAGAGTCAACTGGAAATTGTAAGGGAAGAAATAGAATGTCTACACATCATGGTGCTTGGTGTTGTTAACAAACTAAAGTGGACTGGAATGGGACATTTTCAGTCAGGTAATTTCAGTGTTCTATTCTAGAAATGACAAACACAGAAGAAATGGAGTGGCTTTAATACTGAGGCAAGACATTGTACAGGCGGTTAGGAACTGCAATACAAGGTCTGACTGAATAACATCAATTAGATTCTGGAAAAACCTATTAGCACAACCATCCAAGTCTATATCCCACCACAGAGGCTGAAAAAGGTGAAATGGAAAGCTTTTATGCAAGTATCCAAGAAGAAATGAGTCCCCCACCAAAATGAGACATGCTGGCAAACATAGGTAACTGGACTGCAAAAGTAGGAGGAAAAAAAAACACAGAATTAAATGTTGTCAGAGAATTTGGACTAGGGGTCAGAAATAAAGCAGGAAACTGGCTCATGTGTTTCTGTGAAGCCAACAACTTGTCTATCAATACCACATGCTTCAATCAACCAAGCAGATGTCTGTATACATGGACATCGCCGGATGGCCAATATAGCAATCATACAGACTGTGTAAGTGAATGAAGGAGATGGAGAAGCTGTATTGTCTCTGCCAAATCAAGACCAGGAGCAGATTGTGGTGCTTACCACAAACTGTTAATATAAAACATTACAGTAAAGCTGAAGAAGAGCACTAAAAGAATCATAATGCCAAAATATAATGTAAATAGCATCCTTGATGGATTTAAAGCCCAATAAAAACAGATTTGCACTATTAAATTTAATTGACTGAGAACCAGAAAAACTGGGGACTGAAATTAGAAATATTATTTCAGAAGAATGTGAAAATACAATGCCAGAAGTAAAAATAAAAGAAAAAATTAAGATGGAAGGCAGAACATTAAAAATTGTTGAAGACAGGCGAGAGGCAAAAGTAAAAGGTGATAAAAGCAGGTTTAGAATCCTGAACACGGCCTTCCAATGACTATCAACTAAAAATAAAAAGATCTACTACAATGTAAAAAGACAGAAGAGAGAGAAAAAGGAACAATAAGAAATCTCTACCACAAGACTCAAGAAATAAAAGAAAATTCAAATCCAGACTACAAATGCTGAACATCCAACACAGAAGTATACTATCTGACCAGGAGAAAATAAAGGGAAGGTAAAAATCTAAATAGAAGAGACTAAACAATGACAGATACCTCTGAAGAAGATTCCTATGAGGGAGAACATGCAATTCTAGAAAGTGAAGTAAAAATGACCCTGAAAGTATTAGGAAGAAATAAGTCACCATGTGTAGATGGGATAGCCACAGAGACTGAATCTGTCAAAATTCTAACAAGAACATGTCAACAAATATTGAAAGCAAAACTGTGATCTACAGACTGGAAAGGTTCAATCTACATCCCAATGTTCAAGAAAAAAATGCCAAGAAAGGCAGTAACCACAGGGCCACTGCTCTAATTTCCTGCACAAACAAAGTGATGCTAAAGGTGATGCAATGAAGTCTTCTAGCTTACATGGAGTGAAAATGGCCAGATGTTCGAGATGGATTCAGAAGAGGAAGGGGCACTTAGATCTCATTGTGAACATCTACTGGATACTAGAGAGCTCCAGAGATTTTCAGAAGGTTAGTTTCTATTTTACAGACTATAGTAAAGCCTTTGACTTTGCAGATCATGAAAAGCCCTGGGTTGCTCTGAAAGACATGGGCGTGCCTCAGTCAGCACACGACTGTCCTGATGTATAATCTCTATTGTGGACAGGAAGCCACAGACAAGACAGAATGTGGAAAGACATAATAGTTTCCTATACGCCAAGGTGTCAAAGCTGTATTTTCCCCCTCTCTATGTATTTGTTAAGTGAACAATTTGGCTTGACTCGGAGGAAATAAGGGTGAAAGGTGGTGGAAGAAATGCCAATAACTTCTTAAGATATGCAAATAACACCATCATACTGGCACCAGTTTGAAACGAAACAATTCTTTAAAAACTATTTATTTATCTTTACAGAGAGGAGAAAGGAGGGAGAAGAAAGGTAGAGAAACATCAATGTGAGAGAGAAATATTGATAATTTGCCCCTCACCCTGTAAGGGCCCCAATTGGGAACTGAACCCACAACCCAGGTGTGTGCCCAGACCAGGGATCAAACCATTGAACTGGTGACCTTTCACTTTACACAATGATGCTCAACCAACTGAACAACACTGGTCAGGGTAGAAACAACCTTTTTTTAAAACAACTTTTAATAAATATGAAAGAAGAACAAGCCAAACAGGACTATATTTGAACATCAAGAAAACAAAAATCATGACTACAGAAAAAATATACAATTTAAAGATAGATAAGGAAGACAGTTAAATTATTAAAGATTTTGCTTACCTCAGCTCAGTCATCAACTGAAATGGATACTACAGCCAAGAAATTCAGAGAAGGCTGAGGACAGCGATAGAATTCAGAAAAGATCACCAAGAGCAAAGATGTGTCACAGAGACCATGGCTAAGAACGCCCACACCCTTGTATTCCCAATTACTATACGGATGCACAGTTGGATGGTGTAGAAGGCTTCCTTTGAAATACAGTGTCGGACGACCACTCTACAAATATGTTGGGTGATCCAGAGATGAATAAGTAGTTAATTCCTAGAAGCAAATTAAACCTCAGACATTGCTGGAGGTGAAAGTGAAAAAACTAAAGCAGTCTTACTTCAGGTACATCATGAGAACAAGGTTCTTTGGAAAAAAAATAATGCTAGGAAAAATAAAAGGCAGCAAGAAATGTATTATTATCCATGGGGTAAAGAGAAAAACCTCAAAATTGTATTTTCCCTATACATGTGAAAACAACCAGATAACAACAGTATTTCTAATTTCCAATTATCTAATTTTTCCTGAGATAAAGAATCCTTATCTACTTTTTTTGAATTTACTTAAGCATATGTTCATTACATGTAGCTTTCATTAATGCACACACACTGAAATGTAGATATAGTTACTAGAGACATGCCTCTCTCACGTTTATGGCTTTTGCACCAAGAGCCTATGAATAATTATAGGTTGAGAAAAAAACAGTCAATCACTTCACCAACTAGAAAGTCAGTTTTCTCCTATTTAGGGCCATATCTGCAGGCTAACAAAGTAAATAACTGCTAAAAATTCTATTATGAAATAAATTATGCCATGACTATCATAGCGATCAACCTTGGAGCACTCTACTAAAACTATGAGATCTACTACCTGTCGATGAGCGAAGGCGCTCAGTCGAGCAGTCCACAACTGGAGAGGATTAGCTTACAACTGCTTCCACTATCAGCGAAACAGCAAGCAGACAGTTCATTTTACAAAAACTTAATGGAGTGTATGGCTCTTGCTGTTTAATACAAGCACTGACAAGACATCTAAGCAAAAAGTCTCAGCTGTCACCACTGACAATCTGAGTAGAATTATTTGTCACAGTAGACTAGATAAGGCACCATTAGAATGGCACATGGGTCTGCTACCATACATCTCAACATTGCAGCCAGAGACAACATGCTCATGGTTGCCACAGACATAGAACAATGGCATGTCCTCAAAAGACTTCTCATCACGTAATAGACATGAGAATGCAACATTTCTTCTTTAGCATTTCAAAAGCTACAATGGCACACCAGGTCTTGATAGTATCTTTGTAAGTATATAAATATAAATATATATTTATTTTACATTTATATAGAGAAATTATATGTACATATTTACACACTCATACATATATAAGTTAGCAATATCTATGAGTCAACTTATCTTTGGTTAACTTTTGCTATCCAAACAAGGGCTCTATGAGCCGTTGATTTTACTATTAAGAACATATACACAGATTACTCCTGAAGATCTGACAAACACAAAATTTTTTTAGCTTGAACAAATTATATAGTCTCCTTATTCTCATTATTAGGACACCTAGAGTATATATATCTTTGCCTAACTGATCATATATATATAGTAAATATATATATATAAAATCAAATATCTCTTGAGAGAACTAATTAAGTTTCCGATGCAAAGAAATAACAGAGTTTTTCTGGCTGAGTGGAAATTCACCATTTTCATGTAATCTTAAAAATATGTTCTGTGTATATAATTTAGCAGAGCCCTAGTGAAACAACAATTTCCACTAAAACATGGTTTTAGAAGGAAAAAATGAAAATAAAAGCCTCCAACTACTTAAAAATTGATGCAAAGAGTAAAAAATTATGCACTTAAATTTAGTTTCACTAAATCAAAGTCTGTGACTAGATCTTTTAAAAATAGGAACTTGTAATTAATTTCTACTTAAACACCCTACTAATTTCCTTTTACTTCATTAGTATTTTTATTCTGAATAATATTTACAAATTGCCATGCATAAAGCTAGATGAACTAGTTAGGATAAAGTGCAGACCATTATTTTTCACTTTCAGTCATTTATTCACTCCTTCAACATATTTACTGAAAACTAAGTGCTCAGTATTTAGCTATGGGGATTAATTTGAGGAATGAATAGAGTGAGACATGCATCATTTACTCAAAAAGCTTTTAATATGGAGATGAGACATACAGTTAAATAAATATAATGTAGAACAGAAAGTGGTAAGTGCCATGAGAAGAAAACTCAAATTGTGAAGGCAACTCAAAGGAAGGAGAGATCAATCAACTCAGTCCAGAAAATGGACAGTGACCACAAGGGAATTCTCAACCTATGCACTGCCATGAAGTTAAAATGAGTGAACATCTCATATTACATCAGAACACATTAATTACAACAACAATTATTATCCCAAACACCTCGCCCAGTGAATCCCCCTTTTTACATTTATTGAGAACTAGCAAAGATACACTACAAAGAGTTTGAAGCCAAGGAAGGGTAAGATCAGATTTGCATTTTAAATGGCTCACTCTGCTGCAGTGTGGAGATGGGAATGACAGAAAAAAAAGATCTTATGTAGAAAGGCTGAGTAGAAGGTGAAGACAAGAGTTAACAACAGTTCTGAGGCTACAATCCTTACAAGGGTCTGTTCACAAGGTTGACCCTTAGCTGGCTGGCATCTGCAAATTTTTATTTCAGAATAGTTCCTATCATTCTAAGAAAAGCTACTGCCCAAACTGAACACCCGATTTCCTTCTGGGAGACTAGAATCTTGGTATGTGTTAGACAGAAGGTGTCTATGTGGTCAATTTCCAACAAAAGCCCTGGGCACAGTCTCCAATGAGCTTCCCCAGCAGTCAAACTTTCACCCGTGTTGTACAACTCATTGCCAGAGGACTTAAGCATGCCCAGTGTGACTCCACTGGGGAAGGACTCTTGGAATCCTGTGCCTGCTTTCCTCCAGACTCTAGCCCATATGTCTTCTGCTTTCATTGCTTTTGCTTGGTATTTTTCACCGTAATAAATCATGGCTATGAATACAACTTCTCAATGTATGCTGAGTCCTGTGAATCTCCTAGATAAGCACTAGACTTGAGGATGGTCTTGGAGACCTGAAAAAGAAGGCTTCATCTTCTCAGAGATGAAGGAGGCCTGAACTAGTGCAACCATAAAAGAGACAAGAGACTGATAAAAATAAGTGGCTGAAAGCAGGGACGCTGGATCAAACAGACTTGGATGCAGATTTCAGCTCCACCACGAACTAGCCATGGGCAAGACATGTTGTCCTATGAAACATTTAATGGGAGGTGTCTAGCCCACAGTTGAATGTCCTTATCTGAAGCTAGTCATGTTGTCTGTAAGAGACAAACATTTTTGCAGTCAGATATTATAAGCACTGAACCTATGAAGAGAGGTAAATTCACCCAGAGAGAATGTCTTTAGTGAGAAGAAGAGTAAGCCCACATCTAAATCATGAACATTTAAGGGCAGGAAGAAAAAGAGGAACCCAAGATAGCAATAGAGCAGTGAGTCTTGAAGTGTGGTTTCTAGATCCACAGGATCAGCATCATCTGAAAACGTGTTAGGAATACAAATTTTCATTCTTGACTCAAGACCTGTAGAATAAGAGAAGCTGGGGCCCAGTAATTTGTGATTTAACAAACCTTCCAGATGGTTCTGATGTATGATAAAATTTCAGAAGCACAGAAATAGTGGGTAGAGATCTAGTGAGGAAGGCAGAGCCACATCAACAGTCAGAAAGCTGAAGAGAACCAGGACAATGATGTGCATAGTATTGGGCAGGAGAAGATAGTCAAGGGATTAATCAGTCATATCAATGGCAACAGAAAAGTATAGTAAGATAAGGGCACTGATGCTTCCATTGCATATAGGTCTGTCGTTTTATAAAGAATACTTTCACTAAAGTGTTAGGGGCTGAAGTCAACAAATATTTCATCAAATTAAAAAAATGTTAAGAAGGTAGATCCCATATCATGTTATTAAAATTTAATTTAATTTAATTAAAGAAAGAAAGGATATAATCATTGCAGAGAGACAGAGAGACAGAGAGAGAGAGGGAAAGAGAGAGACAGAAAAACAGGGAAGGTAGAAGGAAAGAAAGGAGCAAAAAAATTAAAGCGTGTGAAACTGGTGCCGAAACAGTTCCTTCCAGCTCCAGCTCACCAAAGCTGAATGTGTACCTCTCTTTCCAACATTGCTTTTCTGGACAGCCAGTTGCTAAAAGCTACCAGCATACCACAAGAAAGTACCAAGAGGTGGTAGAACAAAGAAGCAAGGAATTAGCCACTTAATGCCTACATATTCTAGACTCCATCAGTAAAAGTAAGAGAAAACATCCATATCAGGCACCTATAAACTAGGCCTCAGAAAGTTAAATAACTTCAGCACTGCTCAGTGTCATAGGGATATATACACTCTAAAACTTATTCCTGTTTCCTATGCTTGCCTTATCATCAAAATCATCTGGATCTCTGGTTAAGAATACATATACAGCCCTGGCTGGCATAGCTCAGTGGTTTGAGCACAGGCTGTGAACCAAAGCATCGCAGGTTCAATTCCCAGTCAGGGCACATGCCTGGGCTGCAGGCCACGGCCCCCAGCAACCGCACATTGATGTTTCTCTCTCTTTCTCCCTCCCTTCCCTCTCTAAAAAATAAATGAATAAAATCTAAAAAAAAGAAAGAATGCTTTAAAAAAAAGAATATATATAATTTTTTTCTTGTGTGCCATTCCAGGCCCAGTAAATGAGAATCTCTAAAACAAAATGGAAATCTATATGCTCCATATAATTCTTACTAGCAGGCAAATCTGAAAAATACTATGCTATATCACACTGTCTCCACAGGCCCTTTTTTAGATAACTAGTGTCAGAAGACCCAGAGCTACTACCTTTCAGGAATAAAAACTTGGCACTAGATAGTAGTATATGTTGTAGCCCTCAGTAACATGAAATATGTGAAAGACAAGGAAAAAGAACAGCCTATAGAAGTCCAAGGGGCCCTGGCTGGATAGCTCATTTGGTTGGAGTATTGTTTTGTACACGAAAAGGTTGAGGATTTTATTCTGGGTCTAGGGCACATACCTAGGCTGCAAGTTTGATCCCTGGTCAGGGTACATATGGGAGGCCACTGATTCGTGTTGCTTTCCCACATCAATGTCTCTCTCTTCTCCCTCTCTCTGTTAAATAAATAAATGTATCCTCAGGTGAAGATTAAAGGAAATATATTTTAAAAGTCAAAACGAAGTTGCCTAAACTCAGGACCATTCTCAGCATTACCCTTTGGTCAGAGATGATCGTGGCCTTGCAAATACTCCAAACAATGCCCATAAAATAATTTCTACTTTACAGTTGAGGAATAGAAGTCTTGGTTGGAGGTCAGAAAACAACTTAGAGTCACATCAGGGGAAAGCACTGAAGACAGAATCCAAACAACTGGATTGTCCCATGTTCCAGCCACTTTGCCAGATTGCCTTTGCATCATGTCTTTGATAGATTACAGTTTTAGGAAACAAGTTTCAATATTGGCAATAACTATGTCAAGTCATTGTATTTGACATATTAAAATTGATAAAGTCTTGTTTCTTCCTTTAAGTTACACTCTAAAATAGCTGACTTAGAAAAAAAGAAAAAGAAAAATGTCCTGTCAGTCATATTAATCATTTGTAATCTAAAATAAGTGAACCATTAAATCTAGACATCCATGTTCTGGAACCATGTAAATATCATAGAAAAATCAAGAAATCAGTAAACTACTTCATAAACTTCAATAGCAGTGACCGTGTAATATGATAGAGCACCCGGAGCCCTGCCAGCATCTGTTAATAACTTTCATGAATCATCAGTATTGGTCTCAATTATTACTCACCCATGATTACTCTTTGGGTCGCTAACATGCTGCACAGGAAGGGTGTCTTAACTGGAGGTCTGTCCTCTGTCATTACAGAAAAGTAACTGGCAGGTGAGGAGCAAAATTAGTTCATAGGCATAAAAGTCCATGTGCAAGAAAATGAACTGCTGCAAGGATTTCTGATTCATGGGTTTGAATGGTATAAACCACAGTCTGAGTGTAGTCTTTAACTTATACCTCTACATAATGAGATAGCCTTACTTCCCTGTAAAAATCAGCTCCACCCCTTTTCGCAGGGAAGTGCTGTAGACATACTAGTTAAGAGTGTGAGCTCAAGACCTAGACTGTGTGGGTGTGAATTCCATCTCTGTCACTTAGCTGTGTAACTTTAAGCAAGTATCAAAAAATTTCTTCATGCCTCAATTTTCCTATCTGCAAAATAAGGATATTAATGGTAGGTTCTTGCTCGAAAGGGAAGTTGGATTAGTTAAAACTAGTTCATCTCTTTGGGGCTTCTGGTCAAGATGGTGACATAGGCAGATGGGGCTCACCTCTTTGCAAAACCACATCAAAATTACAAATAAAATGTAGAAAAACCATCACTCAGAACTGTCAGAAGTTGAGCTGAGTGGAAGTCTGGCAACTATAGAATTTCAGAAATCACATCTATCGAGACTGGTAGGAGGGGCACAGATGCAGAACGGGCTGGTCTCTCACCCACGTCTGCTAAATAAAAACTTGGGAGGGATATCTCAAGGAGTGATCAGGCCCAAGCACACACCAGACACCCAGCTCAGAGTTCCTATGCCAGGAAGATAAGTCCCCACAACATCTGGCTGTAAAACCAGTGGGGATTAAGTCAGTGGAAGAAACTTCTGGATCCCAAGCAGTTCCTCTTAAAGAACCCACACATGGACTCACCTACTCAGATTCACTCCCTCTGAGCTCCAGCACCAGGGTAGCAGCTTGAAGGGCACCAGTGGCATACCGGGAAAGGCTGAAGTATCTGGCATCAGGACAAGCAGAGGCCATTGTGCCTTTTCGGAGCCCTTCCCCACACAGCCACACAGCTGTGTGGCAAACTGGTGCCATATTTGAGACTCTATCAACCCAGCTAACACTATTTGACCCTCCTTGGAGATCCCCAGACTCTGCCCCACTATACTACAGGTCCACCCAAACTGCTTTCCATGTGAATGGCTGATCTTGACTCATGCTTCACAATTTCTAAAATCCTCTCAAACAAGCAACAGCTGGCCTCAGTGAGCTCCAGGCCAGGCACTAGCAACAGCAACATTAGTGGACAGCTACAGACCACTCTGAAGCACCACCACCCTGCCCTTGCCCAGTGGCTCCTCCACAGGTGGTGGAGAATGGTGGTAAGTGGTCACGGCCAATCCTTGTAGCTGACTGGCCTAGGTAAATCTTTCCCACTGATCTGCCAACAGAAACCAAATCTCAACTACAAGAGGAGGGTGCACTCAGCCCACACTAAGGGTACACCTTGAACACCCAGCTTGGGTAATAGGGGAGGCTGTGCTACTGGACCCTACAGAATATCTACTACATTAGAGTACACTACCAAGACAGGGAGTCAAGATAGGTCTATCTAATACATATAAACAAACACAGGTAGACTGCCAAAATGAGGAGAAAAAGAAACGCAGCCCAGGCCTGGCTGGTGTGGCTCAGTGGGTTGAGCGTGGGCCCATGAACCAAAGGGTCTCCCTTCAATTCCCGATCAGGGCACATGCCTGGTTTGCAGGCCAGGTCCCCAGCAGGGGGCACAAGAGAGGCAACCATACATTGATGTTTCTATGCCTCTCTCTCCTTCCCTTCCCCTCTCTCTAAAACTAAATAAATAAACTCTTAAAAAAAACACAGCCCAAATTAAAGAATAGATCAAAACTCCAGAAAAAGAGCTAAAGAACATGGAGATAAGCAATCTATTAGTTGTAGAGTTGAAAACACTGGTTTTAAGGATGCCCAAAGAACTTAGTAAGGACCTCAATAGCATAAAAAAATATCATCTGAAATGCAGGATATGCTAATTGAAACAAAGAAAAATTTACAGAGAAACAACAGTAGAGTGGATGAAGTCAAGAATTAAATAAATGATTTGGAACATAAGGATTCAAAAAACAATCAATCAGAACAGTAAGAAAAAAAAAATCCAAAAAAATTAGTATAGTATAAGCAGCTTCTGGGACAACTTCAAGAGCTCCAACATTCACATAATAGGGGTGCCAGAAAGGAGAGGAGAAAGGGCAAAAGATTGGAAATCTATTTGAATAATAATAAAAGAACACTTTCCTAATTTGATGAAGGCAATAGACATGAAAGTCCACAAAGCACAGAGAACACCAATCAAGTTGAACCCAAAAAGGACCACACCAAGACACGTCAAAATTAAAATGCCAAAGGTTAATGAAAAAGAGAGAATCTTATAAGCAACAAGAGAAAAGCAGAGAGGTACCTATAGTGGAGTTCTGATAAGACTGTCAACTGATTTCTGAAAAGAAACTTTGCAGGCAAGAAGTATTCAGTGATGAAAAGCAAGGACCTACAACCAAGATTACTCTATCCAGAAAAGCTGTCATTTAGAATGGAAGGGCAAATAATGTTCTTCCCAGACAAGGTAAAGTTAAAGGAATTTGTCATCACCAAGCCACCATTACATGAAATGTTAAAGGGGCTTATTTAAGGGGCTTATTTGTTCATAGATCAAAACTATGAACATTAAAATAACAAACTCAGAAATATCAACAACAGAATCTAAAAAATAAAAACAAAAACAAACTAAGCAATCAACCAGCACAGGAACAGAATCATAGGTATGGGGATCATTTGAATGGTTATCAGCTGGGAGGGAAAGGGGGCGAAAAGGGAAATGATACAGGAATCAAGAAGTATAATTGGTAGGAACAAAATAGACAGGGGGAGGTTAAGAATAGTATAGGAAAGGGATAAGCCAAAAAACTCAACATGTATGACCCATGGACATGAACTAAGGTATGGGGGTTGGTTTGCTGGAGGGAAGTAGTGTATTGGGTGGAGCAGGACAAAGGGAAAAATGGGGATGACTGTAACAGCATAATTGATAAAATATATTTTAAAAAGTCATTAAACTCTTAGAACAGTGTCTGACATATACTAAACACAAAGAAAGTGTTTGCTAATAATTACTCTATTACTCTTTCAAACAAACTGTCCCTTAGCCCAACTGTACTATACAAGAATTAGAGAGTTTATGCTGAGAGTAAGGTAACTCATTTAGCAATTTTCAGTTAAAATAATTTGTTCGGAATGTTGATGGGAAGAAGTTCTCTGGAATTAGCAAGTTGTCTTACTAAATCTAAGGAATGTATATGACTGTTTATGTTGTCCTAGAGGAGAATTTGAAAACCTTGATTCCCGTGAGTGTGAGCACTCACCTTGCTAACCTGTTCATATAATATCCTACTTGGTTAGTTGGAAGTAGGGGAAATGATAGCTGGAAAAGCTGAAAATCTCTCTGCCTCTCAATCAATCAAGCAAGCAAGCAATGTACACTATGAAAATTTGAACATGACTCACTATTATATCTATTTTTTGATGAATGTCACTTTAAAAAAATAACTCACATAGGTATATCACTTATGTTATTACTTAAGGTATTTTCTTTAAGAATAGTATTAAAGCAATAGCAAAGTGTTTAAAAATCATTTCAGCTGAGAGAATTAACATTTGATAGCTGTTGAGAAGTATACAGGTTTATGTTGATGGGATATCTTAGCCAAGAAAAATGAAAGGAAAACAAAATAAAAAACCAACCCCACAATATTAAAAATCATAAACCAACCAAACAACAACAACAAAAAAACTAGAGAAGTGCTCTTTGAAGATGTCTGTATATTCCGTACTAACATTGCATTCTAACATGAGAATTTAAAGCTCATGACTATAAAAAGACTAAACTTTATGAAAGAAAAGGAAATAAGTAAAAAAATGTGTTCTATTACAGCAATCCACAATAGTAACCAAAATTTTCTTAAGGTCTTTAAGTGTACAAGATGAAATTTGCACTTCTGTCTTTATGAAAGAAAAGGAAATAAGTAAAAAAAAAAAATGTGTTCTATTACAGCAATCCACAATAGTAACCAAAATTTTCCTAAGCTCTTTAAGTGTGCAAGATGAAATTTGCACTTCACTTATTCCATTTACTCATCCAAGCACTGGGTGCCGGTTAGGAAAGACGATAGAAGTTCTCATTTCCATGCTCCATCCACCAGGTTCACTATCAACTTCAAATGACGCGGTTTCCTTCACCTGACACAAGAGAGACATCCTATGAACTCACTAAACTATGGCAGAGTTATAGTGAATGCTTACCCAAACACACTATAATGGAATCATGAATTAGAACATATTTTTTAGTCTTTATGATTTTATCTATCATGGACTGTGCTTTTCTAATTGTCCAGCTAATCTAAATACAATTCCCTATTTAACCTTCTACATCTTAGGGACCTAAGAAATACATACAGAGAATCAGGTTAAAAAAAAAAAAACATAGTTTGTGGCCCTACTTTCAGAAAACACTAGAAGCTAAAGGAGTTTTGTCTATCTCGAGATTAACAGAAAAATTTATTATTGGGTTTCTTTCAATTTGTCTATCCCCAGAAGATCAGCCAATGTTCTTAGGCTATCAACCCCTTTCACAGCCTTTAGATAATGAATAATGTCTGCCGAATCAGGGGGTTCCCTCTTGGAGAGATGTTAGTTCTGCCTTTTCCTCAGTCACAGCTACTGTTGGCTATAGTTGTGTTATTCGGAAGGGAAATCTGTTCACCTCTCTGGATTCCACACCAGCAGCGACTGTGGAGAAAGGAAACACATGATACTAATGGAAAACTCTTCTGCAGTTTTTCTCTTGCATTTCACTGAAATATTTATGGCTAGTATTTATTGAATGTCTATTTCATGTCAAATGATGCCACGCATTTCCATGCATTATCTCAATCAATCCTCACTACTCTGCCAAAAGAACTAAATTACTATGAGAAGAGTCCTGTCACTCTGCCCATTTTACTGATAACAACATTAAGGTTTAGAGATGTTATATAGCCTGTCCCAAGGAAATAACAGTGTTGAAATTTGGACCCAGAAGACTAAAATTGGAACTTAATAACCTAAAAAGTATATTATACTACTGAAAGGAAAATACTCACTGCTCTGTTCATTATGTAATTGTGGGTTTTATTTTGTGGGTATTTAATAAGCCATAACTCCTTTCTTGTTGTTTTAGTCATACTGAAGAGGTGGATACAATTAATGAAATATATAACTTAATTCTCTTTCAAACTGATATTTAAAACATTTGGTTATTTATATTTGTAATCAATTCATAATTTTAATTCAGTTTTCAAAATCCAAGCAAGAAAAGCCTTACATAGTATCTTTTTAAAACTTACCTATCAGATATTTGCTAAACATTAAATAATTTTAAATCCCAAGATTAAAGGTATAATTGTAACTAGGTAATTCAACTTGGAGCAATGAATTAAGTGTGTTGTTTTTTCATCTTCAACATAAAACAAGAAGGATGAAATTGGACTGATTATCAAAACAACTCTTTAAAAGATTTACATATATATCCTGGTGGGGGGGGCAGATCTACATATCTGATTAGTCAATTAAGAAGGATCCAAAGGGAGAATTAGATAGAATCACAGTTATAGATATTAGGGAGCTTTAGAAAAGTCCAAGAGAGAAATTTTGTTCTTCTTTATGTTTTTCTAATGATACTCTTTGTGGCACAGTGAGGATCCTATCCAGCACCAATAGAAAACAGTAAGATGTTCTGAGCCTTGTCAACTAGTATGAACAGACACAAATAATGCCAAAACCTCTAACTGAAAGGATTAAAGGGGTTTTTCAAATTTGTAGATGATAGCTCAGCTTTAAAAATACCATAAGAAGCAATACAAACAAATTTTAAAAACCATCTTAGGCTCTAATGTTTAATAATATAGTATTCCACTTGTTGCAGGTTTACCAAAATGATTAACTTGTTAACACATATTTTCAAAACTGTTCTGATTTATTGACTGCTTTTCTTTTAGCTCTTCCTAGCTTCTTAAAGCCACATGTTGGTTTGAAATTCTAAAGGTATATTTCTGAAATGACTTATCCCCAGTCAACTGAACTTGCTCAAGATCTTTGCCTTCCATTCTCATTTACTGATGTGACCATAAATGTCACAATCTCCCTGAATAGCAAGTAATTTGTCAGCAAATAACAAAAGCTTTTGAATCTGCATACCCTTTGCCACAGAAATTTCTAGAAACTCATCATGGATGTGTGCACACAAGTAGCTACATGGAATGTAGTTTACATGGAATATAGTTTTATTTATAATATTTAAAAACAAAATAATTTCTAATAGCTACTGCTAGGAAGACGATTAAATAAAATGCAATGAGATCTACACAATAAAATAGTATTAAGGCCAGTTTAGATGGATACTGACTGGCACACAGTCAGTGCTAAATAAATAATTGCTCAATCCTATATAGATAAATATTCATTGAAATTTGCAACTGTTTTCAAAGCTGCTCAAAGTGGCTTTATCCAATGTTTGTTCATTATAATTATATTGTTACACATATAATATAACTAACACCTACAAAGAGCTTGCTCTGTACAAGGCAGTAGTCTAAATGCCTTACATATATTAATACATTTAATCTTCATAACATCCCAATGAGAGACACAGAATTATTCTTCCCACTCTATGGGCTAAAGTAAAAATAGACACATAAAGAAAGTAAGTAAACTGCCAAGGTCTTAGAGCTACTCAGTGACAAGACAAGGATTCAAAGTTAGTAAATCTGGCTCCAGAGTCTGTGCTGTTAACCGGAAAACATGCTTGCCTTATATCATAATTTACTGCCTATATAGAAATGTCTGGAAGGCTATTAAAATGAGAATAATGTGAAAGTGGTTATTTCTGCTTGTCAGGCTATTATTATCACCACTTTTCTACAATATGGGTGAATCATTGTGTCATTCTTTTTTAAGTTAAAAAAAAGTATTTGGATTGCAGAATGAGCCAGAGATAAGAACACCATGGGGTTTTAAGACTGAGAGCTACTAGCACAGTTCCCAGGTAGGGGTTCTGATATCCCCCACACCCCATCTGTAGGTATCTCTGAGTTGACACTGAATCTGAATGATGACTCCTTCCGAACCTTGATATCTTATAGGTAGAAGAACAATATTGTTCTAATCTCTCAAAATAGTTCCTTTGCTCTCACCCACTGTCATATTACTGATGTCTATTTTCTTCTTTAAAGCTAGCACAAAGTTTTTATGCTTCTGCCCTTTGCCTTTCACTAGCAGAAGACTGAAATCAATATTTTTAGGATATTTCCATGATACTGTGAGTTCAGCAGGTACTCCTAAAATATAAACTAATGAGCTGGTTCTCAAACATAGCTACTGTATTTTTTTTAACTCCACAAGTGATTCGGATACAGAGCCTGGGTTGAGAGTTTCTCCAGAACTGTATTTAGCATAACTTGTCAATCTATTTATAGTACTTCAGTTGGCAGAATCATAGTATTAGTAAGGAAAACTGAGAAACAGCCAATTTCAGAATATGTGTTATTATGTGTATTATTATGTATTCAAATTATAAAAAGATTTTTATCTTCTTTTAGAAGGAGAAAATAAATATGAATAATATGAGAGTGCGTGTAAGTGTAAAACTGATAAACTAAGAGAAAGGGAGTTTCTGAAGTTGACCAAATTAGTGTATTTCCAGTGAATAATCCCAGACTCATTAATTAAACTGAAACAGTTCTAAGTGAAATAATGTTGGCTTGATAAATAATACAGCTTTAAGATGTACACAATATCTAAGATTTAGTGAAAATTCAAAAAGGGCCAACAAAATGCGTGGTAGCAAATAAGAACAAATACTTGAGATGGTACAAAATAAAAATTTATACTATCCTTCCCTAAGATATTTACGATCATGCAGAATATGGATCTGCACTTAAAGTTATGGCAGGGTAATGACCATCACTTGCTGAGCCATTAAAAATAATAATAAAAATGTGTTTTAAGTACTAAGAGCAAAAATTAAAACTAATTTTGTGAGTAGATTTGTAGGAAGTTGAAGTATACACAGAATCATTAAAACACACACTGCATTTACAGGTATTTGTTCTCCTCCCCATTCCCAGTGCTTAAATGTGCGCATGTGTGTGTTTATTTACTTTGTTTTACTTAGGCATAAGTTTCTGGTTAAAGTAAAATTGTTTTGATTGCCACCTTCTTGAACAGATCCTTCATTTGTATCTGCAACCCCATGCATGCCCAGTTCTCCAACTACTTCACCAAAATTCTTCATCAGAGGTTACAAAACTGGGAGCCATGTTGCTCTATAAACTATGGGAATATCCTCATTCAATACCATGGTTTTAACTACCGTCTATATGCAGAGGATATCTCAGTTTCTGTCATCAGTCCTGGCCTCTCCCAGAAAACCTTGACTCGTGTGTTCATGGCAGCTCTATCTGTATGTGTTATCTAAACAGGCTTCTCAGCTCAGAACTCATGATTCCCTTCACTCACAACAAAATGGATTCTTCTACAAGTTGTGTTCCCAGCAAATGGAATCCAGATATTCCAAACAAAACTTTGAATGCTACAGCTGATTCCTCGATGTTCCTCATCTCCCAAATTTAACCCATCATTAAATCCAGAACTCATCTAGCTTTCTACCTCTTAACTATTATCACTCTTTTCCAAGCCACTATTTCCTCTAAATTTCTGCAGTAGTCTTCTGACTTACATTCCCTCTTCTAACCACATATTACTGAAACAGCAACTAGTGATGTCTTTTAAAAATATAAATCACAGAATGTCACTTGCCTGTTTAAAACCCTCCTGAAATTTCCACTTTCAGATAAAATAAAAATACAAATACACAAGTCTGGCCTAGCCCCTCTACATGATCTTGCTCCTGCCAAACCTCATCTTATATCATCTTGCCCTTATTCACTGTGGCCTTCTCCTGGGGACCTGATTCTATTTCAAGAACATCCCAAATTCATGTCTGAGTCTGTGTCTCCACACTCATCTTGGAGATCTTCATATGATATCGGAGCAGGAGAGGGGCAGAGAAGACTGCATTCTTCTCATTCCTAATGTTTCTTTTCAGGTGAAGTGATCACTGCTATGGAGCTTCTTGCCTCTCATCAGCCTTTTTCTCTTCTGATTGTTAATTTTTTATAGTATTTTTTATTTTAATTGTTGTTCAAGTACAGTTTTCTGTCTTTTACCCCCATCCCAGCCCACCCCCTAGCCCTCCCCACCTCCTTCCTGTTTTCACCCTTCTTTGTTATTGTCCATGTGTCCTTTACACTTGTTCCTGCAAACCCTTCCCCTTGATTGTTAAATTTCAGAATAGCTGGGCATGTTCTGCTTACTCTTTCTTTCTTCCCCTGGAGAGTGATGCTGCCCACTTAGTGCATGAGCTCTCTCTGTATTGTATGTAAAGCCTTTCTACTTGAAGTGCCTGTCAGAGACCAGGGCTGTGACTGTCAAATTTGGCTCTCACACTAAGCTGTCTCTCCCAACCTGGCTGTCATTAGAAAAAGGTGCTATTTCCCATATATAATCCTACTTTATGCCTTGGTTTGTTTGTAAACCAGTATAAAAGAGGGTGTCAGGTTGCTACAACAAAATACCAGATAGTGACTGGCTCATAAAAAAACAGAAATTTCTTTTGCCCAGTTCTGGAGGTCAGAAGTCTAAGGTCAGGGTGCCAGCACGGTATTGCATGGGCCCTTTTCCAGGTCACAGACTTCCCATTATATTCTCACATGGTAGAAGAGGCTGGGGCTCTAAGTGGGATCTTTACTATAAGAGCACTAATCCTAATCATGAGGACTCTACCTGTGAACATATCACCTCCCAATGGCCCTATGTCTTAAAACCATGACTTTGGAAATTAGTATTCCAACATGAGAATTTTGGAGGGACATAAACACTCAGACCATAGCAGAGGTGCAATTTTTTAGTTGCGAAAATCCTCAGAGACTTCACAATACATTTGGATCCTTCATGTAAGGTTTATATAAGCATAAATATCTCCTCTTCAGAGATGCTCTTCTTGGTGACATAATCTATAGAATCTATCATGTTGCTGATTATTGTATCACTCCCATTTTAATGCCCTGCATATCACTTATTATTGTTATTTTTCTAATTTTGTGGGGGGTTTTGCCATTTGCTATATCCAACCTTCTGCTGAGATTCATGAAAAATGGACCTTGCTCTCTTTCTTGTTTACCATAGTATCCCTGGTCCTTAGAATATACCTAGAATATGATAGCCACTCAATAAATATTTGATGAAGGAGTGAATAAATAAATTCCTACTTGCCAACCTGCACTGACTAGTATATTCTTGCAGTGAAACCCAGGCTATCTCAAGAGATGCAGACCTAGCTATGCATGCTGTTCCCTCAACCCCACACACCTTTCTCAGTCCACGTCCGCTAGCCTTATAAGCAACCACAGATAAGAAAACATATGCCTTATAGATATTATTTTCATCTAGGCTCAATATAAGTAGTAGGCTTCCAAAGATTACTCCATTTGCTCACACTTTGCTAATATTAGAGGTCAGAATCTGCCCTTATCCTCAGGCATAGATAAATTATGTAACAAAGATAACACCTGTGTGATTTTAGATTGCATATCTTTTAAAACCAAAAAGTAAGGAGTTAAGAAAACAACTTCCAATTAATATGTCACACTAATTCCTGTGTCCAGGAAACACCTCACATTTGTTTATTATCAAAAGATTTTATATAGTTAGACTTCAGAAAGCTTAGATAGGAAGAAGCACTGGGTCCCGTTTAATTATCCTGTTCCAAACTGTAATAATATTGCTTATGACAAATAAAGACTTTGATCAATTTTGTTTAATTGATGTTAATGGCTTCATCATGCCTTTTCTTATACCATGAGTCTGATTAAATACTAATTTAATAAAAACATTTAAAAAACATCAATATATGATCATGATAAAATTCTGATGCTCTTTAACTGAAACTAAGGAGATCTAACATGTGATTTGATCAAAAATAATTATATTCCTTGTGAGCATATCTTAAAACTTTGAAATTTCCAGGCTTCAGCAAAAAAGAGGTAACTAAGAACACAGGTCAACTACTGTATAGGGGTTCAATTACTATTTTAAAATGATAACTATTTAACAAACAAACAAATGCAAACTGGACCCGAAATCCATAATATATTTACTGACTGAGACTGATACTAGGAATTCAATACACACTATAATTGAATCAAAATATTCCTTTGGATGAGTGAAATTTGCAAGAATTTGGCAAGATTCTTTATTTTCTAGATATTGCAGCAAAGAAAATAATAGATCCACATTCCTCTTGCTGCAACTTCATTAAATAAATTATTTAAAATAGTATACATGTAACTAACTACCAAGCAATACCAAATTCTTAAATTATACTTTATGTCTTAGATTGTAAGAATCTTGCTGACAGTAATTATACCTAATAATTTAATATTTGGTAAAAGACAATCACCTTATTAAATTATGCTACTTTAAAAATGATGACAAATCAATGAACACAATGGTATGACAGAATAACTAGGTTTAAACTTACTTATGGGAAATATAAAACATTTTGCTGCTCATTAATTTTGAAGGTGGGACTCAGAAAAAAATAGATGTGATCCTTGTGATGAGTCCCTTGTATCCAAAGATCTAAAATATGTGAAAAATTACTCCCTTTTCTATAATATACCATCATTTTTTCTTTTATACTATGTTCATTTCAACCTTTAAAACTAAGTTCCAAAATTCAGATAAAGAAGGATATAAATCCATACTTTTCCAAGTAATGTGTGGATTATAGACAAAAGCTTTAAAAGAGAGGAAAAAGAAAAAATATAATAGCATCCAACCTCTATTTGTACCCAAGAGGCTGAGACATTATCATAATGCCTCTATTATAGCAATTGCTGAAATTAAATGCTTGCAGATTTGACCCTAAGGAGTATAGTGCAGTGTTTGCAGCAATAAAACTCTTACTGTAAATGCTTAACCTTGAATAGATTCTACATTAATACAAGTCTACAACAGCTATTTTGACAACTGTCACTATATATTTACTAAATAAGCCACAGTGAACCATTACAAGTTACTTTTTAGGTTTTCTGATATATTTTGCTTCCTCCTTGTAAGTGTATATAGCTTTCTAGAATCTTTATTAAGGTCCATATCTACTCTATAAAAAATAATGGCCTGGTACTTTGATTATTATTCAAGATTTAAAAATAACTTAATAGAAAAAATTATTCATGAAGCAGCATGTTTAGAATTGCACACAGTTAAAGTCTGACAGATTATATACAATTCAGAATAAAATTATATAATTGGCAGCACTTAACATATTATAGATTTATGCTGAACTTTGCCATCACTGTGCATTAGTGTTATCTCAGCCACTTGCTATTTAATAACCTTGTATTAAGTCATTATGCTTCATTTATAGGTGAAAATCAAAAATATGTAAATATGGTTTTACTTGCATTTGCAGAACCACCACCCTGGACAACATGTGTATCTTATGGTTTGAAAATACATTTGAATTGTTAGCTAAATGGAACCTAGATACTGCCTGTTTCATTTCTTAAAATATCGAATTTAGAAAACTAAAAATGCTTTGAATAGCAATCAAATAAGAAGTGAAGTCTTAGAAATAAATGATACATTTCTTCATATAATTGTCATATAAATTGTAGATAGAATTTTAACAGGAAAGCAGAAATGGCTGTGGTCTTATTATCCAATGAGAATCTTTCATTTCCTGAGGCTGTTTGTGTATTCTATTAAATGTCGTAAGTTTTTTGTTGTTTTTATTTTTTACACTACATTAACTTCACTTCCTGCTAACATAAGTTCTAAAAATTTTCTTAAACTACAAGCAAATATGCTTACATTTTGCACAGTCAGATATTTCCTAGTCAGCTAGTCTAGTACTGTAATTTATGATGTTGATTCCAATATTAGTTGTCTCCACTTCTATAACTCTCATTTAGCCTGTAGTCCACTGGTATTTTCTTCCTCATCACATCACTGAAACAGCCCTCCTGAAGATCACAGAAGGCAACCTAACTACTAAATCCAATGGATAATCTTTTATAGAACTCATCACCCTATGTTTCTTTTTCCCCTTCTCAGTTGGTACTTTTAGTAAATTGCAATATTCTGTTGAGTTTACCATCTTACTGTCTTTAAAAGCATGTTCCTTTCAGTCAAAATAGACTTAATTGTGCTACAAAAAAAACAACTTCCAATTCACTGTGTCTTAACACAATGGATATCTGTGGCTTGCACTCTGCTATTACTATGAGTCAGCAGGAGGTTCTCCTCATAGTAGTCATTCAAAGAACCAAGTAATGGTGTATCCATGATGCTGATTATTGCCTATCATTGGGCCAAAGGGAAAGAGAGGTCTAGAAATTTTCAATCAGCTTTTAAGCATCACAATTCATTGGTCACAAAAACTCACTTGGCTCCAGCCATCAAAAAAGGTTAGGAGGTACAATCCTATCATGTACTTGGAAAGAGAATTAGGGTATCAGAAAATATGTGGTGAATAGTCCTAATTGTAAAACACCACTGCTCAGAATTCTTCAAAGCTCCTTAGTAATGACAATATCAAATCTATTATGCTATGTATCAATTCTCTTCTCTCTCTCTCTTATTCCTTTCTCTCTCAATTCTTCTCATACACACCACTCAGAATTTGTGCTAGTGTTGTTGATTTACAGCTTTTAAATAAATTGCAAGCACACATGCATGTATGATTTTGTTCAGTGTTCCATTTGCTCCTCTGGTACCAGAAAACCATTCATCTTTTCAGTGTTATCTCAAAATATATCTTCCCTCTGAAGTCTTCCCTGACCTAACCCACAATTTGTTCCATACTTTGCACATACTTTCCCTTCATTAAAAAAATGTTACTAAATGATTTGCACTTCTTTCCTCACTAGAATATAAACAATAAACACAGAGAGCATTTCAAATTTTGGTCCCTGGTATCTGAGACAAAAGAAAAACTGAATGACCAAAGCCAACTTGACTACTATATTGTTCAACCTATTTGATGACTGTTTTTAAAAACTATTTGAATTCTTGGCTCCCGTGACACTGTTCTGTTTAAAAGGTTTCCCATTGTCCGTAAAGTCAACTCCTAGAGAAATTTCACTGTTTCTCTTTCAAGAACTAAAATAATTCATCCCTTAAATGTGGTTGTGGTAGCAGGAGGTTACCGAGGTCTAGCCTCATGCTTCCTGAATTAAAACCGATATTTTCAAATACCAAATATGCATAGCCATCACTGAGTGGCTTGCTTGGTTGGAGCATTGTCCCTTACACAGAAAGGTTGTGGGTTCAGTTCTGGGTCAGGGCACATGCCTAGGTTATAGGTTAGATGCCCAGCTGGTGACCCTACAGAAGGCAACCATTTGATGTTTCCCTGTCATACCTATGGTATTTTCTCTCTCTCTTTCTCAGCTTCCTCTCTCTAAAATTGATAAACACATCCTCAGGTGAAGATTTTAAAAATATCAAGCAGAAAATTATCTTTTCCATCCAAAGTCCACACTAACTTCATATACGACTTATCATACTTTTTATAGTTAACTAGAACAGACATTTGCCTTAAGATCTGACCTAAGCTGGCCCTGGCTGGTGTAGCTCAGTGGATTGAGCGCAGGCTGTGAACCCACGTGTCGCAGGTTCAATTCCCAGTAAGGGCACATGCCTGGGTTGTAGGCCACGGCCCCCAGCAACCGCACATTGATGTTTCTCTCTCTCTCTCTCTCTCTCTCTCTCTCTCTCCCTTCCTTCCCTCTCTAAAAATAAATAAATAAAATCTTTTTAAAAATTAAAAAAAAAAGATCTGACCTAAGCTGTACTAGTGTATTTTTACTACAACTACTTCATGACTAAAATAGCATTTGATCTAGTTCATTTACCACCTATACTAAACACTAGAGAAAAAAGAATGTGGAATATAGCTTTATCTTCTTACTTATATCAAATACCCAAGGCAATAAGATGCATATCTATGATTACCACAATTCCCACAAAAAGTCACTTAACTGTAGATTTTCCAAGGGTAATTAACAATTACCACCAAAAATTAATTTATTGTAAGTAATTTGAGTACCAAAGGTATTCTCAAACACAATAAAGTCCTTCCTTAATATTCCAAATTCCAAGAGACTATAATTTCTATTTATATTTTGTTATCTTTCATATCTTTGTCTACATTATTCTGCTGTGTCATTACTCATTGTCACAATCCCCAAATATCTGTGCAGTGATGTAAAAAGAAATGTAATATAAAGGTGGAGATGATAACTATCTATTATTTAGTGGTTGTGGTAGTCACTATTCTAAATCCCTTTCAACTATAAATATTCTTTCCCTCAGATCTCTAAAATGGGAGAGAAAACAGTCAACTACCATACAAACAAAAAATACAAAAGTAGAAATAAATAAAAACCATTATAATTTATTGTATGTTTATATGTAGCCCTTACCTATTATACTTCCAGCTAAATAGTTGCATTCACATTAATACATATTCAAAGATTTTAATTCTTGATTTTTCATTAAAATAGTTACAACTTAAATAATACTTACTCCTATGAACCTTGCAAAAGACTTTTTTTTACTGGGAATAAAATGTATTGTGATGTGAAATATATCTACTGCAGGTGAAAACAAACCTATTTTCCTTCTAAAACATAAAACTGAAAACATAAAAATATGAATGATATCTGCCATCATTTTAAAATTCAGTAATATTTTAAGTTATTTGAACATTGTACAAAATGCAGTTAAAACACACTGTGTATTGATATTGAGATTGAAAAATAAGTGGAAGAGAATAAGAAGTTGACCCACAATTATATATGTAGGCAATTAATTTGGAAAAGATGCAAACACAATTCACTGGAGTAATGTGTCTTTTATAATATATATTTATACATAGACATCCTCTCCAAAAACAACTTTGACCTATAATTTACACTATATACAAAAATTAATTCACAAGAGAATCATGGACTAAATTTAATGTAAGAGAGAAACCTTTTCTATTTTGGAGTTAGGCAAAGACTGTATGGATAGGACACCAAAAGATTGATTCAAAAAGCGGGTAGGACCGAGGGTGGGAAGTGAGGGTAGGTGGGGCAGGGGGAAGTGGTGGCAGGAAAACAGAGACAATTGTACTTGAACAACGTTAAAAAAATTTCAATAGAAAATAAAACAAAGTGGGAGAAAACAAAATGATCAAAATGAAAGAGTTATGGTCTTTGAAAAACACTATTATGAGAAGGAAAAAGACAAGCCACAAACCAGATAAAATGTCTGCAAAGCCTACAGCTGATAAAGAATCTATATTCAGAATGTAAGAATCCCTCAAAATTCAATAATTGGAAAACAAACATGATTTTAAAATGAACACAGTAATTTACACACTTCACCAAAGAAAACATACAGATGGCAAATAAACACATGAAAAATGCTCAAACCCATTACCATTAGGGAAATTCAGGTCAAAGCTACAAGATACCACTGCCACTATCAGAATAAGCAAAATTAAAAACACTGAGATGAGGAAGTAAAGGAAATGGAACTTTTATACATTGTGGGTTGAAACTGACAGTTTATTTAAAAGTTAAAATATACTTCCAATTCGACTCTTCGGTATATTTCCAAGAGAAATAAAAGCATATGACCTATAAAATCCTGTACTCAAATATTAACAGATCAACTATGAAGACAACCTAAATTTTTCAATACATAAATTAATAAACTGATACATAAATTGTATGCATATTGTAGAATATGCATATAATAGTAATACTACTCAGAAATACAAAGAACTAATGTACTGAAATACACTAGAACATGGATGAACCTCAAAATAATCATGTGGGTAAAAGAAGGAGAGAGAGAGAGAGAGAGAGAGAGAGATGAGAATACTCTGGTGACACAGAAATGAGCAGTTACCTGGGGAAAAATGTTGGGGCAGGGACAGGGAGTGGTGGGAAAGAGAAATTAAAACAGATGATGGGCAGCTTTATGAACTTCGGGGCAGTGTTGATTTTACAAGTATATACATAACTCAAAATTTCACAGATTACTTACTTTGTGTATATTTTACTATATATCAGATATTCCTCCATAAATCTGTTTTTGAAAAGTTAAGCGGATTTCCTAATGTAACCATTGAAATAAACCATACAAATGTTTCTCATCTAGGAGATACTTTTGACATGATTTTAAGAGGAAAACAGTAATTGTTAAGAACTAAAAGCCTTTTCCCATGAAAAAGAAAACATACAACTGTTTAAAATAAGTATAACTTTTTGTTACCATGACTACTCTGTAGCTCCACAGAATGTTTCAGTTAAATGGTTCTTTTCTTTTATACATTTCTGTAAGATCAAACACTTGTGTTTATATCTTTGCATATTTTCATTTGCAGATAAAATAGTTAAAATCCATTAATAATTTAAAACAAGAAAATATTTTAAGGTCCAATGATGTAAAAGTTCTCCTTTCCTCTTAATAGTACTAACCGTATAAATCATTATTTCAGTAAAAATAAATAATCTGTGTAGAAATTCAGTTTAATATCAAGTATCTAAATTTTTGATTCTTTAAATTTTATTTGTTTAAGAGGAAATGTATATCAATTATCCTTCCCAGAATCACCCTCTAAAATAAAATATAGTTTAAAGGTAATATACCTTGAAACTAATAATAAATTTTAATTACTTTTATCAAAATAGAGAATACCTCTATGGCACAAAGTTATTTGAATTATTTAGAGTTTGATACTATCATCCTAAAAAAATTTAAATGTGCTTAAAAGCAAACATTTTAATGTTTAAAATGTTATAGGTGCCGTTATAAAACCTGGATTAAGATTAAAAATGTGGCACATGTCTGTGAAGGAATGAACGCCAACACAGATGTCAACCGGTGCTGCAGTGTCCGTCTACGTGCTATGAGTCTCCATGTCTTCGCTCACCGGGGCATGTGGAAGTCCTTCTGTATAATGGTAAGTGCTGCTTTCCCGTCAGCTAATTTCAACATCTGGTTCATCTCAGAGTCTATTTCTGTGAATGGTTTTTTCCTTGAGTATGACTAAGATTTTCCTGTTTTATCACATGTAAAATATTAGAAACTATTACCATATTTTAGGTCAAAGAGTAAGTTTCAAGACATTTCAAAACATAGATCACCTTCACTGATAACAGTGCAATTAGATTACAAATTTGTAATACACATATATATTTATATTTATATTCTAAACTCATGGGATGGGTCAGAAAATAAATGTCATAATGGCAATTTAAAAATACTTAGACTCAAATAAAAACAAAAAACACTATATATAATAACATATAACACTGTAAAATTAGTATCTAAAAAGATATTTATAACCTTAAATGTTTATGTTAGTCTTAAATAAGTTTTAGTTAGGTGTTGTTGCATAAATTAATCCCAATAATTTTTTTAGTCTTCATGAGAAAAAGACCTACATTCTTTGAGAATATAATTTGCTTTACAAAATAAGTGTGTTTTCATTTCCATCTATCAAGAAATTTGAGTATATCCTAAGCTTCTTTGTAACAGAAATTCTTCTTTTAAATTATTTATGATATTGCCAAAAAGTATATTCCACAAACATAAAAATATCTAGAAAAGAAATAATAAGCATCCCAAAGATATGCTCACTAGCACTAGAAAGAATGCTATGTACTTATAAACAAGAAATTATATTCAAATAGATGAAGAAGACAATATACAGAAGCCCTTTCATGTGCAAAATTCGGTGAAAACCAAGAAAATTAACAGAATCATTTCAGCTAAAACAACATATTTGTTTTATTATTTTTCTGCTATAAAATGTCACTTTTTATTTTTTATTGTTGTTCAATTACAGTTGTCCCCATTTTCCCTCCATTAAATGTCTAGTTAGATCTGCTTTGAAAATGCTAAATTGTTACAAAAATTAAATTGTTGTTATAACTTAAAGTATTTACACTGAGTTACACAAAGATGTGACTGTGCTGGGAATGAAAGTTGGCGAACTCTGAGGATAGAATACCTCGAGGCACTTCAGATTTACCTGCTAGCTTCAGAGGCATCAAATGGCAAATCTATGTAGTAAGTACTGTAAAACTACTGCCACATCACTACTGAAGTATTTAGGATTTTGACATATATCAACTTTCACAGGCCTACATCTGTCTTGAAGATTCTATCAGCAGAAGGCAAACAAAACAACATGTTCCCGCCATCATAGCTTCTTCTTGCATAGCTACAATAGTCATTATTCACATACACACATTGTATTGTGAATAGATCTACTAAGATGTGCAATAGTGTGGCCCTATTGAAAGACAACTGTGCAACACGTTGTAAATATAGTATTGCATCATAAATATAAATAAAATTGATGCACACACAGCATAAACATAAACATAAAATTAGAGTCCCACTTCAGCCTAGATATCTCACAATACCAAAGTCATTCCTATTGTTCAACTGGAAAATAGTTCTTATATATGTCATTCTTTATCTATGTTTTCTGTTTTAAATGAATGCTTCAAAATCCCTTCAAATGTACTATTTCAAGTGTTTCAAAAATATCACCACTTCAATAGAACAACTCTAAGGTTAGTGGTATTTTAAATTACAAAGTAATTAACATTTTCTTTCACAATCAAAGCATCAAATTTGTATGAATAGATTTAATCATAAAACTTTAAATTACTGGTACTCAAAAAGGTCTCCTTCATATGATGCCTAATAGTTAAGGACAGAGTTATAAATGTGCTTTGTTAAATATGGTACTAAAGTCACATCACACAATTCCAAAAAATAGAGGCTTGATTTCAACATACAATATTTTCAGTATGGGATCATTTTCATATCCAATTAAATACTTCTTGAGAAATCATTAAAACAGGTACATGTTAATACCAAAAAAATCAGTTATAGTACTTATTTTTCCCATAGCTCTAGAGAAAATATTTTCATAATAGAATTATTAAAGAATTTTCAAATATTGCCAAAGAACTTTTAAACAAATAAAATTCATGAAATGTACCTGAAGAACCACACTTTAAGTCCAGCTAAGAAGAAAAATATCAGTACAGGACATTTAAAGCCTTGTAAGAAATGATACAGTAGCACCATAATTCACTTTCATTTACAAGAACAATTAAACACAATTTCCACCACCCTGGCCACTGACTTGAAAATGGAAAATTGTTTTACTTTATTCTGTCATAGGATTTTCTTTAAAATGGGGTTTTGGAGAGTTTCTATCTCAAAGACAGCTTGAGCAGAGACAAAGAGCTATTTCTCTCTTCCAAACCAGAATCATACATGAAGGTATACCAGGAGACCAAATAACAGTGATAATTTACCACATAGCTCCCAGTACCTTGAAAAATAGGAAGGGAATAAAGGGAGAACTGGTAAAAAAAAAAAAAAAAAAAGGCAAAACTAATGTTCTTAGGAGAAGGGATGAAATTTCTAAGATCAAAAGCCAGGTCCCAGGTAAATTGAAAACACTAAAGACAATAACAAAAACCATCAATCAATTCATAGCAGAATACTAAAGAAATTATTTTATAACTAGTTTCTCAAAAAGGTTTGCTGAATAAGAGAATGAGTAAATTGCTCAAAGTTCGTACAACAATTATCCATCTAACATTTACTGAGCCACACCTAAGTTCCTGTTGCTGAAGGTACAACACAAAACAAAGTCTCTAAGAAGGTCCTGTCAGGTAGTTAGAACTACATTCTGTGCAGACTCCACAATGGATTAGCTGTGCAGGCATTTACAGGTTAATGACGCCGAGTTACTGTGCCCTCCTCTGACAAACGGGGCTTAAAGACTTGCCTCGCCACCTTTCATACCCGTTGTCTTTCACACTATGCAGTCCGTGACTTATTCTCCATTTGGATTTTTAACATATAAGAGACAACTTAGCATTTGAATCTGAAAATTATAAAATAAAAAAAAAATCAAAACAGAAATAACAGAAGCCTGTAATCCTCATCTATAATAAATCACAATTGGGAGCTAGACTAAAATGCAATTTAAAAGGATCCCATTGATCTGCCTAGTTGAAGAAACAAATCTATATGAAACTTAAATTTCAATTACTAGAGAATCAGAAATTAATTCTGATATTATCTAGTTATCTTGTTACTTAAGAGAGAAGAAAACTGAGACTTGGAAAGGTAAAAGTGATTTGCTCAAAGACATAATGTATTAATGGTAGGGACCTTGAATTTCAGGAGGTTTCCCACCATTCCCAAAGCTGATGACTCACTGTGCCTACATTATTTGTATGAATAATATAGCTTATTCTGAACACTTACTTTTCTTCTAGTGCCTATAATTTTTGTATGGGTCAGGCAGAGGGTACCTAAATGACCATCATCCAATAAAAACTCTGATCGTTGTGCCTCTAAGAAATTTCCTTGGTTGGAAATATTTCACACTTGTTACAGCTCACTGCTGTGGGAACCACGTGCTTCCTGTGGGCTTCGCTGGGAGAGGACTCTGTAAAAGCCTGTGTTTTGCTGGACTCTCCAGGTGCACTTTCTCTGTTGTGTAACAGATTATAGCCATGACTGTATGCTGAGTTAGTGAGTGCTCCTAGTGAATCGGTAAACCTCGGGGTGATACTGGAGTCCTCCTGACAAAGAGATTTTTGAAAGAAAGTCAAAAATGGTTCAACTTTTTATGCACTAGCTCCCCATCAATCAGTAGTGTGGGCTCCTTCCAGTTTCCTACTCCATGGTGTGAGAGACTGGCTAGCGAATGGATGAAAACATTTCTCCAGGAGCAAATGTGAAATGAGAAGAATTCCATGGCGTATTCATTGAAAACTCAATGAAGAAGTACTTCTAAAAGGATTCTTCTGTAATAAAAAAATTCACGGTGCGAAAAAAGAACAAATTAAGAAAATCACCCCCAGAGTTTAAAAAGATAATTCATATTTTACATAGAAAAATCTTACTTAACAAGTTGCTCAAACACAAGAAGAGGCTCTTGCTTTATATATTTTTTTCAAAACATATTGCATGAGGTGAAACTCCTGAAACAGTCAAACTTCTTATATTAGCAATAGTAATATTGATAGTGTTGTAAAAGTAAAGATGCATTTTGTAGAAAGTCAATACACTAGGTTTATGGTGCTTGTTGGCCTATAATTTGTTCCTGTCAGGGGATTAAAAGGGCCAAAATGAAATGTAATTTGCAACATGTCTTAAACATCATTATTAATATTTAAAAAATAAAATATATGGTTTCAAAAGTTGTTTTATAATGTAATTACAGATTTTTATAGAAGCAAAATGTATTTCTGTAAAGATACACTAAAAATTTTAGAATTACATCAATACGTGAATTTTTTCTTTTCAAAAACACATACACTAAAAAAGTGAGATTTGCAGATATCATGCTCTCCTTAATATACATTTAACTGAGAAAAAAATAAATAATTCTATAACTGATTTATTATCTATTAAGAAAGAATTGCCCAATTTGAAAATAAGTCAGTATTTTCTAAATTTCTTTTTATTTTCAATGAAGAAAACGTATTATTTTTGCTTAAGAAACACAAAAATATTTTTAAGATGAAAAGGGGCAATCTCAATGTTATCTAACTTTCCAATTATATTAAATACTTAAATTAAAAAAGTTAATACTGACCTATAAGGAAAAAGAATACACCTGTGATGTACGTTTGCTAAAGTGAGACAGTTCAGCATCAGTCTCCCAAAATATTCTAAATCCTTTTCACATAAGGATAAGATATTGCCAACAGAAGAATCATTTAGGTGGTGAATCATTTCACTTTTTTTCTGTGGACTCTTTAACCTTAATTGCTATGGATATTCTTTTTTCTGACACCTAAACTAAAATTGCTCACAATTTTATGATGCACTCACCTATCGTCTTGAATTTCTATTATATTAAGAGAAAACCTGATTGAACTATGGTTACTGATCACTGAGAGTTAAACTATTAGAACTAAAGTGAGAAATGAGAGAGACAGAGAAAAAAGTTATATAAAGAGTCTACTAGGAACCTGCTGTACCTTGGGCTTAAATAACACAAGGCAGGGACTCTCTCTGCTTCCTTTTTTGCTTCTTGAGCTTCTTCATTAATCATCAAAGTCAATTATCTTTCTCAAGAAATCTCCTATTCAACCATACTAATTATAGTATTCAATCACAGTGTAGCTCTACTTGAAAAAAAAAAAAGAAAAAGGCAGTATGCTTACTGGTTAAGATAATAAACTTTAAAGCCATGGATACTTTAAATCCTGATCTAAGTCTCTGTTTGTTTTTTCTTAAGCTGTAAAACAGGATGATGGGTATAATTTCTACACCATAGGTAAATAAGATTATGTTATGAAACACTTAGATGGAACATAGTCAACTATGTGCCTGTAGTTAGCTAACATTATCATAGCAGCATTCTTTGTAGTATTTGAGGAAGGAAAGAGAGGGAGGGAGGGAGGGACGGAAGGAGGGAAGGAGTTCATATTATGTTCAATAATATGTAACATAAATAAGTTGTAGTAGAATTTATTCTGTAGTACATCTATTAAATTGCAACCATTATATTATGTTATAGAAGAATATTTAATAATATGAAAAGATACTCAAAATACATTTAACAAAAATGTCAGCTTAGAAAACCATGGAATATATAACATTTATAGATAAAAAGGATAAATAAGCATAATGTTGACAAAAATGTATAATTTTTCTTTAGTTTTTTTGTTTTCTAGAGAAAATATAAATATCTTAAAATATATTTGTAAAATAAAACATGGTCATTACATCTAACTGTAAAACTTTATAAACTGTGTCAAAAATGAGCAAATTTTGCAGTTTTTACTGGACTTAAGGACAGACAATTACCTAACACTTACTGATAGCAATATCTTTAAATGTAAAACAAGAAATCACCCAATTCAGAAAAAAAAATGTTACTAGAAATCCCAGTCTGCTCATTATCTAAATTAATCACAAGAAATGGAAAAGGACTCGAATTCCATACCACGTGAACTCAAATTTTTAGGAACAGATGACAGCAAAGAAAGAATTTGTCTTCTTTTGAATGTACTACTTAACATAGTATGGAGCTAAGTGTCCTAGATGAAGATGAATATATCAAATTCAAGGATATTATTAAAACTCAGAAAACCTAATTCCCACCTAAACTTATGTGGTATAAATTAAGATAGAACTAAGTTTTCCATCTTCTAAACTTAATGAATACATGAGCACTTACATTAAGCATCAATAAGTAGTTACATTGTCTTGTTTATTTATCCTTTCTTATCATAAATTTTAGCACACTGTAGAGTGCACTCATTAATGTCTCTCATCCCCTTAGAATAAAAAAAAATGTAGTTTGTTAATGCTTAAGATTCTAAGAAAGCATCGTTACTTCTAGTTTTCTTTCACATATACCATAACACCTTTTAGTTTTATTGACTAAATATACAATCTATATTTGTTTTGTTTTGTTTTCTTCTATGTCCTATCACACTTGACTTACATTCCCAATTATTATAACACTTGGCAATATCACACCTTCCAAAACATTATTTTATTCAAAAGCATGAGCTGAATTTAAATATATAAATTTTTTTCTATATAAACACTGCCCAAAAAATTAATTTGAAGAATACAGGGGTAGGTAAAAGCAGGTTTACAGTTGTAATACAAATAAATAATATAATAATTAATAAATAAGAATAAAGAAAAATAACTTCAGTTTCACACATCCACAACTGCAAACCTATCTGTGCTCACCCCTGTATGCAAAAGTCCATAGCATCTGGGAATACATGAGACATGCACTGACCATACATTAACCTGGGAGGTGTTTTACAAGGAGCAACCTGTATCATACCATCAGTACCAACACTTGGGTGTCATTAAATAATGCACCTATAGAAAACTGAATGAGCAGGTGACAGCTAGTGGGGGGGTGGTGAGGGGGTGGAGGGATTGAACAAAAAAAAGAACTCATTGACACGGACAACAGTGTGGTGATTGTTGGGGGTCAGGATGTATAAGGGGACTAAATGGTAATGGAAAATATTACAATAAAGATTAAATTAAAAAATGAAAATTGAATGAATTTATTTTTGTTTAAATTCAAGGGCAGACTGGAAACATTTGGGCTGACATGCTGTCTAAAATGAAGTATATAATATTTAAAACACACGCTGTGAAAACATTTATTATTCAAGTTAAAACTTTTATAACCAATTCATTGTATAATAGATAAAATATAGATAACTAAACATTTATTTTATCACATACATTTTACCATTATTTAAATTGAAATAAAATATGTATTGGATTCTCTGCTAATATATGGGGAAAATGAATGTCTACCCAGAAAGATGAACAACAAAGCAAAACTTTATTTAATTGTATTTTTTCCATTAACATTTATCCCCCTTATTGCCCCTGTCCCCACAATCACGAAACTATTGTCCTTGTCCATGAATCCTTTTTCCTTTTTGTTTGAGCCCGCCACCCCATAACTGCCCCATCCAGAGCAGCAGCCTGCTCTCTATGAGTCTGCTTCTGTTGTGCTTGTTAGTGCAGTTTGTTCATTAGATTCACATATGAGTGAAATCATATGGTATTTGCCTTTCCCTGACTGGCATATGTCACCTAGCATAACGTTCTCCAGGTCATCCAAGCTGTGGCAAAGCATAAAATTTTCTTCTTTTTTATGGCTGGGTAATATTCCAGTGTGTATATATACCATAACTGTGTTATCCACTCATCTACTCATGGACACTTGGGCTGCTTCCATATCTTGGTAATTGTAAATAATGCTGCAATGAATACAGGGGTGCTTATGTTCTTTTAAATTAGTGTTTTGGGTTTCTTTGGATAAATTCACAGGACTGGAATTGCTAGGTCATAAGGCAACTCCATTTTTAATTTTCTGAGATATATCCATACTGCTTTCCACAGTGGCTGCAACAATCTGCATTCCCACCAACAGTGCAAAAAGGATTCCCCTTTCTCCACGTCTTGCTGTTTGTTGATTTACTGATGATAGCCATTCTGACAGGTGTGAGGGGATACCTCACTGTGGTTTTAACTTACATTTATCTGATGATTAGTGACAAGCATCACTTTATGTGTCTATTGGCCATCTGTATGTCCTCTTTGGAGAAATGTCTATATAAGTCACTTGCCCATTTTTTTAATGGATCACTTGGGTTTTTTGTTTGTTTTTTTTTGTGTTGAGTTGTATAAGTTCTTTATAAATCTTAGATATTAACCCCTTATCAGATGTATTACTGGCGAAAATGTTCTGCCATTCAGTGGTTGTCTTTTTATTTTGTTGATGGTCCTCTTTGCTTTCCATCATTAAAATGTCCATACTATCCAAAGCAATCTATTCATCAACATACTTCCTATGGAGACAGTAATGACATATTTCACAAAACTAAACCAAATATTTCAAAAAATTATGTGTAACCACAAAAGACTCCAAACAGCAACAGCAATCCTGAAAAAGAACAAGGTTGGAGGAGTCACACTACCTAATATACACTTATAAGGCCATCAAAACAGCATGGTAGTGACATAAAAAACAGACACATAGATCAGTGAAACAGAATAGAGACCACATAAATAAACCCACACCTTTATAGTCAATTAATATTTGACAGAGGAAGCAATAACATAAAATGGGCTAAAGATAGTTTATTCAATAAATGGTGTTGAGAAAATTAGACAGAGACATGCAGAAAAATGAAAGTACATCAACCTCTTATGTCATACACAAGAATAAATTCAAAATAAATTAAAGACTTAAATGTTAGACTCAGAACAATAGAAATCCTAGAAGAAAACATAGACAGTATGAGTTCAAGCTCAAGTATGAGCTTGAACTTGCTCATAGCAATATTTTTTCTGATACATCTCCTCATTCAAGGCAAACAAAAGAAAAAATAAACAAATGGAACTATATCAAACTAAAAAGTATTTACCAAGAAAAACTTCCTTTTGAAATAAAATCCTTAATTGGACACATCTTAAGCATACTTTAAACACTTCTTTGAATACCTTAGTTGAATGTCTGTCCTTATCCTGGATAACACATATCAATGGTCAAAAGACAGAGTCTTTCAGTATTAAAAAAAAGGAAAAATTGCCTCCTTAATAAAGTATTTAGTATTTTAGCCAACAGAAAATAAGTTAATGGCTTTCATTTAATTCTTACTTTTATCTGCATTGCAGAATGAGGTCATAGAAGAAAAATTTTTATAATGTAAACTAAGTAAACCTGGGAGCAGGATCAGAACTTTGAGAAGGTCATCACATGGCAAAATAAAGTCACATACAGGATTTGTGTCCAGGAGGACCTAAAGTATGTGACAATTTTGAGGCAGATTAGGAGCCCCAATTAGAAAAACCACAGGCCACCGCAGTGAGGCCGCTTATTTGGTCCACCTCATTTTGGTGTTTCAAGATGCAAAAGTGTCTAAATGAAAACTACAATACTAAGTTAAAAGCATCTTTACAAAATTGTAAACTAACAAACTTGACAATTAATTATGTATTCAGTCAGGCAAAACATAAGATTCTTTAACCTACTAGGGGGAGGTGGCAAAATTGTAAACATTCGTTTCTTTTAATTTACCATATTTCATAAATGAAGCTATCGAAAGATGTTCTTTGCCTCTGACCTTAAGCACTATTTTTATATTGCTGCTTTAATAATAGCAATCTGCCAAAATTTATTATATTAATGTAAAATACCAACCAACATGTTTTATAATTCCATTTTTAATAGAGTGAGCAAGACTTCAGCTCTTGGGTGCTTAATAAATGTTTACATAGTGATTAGATTAAATAAATATTTTAATCTCTCTTGAATATTCAAGAACACAGTATCTACTGCCTTGCCTTACATGAATTAACTATTTCACTTTACCAAGTTTTCTGTGCCTTAAATTTTACAGTATGTGCTTTACAATACTGATTTAAAAAATTCCGTCATTAAAATTGTGTCCAGTTATAGCATTGGTGCTTACATAATTTCTATTCTAGAAGAATTCAGTAAACCTGAGATCCATAAAAGAGTAAGAAATACCTCATTCCCTCCCACTTCACTCCATTTCAATATCATAGATGCACTAATTCTTATTTCCTGAAAATGTGTAGTCTTGGCTGGTGTGGCTGAGTGAATTGAGTGCTAGCCTGTGAACCAAAAGGTCACCAGTTCAATTCCCAGTCAGGGAAAATGCCTGGGTTTCTCGCCAGGTCCCCAGTAGGAGGCATACGAGAGGCAACAACACTAATGTTTCTCTCCCTCTCTTTCTCCCTCCCTTCCCCTCTCTAAAAATAAGTAAATAAAATGTTTAAAAAACATTTTTATAGATAGTGCAAAGGAAACCCAGGTGTTTAAAATAACTGTAATTTGTAATTCAATTACACAAAATGACTGTTTATATAGCAAAAATATGTAAAAGCTAGATTGTATTAAATATAGGTAATCAGGATGATTTTTCCCTTTATGTTTTAGGCATAAGATTCAGTTGTATACTTTTAACTTCTCTCATTTATATAATATTTGTCTCTAGAAAAACTTTGATATATGTTCACAAAATATTTCAGAAACCAGTTCCAACTGGTAAATCATATTTATAGTTGTACTGTAAATAAAATTGTACCATAAATTTAAAATGCATATTAGCAACTTAAATAAAGCATATTTATGGCAATCCAATCAGTGCTGGGTATTTAAGGTAGAGAAAACAAGACAATGGAGTCAGGGAAAAGAGGAAAATGAGCAGTAAAATGACAGGAGTACCTTTCCCTAAATTAGAAAGTTCTTCATGGCAATCCAGTGCACCAAAGAGCCCAAGTCTGTCCCATTCACACTATCCCCAGATGGAGACATAGAAGGTAGAAAACAACCAAAGAACCTTTAGCTTGTCTGCTTACAGTGGAGTCATGTGAGTTCTTTATATATTTTGGAGATTAAACCCTTGTCTGAGGTATCATTGGCAAGTATGTTTTCTGATACAGTTGGTTCTCTTTTTATTTTGATACTGTTTTCTATAGCTGTGCAGAAGCTTTTTATTTTGATGAGATCCCATTTGTTTATTCTTTCCTTTATGTCCCTTGCTGTAGGGAACATATCAGTGAAAATGCTGCATGGGAATATCTGAGATTTTCCTGCCTATGTTCTCTTGTAGGACTTTAATGGTGTCACAGCTTATATTTAAATCTTTTATCTACCTTGAATTTATTTTTGTGTATGGTGTAAGTTGGTGCTCGAGTTTCATCTTTCTGCACACAGCTGTCCAGTTCTCCCAACGCCATTTGTTGAAGAGGCTATTTTTACTCCATTTTCTGTTGCTGTCCCCTCTGTCAAATATTAAGGGTTTAACCTCCAAAATATATAAAGAACTCACACAATTCCACTCTAAGAAGACAAGCAGCCCAATTAAAAAATGGGCAAAGGACTTGAACAGACACTTCTCCAAGGAGGACATACAGAGGATCTAGAGACACATGAAACGATGTTCAATATCACTAGTTATCAGAGATGCAAATTAAAACCACAATAAGATACTACTTCATACCAGTCAGAATGGCTATCATAAACAAAGCAACAAACAATAAGTGTTGGAGAGGTTGTGGAAAAAAGGGAACCCTAGTGCACTGTTGATAGGATTGCAGACAGGTACAACCACTATGGAAAACAGTATGGAATTTCCTCAAAAAACTAAAAACGGTCAGTACTGCCTTTTTTACCTGGCAATTTCCCTGCTAGGATTATATCCTAAGAACCCTGAAACACCAATTCAAAAGAACCTATGCACCCCAATGTTCATAGCAGCACAATTTACAATAGCCAAGTGTTGGAAGCAACCTAGATGCCCATCAGTAAATGAATGGATCAAAACACTACGGCACATTTACACAATGGAATACTATGAAGGAGAAAGAAAGAAGGAGCTCCTACCCTTTATGACAGCATGGATGGAACTGGAAAGCATTATGCTAAGTGAAATAAGCCAGGCGGTGAAAGACAAATAACATATGATCTCACCTTTAACAGGAACCTAAAGAACAAAACAAAGAAACAAGCAAAATATAACCAAAGACACTGAAATAGAGAATAGGCTGACAGTGACCAGAGGGGAAGGGGGAGGGAATTTCAGGGGAAAAGGGGAAGGGTTTGCAGGAACAAGTATAAAGGACACATGGACAAAAACAAGGGGGTGTGGAAATGGGAGGGAGGTGGGGAGGGCTGGAGGGGTGGGCTGGGATGGGTGTAAAAGGCAGAAAACTGTACTTAAACAACAATTAAAATTTAAAAAATAATAAATAAACAAAGAACCTTTAGCTTCACTGACTCTCAACAACAGAGAAAGTGGAGAAAGTCTTTCTATTTTCCTTTTAAGTGCTTTTAAAGAATTTCCTCATTATTAAAGTAATATATAGTTATTTTAGGAAATCTGGAAATTATAGAATTGCATCAATGAGAATATCTACATTTTCTCTAATTGAAAAATTTAGAAACAAAATATTATTTGTAATTTGCTACATTTTCTTCAAGTCTTATTTCTATGCACATGTACATGAATTTTAGCCTTCTTTGCACTGTACTATGAGTGCAATTTAGCATTCTGCTTTCACTTAACATACCAGACATTCCTTATGGTATTTTAAGGAATACATTTTATTTCTAAGTATCCTTTGAAAACATCATGTTTAAGAACTACGTAATACACTTCATTACATAGCTTCACCATAACTTATTTAAAGGCACTTCCATTTTAGGAATTTAGGTTGTTTCTAATTTTGTATTTGCACATATAATAGTGAACATCATAATTTTGATGATTTACTTGTAGTTTTATTTACACCTGTGAATAAAGCTATAGGTCTAAATAAAACTACAAGTAAATCATCAGAATTTTGAAGTCATCTGTAAAAGTAAATGTCTAGGTCATAAGTATCAATTTCTAAAGGCTGTTCATGTAGATTTACCAAATTGCCCTCTCAAAAGATGGTATTCACATTTATATTTGAGTCCAGATTTTATGAATGTGCTTCCTTTTCCACTTATAGTTTTATGTAAGAATGAGGTGACTCAGCAAAGTAGAAGTTGGTGAAGTGTTTTTAATTCATTTTAAAAAAATTTACTCTTCCAACATTTAATTTAAATGCTATAAACTGAGTCTTAAGATAGCATTTCAAATGTATGTACAATTACATTAAGTTACCTTTAATCTGCAGTTTAAAGAGCTATGATTATTTCCACCAAGTTTTACCATAATGCAACTTGACTAAGAAGTATATCTCTAAAAGGGTAAAAGTAAATTAAATAACATCTTAGAAAGAATGGAAGATTTTGAATAATACAGAGCTAAGGAAAAATAGAATATTGTACCTGATATGATATGTAACCTTAAAAAAATTACTTAACCGCAATTTGAGTCTATTTCTTCAGCAATAAATTGAGAGAAATACCTGCATTTCTGGGCTCTTATAAAATATATATATATATATATATATATATATATATATATATATCAATCATCAGGTGCTGAAAACGCAAAGGCTTTCTCATTGCAATTACGTAGTGTAGTTTACCAGAAAACAAATCCCACATAAGTATATCATTATCAGCTTTTAGTGTTTCACTGTTAAATTGAGGATTTAAGAATTATTTTTTAAAAAATAACTAATATATATGTAAGGAATGCCTCCAACACACACACACACACACACACACACCATTAAACAAACAAGAAAAGGGGACCCAAGAGGGAAAAGGCTGCAAAGTGAGAAAGACTTCAAAAATATAATTAATACAGTATACCATAAATCAACAACAGGATACTATAAAACAAGAACAGTCACAGAATTAAAAGTTTCTAAAAATTAGGAAATGATAATAAAAGATAAAATCAAGGAAATCACCAGAAACAAAAGAAATGAAAAGTAAGAGGGGAAACAAAAGAAGTGAAAAAAAATCAGAGAATTAATCCAGGATAGCCAGCATTTTTAATAGGAGTTGCAGAGATAAGCAGAAAATCAGAAGGAAATCACAATAATAATATAACAATAACAGTTATATTAACAACAAGAGCATTACAAATCTGTCAGACCAGTTTGAAAGCCACATGCATTTTCAAAAAAGAGATCATAAATTTGACTGGGAAAAGAAGTACCAAAATTACAATGGCCTCAGACTACACAGCACAAATACTACAAGATAATAAAAGCCCCAAAATTCTAAGAGGAAGCAACCTGTGCTCACCCAAGCTATCAATCAAGCATGTGAGTAAAATAAAAACATTTCAAGCTTTTAAGGAGTCAGAAAACTTCTCCAGGAACCCTTTATTAGAAAGCCATCTGAGACAACAATGAGATGTGGGTGACATGGGTACGAATACAAAAAGCAGAAAGGTTCCAGCACAGTTGTACCAGGTCTGGAAACAACAGTTAAAATGTGTGCAGCAGGAGGAGGGGATACAACAGGGGCATCTCCAGGCCAAACACACAAAAAAACATGTTTAATATCGCTAATAGACTATTCTAATCTGAATCCATTCCCCTCCTTCTTCCCAGTCTTTCTCTCTCTCCCCATCAAGCTCAAGAGGAGTTTATTGTGTTGGTTTTCAGAATAACATTTTACTAGTTTCTTTTGGATTCTTCTCTTTTTTTGCATATCTTAAGGTTAAGACTAAGATCTTTCATTGGCCTTCTATCTTTAATAATAAAGGCATAAAAGGCGACTCTTTTGACAACAACAACAACAAAATATCACTTAAAAATGTGATTGATTGCCATTTAATACATAGATTTTAGAACATTTGGAAACAAATAGGAACAGATATGAAGAAAACTAAGCAAACAAAAAAGGAAAGTGAAAATTTCAGGAAAAATGTTTAAATTACATGGGAAAGAAACAGCCATACCACATGATGCACCTTAGAAGTAAACAATATATATTCATTTACTTATTATATATGTAAAAACCATTAATTTTATGAACTGCAATATAACTTTGTAATTAAAGTGAAAAGAGGATATTTGGGATGGTGGGGTATAAGATCAGAGAAAAACACATTTTCAGCAATAAAACAAGAATTCAATGATAATATCAATAGTTTATAAATTAAGAAATAATTAAAAGCATAGAGCTTTGAGAAAAAAAATTACAACAGTTGAAAATGTTTATCTCAGCAGAAGTGGGGAGATACAGAAGAAGGTTGCTATGTTTTCATTTTAAGCCTATGTGATTTTTAAATATGTTCAGATTATATTTTAAATGATGATTAATTGTTAAAATTAATTTAATAAAAACTGCCCTAAAATTTTACTTTTTTAAATGGGAAAGTGGAAAAGAAAGGACAGAGAAAAGGGGACAACGGAGAAAGAGGGAGAGGGAAAGAATGAAGGAAAGGCAAAAGAGAAACTACGGAAAGAGTAGACTATAAAACATATTAGAAAGATGTTTTTCATTAAATATAAAAGAGGTAATCAAAATAATTTAACCTGATTGTTATTTACTATATCTAGAATGTGTTAAATTCATAAATAAGTATCAGTAAAACATAGCTGAACTGCTTACGTTGTATTTCTTCATTCATTCCCCCTGTCACTATCTAAATTCAACCTACTCCTCTTGTGTATGGATAGGTGTCCACAGCTCCCCGCAAGCCAGCCCTGCTGCCTCTATTCCAGCACAAGGTCATTCCACAGAAGGCCCTGCCTTCGGAATGGCACTCCCAGCTCAAGAACTCACAAAAGCCCATTGCCTAGGTTTGAACTACTCTGCCTGGCTTTGAGGACCCCAACTCTATTTACCACTCTTCACATTCAGCAACTTCTCCGGACAAATCTCCTATTACAGTCACTAACCTCTGCTTCTTACACTGCCAGTCTCCCTGGATGGTTCATGCTGTGCGGTCACCCAAGGGAAAAAAATAGAAAGTTGTCTATTTATCTCTTGCATCTTCCCAAATTTTCTTCATCTATCATAGAGCAGCTCACACCAATGTCTAAAATGCCTGCTCTGAAAATTCCGCAGCACACAGATTTAACCATTTTTTAACTCTCCCTAATGCTGTCTTCACCTCATAATAATTCTCACTAATGTTGTCTTCACCTCATACACAGCATCAACTTCCTATTCCCTAATTCTGTATTATTTTTTCACTGCCTATTCTGTTTTCCTATAATTGCACGTAGTTTAGTAACAGGAAACATCCTGAACTCCTCTTCCATAATAGTGAAAATCATAAATGCAGCCCACTAATGCTTCTTGAGTGTTTTAAAAAACATTTTATATCATCCATTGCATTGTCATGCACATGCCACAAACTCAGGATACAATGAATGGTTGATTGTTTAACCCACTTTAAATTTACTAATTAAATATTCTACTTTCACATCCATCAAATCCCCTGACAATTAACTTGTATTTTATTTAACTGTTTTTCATCTTTCTGACATGAATTTCTTCAGCACATACTACACTGTGTTGTCATACATTCCAATGTTGTAATTTAGAGAAAAATAAATCAGTATGTAAAATTTTTATGAAAGATCATTCAGCTATGTGGTCATCAAAAATCATTTCTACCAGGATTCTTCAAGAAATTCTCTTCATAATTTTTATTTACTTTATTCCCAATTAAAATTAAATGGAAAAAAAAACTAAAGGAAATGTGGGATGTGACATAATAAGTATTAAGTGAAAAAAGATTCTGAAAAGTTTTCTTGGAAATTCATATTACTTGAATTTTAATATTTTAGGAATAAATGTCTAGTATGAGATTGGAGTTAAAGATAAGCAATATGGTAAGAGAAATAGATACGTATTCTTCACAATCATGTCATCAACATAAAACAGCTGGCAGTTAATGGATGCTCAATAAATACTTGTTGAATAAATGAGTGAACTACTTCAACTTCTATTTTCCAGAAGCAACAGAATATTGCTAACTAGTCCATTTCATGAACTTTCAAGTAGAGACCTAAATAATCTCAAATGATGGCGTGATCTATAACTAATTATATTGATTAAAATCTCTTAAAATATAATTGTATGAAGATTTGCTTTAATTTAATGTACATAATGAAAATACTGCTAGCAATTTCTAGTTAGTTTCTTTTCTTCAAATCAATGTTTACTTAGGTTTCAAATTCTACTATACTACATTTATGTAAGCCAATTCATATGATTGCTCAGTATGGTAAATGGCACAGAGTAAGTCCTCAGTAATGTCAGAACGATAGTAGTACTGCTAGTGGACTGATTTAAGGTGATGTCAAGAAAGAATGTGTATCAATGATCTTTTATATAAATTATATGACAGACATGCATTTTAGATAAAATTAATTTTTAAAAGTGATTAAAAATTTAGACATCTATTGAGTTGTTTCAAAATAGAGAAAAAGCAAACCAAAATATCTTCTTTACAAGTAACACTATTGTTAATTTTATTATTAGATTAAGCATGATAATAATGAACCATTGTACAGGGAAAAATAATGTGAAATAAACTTGTAAAATTTTACAATGTTTTATAATGCATGAAATAATTTTCCCCAATATCCAAAAATGTAAGTGAATAATACCACCAACATCTGAATGCTTTCTGGCAAAAGCATCAGTTACAGAAAGAAGTGTGAAAAGGGTTTTTATATTCTCAAATGGCTGGGTGGTTTTACAAATATTTGTTAAAGGTCACCAATTGACGGCTTACCTGGGGTCAAATGAAACAGTCCCTAAACCATCAAAAGCTGTTTCCAATGTTCAGCTGGGAGATCTAAAACAGAGAGTAAAAAAGATACTTTGTGACAAAGCTGACACACTGTATTCTGGAAAGAGTGAAATCAATTGTGACATTTTTCATTTATTTGTAAATGCCTCTTTGGCAGTATACTCACTCAAAATGGCAGTTGCTTCTTAGAGTAAAGGGGAGGTGATGACAAAATAGAGGAATCCTGACAGTTGCGTTAATGAGATTTTGCATTAGGGCTACCCTAACACTTCCCTCAACAAGGAGCTGGCCCGTCATTTTCAATACCATAACTCAGGAATTTGAAATATGTTATCTCTATGAAAAACGAAACAAGCCAGTCCATAACAGCCATTGCCCAGTTTATTTTCCTCTTATCTTTCAATTAGAAGAAAACATTCTAAAGTAGGTGTCTAAATAAATGGCAGCCATATAGACCTAAATTACCTCTTTTTATTAAGAGTACTATGCTTATTAAAAACAGTAATGTAAAGTGTAAATGGCCAACTCAAGAAACACTCTCCAGTAACTCAATATCTGTATGGAAATACCAGGAAATACAATGTAAGATAATCTTCAAAGGCTTTAATTTTTATATTGTAAGTTACCAAGGAAAAGAAAATTATCAGCAAGGTAAAGTTTCACTAGTTTATGTGATGTGAGCAATTCCAAATTAAGCAACCTAAATATTACTTTATTTTATTCATTCAGTTGTTTGATCATATGCTAGGGTGCACTTGAAAAGCAACATAAATCCACTTCTGAAAAAAGAACATGTAAATGTAATGCTCAGGGAAAATGCAATTTGATGCAGGGCCTAGCCCCATCCCTATCACCTCTTAATCTTAGGTATTGTGCAGAACTGGTAAACCGAATAAAAATCCGAGCAAGGGAAATAAAAAGAACAAGCATTTTGGCATTTTATATGCCAATGCAACTGTAGTATTATGGGCTCACAGTCTACATCACAGACAAATGAACTGATTACAGATCTCAATAAAGTAACAACAAATTGTCCAGGCTCCCATTCCTCTATCTACAGCAGAGATCCCCAACCTTTTTGGCACCAGAGACTGGTTTCTCCACCAGGGGAGTAGGGGGGTGCACAGGAGGCAGAGCTCAGGTGAGCTTCCCTCGGGGCCAGGTTCTTTTTTTTTTTTTCAAGATTTTATTTATTTATTTTTAGAGAGGAAAGGGAAGGAGAGAGACAGAGAGAGAGAGAGAGATACCAATGTGCGGTTGCTGGGGGTTATGGCCTGCAACCCAGGCATGTGTCCTGGCTGGGAATTGAACCTGTGACACTTTGGTTCACAGCCCATACTCAATCCACTGAGCTATGCCAGCCAGGGCTGGGGCCAGGTTCTTAACAGGCCAGGTATGATGGTCTGTGGCCCCAGGGTTGGGGACCCCTGACCTACAGTTAGTAATATTTATTGCATGCATTTGTTGTAACAATGAAATAAGTGCCCAGGTATTCATCTGGAACTCCAAGTCCCAATTCTGGTATAATTTTCATTCTTGGAAAGATAGAAGCTTAAGTCATGCTAATGGACCTACATACACTAAAGTGAAAAGTGCTCCTGTCTTTCTTGAATCTTCTTCATTCAAACACAGACAACCGACCTCATCTCAGCATTCCCCACAGTCTGAACCATGATTTAACCAAGTAATGGCTTAATAAATGGCAGGTGCATTGCACTATATTATAAATGAGGTGCCAATTGTTTAATGTGTTTCTATTTATGCTACAACTGTCCTTGAATAATGATTTCATCTACCTTTTAGAATATTAAGACATAGCCACAAGGGTCACATATTTTATTTCAGAAGTATAAAAAAACAGTGGTTTAAAAGCTCTATGCATTTTTAAGAGAAATTTAATATTTTTATTTCGGATGGAAGCCCTTACTTCTTGTGAACCCCATCTGATACATGGAAATATACGAGATGTCTTAAGATCCGTTGGTATTTCAAATGTAAATATTAAGAAAAGTTGCATTGCAGTGCAGACAGGTAATCCTGAGGCCCAGCAGAGCAACAATGATGAACAATTCACTCTAGAGTATACATTTTAATAGTATCACTCATAAAATCCGTTTCAAAGGTTACAAAACAAAATCAAGTTTACCAGAAAGCAAATAAATCACCTTGCTTTGGAGTTTCTCCTTTCATCTCTGATTTTCACATAAGCAGCAGTGTCTCCCTAGAGTAACTATACCACGTGCAGATGAACTGCAGAAGTCCTGCAGTCCTTACAGGGGGCTAACTCCCACTGGATTCTGTGCCTGGCAAACTCTACTGCCAGTGTTCATCCAAACTTATTTTTAAAAAGACAAAGGAGGCTTTCGGGAGGTGACCTTCACATGGATTATATTTGCTGGTGGTAATTATGAAGCACAATACCTATCCCAAGATTACATGGGTGACAGGGCAAACCCAATATCACTCTTGAAGTGTTGTGTGCTCTATTTGAGGGGTCTCAGTTCTGGACCCCAAACTGAGAGAGAACTTAGAGAAGCCAAGAATAAGCAAAGAGTTATGGAAATAACTAACAAGGATAGAACTAAATGAGCAAAAGCGGAAAAAAACTTACAAAATTTGTGGAAATTTTTCTGAGGAGAAACACACGATGTATACAAATACAGGTCTAAATAAACTCAAGCATCAATAAAAAGGGTCATGTTTAGTGATACCTATAGGAACTAACTAGATGATGTTCATAACATCTTGTTTTCATGCTTTTAATACCCATAATTCCTTATCTTGTTTCAAGTCTTATAAACTATTAAGTCAGTGTACTTTTTGTTACCTCAGTAAGCTGCTCTAACAAAGTAGTTAATATGTTCACAAAATAAAGTGATCAGATAAAAGATGAATCAGTTGCCCCATTATATTTTAATAGTCACATTTCCTATTTTCTTTTGCAATATTTTATATTTTCTTTTTTCTATTTTTTTTAAAAAAAGCTGTTATTTATTTATTTTTAGAGAGAGGACATGGGAGAGAGAAAGGGAGAGAAACATCAATGTGCAGTTGTCTCCTGCATGCACCCTACTGGGGACCTGGCCCACAACCCAGACATGTGCCCTGACTGGGAATACAACCAGCGACCCTTTGGTTCTCAGGCTGGCACTCAATCCACTGAGCCACACCAACCAGGAACATTTTATACTTTCTATAGGGACATTCCTATTATGCAGTTCATGCTATGGGAGTTTATAGTCTAAATGAAAAGAAAAAGACTAATATATATGAAACAATAGCCCTTTTAATCAATAGCCATAGTAAAATCTTATGGGAAGAGGTCATTTTTCCCATAACAAGTGTATGAAGCATCAAGTTGAAATAAGCTCTCATGTGTATATTTAGATCTGTTTACTTTAGGACTGGCAAACTTTTTTCTGTAAAGGTCCAGATAGTAAATGTTTGTGGCTTTGCTGTCCATATGGTCTCCGCCGCAACTGTGCAGCTTTGCTGTTACAATGTGAAGCAGCCACAGACAGTATGTAAACAAAAGAGCATGGCTGTGTGTTCCAATAAAACTTTGTTTATGAAAATAGATTGAGGGCCCCATGGGGCTTTGGGGAATACAACTTGACAATCAATCCCCAGTCTAGTTTTTCAGTTTGAGAAGTAAGTCATCCCATTTTCAACATGAAACAGAAAGCAAGAAAAGGACTGAGACCAAGTGGAATGTTTGTAGATACAACCTGAAACCCCAGGACACTAGAGGCATTTATATTTGAATATAATTCAAGAAAATGTGATAGATATTTCTACTGGTTATTGTTTTATATTATCAATGCAAATTCCTCTCTCCATTGAGACGGAGTCTTTAAACCTGCCAATTAGACAAAGCTCTTTCTGTTTGTTGTCATTGAATTTCCTTGGCAATTGAGATAGCGTTGAAAAAAATAGTCTACACATTGAATTTTGACAATTAAAAGCTTAACTACAATTTAAAAATAAAAATAAAAGACCTTTTTCTATCACTCAGATGTACCTCAGTTTTATACATTTCCTAGAAATCCAAATGTTACCCTACATAAGAAAGTAGAACAGAACAAAATTAGCAGTCACCTTAAGCTTCATAAAAATGTTCCCCTTTTACTCCGCCCTCCATCATGTAATGTAACACAACACATTGAAAATTCTGAAAATGTTGCTAGTGATTGTAATATGGCTGTCAGTTATTTCAGTGATAAAGCACTAATAAAAATTCCACTGTTACAAAATACAAGTGCTATTTAAAATTCAACTTATTAAGACTTCTTCTCTGACAATGTTTCCTATAGAAGTTATAAAAGTGATCATGTTATCACAAATAATAGCTAATAAATATTAACAAATTATTATATGCCAGGCAATATGTCCAGTGTTATACATTGATTAAATCATTTAATATTCAAAGCATTTCTACATAATGCAGGTACTACTATTACTCTCATTATATAATGATGAAGACTGTGCCACAGAGAGGTGCTTGTCCAAGTTGTTTGCTAACCCAAGTTAAGGGTTGGTAAGAAACAATGTTAGCATTTAAAAGCAGGTGTTTTATGCTCTAAATACTAATGACGCCAAGACCGTGACTCAGTGTTTGAGGAGGAACGTTAGCCCGCTAGCCTGGCCACTGTGTCCTACACTCTGGAAAAAGACACCACTAACAAAGAAAATCATGAAATAAGAGCTGGAGCTAATGGTGGAGAAGTACAAGCCAAAAGCGGTAGACAGAGAAAGAAGAAAACTCCTGAAAACTCATAACTGGGAATCCAAAAGTTATTTAGTCAACACATGCTCCAGATCAATAATCCTCTTATAGATAGGCAAGCACTTCCATTTCAGGGTATGGAATCAGATGAGCCTTTTTAAATCCTAGATCCACTAGTTATAAGTAGACAGTTTTTATTACTTACTTCTGAAGCTCAGGCTCTTCTTGTATGAAATAAGGAAAACATTTAGGGTTGTTTCTTACAAATGTTACAAATATTAAATGGCTGCACGTGGGGCTGATAAATACTGGGCACTGTCATAAGGTACCTGCTATTATTATTCAGAGTTTTATATGTTTATTTTTAATTATACAAGTGGCAAAGAGGTGGTTATGTTAACAAGTTAAAAGATGCCAGATTTCTGGATAGAAAGTTAAAAGTGTGTCCAATCATTTGAATGCCTTATCCACATAACTCTGGGGTTCTCAAAATTCACTGATTATCTATCCGTGCTGGAAACCACATTTAAAACAGATGGTTATGTTCGGTCACAAAGACAAACTCCCTAGAAGATTCACTGATTTCTCTACTTTCACCTGAAAATATTATTTGTATACAACTATCAAGTCATACACACACACACACACACACACACACACACAATGGAATATTAATAAGCCATAAAAAAGAATGAGATCTTGCCACTTGCAACAGCACAGATAAACCTATGGGAATTATGTCGAGTGAGACAAGTCAGACAGAAAAAGGTAAGTGCCATATAATCTCAGCGATATGTGGAATCTAAAAATAAACACAAAACCGAACTCATAAATACAGACAAAAATCAGTGGTTCCCAGAGAATGAGGTCATTAAATGGGTGAAAGAGGTAAAAAAGTCAAATTTCCATTTATTAGTAACTAAGTCTTAGGGATGTAATGGACAGCATGACAACTATCATAAATAACACCGTATTGGATATCTGAAAGTAGCTAGGAAAATGATCTTAAAAGTTTTCATAAAAAAATAATTCTGTAACTATGTGTGATGATGGATGTTAACTGGATGTATTGTGGTCATCATTTTGCAACACAGACACACACTGGATCATTACATAGTATGCATGAAACTACTATAACATTATATCAATTATTATTCAATAAAAACAGATAAACATTATAATTATTCTGTTCCCGAACTTAATTTTAAAAGGAAAAAAGAAAAATAATGTTAAAAATCATATAATTGTGATGACTAAAATAAGGCATAATTATGTTGCTATATTTAAGCAAAATTTGGCAATGATCTAGCAATATAATAGTAGCAAAGACATAAGTAAGGAAAAGACATAAATAGGTAGTATAAAGCCTCACGTGGGTGAGTTCCAGCAGGTAGCAAAACCCTATCAGAAACAACTTCTCTTTCATCTGTTTTCAATTCATCCAGGTCATAAGTAATAAACAGCTATTCTTGGATCTCCCCATTGTTGCCGTCCTGTTGTAGGTCGGTATTAAAACTTAAGCCAACCTATTACATATACATTTTTATAGGAAGGCTTAAAGAAAACACATTTGTATGGGGGATTTCAGAAAGCTTCATTAGGTCGCCATAACTGATCGGATTTTACAGAGATTATTTTTGGTGTGAATTAAGCCAAAATCACCCTAAAATGACAGAATGTGAGCTGTGGCTATAACATTTTGAATTTATCAAGTATAACAAAAATGTATGCATACTAGTGATGTGTTTTCCTCATGGGATATTCTATGTCGACTTCAATGGTACTCCATCATTTAAGCATTTCAACAGAACAAATGAGAGTTTGTCGAACATTGTTCTTATCACCTAACAAGGGTAGTTGTCTCAAAGTTCAGGGTAATGTGATCGGACTGCCAAAATAGTCCATTCAACTGTATTAATCCCAAAACAAAGTAGCAGACACATAATGATCCCACTGTACTCGGAGGGATATACAGAATGCCACTGTACGTGGCATTTTTAAAGGGATGTTGAAAACAGAAGGGGAAGAAAGGAAGTGCAATGAAAGAAAGACAGGAAATGCATACATCCCCCGCCAAAAAAAGTCTTTCATACATTCACTCCTTTCAGCAACGTTACTGAGGGCTAACCTTGATCTTAATGTTGAAGATTTTGAATGATTTGTGTTTCAAAAAACCTATGAGAAAATTGTTGCCTTGAAAAAGTTTTCCCCATGTTTTGTATAAAATCTGTATATTGAGCACTCTCCTCAAATGTTGATGTGAGCCATAATTATTATCTCTAATAATGCTCTCGTTACTGTTTTTGTCTGATGTGATGTCTCATAGGTGGAATGTGTGTGTGTGTGCAAGAGAAACAAAGGCAGGAACACAGAGAGATGCACAAAGAAAGAGGGGGAGAGATACCTTGCTGACTCACAGAAATCAAAATATATCTTCATAATGTCAGAGCTTTTCCTACTCTGGAAAATTTAAATAACTAAACCTTTGCCTTAAAAAAAAAAACATCCAGAATACAGAGACTTGTAAGGTGAGGGCTGCTACCTCTGCTTCCTTAAAACATTTACCAGGCTCTGGTCTTGGAAAAGACAGCTGGGACAACCATGTGCTTAATGCAATTAGATCTGAACTTTTAAAAAATAAATGATTTATCTATCCTTTCCTTCAGATACTATCTTGCTGAAGAATGGGTAAAAGGAAGAGGAGTGGGCTGGAAGACGACATTTATAAAGGCTCATAAACAAGAGAAAACACAAATATGGAAGAAATTTAGTCTGGCTGTAGTATGGAATATGGAGAAAAATAGCAAGAGATGAAGTTAAACACATAATCAAAGGCCTGTTAATAAAGAGCCTTCCAGATCATGTTAAGGTAATTACATTTTATTCTGAGGTTAATGGAGATTCCTTGAAAGATCTGAATGAAGCAGGGTTGTGATTTACTCATAGTTAGGGCATTTTTATCATTCTTCTGTCTCAAGAATGAAGAACGGGTTTGGAAAGATTTAAAGCAAAGAGATCAGTTACAAAGCTGTAGTATTAATCCAGTAGAAGACAATAGTGGACTCAACACAAGAAGTTGGAAAAGATGCAGAGATAGATATTAACTAGTAGAGATGGATGGCAAAGTGAACAGGTATGACGGCTATCGAGGAGGCAGAATTAACTGGACTTGTTGAACAACTGGTTTTGAAGAATAAGGACAGTATAATACATTGGGGAAAAACACAAGAAACAAAGTAGGAAAGAAAACATGTCAATATGTTTGAGGTACTTGCTCCTGGACTGTGGCATTTGCAGCTCCACTCAGAGAAAACAAAGGGATACAGTTAATAGAACACATGAACCACTAAGATGAATTTTTGTTTGCTGATGATGCAGGCATCCTGGTATCAAAAATGGTACTTGGGTCAACCTGCCATTTTTCTCTCTATCCACATTTTAAACTATTTCTTTTACTTTCTTCTCCTACTCTATATCTTTCTTCTAATCTCTTTTGCCCATACCAAATGTCTATTGTTCTCTAAGAATAATATTAGAACTTAACAAAAGAGCGTTCTTTCCTCTTCCTAAGGCATTATTTTAGGCAGTTTATAGAGTCATCTCAGACAACCTTAACCCACTGCTGCCAGTGATGTTCCCCAAGCATAATCCCATCAATAAACAAAATTCTATCCAGTCTAAACTCTATTCCTTTGCCCCCAGTTTCCAATTGCATTGAGACAAACTTGACATGCATTGCTGAATAAATTCAAGGTGTATAACACAAAGGTTTTACTTACATACTTGTATACAATGTACGGCAAAATTAGATTTACAGTTGTTCATGTGAAAAATAATGCAATAATTAATAAATAATAATACAAGAATAAACTAATTCATATACTCAAAACTGTAAGCCAACTTTTGAGCCTCCCTGCATTGTGCAATGATTACTGAGGTAACTTTGGTTAGTATCTCATATAAGCGCACTAAAAGACAAATCAAAAAATATTTTTTACTGATGAGAACTCTTAAGATTTACTCTTATCAACTTTTATAAACATCATATAATGATGTTAACTATAATTATCATGTTGTACATTGTGTCCCTGGTACCTGTTTATTACATAACTGGAAGTTTGTACTCCAGATCTCCCAGCATTGCCTCTGGTAAACACGAATCTGATCTTTTTCTATGAATAAAATTTGTTGTGGTTTTCTCTTTTTTAGATTCCACATATAAGTGAGATCATCAAGTATTTCTCTTTTCTCTGTCTGACATATTCCCCTTAGTATAATACCCTCAAAGCCCATTCATATTGCTAAAAATAGCAGGAATTCTTAAATTTTTACGTCCACATATTATTCTATAGATCATTACACAGTGTGTGTGTGTGTGTGTGTGTATTCAGGTCTGTCTGGAAAAAGTCCAGCCATTGTTAATGTAAGAGAACAGTTTGTGACATCAATGTAACCTGACAGTCAAGGAGAGTGGACTGGAATGTGCCTGCATGAACAATGACAACTTCATTGTACTAGTCAGTAGGGGTGGTGGATGCCATTGAGTGGGCATGTGTACTGGATGGCTGTCACATTCAAAATGACTGAGTGAGCAGAGCAAAAACCTGCCTAAAATTTTGCATTAAGCTTGAGCATTCCTGTGCAGAAACTATCCAGTTGATTCAGAAGGCTTTTGGGGATGATGCAATGAGGGCCACACAAAAAAGTGTGGCACAAATGCTTCAAATATGGTCGAAAATCTCTTGAACATTATCCACATTCTGGAAGGCCTACAACAAGCAGAACACCTTAGAATGTTGATTATGTTCAGGCTCCAGTCAACAAAGATTGGAAACTGACCATGGGAGAACTAGAAGCTGATTGAGGATTTCAAAAACTACAGTGTCTGAGATTTTGATAGCTGCAGCTATGGGGAACTGATGATTGGCAGCTTCATGATGACAATGTGCCCGCTCATATATCACCTCTCCTGCAGGGATTTTTGGCAAAATATCAAATCCCCTAGGTGACTCATCCCCCTACTTTGGCACCCTATGACCTCAGGCTTTTCCCCAAAATAAAATCACCTTTGAAAGGGAAGATATTTCAGACCATCAGTGAGATTCAGGAAACTATGACCAGACATCTGATGGTGACTCCATCAAAGGATTTTGCATGTATTGAACAGTGGAAGAGAGACTGGGAGAACTGTATGAGGTCCCAAGGTGCCTACTTTGAAGGGGACTGAGGCATCATTGTCCTATGTACAATAGTTTTTGTATTTTCTTCATAGATGATTGTTTTTCATAGCACGTGGCTGGATATTTTCCGGACAGACCTCGTGTATATAAAACAAAATTTCTTTATCCATTTTTTCACAGATGAGATGAACACTTGACTTGTCTCCATTTCTTGCCTACTGTAAATAACACTGCTATTAACTTAGGGGTGCTGGTATCTTTCAGGTTTCATTTCTTGATAGATTTCTAGAAGTAGAATTCTTGAATCATATAATAGTTCTATATAATTTTAAATTTTTGGAGGATCCTCCATATGTCCACACTGCTTCACACAGTGGCTGAACCAATTTACATTCCCATCAATGTGCACAAGGGTTCCTTACCTCTCCACATCCTCATCAACCCTTGTGGTATCTTGTCTTTTTTATAATAGCCACTCTAACAAGTACAAGGTGATATCTCATTGTGGTTTAATCTTCATTTCCCTAATGACCAGTGATGATGAGCATATTTTCATGTACCTGATGGTCTTTGTATACCTTCTTTGAAAAAAAAAATGTCAGTTCAGGTTCTTCACTAATTTTTAAATGAGATTTTTTTAATAAGTTTCTTTTTTAAAAAAAGATTTTATTTATTTATTTTTAGAGAGGGAAGGGAGGGAGATAGAGAGAGAGAAACATCAATGTGCAGTTGCTGGGGGTCATGGCCTGCAACCCAGGCACGTACCCTGACTGGAAATCAAACCTGCGACACTTTGGTTCGCAGCCCACGCTCAATCCACTGAACTACGCCAGCCAGGGCCTAAATGAGAATATTTAAGGGAAGGTTGCTATTAAGTTGTAGGAGCTCTTTATATATTTTTAATATTAGTCCCTTCTTGGATATACAATTTTAATAATTTATTCTTATACTGTAGGTTGTCTTTTCTCTTTGCTAATTTTTTTTTTGCTGTGAAGATTTTTACATTGATGCATACCATCTTGTTTATTTTTTATTTTGTTGTTCATGCTTAGGGTATCATATGCAAAATTCATTGCCAGGACCCACATCAAGAAACCTTTTCATATGTCTTTTTCTAGGAATTTCATGGTTTCAGAATTTATGTACTTAATTCATTTAACTACATGATGTAAGATAAGGGCCCAGTTTCATTATTTTACATGTGACTATCCAATTTTCTCTGTAAAATTTATTGAAAAAATTTTCTTTTATTCATTGAATATTCTTGGCTCCCTTGACAAATAGTTGACTATACAGGCTTTGGGTGTGCATATAAACTCTCTATTCTGTTCCATTGACACATGTTTATGCTTGTATGCCAAATAGCAATACACTGTTTTGATTACAATAGCTTATAATATACTTGAAATCAGGAAGTGTGATGCTGCTCACTTTGTTGTTCTTTCTCTGGATTTCTTTGGAGTCATTTGTAGTTCCATATAAATTTTATGCATTGTGTTTTTGTTTCTGTTTTTTACTTTTGTGTTATATGCCACTGAATTTTTTTTTAATATTTTATTTATTTATTTTCAGAGAGGGAAGGGAGGGAGAAAGAGAGAGACAAACATCAATGTGAGGTTGCTGAGGGTCATAGCCTGCAACCCAGGCATGTACCCTGACTGGGAATCGAACCTGTGACATTTTGGTTCACAGCCCGCGCTCAATCCACTGAGCTACACCAGCCACTGAAATCTTGATAAGGGTTACATTAAATCTATAAATGGCTGTAAGTAGTATGAACATTTTAACAATATTAATTCTTCCAATCTATAAACACAAGATAATATTACATTTATGTATATCTTACCCAATTTCTTTCATGAGTGTCATCATTGTCATTTGCAGTGAAGACCTTTCATCTCCTTAGTAAATTTTATTTTTAAGTAATTTATTGTTTTTGATGTTATTGTAAATGGTATACTTTTCTTTCTTTTTCAGATAATGGTACTGTACAGAAGTGCTAGTGGTTTTGTATGTTAACTTTGTGTCCTTCAACTTCACTGAATTTACTGATTAGACCAAATAGTTTTTTGGTGGTGTTTAGATTTACTATATAACATCACATTATATGAAAATAATGATTGTCTTGTCTTCCTTTACAATTTAAATGCTATTTCTTCTTGCCTTATTACTCTGGCTAGGACTTCCAATACTATGTTGATTAGGAGTGGTTAAAAAAAAAAAGAAGAAAGAAAAGGAATATAAGACTTGTCCCTGGTCTTCAAGGGAAAGCTTTTAATCTTTCACCATTGAGATAATCATGATTTTTTTCTTTTATTCCATTAATGTGCTGTATGTATCACATTGACTGACTTGTATATGTTGTGCCATTTTTCCATTCCTGGTCTAAATTTCTCTTAATCATGATGAATGATCCTTTTAATAGGCATCACACTTTAGTTGGCTAGCTTACTGAGAATATTCCATCTATGTCCATAATAGATAGTTGTACTCCCCATTTCTGTGTTTGGCATCAGCAATACTGGCCTGGTAAAATAAATTTGGGAGCATTTCCTCCTCTTCAAGTTTTTGAAAAGTTTGAGAAAGATCGATGTAAATTATTAATAGTAAAATTCACCAGATAGAAATCATCTGGTCATGAGGTTTTTTTCATTGGGATAGTTTTGATTACTGATTAATCTCATTGCTAGTAATTGGTCTATTCAGACTTGCTATTTTTTCCTGATTCAGTGTTGGAAGTGTACATGTTTCTAAGAAATTTCCTTCTCTTCTAGGTTGTCCAGTTTGTTGGTGCATATTTGTTTATAGTAGCATTTTATGATTCTTATTTCTGTGGTATCATTTTAATGTCCTTTTATTATTTATCATTTTGTTGATGTGGGCCCTACCTTTTTCCTTAGTCTAGCTAAAGTTTTTGAATTTTGTTCCTCCTTTCAAAGAACCAACTATTAGTTTGCTTAATCTTCTCTATTGCTTTCCTCTTTTCTATTTCACTTACTTCTGCTCTAATTTTTATTATTTTCTTCCTTCTACTAACTTTGGGTTCAGTTTGTTCTTTTTTCTAGTTCCTTAAGGCATAGGTTGTTTATTTGAGATATTTTTGCTTCATTACATAGGCATTTATTGCTATAAATTTTTCTCTTAGAATTGCTTTTGCAGCTTCACCTACATGTTGGGACTTTATGTTTACATTCTTCTCAAGGTATTTTTAATTTTCCCTTTAACTTTTTTGATCCATTGCTTGTTCAGGAGAGTTTCATTTAATTTCCATGTATTCATGCATCTTCTAATTTTTTTCTTGTTATTGATTTCTACTTTCATACCATTGAGGTCAGGGGAGATATTTGGTATGACTTTAATATTTCTGAATTTGTTAAGACTTCTTTTCTGGCCTAACATATGGTCTAGCCTAGGAATTCCATGTGCACTTGAGAAGAATGGATATTCTAGTGTTCTCAGATAGAATGTTCTGCATAGGTATGTTAGGTCCATTTAGTCTATAGTCATATTCAAATTTACTACTCCCATATTAATTATCTGTCTGGATGATTTATCTATTGCAGAGAGTGGGGTATTAAATCTCCCAACTATTAATGTATTTTTGCTTATTTCTCCTTCTCCTCCCCCTACTTAGATCACTGATGTTAACATTTACATTTTATATTATGTAACTAATAACAGGTTATGATAGTTATGGTTATTTTTACTATATTTGTTTATTAACTTTTAAATAGAGTTGTACATGAATAACGCACTGCCACTGACATATTACAAAATCCAATTTTTACAATATAGATGATTTTTTACACTGCCTTCTCAGGTTTTTACGTCATTAGTTACCATCTTTCTATTTTCATTTCAAGAACTCCCTTTAGCATTTCACACTTCTTATAAGGCAGGTCTAGTGGTGATGAATCCCTCTAGCTTTCATTTCTTCTGAAAAACCTTTATCAGTCCATTCCTTAAGACAGCTTCACCAGTTATAATGTACTTGGTTGTCAGTATTTTTCTTTCAATATTTTGAATATGTCATTCTATTCTCTCCTGGCCTGAGAAGTTTCTGTTGTAAATCTGCCATAGTCTTATGGGTGTTCCCTTGTATATAACGTTTCTCTTTTCTATTGCTGATTTTAAAATTATTCCTTTATCTTTGACGTTTGACAATTACAATGTCTCTCTGTAGCCCTTTCAGGATCTACCTATTAGAGACCTTGGATCTAGATGTCTATTTTTCTCACAAGGTTTGGAAAGTTTTTTAGCCATTATAGATTTAAATATGTTTTGTTTCCCTTTCTCTTTCCATTCTCCTTCTAGAATTCCCGTATTATTCCTTTTCATTGTGTCCCATATACCATAGGCTTGTTTTATTCTTTTTCATTATTTCTTTTTATTCCTCTAACTGGATAATTTCAAATGTCCTGCCTTCCATGTCTCTGATTCTTTCTTCTACATGAACTTCTTTGGTTTAGTTATCATATCTTCTAGCTCTAATATTTCTGGGGGGAATGTTGTTAGTCAAAATTCCAATTCTTTCACTTTTCATTTTGTTTGTGCATTGTTTTTCTAGTTTTGTTTAGTTGTCTTTGTGTTCTCACAGTTCACAAACTTCTTTAAGTATTTTAATTTTTTTATCTGACAGTTAATTAATCTCCCTTTACGATCAGTTATTATATCTCTATTAGTTTCCTTTGTTGGTTTCACAGTTATCTGATTTTTCTTTATCCCTGATTCTTTATATTGGTATCTATGCACTTAAATAAATGTCTGTTTTTCTAGACTTTGCAGGCTCACTTTGGCAGAGACAATTTTCACCAGTCAACTCAGTTTGGTTTCTGGATGTGTCTGCTAACCTCCTTAACCAGGTAGATACTGCTATTAATGTCTATTCTGGGGTGAGGCAACTGTTCAAGCACTGAGGGTTGTGTTGGCGTTGTGCCACTGGCTGACTATAGCTGGATAGAACTTCTGGCTTGATTCCCTGCCCAAGTAAGGCTATAACACATATTTCATGGTTCCTTGGATACTCTTGTCAGGCTTTCTAGATAGTCAGGACTGGGTACTAAACTTAGCAGTGGGTAGGGCTATGAATTAAGTTCCCTAGCCTAGTGAAGCAGCATGATGAGACCCAAGGCCTGCATGAGTCATTGTTTAGATACATGAATCAGGCAACAGTGTGCATTCAATATCCTGGTCAGATGAGGCCACCATTGTGCTCAGCAGGCATGGAAAGCTATGAGCAGTACTCTCTGTTCGAGTGTAAGCAGAGGTGTTAGATGGGCTACACAGCCTCCTGTGTGCTCTGGTAAGTTCTCTGATTGGGGAGCTGAAGGCTATACTCAGCAATAAGTGGAACTATGAATTAATTTTCCTGCCTGGACCCAGTGGAAGTAGCAGGTCCAAGCCCCAAAAATGCTGACCTGTGCCCTAAATTTCCTGCACAAACAGGACCACTGGCTTTGCTCTGGGGGCAATGAATTCTGCCTGTCTGCCTCTCAGCTTAAGAGTTGATAGGTTTTGCAGCTTCTAGATGACCTTGCCAGACTCTCTTTTCAGACAATGCTGGGGCCACACCACTAAGCTTCTGTGGCTTAATCAGGCTCCTGCCTGGACAGAACTGGGAGAATCCACTTCAAGAAAATCCTACACTTTCCTGAAAAAAACTTTCTGGTCCTGAGGGACTGAAAGCCATGATCAGCATTGGGCAGGGCTATGACTAGGCTCTTCTGCCTAGGTGTGAGCAAACCAGGCTTCAGAGCCAGCAAAACTTACTTGGGGATCTAGTTTGGGTAGACTTGTACCCCACTGAGTTCCCTGGTAAGACTTCCACTGACTTAGGTCCACAGATGAGCAAGCTGCTGGTTGGGACTACTAGTTGGGCATTGCAACTAGGACAAGATCCAAGTGATGGTTGCTGTACACCTTTCCTCTCTTCTCTGCTGCAGTCAGAATCCCAGTAGTTGGACCCATGGATATCCCTGTGGTCCCTGAAGAGTAAAACCAGAGTAGGGGCTTTTTGTGAAGCAAACCACGATGCTGGGGAAGGGGTGCTAGGTCTCACCCCTGAGCTCTCAACCAGAGAAATCGTAGGCTCAGAGGATACCTCTCAGCATCTTCACTTTAAAGATGAAAAAAAAAAGCCTGACCAAGGACACACAAACATGTGGTAGAACATAATTTGACAGGCCTGTTCAGAAAGTATCCAGTCATATGATATGAAACATAGAGTCATTTATTGAAGAGGATACAAGATACAAGAAACATGGTACAGAGGACAATGATGCCTTGGTCTCTCTCCTTCAAAGTAGGCACCTTGGGACCTCACACAGTTCTCCCAGAATCTCTTCCATTGTTATAATACTCTGCAAAATCCTTTGTTGGAATCACCATCAGCTGCCTGATCAGATTTTACTGAAACTCACTCCCTGACATCTCTTCCCTTTCAAAGGTGATTTTAGTTCTGAGAAAAGCCAGAAGTCACATGGTGCCAAATCTGGATTAGAGATGGGCTGAGTCACCTGGGTTATTTGATATTTTGCTAACAATCTCTGCATGAGACATGATGCATAAGCAGGCGCATTGTCATGATGAAGCTGCCAATCACACTGTCCAGAGCTGTGGTCATTCTGGTCATATTGCATCTCTCAACATACAAAGAACATTGAAGTAGTACTCCTTATTAACTATTTGGCATGGAGGGGCATACTCATGATGCACAACACCTTCTTAATCAAAAAACACAGTTAGCATGGTCTTGATCTTGCTGTGGCTTTGCCACACCTTCTTCAGGCATGGAGAAGCAGACAACTTGCATTGGGACAACAGGGCTTTCATTTCCGGATCAGAGCCATAGACCCATGATTCATCTTCAGTTATGGCCTTCTGGAGGAAATCTGGTTCATTGGTAGTGGTTTCAATCAACTCATTAGCAACTGCAGCATGATCTTACTTCTGCTCTAGTAGCAGAAGCCATGGAACGAATTTTGCTATGAGCTATTTCATGCCAACATCCTGAGTCAGAATCTCAGGCACAGTAATTTTTGGAATCCCTAGAAAAGCTTCTAGTTCTCCCACACTTAGATGCCAATCTTTGTTGACTGCAGCCCGTACACATTCAACATTCTTAGGTGTTCTGCTTGTTGCAGGCCTTCTAGAACATGGATCACTTTCAAGAGCTTCTTGACCATATTTGAAGCATTTGTACTACACTTTTATTTGTGCTGCATTCATTTCATTGTCCCCAAAAGCCTTCTGAATCATCTGGATAGTTTCTGCACAGGAATGTTCAAGCTTAACACAAAATTTGATGCACATGTGTTGCTCTACTCACTCATTTTGAATGCTGCAGCCACACAGTACACATGCTCACTCAATGGCATCTACTGCCCCCACTGACTAGTACAGTGAAGTTGTCATTGTTCATGCATGCACATTCCAGTCCGATCCCCTTGGCTGCCAGGTGCATTGATGTCATGGAAACCATTCTCATTATATTAATAATGGCTGGACTTTTTCTGGAGAGATTCTGTATTATTTTTACTCCAAATCCACTTCTTTTACAGTCACAGGTTGTAAAATACTAAGCCCAACAGAAAAGGGTCATCCATTACATTCATTGTGATCAAACCGACCTCTCTGCCTTAGTAAATTCATCCTTCACCATCTGATATGCCTTTTCTGAATATTATTTTCCTTGCAGTGAGCACTTACTCCAAAGTCAACTCTTGATGCCTTCCTGTTTAATGCTGCTCCACTCTGATTGCCCCCTTAGAGTCTTTGTTTCATTTCTAAAACTTATTAAGTATCTCAGATCTGAACTCATTTGTACACATTCTTTATGAGTAATTTCACAGGTAACTATTCTATGACCTCATCTAGATATTAAGGGCCTTGGAAGCAGATACCAAATCAATATTTATTTTGACAGGCTCATGGTGCCGAGTGCAATTTATAAATGATGGCATGTAAGCTATTCTTTTCAGAGTATAACCCAATAAAAAAGTAATATTACTGAGTAAAAAGCAGTACTATTATTTTCTGAATTATCTTTATTTACATTTTCCAGTGGTTAATAATAAAACACACATATGATCAAGGAAAAGTAGAGCATATATAAAATTTTGGAAAAAAACAATAAGCAATAATATGAAAGCAAACTTTACTTTTGTGAAAAAGGAACCCCATGATATATAGGTAATTTATCCTATTCATGTATACAGCTCATTTTCACTTCTCTAAGAAAAGGTTATATAAAATATTTAGTAATGAATCAATTTTATTTATACTCAACAAATTAAAATGTAGTCAATCTTCAATTACATCAATGGGAATAAATGAATATATGCATTTAATATAGATATCTTAAATTGGAGAATTTATATTACAATTAGTTATGTATTATAGATATTTTTATATTGTTCTTCACATGTTTTTTTAATGGAACTTACATTAATAATTTTTCTGTTACTCTTGATCAAAACTACAATTAAGGCAGCAACATGTGGAATGTCACCACAGTCATCAGATCTCTGGTATAAAATACACATCTCAAATTTTTTAAATTAAAATAGAAATATAAAATGTGAAAATCTAGAGCATCATTTTACAAATATAGTGATATAAAAATTTCATTATTTGAACAGTAGGCACAAAAACTTAGGAAAGAATGAATGATGATTATTGGGTAGAAAGTAGGACCACCAGTACAGTAAGTTCTAACACAACCGAGGAGATAGCTAAACTTTTCACTGGAAAAGAACACTTTAAAGGTGGGCAGGTAGAGAGAAGAGATTTGAATAGAACAGAGTTAGAGAATAAAGACATGAGCAAGATTGAATTAGCCAAAGACAGGGCATGTGGCTAAAGAAGTTGGGAAAATAAAAATCTAATGTTGGGATAACAAAAGAGTTTTTAAAGACAGAGATGTGGAATCTATATGAAATGGTTTGTATTACTCATCACAATGTCCAAACCCAGATATTTAATAAAATGTAATCTCATAGACCTTTGTGAGTAGATTTTGTAAATGAAGCTCAGTGTCACATCTGAGCCAACAGTGTAGAGAATAAACTTAGGGAGCACAATATAACAAGAGAATCTCTAAACTCATTCTATTCAATAAAAGCAAGATCTCACAGAAAATAACATTGACAATATGAAACACCTCATTCACCACCCCCCACCCACAAGGGTTTTTGGACTTCACAGGACAAGATTTGGTGCTCCAGCTGACCTAACCAATATTAAATACACACACACACACACACCCTGAAGAATATTATAAATCTGCATAAAATTCTAAATGGGCCAATTATATAATTTTAAAACTAACCATAATTACAAAATATATTCATTTAAAATGAGTAGAATAATTAAATTGGTGTGGTATTTATGAGAAAGAAAATGACAGATATTCATAACTAAATGAGTAATTTACAAACAGATGGAGGTAGACAGAACATCAGCATATCAGTGAAATTCAAACTTATATTTTAGCACTGGACATCTTCATTCAGAAACTGGACCCCATCCTTCAGAAGAAAATCAGAATAAATATATAAAAGCACTCTTTTCCTACAATGATCAACAGATAACACTGGACTGTGACTTCTGGGGGAAGGGAAACAAAAAAAGTGAGCCCTATGATTGCCCCACACTGGTGCTTAGGAGACAGCTTCCAAGACATAGCTTGGAATTAAGAAGCCAAATAGACCTCAGCTGCCTCACTGAATTGAGGAGATAGCGACTGTGGTTTGGGGAGGCCAAGACAACATCAATTTGTGGGAAAGAATGACAAGGATATCGATGCAACATAGAGAGAAAAAGCTCTAAAAATCTACCTGGAGGTTACTCCAGTAGTTAGGTGGCTATTAATCTGTCCTATGCAAGTAGAAATCACTTGAGGCCAGGAAAAAAAATCACTATAAAACAATAAAATAAATAATTCTCAGAGCTCACAATATTTGGGAGAAAAATTACCACCATTTAGAAGGGTGATACATCAAAGAATAGTGAAAAAGAAGAAGAAAAACTTTCAGAAAATAAAAGCTCATAAAGAAAATCCTAAGGAACCTATATAAAACTACTAAAACAGATAATGAATTTAACAAGTACACAGGATATAAAATCATTATACAAAATCAATTGTATCCTATATACTAGCAACAACAATTAGAAATTTAGAAACTTTAAGTGCCACTTCAAATAACATCAAAATATGAAAGTGATATATTTTTTAATTTTGCAAAACTTGTATCCTGCCAACTATAAAACATTGCTGAAACAAGTTAAGAAGACTTAAATGAAAAGACATACCATGTTAATAAATGGGAAGATTTGATATTATTACAATGTCAATTGTTCCCAAATTGTTCCCTCCAAATTTATTCAACCAAGTCAAAATGACAATTTCAGCAGCTATTGTTGTACAAGTGGGCACACTGGTTCTATAATTTACATTGAGATGCAAAGGCCCTTAGTCATTACGGAAATGCAAGTTAAAACCACAATTAGGTACCACTATTCACCCACTAGAATGGCTAAAATTAAAGACACTGATAATACTAAGTACAGAAAGCATGTAAACTAGAATTCTCATACATTGCTGGTGGCAATGCAAAATGATATAGACACTTAAGAAAAGCATTTGGCAGTTTCTTGTGGAATTTCATACACTACCCAGTAATCCTACTCTGAGGTGGGATTTTATCCTGAAAACATAAAAACATGTCCACATGTTCTGTATAAGAATGTTCTTAGTAATTGTTTTCATAATAGCTAAAAACTATGTCAGATAGTCACATGTGAATGGATAAATAAATTGTAGAATATTCAGATAGGTGAATATTACTCAGTAATAAAAGGGGACAAACTACTTGGCCATGGATAACATGGATGAATCTCACAAGCATTATCTACCTGCTGTATTATTTCATTTATATGAACTTTTAGGAAATCCCAAACCATGGCGTAGAAAGCAGGTCAATATCTGCCAGAAGCCAGCAGCAGAAGAGGGTCAAGGGCAAAGGAACAAAAGGGGATGTTGTGGTGATCAAAGTGTTCTCTATTTTGCCCTGGCTGGCGTAGCTCAGTGGATTGAGAGCGGGCTGGGAACCAAAGTATCCCAGGTTCGATTCCCAGCCAGGGTACATTCCTGGGTTGCAGGCCATGACCCCCAGCAACCGCACATTGATGTTTCTCTCTCTCTCTCTGTCTCCCTCCCTTCCCTCTCTAAAAATAAATAAATAAAATCTTTAAAAAAAAAAAAAAAGTGTTCTCTATTTTGAAGGTAGTGGTGACTATACAACTTTACTGATGTATGCACTATATAATATACATATTTATTGTACTTCAATAAAACTGATTCTCAAAAATTAAGAAACTGCACAGTTGCCACTATAAATGGTGTTATAAACTAGGCTTATTATGGTGATCATTTTGATATGACAATTGACAATATAATCATTATATTGTGCACCTGAAACTAATATAATTAATGTTTTATGTCAACTATACCCCAATATTAAGAAAGGAACTTCATTAAAGGAATATGTGAATTAGAAAAAATCATTGATATGTCAGTAGAGATATAAGGAAAGTATGAAAAGAACCCATTACCTAGTTTCCAACATCCCCTGAGAGCACATCATGTAAAGTTTAGAACCCTATTTGAAAACATCCACAAGAACTGAGACATTTCAAGGCAATGAGGAAGGTGGGGCTATCCATTAAGTGGCACTGTGTCAATAGTCTAGCCATTTAGAAACACAGTAAGTTACACTCTTGCCTCAAATCATACATAAGAATAAATTTACCATAGATCAAATATGTAAAAAACTAACAGAAGAAAATTTAAATAGTCATATGACTTTGTGTAGAGTAAACTTTTATAAGAATGGCTCTATTGCTAGAAACAATAACAAAAAGATTAACACATATTTGGGACAAAGGTAAGTAAAATTAGAATTGACAGCATAAAAAAATTTAAAACATAGGTGAGACAAAAGATTAATATTCTTAAAAATAAAGAGTTATTAAGTAGCAATAGAAAAAGAGACAAACACTAATGGAAAAGAAATGGGCAAGATGTGAACAAGAAGTTCACAAAAAACAGTGCAATGGCTACTAGCCACCTGAAACAAAGTCAAACAATGCTGAGATATCTAAGCTCACCCACCTAATACAAGAATATCCTTGCCATAAGAACATGGCTGTAGCAGAACTATATACTTACATCTCTGGAAAGCATATTTTTATTAGTATCAAATGCATAAATTTCCATTATTTTTATTTTTAAACTTTATTTTAAATCTGATAGTTATATAAAGTTTTATTTATTTCAGAACTCTATGTATGGTAAAAAACTGTAATCATTCTCAATGTTCATCAATAGTAGAGGCTATGGATGCAGTCTGAAGCCATTCCATGTGAGGATGTAAACCAGTAATTATTGAGATAGAAAGGTGTCCATGGCAAATTGCTATATAAAATATGAATATATCTTCAGTGTAAGCCCATTTAAAAAATCTCTTCCTACTCATCTGTCTCTCCTCTCTACACACAGGTACATAGACACATACCAAAAAATATACACAGGTATGGAAAGTATACACCAAAAAAATAAATAAAATTTATCTGTGATTCGTAAAATTAAGGAAAATATATTTTATATTTGTCTATATTAACTAAATTGTCTAAGAAAAACACGCTCTGGCTGGTGTAGCTCAGTGGACTGAGTACTGGCCTGAGAACCAGAGGGTCACCAGTTAGATTTCCAGTCTGGGCACATGCCTGGGTTGTGGACCAGGTCCCCGCTGGAGCAATGCGTGAGGGCCAACCACACATTGGTGTTTGTCTCTCCCTCTCTTTGTCCCTCCTTTCTCCTCTCTCTAAAAATAAATAAATTCTTTTAAAAAAGAAATCTTTTAAAAAAAGGAAAATGATCATTTTTTAAAGAATTAGTTAAAATATAATTTCAAGTTGGGCAACAGAAAGTAAATTTCAAACTTTTCTAGATTTTAAAAGTGAGATTTAGCTAGTCTTCATAATCAATGTTTATATAAAATACAATCTACAATGATTGTATTTCAAGTAAATGGACTAAAATTCTAGGAAAATATCTTAAAGACTTCTCCCATGAAATGCTATTTAAGGATTTAATAAAGTGTTTTTCTGCTACCCTTACTCCTGGTGATTTATATTAGAATAATTTTATTCTCCAATAAAAGAGAACACAGTCTTAAGTTTCATTTCTCTGAAAATTGTTTTCTGCTAGGTCTAAAGAAAATAAAGTGGAACTATGGCTTCTGTCTCATTTGAGTAAAATAAATAATCTTGAGCCTTAAGCCTTCTCTGGTGTTCTCTTGATCTTCCCTGACCATGTCCAAGGAAGGAAGGTCTCATCTGCAAATTACTAAAAATAATCACCTGTGAGAAGTGACCTTGGATGAAGCAATATTAAATTGGCCACGGAATTTTTTTGAGGCATCACTGTTATTAACTCACAATTTTTTCATTTTATTCTGCCACCGATGCTTGGCAGGTTATAATTTTTCATTTTCTCACTTGGATGAAACTCAGTGAAGTAGAGATTATGGAGATCGTGGTAGAGAATCTTTACAAAGGGATTTCTCCCTTTGTAACTCTATAGTGTTAGGTTACAAAATGGGTCTCTATTTGAGACAACTTATCAACCAAAGATACACAGTTAGTCTATTAAAATAATAGTAATGACCTAAACCATTATTTAATTTTTTAAATGCTGCCTTCTGTATACAAAGTTGATATTAGGACCTACGCATACATTTAATATTTTCATTAGTAGAGATGGTTTGGGCTGGCTCTCCTTTTCACAACTTCATGTCTTCAATGTGATGGTTTGCTAGCGTTTAAGAAAACATCTGTGAAACAAAAGCACTTCTTCATTCAAGATGTCCAGTGATACAAATGGGAAATAAACTTGTACTACTATTAACAAATGAACAGATTATCTCAAAGAGACGGCACCTTTTTGGGTGTAGCCTCCCTCCCTTTTTGTCTCCATTAGAGGAGTCCCAATGCCAGCAGTCTGGTGATGTCCATTTATATTCACACTCCAGAATCTCCTTTCAGCATGCTAATTACTAAACAGACACTAAATTACTAAATAGGTACTAAATTTTTGATAGGTACTAAAGAAGTGTAAATTGGCATTCCCTTAAGTTAAAAAGGAAAGAAAATTCATTTTAAAATAAGGAATATTATAACAGAAGGTACAGCGAATCAGAGAACAAATGTGAATTTGGAAATAATTCCCTATAGCAGAAGATAATGTTTAGAGACCTAGAGAAAGACTAGTCTTCTCTAATGTGAGAAAACTAAGAAACGCCCACTTGAGTTACTAATTTCCTTAACTTATCGCGACTTGACCATTGGCATCCAATCGCAACTAAGGTAATGTCAAGTTGGAATAATCAAACTGAAAACACCTGCTTGCTGGGAAAACCATTAAGTTCTGCAACTTCCTTTAGTTTTTTAAGTGTGTCATCCTCATGTATCATCTTTGTATTCCTTAGAAGGAAAATTAAACTGTATACTTCACAGAGTCCTGGATCAAACTGTAGAATAAATTATTCTGCTCCCCTAAAGAAAACTAAGTAATACATTATTGCACAATAGAACATTATGATTGTCACATTATAATTTGGATATATATGGGACTTTTAACCGATCTCTTTTTTCCAAACACTGGCAAAATATGTAAATTGATGGAATAGCTGCATTTTTAAGAGTTTCCTATGAGTGTCTACAGTACATTCGAGTTGACCAAACAGATCATGCATTTTTGCAGCAACAGCTTAGAGTGACATTTTATTTTAACTGAACTTCCAAAATAATACACAGGAATGAGATTATGTATTACATTGAAGAAAATAGGGCAAATCTAAACTTTAAAAACAACAAATTGGCAAAAATGATAATATCAAATATATATCTTTTTTTTGCCGTTCACTTATTTATTTATTCATCCATTCATTTCCAAACAGTTACTGAACATATGCCAGGGAACTTGGTGAAGCACTGTGGGACATGTAGGGTCATTGGGCTTCTTCCCTAATGATGCTTATAGTTTATGCAATGGAGATCATCAAATACACATCTTTATTAATCTGTACCACATGCTGTGTGCATACCAACATTTTTTTTCAAAATATATGAATAATAAAATACCTTACTATATTGGGTTGACCAAAAAGTCCATTTTGATTTTTTCTGTACAAAGGGTCTAGCAGCATTTAGTTATCTTTAACTCCATTCAAACCAATTTTGTTCAATTGTATTGTAACAGCTGTCATATCAGCATGTATTTAAAAAAAAAGCTTATCAAAATTGGTGAATTTTTGTGTAGCCATTTTAACATTGAAAATGGAAAAATATGTATCATTTTCATCATATTATGCTTTATTATTTCTAGAAAGGTAAAAATGCAATGGAAATGCAAAAAAAATTATTTGTGCAGTGTAAAGAGAAGGTGCTGTGACTGACTAAATGTGTCAAAAGTGGCTTCTGAAGTTTTGTGCTGGAGATTTCTCTCTGGGTGATGCTCCATGGTCTGGTAGACCAGCTGAAATTGAGAGCGATCAAATTGAGACAATTGTTGAGGACCACCCTGCCTGGTCTCAGGAAGCTGTAACCCCTCCCCCCCCTTGACTTAGGCTGAGTGAAAGACCTCCAGACCAGGAACCAGTGAAAGAGACAAAACTTATTTCCCCAGCATGAACAGCAGTCAATGACGGGTAACAATTCTCTTGGATAGAGAATGAATCTAAGACAGACACGTTCACGAAGGAATGACAAGGACAAGACTTGTGGGGTTGTGGAAATAATGGGGTGATCAACATCAATCACCAATTTTGCCGGTGCCTGAGTCCTTGAAAAATCCAAGTCTCCCAGCTGCCTTTGTCTCCTCTGCCCAACTCAGGCCTGTTGGAAGTAACAGGGGCGGTACAGTCCAGACCAGAAACGGTGGACTCCTGGGGTAATCAGGCCTAAGACATAGAATATGAAAGATCCTGTGAAATCTGCTTTCTGGAGGATGCTCTTTAATTAGAATATGAAGTCACAAGCAGGAAACAGAAGTAAGCTTTAAGTTCTGTAGTCTTTTTAAATGATAAAACCCCAAAATCTCTCTGGCTTAGGATCCCAGTAGGAAATCTGCCAGCACCTTTCAAAAGCTAACTACTTGTAATTTGCAAACTGTATTGGTATTCAAGAATAAAACTCTGCTTGTGCAGGGGGACAAGGCGCTCCCCACAAGAGGGAGTGGCCATGGTGCCCTCCAGGAGAGAGGGTGGCCATTCTGGTGCTCCCCATGTGAGGAGTGGCCATTCTGTCCCAATTCCCCCACAGGACCTAGTTATCTCTGTGTATGTTTTTCTCGTGTTTTGATGAACCATCCACAGTGTTCCACGCTCACTGCAGGCAGGTGGGCACCCGTCAGACAATAATTGAAAACATTGTAACATGAGGGAGATAGCTGGCATACTCAAAATATCCAAACAATAAAGTCATTGGTGAAAATGAAAAATGTGTCTTTTATTTTATAGAAAAAAAAACTAAATGCCCTTTTCCAACCCAATAAATAATAAAGGCAAAACAAAAAATGCTAAAAAAATTTAATGGCATAGTTTCTGAGTGAATTTTTTGGAGTGACATTATGTTTTCCTGTTTTAACTACTAATTAATAGCAAATAGACTATAAGTCAGCACAGATATACTAAGATATTTATTTTTTCTACCAGCTACTGGAGTGAAAAATAAATAAATGGAAGTAGAGGACGGGATTGCTCCTTTCTTTATTTCTTAAAACTCTAAAGACACAACAAACACAATGCTCCAAAGACTAGAATCAACTCTACTGTTGTTCTACCAGGCAAAGCTCACTTAAAGTAAAAGGTAGAATAGTTTGTTTTTCCCTTCTATAAAAGCCAATAATACAGAAAAGTTAGCCCGGGTGTGATGTTCATTTAAGGCAACAGCATTTGGTGAAGATGGTACAGAGAAATCTACCATGAAAATTTGCTCTTTGAGAAATAATGTCAAGGTTCATTATATATTTTAAAAATTGTTGATCAGACTCTTCCAAAGACAAGTGTAAAATTGAAAGACCAAATAGTGTACAATGAATCATCTTAACATTAACTCCTGGAAAACATAAATGTTGTACATTTTATTAGAAGATATTTTTGAAGAGAGATTCTTTATATTCTAATAATATAAGAAAAATTCTGATTCAAAATTTAGAAATCTCTTTATTCCTATAAAACCATTAAATTTTAAAGGAAATTAATTTTGTTGTTTTTGTATTATAGCATGATTTAATAAAATGTTTACCACCTCCAATAGTTTCATTTCTATAAAATTGTACTCATTTTGAAACAGCCATTCCAGTATTAACTTAAATAAGCACAAATCTCTGATAAGTTGTTAAATTAACATTCCAAAAAACATTTTTGAAAGACCATAGATATTGTTAGGAAAACAGAGTTTGGACAACTATACTTTTTTTAATCAATAAAGCAAACTGAACCAAGTTCCAAAATTAAGTATTACTTTTTTCCTTAACATAAGTGTTAATTTTGGTAACTTTATTTTGTTGTTTTTATCATTGACTGAAATAATAAAAATGGAAAATATAAATAGTTAAGTTATGGTTAGGTTTCCTTAAGAAAAACTGATATCAAGTACTATTTGTAGCATCTGTCAAATCCTTATGTAAATGCAGAAATCTGGTTGATATTTTTGTACTGTTATGGTACTGCAGCATGCTACTTGGGGGATGTGGGTAGGAGGCCTGTACTACATGTTCACTGCCTTGCAATCTGATGGACTAAGCACTCAAATAGCTTCTTCCCATTTCTTTGGCTTCTGAATTGACCACTTCACACTTCTGGTACTGTCAATGTTCTATGAACATAAAAAATTACCAAAATATTTTTCATACCAAGTCTTTTACATGTGCCTCAGCAACGTGACAGTTAGAAAAGTTTAACATACATACCATTGAGCAATTAGAAAAATAATTATTCTCCCCAATTAACAATCTCCCCCATTCAAAATAGTAAAATGTAGTATATGTACATGCCAATAACAAATATTAGACATGAAAATGATTGACTAATGAAAAATATAGTTAAAAATAATTTGGAGTAATTTAATGACCATAAATACTTTATATCATAGTGTATCCATTTTAATAACTTATCACAATATATTTATTAAATGAATGTGATGCTTTTCAAGAAGTATTTCAGGTAATCAGGAAAGCAGAAAAATGTGCATTAAAAATAAAAAAAGAATCACAGGAAGTAAATTTGACATCAGTTATAACTATTATATCATATAATGAAACAAATATTAGCATTTAGGCCAATGCTCTCTAAGCACTGTACTTGAAATTATGAGCATGTGCACTTTGCAAATCAGACAGTGAATCTCAATTAACAGATGGCTGCTGTCCTGACATAGGAAAAGGAAAGAAAGAGAAACATTGCTTTTAAGCATGCATTAAATCATCTGTTCCAGTCCAGGGGAGAAACAGGAAACCCTCACTTGTATCTCTTTCTTCTTAACCTACAAAATGTAAAACTAAATGAAAATAAATAAATTAAACTCAACATGATCACAAAATATGTCTAATGTGAGTAATCTGTAATTCAAAAGTATAACTTTTTTTAAAACAAAAAGAGCAAATTAAAATTAAATTTTAAAAAAAATGAAAGAATAAAGATGTTAACAGAAATCAGTGAAAGAGAAAACAATAAAAGAATTCAATAAAAAATTATTCTTTGAAATAGCCAGGAAAAAAGATAAACTTCTGGCCAGACTGATTAAGGGGGGGAAAAGGGAAGACACAGAAACCAGAGATATGGCATCACTCCCAATGTTATATGAATTACAAAGATATTAAAAGAATATCATAAAAAACTTCATGCCAAGAAATTCTACAATTCAGATGAAATTGAAAACAAATACCTTCAAAGATGCATACTGTCAAAGCTCATTCAAGAAGATTTAGCCAGTCATAACCTCTATCTTCTAGAGAAATATAATTTGTAACTAAAACCCTTCCCACAAATAAAAATCTAGACCCAAATGACTTCACTGGAAAATTCTGTTAAGTACTTAAGGAAAAAATAATTTCAACACTGCATAAAATCTTTCAGAAAAATAAGGAGGAGGGGATATTTCCCACTCAGTCTACAAATCTATTATCACCCTACTACCATGATACTGCAAAATAAGGACATTTAAGGCCAAAACACCTCATGTAAATAATACAAAAATTCAAGACAAAATTTTGACCAATAAAATCTAACAACATATAGTGATCAAATGGGATTTATCTGTTTATCCCAAGAATTCAAGTTTGACTTAACATTCAAACAGCAATTAATATAATTCACCATTTTAACAGATTCAAAAAGAAAAATAATGACCACTTCAATGGATGCAGAAAAATCATTTAACAAAATCCCTTATGCAATCATGATAAAAATTCTCAGCACACTAGGAATAGAAGGCAACTTCTTCACAGTGATAAAGGGCATTTACCAAAACCCTCAACTTAACATTATACTTGTTAGTGAAAGAATGATGTTTTCCTCCTAAGATCAGAAAAAACAAAATTATTCTGGAGGTTCTAGCTAGAGCAGTTGTGTGTGTATGAGTATGTGTTTGGGAGTGGCGGGACGAGAAGTAAGTAGTAAAAGCCATTCATATTGAGAACAAAGAACTAAAACTGTCTTTGTAAATAATCTTACACGATCATCTACACAAGTAATGCAATGAAATTTACAAAAAAGTTATTAGAAAGAAATGATCTTGGATCATAGCAATGTTGTAGACCCAAGATCAATAAACAGTGCATAAGAAATTATAATTCTATATACTAGCAAAGAATCATCAGACATTCAAATTAAGAAAAAATGTCACTTAAAATCACATAAAATATTAAATATTTAGGAGTAATCTGAGAAAAAATATTAAAAAATTGTGATGTGAAAACTACAAACATTGCTAAAAGAAATTAAAGGGCACACAATATGTATATAGAGAGGCATGGCTTATTCATAGGTCAGAAGATGCAACAGTGTTAACATATTTTTCCCAACTTAATATATAGATTCAACATATCCCAAACAAAATCACAGCAGCATTTTTACAGAAATTTAAAAGCTGATTCTAAAATTCAGGGAGAAAGGCAAAGGGCCTACAATAGCCAAAAGAACTTCAAAAAAGAACAAAGTTGTTAGGCCACTATGCTGTATACCTGGAACTAACATATAATAATATTAAATGTCAACTGTAATTTACAAAAACAAAAAATAATAATATAAATAAGTAAAGTAAAATACAAAAAAGAACAAAGCTTTAGGGCTAATTCTACCTGGTTCAAAGACATTATATAGCTAATAATCAAGAAAGTATAGTGGTAGTTCAGAGATAGGTAAATAGATCAATGGAATAAAACAGTAACTCTTAAAAAGAGACCCACACATATGTGAACAATTGATTTATTTTACAAAGGAAAAAAGGCAATTCAGTGGAGAAAAGATAGTGTTTTCAACAAATTATACTAGAACAATTAAAAATCAATATGCAAACAAAAGAAAATTGATCCATGCCTTAATCTATATATAAAAATTACTCATAATGGAACAGACCTAAATTAAAACCTAAAAACTATAAAACTTTTACAATAATACATGAAAGAAAACCTTTGTACCACTAGTTTTAGACAAAACCTTCTTAGTTATGGTACCAGAAAAAGCATAATTCCTTAAAAGAACAATGTGACAAATTGGATTCCATCAATATTGAAAACTTCTAATATTTAGAAGATACCCTTTAAGAATGAAAAGACAAGCCACAGACTAGGAAAGTATGTTTGCAAATCACATACCTGATAAAGAATTTGTATCTCAAGTGTATAAAAAACCTCAAGTCCCATAGTGTAAAGAACTCTGAATACTCAACAGAAGCCCACTTAAAAATTTGGCAAAAGATGTAAACAAACACTTTATCAAAGAATATACATGGATGGCAACATGCATATAAAAAAGTGTTCAACATCATTAGTCATTAAAGAAATGAACACTCAACCACAAATATATACTACTGCACCCCTGCATAAATTAAATGCACAAAATTAAAAAGTCTGACCACAAAGAATGTTGAAGACATGGAAGTCTCACATACAATGCTGATTGGAATGTAATCAGAATTAGTTTGGGGTTTCTTAAAAAGTTAAACGTATACCTACCATCCAATCCAGCCACTCCACTTTTAGATATTTCCTCAAGATAAATGAAAGCATTGGTCCACAGACTGTCTTACATATGAATGTTCACAGCAGCTTTATTTGTGTGAGCTAAAAACTAGAAAATCTGAAACGGTTATCAACAGAAGAATAAACAAATTGTAGCTTATTCATACAATTGAATGCTGTACAACCAAAAACAGAAATAAACTATTATTGCACTTTCAGCATGGATGAATCTCAAAACTATACTTAAAAAAGCAAAAATAATTAATATATACTATGTGATTCCATTTACATAAAACTGTGGAAAATAAAATTTAATAAAAATGACAGAATGCAGATCAGTGGTTTCCTAGGAACTGAGGACAGGGGCCAGAGCAGAAGGGAGGGATTAAAAAGAGGCATGAGGAAATTTCTGGAGATGATGAATATATTCACTATATTGTGGTGAAGGGTTTGTGTGTACATACATATGTCAGAACTTCAAAAACTGTACACCTTAAATATCTGTTCTTTATCATGTCAATTGAACCTCATTAAAACTATCAAAAATAGAAAAAATAAAGCTTCCAAAATGTTAGGATTCACTGATTTTTACTTGAATTATGTAACATGTTTAGACTGAAAATATTTAGTTTTATTCCAAAGACACCATTCCTTGAATTCATCTTCCAGTTTTTGTCACTAGACTATAGCACCAAAAAGTGTTAGACCTAAATGTATTGTCACATTTGAGTCAGTCCTCTAATGTTCAAAATGATCACAAGCAATCAGCCAGAAATGAGACTAAAATTTATTCACTGAAAAATAGTGTTACATCTGTACCATGTAATAAGGTACTTAAAGGATTAATAATTCTGACCTTGAGTATTGAATAGATAGCAGCATAAATATATAGATGACCAAGTAATCCTGTCCTTTACCAAATTCTAATGTGCATGTGTGTGCACACACACATGTATGTTAACAATATTATCTATAAAATAAGGTGGCATCAATGAATACATACCTTCATCATTAGGAGAGAATTCACTGTCTTACATTCTAGGCAAACAGAAAATTAATGCATACAGTTTATGATCATGCAAGTAGCCAAGAAGTGAGTCAAAAACATCATCAGCACCTAATGTCAACACAGAGAGAGCCAAGTTGCTAATGGAAGTTACATCTTCTCTTTGGCCTATTCAGCTCTTCGAGAAGCCTCCAATGTTTTCATAGTACATCAGATGGGGAAATTTCAGGGTTGGGATAGTATATGCATAGACTGAGTTGGGAAATACTAAGGGAGGCCTAATGAGCTCATGGAACAAATCAAAGCAGCTGGCCTGCCGACTGTTCATTAACCAACTTAGAAGGGCCAGAGGTGCCCCACCTACAACAGCTACTAAACCAAAAGAAAGCATCACTGGAGTTCAAGAGCATAAACATCATTCAATCAGAAAATTTCAGAGCTGGAAAGACTCTAAGAGGTCATATAGTTCAGTGCCCACAAATCCATTGGCTACTGCTGCATTTCAGCAATTCTACAAACTTCTTGAAATTATAAACACAGTTTTGTGTATACTGGGATAAGAACCACTGATCCAGTTCAGTCGTTTCATTTAACTATGGGGAAACAGTTCCACTGAAACGGAATCACTGATCACTGGTACTACATTGGAGAGAATTTCTTGATTCCCATCTATTTGTTTTTCTTATCCAAACAAGTTGTCTCCTATTAAATACTATAAATCTTAACTTCAGCAGAAAAGACAGGGATCCCTAATCCCTACTTCTCTAAAAGATTCACTATCCCTTGTGTAATAATCACTCAAGAAGCTCTCTATGAGTCCATTTATACTACCCTTCCTTGTCAAGGTGCCAAATATAACCTAACCTGTGTGACATATGTGTTCTGGCAGCCCTTGCAACTGATACAAGTACTTGTGCCCTAGTGGTATCTGGGAAACCAAAAGTAGTCTGCCAGAACACTCAAGGGAGTAATTAGAGGAATATCTAAAAGGTTTTGAGAATATAAGTGTTCAAGGATAGGGCTAGGTCATTACCCATAGTGCGTTATATGTAGTTGCCACAGAGCAAATGTTTGTTGAACTGAATTGAATTGAACAAAGCGTCTAACAAATGGTCACCCTGCCCATTCCCAAAGGAAGAAGAGTTCTTGCTCAAGAAGTGCCTCCCTTGTCAATGCACTAGTGCTATTCTTAAAAATAAATAAATAAATAACTTTCCTTCAGCAACTCCACATTAAATGATCAGTCTTTCAGTTATTCCAAAACAGTTCTGAATTTACAAATAGATGCAAAAATGTTTTTATGTTCAATAAATTAACAAGACTTTCAGTGTTGCTGTTATAAAAATAGTATCTCTCCAATAAGATATTTTGGCTAATAATTAAACATCTCTCATCAAAATTGTAACACCATTAAATTCAATTTCAAGTGGTTTAACTGTGGTCTTTGGGGTCTAATATATTGCTGACCAGGGCAAGATGCCACTGGATCAAATGTCTACAAAGTAACTTCTCCCTGTCAAATCTAAAGAAAGTATTTCTCCTGCAAACCCTTTTTCTTTTCCTGTGTTAACTATTGTGATTAGCAGCATTGTAATTTATCTAGTCCCCCAAACCAAAAAGTTTACTAAATTTTCCTCCCCCTCATCTGAAACATCTACTAAATACTGACAACATCCAATCATATATAGTATATATTATAAACACCAAAAAATCATGCATTCCTTTTTTCCATGTCCATTACCTTACAACAGCCCCTCATCACCCTGAGCTGGAACTCAGTTCTTCTATCTTTAATTTCTCCCATTCTAATTTTTTCTTCATATAAATCAGAATGAACTTTCTAAAAAGTAAATCTGGTAATTTCTCATTCTTGCTTTAAACCTATCAGGGTCTTCCCACTGCATTCAAGTAAACTCAGATTGTCACCTTAAACTGTAAAGCGCTGGGTAACCAAATCTTCTCCTTTCCATTCTCATCTCCAGCAACCCATAACATCTCCCATCGGTTCTCTAAAATGCCTGCCCAGAAATCTTCTCAAGGACCCTCAGGACACTCTTTTTTAATTCACTTAACTTCTAGCAAACACTATACCCACTCCATAAAACACTCTGATTCTTTTTCACTCTTGTTTAGAAGGCACCTTTCCTCCAAAATTGATGAAAGGCTGTACAAAACCTTCCATGCCTGCCACGTAAGAAGTTAATTGTTTGCGATCCAAAAATCAACCTTGCCTATATCTCTATCATAGTACTTTTAAGACAGTATGTTATAATTTGTTTAGGTGTTCATCTCTGACAACATTTCTTTTAAGAGCATAGACTACACCAAAAACTATTTTTGCCCTTAGAACCTAACACACAAGTATAAATGTTTGCTAAGGAATTAAGTGAATCAATGAACAAGGAATAGGGAAGAACTAGGATCACTTTTCTGTTGTATATGTAATTTGCTCAATCACGTGAAATCATTTTCCTTTTTTTGCATTCTAGGACTTGCAGTGTATATTTGTTACTACTTACCCTAGATCCAGTTAAATAAAACTCATTGTTTGCTAGGGTGGCCATAACAACACACACACACACACACACACACAGACTGGGTGGCTTAAAAACAACATGAATTAGTTTCTCATAGTTTTGGAGGCTACAAAGCTGAGATCAAGGAAATACAAGGACTGATTCTTTCTGAGGGGTGTGGGGTGTGGGGAAGAATGCCTTCTTCACTGATCTCTGTCTTCACACGGTCTTCCCTCTGCCCATCTCGCTGTCCAAATGTCCTCTTTTGAAAAGGATACCAGTGATATTGGATTAGGGTCCACACTACTGACCCGATTTTAATCTAATCAACTTTCTAAAAACCCACTTTCCAAATAAGGTCTGTGGCACTAGGGGTTAAGTCTTGAATGTGAATATTTTGGGGGACACAATTCAGCCTATAACACCTATGCTCACTTACATCAAGAAGTTTGGCTATGGTTATGTTTTTTAGCCTTTTCGGCATGTTTCTAAATAATGAGCCAGATGTTTCAGAATATTTTCTATTACCTTATATTATGAAAAAGTCCCTGAGGTCTCTAACTGGTTTTGAAGCCCAATTATTACATCAAAATCAGCACTAGAGCTGAAGGAAGAACAAGTGGACTGAAATTAGTCCTGGCTGGGCCTGAATTTGCCCTGGACATAGGGCTTAAATAATCTGTGCCTCAACACTCTACCTGGAAAAGAGTGGTTGAACTGAATCTTTCCGTTAGTCCACACACCTCAAGATTCATTCTACCTTTTCTTTTTATGCCAGACAGTTGGCACTGCTGGATGTGACCTAGAAACAACACAACAACACTTATTTAATTGGAGAGATTAATATAAATTCAGTTGAGCTTAGAAATGTTTGCACAGCTAAAGACCATGAACTTCCAGACTTAGCCAAATTTTATCAGTTCTCTAAGACAGCCTGTTTTTGAAAATGGAAACGCACACAGATGCTGCTTTCAGCACATACACAAAAATACCTATGACAGGTAACCCTCATGGCAGTGCCTTATGCTACTCCAAACTGATTTTCATCACAGTTGACTATTTCAGCAATCTTTGTTTTCTCAAAAATTATTCCTAGAAAAGTAGAATCTATCACACAATAGGTTATAAGATTTAAATTATATGTTAATTTATTACAATTCACTTGCATTCCATGAGAAAATTCAAAGCATCTAATTGTACTTAGTAAATGGTGTCCAGGTACTCTAACTTGTAAATTTAAAAAAGAAACACAATACTATAGCTATATTTTAAACACACCAAGTAACAACAGAATCAAAATCATGATATGCTCTTTAGTGATATGAAAGAATAAAGATGCACTTGAAAAGAATTAATTTATAAATGTGTTTTAAATTAATATAAATATGTGTTATAAGTTAATTTATAAATGTGTTTCTATAAATTTGATACAAAACAATGATCAAAAGTTTTGGGAAAAATGGGATGAATGAGAATGACTCATTAACATTTCTTCTGAGATATAATCAAGTAGTATTTTTACAGGAAACCATAGGATGTGTTAGGACAATTGGAGCAACACGAGTGCTAGAAGGAAAAATGAACTAATATTTTAGAAGATAGTTTAGGATACAACAAATTCCTTAGAGGGGACATCTATATCAAACTACAGACTGAGACTAATTCCTGAAGACAAAAGCTATATATTAAACTGACATTAATTTATTTAAACATATAATAGATGTTGGAGAACAAGTCAGCTGACATTAAAAAGCAACTGTCTTAATATCCAACATGGGACAATGATAATAATGATAAATTATTTAAAGAATATTACCAATATGAACTTTTAAGAAGAGTATAAAATTTGTGTTTGGTTTTTATTTTAACTATGTTAATGAACAACTTGTATTGACTACTCAAATTTTCTAATATTTACAAATTTTGCTTGGATTGCAGTTGCTCTTTATAGTCAAAAGGGGCTGATGGCTATTAAATCACAGCCTTACAGTTATGAGGTTCAGTAATTGATATAATGGTGAAAATGACAGAGAGTTGACAAATGAACACCATAAATACTATGCAGGTTACCATGATTTGAGATTCATAATGAACTTTCTCAGAGTATACTGATAAACTGACATTGATAAATTAATTCCTCCATTTAGACAATACTCCATTCTACAAGTTACTACTTATGAGATACTGTGTCTCAAAGTTCTTACATGGTTGGTTCACTTCTTACGGCCAAGTGCTCCCACAGAATGGTTTACTCATTGTTGCTGGAAATAGGTCTGGTAAATATAAATATTTTATGTACCAGTTAAATACTTTTTAAAATTAACTTGAGAGAGAGACATCAATATGTTGTTCCACTTATCGATGCATGCATTGGTTGATTATTTATTGTATGTCCTCTGAACAGAGATCAAACTCACAGATTTGACGTACTGGGGTGACACTCTAACCAACTGATCTACCTTGCCAGGGCCTACCTATAAAATACTTTTAGAGTGTCTTTCTCCTTTTCTTTCTATATTGAAACCAGCATTGCAAATTTTAATTAAGATTTGAGGTAGAACTAAATATTTTATGTGTAAGTCTAAAGTATAAAGAGATCAACTGGCCAGCTTATTTTGTTAATCATGAAATAAAAACCCACCAAATCCCACTTCGCACAGTAAGATGCCCAAACAAAAGCTCTGAAAGGCACGTTCTCTGAATGGAAAGGCTCTTCTAACCTGAGAGACAGGAGCTGACAGTCTCCTTTATCTACTTAATTCTGTTCATTACCTAAGCTTTCCTTCCCCTACTCTCACCACACATTTTGAAAACTAAAGGCTGCTCCTGTTCTGTAAAGTTGCAACCAGGTGCTCTTGCCTTTTTTAAAAAAGGTCATCATTAAAATATAATTCACATACAATACAAGCCACTCAGTTGAAGTATATTAGTCAATGGTAATTATTATGTTCATAGCATTGTGCAATAATCATCACATTTAATTTTGGAACACTTTTATCCTTCCAAAGAGAAGCCTGTACTCATTAGCAGTTATTCCATGTCTCCCCTCCCCCAGCCCTAGGAAGCCAATAATCTCCCTGTCTCTGTAGATTTACCAATTTGGGACACTTCCTACAAATGGAATCACAGATTGTAGTCATGTGTCATTCAACAATGGCGATACATTCTGAGAAATGCATCATTTGGCAATCAATTCCTTCATCGTGTGAACGTCATAGAGTGAACTTAAACAAACCCACAAGTGCATGTATATGGAATCGCTTATTGCTCCTAGGCTACAAACCTGTACAGACTGGTATTGTACTTAGGCACCTGTAACCAAACGGTATGCATTTGTATGTCTCAATATATCTAAACATAGAAAAAGTACTGTAAGAATAGGGTCTAAAAGGTAAGCAATGTTATACCTGGATACAGCACTTGCTATAAATGGATGGTGCAAGACTGAAAACTGCTCTGGGTAAGGCAGTGAGTGGTGAGTGAATGTGAAGGCCTGGGACATTACTGTGCATTGCTGTAGGTCTCATAAGCATTAAACACTTAGGCTACACTATATTTATTTTAGAATTTTCTTTCTTCAATAACATTCACTTTAACTTTCTCGCTTTATAAACTAATTGTTTTTAAACTTTCAACTCTTATAGTAACACTTAGCTTAAGACAAACACATTGTACAGCTCAGCTCTGCAAAAATATTTTCTTTCTTTATGTCCTATAAAGTTTTTGTCTAAAAGCTTATGTCTATAAGCTTTTATCAAGTGTTATATAATGTACATAATTATACCACTATTCTTTTACACAACTGGCAACATAGTAATTTTGTTTACCACAGCATCGCCACAAACACGTGGGCAAGGGTCCTGTTACTAGGCAATAGGAATTTTACAACATTGTGTCACTAGGTAATAGGAATTTTTCAGCTCCATTATAATTTTAAGAGACCCTGTCACCATGTGGTCTACCACTGACTGAAAGGTCATTAAGTCATACATGACTATCTGATCCTTCATGACTGGCTTCCTTGACTTATCATCATGTTTTCAAGGTTCATCCATGTAGTAGAATGTATCAGTACTCCATTCTTTCTTGTTGCCAAATAATATACAGTTGCATAGATACACCACATTTATTGTTCCATTCATCAGTTGATGGACAATTAGTTTGTTTCCACTTTCAGGCTGTATTCAATAATGCTGTTATGAACATTCATGTACAAGTCTTTGTGTGGGCAAACATGTGTTTCATTTCTCTTGCATATGTAGCTAATAGTGGAATTTCTGAGTCATGTAGAAAGTCTATGTTTAACAATTTAAAGAACTGACAAACTGCCTTTCCAAAATAGCAGCACCAGTTTATATTTTCTTCATCAACACAAGGGTTGCAATTTCCCTCCACCCATACCAATATACACTACTATCTGACTTGTTAACTACAGTCACCCCGGTGGGTGTAAAATGGTGTGTTGTTAGGATGTTGATTTGCATTTTCTTTATATGTAATAATATCAAGTATCTTTTCATGTGCTTATTGCCCATTTGTATATTTTCTTTAGAGAAATCTCTATTCAGACTCTTCGCCCATATTTAATTGGGTTATTTCTCATTTTAGTATTCAGTTGTAAGTTCTTTATTTCTAGTTCTTTGAAATCAATTTGCATTACTGAAAGTTTTAGCTACTTACAGTGGACATCAAATATTTTTTCAGTATTAACACCTCTTCCCCCATTCTCTGAGAAAGCCAGCACTCAAAACCCATGCACATCTGAGTAACTCACTTTTCCTATGAGGTCCCAGCCAGCACTGCCACCCACTTATGCTCAAACTTGGCCATAGTCATTAATTCCTGTGATCTAAGGTGGGCCAGTAAGAAGGATTTTTTTCTGATATTTTTTTAAACAGACACAGGGGACAGGAGAGAGTGTTGCAGAAGATCCCTTTTCTTCCTGTTCCTGAAGCTCAGAGGATGGAAACTGGGAGGCTGCTAGTGGCCATGTCTCTGACCAGGTAGATGACATCAGCCTATAATAGGTAGGAACACAGGCGACTCAAAGGAGAAGCACAGTAGCAGGTACAAAGTCCTGTCATCACCTGTGTCATTCAGGGGACATCCTATGACTCCTTTTCCAGTTTGTTCATACGAGCTAAAAACAATTCTCCCTTTTGCCTAAACATAAGTCATTTGCAACCAACATAGTTCTTGTTAACACATCACTTGATTATTTTAACTTTCAGGCTTTAATGCAATGATTATTTTTAATGTCCATAACCTCAGAGAATCTGCTAAGTGTTCATGGAATTCAAAGAAGAAGAATACACAGGCTTTGCTTTCATAGAACTTGATGTCTAGAAAGGTAGATTAAATCCACAAAGTTAGAATAATCTTCAGTCACATGAGCTATACAAGAAAAACTGTAATTAAAAGAAGTAATCGGCCCTGGCTGGTGTGGCTCAGTGGATTGAGCACAGGCCTGTAAACCAAAAGGTTGCCAGTTCAATTCCCAGTCATGGCACATGCCTGGGTTGCAGGCCAGGTCCCCAGTAGGGGGCACATGGAAGGCAACCACACACTGTTGTTTCTCTCCCGTTCTTTCTCCCTCCCTTACCTCTCTCTAAAAATAAACAAACAAAATCTTAAAACAAAAACAAGAAGTAATAATTATATTGAGGGAATTGGGATAGTTTTTCTGAAAGAGCTGGATTAGATTTCTGAGTAGTCATGTGTGGGGAGCATTCCATGTCCAATGGAAAGAATGAATAAATGCACTACATTTGGAGAGCATGTAGTATTTTTATTTTTCAACAACAGTAATGCTACATTTGGCTGTAGGCAGCTAAGATGTCTAGACTGGAATAGGATAGTCACAGCTACAATGTGGAACTTCAAATGTGAAAATAAATCAGCTGTATTTGATTTAGTGAACATGAGGTGAGATTATTGTATTTTTTTAGTGTAGATACGCCATATCTAAATGCATTTTGGGTTTATTTTTGCAGTAGTGAATCACCTGGATTTATATAAAGAGTCAATGTTTAGAGTTATCAGTTTAGAAGATAACAAAATGATTAAGTTTAGGAGTGACAATGACCTGAAATACATCTGTGAGAGTGGAATGGAAGTGGACATGAATGTCAGGTAATAAGGGTATGTTGGGAGAAGAAGTCAGAAGTTTCCAATGTAAGTGATTAGTTTGATGGTAATGCTAATAACCATTGACATTAGAAATCTTATCAACCTCTAGCTTTTAACACCCAAGCCACATACCTCTTATACATTCCTGTAAGTAAAAGACTAAACTATGTCTTAATGCAGGGTTTGTTTGTTTTTTTTATTTTCATCACTGTAATCAGAAGGCCACATAATTTAGAATCAGCTAGATCTGGTTTTAAATTTAAACTGTGCTGTTTCATAATTATGAGACTTAGATAAGATACTTAACCTTTAAAATCTCATTTTTGTCATCTTTAATATGAATATAATAGGATTAACCTCTTATGGTGCTCCTGAGAATTAGGTGAGATAATGTATGCAAAGCAACTGAGAGAGTGCCTGGGATAGCAAGAAATCAGTAAATGATTCTGTGTTACAGGCACTGATGTTCTGCATAAGTCTCTACAAATCTGTGGAGACAATCTGACTCTACAAGTCAATCCTTACTAAGGATGCAATATTTAAAAAGCACCTTCCTACCCAAAGAGAAGAGACTGTTCTCAATTTCATAGCTAAGGTATCTGGGTTAAACTGTTAGTCTATCTCATTACAATCTCATGGCATTCGCCAAACTTCAGTCATATTTATTTTGACTTGTTTCCTACCTTCATTTTTTAAAAATTTTATCATTGTTCAGGTACAGTTGTCTGCATTTCCCCACCACCACCCTCGCACCCCAGCCATCCCCGCCTCCCTCCCCTGACCCTACCCCATCTTGGTTTTGTCCGTGTGCTCTTTATAGTTGTTCCCAAAGACTCTTCCCTCTTTTCCCCTCATTATCTCCTCCCAATTCCCCTGTGGTTACTGTCAGCTTACCTTCAATTTTGATCCACATCTGCCTTTGTATCCAAACTCTATGCTAAACTAGCCTACTAAGCAATAGGCTCTCACATCCTGTTTAGCTCCTGCCATTCATACCCATAAAAACCCAACCTCTTCCTTTGAGCCTACTCCTCATACATCTGCAATCTACATGGATCACATAAAATCTCTCTGCAATCATCTACTTGACTTTGCTCATTAATAGCCTTGTAAACACATGATATCATTGCCTACCTGTAAGATTTCAGCTTTCCCCGCCTTAACTCATTATCATCCTTGTTTGTGACATTGGTATGGATAGAGTCTGCATTTACTGCCACAGTATGCCTGCCACCTGGATGCTGGCCAGCCATTTCTCCACCCTACTGAAGGTTACTGACTAAACAGCATCTGAATAGACGAAAAATTTTTACATCAACTTTTACCTTAAATTCTGTACCATTAAACTCAAAATTGTGGTCAACTGCTTTCTGACAAATATCAAAACAATTCACTTAGGAAAGGAGAGTCTCTCAACAAATGGTGCTGGGACAATGGGATATCCACATGCAGAGAGTGAAGGTAAATAGCCTTACCTTACAAAACTTACAAAAATTAAAGTTGATCAGAGGCCTAAATGTAAGAACTGAAACTACAGACCTCTTAGAAAAAAATATATGAAGAAATCTTTATGGCTGTAGGCTCTGCAGTGATTTTCTGAAATATGGTACTATGCACAAAGAAGATAAATTATATTACCTCAAAGTTTGAAAGTGTGCTACAAATTACACTATTGTATAGTCAATTAACTGCTGCATAGAAGGAGGAGGAAAGGGAAATATTAGTTTTATCAGACTGTAAAGAGTATTTTAAATTATTTCATAGAAAAGAAAAAGATCTCCAAGTATCATTTGTTTTCCTGTTCCTCGTAATATTGTTTTCTCCAACATTCTTAAGTGGGTAGGTTCGGATTTTGCACATAGTTTGGGCAAAAGTTAAGGCTGTGTGCAACTGTTAATGAATTTTTAGACTGATATGAAAAAGAAAAGGATGATTATAATAACTATTTAGGTATTCAGTATTCCATGATCAAAACAGTGTTACTGAATATAAATTTCAGCTTTTCTTATAAGTTTATTATTTCCTTCCTTGCATGATACTGAACTCCACTGTGACTGTTGGAAGGATCCATCATATGTGTATCATACACACAGGATATCAAGGAACACAGGCTCAAATGGCCAGTGAGACAACATAAATGAGTTGGAAATGAGGTGATCTAGGAAGTGTCTACTCTTGAAGTGGACAGCTGCTATGCTGCTATCCAGCCAATTGTTCTGTTGAGGGAAGGCCAATGAGTGTTGTTAAACCATGTGGTTAGATTCTCTTAATGAAAAAAATTCCAGCAAGCCAGGGTCATACATGAGGCCTCCTGATTTATAAATGGGAGCTACCAACTCAAATATTTTGCAAACATTGTAGTGGCCAATCAGAGCAAGCCCACAGGTAAAACTTTACCTGCTAATTTATATTCTTTGTAGATATGTTCAACAAGTATTCACTGAATGAATGCTAATATACAGAACTACAGATTTGCTGGTAAAATCATAGTTTTTCTATTAATTACATCCAAATTGTAGAGATCGCTTTCTCCAGAACAAAATATTGGCCTCAGTCCAACAAAATGCTATTTAAAATTTTAACATTAACTTCAAGAATCATTCTTCTATTAATAAGAAGTATAGGCAAATGTAATTCCAAAACTGACCTCTAAAGGGGCTAGTCAAATGGATAATCCATTCTCATAGATGCCTTCTCATATGATATTAAAAGGTATCACACAGCCAGTATTTATGGGCATTCTCATTTATTTCTTGTTACTTAAATGTTTAAACTGCTCAATTAAATTTCCCCATGAAGGTATGCTTATTACTTCCTTCTTTGAATTTCTACAGCCCTTATTTTTTGTTTGTTGTTTAATCACATTTCCAGGCTTCAAAGAGCTTCTTGACTAACAGAAGTGAAAGATCTAAAAGTGGAGCTACAGACAGAACAACAAGCTTGTTATTAGGTGATCTGGACAAATTCAAATTCCTTAATTGTGGGGTCTTGGAAAGGGGGAATAAATGGCCTTCTATGTGCTACAGCAAGAACTCTTCAGCAGTAGTCAATTGAGGGAGGGTAACAAAAGGAGGAAACCAGGATTTAGTTGTCCAGGCAACTCTCAACTGGCAGCCAGTGTCAAAAGAAGGAGATAGTGATGAGAACCAGAAGAACAGTACTGATAGAATCTACTGTGAATAGGTATTGGGAGAAAGAGAAAGAATAAAAATGGATACCAAGATACATGGGTAAAAGATATTCTATCATGGAAATATCTACTTAAAATATAATTGAGTGCTCAAAGCAAAGAATAATAATTAAATATAATTATATTTATATTATATAAATAATTCTCTTATTATTATATTTTATTACTACTATTTGCTTTAAGCACTCAATAATAATTGTTTAATAATTATTATTAAATATATATTTATATTTATATAAATAAAAATAAATATAATACTATTTACTCATGATAATGAATAAACTTTCTCATGGAATCTCTCCAATACTGAAAAACATAAATAAATATTGGTCCTCCATCTGAATCAATGATGTAACAGTTTCTGAAGCATTCTTACTTAAAGTATTTGATCATGTCTCCCAAGTCTGGAATTCTTGCACCTGATTGCTTCTACTCCATCTAAATGATAGGAAGCCTACCATTACTTCATAATACATCCTAAATAAAAGCTCCTCTATTAAAGTATTCCTTGATTAATATAATCATTTATTCCAGGCTTGGGCAAACTACAGTCATGACCTGCTTCTTGTTTTATTGGAATGTGGCCATCCATTTAGGTATGGTCTATGGCCACTTTCATGATACCACGGCAGAGCTGTGTAGTTATAACAGAGACTGTATGGCCCAAATAAATACGTATTTACTATATGGCCCTTATGGACAAAGGTCCCAATACCAGACTAATTCCTTTTAACCCCTACTCTTCATTTCTCTCTTCTTAACTTACATTGTAAAATTCTTAAGGATAGGGAATCAACTTTATAAGCAACACACAGAACTTTGCAATTTTTCAGGTCTTAAGAAAAATCTGTTAAATCAGATTAAGCACAATTTCTAAATGCCAAAGAGTTAAAACCATTGCAAACATGAACTAAAATGAGCTCTACAATTGTGACATAATAAGAAGCACTGCTTCCATCAGGTTAGACTACAATACCTCCCTAACTTTTGGTTAGGCTATGGATACTTTATTAACTTTTGTCTGCAGTTCAAAGAATGTTAGAGCCGGAAGAGGGTTTAGAGGTCATCAAACCCAAATTACTCTGTTTCAGATGAAAACAGTAGGGGCCAGGAAGGCTAAATGATTAGACAAAGATAAAATAAATGGTACTGTTAACACAAAGACTAACAGCCATGAACGTAAGAGATAATGGAACCAGGTCCATCAGCTGGCTTCCAGAGATACGACCCCTTCCTCAAGTTGCATGGCAAGCAAAATTGTGCACAAGTGCATGGAAACATCTTCCTGGGAAGAGTGTCATTTTCTCATCAGAATCAAAAGGAGTTCATAATCCCAAAATGATTAAAGAGAAACAAAACTGAGAAAAGACTCTTTCTGGGGAATCACTAATTCTCCATCTAGTATATAACATACCCATGGCTGGTGCACAGGTTACTGTCTCCATATTCTTCATTATATCCAAGGCAGAAGCTATACATATTCTGCCAGTGCAAAGAACCACTGTGAAAAGCTCTTCAAGCAATCCAGGAATCCTATTTATTTTCCCCTAGGGATCCTTCAGTGCATATAAGTGATTCTGCAGTGCTTATCAAATCAATCAAACCAAGATCATGTGTATGTGCTGTAGGGGGATGTTAATGTGCATTGAAAAAGTTGCATATTTCCTGTTCCTAATATTTCAAGGAGATTATGTTCTGCAAGTGAAGAAAAATAATGTAATGATAGACATCAAATAAATTATTGGTGATACATCTTATTTTTTATAAAACTCAGTTATTATATTTATATATAAATAAAATGTTAAAGTATATTTATTGGTAATTACCCATGAATACTACCACTGAATATCTTTTCAACTGATGCTTAATGCACATTTAGTACATATATTTAAAAATAAATATATATTTGAGTGCGGGCTACAAACCAAAGCATGGCAGGTTCGATTCCCAGACAGGGCACATGCCTGAGTTGGAGGCCATGGCACCCAGCAACTGCATATTGATGTTTCTCTCTCTCTCTCTTTCTCCTTCCCTTCCCTCTCTAAAATTAAATAAATAAAATTTTAAAAATAAAAATATATACATCTTTAAAAACATGAGTATATTTTAATATATATTTAAAATAAGTTACTAGTTAATATTTATTCTTTTTTTAATATTTTATCATTTATGATATTACAGTTATCCCAAATTCCCCCCTTTGTCCTCCTGTGAGCATCACATTTTGATGAAATTAAAGGAAAACAAGTTATCCAAATTACATCTGATGTCTAAAACTGACTCCCTCTTCCCCCATAGTTTGAACAACTGACTTATAAGCACCTTTCTATATACACTTTGGATAATTTACATTGTAATTTCAACAGTGTCTAAGCATTTGTGTACCTTCATAGCACCTAGGATAGTACTCTTTTTCTAATGCTTAAATTCTCAGAATCATTGTCAGAGACTGTCACTAGGGATAGTCTTGTTTTCTGCAGGCTAAATTTAAATTGCCATGAGTCTTACAATTGCACATTTCTAGAAATAAAAATTTATCAGAAGATACAATTCAAAACACAAGATAAAATTCCCCCTTCTAAATCAGTCATGAGTTTCTGAAAACACAACCAATCAATATTTGTAAAATGTATTGTTCAAGGTAATTTAAAAATTTGCACCATAAATAGATCACAAACTTTCCACATGTAAGATGAAAATAAGCATATTTTAAAGAACTGACAATTGAAGTAAATCAGCATTTTTCTTTTCAGCTAAACATAGTAACCTTCTTTCAATTCCTCATTATACTCTTCCTCCATAGATGTAGCCAGTATCTTTTCTCCATTAATCCATGAAACCCCTTTTATTTTACTATGTTTATACTACAGTTACTCCTTAACAGTTCCCATGGAAAAACTCATGAATAATAGTGAAAGAAGGATACTTGTACAGTTCCTCAGAACAATAGTCACCTATTCTATAATGTTTATAAACCAAGAATGCTAAGTCTCTTTGGCTCATTGACTTTTTCAGTTTTAATCCTTCCCTGGAGGGAATCTATGTGTGGGTAATTTTTGCTGTCAGGCACTTGTAGATTTGTTCTTAATAATAAGAAGGAACAGTGAAGCAAGGGCATGCAAAATCCTGCTCTGGAAGTATGTGTTTTAATGTTGTAACTGTTATTACTTCAAAAACAAATTGAACAAGGGAGTTCTGAAGAAAGCTAATTAAACAATTTAGGCAACAACCTAATGCAAATTACTGCCCCTACTTTCACTCAACGTGATGTTCCGCGCTTCTCAGTTGTCAGTCTCTAAGTGCACATCCAGAGCAAGTGCCTCTTAAAAAGTGACTCCAGGTGCCTATACATGCATTCCACCGGGACACATACATGAAGCATGGGTCCTGATTTATTTTTCCCTCCTCCCTTTGCCATGTGGTTTTATTCCATTTTGTTATAAACAAAATCAAAAAAAATGTGCAGAAAGAGTGCAGAGCTAAGAATCATCTGAATCAGATTCCAACCCCAGGTCTATACCAAGGAAACCATATATATGGTCCAAACACCAGTTTCATGACAGAATAGGGAGACTATTTCATAAATTGAAGACAGTATGTACATTTAGGGTGATTTAGCTTTATATTTTGCTCTTTAATTTTTTAAATATATTTCTCCACATTGATTAGTATTTATTTAGCATAATTTAATAATGATACCTGGACATATTTGCCCTAATTCAAATTTTCCACATTGCTATATAGTCAACACATAGCTTAGTGATCACTGTCATTTTATTATTTTTGAATGTTAAGGGTAATGAAATAATTTGCAGCTATAAAGCATGGTTTTATTTGATTTTTTGTTTTTTCTCTGTCTTAATTGTTGTTCAAATACAGTTGTCTCCATTTCCCCCCACCTGCTCTTTTTAACTTTTATATAACTTTAGTCCTCATTATAAGCCACTGTGGGTCAATTTCAACAGAAAATATTTAGTGAGACCTAACTCAAAAGACATCTGGCCTTGGCAAGCATGGCCCAGTTGGTTGGAGTGTCTTCCTATATATCAAAAATTGGGGATTCTATTCTCTGTCAGTGCATGTACTAGGTTGCTAGGTTGTAAGTTTGATCCTGGGTTTGTTGGGGAGCAAATGGGAGGCAAGTAATTAATTGATGTTTCTCTTTCACGATGATGTTTCTCTCCTCCCTTCCTGGGCCCCCTCTCTAAAATCAGTGAACACATTTTTTAAAGATTTTATGTATTTTTAGAGAGAGGGGAAGGGATAGAGAAAGAGAGGGAGAGAAACATTAATGTGTGGTTACCCCTCACATGCCCCCTACTTGGAACCTGGCCTGCAACCCAGGCATGTGTCCTGACTGAGAATTGAACCAGCAACTATTTGCTTTGCAGTCTCGTGCCTAATTCGTGGGGTTTTTTTTTTAAAGACATCTGGTCCCCAAGGCTTCCACATCTGCCCTAGACAATTAGTTTCTTTGATACTAATCCCTATTTAAAACACTAAGGTTTGTTGACCAAAGTTCAATTGATATAATTAATGAAATCACTTCATTCAATGCATAAACAAGTATCCAGTGATCAGTAGGAAAAAAACGAACACAATGTAACAGATAAATATTGAATAGTATTTGACACTACTTGACACTATTTGACATTGACAGTATTTGAGACAATATTGAGACACTAATGACAAGTGGGTGACAGTTTATAAGACTTACACCACATCTGAGCTTTTATTTACTATTATTTAAAAGTAACCTTGGTGATTCTATGACATGCAACATGTGTAGTTTATTTCAGTTTATATAGCACACAAATGTGTTTTAAGAATCATACTGTTTGGGGGCCATTTATATATTTGGAAAAAAATTTAAATGTAAACATGAATAAAGCACTTGAATAAACTTTGAGAAAATTAGAACATTATAATGAAATATTACAGGAGAGATGATGTTTACTATAAGATGGAAAAAAACTAAAGGAGAGAGAGGAAGGCTAAAACTGGGAAGAGAGAAATATGATAAGATATAAAAAGCAGGTATTCAATGAAAATAATAGCCCAATCCAGAAAAAAAAAAATATAACTGATCTTTATAAAGTTCTTGGCTGTTATGTTCCTCTCCTGCTGTGCATACTTCACTATATCAGTGACAACTCTGTCCTTTATGTTAAAAAAAGGCAGTTCTACTCTTCTCATTTTAGCCTTTGAATCACAAGAATAGATTTTTTGCAAAATTGTCTTATACCTTAACAAACTTGCATGTGATCTTTGACAACTAATGATGTTGTTATCACAAGGATTTGATTATTTCATTCATGAAGTATTATATTTAAGAAGTACAATGATATTTTTAATTAAGAGTGTAGAAATTAAATAAATAAAATGCACTAATATTCTGGTGTTAATTTTTAGAATGCACCAACACCGTGTATGTTTCCCTTCCTGGAACTAGAGATTCTATTCTCTGGAATAACTTCTGTCTCTGGTATCTCCTAACCACCATTTCCTCTGTGCATCTCCTTGACTAACTCCTTACTGACTGAGTCTCGTTTTTTACCATAAAAGTCCCTACAACTACCATAAGACCCTATGCCTTCTGGGGATTCAATTAATGGCTTTTATTTTGTCTTGTTTTGGGTGGACAGATGAGTAGATGGATTGATGGACTAGCCTTCAAAAAAGAAAAAAGAGAAAGAGAGAGGAGGGGAGAAAATGAGGGGGAAAGTCTTTCCTCCCTGAGCTATGAATTCCTTGAGAAATCACTCTTTATTATTCATATTTATCATTTTAGCAGTTAGTATGGTATCTGGAACATATTAAATCTTCAAATAATGTTTGCAGAATGAGTGCCTGATTTATGTTGGCATTTCACAGACTCTGTGGCTCTTCCAGTTTAACAGTTTGTATCATTAATTAGAAACTTAGCCAATGCTTTCGTAAATTACTCTCTTCTGTGCTTAGTCCCTACAACCACTTTTCTATGACACTAAAAGAAATTTTACAAGCTATGTAAAATACTAGACTCATTAGATTTATGACCATTGCTTATATATCTTATTTGTTCAGTAATTTAATATTTTTTCTAAAATGTATTTTGTATACACTGCAACATCAGTATTGTCCACTGTCTTCTGCAAATAGTTCATGTTTCCTTCCCTTTCAGTTCTTTTATGGAAATAATTTTTAATTTAATCAAATCAGTCCAACTTTTTCTTAATGACGTTTCATTTCTTTCAGACTTTGAAATTCCCTTTCCTTCCAGATGTTTGATGAATATTCAATTTTGCTGTTTTCTAATTTATCAGTAGCTTGTTTCTTTTTACTACTCTCTTGAAATTTATTTTGCTATCAACTGCTAAGTGAAGAACTAAAGATTTCCCTAACCCATACAAAAAAGTCCTAACACCATTTATTAAATATTATTTCTCCCCTCACAAATTTGAGTTGTCTCATTGATAGTACCTTGTATTCTTACATATGACCATGTCTAATTCTAAGGACAATGTCTACATCAGATTGTGGGGGAGGAATAAACAGGTGTGGTAGGCATAGGTGCTACATCCACTAAAAGGGCGAAAACCAATATGCTTTCAATAAATGCTTACTATTCAGAAATTCCCAACAGTTTTATCTGCTCTGAGCTTTAAATATAATAATGAAAATGCACACATAGTTCTTCTGTAACATATTAGAAAGCCCTCAAAGACAAAACACCTGTCTCTCTCATTTTCAGACCACGTGTTTAGTATAGTGCCTGACACAGACATTCAAAAAACATTTGAGAAATGAACAAAATATGGGAAGACTAAAAAAAAGTCATATTGAGAAAGAAAATATGGTTTAAATGCAAGAGAGTAAAAGATTTTTCCAAGTAAATAAAAAGTTTAGTGGTGGCAGGAAAATTTAACAAGATGCACAAAACTACAAAATACAGATTTCATCAACTGTCTATTGACATCAATTACTATATAAATGTTATTGATTTTCAAGTAACTCCTTTTATCTAGGTCAGTTCATGATTATAGTAATGACAAAAATGACTCTGGCAAAACACACTTTAATTCTAATTCCTCATTAACTACTACATTATAATTCTTTAGTCAAAAATTCTCACCTTTAATGACTTGAGAATGTTTCATTTATAAATGGAAACTTGTGACCTGAATTTTCAAGCATAATCTTCATGACTACATTCAGTGTTTTTAAAAGAATCTTAATTTCAACTTTGTTAATTAAAATTTGTGAATCAATGGCCTGAGGAAATTTTCAGAAAAATATGTTAAATTCATGGAGGCATTATTAGAGAATTTATGAAATTTCCATTAAGCTGAGTTGTGAAGGATGCTTTTTATATTAGCCTCAAAATAGGAATTTATCAGGAAAACACTCTTCATTTCAAATAATATTTAATTAAATAGTAAATTATAAAACAGAGATGTATTTTATCTTTCCTAGCTCAGGGTTATTATTATTACTGTATCACTCCTCTTTACCCCAGTTGCCCACTCACCCAGTCACCCTGCCCCCCACCAAAAAAAATCCTGCAACTTTTATATCATTCTCATGAGGTAAGATAATCACTTAGTGATGAATTTAATTTCTAATGGCTCTTAAAAATGTCTATGCATATTATTGTCTTTTCAGTGAGAACAACTGGTTGGCAAGTAAACAAAGTAATCATGAAAAGAAAATAATTCAGTCTCCCAACCTTGAAACCCATTTTCATTGATGTATAAACTAGAGTTCACAGGAAGGAAAAGATTTCATTAGGTTAGGTGACTAGTATTATTAGCCAGAGAAGAAAGTGACATGTGATGACGGCTCTTGACACTGAAAAGTGTGTATAGAAATGACTGACCCTTTTTCAGCTTGTCTTAGTTTAGCAGAAAATGGTATTCTCTTAGGGTGGATCACCTCAGACTGCCAGGAAGGCTTTCAAAATTCAGCAATCATATGGCCTTTCTGCCTTCTAGCTGAGATCAAAGGTATTGACAGTTCTCAACCACTAACCAGATCTACCAATTCTAGCTGGCTTGCAGGGCAGGGCAAACAGTAGGAGATAACTAACATTTGCCCAGATAATTATTATTAGCCCCATTCTACAAATATGGAGATTTAGGATTGAAGTTTTTAAGAAACATAGGAAAGATCACAGTGTTAACTGTAGGAAGTATCAGGGTTTGAATACAAATTCCTCTAATTCCAAAGACCATGTCCTTGACACTGAGCCACATTCATGCTTCTGTCGGGGGAAAAAAAATCTATAGTCCAACGCAGAGAATTATGGGACACTGAAACTTAAGAGATACTTTCATCTCTCCTACCCACTGAAGGTAGTGACATAGGAAAATAAACACAAATATGGAAAAAGCATAGCTAGTTATATAGATGGCTTTATAACAGCAACATCTGGTTCTGAGCAACATTTGGGACTTATTCCACTGTGAGATACATCTTACGCTTAGTGGTATATACACTGAGGATATTGTGGTTGGCAAGAAACGACGATTGTTTTCTTAAGTTTAATGAAATGAATACAGAAAAGTAAACAAAGAGATCTTGACATTTTAAAACAAACGGAAATACTATAAATGGAATTTTGTGATCCCTCCTTCTTTCTCTGATGCTAATTCCTCCCCGCCCTGAACACACACACACACACACACACACACAGACACTCACACTGCCCTCTCTGAGGACAAGCCTGGTTCCCAGAGCCTCCTTTCCTCAAGCATTCAGAACAATGCTGTGTGCTTAGTCGTTCAATAAACTCTTACTGAATGAATGGAAACAAATGATGAAGAAAGTTGAACTATTAAATCCAATTTAGTTCTATGAAGGAGAAAGATCTTCACACTGGAAAAGATATAATAAACATGATTAAGAGCTAACTAAAAGCTAAAATAGATGAAGAGAGTAAGCGTGCCTGGCTGTCTGGCTGTCTTATACAAATGATTTCAACTCCTCACTCCCAAATTTAACTCAGAATTTCCTCATGAAGTACAGATATGATCACTGAGTATGCCAGAAAATTGAGACTAGAAAATAAATCCTGATTCTCAAAACATAATTTTATACAAATAAAACTAGGATTACTAAGAGGAAGCTCATAGTATAATCCGTAAATAAAAAGTTTTAGTTCCACCATATGCATTTGTAATTCTGTGGGAGATATTTTATGCACTTACAAATATATATGAATATGTATTATCTTATCCCCTTTTTAAACAGGGATCTTACCATATTTTTTGCACTTAGTTTTTTTTCTTTTTCACATAACACTGAATCACAGAAAGTTTTTCATTTTAATATTTAAACACAGTAATCGTTTTGTATAGCTACATAGTATTCCATTTTATGGAAGTACCACTGTTCATTTAACCAGTCCCAAATTGATGGTTATTCAGGATGGTTCCAACCTTTGCTATTACAAACGATGTTGTAACAAGCAACCTTACAAATATATCATCTCATGTGTAAGTATACCTATAGAAATAGAAATGTGTATTAAAAGCTGTATGCATTCACAAGTTTCATAAATATTACTCTCCAAGTGACAGATATTTTAGGCTCCTGCCAGCAATATATGAGAGCCCTTGAATTTCCCTGGCTTCCACAATGCATGGAGTTCCACAGTGTTTGAATATGAAAAGGCTTACATTCCAAGATAGAATAGGTAAAGCACAGAGAAAAAAATGTTCTGTAATTCCTGCATTCATTAATCTAGGACAGTGTAGACAATGGACAATATACTGAAAGCATCATTGGGAATTACCACTTCAACAAAGTACTGTGAAAGAAAACGAAGCAAATGTTAGCAGTAACCTTAACATTAAGAGGGTTTACAGGAACAAATATAAAGGACACATGGACAAAAAATAGGGGAGGGGATGGAAATGGGAGGGAGGTGGGGAGGGATGGGTGAGTGGGCTGGAATGGGAGTAAAGGACAGAAAACTGTACTTTAACAATGATTAAAATAAAATGTAAAAAAAAAAAGAAAAGAAAATGTTTAACAATGAGTATACAGATGTCCTGTGTATGAAACCCAATCGTCCTTAAGAAAATCCCTCCAACCCAAATTCTGTTAAGGCTGATACTAAAGAGAAAGTCCCTACATGGGAACAGTGAATGTTTCCTAAGTTTGTCGTCAGGAGTCCAATGGGAGTACTTTTCTCATCAGGAGTCTGACTAATCATGCCCAACACACCATGCTACTGGGTCACAGGAGACCCATTCTGCAAAAATGGGAATACTGTTTCCTCCCCTTGCTCCTGATCCTTCCCCTTAATTGGCACATAGGACAAGTGAAACAAGACTACTAACCAGCATAATACAATTTAAATGTATTTTGATGACTAGTTGTGGACACCTAAATCCATTTTTCCTTTGCTTCATAGTAACAGTTTTAGTTGAATGAATGGATCTCTGTATAAAGACTGCACTTCCCAGCTTCCTTGAAGTCATATGTAGCCATGTCACAAGGTTCTAAAAAAAAAATGGAATGTCAAAAAGTTTGCCCTCGCTTCAAAGGAAATCGCTTACCTTGTACTTCTGCTCTTACTGTCCTTTCTAAAACTAGAATGCAGACATGGCAGTGATTCAGATTTAGCCTTGCAGACAAGGACAACATCTTAGGACACAGCAGCACAATAAGATATAATGAACTTGGGATTGGTATAACCTTCTAAAGCTAACCACTTTGACAGCCTGGACCACCCTGGCATTGATTTGTGGAGAAATAAGCTTCTGTCTCATTCAACCCAATGTAAGTGTTGGGTGTCTTTCTCATAGCAACCTTATCTCAACAAATACGACTAAAGACTGGACATTGGAAGTATTAAGAAAAATGAAAAACTTGAGTTAAAAATGAAAGAAAAAAGTGCTTAGGCATCAGGGAAAACAACTATAAGAAATAAAGATTAGTAAAAATTAATATGAAGAAAACTATTAAAGAACTGATCAAAACAAAAGACATTATCAGAAATGGGTATTTTCTATGCATAGAAAATTGATATAATATCGCGAAAGCATTAGAAGGAAAAATGCATTATAGTTCAGACACCTGATTTTTTTAAAGAGTTCATTTATTTTTAGAGAGGGAAGGGAGGGGGGGAGGAGAGAGAGAGAGAGAGAGAAAGAGAGAGAGAGACATCAATGTGCAGTTGCTGGGGGTCATGGCCTGTAACCCAGGCATGTACCCTGACTGGTAATCGAACCTGCAACACTTTGGTTCACAGCCCAAGTTCAATCCACTGAGCTATGCCAGCCAGGGCGGACACCTGATTTTTAATTCGAATGATTACTCCTCATAGCAGAAGTACAGTAATTTAAATACTATAATAACAACTGCATTTGAAAACATTTAAACTTGCCTGAACTTTCAAAGGATTCTTCACAAATTTGGTATCTTAGCTTGATTAAAGAGTGACAAGTAAGGCTTTATGAAAAAAAGATTTTGAAACTCATCCAGTAAACATTATTGAATATGTATTGTGAGCGAGAAAGACTATTGTGCTGGACTCTTGAAATCAAAGGCAAATAAAATCTGGTTCCTGTTTGGGACAGGATGGCTAGCAAATTTTATTGGTTGTGTTGATATAAAAATAAAAGTTTTCCAGTTTTCCAATTTTCAATTGTGTCAGATTACTTTTTTGTAATGCTCATCCAAAGATATTTTATTATTGATTTGAGAGAGAAAGACACTGATGTGAGAAAGAAACATCGATAGCTTGCCTCGTGTACATACCCAGACATGGGACTGAACCCTCAGCCTAAGAAAGTGCCCTGACACAACCAAGGTAGGTGCCGTGTCCAAATCAAGCCCACAGCCTTCTGGTGTATGGATGACACTCCAGCCAACTGAGCCACCTGAACAAGGCTCAAGTTATTTTTGTAACATCAATTACCTGAACAATTATTTTTCAAAAATATATACACAAAGAATCATTCATATATACTCAACCTCTTTAATATGAGCATCTTTCAAGAAAAAGGTTTTTGTGTACAAAAAGATAAATTTCAAAATCATCAATACCTTTTTTTTTAGATTTTATTTATTTATTTTTTTAGAGAGGGAAGGGAGGGAGATAGAGAGAGAGAGAGAGAGAGAGAGAAACATCACTGTGCGGTTGCTGGGGGTTCTGGCCTGCAACCCAGGAATGTACCCTGGCTGGGAATCGAACCTGGGACACTTTGGTTCCCAGCCCGAGCTCAATCCACTGAGCTACACCAGCCACGGCTAAAATCATCAATACCTTCTAATTATTAGAGAGTTGTACCTGAAGTAAGATGCCAAGGTTTCTTAGATTTTTATGTGTAAACCACCTGCTCAATAAATGCAAGATGCTTAAAAATGACAATTTGGTCACTAACTTCCGTTACATTCTACAACAATTTATTCTATCTATTAGAAGAAGGAAGATATCAGCAATACTTTGATATTTCATTTAACATATTCACCTGAAAAGTGAGTCATAACAGGCTATCTTAAAGTATTATCTACTTGAAAATGACAGTTAATCTGATGAAAAAAAAAATCTTTACATTAACCTAATTTAACATTCACTATGAATTTAGTCAAAACCAAATACTCTTTTTAACTGATTTTAATGCATTTAAATCCTGGAGCAACTGACTATTATATTAGACAAAATGAATCATAATTGCCACCATTTTATTCATTTAAAAAATTTGTTTGACGCTTACAAACTACCACTGCTATGTGAAGAAGAAATAAGCTTCTTCCTTAAGACAATGTAAATGGCTTAATGACAAAGCAACTTTTCTCTCCCCTCAAAAAAATGCCAGAAATTGCAATAAGGAAACAAGAGAAACTGGGTAGAGTCGCACCCCAAAAAATGAATCTAACAACTAACTTAAACCTGATTTTAGAATTTAACTTATAGATAAAATTCTCTACTATAATACCTATTACTGTTTAACTTTAAGCAGTTTTTACAGATGTAAAGTTAGAATACGGTACTATAGTCTCATATACATCTTTAAATACGAAACACTTTTAAAGAACTTGAACATTAGTTTATGGAATCAGCCTACAAACTAAAGGCAATAAGGCCTAAATCAAGTAAATAATAAAGGTTAAAACCAAGAAATACTGTAACTCAGAAATATTAGGTTTTCTGGAATTCCTTATTTTTTCCCACCAATACACACATCAGCAGCCTAATAATTTCTAAAATTAGCCTTCTAACCTCTAGTGATTTTTTAAATTTATTTTTTTCCTCAACTTTATATTATTCTGTCACTTCTACTCCTTTTTAAATGGGCGCTCAAGAGAAAAAGTAAATTTAAAAATCTGCATGGGCAACACTGTAGTGATTGCAGGGTTTGGGGGGTCGAGGTGGAAGAGGGAAAAGGGGGGAAATGGTGATGATGGGAAAAATAAAATTAAAAATTAAAAATCTGACTACAAAATCTTAAAATGGAAGATAATTATTAAACTGTAGCATTAAATTTAGTATTTAAAATTCTGCCCCTAAAAAATGCCTTCAGATATGCTTACAAATCAGATATTCTTTACTCAACTTAATGATTTTCTCCCCTTCCAATTTTATAGCTATTTCCTAAAATAAATCAGTTTATCTAACCACCCTATTACTTGGCTCCCAGTCTTCTTGTCAGGCTTGGTTATAAGGTCCTTCTCGTGTAGTTACTATTTTTCATTATTCTTTTATCCTTTCTTTCAGTGTTCCATCATTGTTACTGTTTCCAGCCAGTGGAAGGCTTTTTAACATAGTAGGACAGAGACGTACTGAACAGTGACAGCTGAGAACCCCAAGAAGTCCTGTTGGTTCTTCCCCACAAGAGACAGTGTGCTGTGATGCAGATTTTTGCTTGACTCCCTGCAGGACCTCACAAAAACCTGCAAATCCATCCTTGCAAACCCGGCAACAACACTGTATTTTCCTATTTCTTCTGTACAATAGCTTGTTTTATGTGGCATTTATTTAAAGGTGATTCATTGTCCCCAAGTCATCGGAGGCTGAACAATTACTTTGAGTTTAAAACTCTGCATGTTTTCATGCTTAATTAAAACCCAGAGATATATAGACTGTTCACAAGTAGCTTTATGATATGACAAAACAATGACAGTAAAGCCAATGGGATTACTGAATTACCAGTTTTATAAACTGGAGTCTACTTGCACGTCTATTTTACAATTTCATCAAACAAAGAAAAACAAAGACTTAGGACCCTCCCCTGAATCTGACTCTGTAATGGGGTTTGGTTTATCTTAGCTAACTTCACTGTCTGTTGTTCCAAAGAGTCCTTTCACCTTTACTTACTTGCATTTCAAGACTGGGCAGCAAGAGCGAGCGTCTCCTAACTCAGAAACGCATATCCTGACCCTCTCTACCAACGCTGGCTTAATTATCTAAATTATCTCAGGCTAGTCCATTTTGACTCCAGATCTGTCTTTATTTTTCAGAGCATCAGCTATTTCACATAGAAACATATATACTATACTGAAAATTCTTCTATTTGGTCCTAGCAACTTTTTTAGCAACTTTTCATTGTTTTTTATAGTACTTCCCTACTTCTGTTCCTAAAAAAATACTTCAAACAGTCTACAGTAACAGATATTTGTTAACTATTTTGAAAATTACTCCATTATTTAATTTAAAAAAAACATAGGGAGGAAATTTTGACTACAATTTCAGCATATTTGTGAGAACAAATTGGTTATATATTGTGATTTAATTTCCATTTGGAAAGATAGTGGATGCATCATTTTATTCAATTTATTCATTAAAACTATATTTGTGTTGAGTTCTGAAGGATTTTGCAACAACCAGGGATACATGCTCTAATAATAATAACCACTCCTTTATGAAATAAGTAAAAACATTTTAAAAATATTAAGAAAAGATATTTAAAAACAAAAAAATCAGGATTCTCCTAAGGGCAAATTAATAGTTTTCTAATGCCTTGCATGTAAAAAAATAGTATTAAATAAATAGGATATTAAAAATTAGGGATATATTTGCAAATGAAAACTGATAAAAGGTGAATCATATCTTATTTCATGATAAATTTCTAAAATAGTATAAGTGAATACCACCAAAGAACACACAATTTATTATTTCCACCTCAAGTTATTCTTTCAATGAGATGTGAAATTCATAGTATTGTACATAATGACAGGTAAGCTATTCATTCTTCAAAATGATTTTAACATATAGACATCTGAAGAACAGTAAACTCACACACGCACACGCACGCACGCACACACACACACACACACAGAATATTGTGTTGGAATTCTTTTTTTTTAAGATTTTTATTTATTTATTTTTAGAGAGGGAAGGGGGAGAGAGAGAGAGAGAAAGAAACATTAATGTGTGGTTGCCAGGGGCCATGGCCTGCAACCTAGGCATGTGCCCTGACTGGAAATCGAACCTGTGATGCCTGGTTCGCAGCCTGTGCTCAATCCACTGAGCTATGCCAGCCAGGGCAGAATTCTTTAAATATATAAGGGAACTGTGGTAAAGAAACTCTAACACTATCAAAAGGTATCCTGTAAAAAAAATGTAGACCTTGGTTTATAATCACATGTTATGACTATTCCCAGAAACAATTTTAACATTCAATTAAATTTTATTTCACAGATTTTTTCAAAATAATTATCATAAACTTTGGGAAAAGGAATGTTTAGGCAAGTTTCCTAAAGAAATACATATTCATATGAATCGCAATCTACCTTGGCACAAAGTAGCAGCATTTTTTCCAATATGAATACAAAGATCTTAAACCTGCCTAAAAACCAAGCATTTTTTGTTCAATACTCTTTTGCACAACACTACCCATCCTTTCTTAAAATATTATAAGATGTATTGAAAAATATATAATTATTCAATTCAGATATGACCCAAATATCCAACAGAAAGTTTATATACTGACAAACTGTTGTGGTACTCTTGAGATCAATTAAAAAATACGTAAAAATCAATCTGTGCAGCTATCAGTATTAATATTGGCATAAAACACTTCATTTTGCATACAGCTGAGGTAAATGCTTGATAATAGCAAAAAATTTACACTGTACAGTGAATAAGTAGTATTTAATTCATTACATTCTATTTAGCTTCTTTGCACATATTCTCTCAAAGTATATTTATAGCTGTCAAGCAGCACAAAGACCTCCTCTTGAGGCTCATAGTAATTTAACAAAAGCCACATATACTTTGTACAACTGCAATACATCCACAACCACTAAGCTAAAGCTTTCATACTAGTAGTAGAGAACAGTGAGTTTTTCAGATTACAAAGAATAAAGAAGGAAAAATTCCAGGTGTTAGCTAGCATGTAATTGAGAAGATAAAAGGAAGAACAAAAAATCTAACCTTAAAAAGAGTCTTTTCAATAAGCTTACCCAAATGAAGAGGAAAAACTCAACAAAACATACTTGAGTTAATTTAAAGATGCAATATTTATGCAAGAAAATGTCCAAAAACAAGGAAATAAATTTATTATGACCAAGTGAGATGATGTACCATACAATCATGAAATTACATTTATAGCAAGTTTAAAATGATATTTAAGCACTGTATGTTATATTGGGAAAACACAATATTAAAATTTCTGGTATAATCTCAAAAATATATCTAAAAAATCAGAAGAAAAAAACAGCAATACTATAAAGGACATCCCTGGGCAGTCAAGTTTTCTATCTTTTATACATTTCTAGACTTTCTGAATGTTCTGTAATGACTATTATTTTGATTAGGAAAAATGTTTATAAACATAAAATGTTTGTTTTTTCAAAGAAAACATTCGCTGAAAGTCAACTTGATATTAATGTAATAGAGCAATACTCTCTTTTCAAATAGTTGTGTTTTGTTATCAGAAAATGACACCCACAGTAAGCAAACCTCATGTGCGTGATCTTTATCACCTGGATCTTTCCATCCAAACTTCTTCAAATAGGAGTAAATGCTGAATGTTCCCATTTTTCCTGCAATGTTTTTATACACAAACAAAAAAGCTACCAAACACAAAACTAACCTTGAAATTATTTCTCTTCCTGATCCCAGAGGAAAACACAGGCAGGGCCTCCACGACATGAAGGAAGAGAGAGTTCTCAGTGTGCTTCAGTCTACGGTTCACTGCAGACGCCGTAACTCAGTGTACTGGAGTACATTCTCTTCCTTGTCTGGGATTATTTATGGGTGTTATAGGGGGGCCTGTTTTGTTTTGGTGTTTGGGGTTTTATTTTTGTTTTTTGTTTTTTTTTTTTGCTTTAGCAGCCTGCATTTATATCCCTATAAAGTCAAAACATCTGTAAAGCAGCTCTCAACTTTAATCTCAGTAATGTTGCTGGTATTCCATCAACATGTTAAGGCAACTTTCCAAAAAAATTAAGTACCTTTTTCCCCATCACTTCATAATTACAGAGTACATGCAATGTGACATGCAGGTGGTCTGAAAACATGAATAAGCTACAAGCTTGCCATCATTGGGAACTCTAAAACCACCTTGTAAAGCTTCAGCTGAATTCCATTTCAAAGTGAAGAAACTGTATCCAAGAGGAGAAAATATCTTTGAAGTTTACAGTGGTACACTTCATTAAGAATCCTGAAGTGCTTTAAAAATCAGCATTTAATTCCCATTTTGAGGGCAAAGCACTCAGTGATTCTAAAATTGGGCTAAATTATTGAATAAAATCTGAGCAGACACCGAGAATTTCATACAAGCATTCCTCCAAGCCATTGTCCACTGCATGTTCTTGGCGTGCCAGCTTTAACACGGGTCCTGGGAAAGCCAACCAACCAGATCCTTTGTCTTCATTTTCCCCACTGCCCCAATGTCCTCAAACCTGACATCTCCTGCATTTTAAAACACACCAGTCAGTCTCTCGCACCTCTCTCTTCCCCGGCATCTAGTCCCTCACAGCACCGGGTCTTCCATCAGGAGGCCTCGTCTGGGTCTACTCTCTCTAAACAGCACTACAGATTCTTAACGACTCTTTTGGACTTCATGGATACATAAATTTAAAACAAAGCACAACAAAAACCATATGAGAGGAATGATGTATTTTGTCAGTAACATTATTCAAAAGAGTAGGATGTAATTACAAAACTAAATGAGACTGGAAAAACTCACTGCATAATTCTTATTTTCTTATTTTGTCAAAGACCAGTGGAAATTTCCTAAAGACCCTGCACCCCTCTGGACCATCTTCTCCCTCAGCCCAGCTCCCCCAACTCTCCTGCCCATTCCTGCAGGCTTTCCTCTGCCAGAGAAGAATGCTGGCGTGTTACTCTAACCATCCCTGTAGCCCCAAGAAACACATCTTAGGCTTGAAGAAAATATTAACTAAATTTAACTAAATTAGAAAGCTAAAAAGCAATCCTGAGAAGCATAATAGTTCCATCAGAAAAATGTGAAATAACCAAAAAAGTGCATCTGCAGATTTTAATAGAAAAGAAAGGGAAGATCTTTACTTGTAATAAAGTTACTTCTTTTCTTAACACCAGTACATAGATTTGGATAGTAGCAGAGACAAGGATGGTAACCCAGTAAGTGCACCACCTCCTAGCCATAGCTTGGTCTCATTTGAGTCATCTGACCTATGCATGTCTAAGCAGAGCATTTAATGCTACTTTGTAAATGAAAAGGGGCCAAATTTGATGATCTCTTACAGTAATTTACACCTCTAAGAATATAAGAATCATGTTCCCTAGAGCAGCGATTTTCAACTGGTATGCTGATTTTTCAACCAGGTAGGGGCACCAACTGGGCAATGCGGATGCCAGTAGCAAGGCTGGGGAGCGTGCCTGCAGGACAGGGGCAGTGACAGGTACAAAGTTGGGAACAGGCAGTGCAAAGCAACCACTGTGAGACTGCGGTGGTGGGAATGCAGAGTGCAGCTATATATGGCCCAGCTGATTTAATCTTTCCATTTCTCACGTTTTCCCTGTGAGATCCCTACTGCGCAGATTCCTACCTGATGCCATTAATGTCGTGAGCATGAGTCCAGTGGATGGTATTTCTGAGACTTAGATGTGACCCATTTACAATTCCAATTCTATTATGGATCATCACTCACTCCTATCTGTTTAGCTCCATCTGCTTAATACCACTCTTCAACATATTTTATACTCAGAAGCTTCCCACTTCCTTACTCACAAGTTCTTACCTACTTACTTTAGGTATCCTTGAGGACCATTAAGAAACAAAGGTCACTTGTACAAACATCCTCTTCATTCCTGCCCCACTTACCCACTCAGCTGTCCACCATCAAACCCTTACATGTACATACACACTCACACAAACACATGCTCTCCTCTTTTACAAGCTTACAAAGGGGCTTACAAAGAGAGGAGGGGCTCTCCTCTTTTACAAGCTTACAAAGGGGCTTACAGTAGGGGCACCTGTCCCTACTGGCTATTCACAGACACTTTCAGGTAAAGAAAATTCGCAATTCCTTTCTACGAATCCACCTTCTCTTTAAGTATACCAGCTTTACTTAAACAGCAAAAAGCAGTGAAATGATAGCATGAAGTTGTATGTTCACCCCTTAATCCTTCCTAATGCTAGATTAAGCCACAGCAAGGCAAAGTGTGGAGTACACTTGTTAGATTGCAATCTGCCTGGGGGAGTATATCTTCACATGAGTGGTGGAGATGGAATTTGGGAGTAGCTTTGGTTTGAGCTGCTACGTTACAGCATGGTATAGGGTAGTTAGAATTTGTCGTGAAGACCCATGCAATCAGTTTAACAAGCACACTCTGGGAACTGGGTCCGTGTGGCAAACAGAACATGGGAGACAGAGGGAGAATGAAGACACATTGAAAACTGTGCTAATAAAGGTAGCCATATACACAAGGGAATACAGGACCACAGTGGACTGAGTGTGACTGCCTCTAAGGGAAGAGGGGACATTTACAAAATGAGATATTTTAACTGGGTCTTGCTGGTATAAAGGCATCTGTCATTTCCAGAAGGGAGAAAGCTTAGTGTATACATGTGTGCAAAGATGAGAACAGGAGAATTATACAAGGTCTGTCTGGAAAAAGTCCAGCCACTGTTAAAATAACAACGGTTTGGGCAACATTGATGTAATCTAGCAACCAAGGAGAGTGGACTGGAATGCACATGTGTGAGCAATGGTGACCTCACTGTACTAGTCAGTGGGGGCAGCAGATGCACAATGAATGAACATGGTACTGTGTGGCCATCACATTCAAAATGACTGAGTGAGTAGAGCAATGAATCTGCATAAAACTTAATGTTCAGCTTGAACATTCTTCCACAGAAATTATTCAGATGATTTAGAAGGCTACAGTTATGGACAGCTGGTGATTGGCAGCTTCATCACAACAATGCACTTGTTCATGTATCACGTATTGTGCACAGTGTTTTGGTGACACTTCAAATCACCCAGGTGACTCAGCCCTTCTACAGCCCAGATTTGGTGCCCTGTGACTTCTGCCTTTTCCTGAAACTAAAATCACCTTTGAAGGGAAAGCAATTTCAGATCATAAGTAAGACTCAGGAAAATACAAATGGGCAGCTGATAGCAACTGGGAGAACTGTGCAAGGTCCCAAGGTGCCTACTTAAAGGGGACGGGGTGCAATTGTTTTATGTACACTGCTGCTTCTATCTTCAATAAATATCTCTACTTTTCATATTATATGGCTGGATACCTCTGGACAGACCTTGTATTTAGGGTGGGTTGGGGAAATTATATCAAGAAGGATACTTAGGATAACAGACAGTAGATAAGGGTGGAGTCTTTAGTGGAGTCTACATTATAATGGCCCTTTGCAGTGGGCTAAGGAATTTAGTTTCATCCGGAAGACAGTGAGGAGCAGCCACCACAGATTTTTAAGCAGAGGAGTGACAAGTGACAGTATAAGATTATGAGATATCACAAACCTCCACAAAGATTTTCCTTTAAGAAAGAAAAGCCCCTTTTGCGGGGCTTTGCAAAGAACAGAGAATGAGATGGTTTCATCCTAGCCCATATTAATCTTAGCAGGTCCACTTCCCCAAGACTGTGGAGATTGAGAAAATACTGAAAAGGGGAGGGAAAAGAAAATGGAAATGGCATTTATTAAGTACTAGGTGCCAGGCAATGCACTGTATGTTTCACATACATCATTATCATATTTAATTTCAGAAAAAATCCTCAGAGGTAGGAAAAATTGCTCCTATTTTAGAGAGGAAAAAATAGATGCCAACCAGGTGGTCCAGAATCACAGAGAAATGGAACACTGCGATAGAAAAGTGTGATTTAAACCTGGAGTCAACTAACTCCAGAGATACTCATGTATGTAGGTTAATACAGTTTCCCCACAATCCACCTTAACCTGCTCTTAAAATAGTCCTTGTATAGTGGACTATAAACAAAAAATTAAATTGTGAAAAGTGATAATATATATAACAAGTGGGTCAAGGAAGAGATGAGGCACAAGATGAGGACAAAGTAAAAGTCCTAGAAGGGTTTACAACTCTTTAAAGGAGAGCTAGTGAAATGCAGATACAAAACTACTAAAATGTAGGTATCTTCATCCCTCCACTAGCATGAGCACTGCGTTAATGACCAATGTTTCATTGGTTTCAGTGCAATTTTGCCTTTATAGCAAAGTGAAGAAAGGAATAGCTATGTAGACAAAATGTGTGCTGTGAAAAGAAGCAAAGATTTCTTTGGACTACCCTAAAAAATACATAAAACAAGGCTATGAGCAATAAAGTAATTCTTTAAACAATCAGAGATACAGACCAGTATAATGACAAGGGCTTTTTTAGCATGCATTAATTTACAGGTTTCGTGAACCACTTCTTCATGAACACACTGTGATGGGTTTTTTATTATAAAAAAATGCTTAGAGGAATTCAAGTTGGGTACATGCTAAGAAAATGTCTAAATGATAATACAAACACATCAAGCTTCTATTATGTAGTTTTCTGCTTGCTTTAAAATTGAATTCTTGGTAACAACAATATGAAAAAATCACAAAATTGGATTTTTGTATTTGATACTGAAAAAAAAAAGGATAACAGCTGCTTTTTCATAGACACCAGACAGCAATGAAGGAAAGAGCAACTTTTTCCATTCAGGGGAAGGACTGGTATGATGAGTCACTTGAATCTCACCAATACCACCATCTCTGATACTGGCAGTGAATTAAATGCTTAGCACTATCAGAATCCACATCGACACTCCCGAATTGCGTTTGGCACAGAGGTTAGAGGGCAATGGCAGTGTACCACGCTGTTCTTGGTATGAACCAAGACACCCTTTCTGTTTGTACATAGACAATATCACGTTTTTTATCAACTTACAAAGGTTCAATGTTTAACAACCATTAAAATAAATTTAAGTTTTTTATTCAAAATTAAGAATTCTGGAAAAATTATTTTCAGCTGGTAAAATAAAACAAAATATATTTGATAAGTTGAACATGTTCACTTTCTGCCTTCCCCTTTCTGTATACCCAACTTAAAATTGGTAAAGAAAATAAATATACATATACTTATACATATATATCTATTTAATTATGTATTAAAATGAAAATTGATAAGGAAGATAATGAAGATGACAATGATCCAGACATAATGTTTAAATATCACAAAAATAATAATAGTATGATAAACATTTAGATAACTGAGTAAAAGCTGGAAAGAGAAATAGGAATTCTTTGCTATTCTTTCCTTAAGTTATTCAAATAACTTAAAAATAATGTAAAAGGGCTAAGGGAGAAACAGCTATTACTATTACAGCACAAAATTTCAATAGTATCTCCAAAATTAAAAAAAAAGTTTTAAATTACTTGCATGGCAGAAAATGAGATGGAAGATAACTATTTCACATATACAAAATCACAAACTTTCAAGTAAATAAAGCTAGACATGTCTTGTAAGCTATTAAAGCTAAGATATATGTAATCTACACTTTAACAGTATATATATAAGACTAAAATCCCAGACTGCCTGGAAATACTTCTGAGAAAATTTGTGAAGAGAAACTTTAGAGACCCTAGTAACAGAATAATTATCCTCATATTAGTTAAAAAAATAAGAAAGTGATGCATTCATTTGCTGTAGACATTAACACCTGTAAAATCAAATGCAGCACAGTGTCATTTAATTATGACTTTGATAACATTATTTTCCACCAACTCTGGGTTCCACAGGAAGATATAAGGTTGCTTGCATACAAGACCTCTTTTTCTGTCTGCTTCTCCATTTTCTCTATTAAGATTTTTCTGGGCAATTCCAGCATACATAAAAGGATTAGTCATAGCAATGCAAGAAACCGCTTGATGTTATCTGGGCCCTATCTTAAGACAAATGAATGTCTAACACACCAAAACAAAAGTTTTTGAGGGCAACTTAAAATTGAGCTTTCAAAAATATGTTTCACAGATGATTTTATCTGTTCTGACTATTTAACTATATAAGCTTTCCTGCAGTATAATAACATTTCATCTTTCTCTTAAATGGCTAAAACTACAAAATGATTTAGCATTTGTATTAAAATACTACAAAACTTAGATGGGAGAAAGTGAATAATTCCTTTACTAAATTAAATGTCTTTGATTCTGTTAGTATGACTTTTGCTGGGTGCCCAAAATGGGGGCTTTGTTGTGATGGAATAGTTCTATTATCTTAATGGTGGTAGTAACTGTATGATTCTACGTGAAATAAAGTGACATAGAACTAGACACACAAATTATACTGATGTTCATTTCCTAGTTAGATACAGTACTTCAGTTATGTAACATATAACCAATGGAAACAAATCTAGATTAAGGAAATATAGGACCTCTCTGTACTATCTTTGCAAATTCCTGTATATCTATAATTTCAGGAATTCAAATTCCTGTATATCTATAGTTCCTATATAACCAAAATGACAGAAAGCATAATATCTCAATGTTGGGAGTATAGGAAAAAAATAGAAAGCATAAAGAGGAACATTATTGCCACAAATCTAAAAGATCAGTGTGGATAAATACTAGGAATGCAAGTAAACCAAAGCAGGTGAATAATGGTAATAATCTGAACATTTGATGGTTAAAAAATAAGAATAATGGGATCAAAAATAATGCAAAGATGACAACCAAACTACCTATCTGTATCAACCTGTGTCCTTTCCTGGAGTCCAAAAATATATTCTGTAGAGACCTACGAAAAAGGAATTTATTTTGAAGTCTCAACTTTTGATTTAAAAATCAAGTATTTTGCATTAGATGCCAAATTGATATTCACTTATATCTTTAAACATTTAATTTACCAGTAAAACTACTTAGCTATTTTCTCCAAAAAAAATTTATAAGTTTGACATTCCAAGATAGCCATGTTTATAAGTGGCTTAGGGCCCCACCAACATAATTCACAGGACCCCAGTTAGTGATTCACCATCTTATTTTCCAGATCCAAGATGGTGAAATAGGCTGCCCAGTTCTGAGGCAGCCACTGGAAACCCAGTGAGTAGGCTATGCTTGGGCAAATCGCAGAGGGATAACTGCCAGCACTGTCTGATTTCAGCTACGACATGCTAGAAAAGGCTCACTCTGGGAACCAGAGCCTCCCTGGGAAACATCACTCACACACTGTCTCATCTCAACAAGAAGCAGTAAAGCCTTGAGGCACTTTCACAAACATACACACAAAAAGGTAGGCTTCCTGCATAATTAGCAACCGTTTTACTTGAAAACATCTTGTTCTTTTTGGAAAGTTTTCTGGGGATTTAGCAAAATTATATTTAGGGAAATGGTCCAAGACTATGAGGCTTCTTAAGTCATTCCCAATCAGATTCATATAACTTGAAAGGGTTGGATAAAGGATGCTTTTATCACCTAAATGTAATTAAAGATTTCAAGCTGACTTCTAAGACCAGCATTTCAAAGAAGTATTGCAAGTGCACCAGAAGGTGTTTACTTTGGTTAGAGTACACTCTCAGAGTTCTGAAGCCTAGAGGGGAAAACGTTGCAGGTTTGGTTCAAAAACCCTAAAAGGCCCCCTCTGGGAGCTGACTAGGATATTAAGTGCTTCTCAGAACTAGGAGATGCTCCAAGGAGTTGTCAAGTTACTGAGTAGCATGTTAAATTAAAAATGAAAAAAAGCACACACACACACACACACAAAAACAAAAAACAAACAAAAAAACCCCACTACTATTTACAGAAAGATTATGATTTGTTTAGAAGTGCTTCTGCTTTGTGTTTTTGGCTTCCAGTGTCTAAGTGTAAAAAGATGAGGATACCCAACGTACACTTAGAAATGCATCATTTGAGGTTATCTATTTTATCACCAATGATGACGGGACTCAGTACATGGGAACAGGAGAGCACAGCTTATGCAGAATTAAAGTTTACCAATAAATAAAGCTCATCAATTTAATAAAGTCCTAAAACTGAAGTTCATGAATAATTTTACATGTCAAGGTTGTAAAAAAGCAAAACACTATTTGTAATATAGAAAACACTCATGTGGTATTACAGGCAGTGAAAGTCAGAAGATGTAAAATAAGTTTTGATTATATATTTTTAAAAGAACTCACAGTTCTTTTAAAGATTTTTTTATGACTGAATATCTAAAAAATACCATCTATCATATATTCCTATAAAATCATACTTTGGTAGTAAATACTGAAAGAATGAATTTGCACTATAATTAAAACCTAAATTTAAAAAAATTGAAACATTTATAAATGATTAGTTAAGGAAAAGTCATACTGAGCTCAAAATACCAGGTTTCTATGAAAGATATATCATCTTTCTTATCTGAATCACTCAAATCAAAATGTCAAAACAATTAAATTACAATAATTTCAATTTTGCCTGACATCAATATCTCATGCAATGGTGCAAAAGAGACAACCCCGATTTCAGGCATACTGCTGATTTTTAACTGGCAAACAAATTGAGCAATGAATCAAATTTTGTTGAAAATATGAGACATGCCGTCAGATCGTAGAGGTCAAGGAATTCATGAAGACTCACTTCCCACATAACTGTGGTTTCAGGTGAGGGGGGAAATTTTTTATCTATTTCCTCAAACAAATACAAAAACACAAATATAAGGACTAATGGTTAATTGCCTATACACCAAATATAACTATAAATCACATTGATTCTGTAGTTGTATGTATGGGCTTATATTTATGCTCACGTATATCTGTACAAGTGTTTATGTGTGTATAGAAGGAAAAAAGAGACCTTACATTTTGCCTTAACAAACTGTGCCTCTTCCACATTGTTACCTCATCTGTTTCTCTGAACATACCATACAAAAAATTACACAGTCATAGTTTTGAGTTGTAGGCAGTCTTAAAATGAGTTACCTCCTCATTTTGCAGGGAAAAACAAAGGGCGGGGGGGCAGAGAAGGCAAGGGCACAAAAGCTAGCTGGGCCAGAACTGGGACTAGAACTCTGGGCCCCACCTCCTGATCTTTTGCGTCATGTCACATGCTAGATGTAGACTCCTGAAAACTAATAAATATTGTCAGAAGAAACAATAATACGCTCCTAGTGTATCATTTGGTATTTACTTACTTTTTAAATAGTGTTTTGCTTTCAAAAATCCCCTAAGTCTTCATGGGAAAATGCTGATGTACTAGAATCTTCTATCTAGACACATTTGAATTTCATACACTATTCAAGTGTAATGTACATTCAGGATTAGTCAGCATCTTAAAGCCTCAACATCTGTAATCACAACATGGAACTTCACTTAAGTGCAAATCATTGATTTATGAATTCATTTTCAGTCTATGATTGGCTAAAATTCTTTACATATATATAGGGCTGGGCAAAAGTAGGTTCATAGTTGTAATACAAATTAATAAAATAATAAATAATAATAAAAGAATAAACTGTTTCTTGTACTCACAACTGTGAGCTGTGAGTACAAGCCCAAACCTACTTTTGCCCACCTCTCTGCATTTAGATACATTTGTTCTATGTATCTAAAGAAAATGTAGCATTTCTAGTTAAGGATATGGATGCTGAAACAAGACTGCGGCTCCACTACTTACTACTTTGTAACTTTGAGCACATTACTTGCCCACCTCATGCCTTAGTTTCATTTGTAGAAAAAAACTGAACCTACCTGGTGGGGGTTGGGGGAAGATTAAATGAGTTAGCACAAGCAAATCAGACTGACCAGATCAGAGCAGTGCTGTCCACCCAGGGAGGGGCCTCACTCCAAGAACACCTCAGAGCAGTGCCGTTTCACAGCCATGCTACATCACAACTGAGCCATTCACACTGGATCAAGTTTTCCTCCTCACTGCACCCTAAACTGGGGGTTCCTGTTGGTGCTGAATTGATGCCATTGATCACCAGCTGACATGAACACTGCTCCCCTCTCCTGTATCATCAATTTCACATTTCTATGGCTCTTTCTCATTAGCATAACATAGCACATCTTAAAACTGTCTATACCCAATAGTTCTCCAAATAAGGCTCCATTTCTCCCCCTCATTTCAATAAAATTCTTCAAGGAATATATACTATCAACTTGTCCAATGTGTCTTCTTCCAAACATTCGAAACAAGCTTTCACCACCCACCACTCTATGGAAACTGGTCCCATCAGAGTCACTAATGGAGAACTGATATAGTAAATCAATTAAAACAGCTGACCAATCCCCTTCAATGACTTCCTTCATTTGGCTTCTGGGATTCCATGCTCTCCTGTTCTTACCTAGCACACAGCTTTTGCAGCATCCTTTGCTGGTTGGTCCTCATCTCATAATGTTGGAGTGCACCAAGGTCCAGTCCTTGGTCCTCTTCAGTTTTCTAATCTCACACATTTTTTTTTTGTTTTTTAATGGTTTTCAATGGTTCTTTTTGTTGTTGTTGTTCAAATACACGTCTCCATTTCCCCCTCACCACTCCCACCCTGCCCATCCCCAATGCCCACTCTTGATCCTACCCCCCTTTGGCTTTGTCCATGTGTCCTTTTCTCATGTTCCTTGATGGGCCTTCCTTTTTTCCCCTGTTATCCCCTCACCACCCACCTCTGGTTACTGGCAGTTTCTTCTTTATTTCCATGTCTCTGGTTCTATTTTGCTTGTTTGTTTCATTGATTAGGTTCTATTTATAGGTGAGAGCATATAGTATTTGCCTATATAAATTTATCCAATCCTTTGCTTTTAAAACAAGTTCTGTGCCAAAGAGTTCTTCATGTATACAGTTAGCCTGGACTTCAGACTGCATCATTGAGATGGCTTCTTGGATATTTAAAATCCATCTAACCTTTACTATGTTCAAATCCAAGTTCTTAATCCTCACTACTCCTTCCTTCTCCTGCTCTCTTCCATAGCTCAGTAAATAGAAATTCTGTGTTTTAGTTGCTTAGGCAATTAAGTTCTCCATTTCTTTTGTTCTCACACTCCATATCCATTCTGTTAGTAAATCCTGTGGATTATATCATCAAAATACAGAATGGGGCATAAGTAGGTTTCCGGTTTTATGTGAAACACAGTTTATTCATGTATTATTATTTATTGATTATTATATTATTTTCCTACATTTGCCCCACCTTGTATATCAGCCCACTGTTACCATCTTGGTCTAAGCCACCACCACCTGCCACATTGACATTATTATAGTCTAACCGGGACTCCTGCTTTGGCCGTTGTCTTCCTTCCATCTCTTCTCAACACAATAACCATAGTAAGGATGTTCAACAGTTCTTTTAAGCACTTCCAGTGAAAACACTTCAAAGGCTTCCACATAACTTCAATTAAAAGACATTCATTACCATATCTTAGTAAATCATTGAACTACCCAGCCTCTATGTTGTTTAAAACCATATATCCTACTTCCCTCCTTCCTCCACTCCACCCACAGGGGCTTCTTTGCTGACCCTTGAATACACCAATATGCCCCAGGGCCTCTGCATTTTCTATTCTCTGCAGGGGGCAAGCTCTTGCCCCAAGTGTCACATGACTCAGTCCCTCATCTGCTTCAAGTCTACTAAAATGTCCCCTTCTCCAGTCTGCCCATATGAGCCTACTTTAAACTGCTAAACACACACACAAACCCTTTCCTGCTGTATGTATCTCAACAGCACTTATTACATTACCATCTTATATTTTTTCCATTTATTTATTACGAGTATAGTCTCCCTCCACTATAATATATATTACAAGACAGAGCCAAGTACAATGTCTGACACATACATAGTAAGCACTTGATGAGTATTTGTTGACTAAATAATTATCGAGCTCTGAATTTGAAACTTATGATGCTTTATGTAAGTAATAAATCGTATCATTTCACTATTGTTGGTCCTGTAATGAAAGTGTGTAATGCATTAGATCACTCTGGTGAAGAGGAGTTCCTTTTATATTTCCCAGAAGTCCTGAGATGAAATTATTAAAAAAAAAAAAAAAGAATCTCTGAATGGAGTTTCTGAAGGACAGTAACTGATTCTCCTTTCTCTCTTAACCTGTAACCAGCTACTGACATTCAAAGAACTGTACCGGATAGAAGCCAATGGAGTGACTACTACAGGAACCTGATATAACTGCTTATGTTGGTCAAGATGTCCTTCAACAGAGGCAGCACCATTATCCAGGTTTCTGGGGTTGGTTTCAAACAAACCCATGTCCTCTGTTCTGCATGGCTAATTGAGGCAATAGTACAGTCCAATAATTCAGTCACATGGACAGGTCCTAGGATCCATTACTCTGCTCTTCAGGATATCCAAGTCGTAGTAAGCAAAGATTAACTGCTAAAAACTATAGTAAAAGTAAAGGATACTCTATGTGTACTTGCTATTGAAACAGAGAGGAACAAAGGAACCCAAGACAAAAAAGATTAAATACCCCAAAAAGAAAAATGGAAGATTAAAAAGTAAAATAACGTGGAAAAAGAAGTCAGGTGGGGACCAGAGGATGGAGAGCTACGTAATAATGAGACCACAGGGCAAATGTGGTTGCAAGCCAGGCACTAGGATGGAAACCAGCGCAGGCGCTAATAACGGGCTGCTCTTTCACAGCCTGTGCTGAACTTCCAGCGCGTCCTCTGCAGCGGCAATGCATTGCGAGGGTGTCCCGCTGGGCGCGCCAGCCCAGAAGCGCAGGTCCTCTGCGCCGCGCGTCTCGACCCGCGTCCCGCTAGTGGCCAGTCTGGCAGCCCCGCGGGCGTGTGTGTCGGTGCGGACGTGTGAGAACCGGGCACTCCGGGGCTGCGCGCTCCGCTCTTAAGGCGGTGGGCTTGCGGAGGTAGGCGGGCAACTCCGGAAGGGGATGGGGGCGCTTTTCGGCCAGCGCAGGCCCGGAGGCGATCGCAGCCAGGTGCTCCGCGCGCCTCCCCTCGGAGTCGCTCCCACCTCGCCGCCGACACCTAGGCGCCCCTCTGCCCTGGTACCAGATGCCCGACCGGCGCCCTGGGACCCACACTAGGGTGCGGCCAGCGCCCAGACTGCACCGTGTGGGCGGGACGGAGGCCAGGGCCGAGGCCCTAGGCTCCTCGGAGCGCCGAGAGCGTTTCGGACAAACTTTCAAAACAGAAGGACTCCAATTACCTGAGCGGCGCGGGCGCGGGCGCGGGCTCGTCTGCGGTACGGCTGCCGGGGCAGGCCGGGTTTTCAGCAGCCGTAAAGCGGGAGGAGCGCGCGCTAGCCGCGGCGCGGCCCTCGCCCCCGAGCGGCGGCCGCCTGGCGGGGAGCGGGCTGCGCTGAGTCATAATGAAAGACACGTTGGCCAGAGTGGAGTTGCAAGAGGGTCCTGGAGGAGCCGTGCGTAAATGGCAAGTGAGCCCAAAATAGGGAAGGTTTTTTTTTTAAGTGGGCAAAACTGGAAAATTGGCCCCACGGTGGAAGAGAAATGAGTTTATTATTTGCATATATTGTACAAATATTCTTTATATCTAATAAAACTTATTTCTGAAGTGAACGGTCTCTGGAGCCCAGTGGTCTGGTATAATGCTCAGCGTTGTCCCTTCCAGCTATAGGACCATATGCAAGTTACTTGAGTTCATTCGGTGCCTTTATTTCTCATCTGTTGAGCAGGATAATAAAGAAACCTCCCCCAGGAGACATGCACTTTGCACTCAGTCAGTGTTAAACATGTTGATTTCAAAATAAAGTGCAGGTGATAAGTGAAGAGGAGCCTGGATGAAGAGATTTAAAAGGAAGACAAAAAAAGTCAAGATTTGTTTTCAAGTGGTGTAAATTTGACAAATGTCTCCGTAGAAGAAGAAGTTGGAGCCTCCAAGGAACAAATAAGGCCAGAGATGTAGCTGAGGTAAAAAAAAAAAAAAAAAAAAAAAAAAAAAAAAAAAAAAAAAAAAAGGAAGGGAAGGGAAAGAAAAAACTGCGCTCCGTGGCCAAAAAGCTGAAGCAGGATAGGGCAAGGAAGGAGGAGGATGCCCACCCTCTATTTAGAAAATCACGACAAACTCCCTCAGCTGAGGGAGATTTTAAAAAATAAAATATTTAAACAGATAAACAATTATCTAAAAATACGCCCCAAATGAGGAGCTTCTGCTCCAATGAATGAGATTTGGCAATTCTGCAAAATGAGGAAATTCTTCCCTGGCTGCATCTTGGGTGAGTCATCAAACCCATAGCAAAAATTAGTGGGATGGATTCCTGAAAGGCATGCCAGATGGATGCATTCTGCTGAGTTTTAATAACTATGATGTTCCCTCTGTACTGTCAACTTAGAAGACAGGAGTGTAAAGATTTGAGTAAATTTGAAAATAAAAGACCAACTAGTTACTTGTTATATGAGTGTTCACAGGCAGTGAGGACAGTTATAGATTCCCAACTAGTTAACCATTTCTCCTATTTTCATTCTCCCTCTCCTTTGTTTCTGCTTTTATTGTATTTCTTTTAATTTACTTTTATTATGTTATTTTTATGCAATGGAGCTTACTAAAGGGAAGGTGGTTTTAATTAATACTAAAGAATGGAAGGAATTTCAACTAGGCCTGTCTAAATAGGGTCAAACTTTTTGAAAAGTTTTTCGGTTGAAGTTTTAATGAGAGCAAGGGTAAATTGGCAGATGCAAAATCAGAAGTTGTTTTAGACAAGCAAGAAAACAACAGTAAGACTGGAAGGAGAGAGAATATACTAAAAATCAGAAACAGTTATATTCCCTAATAAAAGCACCAAAAGACTAGAGCAAAGTTTTCTCTAGCAAGTAAAGAAAAATGGATGTCTTGCTCTACTATGGAGCTTTTCAAATAGAAACAAAAGAAAGAAAAAAGAAAGGGGAAAATAAACCTGTATCAGATTCTTGTAATGGGTTGCATTTTCCTAGGAGTTCTCCCGCTGGGTAAAAGTCTTGGAGGTACCTCCTAGAGCAAAATATTTGAGGGGATTAACCATTTCAGAATTGGGAAAATCCTACATCTCATGAGAATTCCACACTGTTTCAGTTTTGCTAAGCCTTAGGGCTGAGGCAGATATTGTCATTAAACCTTTATTAATGTGAAACAAGGAGTTAAAACTCTCCAACTCGTGTGAAGTCCTTAAACTAAAAGGATCAAGAAAACAAACCCAAAGCCCAGAAAATAGGGAAAGACATTAGGAAGCTTTTTGAGGAGAACCTTTGAACTTTTCACAGTCATGTGAATGCCTGTGACTTGCTTTAGACAAATAAGCAATACAAACTAAAGTTGGGAACCTAGAAGATTTGGTCAAATCAGATTAAAAAAAAGAACAGCTTGCCTGAGATATTTTGGTCAACAAAGATAATTCTATTCATTTTTTGATGGAGACAAAACTCACCACCTAATTTTGTGTGAGTATTAACCCCTCAATCACCTGACTTCACTTCAATGTACATTTTAGTTGAACTCTTGGCACTCTGTAAATTGAACCTTAACATATGGGCTTTTGAGCCTTTTGTGAATTTATCTGAAGGTAAATTTTGACTAATGAGCATTTGCTTTTGAACCTTTTAAATCCATCATTAATTAATGTCAATAGTAAAGAATAGAGAGATCCTCTTTTCAAGCTGTTTATGAATATAGTATAATAGTTATAATTAAGTTATATCAATTTGATGACATTTACAAGTGCCTTTTATACAACTGAATTGAACCTTAGCATGCTAATATGATTTTTATCTAAGATTTTACATAAGGTGACATTGGAAAGGATTGTTGGATTGCAAAAAGCTGTGTTGTGCTAACTTCAAACTTCAGTGTGGAGAGGATTTCGTGCCACACTTCAGACACTATTACAACACTACCTGTTAAATCACTACCTAACAGAAACAATAGTTAACTAGCCAGAGAGCCTCAACGAGTTTGTAGTTTCCGAAACTAACGTCAGGAATGCTGCTGAACACTGCCATCAAAACCGAAGTGGGATTCTCAAGCAATACGGGAGCTTTAGCTGAGAATTGTTCCAAGATGACAAGCTGATCCAGCTCAACAAGGGAGGACAATCTTAAAGATACAAGTCTTTGTTGTTCTCTGTCAACAACATATATGTACTAATAGAATCTGTTGTACATATTTTAGAAGAGATCTACTCTAAATTAGTCAAATCTACAACACTCTGGCCTCTTTAGACACTTAAGGTAGTTTGAAGTATGATCACTCTATGGTTTGGGTTTTTAGGCAATGTCACACCTAAAACTGTTCAGGCAATTAAAATTTTCATTAGTAAAATAACTGTAGGACATAGGAAGTCCCACTGATTTCTGATTGGGGTGTAAATTGTTACAATCTCCAATAGAGAACAATTTGGTAACCATCAAAATTATAAACACCAACATTTTATTACCCTTGAAGCAGCTAAGTTTTATGTGAAGTGACTTATAGAAATAATACATATACAACATTATTCATTACAATCACAAAAGTTTGGAAAAACCCAAAAGTTCATCTGTAGCAGCTTAGTTAAATTAATTATAAAAATTATAGAATACTATACCATAGAAGGTATTCTATGCAACTATAGGAGGAAATAATAGAATTAGAATGAAAAACTCTTTGTTCACCACAGCACTCTTTTGTTTTGCTTTTTATTTTTAATCTTTTTATTGTATTTTTACATCACCTTTTAGTCCTCTTATACCTCCTCCCCCTAGCAATCACCACACTGTTGTCCATGTCCATGAGTCCTTTTTCTTTTTTGCTCAATCCTTCCACCCACTAACCTCCCCCACCCCACAACAAGTTGTCATCCTGCTGTCTATCTATGAATCTGTCCACATTTTCCTTGTTAGTTGAATTTGTTCATTAGATTCCACATATGAGTGAAATTCTGTGGTATATGTCTTTCTCTGACTGAGTTATTTCACTTGGCATAATGTTCTCTAGGTTCATCTATACTGTTGCAAAGGGTAAAAGTTTATTTTTCATGGCCATGTAGTATTCCATAGTGTAAATATCCCATAGTTGTTTTATCCACTCATGTACCCATAAGTAAGATCACAAGGTCAAAAGGCAGATCCATTTTTAATTTTTGAGGTATCTCCACACTGCTTTCCACAGTGGCTGCACCAGTCTGCATTACCACTAACAGTATACATGCAGAATGCCAAAGATTTCACCAAGAAACTGGTAGAATTGATAAGTGAATTCAGGAAAGTAGCAGCATACAAAATCATATCCAGAAATCAGTTGCATTTTTATACACCAATAACAAATTAACAGAAAGGGAAATCAAGAAAACAATCCCATTCACAACTGCTTCAAAAGGAGTAAAATACCTAAGAATAAACCTAACTGAGGATGTAAAAGACCTGTACTCAGAAAATTATAAGACACTGAAGAAAAAATTGAGGAAGATGTAAATAAGTGGAAGCACACAGTATGTTCATGGATAGGAAGATTTAACATCATTAAAATGTCCCTGCTACCCAAAGCAATCTGTAGATTCAATGAAACTCCTAACAAGATTCCAATGACATATTTCACAGAACTAGAACAACTATCTCAAAAATTTATATGGAGCCACAAAAGGACCCACATAGCAACAGTGATCCTGAGAAAGAACAAAGTTGGAGGAATCACACTACCTACTATCAAAGTGTACTATAAGGTGATAGCAATCAAAACAGCATGGTACTAGCATAAAAACACACACATAGATCAATGAAACATAGTAGAGATCCCAGAAATAAACCCACACCTTTATAGTTAATATTTGACAGAGGAAGCAAACACATACAATGGGCTAAAACTGGTTTATTAAATAAATGGTGTTAGGAAAGTTGGACAGATGAATGCAGAAAAATGAACTTATACCACTTTTTTACACCATACACAAGAATAAATTCAATCAAAATAATGGATCAAAGACTTAAATGATATACCCCAAATCATAAAAATCCTAGAAGAAAACATAGGCAGCAAAATATTGGACATTTCTCACAGCAAATTTTTATTGGGTATATCTCCCCAGGCAAGGGAAACAAAAGAAAAAATAAACAAATGGGACTACATCAAACTAAAAATATTTTTGCACAGCAAAGGTAATCAACAAAAAGACAACCCACATATGAGTTGGAAGAATATATTTGCTGATACGTCTGATAAGAGGATAGTATCCAAAATTTACAAATTACCTACAAAACTCAACACTAAAAAAACAACCCAATTAAAAATGGACAAAGGACCTGAATAGACACTTCTCCAAAGAGGACATACACATAGCCAATAGACATAAGAAAACAATGCTCAACATCACTAATCATCAAAGAAATGCAAATTAAACCACAGTGAGATACCATCTCACACTTGTAAGAATGGCCATTATCAATAAATCAACAAGCAACAGGTGCTGCCGAATATGTGGAGAAAGCAGAAAAAAAACTCTTCTGTAAACAGTTTCGGGAAATAAAAGATACATAAAATGAAAAGCAAATTACAGAACAATGTGAAAATATGGTACTGTTGTCTGTATAAAGAGCATATATTTTACATTTACTTGTACATGCATAAAGAAAATCTGGAAGAAAACATAAGAACCTATCAGTTACCTAACTGGGAGGAAGGTCAAGGTACTGATTGAACTGAGGGAGGAGGGCAAAGGAGACTTTTCATTGCACACATTTTTGGTTTTGTTTGAAAAAATTAGTTAAAAACATGCCAATAGTATTCACAATGTGTAAAAAGATAAAGTGGGAAAAGTGATTTAAAATTGAAATTATCTCCCTTTTTTAACCCCCAAAATACTGGTTTACTCTTAATAATTTGTGCTAACTAAATTATTAATTCTTTGTACACCTGTTTTGACTATAAAGATCCTTAGTATTTGAAAAAAGCAGATAAACCTTCATACACAAACAAAATGCACTTTTATTCTTTCCAATTAAAGTTTCCACTAATAGAGAACTTATAGATAAAGTAGTACTATGTACCCTATGCTAATTAGTTACTCAGAGTCTCCACAATTTACAATTATTTTGCTAAAAATACTGTATAGTAATAAATTCTACATTTTAATTCTGTAATGACTAAAAGAAAATAATTCTTAAAGTACCTTTGAAGTGCAGACTTTCTCTAATTATTAACTATATAAAGTTTCTGCTATTTCAAATGCTTTTTGGGTAAGTAATGGCCCTAATATGAGGAATTCAATAAAATAAATACACAAATTTAAATCATTCTGCTTACAGAGTGTTTTGAGTTTTTGCAGAAATTTATCTGTATAGTGAAAATTACTTAGCTGAGAAAGGGATGTCCAGGAGGTGTTGACAATATGTCAATGACTTTTTTGAAAATTAAGCTGGGTAGCAGAAACTGTTAGTCTCACTAACGTCTGCATTTAGTAGCCTCGCTCCCCGACCCATGTTCTAACTCTCCATAATTTCAGTTACCTGTGGTCAACTGTGGTACAAAAATACTAAATGTTAAATTCCTGAAATAATGTATGTTTTAAGTTGTGTGCAGTTCTGGGTTGCATGATGAACTCTCCTGCCTTGTAGCTCCACCCTGCCCAGGACATGAATCATCCCTTTGCCCCACCTCTCCACACTGTATATACTGCCTTCTCATTAGTCACTCAGTAGCCACTCTAGGTTATCAAACCAAGCACTACGTAGTGTTTGTCACTACATAGTGACACTATCATAGTGCTTGTCTTCAAGTCACCCTTGTTTTACTTAATAATGCCCTGAAGTGCAAGAGTAGCGATGCTGGCAACTCAGGCATGTGAAAGAGAAGCCATAAACAGTGCTTTCTTTGAGTGAAAAGGTATGTCTGTACAGGAGAAAACCTAGTAAAAAAAGGGCATTCTCCCAGCTACTGATTGCACCTCAGGGGCTCAGAAGATGGACCCAGTGGATGAAACTCTGATTTCTTGACAGGGGCACAGTTGGTTGCAGCTGACACCACTGAGAACAGAGGACCAGCTCTGGGAGAAGCAAAAGACAGCTGAGACCATGTCTAACTGTAGTTGTTCAAATGGTGCTGACAGGAAAAAAGGCAGTCTGCTTTTTCCTTCTCCATTTTTGTGCCACCTGTTAGCACAAATTAAACAGTGTCTCAGAAATGTAACCCATCCTAGCCCTAGCATCACAGAAGACACTGCGGAAAGTAGAGTTTGGAGCCCAATCGATACCCAGCAAATACCCAGCTGAGCAAATACCCAGCACATTCCTAACCTTTGTCATCTCAACATCTGTACACACCCCTTCTCACATTCTTTTAAAGTTCTGTAGTGACAACTTCATGCTTCTGCATTTATTGAATCAGAAAATACTCTTACACTCTTCCAAAAAAGGGGAGACACAAACATGAGTATAAACATTATCTTACCAATGTATGGAATAGCTCTAGTCTATAACAGAACATGACTGTAAAAACACTAACAACCATCACCAATCCTTCTTTAAAATAATAGTGATGTAAGAGGAAAACGGAACAGTCTTTTATGCAAAATTACTGGAATACTGGTTTCTGTAACTAGTGAGAAGGTAGTTAATGATGATAACTGTTCTATTACCCATTGTATGTTCTTTTGATCTCAACCAGTGTCTTTGCTGGTCATGGCTATTGAGCAGGCAGAGTATTTAAATCTTTATTCTTAAAAAATCTTGCTTCAGCAATTGTGTCTTTAATGAAATGTTATAGTTCCATTAAGTTTTACTATTAAATATGTGCACACTAAGAAGTAACCTAGATGATCCACTATGTTCCAGATATAGTCCTCTGTGTTCCCAGCAGAGAGGAAGACTCCCCAGGTTGTGGGGCTGCAGTCTAATCTTTGCTTGATGATCAGCATCAATCACTTCAGCTAAGAAAGTATGCCCTCACTGCCAGTTATTTCAGTGACATGAACAGCTCAAAATGACCAAGGGGGCAGCCTCAACTTCTGATTCAAAGGAATAGTTTCCATGTCCCCGTGTCCCATGGTGGGAACACTCCTTAGTTCCTTGGGAACTGATGTCACTAAATCACAGAATCCAAAGTGTCAGGGACAAGAACACTCAAGAACACTCCTTCATGGCAGACAGAGCTGAAAAGATGAGAAGAACCTGGGTCCTGGACATCTCCTTAGAGGAGAGCCACTAGGAGATCTACAGAATCAAAACCATCTGCTTTGGAGTTTGTGTGGAAGCAGTAAACTTTTATTGAATGAAGCCACTGAGATGTTGGTGTTACCTGTAATAGCATTTAGCCTATTTTGACTAACTGAAGTGGAATATCAGCCTTCCACAAGAAATAAAAATAATTCTAAAACTTCATGAAATGGTTAAAGGCAAACAGTATATACAAAACTTTATTTTTTAACATATAATATTAAGAAATCCACATATTTCTGTTGATCTATTAAGTTTCCTATCTTCATTCAGAAGTGATTTTCTATGTCTGAAATCATTAAGATAATTTGTATTACTATTATTATTTAGTAGTTTTACTATTATAATTGATTGATTTTTTCAAAATAACAATATGTTAAGTATCTCAAAATGTTTCTTTTTGTCTTCATGAAAAGGTATGTTTTATTTTAAAAAATCAGACAAAACTATACATAAAATCAAAATTTTACTTATTCAAAACACTAAAGTCAAGATTCTTTACCTCTATTCTTATTTTCTTCTTATGCACCCCACAATTAGCTTATTTTCTCATTATATTTCTGGTATTCCCAGATAGTTTATTAACTGAAAGGTTAATTTTATGACTTCTAGTTTTTTTATCATATTACAAACTATTAAAATGTGATTAAATCTTGAAAATTCATTTTTACAAAAATTATTGATACATGCCTAGACTGTAAGGTGAAAATAAAGACGAGAATTTCTCTTTTCCTGGCGTTCATATACCAGATGAACCAGAAAGAAAATTAAATGGTATGTGCTGCCCAAACTCTGTTTATGGGATGGATAGCTTAGCATAAATATCTGTGAGAGTTTTCCATACTAATGCATGTCTTAAATAGCTATAGCAAAACAGTCCTAAATATGATTTAGAGTTCACTTCAATATAGAAAAAATGATTGCTTAATACAATACAGAACAGTTTAAATGACTTAATAAGTCTTGTATAAGCAAAGACAAAACAACCCATTCCAAACAGTACATAACATTTTTCTTCCAACTTTCTTTGTATAATCTATATATTTGGGGTTTCCTCAGTTCATCACGTTCATGATTTTTCTATTAAGTATGAAATTTTATCTATTGGTATAATTTTAATCTTTTCTATCCTAGCATTTTAGTCTGCACAATGAATATATGCTACTCTACACCCCCCACCCCCAACCATATGTTCTTACCTTTGGGGAAAGGTTTTTTTAATCCAATATGAATCTGATAAGACTATCTAGAAAAAGACCCTGCCTCCACCAGCAGATCCAAAAATACCAATTATAATTCTTAGGGGAAAGACCATCAAGTTAGAACACTGGGCAAGCCCAGCTGCTGTCTGTTTTAAGATAGAAGCAGTATACAGAGGCCTGGGCTCAATCAGGCCCAGGGATCCTGAGTAAGCTGTAAGAATGGATGGCCCAAACCCCCATGTCACTTGCAACTGTTGCATTAACAGCTCCTCTAAAGCCTCATGGAAAGGAAGTAAGTTTGAGTTTGATCTATGAATGAACTGTCTTGGTATATGATTGCAAACTGAATATAACCTGATATTTTTACTATATCCACTAGTTAGAAATGACCCTGAAATACAGTGGTAAAAATAATCCTCTCAATGGACAGAGCATCAGCCAAGTCATCAGGTCATTCACTTTATGTAGAGAGAGAAGTGGTCCAAAGTTAAATGTGTACCTGGAATTTTAGGCAGTGATGAATGGTTCAGCTTTTTGATTAGCAGTCTGGAAGAAGCATGATTAGAAGACTGGGCTCCAGTTGGCCTAGGAAAAGGGCATGTGTTTAGACCTATGGGAGTGGGTGTGTGATGTGAACATCTTGGTATCACATGCTAACAACTCTCCCCACCCCAGTTGATGACATTTCTCATTAAAGCTATGAGATCATTTGTACTGCAGAACTTCTCACACTGTTCCACTGGACTGACTGTATCAGTGTGGTATTAATTAGCATGTTCCTCCAAACCCATATTTTTGCAGTGATCTGGCAGTAGATGCAGAACAGACTCAATTAGATTAAGTTATTCTCTCTCTCTCTCTTTCTCTCTCTCTCTCTTTCTCTTTCTCTCTCCCTCTCTCTCCAGTAATAAACCACAAAGAGTTAATATCATATGTACTTTCTATTGCATCTAATCAAGAGCACTATATGATTATCCCACTTTTATTTAGGTTAAGTTGGTTCAAATGTCATCAGCCATTAAATTTTTTTCTTATAAATCTTTCATCTAGTAGTTTTAACACTTATTATTTTGTTGTGTGTTGAAAATTGTGATGTTCAAATTTTAATATTTCTCCTAATTCACTAGTTATGGTACTTCTATAAAGAAGAACTTTCAGAAGAGAAGTAACAATTGATACCACAGAAATACAAAGAACTGTAAGAAGTTGCTGTGAATGACTATATGCCAAGTAATTGGATAACCTGGGTGAAATGGACAAATTCCTAGAAACATACAATCTTCCAAAACTCAACCAGAAAGAAGCAGAAAATCTGAATAAACCAATAACAACTAGTGATATTGAAGCAGTAATCAAAGAACTACCAATGCACAAAAGCCCTGAGCTAGATGGCTTCACAGGTGAATTTTACCAAATATTCAAAGAAGAACGAACACCTATCCTCAAACTATTCCAAAAAGTTCAAGGGGAAGGAAGACTCCAGCCTCTTTTTATGAGGCCAGTATTTTCCTAATCCAGAAACCAGGTAAAAACACAAGAAAATTACAGGCCAATATCTCTGATTAACACAGATACAAAAATCCTTGACAAAATACTAGTAAACCAGGTCCAACAATACATTAAAAAAATCATACTCCATGATGAAGTGATATTTATTCCAGGGATGCAAGGTTGGTATAATATTTCCTATTGGGAACCACCCTGCCTGTTTTTAGAAGCTGTAACCCCCGCCATGGCTAAGGCTGAGGGAATGACCTTGGACCATAAGCCACCAAGGAGACAAAGCATATCTCCCTGGCAGGAGCGCCACTTCTGCTCCTTTTACTTCATCCATAACTGGCCCCCAATGCTTAGTCAGTTAGCCAATGATGTGTAAAATTCCCCAAGGTGGGAATAATCTAAGACAGGCATGATCACGTGGGAGGCCCCCAAGGAAGGACTTGGGGGGCTACAGCAAAAAAGAGTGATGGACCCTCACCCCTCAGCTTTGACAAAGCCTGAGTCCTCGATGTCTGCGAGAAATCTCCTAATCTCTTGGCTGCCTTACTTCCCTTGCTCCACCTAAGCCTGAAATAATGACAGAGGGTGGTGAAGCCCTGTGCTGGAAAGGGCGGGTTCCCTGGGTGATCAGGCCTAAGAAAGAATATGTAAAATCCTGTGAAACCTGCTTTGTTTAGAATGATCTCAATTAAATGATAAGGGTCCAGGGAAGAAGTAAGTTTGTTCCTCAAAGTTTTGCAGCTCTTTAGCTATCTGACCCTGACTCAAAATAGGCCCTCAGAGTTCTTTGTTATCTATTGTTTGATCCTTACTGCCTGGTAATGATTAATGAGCATTATCTGTATTCCTGTGCAAATGAACTCAAGAAAAGTCCATTGAGGAACAGGCTCCTGGCCCTTCTCATGTGAGAGATCCACCACCTTTCCTCCCCAAGCAGATCGTGTCTTGGTAGATTTATTCTCATCTGTGGCAGCAAGGGGGATCCTGTGGGCAGAGCCCCCTCCCCCACAATTTGCAAATCAATAAATGCGATACATCACATAAACAATATGAAAGACAAAAACCACATAATCATATTAACAGATGCAGAAAAAGCATTTTATAAAATCCAGCACCATTTATAATAAAAACATTCATCAAAGTGGGAATAGAGGGAGCATTCCTCAACATAATAAAGGCCATATATGAAAAACCTACTGTCAACACATTCTCAGTAGACAAAAACTAAAAGTGCTTTTGTTAAGATCAGGAACAAGACAGGGATGTCCACTTTCACCACTCTTCTTCAACATAGTACTGGAGATCCTAGCCACAGAGATCATATAAGAAGAGGAAATAAAAGGCATCCAAACTAGAAAGAGGAAGTAAAACTGTTATTATTTGCAGATACCATTATTTGCAGTCAACATAGAAAACCCTATAGGCTCCATCAAAAAACTTCTTGACCAATAAGTGAATTTGAAAAGTAGGGGGATACAAAGTCAATATTCAGAAATTGATGTATGTCATTTTTGTCCACCAACAATGAACCATCAGAAAGAAATACTAAGAAAAAAAATTCATTTACTATAGCAACAATAACAACAAAATAAAGTGCTTAGGGATAAATTTAATCAAGGAGGTAAAAGACCTATGCTTGGAAAACTATAGAACACTGAAGAAAGAAATTCAGGAAGTTACAAATAAATAGAAGCATATACCCTGTTCATGGATTGGAAGAATTAACATCATTAAACTGTCCTTAGTACTCAAAGCAATCTATAGATTCAATACAATTCCTATTAAAAGACCAATGGCATATTTCACAGATCTAGAACAAATACTTCAAAAATATATATGGAACCAAAAAAGACCCTGAATATCCACAGCAATCTTAAGGAAGAAGAACAAAGTTGGAGGAATTAAAATACCTGATATTAAACTATACTACAAGTTCACTGTAATCAAAACAGTCTGACATAGACATAAGAACTGACACATAGATTAATGGAACAGACTAGAGAACCCAGAAATAAATCCATGTCTCTATGGTCAATTAATATTAGACAAAGGAGCTGTGAACATACAATGGAATAAAAATAGCATCTTCACTAAATGGTGTTTGGAGAACTGGACTGGTAAATGCAAAAAAATGAAACTAGACCAACTTACATCATACACCAGAATAAACTCAAAATGGGTGAAATACTTAAATATGAGTCATGATACCATAAAAAATCTAGAGGAAAACACAGGCAGTAAAATTTCAGATATTCCATGTAGCATTATTTTTTCTGATTTATCCATTAGGGCAAGGGAAATGAAGGACAAAATAAACAAATGGGACTGCATCAAATTAAAAAAGCTTTTGTATGGCCAGAGAAACCACCATCAAAATGAAAAGGGAACTGACTTCATGAAAAAACATATTTGCCAATGATACATCTGACAAGGGTTTAAGCTCCAAAATATATAAAGAAGTCAACACCAAGAAGACAGCAATACAATTAAAAAATGGACAGAGGATCTGAATAGACACTTCTCCAAGGAAAACAAACATACAGATGGCCAATAGACATACGAAAAATGTTCAATATCACTAGCCATCAGAGAGATGCAAATTAAAACCACAATGAGAAATCACTTTACACCAGATGGAATGGCCATCACTAATAAATCAGCAAACAAGTGCTACTGAGGTTGCGGAGTAAAGGGAACCCTAGTGCACTGCTGGTGGAAATGCAGACCAGTGCAGCCATTGTGGAAAACAGTATGGAATTTTCTCAGAAAACTAAAAATGGAACTGACTCTTGACTCAGAGATTCCACTGCTGGAAATGTATCCTAAAAATGCTGAAACAGCAATTCAAAAGAACATATGCATCTCAATGTTCATAGCAACCCTATTTACAATAGCCAAGTATTAGAAACAACCTAAGTGCCCATCAGTAGATGAATGGATTAAAAAACTGTGATACATCTATGCAATGGAATACTATGCAGCAGAAAGAAAGAATAAGGAATTCCTACCCTTTGCAACAGCATGGACGGAACTGGAGACAATTGTGCTAGGTGAATTGTCAGTCAGTGTAAGACAGATACCATATGAACTCACTTATAAGAGAAATCTAATTAACAAAATAAACTAAAAAGAAAAACAGAAACAGAGACATGGAAACAAGGAACAGACTGACAGCTACCAGAGAAAAGGGGAGAGAGGAGAAATGGGAAGAAGGGGAAGGGAGTAGTCCAAGAACATGTATGAATGACCCACGGACATGGGTAAAGGTGTGTGGATGGAGAGTGGGAGTGGGGGGTGGGCAAGACGAAGGAAGACAAAGGGGAAAATTAGGACAACTGTAATAAAATAAACAAGAATTAAAAAAAGAACTTTCATTTTGGGGTGGTATTCTGAAATACTTTCTGAAAAAAAGGCAGAATAAATAAATATTTGCTTTTTAATTTTATTATTATAATAATGTTTCTGTCTTATTAACCATCAAAGTTGAGTAATGAGTTTTATATTTTAAAAACAATTATGCATTTTAGGATATATGTTTGTGTGTACAGGGTGGGGCAAAAGTAGGTTCACTGTTGTTCATATGGAAAATACAATAATCACTAATACAAGAAAACTGTTTTGCATACTCACAACTGTAAACCTCCTTTTGACCCACCCTGTATATATCAGACATTCTGATCTATTGCAGTCATTTTTTTATTGCTTACTTTGTTCTATCATTTGCAAATGGTAATAGGAAATACATTTTAGAGATAAATAAATCATAAATTTGTTATTTACTAATTTATTTGATTTTATATTTCTATCTGTTCTGTTGCTTTAAAAACATTGTTCCTTAATGACATAAATGTAATTATTCATTTGCTTTATTAATGTATATATACAAAATGTACATAATAATGTGTTTACCAAATACCAAAATAGGGATACCAACATTTCTACTAACAACAAAAAACCACTGAAAACAATTTCAGTGGTTTTTTGTTGTTGTTTGTCTTCCTTAGGATATATCCAGTAGGGAAATAGAGTCAAATACTTGTTTTAAAGTTATTTGAAATGATTCTGGACTGTGTGGTTATGGTGCCAACCAGATAAACACTTAGGTTGACTGGTATCACTTTTTTTTTTTCAAATTTGGGGCAAAGCTTATTATGTCACTCTTTAATTTATTATTTTTAAAAAATACATATGACATTTACACAATATGGCATTCAAAACTAGCTTCCTTCCATAGTCTTCCATCCTGGAACACTATGCTGTTCTTTTGTCTTTGCATAGCTAACCCATTGTATTCATTTTTGGCTTGCCATTGTTTTGGACTTTGGACTCAAACCCAGGTAGTCAGGTTCCTTAGCCCATGGTCTTTATAAAAATGGACTGAAACGGCTTCATCAGAAATTACCAAATCCTGCAACCCAGGCATGTGCCCTGACTGGGAATTGAACCTGTGACCCTTTGGTTTGCATCCTGAGCTCAATCCACTGAGCCACACCAGGTTGCAGGTCAGGTCCCTAGTAGGGAGCACACGAAAGGCAACCACACATTGATGTTTCTCTGCCTCTCTTTCTCCCTCCCTTCCCCTGTCTCTAAAAATAAATAAATAATATCTTTTAAAAAAAGAAATGACCAAATCCTTTTTTATTTGGGGGGATGAAGTTGAAAATTATATATATTTGTAGTAGTTCTTAAGATGTATACTTGGAAAATATCATTCCACTGCTCCCTGCATGTCTCACCTCCTCCATCACCCCATCAAATTTAAAACTACCAGACAGCAGCTAAAAGCCTCTTTTATGGCTTTTTGTGTTCCAAAGCTTATGGTCTTAACCCAGATACCTACTTCATAGATTCATAGCATGCAAGCTTTGCATATATTCTTTTGAAGTTTGCATTTATAAGTCTTTGTGTATCAGCTTCTGTGAATTTCCATGTGACCTGTCTGAACTTCTTGAAGACAGAGTGTGAAGAAACATTACAAGCTTTTTGTAAAAGTGAATGTAGGCTCCATATAAAAGGTTTTACCTAAGTCCCATTGTATCTCCTGTAACTATCCCTGTTCATTCTCACAAAGTTTCACTAGCCTTGGTTACTATCACATGGCTCTCCTCTCCTACTTTTGCTTGAATTCCTTCCTGTATCTCTAACTGAGTTTCTCAAAAACTCTGTTGAGTTCCCAGGGCCTACTCAGCATAATAAAGGCTGACAGCAGGTGGAAGTGGTTTTAGACAACAAAAGCACCAAAGCTGGGTTGTTAGTCACTTTCTAACCACCTACTGTTCTTTATGAATGCCCTAAAGAGTCCTCAGTTTATCCAGTTATACTTCAAATTTTTCATGACCTTTGACCTAGTAACTCCTCTGGGAATCTAGCTCAATAGAGTAATATAAACTGGTGCAACAAATTATCCACAAAGATGTTCATTGCAAATTTTGTATAAAAATTTAAGTTTATTACTACCCAAGTGTCCAGCAATATGAGAATGATTAAATAATGATAGCTATAGTAGGCTATTAAGGATTAATTATATAGGCTATATTAAATTATACTTTAAGGACAGACATCTTAACAGCATAATGGCTTAAGATAAAATATAAAAAGGTGATATATGAAAAAAATATGATAATTGTTAACAATATTTTTTAAAAATCATTAATAATGATGCACAACATTCCTTCCTATATTTTTCAAATTTTCAAATCGGGGATATGTTACTTTTATTAATACCACACACACACACACATACCACAAGACTATAAGCCTGTGAGCTAGATGTTCAAGCTTTTTATGTCTGTAAGAGACTGATGTGAAGGACAATAGTCCACAGAGAAAAGATGGGGTTTATAGAATATCATAGTAAGGATGTGAGCTTCAAAGGAGGATAGTTTTCAAGTGAAGACAGACAAAGTCAAGATCTGGAAAAGATAATGAGAGAATGCAACTGACATCTGCTGACCTTATGGTAACTAGGATGTAAGAGAAAGCATAGCTCATACTGGAGAAAGTGACAATGGTATTGGAGTTTTCAATAAAAAATCAGGATGACATTAAGGTAGCACTTTAAAAACTGAAGTCATTTGAGATTTTTGCCATCTTTACTTTCTACTTATTTTATTGTTTTCTCAATAATCAACTCATGACCTCTATTTTTTCAAAATCAATGTGAAAAATGACTCTGATATATTTTTCTAATGCACATTAAAATAAAATACAACTATTAAAATTTAAACATGTATCCAATAAACAGCTTAAAACGACCTTCAAGACATTCCTTTAGAGCAAGCAGATAAAAAGAATTTTTTCTGCAGAGACTGAGTATGCAGATAAGAGTAGTTGACCAGGGAATGAATACCAGGGTGTGGAGGGCAGTCAACAGGACCGTGGGAGGTAGGCTGGATGGTAAAGCAGACCTTCAAATGAGAGAACAGAGTACTATGCCAAAAGAATCTGCAGTTTGGGTATGCTTAAGCATTAAAGATGTGAAGCATGTATTATTTGATCTATAAGCATTCACCTTTGGTTAAAGTTATCTTAAAATGTGATGTCTAGAACAGGTAGTGTGGACCCTGCAGGTATTGTGTCCTTAGTGCAAGGTGGGAAATGTCTCTGTAACCTAATGGCCTGAGGACGTTGACTCCAGGTGGTAATTAAGTCCTGAGCTAGGTACAATATTAACATCAGATTGCTGGCTAAAATTCTTCTTTGGTTTCAGAAGGGAAAAGCTACTTCAGATTTTTTCCCAAGTTATCAACAAAACCCAACTTCACTCTAAAACATGTGCACCTAATTTTTAAATGAAGAGGAGAGAAAGATTAAGCCTTTCTTGGAAGTGAACCAATATGTCAGGTATTTAACACAAATGCCTGAGGTTTCTGACTTTTCATGTCTGGGGTGCTGTTTTGTACATGTACTGAAAAGACATGGGAAGAAGAAGGAATACAATGATTAAAACTCACCACATTAAATAAAAATTATCTTTAAATCATTAATGAGATTTAAGTCCGTGGCCTAGATCACATCTCATCAAGGAATAAACAATTGAATAGGTATACCCCCACAGTCTACCAGCATTAGAGGGTTAAAAAATCAATGACTATTGATAATACACTAAAAAAGAAAACAACAGAAATATGTAATTGTTTCTGGTATTTCAGAATTCCTAATATTGCCCAAATCACTTCCATTCCTAACTGGGTACCAATTTGGTGCTTGTTATGACTGCAATATGTACATCTCTCTTTCTGTAAAGTGACGTAAATAATATTGCATCTCTAGTCACCCCCAACCTGGGCCCTTCCTTGCCTTCTAACCCAACTTCTCTCTCTTCAAGTGGCCGATGCTATCAATGAGTACTGCACTGAGTCCCTATAATCTTCAGACTCAGGACACAATTTTTCTTCCCTCAGACTGGAAACCAGTCAAAACCACTTTACTGTGGCTGGGCCAGGTAATTTTTCTTGAGGCAGTGAAACTGTTAATGCCCATCTCCATCTCAATGACATGGCAAGGGGAGGCTGCTTGTGCTCTCTTTTACAGGCTTGAAACATTCTGCTTTACTCATTCCGAACACCTCTCTTCATCCTCCTTTGCCCAAGACTCAGGAAGAGTCTGTGGAACACTTGTCCAGCATTAGTCAATCAATCAATTCCACCAGGATACCTAAGAGATATTTGTTTAATAAACCTCTTCCACCTCTTCCAATCAATTCCACCAATATACCTAAGAGATATTTGTTTAATAAACCTCTGCTCTGCGTCACTTTCTCTTCGAGGAACTGAAGATACAGAGGTAAAAAAGACAAATTTCCTCCTTTTATGGAAATTATATTTCAGTAAGCAAATTAATGAAATAATGTTCCATTTTGTGACAATATTAAACAGAACACTGCCTGTTAATAAAGCAAATATTATTGTCATTGTATCTATTTGATGCCCTAATCTAGTAAAGTTAAAGTCCGTTTCGATATCTATGAATAGACCCAAATATAAGGAACTAAAGACATATTCCTTTACTTTGGCCATGTGTGAGATTAGGTTTTCCTTCCCTATCTTCCTTCCAGCTGAGCAGGGGTATTTCTTTGGGTAACTAGAGGTCTGTTCCCCCAAAGTTCTCTGGATTTAGTGTTTGCAAAGCCTGTCTCTGCTGCTTAGCCCTCCATTATCTATAGATTTAATGTTGCCTCTGTTGGCTAGCAGGCTCCCTGTTTGTAAATGATCTTGCTATGCTAGGTTGCCACTATTTTGGTCCTGTTGTTTGAGGTCCAACTTCTTCCTTCTCTCCAAGCTCCCTACTTTTTCCTGTTTTAAATTTCCCCTTTTAATGGTGTTCCATTGGGACAGATTCACCAGCCAGCCCCCTTTGGCCTATTCTAATAACACAGAAGCAGGCAGGCAGCGTTGCAGTATTTCCATGCTCCACTAATATGATACCCTCCTTACTCTCCCCAGTGTTCTCTCTGTGAAGAACAGATTAGCTATATGCCTAGATAAGTGGTAACATATGTGCCAACCATTCCTGGCTGTAAACTCAGACTGATGGGGTTCAAATGCCATTTGTACCACTAATATACAAATGTGTATGAAAAATTAAGTTGATTTTTTTAACCTCACTTTCCTGTTGTTTAAAATGGGATACCTAAATCTTGGGGAATGCTGGTAACTCCAAGATTTAGAGAATAAGCTGCCCCTCACCCCCAATACTACTCTCTAGCTACAGAAGTATTCCTGGGTAACAAAGAAGAGAGAGTGAATGGATTGGGTACAGCCATCCTCTGATTTCTGGACAAGATCCCACAAGGGATTGCCTGCCTTATGTTTCTAAGCAATTAAATCCTCCTAGGAAGTACTTAGGAGGCAACCTTGGCTCTTAATGACAAAGACACATGCATGGTTTCCAGGACCTCTGGTAAGCAGAGAAACAGAAGACTATGATTTGAGCTAAGGAAGCCAAGCAGAGAGGATTAAGACAGAGTGAACACTTACATGGGCACATCATTCAAAGACACTTTGGGGTTTCCTTCTACCCTTCTGTGCATTCACCCAGCAGCTGAGTTTCAAGCTTCCAGATGAAGACTGCCTGGATTTGAATTGAGCTCTGTAATTTAGGCAAGTAATCTATTTTATTTGTGCCTCAGTTTCTTCATCTTTAAAATGATAATAGTCACATTTTCTACTTAAAAGAGTGGTTTTGAGGATTAGAAAAATTCATATACCTAAATGCTTAGAGCAGTGCCTGGAATGTAGTTAGCACCTTGTACGTGTTAGTTACTGTGTTGGGGAACCCTTGGGTTGGTGATTTGCTGGAACTCACAGGGCTCAAAAAATCCATTATACTCACAGCTATAGTTCATTTATTTATGTTTTTCAAGTTTATGGAAATATAACTGACATACCACATTGTGTAAGTTTAGCATATAACTTGCTAATTTGATACATGGATATATTTTGAAATGATCACTACAGAAGCGTTAGTTAACACTTTCATCATCTCATATCGTTATCATTGTGTGTGTGGTGAGAACATTTAAGATCTATCCTCTCATCGACTTTCAAGTGTTTAAAATATAGTTGGTTAACTACAGTCACTAAATGGCACATTCTAGATCCCCAGAACTTGTTCATTGCATGACTGAAATAATGTGCCCTTTGACAGACATCTCTCCTTCTCCCTACCTTCTCTCAGCCCAGCAACCACCATCTACTCTCTGTTTCTAGGAGTTAGCTTTATTTAATACCACATGTATGTGATATCATACAGTATTTGTCTCTCCCTGTCTGACTTATTTTAATGAGCATAATGCCATCAAGGTTCATCCATGTTGTCTCAAATGGTATGATTTCCTTCTTTCTCATGGCTTAATAATATTCCGTTATAAATCCCTTTTTTATCCATTCATCTGTAGACAGACACTTAGGTTGCTTTCATATCTCAGCTAATATAAATAATGCTTCAAAAAACAGGGGTGCATATATATCTTTGAGATTCTAATTTAATTTCTTTGGAAATATACCCCAAAGTGAGTTTGCTGGATCATATGATAGTTCTATTTTTTTTTTATTTTTTGAGGTACCCCCTTACTGTCCTTTTTCTCCTCATCCCCACCAGCACCTGTTATCTCTTGTTTTTTTTTGTTTGTTTGTTTTGGGGGTTCCTTTTTAATAATGGCCATTCTATCAGGTATGAGTTGATATCTCCTTGAGATTTTTGATTCATATATCCCTGATGGTTCATAATGTTGAGCACCTTTTCATGTACCTGTTAGGAATTTGGATGTCTCTTTGGAAAAGTGTCTCTTCAGTTTCTCTGCCTGTTATTTGAGTTGCTGTTCTCTTGCCCTTAAGTTGTATGAGTTTCCTATATTCTGGATATTAAATCCTTATAGGAATATGGTTTGTAAATATTGTCTTCCATTCCATGAGCCACTTTTTCATTTTGTTGCTTGTTTCTCTTGCTGTGCAGAAGCCTTTTAGATTGATGTAGTCCCACTTCTCTATTTTTGTGTTTGTTGCTTTGTGCTTTTGTTGTCATATGCAAAAAAACAAAACAAAACAAAACAAAAAAACAACAACAATTGCCAAGAACAATGTCAAGGAGAATTTGCCATATGATTTATATGAGTTTAGTGCTGTCAGATCTTATGGTCAAGTCTTCAATCCATTCTGAGTTAATTTCAGTGAGTGACATAAAATAGAGGTCCAGTTCATTTTTCTGCATATGATTTCCAGTTCTCCCAACATCTTTTTTTGTGAAGAAACTACCTTCTCCCCATTGAATATTATTCTTGGCTCTGTTGTCAAATATTAGTTGATGGTATTAAGGAGGGTTTGTTTCTGGCTTCTCAATTCTTAATTTTTCTGTCAGTTTCATGACAGTACTATACTTTTTAAAAAAATTACTACACCTTTGCAATATAGTTTGAACTCAAGAAGTTGATGCCTCAAGCTTTATTCCTTTTTCTCAGGATTGCTTTCATTATTCAGAGTCCTTTGTGGTTCCACAGAAATTTTAGCATTATTTTTTTTCTGTTTCTGTGAAAAGTACTATTGGAATTTTGATAGGGATTGCATTTAATGTATAGTTGGTTTTGGGTAATACAGAAACTTTATCCGTATTAATTTTTCTGGTCCATGAACAAGGGATACCTCTCCATTTATTTGTGTCTTTTTCAATTCATTTTAAAAATGTTTTATAGTTTTCGGGGTGCAGATCTTTCACCTTGTTGGTTAAATTGATTCCTTAGTATTATATTATTTTTAATGCTATTGTGAATAAGATTGTTTTCTTTTTTCTTTTTTGGATATTTTGTTGCTAGTGTATAAACTGCAACTAATTTCTGTATGTGTGATTTTGTATCCATTAACTTTATTGAATTTGTTGATTTAGTTCTAAGAGATGTTTGGTGGAATCTTTAGGATTTTCCACATATAAGATTATATTATCTGCAAACAAAGAAACTTTTACTCCTTCCTTTCTGACTTATATGTCTTTTTGTTTTCCTTTCTTAATTTTTGCAATTGGGACTTTCAGTACTACGTTGGATAGGAGTGGTGAGAATGGGCCTGTTTTGTCTCCTTCCTGATCTTAGCAGGAAAGCTTTTACTCTTTCATCACTAAGTGTAATTTAAGCTGTGAACTTGTTATATATGACCTTAATTGGTTTTGTGTATTTGTCCTATACCCATTTTTGAGAGTTATCACGAAAACATGCTTAAATGTCATTTCTTCATTTATGGTAATGATTATATGATTTTTATTTCTCATTCTATATTTATTAATTTGCAAATATTGAACCACCCTTCTCTTCCAGAGATAAATCCTACTAAATCATGGTGCATGGTCCTTTTTAATATGTTGTTGAATACAATTTACTAACATTTTGTTGAGGATTTTTGCATGTTTATTCATCATGAATATTAACCTGTCTTTCTAATTTCGGTTTAGAAAATCAGACATTTTCTAATATCAATGAAAAAATTGGAAAATCTCTAACCTTTTAGACTTAGGACATGAGTTATAGAAAAGTAAAGGTTTTTGCACTTGAGTTCTGAGCTGCTGCGCAGACCACTGTTGGTATTCAGGATTCATGACGGGATACATGAATCACGAGGATTTAGGATTCATGAGGGACTCAGAATCTTCAGACAAAGATCCTGTAGCACAGCTCATGTATTCTAAATCTCTCAATCTTCATACTGGAGGTAGAGAGAAAGCAGAAGTTTAATCCATCTGTTACTGTACTCATCTTTTCGTATTGAGGGTCTTTGAACATGCTGTTCTTTCTCATTGCAACATTGATCCTCTGCTACGTCATTAAAATGATGGACCACCTCTTGACTTTCAGGTCTTAGGGTTAGGGAAACTTTTCTTGATCTCCCTCATCATCATTCTCTCTTCCTACACTGTCTGAGTCATACCACTTATTGCAATTTTTAACTGCATATTTGTTTACTTGGTAATCATCTATCTTGCCAACTAGACTCAAGATCCAGAAGTACAGAGATTCTGTCTTTTTTGTTCCTCTTTCAACACAGTCCAGGTGCTCTGCAGAGGCCCAGTAACTTTGATGAAGTGAGGTGTGAAGTGAAATAACAATGAGTGGTTTTGAGCCAGGGAATTCATCTGAGTTCACACTGAGTCTATCCATTATTTTTAGATCAAGAGGGAAAAAAAGACTAGTTTTACAACTTAATCTGATATATTATTATTAAAGTTGAGAGTAAACAATTTACACAGAGCAGAATGGGGTGACAGATGGGATCTGGGCGGTTTCTTGTTAAACTGTAGTTAAACAAATAAAAAAGATAGTGTTTTCCCAAAGAAAATATAATTATTTAGTGTCTAATGATATAGGAAAAAATGCCTGATTTTTAAAACTGGTGTAATAAAATGTGGTTGAAAAATTCTTATAGTTGTTCAGGAAGGAATTTTTAAGCTAGGACAATTTTACAATATATAAGCTGCAGTGTCTAGTAGAATGTTCAACCTTTGTTTTCATTAAGTTATTACATTTTTATACACATTTATATTGGTAGATTACCGTTTATTAATTTTTTCTTGATATTTTTATTTCAAAATGGGGATGAGGAGTCAGGTAGTAGGGAGGGATGAAAGAAAACATGTCCCAAAGAAGAAATTTGTGAAGCTTTTGTGTTCTCATTTGTATAGCTCTTAGAATCCTTCCTACTCTGCAGTTTCATTAACAAGTACAAGATTTATCAGTGTCAATATTAATTTGTACCCGAATTTCCTCATTTACCCATTCCTTAATTTATCAAATTCCTTATACTCCACTGTAAGTGTGAGAAATGAGAGAGAAATTTTTCAGCTGCGGTCATGTTTACAGTGAAGCTTCTTTTCTCTTGTGTGCTTTGTGTTAGGAGCAACCCACTGAATCACAATCATGTCCACAGGTCACATCAGTAGGGCTTCCTGAGATTCATAGAGTACAATGGGAGCTCTGGCTGGTAGAGGGGAAGCAATTTGAGTTTGGGTTCAGAAGCCACAGGTAAATACATCTATTCTTTCCTAAGCGCCTTCAATTTCTCCTGAAAACTATAATATAAAAAAACCTTGAATTAAACAATTTTACCATGAGTTTAAATGGGCAATTTTATGACGTGTTCCATTTCAAACCAAGGGAATCAAAAAATGTTCACAGATAGAAAAATATTTCAGTTAAACAACAAAAACAAATTAATATGAGGAATAACAAAACATAACTGAAAGTAAACACAAGTTTGCCCCTAAAATGTAACATGACTATGGTTTATTGAGCCTGCCCACACAGGGAGATAAGGCTTGATAAAAGACGGTGAATAGTAGAGGGAAGCCTATGGGTGCAAAGGCTCATTCTTTGGCAGGTATAGTCTTCTCTTTACACCATTTTAAACCTTTTTTTTTTTGGTCTTTCTAAGGCTCATGGATATTTTATATAAATCGTTACTAAACTTATAGCTCAAACAGTTTTAGGATAAAGGTGTTTAGGGCAAAATAGAGTAAAATGTGAGTGCTACCAAAAATTTGGAAGTCACCCAAGTTCACAATAGACTAATAAAATCAGAGAAGATATTGTTTCATTCCTTTTGAGTATATCCAAACATAGAGTACAATTTAAATTTGTTCATATAATATTCTCTCACTAGACAATCTTGTGATAAATGGGTTGGTGTGATTTTGCCTAAAACTATAATGCCAAAATATAATTTAATGTACACAAGTAATTTAAGGCATTTTAGGTTTTTAAAAAGTTGTAATACTGAGAAAAAATAATTGTCTGGAAATGGTACAACTTTTCAAGGATCTGAATGTTGAAAGTAGTAAACTGAATAGTCACTCGGTATGGCTAAGACTGTAGTTTTCTACTAAGCTCTTTCCCAGATTCTGGTTTGAAGGCAAAAGAGAAAAATGACACTTTCTGAAGCCATTCATTCATAAGGGCTACTGAAGTGCCTCCGCTCTGATTCTTTGCTTCTGGAAATAGACACATATACTATGAGACATCCTTTCATCCTGACCATTGAACAGAAATTCTGCAAAGAAAGAAAACGAGCAGCAAAAATAGAAACCAGATTTGATAGGGCCAGCTGTATCTTACGCCCCCATTTCATGTGAGTATATCCTCAAACACACCTCCTGATATTGCACATCGAGGAAGACTCATCCCACACTAACTTACTCTTTGTGTTAGATGTCTCTATAATGTTGATTCTCATGGCAAGGTAGAATTTTCCTAGACATAAGTTTGACACTAGGAATTCATATTTGCAATGCTATTTCATTTTTTAAAAATGTGATCTTGTGCAAGTTACTTAACTTCTCTGTGCCTAAATTTCCTCACCTATAAAATAGAGGTAAGTAGTATGTAGTTCCCTTATAATGTAAATAAAATGAGGCAATATATCAAAGTTGTTAGTTCTATTCCTGATACAGAAGATTACTATCACATGCCCTTCACCACCAAGAGGACAATTTACTTATCCACCAGAAAACTATACCCTTTTCTTAATTGTGGACATTTAAAAGTCTGAGTTAAACTGAATTTAACCTCTACCTATAAAAAAGCATGATGATAAATGGTAGGCAAATACGAGGCAAGAGATAAAAATTATTGAAATTATTGATAATATTCCTTTAGTATATTCCTTAGGCACTGGACAGACAGAAGTAATTGGGGCACTGATGAAACCAATCAGCTTTAAAATGAGAATCTTTTATGAGTAAGTAAGTTTGGCTTCTTTCCTCTGGCCATCATTATGGATTATTTGTAGAACTGGAAGGTGGTAATGGCCAGCAAGGGAACATCATTTGACCCTCACTAAGTAGAGTGGCAGATCTACAGATTTTACCAATGACTCCCAAATTATTATATCTAGTGGATCCCTTTTAACAAATATTTTAATACTGTCTTAATCATGTAAAAGTTAGATTTATAGTTAATATATCCTATTTACACCATAACAAAATCAATATATAATATAATTCATATAGAGGAGGAATAAAAGAAATGTGATTTACTTTTACCTAAAGAAAATATAACTTAATTATGTGGCTTAAATGATTATATAGGCCTAAATCCATGCCCCCTCACCAACATTTTCTAGTAAGGGAGGACTTATGATACTCCAGACAAGTTTGCTCTACCCAGGAAATAGTTATCAATAATGTGAAATGCCTCAAGGAATGATGGAAAGGTAATTGCAATATCAAGATTTCTTGTGACCTTAGGAAAAACAACTTTTATGGATTTATGTGTTGCCGTAGGAGACATGCTTGGAGGTGATGATATGGAACCAAATATGCCTGGTTATAAAAGAAAAAATATTTTTTTCTCTTGCTAATCTGTCTTTTCTCACCTTAATTTGCAGGCCTTCAAATAATAAGCATAAAATGGTACAGGAAAAGTACTTTTCTACCTTGACAATAGCACACCTAGCTAGAGGGAATTGAGAAGCAGAGAGGATTATTTTGCTTTTGAAGACGGAAGAAACTGAAACAGATTTATATGCAAAAGGGAGAGGGTCAGTAGAGGGAAAATGGTTCACACATGCTGAATGAAGCTGATCAATGAAAGCTGCATTTTTTTGTGCACACAGAAGGATGGAGTGGGAAAAATGGTGAAGGAATTTTTCTTAGACTACAGAAGAGATCAGCCATGGGAGTCAAACAAAAATATCCAGGGATTTAAAGTCAACTCCAGGGAAAAGCTTGGGAATTCATGAATTTTACCCAATATGTATAATCATTAAATTTGAATTATATCCTGAGTAGATCTGGGAGTTTATTAACTTAGTTTCAACTAATTAGTTACACTTAAGCATTCATTAACTGTTTATATAAAGTATAACATGCAAATAAAATTGTATGAATCATGAAATTATAGCTCAATAAATTTTCACAAACTGCATAAACCTCTATACCCACCACCCAGGTCAAGAGACACAGTGTTACCACAACCCTAGAAGCCCCTTCTCACCCTTTTCAGCCACAGTCTCCCCACAGCAGTGACCCCTCATGCTCCTTTTAAACCATAGAGTAGTTTGCATGTTTTTGAACTTTATAAAAGACATGGCATCCTATAATATGTCATTTTGTATTTGACTTCTTCCCCTCTACATATTTTTGAGATTTGTTTTGTGTGCTTGTAGTTTGTCAGTCATTGCTGCATAGATTTCCATTGTATGTACACATTCCCTATACAGTTATCATTCTACTCTTTATTTTATATAATTTTCCATCATTATTTGTGCCCCCTATATCTCCTTCCACCTCCAACCAGCCCCCTTCTCACTGCCCCCCCCCCAGCAATGCCCACATTGCTTTCCTATCAATGAGTACTTTGTTTTTTCTTTTTTGCTCAGTCCCTCTACTCTAAACTCCAAGTTTCTAGTTTTGGATATTATGAATAGTATTTTTTTTGTTTTACACATTTATACATTTCTTATGGTTGCACACTTAAGAATAAAAATACAAAGTAAATCATTTTCTTTTTTAACTGCCAAAATTTGTTGCTTCATTTTGCTAGCATGTAGAAACAGTGACATCTGGTGCATGAAATAATACATTTCAAGTCTTAGTGTGCATTTGAAAATTTTAAGGAATCTATTTTTAAAGGTAATCTGAAATCTTATAAGAATCTATATGTACAATGAGCTTATAGTTACTACTCCTAATATTAAAATCAATCTAAAATGTATTCACTTTAACAATTGAATTTGAAAATTAAATTTTAAACTCTTAAATAATTGATAAAACCAAATAATTAGATATCATTGATAGATTTGTGGAAGAAATGCTCCATTGACGTGTTCTAATGACAGTATTTCTAAAGCAAATCACCACCATTAAAGTTGTTACACAGTGAAATATTTTAGGGTTTGTGAAGTACAAACTCTTCTTTCTAACTTAAACCAGTAAAATCCCAACAAAATAAAGTACAAATACACACAAATAATATTTTATAACAATTAGAATGAAAAATTGATTTATATATTGGAATTTTATTGAATTCAATTAAGGGAGTTCTCTGTCCCTTTGAAATTTTCTACCTCTATTGAAAGATTAAACTTTATTTCCATTATATATATATACATGAATAGGAAACATACATGTGCATAGTACTTCATTTTTGTGTGTAACCTTGTTGTCAAAACAGGTGGGGGGCGGGTTAGGGATATCTTTTAAGACATCATTTGGATTTATACATACTGTTCCAGAGGGATGACACAGTTTTCTTCCTTGACACCGAGAAGCTCATAAATCAAGGTTTATCACTCTGAAACTTAATGCTTTTCCACATTTATTTTACAAATGTTTATCATAACCTTTTATTTGCCAAGCATATTAAGCTAGTGGAGTCTTGAAGGCAGTTTCTCTTTCTCCCTCCTGCCCTGACTCCTTTCTTTGCTTTTTTCTTTCCTTCTTTCCCTCTTTCTTTCCTCTATCTCTTCAGCATGAAAGAGGCCTGAGTAAATGAAGTTAAGTGCTGACAAAAACAACAACAAAAACCTTGTTCACCAGTGATGGTGAAGACACAGGAGAGACCTGGAGTGACCGATGAAACAGAAACCAGAAAAACAAGAATAGAGGCCATTAACTTCAGTTAGGGGAAAAAAAATCCTTTCAAATTGTGTCAGGGAAAAAGGCAAGAAGGAAAGCAGAATTTGGTTACTGTTTCCTATGAGGTAAAGTCTGAGATCATGTTCTGAAAGTGACATTGGAAGAGGTATCTTTCTAGTTTGAGGAAAGTGAAGAAAGTTTATGGTAGTGATTGTTGACAGTTGCTGCGAGTGGAAGCAACTAGAGGAAATGCATTGCATGGGATTCTTGAGCAGCAGTGAAGGCCCAGCTGAGGCAAATGGTGTTGAATTTGTAATGGTGCCAATCATCAGCAGTGCTCACCAAGCAAACTTCCGTCAGAGAGAAGGAGGATAGGTGAAGTGAGGTAGGATGAGTTTTTTTAAAAATATGCATAATTACTGGCTGGCGTAGCTTAGTGGATTGAGCATGGGCTGGGAACCAAAGTGTCCCAGGTTCGATTCCCAGCCAGGGTACATGCCTGGGTTGCAGGCCATAACCCCTAGCAACCGCACATTGATGTTTCTCTCTCTCTCTCTCTATCTCCCTCCCTTCCCTCTCTAAAAATAAATAAATAAAATCTTTAAATAAAAAAGAAAAAGAATAAAAAAAAGTTTTAAAAATATGCATAATTAAAGATGAAGGGCCAGAGAGATAAAGCCTACAAAATGGTTATGAAAATATTTCATGGAGTTGATGTTGATCAGAAGAAAAAGATGTTTTACAGGTAGATCAAAGATAGATTTGGACAAACAGAGAATGCTGATGATTCTTTCTTACTTGGCAATTATATAAGGAAAAGTGTTACATTAATAATAAAAGAGGAGAGCTGGTAGGGTGAGAAGGTTCAGGTCAGAGAGAAATTGTGAATTTATAACTTTGAGAAACATTTGCAGTGATGCGAGTGGCAAATATGAAGTAAAGATGGAAGTCATTGGAAGTGAGAAAGTCAATAAAATGAGAGGCAAAAAGATTGGATGGATGTTGATACATAACCAGAATAATTGCAGAATTTAAGAAAGTTTGGGTGACTAGGCTTTACAAAGCCTTTATTGAATGAGTATGTTAGTAGAAGAGAGTAGTATGTGTGAGAACCAAAGTAAATGATGGAAAGAAATTAATAATTTTCCACAGAAGGAAATTAACTGATTAAGAAACCTATAAAACTATGTTCAACTTTCTTATTAATAAAATATCTGTAAATTGAAAAATTGAGAAACCACTTATCTTGTTCCTGAAATTAACAAAAGTAAAATTATTGTCAAGGGTATAATTCAATAGACACTTTAGTAATGTGAATGTAAATATTCAAATATTTTTAAACAATTTAGGAAGCCCTGGCTGGCATAGCTCAGTGGATTGAGTGCGAACTGGGAACCAAAGTGTCCCAGGTTCGATTCCCAGCCAGGGTACATGCCTGGGTTGCAGGCTATAACCCCCAGCAACCGCACATTGATGTTTTTCTCTCTCTCTCTCTCTCCCTCCCTCCCTCCCTTCCCTCTCTAAAAATAAATAAATAAAATCTTAAAAAAAAAAAGGAAGCTTCATTTAAACCTAGGATTAGAAACAAAATCTTAAAAAAAAAAGCAATTTAGGAATATTTATTAGATATGTATCAATACCAAGTAATTCCACTTCTGGGAAACTATTCTTAATGGATTGTACAAAAATCACTGTAGTATTATTTCAAACAACCGAATGTGAGAAGAATCTGAGTCAATAACAAGAGGGAAAATGCTTTTCATATGTTAAGTAGAAAAATATCTTACAATATTTTATAAACTTTATGATCAAATTGTTTAAAACCAAACCTGTGCATATAAATTAAAAAATTGAAAAAATGTCCCAAGAAGAAAGAAAATGAATGCTTTTTCACTAATTTAAAAGTATTTTTCTTTGTGTTTGTCAAATTTTCCCTAATTAGTGTTTTACCAATTTTTGATGCAAATACAAAATGAAGTATATTCACAGTATAGATAACACCAATGACACCAGCAACAAAAGTTTTAATTGGCTAAAATATAAAAAAAATTACATGGAAAACATCAAAATAAGTAAAATTTAAAAATACTAATCTGAAAGAAACTCTAATGGTATTTATAAGAAGAATCTGATAAACTGATGGTGAAGGAATTCTTGAGGAGTAAATGAAACAAGAAAAATGTATTGTGAAAAGTTTAATTTAGTGGAGGCTCTTTGTAAAAACTATAAATATTTTAAATATGTAGACCCTTTGACATAACAATTTCATTTTGGGAACTCCAACCTATACAGTTTTTAGAACAAATGTAAAAGATATGTATGTAATATAATTATTTCTTTTTTTATAATAACAAAACCCTATAAATAACTTAATTGCCTTTCACTGAAGAATGGTTAAATAAATCAGGCTTTCTGTGTGTTATAGAATGCTACTCCGCACTAAAAGGAATGAGACATGGTAAGTGCCATCAAAAGATACTGAGGATATACTGCAGGTAAAATAATTTATAGGACTTCCAGCTTCTATTAATAAAGGAATACCAGACTCACTCTTCTGCTGCCAATAATTATAAATTGTGGAGGAAACAATAGAAGCAAGATTGTTAAAGGCAACCAAATCAGACAGAAAAGGTAGGCAGTTAGATCCCTGGAAGCAAAGGACCCTGTCAAGACTGACAAAACTCATTCAGTATTCTAAACTCTAAATTCTGGCTGCATTTGTCTTCAATCTCTGTCTTCTCAATTTGGTGATAATGTTGGCTGCTTCTTGGGTTTACCTTCCCTGTGCTAAAAATCCGGGAATGACTTCCAGTCAGAGAGCCAAGGCAATGACAGCACTGAACTCACTTCTCTTCCTCTTCTCAGGGCTATGCTGTCTATTGCCCCCCATATGAAAATCTCTTTTGTTTTCTATAATTTTTCCATTTTCTACTTGACAGAAAGAGGCAATTCTAAACCATCTTATTCCCGCATTGGCTATAAGCGGAAGTCTCACCTAGAATTTTAGATCTAGCAAAAATATCTTTTGAAAATGAAGGAAAAATAATAAATTTTCAGATAAAGGATAGTTGAGAGAACTTGTTGCCAGCAGAATTCACAACAGTACAAGGAATGTTAAAGGAATGTCTTCAGGAAATTGATGCCAGATGGGAATTTAGATATGCAGGAAGTAATGAATAATACTGGAAAATTACATACAAAGGTAAAGATAAAATATTTTTCATTTATTTTCTTAAAATTTTAAGCATGGACTAGTTAAAACAAAATTAAAACACTATATTGTGAGGTGTATAATATATGTAGAAGTAAATATATGATTCATTATTGCAAAGAGTGGGAGCACTGTTAACTGAATTTTACTACTTGTTTTTAACATAATATGTGAAGTGACATAATATTAATTCAAGGAGACTCTGATTAATTAAGGATGTGTACTATAACCCCTAGAGGAAACATATCAAAACCCCAAAACAAAACAACAAAAAGAAGCAAAACGCTTCACAAGACAGTATTAGCTAAACAGTCAATAGAAGGGATAATATAAAATGTTAAAAAAATGTACTAACCCCAAACAAGATAGAAAAGGAAGAAACAGAGCAAATAGAAAGCAAATAACATCATGGAGATTTTATCTTGACCATACCAATAATTTGAATTCAGAGTTTGTCAGACTGCATAAAAAAGCAAACCCCAACTATTTTCTGCCTGTAGGAGAGCCACTGTAAATATAATTATATATATGAAAATGGGAAAAGATACACCGTGCACACCCTCAGCACACAAAACCCAGTATGCTATTCAATGTCAGACAACACTGACTTTAAGACAAGAAGCATCACTACACATTAAAGGGTCATGTTATAATCACAAAACAGTCAACACACCAAAACACAACAATTCTAACATGAATATACTTAATAATCATATTTTACAATACACAAAATGAACAGAATTAGAGAGAAGTGGAAAATTTCCCCAAATTGGAGATTTTAATACTTCTCTCAGTATGCAATAAGTAGACAAAATATGAGTACAGCTCATATAGGAGATTTGAACAACACTATCAATCCACTTGATCTAAGTGACATTTACATGATACTATATCCAGCAACTATAGAATGTCCATTCATTTCCAGAACACATGGAACATGCACTAAGACAAATCATATGCTGAACCATAAAACACACTAACAGACTTCAAATCATGTTTTGAAGTCATGTTTTCACCCTCAAACGAATTGAAATTTTAAAGTAGTTAAACAATATAGATGATGTGATACAGTTTATGTTAAAACAGTATATGCATGTACAAGTATAAAATATAAATGGCAATACAGATCAAAGATATCTTGAGAGCAGAATAAAAATGGGAAAGCGATCAAGAGGAACAATTATGTTGATTTGTATTCACTTATCACTTGTGCATTTAGGCTGGTAAAATAAGTCTTATAAATTATAACTGAAAACAAAGGTCCACAAAAGGTTTTACGAAGAATAGTGATGAAGAAGGACCTGCCCTTCCTCTATCAGAAAGTTTTAGATAGTTGTACTTGAGGGGCAGTTACAGGAAGCAACAAAGACCAGAGTGAAATAGAGTCCGATAACAAATTATTACATATAAGCATTAAGTAGATGGCATTTAAAATTACTGGGCAAAGGATGTAATCAGTAAACAGTGTTAGAAAAATTGGCCAAACACTTGGGGAAAGAATTAGACACCATTGTAGTCGCACTGTCCTTTAAACACTGTCAGCTATCTCTAGCCTCGTGGTTGAATTGTACTGCCTCACCGCCTTTCAGGTTAGGTGTGGATCGTGGCTGGTTTTGGCTAATTTCTTTCCTGCTGTTCCAGTAATAACTGAAGTACGCAGTGAGATAGCACCTCTGTCAGACTGGCTCTTTAAGTGACACAATGAGCAGAATGCCCTCTACCTGCCGGTGTTCGACGGGAAGCACTAGGGAAAAGTAAAATGCTATCATATTTAGTCACTAGACTTTGGGTGCATTTCCTGCTACACTGTAAAATGATTAATGTAAAAATTGTTATCTAGAATTTTGGAAGTATCGTAATAGGAAACCCAAAATTTATTGCATTGGCATGGAGGCTGGGAAGCAGGTGGGAAGAAAATTATCATTTGAGGATAGAATATTTCTCCCTGCTCCGCAGTAGCAAAACTTATCATAAAACTGGTGCTCACAATGATGTGGATGACTAATTATGTATCTAATGAACTTTTTGTCCTAAGGGGAAAAAATTGGAAAACGGAATGATAGTAACAGGCTTTGGCTGACATAGCCTGAGTCTGGCAAATTATTATAAGAAGGTTAGCTCACACAGAAATTGCCATTTTGCAAGCATAAACAAAAAATAGTATAACAGAATCTATGAATTCATGAATTTGTAGGGATGGAAGAAGCAACTGCTTTTTAACCTCAAATAGCTAAAGGTAAAAATTAAAAATAATTACTTTAACAAATGCAATTTAAAACTCAGCTTTAGTTTATTTATAATTGCCCCAAACTGGAAATAATTCAAATGTCTTTCAACTGGAGAATGGAGAACACACATAACTGGAAAACACAAAGGTTTCCATCCAATGGAATGCTACTAAAAGGAATAAATGACTGATATATATATATATATATATATAGTATGTATATGCAATAAAATGAATACATTTCAAATGCATTAAACAAAATGAAAGAAGTTAGGCTCAGAAAGCCACATATCTATTTACATGATGTGTTTGTAAAGGCAAAACTACAGGAATAAAAAGCAGATCAATCAATGATTGTCAGAAACTGGGGGTAAGGAGAAGGCTCAAAGGAAATTAGAGGTGGGGGTCATTGAACTCTGTTTTTGTTATGGTAGTGGTTAAATGAGAGTATACATTTATTGAATCTCATAGAGTTGTACACTTAATAAAAGGTATACCTGAACACATTTGTAAGCCCAGAAAGAACTTTTTTTTAATGACTAAAATGCTGAGCACATGTGGAAGACATTTGGTGATCCTAGAGAAGATGGAATAAATTAGCCTTTCTGAGAATGAAAGAAACATTTTCCTCAGAGATAAAAATAAAAATAACTATTTCTTGAGCACCTATGGTGTGCCAACTAGAGCCAATCTACTAAGCACATTTATGTAGAGAGGTATACTTCATCCTGAAACCTTATAACATCCTGTGGTGGAAGTGGAAGTATTATCATTCCCATTTTTAAGGGTACTGAGTTGCAGAAAGATGAACAAGTGTGCACAAAGTTGCTCAGCTACAGTGTATTGAACCCAGGCAGATCTGACTGTTAAGCCCTGGTGGCTTCCTCGGTATAATGCAAAACGTAGAATGAGTGATGATAGCGATTCAGGTGGGAAAAGGAGGTTTAGTAAATTATATTCAGGAGACTGCTATAGCACTATTATAAGACTGGGCCATCTGTTGATTGTGAAGGGATTAATGGGGTAAGGTAACGTTGAAGCCTTGAGTAGACTGGGAAAAATTAAAGAAGGTTGTGATGATTTTGACATTATTTGTTCTAGTCTTTGTCCTTAAATCTTTGGGATAAGACACCATTCCATTCTCGGATACATTACAGGAAAGGAATCCTGTAGCAAGTTGCAGGAGGCTCACAATTGTATTCACTGGGTGTAGCTTATCATAAGAATGTGCAATTTGAGGCCCTCTTATTTTGCAAAGACCAATTCTAATCCATTCCCCAAGTCCCATTTATTTCTGTGTTCTGTTTATAAAGAGTGTGTCATTGAAATTATAGTGTATTCCTGAGGGTGGGAGAGAAATTTTGAAGTATAAAAAGAAATTGTAATTTGCAGATGAGTGTCATACTGCTCTCTGATGAACTGATTAACTTTGATTTCTCAAAAAAAAATTTTGGATTCCAGAACATAACTGGAAAGTATAACATGTAAGATTACAACTGCCAACTCCATACCTATAACATTGATGAAACACAGGCTGGATTCAGAGAGACCTTTTCTATGAATCACACTAGACTAAATTGTAAAGTTCATGTCAGTTTCCTTTTATAAAGGTGTGTATCATGAAACCCTGGATATTTTCATGGTGGATATGGTGGGTAACATTTAGTGTTGAAAGTATCAGGAAACTTTCATAAAGCAAAACTGAAATGATTCAAACAGTGGTAAATGGGAAGAAGTCTTAAAATAATGTAGTTCAATTTCTTCCCTTTGTTTATGAGTGAAATAGCATGGATTAAACAATTTTGTCTTAACTCAGGAAAATTTGTTAACCATTTGCAGCATACCTTTAAAGAAATTGGTATTGCATTATATATGCCTTTATCAGCCTTTCTTATACTGTGCCCACAAGGTGACAACTAATAATGTAAAAAAGTAAAAGACAAAGTTACTCTGAATAGTAACGCATGAAGGTATTTGAAAGTACTTTTACATGCATTATATTTTTTTGTTTACTTTGGAGGCAGGATAACAAAAGAACAGTGGGTTAGCGGCCCGAAGACAGAGTTCTAATACTGATCTCTCTCTTCACGGCTCAGTTTCCTCATTTTATGTTCTTGGTTCCCCTAGAAAGTAAAAATCACACAGTTTTTGAAAAAAATATTATTAAAATAAGTGAGATGCTTTTAGATGATTATATAGAAGCCCTTCTTATAAGTTGGATGGTTTAAAAAAAAACTTGAAAATCATGTGATTCCTGTCCGAGAGTACATTTATAAAGAAAACAACCAACCATTAGTCTTGAATAGTGTTGAGATATTTGGAGACAAATTTGTAAATCTGACAGTCTCCTGAGGTTTCTTCCAGATCTATATAGTCTTATGAGTATGTCCCCAGTATAGTAGGTGAAATATAGCTTAATAAGTTCTCATGATTGCAGAGTTTATCTATAGATTCACAAAATCCTTCTGCATTACTATTGGTTCACCCATGTGCCCTAGCATGCTGGAGGTGGCATCAAGATTGTAAATAGATGATCTTTTAAACTTTTATAAGAAAATAGTTTAAATAGAACTACATTGACTAGCTGAAAATGAGTATTTATTGTGTTAAAGCTAGTATATTGGTTAGAAGCTGAGTTCTGAAATCATATTTAAATATTTTCAAAGATATCTTATAAAATGGGCAGAATTATTATGAAGGAAAATAGTAAAATAAAATAAAATAAAATGGGAAAAGTCTTTAAGCATAAACGAGTTGTTCTTTACACAGGAATGATAATGACAACACCACTGCCATTATACAGTCTCTCTGGGAGTGTTTCTCACTGCAGCTGTGATGGAAGAATGAAAGCTTCAAGACTTGGGAATGCTGCATTTTTATGTCTGGCGCTCTCCCATTAGGTCGCACTGATAAAGGCACATTGCTTTCCTAAAGGGGACCTTTCCTTCTTCACAGCAGGCCCTTATACTCTGCTTTTGGCTTCTCTCTTTCCTTGTATGCCATGCAAACCACCTCATTACAACAGAGTGAAAATGGTTCCTATGGAAAGCGTATCACTGTTGGCTTAAGTGGTTATTATAAATATAAAAAACATAGTTTTGATTTTTGGAAAAAAGGGGAAACTATCTTACAAGTTATATCTGGACATCTCCAGGAATGAACAGACATGAAATAGGACTGCTAGCATTTGCACAGTACATGTGTGTGGCTGCTTCTATTATGGTGCAAAGGAAGGGTACAAAGATGATGCCACACTCCCTGAAGAATAGGGAGGGGAAAACCCCAATGTACAAGGCTTATTCTCATTTACCTACATGCCCAACAGTGTCAGGATCCTTCCACAGAAGAAAAAGGAGTAGAGAATATTGTGATTCTGCCTTCTTTTCAATTACTTATCTTTTTTCTCTTTTAGTTGTTCAGGACCTTGAGTTTTAAAATATCATCTTGACTTTCTCCAGCGAAATGTCAAAGGGAGTTTCCTCTAACAGAATGCTAACTCTCTTCCTTTAAAACCTAGTGATGTAATTTCATCTGATTTCCCTTCTTTTTTTTCCTGCTTAAAATCTGGGCTCTTTACAGAAACTTAGAACAAACTCACAGATATTAAAGATATGTACATATTTTTGTTATTGTGAAAACCACTTTCTGGCTTAAAAAATATAGTAGAGATGTTCTTCATATTTGAAGATGACACTGGAACATGCCCCCCAAATTCAGATAAATAGCAAACTACCCTTCCTGAGCCAAGCAGCTGTTGGACCAACTGACTGGGCCTAGAGGGTATGAGCCAGGCCTTGGCTCTTCCATGAACAGATGGAGAGAAATGAAAGACCTTTTGTCCTTCTGTTCTTAGAATGCCTCTGGAGACAAATGATGGAGAGCTATGAGGCACTGATCAAAATTATATGAATCCTGGGGAGAGAGTTTGCCCTGCGGAGACCCACAAATCCCCAGGAGGAAAGATGAGCACTCCTGGGAAACATAATGGTCTCTCTGAGCCAGCAAGGATAGCCAAACAGGTGGTGTGTATCCTTTCTAACACCAAGGCCTGGGAAATGATAGCTTCTGCACATGGATACAAACAGAAAAAGTCTTCATGATGGTGCATCTATTTGGGACCGACAAACTGCGGTTTCATACCCACTAGCCCTTTGCTGTGCATGGTGTTGTGCCTCCCCAAACAATGGTATCACCTGGTTTCTTAATGAAAATGCAGAATCTCAGGCCCTAGCCCAGGTCAACTGAGTTAAAATTCACTTGGGATTTTAATAAGATTTCCAGGCGACCTATACACACTTAGATTTTGAGTAGCCTGCAGATGCAGAGGCAGTTTCATTTCTCTTCACCTGGGGTATTATCACATTAAGGTAGATTAGCAGTTGGACTCAAATCCCACTGAGAAAATTAAAACCCCACCAATGGTGGCTCTTACCCAAGTACTGCTGAAGGGGGATGATAAGCACCTCAGGAAAAAAATAACTTTTTTTGATGTTGAGAAACTTGGTGTTTGAAATGAAAAAGTTAATAGATTATTTTGAAGATGAAATGTAGTTGTTAAGACTTGACTAAGTGGTCTTAAATATTAAAATGAAAGAAATGCTTAAAACAAAAAAAAAACCCACAAATGGGAATAATGAGGAAAATCATAGAAGAGGATAAATTCAAAAATATTAAATTCACATAATATAGGTTCTAGAGGAAGAAAAAGGATAGATATGAGAAACTATTTAATTTCACAAGCAGCAGAAGAAAATGCCCTATCCTGAAGATCCATTGGAATCTGTAGATTGATGGAATTTAGCAAATTCCATGCAACATTGAGAAGAAAAGACAGATCAAACATGTCATGATAAGATTCTAAGAATAAGGAGAACATTTTACAAACTGGATAGAAATAAAAAGTTGCTTTCAAAATGAAAAAATCAGATTGACATTTAATTCATGTCCATGTCTATCCTTAACATAGTCCTCATGTTAATTTTTCTTTTTATTAAATATTTTGTTGTTGTTCCCTTACAGTTGTCCCAATTTTTCCCCTTTGCTCTCCTCCACCCAGCTCACCCCCAGCTCCCACAGTCAGTCCCCACCCGGTTGTCTGTGTGCATGGGTCATTCGTACATTTTCCTTAACTAGTCCTTTCCCCTTCCCATTCTTTCTACCCTTATTTCCCTCCCTCCTCCCCTCTGGTTGCTGTCAGTCTGTTAAGGAAAATTGTAATCATGCATAAAAGTGTACAGCATAATATAATAAATCTCTATACACTAATTCAATAACTTTAAAAATTAACACCTTTCTTCCAATTTTATTTTGTCTGCATACTCATCCATTCTTTTTCTTTTTGGAATATACAAACATATCCTAGTATCACATAGTTTCACTCATAAACACTTCAATTAAGAATATTTTAAATGAAAAAAATAATAGGACTATTCAGTAGGTCTGGGTGGAATCTGACATTCTTTGTCTCTAATAAGCTTGAGGGTGATATTGAAGACTCAATTCGAGTGATACATTTTTTAAGGTCCTAGAGCACAGGTGGCAAACACAAGGCCCATGGGCCAAATCTGGCCTTCCACCTTGTTTTATCCGGCCCGGCAACTTGTTTCTACCCAGCAGCAGTGCTGAACTCTTCCTTAACTGTTAAGGAGTAGTTACATTTATACAGTCCTAAAATTGCATTGGGCCCTTTGAAGGCAACTGTGAGGCTGATGTGGTCCCCGGTGAAAATAAGTTTGATACCCCTGTCCTAGAGGATGCAGACATGACCTCCTATCCCCCTTTTCCACGGTTAAGATACTGAGATGACCACCAGATAGGTAAGATGTGGGTTGTATTCTGAAACTACCAGACTTTTGATCTTCCTTTTTATTTTGGGTCAAGAGGTGAAAAAATATAGAAGCTTTGTATTTAAATGAAAAGTGTATACACATATTTCTGTTCCTAATCTTTAGGCACATCCAAGAGCAAAAATTATCTGAGATTAATTTGAACAAATTTGATATTGAATGTCTTTGTTTAGACTCTTCCAGAAGCAACCCACGAAACAAAGATTTGAGTCAGTAAGGAGGCAGTCCCAGGAAACACCAGTACATAGGAAATACACAGAAAAGAGAAGGCAGGCAATAGAGAGTACATTTTACCACCATGAGCAACTGGAGTTTGATTCCATCAGGGAAATATGGGAGCATGTGCAGATTATACCTTTGAATTATCTCTAGAGATAGAGGCGATTTCTTCTTTGAGACCTCCTCCTAGGGAAATGAACTCCTATCACTTTCGTCTTGCCCTGATAACTGATGTACTGTGCTACCAAGCCAAGAAAAATAAAGTAGCTAATAAGAAACCACACTTATTCAAAGTAAGCAGCCTTACTTAGCCTAGAGGTGAGCACTGAGCAGACATGGGTAGGACATGAACAGCAAGTGCTCCCTGAGTAGCAGGGGCTTTTGCTAACACACAGATGAGAGGTAATTCACATAATACCCTGAAGAAACTGTGGAAGTTTCTGATCAAGGAAAGAAAGTTTCTGTCACAAACAACCTTTTCTACTGAGGGTTTATAACAGGGCCCTCTGAGAGACGGTAAGGTATCCTTGCAAATGGATGCAACCTTGCTCTTTTGATGAAAGCTCTGTTTTCTTTATAGTCATCAGCTGGAACTGCTATCTGGTAATACCCATTCTGCACATCTAACAAGGTGAACTGTAGGTGTTCTTAACAAGAAGTCTATTGATTGCTTTTAGTTCAGCATTAACAGTATGATAATTCACATGCTTTCAATTTTTTTCAGACTCCTTTTTCACTATCCCAATTGAAGAGGCATATGGACTATGATTCTGTAATGATCCTATTAACCAACAGTTCTTTGAAATGATCCCTGAGGTCATTAATCTCCCACAAAGCAATCCTCCTAGATTGTTCTGGAAATGCCCTTGAGTCATTTAACCTGATGGCGTGCTGCTCTCCTTGGGCACATCCCACAGCCTGGTTTGTAGGGACTGACATCAGTTTTCACCTGGACCTCGCCTCCTGCTCAATGCTGAAGATACCAAAAAGTACAAGAGCCTCAGGTCATGGGTGTTTCTCAGACAATGCTAAAGAGAAGGAAATAAGGGCTCATTTTCCCCCTGCCTCCATGTGTGGGTAAGGCATTGTACATTAGACATGTTTGATGTGATTAAATATCTCCTAGTGCTTGGTGCTGGCCATGGCGTTCTATAAGCTGTAGGGAGAACTAAACTTCAACAGATCCACTACTACCAAACCTGGTGAAACAGTACACATTGTACAGTGTTTACTGGCAGACTGCAATATCTCCAAGGGATATCAGAATCATTTTGTCACGTACCTTGGTAGGACTTGCTCGTGGTACTCAAACCCAGTCTTGACTGGATCAGATGTTTACGCTAGAAGTACTTGAGCATCATCTTTATTCATATTGCTGTGGCATGGTCTTTTCTAATTTCTGGATGTCCTGCAGTTCCTGAAGGTAGAGCCAAGAGATCTGAGTTGAGTCTATTCTTGGAGGGTTCTTCCCTGATTTTCACTGTTTTGTAGTGTTCTTTCATTGTTGAACTACTGTGGTAACTTTCTGACTGGCCTTTTATAGTCTCTACTTCCCGATAGTGAGAGGGGAGCTTCTTTGGTGCTATCACTAATACTGACTTCACTGAAATTTCCCTACATCTCTAGCAAAATGAAAGCTCAGAGTGATGTTCTAGGCTTTGTTTCATTCTTTTGCAGGGAGGGGCGAGGGGAAAAAGAAAAATTGGGTTTTATTTTGGGGAGAGGAGAGAACATCTGGCCCTTGTACTCACAGAAGCCTCTATGCTACAGATTTGGCCCCAGGGTATACATAGTGATGCCCACCACCAAACCTAAGTTAGGCCACAGCTACTGGTTCTTCAGTTTTATATTTTGTGACTTAAACTTCTAAATTGGCTGCTTTTGCCTTGTCTTCTGGGATAAGAAATCATTAGTAGTGAGGAATTAGGTAGGGGAAGGGGTCACTCCTTCAAGGGGTCAATCTCACATACCCATAAACTTTCAAAGGTTTTGAAGCTCAAGTTAAGTACAAAGCCTCTGTGTCCACTGCTCTAGGTGAAACTGATTTGCTAATTTTAACTCAAAAGACAGCTTGCCTGTTACTCTTTACAATAGGCTTTCTAGCACAAGTGACGATTATTTTACTCATTCGTGGTGTTCATGTGAATTAACCTTCCAGATCTTTCTTAAAGTGTTAATTCATTTTGTTGCCTTTGACTTAGTCAGCTGTAGTCCTAGAGATTTCCATAAGGTGATCCCAGCCATCCATAACACAGTGAATCTGGAAGCTGAATCCTGAGAAATCCTTAGCACTACCCTGTGCTGTGCAGTAAGGATGCTTCATTCTTCCACAGGTGTAATCATGTCTTGTCAGTACCCAGGACTGACCTGCTAGGATGTCAGCTCCTGCACTAGATAGCCTTTCCCACTTCCATGTTTTTGCTTTCCCCATACAGCTGCCTATGAAGAAAAGGGGTTACCCAAAGAATTCTTTCTTTTCCCCCCAGGTACTGGTCACAGACATTTCAATCTACTTTGAGACTGCCACTTCAGTCCAGTTTTCTGAGGTTTTATTTTCAGACATTTACCCCAGTAATATAGATATTGTTCTCTTTGTTATTATTTTTTTACATATGTAGCTGACTCAAGTCTTTCTCTTTACAGAGAATGTGCTTAACATATCTGCGTCAATAAAGATCCACTGTTGTGTCATCCAGAACATCTATTTTTCCACCCTTTTCTTCTCTGAGATAGACTTTTTCTTGTCTAATAGCCTTTTTTTTTTCTCTGAAAGGTACTCTAACTCATGTCCTTCTCCAACTTAAAATACTGAAACTTAATGGTGAGAAACCCTGGTGAGAAAAAACATTAATAACAATTTAATGCAACTTTCATAGATGAGGGTTCTGAGTGTCAGAAAAGTTGTGACTAAATAGATGGCAAACAGCTATTTCATGCAGTACTAGGGCCTGAATGCAACACACCAGAGTTGCATTGATGCTCTTTCCTCAATGAGACAAGTCTTACAGTTTGTAAGCCCCAGACTTTTGGTCAACATGTGGTACTTGTCACATTCTGCTATTTATTTATCAACATTTGTTTGATTGTCTTATACCCCTTTTATGATTATAAACACTTCCCAGGCAGGGGTTGTGTCTCACTCTTGTCTGTATTTCCTTTATTATAAAGTACAGTGCCCTGCCCTGGGAAGCAGTTGGCATTCACTAAGTGTTTAACTGCTAAACAATGCATGAACAAAGAAGTGAGTGCTCTTTTGCTAACAGTTATAAGGCAATACAATTAAATTGGAAGAAGTAATGGGTGGCTTGGAATGCCAGTTGTTTTGCACGGCGTTACCCAAACAGCTGGCTAATTTAAAACTAATATGAGTCAAACCAATGTTTTGTCATCACGTAGACAAAAATTGGCTCATTAACTGGATTGTTCACTTTCCAGTTTGTGGCTGTGAGATCATGTAGTTAGAAATTCATAGTGTTTTCATCTTTTGCCTAGATAAAGTGATGTTTAATTGGGTGATCTTGACCAAGGAAATTAAAATCCCCCTGGGTCTTCTCCTCTCCATCTGCTAAACCGTGTAGTCAACTCTGCCAGCTCATTTGCCTCCCAAGGAAATTGTCACACCAACATTTTCATAAAAGAGGATGTTACAGAGAGAAATAAAGGACCAAGTGGCCTACTTCCTGTCTCCTCCCAAAGAAGATTCTGTAAATGAATGATTTTATTCTAACTCATCCACCCTAATTTGTGCTCGAGCTATGGCAATTTGTGAGGCGTGGACTCCTCAGCATCATCCTTATTTTTACATCCTCACCCTTGGTTGGATTTGCTCAGTAATGTGATTAAAAATAAAAACACAATGGATTTTCTTAGGTTCTTTGGTTTGTGTGATTCCTTGGACTATAACATGCATACCCATACGCATATACAAACACACACATTGAGAGAGAGATTTGCTTTTGATTATATGTAAATTCTTTGGTTATTGGATTTCTTTGCCAATAAAATAAAATAAAAAGAAAAAATCAATACTGACTTACTCTGACACATAATCTATTTTTTGTGAGTTTTTAAAATGGGAAATTCCAAGATTTAAAGGGGATCGACACATAGCCCAAACACCTGACATATTCATACATGATATGAAATGCTCCTTTCTCTCCACGCCTCCTACCAAGTCTCAGTCATCTTAAGCTTTCTCTGCCTCTATTTCCTTTGTCCATCAAATCATCTTCTACATTGCTACCAAGTCCATCTTCAAAACACATCTTTGATCAAGTCCTTCTCAAGCAGCCCCAATCATTCATTACTGACTATAGCAAAGCTTGTCAAACTATGGCATGTGGACCTAATCCAACTTACTCTCAGTTTTCATAAATGAAATTTACTGTAACACAGACATGATTATTCCCTTACTTATTGCCTATGACTGGCTGCTTTTCTGCTGTAGCAGCCATGTTGAATAATTGCTCCACACACCATATATCCCACAAAGCCTAAAATATCCACTATCTTGTACTTTACAGGAGAAAAAAAGCCGATTTCTGAACAACAGGATAAAATAAAAACTCTAAAGCCTGGCATATATGGCCTTTCATAGATGGTAGTTAGCAGGTGATCAATAAAAGCATAATCCAGGTAAAAATTTATGCTGGAAACATCCCACACTATTAACTCCTAGCACAGTCTCTTAGTGCCAACAGTTTCTGTCTCATTAGGGATAGTGTGCGGTGAATTGTCAGGGCACACACATAGTCTGAGTTCAAATTCAAACTTCAACATTTACTAGCTGTGTGACCTTGACTTTTCTTTTAAGAAACCTCGTTTCCTCATTTGTAAGATGGCTTCATGAGATTATAAGAATACAATGAAGTAACACATTTAAAGTACAATGCCTGAAATACAGTAGTCACACTCAAGAAAGGCTATTGCATGGTTTCTTGATTAGTACAGGAGATAGGATTTCCTGAAGGATATATTAGTCATCCCAGGCTGCCAACATATACCACAGGCCAGTGGCTTCAATAACAGAAATTTATTTCTCACAGTTCTGGAGGCTGGGAAGTGTAAGCTTAGGTGTGGGGGGGACTCTGACCACAGGGACCCCTGGCTGCCACGAATAAGAATAAGTCTACCAAGACATGATCTGCTTGGGGAGGAAAGGTGGCCGATCTCTCACAGAAGAAGGGCCAGGAGCCTGCTCCTCAATAGCCTTTTATTGGGTTCATTTGCACAGGAATACAGATAATGCTCATTAATCATTACCAGGCAGTAAGGATCAAACAATAGATACAAAGAGCTCTGAGGGCCTATTTTGAGTCAGGGTCAGATAGCTAAAGAGCTGTAAAACTTTGAGGAACAAACTCACTTCTTGCTTGGACCCTTATCATTTAATTGAGATCATTCTAAACAAAGCAGGTTTCACAGGATTTTACATATTCTTTCTTAGGCCTGATCACCCAGGGAACCCGTCCTTTCCAGCACAGGGCTTCACCACCCTCCATCATTATTTCAGGCTTAGGTGGAGCAAGGGAAGTAAGGCAGCCAAGAGATTAGGAGATTTCTTGCAGACAGAATGAGGACTCAGCCTTTGCCAAAGCTGAGGGGCAAAGGTCCATCACCCCCATTTGCTATAGCCCCCCAAGTCCTTCCTTGGGGGCCTCCCACGTGATCATGCCTGTCTTAGATTGTTCCCCCCTTGGGGAATCTTATCTGTCATTGGCTAACCAACTAAGCATTGGGGGCCAGTTATGGATGAAGTAAAAAAAGCAGAAGCAGTGCTCCTGCCAGGGAGATAAGCTTTGTCTCCTTGGTGGCTTATGGTCCAAGGTCGCTCCCTCAGCCTTAGCCTTGGTGGGGGTTACGGCTTCAGAAACCAGGCAGGGTGGTTTCCAACACTCAGGTGTTGGCCAATTTGGTTTCTGATGAAGGCTTTCTTCCTGGCTTGCAGATGGCCAATTTTTTGATGCATCCTCACATGGAAAGAGAGTAATCTCTCTGGCATTTCTTCTTATGAGGACACTAATTCCATGGGGTTAGAACTTCATCCGTATAATCTCATTTAAACTTAATTACCATGGAATAGGCCATATCTCCAAATACAGTCACATTGGGGTTACAGTTTTGACGTATGAACTCTGGGAAGATTCAGTTCAGCCCATAGCCCGTGGCATAGAAAGAAGGGTGATTGACTGTGGATCAGCTGATGTTTGGTCCTGGCCAACACACACAGAGACGCAGTTAGTCCACACCAATCCATTGGAACCCCAAGTGCCATTACCAGGTAGGCTACTGAGTCAAAAAGGGTTTTCACTGACAATCTCAACACAAGTATTGGAACCATAAAGCGTGTTAGTATTTTAATTTATTAATCATGTAAAGCCAAAGAACAAATAAACATTATGTACTATTTGTGTTACAGGGTGCAGCTAAGAGGGGGGACCCCAAATGGGCATTTGAAATGGGGTCCAGAACTTAAGGTGTCCAAGAGATTTTAAGATGTCTCCACCCCCCACCGCCCACATGTGGGTTGGGGGAAGGGACATATGGAGCAGGACCTTTGAGAGCTGTTTTGCATAACAACAGCCTTGTAGCTAACCTCTGGTGTGGTCATTTAACATATCTATAGCCTTTGGCTGGTCGCTTAGATATGTTAAATAGCTGTGGCCCTGCTCTGAGCCAGGAGAATGGAAGTAACTTCCCCACCAAGATGTGACTGGGGGCAGGTCCCCTGAGCTACAGTGCCTGCATGGGAGCTTGGAGAAGATTGGCTCCAGGACTTGGGGCCACACCTGCCCAGACTCATGATGGCAGTCCAGTAAAGCTGGGAGGGTATGAGTTCTGGCATGAGAAGCCGAGTGTGGGAGGAGTCGGAAATGGGGCTGCAGAGGAAGATTGGCGTGGGGATTTAAACCGAGATGCGGCAGCTATCTAGGAGAGAGGACCACACAGCTTTAGCAGAGTGAAGACTCCTGCGGCCCGGAGGGGGAGAACCATGCAGCTGTGGAAGTGCAGAGAGGATCATAGCCATTGAGCAGAGAGAGAACCACACAGCTTTAGCAGAGTGAAGACTCCCGAGGCCCTGAGGGAGAAAACCACACGGCCTTGACAGAGTGGAGACTCCCACAGCCCTGAGAGGGAGAACCACGCGGCTCTGGCAGAGTGGGGACTTCGTGGCCTGGGGAGAGAGGACCACGTGCCTTTGCCAGAGTGGGGGCCCCCGCAGCTTAAGGAGATATGATACTCTGGACTGGGCAAAGGGGGAAGGAAGGAAGGACTGTGTCTGTTTGTGGGTGTTTTAAGGGACTTTGGGATTTTTGATAAAGACATTAGGTCACTACTTTAAGTTTGTATAGCATTAAATAAACATTTCTTTTCCTTTTCACAAATCTCCGGCATTGAGAGACGTCTTTCCTCTGGCGGCGGACATAACGGACCTGGGGGCTTCTTTCAGTAATAGTATATTGTCCCAGGCCCCCCGTTGTTTGTTCTGTAACATCTGAACCCAGGGATATTTTCTAAGGATGGATATTGGGGGCAGGATAAAATATCCAGGTCCATGTGGCATGGACCAAAAATGCTCACAGACATTTTGCATAAGACTAAATATCAAGGACCTTTCGGTGTGGACAAATGTGTTCGTGGATGTTTTGAACAGGACCAAATGTCCTGCAAGGTGCAGCTTGTACTTGGTGGATTGGCCATTGTATTTCCCACACAGTGGGTTTCATGTTAATGGGAGTGGGCATTTGGTTTTCAAACTTCAAAACCCTGTCATCTTATTGTCATAGTATGACATTTATGTATACTGTTACTGCAAAGCATATTATAGAACTTTGTATATAGTATATTTACCTTTTTTGTAAAAATACGTAGAAAAAAGAATAGCAAGATACACAACCACAAATTAAATAAGGTTATTTCTTGGTGATGGAATAATGGACAATTAAAATGTTTTTCTTTTTTATTCCTTACCTTTTATATAATGAATATGAATTGCATATATAAAGGCATAACATGAAAAATACTTAGGAAGGTGCTTAATATGTGTGATTGTTGGATAGGTGTCAGCTGTTCTTATGGAGTGTGTTCAGATGACTGGGATTCCAAGTCAGATTTCTAACAAAAATGTAAGATACAGCCATATTAAAAACATAATGTAAGCACATAATATAAATAATAAAAAAGTATTAATTATTTACTGCTTATAGTTTCTACAGTAAAACAATATTTGCAGATTCTTCCTAGATTTTTAGGATTTATCCTCCATATCTTTCCATTCCATGACTCACTTTTTATTTGATGACCTTTAGTTAGCTTTTTTTCTAAAGCATTTACTTAGTTTTTATGTAAGTTAACATAATAAAGATATTAACTCTCACTCACTTTGCACTCATATATTCTATCTATGCTTCACTATTTTGTGTAATTATATGTCTCTAGTGTTCATGGCACTGAGCAGCTCACTGGACTTGAGTTTTCATGTGCTGGGAATGTTAGTAAATTTTATGAAGTGAATGAGTTTCTAGTAAATCTAGGGGCTGCTTGAGTAGAACTTGATAAAAACCTTTAACTTTTTATGGCAATATCTGGAGGAATTTCTACCAGCTGCAAAGTTCAGTAACAATACATGCTTGCTTAACTCCACATTCTGCAAAATATGAAACAGAACTTGGCATATTTATTAGGTCAATAAAATACATCAATATTTGTGGTAACTTTTTTAAACATGGAAAAATATAATATTACGATTTAAATTTTGAACACAAATAAGTCTTGAGGAGGAAACTGTGGCTATAAGTGATAGGTTAATATATTTCACCTGCATGACTATACTTTTTTCTATTTATTAAAACTTATAATGTAGACAATTTTGATGAATAAATAAAAAGTAACAGAACTTCTGGTTTCCGTTCCCCCATGGAGACAGCTTGGAAGTCTGGAGTTTTATACTTATAGCAAGGAAAAGCTAAACAAATGGAAAATCAACAATTGTCCTTAATCCCATAAGATAACTGAGGTCACAGGACAAACTGCCACCAGGAAATCTGTAAAGATAGCTAAATCCAGAAAGTCACAGTCAAGGTCTTCTTACTTGAAGTGGAAGCAACTGAAAGCAGAAACCAGTAGGAACACTTAAATGGTGATTTTGATGAATCGTTGGAATTTGAGGGATGGCATTCTATTGTGGTGCTAAACCTCTACCTATCTCTACTCACTCTCACAGCTTCATCTAAAAGCCAGAATGGTTTATGGGTTGAAAGGGATATAATTTCATCAACCCTGAATTTGTTTTCTAAGACTGGCTTGACTTTCTAAGCTGCTGGACCTGTAGAACAAAGCTGTGAGGTTGCACTATAAGTGGTCATTTGAGACCCTGTGGTTCTCACTTGCACGAGAAGAGCTAGGAGCACTGGTGGGGTGGCTTACACAACAGAAGGAATCTATATTCACCCCCACTGAGGATTGAAGCTGGGAGAGCTGCTTTGTTCCACGTGGGAAGGAAACACTGCATATTCCCTGCTGTAAGCTATGTGAGTTCTTAACATTTAACCCATCATGGAACATCCCACAGAAGCTGGCCTGGAACTGTTTTGGAATGAGACTACAGAGACAGATGCCTGTGGTCATACTCTGTATAACTGTTTTCCTCAGATGTCACATTTAAATTATATTACGTTTTAATAGTCATTCAAGTACCCTATAAACAGAGCTGCTGCTCAATTTGCAGCACTTCCATTACTTGTAACATTATATCCTAAATGGGAGGCCATCTCTAAGGAAGTGATTGGCAAGTTGACTGAAGCTCCTTCTCCTTGTGTTAAAAGACCGAGACCTATATACTTTTCACTGTGTAATTTAGTAGCCTATGATTTTAACGATTGCCTTGATCCGATTATTTTGTCAGGTATCAAGTAAACTCTAATAACACTGAACATTACCCTCTTGGTGTTTGTCGGTAGGGTATTATTTAATTTAAGATAGCTCTAGCACTTCTTCTTTTAAAGCTGCAGCAGATACTTTAACTGAGAAATGAATTTTCCCAAGTATGTCCTTCCCTTCATCAAACCTTTATTATGGTGTGTTTTATTTCCAGGGGAATAGATTTTTTCCTGTGTTTTAAATTGTGTTTTAAAATATAATATAATTGTGTTTAAAGTGCATCATAACTTGGGAGTATTCTTTTCTTATTTATTACCTAGGAATCTAAAGAGAACAAGATAAAGATGTCATCTTAATCAGCAGAGTACTTATGTGAAACCTAAATATTTACATTTAAAGCAGACCCTTTAAAAATTTTTGTTGATGAGCAATAGTAAACATGATACACTGATACAATAGAATGATCAAAGGCATCGTACTACCATCACTTACATAGAGATGAGGTGAAATAGAACTTCAAATACAAAAGTGGTCATTTAGTAACTGAGGTGTGAAGAAAACAATAGCTGCAGAACTGAAAAGTTAATTGGGGAAAAGTTTCTATTGAGGGGACTCACTTTTACTCATTTTTTTTCTTATTCCAGATTTCATTGGGTCTGGCTACTTTTAGCATGTTTGCTTCACTATCCTCTTTCTTACACCTTCACATTTTTCTCTCTATTAGCTACTGCTGTAAGCATTCTTAAATAACCTCAGTTCACAAAACAACTTCCTCTGAACCTCTTCCCTTCTGTCTATTGTGTTATAATTCTTCTTTCCTTTATTCACCTGTAAACATGGTGAAACTTTACTAACCTACCATTTATGTTTCAGTCTTCTGCAAACTGTCACTTTGCAACTGTTTTCGTTCCATTATGGATTATCTTCATAAACTATCTCACAACAGGAATTCTGTCCCCAGTATGCATTCTGCTCCTGCTTATCACATGAAATATCTCCTCTTTTCCTGGCTTCCTGGATAACACTCTGTTTTTTCCTTACCAAACATTTTCCCCGTTGTGAATGTTTTTTATTTTATCCCAGGATGCCTCCTCTATGCCTGGCCCTGGACTTTGCACTCTGCCCCCCACCCAGCCTTCTTCTCAGTCTGTGGTATTGCTGAGTGATCTCATCTATTACCAGCGCTCCGTCTCCCATTAACATGCTGATGAATCCAAATTCTAAATGGAACAGACAAAGGAAAGTTACACTAATTTAAAAAGAAAAAGTAGACACTCTGGGTAATAAAAGTGAAAGGATAATTTTAGAAAGGTTATGAAAGAATACTCAATACATTTGATTACAAAGTAGATTTACAGGCTCTGGCTATTAAAGAAAAAGAAAATTGACCTGAGGCACCGAATGTAGAGGATGTGAAGATAATGGGATTACTGAAGACTAAGATCAAAGAGTCCTCATAGTTTTTGGAGCTTAAAAATGCTCCCTCCTCTTCCCTGGATGGAGCAGGAAGTTCTTGATCCATGGCTTCCATGTCGTTTGTACTAAATAACAGACAATGTCAGCTCATGAAATTTTCTTGCCATGCAGCTTGTGAAGGAGGGAGAAGAACTAGAAAACAATAACAGGCAATAGCAAACATCAGGATTTCTGAATCAGTCATAAACTATGCTTTTACCACATCTCAGAGTGACAAAATGAGATGAGTAAGCAGATGACTTAACAATGTTAAGGCAAAATGGTCCAGCAGCCATTGCTGACTCATTGGGAAGCATACGTGGCAATGTACAAAGCAGAACCTGAAAATATTGCCTAAGTCAGAAGTGGATTTTGTGGGGAAGCAGTAACATGTGGGACATGCAGTATAGCTTAAGGAAGAGGCCAGGCTTGAGTGAGGGTACAATACAGAGTACAGTGTAACTGTACTTCATATTCCTCTCGCCCCCCAAAAAAGCACTGTACTGATTAAGTAAAGTCATGACAAGTGTTTACTAACAGACATAGCATCTGTCTGTTAGACTTCCATCTTGTGGGCCATCATACCAGGTAGCCTCTAAAAAGTAAGGGGAGTTAGAGAAATTTAAGGACATTCTTTGTGTTAGAAAACCACTTCAACAATGCTTTGCCCCAACTACATAAGCATCAACATTTATTCATTCACAGGGGAAATGGTAAGTTACAAAGGGTGACTGACAAACACTTCATTGTTTCTTCTCCTCTTCAGCAGCCCACAGCCTTCCCAGCATTGTTGGCTGCTGGGACAATTTACTACTTTCAAAGTTCTCCTAATTTGGAGCTGAGATGCTCAGGAAATCATCACACTTAAATGAAGAGCCTGACTGCTATTTCCAAAACTTGGAAAATTTTGGAAAAGAACAGGAGCACAAACTTTCTTTGAAGTGCTTAAGGCCTTTGCCATGTGAGCTTCTCCAGTTTAAGAGGCTACTTGGCTCCTGTTTTAAATAGATAAGCCCATAGCTCCTTCTCATGTAACAAATCAAGTGGATTTATTTTTTTGCAGTGGGATTATTCCATTGCAGACTTCTCTCTCTCCTTTTGCTTGATGATTAGTAATTTAGAAGTATCTACAAATATTGCAAATGACCTAATTTAATTAGAAATACAATATAGATGAGAGGTATATATTGAAATAGATTTTATGGTAAAGTAGTCAGACTTTAAATGAGAAAGGCCCACTTTCTTGTACAGCCCAGGCATCCGTGGCAATTGGGTTTTGGTAGATATTCTTAATTTCATTTTGTTATGCTACCTGAAATTCCTATAATTATAATATGTGAGCTCAAAAATAATACTCTGATACCTTTGCCACACTTCTGGAAATGGTAAATAGCTATCAGGCATTTACATATTAGTACGGATTTATTTAATCAGGCTGTTTCCCTCCTAAACTCAGCTGACCTTTGAATATATGAGTTCTTGTTTGGAGAAAGAAAAGCAAATCATTTGAAAATGGAACACTTGGGTTGTTGTAGACCAGGTCTGGAAGGGCAACCTTGTCTGAGAGGAAGAACACTGAAGATAAAGTTGATGAATTAAAAGGAGAGTTATTTTTAAGTTCCCTCTGTTCTCTGGATGGGTGTATGCACACGTACACACACACACACACACACACACACACACACTAGGTTATATTCAAGATCTCAGTTCTACCAGGAAGTACAACTCAGGGAATACCAATAACACCATAACAATGAGCTATTTTATGGCTTAAGGAGCTTTTATAGACTTGCCAAGAAAATCTTTGTGAATTTCAAATTACAGACAAAAACAATAGGGCTTTGTAGTATAATTGGATTATAAATTTTTAATTCCTAGACAGCAATAAATAAAAGCAAAGCCTCTTGGATAATATTTAATGTAATACAATTATTTTTAGGGTTTTACACCCCTAAATGATTTTTCTCTTTGAAGAACTGGAAAGTTTTCTTTAATCACATAAGAATTTTGTGTCTCTTTTGGTTCGATTTTTAATAAATTCAATTTGAGACCTAATCATATTAACAAAAGTAATTCTTTTATGAGCTTATATGCTGCCCTTTCCTTTTAATTGTGTGAGTTGATATTTCTAATAATGCAACCTAATTAGGAGCTGCCTCATCTCTTTACAAAGAAAATATGGTAACTGAGAGAAAAGGGAAAAGAAACAGAATGCTGCTGTGAACAATGTGCTGCACGTTACACCCGTATTATTACCTCGGTTATTCCTTTTATTCCTTCCAACGACCTATGACATGGGTCTTATTATCCCACTGTCGTGAATGAAGCTGGGTTCAAGCAGATCTGAAGGACAGTGTTAATATTCAGACTATAGACCCACTGTATTGAATGAACGATATTCTGATAGGTTATAATCAGGACACGGGCTTTTCTTTCTTTCATGTTTGCATTTGAAGAAGATTCTTTGTGTGTCCTCGTCACTTGATCAAGAGGTTGTGCGATATTCAGTCACTTTCAGCTTAAGGATACTTTTGATTTCCAGGTATTACCAAACCTAACCTTTCCTAAAACAAATCTTCAAACATGCATCCAGTTCAAAGTTTTATCTTGGCCTTGGCTAAGGGTTGAGCCAGGCATAAGGGATTGGAAGGTAAAACTTCTGTAGGCTTTTCCCTTCTCTCCACTTACTCTGTAGTTGGCAGCTGCAGAGTCCAGGTGGGAGGTTGTAAGAGTCTGGAGAGGGGTCGGGGGGAGGAGTGGAAAAGTAATGACTTTTTTGCAGTAGGGCTCTACTGCAAAAAATAATTCCTATCTTGGTGTACTCTTTGATGGCAAGCTTCCAAATGCTGGCCGTCACAGGAGATTCACTTTCTGGCTGACTTCTTAAAACTTCACCTCTCCTGTAGTGAGGCACATTCCCAGCTTCCTCCTGTGGAACACCCATTGGGCTGGAGTCCACCAACATATTTTAAACTCCACCTTCCAAGTAATCCATTTGGAAGGAAGGAACACAAACTTGCTTCACTAAAAGCATTTAGAGTAGTCTGCTTCCCACTGTTGCCCTCTCTATTTGCCTTGCCATTCATATCAGTTGAACCGTCTTCTCTCCAGAGCACTCCAGGTAAGAGGCAGTGAACAGCCTCTGGGTTTGGATAGATCCCGGGATTATGGCAGATTCTACCAATAGCCAGGCGGGGAGTGAGATATCCAGTGTGTCCTTTTAGAAACTCCTAATATTTTTGTCATTTAAAAAAATTCTTCTCACTTACCTTGAGGTTGGGGGTGGAGTTGGGGGTGGGGTGCGGCATACTCCAACAAGGCTGATAAGTCTTTACCTTGATTAACCTACTCAATGAACTAGCTGTTATGTAGCTAGGAAGTAGGGGTCAGTTGCTGCACTGATTTTGCTGCCTGTATGGGTGTATGTATCACTTCTTCTTTATAATGTAGGGAGTATCTATCATTCATTTTGTCAGTCTTGGGGCTTCAGCTGAAATTCAGAGGCAATAGGACAAGAGCTATTTAATACCTTGTGATACTATTTATCGAGTTCATAGTGTTTTCATTATAAATGTGCTGTTTTCCCAAATTTACCTTAAGTGAATCTGCTGACATATTCTTCCAATGTCCCTCTTTAACCTAGGAGTACAATATAACTATAAATGTTTATATGATACATAAAGTGAGCAGACCTTATACCGTGAAACTCTTTTCTCTCTGTTGTCTTTTATGAACACCAGGTACATGTTTTCTGCTACACACAGAGTAATGAACTGCAGCTCTAGAGATTGTCAAAACGTCAGTATTTGCCAGACCCAGCAATATTTCAGCGGAAATAGTTGCAATCAAGCACTAAGGACTTAATTTTGGTTTCTTTTCAACATGGATACCAGTGAACCAGTCAAATGTGTCCTACAAAGAACAGCTATTTGAAAAAGGGTGTAGATCCTATTTTTGGCCTTAGTGCTACATAGTCATGTGAACTTGGTGAATATGGTAACCTCTCTTTCACTCAGAGTTCTTACAATTAAAGGATCTTACTAAGTAATCTTGATAGCCACAAAAGGTGAAGCATGCGCATAGTGCTTAGAGGAACCATTTCAATGAAGCACTGAAATCCTTCTAAATAAAGCCAGGGCCATTGAAGCTGCTGACTACAAAATATCCCCTGACTGGTAATACATCTGGACAAGCCATTATCCAGGATGGCTTGCTTTGATTTCAGTAAAGTGAAGTGCTAATCTAAGCAGTTAGTGCTTCAGAGTTTCAAGCAACTTAAGCACACTTACAGAGCATGTTGGTTTTTAAACTCACAATGCAGTGTGTGTGTGTGTGAGCAGAAATTAATAAATAATGTTCTGATATTTTCACAAGGAATAAACTAACATTTCCAAATACATATGTTTTCAAAATGCAAGTGAATATTCATTGGCTCCAGGATAATAATCAAACTCCTTGGTATAAATTGTTAGGACTTTGTATGACCTGGCTTCTGTTAATTTTTTTGGTCTTGCCTCTTCCCTTGCCCTGACTCAATATCTGTCCTACAGCAGTACTCAGCTACTTGTTCCTGCTCGGAAGCACCAGGATGTTTTAAGCCTCCCTAGTTTCTCACAGGCTGTTCCCACAGTTTCCTGTTCTAGTTATCTACTGACGTATAATAAATTATTCCCAAACTTAGGGGTGGTCCTGGAGTTGGCAGGGCTTAGCCAGGTCATCCTTACAGAGCGTAGTCTCTCATGTGGATCCAATCAGATGGGGGCCAGAACTGGAGTTGTCAGAGACTCGCTAACTCACATGTTGGATCCTAGGCTTAAAAGACTCAAACAACTGGATTCTGAAATGGCTGCCTCCTTGGGCACCTCTCTTTATGTGCTTTCTGGAAATGGTTTCTGCAGCGTGGCAGCTTCAGGATAGTCAGACTTCCTATAGAAGACTGGGGCTAAAAATATATATATATCCATAGAACAAGGGAGTCTGGTGGGAGCTACATTGTCCTTGATGACTAGCCTTTAAAGTCATACAGTGTTTCTTCTGTTGTGTTCTACTAATTAGAAGTAATGACAACCCATGCTCAAGAGCAGGGGGATTAGACTTCATTTCCTGGTAGAGGGATTGTCAGAGAATCTGTGGACATGTTTTTGATCACCACACATACGCGGCAAATACCTCTTCTCTTTCAAGACACAGCTCAACAGCCTTCGTACAAGGAAGCCTTTGGGCCGTGTTCATGTTTCACCTGATTTCTCCCTTCCTCAAGTTGACCATTTGTTCCACTGTACCTCTACTCTTCCTTGTACCTGCTTCTATTATTATACGTATGCTGTCTTTTTTTGTATCTATATTAGTTTATGTTTTCTGACATATTAAAACACACATTTCTTAAAGGCAGGTAATGTTTTATATATCCCCTTCTTTAGCCCTATTATTTGTCCTACTGCCTGAATAAAAGGAGGTCTGTTCACTGAAAAACTAATGAATTGAAAAGAATATTGAATTAAGAAACATGAGTATATATATGAAGCTTATTGATATCAAGAAATTAATTTATTACAAAACAGATTTATTTTTTTAATGGTGTTAAATTATTTTCCCAATGCTAAAACATGTGACTTTGGGCATTAAAAAAGTTACAATTTGCTTACAACTTTGTCCATATTGAGCCACAGGTGACAGGAAATCCTGAATTTATTTTTTCCTTGCTAATATTATAACCATTGAAAGCAATGTGTCAGGTTAAGATCCCAGGGTCTTTGTTTTGAGGCACTAAAAAAAAGAGAATAATATAGAATATATTCATCTTCTTTCTCTCATAGAATTTTAGTCTATGTCAATCTTGTAGATTTTCCATATGGATTACTGTGAGAGCCATTAAAGGTCCATAAAAGCTCAATACAGTAATGGAAGAAGGAACTTCTCCAAAATGAATTTAAGATGTGATGGATTTGCAAAACGTAATGGTTAACTTCCTGGCAATTGTGTAATGAAAGATAAGCAGAAATTAAGCAATGCACTTCTATTTGCTTTAGATTTATATGTTTGCCTTATGGATACATGCTGGCCACTTAAATTGACAGCATTAATCTTTGGCATCTTCATTTCATTTCCTCTATAAAAGCTAGTTTAATAAGATGTCACAGTTCTCACCCAAATTCATGGAAGCAAGGTTATTTATATTTAATTTTCCCAAGAGCCAGACTTTTTACTTCCTATGCATTTCTATATCAATATCAGCACTTTGGATTTTGAGAAATTCTAAAAGTTAAACAGTTTACTGGCATATTTTGGCAACCCAAGATCTCTGCCACTGGCAATCGTGATTGCATGGGGAATGGGTAATTATTCTTTAATAGTAGAAGAATAGTAGGGGTCACATTTGGCTCAGAGTCATGGGTAGCGTTTTCATTAAATATCATCCTGCAGTCATTACTCACTGTACACTTTAGCAAGACAGCTGATAAGGAAGGACGATAGAGCGGGCACATTGCCATCAAGAGGCAGAACACACGGAGGCTCAAGGATGTAATTTGGTTCAACTCGTACTTGGAGACACTTACTTTCACGTTACGTCACCCCACAACTGAAGAGTTTAGGGGATAAAAACTGTTGTTTAGGGAAAATGTGTGGTTGTCTGGTGGCACACACTTCAAATTATGTTAAAATAAAAGCTAAGACAAGTGAGAGATTCCACCCACTCTATTGTGCCTTCAGTGAATTTTAGGGCATTCAGTCCGCAGTTTAATAATGTTCCCTTAAGGAATACATGCAATAGTGTCTTTCATGCAAGTGATATGAAGTGAAACATGATGTCCAATCATTATACATAAAGCTTGAAAATAGAGGGAGGTTGAAGCAGGGCTCTTTTACTGGTTTTTCTGTAGCATTTAACATAGGATGATGAACTTTTACACTGATTCCTATCACTGTTGTTTTATAGAATGTTACTGTTATAGTTCAGAAATAGCCATAACTGCAATTGCTCATTAATTTTCAGACATTTTAACTCTGATCCCTTGCTTTGTTATTTTTTTGTGTGTTCATAAAGTGAAAACCAAAACCAAAAGGTATATGTGGTGTTTCGCGTCAGCACACAGGGATGGCTTAAGATTTAACCCTTTCACAATTTCTATCAACCATGCTTCTCTCCTTAAGCTTTCACTGAAGAAAACATCCTCTCCAATAAGCAGTGAGCAGGCACATCCAGCACATCCATCAGATAAGTTTCTGAGCCTCTGATTCCAGTCAAATCACTCCATGTAATTCTGAAGTGGTCACTGCTACATTATTTTCATTGAAACACCTAACTTTCATAAAAACAGTCTACTTCAAAAATAGATACTTGCAGAAGATAGGAAAAATATTAAATCTAGGTATTATTATTCATAATGATATATTATTTAAATGAGGAGAAACTTATATTTAGAACTCTGTTAGTCATCTGTGAGGTCTAAAATAAAAAAACTGTTAATGGATTTTCTCTCATTTCCCCCCATTATCCCTTCCCCTCTCCCCTCTGGTTACTATCAGTTTGTTCTTTATTTCAATGTTTCTGGTTATATTTTGCTTGCTTGTTTGTTTTGTTGATTAAGTTATACTTACTTACAGGTGTCATCATATGAGATTTGTCTTTCACTGCCTGGCTTAAAGGAACATGTATAAAGGACACATGGAGAAAGCCAAAGGGGGTAGGTTCAAGGGTGGGGGGCAGGGATGGGTGGAGTGGGGGAACATGGTGGGGTGAAAATGTAGACAACTGTACTTGAACAACAATAAAAAAAATAAATAAATATTGAAAGAATAAGAGAATGTATATGGTCAGTATGTAATAATAATACATGCTTAAAGTAATTTTGGAGGGTTTTATAAACTTATTTTGGGAAAATGTTCTCTTTTACTTTAGGCTTCATGTCTTTACTAGTTTCTTATCTAGATGTTCAGTCAGTGCTGGTGTAGTTTTCTGGCCAATGGAAGCTTTTACTCACTCACTCATAAGACTAAAAAAAGTAGAAAACAAGGCAAAAGATTTATTTCTTTTTTTTTTTAAGATTTTATTTATTTATTTTTAGGTAGGGAAGGGAGGGAGGGAGGGAGAGAGAGAGAGAGAGAGAGAGAGAAACATCAATGTGCGGTTGCTGGGGGTTATAGCCTGCAACCCAGGCATGTACCCTGGCTGGGAATCGAACCTGGGACACTGCAAAAGATTTATTTCAAAAGAGGGGATGGAAAGTGACAGCAAACACACTCTGCCTTTGTCTTTGGCTTATCTAGGACTGTCTGTCATATTTTCCTTTTCCTACCTATTGTTTTTAATTTGGCTTCTGCTTTCTAGATGACTTTAATGGCTCTAGGAAATGCGTTTTATTTTCTCATTTAAAAAGTAATGGTGACTATATTATGCAGTGCATAAAACGTAATGTAGTTTTAAAAATAATTATACATATCTTATATACATTATCTATACCCAGAGCTGAATCACATTTGGCCCCATTCCTTGATAAATTTACAATTTTAGTCGGAAAGAGACAAAAGTAACTAAATATAATGAAATGTTATAGATATTTTGAAAGACAAATGCATACATATAGACAACCAAAATGAAGTATGGCCAGTTGTATTCTGTTGGGGTGAGGAAGGAAAGGCCAAGGATGCTTCAGAGATGAAATTATAGGTTAGTCTTAGTCTTAACAGGCCAATGAGCAACTACCAGGTGAACAACAAGGTGGTCCCGGATTCTATCAGAGAAGCTGCAAGCCATTGAAGTGTGAAAAATGTTGGCATATTTTAAAACCACAAGCAACATTGTAGGATATAAGCCTGGAGAGGGCCTGAGTGCTTGACATGTTCTTTGTAATCTCAGTTCTAAAGTTTGTGTAAGATAAGCCTGTGTACTTGGTGACCTGACACAAGGCTGTTTAGGTAGTCCAGGAAAAGATTAAAGTATGGATTAGGAAACATGATCACATTATGAAAACTTGAGGACTCTTTTTAAAAATTCAATTTGAAGGAAGTACCATTTTCAAGAATTATTGATTAATTGGATTTAGACTGCAATGAAGGAGGATGTAAGAATCTCTTATTCTAAGAGACACTCCTTAGGTTGATGGTGATACCACCATGTAAGATATAAAATTCAGAAAATTTGATCCTAGACACAAATTTGGATATAGTGGAATTTATGATTGGTTCTATTTCTCATCTCAGCTCTAGTTTTCAAACAAAGAAAGGCAACATTAAGAAGAAAAATAACAGGGGGAAGAAATATAGAACAAGGAGTCATTGGGAAGTGAGTGCCATGTGATCATTTGAGACTTTTTTCAGCCAATGTATGGTCATTTATATCCAGTATATGTTTCACTATCTTTACTTTTGTGTTCATTGCAATTTTACAGCATGGCTTTTTAATTAACATTACAATAATATGACCTTGAATTTTATCTGACACCAGTTTTTGGACACCCACACCTACTTAGAACATTTTGGTCAAGTTCTACTGTATAGAAGGGGGAGAGGGTCAAAGATGTTAAATTGAGTTTTGATATTGAGTTTATGGTGCTTGCCATGCACGAACATAGAACTCATTAAATAGATATATGCGCACATATATTTGAATATCAAGACTATTTCAGAGGAAAATATAGATATGGTTGCCATCAGTATATATTGGTACTTGAAATTAATATTATATTTTTGTGTAAAGTTGGTACTTCAATTGTAGACAGAAGAGAAACCCACATAGAAAACAGAAAAAAAATGATCATGCTCAGAAATATTTCAGGTGATCCAATGAGTACAGAATAATGCAAACTGAAAGAATAGAGTAAATTTGAAAAGAAAGAAATGAGACAGTCACATAAGAATGAAAATTTCCTCTCTATTTGATAACAAGAAAGCAATTTTTGCCCTTCGTTAGAGCCATTTTGGTAGCATTCTGGAGGTGGAGGGCAGATTGTAGTGAGATGAGAAATGAATGCAGCTAACAAAGCAACATGAGTGTATTTTCAAAATGTTTGAATGAGAAGGAGAGGATAGAATTTAGAGGTAGTTATTCAAGCAGATAGGGTCAGGAGGCTTTATGATGGGAGAAACTTGAGGCTGTTTGTGGTACTAGTGGCCAGAGAGACATCTAAGCCTCAGGCGAGGGAGAGGGTTGGCTATAGAACAAATCTCTTGGATATCAATGAAAATTAGGTCAATTGTCAGGATGGCAGGCTGAGTTTGCAAAGGAGGAGAACTACCTTTTTCTTAGGTTAACCAAGATAAAATTAGCATAAATTTGTATGCCAGAAGTAACCAGAAATAGATCTGAAGGAATCAGAAATAAAATGTGAACGTGTCTGCTGGCCTCTATTCTTCAAAGGAGGTAGAAGGGAAGGGTTGGTGGCACACCATCTAAAGTGGCTCTTGGATGTAAACTAACCAAAATTCAAGACTGGTTAATGTGTATGAGTGAGGAAACTACCAAAGTGTACCAAAATACTTTATGTTTTCTTAAGTAATTTTATAAAAACACCCTATTGAGTTGGTGACTAAAAAGAAGTAATCAGAAAAAAGCTTGTTGAAGGAGCACTAGACTCTTAGAAAATCTGGAGACAGGCTTCTGATATCCATCTTGCCATATTTCCAGCTTCATTATATTAGACACACTGATTTAACAGGTTTCTCATCTGAAAAGGGAGAATTAAACTAACTGACCTCTAAATGTCTTTCCTGATACAAACCTAACTTTTCCATTTTAATTTTGATAAAGGCTACTAAAAAGTGTGAAGAAATTTTTAAGCCACACCATTTAATTTATATACCCATAACTTGCTGAGGATATCTGGTGGTAGAAGACTTAAAATATAGCTTCAAGTATGAAGTAGAATTTTTTACTTATTTCAAAAATATTTATGGCATTTCTGCTTTGAGTCAAACACTGTGCTAGGTGTTGTGTGAATAAAAAGGTATATTTGATGGGTTTGAGTCCTTGAGGGAGCTTAGAAACTAGTGAAAGAGTGGAATGTACATCTTTCAAATGTTGAAACTATAAAACCAAAGACATGAAGAGAAAATAAACATTCAAGGACTGAGCATAACAACATAGATAGTCTTTGTTCCCAGGCTGTTTGTTAATTGCCATAGACATTTGCTGTTAATTGGGCAGGACATTTTCCAGTTCAGTTCATGTGATGTGCTGCTCGTTCCCTCTTGTCTACTAAATCTGTTGCCACCATAGCCTGGAGAGATCCTAAAAGCACCACAGAAGACTACAGAAATGTTATCTCCCTGCAGAGGGAATTGGTTTGGGCATGAACTCATGAGCAGTTTAATGTCATTCAGCTGATGTCGTGTGTTATCCTTGAGCTAACTAAACTCTGCCATCAGAATCAGGGTTGCAGCTTGGGGCCTGGGGATTGGGGAGTTTCAAGGAATAGAATTCTCTTAAAGTTGGCATTAATTCCTCATCTGCATATCTGCAAACCAAATGAATTTCCACCACTCCTCCTTTCCTCCCTCCCTCTTTTCTTCCCTCTCTTTTTTCCAGCTTTTCTCTTTCTCTCTTCCGCTGTTGTTTGCTCATATCATCTATATACATTTACCTCAATTTTGGGGGGGCCCTGTGCTAGATGATAAGAATGTAAAGATAAAAATATGGTTTCTGTCATAGAGTTCATAGTCAGAGGAAGAATACAAACAGATCTTATTAATACACCTTGATAATTATTTGGGGGGTATTGCGCAATAAAGAAAAAGAGAAGTGATCCACCTAGAGAAGAGAGAGAGAAAAGGGACAATGGTCAGGGAAGAAATTCTGAGTCGAGTATTGAAACAGATGTGAGCCCACCTGTGCATTTGCATTTGCTTTCTGGGGAGGAATTATTGCATCTGCAGAAGCCTGAAGCAAGAAAGAGCCACACATGGGAGAGTCTGATGGAGGTCTGAGTAGTCTGTCTCTGATTTACATGGTGAAAGAGAAGCTGGGAGCCTCAATCCTACTTCTGCTGCACACCTGCCCAAGTGGAGTACATCCCTCCTCCTTTCCTATTGTATGGCACTTTCTCTCCCTTAAGGGCATTTCATCTAAACGCCCTTGGGCACATTCTCAACATACACCCATGGCCCTCAGGACCTTATTCTATTCTATTTGAACTGCTTAAAAGAAAAAGAAGAAAAGTCAGGGTTTTGGGGGGAAAATGTCTGTGTGATGTCACCCATTTTTACTAGTCAGGCTGTGGAGAACAGGACCATGCCAGGGTGGTGGAAATACTATTGGGGACACAGGAGTAAGGAATGCTGGGTATGAGATTAGAAAGGTATACAGGAGTGGGAGCTAGAGGTGTCTAGTGTAGATCTTATTCTGAAAGTGATGAGAACCACAGAAGATGTTCAAGAATGGGAAAGAAACAATCATACCTACATTGTGTAATAGACATGATTAATCATATTTCATAATGTATAAGCAAGATTTGGGCATTGTACATAGATGGGTCTGGACTTTGCCCTCAACTTCTGGGAGGTAATCTGTGACAAACCTGGTAGGAGTATCTTTGGCCAGAGTGAGGGATGGGTTTACCAAATCTTAGCATGGAGCCAGTCACACTTGAATATCTTAGGGTAGGGATGAATTATGCCAGAGGGTACAGCCATGCAATTTAGGGTGGGGTCATGGGTATCAGTCAACCTGGAAACTGAGATCAACCACACTAGCAATTAGTCAATCCTCTGTAATGCAACTCCAATAAAAATCTCTGAGTTCTGATGCTTGGGTGAGTTTACTGTCTCATGTTGATGCTGGAAAAGTAATGAATCCTGAGTTCAGAGGGAGCACACCAAAGAAGCTCACATTTGGAGCTCTCCTGGGCTCTGCCCTATGCATCTCTTCTATTGTCTGGTTTTAATCTCTATACTTTCCCTGTAATAGATTGTAATCATTACCCTAATAGATTTCAGTGAGTTTTATGCATCCTTTTATTAAATTATTGAAACTAAGGGTGGCTTTGGGCATCTCTCTCCCAAAACTTTCAGTTGTTGTCAGAATTGAGGGCAGTCTTGGGATGGCACCCTATATCTTTGAAGTTGGCTGAAACATCTCACACATGAGTTGGCTGAAAGTTCTTGGACATAGCACAAGAACAAGCTTTGGAGTCAAATCTGGATATAAATCCTAGCTTGGTTACTTTGCTTGGTTACTTTAATTTCAAAGTTTTACTTTCTTTATCAGGAACAGATGCCTTTGGTCCTTTGTCACCTCCCTCGGCTTACCTTGGATTTAGTTCCAGCTGTGCTTCATAATTCCATCTGAGCTCAGACTCACCTCGCTGTGGTAATAGTGTGTATTGTAGATCTCAAATGTGTGCTGTTTATCTTTTCCCTTTCTGATCCTGGGCTGGAGAAACCTCTCAGTCAATGCAAATATGGCCCAGGGCTAGTCCTTACCGTGGGAGATGGTAGCTGTAATAAATGCCCTAAACTTTCACTTTTTGGATGGCCATTTATTGTAGGAATTCTGTTTATTTCTCAGATATTCCAACTCCTGTTGCTTATCGCAGCAACAATGATTAATGTACATTATTCTGGCTTTTCTTCTGATTGCTAAAAAAGCTATCTGCTTTTTTAAAAAAGATTTTATTTATTTATTTTTAGAGAGGGGGAAGGGAAGGAGGAAGAGAGGAAGAGAAACATCAATGTAGAGCTGACTTTCACACGCCCCCTACTGGGGACCCAACCCACAACCCAGACATGTGCCCTGACTAGGAATCAAACTGGTGACCCTTTGGTTTGCAGGCAGGCTCTCAATCTACTGAGCCACACCAGCCAGGTCTGTGTTCTACCTAAGACCTTTTTCATGAACTATTTTAGAAATTAGAGACACTATCACTGTCTTACTATATAGTCTGAGATAACACATTTATTTGAAAGAGATTTAATGCTTAGTATATAAAGGCTGTTGTAGAAAAAAACAGAAATCAAGGTAGTATCTATACCTTGATGGTATAGTCTTCTATCTACCTGAGATGGCAGAAGGGGATTCATTTGAGAGATTTTGGGGGGTCATCTGAGAGATTTTTAAGATGCCAGACAGGTGTAAAATCTGGTTAGATTTACTAAGGGATAGTGAAGAATACAAGATAACTCTCAGATTTCTGACCTTGCCACTCTTTGAGAAAGAGACTATGAAAGAGAAATACATTTAGTGGTAAAAAGTGTTGAATGTGATATTTGATATGTAAAACTTGATATTCCTATGGGTAGACAAGTGGGACTGTTCATAATATGGTTCTTTCTATGCATCTAGAGCTAGAAAGACAAATGGTCTAAAAATGAGTTACCACTGGTCCTAAGTAACCCTTGACATCATCAGAGGGATGTATACAGATAGAACAGCGGTTATAAACTAGACCTGTTAGACACACATGTGGCTCTTGTGTGGTCTGAATAGTGCTTCCCCATATGAAGATTTATCATCTTAAAAATTCCAAGATTCTATTATTCTCAAAATGAGTTTTGTCCCATTTTTATCCAAAATGGTAATTTGAGGATATGTAAACTGTGGTGATTATGAAAATGCTGCTCTCAGAGCCCTAACTGTAGAGAAAATAATTCATGAATGGCCCCAGTTGCAGCACTCTGAAACCCAAGACTACAATCAAAACAACACAACACCCGGTCTCTTGCTGCAGGTACAGGAGTGGGAACCAGGACCCTGTGGCTGGGAGGGAAGGCCAAAGATTCTTTTAAGAAAATTGCAGGCTAACTAGATATGGGGGGGGTGGGGGGAATTGCCAGTTTGGATAAGGCCAAGCTAAGGAAGAGATCATTAAGCTAGAAAAGCAGAGTCAAATTTCACAAGAAACTGGAGATTCCTCACTCCAGTCATCTTTGAGATCTCAGTCGTGATCTGGAGAAAAAGCTACCTGCAAATTGGACATGTGAGACCAATGATGCTGTGAACCTGGGCACTCTGCACCCGTGCCATTGGCCTGTGGATCTCTGAGGACACTCTCCCCTGAGGCAGACTGCCAAATTCTCCACTTTGCCTTGGGATGATGTAAAAAATTATTTGTACAATGAACCTTGTGGGTAAAACAAAGCAAAACAAACAAAACAAACAAAAATGACAACACAGCAGATTCTGGGGGCCACTCCCAGGTCGTGACTGCGTACAGCAGGGATATTGGTGCAGGCCCACTGCTGGGGAACGTGGGACTTGTTGATGGCCAACTTTGGTGTGAGGACTGCTGATCGATATTTTGACGTGCCTCTGGTCTAAAACTCTTCTACTGACCTTTATTTCTTCTTTTTCTTTTTTATGGGAATCAGTCTGACTTTGCAGTCTGTTGGCTCTTCTAAGCTCCTGTAGCTTCATCCTCACTTCCCTTCACAGGCACTCCTTGTAAATCTTTTTCACATTTAATTCCAGTGTACTGTCTGTTTCTTGCAGGACCTGAACTGTCACACAAAAGAAACTTTTCCCCAGGGCCCCCAGGCACATGGCATTGTCTCTCGCTCATATCTCTGCTTTCCTAGAAAGCATTTCTGTGATAAATCCCAATTCATTCAGAAATGCACTATCCAAATTAATGGGTTCCAAAGTAGAATTTCCTCCCATTTTTCAGTTAATGTCACTTCCTGACCCTGCACATTTTTCATCTTCCCCTCTCTTTCACTCTAATTCTCCCCGCTCCCAGAAAAAGCAAAAGTACAACCTCTGTCTTAATTTTAAGCTGTAAAGCTTGGCCTGCATGCCGCCTTGAGAGGAACACAACAAACCACCAGACAATGGTGAACTATGCACATAGGACCAAAGCTTATTATGTGAAGCACACATACCTGTGTATGTGTGTATATAAAAGGACTTGTTGGCAAACTGGAAATGGCAGCAATGAAGAAAAAATTAACTTGATGTGTGGTTGAGGGGTTAGGTTTTTGGCTCTAGTCCATCCTCTGCTAATAGAATATGACCCCTAATAATTTCACTTGGAGTTTTTCCTTTCATTCTTTTCCATTCTGGGTTCCTTTTTTTTTTTGTCCTCTTCATGGGTCTCACTTTTACATCTTTCACTCTCTTTCATATACTACTACATCTTCAGAGAAGAAATGGACTCTTTTCTAAAGCATATAAGCATTTTTTAATCATCTTCCAACTAAATAAACAAACAAAACTTAATACTTTCTACCATCTCTACCTACCCTATGACAAAATGATTGATGGCCATGAAGCTGACTTGCTATAAACTCCATGCAAACAGGGACCGTATCTACCTTAATCTGTGTTGCATCCCCAGTCTTTTGCCCAAATTGGGTCATGACAGAAAACAAAAAACAATCATTGTATGGCTGAATAGAAAGTGGTGTTCAATACATATAGAAAGGCATTTATCAATCCATTTTTATCTTATTTTTGAGTAAACTTACTGAAGTGTAGAACACATTCAGAAAAGTGCACACATAATAGCACAGCTCAGTGACATTTCATACAGTTACCACATTGTGTAGCCAGGGCCAAGATCAAGGAATGTGATACTACTGGCACCCAGCATTTGAGCGTTCCAGTCGCTACAAACCTTCACACACCAAGCTTTCTTGTACTCAGTTTAACTGATTCAGCTTCTTGTTTGGGAATTTTACCCAGATTATTTTGTGTCGCTAATTCATTCTCATGGCTATGAAATATTCTATTGTATAAATATGCTAAAATTCACTTATCAGTTCTACTTTTGTTAGACATTAGAGTTATTTCCAGTTTTAGGCTACTATGAATAGTGCTTCACTGAACACTTTTTAATATGATTTATGGTGTATTATATTGAGGAGTGAAGTTACTAGGTCATGTAGTTGAGTTTTTAAAGATATACATTAAAATGCCTCCTGTAAATATTCCTAAAACATCTAATGAGAAATAGAAAGTCACTCAAGTAAAAAGAATATTATTGAAAAGTACACAAATTCCACAGAATTCAAAAAGGCAGGAAACTACCAAAAGCAGACATGTGACTTCATAAAGCATAGCATTTGGATTTAAACAGCTCTATAGTTTAATAGGTCCAGAAGCATTTAAGTTTTATAACCCAGAAGGATGCTCATGAAAAGGCCACTAACCCATCAAGAACAAATTAAATTGTCAAGGTTGTATAATATATTTTCAAAAAAATTATTTAAAAAATTAAAATGTAATTTGGATTTTAATAAGAAAAATATTTGCAATATCGGAATATCTCCTATCCTAATCTTGCTTTATTAAGAAGTTTAAATAGCTACTATTTTATTGAAAAGGGAATAAAAATACTTTTTTCTATAGTGAGGAGAAATACAATGGGGAACACTTAAATTTACTTTTAGAGTATTTCAGTTTTACATTTTATATACTTTAAATAAACCCTTTATAATGATTTACACATAGTAACCATTTAATAAATATATTCCTACATATAATAATTATATAATTATCTTACGTATAATAGACACACAATGAAGTACAACTAGAAGGACTTTCATTAAAATGTGGTGATTAAATATCTATATAGTGCATATAATATGTATTATGTAAATTTTATCTCCATCTTCCTACATTATTAAAAGTTCTATTGACCACACAGCTCCTCACAGGTGATAAATTTGTGCTATAATTTTTATTCTGATTTTCCGAGTGATAACCTACCTATACCATTAGGGAAGTAATTACTGTTTTGTCCAGGTGCTTACACAGGTGACCTCATGCTTTGTTATTCAACCTTCACTGAAACGTGTCATGAAGTGGAAGAAAAAACAGGACTATTATATTATTAGATAAGCAAACCTATCCCCTGAGTAGTTCAAAAGGACATTGTAAGATTAATGAGATTATATTATTGAAGTACCTTTAAATACTGCAAGAACTCAAACTATGTAAATGGTTATGACTTTAAAATAATCACCAAAGGTGTATTTCAGGAGTTTGATTGTATTCCATTCAAAAATCATTAAGTCAATAAATTAGCTTTATAATGTCACTTTTACTAAATTCAAAGGATAGACTCTTGAACTGATTTAACTTCTGTGAAGAGGCCTTTTCAGTAAGGCAGTATTCTCCCGGTTGCAAGCCTGAAAACCCAGCCCAAAGGGGCTAGCTATTAAAGGGAAATGATTGGCTCTAGTAATTGAAAAGGCTGGCAATGGTATAGCTTCAGGCATGACTGAGTGTGGAGTCTTAAAAAGTAGAACGGTGAAATAGTCACTCTATTCTCAGTTTTGCTTTCTCATAGAGTACTGTCATTCTCAGATAGGTCCTACTATGTAACATCATATTTGGTTAATAACAGCTTCAGAGCTTTCTCAACCCACAGGGAAACCCCAGAGGGAAAGGAAAGCTGATCTTTTCCAACAGTATTATGAAGGTCTCCAGACTATTATTGGTCCCCATGGTGATGTGTACCCACTGCGGTCAGTGAGATGTGGCCTTTGTTAGCCAAGACTGGGTTGTCCATGTCTCTCGGATTCAGTATTTCTGGTACTGGCTGATCCATAGACAGAGCAGGCAGAGGCTGGCTGCCCAAGGGATGACCGGAGGATGCAGCTAAGGGCAAAAGTGGGAAGAATCAAGATTCCTTGCACCAGCATGAAACATGTAAATTGGGAAGTGTAAAAAGAGAAATTCTGCTACCAAACCCAGTTTTGTATTTAACATTTCTTAAAGATTGAAAAAACAGCAGTTTTGTGACTAAATATTCTGCCACTGTAAATTACCTCCTAAGCTTAGCAAAAGTACGTGTCAAAATCTTCATGACTCTGTGTTTCAGAGATTCACTGCCACCTTTTTCCTCAGGGAGATCACAAGTATACACGTGTTAATCGGGATATTTGGGACCTTTAGTTAAAGAATTAAATGATATGTCAGGCAAATCAGATCGACCCTGTCATGTCTGAACTCATACTAATTAGAAAGGAAGCTGTAAGATTTTAGGGAACAAGTGCATGTTAAAAACTCCAACAGTTAGAGGAAGACTAGAAGACTAATCCACCCGACTTTCTCTGTACAAGAAAGGCTCCACAAATAAATAATTAAAAAGGAATTTTGAGCCTCAAGGGAAAAAATAAGATCTTATCGAATAGCAGGAAAATGTAACAAGGGCAAAGAAAGTTAAGTTACAACAGATGTACTTGTTGGTGGGTCATTTGAATTTTGCTGGCGGGGTAACCCCAGCAGGAGGGGCAGTTTCACGTCGTTTAGCAGAGGCCACAGCAGGGATAAGGAGTTCTAATCACTTTATTAGAATCCCAAAGTCATTAAAGGAGGCATGGGCATGTGGGAACTATTTATAGAAATATTCAATGAAATGCTTGTGTGACTACGAGAAATAATGGCAAGTAGATGTAGCTCATGAACACATTAAGAGAACAAATGATTTATTTTGCCTGAATAGATGGACTCATGAGATTCTCTCTGGCTAAGGAAAGAGCTGTTCTGAGAATAAGGTCAGGCTGGCAGTTTTAGGGCACAACTGTGGACCATCGGCTCTAATTAAGTTCTGACACCTCCTTGGTTACAGAGATTAAAATATTAATCTACCTTATAAGGTTGATTATAATATAAAAACTTGGACAGAGTTTTTAAAAAATCACTTTTGAAAAGGGAGTTTTGAACTATTGGGGATTCTGCTTTTTCTGTCAATGCTTTCTTAATGAAATTGTTTAACCTAGATACAACAGTTCTTGGTGATTCCATAAACCTAATTTTGCTTTTTAAAATCTGCTGATTCATAACACCAATCTTACTCATATTCATGGTTCAGAGAAGTCAAGTTTGGATGAGGGTTGCTGTGCTCAAGTAGCAACTGTCAACCGTAGACCAGGGTCACTTTTAGGCAATGTGGGTATTCATTTCTCATTGCTGTGAAACAAAGCACCATCATTTAGCAGCTTGAAACAATACTCATTTGTTAGCCCACAGTTTTATAGGCCAGAATTTCAATGGTTGAATTTTCTGCTCAGTGTTTTTCAGAGCTTAAAGTTTTGGCCAGCTATATTTTCATTTGGGGGCTCTGGACAAAATCGGTTCATTGAGGTTGTTGGCTGAACTCAGGTTCTGGTGGTTGTAAGACTGTGCTCCCTGTTTCTTAGCTGGCTGCCAATGGGGCTGCTTCCCACTCCTAGTGACTGCCAGCATACCTTGCCACATGGCCCCTTTTGTTACCATCAGTATTTAGCTAATTATTAATAAAGGTAAGGGAAACAAAGGGACTTAAACATTGACCTTAGTATACCGGAGAGCATAAGCCTGCTTGCTTAGTCAGCAAGCTACAGCTTCACACTGAAGGGTATTACAGCATTGCTCCACCAATAAGATTAACACTCCTCTCTTCACCCGTCCATACTGGATCTTTGGGGGGGGCACAGAGGCAGGTTCTAGACCACAGAGGCCTGTCAGTCTAAATAGGGGGTGGCCCTATCAGAAGTTCACGAAAGCTTGGGAAGTCGACTGGTCATTTTGAAAATGCTCTTGGTTGTAACCCCAGAGGAAGAACAAAGAACTCTCTCTCTCTCCCTCTGTTTCTTGCCCAACGACCAACACTGGCCCAGTACACTCTCCTGTTCTCCCCATGTCCATGTGGCCCTAGAGGTTCTGTGGCCCATGAGTATGTGAATTCCACACGCAGGCTTCATGTGGGAGCCTGAACACCATAGCACAGCAATGGACTATAGCTGGAAACACACTAAGCTAGCCAGATGCTGGACTGACCTGCACACTAATATGGAACAGAAACTTTGGGCAGTGGCCTTATTCTGGCCCTACTGAAGATAAGATTAGACCTTTTCTATGGCAAGATGGACAGAGATGGGACATTAGAAAGTCAGGAGGGCAACACCCTTAATTTTACATCATGGGGAAAGTTTACCACAGAACCCCATCCTCTCGTGTGCATCTCAGGAAATTCTTTCCCTTGTGACACTGTGAGAACTCCTCTTCCACTGATAACACTTTTACCTGCAAATCCAGCAATGGGGAATCTTGCCAAATGTCTCTTAAGTGCTGAATCTCTTGAGTTCAGGAAGAGCACAATTCCATTTATGATCTACTGATTAGGTCTGGCTTACTCAGGATAATCTCTTTTTCAAAATCATCCATCCCAATTACTACAATAAAACCTCATAATGGGAGAAGAATTCATCACATTCACAGCTTCAGGGATTATGCAGGCCATGCCTCACACCAGGGAGCAGGCATTTTGTGGGTCATCTTAGAATTCTGCCTACCACAGGTAAGCCAATATCTTTGTATGACCTAAATGTAGGTGGTTAAGTCTATAATGGTTTGTATTTCAAGCAAAGAAATCAGCGGTCTAGTTTTCAACCTATTTCCACTTACTTATCACCACCTCCCCAGCCATGAAAACTGCCCAGTTATGACACAACACTATGCAGTGATTCCCAACCTTAAGTGTGAGTGAGTCCTTCTAGGAATATGGTTAAATTTGTGGGTTTCTGGCTACCACTGCTTAGAAATTGTGGCTCAATAGGCCTCAGAGTATGTGTTTTAATAGTGATTCTGATGTATGCAATGAGCAGAACACAGTTCAGGAAACACTATTGCTTCGAAATCTATGCAGTGATCTCGGCAGTCTGCTTTCATCAGAGAGAATTCTCAAAGCCTGGCGTACATAGCATTGTTCAAACTGAAAAACTGTGAAAATTCCGAAAATAGTTGAGAACTAAATTTGAGATCTACTTTATCTAGTTTTTAAAATGGCAAATTATTTTAATGTAAAGCACATTCAGATGCAAAACATAAAACAGGATAAAATGAGACAGGTATTATAGAAGAATTACTTTTCTTAAAGAGTTTTTGTGTTATTTCTTGAGTACTGTTGTTAAAATTGTCATCTTTTCAATCTGTGCTATATTTTGTTAGATTTATATTAGTCATTCTTCATTGAGATGAAGTGTCATGAATATTGATTGCATTTTGCTTGTATTCATACTTAGTAACAAGCACGATATAAAACATGAAAAAAGTTCTGTATACTCAGCACTATGGTGAAAGAAATAGCCCATTTTGAGATCATCTGTTAAAGTTTAAATATAGAGCCAAAAGCTTGAGTTATGAAGAGAAATTAAAAATGAAAAATAAAAAAATATCATCATAATAAGGAACACACTCCAAAGGAATGGTTTTTTAAGACGACAATTTTTAGAGTTACTATAAAATAGGATTGTTTAATCCCCTTTTAATTTTGATGACTTCAGTTTATTCGCATTTTATTTTTCAGGCCTTTCATTCCATCATTAAATTAAACCCTGTTTGTCTCTGTAAAGTATCAAACACTTTAAAGAAAAAATTTGTGCATTTCAACTAATGTATTTGCAATCAAGCATACAATGGGTTTCCCTCATGATCACGCCACTCTTTGAAAAACAATGTAGTAGATAGAAATGCAGATACTCTCTCCAGGAACTGTAATCCATATAAAATGCTCACCTTACCTTACGTGGTGAAAGGGAAATAAATCTTTTCAATTACCACTAGTGGCAATGATTGTGGTAATAAATGAATATGAATATCCAGCTTCATTTTTACTTACCCATTCACATAAACCAGTATAATATAAATTTATTTCATTTTCATGCCTGCTAATGCTACTATTAGATAAAAATCTTGACTTTTTAAAAGCAGAATTCCATTTGATAACTAAACATTTTATATGACACTGCTATAGAAAGTTATTAATTCCAAAATGTGTTAACATATGGTAATTCCTAAAGCAAATAAATCCTAGAACATATTAATTCAGCTATTATGGTTGAAATGGCAGTGTATGTCAGTGGCCTGCTTTTTCATATAAGTTCTTCCCAGGAAATATGTTTCTTCTTTTGAATTTACACCCTCCAGTCTCATCCCCCCAGTGAACTGAAAGGCAGTCTGCATTCTCTCAAGTTCAGATCTTCCTTGAATATCTCCCATAAGTGCATGGCCCTTACTTACCTATGTTTTCTCCTCTTTTCCTTATTGGTTTAAATTCTGATGGTCTTGAATTTCCCTAAGGTATTGAAAGACAAAGGTTGTAATTTAAGTAATTTCCGTAATTTCCATCACCTTTCCATCACCCTTATCACTTGGAGACATGGCATAGGGTCTTCCTCCTTTTTACTGAGGTAAACCTAAGCCCTCACACATAAAGTCCCATAAATTCCCTCTGATTTCTTCTCTGCAACTCAAAATAGATCCATATAGCATCCCCTGCTTGACTGACAGAAGAAATGCCATATTGTATTAATGTTAATTTCTTTGAATCTGGTTGGAATCTAAATGATCATTTCTCTTCTGAGAACTGTTCTATCACCACCTGCTTTTGGTTTTCAGTTTGACTAACTTTTTCTCTTTAACTTAGTAGGGGAGGAAAATTATTTTACCTCTGCCCTTCTAAGTTCTCTCTGAGACACCACTGTACTAAATAACACATTAACACTAGAAAAATTAAATTGTGTACATTAAGTACAGGGCCCCCACAAAGCTATGAGACTCAGAAAGCAGTCAGATAATTGAATATTATGCACCATACCAAGTTAAGAAAAAGGGGAGAGGTCTGGGCCTTCAAAGGGAAGAAGGCAATTAATGGGAAGATGAGAAGAGGAGATATTTGGTAAACAAAGTTTGCCTTGCCATGCAGGTAGGTCTCTCAGGTAAAATAGTGCCCTCTCATAATGGCTCTCTTCTTGGTACAGCCCTTCTTTCTAATGTAAGCTTTCCTTACAAAAGGTGAACTTCTACTTTTTTCAGAGTTTCTCCTCTGTCTGTGGTTTCTGAAAATAATCAGCTCAAAATAATCCATTGTTAAAGAGACATATTTAGGGGTGGCACATTTTGCTCCCCTTCAGCTCAAAAGCACATTCACATCTCTTTTAAATAATTCTCTCACCAAACCAAAATTACCTAGACATGCTGACTATTTATTCTACCACCAAGTTTTCCTAAAATGTCAGTCTACATAAACTTTCTCCATTTCTTATTTTTAGCTAATAATCTCTTGTGTTCTACCTTTTCCTCCTATAAACTTTCACTTTTCTTCTGAAAAATTTCTCTTCCTGGCCTTTTCTCTTTTTATTCAATATGTCCTCATGTTAATATTGATTACTCCACCACTTTGGAAACTATCTTACATAAGTCATTATCACCTTGGTGATATCCCAGCATTTTTGTTTTTCCATTATTTTATATCCATCTGTAACAAATACTAACTTAGCCTTCTTGATTTGCTTTAACAAGTTGTATACTTATATCAGTGTCCTAGTTTTGTATGGGCCTGTTGTAGTACAGCATTCCCCCACTAGGTGAATGTTCTAGGAATGCATCTGTATCAATGTCCAGCTGACATTGTTGTGAGAGGTTGCATTCAGCTTCAGGGAATTTTTTAAATACTCTTTCAATGTATTTGCCCATTTCATGATGGGTGATATATTGAGTGCACCTGCCAACATCGTACTGCGTGTTCAGCAGTTGAGCAAAATCCCCATACCTCACCCTCCCTATTCAACCTGTCTCACTCCAAGTGACTTTTTTTTTTTGTTTTCCTGTATGAGAAAAGTCCTCAAAGGGAAACGTTTTGCCAATGTGGAAGAGGTAGAACAAAAAAATGGCAGAAGTACTAAAAGGCATCAAAATTGATGAGTTTAATAACTGTTTCGAGCAGTGGAAGAGAGTCTCAGTAGGTGTATTGCATCAAGTGGAGAGTACTTTCAAGGTGACTAAAGTTTAAACATGTAAGAATAAATTCACTTTTTTATAAGTACATTTCTGTTTTGGGGGGTCTGCCTCAAATGATGATAACTGGGAAAAGTAACCACCTAACCACATTTCTCTTAAATTAAATTCTATCTTGAATTTGAAAACCACCTTTTCAATTATTTTGCTGCCTATTTCACATGGATATCCTACCTGAATCAAAGTTTCAACTTACCCAGAACTGCCACCATCATAATACTAGTCACTTTTCTAGAATGGTGCTCCTTTCTTTTCATCTTTATATTTCTACTGTTTGGCACTGGGAAGAATTCAACTCTTAAATAAAAAGCTTGCAAGGATGAAAGCTTTTCTGAATGAAAGGATTTGTTGAACCCTATGCTATCTCCTCCCACCCCTACTCTCTGAAAAGACCAGGTCTTGGGCCACGCAGTCTGAAGCTCCAGCAACAAGGCTAGGTGAGAAGGAAAAACATGTGTTCAATACTGGAATTGATGGGTTCTTTTATGAAAATAGCTTGGAGAAGAAATAATTCACTTTGGCTATTAGTAGAGGGGGTAGAAAAAGGGTTAGAGCAGAGTGAGGGCAGAGGGGGATAATGGAGAAAGAAGGGGAAAGGGGAACAAAGGGGAGAGGTCAAGTCAAGAAACATGTATACAAAGGACCCATGGACAAGGACAAGGGGGGGGAGGATTGAATGTGTGAGGGGGGATGGGCAGGGCAGGGGAGAGTAATGGGGGGAAATGGGGAAAACTGTAATTGATCAACAATAAAAAAATTTTAAAAAGGAAGCTTATAGCAGTACACACCTACATTAAAAAAGAAGAAAAATCTTAAATACACTAACTTTACACCTCCAGGAACTAAACAAAAGAACAACCTAGCCCCACATTAGCAGAAGGAAGGAAATAATGAATTAGAACAGAAATACAGCAAGGAATAGAAACACAATAGAAAAGCTTAATGAAAGTAAGAGTTGATTTTTTGAAAAGATACAACATTTAACTAAACTTTCTAAGAAAAAACTCAAATAATTAAAATTAGAAATTAAAGAGGAGACATTACAATTAATGCAACAAAGATAAAAAGAACCATAAGAGATAATTATGAACAATTATACAACAGGCTAGATAAATATCTGAAATGGAAATTAGGAAAAATTTCCATTTACAATAGCAACAACAACAAAAAATTACTAGTGAATAAGCTTAACTAAGGAAGTGAAAGACTTTTACACTGAAGACTAAAGGGCATTGATAAGAGAAATTAAATGAGACAATTGAATATGGGAGGTAGGGCTGGGCAGGGCAGGGGAGCAATGGGAGGAAAATGAGGACAACTATAAATGAACAACTATAAAAAAAGAGTAGGGTTTACTTCTTTGTATTGTTGGTGGGCAACATTCCAGAAAGTTATCGCATAAGCAAGAAGTAGAGACTCCTGGTGGCTGATTGTACCTGGTTAATCATGGAAATAGCCGCCTGGAAGTTAATTCAAATTTCTAACATTCATTCAGAAATACAAGATGTCCTTTGTTGGTTTTGCCTTTCTGTTAGGTGATTAACCTCTCTTGTCTCTTCCTTTCATCCTCCAGCCTGCTGTAATCAATTTAGGACATATGTCACAACAAGTTCTTCCATCTCTATCATGGGTCTTTCTTTTTTACCTGTTACTTAGGTTTAAGGCCCTAGAATTTTTTTAAATCCTTACTTTCCTTGATCATCAATATCAAAAAAGTCCTGCCAACCCAACCTTTGAAATATGTCCTGCTGTCACAGTCTTTTTTTTCCTATTGCTTTTGTCTTCAGCTTCATGCATCACAAGAGGGCAAGGACATTAGACTGTTTTGTTCTCAATATTAGCCTACGTGTCAGGCAAGTTCTTGGTACGCAGACAGTGCACAATAAGTATTTGTTAAACTGAATCAAGGGTTCTTTTTTTTATGTGAACTATTACGATAGCCTTCCACCTGAACTCTGCATCCAGTCATTTTTCTAGCCCATCCTGCACACCACTGTCACTTATACACTATAGCACCCTAATCTTGGTATAAAAATTCTCAGTTTGAAGTATATGCCACTCTTTATTCTGTCTCATAGCTATCATGGTTATTTCCCATGATAACCAAACTCTTGGTTATTTTCCAATATTCGTTCAAGCTTTAGATATATAAAACATATTTTTCTTCTCCATTTCAAATCATGTCATCACTGTGAGTACTTCAGTATTTATGTATATTACCCTTTTACATCAATATCAATTTCTAATTCATTGTATGAACCATCCAGAAATTACTGAATAACTTTTAATTTGAGAGTATATAGTCTAGGCCTTTGATGAGGTGTCCCTATTCCTTTACTTGCCCAGCATTTCCTTGAGGTTTATGGAATGGTGCTAAAATCAGAAAATAGCTTTGGTACTTTGTACAAGCCTTCATAATACTTTGGTTTCATGAAAAAAAAATTGAATCTCCACAAGACTATAACTTCACCTCTCTGATGTGGAAGACTGAGATGGAGCTCAAGAAGCTCATTTTAAATCAAATTGCAAGTGATTAACTTAATATATTGAGAAGATAATATTCCATAAATGATCCTGCCAGACTTTGTAGAGACCTTCTGTTGGGTTCTTATGAGCAGCTCTCCTTGGAAAAACAAATGATTTTCTGAATCTGAGTTGCCAATCCATTTATCTACACTTTAATCAGATTAGCAAGACTCTCATTTTACTCTTTGCATTATACCTGAATATAATATTACTGTAAAACATCTTTTAATTGGCTTTATAAATATATGATCGATGGTAATTCTACTTTATGCTCTAGATCTGTTTTGAAAAAGTGCATATAAAATGGACAGCATTTTTTGGAGCCATGTTTGTGTTTACATCTGTTTCATTTCATTCTCATGCATGGGATGAATGGGATTCCTTCATCATTTAGCAGAATATGTTCCTTGAACTGTCGCCCTTATTTCAACTATAATTTGCATGATTTTGGTATTCTACATGTTACAAAAATACCCAAACCTAATTCCCTTTAAACATTGAGTTATTGTCACTCATCATAATTTAATAGTTTAAGGCATCTCCTTGCCATCACCTGCAGTCTGTTGCAGAAAGCTTGGAATTAGAAATATTATCAATACATACTTTTGAAAATTGAGCTCATATAACATTAGCAGCATTTTCTGCATTACCACAGATGCAACAGTTTGTATATTTTAATGCTGACTTGATTAGCTAAGGTCAGTTACTTAAAAATTCTAGTTCAGAAGAAAGTTAACAAAATTAAAATTAAGAAAGGCAATATGTAGGAGACCATTCTGCATGGCTCCCACTTGGAGATGCACAGGACCCACACCCCCAGATAGGTTCTCCCATGGAGAATCAGGCCTGCAATGTACCTAGGCCACTATGAGTCTTGCTTTTTGCTAAAACTCCCTCACCCTGAATTGAGGACATTTACTGCAAAGCAACTTCCTAAAATCCATGCTAAACCTTCTGATGATAAGTATAACTGGCTCAACCACTTTTGCCTTTTCATTTGCAAATATCCCTCTTCTGTGATATGATTAGCAGCATTGGCTTCTTTGTTTTCTGTAACAGGTAACCACCTACAGAAAACCTGTGCATAGTAAATGAGGACCATCATACAATGGGTGAAGAAACCCAATAAAGGTCTGTCCTGGTGGAGGCCGAGGCTTTTGCGCCCCTTGAGAGAAAAGCCATGCTGTCCCTTTTCCTCCACCGGACTCGGTGGTCCGTGTGAATGCCTCATTTCATCCATAATGATGGGGACACTGCAGGCTGGTGGCTGTATCAGCAATAAAAAGAATAAAAGTTTTAAATTAGAAAACCTTAATGAAATGGATTATTTTCTGGGAAAGTATAAATTGCCAAATTTGAACCAGGAGTAATTTTAAATATATAGCTAGAACAACATGGAAAGTGGATAATAGTATAAAATAATTATTTCTAGCATATCTCTGAAGCAAGATAGCTTGTTTGGCCAATATTTAAAACTTCAAAATGCGTAATACTTATAGGACATAATAAATTACACAGCATAGAAAAAAACTATCCAAATTGATTTTTAAAGCTAGAAAACCTTGATAGCAAAACTAGAAAAAAACCTTTAGGTCAATATCATTTAATAATATAACTTATAAATAAATATTAAGTTGAAATAAAATATTAGTATGTCAAATTATAAATAACAAATAAATATAATTTGTAAATAAATATATAAGTATGACTAATTTAACTTTACATTAAAAACCATCATCTATCATGACCAAGTAAAGTTCATTCCAGGAAAATATAGATGATTCAAGCTTAGAAAGTCTATTAATATAATGTGTCACATCAAACTGTCAAGGAAAATAAGTTTTATGATCATTCTAATCAAGTCTAAAAAGGTTATTTCCCAAGAATACCTCTAAGAAAACTCAGAAAAAATGCTTACTTAAACTCATAAACAATATCTACTTTGACCAATAGATCATTATAATGGTGAAACATAGAAAATTGCCTTAGAAATCATAAACAAGATAAGAATGGTTTCTGGTTGTCATTTCTAAAGGAAATATAGCCAGGATCACAAGATCTTCTAATATCTTTCAATCATCAGTTGCTGATATAGTTGTTGCTATCTACCCTTAGTTTTTACACATAAAATATAACACCTTGTCTTGTATGCTACGGCTTCAACCATGCTATTGTGGAGGATGCATGAAGCTGAAATATAAAACTCAGTTTGTTGTATGGTTTACTTACTAGTGAGAAGACTAGTCAGTCTGATAGGAAACCCATCAGTCTCAATATTATTAAACCATCTGCATTACTGTCTAATACAAAGATCAAAACTAGTTTTCCTTGGTGGCCCTGTAACCAGTACATGAATGAGATCCACTGGCTTAGATGAAGAACATAAGAAAAATGAAGTGGTTCTTCCTTTAATTATTTTTTAAGTAGCTATGACTTCCCAGGTGTTACCAGTAAATTAATATGAAATGTAAATACCAAATATATTCTATAATTGGTACCTTAACCCGCACTTTCTGCTTGTCAACAAGCTATATGACATGCCAACATTATCATAAAATTGAGGTCAGCCTAGGCTCAGAAAAAGGAATACAGTCACATGATTTTAGTTTACAGTAATAGTAAAAATATCATAAGAACAACAGATACTACTTGTATTAATCTTCTATGGTGGCATAAAAAAATTTCCACAAACTTAGTGACTTAAAACAACACAAATCTATTCTCTTACTGTTTCCATAGGTCAGACATCTAATTATGGCTTAACTGAATCATCTGCTCAGGATATCACCAGGATGAAAATAAGATAACATCCAGGACTGTAGTGTCACCTGAGGTCTGAGATCCTGTAACAATCTCTCTGGTTATTGGAATGATTTATTTCCCTGCATTTCTATTACCTCCCATTTTCTTGTTAATTTTCAGCTGGGGAACTACCTCAACAACTGGAGATCACTCTCAATGTTGGCCCATGACTACCTCCTCTTCCAAAATGGATGTCCGCTTAGTCTCTGAAGCCAGCAGAATCTTTTTCCATTTTTTAACATTTTATTTTTTATTATTTAAAAAAATATTTTATTTATTTGTTTTTGGACAGAAGGGAAGGGAGGGAGAAAGAAGGAGAGAAACATCAGTGTGTGGTTGCCTTGCATGCCCCATACCAGGGACCTGGCCCACAATCCAGGCATGTGCCCTGACTGGGAATCAAACCAGTGACCCTTTGGTTCACAGGACAGTGCTCAATCCACCGAGTCACACCAGCCAGGGCTCAGCCTGCTTTATATCCCATATAGAACTGTCTGATGGTGATTTAAGCAAAGACAAACAAAACAGCAAATAAAACTTCTGCTCACTTGGTTGAGGCTCAATCCACTGAGCCACAATAACCAGGGCCAGGAGAATCTTTTGAATTTCAAATTATTCAAATGATTAAGCCTAGCCCACTGAGGATAATCTCTTCTGATTAACTTATTGTCAATTGATAGGCATCTTAAATGTAGAAGAGATGCCCCATTGCATTCACTGGTTCTTGCCAGTGAATATGATGATTAATATGAGGGAGTGCATGAGAGGAGGGAATCTTTGTGATCACCTCTGAATTTGGCATACTTCACTCATAATATTTATTGAATACATACTTCATGTCAGGCATTATTAAAAGCCTTTTATGTGCCTTATTTTGTTATTTTGTTTTATAAAGCCCTATGATGCATATACTGTTAGTCTTCTTTTAGAGTTGAAAATATTAAATGTCTCCGAACAACCTTCTCAAATTATCACAAGAAATAATTGCTGAGCCAGAATTTGAACCTAATTTTGAAGCACCCAAAGTAAGTCTGCTTTACCTGCATACTACATTTTCTTTTCTTTTCTTGCCATTACTTAGTAGAACAACTCTTGGTTGTGCCTGATACTAATGACTGCCCTTGACATTGCTTGTGTGTGTATTGGGTGTTTTGTCTTCTCTCTGCATCATTCATGACCACATCCTCTTCTGATGGATATATTCTTAAAGGTTTTTTATTAAACTCAAGTATTGCTGGCTCTGGAGCCTTAAGGGGGTTTGGTTATCTCTGATCTTGTCCACCAATTTTTAATGTAATGTCCTGAAGGCAATTTATTTCATCATGCTCCTGGTATTCCCTGCAGAATTGTGGAAGGAAACATCAAGGAAGAGCTGAGTCCTGGAGAGTTCACTTCTAAAAAGTTATAGTTTTTCTCACATGAGGGAAATATAATATTATAGACACTTTCCTCTGAGGAAAAAAAAAGGATATTTTCTTCAGTAGAGTTGTTGTTTTTAATCAAAGGTTATGTAAATCTTAGTTTTATAATTTATCTCCTTTTGGAATGTGTGTTTTAAGTGTTAGGAAGTTTACTCATGGTAGTTTCTGAAGAACTGGAACAAAATGCCTGACACCAGGTGAAAGCCTTCCTCATTTCTCTTAGTGCACCTGTGAACCCCTGATTCACATATTCACAGATTTCAATGCTTCCTGTGTAGTTATACACTGTAAGAAGGATTTTTCTTTGTTTACTACTCACTCATCTTCATATCCTCGAATCACTGTTATAATGGGCCACCTTGCTGATGGAAGTAGATACTATCCTTTGAGTGTGTTACTGCTGAAAAATTATTTGAGAATAATGGCCTGGAAATTAAGAAATGTATTGAAGAATGTTACTCAACTTTTTTAGCATGTATCAGTACTTTATTCCTTTTTTCCCACATTTTTTATTGTTTTTCAAGTACAGTTGTCTCCATTCCCCCACTCTACTCCCCTGCATCTCAGCCATCACCACTTTCCACACTTGATCCTACCACCTTTTGGTTTTGTCCATGTATCTTTTATAGATGTTCCTAAAAATCCTTCCCATTTCCCCCCTTATCCCCTTCCACCTCCCCTCTGGTTACTGTCAGTTCTTGATTTCCATGTTTCTGGTTCTATTTTACTTGCTTATTTGTTTTATTGATTAGGCTCCACTTATCGTGAGATTATATGCATTTGTCTTTCACTGCCTGGCTTATTTCACTTAGCATAATGCTCTCCAGTTCCAATCATGTCACGAAGGGTAGGAGCTCCTTCTTTCTTTCTACTGTTAGTATTCCATTGTGTAACTTTCCTATTACCATAACTTTTGCAGCATCCCATGAGTTTCAATATGTTGTACTTTCATTTTTATTTACCTCAAAATATATTCTAATTTCTCCTTATATTTCTTTTTGTATCCATTGTTTGTTCAAGAGTATGTTGTTTAATTTCTGCATATGGTCACAAACATTTACGTGAGTATTTTGGTGTGTATATGGCTTTCATGGTAATTATTTTTTCATTTTGTATGTCTGTGGGACATTTGGTATCTCCTTTCTTTTCTGCAGCACCCTGTGTCCACCTCTACTATTATACATATTACGTTCCATTTTAATAATTGTTACACCATCACTCACAGATCCCTGGATTATAAATACATTAAAGGTATATTCTGATCTAGTCTTTATGATTCCAAACTCAGTGTCTGGTGGTTTATGGACACAAGTAAATTATTACTGAAACAGTGAGTAAATTAACAGAATTAAATATTTATGTTACCAGGTGTGTTCTAACATCCCCTAACCAATAAACAAATGCACCAGGAATATGTGCATGCTATAAACATTGAATTCTGAAGCCAGCACAATTTTAAGAAGTGCATGAGGTTTGAAGGAGAGAGTGGCATCTGTATCAACCTCAGGAGGCACTGCAACTAATCCCGTGTTTGAAGGCATGAGTAACACTTCATTACAAAAGTCAATTTTCTGCCATATCCCTAGAGCAGCTAACACAGGAATTGTCAGTTTCCAACCTATTTGCAACTGTTGTATTTTATTTTATCTTCAAAGGCAGTGTGGATTTCAGCAACTTTAGTGCTTTAGAGAAGCATCACATCTGAGGCACAAGACCGTTCTAATAAAGCAGGTAGCTGACCCTTTAATTCTCTGACAGTTATGTTGTGTTGCTGTTTCCCTCAATGAAATAAAAGACTGGGACATTTTTAGAAAAAGTTTAGGAGTAGACAGTGAGCCCAAGGAAAAAATTAAAAGAAGTCTAATAAATCCATATATATTAATCTCTCACTGTATACCACTCAGTCTAGAGCAATCTAAGTAAACTTGTAAAACAAATATTTAATATTGTGTCTTGATTTGATTCAAATACTTCAAAGGCAATTTGCTTTAATGTTAATTTTTGTCTTTGCACATTTCATCTATATTTATATGTTGAAATAATCATAAATGTATTTATATATAAGAGTTTCTTTGTTACCTAAGTGGCTTTTTTCTATACCTGTATATTCTTTGCCATATTTAAGTTTTACATGTCTAATTCAACAAGCCTTTATTCTTCCTAATTACAGGTGGAGATTTCAAGTTATATTGCAGAAATTTAAATGTGTTCAACTCTGATATAATTGACACATACTGTTTTGGTGACAAATCATGCTGATAATTATCTCTTGACTCTCACCAGAATAATAGTATATCTAATAACATGATAGAAGTTCATGGGGAAAAATAGTTCCATATAGTACCAAAACAATGTCATTTTGTAGGATGGCCCTTTATAAAAAATTGTTCTTACAGTTTACAAAATGTTTTCACACGTGTTTTTTGATCTTCAGCTCCATATTACTATTCTCATCAGGGAACTTTAGGAACTTTCCCCTCATTACTCATGTCAAGGGCGTGGCAAGGGTGCCAGGTGAACTCAGATCATCCAAGCACCCATTTTACAGACAGCCTATTAGGAACACACCTGTTAGGTGTGTGTGTTTATGAAACATCTCATTAAGCCTTGAGAACAAAAGCAGAGGTACCCTACTTACTGGAATAAACCAACCAATCCTGAACAACAATAAATGAATACATTGTGCATAAACAAACTTTATTCCCATCATTAAAGTAACAGGTACTTCAGTTTCCTCCAAATCTTGTAAGGTTTGTAACAGGAGCTTATAATGTTTCAGATGACATTATATGGAGTCTCCTTGTGGTAGCATTCTGTAATGGCATGGGAGCAATGCTTCCTTTTAGACTACCTTGTTAATCACTTTCACTATCAGCAGCTCACTACAGTGTCACTTCTGAAAGGTAGTTGTTTAATATTTATTGAGTTATTGTATATGTTAGATTCTGTTCAGAATACAAATAGCCTAAATCCTTACTCCCTGGAACAGTGGTTCCCAACCTGACACCACCAAGATGCTTTGCTGCAATTTTTCTTTCCATTGACAGTTCAGACAAATATTTTGTCTTCTAAGGAAACTGTTTACAATAGTTTATTGTGGTTTTATTTGGGGAAACAGAATTTTTCTCCTAAGGGTTTTTTTTCCAAGTATTTAACTTACTTTGAAACTCCTGCGGCTACTTCTTGGGTGTGTGGGTTCTGAGCATGCTGGTATCTCTGTGCCGAGCCACACATCCACATGCTCGGAGAAGCTGGCATCTCCATAGCGGAATAACCATCTATTTCTCTGCCTGGGCACGTTCCCTACTCCAAAATCCCCACATTTTCACTATTTCCTTGGGCAAATTGAATCGAGGATCCAGAAGGGTCTTAGTTTTTAATCCAGAAGTAGCTCTGAAGGAGAAAACTCTAAACACTAAATGTTGGACAGAGAAATGGAATAAATTGAGAGAAGCTGACTAAATAAGAGAGAGCAGGATGTGGAAAGATTTGACTGAAGAGGCTGTGGGAAGCCTGGAGGTGACTTGGGAACAGTGACAACGTGTTATTGCACTTAGCCTAGCCCCATGAATTACTGAGTTTAGTGCAGCCAACATAGCATGTCTTTTGTCTATTTCCTGTAGTAACCTCCCACTGCAATTACAAGGTTAACATTGTTTAGAACACATTATTTTTTTTTCTTTTCTGCTTTCATCTCTTTGTATTTCTTATTTGGTGTGATTTGGTGGGCTAGGATTTCCTTGGCAGTGTCTAGGCTCAAGTTTAAGAATATTAAGAGTTCTTCTAATTCTATTAAATTGAGGATATGAATATTGCTTATTAGCAAATATGAAAGCCTAGAATTAAATGAATTATCTAAATATTCAAATAAGATTTACTTTAGGTTGTAATAGGATATGAGTACTACTTTTGGCTTCAAAAAACCTGTCTCCATCTGTGGTCAGGTGTGGGTCTGTTATGCTCCCTGCACTTTAGTTTGGGCTCTGTGTTAGCCTGGACTGGGGAGCCCCTGGGGAGACTTCTAGCAGTATTACTTCATGTTCAGTGGGAGAACACCAAATGTCCTTGGTAATTTAACTGGGGGACCTTGTAGAAGACAGGCTAGAGGAGCTGATTATATAGCATGAGATCATATTATAAAAGAATATAAAGCTAAGAAATGATTTACTGCATAATGATACTCAAACCAAATGTCCAATATGAATTATTAGCTGAAAGTGGGCTCCTCTTGATTTAACCAGATGCCAGAAATGTTGCTTTAGGTGCATTTTTACTGAAGAAATAAACACACACGTATATGCTTTAACAACCTAGGGAATTCTGGTTCCCACAACCTTGGGAATTCTGGTTCGGTTGCTATTCCAGACTGATCAGAGCCAGTTAGCAAATGAGAGGTACGGTTGTTTTACTTAAACAGTCTTTAAAATTGTAAAATATAATATATGTGTATTTAAAAGCATAAAATATGAATGTATAGATTAATTATTATAAAAATGAACAATCGTGTGTCTGCCCCTCATTTCAAGAAAGATGATGTTGCCAGCACCTCTGTAGCTTCTGTGCACCAGCTCCCAGCTGCAATCCTCTGTCTTCCCCTTAGAAATCGTCCCAACTCAGCTCCTACCAGAATCACTTCTTTGTTTCACCTTATAATTTTAACAACAAAGATTACATTTTGAGGCAAAACAATTTAGTTTTGCTTGTTTATGCAGACAATATATTTTGGACTAGAAGTGGCTTAGCATAAGTAGAAGCACAGATTATCACCTCTCTCTACCAAAAAAGCACAGTCAACATGACCCAGTGACATAGGACAGGCAAAATGTGTCCCCCCAAACAGCCTAGCTTTGCATTTATTAACAAGAAGTTAACAATTTAAAAAATATATTTTCTTCCATTTAAGCTCTTATTCCCTTGATTCCTCCTTTTTCATCTCCCTGCTCCTTTAAACGAATATATACACTAAAACATGGTTTTACAAAAGAATTTTTTAAAAGTCTTGGGCTATATCTATAGTCATGGCTGTAGACTGTTTCAACCTTGACTTCAATGAAGCTAATCAACTACCATTTGTCCACACAAAGGTGTGATTGTCAGGAGCTGGGAGGTATTGATTAATTCAGTCTCGCTGGTGTCTGTAAAGACCGTTGAGCCATTTAAAAGAAAGTTGCGACTTGGACGGCTCTTAGTACCATTCTGCCATCTCCTGCCTAGACCAGTCTATTGATCTCATCAAACTTGTGGATGTACGCCAAATTGTTTTACTTGTACAAACCAATCTAAGAAGAGTTTAGCTCTTTTAAAAGGCAGCTGCAGGGCGTGGAGAGGCTAAAAGTTCAATGCCTCAGAGTATTTGGGACTAGTAGAAAAAAATGAAGTTATTTTTCTTCAGATCAAAAAAGACTAAGGGACAAAGACTCCAACACATTAATAAATGAGATATGACCCTTTCCACTGATCCCAGATATTAAGGCAGCTTGTCCAAAGTAAAAGTTTTATTTTTGAAGAGAGACAGGGTCATGTGGGAAAGAAAAATATCAGAAAATGAAAGGTGATGTCACATCAAAGTAGTTATAATTAATAAGTGTTACTAGAAACACTCTGAAAAATGTCAAGAAACTAAAAGAACACATAATTTTAAATTACTATTGTAACTTAGAATATTGTTCTCAGAAGAAAAAATTACTTTCAAACACACATTTTTGTGTGTTCAATCAAATTGAGCATAGTCACAATTAGGTTAAGCGTCAGCTGTGAACTAACTGATTTCAAGGCAAGTGGAATTCATCTCTCTTAGTTCCTCATGTGAAAAATGGTAAGTCCTTTTATGCCCAATATTTCTTTATTTTGGGAACAGTATTAACAATATGTTAAAAGACTTTGTTGTATGGGGAATCTAAAATATATGTGGACGTGGAATAACAAGGACTTCATGTTGCCATCACCCACCTTCAACAATGGTCAGCTCAAGAGCAGTGGTGTCCTCGCTGGACACCATGGCATTCCATTAGTCAGTAATATTTCAGCACTTACCTCTGAACACATGGATGTGAATTGTCATTTTTATAGGTATTGGTGGTGTACAATGTTTGTAAAATCTTTTCTCTTGAAAAATTACTTCATATTTTTTTCTCTCTCATATGAGTTCTCAAAGGTTGGTGTAGCTGAGAATCATCAAAAGAACATCTATGATAGAGTTCAAGAATGTTCGTGTTAGACACATGTACTGGAAAGTTTGATACTCTTGATCTATGTAGCACACTTTGAGAAACATGACTGTAGAATTTTGTACTAGAGCTTCAAAATAATTCAGTGTGTTAAAAAGAAAATGTATGCAGGCCCTGGCTGGGTGGCTCCATTGATTGGAGCATCATCCTGTGCACCAAAAGGTTGCAGGTTCTATTCCCACTGGGGGCACACACCTTGGTCGTGGGTTAAATCCCCGGTTAATGTTTCTTTCTCATGTCAATGTCTGTCTGTCTGTCTGTCTGTCTCTGTCTCTCTTTCTCCCTCTCTCTTTCCTTCCTTTTCTCTCTATATAAGATCAATAAACATATGCTCAGGTAAGGATTATTCCAAAAATGTGTATGAAGGACCCCTTTAAAGTTTCTTCCCCTCCACGTCCATTTTAAGTATTTAGAACTGATCAGTGTAACACTATTTAATACTTCCATTTATGATGATTCTACATGTTCTCTGCTTAACTAATGTTTAAGTCTGATGTAAGTAAATAGAGGTATTATATTCTCACATAAATCAGGGTTTTATCACTTCTTTTAGGAGATGTTTTAGAAAATATTTTCTGATCCTATAGGAATTATTAAATATTTAATTTTATAAATTGCATGCTGAAGTACTCTTGGAAAGAAGGACATAACTTTGGATTTTTCTTAGAAAAAAAAAACAGCTAAATGCAACATGGCATTTCTCCTGTCAGCTAAAGAAAAGTTTAAAAATCATTGTTCTGGTGCAGAAAGTTTCAAATACTCTAGTTCATCTTTCTGACTGTCCAGGAAAAGAGAAGCAGGAAATGAAACATGGTGGTTGGGGGCGGTGAGGGGCGGTGGGGAGACGTAGCAACTAAGCTAACTTTGAACAAAATTCTTGGAGTAGAAAGATCATTATGAGGAAAAGCTAATGACTGCTCTTTTATATGTTGTAAGTAAGCAGGGGTTCTCACTAGAAAGACAAACAATAGCCTTCCATGTTCAAAAAAACTTAAATAGACATTTAAAAACACTCCAGGCAAGCATCAGTGTAAATGATTTGTATCTCTACTGGCCAAAAAGGCAAGTCCTACAAGAAGAGGTCACTAAAATTCCCCAAAGAAAAATGAAAATCTAAGATTAATTTTCCTGCCCATAAAACAGCCTTAAAGAGCTGCCCTTGTTTTGGCTGCCCACTCTTGGCTGCAAATAAAAGGGCCTTCACACCAGAGACCTACATTTTCAACTGATTTTCCTAAATAACCCAACAGTGCACATTTCATCTCTTGTTCTTCTTGATCTCTTCTCTGGCCTGAGACCAGATCCAGATGAATCTGTGTCTCAAGCCTTCAGCGGAGATGTATTTCATACTCCTGGGATCATTATTCTTTATGCCCCACCCCCCTTGCTGTGACTCCTGAGTATGGAAAGGAAGGAGGCTTGAGGAGGCACCTGGACTCTGTCTAGGAAGGAGCAGGTCTGGGTTCCTGGGCTTGCTCATATGCCCCTTCCCACACCCTTTCCCAGTGACAGCAGAAGTCAGATTTCTTTGTGGAATGTTTTAATACCTTGGAGCTGTTCCATATTGTACAAAGACAGCTCTCACCACTGCAAGAAAGGGCCATTTTTTTAGTATGTTTGTTTCTCATCTTGCATCACCCATGGGGGGCTCTGAAGCCTGGGATGTAAACACGTGTATAAATGATGGTATGCTACACCTGTGGAGGAAGATAGGCTTCTTAAGGTAGAATTTGATACTTTCCATCATGTTCAGTTCCTTCTGCTCTTAGGATAAAGGTAATTTGGATGTTGCAAGAAGGTCCAAAGAACATCTTATGGTAGATGTTTTCATGAGGCTTAATACAATTCCTATACAGTTGGGAGTATATTTGAGGTCCTCCTAAGTAATCAGCTATTGGAAGTTATTAGCTCATGTAAAAGGCAAATGTGGCACCGAAGGTCAAAGAAAAGCAAAGTAAATGGAACTTATAACTTCAATGAAATAGATTATTATAAGTAGAGAAATGCAGGGAGCTATATTCAAATTCTTTTTTTTTTCATTATGTCCTATTTTTTAAAAGAATTACTTATTTATTTTTTAGAGAGGGGAGAAGGGAAGGACAAAGAGAGGGAGAGAAACATCAATGTGTGGTTGCCTCTCCAAAGCTCCCTCCACCAGGTCCCCTCCCCCCACAACCCAGTCATGTGCCCTGACTAGGAATCAAACAAGTGACCCTTTGATTCACAGGCCTGTGCTCAACCACTGAGCTACACTAGCCAGGGCTTTTATGTCTTATTCTTTAATATAAAATTTTCACTGTTGTTTAATCATAATTGTCCCCTTTTTCCCATTACTCTCCCCTGCCCTACCCCCACCACCTCCCAAACTTAATCCTCCCCGCCCCTGTTGTCTTTGTTCATGGGTGTTTTATACATGTTCCTTGCTGATACTTCCCCTTCTTTCCAATAGAATAGAATATTATAACTAGAGAAATGCAGGGAGCTAATTCAAATTCTAAGGTATCCAGGTCAATGCACCAGGAATGTGGCAGTAGGCTGTACAGAAATACAGATATTCTAGCGGTTGATTGATATGCTCCACTAGGCAATCAGCTTGATTTTTGTGTTGGAGATTTAAAGCCTTTGAGCTCCTTAAACAGTGTCATGAAAAACCATGAGACATTTGGAAAAGAATGCCCTTATTTAAAGGACACATGTTTATGCATTTGGTTACGTGTCAGAATATGTGCAACTTCTCCCCCAAATAACTCAGTCAAAAGAGAGAAGGCTAAAACAAACAAGGCAATTTACCAGTTAAGAACTGGTAAGTTTCAGTAAAAGTTTTCATTCTTTCAATGCTTTTGTGACTTTGAAAATTTAAAAATGAAAGCTGGAGAGTAAAAGTAATGGTACAAGTATATTTATATGTATAAAGACAAATACCACATAAAGTAATCAAATGAGTTGAAATTGATTTTCCATGGAGAGAGAAATCTGATATCAGCGGCTGACTGCTGTTTCTCATTATATGACTTCATAACTGAATCTTTAAACCCTATGAATTAATTCTTTGACAAAGAGTAAACACTGACTTTAAAAGAAAAAAAATGATATACACAAACTGGGAAATTAGATTGCCAGATGCTTCATGGATTCAGAAAACCCATTGATAAATACACTGGGACAGTTTTATCTACATGTATAAGAAAAAAAAGTGCACCATCTCTGAGAAGAATACAGTCACTCCAGGCAGAAGAAGATAATTACATAAGAGAGCAAGTCAGAGATGAAAGATAGAGAATCTGAGTGTCAGGGGAGAGGACAACGTTCTTTCTTTCTTAAGAAGTAGTACAAGATAATTTATTCACGAAGAATAACATGACTCTGGTTATTTCACAGATCCATTGAAATCACTAGATGCTTTTACTTACTTACTATGTCTTAAAAGTCATTGTCTATACTTCAGCCTCCTCTATAGGTTGTAGATGTCCTAGAAAGCTCAATTACTAACTACTGGCCCTTGTTCAAGAAGTCAGAGGTCATCGTAAGTAGAGGAATACAGGAAGCTACTTCACATTCTGTGATTGTAATAGGGAAAGAACTCACCATTCTGGTGTTTATGTTTTTATTTTATTGTTGTTTTTTTTTTTTTTTAACGAAAACATTAGGTTCCCTAACAAGAGAGAAAATCCTGATGATACTTTTCTATATTCCAAAGGTTGCGTCACACCTAGATTAACCATTCTCAAGAGAGCACATTATCTTCGCTGCACTATAATCCAATCTAATGATCCTGTAATCCAATCCTGGAGCAGCTTTTCCCCACCTCCATATAATCTTTCTTACATCACCTCCTTAATTTCAAATGTGTGAAAGAAGCTGCAACACTGTTACTCTCTGGAGTATTTGAGATCTTGCTTCCTGGCATGTGTCATCAGTTTAACTCAAATAAACTCATAAAAATTCTCTACAGGTTTAGATATTATGTTGACTGTTACCTAGTGTTTGGTTTCAGATTCATTCCCAGCCTTTGTCTGCTCAGTATCACAAGGGGTTGATCCTGCTGGTTTCCATTTATTTCGGCCAACAGAAGGAATTGGTAAGAAATTGGAAGGCAGAGAAGTGAAGAGACCAGAGTTTTATTTCCCCTCTTGCACACTGCCTTGGGAGAACATCATGGTAGTGCCTTTGCCTCTTCTTGTGGCACCAGATTACCATTCAGTTCTTCCTTCTGTGGTCTCTTTTTCTTTTTTTAACCTTTATTTATTGATTGATTTGAGAGATTGGGGAGGGGAAGGAGAAAAGGAGGGTGAGAAACATTGACATGAGGAAGAAACATCAATCATTTGACATTTGCACACACCCTAACCAGGCACTGGACCTGCAACCTGGGCATGTGCCCAGATGGAATCGAACTGGCAACTTTCAGCTTTGTGGAATGATGCCCAACCAACTGACCCACACCAGCCAAGGCTGTGTGGTCTCAGTTTCTATTGAGCATTGCTGGCTCCTAGGTTCTAGTAATTCTATATCGTGTTTTGTTTTGTTTTTAAATCCCTGAAGCCCGAGGGACAATCGTTGCTTTCTGTTATTGCTAAAGTAAGTGTTGTCTCATCACCCATATGGTTTTGCATCTCTTTCAACACCTTTGTAACTGTTCCCTCCATTTAAGGTCCCTTTAGAACTATCTGTCAAGGGCTCAGTTTTCCTAATTAGACCTGGTTGACCTGGGCTGTAGACCTTACTGAGGTCCCAAGAGCAAGGATTGTATGTAATGATGGGAATGACCTTTAGACATAGGGGAATATAGAAGGTGATACTATTGGATTTGTGAAGACATTTGTAAAAGATCCTTGGCAGAATGGGACATTGAGGAAGGAAGATGTATTTTATGGGATGCCCATACTGGAGCTGTTAGGTGAGAAGTATGTATATTCTGCATCTAATTATTGCCATGTTTTTTTCTCTCGGTTTTGACTAGGTGTACTTGGAAAATCCTCAGAACATCTAACCTTTCTCCTCCTAGCTCGTTAGAAAGATCTGAGTCTGAGTTTTTCTGTTAATGAATAACTACACTCACTATGTCTCTAGGTGTCCAGGTGAAGACCCAGACTTCAGTAATAAACACAAGTTGTTTGGAGGATTTATATGTGCATTTTATTAGGTCAACTTTCTTTTCCATCCAGATTTTGACTTTTGCAGGTGGTAAGGCCTATATGCAGATTCTGACCCACTTGCTAGTGAAGAAAATAAATCATGCCAATGCTTAAAAATGTTGGATACAGGTTCACAAATGCAATTATTAAAGCAAAAAAATGCCTACTTAAAAATGATTAAACTAATAAATTCTTATTTGTTGTGAACACATTGAAGATTTATTTCAAGGTTAAGTGTGACTAACAGTGTCTATTAATACAATAAAAGTTTATTTATCAACTTAATTACTGCTCAAAAATAAAAAAAGCTCTATGTCCTTCTAATAGTACTGAATATAGACTTAACTAATCTATTTTTTGACCATTTAGTTAGTATTTTAGTATGACCTTTAAGCAGTTGCTGAAGAAGTACTTTAATTCAGTTCCTTATATTTCTACTCAATTCTTCCATTGCTAGTAATTTTTCTTTAATTAAGTGCATCATTGTGTTTATAAAAAATAAATGATACCATAATAATATCTGTAAAAACATTCAAAATATAAGTTCTTAAGTTTTCCACTCATAAATTCACTTTTCACAGTGAAATGTGAGAGAAAAAGAAAGGAAAGAGGTGAGCTTAAATGCCATGAACTCGTATTTGTTCTAAGCTTTTGGAGAGAAGTTATAAATGGCTCAGGAAGAATGTTAAAGACCAAACTGAAAATCGCTCTATTTTATTGCAGCATGCTTCATTTCATGCTTTTGAAAACCTCACCTAGGTGATGTGTACTCGCAGTGGCAGATGCTCCAGGATTGTTTGCACAACTCCATTCAGGCAAACTGGGTCAGCGAAGGCTGCATGATTGAAATGACAAATTATTCCAGTTCTCTTTAGATTCTTTCTCCTCTCTATCTAGTTATCTCTAAACTGTTATTAAAGGGAAATTCAGATCCTGCTTCCTTTATAGACATTTTCTTCTTTGCAACCCTTTGCTTATCCCTAACCTATTTGGTCTCACTGTTGGTGCCTGTAATCGACACATTACACGGTGGGAAATTCCATACCATTTTTCTTATTGCACTCTTGAATACATTTCCCCCCTTCAAATGTGACTTCCTTTAACTTAAAAAAATCAGAAAAACAGGCATGTTGAAAAAAACTCAAATAATGCCAAATAATTGTAGTTTAAATGGGATATAGTTAAAATGTTTATTTTTCTTCCTCAGGGCCTGCTCCCTCCCAGGTGTAAACCTCAGCTCCACACGTTTTCACACGTGCTCTCTCACGCTTCCAGGGCTGCACCCGTCGTGGTCCTCAGCCTGGAATGCGTTCCCACATTCTCTGTCCATCTTTCAAGTCTCTGAAAAGGGTCATGCTCTGTAAACTGTTTCTTGATACCCTTAGTTAGCATTCAGCATTTTGTTCTCTGTGCTCCCTGCTGTGCTGCTCATACTACTTGACACTCATTTCATTCTGTCCTGTTTTGTAAAGAAAAACTCTTTACTTATTATTTATTATAGTTATTATAATAGGGTTTATTATAGTTACTTATTATTACTTATAGTTTCACTATATTATGTTACGCTTTCCTTAATGAAATGAGCCTACTTTATTCACCTATGTATCCATTACAAAACCCAACCAAGCCACTCTTACTACATATTTAAGTCATTGAATTGAATGTACATAAAGTACTATATTCATTATTCATTTTATGAGGCTTTGTCACAGCCAAACTGTCCATCTTCTTAGGACAGGGGCTGAGGTATTTTGCTTTTGTAATATAATAAAGATGGCAGTAAATTAAAATACTCGGACTGCAACCCGGACTGGAATCTAGGCTTTCCAAATCAATGTGTATGCATATGCCTGTCCCCTTAGGCCTAAACTCTGGGCTTATACTCAGCATTCTTGCAGGAAGCTGCAAACAACTTGCCTTTGCCATCATCCTGCTTCCATTCATACTCCATAGTCTAAGATACCACTGCAGACTGCTCTCTCCTGGTGAGAGGAGAAAACTGATGTTAGAGAAGTTAGGTGACTTGGCCATGGTCAAATAGCTATCTAGAGGCCCTATCCACCAAGTTGCCCTTACTCTTGCCTCGTGTGACCGACACTTTTTCATTTAATCTGGATTGACCCTGTGTGAAGACAGCTACATTAGCAGGAACAAAAGCATCAGGCCTGGCTCCAGACATCAGGAAAAAAAACAATGTATCTCTTGGCCAGATAGCCTCAGAGCAATATGGTAACATCACAGAGGGGGATGATTAGGATGAGGAAGATAGTAAAGACTCAGAGGATGATGAGGCATAGAGGATGTGGATGGGATGAATGATTAGAGTGAGTAGCCTGATGACAGAGGGGTCATTGAGGTGGACATGGAAGCAATGAACAGGGTCAGGACCAGTTGATAATGTAGTGTAAGCCCTGATATTTGTCTTTTTTCTTCTTTATATAATGCAAATGCCTGATTTTAGTTTGATCGCAAAGGCATCCACTGCAAAGAGCCATCCACTTCAAACACAGCTATCCACAATAAATACGTTGCCTAAATAAAGAGCCAGACCACCTCCCTCATTGATGCTCTCTTTTGTTTGTTTCTTTTTCAGAAATCTTCTTTGAGTTCAATAATTAACCATTTGGGCCACTGGTTTGTTCTTCCTTCATTTGCTTTAAGTGCTTCTTTGATGTCTTCAATTCACTAGAAAAAGTGATCTCATGAAACCTGAGGCCTCTACCCTTGATCCCAACAAAAGCAGAACCACCGGCCCATGTGTACACTCTTTCTTTCTCTACTCTAGATCTTGTGGTGTGGCCCCACGTGTGTGGTGTTATTTATAGTCTTGCAAATTAAATAAAATATTTCAGACTTTTCAAAGTTTCCTGATGATTATTGCTGAAGGGTGTGCTGCAATCATAAAAACCACAAGGCTTGGTCCAGCCACAGTACTGGTTATTGATAGGCTAAGATCAGTACAAAGCAGATAATCTAGGTAGACAAAGCAGTGTAGCCTTAGGAAGATTGCAGGGCAGCCCAACCTGAAGCGCTTTTTTATATGATTGTATTTATTCATTTTTAGACAGAGGGGAAGGGAGAAAAAAGAGAAGGAGAGAAACATCAATGTGTGGTTGCCTCTAATGCACCCTCCACCAGGGATCTGGCCTCAAACCCAGTCATGGGCCCTGACTAGGAGTCGAACCAGAGACCCTATGGTTCATAGGATGGTGCTCAATCCACCGAGCCACACCAGTCAGGGCTCAACTTGCTTCAACGTGCTTTATATCACATACAGAACTGTCTGATGGTGATTTAAGCAAAGAAAAACAAAACAGGAAATAAAACTTCTGCTCACTTGGTTTACTTTTAAGAAAATGTCACATTCAAGCCATCAGAATAAGGAAATACAGACAGTAAAATTGTCAATAATTTACTAAACTGAAGAGGTTTATCTGTTTTCCATGAGTGAGTATCTAGTTAACATAAATTGGTTAAAATTATACATCCAGTAATTGAAATTATTACCCATGAAGTGGAACCAGGGAGAAATAGATACTGAACTGTAATGCATTCCACTCACATTCCCAACACATTGATTCTGCCAACCGCACTCTCCTTCCTTTATTAAAATTTGTACGAATTAAGTTGGAAAAAAGGAAATGTGGCATGTGAATAGCCAAGCAAAAAAGTGTGTTTAACAAAAAGAATAAATCCTCACGTGCATTCACACACTATGCTTCAGTATAAGGAGACTGAAAGCCCTTTCAGTAATTGGCTCATATGATGTCAAAGAAAGTGACCCAAAGAAGTAAAGGGAATTGGAAATGTATAGGGGTTTGAAGTTCCTGTGATGCCATAGAAATGTTTGCTGGGAAGATTTTAGCAAATAAAATTAACAGCAATTCCTGAAGTTTCTCTGCTTTAGATCAGAGCTCCTGAAATTTGTAATGTGTAAGTGAAATGAATTGCTTGTGGATATTGTGAAAATGCAGATTCTGATTCAGTAGGTCCCTGGGGAGTATCTAGGTTTTCCTTCTCTCACCAGATCCCATGCGTGCTGATGGACCACACTTTGTAAAGCCGTGGACTATGGTAAGCACTTCTGGGGTGCTGAAACACTGACATTCTCCTAAATGATTGTTAATATTTACATCTGCAAAAAATGCATTGGGGTCAGTCAGAATGTGCCAAAAAATATTCTTTATCTGGATTAATGATGGTGGAAAGCCAAATCATGAGTTAAAAGTAGGCTCTGGGGCCAACTTGAGTCATAATGACGTCAGTTTCAGAACTTGTTTTAATCCGTATGGTGATAGGCCTACATTGTTTCTCATGTCTGTTAGTAGTGAATTATTCATATGACTGCTTCGGAACAGCCTTCTATAAATCAAACAAAGAGAATTGAATTAGGAATTGCAATGGTGAGAAATTTTGAGCTCCTAACCAGATTTACCTGGGCTCTCTCTCTTATCTTTCTTTTGTTCTGACCAAATCATTCCTGCTGATTTAATAGCACCTAAATATAGCCTCAGAGACTCTTTCATTATGGCATGTGATTTTTCAGCTCTGTGATTTTAAAGCCTTGTCAGATGGATATTAGAGTGGATATTGAAATCTCAAAGTGCCAGGTGAGAAATCTTCTAGAGAAAGTTTGCAGTGGTTTAGTCCAATGGTTTTTCTTAATTAACAATGTTGGACTAATATGACTCCATTAATAGCTAACTGTGATAAAAGCACCTGATCCAACTCAATTACAGGAATATTTTGTTATTCCATCTAATAATAATACAATGTTCTCTCCTGTGCCCCTCAGGATAATGTGGTTTACAAAAGAATTGAAAAATTTTATATAGAAGAATTTCAATCATTGGCATTGGTTTTCTGTTGGTAACTACCTCCAAATTGGGGGCTGGGAAGAAATTGTAGTAAGAAATTGAATACGTTGCAAATTATATATAAAGAATTTTAAATGAATTAAAGCCATCATCAGTATAATAAAAATGGTCCTAAGACCGATTTTTTAAAGCTAGCTTTAATAATGCTTTGTCTTGCCAGCTTCAAAAGACTGACTCGATCCAGGGTGGCAGCAGAGTAGGTGGATGTTGCACTCACCCCCTCCGAGGACCAAACTGGAATCACAACTAAAACACAGAGCAGTCAACCTGACTAGCCAACTGAACACTGAAAATAAGTCTTGTAACAAAGGATTTACAGAAGAAGCCACATTGACACTAGGGTGGAAATGCATAAAAAGGCCAGCCCTGCTCCCATGGGCGATGGCTGAGATTCTGGAGGGATCTCTCAGCTGCAAATTTCCCCCCTGAGAAAAGTGGCTTCTTAACCCCAAGCGAGGCTAGCCATCCCAAGAGCACCAGAGCCTGGAAAGGGCACTCAAATAACACCTGGCTGTGAAAATCAGCAGAGATTCTGTCTGCCGAGTAGAGACAGTGTCTGCTTAGAGACACGGGTGTCCTTTTAAAGGGCCAATGCACAAAATACCATTGGCAGCCACTTACCCTGGGCTCTGGTAGAGGGAGGGCAGAGCAAACTAGAGTTGCTTGAGGAGAGATAGGGGTTTGTGGTTCTGGGGCGACAGCTGAAGTGCATGATACTTGCACTGAGTCACTCTCCCATTATGCAGACACCATCTTCCTTGGGTGGAACACTGCTCTTCTTATGGTCTCTGCCTGTGGGAGATGCAATAACCCCACTCTCTGGACTCCCTGTAAACACCTGCCATGGAACTTGCAGCCTATGAAGTTAGCTAAATGGCCGAGGATGTAGAGATCTGAGCACACTGAAGGGTGTCAGTGACTGAGTGGTGTGGCTTTGAGATAGGGGCCATTCCCCCCACCTTCCCATGAACCTTATTGGCATTCCCCCTCATAAGAGATTTGCTAGCCCCACTCTCTGGGCTCCTGTTAGTTCCACCCTGCCAACATCTTGCCAGAATCCAGGACAGACTGAGCTTTGTGGCTTTGGGGTGAGGGCCATTCTCGCCGAGTTCCTTCAAGCCTGACAAGAAACTCTTTCTCACAGGAAACCCACCAGCCCCATTGTTCTGATTCCTGATGGCCCTGACCTTCTGAGATTAGGCTTCTGACAGTCTGGGACAGACTGAGTTGTGTGGCTCTAGGACAGAGTTTATTTTTCCCTTGTGTGCATGAGTGGTGCAGAGAGTTCCTGTCACACTGCCAAATCTTGATCTGTTTAGGCCTGATAAACTGCTGCTTCACCCTGACCTCTCCCTGAGACCTCACTCTACACTAAAGTGTGCAAACACCCAGTAGGTGTCAGCTAGAATAGGTGTACCCTGGGGCATTTGCTGAGTGGTCTTGAACCAACCACTAGCAGCAAGTTTGAACCTATATCAGTCTGGAGAACACTACTTATCCCTACCTGGTGATTCACTGAGAAACTACCTCATGCACCTTGAGTATCACCAGAGGCTCTTTCAGTGACTGAACCCAACAGGCAGCTGACAGGTAGAGGGAAGCCAAGGCAGATGCTGAGGCACCTTGGGACTTTTGCTGAACTACTTTCAAGTCCAATGCTGGTAATAGCTGGCCACCTTATAGAGCTCCATATTTCTAGCACATACCCAGGCTCAGCAGACGCAGCCACAAACTGTGGATCTCTTTTTTGATCCAAACTGGTTGCCTATGGTTAGTCATAGGCAGCGTCTGACATTGGCCTGCACCAGAGTCCATCCCAAGAGATCCAAGAACCAACATGCCCAGTGGCAACAGCAGTGCATGACCTAATTAGCTTCACAAACAATATATCCCAAGAGAGACTTTTGCTAGGCACCAGATCCTACTGAAACAAATTCACATTAGCTCATGTAGTGGGGTTGAGGTTGATCCTCACAGCCCGTCAGCCTGAGCGTTGACCTGATGCACAAATGGGCCAATAGTAATCAAGACTCCATTGCAACAGAGGGGCCCACATAACCCGCAAAAAAGACATTCAAGGAGACTCTGCTTCTGGGTTTCACAGGACACCTAGTACATAAGACAATGCTATCAGGATTGGAAGTCATAGGAGAGCTATCAAATTATAGGAATAAGCACAAAGAGGCACCCAAAGTGGGGGGACAAAGAAATATACCCCCAATGAAAGAACAGAAAGAAATCTCCAAAAAACAGCTAAATAAAATGGAGGCTAGCAATGATCAGATATAGAGTTAAAAAAATGGTTATGGAGACACTCAAGAAACTTAGTAAGAACTATGACAGTGTGAAAAAGAACACAGAAACCATTAAAAAGAACCAGTTAGAAACAAAAATATAATATGTGAAATAAAGAAAACACTAGAAGGAATTAACAGTAGGTTAGATGAGGCATAGGATCAAATCAGTGATTCAGAAGACAAGGTAGCAGAAAACACCCAATCAGAGCAGCAAAAAGAAAAAAAAAGAATAAAAAAGTGAAGGTATTTTAAGGGACCTTTAAGACAACATGAAGCATAATAAATTTCACATCATAGGGGTACCAGAAGGAGAAGAGAGTGAGCAAGGAATAGAGAACTCCTTTAAAGAAAGAATGACTAAGAATTTTCCCAACATGGTAAATGCAAATACACACAAGTCCAGAAAATGCAATCAGTCCCAAGCAAGATAAAATAAAAAAGACAAACACTAAAACACATCATGATTAATATGGGAAATTAATGACAAAGTGTCTTAAAAGCAGCAAGAGAAAGATAGTTGCCTGCAAGGGAGTTCCTATTAGATTGTCAGCTGATTTCTCAACAGAAACATTTCAGACCAGAAAGGACTGGCATGAAATATTCAAAGGGATGAAAAACAAGGACCTACATCCAAGACTGCTTTGCCCAGCAAGACTATCATTTAAAATTAAAGAAGAAAAAAAAGCATCCCACTTAAGAAATGGTTAAATGAGTTTGTTACCACCAAACTAGTATTACAAGAAATGTTAAAGGGCCTCCTTTAAAAAGAAGAATAAAAAACAGAGGAACATAGTTAAAATTAAAACCACAGTGAGATACCTACCTGTCAGAGTTCTATCATCAATAAATTCACAAATAAGCGTTGGCGAGGATGTAGAAAAAGGGAACACTTGTTCACTCCTGTGATTGCAGGTTGTTACAACCACTGTGGAAAGCAGTATGGACCTAAAAAATTAAAAGTGGAACTGCCTTATGACCCAGTGATTGTACTTCTGGAAATATATTAGAAGAAACCTGAAACACTAATTTGAAAGAGTATGTGCACCACTATGTTTATTGCAACATTATTTACAATAACCAAGATCTGGAAACAGCCCAAGTGTCCATCAGTAGATGAGTGGATGAAAAAGCTGTGGTACATTTACACAATAAAATGGTACTTGGCCATAAAAGAAAGAAAATCTTTTTTTGAGACTGCATGGATGGACCTGGGGAGTATTATACTAAGTGAAATAAGCCAGTCAGAGAAAGACAAAAACCATGTGATCTCACTTATATATAGAACCTAATGAACAAAATAATTTAACAGAGTAGAGGCTAAAGCATAGCTACATAGAACAGACAGACAGCAGTCAGAGAGGAGTGGGTTTTGGGGGTGATTAAAAAAAGTAAAGGGATTAAGCAAAACACACACACAACTCATAGTCACAGACAACAGTGTGGTGATTACCAGGATCCCAGAGTGAAAAGGAGATGGGGGGAAGTAGAACAGGGTAAAGAGAGGATAAATGGTGATTGAAAGAGAAGTAACTTGGGGTGGTGAAGATATAATACAATATACCAATGATGTATTTGTAGAACTGTACACATGAAACCTGTATAGTAATTTTATTAACTAATGTTATTTCAATAAACTCAATAAAATTTTTTAAAGGGAGTAAAAAATAAAATAAAATGTAGAAATAAAAGATTGCCTTGAGGATCAAATAAAATAATATCTTTGAAAATCATTTGTAAAGTCTAAATTACATTGCTATTTTACTCCCCTCCTACCAAACATTTTACATAAGGCAAGCAGATTAATCTTCCTGAAGAATCACTTTGATTACATAATTTCCTAGTTCAGATACCTTTAATGCTCTTCCCAACTTCTGATGAATTGGGCTGGGCTCCCCTTGGCATTTAAGAAACATCATGCTGGCTTTCTAGCCCTATTTCCAGCTATTTTCCTATTCTAGCCTCATATTCCAAGGCTTTTTGGTTACATCAGATCTCCTCTGGGTTCCTGGACTAAATTTTCTATTTCTTCAGGAAAATATCATCTGGTTGTTCAATAGTGACCATAATACCAAACATGTCCAAAACTAAGAGCATGAGCTTTCTTTATGTATTTCCTATTTTCCTTCAGTTGCCCCAATCAGAAAATGGGGAGCTCTTGTTGTTTGTTTGTCTGTTTTTTGTTTTTTACCTGCATGTCTCTTTCTCAAGCCCACTTTCAATTAGTAATAGGAAGTTTTTCTTTAACAGCCCTTCTCCTTCAGGCCCATCCTTAATTGCTACTCACACCCATAATTTCTATCAGATATTTTTTAGGCCAAAGAGCCTATGGTTCTTTGGGTGAGCAAATATTTATGAATCACTTGACATGCATTGGCTATTGCATCAGTTTTATATTGTTGCTATAATACATTATCACAAATTTAGTTGCTTATAACGACACATTTCTCATTTTTAACTTCTGGAAGTCACAAGTCCAAATGGATATCACTGGGCTAAAATCAAGGTGTAGGCAGATCTGTGTTTTTTTCTGGAGGTTCTGGGGAGCACTCTATTTCCTTGCCTTTTCCAGCCTCTAGAGGCTGCCTGCCTTCCTTAATGTGTGTGCCTGTGCCTCTTCCACATTACAGCTACCTAGTGGATCATTTCAACCTGTGCTTCTGTTGCTCACTCTCTCCTCTGATGGTGACTATCATGCCTTTGTCTTTCACTTCTAAGGATCTTTGTGATTACATTTAGGTTATACCTGGATAATCCTGGACAGTCTCTCCATTTCCAAATTCTTAACTTGGTTACATCTGCAAAGTCACTTTGATACAGAAAGATGGCTGTGATCAGATGGATCCAGATACAGTGTTGTGTATACAGAGGGCTGAAAGGGAATATTTTTGGCTTAGAGAAAGCAGGGAAGACTTCACAAATGATGTCTGATTTGGGCTGGGGTTCTAAGGATGGCTGGTTGAACTTTGGTCACATTCGTGCTAAGAGAAAACATAAAAATGGGTGCATAGTCTAAGTCGCTCTTAGGTAGAGGAGTCAAAGGTTTCTGCAGAGTTCTTGGAATCTTTAAAAATCAGTTGAAGGGATGTGAATTCTAACTACAGTTTCATCTGTTTCAAACAGAATTATTCATATACTTCTATTGCTTCCACCAAGTCTTCAGAAAGATTTCTGCTATAGTTTGATAAGAGAAATACTTAGAAATAAATCAGATATTTCCTTGTTAGAATGAGAAATAGTAAGAAATTCACAAAGCACAAGAATTTTATTACTAAACATTTTCTAGAGAAAAAAACATTCATAACTTTGGGAAATTATTTTATAACAATTCATTCAGTGTATATTAAGCACTGACTATGCAAAACAATGTGATAAGCAATGTGGAGAATATGAATATTTTAGGACATAGTCCTCTTTTTGAATCTATTTATTTTGGTAGAAAAAAATGTTGATTGGGTTTACGCTACAAAGCTGTGTGTGACTCATGTGACACATTTAGGATATAGATCAGATCAATTCTAGTGGGTCTGATAAGGGAATACTCATGCAAGACAGAACACTCGAGTCTGATCTGAAAGAATAAGCAGGGCCCAGGCTTGTATATTGGGCTGGAGGGAGCATAAACTGGTAGGGATAAAATTGAGGCAAAAAAGAAGAGCATGTGAAAAATCATGGAGGTAGAAAACAGTATACTTTAAGGGAATGTACATGCCATTCTCCCCCAGATCTAAGCTGAGCAGTAAGCATGGGGAGTACAACAAAAATAATTGTGTTCCTGACTTTAAGGATTTTACAGCCTTGGGGATGGTGCAGAGAAACAGACAATTGTAGTGGGATTTATGTTGTGGTGGAGATCAATAGAGAGTCCAGTTTTTACCTAGATTAGGAGTTGCAAATATCAGAGACAGCTACCCAGTGGAGGTGCCACCTCAACTGAGTCCTGACGGATGATGGCTTTGAGTTGGCTAAGCAAAAAGAAGGAAGATGGAGAAGTCTGTGCAAAAACCCAGAAGAGGGACACCAGAAGCACAATGCATTTGGAGAACTTCTTTGTGGCTGTAGTATAGGCATTATAGAACAAGGATGGGGAAGACTGTTGATTTAAACAACATTGGATGTTTAAGGATGGGTTATACAGGATTTTAGATACTAAGTAGGAGGCTGTATAACATACAAATCAGTGTGGTTGAGGGCCAAAACTATGAAATGTCAATGGGGTTAATAAAGATAATAAGGGTGAGATAGATATGAGATGCATAAAAGGAGATCTCTAGAAACTTACTCAACTTGGGAGGGGTTTAACACAAGAGGTATCCATGGACATATTGCTTTAGAGAATGGTAAGAAAACATACTCAGTAGTCAAGCCAAGGCGAAAATGATTAGGTGGTGTGCCCAGACAGAAAGGCAAAACAAGTTTGGAAATAGAAGAAGAAAGTTTAGGGGTCATGGAGGGTAGGAATAGTGAGGGAGGAACCTCAGGAAACTCAATGAAATGTTCCTTTTGCATAGAGGCCAATGTTGGGAAGTGTCCTGCCTGGTTTCAGAAGCTGTAATCCCCTCTGTCTAAGGCTGAGTAAAGGACCTTGGGACCACAAGCCACTTAGGAGACAAAGCTTATCTTCCTTGTAGGGACACCACCTCTGCCCCCTTTCTCTTCACCCTGCTTGGCCCTGGGCAGATGACTGGTTAGCCAATGATGGGTAAGATTCCTCTAAAGAGGGATAACCTAAGACAGGCATGGTTGCAAAGGGGCCCTCAGGGAAGGACTTTGGGGACTACAGAAAAAGAGAGTGATCTCCACTCAGCTTTGACATAGCCTGAGTCCTCATTCTGTGTGCAAGAAGTCTCCTAATCTCTTGGCTGCCTTACTTCCCCTGCCTGACTTAAGGCTGAAGCAATGCCTTAAGCCTGAAACAATGCTGGAGGTGAATGTGGCCCTGTGCTGGAAAGGGTGGGTTCCCTAGGGCGATCAGGCCTAAGAAAGAATGCATAAAATTCTATGAAACCTACTTGGCTAATACCCTCAATTTAAATAATAAGGGTCCAAGCAGGAAGTGGGTTTGTTCCCCAAAGTTTTATGGCCCTTTAACTATCTGACCCTGACTCAGAATAAGCCCTCAGAGTTCTTTGAATGTTATCTATTATTTAAGCAATTCTGCCTAACAATGATTGATGAGCTTTATGTATATACCCTGTATTCCTGTACAAATTGAACCCAATAAAAGCTCGTCAAGGCAAAAGTCGAGGCGCTTTCCCCTTGAGAGAGTGGCCGTGCTGTCCCTTTTCCTCCACAGGACTCGGTAGTCGTGTGAATTTGTCTTGTCTCATCCATAATGCTGCGGATCCCAGGAGCCGGGATCCATGTTAGACCAATATAGACAAAACTAGTTAAAAAGTAGCCTTTATAATGAAGTCACTTTAGGTGGGTAAATGGAACTTGATGGTTCTTTTGATCTAAGGTGCAGAAGAGTGGCTAGATGGTTTGGCCAAGATATTTAAAGCTGAATCCTCATAAGAAAAAACAATCTCACGAGCCTCAAATCACCTACCTACTGTTTCTGTGGTATCCACAGCAAAATGAGGCCACAATATTTCCTGATAGCTGAACATAGTTACCTTTATGTCAAAAGTATATAGATCTGTAGTTTTACATTTGTTGATTAATTTTGAAAAGAACCTTCTGATTTAGGATGGGGAAAGAAAATATTTAACACAGGATTTAAACTGTGGAAAATCCAAGGGGAAATTGACAAGACTGACTTCTATTGATGAATATTATCTTGAAGACTGCTTCTTCTCTTTTAAGACTTTTCTTCATAAATAATGGTTCCTTCAACTTCAGCTGTAATTACTGGGGACCCTCAATCAATCCCAATGGCATTACAGCCCTGAAACAAACACACGTGCTTATTATTCAAAGAAACATTTGATCACCAGAAAACTGGGGGGAAGATAATTCTGTCCCTTAACACCTTTTTACATCTGTGGAATCACCCAATTGTTTTTTCTTCCTTCTTTTACCTAACCCACCCCAAAATGTTTTATTTAAAACTGCACACATTACTAAGCTCTTTGTTTTGTCTCCCAAATGTTGTGTGCATACATGATTGGGCATAAGTAAGTTTACAGTTGTTTGTATGGAAAACAATATAATAATTAATAGATAGTGATACAAGGATAAACTATGTTTCAAATACAACTATAAACCCACTTTTGTCCCACTGTATGTGTAGCATGGTAACCTGATATAGACATACGATATGTGGATGTAAAGTGTACTAAGACTACCAATTAAAGGGGTTCTTTACAGTTTGACTCACACATTACCAATTAACTTTAAAAAAATCTTCTTAAAACATATAGACCTTTATGGCATGAACTTATTTACCTTAACTAAAAGCCTTCATGGAAATTTGAACACAAGTAGATTTTGTTAAACATTCTTCAGTGTAGAGCCTTTTATTACTTCCTTTTATTTATTTGTTTTTAAAATAGCTGTTCTTAGGATCTTTGAGGTTTAGGGTAAAAAAAATATAGAAAGAAATCATACAGCAGTGTGGGCCCCAAATATCAATCTCAAAAAAAGTGGCCAGAGAATTGAAGATGCAGTAGCGAAACAGATGTCTTCATCAATGAGGAAGCTAGGCAAACAGCTTAGGTCTTTCTCAGCAGCAGGAGAAGGTGATCAGATTACATTCTGTTTCACAAGCTTAAAACCACCAAGTAGGGTTCTTAAAGGCATCAAGATAACTACTGTTTCTTTAAAATATGGTAATTGGTCTCTGGCAATCCTCTGGCAGCATCTGTAAGGCATTTGGTTTAAGTCTGTAAGTCCAGAGGTAGGTGGAGGTGTGATTTTGTTGTTGTTGCTCTTTCCTGATTCCAACCTAGCTCCAAATAAGTACCCATCATAGTTCTTGCTCTTGGTTTTTTGATTATACAGCCCAGCAGACTTGTTATTCTTAAGTATTTTTATAATGAGACAATATAGTTTGTAGATGTGAATAAACTGCATGTTCCAAAGCCCCATGACAGCACCTGTGTGCAGACAGATCATAAGCCAGAAGACCTTCTCTCCACTGGCTGGAACTCTTTGGGAGTTCCATATTTGAAAATCAGATGTCACATACCGAAGGAGCAGGCAGTTTTCTGGCATAGGCATGCAAGGAGATAGAAGTAATAATTCACATATGGTTTCACTAGCATCTTGCTCTTCTATAGTCCTATAGGCTTCAGTGGCTGAAAATAACAAATTCTCAGCTTTCCAATAAAATAATCCATTTTACTCATCTGAAAAGTATTAAATCTTGACTTCACTAGGAAAAAAAATAAAACTAAATTTCTCTGTTATGTCAACATAATTTTTAAATGAATCAATGATTTAACTATAAACATACTAAATACAGAAAAAATATGAGCAAATTAAAAAAATCTTGGAATGGGGTACATTTTCTAAGCAAAACACAACATCCAGAAAACATAAAGGAAACTGATACATTTAAATAATACAACTCAAACATTTCTGCCCAGCACCAAATAACAAAATTAAAGAAAAAAAATTGAGCAAAATTACTTACAACACACATGACAAAAAGTACTGATTTTATTTATCTAGAGAATTCTTATAATTCTGTAAGAAGAGATTAATAAACAAATAGAAAAATATACAAAGTAAAAGAAGGCATTTAATATAAAAAGAAATACAATGGCTTATAAGCATAAGAAAAGATGCTTTACCTCAATTTAAAAATGCAAATTAATGCAATAATGATTTTCTGTTTACATTAAAATGAAAATAATAAGAAATTGTTAATTACATTTTTTGACCAGAGTGTAGGGAAACAGGTACTCTAATATACTGTTGTCGAAATTCATGTAACATCTTTGAAAATCAATCAGAAAATAGTCAAAAAAGGAGAAAATATCCTTTGATCCAACCTTGCTATTTGTAAGATCTATCCCTTAAATATACTTTCATTCATATATACAATACATGTTCAAGGATTACAATCCATTTCTTATAGTACTTTTGTTTCTTTTTCTATATTTACAATGATCATTTTGTCAGTTGCTTGATTTTTACGGCCTCCCCAAATTCAGCAAAATAATTAGAAAATCATACAAATAACATTTTTGTTTTCACACAATGAAACACACCTGATGCTCTATCAGCTTTAATTTTATTCTAGAGACATATCTACTTGGGTCCCCAGTGTCACCCTCTGAGCAGGACCAATTGGCCTCTGGCTTCCTGAGCGGTCACTCCGGGTGTGCCCTTGATTTCCCTTGTGAATGCATGCTTTCTTTGGCTGATCTACTGGACTAACATTTAGTTTAAATATAAAATTATAGGTTGATCATAATTTCTCCTAAAAACATGAAGGCATTTATTCAATGTCTTCTAGCTTCTGGAGTTGATGTTGAAATGAGAACTCTTTTTTTCCCCCCCTCTCTGAAGCTTTAGGAACTTCTTGTTTCCTGATGGTGTGCCTTGATGGGTGTGCTCTCCATCCTTTATACTAAGCAGTTGGTAGGCCCTTTCAGATAATAAAACTCATATTCTTTACATCTGAAACCGTTTTTATGTGTCAACTTTTTTATTACAATCCTTTTTAGTAAAACATAACACAAGTACAGAAAAACCTGATGAAATAAATGCTTGGATTAATACATCATTGGAAGAGACATACTCTGGGAAAAAACACCCACATTAAGAAAGTCAGTATCACAAACCACCCCCAAAATCCTCCACATGCCTCGTCTCAGTCACAACTTCTTTCCTCTTCTATAAATAATCACCAAATTGGAGACTTATTTACCCACTAAAGCCAGGGGTTTTTAAAAAAATTTTACTACATTTTTCTAACTTTCATAAGATTTTTTTAATCTGCATATTATCATGTCATGTCTTTTGCTTGCATGTATTCATTGAAGAAACCAGGAAACAATTGATAAAATGTTCTGTAGTATGAATTTTGCTGATTTTATCCTCATAGTGTATTTTAACCTGCTTCTTTGTCCTATATGTTTCCTAATCATTGAACCTAGAGATTTCATCAGATAGAGGTTCATTTTTGGGTGCAAGTCCTCTTCAGAGATGGTGTTGCATATTTCTTTTCAGGAGGTACATAATGACTGCTTGTTTCTATTTTTGTGATGTTACCAGCCTTCTGAGTATTGAGTTACCAATACTCAATAATTAAATCCATTAATTCATTAGGAGTGAAAAAAGGGTGAAATTCTAATACAATGATTCCTCCTCTTGTTAGCTGAAATGTTTCTATAAAAAGTAAATTCCCTTCATCTACTATTTGGTAATTTATATAGTTAATAAGTGGTATGACAAATTATTTAATGCTTCATTTTATTAGTTTTCAAGACAATGAGTTTAATTCCTGTAGTCATGTTCCATAAGTGACTGAAGAGTTTTTTTAACCAAAAATAACTTTTTGGATTTCCATGTGATGTGTTTCAATCAACTGAAGTTATCCTTACTGATGTTCAAATTGTCTCATCATTAGAAAATGAAGTATTTCTCAGGTTGGCTCTTGAGTCTTTGGATAAGTCATAGGACTCTCTGACAACACGATCCCCATTTGTCTTGTGCAGTTTGTGATCTGGGCCTTGGAGATACTCACTGCTACTGGCCTGGTCATTGTTTGCATAACTTTTTTGGTTGTCTATTCTGATACACATTAATACTCAAACCACAGAGTTTATCCTTAACTACTTCTATCTTGCAAAGACAGTAAAGATGGTGATAGAATTAGCATATCACAATATTCCCCATTTGCTGTATCTGTATCTCTCATTGGACAGATGAACAGTTCCAGTGTAGCAACAGCACTGCTACCAACAATATGATTACTGACTACAATTAAAATTTTTGCATATGATTTTCCTACTCTCCTCGCACTGTATATAATTGTACTATATCTACATAGTCAAAACATATAGCCATTGTATTATGTACTCTCCACCTTATAACCCTCATTTAGTCATACTTCTTTGAATAAATATGTATTGAGTGCCTATCATTAAATAGGCCTTATATTAATATCACCTTTCTGTTTGTCTGAAGGCCATTTTCTGGTAAGTTTCTCAGGAAGTATTCATGAGAACAACATTCCCTGAGTTCTTGAATGTTGGTAACAGTTTGTCTGCAGCCTTCATACTTGTACATAAAGTAAAGGTAGTTTATGGTTGCGTACAAAAATCAATGAGCATGTTACATATGCTACTCAATTCTTTTTCCTAGCATAAAGCATTACTTTTAAAAATTCTTATAATAATCTAATTATGAGAGTCTCCATTATAAGAAACTTGTTCTTTTTACTTGTATGTAAATGCCCAAAGCAATATCTTTCTTTGATATTCAATTACCTTATCAGAATATGTCTTAATGTTGGTCATTTTTAAAAATCAGTTTTCTCAGATACTCAGTCCATCCTTTCAAAACTTATTTCAAATCTTTTTCTGTTACTCCGAGAAAGTTTTCTTGAACTATAGTTTTCATTGTACTTATTCTATTCACTGTTTTGGTTTTCTGTTTTGAAGATTCAATGTATACATATAGTGAATGTATATGCTGAATATATACATATACATATATCTTTGTCTCTTAGTTTATTTTACTCTTGAATCCCACTCTCCTTCTTTTTTTATTTTTGTGCTTTTCTTCTTTTATACATTCTATTTCTTTTTAGGCATTTTTAATAATATATTCCTTAAAGCATTCTTTGCTCTTGTGTTTGTTTCAGTGTAATCTTAACTTTGAAATCATTGCTTCTTTTACATAAATTCTTTCTTGAGTTCAATTAAAGCATCTCTTAACTTTTATAATTAAGATTTATATTATAATTTTTAAGTTGTATTATTTCCTTAATATCATTTAGTTTATCTAATTATTATCTTCCAAAAAACTTCTTAGAACTTGTCATCTATTATTATTATTACTGTTTTTATTCTCTTCTATTTTTCTTATTCTTATGGGTTTATGTGTTTTTTATTCCTTTTATTTTTTTTGTGAAGATTAGGGAGAGGGCAGAAACAAAGATGCTTTTCCATCCATAATATTTAATTAGTCCATTTTTGCTTGCGCATTGTCTTTTCCTTAGTGATTTATAGAAATTTCTGTTCAACACTTTAATTAACCTTTCATTGCTTAAGCACTGTAAATATTTACTTTCATTATGTGACTGTCATTATTTTAAAAATCTCACCTGATGCATTAAGATTTAACATCAATTTCCTATTCTTTTGTTCATGGTTGGAAGTGTTTGTGTCTTAATAATTTTCCCTTACTTCAAGTACATCTATTTTTTTATCTATTCTCCTAAAACATTTAAAATGTGCTTTTCATATGAATACCTTTAATTTATGAATTGTTATTTGTGTGTGGTATAACACAGAGGTAATTTTATCCTGTGTTGATAGCTATTACCTGGAGAGTTTACCTGGACGGTTTATCCTCTCTTCTAATGTTACTTTAGCATACACCAAATTCCTTCTTTTTAATAAGTCTGTTTATGAGTTCACTGTTATTCACCATTTGTTTCTCTCTGGATTAATACTACATTATTTTAATTATAATAGCTTAATAGTAACTTTTGAAATGTGATGGATGAAATAGATGCTCCTTACTGTCTTGCTTCAAAATGATCTTGGGCATTCTTGATGTTTAGCCATGTAACATCTGGAAACAAACAAACAAACATACTCTGTTGCAATTTTTGATTGGGATAGCTTTAGATTTATACAGCGTTTTGAGACTGATTTTTATTGACCTTGCTTTTCTCTAAAGCAGACATATAGTATGTTCCCATAGGTTATTTTCCAGATGAGTTAGAAAAAATAATATATACATATAATGTGCCCCCATATATATACTTTGACAATAAACATTTGAATGTACTTGAACATGAATGGAATATTTAAAGAAATATGTATGCAAGTTAGTAACTGTAAAATATTTCATTTTTTTACCTTGAATATGTATTACTTTTCTATTCAGTGATCCCATTTGAAGGCTATACTTGACTAGCTTAAATCAATATTTTAATTATGACATGTGCTTGGTGAGAGACTTGGGGAAAATATCATGGTGGCAGAACCACATTATTTTCTATGATTTCTTTTATTTTTATACATAAAGCATCAATAACTCAGAAATATCCATAAGGATGACTATGCTGCCATTCAAATATGTAAATGGAAAGTAGATTATTCAAATGTATCTAACAATGCTCTTGTGCTTTGTGTGTAGACAAAGTGAATTGATCATTTGGTTTTCTAGTAATGGGAGGACAAAGGCTAAATTTTATTCACTTTTTTATCACCAGTAGCTCAGTAAGTCATATATAACAAATTCTCAATAAGTACCTTTTAGGAAATGAATTAATGAGTAAGTATATTCAAAAGTATTGGTATTTTTTAACTTTTTAAAGTGTGACATTTATTGTACTTTTTATATTACATTTTAGTTCCCTTATATCTCCCTCCCTGCAGCAATCACGATTGGTACGTATTTTTGAGAGTGGCATATTTTGGTGTATTTTAGGATATGATACAGAACCCAAAATATAGTGAGTGCTCAGCAAATGTCAGTTGTTGTTTTTCTCAGTATTTTACTATCTCTATTAATATTTCACAGCTTTGTTTCAACCTGATTCTGAACATATTTTTTTAATAAATGATCTGAGGAAAGATAGATGTTATGTTTATTACTTTATTAGATTTCATGACTCTGGGATAGATAGAAAGATATTCATAGGCTAAAACGATGTGGCAAATTTAATGAGATGAAATTTAATAGTGTTCAATATCCTGAAGATGAAGTAAAACTCAAATTATCAGGGACAAGATAAAGGCGGAATTTGTTTAACAGCAGTATATGTAGAAGTTTGAAGGAGTTTTAATAGAAAGTAGGTTTCAATCTGAATTGCTAGTGTGCTGTAGCCACTAAAGAGAGTAACACTACCATAAGTTGTATTAAAAATACACTCTGTAGTGACAAAGTTGATAGTAAACTCTATTAAGTACAGATCTACTTATACTTGAAGCATTTATTATATTCAATCCTAGATATCACATTTCCTAAGAAACTTAGGCTTAGGGAAATATTAAAAAATGATTAGAATGGTGAAAAACTGAACTATTTGGAATGAAAATGGGAAATTGTGCTTTGAGGAGAAAAATGTCTCATGGAAGATATGATAGTTGTCTTCCAATATTTGAGGAAAAGTCAGATGATGGAACCTTTGAGACCTTTATAAGTAAAAAGTGAACAGTTGATCAATATAAGGAAGAAATTCCAAATGGTCTCATACTTAGCCACTTGCTTTAGAATTCCAGGTCTGTGGTGTTATGCGGTGTTAGGGTTCATAACCACATATTTAGATAGAGGATTAAGGAATCAGTTAACAGGTTGGATCAGATGAGCTTTAAGCTAGAAATTTCATATTCTGTGATATATTTTGGGACAATATAGTGTGGCTTCAGATATGGCCATATTTGTTATTGGGAAGGATTGCTACACACCTGCTTTTATTGATGGACTTGCTCAATAAAATTCAAATTAATATGGCTGTGAACTCGACCAATAACTTTAGTGTTTGCCATTTTAAAACATAGATAATATTTTTAAAACCTACTTTTGCTCACCCGTGTAGATAAAACAAGGTATTGTACAATGATTTGGTATAGTAGATAACACAAAAAGATGATATGGGTAGTGTCTGTGTATGGCTATTCCATGCTTGGAAATACTTGTATGCTGAGGTAAGTCATAGGGCAGTCCCATTATTTAACATGTGACACTGTCTGGCAATGGCGGGCACCATTTGTTGAGTGAACGAATGACTAATTCCTCTCATTGCTTGATTGATGTTTACCAGCTTCCAACCTGCCTGAACCACCACTTATTTACATCATGTTAAGACTTTTCCTACAAATTCTATACCCCTGGAGAAGGCATAAGTGATAATAGAAAAAGGCATGAAAATAGAAGCTTCAGTAATGGGTGGGAAGTTTTCCTCTCTTGTATAGGATGTCAGCTGTGAGGGGGAAATTGACTATCTTCAGGAGAAAGATAGAAAAGTTTTAAGGGGACATTCAAGTCAACTCTCCAATATTGGATCAGCAAGAAGTGCTTCAAATTATAGCACTCCATTGGGAGATACTGCTTTCATAGGAACAATTACAGGGTAAATTGGAATTCCTTTTTGTTTTTAAATTGGAATATCATTTTTTCTTTTTTTTTGAACTCAGAAATAATATTGTGTAATCTGTAAGGAAATGTAAGATTGTAGTGAGAAATAGTAATCATATAAAATAACATCAAATCCTGCAAAACATCAAAACTCTTGTGAAAAGTGACACTCTTGGAATGTGTTTCTGAACTGTTTATTTGACATGGATGGCTATATGCAGCCATGGAAACTGCAAAGTGATGCCAATTATTTTATTTAGCAATTTGGTAATAACGATCTTTAGGCCACGTATAGGGAAAGTCTTTGATGTCTCATCTCTTTGTTGTATTTTTGTCTTGGGCTGTGTTCAGATAAGAGTGGCCAGTATTTCACATAGTCTTCTCTACCAACATCACTATTAAATGCATAGTGGAAGACTAGAAAGACTAGAAATACATCACTCTGGATTTGTTTGTTTGCTTCCAGTGACACCTTTGACCAAGAGTTGACTCATGAATTAAATTTCTTGTTTCATTCTAATCTTTTCTCTAAGAACAATAGATTATGGTTTAAAGGTTTTTTTTTAAATCTCTCTGTTCTCTTTTTAAATAAACTGTTATACATCTTTATTTAAAAAACTATTTGAAGGCAAAAAAAATATCAAAGAGAAAAAAGTGAGTTTTCCTTTCTTTTTATTCTCCCTCATTTCCTTACTCCTATTTTTTTCTCTTTCTGTTTATGTTTTCCTCTCTTTCTTTTCTGACAGGCTATATAAAAACTGTAGGAAAGTTTCCAAACCCTACTCTCAAATTCTTCTCTTACACTCACCCAGAGGTGAACAAACCAGACAGCATCATTTCCATCAAATCGGAACTGTCAGCACATGTGTGGATGATTCAAAGAAGTTGTGAGAGAACATTTATCTTGAAAATGTTTTTTTTGTATGTCAAACAGAGAAGGAATCATTTCTTATTTTAAAAATAGCCAGCACAACTTAGAAAATGCAGTAATATTTATTCATGATAAACCTGTTTTTAATGAAAGCCATGAATGTCCAAACACAACCCGAATGATGAAAACCACATGGCCTTTTGTACAAAAACCATGACATATGTTCCATTAATTTGCTTAATGATATGAGTGCAGAAAAGATGAATTAAAAATGCTAAAATCCTTTTAAACACACTATCTAATATAGATATCGACCATGAACATGGTATTCAAAATTAGTTCCTTAAAGTTTATCTGCTGAGCTTTTGTTACTGTATCTTTACAATTTTCTTTAAAGCTTTAATTGTTATCATTCATTTCAACACAGAACTACTGGTATTTTGGCTTGACTTTCCATAGAGGACTAAGTTCTATGACATTAGTACATATATATAAAGGTATAGAAAGTCTTTTGTAAATATATGAATCTGAAAGGGCCATCCTAAGTATCCTAAACCATTTAATATTTAAGATATATATATATATATACATATGTGTGTGTATACATACACTCACATACCATATGATATATATAAGGACTGACTAGAAAAATTATATATCTGTCTAATTTATGTTTGTCCCTAATGACTTCAGACTTCTTTTAAATTAAACTTAGCTAGTATTTGGGGAAAAGTTAAAGTTCATTAGAGATTTAGGTTTCTACACTTAAAACCACTAAATCAGATGCCTAGATAATTGTCACTTTCCAAAAATGCACTTCACTCTTTCTCAGGAGTCATTTGGACCCATTTGATATCATACAAAAATAAAATAAAATGCAAGGAAAAGAAACTTCCTAATAAAATTTTCTTATTGGAGATTTATAACATGGTCATCATGTTGTAACTTTTAAAATGAATTATCAGGCTCTGAAAATTTTTTAAAAAGTCAATAAGGTTTATAAATCCAATCTCAGGAAGAAAGGCACTTATGCCCTGCACAAGGTTATTCCAGTATGTATGCTCCGCAACCCTTATAAAATGGAAGTGATTTCTGGTCTGAAAACAAATACAGGAAAGTGTTAAAATTGAATCAAATCAGAATGCTTATGAAAAAAGCATTCTGATTATGAATAAAATCAAGTTAGGCCACCAAATGTTTCACACCAGTAGGAAATAGCTTTAGAAACTTGTGGAAATTTGAAGTATATGTTGTATCAAGTTCAGGAAAGGTATAAGGCCGTTGGAGAAATTCCCCCAGTTTATTGACTAAAAAGTCAAAAGAATTGTTGTTAACAGTAAAGCTTGACAAGATAATTAAATTAATGATAACAAAATCTCAGCAGGGAAGTGCCCATTAATTGAATTTATTTGGGAGTGTGTTTTCACAAGTCTAACCAAATTATCTAATTTTCACTTACATTAAAAAGTGATAGTCAATAACAACTAATTAGTAGAAATGATAGAAAATGCCAGCACTCTGAACCAATAAAACAGAAGAAAACAAACATCAAAGAGTGACCATGATATTTGACACCTTCCTGAAAATTTCATTCATCATTTGCCCTGTGAAATATTTCTGTGAAACTCACCAAGAAAAAAAAAAAAGAAAGAATCCCAGTAATTCCTATGTAACGGTGTCTTTAAAGCTGGAACACATTTACCACATTCTTTGTATCCTTTTGTGACATTGACATGTGTGTCAGTAAAGCCAACAGGTGAAATAACGGAGAAGAAGGACATGTTGCAGACACAGCAACTGGGTTTGGGCATTTTCTGTAAGAAAATTAATGCCATTCTGGTTTCCAGTTTACTATTACATATGGTTAATGTATTTTCTTAATTGCTGCTATTTTCATGTTGTACCAATCAAAAAATCTAAATTAAATCATCATTATAGTCAACTTTTACATGTGAAATGAACAAAATACTCTGTATTTTACTCAGATTTTCTGCTTTAAGCTGCTGGCATAATGTCTCCAAATTAAAATGGGATATACTTAATGTCTTAGCAAATGACTTTCTAATCTCCATGCAGTTAATGATGAACCTCATAATATATCTGTAGTACTCAACTAGATTTTGTTTACAGTCAATACATTTAATAGATATGTAAAACTATGAAATCTGTCACTTTTATTTTCATTCTCATACTGTAAAACATTAATCTTTTGATAATGTTTTCACAAATTTTAAGGAGTCTTGACTTTGCAGTTTAATCTGAAGCAGGAATGTCTGAATTAATAAGTAATATCTAATATAGTTTTTTAAATTTGTAACTTTTTTCTAAACAAAATTATCATCTACATAAACACATTTTATACATGTTGTTTAAAATTTAATAACAATATTCAAAATATGTCTTGCATTTAAAAATTATGTTTCAGCTTTAAAAACAGTTCTTCATGTTCTGTTTATTTTGGGGTATCATTGTACATTCAGAAAACTAGCTGCTGTAATTGTAGAACTAGGATCCAACACTCATTCACAATGACTTCATCACAACTTGGGAACAGTAATGGAAACTAGAACTGCATTATCTGCAACAAAGTCGGTACTACATTAATTTAGAAGAAAGAATAAGGCTATGCTTTGTTTTCCTTAATCATTTTTCTAAATTAATACAAAATAGATGTCAGTTATGATATAGATAGGTAAATTGAATGACAGATACATTTAGAAAAACAGACAAGTACATAGATATCAGTATGGCCATCATTAAAATAGAATGTTTGGTTTTTCTAGGAGAAATAATTCATATGAAAGACTCCATTCATACTTTATTTTGTTATTTATGTTTTTGTTATTATCTTTTGTTCAATCAATACAGTAAAACAATTTTTCCACTTAAATAGTATTTTATATGCTAAATAATTATTTATATTGGTTTACATTGTCAGTTTCCAGTCTAAAAGCATCACTACATCAGGCAAAAACTGCACGGAGGCCACTCTGGATGCTGAAGAAAGTTTGCTTCTAACGGGGATTTTTACTTGAAGTTATGGAGCAATATCTACATTTTACTGACAGTTAATAATTAGGGCTGGGAATTATACGCAAAAAAATTTCTTGAAATAGGAGATTTTATCTCTTAGTATCAGCTTAATGTCTTGCTCAGCACTTTAAAATTCCCTTAGAAGAATAACTTTCTATTCATTACTTTATGATCGTTCAATCACCCTTATATTATGAACCTAGATTTTCTCATTCCATGAAACAGCACACATTTATTTCCAATAGACCTTTTCCTCAATGAGCAGAACTGGAACCTGTGTTTCTAACAGAAAACAATTGGCACATTTTATTTCTCCAACATTTTTGTATGAGATATTTAAAAGTACAAAGCTGATATTTTCCACAAGTCCCTGGGCTTCTAAATTTATAATGTTAAATTTTCATCAGTTTCATCTTAGTCGACAGTTGCCTATAAACACATGATGTGTTTTCTGAAGTTACCTACATGTCTTCAAAAATTTGGTCTAGAAAAATGACTCTGAGGCAGTCAAGTTTCTTTTGTTTGTTTTTTTCTTAAAAAAAGACAAAACAGCAATAAACATTTTAGCTCTTTAATGAGCAAAGATCATGTCTCTTATCATTGGACTAATAGTCATTATCCAGATTATCTTTATTTCACGCAATGACCAGTGACATGGCCAAGATGTACAAAGTTGGTTCCATCAAGTAGTATACAATTTTTTTTGTATAATAAGCTTTCATTCTTGAAAAAGAGTAACTGAAAAGAAAGGTTTCTGTTACTGCAGTTAGTTTGTCAGAGAAAGTTCTTTGCATTATCTTACAAACTATCAAAATTGCTAGTCATCTGAAAAAATGTAAAAAAAAATCACATAACTTTAGTCTAATAGAAATATAGTACAGGTAAGAGAGAAAGTATTTATTAGGATGTGCTCTTTAAGTCCATCTCAATTTTTTTAATACAAATGTACATCTGATTACATATACAAACATTTGGAAAGGTCTGTGATATACTGTTACTGGTAAACAACAGGGGATGAAGAGTTTCCTGTGGTCTTAGAATATTCATTTAAAATCACACATTTGTGTAAGACTAAAATCCTCCTGGTGTTGACTCTCTTTCTAGGTTCTGCATCTACGTTGTACTCTACTGAGATTGCATGAGCAAACTGCAGTGAACGAACCTCAGTGAGAAAGATACGTGATGTGAGGAGGGACATAACTTTATATTGAATTATTAGTAGTAAACATTTTGTCATGCAACATGAGTAAATCAATTAACTGAGAACTGTAATCAGAGTGGTAATTTGGGGCATCCTCATATTATAAAAGACTGTTGCAAGTAACTCTTTGGACACACTTCATCTTACCAAAAGGAACAAAATACAGAGTAACAAAAACCACAGCAAATTATAGATCCTGTAACACATATCCAATTAGGGTTATATTTTTATAAATTATTTAGATGGGAATGAAAAGAACATTAAAAACACAGGAAATTGTTTGTTCTGGGATTCATATCAGCGACTATTCACCACTATGCCTATAGTTTCTTCAAATACCTTTATAACTAATTCCTTCTATTATTGAAACTACTGTGAATTATTTAATTGTAATTACTTTTGCCCCTTAAAATCTTCTTTAGGTTCTGCCAATTGATGGAAGAAGCTTCTATTAAAATTCCAATGGGATGAGAAGAATTTTAATTACAGCTTAATCAGCAGCACAGCCACCAAGCATATAAATTATCATGCACATCGTGCTAAAAATATCCAGTTTCCTTTATCCCCACAACTTTATACTGACAGCACTTAAGTGATAATGTGGTACCTGCCAGTCTTTAAACTTCTTTGTTTTACTGGCAAATTTCAGCATGAGCCTCCGCTAAGGCCCAGCATTAACAGCATTGGTGCTTTGTGTACTTATCCAAACATGTAAATGTGGTCTACACACAATAAACTGCTCCAAATAAAAACTGGTGAAAATTATCTGACATTCCATTGGTGTGTCCCTTGTGCATATTCATGGTTGTTTTTTTATTTTTATTTTTTATATTTCAGACATAGTTCTTTCCTGTTTGGTGTTCCACATGCCTAATTCCATCATGAACATAAATCTTCAAAAAATTAATTCTTGAATGTGAATGAAAAAGTATCATTCAGAACAATTGCTTCAAGCAATTGAAATTCATTTTAAAGTTGATTTGTGTATATATATATACAATTCATTTTTTTCAAAACCCCCAAAGTTCTTGATATGTATATTCACATAATATTCCTCCTTATTTAAATAGTAAGAGTCTTGTAGGTTGAAAGCCACGGAATCTTCAGTAATCTTATACTGCAATCCATCAAAAAAATAGAGTTTGTTTCTCTTATCTGGCTATACCCTGGTTGTTGAATGTGAATGGGGGTGGGAATGGGGATGGGGCAGCGTATTGTTCTGTCCTCCAGTAAATGTGTTGAATGTGTGTAAGGGCTGAATCCCCGGTATAGTGTTGGGAATCATCGTGATGGTGTTGGGCGTCATTAAGGGAACATCATCTGGTGACCTCCTCATAGCTAGTGTGTAATCTGGGGGGCAGGCGGTCCGCAGAACCACCTCATGTGGATGGATGGACTCACATTCATGATCCAAATCAGTGTGCTTCATTTGGAGGGACATGATCTCCTCTTCTTGTGCATGGGTCAGATCGTTGGTAGTAGTACGCTGAGGGCTGCATCTCCTATGAACATCATGTTTCCTCTTATCCTTTTTGTAGTAAAGAGCTGCAAATGCCAAGATATTCAGAAATAGCAGTGATGCACCAACTGCTATGGTGACGCTCAGCTCGGTGGAGTAGTCCCTTTGATCCACTGAAAATGGACTTGGTTGTTGTTTGGGATCATCCTGCTTGGCAGTGGGAAAGGCTGATGTGACAGGTACAGAATTTTTTCTCGTAGGTCTGAAAGTGATGTCGGTTGATGGCACTTTAGTTGTTGTAGAGGTATACTGAGAAATGTCATTGAGATTATGCAGATGAGGTACAAGCTCCAACCAGAGGTTCACCTTATTGGCTCTATAATGTTCTTTAACTCTTGGTTTTAATCCAATATGGAGATACAGTTGATCTTTCTGGGAATATCTGGTCCATGCTACTTCTTCAAAACGATTAGGTTTGGTATGAATGAATTTTGTGTCTTGAGGGACTGGTTGATTTGGGTCACTAGAAAGAAAAAAAGCAATTATGAGAACAAAATTACTTTATTATTTTTCTTAATAGAAATAGTGCCAGGTTAACATATAAATCAAGAGGTAATACAGAAAGGCTTTAGACTGTGTTTTAATAACAACTTGGGTTAATTTAGAAATATAACTCCCATTGCAGGCAGATTGTTAAATGGATAATGATGTAAACCTGAGTAAGCCTCACATTCTACCTGAAGATTTAAATATTCATATGCCTGCGCTTTGTCTCATAGGCAAACTAGAAGAGACAATGTGAGATAGTGGAAAAGACAAGTAGTGGAACTGGCAGATGAGGATTCGAGGCCTAGAACTGCTACATACTAGACATACGAATACCTATATGAGACTCTGATAGCCTCATGTCCCTTCTTTGTAAAATAGAATTAACAATATCTGGCCTGCCCCACAATAACAAGTTAATTGGGATTATCAAAGGGCATATAGTACTGTAAATTAGAAAGCACCCTAAAATAATATCTGTCACTTTTGAACAATAATATTAATGTTTTATGCAATTGAAACACCAAAATAAATTTAATTGTCAACTAATGCAATAGAAGTATAAGCCTTCTTAAAAAACTAAAAAGTAAGAACTAATAAAGCAATAACTTTTGAAACACCACATTATAGAATTTTGAAACAAATAAAGTCAACATATTGCCTGTATTAATCTGTTAAATCATTTGGATGCAAAATGTATATTACTTTTAAATGCTTAAAGAGATATTTTTATTAAATTACAGAAAACTTTATTCCTTAGGTACATACCCGGTTTTAGCAAAATTTGTCCAGTATGTCATTACAACTGCACTCAGCATCACATCATTTTTGGAGAAATTGCAAGGAAATAACTCTGTAGGTCCAATCATGGGGATTCCTAGCACATAGGGAACCTCATCTCCATGAGCTGCATCAGCCCAAGCTGGTACCTGATCTGTTTGGCAATGATGGTAAAAGGCATAGAAATATGTAGGTGAACCAAAGTTTGAGTGAAGATCTGCTGTAGCTACAGCTGGTGCCACCCACTGATGGTCCGTAAACAAGGCCAATAATGTCTTTCTTCTGGTTTCAGGGTTATGACGGTCAGCCCAGTCAGTATACATGAATTTAATGGTTTCTCTCAAAACATCTTTGCCTTCTGGATATCCATATAAATGATCAACAAAATTGGAAACAGCAAAGTCAAAATCACTAGCTGATATACCATCATCACTATCTACTATATTCTCAACAAATTTTAATCCCTCTCCTTGGTTAACCCCTAACATTATGTCATAGTTGAGGAACTCTCCTTGCTCCATCAATATCTGAGGGTCATCGGGTATTACATCACCATCAATCACAGGTCCAAAGGCTATGTGGTATCGTGCTGGTTGAATATCTTGGTCAACAAGTTCTTTGTAAGGCTTCTTCTGTAGGCATTCCACTAATTCTACTGTGTCTGAAACATTGCAACCAACTTTTGTGGCCAACATTCTCGCATATTTTGCAGGTTGGAAACTAACAGCCCAGCTGGAAAGGGCTGTTCCACTTTGAGCTATTGCTCGTTGAAAAAGTCCTATGGGAAAAAAAAACAATAAGGAATTTCATACACCCTTTGAATAACATTGTGGCAAAACAATAACATTAGATATTTTAGCCATGTATATAAAAACCCAGATACAACTCAAGAACAGGGAGATAAAGACATTTTTGCTTAAGAGAAAGTACATAGAGGCATCCCCAGGGTATAATGAATCAGAAAAGTGGACTCAGTTTTCTCTTTGAGTTACAACCACTTCAGAGATCAAGAGGTATAAACTGATTCTGTTTCAAAGAGGCAGTAAAGGAAGGAGAGGAGGAGAATATGTAAATACAAGTGGTTAAAAAGCCCCAAATATGTCTGTGCTCAGCATGTAAACACTTATGTTGTTATCAAAGCCAACCAAAAGGGGCCAACTCTCTCCCCTTTATCTCTTCATCAGACTCTAGGATGTCTTTGAGAATATTTCCTCTAATTTGGCTGCATTTTTCTTCCTTTAGAATGACTCTGCAAGTTTATTTTAATCAGATTTTATTTGAAAAAGCATTGTTAAGAGCTCACACAACAACTAAGGCTGGAGATTTGCTAATACCCTGGGGATAGCCCTGAGGCACACAAAACAGAATATCACTTCACACATACTCCTAGCTCTTCAAGTCTGACACAGTATGCTGAATATTCATCTTTCAGAAGAAGACATAGCATTTGGAGTGTTTTCACTGGGTTAAACAAAAAACCATCAGCAGAAGGATTTTGTGGGGTGTGGTTTAACTTTTTCCAGTGTTGAATAGGCACTGTTACATTTTATCTTAAAAGATAAAAAGTACAGGGTCCACTGCTTTTCACTTAATTGCATTTTAAAATTATAAAATGGCCCCATCTGCAGGTTGATTAGAGCTGTATGCCATTCAAATTTACAAATGTACTTTATCTACTCACTAAGGTATTTTCAAATAAAATCTTTGTGTTAAAATATAATTTATCTATTTTCTTTAAAAATTATATTTGTTATCATTTTCCAAATGCAGTTTGGAGTTTGGTTATTTAAACACATGCTCAATTATCCATATGTGTTAATGAGATAAAAACAGTTTTTACAAAGGTGCTAAAACAGTGTTTGAATTAGAAGCAAAATTTTAGATTTTTCTCCAAACACACATATATATTAAAAATGCAGGCTGTAATATGTTCCTAGAGAATTCTAAAAGTATTCAAAATGTCAAACAATACTTATTTAAATGTACTTTTGTTTCTGACATCTTTATGAACATATTTTTAGCTGGCTAGAGCAAAGTATGCTAGAGTAAATGATATAAATACAGATAACTTCAAAAATTATGTAGGCTATGTGTCTCTCAATATTTTCTCAGATAAATATTTTACTAATTAAAAAGTTTACAACTAAAATAGACCTGGTGATTTCTATAATACCCCTTCCTTTTCCAGGGACTTAAAGACATTAACTATATACACTGAAAAACAGTTGAAGGAAAATAAATATTATTAAACATAGTCTGAAATATGCCATCTAGATGGTACTGAGAAAAACCATATCTTTTATAATTAGTGACAATGCCTGTTGTGTGTTCGCAAGCTGTGGCTGACTCCTGGTTGATACAGGCCTGAGCATTGCTGCAGCCCTGGAGGGTTTACAAGCTTAAAAGTTTATGTCTGCACGGGAGACAGAATTACCTGCCTCTTTCAAGACATCTCCCAAGCATCTCCTGGTCAAAATCAGAAAGCTTTGTGGAGATAAATTTAGGATTAGACCAAACATAAGTCCATTCATATGGCCAGGCCTGGACGGATTTCCTTGAAGAGGGTGATCGAATGCTGCTATATTTTCAATTGTTTGCGTAACCACTTGCCATGCAAATAACAATGCTAGCCAATGAGCCTATTGATTCATCTCTTTATATTAAATACTAGTTTTATACTGGGTAAAATTGGCTTTGGTGCCAGTTTTATTTTTATTTTTATTGTTTTTTTTTGCTTTGTATATACAAATAGTGCTAGAAAACCTAGAAGGAAAACATTTGCAAGCAAATGGCCCTAAGAAGTCTGAAGAGATTGCCTAAAGTTAACCTTGATAAACATTAGCTTACTTACTGTAGTCCTTAGCCTAGAAAAATATAATCTGTTCTATTAAAAAAAACAACAACTAAGTTTGTTATTTCAAAATAAAGTTTCCGCTACAGACCAAAATCTTTATACAGTTCGAAATGTTCTCATATGTGAATTTTGCCATCTTGAGTCAGGACTCTAATACATATGGGATGTTACAGAAACTATATCTATAAATTACCATATTTTGCCATGTATAATGTGTTCTCGTGCATAATGCACATCCACCATGTTTTTAGCCCAGACTTCCAGGGAAAAAAAATTTGTTTTAATTGTTAATTCAATTATTTATGTATTTATTTATTTATATTTAGAAACCAAACCAATTATTGTATTCCTGGGCATTATATCGTATATGGATATTGTTATTGATTTCTAGAGTTACACTTTCAATGCATAAGCATAAGTAAAAGAATTAAAAACATTTATACAGATATAAGATTAGTACTGCCCATGTACAATGTGAGTTCTTATTTTTCCCTCAAAAATTTGGGCAAAAAAGTGTGCATTACACATGGCAAAATACAATAGGTTATAATGATATATGATTTTCCAAGTATATATACTTACTTAATTACTGGCTGATCTTTTGAAATTCCTCATTAATGTATCTTTGATACCAAAAACAAGTATTCTATATTTTGTACTTATAAAAATCAGTCTTATAAATTAAGATATTTCCTGAATAGTTGACAGTATATACTTTCTTAATACATAAAAAATGACCAAAAGTATGGCCTATGTTGATGTCTATTTTCTATTTTTCTATCACTTATGTATGTATGATGGAGAGAAAGTATTTGCTTTTGCAAACTTCTCCAATTAAACATGTCTGTTCTTGTGGATATAAGTTAATAATGTAAGTTGAATGAGTGACTAAACTCATGGTAAGATGGGAGTCAATAAAACTGCAACATTATGAGCTTTGGACAGGCACTTCAAAAAAGTGCCAAGGCCAAAACATGGAGACAAGGAAAATGTTTCAGGGGTTTAAGCCTTATCAGTGCTCCACGCTGCTTTGCCAAGCTTGAGGTTGAGGGGTGGGTGGGAACACTTTTGGAGTTGAAAAAGCACAAATTTGAACCTATTTTTTAAATCAAAAGCTCTTCTAGTGACCTTGATGCTTTGACAATTTTGGATCATGCATGCAAAATAATCAAACATCCACTTTTTACTCAAACAACAAGTGAAAAATCTTATTTCTAGACAAACTAGCTTCTAGCTGCTTCCTTCTTACTAGCAAAGGGTTTTAAATGTCTATTTTGTTAAAAGTAGATTGCACCTTATCTTTGAATTAAAAAACAAAACAACCTTGTCTTTGATTTTGACTACTGAATACACAGAGATGACAGAACTATGAACATCTTTGATTTTCCCCAAAATCACCCATTGGAGGAAAGAAAAGTAACTGTGATGCTAACTATTATGAAGTGTGCTTGAAAGGACATCCTTACCAAGCTCCACAGGAGACAAAGAGTTTGACAAAAATCTGAACATGCATATAAAAGCTAAGAAATCAAAATTTTAAACAGTTATTGAGTTCAACCTGACACTCAGTTTGAACATAGATATATATACAGAGCATCACATACTACTGATGGTGGTGGCATGCAGACACCAAAATTGTCAAAATTTGCAACCTGCATAATACCTTTGGTTGAATTGCTCCAACGGTTACCTTCAGAATAATGGGATAAAGTCAGAAGATTGACACATGAACCCCCAGCGCCAGATCCAAAAACAGTGATTCTTAAGGGGTCACCACCAAAGAATCCAATGTTCTCACTAGTCCATCTTAAAGCCTGTATGAGATCAAGGAGTCCATAGTTTCCTTTTGCAGCCTGATCCCCTGTGCTCAAGAAACCTGAAAAATAGAAATAAAAAGACATCTTAGAAAACCCTTTTGATTTGACATGAACCAAATGGGCATTACATTTAAATACAACTGAAACCTGTGTTCCTCATGGTGAGTGCAAGTTCTTTAGTAAAAATTATTTCCCACCAGAATAAAAGAATTTACTTTAGGAAAAATAGAAGAGACTAAGATCTGAAAAAATGATATTTATCTTTCCCAAGTTATCCAGATAATAGGCAACAGGGTACAGATAAAATGAAGGAAAACATTCTGAAAGACCTCAAGAGAGACATTCCAGAGGCCCAGTTGCTTGTTGGGGATATTTGGGAGAGTATCATGGGGCATTTGTGAATGTGCTTTTGTGTAAAACACTGTGTCAGTCCTCAGGTTGCTCATGGTCTAGCGTGGTTGGAATTTAAAGTATGTGTAGCCGAGTGGCAGCATGTGAGGGCGAAGAACATGTGTATTTTTCTAAAATTTGTGAATAAAATTATATGCAACTCTCTGCGTGATATGTATGTACACACTTTTATCGATGATGTTCCATGGTTAAGAAAGATCACTCTGTTAGAGGTAATTTAAACCATTTTTTATGGAATATTTTAAATGCTAATGTGAGGCTTGCTAAATTAGAAAACAAGGTAGAATAATTGAAGATTTTTGAAAAGTTCTGATTCATATTTTTAGAATGCTTGAAGCTCTACTTTATAGTGAATCTGGTAATGAGGAGTGAGAAATGTTGCACGGCAGAAAGAATGGGGTGGAAGGGTCTTATACAGGTCTGAAATGGCAGCATGGCAAAGGCAATTGATAAAAAGGAGATAGAAAAAATATTGCGGCAGTAAGAGCTGAATGAATTTCTAACGTAGTTGTTGATCCTTGAATAACATCATTTCATGCGATGTCATTACAATACCAAGACGCCTTGGGAACTGAACTCTTTTTTATATCAATTAGCCCGTGGTAAAATTGTTATATGTTAATTTCCTTAAAGTCACAGAACCTGTGGATGACAGTAAGTGATGGCTTACAATATATTGAAGTTATAGAGAGAAGAGTCAAATACATTAATTTTATAATACTTTAAACAGAGTCATTTATTTTGCTGACAACAGCTTTATACTGTTTGTTATAAGTTATAAAACAAACATCTTTCTGATATGTTTCTGCATTTGATATGAATTTGGTAAAAATGTAGAAATCATTTTTATAAAATATTCCATTTTATAGACTATATATTATATAAAAATGTTTAGAGATATATTACACACAAATTGATTAATTATATTCAGGAACATAGTTTCCAAATACAACAAGTTTATAAAAATAATTTTTTTAAAGATTTTATTTATTTATTTTTAGAGAGGGAAGGGAGGGAGATAGAGAGACAGAGACAAAGACAGAGAGAGAGAGACAGAGAGACATCAATGTGCAGTTGCTGGGGGTTCTGGCCTGCAACGCAGGAATGTACCCTGGCTGGGAATTGAACCTGGGACACTTTGGTTCGCAGCCCGTGCTCAATCCACTGAGCTATGCCAGCCAGGGCTTATAAAAATAATTTTTAAAAATTAGATTTATTTTCTTTTTGCAGACCCATAATAGAAGCTCAACATAATGGTTCAGTATTGTGGTAAAAATTATTTTATCCAATTTGTAAAAATATAATTCACAATTACATTTGTGAAAATGAGACTGTGATATGGTACCTATCAACTGAGTAAAATCAATCTATACCAAAATGAATTTATGGACAAGAAATTCTTTAGAATCATTATAGAAGAAATAAATTTGAGAAAATATATAAACCAAGATGATTAGCCCTTCTTTTTCTATGAGAATAAAAATCCTAAGAAAAATTCTCTACTCCAATGTGTGTGTATGTGCATGTGTGTTTGTATTTGTGTGCATAACCCTGAAAGTATTAAATCATCCTTGAGATGGAACCTTTTAAAAAATAGGTTCCAATAAACACACATTTCTGGTCATACTCACTTCCTTTTATTGAATCTGCATAACAATTTAAGAAGATTTTCATTTAAAAAATTAAAAAAGCATTTTGAAATACTCGATAGCCATATAAATAAGAGCATATTAAAATACAAAACAAAAACATGGTAAGGATTTTTTAAAACTTTATTTACTCAGGTAAATTTGGTGTAAAAGTTAACCATTAATTTAAGCCTCTGAAGGAACTTACGGCATGACTGACGGCACAAACCCTGAAAACAGCATCATGGAAGGATGACTGTATATTAAATGGAAAGGCTCTTGAAGGATACAGGAGATATGAATGAGTGTGTGTGTTTGTGTGTGTGTTAGAGAGAGAGGGAATGAATTGAATGAGCATATACTGTAGGTAGTTTATCACCTATAGTTCTATGTTACAAATATATTCAGACAGGAATTTGGTTTTTGAATGTAGCTTCTGCCATTCAACGCAATTCAGGATTTGCACTTAACTCCCCTTGAAATAATATTGAATAACTCTAGTTTCATTCCAATAAATATTGACATTCATATAAAATGGATTCACTAGTAAATTAATCATTATTCAATGTGGAGCATGTAGAGAACCATATTGATAAGATTATTTATGTCTACATTAACTGAATAGCATCTATAGCCTTTGTAGTTCCAGTTTTAGTAGCACCATTTCAACTACTTTGGTATTGGTCAAGCAGTTTTGTGTTTACATACAAATTCTATAAAAACATGCTAATTCTCTAAAGAGCAACTTCTACCTTATACATATATTTTAAAGAAATCTTGTAGTATCTTCAAGAAAAAAAATGTACACAAAATTAGCTGAATTCCAAAATTACACTGTTAAGACACTGCATGGAAAACAAAGTGATTCACCAGGTACAAGCCAGTGTTGTAAGCACGGAATGCCCAAACTACTCTATCAAACTCTAATTTTACCCTTCAGTTCTGAATTGAATTGCCCTCATTCTTGATTTCTGTATCATGTAAATGCTCTATTTGCCTATTTGTTATCTATCTATCTATCTATCTATCTATCTATCATCTATCTACCTATCTAATCATCTATCATCCATCATCTCTTTCCAGTTTGGAATGAATGCAGAGAGTCACCATGAATTATTGTTAGGAAAAAATGATAGATATTGGTTACATTTACTAAGGCTAGCCAACCAATCAAATCATATCCTGTTAGACTTGATAAATAGATACTACAGGCTTGCATTAATTCTTTGATTTCTGATGCTATATATAAACAAAACTGTGTAGCTCATCTAAGGACACAAAATGAAAAAATATGAAATAAATCACTACTCAAAAGATACACAGTTTACTAATTACCCAAGTGATGTACATTGGCATTATTCTTTATACCTGGCCATCCAGAGAAGTGCTTTATTCATTTAAAGTTCTGTTTTTAAATTGTTACATATGGTGTCCTTGACAGCAGAATCATTTCAGATCACTCTAGTTGAACTTCACATTGAACTGCTCAACTACAATCCAGCCATGGCAAAACTCAATTTTGCAAAGATCTGAAAGTGTTCCTTACTTTTATCATTACTTTGGAAAAGATTGTTCCTTAATGTCACTGAAATTAGTCTTAACAAATTGTCATTTACTTGATCTGGCTTTTTCTGGCCTTTAGTTGTGAGCTCCTAGTGTGTAACTAATTGATATCCTAACACACTGCCACATTATTTTTGTAAGATAAAACAATAATGATTATAAAAACAAGCAATAAGATCTTCTCTTTGTGTGTGTGGGGGGGGGAGAAGTAGCAGAATATTTTTGGAAAAATTCAACTTGACTCAAATATAAAACCTTGAAAAAATTATCACATTTGAACTTAACAGAAATTTTTAAACATTTTAATTATTATTATGTCAAGAATTGTTTCACCAGCTCAAGTATCTACTGTAATTGTCATTCAACTATGTTTTCAAACAGAATTTATTTAATACTATGCTTTCCCTTTAAAAATTCATTCTATTAAAAGCATCTTCAATCATTGCTCTGCATGGAAATACTAGTTCTACTGTTATGATTAAATTCACTGAACGTTCAGATTAGACGTCAATTTGATGTTTACTAGAACTAGCAACTAGGATTATTTCCAGGTGTTAGAGAGAAAACTTAGAATGCAAAAACCAAATAAATCAGGTAAGGGGAAAATAAATAAAGACATATACATATTGTGACCAAAGTGTTGGCTTGGGCTGCTGATGTCCATTGAACTCAGACAGCTTGCTGAAGGAGTATGGAGCAGCTGAGTTATAGTGTCTGAGAGCAGCCCTGCAGCTTATTGGCTGACCCAATCTGTGTTCAGGTCTCTTACACGCAAACCTATGGGCAATGTTATTAGAACGTAAAAACAAGGAATGCAGAGTGTTTCTCAGTAGACAAAAACACCTCAACATATTCAGGGAGGAAACTGAGAGTAGGAAAATACAGACTGTTTACTTGTAAGGTGACATCTAGAATGTCAGAAATTTAAGATTAGTGAATCTATATTATAGCTGTGCTTTCTTTTTTGGGACAGATGGGCAAATATGAAAAACTATGTTTATGATATTTAATTTATGGGATTTCTTAATAGAAAGATATATATATATTCCATAGTATGTAGTTCTTGCTATTCAGAGAAAGGCAAATGTAGGTTTATAGCTGTTTCTATGGAAAATAATATAATAATAAATAAGAACACAAGCATAAGTACACAAGCACCTGTGTTTTGTGTACTCACAACTGTAAACCTACTTTTACCTCATCCTTTAAAGAAGTAGGAAAGAAATCTTCTTTGTTTTCATCAATGCCATTTTCAGAATACAGATGATTGTAGTCAAATTGATAAATAGCTCAAAATAGAGACCACACGAAGCATTAAAGAGCCATCTTTGCAGATATGACACTTTAAATTATGGTGAGGCATCCTTCTGGGAACTTGGGAATATAGATCAGACAATAACTCATTAAGGATTTTGCATCTTAAACATAAAAAAATTAAAGCTGTGGAATTAATACCTCAAAATTTCCCAACTGAAAATTCAATGGGAAATCCCATGGACTACTTTCTTCTGTCTTCTTAGTTGCTTAGTACAACCAGTTCTTCCTTGCATTCTGTCTGTCTCCTGCTTTCCACTCATGTCACTGACTTACTTTAGGCCCTCGTCTTGTCCTGTTAGACTTTTGAAATCTTTCTACTAGTCATTCAACATCCAACCTTACAGCAAACAGCTACTACCTTCTATTCTGTCACCTGACTTGCTTTGAAAAATATTCTGTTTTAATGTCTATTGCTATATCAAAATAAAATTATCATGTAAGATATAATTGAATAGCTTTCCTTCTTTCTATTTAAGTCAAGATTTACAAAATGTAATGGTTTAGAATTCCCCAAATTGGAAAATTTGGGGTCTACATAGGGAAAAAGCACACATAATACTGTTTAATTACCCATCACCTCTAGCTAGTTTCTTTGCTGTTGTGTTCTCTTGAGAACTACATTCCTTGTATGTATCCTCTGGCAAAAAAAAAAAAAAAAATTGCTCTGAAATGAGGCTGATATCTTAATACCATATAACTTGGTGCCATTTTCAAAATTTTATATTTTGGTTTGTTTATTTATTTATTTATTTTATTTGGATATAATTGCTTTTTAATGGTTCATCTGGAAGATCAAACTGAGTTAATGGACAAGGCTTTTAGTTCCTGAGAGCTGGATGTGGAGGCATACAATGGGAAACAAGAAGGTGACTGCCACCAAATGCCTAGGAAGAAAACACCTGTAGATACTTCTCTATTTCATTCGGTCCCCCAAGATCACAATTTTTACCGTCTCTGAGCTAAACAGCTGAAGAAGCCGATTCTTCTATGTTATATTCAGTTTTAATATTTGTGACACCTTTTTCCAAATGGAACTAAATTTTTTATTTTAACCATTTCTTTCTGACTATAGATAGTCATGGAGAGAAAACGGCGTTTATTTGCTTAGCTCTAAATTACATACACTAATCCCCCTTCAAGAACGGTCCAAGACACTGGGGAGAAAGGAATTCCCAGACCCAGCTTTCATGTCATCCCCTTTATTCTCCAGCCCAAACTAAGTTTGTTGATATTCACACTTCTTGGTCTGCATGTCAGAAAAAAAAAAGAAGCTTATCTATCATTCCCTGAAGTAGACTATGGTTTATTTCTTGTGTATATCAATCTGGGCAACAAACCTATTATCAAAAAGTGATGAAATTTCTGTGCTTTCTGAATAACTGCTCTCACAAAGAAGTAAAAAAGGAGAAATCTCAATTAAGTAAATGTTAATCCTATAAAATATATTCTAATTGATATAGGTCCCCTATGTCTCCTGAATCACCTGAAAAAGTTGCCTTAGAAAAGAGCTAAATATTACAATGTTTTATTTATTTATATTTAAAATTTTTCTTCTTGTTCAAGTACAGTTATCTCCATTCCCTTCCCACCATTCCCCACCACCCAGCCATCCCTACCTCCCCCCCTCAATCCTACCCCATTTTGGCTCTGTCCATGTGTCCTTTATATTTGTATATTTTTCTTACTATGATTCAAAGATCATAAAAAATATTTTCTGAATTAAAAAAGGATAAATCTCCCTCTAAAAAGGCGATTCAAAGAAATCCCATTGTTCTTTTCTAATTGTTTTGATTATGCAGGAATGTGTGTGATGATTTCAGTGCATAATTTACTTCAACACATGACAGTGAAGGAGTCACAATGACTACCACACAGGAAAAGCCTTCAGAACTACATTATATAACTTCAGGAACAATAATAACTGCAACAATTATGTAAATTCTAACCATCTAATGCATATTTTGGTCTCATGTGATCCCACTATAATGTGAATGTCTGTGTGTGTACTTTGTAATGTATAAATTGTATTTATAACTCATTCATGTCCTTTATTTCCCTGGACTGTGTGCCTGCCCCACAGTGGCCATTCTATATGTGTTTGCTGAATGAAGGCAGGATCAATGCCTTACAGCTCTGTTACCACATAGGGACCAACCACTAAATTTTCCAAATGAAAGAGGTCCAGGTATAGCTTTTCTTTCATAGCAGCAATGGAGTAGGAATTTAGAAGATAACCCTCTCTGCAGCCAATGCATAGGAAATGCTCTTTGACATAGAGTGCATGGCAGCAGTTTTAAAGAAAATATAATAGGACAATACTGGGTAGGGCCTACACGAAAGAAGAGGTCATATGGATCAGTAGGCAGCCCAGATTATTGGACAAAGGACATAAAGTTTGAGAGGCACTTGAGATTTTCTCAATAGTATTGTGAAAAGAACACCAGACTTCATAGGACAACTTGGGTGTATAAGCAAGTTACTGAGTACAACAGGTAGATAGTCTCTCTGAGTCTCAGATTCTTAATAGATAATTTTTATAGTAGTGCATACCTTACAGAGTTATCATTATTTGGCACACGGGAGTGTTTAATATATTTTGGGAATAAATGCTTTGGCTTTAATCAACTAAATTTCACATTTTTCAAGCATACCAGCTTATTCAAAGTAAATCATTCTTCCATCTTTATTAAAAAGAATTATAAATTTCAGAAGAATTTAAAGAAAAATGTTTTTGAAAAATTACAAAATTATTAAACATGTACATGTAGACAACAAGTTTAAATTTACACAGAGGTTTTAAAATTGCTCCAAAAACTATAGTTGGAAAGACAACTGAACATACTTATATTGCAATCTAGGTTTTAGTCAAGTAGTAAGGGTATTCGTTATATCACTTAAGCAATCCTATTAAAGGTAAAGAACATGTTTGTATTCACTGTAGATAGTTCCTGATAATTCAACTCAAACATTTAAATGGGTTGTATTATAAAGAAAATAGTTTTGTGAGCCAGAACTATGTGATGATGATTAAGTGGAAGACATTTTGTCTCAATTTGCTGATCACTTTAAGAATACTTAGAAAAATTGCTAAAACATATTAGTAGTACATGGTTTTAGACTATAGAACAGCAGGAAAAAGAAAATATAAGTGATATGTATGTAATTTGAGCATTATGAAATAGTCAGTGGTAGTCAACTTCATAGAGCTGGGGCCTTAGTGGAAGGAGATATACTGTGTGCTTCGATCCCATACCGGCTAACCCTTGACAAAGACGCAATAAAAAAGAAAGAGTAGGAGATATGGTCTGGGTAATGAAAGAAGCTCACAAGACATCACAAATTTCATATGAATATTGATGAAATCCCAGATTATTTTATTTATTTGTTTCTATAATTATAGGGTTTTTTAAAGATAAATGTCAATCTAAGGTATAACTGGTAAAATATGGTATTCATTAAATGCTACTTTTAATATTTTCTCTACTACAAATTACTTGACTGATTTAGAGATTTTAAATATTTTTTTTAGTTTTCATTTAAAATGTTTTCAATTACAGTTTACATTTAGTATTATTTTGTGTTAGTTTCAGGTACACAGCATAGTGGTTAGACAGTCATATACTTTACAAAGTGTTCTCCTTGATATATCCAGTACCCAGCTGGTATCATACATAGTTACTGCAATATTACTGACTAGATTTCCCATGCATACCCATGACTATTTTGTAACTACCAATCAGTACCTTTCAATCCCTTCATTGTTTTCCACACTGTCCCCCAAAGCTCCTCCTTTCTGGCAACTATCAGTCTGTTCTCAGTGTCTATGAGTCTGTTTCTCTGTTCTTTGTTCATTTATGTTGTCCTTTAGATTCCATATACAAGTGCAATCATATGGTATTTGTCTTTTCTGACTGACTCATCTCAGTTAGCATAATATCCTCTGGGTCCATCCATGTTGTTATAAATGCTAATATTTTGGTCTTTTTTATGCCTGAGTAATATTCCATTGTTTATTTACCTCCATTTTTTTTACCCACTCATCTATTGATGGGCACTTGGGTTGCTTCCATAGCTTGGCTATTGTAAATAATGCTGCAATGAACACAGGGTTGCATATATTCTTTTGAATTAATGTTTTGGGTTTTTACAAATATATACCTAGAAGTAGAATTCTTGAGTCATAAGGCAGTTCTGTTTTTAATTTTTGGAGGAAACTCCATACTGTTTTCCATAGTGGCTGCACCAATCTGCATTTCCACCAACAGTGCATGAAGGTTCTTTTTCCTTCACATCTTCAAGGACACTTGTTGTTTGCTGATTTATTGATGGTAGCCATTCTCACAGGGATGAGGCATTATCTCATTGTGGCTTTTATTTGCATTTACTTCATGATTAGTGATGTTGATAATTTTATGATAAGTCTATTGGTCATCTGTATGTTCTCTTTGGAGAAATGTCTATTCAGGTCCTTTGGCCATTTTTAATTGGATTGTTGAGTTTTTTTCCTGGTGTTGAGTTTTGTAACCTCTTTTTAAATTTAAGATATTAACTACTTTTCAGATGTGTTGGTGAATATGTTCGCACATTCAGTGTTTTATCTTTTCATTTTGTTGATGATTTCCTTTCCTGTGCAAAACCTTTCAGTTTGATGCAGCACCATTTGTTTATTTTTTCTTTTGTTTCCTTTGCCCAAGGAGATACAACAGAAAAAAATTGTTATGAGAAATGTCCATGATTTTACTGCCTATGTTTTCTCCTAGGAGTATTATAGTTTTGAGTCTTATATTTAAGTCTTTAATTTTGTTTTTACTTTATACATGTATATGGTGAAAGTAATTGATCTAGTTTCATTTCTATGCATGTGTCTGTTCAATTTTCCCAACACCATTTATTGAATAGACTGTCTTTACCTCATTATATGTTCTCACTTCCTTTGTCAAATATTATTTGAAAAGGGAACTAAGAAAACAAACACACTTATAATTTTTATCAAAATACCTAGGAATAAATTTAACCAAGGAAGTAAATTATAATTGAATCAAAAATACCCAGGAATAAATTTAACCAAGGAAGTAAAAGTCCTGTACTCAGAAAATTATGACACTAAATAAAGAAATGGAAGAAAATGTAAATAAATGAAAGAAGTTAACATGTTCATGGATAGGAAAAATTAACATTGTTAACATATCCATGCTACCCAAAATGATCTATAGATTCAACACAATTCCTATTGAAATACCAAAAACATATTTCCATAGAACTGGAACAAGTAATTCAAAAATGTATATGGAACCAAATAACCACAGCACTCTTAAGAAAGAAGAACAAAGTTGGAGGAATCATGCTACCTGGTATCAAACTGTCCTGCAAGGCCATGTAATCAAAGCAGCATGGTACTAGCATAAAAACAGACATATAGGTCAATGGAACAGAAAAATGAACCCAGAAATAAAATGTTTTATTTTTAAATACTTTTGGTATTACATAAATGTACCAAGAACAGTACAAAAACTACCCTATACCCTTAACCCATATTTCCTAGATATTAACATCTTCCTTTTTTCCCTCTCTTCCTCCCTGCCTCCCTCTCTCTTCCTTCTTTTCTCCTTTCCTTTGGCACTCTCTCTTTCTCTCTCTCCCCCGCTATCAATTCTGGAGTCACACATTAAATTTAGTTTCCTATTTAATCTCCTTAATTTTGAATAATTTGTTGATAATTCTTTGTTTTTCTGTACTTTGACATTTTTTTACCAATATAGGTCAGTTATTGTGTAGAATGTCCCTCAACTAAGGTTTGTTTATTACTTATCATGATTATAGGAGGAGGGATCCCCAAAACCACAATTTATTTATTAAAAATGTTTATTATATGTTTAAACTTTAGTCACCTTCAAAGTACTCTCCATTTGATGCAACACACCTACCAAGACATTTTTTCCACTGCTCAAAACAGTTTTTGAACTCATCAATTTTGATGCCTTTTAGTGCTTCTGTTATTTTTGTTTCACCTTTTCCACATCAGCAAAACGTTTCCCTTTAAGGAACTTCTTCATTCAGGGAAACCAAAAAAGCCATGCAGGGTGAGACCAAGAGAATAGAAAGGGTGGGGCATGGGGATCATGCTGGTTTTGCTCAAAAGCTGCTGAACACTAAGCACGGTGTGGGCAGGTGCACTTGTAAATCACCCCTCATGAAATAGGCAGATGCATTCAAAGAGCCTTAAAAATATTCACTGAATTTGAATGCAGACTCTCTCAACAATGCCAGCTGGTACACTGATACAGATGGGTTCCTAGAACACTCAACTTGGGGGTGGGGAGCCTGTACTACAGGAGACCCGCTCTCCAGAAGATAATTCCATTTTGGGGGTCCCCCTCATATTTCCTTAGGTTAAGAATTTTCAGCAGAAAGGTAATAGAAATAATATTGCACCCATCTCAGTGCATCATATTAGATGGCACCCAAAGTTGAGTTGTTCCACTTAGTTAAGGTGGTAATTTTCCAGATTTCTCTGCTATTAAGTTACTATGTTTTTTGTGTTAATAAATATAAAGTAGACAGATAATGCTGAGACTCTCTAAATGTCCTGTTTTTCATCATGCTTTCTTCGACTAATTTTACCATCTGTTCATGATTCTTATATGAAGCAAATATTAATTTCATCATTTATTTTATTATTAGTTGAAATTGGCAGATTTCCCTTATCCCCAGTTTGCATTCATTATTAATTCATTTATTCATTCACTCATTCATTCATTTATATTGTTATGAACTCATGGGTTCTTATTCATTCTAGGGGTCATAATCTTTTATTACCCATTAATTTGATGCTTAAGTTGTCCCATATTTGTCCAGTAATAGTCTCTCCAAGCTGCCGCCTATGTCAATTTGATATGTCCTCATCGTCTTTCAGCACATCCTTACTTCCCTTTGACACAATAAAAAACAGCATTTTTGTGAGAAGCTTATAACTAGTTGTATGATCTTGGCCTTCACCCTGGTTAAAATGTTTAAATAGTGTTTTCATGTATAAAAGAATTTAAAATTTCTGAGTAATTATAAAATTAATTACATTTACAAAGTAATTTAATAAAAGTAAATTAATTAAGGTTAAAATAATTTATAATAATTGCAAAAATAATTATCACAAAAAGCAAAAATGAAGCTTATTTCTGAATTTTGGAGTGTAAGATATCTCATTGGTGAAAAAGTGGCCTACAATGCTCTAAAACACTCATCTGGAACAACACTAAATCATCTCACAAACCCCACATACCCAAACACCAACATGCCACTATTCACACACAAACACACACGATCACACCAACAAACACAGACAACCAACAACAAAACTATAACTCCGCCTAGCTAAAAATATTTTTAGTGACAATGTTTTTGAAAGATGGAAAAAGCATGGCTATATGAGTAACCTAGATGGTGCCAGTAGACTAAAATAAAGTCAGTGAGGAGAGCAAGGGAGCAAATTCTTCTTTGAAGGCTTCAGCTGTGCTCTGGACATTGCAAAAGACAGGAAAGACATACATGAAGTGACTTAGCACCCAATCCTTTGGCTACCACCATATGAGCTCTTCTCACGTTGCATTGTTACTTGGGCATTGGTCTATCTTCCTAAATAAAGAGAAAACATTTTTGTGTTTTTCACACTTAATTACCATTGAATAATATTCCATATAAAATTTAATAAATAGGTAACAAATTAATGAATTTCCTATCTGGGCTTCTGCTGGTCAACTCCTTCTTAGTCTTCAAGGCTCAGTTCAAATGTTGTTGGGAAAACCTGGAACACAGTTAGTCCACCTTCCTTTAAATGCTCAGCTTACTCTGGACATTCTTTGGGAGGGATGTACCAGCACTGACCTGTAATTACTTATTTGACCTTATTTCCAGATGGAGCACAGTGCCACACATATAGCCAGTGTACAGTAAATGCTTATGGAGTTAAAGGTGGCTATTTTTACATACCTTTGATTCCAGCAGCCTAAATACAGATATAGTTCGACTATTCTGTGTTTACATATACCAGAAAAATCTGGCACCATTCATGACATTATTTAGACAATTACTAAGGAGAAACTAAACCCCCACAAGATGGACCCAGTAAAGGTAATGTTTACTTTATCTAATATAATCATCCATGATTATGGGTACAATAGTTAAATGCAAAGGTGAAAACAAGAGTCGTGTAAGCGTTCCAGAACAAACAGTCTAAGAACATGTAGATTGAGAAGTCTCAGGTTAGAAGTAGTGAGAGCTACAATATAAAGAAAATTACACTAAGCTACTTCCTAATAATCAGATCTCAAATAACACTGGGATGATAATTCAAATTTCTGACTCCCTCAAAATTTAAATTAGAAAGATATATTTTTTAAATGCAACTTTTCCTAGGAAGGTTCAATTAGTGGTTCTTAAAAGAAAAGCTTGTGAACCCTAGATTAGGGCCATATGGTGTGCATTATGGAGCAGCTGCTGGTGTGCAGAAAGGCATTAGAACTGGGAGCCGGAATATCCTGAGGCAAATCACTAATTCAGCTACCAGTGTAGCAGCACCAGCAGTTAGCCTCGGGTCTTCTTATTTACTCATGCAAAAGGAATGTATGATAGATAAGTCTTAATTAGGTGTTAACAATAAATCCACCTAATAATGAAAATTGGAATTTTTTCTTTTTTTTTTTTTTTTTGCTTTTGGGTTTTACTTAAACCTATGTAACATGGTGTGATTGGTCCCCTGCAATCCATAGGAAGTATTGCCTTAAGCCCCAAATCTTTTGCTGTGTTAACCAGTGAAGGTTCACCAAGGAGGAAATTATTCATGTAACTTGGCCTTCAGTTAGAGGAATTGTTCTGAAGTTTTCCTAGCCCAGCAATTCCTGCAGTAGCTAATAGGGCTCTTCAGTGCCAAGGGTCACAGAATGCTGTTCTCGAGTGAAGAAAATACTGAAACAAGTACAAGGTCAATTTAGAAGAAGCAGTGATCTGAATCACCCCCCACAGGGTGCCCTCACATTAAGCTTGGGATTGTAATTGAAAATAAATCTTTCATGTCTGGGTGACAAGTCTGAGGTCCTGTCCTGGGCACAGTTTTCACTAAGCACTATATTTTCCAGCCTGAAGTCATTGTCTTTTTCAGCTGATTTGACCTGCAACGCCACAGTAGGGTGTTGGCTGCCAAGTGATTAACTATTCAAGAAAAAGGTGGAACGAATCTTTGTATTAATATATATGAAGTCAAATGAGAAAGAATTGGAGAATTGAAGGCACAGAGACTGATGTTACAAGCCGTGCAATGAGGCATACTCCCCCAGATCCAGCAGCAAAATCAAACCCCATAAGGAAGGGTGACATTTGGCAGAGGTGGTACAAGACACAGCTGCCATGGGTTGAAGTGACGGTTTGAATCCCAGTACTTAATGTATAAAGAGTTAGTCCTTTTTCAGACTAAAGTGAGCATCCTGTTATCATGCCACTGAGTAAAAGGCATACAAATGCAGAATTCTTTTTTTGTTTGTTTGTTTTATATTGAGGATTGGAGGGGAGCTATGTTGAAGAGAAGGCATAATTTTTAAATTTTAATTTGCTAACTTAACAGAGTACTTTACATCAATTTGTAGCTACTAGAAACCTCTATAGCCTATCTTCCTTCTGTTAGAAATGACCCTCTTTCTCTTAGAAAACCATATATTATGAATACGTTAATACACCTTTGAATGAAAATAGTTCATTAAATCAGCATTTGTTGGGTACCCACTCTTTGCCTAGAACTATACTAGTTACTCAATACACAAATTTAATAAGATGTGACCCTGTTCTTCAGAAAGTTAGGTTTTGCTTAAATGTTTCTTGGATACATTCCTCGACTTCCTGTAATCTCACCATGAAGAAAGTATATGAAAAAGAGATTTTGGATTCCACCTGCTGAGTCAATATCTGGGAGGGGCCTAGCATCTCTGGGGGTAGAATCTGCACTTTTTGCCAGCTCCCAGGTGTTTTTGATATACACTAACATTTGAGAACTCTGATATCTTAAAGATAAAACATGTAAGAAATTCTTAAAAAATGTTATGACTGAAAACAATTTCAGTAGCTGGAGCAATCACATAATCATACAGGTGAGAAAACTGGGGATCAGAGAGTGCATATAAACTGCCTTGATGTCAGAGTTGGCCAGGACCTATTTTCCTGTCTTCTAAACCCCATGCTTGTAAAGGGTGAGAAGCAGGTTGTGGATTTTTTTTTTTACTCAAACAATTTACTACATGTTCTATGCCCCCTCTTTTGTTCTCTACTAATCAACTGTTTCTGTGTAACAGTGTTTTGTGTTATAGGCTAAAATGACAAAAATTTGGAGTATGAAAATACCCTATTGACCTCTTCTCCACTTTTAATTGTTCTAGAAAAGCAGGGGTGTTTTCCTGTGGGGAAAAATCGGTTGTTCCACAACAAACAACAAGAATAAAAGGAATGCACAAGGCCTGTTATATAGACTTGAATTTTTCTTGCAGTTAAAAATAACAATTTTACCTACAAATTACCCCATATTCCAATGGAAAGGAAAAGTTGGATTTTAAAAGGTAGGACAATAAAATCCTTAATCTTACCTTTATGGTTCTATCTACCTTGGGGAAAAGTGTTCTCATATAACCTAATTTTATCATTCTCTTTGCAAGAAAATTATTTTCAGAGCTGAAATATCTATGTAGCGTGAACCAGTTTCCTTTTATTCTGTGCTCACAGAAGATGGAAAACATCTGTCAGGTTCTTTTGGCAAGACATTCAAGGAAAATCTTTACTCTTCAGGCAAAATTATCTCATTCTCTTTTGTCTACATTGTATGGAACTATTCTCTAACTCACATAAATGAATAAGTACATAATACAGATGAATATTTGTTGATCTGAGCCAAGTTGTAGTAATTTAACTTGCAATTTATTTGAATAATGTTAATGATAACAAAGTCAATATTATAAATTCTACAGAAAATGATTTGCTCTTTAGGTTTTTCACCTGTTGCCTATGTCAAGAGAAATACTGTGCAGTGTGCTAAGAAGTTTTTGAGCCCACCGAAGGGGAAGACGCACTGGTATGTTGCATCTGACCATGTTCACCCACGTGCCATAGGGTGGCCCACAAACAGGGCCCCCTCCTGGTGAAAAAATTGCCATGGCACAAAGGAGTCAGCCTGCAGGGAACGCCTCTTCCTAACTTACACAAAGGTGCCTTATGAGTCGGTGGCAGCTGGCTCAAGAGGTCCACTATAAGCTCTGCCAAGTGTTCAGCATTGTTTGCATGCAAACAGGCCTAGACTCTTCCTGTAGGTCTTGAGAAGGCCATTCCACCAATCTTGTGAAGAAAACAAGAATACCGCCAGTAAATTCTACACTGCAAATTGGTCCAATGTTAAATTAACAATATTTGAAAAGTTTTCATTTCTTAGTGACCATGTCTTTGAATATCTGAGTTGTAAAAATGGCAGTTTCCTACTTTCTAAATAGTTTCCTTATGCTTTTTATTATTATAGTTGATTGATATTGCTATCATCTTTATCACTGAAGATGAAGAATTAACTCCACCAAAGCACATGAGGTGGGGTGGGCTGACTCATAAAAGTGGGCCGCACCAGCTATCTGTGCAAGCCTGGCAATAAAGCAGCCCTTGATTCCCCAGTACTCTGAGCTGATACAGTTATACCGGGCTCAGTGGTAAAACAAACAAACAAGCAAACAAAACAGCCCTTTCCTTGTTAAAAGCAGCATGCCAGATTCTGCCCAGGGAAACCTTGCTCAAAGGAACAAGTGTAGCTCCGAAGGTAGAAGAGGTAATCAATATTTGATTATCTATATATCCTAGGTCAGAGCTGCTTTTTCTCCCCGAGCTGGGCCATAGTTCATCTTAAATTATTTATGATCAGAAGAAAGAATGTTAACTTCTCAAACCCAGCTTCCAGGCTCAGCACCACCCGCTCTACTCTATGACCTCCTCTCCCTCTCCTCTCCTCAGGCTCTTTGATTCAGCCAGGGCAGGCGTCTACTCCCTCCCTTTCTGAAGTCTTCCTCCAGGTTCTCAGCCGTGTCAGTGTTCCTCAATGTGTGTTTCCTTTGCCATCTTAAAGTTTCTTTGCAACAGATCCCCACTCCACAAGCAATCATTTTTTTTTATTTTATAACCACTTTCCCTGAAATAAACGACTTAATTCAAATAAAATAAACAAATGCAAATAAAAAACAATTACATATATATTTGGTCTTTCCAGAATATGAACTAATTACATGATTTTAGTAATGCCAATTCTATTATATAGCAATTAATAATGCTGATTAGTCCTATGTAATATAACTAGAAATTGTTAAGAAGCTTACTTTATACTAAGCACTTGGTTAAGTTTTTTGCATAAAATGTTTCATTCTGTCTATATAATAACCTTGAATAATAGATAAGAGTTTGGGGTTATCTAGTGAGTCAATAGTCAGACTTAAAAGCTTTGTCCTGAAAAAAGTATGTACTTAATATTTTAATAATGAAGTATGTCTTTATCCATGATCTTCTTTAAAGCAAAATATTCATCTACTGTAGCAACTTAAAATAATTTTTTTCTGGGCTTTTAAGCATCTCTCTTCTGAGCACTTAACTTTTTTCTCCTTTAACAAATCAACCAGCCTACATAACTTCTTTCTTTTCCTTGATAATATAATCTTCTCCTTTCCATAGGTCACACACTGGAACAAATGTATGATCCATTTGTGACAATGAAACACAGCAGCCTCTTTCTTATAATACAAAGGCACAATCAGAGAGGAGAAAAATAACAAAGCAAAAAAAGGAAAGTGGAAGAAAACTCCTCTGGCTTTAAACATCACTCAATAGAAAATTTGTCTTTCATCAAAAGTATTTCTAGGCTAATGACTTGTGGTTTCTTCAGCCTTCATTTAAGCAGAATAGGACTCACTTTTCATAAAGTAGGTAAGTGGATAAAGTACTCATTCAATTCTACATTAATTTTAAAGAGAATGAGAACTGCCTTCACTTGATATGAGCATTCCTCTAAAGAAACCTGGCTGTCAGGTAAAGCTCCTGGGGATAGAACTGTCATTTTATTTCAAGAAAGGGCCATATTCACAGCCATGAAACTTAAACAGACTGGCATTGGACCTTTGCCCTGACTTCTCTATTCCTTTATATCTTGCCTCAATTATGTGGTTCTAAGAAGTGGGTAAAAACTCCCTTAATTATATTCAGAACATATCTTGCAGTTCAATTCAAAGTCGTATTGATGGGACCATGTGACAGGAACCAAGGTTAGAGAAGCATGGACAGAAGCAACACAGGAATTTGAGCTATCACATGAAATGCAGTAAAAGAAGTGCTGAAAAAAGTATGTACTTAATATTTTAATAATGAATAGTAAATGAAGCGGCAACATGATGTGCAAGGTGGAGGAGAAAGACTATCTACAATAGGTAGGTTTTTCACCTCTAGAAAATAGGACTTCAGGTGTGCAGCATTTTATTCAGAATTGAAAGCTATATGTAAGAGACAAATATGTGGGCCCTGATGTACTTATATTATTCTCTTTAGATTTCCTTGCAATGTTCATCTGAAACTTTTAATTGTATGAAGGGCTATCACAAGCCTCCTGTACACAGAGAAGCCACAGAGTACGGCTCAACAGAAGGTAGGATAATAACATTATGGAGGTGATATAAAAAGCTCTAATATAAAGATTGTAAATTGGATATAGTGCGCATTTTTATTCTAACCTCCCACACTGTAATCTGACATACAAACTTTATATTAGAGTTCTCTATTATGCGATACATCCCTAGAATACTTCCTAACAAATAGTACACTCAATAAATGTTTGCTGAAATGGTGACTATACATTTTTATTATGGATAGTCTGTATAAATAGTTATGCTCATGAATGAATCTTTTCCATGTTAGACTATAAACATTTGAAGGAGCTTGAGGGGGGGATAAAAGGAATTCACCTTTGTGTCCCCTGACAGCCTTCCGCACATAGTTCACTAGAGGTACAAATTTATAGAATAAAAAAATGGTAGATAAATTTAAGTATCATTTTCCTAAACCAAAATGGGGACTCGGCTCTGCTGCCCCTTCTGTATATCCCTCACTTGCTAATGATCAAGCTGAGCTCTGCTTGCAAATCCGAAGGTGTAGCTAGAAGCCTGGTGCCTACAATTCCAAGCTGAACTGATTGTGCAGCAAGGCACAGCATACACTAGCACAGCCAATATGAGTGCATTAGTCAGGCCTGGTCTGCTTATTCCTTATGTACAGTCACAAGCTAAAAGCATGTCCTGTGGATTATTTTTCCTCAAGAATCTGCAATTTACACACATCACACATCTGCAAATTTTCAGGCAGATTCACAGACACTCCCAGTCTTTATTCAGATAAAATCACATATTGGAGCAAAGCAGAAGAGTAGCCCTCACTGTGAAGGCTGAAATGTCTAGCCTTTCACAGCCAGGGAGGTTTCCGGCTGAGATGGCTGTGAGCGCCTTCCTGAGATAGCTGTAATGGACTGTTGGCTTAGGTTCTCTATCTCATCTCCAAGCTGGGCTGCTTGATCGGTGAATGATGAATGAAAGTAGGTTTAGCTGACAGCTGTCCACTACCAAGGGGCTATAGATAACTGTAAGTAAAGTTAAAGATTGAAGAGTCTCCTTGGCTGCACTGATAAAATCATTCAGATGAGAAGTCTGAATAAGAGGTAGAGTTGTAAGACTGAGTCAGGACAAGACAGACTTGTCACTAGGCCTTCCCTAAGGATTTTGAGAGACAGATTCTTAACAGAGAAATGGAGGTTGGCTTTTCTCTCAAAGACATAAAACATACCTTCTGCCAGTTATGGATGGAGAACCAGTGTTAAGAAGCAGCTCACTGAGTGGTGAGCCTATAGAGGTCAAAGTTTATTGTTACAGTTTCTAAGTGATATGTATCCCTAGGGCTTGACGCATAATAGACAATAAGTATTCATGGATTTGAACAGAAAATGGACACAGTTCTATCAGGACTAAAAAATCACCTTTGATTTTAGTCTCCAGTTGCCAAAAAACCCCCAATGATGACTTGTAAATTTTACTGGCATTATAAAGAAGCATGCATAACTTTCTTAATACATGATTGATTTACAGTACTTTAGATAATGCTTAAGATGTATCGGTCTTCAGATTTGGAAATGCTACAATTATATAGACTCTTGTGCTGTCGGTTCTTAAGAATTAGTCTGTCTGAGTGTCTACACGGCCCACAACATAACAAGGTTAGGGATCAATGGGCATTTCAGTTGGAATAGCTCAATACACGAATCACTGTCTCATAGTAGACGAACTGCGCTGCCTTCAGTTCCTACTGATCGCACCCATCAGTGTGGCCATCTGCTGATTTATCAAGCGCTATTCTTTCTCTCACTGTAAAGGGCTTAACCACCCATTTATTCATGAATGTATTTCCTCTATGATCCAGAAAATGACCTTATTAAAAATGGAATTAGGCTCATCCCAGTCAGTTTTTTTCTAAAGAATAATAGTCCTGCCTATTCTTTCCACAAAATTTTATCTGTGTGTGGAAAGCTAGTTTTGCAATAATAATCAGTTGGATTTTGAGATAAGATCATATATAGAACAACCAATATACTGAAAGGTCAATGATTTCATTTCACTAAACTTGACTCACAAAGTAGATAAGAATATGGTAGGAATCTTGCCATTTCTGCATTTTTTTTAAAGATCTGTCTGTTTTCATCTAGACTCAGCAGGAATCCAATGTTATCTTGGGCCAGTACTACCATCCTCCTTCCTCAGACACTTATTTGGAAACTAGTTAAATAATTTGATGAATGCTTATTGAAGTATAAGAGTCACTTAGTGTGCATCCCTCAGCTAACACTTAATAGACACTCAATAAATATAAATAAACTTGAACTGAAAATGGGCATAATTCTGTCAAGGACAGAGATTCACCTTTGATGTTAGTCTTCAAGTTATGCAAGTTAGGATGCCCATTACGTAGCATTTTAACATCTTCATGTAATAGGAGACTTTTGGAGACAACATTCAGAACGGGTTATAAGTCTTAAGAATGTGAAAAGTATTTGGGCAGAATATATGATCAAAACACAAATTGATCAACTTGTTTATATAGAGAAATTATAAAACTTACATTTAGAAGACACCTAAAGGTATAACTCTTGATACTGTTAATATTTTTTCATACCATTGAGAATTGGAAAGCAACTTCATCATCACTTTTAGTCTTTGTATAGTACACTGTATCTATATCTATTCAGTAACTGTAATGGGAGACCAGATTGATTCTCTTCATGGTTTTTAATTCCAGGTCAAAGCTAGTAAACCAAGAATATTTTTTCCACACAATAACTAGTTAGGAAAAAAATAGAAACTATATGTTAAAATCAGCTACCAATTAATACTCAGTGGCTATTGGCAATATGTTCTTTCAACAGTTTTTAGAATTGGTGGAATGCAGTCCTTAGTATCAAGCTCATTCATGTTGACCTTCCCCGAATTCTAGACGGAAAGCTTACTTAAGTCATGTTTTATATATTAAACAACAACTATGTAAGAGAATTAGTTTAAAAATAATAGAGGCAGTTGCCTTTTGAATTAAAAATTACAGAGACGCTAAATGCCACCTTGAAAAAAAATGAGTGCTATTAATCTACTCTTTCCAAATGGAATCTGGGGAGATTAAGCTACTGCTGGCTGCACATCTGTTACAAAAAACAGCTGCATCAGAGGATATAGATTAAATAGAAATAGATGGTGCAGATGCTTTCTGGCTCTAGAATATCCTTATAAAACACCTGGCCATACACAGTCTCCCTCTAATTTTCTAGCAACAATTTAAATAAATACAAGATGTCAGACAATAGTCCCAGTTCGGGGGGAAAAAGGCTTCAATTCTACCTAAGTTAATTGAGGCTAGAATCATTCCTGCGACATCTATGGCAATTTCACATCGGTGCACTTCAATTAAGGAATAATAAGAGTGCAAAGTAATTTATACTCATAGATTAGATGTCTTCTGTGAAAAATTACCGATTAACTCAAAGGCGGCCTCTGGAGTGCTCACCAAGCATTTTAATGGTGGTCTCTCTGTCAACTCTTGTCCTATTATCTGGTCAGAAATGAACAACAACCTAAATTTGCCTTTTAAAACACTCAATCTACCTGTTTTACACATCTATGACTTCCTGTTTTAAAATTTCTCAAACCACAACTGTTTTGAAGTAATAATCAATTTTAATCATCTCTGATTTTTTTACTATTTTACCTATACTTTTAAAAATTTTAATTATTGTAGTTTTACTTACCATTAAAGTGGATTTTCTTTAATAATGTAAGAATAAAAAGGCATTGTTTCTGATAACATTGTTATTCAAATGTTCTGCATTATATTTCCACCTCAATGAGCATACACAACTACTCTCAACAATGAGAAAATGTAGTGTTTGTAGTAAGGAGAGACCAGACTCTTAATTGCTGTTTTCTCGAAACTAAAATTTTGTCTTAATAGATGGTAATACTATGGAGAAAATTTTGTGCATAATATTTGACCTTGTAAAACTCTTTACAAATTAAGCAGGAGGATTATCACTTGATTATCTGTTCTCAAATCAATACTTTCTTCAAGTATCTAAATACATGGCTAAGACACATTAAATTAAAGTAAAAATACTAAAAAATAGCTTTATTGAAACCACTACTTTCCTTTTCTTCTTTGGGTATTATTTGAAGGAAAAAAAATCCTGAAACTTAAAGAAAACCAACATTTATTTTATTAAGGGAGAAAATGCTCTACATTCAGTTATTAGTAATTTATTCTTAGGAAAAAGAAATACCAAAATCAAACACATGTGGCAAGTTCACATCTTTCTTTTTCCTGTGATGATGGAAATGTCAGAAAGTTTGGACCTAAGAAAGCTAGGAAATCTGGGTCTCACAGTGGGTTCTGCTGCTTACTGTTGGTGTGAATTTTGAATGAACATTTTGACTTCTATGAAAGTGTTCTCTGAAAAATGAGGCAATACCTCAATAAGCTGAGGCATAAATGTATTAACGTGTTCATTTTACATAATAGGGGCAACTGTCATGAAAAAGAGATAAAGAGGGAAATTTTAAAGACATTTCAAAAAAGAAAATGTCTACAATCGTGAGCTAGCTAATGTAATATCAGGTAAAAATTTATGAGCTTACAATAATTAAAATGTGGTTCTGTGTTTGGTTTAGAAGTCTTGTTTTGTGTCATCAGCTTATTTATGTTGCTAACGCTATTTATTTAAACCTGTAATTACCATAGTAACTAAGTCTCCAGGCTGCCCACCCACAAACCTGAACTGCCATATTAAGTCATTCTGTGAGCTCTAGATCCGAGTAGATGAGATATGTTTGAAAGAAGGAATTTAAATATGATCTTCTTCCTTGAAGCAAAAGGTTATCAAAGCAGAAAAAGAAGAAAAACAAATGAGACCACCAACTCAAAATGGATAAAGCACTTAAATTTAAGTCATGAAGCCATAGAAATCCTACAAGAAAACATAGGCAGTAAAATTTCAGACTTCTCTTACATCGACAATTTGCTGATATGTCTCCTAAGGCAAGTGAAACAAAGGAAAATAAATAAATAAATAAATAGTATTACCTCAAACTAAAAATGCCCCGCACATCAAAAGAAACCATTAACAAAATGAAAAGGGAACCATTGTATGGGAAAACATATTCATTAATGATACATCTGATAAAGAGTTAATCTCCAAAATATAAAAATAATTTATACAGTTCAACACCAGGACGACAAATAATCCAATTAAAAAATAGGCAAAGAACCTGAATACACATCTCTCCAAATAGGACATATAGATGGCCAATAGACACATTTAAAAATCCTCAGTATTACTAATCCCCAGAGAAGTGCAAACTGAAACCACAATGACATATCACCTCACACCTGCCAGAATGGATCTGATCAGTAAATCAACAAGCAGCAAGTACTGAGGAGGATATGGAGAAAAAAGAACCCTACTGCACTGTTGGTGAAAATACAGATTGGTGCAGCCACTGTGGAAACAGTATAGGGTTTCCTCAAAAATTATAAATGGAACTGCTTTTTGACCCAGCACTCTTGTTCATGGGAATATATCCTAACAATCCTGAAACACCAATTTGAAAGAATATGTGAACCCCTGTGTTAACATAGGCATTGTTACAATAGTCAAGATCTAGAAACAGCCCAAGTGCCCATCAGTAGATGAGTGAATAAAAAAGCCATGGTACATTTACATAATGGAATACTATGCAGCTATATAATAGAAAGAACTCTTATCCTTTACAATAGCATGGATGGACCTGGAGATTATTATGCTAACGGAAATAAGCCAGTCAGAGAAAGACAAATACCATATGATTTCACTCATATGTGGACTCTAATGAACAAAATAAACTGATGAACAAAATACAAACAGGGGCAGGAATACATGGGACAGGCAGACCAACAGCTGTCACACTGTATGTGGAGGGGGAGACTGAATGAAAGAAAGTGAAGGGATTAATCAAAGAACATATATGCACAACCCACAGACACAGACAACAGTGTGGTGATGGCCAGAGGGAAGGGGGGTGGGCTTGGTGGAGGTGGGCAAAGGGAGAACAAATAACAATGTCTGTAATAGTGTCAACAATAAAAATAAAGTTAAAAGAAGAAATGTCTGCAATTAACATTTAAATATATCAGTGACCTGGGCCTATATAGTTATTCCACTCAGCTTTGCAAGTTTTGGAATTAAAAATGGTATGTAATCAAAAAACCCCAACATACCCTCTCTCAATTTTCCTTCCAATAATGAAAGAGACATAGAGAAATAAAAGGGGTGAAGTGATAGTGAAAACCAAGGCTGGGAGTTCAAATTATAGTAAGCATCTTGGAGGACTGGGAAAGGTTATAAAGTTGATCAAGGTGGATTTTATTCATTTATCACCAAAGTTCAATTGTCATACATGAAGCAGTCTAAGTAATTTAAAAATGTTGACTCATTCCATCTTGATTAACCAGTGTTAATACCTTCAGCTCAAAATCATGCAGCTGGTAATAAACTGAGCCTGGATTTCAACCCAGATGCTCCCTCTGACTCCAAAGTCCACTCTCAAAACCAGTATCCTTGGCTGCCATGAGAAACTAGATTAAGGACATGAAACAGCTGCTGTGCTCTGTTAGCACACACCCAAACTGACAAAAAAAGAAAAAAAGGTGGGTGGGTTCATCGGTTTCTTACCTGTCTCCCCTAAACACTGTAAGATCCTTGAGAACAAGAACCATGTTGATTTTGTTCATTTATGTATGGTAAGTACCAGGGACGTGTTAATTTTTTTCTGTATTGGTAAATAAGCCTGAACAACGGCTAGGAAACTATATCTAAGTGTACTGGCTCAGAAGTCCAAGGTCAACACATGGTCGGGCATCCACTTCCATACTGTGTGAAAACTGCTTTTTAAAGTTTAATCATCTTTTTTAATGGTAAAAGCAGTATTATAAAGAAAACTTGAAAAGAGAAAACAAAAATTAAAATATAAAATAGAGAAAATACTAAGTTCACGTTAGAAAGAGAGAAAAATAGTGACTTAAGTTACAGACTAAGGCTTTTAAAAAGATGTAGAGTTATGTTCAAAGTTCCTAGTAATTAAAGTGATTATAATAAGACCTCATGTCTGCTTTTCCAGGAATGGAATAAAGAAGAAAAATTGTGTAGTGTTCAAAGTAGTGTGCAACTCTTGAAACCGTGTTTTGTCATTGTTAGCAAGTGTTAGCCTAGGACAGCACCTGCTATTTTAAGCAGTCATCAAATAAGTTGAGATAGGCTATCTCAGTTGTAAAATGGACGATGTGGCACAAAGAACACATTTTTGAAATAGTGGGGATGGATGTGTGGAAGCAGAGGAGAAACAGCTAAGGAAAAATGTAGAGCCCAGTGTCTCTCCTGGGTGTAGAATTCCCCTCATAAGTTGCAATTCACTGAATTCCTGAATTGGGGGCAAACACAGTATGGAAAGAACCATAAATCTTTTTATATGTACCATGTGCTTAAATCCTCACTGTAGTTTCAGGATGAATGCAGGTATGATATATATTCTGAGCTCTTGAATATCTGAGAGTAGAGATTTTTTGTGTGTGTAATGTCTTTGAGTTACAACGTTTTTGCCTAAAACTCCATGATCATAGATTTGTCCTCTTCTGCAATGAAGTTGCAGCAAGGACAAGGGCCAGGCTGATTTTTGTTCCTTTCGCTTTTTTCTTAATATTCTATCAGTTGGTTGTTTTCTTGTTTTCTTTATGGACTTTTTTGAGAAAAGGGAATCTGGATAATGCATGCATCTTTCATTGTTTCTAATTCAAGGTGTCTCTTTTTCATCTTTGCTTATAAGAAGGAATTCTCTTTTAATTTGGTTAATCTGGCCATTTTATAGACTCCAGGAAATTCTTCTGTAATATATTCTATTATTCTTCTATTCCAATTTTTATATCTTTTTAAGAAAATTCTATTATCCTAAAGTTAGTTTTCCATATTTTAAATATCATACCTATTATTTTATCTCTCCTCATTTCAATTCTATGTTCTTTCTTTTAAATATTATGAGTAAGCTTTTGAAGAATGACCTCCACATCAATGAATCAGTTTTCTATGGTACTGAATTTACTCTTTAATAACATCAATCATTGTAGATTTAAAATCTGCTGTTACTATTTAATTTTCTTGATATGCTGCCTTATCTCACCACCCATTTTTTAATATCAGCCTTATGTCTTTTATTTCCATCTATTTTCTCCAAATTGATTTATACCTCTGTTTCAGAGGTAATGCATTATAAATTCTAGGAAAAATGTCAAATTTCTAAAATGATATTCTGGTTTCTATATAATTTTCAGAGGCCAGCTTTTCTTTGAGTAAGGTGATAATTCTCTCTTGCTTGATAATATTTTTAATTAGAAAACTATTTTTTAAAGTTTTTATTTTTTTCCTTAAGCATAATATCCAGACCTAGAGTTTGCCAAATTATGAGTTTTGACTTGTCCTTAGTCCTAGTTAGTCAACTTTTCATTGTCAAAAACCCATCTTAGATCTGAGTCTGGATGATTTGTTGATATACGTTCTTAACCCAGTTTTTAGCACCTACAATTTTACAGACTTTTCAACATGCTAAAACACAAAGCAAAATAATAGGGAATTATTCAAGAGGACTCAAGCAAAAAGAGCAACAATAATAAAATGAATTTATCAGGTCATATAATGAAATAACAAAAAGTAATTGGTATTAACCATGGCTGAATCCAGTGGTTTAACCCCTATCATCAGGGCCCTTTCTTGAATGAGTTCTAGATACTAGAGGCCAGGAGAACATTGGTACAATACAAACATACTAGATGCAAATATATTAAGTTTTCATATGTAAGTGGCACACCAATCTGCTGTTTAGCTGTAGGTATAAAATAGGTATCTAAACAGCTCCTGGGTAAGTATTTAATAACCAAAGTTGAAACATTCTGCCCATCCTGTTGAGTAGGTAGTAGAGATGATATTTCATCTGAGGATAAGAAAACTAAAGAGAGAGAAAGAGAGAGAGAAATTATCTGCATGAACTAGAGTGAGTGCTTATTTCTAAAAATTACTTACTACAGGATTGGAAAACAAATACAGATACTATTATTTTGCATTCTCTCTGTAGGGTACTGTAGGAGACTCTTCTGTGTGGTGTGAGTCCAGCTCCTTCTGGGAGATCCACAGGACCCACACCCACAGATAGGTTCTCCCATGGAAAATCAGGCCTGCAATGTACCTAGGTCCCTATGAGTCTTGCTTTTTGCTAAAACTCCCTCACCCTGAATTGAGGACATTTACTGAAAAGTAGCTTCCTAAAATCCATGGCAAACCTTCCAAGGATGACCATAACTGGTTCAACTACTTTGGCCTTTCCATTTGCAAATATCCATCTTCTGTGATGTGATTATCGGCATTGGCTCCTTTGTTTTCTATAAAAGGTAACCACCTAAAGGGAACCTGTGCATAGTAAATGAGGACCATCATGCAATGGGCTGAAAAACTCAATAAAGGCCTGTCATGGTGGAGGCCAAGGCTTTTGCTTCCCTTGAGAGAAAAGCCATGCTGTCCCTTTTCCTCCACCGGACTTGGTAGTCCATGTGAATGTCTCATAATGACATGGACACTGCAGGCTGGAGTCTGCATCAGGGTACAAAAATATATTGTATGTGAAATTGGATTAGAAAGTCATAAGGATAAAATAAGCCTGAACTGAAAATAGAATCTGTAAGAAGGAAGAAAAACTTAAGAACCCCCCTTATAATAGACAGCAAAAGAACAAATACACACACAAAAAACAAAGAACAGAAATTAGAGACTGAGAATATGGCTATGTAAATGAAGAGTTACAGATATATATTCCAGGGGAGGACATCATTAGAGCAAATGCAAAGTAGGTAATTATCGAGTATAAATTAGCAAGACAAAAAAAATCAAGTATAGGGATATTATTTCTCTGAGTATAAAAACAAAACAAAACTTCTCATTTACTTGTTACTATTTATTGGAGAGCCACTGTGAGCCAGCAATTGATGTGGAGCTTGGCTCGTGGGGTCCACCACATTGTGGATGAGATACGAGAAATTCACACAGACTACTGAGTCCTGTGGAAGAAAAGGGATGACATGGCTTTTCTCTCAAGAAGAGAAAAAAGCTTCGGCCCTTGCCATGACCAGCCTTTATTAGGTTTCTCAGCACATTATGTGAAAGTCCTCATTTACTATGAACAGGTTCGCTTTAGGTGGTTACCTTTTACAGAAAACAAAGAAGACAATGCTGCTAATCACATTATAGAAGAAGGATATTTGCAAATGCAAAGGGAAAAGTGGTTGAACCAGTTACAGTCATCATTGGAAGGGTTAGTGTGGATTTTAGGAAGTTACTTTGCAGTAAATGTTTGCTGCCTCAATTCAGGGTGAGGGAGTTTTAGCAAAAAGCAAGACTCAGAGCAGTCTAGGTATATTGCAGGCCTGATTCCCTGCGGGAGAACCTATCTGTGGGCATGGGTCCTGTGCACTTCCAAGTGGGAGCTGGGCCCATGCCATACAGAATGGTCCCCTATAAGCAGTCCCCTGAGCACTGCACACACATCAGTGAATGACACAGACAAGCCCCCTGCTTTCTTAGATTTTAATTTTAGGTGGGGCAGGGGAGGGGCATGAATAAACAAATAAGCCGGTATATATATTGTGCATCGTATGGTGAAAAGTGCAATAGAGATAAATAATGATGTATAAGGGGAAGCGGGGATGATGATTTTGGAAGAGTTTATTTCTTGCTTTTTTGGTGGAATTTTTTTCAAACCCACTGAGAATTGGGGCTATTCCTATTTCTGGTCTTTAAGAAAACGCTGTTCAGTTTAGAATTAAGCCTTTTATAATTTTACAAAAGCTATTTGACCATAACAGAGTAAGTTAACAAATCCACACTTTAATATGAAAGTAGCAACTATAAATCCTATTTATAACCACAAAGAACATGAATTGATAAAATATCAAGCCTATTAAGGAGGATTTTCCACTTTTAATTAAACTAGATCCACTAGTTTCTTTTTTTTTCTGGTTCTTGGGAATCTGAACTTATGATACATCTGACCAGAATACTATAAGAAAATAATTGGGAATATGTACTAAAAAAGGTTCGTTAAGTCACTGCGTGAGAGTCACTTTATCAGACACAGATGCAGAAAAGTACTGGAGTGTGAACAAGTAGCTGCATTAAGAATATGCGCTCTCCACTGTTCGCTTGTCCTCATGCCACTCTCACTGGAATTCAATATTATTACTCCCTAGGACTGAGGTCTCAGCCCAAAGAAAAGTTCAGAGGAAAAGAGAGAGATACTTTCCCTGTAACAAGGAGGGGTAAGCAGGTGGACAATTCTGATTAAGTTCCCTGTTTCACCAAGTTAAATGTTCTCAAAAATCGATTTCTACATGAATTTGGGAAGAGATATTCTTGAACTTCAGAACATATGAAATCTGAGTTCTCAGCCCAAGTAAGTGACAAGGTTGAGAGAATTCAAGTCAAATGTTGTACATGTTGGTTTGATGTATTACTACTAAAAAAATCTAGACATCATTAAAATAATAAGAGCAATGATTTTGTTTGTTTGTTCATTGTTACAAAGCCCAAATGACGGGACATAAAAATAAGCATCAAAAAGAAGAAGTGTGAAGGGAAATTACTTAAAAATTCAAAATATATTAGATTTACTTATGTATTTTTAAATTGATGTTATAAGCTGTGAAATTTTATTTTACATTAATTTTTGGTACTAAAAGCAGAGCTGAATGATTTAGTGTGGAATGGCTAAATTTAATATTCTTTTATTTGCATGGAAATTAAAGAACTATAGGCTGATAAAGTTTAACTTCCCACATAATGAATAAAAATAAAAAGAAACTGTATTTCAACATCTAATAGCCACAACAAAAATATCTAAAAGTAGCATAGAATATTGAAAGTAATAAACACTGAATTTGCATTATTATTACTAAAGAATTAAATGGGTAGGGTGGTAATGGTACCCACTCTTCAGAGATTTGTTATTTACTAAATACCATTTTTGGTGCACAAATATCTGCTGAAATTTCCACACTTGAAAATCATTCCTCTCTCTCAAGAAGACAGTTATTCACATATTCTATTCAGCTATCAGTTTCCCAGAAAGCCAAGGAATGTACAACTTCATGACTTGATAGAGGATTAACCCAGATCTAGAAAAACAAGTGTATTTCTCCATACAACCACCAGGAAGGGGAGCTTTGACTGGTGGAGCCAAGAAAAGAGGCAAGAGTGAGCATGTCAGCACTGGCCAGGCCAGCCTGACTTAGAAGGGGCATCCCCATTTGGGTTTCTGGGTGACAGAAAGGCACAAGAGCCATGGATATCAGGAATCATGAGGCTGGAGACTGCTGGACTGGGGAGAATGTTACTGAGCAGAGAAATGAGAACTACCAAAGGCAGGGTTCACCTATGTGACCACTCCTATGCCAGTCCAGTTGGCAGCCTGCAATCTCAAACATTTCAGACATGCTATTTTGGAAATTGCACTCTGGGAATACAGATAGAAACAAAAGCAGTATTTTCTGGTCAATGAGAAACCCAGACCTATAATAAAAGATAGCATGGAAGGTGTAATAATAGAGAGTATAGAAACAGAAGCAGCCACAGAAAACCTAAGGAAGGCTTGCTGGAAGAAATAACATAGTTGGTTTTTGCAGGATAATAATAACAAAAGCTAGTATTTACTGAGTGTACACTGTGTTGTTGGCAGGAGCCATATTATGAAGGATCATGTATGCCATGCTAAAAAGCTTATCTTCTAACCTCACAGCATGGGGCTTAACATATAGGGGGAAATAGGAGGTTATATGGATCTTCTGTCAATTTGGTAGCAACCATGGAAGTTATATTAGAAAAGTGTGAATCTAGAAGGAGGAAATTTACTTTAAAATCTATAGGGTTATTCTTGGTGTGGGATGATGCCATCTAAAACTGAAGCTGTAATAGTGAGAAGGGAAAATAGTTTGTTGGAAATAACACCTTGATTTGTTACATTTTGAGGTATACTTGCATAGTGTCAGGGCTTACACCTTCACCAAATGAGGACATTGTTTAGAGTGAAAGGGAATGCTGTTAACAACTATATCTAGAAAGGAGGTGTAAATCAGATCTATTCCTAGTAACCCGTTTAAATTTGTTTTAAGGAAGTAGTGGTAGACTGACAGAGAAGTCATTTGTAAGTGATAAGGACAGAGGCACCTCAGAATGTCACAGCAGTCAACTCTTGAGAACTGTCCTGGTGAATCCTAACTCAGTCTAGTTCTTGGAGTACATAGAGCAAATGTGGATCATTCTTCAGCCATGACTATAAGATATACAGCTACCCAACATATAGAAGTTCCCAGACTTACTGTGACAACCAACTTTTCACTGAGGTGAGTTCTCAATACCACGTACCTCCCCATGGCTGTAGTGCTGCTTCTTTGGGCATCTCCTAGTTCTCCCTGAGTTCCTTCAAGCGACTGAGCTGAAGTTGCTGGATGTTCCCTTACCCTAGCCATGCTGTGATTGAGATGTCAGAGGGTTTCACAACACTCCTTAGCGTCTGAGCAGTACAAACCTAGCAACGGGCCAGATGTGCTTACGGGGGCTGCCGCTGGACATCATGTTGACACTTAGACAAAAGGAGAGACTATCAGATGACTTTCTGCATCAAGGGATACAATTTCTTCCCCACTGAGTTCATTAGAAAACTACCTGCTATGTGGATCAGGGATTAAATGAATGTCCATAAGCCAATCATATGCTAACATTTTAGAATACTTTGTTGTATTTTATGTCATTGGTGTTCATCATATTTCCATAGTTTAAAAAGGTATATAAGTGACTGTAATAGCATGCCATTGTTAAAGAATTAAGAAAAAGAAAACTATGCAAATGAACATAATTACCACCCATTTCTTCATCTGAATATCTACATCAAATAATGATATTACATTTATGTACACATGTACAAGTTTCATTTTGCTTTTTCACTTAAAATTTATCAGAAATAATTCCCTATGTCATTGAAGTCAATCTAAAATATAATACGTAATAGCAGGAAAATACTTTGCTTATAAATGAACTATGATTTATTAATTACATTTCTATATTTGAATGCTTAGAATAATGCCAATATTTTACTAAAATAAAAAATGCTTAAGTAAACACCTCTGTGCATAAATTTCCTTTTTTTCTATATTATGATCTACTTTAAATTTCTAGTAGTAAAAACACTGGGGAGAACTCTATTCATGTTTTAAGGCAGATGTAGAGCATGAAATATCTTTCAAGAAAATTTATATTTCTTTACACACCTACAATAGTGAATGCTGTATCCATATCATGCATTACTTTTAGCACTGGGTATTATAATTTTGTAATCATCTTTAATAATTTCATGGGGATAATGGCATCTCATTTTCTTTAAATTTGTATCTGTTTTATTTTTTAGTGAGGCTTAAAACTTCCTCATGTCGTTCATTGTATATATTTAAGATTTCTTGATTGAAATTTTCCCAGGAAAGTACTTATCTCAAGCCTCAGTCATCTTTTGAAGTTGAATGCAGTGCCTTTTCAATTTTAACTTTCTCTCCATGGACAGGGCTCCCTATGGCCCCTGCAAAGGCACTCTGCATATAGTGGGTGCTCAGTACATATTAGGGTGAATACCTTGTTTGCACCTCACTACATTGTCTTCCTTGGACATTTGAGGCCTTTGTTTCTTGGGAAATTTTCTAGAAAAAAAAGTATCTGAAAGCACTGGCTGATGGAGCTCAGTGGATTGAGCATGGGCCTGTGAACCAAAAAGTCACAGGTTAATTCCCAGTCAGGGCACGTGCCTGGGTTGCAGGCCAGTCCCCAGGAAGGGACACACAAGAGTCAACCACAGATTAATGTTTCCCTCCCTCTCTTTCTCCTTCCCTTCCCCTCTCTCCAAAAATAAATAAATAAAATCTTAAAAATAAATAAATAAGTAAATATATTTTTTAAGAAAGTATCTAAAGACTATAGTGAAATGGGGAAAAAAACGTTTTGATGAAAGGCATTTAAGGACCTCTCTAAATGTCATCTAGTTTCTTAATTCAAAAAGAGTGCGCTTCTCCTCGAATGAATATCACAAGAATTGGAGGCTTAAGTGTCTGCAGCACAGGCACGACTGGATAGGCAGGGCCCCAGTGCAGGCAGTAATTAGTAACGATAGCACAATAACAGTCTTTTATGAACGAGGCCACAGAAATTGTAGTGAACTTCCTACCAAAGGAAGTCTTTTTGAAAGTGTTATCACATACTCACAATTACAATAAAATGGAATTCTATTATATTCTTTTGCTTTTTTGTTATTGAAAACTTCCTTAAACCAATTCACCAAAATTCTAATCATAGTTTAAAGAGTTCTAGCAAATCTACATATACAATACATGCATGCATACATATGTATGTATTATATACATACACATATAATGCATACATGTGTATGTGTGTATAATACAAACATATGTGTATATATGTATTTTATATATACATACATATATAAAACATTTATATATATAAATGTCATTAGCAGGAGATCTTTGCCTAAGACAAAGACTCAAAAATGGTATATTATGCTTCAGTACAAACTACTGAAATGAACTTAATTGTTTCAATTTCATTAATTTTGAGATTATCTAATTTGATTTTGTTATAAGATTGTAAAATGAGAGAGAAGGGGAAAAAGGGGTGTGTATGATAAACAGGGACTGATGTATAATAGTTCTACTTTTAGATGAGGAACGTTAGACATATTTTTGAAAACTTGTCCTAGATTACATAGGTAGTAAGTGGCAGACTCAAAATTAGCACCTACTTCTGCCTGACACCAAGGCCATGTCCTTTCTACTTCACTCTCTGTCTTCCAGGTCTTGTTATAAATCCCACAGAAATAATAGCTTATTTAATTCTCTTAGTAATTTTATATGATGGAAACTATAATTAATTTTATTTTACTGTGAGGAAATATAAACACGGACAGCTAAAGAATTTGCCTGAGATCACACAGCTAGTAAGAGCTAGAAATCAAACCCAGGTACTCTGAGATTAGAGTCTGTGCATTGAACCACAGCATGACGGTACCTCTTGACATGCTGTGGAAATGTTTGTAGACAGAATCACTGATCTTCAGTGGGAAGAGGGCACTACAGCCTAATTTCTACAAGGTAACATCCTCCAGAAAATCATCAATGTCTACTTTAGAAATAATATAATACAGTAGTCTACTTACATGATGAATATTTGTACTATTTCTTGTTCCAGCACACTAGACTACAAACACCATGTTATTATTTCATCACTAAGATTTGTATAAAAATGCTTACTAAGGGGCTGGGCATATTCTGAAGAAGAGCTGTTTTCACCTGATGCAGATTAAGGGCAAACGAAATTTTATTTGCAGGAGCATATCATTGTGGGATTAAAATAGCAACTGTACAGTTAACCCCACACTAAAGAGCATCTGTGTTTCATGCCCTGCTTCTCCTTATATTCATGGTCAAGAAAATACATTGATGTGTCCAGTTGTTTTCTTAGCCTCCCATATAGTAGTTTCCTGCAAATATGTGTCTTTGGGGATGAAGGTAAATGATTTATGTTAACAGAACCATAATGAGACTCATAGTTGTGTCAAATCTCTGTTATGTAGAACTGCATGCCATTTGATTTGCTAAAGGTGTTCCATCTGACTTTACAGGAGAATTCACTTATGATGTATCATTTTAATTTCTTTCATGAGCACTCACTGGGAAAAACACTAGCAAACGACAAGGTTGTTTATTTGTTACAGTAGTGTTCCTTCAACATCTAATGAACAAAGGTAACCTTAATATTATGAATCAATTATCTTAATAAATACCTATGTAATCAACTGAGGAATTCTCTTTGGGAAAAACCAATTGAGAAATGATTTTAATATAAGAAAGCAAAAAGATAAAATAATAATTCTAAGCTAACAACAAACATTCTTACCACTATCAAATATGGTATAAGAGCTTTTATAAGTACATGTAAAATAAATGAAAGATCACTTAAGTACGTATAATGTGGAAATTATGTCAGATTTGATTCTGTTATTAAGGAACTGAAGAGAAATGTGTTTGAGTCTATGCTATAAGTCTGATGAGCTTTTCATCCTTCTATTAATCTTTTTGAGCTTTAGATTCCTCATCTGTAAAATGAAGATGACAGGAAAAATCTTATTTTTTCTTAAGCAGCAAGAGTAGGTATTCCTTTAGGTGACTATGTTTTAGTCTCACAATTCCACAGGAATTTGCCTAATATAGTAAATCCATAGTTGTTAAAATTACCTAAGTGTTCACTTAGCTAATTGCACGACTACTGAATATGGCTTTATGTTTTTCACATGAAGTCTACAAGTTTCTGGCAGGTAAGTACAACAGTTGCTATTTCTAATTTATAAATTCAAGTAAAGTCTACTTAATTAATCCAAATCACTCTGATCAACTTACCTATTATAAACCTTACTAAACCAGGCCTAAAGTTATTTTTCATATTTAAATCACTAAAATCAAGATTGTGTCTTTACCAACTTTCTTTCTTGTATACCAGCAACAAATAACTAGGTCTTTAAAATATAATTTTATGAAAACACATGTGCTCCTTTGCAGCTGGGACAAATGAAAAAAGTCATCACCTCTGGAAATGACTACCCATATTTTGCTGTGTATAATGTACACATTTGCCCAAATTTTTTAGGGAGAAATAAGGGTGTGCATTATACATGGATATAATGATGACATATCAAGGGGTATAATAATTCCATATTTAATGTGCACTAAAACATGGATGCACACTATACACTGGAGTGAATTATACATAGCAAAATACGGTAATTCCCTGAACTGCCAATTTGGAAGCAATGGGCAAATTAAGGCAGCCTGAGAATTGGGGGCAATACTCACAAAGAAACATTTCAGCAAGTCACTTTTTCCTTTTAGTGTTGTTTTAAATTTAGTAGATGGTATATAGCCTTTTTTAATTGAGTAACAGACATACAGCACCTGGTTCTTATGTTATAGGATACTTAAAAAGTAAAGCAAGTAACAATAAAATTCAGTGCATCATGAGTCTAGTAAAAGCTGAGCTCAACAAAAACTAGTCTAGGAGTGTCTCACATAATGTCATTAACAGCACCCCAATGTTACAGCAATATAGAAAGTCGCTGAAACCAGAACTTAAAATTACCATTTCTATGTCATGTTAATTAAATAAGAAAAAAAACTCATGTAAAAGCATGACCTGTTTTGTTCTTCACACTGAGCTAAGCCAGGCTCTTGCATTGTATGAGAGATGAATGGTCATAGATACATCTAGATAACCAGGGGAGAGCAGCTAATGGCCCATCTCTTCCCTCTATGATGCAGTATGTGCCTTTAATTAGAAACCATATGCTTTCCTGGCACCCACAATTATTTCCAAGCTGCACTCATAAAAAACTTTCTTGCTTTCTTCATAGCTGGGATAATTCCCATAATCTGTCTCTTAATCATCTCTTTGAACAGATTTTGATGATGCAGGAGGTAATAGTCTTGGCGGTCATTAATTAGTTTCAACTTCATTTCATATAAGAAACATGACATTCGGTAAAAAGGAGAAAACTATATAGAAATTTGTGATCATGTCTACTCAACATCCAATGACATAACATTCTTCTGTTCTTTTGCTATATTTACTATTGGTATTTCTGTTCTTGGAATTTTTCCTTGACTTGCTTAATGTGCCTTACTACTTTAAAGCTTAATTTTAGTAGTACAAAACAAAAACAATCCAAAATACCTGCTAAAGTGAAGATATTTCATAGTCCTAATTATAAAACTAGTGTTATCTACCTTTATATTTTTGATGTGTAAGAGTAATTGAATAGTACAGGGATAAACCAACAGAATATGACATATTGTTTCAATTTGGTTATTCATGTTACAAGTTAGTTGGTCCAGATACTGGATGTTGAACTTTCTCTTCTCTTGCCTACCACAAAAAATAAATGCCCAGTAAGCTTTAGGGGAGGGATTCCTTATATGGGATTCCTGGACATGTTTAGTGGGGTCCAAAAACCCTTAAAATTCCAGGCATATTTTTTTTTTAGTCTGTAGAAAAAGGACATATGTTTCATAAAAAATTCAAGTAAGATTCAAAACTTCTGTCTTGGGATGTTTTGAGAATATTGTATTGTAGCTAAAATCTCAGACTGCACAGAAAGCCCTTCCCAACCCAAGCATAGAGTTGAGATATTTAGGACAATTGTCTTTTTGTATCTTCAGAAAAGGTAGAAGGGAAGAAAAAAAGAGAAACTCATATCAACCTCCACCCCCAAAATGGGCTATAACATCCAAGTTTTCCTTTTGAGTTAATCCCTGATAGCTCTCCGAATTTGGACCTATCAATTGTCCCATTGTCCTCTGATTTCTTATCTCTCCTTATCTCTGAACAGAGCGAGGCAGGCTATACCAGTGAAGTTCAAAGCACGTTCCTTGATGTCCTGGAGGTTGTGAAGGTATTTTAATGATCTTCCCAGCATGAAAGACCAGTAGAAGGAAGTTCATTTAGCTTTATGAACCTCCTAAAAGGAAAGATAAAGGCTGTTGATGCCAGCTAATGCATCAATTGACTTCTTCAAGATAGCAACTTTAAGGAGAGAATCTTAAAAGCAGCAAGAGAAAAGGAGACAGTTACCTGCAAAGGAGTTCCCATCAGACTGTCAGCTGATTTCTCAGAAGAAACCTTACAGGCAAGAAGGGGCTGGAAAGAAGTATTTGAAGTCAAAAAAGGCAAGGACCTACATCCAAGATTACTCTATCCAGCAAAGCCATCATTTAGAATGGAAAGGCAGATAAAGTGTTTCTCAGATAAGGTCAAGTTAAAGGAGTTCATCATCACCAAGCACTTATGATATGAAATGTTAAAGGAATTTATCTAAGAAAAAGAAGAAGATCGAAAATACCAGCAGTAAAATGACAACAAACTCACAACAATCAACAACTAAACCTAAACACACACACACACACACACACACACACACACACACACACAAACAAACTAAGCAAACAACTAGAACAGGGATAGATTTGCAGTAATGGAGATTGCATGGAGGGTTATCAGCAGGTATGGGGGAAAGGAGCAGGGAATAAGAAGCATAACTGGTAGGTACAAAATAAACAGGGGGAGGTTAAGAACAGTATAGGAAATGGAGAAGACAAGGAACTTAAATGTACAACCCATGGATGTGAACTAAGGTAGGGGAATGCTGGTTGCCGGGGTTGTAGGGGTTGCAGGGTGGAGGGTGAGAAAGGGGAGAAAAAATGGGACAACTGTAATGGCATAAGCAATAAAATATACTTTAAAAAAGATAGCAACTTTAAATTACTTTGGGTCGTTCCTGTGGATTCCCATGTTATTTCTTTTTGAGATATTAAAATTGGTCAAACCTCAAAGAGAATGCTTTACATATGGTATGGTAATTATTAGTTTATAATTCTTTTTCGTCCAATAGGTTGTAAGTAACTCAAGCAAGACATTGTTTCTTGTTCATTTCTAGAACCTCAAAAGTAGGAGAAAAATAAGCAAATAGAATGTGAAGGAAAATAATTTATGAGACAGAATAGAAGATGGATTAAATGTTCATGACACAGACAAGAGATAAGCAGAATTATCAGGAGTACTATACAATACTAGTCCATGCAGTGGAATAGAGACTTGGGGTTAAACTTGAGGGATATTTAATAAGTGGAATGCTTATGACTTAATGGCAAACGTGGTAAGACATATGTAAGACATATGGGGGAGAAGAGTCCATGATAACTTTCAGATTTCTGTATTGGGGTCTCATTAATCAGGAGAGCTATTACAGAAGGAGAAGCAATTTGGGAGATAACGATGATTTGTTAAATAGTGGTCATGTCTATTGGGGCACCAAGTCTTGTGGCCCTTTGGTGTTTTGGGGTCTACATTGTGACTTAAGATGCAAAATGCATGCATTTCTGCGGGCTGCAGTCAACAAAGTTTAAAAACATTTTTTAAAGAAGTACACATGAGATATTCAGTTGTCAACAAAGTACTTGTTCTGGATCTAGAATACATATTTAGAAGTCAGCAAAAGGCAGCCAGCTGCATGCACTGATTTAAGAGTTGCCAGTGGGCAGCTTAGTTGAAGGCAGGTGAGTGAGTAAGATTAGGTACAGGAAAGTGAGAAGGAAAAAACCCTGGTGAATACCAATATTCAGGGACAGGGAGAGGAAAAGGAGACAAGAAAAGACATGGAAAAAGCATCCTGAAAGCTAAGGGACAAAATTATACTTGTTGGAAACTTAATTTTGTGTGATTGTTTGGTTTAGTGCCAAGAAAACAACACCAATTTGAACTTGTAGGAACTTATCATCAAGAACCAAAATGACATTGACCAAATTAACAACTATTATAAAGAACAGAATTGGCCCATTGATTTGGCACAAAGGGAGCCCAAGCTAGATAAAGTACATGTTTAATTAGGAAGGCAAGGGTGGGAGGAGAGGTGGGAGGTGCTGTGAGGAATAAGAACAATGTGAAGATATCAGCAATCCTGTGATCGATCTGAGAACCCTATTAGGAGAAGGCAAAATACTCTCAGTGATTTACAGAGGAGATATATGAAATCCCTGAAGGAGTCAAGATTGGCTATTTCCCTCTCTGGTGGCACAAAACATTAAGAATCTGGGCATATAAATTAGATGAAATGTGAGAATAGATTTTGAAAAAGTGAAGAAAATATTCGTGGTAAACTTTAAAAAGCAAAGTAGAACCTTAGAATGGTAAAAGTATGAGGGGAAAAAGTTCCATTATCAAATAAACACTGCCATTTATATCAATTCAGCAACTCCATATGGTAAAATAGGTACGAACAGGAGCTGGAATGGACTAATCAACACCTGAGAGGAAACGGATGAAAGGAATGAACCAATGGTGTGTGGACAGGAGATTACATTTACATGTGTCTCGTGAACCTGAAAAATGAAAGAAAATTGCAAAGTCAGAGAAAAAACAACTTTGCTTGCCCAAACAGGAATCTTATTTGGACAGATATGTTTTCTGAGCTGAATCTAATGAGTTTTTGAGCACACATAAAATGGACCCCAAACCTACCTAGGAGCCTTTTATGCTAAAAATGATTGAAGAGAACCATGTTGATTGTGAAATAATAAATTATTGCTTTGCAAGTCACATATTACATCTGTTTACCATAAGAAATAATGTGTGCATTGAATCTGGGCAGTGAGAAGGCTTTTACTTAACAGTTTTCTAAACCTTAAATCAGATTGTCTTGTGCCTACCATGTCACTATACAGAGCAAAAGAATGAGATATCAACCATGGATGTTCTTCGCTATGTGAAGTATTTGCAAAACGAAGGACAAGAAAGAATTATACTGCTTCTATTATAGCTAACTATCTAAGAGGTTTCAAATAAAACAAATATTTGCTGCATAAATTAATATACCATAAAATCAAGTGGACTATGTCTGTATGTAATGCATATATGCAATAACCCATTAATGAAAAGACTTATGATTTAAATTGAATACTCATGTATGTTCATCTCAAAACATTAAAAAAATGTAAGACTATAAAATTAAATCTCCTACAGAATGGGGTTGAAGAGTGTCTCCCCTAAATTTATGTTCTCTCTGAACTTCAGAAGATGAACTTATTTAGAAATACAACCTTTGCAGATATAATTAGTTAAGATAAGGTCATACAGAATTTGGATACATCCTACATCCAATGACTAGTGACTCTATAAAAGAAAAGTGAGGGACATTCACACACAGGCACACGGGGTGAAGGCTATGTGACAATGGAGACAGAGATTGAAATGGTGTCATGACAAGCCAAGGAACACCAGAGATTGCTGGGAGCCACAGAAGAGGCAAGAAAGGTCCTTCCCTAGAATTTGAAGAGCATGCACAGCCCTGTGGACAAATTGATTTTGGGCTTCTAGCCTCCATAAGTTTGAGAGAGTACGTGTCTCTTGTTTTGAGCCATCGAGTTTTCAGTCATTTGCAGTGGTAGCCTGAGGAAGGAAATACATCACTTTTTTTAGAAAGGAAAATGTTCATGTATGTTTATGGCAGTGCTGCTTATTTAGGAATCTGACTTCTGACAACCTTCAAAGATGCTTCATGACACCAAGAAGTGGAGTGATTTGCCCAAGGTCATTTGGTAAGTCTGCATCTTTGTTGTAATTGGAACCCAAGACCACCACTTGTTTAGAGTGTTTTCTGTAGTCACCGCTTCTCGCTGCCTCTGACTTTATGAGGATAATTCTATAGAAAAATGACTCCTGTAAATTCTGCTGTCAGTCAGTGGGAGCTGGCAAAGTGCTCGTGCTGATGGCTTTCATGATTAGAATGCAGGGCTAACAGCCCCACACTCTGGCTTATAAAACAAGCTTAAGTGTCGCCTGCTCCCTCACCTCATCATTCCTAGAATGGTACTTATCTTTCAAGCCACAAAACAGTGCTGATGCCAAGGCCATAAAAAGTATTATATGGTTCTGCCTGCCATCTTTTCAAGGTGGGCTGGCAAAGCCGAGGACCACAGACAGAAAAATGGAGTAATAAAGTTTAAATAGTAGGCAATAATATTAATCTGCTGTGCTGCAGTGCCGATTAAGAAATTGAACCAACTCCCTGCAGTTCTAATTGGATTTTCCTGTGTTTTCTACAACCCTTAGGGCTCTACACTGATAAATCCTATTTTTGCTTGCCATTTATTCCCCATGAATGACTCTGTATAATGGACTTCTCTGTAAAAAACACACAAATGCTTGTATGGCCATAGAATTTGTTTTGTGGTTTTCTTTGCAGATTGCTGGTGTGTTACTTTCTAAAAAGCAAACAATTAATACACTGAATCACTGGGCTAATTGCTGTCTAAATATTTCATATGCAGAATAAGGTATCAGGCTATAACTCGGGTAGTGGGAAAGCACAATCACTTATAAAGTGATGCCCTGGGAAACTATTATGCTAAGACTAGGAAGATAGATCCATACATTATGAAGAATAATATCTGAGGTATTTAAAGTAAAATAAAAGAAGAATGAAGCTTTACGTATATTATTCATGTCACGTATTTTTTTTCAAATCTGTAAGATAATTTTCACATGTTCAATTCACTATCATTTTTGAAATATGCTCTTTTGTCTAAATTGACTTTTAAGTGCGTGCAGCCAAAGAACTTCATTGTCAACATATTCCATACATAAAGATCTAATCACTGCTTGGTTATGATTCTAATAACAACCAAGTTAGTTCCAGTTATGAAACCTTAATTATATATTCCTAGATCTAGATCAGAGATGGAGAGTGTTGCATTATTGCCCCAATAGGTGCATCTCTGCAGGAGATCTCTTTACTGCGTTAGAACCCAAATTTTGATTGAGCAGGTCTGCTTAAGTTGTCTGATTTTGTCGTAGAACTAATGATGCTTCTGTTTATCTTCAGCATGGTTTTAGTTTTGAGCTATTCTGTTATAACCCCTGAAACTACCAATCTCTGGTGATTTGCATATTAAACTTTCCCCTGCAAATTCCCAAACTCAGATAGGTTACCAAACTTTCTGCTTTGGACTCCCAAGGCAAAATCTCTGTTCTCCAGCCTGTGGTATCTTGCTCCTCAGACTTTATGGACACCTTCGTCCTAACTGCCACGAGTCTACATCATCTCTCTGCTTGGACCTTTCTTGCTACAGTATCTGTTATATCTGTTATATCTTTTTCCTTCTATTACCTTCCTGATAGCTTCTACCTGTCTGATACCTGGTGATGACCCTTCTGCCATGACACTTGGAAAAAACTGGACCAGAGTTGGCAGTCCTGCTTATTTTCTGATGGTATGCCTTCCTTCTGTGTTGTTTCACTTGAACCAAACATTCCCTGATTCTTCTGGTCTTTGCTTTGAACTCTGATGAGCGATTTCTAACCATCTACATCAACAAAGTGTATTGAATACCTGCCAGGTGCCAAAGAATTGGACTATTGGGCATACAAGGGTGAACGGGCACCATTCCCTTTTTCAAAGAGCTGATGGTTTGTCCCAGATAGATCTGTTTTGTTGTTCTCCTACTATATAGCAGGTGGTATACACTTAAATCTCACAGCTGTGGTTTTCTAGGCTTGGCAGGGCTGATAGTCATCTGGGATGTTTGCTAAAATGTCAGAGATCTGAATTGCATTCCAGATTTATTGAATCAGAATCTTCAGGGATATGTTCTAGGTATTTGCCTAGGCAAGCAACCCCTGTAATTATGTGATTGTGTCATGGATGATCTGAGGACCCAGCCTTGAAATAGACTCTCATAGCAATGCAGTGGAGTAGGTTTAATAATCTCCTTTTACAGGGGAAGATATTGAGGAGTGGAAAGTTACATAACTTTAACAACTGAATCGTGAAAGAGGCAGGATGCAAACCCAACTTGTATAGCTTGAGAATCCTTGTCATTTACACTCTGTTTTTTCACAAAGCCTCTTACCTGTGCTTTCATGGGGCTCTGGTTCCCATTCCAGAGTGGTCCCCCAGACAATCTCCATAATTATGGCAGTAACCAGTACTAGTGACTATGATGGTTAATTTTATGTGTCAAATTGACTGGGCTATGACGTGCAGGCATCTGGCCAAACATTAGTTTGGATGTGTATGTGAGGTTAATTCCTGATGAAATTAACATTTGAATTGGTAGACTTGGTAAAGCAGATTGCTCTACATAATGTGGGTAGGTCTCATGCAATCAATTAAGGACTGAACAGAACAAAAATGCCAAGTAAGAAGGCCTGACTGCTTAGCTAGAATGTTGGTCCTTTCTGCTCTTTGGACTTGGACTGAAACATCAGTTCTTCTTGAGTCTTGAGCCTATTTGCTTGTGGACTGGAATTACGTGTCAGCTTTCCTGGTCTCCAGCTTGCAGACTGAAGTTCTTGAAACTTCTCAGCTTTCATAACTGCATGAAGTAAGTCCTTAAAATAAAATTATATATATGTCTCATATTGGTTCTGTTTCTCTGGAGAACCCTGACTAATACAACAGCATTTGCTAGCATTTTAAACAATATCTTGACAAGTTGCCTGAAGTTAACTTGGAAATTTTGTACTTATTTTTAAAGAGGTAGACTGAGTATGAACAAATATGGCAGAGAATGATCTAGGTCAGAATGAATCATCAGCTGCACAGAAGCCACAATAGTCTGTCAAAACTAAAGCATCATCCCAATTTTGGTAAATGGCAATAACAACCCAGAGGCAATCCTTCCACTTTTAGGGAGTTGATGAAATGCTTCCAAACAATAGAAAATGGGCTACTGTCAGCTGTATCTGTCCTGAACAGAGTGGGAAACTTAGAGAATGTCAAGAGGCAAGAAACTGCAATTACAACAATGCACATAAAGGAAAATAAAGGTTATGTATCTGATACAAAGCTCAATGAGCAACACCTCAATTATGCTGTTTTGATGCACTTCTCTTCAGAGTAGTCTTATTTTGAAAGTGGAGTCCACCTAAGACCCCATCTAAGAGCTTTCCAAACATGAGGATATTCGTTTGGAAGGAGGTCCACAGTATGGACCTTGGCTGCAATACTATTGTGAGTTGAGGTTCTCAAGGACATAACCACTGTTTATTAAAAAAGCAACTCTCTCTTTGTGCTGAGAGGCAAAGAAAAAGAGTATTTGTACTAACAAAGATTTTGGTTAAACTAAGAAAAATTTATAAACCTGATTGAAGTAAGGCAGCATTATGCTTAAACCATTTCTGATAATCTCTGTCTTATTCCTTAATCTCCCTCAAGGAAAGACGACGCAGCAATACTGCAAAAAACTGTACTGGGAGCATTTTTATTATCTGTCTTAAATCCCCCCTACTGCAATTTTACCTTATTACTCTCAGGAAGGTAAGGGTTGGTCGATGGATGGCATTAGTCATAGTTTTCTTGGTATGCTGTATTCCCTGGTGGTAGATTCTATTACCATGAATATTCTCATTTTACCTTTGCTTGACTATTTAAAGGGAACTTAAGTGGTACGGATTCCACTTTTCTAAAGCATTATTTTTTTTTCCCTAGGAAAAAATGGTGTAAGCCATAAAAAAGCTGTGAGAGGGCCAAAGACAATTTTCAGAGGAAATTATTCATTGACTTAATTTACATTAAATTGCAAAACTCTGCTTCTAAGTTTACTTATCTTCTGGCCAAGGCAAACTCACTTTGTAAATTCCTCATCCCCTTGACTCCTTTAGCTCACATAATCTTTTGTTGCCCCTGTTTGACACCTGATATACAGTCTTCTGGGTGACCAAGGATTGCCCTTCATTGAATCTCACTTGGGACACCACACTGGCTTCGTTCTGTGCTTCTTCATATTCTCCCTACTCTCTCACTGTCTCTCTTAACGTCATACAAACTATCCATCTTTTGTCATCATTTTTTTCGAGGTTCTTGCTTTCTTCTAGGTGAGGTCTAACTAACCGGATAAAAAATGTGTTAAGGGAAATTGTTATGATTTAAATTGTGCCTCCACCAAAACATGTTGAAGTCCTAACCACCATTACCTCATAATATGACCTTATTTGAAAATGAGGTCATTGCAGATGTAATTAGTTAACATGAGTTCACACTGCATTAAGGTAGGCCCTAAATTCAATATGACTGGGGTCCCTATAAGAAGCAGGCACATGAGAAGAAAACATGATGAGATGTCAGAAGCAGGGATTAGAGTTATGCTGCCATGAGCTGAGGAATACCTGAGGCTACCAGAAGCCTAAAGACTTTGGAAGGAGCATGACCTTACAAGCACCTTGTATTTAGACTTCTAACCTCCAAAACTATGAGAAAATAAATTTTATTTCTGAATAACATACTTATGTCTATTATAATAAGGCTATCAGTAGACAATGACATAGCAGAAGCAATACCACTAATGATGTGACTCAGGTACCTGACAGGTCAATGAGAGAGATATTTTGAGATGGAAAGGGATATGTGGCATCCACCAACTAACTACATGTGACAGATCCAGATTTCAGGCTTCTCTGAGCTGACTCAGCATCACAACCTGACCTCTAAACTATCCAGTGGAACTTCAGTTCCTAAATACTGCAAATACAGAGATGGACGTGGAAAGGGAGATACCTATCATCAGTTGAGAGCCTAACATATCAGACACCTTGGTAGATCCTCGTTCTTCTGCAGTTTTGCTCCTCATTCAGTTTTCTCCATATCTGGAAGGGCTCCTTCCATCTACCCAGGTGCTCATGGCCAACATAACTGAAAAATGGAAGAACAGAGACTTCTCCCCCTTGAAGCCTCAGCACCTTGCATAGTGCATGGTACATAGAATGTGTTTAAAAGTTATCTGAAAGAATGAATGAAATAATAATAAGTCTAGAAAGCCTAAACTGACTTATCCTTATGACAGGGAGTCACTATTAGTTGAGGTTTTGTGGGTGATTTGCTGGGCAAGCCCTATGTCCCTCCATTTATCTCTCTTACTGGTTCCATGAAGCTTTTTCTAATCTTTGAATGCAAACCTATTAACTGGTGATGACAAGGTGAACAGAAAGAAGTATCAGGGAATAAGTGGGAGGAGCCCAGTCTCTGGCTTCAACTCAGCTACTACCCAGATACCCAACCCTGGACAGGGCATAATTTAACAGAAATCATTAAAGAACAGAGTAGTGCAATGGAAAGTGGATTGGAAATCCAGTAAAATTGGATTTCTAATCTCTGTACTGCCAAAAAGTCACTTGTGGCATTGTCATGACTCTCCTATGGGCCATATTTTTCTCCCATGAATATTAAGGAGATTTGATTATTTAAACAGAAGTGAGCATGAAGCAATTTGACTCTGTGGAGTGCGGGGGTTTGGCAGAGTAAGAGGAATGGAGGGAGGGAGGTTGTTACCTTGGGAAGCTGCAGCAGAAAAGATAAAAAATATCGTTTTCTTTCAGAGCCAGCGATTAGTATAGAAGTAGTTTTCTTTTACTGTCCTTAAGTATATTCATTGGCAACACACTGCCCTTCTGTTACATTTCCATGGTTTCCTGTGACCTACATTTACTATGATGTTTTACTGACTCCTTCATTTGAATCAGCTGCTTTTTTTACATGCTTCCAAATGCCATTATGAATCACTGAAGCTCAGAACCATCTATCACCCTTACAAGGCATATAAAAGATGACAATCATCAGTCAAATATTTTCACTCTGCCTGAAACAGAGTTTTCTCAGTCTAGAATAAATACTTTTCCTCCTGCTGGATTAGCTAAGATTTATACTCCTAATAGGCAAATAGTCCACAAAGTTTTAGATAAAGAAAACTATTCCATGTCTTGGCTCAATCATAGTCAGAGATATAATTTCAAATAGGTATTTCAGCTTTCATGCTTACTGACAGGCTTCTGGAAGAGTCTTGTTTTTATTAGTGGGACAGCAAGTGTCACTCTGTGTTCTTAATATTTCCCTAAGGATTTCTCGGTTTATGTCTTTTTAAAAATATATTGTTTTTCTATTACAGTTCTCCCATTTTTCCCCTTTGCTCTCCTCTGCCCAACCAACCCATTGCTCCTGCAGTCAATCCCCCACACCATTGTCTGTGCCCATGGGTCATCCACGCATGTTTTTTTGACCGATCTGTTCGGATAGCTGTCAGTCTTTTCCATGTGTCCATGCCTCTGGTTCTATTTTGCTCATTAGATTATTTTGTTCATTAGCTCCCTTTTATTAAGTGAGATTATATGGTGTTTGTCCTTCACCAACTGGCTTATTTCACTTATCACAGTAGTCTGTAGTTCCAACCATGCTGTCTCAAAATGCAGAAATTCCTTGTTTCTTTCTGCTGCAAGGTATTCCATTGTGTAAACACACCACAGTTTTTTAATTCACTCATCTACTGATGGGTACTTAGGCTGTTTCCAGCATCTGGCTATTGTAAATAGCACTGCTATCAACATAAGGGTGTATAAGTTCTTTTGAATTGGTGTTTTGGGACTTTTAGGGTATATTCACAGCAGTGGACTCGCTGGGTCAAAAAAAGTTCCATATTTTATGTCTTAAGTATGTCAGAAACCTACATGATAATAGTTAAATCCAACCATAATTTGTTTCTTGGGCTGAGAAAAAAAATTATTTAAAAATAAAAATATAAATTGCAATACATTATAAAATCACTGAAATTTTGAAGTGGAGGAAACCCAAAGCATGTTCACTATTAAGTCATATGATAATTTGAGATTCAAAGTTTAGGTCCTTTATTCAGGGGAAACTTCTAATTAATGTTAGTTGGGCCTGAAATTCAGAAGTATTGACTTTGATCTGAGCTCTCTGTCAATTGCATTAAATTCTAATAGTTTAAATAATTAAGTTTAGCAGAAACTGTTCATTACCACTGAATATTCATTTTTGCCTTCCTTATCTGATTTTACCCTGGGTATCAATGCATCCAACCAAAAAACTACATTTTCTAGGTAAGTTTTAAATAATTTAAGTGTAAGGATTTGGTACAGTTTCTAAGAAGCTGCCATCATGGACTGTAAGGTGACCTTTAACAGGAAATTCAGGTGAAGATTATAGTATCCTGGGTTCCTGATAACTATAGATTCACCCTATTGATAATCTGATATCTTCTTTTCCCTGAAAAACAAATTATCACCTCTTTCATAAGCCACTATTATTTTTGGCTTTGTGTGCTATATATAGCCAAGACTAATTCTAACTGTACACTAGATTATTGCTATACTTACAAAAAATAGAAATAAAGAACGAATGAAGGCCTTCTAAAAACTGAGTAACTATATGTTTTAGAATTTGCTATCTTGGATAACTAAAAAGGGCATGTGAGTATGGGTCTATTCTTAAAGATATAATAAGCATTATCTCAGGACATTACACTAAGAAGTGTGCCTATAAATATGCTAAATACTGATTAACTCTTTTAATATGTACCACTGTTGTTGAATGCCAAAGAAGGCTAAGAATTCACTAATTACTGTCTATTTCCATAAGCTACTTTCACAGCAATTGACTAAACATTGCAGAATAGTTAACGCAAATCCAGGTTATGAAAAGTTGGCATAAATGAAACCATTTTAAATGACAGCTTGGGCAGTCATTCCCAAGGCACTTTGCAGGCTTTACTCCTTAAACCTTTGGAATGTCTGAACTGGGCAAAATAACCTTTGGATTGGGCCAAGCCAGCCTTGTCTTCCAAACAGCACAGTAACAGAAAACCAGGGATCTTGACCCCAAAGACTAAAAATCAAGAACATTCTTTAAAACGAGTAAAGAGCCATGTATAGCCTAAAACACTACTTAGCTTATTAGCACCAATAGAAAGTCCTTTCTTCTACTCCTATAATCATTTCCCTTCTCTGTCTCAGGAAAAACAAATGGGGACACAATTTAACTTCTTACCTGAATCTATGTCTCTGGATTATAATTGCTTTAATCAAGTAAACACTTGTTGCTTCTCACTTTGGCTTTTTATTTTTAGGTTAACAAGATAAATAATTACACATTTCAAGTGTCCCAGGTTCGATTCCCAGCCAGGGTACATGCCTGGGTTGCAGGCCATAACCCCCAGCAACCACACATTGACGTTTCTCTCTCTCTCTCTCTCTCTATCTCCCTCCCTTCCCTCTCTAAAAATAAATAAACAAAATCTTTTAAAAAATAATTACACATTTCAGAAACTCAATACAAGGCAAACAACAATTCTGAGGACATAACAGGCATTGTTTAATTCATTTCTGGTATTCTGGATTTTGGTTTGTGTTGATAAAAACAAAATGCCAGTATTTTAAAGGCACAAAACTCAGAGTAACATCAACATCAACATTGTTATTAAAATAATGTTTCACATATATTTTCTTGTGAATCTTTAAAAAGTTCTTTAAGATAAATAATTATAAATTAGGTATGGTAAAATAGAGTTGCTAAGTCTTTCATGCTTAATCTAAATCCAAGGGAGACAAACTTTATTACTCATCACCTACAAATACAATCATTTTCAGAAGTAAATTGTAACCTTAAAATTATGCATAACTTTTAACTCAGTAGTTTTTAAGAATTTCATCCTAAACTGTAAAATTATCCAAAACTTAGAAGTGACGCAGAAGAATGACTGCAGGTCCTTTAGTGCCATCCTCTCAACAGGGCCACACAAGGATTAAAAATCACCCAGGAGAGCACCCCTGGATGTTCAATGGCAGTGCAATATTGTGAAGTTACAACTTAACTAGCAGATTTCTCTCTGGTAGGAAAGAGTAACCTCAAAGGTTGTAATCTTATGGACATATAGAACATTGAACAGTCTTGTTTCTTAAAACTAGCAAAATCATTCAGCATTTCTTTAATTATATACACCTCTGTTCCCCATATATGCCTCTGAATCAGTCTTACGATCATGGCTTCTTTATTAGTTAATAAGGTAAATAAGATGTTTGACCTACGTTTATCTCAAACTTTATGTGAGAGTCCTATTTTAAACTTTTAGAAAATTATACTTTAATAGAAAAATGAAATATAGATGTGAGCCACTATATCAGCAAAATTTATTAACATTAAAAATGGCCTACAACCCAAATGATGCCACATATCCCAAAATGTGAACCATAATTATATTGGAAGAGGGTGATGTCATACTTTTTTCATATTGCTCCTTTCAGGATGCATAATACCACTCCCAGATGTCCACATTCTAGCCCCCAGAATTTGGGAATATGCTACCTTACACAGAAGTTTTCAGATGGAATTAAAATGGCTAATTAGTTGACCTTAATATAAGGACTTTATCTTGGATTATACAAGGTGGACCAAAGTAAACACAATGTCCTTAAATGTGGAAGAAGAAGAAGGAAGAGAGAAAGTCAGAGTGATATAAGAAAGGACGGGCCACTGCTGCCTTGGAAGATGGTGAAAGAGAGCTTCCACAATTCAGAAAAAAAGAAAAAAAAAGAAATTAAAAAATAGAAAGAAAGAATGAAAAAAAAAGAGGAAGTTGATTCTCCTCTAGAGGCTCCAGAAGGGAGAGCTGTTCAACTAACACTTTAATTTTAGCTCATGAGACCTGTGTCAGATTTCTGACGTACTCAGCTGTATGATAATAACTTTGTGTTGTTTTAACACACTGCATTTGAGGTAACTTGTTGTAGCAGCCATGGAAAACTAATAAGCTTCTCTATATTTAAAAATGCCATTTGTAATAAAGCTAGTAGGACAGTTCCAGTTTAGAGCCTCATGGTCTGAAGCGGGTGGGGGTTTGGAAGCAAGAGGGAAAACAAAGCAAAGATAATAGACTTTGTCTCAGTTCTGCCAGTTATCACCTGGGAGACTGAGAATTTCATTCCCTTTGGGCCTCAAGCTCTTTCAGCTTCTAAATTCTATGAGATTTTTAGGGCCTCAGCCAATTTAGTCACTAGGAAGAATATACGGTGGTCTCCTCCCTACCTTTACATTCCAGTTGCTTTTATTAGCACTGTCTACAATCCTCTTTGAAGAAAACAGTAATTTATTCCAAAAATACTTCTTGTGTACCTGCTGTGTGCTAAGACCTCGTCAAGGTGCTTAGGGATACAACAGTAGATAATATAAACAAGGCCTTTAATTTCATGGCTCTCTCACATGGGAGAAGAGAGGAATACACAGGGAACACATAAGAAAATAAGTATGGCACATTTAGATAGCGGTAAGTGAAGAATGCCAAACAAAAGAATGGGACGGACAAAAACTGGTGCTCATGTGTGAGGGAGGGGTTGGGGACTATAGATGATATACATTTTATGGGAGTGACATATGATCTCATATATACATGTGAACGATAAACCTGCCACATGAAAATCTGAGGGAAGACCATTCCCTGAAGAGGCAACAGAAAATCCCTAAGTTAGGACCACCCTTGGCAATTCTAAAAAGAGCTAATGCCAGGGTGCCCATGGCATGAAGACCAGAGTGAAGGTAGTAAGAGATAAAGTAGGACAGGCAACAAAGTAGCCAGTGGGGAAGTAACAGTGTGGTGACCATCATCCTTCCTTCAGAGGGACAACATGACTTCTCAAATAAACACATATTCATTCTCATTGGACCCAACTACTTTATTAGGCTTTTGTTTCCAGGAACATGTTACCACTGTGGTGAGAGATCCACTGAAAAATACAGGATTCGTACTGTTTTTATGGTGACAAGTATCAAGAAACACCAAACTTTCTGATATTCTTCCATATCCTGATCTGAACTATGTATACTGTACAATGCTAAAGATAGCAATAAGAAAGAAATAGAAGAATGGTGCAGTCACAGGGAAAGATGCAGAAAGGATTTAACAAATCATCAAAACAAAAGTAGCAGCCCCTCAGTTAAAAACAGAAAATTGCTACCTGCCTGTATCGCTAGACTAAGACACACACATTGCTCCCTGCCACAAATATAGTTAAAGGCCCTTACAAACACAGCAAAAGGAAGAAAGAAAAGATGAGTATTCGGTTCTTTTAGGTCTGCTGCTGATTTCCTTTGGGCCTTTGCTGATTGAATTGAGGTTTTAGGCACTGTGCTTATTTTCTCGGCCCTCATGGTTGATCAAGTATTCTCTTTTTCCTCCGTAACAACATTATCTTCCAATAATGGTACACCTTTGAAGACACCATATGGATAGGCTGTCAGATTTATAAATGCAGACTACTTAAGGCCAACTATGTGCCAGCACTATTAGAGAGGGTTAGGGAACTTTCACTGACGACTTAGACTAGAGCTGATCCCAGACCTAGTTCTTAGAAGTAATACTAATCAGATCTCAATTTGGTGTTGGGTACGGGGGTCATGTCAGCTACACAATAGTAAATTATCTGCCTTTACCTACCATTTGCTGCCTCTTCTTCTCTGAATAAACTTCCTGATAATGCTATGGTAGCAAATCATATCACCCCCAGCCCTGCTCTTTGCTTCACAGATTCAATACAAGCTTTACTAAAAAAAAAAAAAAAAAAAAAAAAAAAAGTCTGACCTGATTGAACTCAACCATGTCCCCACTTCCTACAGACTACGCTCCCTTTCAACGGAGAATGCAAAGTCAGACTGCTGCTTTCCTTCGGTTGGTCATGCAAGAAGCGTAGAATTGGAAATGAGTGATATTTTCATGATCTGGAAATAATGGGGAAAGGACGTCTTTTTATATCATTCATTCATGTCCCCAAAAGACATTCTTAAGAAATCTCTGTTAAAATAAATTGATTTTCCTTTTGCTAAAGCTTTGTTTTATAAGGTGTCAAGGGGTTTGAAAAATCTAGGCAGTTTTCAGAGAAAGCAAAGCAAACACATGCAGTGTTTGCATTATTTACCAATTAGAATTTGGCAAGCAGTTCTAGTTTGCATATATTTGAATCAAGAGAAATTCATTTGTATGTCTCTAACAATATTTTTTTCAATTTTTACCAAAGGCCTAGAATGTGAAAATTTCTGCTGTGTTTGGCATCATGAGGGGCGCAGAGAGAAAAAAGAGGTTATAGTTTGGTGAGGCAGCAAGACGCATGAGTAAAGAATTATTAATAGTTATGAAAAGATACAGGCAAATGTCTTTGGGGACAGTTATTTCTGACTGTCTTACTTAAAGAATGGGGTAAGAAAAGCATCCTAGAGTACAAAATATCCTTATAATGGAAATTTCTCATAGCCTGTGGCATCCACGGATAGGAGCCACATACATTTGAGCTATCCATAAAATTTAGTCAGTTTGCACACTTAGCTGGGCAAGAGAATGCACATCAACATTTTTGTAATAGAAAAGATATTAATTTCGTTTCTAATTGAGCTGAGAACAGAACTGCATGCTGTGTGTATCCTTGGACTGGGACCCTTTGTGAGACAGATGTATCCTGAGTGCCTACTGATTGCCAGGCCCTGTGCCTAGGTTAAGGGACCTGTTGGGGTCTCACACTGCATGGGACCTAGGCAGAGCCGTTGCACCAGAAGATGAAATGGGGGGTATACTAACCAAGTATCTTATCGTCATTTATTATTAGCATTTTTTGTCTTTAAATCTTACCTTCTGCATCATGAACGAAACAAAACAATGTAGAATCCTCACGTACACTCTGTATCCCTCAAGTCTAAACACTAACCTACTAGCCCTAAGCATCCAGATTTCTCTTATTTACTGTTCTCTTGACTCCTTTCAGACAGCAATTAATTCTCCAGAGGTATATACCCTCAAAACATAAACACCGTTCAGTTTCAAACTCTCATCACTCTGGAAGAAGAGAAAAGAGAAAGAATTTTTGTTATCCTTTTACTTATCCCACGAAAGGCTAAACCTGCAGCCCTCGGGCCTGAGCAGGGCTGTTTTGCCCATTGTGAGTCTGTGATGTGTGTGTTTCCATTGTAACTCTGACAGTAGTCAGGGTCTGAAAAAACAGAGGATCAGGTACATGTGCAGGAGATCATTTCACATTCACATCTCACATTCTCAGGCAGAAATAAGCTTTCTTGGATAACCTCAGAGGCTTATGTCAATTGAGTATGTTTCTTTGGGGGGGGGGGGCATACCCTGTACTAGGCCTTCTGAGGTAAATAAAGGCACATTTCTGCATTCTATCAACTTTCAGTTTCACAATGAGAGGAACGTATGGTGCTGCCTGGGCTGTAATGCTCTTCTCCCCATTCTTCTCAGTCTTGTGAATGCCAGTGAAGATGAGCAGTACAGCAAGCAGTTCTCGGCAAAGAAGATCTTAGTGTGCATCATTTCACCAGGAGCTACAAAGAAAGCCTGGAAAACCTCAGCAGGTAACTTTTACAGAACACTGACAGGTGTCCAAAGCAGTTTGGAATGCAGAGGAGTGAGGGGATGAGTCTAGAACACATGGCCCTGCTTCCTTGTCTGGGAGTGGGAGACCTTGGAGAAGAGCAGAGGTGAGAAGTCTGGAGCAAATGAAGGGTTTGAGGGGAAGTCACTGAGGCAAGGCAAGTAGTATGAGGTAAAAGAGGGGTTCTCTCTGGCAAGATGGAAAAGTGTTCTAGTTAAAGCTCAGTTTAGAGTTGTGCCCAGAACTGGCCCTGCTTTGATGGAGCCTGATATAGCCTTCCCGACCAGGACCTTGGTTGACCTTAATGGCTAAAAGCCCACTTGGCTAAGAGCCCACTTGAGCTCTGGGCACACTGATTTTTCTCTTCTCACCAAGAACACAGAGGAGACCAAGTGGAGAAAGGGACACAGTATACCCCTGAGATTTTTGAAGGTCCCTACTCAGAAGATGATCTTTGATTATTTTGAGAGAATATAGGCTGCATTTTCTTGATCTGAAATCAAATCATACCACTTTACTTTTGGTTTGAAACACATATGGTCTTCATATCTAAAGAGTTTTGGCAGATTTGGGGGGCTTTAAGTGTTGAAGTGTTTGCTCAGTTGCTCCATTTGTTTTTGGGGTTCTGGACTGACACAATTAACCACATAATTTTCATAGCCATTTGATCTACACTGATTAAAAAATTTAATAAAAATAACCATGCCCACTGACAGACACTGGGTACTAGGCACTGCACTGAAGAAGTTGAGGTGTAGTTACCTTGGCAACCCTCACAAGAACCTGGTAAGGTTGAACTTAGAAGTTCAGTGACACAGTGTTTGAAATGGAGTCTTCCTTTCTCTGGAATATATTGTGGACCATTTCTAATCAGAATTTAAGTGCCAGTGCATTTCTTATTTGAATACATATATAACTTATAGTCATGTATATCGCTATTTTTAAATGCAATATCATAGAGATTAGAAAGATGGACATATCTTCAGATAATTTAGTTCATTATTTTGCTATTGTAAAACTCAGTTTTCAAATGCCTGTTAATATAATTTAAAAAGAAATACAAAAGCACTGCACATATATACTTACAGTGAGTGCAAAAAGATTTGAAAGTCTTGAAGAGTTAAAAAATTAAAACAATGATTGTCATAATAAGCACTCAAATGTTATTTTCAGTAATAAAAATGCAGTTAGTTTGGTTTTCAATATTAACTAAAGATAAAATCTTAATTTATATTAAATTTGGAGAGTTGTACATACTAATTATGAAAAAAGTACTAAAGTAACAGCGAGAAATGGAATTTATTCACATCCCCGTTTTCTTTTTGAAAATTGCATTGATATAATTTTTACTTTTAATCTCAGGCTAATTGTATTTTGAAAAAGGAATACGACAGAATCAATGTTAAAATTTCAAGAGCTTTGTTTTGAATATCTTAGTTTTCTTAAGTACAAAATTTAGTGGGTTACTAAGAGTAAAATTACTACTGTTGTATTTCCATGTCATTTGAGATACTTGTTGAATCTCTAACATTTTCTTCTTTTTAATCATATGAAATTTATAAAAGTGCCATAATCATTTGCCAAATATTTGTGTGAAACACAATTACATGATTTTCTAGATCAAAACTCTGCAACCAAATCATTATATGACTAGTTTTGTAAGTTCTGTGATAGGCAGACCAACTCATTGCTGCCTATCACATTTAAATCCTTCTTCAATAAACCCCTGCAGACTAAGATATGATATCTAAAGGTAGATAATCCAGAAGGCTTTTCAGGTAACATTTAAGAAGGAAAAAATAAAACCTCTTTGAAGTTTAATTCATAGATATTTTAAGGTTTTAGCTGCCTAGAAATTCAAAAGTTGGGAAGTTGTGGTAGATGACATACTAAGTTGTCTTAGAGATGGAACATTACCTACATTATCAACCAATGTCTCCATCTATAAAGCTTTTCTCGGGTGTTAGTTATGGAAACACCATACTCTATAATGTACTATATACATAGATACAAATCCTGCTAATCAGATTACATCTTTGCTTCTTCATGAGCTTATGTTGTCTCAGAATTTTTACCCCAAATTTAATTTTTTTTTAGGAAAACAACAAAAACAAAATCAATCTTCAGTGGAGCACATACCAACAGAATCGGGCATGCTCCACTAACATCACAGGACATTATTTACCATTCATGAATGGGTATATCTTGTGAACGAATACAATGATCGATCAGCAGGAACCTTCAATAAAGATTTTTTTACATCAGTAGAAACATAATAAATTTAAGGTTTTAGTTAATTAAGTTTCAAGGTAAAAAAGTTTGTTTCATGTATAAACAATATTTCTCTCTCTGGAAACAAGTCTAGAGCAGTGATTTTCACCTGAGGTGCTGTAGCACACAGGTGTGCCGCAAGAATTTTTAAAACATGCAATACCTATCTACTCAGGGGCCCTGACCTCTTTTGCCTTAGATTGTCGAATAAAAAAATGACAACAGCCCTGGTCAGTCGGTGATGCCCTGGTTGGGCATCATCCCACAAACCAAAGGTCCCAGGTTCGATTCCTCATCAGGGCACCTACCTGGGTCATGGGTTTGTTCCCAATTGGGTTATGTGGGAAAGGCAACCAGTCCATGTTTCTCTCTCACATTGATGTTTCTCTTCTTCTCTTTGTCCCTCCATTACCCCCTCTCTAAAATTAATAAGCATGTCCTTGGGTGAGAATTAAAAATAAATAAAACATTAAAAAATTATAACAGCCAATACAACAATAGCTGCCTGGTGTAATGAATCAAAATTATTCCTATTTTTGTCAGATCAGCCAAAAATATAATATATTATTTATAATATATTATTCTGGTGTGCTGCAGAATTTTAGTAATTAGTTTATATGTGCCATGAGATGAAAAAGGTTAGAAATTATTTGTCTAGAGTGTTGTGGAATGATAAAATATATTCTGATTCATTGTCCTTAAAGAAAATCAAAACTACTCTGGCATTAGAGGTTATTAAATACTTAAATAATATGCTAATTTTATAAATTAAAAAACCCACTGCTATACAAAAATATTAGACATTTGGAGAATAACCCATATGTAATTAATAATTAATATATTTAATTAATAATGAATAATTACTACATAATTTCATTTTACTTATGTAGATACAAGTCTGTTGTTTCTTATGCTTAATGGAAAGATATAAGAAAGGTAATTTTGTCCTCTGTGTGGGTACAGCCATGGAGGCAACTCTACACACAAACCAAATGTTATCAGTCAATTTTAGCAAATTTTCTTTCTGAGCCCAAATATCTGCAAGACCATGGACAACAGACTCAATATGCTGCTTTGATATATCAGTTGAGACCTACTTTCCATCCTTTTGATAGACTCTCTGAATATTTGCCTCCACAAATTATGAGAAATATATGTTGTCATATATTTCCTTTTCTTCTTTCACCATTTCAGCCTTACTCTTCCCTTCAGGAAACTAATCACACAGAAAAAAATGACTATGTAGTGTCTATTGTATGCTTGGCACTGCCCTAGATAAATAATTGCCAATTTAATCCTGAAAATAAAGCATTATTAATTGTCAACATAGTGCTTTAACAAGCATAACATCAAAACCTGTGTCTTTTTCTATAAAATAAAATTAAATAAACAAATAACATTAGATGAATTTTCTAAGATTCAAAAGATGGTACATTTTAATTAGGTTTTATTTATCTTCATAGTCTGCGTGTTTTTAAATAGCAGGACTCAGAGTTGTTTCCTATACTGAATCACCTACAAAATGTCTGATGTCATTGTGTCTATTGTACATGAAAAGTGAATGAAGGGCAGAGATCACATGTCAATCAGATCTTAAACAAAAGACTAAGAAACATCTAAAGTTACAATAAGAGTGACTTAGGTGAAACAGGATTTATGCTGAGTAAATGATTTAAATGAATGGGTGGTGTTTCAAATTTAACTCTCCTGTTAATAGAATTCTGTGTGTTGTTTAATTTTGTTTTGAGTCTGATTTCTTTAATCTATTTTTCAACATGCAAATGCTAAATACAGTCCTTGGTACTTAAAGTGTGATTTGACCATAATGTTTTAGTGGCTTTTTCTAATTATGACTCATGTTGTTTGGTTTACACTATAAAGTTTTGAAAGACTTCTCTTTCCTCAGTGCTCCAAAGGGTAAAATGTTGAAGTTCTTTACTTATATATTACTCCATAAAATGTTCACTTAGAGAGAAAAAAAAGAAATGCAATTTTGGCATGAGTTCCTTTCCCTAAAAAATGTTAATGCATTGAGAGGAATATCTGTACAATCATTATAATTTTAAAATAATGACTCCAAAGGAAGTTCTATGTTATCTCAATCAAATTATAATATGTACCCAGGAAATGTGTTTTGTGTCTGTGTTGCTATGGAAATGTTTTGTTTTGTTTTTTAATAAAGAATGATTGGATTAAATCTCTAATAACAACTGAATAGCTACAGCTTTAACATTCAAATCTAGAAATTCTGTAGAAATATACTGAATAAAAATCTACCTCTTTCAAGATCCTGCTTCATGAGCTACAGTGTCACAATTCCTAATTTATATCTGTGTAAAATGTCATCCTATGTCCGTGGTGCTGGGGAAGAGGCAATGGAAGGCTGTTGTCTGGTCTTTCATCCATTTCCTTTGGATATATGGGTATCCTGGATATATCAGATCTATATCTGCCTTTTGCAGCTGAAATAATATGGTTGACGATGGAATAGCTGTGCCCAGGGCAAGAAAAGCAAGTCCTGAGACAAAACACTGGAGGAAAGCATATTTATGCTGGCTTCCCTTTTCTCTAAAATCCATCTGCCTCCAGCTGTCCAGGAACAAATGTGCAACCAACTAATCCGCAGGTGTGAAGCCCTACATGCTCCCCCCACCCTCTGCTCACCCCAAGACCTTCCAAAAAGAATTTGAAACATCTCCCAGTGTAGGAAATCCTTAGTAGCAATTGGAATAGTAACCCTTTGCCAGATTGCACAAGGGCAGAAAATTACTCCTCTTGTCCAGGTCACTGCAACATCAGGGGATTTCTGCTAGCCAGGGGTGTGAGATGGTGGGTAAACAAGGCCATGAACTCTAATAAGCATAGAAGAGGTTTTAAGTGTGTGCTTCACTAAACAAGCACTTCATACAGACATAGCTGTTCATTGACACGTTCAAATCTGTCAAAAAAATTGTAAAGGAAGTGTTTTCCCTTTTATAAGAAAGAGAAAATAGAATCCAGGACTTCTAACAGAAAGTAAGGGCAATTTACTTGACTGACATGCTTCCGCACTCACAGAGGGCTAAATATCCACTCATGTGCAACTCTCTAACTTCGAGAGTGCTGACCTCTGTTGTTACGGCCACAGATATTTATTCCTGAAGAACAGATTTTTGGATGAGTCACACAGGTTCTCCTCTACTTCCCCACAGTAATGCCAGAAATCTTCATTTGCATCTCTGTTGCCATGGAAAAACGAACATTCTGAAAAGCAGGCAGGATTACGAGTTTAAGGCAAAGTCTAATGGTAAGGAACAGAGAGAACCCAGGTTGAAAACAGACACACACCACAGCTCATATTATAGAAAAATGGCAACTTAAATAACAAGAAGCAGAAAATAGAATTCCATTGAATCTCTGATCTTTTAGATAAAACATTTTGAGTTTTAAAATATATTTCAGGGGTTTTTTTTTATTAGAAAAACACCCTCAAGCTTAGGAATAAAGTAGTCATGCTGTTTTCACCACTTGGTGCAGAGCGGCTGACAGGAAGGCCATTGTGCACCGAACAGCAGATCATTGAATTTCCTCTGCAGTGTGAGCCTGCTACATCATTAGCAGTCTTTACATTTGGGAATAGATGTCACTATTTAAGAGGAGCAGGAAAACAAGAATGAAATACCACGCCCTCTGTGTTTAGCTTAGTAGTCCAAAGGGTTTATATCTGGATCCAAGTCATTTTATACCAAATTCCTCAAGTACCATAAGTATTGTACACAGAAGACATGTTTTAAGGCACAGAAATAAGAAAAAATGAAGAAAGACATCAAGAGACATGGGTATGTCAAGATAGTAAGACAAGAAGACAGAAGACTGAGAGTATAAGAAGAGAAAGGAAGAAATAGAGAGACAGAGAAAGAAGCATAAGAAACAAAAAGAATGATCAAAGATTAAGAAGCAAAGAGATAAAATGAATGGAAAGAAAGTTGAATGGAGAAGAAGACATGAAGGGGAAAAAATCTGCCTTCAACCAGAAACTTCACCTAAAAGGTCTGGGCAGAATAGGTAAAGGAGAATCTTGGGAAGAAGTTAGGAGCAATGGAACATTAGTATCATCCTAGACTCATTATCTTGTCCATCTAAGTGAGGTTTCTTTCTCTCACATGTAGGCACAAGCTTTGGTAGGAAGTTAATGGAAGTCCTAGTGGGAGACTTTTATATATGAGAAGTCTCCTTTAACGTTGCCCTCTCCTTTCATTTTAGCTTTAACAAGAATTTGAGGATTTCTTGATTTTTTGGTTCCTACTTTTTGTTGGACCTTATCCATTCAAATTCACAATCCCTGGATCTTCAGGCTGCAATTTTTAACCAGCCTATCCATGGGGCGAATAAGCTGTCAGTGACCTGCCGTTGCTGAGGAGAGGTGATGTGATATGCAGGGTAGAGAGAAAGCAGAACCGAGAGGCAGGAGACCCGGAATCAACCTCAGCACTGCCATTAAGAAAAAGAGACTTTAGCAGAGGCAAGAACATGCTGGAGCTAATTTCTATTCTCAGGACATACTCACTTGAAGATTCTGAGGATACTGCTTCTCAAGGGTAAGATAAAAAGGTTATCAGTGCTTTATACTCTATATGATTGGAATATTCGTGCCTGCTGGCTAAGGAGAATAAATAGCGAGAGAGAACTAACTGGTCTGTTTAGGGTCCAGTAAGATAAAGTTGCCCAATTTAATGGCTGAGAGGGCATTTGGAGTGAGATTTTAGTCCCAGATAAAAGCCCATATAAAAGGAAAAGGTTGTTAATATTACTACCCTGTGACCTTTATTAGTTGGAAGTAATCTTTCTTCAACATTTATAGCACTTTCTCTGAACTCTGTCCTGTTGAAGCATTTACCACTTTCTACTATGCGTACCAATTATTGATGCTTATACCTCATCTTCTCTGCTAGACTATAAGGACTTTCAGTGCCCAGCCTGTGTCTTATTAATCTTAAAGCCTTCCACAGCACCTCTATAGAGAGCCTTGTGCACAGTTAGCACTCAGCTTCCATTTGGTGTATAAATGACAGAAACAGGGAAGAAGGTCTTTTTCTTGGTGTGGATTTGAAGAGTTAAGCTTTGGGCTTATCTCCATGGGAACTTTGAGGCAATTGAGTTAAGAACACAGTATTCAAGCCTTAGAAGTTGAGTGGCCAGCACCTGAGTTATTAATAATAATTATAAATTAGTAGTGTGTGCTGGGAGATTTAAAGCAGTTACATTACCATGGCAATGTAGCTGTTATTATCTCCATTTTATAGTTAAGGAAAGAGAGAATTGAGTTGTTTGTCCAAGGAGACAGACACAATGAGGAAAGGGGGCTGAATTCAAATTCAGGGCTCCTGGTGCATTGGGATGGGACTAGAGGCCTGAGCTGCCCATATTGGAACTATATAACTTTGCCTGTTAAATCTGGTCTCCAGAGAGCTCTCTCCAAGCCCAGATGTCCAGAAAAGGCCACTAGTAAAGGGAAAAATTCTAGACTTAGTATGATGATAACTGTAATCTTTGGGCAAACATTAAAGCCCTATAGCATTTGCTTCCTCCTCTTCAAATAACTACTCTGTAAATAATAGTACTTCCTTTACAGCTGTTTGGTACATTTTTGAGTTATGTTGAAATGGAAAGTTTGAAAAGCTAGAAGTGCCTCAGCACATGTTGGGAGCCTCAATGAACACTGTTTGAATGTGAATCTCTGCAGAAGAAGTAAAATGGAATTTGGGGCACCATAGTGATAATGCGGACAGTTTCTTTCCACGAACCTTTAGAGCACTTATTTGAGAGCTTCTCCAGCTCTGACCCAAACTGCAGGACAAATGTCATCTAACTGTTTTATGCATTCACTGAAACAGGAATTTGCCCAGTGAGAGGGTCATGCTGAAAGGGGCTCTCCTAGATTTTAAACTCTAGGACAACCATCCTACCCTGTTCAGACTTGCTTCCTTCTGCGTGTAGTTCAGATCTCCCAGAATTTAGAATACTGTGTTGTAACAAAAGATAAGCTTGACTACACATCCACCCTCTCACTCTTTATACTCATACCACTATGACTACTGATAGTAGCTGACTTCTATAAACGCTAGAATGAGTCACACATTGTTCTAAATTAATGTCTTCCTTCATTTAATCCTCACAACAAACCTACAAGGTGTATACTATTATTACTGTCATCATTTTACAGGTAAGGAACCTACTGTTTACACCCTTGTCACAGCATTATGTAATCTCAGTGTAGTAAGGTTAAACTGAGTCTCATAAAGGTGCTCCATAAAATAAGAATAAGCAACCCAGCATAAGACCAAATCAGAAGGGATTCCACTCACATTACCTTTGTTATTAAATAATATCTCAGGAAAGAGAAGTGTGGGTGGGCATGAGATAAATATGGTCCAATGAATGTAACCTAATTACAATAACTATGAAATAATTAGTGGAAATATAGCCAGTCTTATCATTAATCACAAATACACAGTAAAATAAGATCCTGTTTGTTTAAATTTGAAAATTTAAATGATAATGCCACATGCTGGGAGTCATGTTAATGAAATTATCATTTTAATAATCTGCCGGGGGGGTAAAAGACGTATATTTGTAGAGGCAAAATGTATCGAGGGCTTTGCAAATTTCCACATTCTTTGATTTAATTATTCCCCAGGTAGGAATTTATCTCAAGCAAGCTGTACAAAATAATTATATGGAAGGGTATACATCATAATAGACTAAATATTAACACAAAGTAATAGCTAGCAGCTAAGAACACAAGCTCAAAAGATTGTCTGGGTTCAAAGCCCAACTCTAGTTGCTATCTCTTTGAACTTTGGGAATTTTATTTCCCTAAGTTTTAGTTTCTACCTCCATAAATTGGGACTTTGGAGAATGTTTGACATGTAACATGTGCTTAACTATTAACTATTTAATTTTTTTTTAATTTTCTCCATTACCATTGTTACTTATTAAGTTAAATGTGCAGCAGTGTGGAATGGTTTCATTATATATGAAACCATCATCTACTTAATGGAATCATACTTCTTTTTTGGAAAGACTTTATTTATTTATTTTTAGAGAGAAGGGAGGGAGAAGGAGAGAGAGAGAAACATTGATGTGTGAGAGAAACATCAATTGGTTGCCACTTGCACACCCTGGACTAGGGAACTGGCCTGCAACCCAGGCATGTGCCTTGACCAGAAATTGAACCAGTGACATTTTGGTTCATAGGCTGGCACTCAATCTACTGAGCCACACCACCCAGAGCTGATGGAATCATACCCTTGAACATTAGTGATATATAGAAATGATAACAATCAACTAAGTGACAAATATGTATTGAACAACTACTGGAAGGTTGAAACCATGAATATCTGTGGGATTTTGACTGCGTATATCTATTCCCATTTTCTAATGATAAACTAAATTGTCTTTCGGAAATGTAAGCCCCCCTTCTCCCATCGTAGCCAAAGAAGAGTCATGTTACTAAAGCCAGGTTAGCTGAGTCCCTCTTTATTAGAATTTAAATATAGGATTTGAATAAAGCAGCAAACAGGTTGAAAATATTTAGAATTCACTCCTCCTGTCATGGCTCCCTTGACTACTCTCTACTTAATATAAACTCGGCCTATAGTTCTGCTTTTTTCTCCACCAAGATGTAACTCCTGGTAGTTTCCAAGCTTATTTCTCCAGCCTTCCTCAGAGTCTGTGGCCTCACAATATTGTTCCAATACATTTCCTTTTGCTTCGGGTAGTGAGAGTTATCTTCTATTACTTACTACCAGAGATCACTTCACTTGGGCTTAAACTATAGTCATGAAGAAATGGCTAAGTAAAAGCTCATTAACTCATTAATGTTGGCTTCAAGACATGCAAACAATTTTGGTTTATCATTAGAACACAATACACACTATGTTGTTGAATTTGTCCTTGTTTTTCAGTCCTATGCTCTGCTTATTACGACTGGATACATAAAACTTTCTCATCTTCTGTGGGCATGACCTACCCAGCATTTCAGCAAAGGTGATGGCTAGAGAGTATAATGATTGATTGATCAATTGATTATTTGTTTATTTGTCTATTGCCATTTATGCATCCACAATAACAAAAAATGTTACCAAAAACTGTTTTAAATAGACAATGAAATGCTCATTAAAATACTGAATCTGGGCTAAGATGAATGACCTTGAGAAAAGTACCTAACCTTTGGTTTCTTCATCTGTAAAATTAGAATCATAACAGTTTCTATTCATATGGATGATATAAAAGTTAATAAAGTCAACATATTTAAAGCACTCAAGATAGAGCCTGACATATAAAAAATTCTACATGTGTTAGCTATTTTTTTCTATACATTGTGGAACGTGACAACATTGATTACTGGTCACTATTTAAAATTTAACTGATATATTCTTCAAATTGCTAAGTGTCATATGACTATTTGTTATAAAAAAATAAATCCAAAATATTCCTAGGTGATTTTTATCTATGATCAGTGAAAATGCTGTGGAAAAGAGGACCATTCTATAAAAAAACACAGGAAAATTGTAATGAAAGAACAACTTTTGTGCATGAACATTAAAATCATTAGCTATGGTAGATGGTTATAATAATAAATCTGAACACATTCACATTTAATTGATAGTATTGCATGCAGACTGTATCCAAGGTGAATAAAACTCAAAATGAAGACCTTTGAAATGGATTTCAACTTTTAGTTTACAAATGAATATAAATGAAAATCTCAGTAATTACAATTTTGTATGACCATTGGACGAACCTGGAAAATCTGATATTCAGACTATGTACAAAGTAAGAAAAAATTGATATACAGAAGAACCCTCTGATTTATCAGTAGTTCTAAAATTATGTTAGGTGCTAAAAAGAAAAACTAAATATGACAAAATTCCAGATTATGGAAAGTTTAGAGAATATTGCCAGGTCTATAATAGTTATTAGTGAATGAAATGATACTATTTAAGTGAATATGTTAAATTACTTTTTAAGAACCAAAATTTTAAGTTTATTATTGTCAGTCTCTACCTTCCTGGATGCAGTTGATTTATTGGTCATTGGAGATTCAATTTACAGGATTAGAGTGGCTTCTTTCCCAGTCAAATCTCTTCAATCTTAGCTAATGATAGCCCTGGGGTTTCCATCCAGTGTTTGGGGTCTAGGACTGAGTTTTAATGTCTAGGTGTGGTGCTTGATATTCCTGGAATGAGCCCCCTGAACTGCAGCCTACCCCTAATTTATATGAATGTTTGACCAATCCATATTAGTAGATTTTCACTTTGACCTCTGATTAATTATACTTCATATCTCCTGATACAGACAACTTTTTCTGAGCTTTAGCCTGCTTCACTGATGGTTTCTAAGAATTGGGCCATGATTCCTGTCTCTACCACTGTCTGGGGACATCTCTTTTAATATAGATAGAACATATGAAATCCAGATGATGTGGCATGTGAGGAAAGAGGTGTTGCTTGTTTGCAGACACTTGGGCTATCTTGTACAGTCAGTGGTTTGACCCCTAGAGATTTCTCTGAACCCCCACTCAATCCAAGTCCAAATACAGATGCAAAATTTAGCTTGTGAGATAATCATAAAATAATCTGACCCCTTATACCTGCAGTATCTTTTCTTGCTGTATTAATTTACTTCTTCAGATTGTCTCTTTGAGTGTTAATCTAATAAATCCTCAATTATTCTTGTCCACTTACTAAAGCTTTTTATCCTATGTTTCACTGATACAATGATAATTGATGTTAAGAATGATAACTGAAATATCATTAAAGATTTCCCTAAAGGCTCTGTTTTCCCAGCAAGAGAGATCATAAACTTTTTGTATACTTTATTTTGAACATGAAATTCCAAAAATTATTAAATACAATGGGAAGAGAAATAGTACAAAACAGAAGCCTTCTGTGTTTGGGCCCAGCTGTGACCTGTGTAAAAAACATGAATTAGAGCAGGTCATTGAAACTTCCTGGTCCTCATCTTTTAAGATTTTTTTTTAGTGAAAATGTTGTACTTTGTTATCAATATTTCTTTCAGTTCTAAAAGGTGATGCTATACCTACTTATGTCTACATCTATAAATCTATATTTATATCCATGTGCATGTCTGTGTCATATATCTAACTATAGGTAAATGTAAACAAACAAAATGATAAAATAAAGTTTATTCTAAACTCCAGGGAAACTATTAACTTCTAAATTATTTTTAAAATTAAATTTATAAAACAAATATAAAATAATACCAGAGAAAACATTTTAATACATATTTTCTGAATCAAAGCTTAAAAAATAGTAATCTTGAAGAAGGTAGCACAGTGGTGCTACTTTTAGAAATGATAGCTGGATAACTTTGTTTTTCCTTTGTAAAATCAATTATTCATCCAGTCTTCCCACCTATCCATCTACACTATTTTTCCATGGCAAGATGAAATAACCTTCGTCATAACTTATTTTCCATACAATAGCAATTTCTCCATCTCTCATGAAAACCTCAAGAACTAAAGGACTGAGACAGGTAGATTGGTAAGAAGTTTTTGGATTGTGTTATTGAGCCTCTGAGAAAATTCTTATTACCCTTATTTCTGCTGCTGCCTGAAAACTCACAATTCAAAATCTACTTCTTTGGTTTAAGGTAATTTATCACTCATTAAAATGTAAAGATTTCTGGCAAGAATATCATCGTTACACTAAGGATCTCCTTCCCAACTGTGGTGTGGAACATTTTAATGTGACAAGCTTTTGAAGTAGAGAAGAGGAGGGTAAGAACTCTGGGGAATCAAAGAGTGGAGGAGTGTAAAGAAAGGGAGGGAGTAGGGAGCAACCACAGACAGAATTATCCTCAATGTTTTAGCCAATGGTAATTCTCAGACTAAGTCTGAAATGCACCTAATTCCCTTTAACTACAATATTTCATCTTGTTTGTTCTTTTGTACCAGTTGTTATATGTCACTTTGTAGATGCTCATATGTGGCATAATATTTTGACATGGTAATTTTAATGAGACTGCATCAAAAAGTAAAATCACCAAGTTGCCAACAGATATCTCTAGAGTCACCTTATTCCTCATTCTCACTTTCTCACTAACTTCTACCCCATCACTGATTCTCACCCGGATATTTCTACTCACTAGAAAAGAATTTGACAGCACTAATAAAAAAAAAGTATGTTATGATGAGATTTAAATATACAGAGCAAGAAAATGTTGGCATGAAAGCGCAAGAGAAAGAGAAGAAAGAGGAGGAAAATGATAAGCAACACTGCAGTGAGGAGGGTGCAGGATACAAAGGTAACTGAAGCACAGCCCCTGGAATCTAGGAGCCCACCATCCCAGCAAACGCCTGACATCGCTTTTACCAAAGAGAAAACCATGCTGGAGATTAGAGTCAGGGAGTGGTTCTTCCATCAAGTTAAGATGGAGCTAACAAATAGTTAATGTCATCATTCCTAACTTTTAAGAAGCTCTCAGCTTAGAGGCCTAACTCTAAAGTTCGAGGGCTTTTGGAGGACTCTGTTGGATTTGGTTTACTCCCTACTATGGTTGCCAAATTTTCTAAACACATCTGTGCTTATAAATCCCTAACTTCCTGATCTGAGGTAGTAAGCATGACACTAGAATAAGATTTAAAGTTCTTTCTAGCTCTTGTTATGGCTACTAAATGAAAAGAAAATAATCAGCCACTAACCATACTGCTGGACCATGGTTTAAGACAGGACACATCATGAAGAAAATGACTTGATCTGAAATATCAAGAAGGGCTACTACCACACTTTGCTCTCACCCACTACTTGTCCTGTGGCCCCCTTTCTTTTCCCCACAACCACAATCTGTCTGTCCATATTATCCTGTGAGGGTAGAACCATTTATTTGTGTCATCCCACACCCCCCAGGATAGCATGGTGCTTCATACACTGTAGGCATTCAATATTTAGATAAATATAATTATTAAGGAAATTAATAATCTACAACAAATCTCCTGGCCATTTGAATTATTGTGTATAGTCAGTGCCCTTCTCCTCACATTTTGCCTTTCCATTTTCTGCATCTAAATCCTACCAATCTCTAAGCCTCAGATGAAATTCAAGTTACTGTTGAACCAAAAGCACTATTTCTCTAAACTCTGAAAACATTTTACTAAGTGTCATATATGTGTGTCAGGCACAGAACAATGCTAAGATATGCACATCTTGGCCTCTGTTATGTGCCCCCAGAAGAAAAGGTTTGGCTTTATTCAGATTATAGGTTAATAATTCAGAGACAAAAATCAGTATTATTTATTTTTCAAATGAAAAAAGTAAAGCTCAGAGCAGTTAATGTATCATGTCTAATGTCACACAGCTTGTAACATGGGAGCCAAGTACAAATCCAAGGCTGTTTTATCAGGTGTGTGTTCTAAATAATTGTGCTAAATGTAATCAATTTCTGCTTTGTAGCAATTATATACATATCTTATGTGTCAGAAGAGACCATATTGTTTAAAATCAGGTTCATGCATGATTTATCTCTATGTCCCTCAAAACACTTAGAACGCAGTCTTACACAGTAAGTGGTTAATAAATATCCTGGAATTGTGCACTTGAAACCTATATAACTTTATTAACCAACGTTACCCCAATCAATGAAATAAAAAGAAAAATCTCTGGAATTACCATATCTGATTTTATCATCAGCAATCTAATAAAGACCCGCTTTCTTACTGATTTTTAAACTACCTGGAAGAAGAAGAAAAAAGTAAAGATGGAAGCCAAACTTGCACTTCCCAAGGGCAAAGTAAAACGATCCCTTCTGATCTGACAGGGCAACTATGCTCAGAGGAGCAGCACTGAGAGGCAAATGTAACCAGACTTCAATCTATCAGAAATGACAAATTGGATATGCTAGTCAACATGTTAGGTCTGAAACAGAAGATTAGGCAAAACTGCAATTTATTCTGATTAGTCTTTGGTGACATTTTTATCCTTGCGTACTCTTAAGCACCTTCCATGAGAAAGTAAAAGGAAAATTCTACTCTCTTAAGTTCATGGCAATATTAAAAGAAATAGTGAGAGAGGAAAATTTAAATCTAAAAGCAATGGTACTGCGTAGAACAATGGGTGGAAGACAGGAAGAAAAAGACAACTATAATTTTGTTTTAGGAAGTTATGTGAAATTACACTTAGAGGTTTATTAAGGTGTAAATACAAATCAGGTAGATGCTGTAGAATATGTTATTGATGATAGTCACTTAGGGTCTTTGCAATAGCTATTCCTCCCTTCTGAACATCAACTTTGATTTTATTAAAATAGTTTATTTCCTGTTTTATCATTTATTTTTCTTATGCAATACACATTACTTAGTATCAACTATGTTCTAGGCTTTATGTTAGGATCTAGGGATGGAGTGAGATCAAAAGTATGTGTTCTCAAACAGCCTAATGTTTGATGACTTTGATAGAACTGAGACAATATGGAGATAAGTATAAAACATGTTTCACTTTAAGTCCAGTTCCCCCTGAGGTCTTTTTTATCTTTCCAGCCCAAAATTTTAAGACCATGCCTGAACTGTAGAAGTACTCAACACTGAAACCCAACAGCAATTTCATTCTGCTCTACATGATAGAGCTTATATTCTGGCTTCCACAGTTCCTCGCTGTTCCCACTGTTAGTGCTGTCTTCCGACTGTGCTTCAGTGCTCTCTGTTTCTTCTGTTTCCCTCAGTGCACTGCTCAGCACATATGCAGGTGTTCTGATCGACTGATATGATAACCGGCTATAACTCAGTTTTGTTCAGCTTCAAAACATATTGAACTTAAAGCCTTGCAGGCACTCTAAGTCCTGGAGATAAAAGATGAAAATAAAGAATGAAATAGAAAAGTACTATTATACTTTGGGGGTGGGAAATTAAAATACATATATTTAATTGTTTTAGGAAAATAGTTCAAAGTAACACTAAGGTTGTTCTCATGTAGTGTGATATTGCTCTTTACAATATGAGTAATGGCCCATTGATATTTTTATTTACATTAATTTTTGGCTTAGTGCTTTTTGTTTGAGGTGAGATACACTGAATATTTTTTAATCATTTTACTCATTGAGTAAATGGCCCACTGTTCTTTTCATATTAATGATATAAGGTTTCTGAGTAATAATAATTCTGATAATATAATTTATTTAGTGTAAATGACAGGTAATCTTTTAAACTATTCATCTGTTTGACTGCTTATCACTTTGTCTAATGTTTTCGACTTTTATATTTTTCTATTGAGCAGAGGTCTAGAAAAGATGATAAAGATATTCTTCCCTTTTACCGATATGATCATTTATGTGATTTTCTCATGAATTACTGTGGGGCATGATTTATTTTTATTCAGGATCATCTTTGAATTGCTCCCTGACATTCAAGGTTGAGCTTTGCTTTCAACTGAAAAATAATAATTCACCTATGTTGTCTATAAGCACAGCCATGCCATCTATAAATAGGAGAAACATCGACTGCTCTCACCATGAGACCTTTCATTTCTGTTCAATCCAATATCTGAGACACAACTTCCAAGACCTAGACAAATACTAAAGTCACTTGAAAAGAAGGAGTATTCACACACTTTTCTATCTTTTCTGTTGATTTCTGGAGCTGGGCTAAATTTGGTAGAATGTTAGGGCAGCTTAAATTATGAATATGTGTGTGTGTGTGTTCACATGCCCATGTGTGAGGTAACAGACACCTCACATGTATATAGATGTTCCCCCCTCCTTACTGCAGTGTTTCTTAGCCTTTTCCTCCTGTCTTTTTCTCCTGCTCTTTCATGCCAACATTTACTTCATCTGTGTACTGAAATCTCATCACACTGTGCATTCGTTTTCTTTATTAGTGCTGTCTTAAATTATTTTCCCATGAATAGAAATATTTGTGGAGTAACTAATTATGATACTTTCTTTCTTTCTTCTTTCTTTTAACTGATAGTTATTGAAATATCTTGTATAATTTGAACGTAGCCTTATAGTTAAAAGATGCAAAGAAAGGTGAAATTCAGCTCTTTCCAAGGAGAGGCTCATATGGAAATGGCATCAGTGGAAATAAATAGAAGAATGCGATGATATGTTATGTGCTATGGAAATTAAAGAACACTGAAATATCTAATGTCTTGCTTGACTTGCCTGGCTAGTCAAGGCAGGCTTTGGGAGGAAGAGAGTTTCATCAGAAAGATGGGTACACTCTGTCTGATAGACTATTGGGACAGGGCTTTCTGCGCAAAGGCAGCAGCCTGTGAAAAGTAGAGGTGAGAAAGAATGTGGTGAAGCCATTGTGAATGTAGATTATATGTGGGGGGAGTGGTCAAAAGTGAAGCTGGAGAGCTAGGCAGGCTGGATGGGAAGAACCTTCAAATCTGGAGTCTTTACAGCAGGTGATGGGCTCCAATCCTTGGAGTAAAAGTAGAATTTGTATTTTAGAAATATCTGAGCATACTTCAGAGGATGAATAAGGTGGTCGGGAGAAAGAGCGGGAGTGTGATTATGCTGGGAACATTCAGGAAGGCTCTAGAGAGGACACAAGAAGTGAGTCAAATCTTAAAAACTGGCTGGGAATAGGGCATGGACTTACCGTTTCTTGACTTATGTTCTCTAACCATGCAGAATTTTTATTATATGAGGGGGGACCCAAAAAATGGAATTCATTTATAAAAAATTATGTATTTATTCTTACATGATTGTACGTCAGGCACATTCAAAGTACTCTCCATCTGATGCAGTACACCTACCAAGGTGTTTTTTTCCACTGCTCAAAACAGGTTTTAAACTTGTCAATTTTGATGCCTTTAAGTGTTTCTACCATTTTTGTTCCACCTCTTCCACAAGGCAAAAGATTTCTCTTTGTAGACTTTTTGCATATGGGCAAACAAAAAAAAAAAGTTGCTCAGGGTGAGGTTGGGTGAATGAGGAGGGTGAGACGGTGGGGGGGTCATTCCGTTTTTGGTCAAAAACTGCTGAACCATGAGGTGAGGACAGGTATGCTCATAAATCACCCCTCATGAAACGGGCAAATGTATTAAAGGATTCCAAAAACAAATTCACTGAAGCTGAACACAGTCTCTCAGAACAATGCTAGCTGGTTGGTTCACTGATACAGATGGGTTCCTAGAGCACTCACTTAGTTGGGGGAATACTTTACTATAAGGTGTCCACCCTCCAGAAGATAATTCTGTTGTTTTGGGTCCCCCTTGTATTTCCCACTGCCTCCACAAAGCCTACTTGCTCATAGAATCTTCACTATGAGGTGCCTCTAAGGCACTTAATGGGTTTTAGTATCTCTGTTCAAAAGGTGGTTTACAGACAAGCAGTACCTCCACCATCTTGGAATTTGTTAGAAATGCAATATCTCAGGCATCACCCAAGAACTACTGAGTCTATATTTTTGTAAAATCCCAGGTGGTTTGTATGCAGAGTGTACTTTGAGGAATGCTTTTTCTCAGTTCTGCATGTTAACATTAGAGTGTTTTGGGAGTAGAGTGGTCATTTTTATGTTCTGATTCTTCTGACTCTCCCAAAGCGCATATTGCAGGTGTGAAGCCGGTACTTGCAAGTTGATTTATTCTCAAAATAAGAGTGTTACTTTAAACAAGTCAACCATTTCAATTTAATAGACATTTATTGCAACTGGGAGACCAGTTAAGAGGTTATTGCAATATTGTCTCCGTGAAGAATGAGGTACTGCATTAAGGCAATGATAGTAGAGATAAAAGAAGAAGTGGCAATGGAAAAGAAATATTTAGAAGGAAAGATTGCTAGGTTCTGCTAATTACAGATATAAAAAGTGAAAGTGGGAGAAAGTACAGGATACGTGGGCGGGGTGAGTATAACTACCCACTGATTTTAATGGCCATCTAAAGATTGAATGAGATTCCAAGGTCATTGAGAGACATTCTTTCCACATTTTTCTTTTTTATTTTTTCCAGTCAACAACATTTCCCAGTCAGTGCCTCCCATAGGGCAGGCTTTGTTCCAGGTGCCATAGATAAAAAAGCTCAACTGATATGACTTGGTCTTTGCCTTTAAGGAATGTACAGACTAATGGAGAAGATACAAGAACAAACTGGCAACTGAAATAGAATGAAGTGCTGTGTTGAGGGTAAAAGCAATGGGCTGCATGGCCCTAAAAAAGAGTACTTAATCTAGATTTAGCATGGGTGGCTTCAGAAAAAGGCTTCTCAGAAGAGGGGGTTCCCACATGGGCCCGCAAGACCGAACAGGTAGCCAAGTATATGTACATATATTCAGTGGATAAGAAGGGAGGATGCTGGTGGATTCTAGGCATCTAGGAAACCATGTAGAGAAGGGCTGGGAGAGTGAGCATAGATGGTTTGTTCAGTAAATTTATGTCGTGATGTGTGGCAGCAGTGTGCAGTACCAAGAGTTGCTTTGCTATGTTGAAATACACAGGTAAATAATTTACAAATTGCTACCTATCTGCTTAATGGAGATCAAGGTACACAGTAATTTCTTTCAAACCATGTCTTTCACATGGAAAACACAGCAACTTGGTGTTATCCTTTTTCCTCGTTTGCAATGAACTAAATCAAATTTAAATGTTTTGTTTGCACTCTAATCACTTCCTAGAATCTGCTGATCTTTCAAAACTCATTTATAAGTAAATACCTCTTTAATTAAAGAAGCTAAGCCATATTTTTCTCCCATTTCTATAATTTCAAAGTTTGTTGCACCCCATTATTCATGGGCTGCCCTTTCTGAGAGTCTTAAAGTCTCATTGTCTGAGTCTTGTACTTGCTTGTGATCTCCAGGAAGTAAAGAATATTCTCTCGTTTCTCTTTATAAACACCTCAGTCACTGATATCATGCTTGGTACAAAGTAGTCACAGGATAGATTTGTTATTGCACACAAATTAACGGGATTCTTACATTGTTGGGCTAGATAAATAATTGATGATACAGGTGAAAATTGTCATCTTTATAAGAAAATTGAAAGAGGGCTTTTCCTCAAATTTGCTTCATATGCATAAATTATTAGACTTAAATGAAAGGCTTTAAAGGGGGGAAGATTAGCAACCTTTGTCCTCATTAAACCTTTGTTTCATTAGAGCCATTTGTAACTTGTAAAATATTTCTGGACTGCACATCTGCTTTTGCTATAATTGCATGACATTTCTATCTAAACAACTCAGAAATAAATTTGCATTTGTTCATTTTCTTTGTTAGCTGAATGCAATTGTTCATCTAGGTCAATTTCACACTAAAATTGGGCAACTCCTGGTAGCCTACAGGACCGAGAAATAAATATAAAGCCACAGACGTTCCCTCAATCACGGGTGGTTTCTTTTCGTGAGGTACCGATTGCCAGTGATAGTGGTGTCCTTGATATTTTAGTCTCATCTCCCTAATGTTTGCTAAAAGGCATTCTTACTTTTGCATTGTGTTGAATTTTTCATTCATCTCTAACTCTTCTGTGACTCTTTTGCCTCCTCACTAAATTGAAAGGAAGTGCTGCATTCTTTTCATATAGAAATGGCAATAAGGGGCATAAATTGTGTCTGACAGCTCTTTTATTTTATTTTATTAAAGAAAAAATAGATGGCTTCACTGAATCAGCTTGGGATTATATTGCTATAATTCTGTCACTGTTTTGGAAAGAACGTCCCTCTCAATCCAGGCTGCCATAAATGATTAACCACGAGCACAGATCAAAGGCTGTCACTAGGTGGACTCTATGGGAGGAGGTCACAAGTTAAAAAATATATCACATTGTGGCCTTGTGGACATTTCTCCTTAAAAATGGATTTCAAATGAAAACTCTGTCCTTAAATTATTAAGGACCTTGTTAGAAAACTGAGATCACATTTGGATAGCAGTGTTCAGGGTAAAAACCCCCAGGAATATCCCATTTCTCTAGAATTCAAATATATCCATCTATCTAAAGCAGTGTATAATATTCTCATTTTACAAGTGGACTGTGTGTTGACCCCTTCCTCTCAAGACCTGACATGATACTCTTTAAAATCTACAAAATAAATGTTTTAAGTTAAAATATATTTATACAATAGTAAACTTTTTTATTGCCAACATCTAACAAATAATATTAAGGTGGCATGGTCTCAGTCTGGGATACTTAAAAAAATCTTCTTGATATTTGATCCTGTCTATGTGTACATCAGAAACGGTCTGCAAACTGATGATTCTCATTATTCTATTACAACACTACAATCTATTTTCTCTCCCACTGCACCCATCACTTTCTCAAATACACATATTCAATTTTACCTAGTCCTTCTCTTCTGCTGTTTTTCATGTTTCTAAATATTCTTGCAAGTGTACACGGACCTTAGAATCTCATTTTTTTCTACATAATCAAGGAAAAAAGGTAACTTGCCATGTAACCAAGAACTCAATTTAATTCTATTTAAGTATAACTCAATAGTTTAAAATAGTATTCTCTTGTGAGGCAGGCAATTCATTTAAAAATATGACATATCTAATGTCATAATCTTGGCCCAAAATTGTTGCATATTTGAGGAATCCAGCAACAATCTTTGGTTTATTGCTATCATTATGGTAATCTCCACAGGTAATAATAGCCTGCTGACTTAAAAAAAAAAAAACAACTGAAAACTAATGATGTGGTAGTTAAAACGAGTTTGAATCACATCTTCCCAGATCTATCACAGAATGATTGTATAACCTTGAGAAAGTCACTGCACCTCTTTGTGCTTTTATGCTGATCTCTTTGAAATAAAGAAAATAACTTCACCTTATTATCTATTTCAATGAAAGATATGAAGACTAATAAACATAAAAAGCATATCAGGCTTTCAGGGAGCCAAACTCAGTATAAATATAAAATATTTATGTAAAACAGCACACGAAAAATTTGTTAGTACAGAGTTTTTATAATGTGTCTTGGAAGAAATACATGATATAAATAAATCACACCTTGATACTAATTTTCTGAAGTATCCCCTGCATTATTAGTCCAAATGAAAGGCCTGAAGGAATGTTTATGTCATTACATGTAACATTCAGCCATGGCTTCCCATTGCTAGGCAGTGAAACAGTCATCTTCTACGTCAAGTACCAGATGTACTGCTCCTAACGGGAGATGTGCTTTGGTTCTAAGATCACAAATAAGAATTATGCCGAAGCAATTACTCTTAACCTCAGTTTGCTCGCCTTGCTTGCAGTGGGGTACTTTCATCTGTTCCATTTATTTTCATTCTTATTTTGGCCTGGAGGAATTTCTAAATAAATCAATCACAGTAGATGTTGAAACAAGTCTACTGAGTAACACCTATTCTGGCTACAGACATTGTGTGCAGAATGGAGAAAATTATAATCTGAGTAAAAAAACAAAATATACTTCTGGAATCAAGGGGAAAAGCTTTTGCCCTAGATTAGCTAGTTTCCTTTCTTTTCCACATATTCTTGTGAGTACAGGGACAGCATTTGGTGTGGCAAATGTAAAGTAAATTATGCACTGCCTTCTTTCTAAATAATTTGTCAATACCCCACATAGTACGCATGACTTTCTCAACAAACATAATTGGTAGAAATAACTAATTATTACTATAATAATTGTTTTTCTTTATCATGAACTTCCTACCATGTCAGACACTATTAAGCACTCTACCATTTTTATTTCTATGTTGTAGATGAGAAAACAGGCAAAGATTACAGTTTGCCCAAATTCACAAAGCTAATGTGTGGCAAAGCAAAGAATTCATCTCGGGTCTGGCACTGGAGCCTTTGCCTCATCACGTTACTCTTCTACTTTCCGCAGATGAGCCAAATGCAGCACAGAGAAGTACTGCTGTCCAACGTGTCATCACATCACAGGTGAAGGCTGATTTTGCCGTGAAGAATGTACTAAAAGTTTATTAATTGTGACTGTGCTTTTATCCCCATTATCAAGACCACTCATACTTCTTGAGAATAAAACACATTGAATGATCATGAGTAAATGATTATATTTTCACTGTATGCGAGTATTATTGAATAAGAAAACCTGTCATTTTTCTTCACATTGAGACTTGGCTAATCAAGAAATAATCTATTTTTTTTGTTCTTACTTGGGGTCAAATAATTATGTCTCTTAACTAAAAAACTGAAAAGAATCTTGTTCTATTAACATCTCATAATGTTGTCCTTTGTCAAAGGTGCTGACTTGTAAATTGTTATTTCTTCATATTTACCATATGCAATATATATGTAAAACCAGTAATGCAGTTTATACACAAAGGATTCAAAAAATTTTTGTTAACAATCACTATGCTCATTGCTTCTAATCAGAATACTAAATAATGTTGTTTTTCAGTACATATTACAATTTTGTTCTCTATTTACTGATTTTCTAAAGTAGCTCTTAAAACCAAAACTATAAAATACTCACTCCATATAGGAAACTGTGGAGAAAATAAATGTAAAAAGAAGGGAAAATATCACCTATAATTCGTTCATTTGGAGAAAAACAGTGGGTTGGCATATTTTCTTCCTATTTTTCCCATGAATACTTTAATAATAAATTATTTTGTTGTTGAACTAGAAAGTTTGTACATCCAAAAGTTGAAATGGTTTCCAAATCTTCAGTATAGTATATATAGGAGCACAGTTAAATTATAAAAGTATTCTCCTAAAATGAACACTATGTTTTATAATAGCATCATTTTAAGTTAAATATTTATAGTTTGTGAGATTATAGAACTCGTCTACTCTAGGCCTGACCAGATAATTATTTTTATGTGTTCCATAACATTTAGCACTGCATAGTTAGAAGCCTGCATGGGTTCATTTTGATAACTCTAAGAGGCAAATTTCAGCTGAAGCAAGTTATTCATATGGCCAGAAACTTTTTTTTCTATCTGTATATGATGTGTATACATTATGGCCAAATGATATTAACTGTGAGTGTGTGCACATGCACACAATTGCATCTAAAAATATATGCTTGTGATTTTAGGTGCAAATAAAATAATGTTACTGGCCTCTGCTTCCTTTTGTACAGCAATATATATTGCAAAGTCATTATTCACTGTTCCTTCACTGTTTGGCACTTGAACACACAAGACAATTTACAATCTTTTGCAAAAAAAAAATTTTTAATTTGGATACTAAGCTGTAATGTCTGTCCTTCCCAAAGAAGCAGTCTGCTTAGCAGAAAAAGGGACTCTTACATCTGATGGTCTGCAGAAAAGCTGTTCACTGTACATGCAAAGCTCATTTGTTCCATATTTCATGGTTGGAAGTTTCAAAATTCCACTGGAGATTCATTTCATGTATACATAAAATTAAAGTCAAGCTAAGAGAGTAAAGTTTTAGACATGGTTTGAAAACTTTTATTGTAAAAATTAGAATGTTTGTTTAGTATCAGAATTCAAGAGATTCTAAATTGACTACTTCCTATGTTTGATTCAAATCTATTTAATAAAACTCCAATTGAGTAATCTAAAGTGAAAAGTGAAGGGTACTTTACACTAAAAATAGTTTTATATTCCTATTTTCCAACCCAACTTCTAAACTATATAGCAAAGTATAATACTTCAACAAAGCAAATTTTGGAGCAAGAAATCTGACCTGAAAACAGGATGACTGGATGTGTATTAAGTACAAAATGACCTTTATAACATGTGCCTTGAACTTTTTTGTAAATATGGACTTAATACAAAAACACATGCTCAATGTGGTGAATGGGAAGGAGAAATCTAATATTTCACCATAGGTGTGAGAAGATAAATATCACAAACGCATTCTCAACAGCTATCACACCAGGGGCAAGAGTGGCAGAGTTGTTAAGAAGGCATTATGATATCTCTAGCATGTAGATACCAGGATTAGTGTGGTTTTTACCTAAGCCAGGATTACATTACATTGGAAAAGTCTTTGAACCTCCTCTAAGTCTCATTTTCCTCACTCTGAAAAGGGTGAAAAATATCTCTGATGGTTTACAAATCTTTTAAAATAATTAAACATTGAGACACTTTATAAATGCTAAAGCCCCCTGCCCATGTGAGGTAGAGAGGTTAACAGATGGCACTGGGTTCTGGGAGTGGAATTTTTATGATGAATTCCCATGCTACTTCATGCCACTCAAGTAGTAGGTGGGTGTTTTAAAGGTCAGGAGAACTTCATAGGAGATATTTGGCATGCTAGAAAGAACCTTGGGAAAAACACTTAGCATCTAAAGATCTAAAGATAAAACTTTAAATATTACCCGAGGATTACATTAAAATTTGGGGCTTAGCAAATAAATTGGAAAAAAGGTTATTATATTAAACAAAACAAATAATTTGGTATAGATATAAAAATTGGGGGACATAATGAAAAAAATAGCTACTGTCACCCAAGCTGGTGACCCTAACATTTGGAACAGGAGTTTCTCACGGTCACAACACCTAGAGTGAGAGGTGAATAAATTGATGACAAAGAGAGAGTCCTAGGACTGTCGAAACAAGAAGTCAGTTTCTGTGGTTAAATGTTTCATAGTTTCAGAGTAATATAATAGTTGAAAATTAACAATCCCAAAGTATGTGATGATTTGTGGTGCTGTTTTTATGAGAGCTCTGTAAATATGCTTATGAATTCATTTTACCCAATTTTATCAGTGGCCTCAGAAGGAAATTAAAAATTTCACCATTTAAATTTTTAACATAAAAGACCTGAAAATTTTCAGGCATATTCAGGATAACAGATATCATGAGCTTTGTCCTAAAATGCATTTAGTTCACAATGTTATTTAATTTAGGAACAAAGAAAAGCAGTGTAGGCAAAATTCAGACCCACATTGTCTTCCAAAGCCCTTGTTTTCCACATGCTCCAATGGCAACCAATAGTGACGCCTGCTTTTAAATTATCTTTCAGAGTTGTGTAAGGTGTTTATTTAACTTGTTTGCAAAAATATTGACTTTATTATTCTCGAAAACATATTACTGTACATTTCAAACTGATTCAAAATAACTAACTCAGAGATTTAATCATATATTTGTCTACTCTTTCCAGCATATTAATTCCCTAATAAATGTAGAAATTTAATCATATATTTGTCTCGTCTTTCATCAAACTTATTACTACCTTACCAAATGTCAAGTATTGAGTAAATGAATTACAGGTTCATGATTGGTTTTCCTTAACAAGAATGCAAATTTTTGTTTTACCCTTATCATGTACAAATATGTAAATAGGGAAATTCAAATTCAGTGATAAATCTGTTATGACAAGGATATAAAATGTAACAAGTAGTTAATTAAACACTTGAGTTAGTAGAGCAATAGCATACATGTGTTATACTTACTGAAGAATCAAAATGCACATATTAGAAAACCTATAGTGATACGACTAAAATTTTTTCTTTAATTCAGATGATTCCAAGTCCTTTTAAGATGTTGCTGAATACTGCAGTCACCATTAGGCACAATAACTGGAAACATACTTTTAAATAAAAAAAGATTCTATCTTGTGAACCAAAAAATTTGGTGGTTGCTCTCACATGTATATAATTCAACACAAAGTTGAAAGGTATAGTGAGTTTTCCTACTTATCCAGACCCTTTTAAACCTTTTTTTTTTTTGCTTTCATTGGGATTAAAACAAATTTTTGAAAGAGGCCTACTTGAAGCACGCTCTTTCCTGTCAGCCTTTGTGCTGATGACGTAATGCAATAATCCATCATGGAACCAGGGAGCCCTGCTGATGGATTAAGGCAATGGATCATCCATGTGCCCCTGTGCTCTGTAATGCACCACTAGCAAGGCACAGAAACAAAGGTGCCTTACTAAAAATTCCAGGAAATTTGGATTGTTTTTCAAGTTTAAAATATGTCACTAAAGGTTGTGGGAGATGAGAAATGTTGATGGATGAACTGATCAAAATTTAAAGTTGTCATCAAAGGAAAAACAAAAAGTTTTCTAGGTTCTGATTCACATAAAAATTTACTTTGTATATTAAAGGAATGACTTAACTTAATTAGAAGAATTAGGTTTAGAAATGCCCATGGCAGGTATATGATGATCTCATGAAAAAGAGGGTAAAAAAAGTAACTTTCTAACATACAGAGGAAGGTTGGTGCTTTCCCACACAGTCCTACCTAGCAAACATTCTAGTCTAGCAGGTAGCAGTGACCTGTAGTTAGTAATAACCTTAATCTGAACAGCATTTATTAATGAGAATTTACTTTGTGAAGTTTAATCTCATCTGTGTTCCACTTGAAGATGAAGATCCAAAGGGCATGCTGTAATTCTTGGCTAATAAATGGTGGATAAAAGATGTGACCTGAGTGTCTGGACTTTAAATTTAATGTGGTCAAGTACAAAGAGAACAGAGGCTGTTGGATACTTACAGATAAATGTCAATAACAGTGATAATTCATATATCTAAACCTGTGCCTGGCAAAAGAACAGCCAGAGAATTAAAATGATTTTTTTTCCTTTCCCTTGTCCTCATTTAAACAGATGTCTGCTCCTTGAGGCCATCCTGATGTTCAATGTTGGGAACCGCCCTGCCTAGTTTCAGAAGCTGTAACCCCCCATGACTAAAGCTAAGTAAGAGACCTTGGAAGCATAAGCCACTAAGGAGACAAAACTTATCCTCCTGGCAGGGGTGCAACCTCTGCCCCCTTTGACCCCTGGAGGATGGCTGGATAGTCAATGATAGGTAAGATTCCTTAAGGAAGGAACAACCTAAGATAGGCACAGTCACAAAGGGGCCATCAGGGAAGGATTTAGGGGATTGTGAAGGAGGGACAAAAGACTCTCGCCCCTCAGCATCTCAGCCTGAGTCCTCATTCTATATGTAAAAGTTTCCTAATCTCTTGGCTGCCCACATCCTCCACTGGATTCAGGCCTGAAACAATGCCAGGGGTCGGGGGATAGTGCAGCCCTGTGACACACTGGGCAGTTTCCAGCTGGGGGGTGATCAAGCTTAAGAAAATATGCATAAAATCCTGTGAAACCTGCTTTGCTAAGAATGCCCTCAATTTAAATGTTATGGGTCCAAGCATAAAATTAGTTTGTTCCCCAAAGTCTTATGACCCCTTGGTGTCACTGTCTATCTGACCCTGACTCAGAATATGCCCTTATAGTTCTTTGAATGTTCTATATCCCTTGATCATTACTGCCTGACAATGATTGATGAGCTTTACTAAATGATTGATATGCAAACTAAACACAATAAAAGCCCAGGGAAAGAGGTGCTCGGGGCCCTTCTCCTCTGAGAGATTGGCCACCTTTTCTCTCCAAGCAGACCTTGTCTTGGTAGATTTATTCTTATCCTTGGCAGCCAGGAGAGCTCTGGTGGACGGAGCTCCCCCACAGTTCTACATCTGAACCAGGGAGATGGTTCAGATGTAGAACTCTCGACTGCATCTCATGTTAGTAAAGTACAGAAGAATTGAATAAACAGGGCCAGGGAAAGGGAAAAAAAACAACAACCTAGGAGTAACAAAAATGTTCTTATTTCCATTTGTGTGTGAAGGGTATAATGTTTTTATTTTCATGTCTACATTGCTAAAAAAAAAAAGGCATGACTAGGACATATAGGTATAAGGTACTCAGGGGCCAGATGTTCCTCAATTTAGACATAAATTATCCAAACATACGTTGGCTATTTTTTATATGACTGAGGGAACAACTGTGATTTCGGGTGAATTAAATGCCAGAAGATTCTTGCATTAGATGCATCTTTGGACCAGGCATTTAAGCCTCTTCCAACCCTAGAATTCTTGATTTTGTGGGAGCAGATGGAAGCTGGTGCTCATGGTAATGAAAATCTTAAGTCACATTGAAATGATTTTTATATAAGCTCATACAAGCACATGTATGTATTGAATACATATTAGGTACCCAGTAAATGTTTTCCTTCCTTGATTTCCCCCAGGAATTTCATGTATTAGGGGTGCCCAACCACTAATACATGAAACCTGCATGCAGCCCAAGATGGCTATGAATGTGACTTGTACACACAAAATTGTAAATTTACTTAAAATCTTTTTTTTCTGCTCATTAATTTTTGTTAGTGTTTGTGTATTTCATATGTGGCCCAAAATAACTCTTCTTTTTCCAGTATGGTTCAGAGACACCAAAAGGTTGGACACCTCTGTTAGATGCTACCTACACCTAAGCAGAGTCCAAGTGAAAAAATATCTTCCTTCTAAATAAATATTGTGCCTCTGACATGTGAAACTCTTGACAGTGAGTCATGGTTTTCAGGTCAATGTTTTTGGTTGTTATTTGAATTCTGAGCTATGATCTATTAGACTGAAAATTTGTTACATATTTTTTGTCACAGATACAGAGTTAATTTCACAATGCTTTACTCAACTTAGATAAAAGAAAAGAAAACATCTGCATTATTAGGTTGTTTTAAAAATTGATGATCATTTTTTCAAGAAAATGAAAGTGACTACACATAATATATGATATATGATATAAAATGATATGATATAACACATGATTTATATTATATATGATATGCATGTATACTATATATTATATTGCATGCATATATGTTATGTAACATATTATAATATAGTATGTGTATATATTGATATATCAATATGATGATATAGCCCATATATTATAATATATTATGTCAATACATTAATGTATTATGTGTATATGTTGTGTTTATATATAATATGTTAACATAATATATGTATAATATAATAATAAATCATATATAATATATATTATATTTATATACTGTTACAATTGATATTTAATTAGGTTAACCCTTAAGATTGCACTAATTTTCAGTGTAGGATTAGAGGTAACACTAAATAGAATTTTCTCCCAACAACTTACTAAAAACCAGAAATGTTAAAGTCAAAATATTATACAATAATAACATGCCACAAAGGACTTCATACTATACAAAGAACACTCACAAATATTCTCATTTAATCAATAAATAAAAGAGAAATGCATCACAGTTAGCAGGAGTACTGTGGTGTGAAAGGACTAAGGTAACACGCTGTGTTTGCAAGCTGTGTTTGGAGAGAGTAATCTGGCCATGATTGGCCAATAAATGCAATAGAATATCCTATCATTTTATTTGGAGAATAGGATCATCAGGATCTATATGTGTACAAGTTCCTCACAGTTGGCTCAGGAAAAAAATAAGAGAAAGAAAATTCAAACGTGGTAAAATATTAATATTTGAAAAATCTTGAAGTTTTTTGTATACAATTTTAACTCTTCTGTATGTTTGAAATTATTTTAGAATACAAGATAAAAAGAAAAAGATGTAGTTGGTGCTGTTTGTAGAACCTGTGTGTGTGTGTATCTATGTCTATTTTGGGGTTCTGAGCTGGGTGAAAAGATAAAAAATCAATGCTAAAAATCAAGGAGCAAGCTGAGTATGTATTTTGCATGAAAAAGAGAATCCCACAATAAACTGATTTCATCTGGCCCATGCCATGTACTTAAGAGATGCTATTGTGTGGCTTTAACACTGCATCTAAGAGAATGAAATCAGGCCTCTATAGAGGCCTTCAGGGCATCTCGTTAAGTATCTATTGAGGGTTAGGCATAATAAGAACAGTTGAAGAGTAGTGGCTAGTGGGTAATTGCCCCAAAGCACATTCGAATTTCAAAGGATAGGGATAGCAGGTGATAACTTACTTTGATGACTGTAGTACAAATAAACTGTGGAATTGGACCAGCAGCCTAACTTGATTAACACGTCAACATCATAGCCTAAGGAACTTGTCTCTTGCAGCCTCTCTATTTTTTTTCTCTTCGGTGTGATTTTCTTTTTATAAGTTATTTCTTGCCTCCCCACCTCTTTTAGATCTCTTTTCTTGTTGAGATTTCTTTGTCTTTTCTTTCTTCCAACATTTCACTAGGTTCTGTTTCTCTTTTTTACCAATTCCTGTTTGTATACTCAGAAGCTGGACTTCATAAGATTGAGTTACTGAATTCAGTGAATAATGGGAGTTTTACTACATTATATTTAGAGCTAAATTTAAAAAAATACTTCTCTCAGTTAAAAACTAACCTCAGATTGATATTTCCTTGAATTTGGTCCTTTATTTATTTATTTATTTATTTTTTATTGTTTGCTGTGGTTGAGTGACTCCTTTTAAAAACGGATCAAAATGTAACTGTAGTCATGTAGGAATAGATATAAGCAGCTGTTCCCGTGGCCTGTAACACAGAAGGTGATGGGAGAGGCCTAGAGGATGAAGGTGAGTTTATAAGGTGGAGTTCAGAAGCTCAGACATGGTGAACCTGATGTCTGCATTAAGTGAGCCTTGACAGTTGGATTAACAGGGTTTTCAAATGTAGTATGCATGTCCTGCCCTGACTTCCCTCATTCCCCTCCTATCTCCTCAGCCCCTTTCCTTAACAAGTAAATAAGCACCCACATTAAAAAAAAAACACTGTTCTACATTAAGAGTTTCTCAAACATTAATGTGCACACAAGTCACTTGGGAATTTTACAGAAACACAAATTCTGACTCATTAGATCTGAAATAGAGTCTGAAAGCTTGTATTTACATCAAGCATGTAAGTGTGCCCAGGTGCTCTGGTCCATGGACCACAATTTGAGGAGCATGTCTTTATATCATGATGAGTTTCTGGTGGATGTCAATGACACCCTATCTTATATTGGCTCAATGTTTATATGGTTATAGATGTTATCTTTCCTCCTCCCAGATTTCTAAATTATTTGGGATTTGGTTTCTATTTATATTTTATCACCACATAATGTACACAGCTCCAGGTACACAGTAGGCATTCAAGGAACACAAGCTCAAATAAATTCTACTTTAAATTGTATCACTTCATGTAATCTTTGGGCAAAAATTTCATCTTCACACAAGAGAAACTCATGTGTGAAATTTTATTGGTTAGCACCACAAAACAGCATCAGGATAACTATTTGATTGGAGGAGAGAAAACACACTTAACAAGGTAAGTAAACACAAAACTGCTGTTTTGTCCAAGCTTAATGTCATTGGCACTTTATTTATCACAGATACTCTCTCCCACTTCTGACCTTCCAGAAGCCCCACAATAGATGAACTAATGGACTGGAAAGTGTGATTTCTACTTAGGGCAATGGCAAACAAACAATTTTAGTGCATGGTCTTATAATCTTAGATTGTGGTTTAAGGCTAAAAAGTAGTAAAGTAAAGAAAAAATGGCTGTGATCTAGGAAAATATCTTACTAACATTTATTATGGTTCTTTTAAAATGTTTATTTCTTCCCTGTCCCCATTCTGTTTCTTAATCTCCTCGCAGGACTTTTTTCTTTCTTTCTCCCCATGTTTGGAGAAGCAGTGACTGCCAAGTCATGACTAGGACAGTCTATTTCCAGGAGGTAGAGGGGTTTGAATAGCAAGTAAAATTTCTTAGGATCAATTAGAGGTGAAAGAGACATCTGCAATGGTCTCAGCCAAATGTGCAAATAGAAATGTGTATAAATGTGCAAGTTGAAATATACATATATTTACATATTTACACATACATATGTCATGCTATTTTAAAAAGCATGTTCTACTTTAACAATAAATAGCAGCGCTCTTTACAAAAGCCAAGTGCTAGAAACAACCTAAGTTCCCATCAGTAGATGAGTGGATCAAAAAACTGTGTTATGTATGTACACACAACGGAATACTATGCAGCAAAAGGAGGAAGGAACTCCAAACTTTTGGGACAGGATGGGTGGAACAGGGAAGTATTATGCTAAGTGAAGTAAGTCAGTGAAAGACAAACATGATCTCAACTATTAGAGGAATCTAATGAACAAAATAAACTAATGAACAAAATGGAACCATGGGAATGAAAACATGGAACAGACTGAAAGTGCCCAGAGGGGAGGGGAGTGGAAAAATGGTGGAACGAGGAAGAGAGGGAAAGGAGTAGACAAAGAACATGTATCAAGGACCTGTGGACACGAGCAACAGTGTGGGAATTGACTGTGGGCGCGGGGGTTGTGAGGGGTGGAGGAGGGCCAAAGGGGAACAACTGGGACAACTGTAATAGAATAACAACCAAAAAATCTTCTAGAAACCCCGATAAATATCTAACATTTATTGAGCACCACCAATATATTAAGCATTTTGTCTCTTTTTATTTATTTATTTTGGGGTAGGAGAAGGGGTTTATGTTAACTAAAGCCTGTGGGGAAATTAAAGCATATACTTTAAAAATATATAGGGTGGGGCAAAAATACATTTAAAAATAATACAATAATTAATAAGTAATAATACAAGAATAGACTGTGTTTTGAATATTCACAACTGTAAACCTACTTTCACTCCACCCTGTATGTAAATTATCTAAATCTATTAATGATAGGGGAGAAATTGGTGCTCATCAATCATATTTACTAATATGTTTTGTAATACTTTTTAATGAGCAAAAGTGTGTACCTTATATAAAAATATACTATATTACTTATTTTACTTAATATGCTAATGCATGGTAATGTGAAAGAGAAAAAGTGTTTTAAAGTTACCAATTCCACTGGTCTCTTTTTAGTTAAATTAGCATCTTGTTAAGAAGAACCCTTGAATATAAATGATCTAAAAATCTTGTTCACAGCATATTAGTCAAATTGGCTTTGGAGTAAAACACCCATTTTCTTTCCAACACATCTTCAGCTGTACCTCTCACCAATTGCTTTTGAAATTCTTGTGTTAATGTAATGCATAATTAAAATACAGGGCATGTTCATGTTATTTAAGGAATATACATATGTGCATTTATAAATGTGTGTTTACATATGTAGGGTTTAATTTTTTTAATCAAATGATTTAAATGACTCCTTACACATGATAGTGAGATATTTCCACTTATCATATTAAGTGGTATTATAGGGCGGGAATAGAGTAATATATAGTTTATAAATCACTTAGCTATGTTTGCAATTAAATTTTTGATGATTTTTGTTTTAAATGTTAGCATTAATTGTACATTTTTGTGTAAAAATTAGACTGTTAATGCTAGCAGTATCATACTCTTTTAAATTTGCATATTATAAATATGAGGATCTCCTTAAATGAAATATTCCTTTATGCTTTATATTAGACTGTGTTAATTAACATCATTCTTGAAATAATTACTTTTAATACATAAGTATCAAACCCATGTTACCCATAACAGAATTGTATAGGAAAACCTCACTTTTCTCTTTGACTAATTATATAAAGTCACTCTATGAAAGAGGTTTCTAAATATTCCACTCAAATTAAATTATCTAATTTTTATTCAGAAAACTAGAAGCATTAAAGAACAAAACAATACAAGGTAGGTCAAAAAGAAAAGTCTGCTGCTAGGAACTAAATTATTACCCTAATTCAAATGTTAAAAGCCCTAATCCCCCAAGTGATGGACTTTGGGAGACAATAGATAATTAAATTAAGATCATGTTAAGAAGATGGAGGGTGGAACCCTCCTGATCAAATTAGTGTCTTTTAAAAAGAGACGCCCAAAAAACACCACCTCTCTCTCTCTTCCCCCTCACCTCTGTGTGTGTGTGTGTGTGTGTGTGTGTGTGTGTGTCTCTGTCTCCCTTCCTCTGTTTTTCCCTTTCTTTCACTCCATCCACTTGACCCCCCAGCCTCCAACATGTGAGCATGTGAGGACACAGTGAGACGGTGGATGCTGCAAACCAGCAGAGGGCCCTCACAGGGAAAACAAATCAGCTGCAACTTGATCTTGGACTTCCAGCCTCCAGAGTCATGACAAATAAATGCCTGTTGTTTAACCCACCTGGTTCTTGGTATTTGGTTATGGCAGCCCACACTGACTAAGATACAAGGCAATAGAAATGAACATATTTCTGGGAGCCCGACTCACTTTGATCAAAATATCTCCTAGACAGATTTCCCAGAAAAATTAGCCATTTGAAGAATAGGTGTTAGTTAAAAAAGTTATACTATAGTATTAAGTCAGCTGATTGGTTTAAATAGTATTTCTACACCATCCTATAAACCAGGCGTGTCAAATTCATTTTCACCGGGGACCATACCAGCCTTACGGTTGCGTTCAAAGGGCCAAATGTAATTTTAGGACTGTATAAATACAACTAGTCCTTAACAGTTAAGCAGGAGCTTGGTGCTGCGGCCAGGCAGAAACAAGGTGCCGGGCCGGATACAACAAGGTGGAGGGCGGGATTCAGCCCCACCCCAGGGGCTGGTGTTTGCCACCTGTGCTGTAAACAATGTTTCAAGTGCCTGTATCCCACTTAGGCCTTAAAGCAGAAAAGAAACTTGGCATGATGTTGCTCATTAAAGAAAAACAACTTTTTTTCACCAAGGCCTCTGCCACTGCCATTAACGCCTTGACTAGTTAAAGCTGGTAAATTTTTTTTCTCACAGCCTATGAACCATGATACTTAAAATAATCATTGTGTGACTTAAATTTGGTTTCCTGCTGGTTTATATTACCATGGAAGGGGTTTCAAAGTATTGTAGCTAGCTTAGAAATGAAGACAAAAAACACTTGTAAGGAAAAAATGTAAAGGAATACCTTTATTTTTTCTGTAAAACTTATAAAAGAGATTTCACTAAGATTTGCTTTGCTGTCTGAAAACACTGCAAGGCTTCCTTTATATCACACACACACACACAAAAGTGAACACACTCCACTTCTTGCCACTCTTACTTATTTTAATACTTCTTTATTTACTTTGCATACCCTTGCTTATTTTCATTGCAATTTATGCTATATACTACTTCTTAATATACAGAAACTCTAGCCAGGGAGACATTTCTTTTGTGTGAAAATGAGAACAAACTGGAAAAAATCCATTACACCCTAAGTAGCCATGTTATTTGACATATCATTGAAACCTGAAAGACATACCAGTAAGATTTTCCTATATTGTGTAATGGAAAGTTTGTAAGCATATTTTCAGTAAATATTGTTCACAAATGCTTCATTGTCTCCTGACAAATGGTCTGTAGCAAATCTCTAAAATCTTCTCTTGCAGTACTACAGCTTAAAAGATTCATCCCATCAAACACCACACCTCAAAGGCTAATGTCTAACTCTCCAAATTTCAAATACCGTAGCCTAATAAAAATTTCAAGTCTGAGCTCCTCGCCAGGGAGCAGCTGTCAAGCATCTCTTGAAAGAAAGAAACATAAGCAGCTTCCACCTAGGGTACCAATGTCTTGTCTTTGAGAAAAGACATAGTAAGGGCAAGCGGTTTTTTTTAATTAAAAAATCCAAGTTATGCTATTTGATGTTAAAATGATGGGATTTTGATTTCCCAATAACTGAAGAACAAAATTGTTCCAAATATGTCAGATATGTTTAGGAATGAAAAATAAAAATCTCTATATATGAAGACACACACACATTTATGCATGAACATACACACACATATTTTCTATTTTGGGGACACTGCTTTTACGTTAAATTTTCTGTGTAAAGTCAGATTTATTTTGCTCAAAGCTGCATTACGTTAAGTCACGGTTGCCCCTGAGATAAAACAAAGTTCATTTTATCTCAGCAGCATTTCACGTTTTGCTCTGCTCTCAGTATGTTCCTTCAATGATCCTTCATTTACACTTTCTGGTTCAGTAACATTTTTTTGCAGTTATACTCCTTCATAAAAGCTTGATCTGAAAAATCTTGTGTGGAAAGAACCAAATCACTTACTTTATGTTATCCACAGTACAATTTGAGTACAGAGAGCCCCAGATTAAATTGGAAAGATTGCCACTTGCCTTCACAAAAATGCAATCTCATTTCTCAATTACAGCATCTTAAATGAATTTATACTATCACCCTAATAAAGAAACTTATTTAAAATCCGTTTAACATTAAATTTTTTATAGCATAAAGTAAAACTATCTTTTTCGTGGTTCATTTTCTGTCCAGGATGCCTTCTGCTGACTTCTGGTTTGAGAAGAAAAAATGATCTCAAAGAATAATATGTCTAGATTCTTCCCTGATACTCTAATAACTTAATATAATTCAGTGAAAATAGGTTACCTTTAAAAATTTTCCATGGCCATTAACCACATATGGAAATGAGTTACATTTTAGTTAGGTTACACTGTGGTTCATTTTTTGTAAATATCAAGGAAAATAGAAAACACAAATGGAGAAAACCGTAAGCAGCCATTTTGAATTGACAAGTGTTTAGAAAAATAGTGACCACTTTAAGGGGAAAAGATTCAGTTGAATTCACTCAAATCATCTGCATTTACAAATTTAGTAGTTATATGCATATTCATCCATAATTTCTTATCCAAATTATTTTGATAATTTGATTGTATCCAAACATTGTAAGCCATAATAATTTAGTACTATTTATGACAAAACTTTCAAAGTGACCATTTAGTAATTGAAATTTGGTAATTAAAAATGTCACAATAAAAAATATAAAACAATATTCAATTATAATTTTGAAATATTTATGGTTTAAAATGCAGCTGATTTTTTTAATTAATACTACAATATGTTCTGTTTTTATTCTGTGATGATGAGCCAAATCTAAATTTAAATGTAATAGAATCATAGGCTTATCAAATATGTTCATTATTTTAAAATCATGAAAAAATAAGTATAAATAGGAATGTTATTAAGTAGTATAGTTGACATTGGGTCAAAAAAGGTAGGATTTCTAGCCATAATATATGCTATTTGCAGTACTATTTGCTCTTTAAGAAAAATGCCACATATATCTAAACTATGGTTACTTTTAATGTGTGGAAATGTGAATATCACCCTGTTTATTTCACTTTTTTTCGAAACTGAGGGAAATTCACATTAAATTTTTTCTTAAAAAGATTCTTCCCTTGCTTACATTAAGTACACTGGTCATACCATTGTCTTATAAAAATGCAGCTGTCACAATTTATCAAAATTATAAATTGTGATAAGTTTTATGTGATGCGGAGAAAGACATAAAAGAGTGACATATTATAGGTAAACCTCTTCAAGAAGTGCCATTTCAGCTAAGACTTGAAGATGAAGTCAGCTAACAGAAAACCTGGGTTGCCCAAGAAGAGGACCTAAGCTGGTGTTTTATGGCTGACTGGAACTCAGTGAGAGAGGGAGATGAGAGAAATGGGGTAAAGTTGGAGAGGTGGGCAAGAGCTAGACCACACTGAACTCAGTAGGAACTGACAGGGAATTTTCATTTTATTCTGAGTGCATGATGGAAAGTTATTGTAGACATACAAGCAAAAGAGTAAAATGATTTGATAACTTTTAGGGCACTGGTAGTAGGTGGTACACCGAAGTAAAAGGTTTAGGATTTTTTATGTTATATTAATTATCTAGATTTCTTATTTGAGTATGAAATTTAAAAAAGGTTTCCTATAGCATAATTCACTGGGCAGTCAATGAATTTTATGTGCAAGTACCACTCATCTTGAAATTATCTTTCTCTTCATTGAAATTAAGAACATCTATTCTCTCCTTCAGGTGAAGAATCTTAATATGCTAAATATGGTTCAGATGGTATGCTTATGCATAGAGGCAGGCAGAGAGACAGACAGATATATGGGTAGACAGATGTAAGCATACATACATATTATATATAATTTTTGCTATATGAATTGTACATAATACATTTGGAGCAATCCTAGGTAAAAAGTTTAGTTCTACTTTTCTTTAAATATTTTTAAATGTTTTATTGTTATTCAAATACAGTTGTTCTCGCTTCCCCCCATTACTCTCCTCTACCCTACCCACTGCCACCTCCCACATTCAATCCTCCCCCTATCCCATTTGTCTTTGTCCATGGGTCCTTTATACATGTTCCTTGAGGACCCTCCCCCTCCTTTCCCCATCATTCCCCTCCCCCCACTCTGGTCACTATCAGTTTGTTCTTTATTTCCATGTCTCTGCTTCTATTTTGCTCACTTGTTTGTTTTATTGATTAGGTTCCACTTATAGATGATGTCATATGGGATTTGTCCCTCACCGCCTGGCTTATTTCACTTAGCATAATGCTCTCCAGATCCATCCATGCTGTCACAAAGGGTATAAGCTCCTTCTTTCTCTCTGCTGCATAGAATTCCATTGTGTAAATGTACCATAGTTTTTTGATCTATTCATTTACTGATGGGCATTTAGGTTCCTTCCAGCACTTAGCTATTGTAAATTGTGCTGCTATGAACACTGGGGTGCATAGGCTGTTTTGAATTAGTGTTTTAGGATTCTTAAGGTATAATCCCAGCAGTGGAATTGCCAGGTCAAAAGGCAGTACAGTTTTTAGTTTTGGGGGGAAATTCCATACTGCTTTCCACAGTGGCTGCGCCAGTCTGCATTCCCACCAACAATGTACTAGGGTTCCCTTTTATCTACAACCTCACCAGCACCTTTTGTTTACTGATTTGTTTATGATGGCCATTCTCACTGGTGTGAAGTGGTATCTCATTGTGGTTTTAATTTGCAACTCTCTGATGGCTAGTGATGCTGAGCATCATTTCATGTCTCTGGGCCTTCTGTATGTCATCTTTGGCAAGGTGTTTGTTCAGGTCCTTTGCCCATTTTTTTAATTGGATTGTTTGTCTTCTTGGTGTGGAGTCGTGTGAGTTCTTTTTTTAACATTTTTAAAATTGTTGTTCAATTACAGTTGTCCCCATTTTCCCCACATTACTCTCCCCTCCCTTACCTACCTCCTACCTTCCACTTTCAGTTCTCCTCCATTGTCTTTGTCCATGGGTTCTTTATACATGTTCCTTAACTTGGCCCTTTCCCTTCTTTCCCCATTATCCCCGTCACCCCTCCTCTCTGGTCACTGTCAGTTTGTTCTTTATTTCCCTGCCTCTGGATCTATTTTGCTCCCTTGTTTGTTTTGTTGATTAGGTTTTACTTATAGGTGAGATTATACGGTATTTGTCTTCCACCATTTGAGTTCTATATATGTTTGGGAGATCAAACCCTTGTCAAAGGTATAATTGGCAAATATATTTTCCCATACAGTTGGTTCCCATTTCATTTTGCTGCTGTTTTCTTTACCTGTGCAGAAGCTTTTTATTTTAATGAAGTCCTATTTATTTATTATTTCCTTTATGTCTCTTGCTCTAGGGGACATATAGGTGAAAAAATTGTTGTGTGGAATATCTGAGATTTTCATATGTTCTCATTTACGACTTTTATGGTGTCACAACTTCTACTTAAGTCTTTTAACCATCTTGAGTTTATTTTTGTGTATGGTGTAAGTTGGTGGTCGACTTTCATTTTCTGGCATATAGCTGTCCATATCTCCCAACGTCATTCATTTAAGAGGCTATTTTTACTCCATTTTATGCTTCCGTCCCTTTTGTCAAATAATAATTCACCATAGAGACTTGAGTTTATTTCTAGGCTCTCTATTCTGTTCCATTGATCTATGTGTCTATTCTTATGCTAGTACAAGACTATTTTGATTACAATGTTTTAGTTGATCATTTTTATTCCCTACCATTGTAGTTTGCAATTCAGAAGAATACAAAAATCACACCTATACTAGTTTGCTGCTTTACCATATGATTTATGATTAAGCCTTTTTATTATGTTTTGATATAAGAACTAATATACTGAAGTGATTTTGTACTTATATTTTTCCTTCAAAGCCATTTTCTTTTCTATTCACATAATGAGGTCCAAAAAGTGTTAAAAATGTTCATGAGATATGTTTTTCTTAGATAACTTTTAACTTGGAGATGGGCTTTTGAAATAATTTTTTGTCCATCTACAGTGTGGGAACCAGTTTAAAAAAAATAAAAGAAGAGAAATTCTAACTATTCCAAAGGTTTTAAGAATATCTGGATCTCATGTAATACGTAAATAGTACAGGCAGCATATTTGGTCTAAATCAGTCATGCAGTCCTTAATGTAAAAAACCTTTTTAGAACTAGGCCACACAAAGGAAATCCATAAATATAATACAATGATCTGAATAAATCCATACTAAGCTGTGCTTGTTTTCTGAAGGCTATATAAAGGTATACAAAGAACAATTGTTCTAGAGATTCATGGGAACTTAATCTGCCTGTGATAAATTCTTAGGAGAAGTTTATTTGGGAACATAAATATGTTCTAACTCAGATGCTTGAGGACATGTGAACATTCCAGAGAAAGGCAAACAGACACATAATATGGCAGAGATGTCAGAAGAATGTTTTAAAAACTGTGCACACAACCAGCATGTTCAATGTGACAGCAACTATTTGAAATACCTGGGGGAGGTTCTCAGAAGGTAATGTAGGTAAGACATAAAACTTTAAAATATTAACAAGCATAGATTGATTGATCAATCAATAGATAGTAATCGTTCTGTTAATACACACCATGTTATAAGTTGTAATTCAAAACACCTTTTTATGCCTTGGCTGGTGTGGCTCAGTGGATTGAGTGCTGGCCTTAGAACCAAAGGATTGCAAGTTCAATTCCCAGCTAGGGTGCATGCCTGCATTTCAGGCCAGGTCTCCAGTAGGGGGTGCTTAAGAGGCAACCACACACTGATGCATCCCTTTCTCTTTCTCCCTCCCTTCTCCCCAGTCTAAAACTAAATAAAATCTTAAAAAAACCACCATTTTATAACTTAGTTAAGCAAATTAAGTAAGAACTTCTTTTATATAACTCAATGCTCCAAAATGAAATTTTCTTTTGTTATTTTCTATGTGCAAAGACCACCACTTGCCAATATATGATATTGCAGCCCTGCTCTGTTAGATTGGATAAACAGAGGGAATTATGAAAACGGTAGGGATGTTTCCAGATTTGGGAAAAAACTATCTATGCTCCAGGGATTTTAAGGGCACAGGGGAGTGCTTGCAGTGTGGAAGATGCTATAGAGACCAATGGCCTGCTGGATCAAGTCCTGCTAGTTTGAGAGAACTGAGTTAGCTGGCATAACTAATGAGGTACTATGGTTAGCATGCTACCTAATTAATTTTTGTTTTAGAATTTTTATTAGCAAGAATGTGTTCCTGAGTATTTTATCATGTCTTATGTCATTGGATTCTCCAATATTAGAACTTTGTATTCTTTCCATCTCTACCCTTTCCACTCCAGATAAAAGTAGTGATTTACCATATCTTCTAATATATACCTCCTGAATCTCTTCCAATTCTGGTCACATCCTTTATAGCTTCAACAACAATTATATAAAATGTTTTAGGACTCAAATAGTGTCACATTAGTTTAAGTTGTGTGACTCTCCTACTCCTGGCTTACCTGCAGCCCTTGCTCCCGGGATAACCCTGGCAACCCGAGATGAGCTTTAGAACAGAGATTCTTAACCAGGAGCACTTTTACCCTAGGGGAGATATTGGCAATGGCTAAAGATATTTTTGGTTGTCACAACTGAAAGTGTGAAGAGTTCAGAAATGTTATTAAACATCCTGCAGTGTACAAGGCAGCCCTCACAACAAATACTTAATTTGGCATAAGATGTCAATAGTGCTGCGATTGAGGAGAAATTCTGCTCTAAAGGCATTTGTTTTATAATCAACTCTGCCAAAACACATGGATCTTGATATAAAAAAGAGAAGGGGAGGGGCTTATTTTTGTAGCTGTTAGTAAAGATTTACATTTAAAATATTAACAATGTCTACTATGTGGCCTTATTTCTGATATTTTTGAGGAATAACTAAGTTTCTGCAGGATGGATTTTATAGTCTATATATCGTTCAAGTTACTAGCTGTGTTCCTTTTTCTATAATGTTAACTACATTGTGACTATTTTTCTAATCTTCAATTACAGAGTAAATAAAGAGAGGGGAAAATAATGCTTTCAAGTTTTCCTGGCCAAAAGGAGTAAAAGAGTAGACATTATCCATCAATAAGGATTAAAAGTTATCCATGTATTGAATAGCCATTTGTTGAGTTTATAGGAAAACGTGGGTTTGTAGGTAACATTTGACAGAACCTGACATCTGTGAATTCAGTATGTTTCCCCTCAGTAACCTGCTTGTCCAAGTTTCTTGCAATACCCAATTTTGTTATCTTAGTTTCTATCTTTAACTATTATCTAGCTTTGTTATTCTAGTTTTGACTTGTAAATAACTTCAAATAATTTTAGAGATTGTTGGATTAAAGTTTTTAATGGTATTCAATTTATCAAATATTTTTCCAGTGCCTATGTTAAGAAAGTGATGAATGTTTTGAAGGCCATAAAAAATAAGAACCTAACTCTCCTTAGGCTCAGGGATTTTTACAATGTGACATACAAATAATGAGAAGCATGCTAATAACAAGCAAAGCAGAAAACTTAGAGAAGATAGGGATAGACTACAAGTTCAAGATACTGAAGTCACTGCTTTTTGTGAAGGAGAGAAGTGTGAAGCTTCAGGATAAAGGTGGCTACCAAAATCTAAGCTCTTAACAGGTGGGGATGTCAGAGGAAAAAGGTATTTCAAAAGACTAGTATAAAGAAAGATGAAGATTTATAAAAGAATGCTAAGTTTAGGTTACAGTAAATATTTGTGGAGACCACTATTGGTGGATTAGTCAGTAGTTTTGGCTAAGGCATGACTGTGATCCAATTCTAGCCAATGAAACATTGGGGGACACCCAGGGTGGGCTTTGTGCTACTTTGAAAGTCTTTCCTCTTTGTTCAAGTAGGAGAGCTAGATGACTCCGAGATGAAGCCACACTTCCAAACCTTCCTTGTTCACCAGTTCCTTGTCAATAAAAATATTCTGATTAATCATATGACCAGATGTTACTGGAACATTGTACACATATATTTGATGAATAAATGAAGAAATGAAACTGTATAAATAGTTATTATACAGTCTTCAATAACTCTTAAGAGTTTAATGTTTTGACCCTTATTTAATAAAGCTATTTGGATGTATAAGTAAAATTTCTTAGAATACATCTGCAAATGTAAATGGTATGTGTTTCAAACAGATCTATATACTTAAGTGGGAGGACATAATTAAGTGCTAGTAAATTCAGTTACACTGCTGAGTATTAAATTATATGTTACTGAAAAGGGATTTAAAAGAATATAGGCAAGACATATTCCCTCTACTGGAGAGGGAAAAAATGAATGTAGCATAGAGATATAGCATATATTTTCAAATCAGTAAGGGGGGAAATGTTGCATATTTATATTTATTTATGCACCTGTAAGTAATGAAGAATTACCTACTATTTAGGTATAATTACTTTTACCTTACCACTTGTACAGGTAATGTATGTCTTCTGTAAGACTGTATAATCTAGAACATCCTGTGTCACTTTTGAATGTAATCTAAACTAGTGAAACTAAACAGAAAACCAACTGCACTCATAAATGATACATTTTTCTAAGGCTTTTCTTTTTTTTCAACCAGAAAAAGGTTTCTATATCTACAAGTGAGAAGACACCAATACTCCTTAGTCAAACTGGAGAATAGCTGATGTTTGTCGCTGACAAAATTAAAAATTCATTGTTCAGTTCAGTAGCTTGAAATGCTGTTATGTCACATTCTTCACCAGATGACACACATTCTTTTGTAGAGTGTTCTGTTAAACGCACACTAGCATGCTGGTAATTGGGGCATGCAAATTTGTTCTGCAACTAAGAACAAGAGGTGGATTTAGAAGCTATTTTAATGTGGTGGTACAGTTGTGTTTAAAGTACAATAATATCCATGTCATTATCATGTATTATTCATATGCAGTGTTTGAAGTTGAAGTCTTTCCAAATATATTAAGCAACTCTTATTCACAATAATCTAATTAATGCCCACACCCTCCCTTCTTCTGGCTTTAGCAAATGTGAATCATCAGGATGAATTCTATCACCAGCTAGAAATGGGCACCTCGAGGGACTGATCCCGCCAGCAGTGTGTTGGTTTTCCTCACACAGTGTTTCATTTAAAAAAATTATTTGCCAGAATCTAAAAATAGGAAACAATCACATAAAATCCAGATTTTCAGTCTCTTCTGTAAAAAATCAAAAGAGCTGGTGACAGGGAGCCCACATTTCTGCATGGCAACAATTTGTTCTTCAGGTTCGACCTGTAGGTTGGAGGCTCAAGCTCCGATTCCATGCAGGCCCCACTGTGCTGTACTTGTCTTCCCTTGGTGTAAAAAGACTTATCCAGCTCTGGGAACATTTATGATACTTCCCCTGACATTGTTACACACAGCCCAGTTCAATTTGATAGGCTCTGGCTTTAGCTGTGCTTTGGCAGGAATAAGAAATATTGACTACAACTAGAATGCTATTTTTAAACTGGGGATGAATGGCAAAGCCAATCTCAACTGTCGGGGAATTCACTGGGTGTCTACAGCTATAAACTGTCCTGAACGAAAATTTTCAATTCTGTTAAAAAGGTGTTTTCACCCTTGTTAAAGCACTTTTCATGACCTAAATTTCCTTTTTCTCATACACCATTTTTTATGTAAGCCTTACTAAAAAAAAGGACACCCTATAAATTAGGAGTTACTTTTTTTAAAGGTCCACTTTGTAATTCAGATTCATATCAGCTATTTTATGAGTTTTGTTCAAATTATCTATAAATATTCAAAAGTATTTACTTTGATTTAAAATTAAAGTTATTTACACCTTTACATTTATGGGACAATTACTATTGGTTATAAAATTGTATTGATTAATTTGCATGCATTATTTCATTTAATCTAAAAAAAGCCATATAAAGTATGTGTTATTGTTATCCCAGTTTTACTGCTAAAATTAAGTCACTCCTCTAAGATCTCAGAGCCATGAAATCAAGTCTTGAGGTTGATTTTATTTGACTTCAGAGTCATGCTCTTTATCACCACCGCAGTATGAGAGAAGGACAGGGAAGAATGAAAGACACAAGGTAGGAAGGGAGGCTGGGAGGGAATGAGGGAGGAAGGGAGAAAGGAAAGTAGGAAGAAAGGGACAAAAGACTGGAGGAGAATAGAACAGAGTAGAATAAATGAATACAATAGGCTGCATCTAGGTAGATGCATATTTTAGTGGTAAATTTTGATTCTGAAACTTTTGATGCAGTTATAAGGTTTGCTCATGTACATATGTGCACATGTTTGTGCATACATGTTGGGAAAGATGTAAAATATACATGCTAGGAAGGATGTAAAATATTTTTTCACAGTGCTACAAAGGATGTAAAATATTTTTCTTACTGTAAAATTTAATCAAAAAGTGTAAAACCATTTTACTATAAGGCTTATTGTCTTTTCCTAGTAGAACTTTTAATATTTAATGGAATTGTTTTAATATTTTAGGTAGATGTTTAGAAGTAAACATCTTTTTAAAAATATATTATGATCCTTAAGTATGACAGTCCCCAAAGTGCTAAAATGTATTATAATTTTACAAACTAAGAATATTTGACATATCCTAGATATTCTTAGTCATTATGTACTCTTTTAAAATGGAGAATGTCACTGGGATAAAATAAATGGACCACATAATGCAAGTAGCAATGCCTGAAATTTAAGGCTGATGACTCATTAAAAACCACAAAGTTATATTTACCAGTGACGCCTCAGACAAGGGTTTGGCCTCCAAAATATATAAAGAACTCACACAACTCCACTCTAAGAAGGCAAGCAACCCAATTAAAAAATGGGCAAAGGACTTGAACAGACACTTGTCCAAGGAGAACATACGGAGGGTCCAGAGATATATGAAAAGATGTTCAGTATTGCTAGCCATCAGAGAGATATAAATTAAAACCACAATGAGATACCACTTCACACTGGTGAGAATAGCCATCATAAACAAAGCAACAAACAACAAATGTTGGAGAGGTTGTGGAGAAAAGGGGACCCTAGTGCACTGTTGGTGGGATTGCAGACTGGTACAACCACTATGGAAACAGTATGGAATTTCCTCAAAAAACTAAAAATGGATCTGCCTTTTGACCCAGCAATTCCACTGCTGGGATTATATCCTAAGAATACTGAAACACCAATCTAAAAGAACCTATGCACCCCAATGTTCATAGCACCACAATTTACAATAGCCAAGTGCTGGAAGCAACCTAAATGCCCATCAGTAAATGAGTAGATAAAAAAACTATGGTACATTTACACAATGTAATACTATGCAGCAGAAATAAGGAGCTCCTGCCCTTTGTGACAGCATAGATGGAACTGGGGAGTATTATGCTAAGCGAAATAAACCAGGCAGTGAAAGACTAATACCATATGATCTCACCTTTAACAGGAACCTAAACAACACAACAAACAAGCAAGTAAAATGTAACCAAAGACATTGAAATTGGGAACAAGCTGACAGTAACCAGAAGGGAGAAGGGAAAGGATAATGAGGGGAAAGGATGAAAGGTTTACGGGAGCAAGTATAAAGGCCACATGGACAATAACAGGGGCGTTGAAACAGGGAGGGAGGTGGGGAGGGGTGGGGGGAGGGCAGAAAACTGTACTTGAACAATAATAAAAATAAAAAATATTTTAAAAAACATAAAGTGAAATATATGTTTATCAATGCCTTTTTGTTTAACTATTTTGTCTAATTATTTTATCTTAAACACTGTATTTCTTCTATGGATACAAGGTAGACACATTCATTAATCAGGTGACACTGCTGTATTCATCTTTGTAAATGTTTAATTAGTAGTTAATTTCTGCTGTGATGAGTTTGTTAATAAATGAGAAACTCATATCTGGTGGAGAAAAATAAACATATTAAAACCTTAAATAACTGACCATAATTTCATACTTAAGCTGTTTCTGTGATTATGCCCAAAGGTGCTTTGTGGAACAGGCTTTCAACATGAATTCTTCATTGGCACCTCACAAAGTTAACCCTAAATAAAAAACTGAGTTTGATCTAATTTGTCTCATGCTGGTTGCTTCTCAGCCAGAATTATCAGCTACCACATCCATTTGGATCAAGGAGATTATGAGAGGTGACATCTTGAGTGAGATCAATTGCATTTTACATTAGAAAAATAATTGTAAAGCTATGGCCAAACATCCATCACAGCACCTTTGCTTTTTATGGTTTTCTTCACTTTGTTTTCATTACTTGGAGTTTTTCATAACATGCAAAATTCCCAGTGACTAACAGTGGCTTCAGTTGTCTGCTTGCTCTATGTAGTCTGTGTCAGTCTATAAATTACATATATATAAGTTATTTTATTGTTTGTTTCTATATGTTATATAATAATGTGTTATATATTATATAATACCCAACTCTGTCATATATCTATATATTATTAATATATAGTATGAACACATATTATTAATATAAAATAAACGCATATAAATTTGAAGTTGGTCAACAATCTGGTCTAATGCATAAAACCATATACTCCTCATTCTGATGACTATTTCTGATGTCCTACAAGGTTACGTCCTAAGTTTTAGACCTATTGCTGTGTTTTAGATCCTCAGCCCTTCTTTCCCTTCTTAGAACAACCATGCTCATTCCACCTTAGGGCATTTGCTTCTATTTCTCTTTGTGTAGAACATTCTATATCACATTTCTAGGTATCACTACTTGAAAAACAGAAAATGTACCTAGAAAATGTGAACACTGACATAGCCTGTGACTCAGAAACTCACCTAACTACATACCCATAGAGAAACATGTACGTATCGGCTTAAATGTATGATAAAAGATGATCAGACCTATGTTACCTGTAATTGCAAATAAATAGAAAACAAACAACCTGGAAATAATCCAACCGCCAATAGAAAGCAGAATGAGAAAATGGCCTGTGATAAACTGAACAACTAGAATATCATATATGGCACTGAAAATATATAAATATGCATCAACATGGATGAATAACAGAAACATAGTGTAGACCCCAAAAAGTCAGTTATAAGAAGAAAAGCTATGAATTCATTTTTATAACATTGTAAACATGCAAAACTAAGCAATGTATTTTCAGGTACATATTCGGTTGATAAAATCATTAGATAAGCAAATAATAAACACAAAATTAAAAATGGTGGCAATTTTTGGAGGTGAGGTAAGAAAGAAGTTAGATAAGAAGGGTAAATAAAAGCTTCAAATGTCTTATTTCTTAAGCTAGATTTGGAGAAGCTGCATATTTTAGTTTTATATATGTGAAATACATATATGATAAATACAGGGGCTGGCACAAATAATGCCCCCCTTTTATTACAAAATCTTTTATTACAAAACCATAAGCATGTAATTCTGTAACATAACAATATTATACTCAAGTACACCATATGCCATTTTAAGTGAAATGTTCTAATTAAAACTATAAATTATTATACCCATATTATTACTCTACCAGCCACACTTAAGCAGGTGTTATTTATGCCATATCCTGCATTATAAATAATAGTATTAAATAGTAACATTTTATGTGTTTAATATTTAAAAACTAAAACAGTAAACTACCAGTCCTGAGTTCATCATGTTTCATTTCCTCATAACATCATTGCTAGTAATTCCCATATTCATTTATTGCTGATCTGTTCATGATTTTGTCTCTCTCCCTTTCCCCACCAGACTGCAGGCTTCACAGAAGCTGGTACCTGTTCTGTTTGCTTCAGAGGTCAAAATAGCAGAGTGCCTCCTATTTAGTAGGCACTAAATATAGTTATCTATTGATGTAGTAAATATGTATTATCATATTCTAACTGAAGAGTATTGTACATTATTAGGTATAAGTATATGTTTGTTTACTTATATGTGTGTACATATTGTTCCCATAAGGGTCTTTAATTTTGATCATATATGCTCAACATTATCAACATTATGTAACTTCAGGAAAGCAAACTGTTTTCTTATCAAACTACATTTTCCTTTTATGCACCCATTGCTCATCCTTGTATAGCTGACCATCAAAGTGTGTGATTTTATTTTTATCACAGGTGGCATTTTGAATTTTGGCATTTAATGAATCCTAATGCGACAAAATGAAAGATTAGGAAACACTTCAACAACCCTCCTCTCATCTATTCTATCACTGGTTAGGAAAATTACTGCTAAATTTCCTGAAGGATGTGATCCTTTTCCTGTTAACTGCCTGAAAAAATAATTTGCTTGTATTAAAGAAATGTCATCTTCTTGCTGATTGCTTAATGAAAAACTGTGTAGAAAGTATTACTTAAATAGCATGGAAAAGCTCAAAGTACTTAATTACTAAAGGGAAACCAGAAAAATGTTAAGCGAAGTGTAACAACAATTATAAAATGAGTTAAGAAGCCATTAAACAACATTTAACATATGTATTTTAAAATTTTGCTTTTACCCAAATTGCACTATTTGACTGTTTAATTATTTTAGAAATAATAAATGATAATACTTTAATGTAGAAATCACAATAGATTCCTAACATCATTCCCAAGACTTTAGTTATTACTAATATAATTTTTTCTTAATCATAGAGTTATACAAAAATCATTAAACTTTTGGCTACATACTGCTAGTTATAACCATTTATAGAAGACATAATCTAACTGAAGTGATACCTTCTTTCTCAGGAATCTCCTCAAAATATTCATATACTCCCTGAAAAAAATAACTGATTTTTTGTTTTAAAAATTAATCTACAAGATGGAAAACTTAAGGAGATATTACCAACCAAAAGAAATGATAATTTTTTTAAAGTGTATTTTTTTTTGTATTTTTTTTTAGATTTTACTTATTTATTTTTATGTAGGGAAGGGAGGGGAGGGAGGGAGAGAGAGAGAGAGAAACATCAATGTGCGGTTGCTGGGGGTTATGGCCTGCAACCCAGGAATGTACCCTAGCTGGGAATCGAACCTGGGACACTTTGGTTCCCAGCCCGCGCTCAATCCACTGAGCTATGCCAGCCAGGGCTTAGAAATGATAAATTTTAATGTCCCAGAAAAGAGGAACAAGGTGTTCAGTAGTGCACTATAACAACAGACAATCCCAGGTGGCAGAGAGAATATATTGCCTGGGTGTGATCACGATCTTCACTACGTATGAAAGAGTTGTATCATCTTCAGTAAGTTACTTCCTCTTTGCCTCATTTCCTATCCATAAAACGGGGATAATAGTTTCTCTCTCAGAGAGTGTTGAAGGTTGAATGAGATTATACACACAAAAAAACTTGGAACCCCCCTAGCATATACTATGTTTTACCACTGCTAAACTAAAATAAAACTTAAAGAGTAAAGATTAATTTATTGACTCTTAAATTCTATGTTACAGAAAAATAAGTATTTTATAAAATATCTATTAAAGCCTAGCTCTAGTCAATGACCATGTCTAAAATAAACTTAAGAAATATATTAGAAATAGTCAAGTTAACATTCATCTGGCAAAAAAAAAAACAACCCACAATCATATATTTAAAATTTTATAGTAAAAGTTTGCTCATCTGAAATCACAAATCTCTTTAAATTTGGAAAAAATAAACAATGCATGACTAATCACCTTAAAGTCACAGCTAATATTTCTATAGGAAAAAAAAGTGTCTGGTCAACAGAAGGACAATGCAAGCCACAGACCAGGGGAAAATATTTGCAATATGACATCTGATAAAGGAATGCTAAGCAAAACACAAAAGAATTCTTAAAACTCACCAATAAGAAAACTAAACACAATCTGAAAATGATCAAAAGTCCTGGGCAGTCACCTCACTGAAGAAGATATATAGATAAAAAGCAGGCATAGGAAAAGATTAGGGAATCACAAATTGAACGGCAATGAGATACCACCACATACCTACTAGAACGGCCCGACTCGGAAACATGGATGTCACCAAATGCTGGCCGTGCTGTGGGGCAACAGGACGTCTCGTGCATTGTTGATACAAAATTGTGCAGCAACTTTGACAATTTTTAAATTTATCCTCACCCAAGGATATGTTCATTGATTTTTAGATAGAGAGGAAGTGAGAGAGCCGGGGGGTGGGGGGAGAGAGGAAGAGAGAGAGGGAGATATGTGAGACAGATACATGGATTGGTTGCCTCTTTTATGCTCCCTGACTGGGGATCAAACCCACAATGTAGGTATGTGCCCTGACCAGGAATTGAACCCACAAACTTGTGGTGTGTGAGAAGATGCTCCAGGGGATTAAGCCACATGTCCATGGTGACAATTTGACAGTTTCTTATACAACTAAAATATTTTATCATACAATCAAGCAATTATGCTCCTTGATTGACCAAAATGAATTGAAAACTTATGTCAATACAAAAACCTGCACACAAATATTTGCAGCAGCTTTATTTATAGTTGCTAAAATTTGGAAATAAACAAAATGTCATTCAGGAATTAAATGGATAAATAGACTTTGGTACATAGAGACAGTGGAATACCATACAGTGCTAAAAAGAAATGAACTATGAAACCACGTGAAGACATAAAGGAAGCAAATGCATATTTCTAAGTAAAAAAAGCCAAGCTGAAAAGATTACGGACTGTATGATTCTACTGGGGCCCAGGGCAGGCTGCCCCCAAATATCTCACAATAGAACATTGATTGCTTGAATTAAAGTTACCTGACAAGCAGCCAGTACAAGGCGGGCTTGTTGACCCTCCCTTGTCTCCTCAAATGCAGGAAATATGAATAAATCTCCCCTGTGACAGGTGCCTTCCTTGCTGCAGACTATAAGAATGACACCCTAATTGCTAGAGTTAAGCAATCCAGAGCCAAAAAACATGCATAAACAAATCTTACTCCTTTACTAATTACTCCCCAAGTGCAAACTTTGTTCAGATTCCTCACTAATGACAATCCAAACCTAACCTGCCTTTGTCCTGATAGTTTTTCATAGATTTATTGTTTTTCATTTTATCCAAAAAGTATAGAAAGCTGGCTGGTTCATAATTTCTAGGGCCATCATCATTTATGACCCCTTGTGCATATATTAAATTGTTTTTATTACATTTAATCTGGTCTTGTGTCAATTTTATTATTAGTCTAGCCATATGAACTCAAGAAAGGTAAAAAGGGTGAAATTCTCCCCCTTCTTAACAGTTTCAATTCTGTGCCAGTGTGAAGTGGCAAAATTATGGGCATAGTTAAAAGATTAATGATTGCCAGGGGTTAGGGGGGCAGATCACAGAGAGTATTTTTGAGTAATGAAACAATTCTGTATGATACTTTAATGGTGGATATGATACATGTCATTATATACCTGTCAAAACCCATAGGCTATACAGCACCAGCAATGAATCCCAATGTAAACTATGAACTTTGGGTGATAACGATGTCAGTGTAAGTTCATCCATTGTAACAGATTTACCATTCTGGTACAGGATGTTGATAGTAGGGGGTGTGCACCTATATGTGGTTAAGCGTTAACCTGGGGTAAAGGTTAATGGGAAATCTGTACTTACCCTTTAATTCTGCTGTTATCTGAAACTGTTTTAAAAATAAAGTTTATTAATTAAAGAGTTTCTGGAATGTAGATATTGACTAATCAATATACAGCAATGTTATTAGAATATAAAATCTAATCTTTCTGCAAAAGATTTTGAAAATAGGTATTAAAAGTGTATTTGGCCTATATACCTTTTAGCCATGATAAAAACAACCAAAGGATTAAATTCAAATACAAAAACAAAAATGCTACAGAAGGCATGGGGCGATAAATAGTGATGGAAGGAGACTTGACTTGGGGTGGTGAACACACAATACTGTATACAGATGGTGTACAATGTTACAGAATTATACACCTAAACCTATATAACTGTATTAACCATTGTCACACTAATAAAGTCAATTAAAAATTGTTACAAATGGATTGTTTATAATTAAGCAACTTAATGATTTAATATTTTTATTTTTAACACCCCTCCCTCCCTTTCACTGTCTTTTTGTGAACAGCCAAAAATGGAAAAATAAAGATTGGTAAATGAAATTAAATAGTAATAAATTACATAAATAAATTACAACTTAAATATAAGTATGTCATTCTAAGTTGCAGCTTTAGAGTTAAGTCTTGAGAAGGTAAAAAGCAACCTTATTAAAAATAATTTGCATAAATTTTGGCAACCAACATTTCTTTCTGGTAACTTGAATTACTTGAATGACTAGAATTAACTTACCTAGAGGCTCTATATATTGGAGAATAAATTTCCATGCCAAATTTCAAATAACTGCTATATATGTAGCATACTATGTATTTTATGTATTTGTAAGACTGAACTAGTAAATGTTCCAGAAAAACAAGATTCTGCAGTCAAATTAGTCTGGAAAATCTAATATATTAGCACCTTTTAACAGTCAATGGACTAAGGCCTGCAGTAAAGCTACCTGTTTAACTTTGAAAGAGATCCCTTTGTGGTATAACCTGAATTGATTTAATCAGCTCCTTTTCTCATGGAATGAATTAGTGCACAATTGGCCTTGGAACAGCTTGTGAAATAGTACTTCTTTGGAGAAAATGTACTGAAAAAAATAAATGTTTGTAATATATAAAAAATAAATATTTGTAACATATAAAGAAAAAATATTTATTTTTTAAGTTAAAGCCTTGACTCCTCTAATTTAAATGATTAAATTATTGTTATCATTTTAGCATTTGATGGGCAGGAACTATATATTACTCATCCTCTTATTTCCTGTTAATAATTGCTGGGTAATAATGCTATTGTGTGAAGAGTAAAAATAAATGTATACTTAATTTGTAGTAATTTTCCTAGTACTGAGTAAATAAGTTACAAAGAAAAAATTAGAACTCTAACCTTGAGATCTTTCTTCTCTTTTCACATGAGAATACAAATGTACACACACAAACACATATACATTTTTAAAGAAAGGTAAGCTCAGAGGATAACATAGTATAGAGACAACGCATTGACTGAAGAATACTTCCATGATAGAAAGTGAGTGGAGAAAAGGGAACCCTAGTGCACTGTTGGTGGGGATGCAGACTGGTGAAGCCACTGTGGAAAACAGTATGGAATCTTTTCAAAAAACTAAAAATGGAACTGTCTTTTCACCTGACAATTCCACTGCTGGGATTATACCCTAAGAATCCTGAAACACCAATCCAAAAGAACCTATGCATCCCAACATTCATAGCAGCACAATTTATAATAGCCAAGTGCTGAAAACAGCCTAAGTGCCCATCAGTAAATGAATGGATCAAAAACTGTGGTACATTTACACAATGGAATACTACACAGTAGAAAGAAAGAAGAACTCCTACACTTCATGATAACATGGATAGAACTGGAGAGTATTATGCAAAGTGAAATACATCAGGCAGTGAAAGACAAATACCATATGACACCATCTATAAGTGGAACCTAATCAACAAAACAAATAAGTGAGCAAATATAACCAGAGACTTTGAAATAAAGAACAAACTGACAGTGACCAGAAAGAAGGGGATAAACAGGGGAAAGAATAGGAAGGGTCAAGTCAAGGAACATGTATATAGGACCCATGGGCAAAAACAATGGGGGGATGGGGAGGATTAAAAATGGAAGGTAGGGGGTAGGTAGGGCAGGGGAGAGTAATGAAAAAATGGAGACAAGTATAATTGAACAACAATAAAAAATTTTTTAAAAATTAATGAAGCTAGTTTTCTGGTAATAAAAGATTATTTTGCTTGAAGAAGGAAGGAGGGAAGGAGGGAAGGAGGGAAGGAAGGAAGGAAGGAAGGAAGGAAGGAAGGAGAAGAAGGAAGGAACTGGGGGAGATAGGGAGGGAGGGAGGGAGGAAGGACCCCCCTCCCTCCCTCCCAATGTTGAGTATAATGCTCTTAACATCTTCACCAGAATGCTATGACAACACTCTAACTCCTGTGAAGGCAGGAAGTGTATTTCCTTCACTATACAGTACCTGGAAGTTGACTGAAAGGGACATATGGTATTTGCGGAATGAATGTATAAAGGAATCTGTACAATTCCTGTCCTTTTAGCATAATTTGATTAGTTTTCTCTTTGGGTCAGAGAGCTAAGAGTATCTTCAGTTAAAAACTCCTAGTATTTTCTTCCCATAGTTTGTTTTCACTGAGTAAGTTTGTAGGAAAATAGCTTCCAACCAGGATTTGAAAAGCAGTGACACAATAACATGATTACAATTAAGTCCCAGGCATAGAGTTGTACAAAAAGATCATTGCAGAATTAGATCACTACCAGCTATGCTACTGGTGAGTCTGGGCCAGGGCCAAAATGGCCTTTAGGTGCTGTTATAATCATGAATGATCACCCTTTTTTGGTAATATCTGGCTCTAGAGATAGCTCAGAAGCCTAGAGGGCTCTGCCTAATTCCGGAGCACATCTCCCTGTCCTGAAGTCACATGCAAAGCTGCAATTGGCAGATCTGCCCTGAGCAGATACATTTTTAAGCGGAAGGGAGTTAGTTTATTTATGGAAACTGAGTTGTATCCCTGGGACCTATTGAAAAAATGTCAACAAAACAGTATTTCTCCCCTGCCTCTAGCAAAATCCCCTCCCCAACTTCCTTTTAATCAGATGATCTGTACCAGGTCTGTTTTTCCTAAAACATTATAGTTAGGTAATTCTCACTGTAAAAACAATGGTGTTTGTCCACCTAAATAAGTATAAATATTTCTCTATATTTAATCTAGCCTTGTGGGCTCACAATTCAATGACTTAAGTCCAAATTTGATAACACTGAGACATAAGTTTAGAGTTAGGGTTCATGGAACAAGTGAGTATTCATTTGACCTGGTACCTTCATATAAAATGTATCTGAAAAGTAGAGTTAATAAGCACAAATAATATGTATGGTTATGTACCTTTTATTTCCCTGTTCTGAATATTAATGTGAACATCTCACAAATACATCAGGTACATATTTTGGAACTTAACAAACATCTGCCATATTGTGTGAGTTGCAAAATACTCAGTAATAGAGAACTGTTCCCATCTTGCAATTTTGGGAGCAAAGATCCAAGCCCTCTACTACTGTATATGTAGCTTTAAACATATTAGAATAGAAGCTATGCCATGTTTAGTAAGAAATAGAAGGGTCAGATTTTAAAATTTGAAACAAATGGTTTGCAAATAAGAGTCACTTTTCACGTATTAACTTTTAGTTTCCAGTGCTTCTATTTCTTTATTTGACCAGATTCAATCTAGCTCGGAAGCTTAAAGATAGATTTTTTTAGAAGCACAAGTTTAAAATAATCAGGAATTACTTAGACAAGATAACTTTTGATCCGTAACTTTTATGTTACATACTTAGTAATAAACATCAATTTGTGTTTTAAATGAAGCTAAAGTGGACCCTGTATCCCCTAGTACCTGCAGGCCATATTTGGAACCCTACAAGTACATACATTCAGTTCTTGGGAGATCTACAATCACAGAATAGACTGTTAAAGTCCAAACTGTAAGAATGCTAAACCCAATTATGTAGAACAGGAGTGAAGAACACAGCTTGCTATTTAAAGTATGTCTTTGGATTATGAATAGGAATCATTGAAACCTTCTGAAGGTTAGAAACATTGCCCTCTCCAAGCATATTTCACATTGTTTACCTTGAAACACATGTTACAGCCTCATGTCACCTGCCTATCATTGGGATACAACCCAAACCAATTCTACTATGCATTCTAGGTAACTACTCACAATTGTAGCTGTCAAAAAATAAAAAATAAAACTTTACACCATTCATTCACTCAGTATTTTCAGACAATTATCTAATAAATAATTTAAAATGAAGGTTCTGGGAAACATAATCTTCATAAAATTGTCTCAGATGCGGTTAACTTAGGAAACCAAATGTCTGATTAAGATGCATTGGAAATCTTAAGAAACAAGAATATTACCTATGGGATGATCAAAATGATAGCTTTTATAATGAAGACATTAGGGAAATGGTTTTAATAATCTCAGAACTGTGGCAGAGCATTAAACCACCGTTTTCTATATGAGAAGTAGCTACAATTGTTTGTGAAAAGAAAGCATCGATAGCAGGTTCTTGCAGGGAGGGTGTCAGCCCCTCCAGGAGTACTGCAGAGAGCCACAGACCCGGGTTTCTCTTGTATTCCTTTCTGAGGGTTTGCTTGGTGTCTGGGAAGGCAGGATTAGTCCCTGCGCTGCGATTTCACACGAGTACCCAGCTATACCTCCACCGGTCAGCTAGCATTTCACTGATAAATTGATCCGGTCCTCACTCCCCTGTTGGCTTAGAAAGTTTCCTCAGAATCACTGAGGTCCAGGCTGTCCAGCGTCAAGCAATTTACTCAGAAGCTGCAGGCTCCTTTGGGCCTATGAAGACATATCAAAGATAAATCAGGTTCCACTGTCTCCTTCACACGCCTCAGTCTTTTTAGGTAATACCATACTGGGCACCCACCATGGGCCTGGTTTCTTAACCTCTCAGTAAAATTAGGAAGGGACAATACCTCTCATTCAGCTTCACAAAGAAATACAGATTTTTCTCTCCTCAAAGCCTTTAATGCACATACAATTTAAATTAGAAACCTTCCCAAAATGATGTATTTAACTTTGTGGCTAAGTAAATTGCTTCATGTACATGAAAGTATTGAACTGATAACCAGATAAGATGGGAAATATTTGGTTTTCCCATTTCTCTCAGTTTCACCCTTAGACTTCATAAAAGCATTGTTGGTTTTTACCTCACCAATTCCTCAGGATCTATTTAGTTCTTAACATTTTGCAAACTGGCTTTTCCATCCACTGTTTTCTAAAATGGTCTTTCTGATATTCTTCTCAGTCTGTTGACTGCTTACCCTGTTACTGTCCTATTTCTGTCCTTTAATTATAACCATTCCTTCTTGGACTTACAGCTGCAATAAAATATAATTTGCCCTCTTCCTTTACCTTCAAGATCAAAACCAAAGAGGAACAAGGCCTTGTCTAAGAACCTATTAATTGTCTAAGATCTTACTAGTGGTAACTTCAAAGCTATTTCCAGGTACGGAAATAACCATGATAGGTCCGCTTCCAATTTAAAAAAGGCTCAAATTTAAAAAAAAATTGTGTGTGTGTATGCATGTGTGGTGTTGTGTAGCTGTGTAGTGTGGGGTTGTGTGTTTTATGGGGGGTACAGTGGGGAGAGATTTTTAAAAATCACTAGTTTGTGTAGTAATGAGAAATAGTCACTACATTGTGAGAAAGATGCCCTTGCTACTTAAGAAGGCCGGTGGGAGAATGTTTTTCTCTTATGGATTTGAAATACTGCTTCCCCAAAGTTATTATTTATCTTTGGCAAGTGTGTGATTTACTCATACACACAGAGGACTAATTAAGGTCTGCAGTTCACACTGGAAGAAGAGTTCAGTGGGACTAGACTGAGAAGGCTTGTCCACCAAAGACTTATGCCTGGTGAGGAGCACCAAAGCCTCTTTGACCATCTTCTCTTTCGTTGGTACTCAACCCTCCACCTGCTCCCAACAAAAGCCCAAGTTGTGCTTGATTCAAAAGGCAAAAGTCCTCTAAGAACTGATTGGCAGATAAACCAGGTACTGATTCACACTAAGTTCCTTACACTTGGCACGTGTACTGTTGGGAAGAAAGAGGTTCTGAAGGAGGTATCCAATGGATGGAGTTTCCTAAAGGTAGTTAGAAATTTAGATGGCCAAGATTAGAAAGATATTTTCCCAGAGAGGCTCAACCTCAGGGTAAAGAAATGGGTTACAGTCCAGAATCTTTTATCAGGGAATGTCTTGTGAAAGTTTGAACTTCTGAACTGATTTTTCTATGGTTTTAAATCTTCCCCTTCCCTAAAAACCATTAATGTTATTGACCATATAACTGCTCAGAATATTTTAATAAATACAAAAACAATCTTTGTTTTCATATGAAAATCAAGGTACTGGGCTGAGCTGATTTGAATGGAATAAGAATTGAATTAATTCACAGGTAGTAGGTGAGTGGAGGGTAAGGTGATCCTGAAATTCTGTGGCACCCAAGGGTTCATAAATTTGGGGAAGGCAGGCACTGGAATTTCCACAAATTATGGCCTGGGAGATGCCTAATTTATCTGTGGGTGCAGCACAGAGCGATCCTAGCAGATTTATGGATTCTGTACTTAGTAAACATTGCCTGTGACTCTCCACCTTCACGCCCTTTAAGAAAGCTCATCCACTCCCTTGGCAGAGAGCACTCTGACACCTGGGACACGTTCAATCATCTGTTAGATTGAATTTCTTTGTTGAGATCACTTAAAATAATCTCATTACTGGATAAAGAACAGAATTATTTTGCTGACACCAAAGGCAGTGACTGAGTCCATTCTGAACACTGTTAAGCCTACAGTGACTAGTAGAGAGAGACTTGAACTCTGGGAAGTGCTTAGTAAATGTTTATTGATAATTAATCCAAAAGGTTCCAGAAGCTTTACAGGAGGTTATAAACAGGCTGAAAAAAAAATCTATAAATCCCTCCAGACAGGGCCAGACTTACAAGAGTATTGAAAATGTTTTCTCTGAGGCAGTTTTAAAGAAAAGACACATGAAAGGAAAATTCTAAACAGTCCATCTTTATGGCACAGGTTTGCAATAGCAATTAGAAAGCCAAATATTAATACAAAGAGCTTGGCTCTTTTGGTTTCTCCTTCCATTTTGCCACTTTCTATTATGAAAAATATCAAACAACAAAAAATTGATATAGTAAAATGAATGCTTATATGTATGCCATCTAAATTCAAAATTAAAAATATTTTGCCACACTTGCTCATTCTCTTTCTCATTCTAAGAGGGTTTATTTTAATGTAAATTTCATGTGTAAGTCCTCCTCTCAAATAATTCAATATCTGTCTTCTAAGAATAAAGATATTCTTATGTATCCATATTATCACACTTAAAAATTTAACAATTCTCTACTATCATCGAATACCCAATTCATATTTAAATATTCTCTATTGTCCCTGAAATGTCTTTTAGAGCTATTTTTTTTCAAATAATGATCCAGTAAACATTCCCATTTTACATTTATTTGTTATGTGTAGGGCAGCCTCTCTCTATTTTTACCCCCCTACAGCATAGGCTTTTTGAAGAGACCAGGCCAGCCACCTTGCAAAATGTATTTTTTTTAATTGTTTCTTCCTGGGGTTAGTTAACCTGTTCCTCTGTTGTCTGCATTTCCTGTAAATTGGAAATTAGATCTAAAGGTTTGGTTAGATTTACGTTTAATATAGTTTCTTCAAGAATACTCCATAGGTGACACTTTGTACCTTACATTACCTCAAATCAAAAGGCACATAATGTAAATTTATCCTAGTATTAATGAAGTTAAATTTTATCTCTCGGATAAGGTGGTTCCCACTAGATTTCTCCATAGTAAAAGTCAATTTCCCATTTGCAATTAATAAGGAATTTGCAGAGTGATACTCTGAAACCTTGCAGTTATTATGTTTCCCACCCAGAACTTCCATATAGGTTTTAGCAACCATTGGTGATCCATTTCTGAATCAATGCTTTACTGGGGATTACTAAACAATTTTTATTACTACCATAACCAAAAGTTAAGTGATATCTTGAGAAAGCGAAAAGAGGACGCTAAACAATTAATAGAAATGTTTTTGTCTTGAACTCATTCAGAAGCCTCTAGATCCACATTGAAATTAACAGATAGATAGCAGATGAGATATGCTGACCACCTAGCAGAATGTATTTGTTTTTATGGAATGGATATTTGAAAATTCGTTAAAAGATATAGGGAAGTTTGAAGAAGATACTCTTTGTAGTTTACCATTCATTATACACCATGATGGCCTTCATCAGTTGTTAGTTAACTTATTTGAAGAGAATCTCGAACAGTTTGATAACAAACATATTAGAATCAACTACCAAGAAACAAGAAACATACAGGAGGGGGGAGTCACATAAACAGTCAATACCTTGGAAGTCTGAATAATAAGATCCTAAATGTAATTTAAATTTGAAAGATGAAGGAGTGACTTTAACAATGGGAAGAATTCTGTATTTCTCTAGGGCAGAGAACCCTAAATCTTCATGAAAATCAAGGACTGAATAAGTACAAAGGAATGGGAGTTCCTGGAGTCAGGAAGACTCACAGGGGATCTGTAAAGTAAGTTTGTGAGTTAGAGTTACTCAGATGATTTTGTCAGCCTGTGATTTCATACGCTTATTTTTCCAGTTCTTTGATTTGAGTTAGAAATACCAAGTTTTCCTTTATTGCTTTCTCTGAGTATAAAACTTGATTATGTCATTAGCAAAAATAAGTAAAAATTATTAAAAAATGAAGGTCACCCCTAATTATGCCATTTAGATAAATGTTTTCTAATATTTTGGTGTCCATCATTCAAAATGTTTTTCCATCATTCATGAACAAAAATACAATTATACTTTTGTATTTTTGTAATCTATTTTTCATCTAATATATCTTATGGACATCTTTCTGTGTAAATAATACAGTTCTATATTGTCACTGTCATGATGAAAATTATTATATTGTGTAGATGTGTTTCAATTTATTAAATAATATAATAATCTGTTGCAAGAAAGAAGGCATTGTCAGTTTTCACCGTTGTGAAGCATATAGCAGTGGTCATTCCTATATTTCACTTTTTGTGCATTGTCCTATAATTCTCTCATACAAAACTCCTAGAAGTAAAATCATGAAGTCAAAAGATATGTACTTAAAAAAACAACTACTTGCAATACATTTTTATTGCTACACGTTTAATTGCCCATTTAATTGTTTTGTCTAAATCTGATTCATGCCTAAATCTAGTTTTTAGAAACTTCCTTATCATATATAATTTTTAAGATTCTACAAACTTACCAGAAAGGTATATATAACATTACCTGTAACGGTCTGCTGGTCTTGTAAATAGCTTTTGCCTCTAGAATCAGAAGCTAGTGGGGTTGTAGATTTCCAGGCTGCTGGGCAGTGTATGACAATGAAAATGAGCCTTACACCACATTCTTTAACAAAGGTGATTGGCAAGCAGATTCAAGCATTGCCATACATCCTTCTCAAGGCAGCTTACACTCTGTACTGAGGAACTCTGGAAAAATCGATGAATGAACATTCCTTTTCTTTTATATCCTAGGCAGATGCAACAAAGGTAGGGCCAGTCAGTTTTTGAGCAGGTCAGGCAATAAAGTTCTCCATGGAATGGGGGGGACACAGTACCAAATGGAAGGCCAGACCTGGATCACATTTCTGAAGATATTAAGCTGTTGAGCTTTTTGTATCTTAACACTTTGTTTAGGAAAAAGCATTCAGATCCTTACCACCTTTCCAGGCAATGACAGATTTTAAATATATGGCATTTCACTATATAGATTCCTAACATCCCTTGTACTATTTGGCAGGCTCTCCAATGTAGTTTCATTAATAATATTTGAAATGCTTACATAGGTACCTTGGAATATGGATTTCTGATTACTACCCTTCAAATGCTTAAGTATGGATTATAATTGATTTAAACAGATGCATGTAAACACATTATTCTTTTTACACCAAGTTTTTAAAAAATATCCTCAGATAATATAATAGGTGTTATTATTTATTATTATTGTTATTAATATAATACTATTATTCCCATTTTTCAAATGAGAGAACTGAAGCTCAGGGAGTTTAAGTACTTTGCTCCAAATCATATATGAAAAAAAAAACCTTTGTATAAATCAGAACTCTGCTATGGGCTTTTATCATTCACTGTTAAGAGGCGATTGGCTTACACAGTTTTCTCATGCCTAATAGAAGAATCCAGAGAACTAACAGGAATATGTGTAGAACATTTATAAAAAAATGGTTTGGACAATGGCATAGGCAATACATTTGTCCTGAATAATTTGATCAATGTGCAGATATTCCCATGTGTAATTATTTCCTGCATAGCTTTGGAAAAAGGCAAGGGTGCTGTGCTATCTGCATAAGGAGATAAAGCGCATGATGATGCTTAAAACTTCCTGGTGACCTGGCTCAATATTGAGATGAAGCTCAAGGAATGAATGATGAACACATCCATTACACTATTTTTTCTTCCCTCTGGAAGGGGGTATGATGAATAAGAGTCACATGAAGATCTTTCACAGTATACTTGTATATGTATATCCTTGTGACAATTTTTAAAAATATTGTCTCAGTGAGCATTTGGCAGAGATAAATGCCAGACACTACAAAAATACAATTTCTAGCAAGTGGTTTCAGAATAGGCATTCTCTGATATTGACTGAAGGACATTCTGCATGCTCTTAATTTTCAGTATAGAAACCAAATGTCTAAACCCAGTTTGTTTCATATTTTCTCATTTCTATTCCTCTTATACATTATTTTTCTGTCTTCATAAATAACTGAAACTCTGCTAATGTACTGTCTTGTCATTTGCCTTTATTCTTTTTAAAAAATGTTTATTGATTGAGAGAAAGAGGAAGGGGGAGAGACAAGTGGAGAGAGAAGGAAGATATATAGAAACATCAATATGAAAGAAAAATTGATTGGTTTCTTCCCATATACATGCCCAACTGGGGATCAAACTCACCACCTAGGTATGTGCCGTGACTGGGAATCAAATCCCCAGCCTTTCGGTGCATGGGACGATGCTGCAGCCAACTGAGCCACACCAGCCAGGGCTGCCTTTATTCTTGCTGCATGCTTCACCTGGCACATCCTCACCATGCTCTCTCATGGTCACTACCTCCCACCTTTCTCTTATCTATTTGTTTCTTCTACGAACCACAATGCCTGGCATATCTTAGGTCCTCAAGACTATGTGGAGTGAATAAAGACACATATTTATTTTTATTTATTGTATTATATAACATTTGATTCATTTAGGTTCCCCAGGATTTAGAGATACCAGACAAGGAGAATATTTTGACTTGGAAACTGGGAAAGATTCACAGGCATGTGAGTGGTTCTGCAACACAGTGATTTGATCTCACAGCATTATTATTTACTGGCTGCTCTGATGCTCTATCTCTTTCCTTGTTTGTGCTGCAGCTATATGCTGTAGGCTAGTATCAGACAGACCCCTACATATGCTGCTGGTTACAAGACAAGTGTGGATTCAATGACCAACATTGTGTGATCAGTAGTGAATCCTAAGACATCGTTTACTTGGATATTACATACAAACTTTCAATGGCAAATGTGTTGGAGCAAAGAGTGAAAATTTATACTCAGGGCCCATTTAACTTATATTTGGTATCTTATTCTATAAAGCACATTTGTTACTTTATCTTTGCATTTCAAATTATTATCAAATATAAATATTTCTTCACATACATGGTGGTATGGATTGACATAGTTCCCAGTCCTAGGCTTAAAGATGGAGTTGTACTGTTTCATTGATGTTGATACCCACCCAGCCACAAATTTTAAAAACGTCAAAGTCCTCAAAGAAGCCACCAAGTCAATATTAACCCAAATGTCACATTCACCTTGACTGCTAAACCTTTGTAAACTTGGGAAAATTCTCATTCCTTAAGAACATATGCAAGTTGTGGCTGTGGATATTTTCAGTCCCACTTCACATATTTAGTAGATACACTGGAATTACTGTGTGCATGTGTGTGTGTGTGCATGTGTGTTGTATACCTGACAGGGGAATAGGATGAATGGTATTGTGATGAAGCACATTTATTAATCCATTTCATACCAGCTGACTGAGATTTTCACCTGTTTAAATTCTGAGCCCCCAAAATGAATTGTCTGGGCCCCCACATTTCTAAGTTTTGAAGGTACAGGGTAGATAAATTCTCTGGCAGAATGAAACTTCTCAAACCAAATGAAGGCCTAATAAGGACTGGACAGTCATCTACTATATGATACATATCTGTTGGTGTATTAGGTCTTTCATTTCCAGATCTGATGACGGGCTAACCATACTTGCTTAGACATGTTTGAATGGAGGATTGTTAGCTATAATGTCTAGGTAATGACCTCAAACAGATACAGCAATCTTTTGCTCTGCACAGTACAAACAAACACTCTGAAAATAAATATGTCTTTAATTTTCTTTGTTTCCCATTTCTCTTCTGAATCTCTGAACTGGCTGTATTTGGCAGCCAGACACATTTTCCAGATGAGGCAGTGACGAAGGCAACAATCAGGACCTGCTTTATGATGTTCTTTTCAGGTGGCTTTGTGTGGCACCATATCTAAAGAACCAGCCTTCCTGAATGTCCAGGCAGGTGGCTCCTTTATGAAGCCCACTGAAATAGCTCATCCCAAAATGGACAAGTTACAAGCTACCAGCTGAGCAAGTAAAAGCACTGCACTCTGGGTTCTGTAAGGTCAGTCAGTTTGACTAAATGTACAAAGACAAGAACTACATGGACTATAGGCTGCTTTTAAAATGGGTCAATAAATAATCACCATTCAATCAGAACAGCAGTGAAGAGACCAGATGTATTCAAGGGCAATAAAATGGAGGTGAAAGCTACTTTCTTTCCATTTAACTGGGCTGTTGTAAGGATCAGGAGAGAATCCAAATGAAAATGTTTCAAAAAATGTTAAATGCAATTTCTATCTATCCTCTACTTTATCTTTTCTATTATTATTTCACAATTTTTCATGACTCTAGCCTGAGAGAAGATAGAAGTAATATTTGAATTATTAGCCTATATAACATTATTATAAATTAATTTCCTTTAAAAAAAAACAAAGAATGGGTAGCATATTCATGGCTTTCAGGTCTAGCTTGGTCTGTAGATGCATTTTGCCAGAACCGACTTTACATTTTAATGGACTAGTCATCCAAATTAAAAATTCAAAATGTTTTCTAGCAAGAAATTTGGATTTCTCTTTTTTTTTTTACTGAGAAATTAAGAGATTTGTAAGCCATGGTCTCTCACTTAGCATTCATTTATTCAGTCAGTCAGTTACTCATTCAATAATATTTATTGAGATTCTATGTGCCGACACATTTTTAGGTATTGAGAAAATGACAGGAAAAAGTCTGCCAAAAGTAAGCAAAAAAAAAAAAAAAAAAGCAGGAGCTGCTTCTTTACACAAGCATATGCTCCCTAGCTTTATCACAGACCCCACCATACCTGTATTATACAAGTATCCTGACTACCAGTTCCACCATATTCAGTATTGTAACTACCTGGTCCCAATAAACACCTGTGTTTATGATGCTTGCAATTTACTTGCAATTTACACATAGTCACTCAACTTCTAGAGAGAGATATTTAATGGACCCTCTTTCTCTGGGACTCCCCTATAAAAGGAATATTGGAACAAAATGTCCCTGATACCCTTTCTGGATTTACTAGTCTACAACTTTAGAGCTGAATTTTGGGTTAAGATATACATTTGCAAGTTTAGATTTCAGTTTTTTAAAAATCAAAGTGAGACCAAGTTTGTTCTGATGATTACATGGCTCTGGGTGCCAGCACCCACTATCACAAACAGGTAAAAAACAAAAACTAAATAGGTACATCTTGGGATGTACGCTTGCTGCTGTCACCCAAAACACCAGCTCTCCTACTTCCTTCTTGGGGGACACTGCCAACTTGGTGTCAATGGATAGGACCACCTACAGGACAGGGGGCAGAGAGGGAGCCCAGTCACCCCTGGATGGTGTCCATGAGCTCTGACCAGGAGCAGGTTGGTACCAGGCACTGAGGCTGCAATGGCAAAGGGCACAGACCCAGTCTCAAGAGGACTGAATAGAGAAAAGGAGGTGGGATGTGAGTCTTGGGGAAGTGTTTCCAGCAAGGGCAATGACCTGGAAGGGGAAGTGAACAGAGAGGGGGGAGAGGTGAAAAACAGTGAGCAAGTGCAGTGGGGCAGGTATGGTGGAGGGCAGATACAGCTGAGGAAATCAATCATGTCCAGAGGGCAGGTGAGACTGGCAATGGGGCAGGGCCAGAGCATGCATAATATTGCCAGCCAGCCAGGGCAAAGGATAGAACTGTGGGGAATCCACAAATATACAGGAGTTTACAAGGATGAGATGCCACATCCCTGGTAGCAGTGACAGTGGGGACAGCAAATCAAGGCCAAGAGGGGACATGCTGCCCACAAGCAGGTCTGAAGATGAGGATGACCAAGAGGTCCAAGCCAAAATGAGTGGGAGTAAGACCAGGGACTAAACCCACAATTACATTACCAGATAGCCACATGGTCAAAGGTGTTCTTTGTACTCTGGAACAAACACTAGGTTAGAGGCCAATGATCTGACCATGGGGTGGAGGCACTGTGGGCCTGGCCTGGGGTCAGAAAGTGGGCAGGTGTACAGGCTTCACCTCCCCTGCCCCATTGGTTTGTACATTTTCTATAAAGGAAGTCTTTAACAAACAGTATTTTAAAACAATAAAATAAAAGGTAGCTGGCTAGACCAAAAGGTTAGCTAGACCCAAAAGAAATTAGGATCTAATGGATAGAATACCAGTCTTACAATTGGAAAGATATAGGATTGTCTCCGCAGTAATGACATTTGCTGCTCACAGGATATCCAAGTGCTTTTCCACATTTTCTAGGCCTCTTCTAATAGTTAAGACCCTGTAATTAGTTCTGGCAATTGTCTGTGAGTAGGAGTGATGCAGACCACTTCTGGGATGAAAATTTTAATGTGTCAGTCCAGTATGTGACTCTCTAGGTCATCTTCCATGGTGATGAAGAAGGCCCCTTGATCCAGATGCTATAGCTATATGATGGTAAAGCTTCAGTCAGCCAAGGTCTTGAATAATCATATGGAACAAAACCCCACATAAGCCCACATGGATATGAACCATGAGTAAGAAATAAACCTTGGTTATGTTAAGTCACTGGGACTTAAAGACTACTTTGTTTCTGATATTATCTGGCTAATATAGTCCACAAGTCTTACCAAATTTTCTATGTATTCATTGAAAAGGTGTTTGACTACTCCAAGCCTCATTTTCTTATTTTAAAAATATGAATACTAGACTTCTGACCAAGATGGAGGCATAGGTAGACTTGCTTCACCTTCTCGCACAACCACAAGAAGGATAACAACTGATTAAAAAAAAAACAGAACTTCCAGAAAATTGAACTGTATGGAAGTCCAACAACCAAGGATTTAAAGAAGAAATATTCACCCACACAGATAAGAGGGGTGGAGAGGACAGTGTGCTGTGGTGAGGTGGTAGTGGAGGCGACAGCAAGGTGGCTGCAGCACATGGAACTGGTGGTCCCACATTAGAGTGCAGTGGATAAAAACCAGGAGGGACAACTGGGGAAACAGCAGTCCCAGCCCCAGGCCAGACCATACAGCCCAGGGTTCTGTAATAGGAGAGTAAAGCCTCATAACCTCTGGCTATAAACCAGTGGGGGTTGGTACAGAGGAAGAAACTGCCAGTCTCTCAGGAGAGTCTGTTTAAAGGACCTCCAGGGTCCTAGAACATCTGCGAACCCACTCACTCTGGGAATTAGCACCAGGGCGACAAATAGAAGGGTGTTTGACATTTTCAGAAAGTGATTGGAAATGGCCAGAGTCAACAAGCAGCACTGTTACCTCTGACTCCTCCCCCACATACAACACCACAAAGCAGCAAAGAGGGCTACCCCACCCCGGCAAATACCTAAGGCTCCACCCCTTACAATGTGACAGGTACATTAAGCATGGGAATAAAAGCAGTTCTATACACAGAAACTCAGGGAGGCTGTCAAAATGAAGAGACAAGGAGAGAAGGCTCAAATGAAGGAACAGATCAAAACTCCAGAGAAAGATCTAAGTGACTCAGAGATAGCCAACTTATCATATGCAGAGTTCAAAGCACTGGTGTTCAGGTTGCTCAGATAAATGAGTGAATGCAACCACAAAATAAAGGAAGAAGTGAAGGCTATGCAAAATTAAATAAGAAAAATATACAGGGAACCAACAGAGAAGGGAAGGAAGCTGGGATTCAGATCAACAATTTGGCACAAAAGGAAGAAATAAACAGTCAACTGGAACTGAAAGAAAAAACAGAATTCAAAAAAATGAGGAGAGGTTTAGGAACTTCTGGGACAACTTTGAAAGTATCAACATCCAAATCATAGGGGTGTCAAAGGAGAATAGAAGAGCAAGAAATTGAAAACTTATTTGAAATAATAATCAAAGGAAACTTCCCCAATTTGGCAAAGAAATAGACATACAAGTCTAGGAAGCTCAAGAGTCACAAACAAGTTAGACCCAAAGAGGACCATGCCAAGGCACACTGTAACTAAAATGCCAAAGGTTAGAGATAAAGAGAGAATTTTAAAAGTGGCAAGGGAAAAGGAGAGAGTTACCTTCAAAAGAGTTCCCCTAAGACCATCAGCTGATTTTTCTAAAGAAATCTTGCAAGCAAGAAGGCACTAGCAAGAGATATTCAAAGGCATGAAAAGCAAGGACCTACATCCAAGATTACTCTATCCAGCAAAGCTATTATTTAGAATGGAAGGGCAGATAAAGTGTTTTCGAGACAAGGTAAAGCTAAAGAAACTCATCATCACCAAGCCCTTGTTGTGTGAAATGTTGAAGGGACTTATTTAAGAAAAAGAAGATAAAAACTAGGAACAGTTAATTGACAACAAACTCACAACTATCAGCAACAGAATCTAAAACAAAACAAAACAAAACTGAGCAAGCAACTGGAATGGTAGCAGAGTCATAGAAATGAAGATCACATGGAGGATTGCCAGTGGGTAAGGGTGGGAGGAGAGTGGAAGAAATGGTACAGGGGATAAGAATAATAGTTGATGGGTACAGGATATACAGAGGGGTGTTGGGAATAGTATGGGAAGTGGTTAAGTCAAAGAACTCGTATGTACAATCCATGGACATGAGCTAAGTGGAAGGGGATCGTTGGCAGGAATGGGGCTACAAGGTGGAGGGGGGCCAAGGGAGAAAAATGGAACAACTGTAATAGCATAATAAATAAAATATACTTAATAGAAAATAAAATAAAAATATGAACACTAATGCTTTCCTAATTGACAAGAGGATTATATGAAAGCTCTTGGTATGCTTGGCAAATAGGAAATGCTAAATAAATGGTAACTATTGTAATTATTGAGTCTTACACTATATAAAAGTAACAAGAAAGATAAAGTGACAAAGTATATAAAGAACCTGAAGAACATTTTTTAAAGCCGAGCTTATTATTGGATCTCTATGCATGGCTTATAACTATAAAGCAACTAAAGAATATTTCTAATACAATGCATAAGCAGGGTTATAATTTGCACCTATTTTATAATTATCTCCTGTTTTGGCAGCAGCATCTACAGGCCTTTCTTTTGTTAACTGTCACCCAATTTTCCCTGGGAACCTTTCTCTTCCTCCACTCTCAACCAATATTCTTCAGGTGGAGTTCCAGAATAAGTTCCAGAATGTAACACATGACTTAAAGCTTAGTCAGTTATCACACTTTTGGGCCACAGTAATTGGTTCTCAGAGCCACTGAGATGCAATGAGAATACTGGGGATCTTGAATAAAAGCTTATGTCATTCTCTTCCCATTTGAAAATGAGATGTTGAAATATCTGGAGATGGAGCAGCTATCTTGAGCTACAAAGCAAGAGCCTGTGAGAAAATATAACTAACATGGAGGTGAATGGTACCAGGTGGAGGGTGGTGATGGAGAAATTAGGGTGTAGTGACATTGTTCAAATGCCTGATCAAGCCTGTGCCTGAAAACAAAACAGACCCTGAGATTTTCACTTGAATTAAAAATTATTAATGTAATCCAATTAAAATGAGATGTTAGTCAGAAATTATGTTTGGGTAGTTCAAAAGCAAAGTGGTCAATTCTGACTAGAAGGGGCTAAAATTTGGATCACATTCATCTATACATGATTCCTTCCCATTCCTGGAACTCTACAAATCTTTTTGTCATTCTTCCTGGATTCTGTATCGATGGTGAAACTACATGTTTTATAGCCAAAAATGTTATGGTTGCAGTCTTCAAATTCATGTAAAGTATGCACATAAAAATTAAATATAATGTTTATGTTATACACTAGTAGATTTTAGAATACAGGTGAAATGAGAATTCAAATAAGAATACATGGCACTGATAATGTTTCTGAGCTTATTAAATAGATAAAATATGTGTTAGTAAGTTTCTTAGCTTTAGTCTGTTTGAATCTTACACATTTTATAAATAAAGCTATAAATTCTATATTTTTCAAAAAAATTGTAAATATGCTGTGGTAGAGAAAGTCACCAATGCTGTGCTTAGTACATATGTTAGTCAGCTTGGGCTATCAGGATACCATGAACTAGGTTGCTAAAACAACAAGTTATTTTCTCACAGTTCTGGAAAATGTAACTCTAAGATTAAGGTTGCAGAAGGGCTGGTTTCTGGAGAGATCGCTCTCCTTGGGTTACAGAAGGCTGCCTTCTCCCTTTGTTCTTATATGGCCTTTCTTCTACGCACTAAGGAGAGATAGAGAGACACCTCTGATATCTCCTCTGCTTCTTATAAGGACACCAATCCTATTCAATTAAGGTTCCATACTTATGATCTAATTTAATTTTAATTACCTTCTCAAAGGCAATTTGTCCAAATATAATCACACTGGAGATTAAGCCTTCAACATATGAAGATGGGAATGACACATTTAGTCCACAACAATACATATAGTGAAAGAAGAAGTTAGTAGAAAAAACAGATTCTGACTTCAAATATGCAAGTTTTATGATCAAGTTCTAGGGGATCTTTAAGTTGTTTTCCATAAAAAGAATGTCTTATGAGCAATAAAGTACAAGAAAATCAGATTTTTACTATGTTCCATCTTTGTACAAGCAGGTCATTCCTTATATTTGAAAGTGAAGAACTGCTATACTTTGCCAAATATTTCAAATCATTCCTAGTCCAGAAATGCAGACATGTAGCACCTAAATAGCCAAGTTTTGACATGCAGGGGCCAGGGGTGTCCAACCTGGGGCCTACAAGCTGCATGCAGGCCAGGATGGCTGTGAATGCGGCCCAACACAAAATCATAACTTTACTTAAAATATCATGAGATTATTTTTTGTGCTTATGTTTCTAATTGTATTTAATGTATGACCCAAGACAACTCTTCTTTCAGTGTGGCCCAGAAACACCAAGAGGCTGGACACCCCTGAACCTACACTGGATGTTGCATATCACAGAGCTTCAGTCCCATCTTCTTCTGCATTCTCTCCTGGAGCAAAAGTAACACTCCAAATGCCATGCACATGCTCAGGTTGCCCTATGTGAAGGGCAGCATTCCTGCCCCTACTACATGGAACAAGTGTGGAATGCTGAGCCTACTCAGCATCTCACCAAACATACACTGTCAGTGTCTGGAACAAAATTGCTGAACCACAACTTCAGTCCCCTGATGACATACCACCAACTCTTTCACATTTTGCTTCACAAATTTACTTGACTGCTGCCTTTACCCTCAGGTCTTTTTTTCTAGGAGGAATGTGAAAGTACTCAAATTATAATTTTGTAGTCACACACAAATGGGAAGCTACAGTTAGTCTAAATGAGATGGAATACACAGAGATGCTACATAGTCATAGACACCTTGAAATCTTCTTCAGGTTGATAGCACACATTTTTGTAAACAAGTAAATGTTCACATTGCAAACTAAGTACCAGTGAAAACTTTCTTTTATGGAAAAGAACTTTTGAGAAACCTTCAGTGTTAGCTGTATAATCTCAGGTGAATTTCTTAGCCTTTTAGAGCTTCAATTTCCTTAATAGAAAAATGAAGTGGATAATGTCTATTGCATAAAGCAGTGGTTCTCAAACTTTGACATGAATCAAATTACCTGGGGTGCTTACTGAAAATGCAGACTCTTAGGCCATGCTTCAGACCTACTGGGTAGGTATTATCAGGGTCCTGTGTTAAGAAATGTTATTCTAGCAACTAAATTTAATGAGAAAATATGAAGCACCTGTTCTTATTAGCAGTACTAATCTTAGTAGTAGTCATTATTTAGAACCCCTACTCATCCAAATCTGAGATGAAAAGTGTTTTTTCAAGACTCACTTGATGAGAAGAAAAGAAAAGAAAAGAGAAGAAAAGAAAGAAGACATCAAAGTATCATGGCTAAGTACAAATAAACATAAACAAAACAGACTGGTCTGTACTGGAATGAACCATGTCAGCAGGTATTGTACAAGATTCAGGCCAGTTACTCTGTTCTCTTTCAAGAGGCTCATCATAACTGTCAGAGCAACAGCCACCTACCGGATGCTTATTATACTGAAGTGACAATGCATTTAAACATGTGACCTTAGAACTGGAACCTCAACTGACAAGACCAGAGAAATATGTCAGGTCTACATGTATCCAGTAATCTATGGAGTGAGCAACCCAGTGCAATAGCCCAATAGGGGCACCCCAAACAGGAGGGTACATTTTTGACCCAATCAAATTGTCTCTCTTAGAGATCTTCCATCTGAACCATATTTGAACTTGAAAGGGATGCCAAAGCTGTGTTCCATTCTCATCCATGATCCAGAGCTCCTAAGTAGGGTAGAAGGGTAGTGAAAAAGAGAGAAGTACTGTACCTATTTGTCCATTCATGACATGTAGGCATTTCCCTGGCAGAGTGGATTATAAAATCTGGTCTTGGACTAGGTGAAGCATAAGATGCTTTGGGCAGTTAATTTCAAGAGTTAGGATTCTATTGGTTAGTTTGAAAAATTACCAAGTAATTACCCAGCAGGGAAGTCTATTCGCCAGTGAGGAGAAAGGAAAATGGAGAGATGAGTGGGAACAGTGAAAAAATGAAGACCTGGGCCTTACCTGGGGTTGGGGGCTACTTTCTACCCAGGGTACAAAGAGTTGCATACCACCAATTGAAGAACGCCAGTAGTTTGATAGTAAGACACAGTTTAAGGACATATTAATTACCTTGGTCACAACACTTCCCATTCCTATGAGTTTTATCCTCTCTGTGTGTAAATCTTCTCACCCGTTATACGGGTGTCCCACTAGTAGCTATCTCATAGATTTAAGAGATTATGAGAGAATGCTTATAATGTTGGCTTTAAAAAACATTAATGGCTAGACCTGTGCTATGAAACCATTATGAAGCAACATGCCTCAGTCATGTTTTCTCTGGTTCCTGAAGGAAGTTTTGTTGAGTTCACATTTAATGTTACAGTGTTTTTTACATGGTTGACATGAGAAACATTTAACTTTTCTTGAAACCAGAGTTTTGCATTATCTGTTGTAGGACTCTTGTGTGAATTGTAAGTCCTTCCAACTCCAAAAGTAAAATGAGAAGAGGGCATAAGAAGGAAATCCACAAAAGAACAAAGACAAACTTCCACTGAAAATAAGAAAATTTAAATATTCTCAACATGATTAATACAGAAATGACAATTAAAACATCAATGAGGCATTATTTTCATGGGTCTTGTTGTGAAGAACAAAATGTTAATTCTCACTATAAAATAGCAAAATAAGTGTTCTCTTACTGATACTGGTAAAAATTGGTTTGAACTTTCTGGAAAGAAATTTGATGATATGTATTAAGTAGTCTAAGATTTTTCTTGGTTCTAACCCAGTAATTCTACTTAAGGAAACTTGTTCAAAGAAAACACTTATGGATGTGTGAAAGAATTTGTTTTCAGTATTGCTTTTATTTTGCTATATTCTCTCTCCAAAATCTTTAAACTACAATAATAGGACATTAGTTAAATACATTATGATATAGAAATGCGTGGAAATACTATCCATACAGCTATTTTAAAGGCTATTTAGTGGGGAAATGTTTTCTTGCCATAGTATTATATTTTTAAGAAAGTATAGGGAATTTAAAATTTTATTAAAAGTTTGTACTGAAAATGACATTTATAATTACCATGATTCCAATTATGTATGAAAGTGTTCATGATATATTGTGTAGTTAAGGAAAAATGGATTACAACTGTAATTTTTTATAAAAATATATTTCTAGATGATATTGGAATTCTATATGGTAGATGTGAATAATGCTTATTTCTGGAAGCTGCAATTGATTATGAATGATTTTAATTTCAACATTTATATATTCCTGTATTTACTGATGTTTCTCTTAAAATTTAAAATTGAGTTTAAGTACACAAGTAATAACACACACACATACACATTTACTGTAATAAAATATTCAAATGATACTGAAGTATAAAGTAAAAAGTGAAAGTCTGCCTTTTGTAGCGTTTTCCTCAAATGCCCCAAATGCTGATGCTCACTAGTCATAGGTCATTTGGAGTATCTTTCCAGAACACTTTCCAGGGATTCCCAAACCCTACCCTGCATTCCCTGCATCATTTTACAGCTTGCAGGCCACAAAGTGGTCTCTTTCAGCCACTTTTCCTGGGCTGTTCTGGATGCACTGCTCTGCCGAACATGGGGCTCCTCTATGGGGCTTCCGGCATCCCCTACCAATGCCAAGGGAACAGGAACTTCCTGGAAGTTTCTCCTGACCCTCTCCTCCACTTAATGACCCTAATACTGTCTGTGCCCTTTGCTTCCCTCCTCTTCCTTTGCTCTCAACCAGAAATGTTTCCTAGTTGTGGGTATGAATGCCAGATTTTTTTTAAACCTTTGGATTTTGAAAACTTTAGGCTCAGCCAACCAAGCCTTGGATTATAAAGGAATCTTTACAATAATGAAATTTATTCCCAATAAATCTTGTCTTTAAAGACTTTACTTCTCCTTTCCCTTACAGTTGGAGTATATGCCAAAGAGCCTCACATCATATGAGTTAGACTAAGCATCTATGGCTCCACTAGCTGACCACACAAATGCATAACTGGTAGCATTGACATCTGCTTCCTTGCTGGTTCCAAGTCCTGCTCAAACAACGGAGGATATTTCATACACGCTTACTATCTTAAGAAGCTCTCCCCTTATCTTAGTTAAAGGATGGAATATTTATTTGTCATCTGTTTACTTTTAATTTCTTTACTTTTAAAACAATTTTACTTTTAATTTCTTTATTTTTAAAATGATGTGATACTGAAATAATTTTTTTTACATTTCTGACTATAGAGCAGTCCCAGCTATGAAAAAGAAAGAAATCTTTTTTCTCTCTATTATTTAAAAACCATAAAATAACCACGGACAGGAATGATTTTTCCCAGGTTGAAGAAGCCAGAGCAAGCAATCTTTGTTTTTGGAGATCTAGCTCTAGGTTTTGGCTTAAAAACAATGCCCTTGTTAAATCTGAAGGTCAAGCTTGCCACCTGGTAATCATGGGGATATTGTAAATTGCATTTTTCCCTTCTCCATAAAGAGGTTATTACAGAACAAGAATTATTTTGAAAATGTCATCAGAGAGGTAGAAAAATATAATCTCCCCCTCTAGATAGAAGATAATAAAAGAAAAGGGAAGAGATCCTGGTGGATTTTCAGCTAACAAAGGGCACAACCCTTCTCTCAGTTACAGTAAGAAAGAATCAAACAAGGTTACATTTCCTTTGTATGACCCTGCTATTTTCATTTTGTGGTTATCAAGCCTTCCTTTTATGCAGAAGCTCCTGTAGAACATGCAGAAAGTCAATTTTCAAAATGGGTTAAATTTTAAGTGAAAAAATTGTGCTTTCAAGGAGTTTACCTCTTAAAAGAGAAAAAATAATTAGATGCAGGTGGCACATAAGAACTTACAATGATTTTGTTGAGGCTGAAAATGGGCAGTATGACTGAACTTAAGAAATATGTTTAGTCGCTTTTCCTGTCCTGCTTTTTCTTAATTCCACAAGACATTTCAGGCAGCATAATCAAGAGCCAGTCCGGAGGGGAAGAGATTTCCAAGACGGGAAAGAGAAGTCTTTACTCATGAAAGATGGGAAACTTTTTTCACATACATGACATAGGGTAAAAGAATAGATGGAGGAGAGTGTGGTTGCAAATTAGAAGCAGATTTAAAGAAACAAATGACAAGTGCAAGAATAGTGAGTGCCATTTCTCATATTTATATGCTCATGTAGGTTCAGCTCCACAAAGTAAGGAAATTAGAAACATATGTTCTAGTAGTACATTTTAGTTTATGATTTTGTCCTCATAAAATCTCATGTACCTTAAATGATGTGTGATTTAACATGTGGGCATTTAGTTTTCATTGTGTAAGATCCTAGAGGTGTAGGAGTTTGAACACGAAAACTGTATTTAATGAAAAATTCAGTGGTGAGGACTGGAGATTTAAACATTCCGGAAACGAATCTATTCAGAACAAAATTTTATTCCCCTAACTATGAAGCAATTATTTTCCCTTCTTTTTCCTGTGCTGAAAGCCTACCTTAGAACAAATGTCTGGGGCTACTCAAAGCTCAAGCCTCAATTGCTGGTTGCATTAGCTAATCCTATACACTTGCCAACTTGTCTGGAATACAAATGTGGACCTACGTGGCAATGTTGCCTCGTGCTTTACACACAGCTTTTCACACAAAGTACAGGTCACCCTACTGGGTGGAATGTGTCTGGTCAGTGATCTCAAAATAAAATGCCGTTGTACACAATAGCGCTCTGAAGCACAGAGTGGAGGTCAAGTAGAGTTGAAAAGGTCAAGGGGCTCTTAGACAGAATTCACTGCTTTTGTTCTTTCAAGTACTGTCACTAGTTACTGCTCCAAAACAGCAGAAATAATGAGCATATGTGCTAGGCCTGAACTCTTGATGTTTTACCAATTGTAGGGCACATGCAAGGCTACACAGTTGACTCTAAAGGTATCATTCAAGTTGAACTTGAATTTCCAGGGCTCTAAAGTACTTCCTAGTACATAAGCTACAGGAATTTGAAAGTCACACACTATTAGGTTACTACAGTAAATGGCTAACATAACAAGGCCCATTGCTCTTCAGATTCACATGTATTTCAGGTCACATAATGAAAGCTGGGCCTTACTCTACCAAGAATCTGGAACACAGGCAGCATAGTGATGCCAAGTGAAGGCTGGCTTCAGAGTTAAGTAGATCCTGAGTTCTAGTCTTGGTTCCAGCCTTTTTAAAATGTTATGCCTTGGCCAGGAAACTTTATCATTTCAAAATTTAAAATTTAAAAATTTACCTTTGGGGAAGGTTTAACTTTTCTCTGTCAACTCAACCTCCACTCCACTAAGAGAGCAAGAGAGAGGCACAGATGTTTTTTCTAAAATTCAAATATGACCATGTCACATCCTGCTTTAGCATCTCCAGTTGTTACACAGTGCCACAGGATAAAGCTTAATTCCTGAGGAAGGTGAAATGGAACACTGGTAAGTATTTTCCAGAGAGTCAAATCACAGATGGTTCAATGAGATGACCAGAGTAGAGAAGTGGAACTGATGATGATAGGACCGCAGTTTGGAACACTATGTATTTGCTATGTACTTGATGTCCTGTTGTTCATATCACCATCTCATTTGATCTCCACAATAATGCCACACTTATTTCTAGTGATATCCTTAACTCTACCATTTGATGATACTTGGAATTTAGTTCACCAGAGTTTGATATTATTAATGAGCATTTTGTGAAATATCTAGACATCTAGACCTGTGGTTCTCAAACTGTGAAGAACCAATATTTCAGGAGAAATAGTTACTACTTTAAAAAGGGGTTAGCATTCAGCCCTGGCTGGTGTAGCTCAGTGGATTGAGCATGGGCTATGAACTGAAGGATCGCGGGTTCAATTCCCAGTCAGGACACATGCCTGGGTTGTAGACCAGGTCCCCAGTAAGGGCCACATGAAAGTCAACCACACATTGATGATTCGCACCCTTTCTTTCTCCCTCCTTTCCCCTCTCTCAAAAAATAAATAAATAAAATCTTTTTAAAAAAGGGTTTAGCATTCATATTAATAAATGATATATTAAACATAGGTAAATAAGTTTATTTACTACAAAAACTTTCTGACCTATAATATTAGTTGGTGCCCATGAATACCTAAAGGGAACTAAGGCAGTATTGTATTATATGACAAAGAGATTGCTTTGGGTTGAAAACCTATGGAAGTATATTAGTGTACCACAGAACACAATTGGGAAATCCTGATCTAGATAAATAAATCCTTCAGTGATAAGTCTTGGCCAAACATTCCCAGAGTACTTTCTATGCAAAAAAAGAGCATGCTGGCACCTAAAGGTGTGGCTTTTAAGTGAGTCATACAGTAATCCTATAGCCATTCTAGGAAGAAATCCTTGTTTTGAAGCTATTTTCGAGCCCCTAACAAGAGCATGAAGTGTAGAACAGAGGATCTGAAATAGAAGTCTCCAGAACAGTTAGAGATATATGATAAAACTTTTGTACATCCGTGTGAAATTAGAACATTGTCTAATCTGATAGATCTGTACAAAATTTTAAGAGAAGAGGGATTTTAAAATTAATTATGATAAATCCAAGCTATCAAGTACTTAGAAGCAGTTAAATAGAATGAGGTAACCATATGTGTACAGTAGGGAAATTTGTCTATGGTCATTTTATTAAGTGAAAAAGAAATAGTTAAATAAGCATATTATATAATGATTGCATTTATATTGTTAAGAAACATGTCCATTTAGAAATGCATGGAATTCAGTCTGGAAATGCACCTAAAAATCTCTCAATTGTGTTTTCGGAAAAGATCAGTTGAGGGAGAGGGGATGAGTTATGGGAACAAAAAGACAATCAATTTTCACTCTATTAACTTTAGTATTGTATGACCTTTCAATAACAAGCATGTTTTGACATAGTTTTAATTGACTCATGCATATTCTGAGCATGAGGGAAAAAACATGCTACAGTGATTATTTTCTATGCCCCCTGCCTTAACTAGGGATGAAATGTCAATTAATATTGCCTTTAAAAAGAATTATAGAAAAGAATATTGAAAATGCATAGGTTCCATTTACTATAGATTCTAGAAAACATCAGGCTCAGTCAGCTATGTAATCTATACCAGCCAGGGGTATAAACAGGAAGAAACACACCATGGCCATTAGTTTGGAACACAAAGCTACCACCACCTTACTTTGCACTTCACACAGGTATAACTTCTTTTCAGACTCTTCCAAATACGTAGACTTCCCCATGCTCCTTGTAGATCATGCAGAGAGGCAAATGCTAGAAACAAACTTCTTTTTACTCCCCTTCTCAGCCTCACGTTTTTGTTAAACATGTAAGAGTCCTTCAGCTGTAACTTCAGGATTTTACTCTGAGTCCCCTGACTCAGCTTCTTTGACACTACAAATAAATAAATTACTGGTTTTAAAATTTAAACCTTAGCACTTGTTACAATGTATTAAAATCTTTGTATAACCTGAGCTTTTAACACTAAATTATGTACACTTTAAAACAAATCTGTATTTATTTATTTCTTAATTTCCAGAGCCTGCATACAACAGGGTTTGTAGTCAGTACTCAATTAAGTGTTTAGAAAATAGATAGCTTTGGTTATGGAGTTAGGATGCCATATGCACTACATTATAGTAAGTTTTCTGAGGGCTCTGAGTGTAGTAGACTGTTCCGCATGGCGTGGGCCCAGCTCCCACTGGGAGATGCACAGAACCCACACTCACGGATAGGTTCTCCTCTGGGGAATCAGGCCTGCAATGTACTTAGGTCGCTATGAGTCTTGCTTTTTGCTAAAACTCCCTCATCCTGAATTGAGGACATTTACTGCAAAGCAACTTCCTAAAATACATGCTAAACCTTCCAAGGATGAGTATGACTGGTCCAACTACTTTTGCCTTTTCACTTGCAAATATCCCTCTTCTGTGATGTGATTAGCAGCATTGGCTCCTTTGTTTTCTGTAAAAGGTAACCACCTAAAGCAAACCTGTGCATAGTAAATGAGGATCATCAGGTAATGTGCCAAGAAACCCAATAAAGGCCCGTCACGGCAAGGGCCAAGGCTTTTGCTCCCCTTGAGAGAAAAGCCATGCTGCCCCTTTTCCTCCACCAGACTTGGTAGTCTGTGTGAATGTCTCATTTCATCCATAATGACTTGGACACTGCTAGCCAGTGTCTGCATCACTGAGGCTGAAGCAGGTATGGATGTTCCCTCTAGGAAAATATGTGAAACACATACAAAGAAGTATAATACTAAGAAGAAAGTGATTAGGAACATGAGAGAAATTTGGAGAAAATGTTTGCCTTTCCCTCTCCCTAAAAAAAATTTTTAAAAAGTTGAGCAGTTGTATATAATATTGGCTTAAACAATTCATGAATTTTAAAAATAAAGATAAATTTTAAAAATGAAAAGTGAAGTTTTAAAAATAGATGAAAATTGCCATGGCAAGTGTAGCTCAGCTGGTTGGAACATCCCTCTGTACACAGAAATGTTGCATGTTCGATTCTCAGTCAGGTCACAGACCTAGGTTGTGGGTTTGATCCCTTACATTGGGACATGAAGGCAACTGATTGATGTTGCTCTCTCACATCAATGTTTCTCTCTCTCTCTCTTTCTCTCTCTCTCTCTCCTCCCTCTCCTCTCTCTACAAAGCAATAAAAATGTTTATAGGTGAGGATACATTTTTTAAATACAGATGAAAATCAACAAAAAATAAATGTTAATGACATGACCTTAGCTGAATAAAGAAAAGAAAAAAACCTCCTTGTGAAGCAAATTATTCTCTGTATATAGGATTTCTTCATTCACTTTGAAGCCAGATTTGATTCAGATCCTGAAACAGAGTATGGACTTGAGTGTCTGTTAAGATTTTATGTTAAATAAGAACATTCGTAATGGTAATACTAAAAAAGAAAAAGATCTATGTACATGGAAGTGACAGAGTTTCCTTTTCATCTTTGGTTGAATCAATCACATGTTTCATGGGCAGCTGAGCGCCCCAGTTGGTAGGCAGAAGCACAATGGTGTGTCGCAGAGAGGTTGCAGGAGTATTAGATATTGACCTCTGGCTACCCTCCGGGCCCGTTCCTCACCAGCGGTAACCAGTTGGCTCATTGATCCCAGTGACTTTCTTTGTGTGCATTGATATAAAACACTTGAGAAACATTGATTTACTGTTATTTGAAATCTTCATTCTTTCATATAAGCCAACTTTGTGATAAATTCCTCTTAGAGATGGTAACATAACTGAAGGGGATGGCAGCAAAATAAAATAGGATATAATGTTTAAATATTAATAATCATTACAAATTTAAAATTCTGTGTTGTTAAAAAAGTGACTTGCCCACTTTTATCCTTAGTTTGCTTGTCTGTAAAATAGATAAAATAATATCATACTTTCACATGATTGTTACAAATCTCAAATAAAACACCAGATATAAAAGTGCTTTGAATTCTGTATGTTATTAAATTATAAGGCTGTCAATGCCAGCTTATATTTTCTCCCTCTATGGGATAGAAATCACTTTACATATATCATCCTGTTAATTCTTCTGAGAAAGTCATTCAGGTGAATGACATTCATAAGTGAAAGTCATTCAGGGCTGAAAATTTAACTGGAATATGGCTCATATGCCTTCAATTTCAATTGTTATTATCTAAGAATGTTTGAATTCTACACTGAGCTGAGTTGATATTGAAGTCCAACATCAATATCCAGCTTTTTGGTGTATGAGTAATGAGTATATGGTTTCCACATGCTGTCTTTGCTTGTGTATTCCAATAATATTACATGTCTCAATTCATGGTATAGTACATAGTGCTGGTTAATATAATGTAATGTTGATATGATATGTAATATGCAATATGATAGTAATGTTGATGTTGATGATAATGCTTATGGTGATAGTGCTGCTGGTAATGATGGTGATGAGGATGATGATAATAAAAATCTTTCACATTTGACTAAAACTTTATACCTTTAAAGCCTTTTTGTTATCTAGTGTAACATTTATAAAAGTGATTATACAAATTCCATGGAGGATATTAAGTTTGGGAATTGAGGAGTTAATAATTTTCCATTCCTACTGAACTTTAATATCCCTAGAAGATTTAATATCCCTAGAAGTTTTTATTATAAATTTTCAGAAGGTTGATGGCATATGCAGAATTTCTTGTATAAACATTTAATTCCTTCAAAACATCAAGTAGAATACTAAGTATTTAGTGGAATGTGATTTAAGATATTCTCATATAATGTATACATACATAGAACCTTAAACTTGAAGGTGACCATGGTCACATGTCATCTAATTCCACATGTTGAGCACATGGGGATTTAGAGATCAGAGAAGTTAAATGGCATCATTTTTACAAAGATTTTATTTATTTAATTTTAGAGAGAGGGAAAGGGAGGAAGAGAAGGAGAGAAATATCAATGTGTGGTTGCCTCTCAAGCTGTCGCTACTGGGGACCTGTCCTTCAACCCAGGCATTTGCCCTGACTAGGATTTGAACTGGCAACCCTTTGGTTCACAGGCCTACACTCAATCCACTGAGCCACACCAGCCAGGGCTAAATAACATCTTTAAGATCTCCCTACTAAATTAGTGGTAGAGGAAAAATTACTGTCCAAACTTCTAAACCTAAGGTTTTACGGTTTTTCATTCCACCATCTAAGGTATAAGAATAGTCCCAGATTTCCTTTATCTCTGCTCAGTCTCTAAGTGAACCCTGCCACACTTTTTTCTTATCACATGTTCATGGATTCACACCTCTAATTTCTTATATCGGGAATTCAAAAGTTATCTCCATGACCTCCAGGCTCTCTGGCTTCAAGGACCTCTCCATGAATCATTTATCTTTATATGGACTCTGTAATATGGTTATACATATCTGTTTAACAAATGAGGGAAACGATACTCAGACACTTATATTTGCTCAAGGTCACACGACAGTTTGTGACACAGAGAACCAGCCAGGGTGGGAGCCTAAACAATGCCTGATATGTAATTCCATTTTCCCATGTCTTTGTATTTAAAAATATAGCTATTATTTATTGAACTTCAGTGTTAGGAGTTGTACTTAACTGAGCACTTTACTTATCTCATTTGAGTCATTTCATTGGCAAATGAGTAAACTCTGTGTGACTGAAATGCTTTCCAAGAAAGATCCCACAACTAGCAAGCGGCCTTACAGGATTTATTTATTTATTTTAATTTTAATTTTTTATGACTTGAATTTTTTATTTATTTACCCATAGTTTTCAGACGATTAGACACAGCCCCAAATTTGGGAGGAAAATGGGGGTGCATCCTATAGTCCGAATGTAGCTTACCTGGCTCACTGTTGGGGGGGAGGGCGTCAGCCTATGTTATTTATGTTATTAAATATTTTACCACATTTTTTGCTTCAAAAATTTTTTCCCTATTTTCCTCCTCTAAAACTTAGGTGAATCTTACAGTTCAAAAAATTCAGTATTTTATTGTTCATGAACTTACAGTTGTCCCACTTTTTCCTCTCTTGCCCCCCTCCACTCAGGCCACCTCCCACTGCCATAATCAGTCCCCTCACCGTTGTCTATGTCTTTGGGTCCTCCATATATGTTCTTTGTCTAATCCTTTCACCTTTTTTCAATCAGTCCCCACCTCTCCCATCCCCACTTATAGCTGTCAATCTGTTCTATGCCTCTGGTTCTATTTTGCTCATTAGTTTATTTTGTTCAACAGTTTTCCCATACATGAGATCATATGGTATCTGCCTTTTACCAACTGGATTATTCACTTAGCATAATGCTCTCCAGTTCCATCCATGCTGTCACAAAAGGTAGGAGTTCCTTCTTTCTTTTTGCTGTGTAGCATTCCATTGCGTAAATGTGCCATGGTTTTGTTTTTATGTGCTCATCTACTGGTGGGCACTTAAGCTGTTTCCAAATCTTCACCACTGTAAATAGCACTGCTCTTGGGGGCGCATAAATACTTTTGAATTGGTGTTTCAGGATTCTTCAGGTATATTCCTAGTTTTGTAAGATTTAAGTGCAAGTCTAAACTCAATGTTCTGCTTCACTGGCCACACTTTGCAGACCATGATTTTTAATTAGCAAATAGGAAAAACCAAATTCATAATAAATTTTAAAGGAGACACATAGTCCACAGTCATGGGACCACTCTAAATATTGGTGTAGTCAAAAGTCTTTTGCTAACTGGATAATAAGTATGTCTCTGCCAAGGTTTGAAAAACATAGATTCCAATCCAACTTTTATTTTTCTTGGCTTTGTCATCTTAAGCAAAGTACTCTGAACCTCAGTTTATTTGCCTTTAATGTATGAAAAAAAAATGATGCCTACTATTTCATAGGCCAGTGTGAGGTTTAGGGATCTGGAGAGTCAGCAATGATTGAGACTTGGGAGACCCTTCTCTTTGAGAGAGGTGACCTATAGGCATTGCTAGGAATCTACGAGCTGCAGTAAAAAAATGAGCATTAGGTAGAGACGTGTTTGCTGGGAACATCTGTGAGGTAGACAGTGCTAACCAGTAACATAGAAGTGCATGTAAACTACACAGCCTGATATAAATGTGACAAACGTAACTAGAAGCAATGTGAGCAAAATCATGTTCACCAAATTTGTAATTTAAGAGGGGACAGATTTTTTAAAAAGAAAGCATGTTTATTTTTTGCTGTTGTTTTTGACAGATTAATTATTTTTTGTGACTTGGTCTAGTTGTAACTGAAAGCCTCATTGAGTAAGGCATCAGATAAATTGGTATGAAGCATCCACTTTACAATATTTAGAGCACTCCTGGGAGTTTTGAAATTGTTTATATGACATTTTAAAATGGAAGATTATGCAAAATGAGAGAAGAGATCATTTTAACAACTTCAGTCATATTACTGGGGGCTTTATGTTGATATTCATAGATTGGTATTTTAATGAGTGACATAAAGTCTCCCCCTTAATGTTTATGACATGTTTGTTACTGCAAGCTGTGTTTCTAGGAACTTAAATGCCTAAATGCTTCTAATATCCTAAAAGCCATGTGGGTGAAAACAGCCCAGGAATATAAGCAGGTTGGATCACATGGCATAAAAACCAAAGCCTGTCCATGCACAGCACTGAAAAAGTAAAGCCAGTGCCTCAGCCTAAACTAACAGGATGCAGAAATATAGTTATGTTACACAAGAGTAGTTCTATTTCATGTATGTTGAATATTTCCAGCTAATCTTTGTAGAAGAAGGGGGAGATAAAGTTAGAGAGTAAAGCTTCTGGCAAAATAAAAAAATTGTCTTTATTATAAGTTTCACCTACTATTGCTGTGTTGAAGTTGTGTTTGAGCTGATGTTATAAATCCTGATTTCCAAAGATTTATAGTTTGAATATGGACATGGACAAAAGGCTGGCAGTTACAGTTACTGGGGGGGAGGGGGATAGAAGGTGACTAAATGGTAATGGAAAAATATCGTAAAGATTACATATTTTAAAAAATGAAGAAGATGATACAGACCCTTCAAATTTTCAGCATTTAAGATTTAAGTTGAATCATTCAAGTGCAGTTATGATATATAAGAACTTAATAACAATAAGCTTATCAAAATATCAGAAATACTTTAAATTATTATTACATTTCTAAATATTAGATGCATAAGACCTATAAGAATCATTTCACTAAATCTATATAAGAGCCTTATGACATAAGTGGTATTTGCATCCACACTTTAAATAATTAAATTGAGGCTCAGAGGAGTTAAGTGATTATTCCAAGGTCATGCAGCTAATAAATGGCAAAACTAGGGAGGCTGACTCTCAGCTGCAATTTTTAACAATGTAGATGTTAAGCTCATTTGTTCCTATTATCAGACCTGAAACAACATGGAGCATCTCCAGTTGTCCTTAGAGCAATAATTGTTCCAAAGTCCTCAGGACAAAAGGGGATTTAAATTCATTTTAGCCAAGGGATACAAGAACAATGGGAAAGTCATAGTACCACAATGTTTAAATCACTTCTTATTGACTAATAAATACTAGAAAGAGTAAAACATATTTGAATTAAATAGTAAAAAAAGTTTCATAAACTTGGATCTCATTTTGCATTGCTTCCCCCTTATCATTTTCCTTTAGAAACATTTGGAGCTCAAAATCACTCCATGTGATCGTTTGGCTCTTGGAAGATCATTTTCTGAAAGTACATAAAATTAATATCCTAATCTACTAGCAAGTGAAAATGTGTCCTTTGGAACTTATATACTGTTGACAGCAAATACTCAGGAATGATTGATTGAAGTGAGGAAAAATGTCAAAGCACTTACTCATGGTATAGAACATAAAAAGTAAATATTAAAAATCTAGTATGAGTCGTAGAATTATTTCTATTTTAACTATTCTCATTTTTCTTTCCTTACTAATGCTTCTATCCTTTGATAACATTATTATTCCATGGCAATAAGAATGCAGAAATTATAGAGGATACATGTGCTTGTGGGCATATGTGTTTTCAAACATATTCTATAACAATAATACATGCATGCATGCTTGTGTTTTAGTGATAAATGTTTATAGTTTCTATCAAGTTTTTTTGAGGATCCATTAAAGGAGAAAAAGGTCAAGCCTTTAATTCATTTGTTCACCATTTATTGAGTGCCTACTATATACTAGCCACTGTGCCACATGCAAGACCAATCAATGACAGGCCCAAAATAAAAAATAAATCATACTTGCATTTTAATTTAACATCTCTTAAAAATGTGGTAGTATTGCCTTATAAATAATTTACTTTGATTTCCTACTGTTGAATTCATCATTTTACTACAGATGCAGGAGTAATGAGTGATATTTGAGAATGACTTTTCAATACAACTGAAGATTTAAAGTCCCTCCTGCATCTGACCCAGGCAGTTAATCTGTGTCATGGATCTATTGAAAAGTGAGCAGGACAGAGTAGTATTAGAAAATACCACTGAAATGACATTGAATCAAAAAAAAAAAAAGAGAAATAAGAATTGCAATGATAAGTTCAGGATAATAGCAATAATATTACTGGCTTTTTCCACATTTCACATTTATTTTAATGGCTATATTTATGAGGCTCAAACTCTACTTTGTGAATTAGTTCTTATATTCCTAACAGCCTTCTGAAGTATAGGAAAGACTTTTTAGAAAATTATTGATAAAGTAAGGAAGTAGAAAAAGTTTAAATATATATCTATCTATCTTAATATCCAGGTGACTCTTTTCAACTGGAAAAAGTGACCTTGTAAAGTTCCTATGTATAAACAACCTGTACATCAAGACCTAGTTCTTATACTTCACATAGAAATGTTTAAGCCATTAGAGAATTCCCTAATTCATGATCTAGTGCCAACACTTTTATATTAATTTGGCAATTATTCAGATATTACTTTGTGACATTTCTTGAGTCACTTTATTAAACTCTTATTTGTCCTACATTTCAACCTCTCACCTACATAATAATCATATTGCTAGCTGTGTCCTTCTCCTAGAATGGACATGGAAAATTGGTGGACCAGGCTCACTAGTAGACCTAAGAGTATGTATGTTTAACTTGGTCTAATAAGCTTTCTAATTAAACTTAATAAGCACAGAATTTAACCTCTGTTTCATGAAATACTTCCCTTAGTTATTTAACTCTCACTTGAAAATGTAGTAGCACTCAGGACCCCTTCACTCAAACTGTAAGACAGGACCTTAATAATAACCTATATCTAATAATTTATTCCTTTCCTTCCTCCACCAAATGTAATTCCCAGTCTGTATCTTTTGTGTTCATCATTGCATTGTTTTCCTTTTCTAGAGTTTTACTGAATATGCATATATTTGTTAAAACTAGATTTTATAACTTTAAACTTTCCAAAAATGTAAAAGGCTAAGTGAAATATGGGGTAACTATATTTTGTATTTGATATTATTTAATCTTTAATTGTATTGTGTATTTTCTCATAATTTGTTTGTTGTAAACACAGTGGTTTTAAAGACGCATGAAATAATTGCCACTGTTTAAAGATTGGGAGGGTAGAGTTCAGAAAAAAAGCCAAAGTTTCAGGTTCCCTTAAACAATTGTAATCAACCAAGGGGTAAGAATCAGCTACTCTTTCCCCTGGGAACTGTGCTTTCTAGTCCACATCACCTTCTACAGCTCTGTCCCCTGCCAACCTCACTCCCCCCACCCAGCATACTATGGAATATGAGTTGGTACACCTTCTCTTCGACTGCTTGGTTAAGTATTACTTTTGTAATAGTTTCTTAACTATTACTTTAATAATTAAGAAAACCACACAATCTCCACTCTTTTAAATGCCTTTAAAAATGAAAATGATAATTTAAAAATGATCTGTTTTGGCTGATCCATCAAGACAAAGTTCTAGCTACTTAGTGCCAGGTCGTACCCAAGCATGTATAAGGACTGACAAATATTTTTTCAACACTTGTCTTGGGTGTTTCTGAGTGTGACCTTTAAAAAGCAGCAGTAACTACCAAAAGCCAGAGAAGGATTGTTCTCCAGGATAATATATTTTTCATTAAGTGCTTTAAATTTGTTTAATCCATCTATATTTTTCCTTGGGTATCCCTGCATTAAAAAGAAATATTCTAAGACTCTATGTTTATGTAGTCAAATACATTGAAAAACTGATGCACTTATGTATGTAACTTAAGCAAATAGCCATGTGATCAGAAAAATAATTTCTTGGTCAAAATAACATATTTTGACAGTCTACATCAAGCAACCATACTTTATCCTTTATAATTATTCATTTGTTTATACAATGGGATGTTCTTTGAGTAACTACTATATACTAAGCATTGTTTTTGGAGTTTGTGTTATATCAGTTAACTCTCTATCAATAATGTTCATTTAGTTTTACAATGTACTTAACCCTACAAAGAATACTTAAAGAACCAATTAGTCAGGAACATAAACATATGTTTCCAATTGGTTTCAGGTTGTTCTTATTTTCCTGGGTGTCTGATCCAAGAAACAGGAATAATACCTAACCTGACCCAAAACTATGCAAGGAAATAAACATCCCAGGCACAGTAATAATGCAAGAAACCAAACTCAGTGCTGTGAGTAGTTCATTTGGGAGGTAGAGATGTGGAAAAGAAAGTGCAAATCCATAGGGAAATGGAGCATGGCACCTGATGGAATAGAGAAAGAACTACAAATCAGGGAAGCCACCCAAACGAACACGGGCAGTTTCGAGCTTTAACAAGTCTGGGGCAGTCTGTACCAGCAGAGTGTTCACATCTGAAAATGACAAATCAAGTTTATACCACCCTGAAAAAAATTGGGGAACACCTCACACAATTCAACAAAGGCAGTGCTTTAGGGTTTTGTGGTTCTCTGACATGTCTTTAATTCACAAAAAGGCCTTTGCATTCTCTCCCCTTTCAATCGACCAAGAGACACGGTTTAGGAAACCATGGGCAGCTCTTGATTTTTCTTCAGATGTGAGTGTTCCATGAGAGAGTAGCATTGAATGTGACCCTAGAAGGAATATTTAGATGCTTAAAATATCTTCACATCTTTGCTTATCCTAAATATCCCAATGAGGTACAGCACATTAATGACTAATACTTTTTTACTCTCTGGATAAAAATTCAATTGAGTCAAAATAAATAAAGATAAAGAAATAGTTTTAATATATTAGTTTCTTTATAGGGCAACATGGTCAGCAAAGGAAAAAAGGCCATCAAAAGAAAAAAGTGGGAAACTTTATTTTAAAAAAACACAAGGTTTAAAAAATTTTTAAAGATTTATATTTATTTATTTTTAGAGAGAGAGGAAGGCAAGGAGAAAGAGAGGGAGAGAAACATCAATGTGTGGTTGCCTCTCATACTCGCCCTACTGGGGATCTGGCTTGCAACCCAGGCATGGGCCCTAACTGGGAATTTAACTGGTAACCTTTCAGTTCGCAGGCCCATGGTCAATTTCCTGAGCTACACCAGCCAGGGACGAAAGTGGGGAATTTTTTGATGGTGTAGAGAGACTTGTTTTTAGATTATATTATGGTATTGTTTTTCATTTCTTTTTTTGCCAAATAATTGAGTTAAATCTAAAAGCTTAGGAAAAAAAAACACAATAAGACAGTATAATACAAAGTTATTTAAATATTCAGCATGCAACTATACAAACAGCTCTATTAAAACCTAGATTACTTTTTGCCGTAAATACATTGAACACTCACATTTATAAAATATAGGTTGACTCAATATTAAAGATGTTTTTTATACTTTATTATACATAAACATAGGTATAGATACATATACAATATATGCAATCAAATACATGAATCTCCAGAAAATTAGGCTGAGTAAGAAATGCCAGTCCCAAATCTTACTTACTGCATGATTCCATTTATATAACACTTTTGAAATGGCAAAATTATAGAAGTGAAGAACAGATTAGTGGTTGTGAGTATGTTAAGGAGAAGGTGGAGATGGAGGGAAGTGGGCGTGGCTGTCAAAGGGCAGCATGAGAGAACCTCAGGATTGAATTATTCTTCACCTTGCTTGATTGTTTCAATATCAATACCTGGGTGTGATACTGTACTATAGTTTATCACCACTGTAGGAAACTGGCTAAACGTAACACAGGGACTCTCTATTTATTTCTTACAACTATATGTTTATCTATAAATATCTCAAAAATATTTAATTAAAATGTGTTACACAAATTCATGGCTAGTAACTGCTTTAAATGCAGTACAATTATTTTCAAAATCAGTATAAAAGACCAGAAGAGAATATTTTCTTGAGGAAGCCTAAACATAGATGACTAGAGGATTTTTATACATTTGCTTCAAGGTCAAGGGGTATTGAGAGAAAGATCAGATAGAAAAACTCTTAACTTCAGCTTATAATATAAAAATGTAACCAACCTTGAATTTTTGAGGCAGTATTACATTCAAAGGAATAATGCTAAGTTTTTGGAGAAAAAAGCATATATGAGAGAATCCCTTAATCTCAAAATTTCATGTTGTTTATGAATTTTAACTAGGACTAGATTCTAACATCAGTTAAAATCATTCCTCCATGACTTTAGTTCTGAGACTGGTCAAATGATTTAACCTTTTTGAACTTTAATATGTCTACCTTGTGTTATATGTTATATTATATGTTGAATTCTTAAAATGTATATTATGGAATTCTCAAGGTGAATCCATGTCTAGCGAGATGAGTTTCGAATCCCCAGTGGGCTCTATGGCACACATAGAACACTTAGTTCTGAATGTGCAGTAAGTATTTTTGAGTAAACAAGTGAAACTGCACACATATGCATTCCTTTATAAATATGCTGCAGGGCAATATATCTAATAAATGCTCAGTAGGAGTTATTTGAGTAAAACAGCTTCAGTGAAATATTGTAATATTTGTAATGTTCACATGGTCAATTTGAGTGAAGCATTACTATAATGTTTTTGATGCCCAAATAACCAAATGATAACACATGAATAGAAGGACAAGTAACCAAACAACTGCACAAGAAAAAATGGAAGTAACAAAGGCTTAAAGAATAATTTGTAGCCCTGGCTGGCGTAGCTCAGTGGATTGAGCGGGGGCTGGGAACCAAAGTGTCCCAGGTTCGATTCCCAGCCAGGGTACATTCCTGGGTTGCAGGCCATAACCCCCAGCAACCGCACATTGATGTTTCTCTCTCTCTCTCTCTCCCTCTCTCTCTCTCTCTCTCTCTCTCTCTCTCTCTCCCCGCCTCTCCCACCCTCCCTCCCTCCCTTCCCTCTCTAAAAATAAATAAATAAATAAATAAAATCTTTAAAAAAAAAGAATAATTTGTAATACTTAAAAAAATTAGACGCCTTTGTGAAAGACTAGGAAATGAAATACTGTATTAAATATATGAGTTAACATAAAATAAAGTGAAATAATACTGTATGAGATAGAAAAAATTGGTTTTTTATCTGGTTTATATAAAAGATAAACCAGAAAATGCTATGAATAACCTATACATGTAGGGAAAGGAAAAAATAAATATCAATTGTATGAATTGCATAATGTTAGGTGTCAAAGACAAGTGAAAAAAATGAGAAAAGGTATTAGACTCTAGCCATTTCTTCTCAAAATCTTAGAACAGGTTTATAGAAATTCAACAGGCAAGTATACCATTATGTCATACGGTACAGACTATATTCAAGAAATTGATAGTGAGAAATCTAGGTGTGATTCTAATAGGCAATAATATTTGATCTTATATACGACAGTTCCCCATACTGCAAATGCACTGCAACATAGCAGGCTGTGTTTCCAAGGCATATTTTCTTATGAAGTGTAGATGGGTTGTTATTTTACTATATAGCAGTAACATATTTGATAATTGTGCATTCACCAGAAAATTTAACTGCCAAGAAAGACCCACTCTCCCACCGTTGAGTTTAAAATAAAATCTAAAAATTCAGATGAAATGATTCTCTGGGTCTTTGTGACTGTCTTTTCCAACAGAAAATTTTTAACTCGAGGGAGAGTTAAGGATAAGCAAGAATTACTCTTTAGAATATTCCCTCTTTTCAGTCCAAAAATTTGTGAGGAAATTGTTTTTACCTCTAATCAGTTTTCTGCTTAATCAAAACCTTTCTTAAAAGAATTCAACAAATGTAACACACCAGGAACTTCTATGTAGAAAGTGAAATGCTAGGCACTATGGCTAACTTCTAAAGCAAATAAACCCAAATGTCAAAACAATGCAGAAGTTATAAGTACAACTGGAAGCAGAGAACAAGATTTACAGTTCCTCCCAGTCCCCAATGTATTTTATAGCTGCCATATGAGATTTTATTTCTGGATGAAGCTGCATTGATAAAGAGGTTTAATTGTCTTTCAGCATGCCTTATGGCGAAGTTGCTTCATTTACTTTAAGCCTGAATCTTATTACCAGTTCAATTCTCCAGGCTCCTCTCCATCTTAAGGAGGTGCTTAATTAGTGTAACTCTGGCGACGAAGGAAGATATGGCATGCTTTCCCTTCCCCACCTTCTCCTGACAAATCTAATAGACTATTGATTTTCCAGTCTCAAACAGATCAGGCCCCATTCAGTCATATTAGGTGTCTGTTACCTTGAATCCACCACTCTGATGGGCTGTCAACACCATCAAGGCCATTCAATCAACCAATCAACACCTAGGTAGCACCTGCAGGAGACACTCTGAAAACCTTGCCTCAATTTCTGTTCTTTGATAGTATTTCCTCCAATGAAGTTTCTGCTCCTATCCTCATTTTTCTTATTTAGCATTTGAATGGGCTTTCATTTCCTAACAACTATACTCAGAAAGAGTTGTTTGCTTTTGAAAGGTTGAATTGTGTTATTCTGCCGACAAGCCATAATTTTACTCAAAACTAATTCTACCCCTTTTCCACATCTGTAATATTTTGAAAATAATCTGACACTATAAACAGTTGGAACTTGTCAAAGCAAATAGATCCTTCTAATTTTAGAAAAAATCTCTTTATTAATTTCGACTGTAGTTTTAGAAATGTTATCATATTAAAAAGCAAAGGAGAAAAAAATGAACGTCTCGCTGCCCCACCACACATGTACATACATGTTCAGCAGTCAAACCAAGAGGAAAAGAAAGCCTTGCTGTGAATTTTTTAATTGCATATCAACATAAAAGGAATCACAGTCTGCAATACCTCTTTCATTGAAAAAAATAACAAAGACAAAGGGTTCTTCAGAGGATAGAAAGTCTAAACCTTCACATAAATTTTAGAAATATTCTTTGCTATATTTTAAAGTTACAGTACATATCATTTACTAAGATAATCATTGTACAATAAAAATATGGTGGCCATGACCTTTGTCTGGGATGCCATTTCTTTTCCCATCTTTCCACATGTTGAAGTTTAAGTACCATTTTCTCTGTGAATGCTTCCTGGTCCCCCCAGTGGAAACAAATGCCATTTAGTCACTAGTCCCACTGTCTTATTATTAGGACACTACTGACACAGAGCATGGCTTATATTAAAGACTTTTTTGTTCCTTTGAGGCCAGGTAATATATCTTCATTCACTCGTTCATTCATTCATTCATTCATTTATTCACTCAATCAGTCATTCAGTCAGTCAGTTAATCATTTTTTAGTCTTTTATACATTGGTAAAGCATTTATTACAAATCTAATGCAGCAGCTACTGAAAAATAGATGAAAGGCAAACACAAGTCTTTCTTTAAAAGGCTCAAGGTCCAGTGAAGGAAGTAACGTGTAATTACAACATAGTGCCATTAAGTTAAAAAGGAAACTGGAATTTATTGAGAGCCTGTAATGTACCAGTCACTAAGCTATGTGCTTTGCATGTATAATTGAATTTAAAATTACAAACCACCAGAAGTTAGCTATCATTTATGGATGCAATATCGAGGCCAAAAATGTTAGTAACTGTCTATGTTTAGATCACACAGTTAATAAGGCTTTGAAATCAGACCAGGTTGACTTGAAAACAAGCAATGCTCTTGGCCTTTTATTTGCATCATAAGATTTAATAGGTATAAACTGACTTTCCTCAGCAAACCAGGAAAAATGGCCACTCCGCTTAGAAGACACACCTTGCACACACCCTTTACAGTGAATTTAGAAAGCTTCTAGCTGGAGGTGACATTTGAGCTGAAATTGAGCAATTTTGGAGAAAGAACAAAGTGGCATTTTAGATATAATCCTCAGCCTGAGAAAAGTGGCTGGAGAGAGGATGGCCAATTGGGGGAACCACTCTCAGAGACAATATAGCTGGGATTTAGCATGTGAGATGAAGAGACTGGATTATAAATCTGGGTAGGCAAGGCCAGATCATAAGAAACCTTTTATGACACACTAAAGAGGTTTAACTTTATTTTAAAAAGACTTTGGGCAACAGGACTATTGTAGGACTTTAAATCCAGAAGTAAGATTAGACATATACTTTTAGAATATGATGCCAGCAATGGGACAGAGCTTAATAAAAGTATGTTAAATTAAATTAATAAAAATGGTATAATTCATGGTGAATAATATAGGATAAGTCAAATTAAAATAAACTCTTTTAATATAAGAATTTGTTGATTCATGCAAAATGTGAAACCATGCTGAAAGATTCCTAAATTGTCTAGGCTGTGGCATGACAAATAGAAACAACAATAAGAGCAGATTATTTTGGCAGTTTTCATTTCAAGTAAAACCTTAAAAATCTCACAGAAGAATTTTCTTCCCTTTTTTTTGTGCTCAACAAGGAATATCAACCCCATACTCAATGCAACATCTGAATAAACTAAACTGCATATACCTCCCATAGTCCACACAAAGGTCTCAGGTTCACCACGGGTCATTTTACGGTTTTAAGACATGTTTAAAGATGATGCATCCACCTTGACGGTTGCCTTGAGGAGTCCCTGACTCAGCAAAACACATCAGAACTCTATCCCATCCATAAGTGAACATCCAGAAACACTGAAACTTTTGAAACAAAAGCTCATTGCCTGAGAGAATTAACTCCACAGATATTTTCACAGCTTATCTTCCTTTGAGATACATGTGTTGACTAACAGTAGGGTTTCTTTTCACAAGAGTGCCTATTTCACGCTAGCAAACTCTTCTGAAGTTTTTACTTATGAGATTAATTAAGGCTTTTTTTCTTAATTTCTTTGCCATGTTGTAGCAAATGGCTTAAAATAATGGCACTTATATTGCAAGTTAAAATAGTCACCGACGTTATCACTAAATACGTTGTAATTACTCTCTGTAACTGTTGACCCAGATATGGAACTGAACTCTCTCCTGTAGTCCCAGGTTGCAGGGACACAGCTTTTAGTAAGAACAACTAAGTTCACTGCACATTTAAATGAAGTCTGTGCCAAGAAAATCTGTAAACATAATTTCAGATGAAACCAGGGAATTTTTCAAAGTGCACTATGAGATAAAATTGACCACTCTCTCCCTCCCATGTGTTAAAACCCAGAAATCATAAAACAGTTAAACACAGTAAATTACCCTGTGTTCCAGCATGGACTGTCTCATAGCCTGGTATCTACAGTAGAAAATAATATTTAAAATTTTTAAATGTTTTAGGTATAATTTATAAATAATGCCAAAATGCACATGTGTGGATTTTCATTCTGATGAAAATTCTGATTTCACTACATATTTTATGAAATGTGGGGTAGCTGTTTGTCATCTTCAGTTTGTGGATAGAGGAAGCTTGTTCCATGGCAGAGCGGGGACTAGAATACCTGCTTCAAAATTCCTGCTGTTTTCCCTTGGATACTTGCCTTTTGATTTATACAATTGTTTCTAAGGACTGTTTTTGGTTTTAACAGAAATGTCCAGCTTTAATAAAGCAATTTATCTTTAATATGACTATCAAATTTCACAGCAGGGAGCACAACATAGTTGATATCTTCATTTTGTGTCATTTTTACTCATTTAATGAGATTTTATTTAAGTTATCAAAGCTAAAATGTCTGGTAAATGCATAGCAGACTCCTATGCAATGAATTTTATAATGGCTTATGCAATTTTAAGACAATACTTACTTTTGAGTTTTTGGTTATAACAGTCATTTATGTTATGTTCAGTTCTTTAAACTAGAAATGATTCTCTTAATAGTTTAATAAACTAACCTTTTGTTACTCACAGCATGATTGATTTGTGAGCAGGCAGCCTTTGTTCTATTTCATTTGAAACACAGAGACAGAGGCTGTACACTAAACTGACTCATCAAAATCCAAATTTCAACAAGATACACAGATGATTTAGATGCACTCGAAAGCTGGAGAAGTACTATTTTATACCCTGTTCTGTGTATCACTCCTGAACAAGGCTGCAGGGAGTGGAGATGACCAGATATCCAATGTTTATTTTCTTATGCAAAAGCATTTAAGGTAGCAGATTCCCTGAATTTGTTAAAAATATTCTCCATTGTTCCTCTCTGTAGCTCCACCAAGTAATTTGCTAAGTGGTAGTGAGCAAAGGGACAAATGCATATGTATATCATACAAAGAAAACTTTTATCATGCACATACTGTGAATATTATTCTTTTATTATAAGAACAAATTTTACAAATTTGCAAAAACAGTGAACTACCAGATGTGAAATATAAATATTCAAATATACTTAGTCCACAGTCATAAATGAAGGGAAAAATGTTTGGAGAGTTTATTGAAACTCACACAGGAAACTGGCCGGATCCCAGATAACCTCATTAAGGGCTTTACCTCAAGTTGTAACAAATTAGCAACATTATGAAAGTGTTTTGTATTTAATTCTCCTTTTTATTTTTCTTGTGAATGTGTATGCTTTAGTCCAACATTTATGGGAAATGCTTTGATTTTATCAGACGAATGTGAATAGCACCTCAGCATCTCCCTGCAGAGAAGGCGCTTACAGAGAAAACAGATAAAACAGCTAATCCAGACACATGCTTCACATGCTTAGAGCTCCATGACTTAAATGGTGGGCAGTTCACTGACAACTCTGCACCTCTCACCCACTGACAATCACTGCCTTATTAGGGGGAACTGGTGTGGACTGATAATGAGCGAGTTTCTTTGTCACTAATTAGAGGCTGTGCCACACCTCTGACCACTTCCATCAGAACTTGATCTCTCTATGAAACTCCAAGAGCTACTTCAGTTACTCTCTAGAACTGCTTTCTTGGTAAACTCAGAGCAAAGATTTTTCCATTATATAGTATGTTTTTATTCACAGCTGGATACACTGACTCCAAAATACTACATAATTGTGCCCCATATTCATACCAATTGAAATAATTTTTTATTTCAAGATTGACTATTCAAAAGGTTGAGTGAGTGACTGGCAGAATTCCCTGTATTTTTAACAGAGACTTGATTGATAGAAATGACTCATGTGTATTATATTAATATATAAAAACAATTGTTTGCATATCTAAATCAAACAATTTTAAAGGCTCCCGTTTTGGCTTGAATAATTCCATTTGACAACCTACATGGATCATATAAATTGAACAGCTGCCAAGTTTTCACTGCTGTTTGGCATTTAGACCATCCAAAGTTACTGATTTTTGTTCACTAATTTTTGCCCTGAGAAGTAAATATGAATGATTTCTAAAAAGTATCTGAGTTTGAAGCAGAGCTATACTTTAAATTTTGATTAGTGACAAAAATGAAATGATTAAGCCTTTGAAATTCCTTGCCACAAATGGAAATGTCCCATCTGCTTATTAAGAAAACATTCAGAAAATTGGATAATTATAGTCATTTATATGTAGCTACCATCTTTCTGCAGTGGCACTCACAGACCCATTGTCTCATTAACGCTCAGATCATTCCCAGAGTAGAGAAATGGAAGCCCTCAAAAAATACGCAATGGTAGCGAAATCCACAAGTCACTAGCTAAAAAATCTCACACACACACACACACACACACACACACACACACGTTTGTTTGTTTACTTAATTCACTCCAGTATGTTATTTCCAGAAATATTCTGCTTTGCCTTTTAAGGTCATGTATGAAAGTCTCAGAATGTTTCTAAATACCACTATCATGGTTCCTAAAAATTCAATTACATTTTTTTAAAGTCTAACAAATAGCTTTAAGAAAAACAATATTGAGAATGCCCACTAAAATAATATATGTCATAAGTTTACATAGCAATGATCATTTGTAACAAAAACCCAAATGGCAAAAAAGATTTTCCATTTTTATAACTTATATTATACAAATATTACTAGAAACCATGTCTTCATCAAATGTTCATCATTAACTATCTAAGTATTTATTTGGAGGTTTCCACATCTAAAAGTTATCCATTTTCAATTCAATCTTTTATCTACTTGTGTAATCAGGCAGTAGAGATATAATCTCCTGCCATTGCCCCCTGTTGGTCCCTAACACTCCAATTAGGGTTACCCTTTTTGACTCAGGCTTACAGGTCATTTTCCAATGTATGTGTTCTTTTCGAGAATGAAGGAGACATAGGTAGGTATTAAGCTACTCTGTTGATATTAACACCCATGTATTAGCCACTGTATATTACTTTATTAGATGAACTGATGCTCTCCTGGAAATCTGGATTGTAAAAGGTAAAAAAAATGAATCTGGAGAAGTGAGTGTGATGGTTGGCAGCATCAGGGAGAGGAGAACTGACTTTACCTTTTCTGTGAGTGGCTCTCAGGGACAGAATGGGGGGCTGTGCCATCTGTTTTCTTGCATTCCCATTAGCATCTGAGGGTATTATCTAATTAAGACCAGATGCATAAAGCACTGGTGCTACCTTGTCCCTAAAAGAATTTATTTACATATTTATTTATCAAGAGTGCTATTTGTTGGCATAATTTGAGTTCACTGGTTTATAAAATTAATGTTTCTATATTAATGTAAAATTATGAGCCTCCAGTGGCCCAGGGACTGTGCAATATACTAAGGCTAGAGTGACAATGTTACATGATTTCTGCCTTCAGAAGTCTGTAGTTCACTGGGGATCCAGAAAAGCTTCTGGAGCATTTAACAAACAGCATAATGAAGTATTAAGGAATAGAGGAATAGAAAAGATAGGCAGCTGACCCTGTTTGGAGGTATTTGACAGTTAATAAAGAATCCATTTGATGGAGGGAGGCAGGGGAGGAGCTCCTTGCAGCATTAGTGTGGTCAGATGATATTTCAACACCTGACTACAATTGCTTTGCCATTTCTTAGCAAAGCAGAAGAAAGGATATGAAACGAAGAGTTTTTAGATCTCCTTATTATTTCTTTAATGTCAGATGTCCTAATGTTTACTTTTAAACTACAGAGAGGAAGGAAGAAAGGAGCACTCACAGTTTCTGATTGATGACAAGTTTCTGTGAACAGGTTAGAAGAAGAATTGCAGCCAACCTAATGAAGCTGCAACCAGCCATTCACAGAAACCATGCCAGAAGAAAAGGTTAATAATATGTCAGGAGAGAATAAAGCAAGTGCTTGTCAGTTTGAGAAGAGCTTTATTTTTCTTTTTTTATTATTTTAAATTTGTTTCCCAAAATAGTTTCCAAATAATAGAAACTCATAGTAAGTGCTATGCAACAAAAAAGCAATCTTCAATGTCATCTCTTCTTTGATATTGATTTTGAAAACTCACATTTGTAATTTTTATTAACAATAATAATAGTCTTTGGCAATTTTCATTTTGGGATTTACTTCTTATTCTCCTGCCTACAAAAATATTGCATGGCTAGACACATCAGCCCTCATTACTGGAAACCTAAAAGAGCATACTGATAGTAGTGATCAAGAAATGAAGCTTATCTCTTAAACCACTGACTTCTCTTCTAGTATTTCTGGGGCCACACTCTAAACCGATTTCACCCTGCAGGCATCTCTCATAGGTTAATAATGAACTCACAGTAAGAAATTTCTCTCCATTGAAGACTGCCTTTCCAAATAAGTATAGTCTTTCTCTGGATTCTGTGTCAAAGTAAGTGTGATCCCTGGGGATCTTTAAAGAAGGCTAGTCTGCACTGGAGGTTGACTTGAGAGGTCCACATTATGACTCCTTTGCTTTAGTCCCACACTGATTTCTGAGGCCACGTGTCCTTTCTACATCTAGGGCATGGGGAACACAGAAGGAGTTTATTTTGCTCTTTATCTTTGGGAGTTAAGGTGATGAGTATGAATTCTGACTTCCTTGTAGAGTCCAGTGTGTGAGAACAGCTTTGCCACTTAAACATTTAAATATGAATAGAAGTTTACTTTGATAAGATTTACAAAGACGTGAACATTTGGGTATTGAAAAAATACTTTACCATAGCTTGATATATGTGGTATCTTGAGAAAAATAATGTTCCCTCATATGATTTGGTCTCCGGTCTTCCAGTTTCAGGCTATGCTGACCTGAGGTCCTATGAATGTGCTGAACTCTACCACCTGGGGCATTCCGTTTGCCACTCATGATGGGCATCACATAGATAAATGTACTTGCCGCCCAGATTCTTGGAAATGGAATTCTAATGTCAAATATAGAAAAATCACTTGATCTTCACTGCCCATGCCTTGGAAAATTTATGAGAATAAAGTCACAATGAGCCTCATTTTTTTTTTCAAATTCACTTACCAAATTTTCCTCAAAGCCTCTCTGAATTCAATAGCTCTTATGAGAATATTTATTCATTTTCTGACCTGTTGTAGCAAAAATAAGGTAGGAGGTATAACTTTATACAGGCAACTAATCCTCAAATGATATTTCTATGATTATATTTTAAGTGTGTTTTTATAAATGTTTACACTATTAAAATATGTAGGTTTTATGTGTTCTACATTAAATCAATCCAAGTTGCATGAATGACCTTTGGGGGCCACAATACAAGATGAAGGGAAGGCCAAGTGTGGGGTTTCTCATTTTCCCTCTAAGTGTTTTATTCACAGTAGCATATTTTAATCTATTTTACATATTCAATGTCCATTAAAATGATCATATGAAAAATTATTTCATTGCTTAAAATGTTTGAAAATTTGCTTTTTATATAAAGGGATGCATATAGTAGTATCTATAAAATGTTACACATTTTGGACTCTTGCTCAAAAAATGTGACTCCTTTATCATTTGGATACAATCTGATTCAGCATACATCACAGCAATTGCTAGTGACTTTCCAGGAAGGTAATCTACAAGATATGTGAGGACTGCCCTTAATTTGATTGGGATTGGCTACCCATTTGTTACTAAAATTAGATTTTTCTTCTTGAACTAAATCCAGCTTCATACCCATGTAATTTATTTTTGATAAAGCACCTATATAACTTACTTTCTAAATTTCTTCAGTAGGTTCAAAGTTTACTTGTCTATTTTTCAGACCCAGTCAAGTGACCCCTTATACATTATCTTATATAGTTATGATGGACAATAAAAAAAAATGGCTAGGTGCTGAGGCAGGAAAAGGCTTGTCCAGTCATAAATCCCTCCTCTTTTATCCCCAAAATACCCAACAGGAGATGTCCAGAAAATTTTTTATGGTGGCTTCATGACTGATCCACTGTCTTTGCCCCTTCCTGGGGCAGAAAAGGTACTTGCTAAAGGCAAGTCTTTTCTGATTATCTTGATCTTTCTGCCTCCTTATAGTCTGATTATCCCTTTACATTTCAAAAGAAAGAACCACTTGCTCACCAAGTCAAAAAGCTGCTGAGATGCAAAAAGTTGGAGTCTTTGCAAATGGCCCACAATGTATCTTTTGCTAACTGAAAATATATGCTCAACTCATATTTACTTACTTACTTACTTACTTACTCACTTATTGCATAGGACCAAAGAATGCTAAGCAGAAAAGCAATTTACTATCCCTAGAAAAATAGAGGCAGAATATTTATCAAGGTTTAATGGGGAATATCAAGGGAATCCAAAAAGAGAAATAATAGATACTATTGCTTATACCCACAGGGAAGGTTGTCTGAAAGAGAGAGAAGAATGGGCTTTGGAAGTTATATAGTAATAATGTTTCAATAATTGCCAAATTAGAGCTAAATTATTAGGTAAGGGATTTGAAGATATTTTGAAAACCATCATGACAAATATATTATCATTATTACAAATTATAGCTTGGCTCTACAAAGTCAGAAACTACTGAATCTTAAGTCAATAAACACTAGGCAGGAATTGACCATATATAAATTTAACTGTAATACCTGTGGTAACTAAGAGAATCTCTGCCCTTAAGATTTTTATAATTTGGTAGGAGACATAAGCATGTAAATAAGAATGGAGAAACTGGAGATGTGGAGATTAGTCAGGAGTTAATGCAGATTTTCAGATAAGAGATAAATGAACACAAAATAATAATGAAGAAAAGAGTCTTTCAGATGAGGAAATCTGTTTGGGTGCAGAGAGTGAAGAAGAAGAGGAACCTAAATATGATCCCCAAGTTTACTGTTAGACTAAGAGGTGGATGGAGACATTGCAAGAACTAGGAAATGCATATGGATGAGCAAGCTTGATAAAGAGTACAGGAATGAGAAAAATAATAATGAGTTGAGACATGTTGACCTGAAATTTTAGCAAGAAATCTATGAGGACATATTCAACAACAACTACTACTATTCAAATACAATCTCCTGAGATGGTGTCTCTGGACCAATTCCACTTTCACAAAGACACCTAATATTCTATTTTCTCTGTTCATTTATTAATTAGTTCATTTAGTTATCAACTATTAACTGAGTGCCTTGTATGTACTGGTCACTCAAATTCATGGAGAGAAAGGAATGAAACAGACATGGTAACCTTCTGTCATGGAGCCCACAGGGAACAGGACAAGGCAAACAACAAGTATGTTGATAAACAGGTATAATTATACAAAGCTATCAGTGCTATAAAGGGAAAAAAAGTAAAATAGGTGGGATGTATTTTAGATTCAATAGTCAGACACGTTTTCTTGGATGAAGTAACATCTAACTTGAGACACAAAAGACATGAAGGAGCTGGATATGCGAAGATTCTTTCAGTAAAACCCATAGCATGCAGATAGATCTTGAGGTTCATGAGAACTTGTCAGTTTTAGGAATTCAAAAACAATGTAGTATGAAATGAAACAGGTGAACGTGTTAAAGTTTGCCATGGCAGAGACCTCTAAACAGACAGAAATGTAAAGTATGCATCAGACAGGAAACCAGTTTTGTCCAGTGACCAGAAAGAAGAGGGGTGTTTACTAAGAACAAAGGACTCCTTTGAAAAGATAAACATATTTCTCATTTCCATGTACCTGGCATCAGGCCTTCTTCCATTGAGAAGCATCTCAGTGAAATGAAGCAGAACAGGAGTTCGCTGAAGAAAATGCAGGAGAAATTTTTCATCAAAGTAGGTCTGTGCTAATAGGGAACACGAAGTCCACAGGAGTTTTTGTTGAGGTTGAAAAAAGGGAAGCCCATATGTTTAGAAATACTGTCTAACAAGGAATGAATATTTTTAAGATGGGCTATTTCAAATGTGAATGCAAAATTTTGTTTGCTATTTATAACACAAACGAAAACTGGCAAAGCAATATTCAGAGTGATATTACAGATTAACATATGTAGCACAACTTTACAATTTACAAAGAGCTCTTTATACCTCTATTTATTTCTTAAAATAATCTAGAGAAATAGATGTTATTATTAATAATTTTATTTTATCAAAGAAGAGACTGAGATACAGAAAGAGGAAAATTGTCTATAATATTACACTAGCAAATGAGTAAAGCCCAAATACTCCTAAAATCCCACATTTATTCAATGATACTATTAGGCTTCACAATGTAAGTTTCAAATAGAATCTCTTAGAGATTTATTGTGGATAAATAGAAATTGTAACCTTCAAATGTGAGTCCAAGCAAAATGAAACCCAATGAATACTTAGTAAACTTCAATAGCAAATGCTCTAAATAATAAGCTGTATTTGCACATGAGGAAACTAAGTCAAACTGGTATGAAAGGACTGGAACTACAATCCATATGAACTTTGACTGAACTGAAAGATAGCAACTGCACCTTGTAGCTATAGGTTCCCATAAGAGATGATGCATCCTTAAAAGTACAAATGTTAAATAAATCACATGGAAAACAAAAGGTAGAAATGACCTTTTCATTTTGTTTTTACTATGCTATTTAAGGATATAATTTATAAATTGCTTATTAGTACAATCAAATAGTACGTCAGTGAAATAAAAGTAACAAAACAGTTTAAGAAAATATATAGAATCAGCTTTTTACCCTGGTTTTCAATTGGGAGCACTGATTCTTTGAATCTGGTATATGCAATAGTATATAGAACACTGGAATATAGTTTTACTTTCTTAGATAATGTTCAGATTTGTATATTCACATAATAAGGACAGATTCCCTCACTTAATTACAACAGAAAACAGAATTTGCTTACTTAAATTCCAAAACCAAAATACTGAATTTATTATATTTTCCTTTTTAGATATATGAGAATTTAGAAAAGAAAGATGATTAGAAAGGAAATTGATGAAAACACTTTAGAATGGATACATGTTGGGGGTGAGAAGAAGCAAAGAGGCTCAATCTTTATTTTTATAATAGGTAGTGGATATTAACTAAATAATTTGACATTGGCTAAACAGATTGCCTAAATATTAGAGGTATGCCAACTAGTAGGAAAATATATAACTTGAAAATTATGCCATATAATTACATTCAATTAAAATAATATATAAATATCTTTCTTGTTTTAAGAGTTGTTTGTTTGTTTATTCATTTTTAGAGAGAAGGGGAGGATGAGAGAGGGGGAGAAACATCAATGTGCCCCCTACTGGGGACCTGGCCTGCAACCCAGGCATGTGCCCTGACTGGGAATTGAACCCATGACCCTATGGTTCGCAGGCCAGCACTCAATACACTGAGTCACATCAGCCAGGGCTAAAGTAATACATAAATTACACATATTCAATTATAAGGTCAAACTTGGGAAAGAGGCAAATTCACAAGTATCAAATTCACACCTTAAATAAATGTTTCCCATGGCTTCACTTATATCAAATAGGCTAATGTGCAGCATTAACCTATTGCTAGGTATTAGCATTATTGATGAGTTTCTGTGTAACCATTAATCAGTTTGCTTCAGAGAGACAAACTACTAGTAATTTGTTTTGTTAACTATACTGAGATCTGCCTTTATTTCCTTCCTCTAATGAATATGTCCTGTGCAGTCGGGTATGTATTGCTGCTGCTCCAAGCTGTGCCTCTGAAACACCACCATCTTCTATCAGCTCTGTGGGGTCATACGTATTAAAGAGAGTGGCATCCTTAAAACATGTACCTTTATAGCTTGTACTTATTTAGCCATAACTGGATCCTTGCATCTGTTCAAATTTACTTCAGAGAGATACCTCAATTTTTCATTTTCCTTCTCTCCTGCAAAATTATTTGCTGAAATAAGGCTCTGTGTTGGCACAGTGTATTCCTTGTTAATGTAAACACAAGGAAGATTGTATTCCTTCAGATTTTTGATATGCGAGGCAAGGTTAAAGCTTCATTTTCATAAGGAAACTGAGCTTTTTAAAGCCACCTCAGAGTTTGATTTATTTTTTGCACTCACTGTTGTAAGGTATGGCCTGTGGGACTGGCCAGCTCAGGGGAATAATGATGAGCTATGGGGCCGCTCCCTTCTGGAATCCTGGTACAGATCCAGTTCATTCTGATAATGGCTAGAGAATTTAAACACGTGATGGATTATAGACCAGAGGAAGGAAGACAGAGGACAGATCTGAAGTTAGAATCCATGGGTCACATTTTAATTGGCAATTGTCCATAATTTTTGAAGACCCATAAAACTGAACATTCATATTTTTTTTCTTTACGGACACTATGACTGGACTAACTATATATCTTCATGAAAACCATGGTTGTCGTGCAAGTGCTCAAAGCGCTTCTGTTGCAACAGACCTGAGCACCAGAGACCTAGCTTCCCCCTCACATGGACAGAGAGAGAGATGCAGATGTTGGAGATGTAATGATTACAGTCACTTTTATTGGTTTGTCAAAGCTGTGAAACATAGGATCCTGTCATTGGTATCACTTTATTTAGTTTTTCTAAATTACCAAATGGTAACTAATTTTGTTAACAGTTTTTAACAGGAAACAACACAGCTCTGAGAGCACATATGTAAAATTAAATCTTTTGATGTAGCCAAATCCTCACTTTACCTCCCACAAAAATTTCTCTTATAATTGCTAAAAGGAAGACAAATCTCATTTGTCCTACTATGGTATGGTACATGTCCTCCCTTTGTGTGTGTGTGTAGATTTGTCTCTCTCTTTTTTCTACCAAATTTGTATATTTTCCTCTGTCTGCTCTCCTCCCTCGGGTTTTTTTCATATATCTTTCCCTGGTCATTGTTTTCTCCCTGCATTTGCCAGTCTACTATGGTCTCATGAGCTCTTAAAAGTCAATTGTTTTTGGCCTCTTCTCAGAACAACTCCACTTTGTAACATGTGTTCATGAGGTCATTAGCTATTTGAGGAAAGCTTGGCACAAAATATACTAATTTCATTTCTCTCCTCATACTTGTTTATTCTCGATGTATTTTTATTTATGATTATAATTTAGATATATTTGTCTCTCCATTATATGTTGAGAGATTTAAGAGCTCAAAGATTGTCAGAGGTGTATTTTTCAATTCATTTTCTCCAGGACTTCCTCATTACAGTATTCTTAGAATAGATTCAATTAATTTGTTTGATCTTCACTTGGGACTTGACTGTAGTTGAGTAGTGATATTATCAAAGTCTAGATGGCAGAAAGAGCTGGGAGAACCTTTGGTTAGTAATGAATGAGAAAATACCTTTTAAACAGTCATATATTTAAATGGAATTAGGTAGACTTCATAGGGTTGTATAATATTTTCAGTACAAAATAAAAAGCCCCCCAAATAAAATAAATGCATTACTTTTAGAAAACCAAGTTTTAATACTGTCATAAATATGTATTTCAGTACCTAAGGGGAAAAAAAAGATTCATTGAGCTATGTTAAAGAATGATATTTCTTGATTTAAAATAATAGTAACCACAGCAAGAACTCTGTTAGTTTTAAAGAAGAAAGTACTATGGAAGATCAAATAATAAATTTGCATCTAACATGGTCTCTGGTTGGATGCTATCTGATACTGGATTTAAAAAAATACTTCTGGTTTCCCTATTCTGGAGGAGAAAATACCCCGGGTCCTTTCAGGACTCTTGGTCTTTGGGGAATGACAAAAAACAAGTGAGGGAAGAAGGAGGAAAATTCCCTGGATCCCTACAGGATTAATTTATTCAAAAAGGAGATAATAGAAAAATACTCAACATGCCAAGGACTTATAAAGAAAATGAGGCAAAACCACACAACATGCCAAAGGCTGAGAAGGACTGCCCTTCACAAGAAGTACCACAGGAGGCGTAAGGAAATCCTTAACCCTCTCAAGAAGGTATGAGCCAGGAAGCAGAAGGAACCATCCAGGGATATAAGAGGATACTCCCGTTTGGACCCTGAAGAACTGCTAAGATTAGATGAGTTGAAAGGGCCTAGGGAAGAAATGAGAGTAAGAAATAAGTTTGTTGCCTTCGTAGCAAAGACATTCACACAGACCTCCTTATTGTGTGTGCTTTAGGCCTTGAATTCTATTTTTTTTTTTAAATCTGGTGGTAAATCTGGCCCTTGCTGTTAGCATTTCCTGATGTATTTTTTACCTTTTTACTTTTAATCATCTGGTAGAATTTTGTTTTAGTTAGTTTTCTTGTTACCAAAATCTTACTGGATTTTGTATTTTGACCCATTCTCCAGGTCCATTTTTCAACTGGGAAGTTTCACAAAAAAGGTATGAAAATATGTTCACTCCATATTGTAAAGTAAAAAAAATAACAAGTTAGCAAAAAAAGAAGAAAAAATAAAATATTTCTGCAACAGGTAACATTTGAAGGCAAACTTACTATTATTTTTTTTAAGTAATTGCAAAGTATTTTCTATCATCAGTGTAGTTCAGTATAAATCACTTAAGGAAATTTTTAAAATTCACAGAGGGTAGGGAATATATTTCACAATTGTTGAAGAAATAATAGAGGTCAATATGAAGCAGTGATCAAAATACAAAGCTATAGAAACAAATAGCTGTTTTATAAGGTTTAACTAGAGATGACCATCATCGAAGCCCTTGACTCATCCATTTCCCAGAATGATTCCAGATCACCACAAATTTCATGTTGACTTCACAAGTCCAGGTTAATTTCCTTCCGGCACCAGATCATCTAAGATCCATCACTGCTCTGGGCAGATCAGAGCTATCTGAAAAAGAGAAATTCTACCACACAGCGTCAGCACTGTACTTCCTCAGGCTACACCAACCCATGGTTCAGCAACATCTCAATGTTATTTACAATTATGAAAATCTGGAGGGGGTGGCAAATCTTTCCAAAGGCTAAACATTAGTGCTCTAAATCTAAAGTGATGATGAACCCCCTGGAGGGGTCAGAACATGGCCTGAGAATGGTATTTCTAACCAGCTCTGGGAAGTTTTCTATACTGTTGGTCTAAGGACCACACCTTGAGTAGACATGAGCTGAAAATCCCTGGGCTTTCTGGAAGACTGTTGGGATATTTAGGAAAAGAACAAAAAACTTTGTGCTCTTAAATCTCACGGTAGATCATGTACACATATCGCCAGTCCTCTTAGGTTTTTGATCCTTATGTGCCTCTATATCCTCATAGAGTTCTAATGGTTTTGTTACAGAAATTCCTTTTAGTTTAGTTCTGAAAAGACCAAATAACATACTCTATATGAACTAATCTCAGTGTTCTTTTCCCCTGAAATATCTTTGTGAGCTTTTTTAGAGCATTAAACAATTCTTTTCCTAAATTATTCTCTATTTGTTTTCTATGGACAATGTCCAGAGGGGAGAGAAGAGGGAATTTCAGGGGAGAAGAGGAAGGGTTTACAGGAACAAGTATAAAGGACACACGGATAAAAACTAGGGAGGGGGTGGAAAAGGGAGAGAGGTGGGGAGCACTGGAGGGGTGGGCTGGGATGGGAGTAAAAGACAGAAAACTGTACTTGAATAACAATTAAAAAATTAAAAAATTGTAACAAAAATAATTTGCATAATGTATAGAGAACATTTTGCTGGTTGTTACACAGAAACCAAACGATTACACAGAGGAATGCATGTTCTTCTTTATAACAGACAGGTTGATTTCTATTTGTACAGCCCTTGGAAACTTTTTTCTTTGTTCGTCACTTTAGAAATTAATGCATTGAGTAAATATCTCCATTATAAGATAAATAGTGGCAGAATTTGCTTTAATGAAAAGCAAATCTGTATTTATTAAACTGCTTTTTTGGCTGATAAAAAGTTAATGGGTTAAATAAAAAATAAAGATAAACCCAGATATAATGAATGTACCATCTCAAAAACATGAGTCCACCAAATATCATGAAAGAAAAAAATGGTTTGTTTATACAGTATCTAAAGCAAATATCGTACACCATGATTTGCCATGTGAATGCATTTGTGAATTTGCCATAGAAATTCTGAATGCCCATCAATGAGGGAATTACTTCTTGAAATTGATTGACTTAAATGAATCTGTTGCATACACCACATAAATACTACAGAACTCTTCTAAATGATTATTTATTGGTGGCCTCACCCTTTATAATAAGAATAAAAGTGCTGTGGAAAGATCTTTTAGATTAGTATATATTAATTACTTTTTTTTATTTTTTAAAGTAGAGGTCGCTCTTACCCCAAGGACGCATAAACTCAAAGGGTAAGAAATATTTTCAGGTACTTGGGAAAAACTATGCTCTTACAAAACTATGTATTCCTTTAAACTTTTGAAAGTCTGAATGTAAATTTTTTATATCCTTTCTTATTTTTTAACAAGGCTGCTATTTTTGAGGACCTTGGACTATATGTCCTCAAACCTGAGGCAGAATCCACAATTTCATGATATTCTGTTCAAGTTCTAGCTGAAAGAAATAAAAAGCAGTAATAAAGAGCAGGCTAGAGGAAGAACCACATATTGAGAATGGCTAGATAAGTTTCCAGGGAAAATATTTTAAGAAAATGGTACCCAAGACAGGTTATATGTTTATTTCCGGGACAAACTTTCACATCTTCCATTATGCTCTGAAGCAAATGAATGACGATCATGCTCCAGTCGCTGGAACTATATGCATTTAAATTAAAAATATAGAAAGCACGGCATACACTGAGGTGGGATCTATTGACTATGTCAGTAATAGCAGCATTTTCATTTTTCCTTTTGTAATAGAAGTCATTGTGTGTGTTCAGGATGGATTCTTGGTCTTTATTAATCTCAGCAGTGAGAGCGTTGGGAATTTTAAAAGCTATTGATTTTAAAAAAGAGATCGCAGTCTGTCCTATTCTCTGGTATTTTCAACTTCTATCTCAAACCTGTCATAAAATGGGTATTCAGTGCAGAGGGTCCTGTACTTGGTGATGTATTTTAGGTACCTCTCTAATAGGTCTTTTAAGATTTGGACACTTGTTTAATTTTAAGGCATAACAAGCAATATTGTTTTGATTGATTTTTCTTTGTCCTTTTCTCCCACCCCTTTTCTTTTTTACAGTTAGATCAACAAGGCCCTCCATTGTGACAATAAAGATTACAAAATGGGCTCTTGTAATGTGTCTGTCATTTGCCTGTTCTCCTAAGGCCGCCTAAGTAATCTATTTCTAATCATATCCCTCTGAATATTATCTTCATCTTTCCTGAAGTATCTGAACATTTGTTGCATCTCAGAATGAGTAACTTTGCTTCAAGTTAACCATTAACTTATGTGATTAACATAAATACAAAATGAATCTGAAAATGTAATGTTTTTTTTCCATTAATTAGTGCATACTTTATTTTAAATCATGACATTATAGGAAAAAACACAAAAAGTAATGAATTTTAACTATATATCATATAGTAAAATTTATTAAAACTTTGCTTGTATTCATAATGATTTTAAAGTCTCTACCCTACACAGCAGGACTACAAAGCACAAGACAACAATAAAAAAATCCCTCCTGAGATAGAAAACCTCTTTGTTTTCTTCCTCTGTTATGTAATTTGGAATTGAGAGAATACCAGACCTCACACAATTCTCACTCAGGTTTTAAAATGAGAACAAATGGGGCAATGGATCTTTACACTCAATCTTGAGGGATTTCTAAGGCCATGGGCAAATACGACACACTAAAATTAAGTTTACAGCGGCCACCATAGCTCTGGCACAGAACTTTGCATTAAAGGTCAGGCTGCACAGTCACCAAAGTCCCAGAGAATGAGTGTCTGCAAAGGTCGGAAACCTATACCTGGGTTTGGAATTTGGGAGGGAGAGAATGGTTGCATGCTTGGTGGCTAAATCGCTGAAAACTTGGCAACGGTTTCCTTTTTTTCCTTTCACACTGTCTTTGTGATTCAAGATAATAAAGGCGTTTTGTATGCTCAGCAATTTACGTAGGAGTTAGCATTTTGTAATTTTACATTTAACTGTTATAGAAGGGTTGATCAGCTTGTTTTTACTATGTTAGATATACAACAAAATGGCTCTAAGGAGATAGTGCTTCCAACAAACTGCTGCTTGCTTGCTTGCTTTTAAATAACAAGGGCAACCACTCACGTTTTATCTGTGAAAAGTTAACAGTATCCTTTAGAAGAGTTTTATATTATGCCCCAGATTAATTACATTTTGGATGCTAACAGATTTTTAATTTTGTCTTTGGGGATGTATAACTAGATAAATGAAAACCAACATCACAAAATATTTCGATTTATAAAGAGAAAATTGGATTTCTATAATATATGTTATTCAAAGTAGAATTTTTCAAATATATATTTCAAATAAAATACTACTTTAAATTTTCAGAAAGTGTTAAGGGTGCTTTGGGACATTAAGAGGGAGGGAAATTCATCAATTATACCACAAAGGTACAAAGACTTAAAATTTTTGAGTTTTTCTTTGCAGTCATTTTAAGTAAGTATGATTTACATAGTTATTTATACCATTAGAAAATGTGTTGTTTTCTGAACTTAAAATGATACTGTCTTCACTTCTTCATATTTCTACTGAGGCTTTTTTCCCTATAACTTAAAATCTTTCATGAATACTTTTACAAATATGGCTTTGTTCTTTAAGAGTACATATAGAAGTTATTAATTATTGAATTAATGTCTTGAGATCAGAAAAAATAAAGGTTACTTGTTTATCAATAACATAAATCCCAAATTATACTTATACATAAGCATGTACACATGCCTCATCAAATATCTATAAAAGAGTGATTGTGTTGAGGAGGAAAGTTGGTAGGATATTTGGACCATTTGATCAGAAAAGATAACCTTCCACTGTATGTATATATATGTACTATTTGACTTTTTAAAAACTCATGGGTGAATAATAATTATTTTATTCAAAAACTCATTTATTTCATTAAAAATCTATTATGAACTAAGGAGGGAGATCACTGGAGGGAAGGCGGGAACTGGATGGATGGGGGCAAAGGGGAAAACTGACACAACTGTAATACCATAATCAATAAAATGTACTAAAAAATCTATTAACAATCATTATTGCAATGGAAATCAGAGGAGTGTTAGGCAAAATGGTTGCTAGTGATTGTGCTGACCAATGTCATCTTTAAGAAGCAAGTTGCTCTAAGGAATCACCAGTTTGCTTTATAAGGTGGGCCTGAATCACCTGAAAGGAATGTTCTTACGTTGATAATTGCTGCTTTAGAATATCCAGCCCTTAATAAACAATGTACCACTAGGTTACAAGCCACCCCCAGTCCCTTTCAGGTACCATTCTTTTGCTACTGCCCAAGACTCTGCTTCTGTGCATAAGTTCCCTAAATCAACTATGTCTAATGCTGGACTTATGAGCCTTTTTCTGGCCTCTTGACCCAGTCTTCTTCTGGAGGCAGGTGCCAGGATACCCAGGCAAATTTTCCCAACATCATTCTATCCAAAGACTAATCTTGACTATGGTAGGTGTAAATTTTTAATAGTGAATATTAAAAATTAAAGTATAAATAAATTTGTTTTTAAAAGTTGAACTTAGATTTGCATGTATTTTGAAATCTATTTGCTGCCAACAAAATGAATAAATTTACTATTTCACTTTTTAATGAGCTGTTTAGCAATAAATAAAAATCAGAATTTTCCCACCACATAAACCTCTGCTGTGGAAGAAAAACAAAGAATTTTCTCTCAAAATATTAAATATCAGACACAATGACTCTAATACAATGTAGAATACAGGAGATAACTTATAGGCAAAGAGCTATATGTTATGAAAATTATTTAGCATAAGATTTTGAGTATCAGGTTAAAAGGAAATTTGAACAAGACCCAATGAATAAAAATAAAATCATCAATGGGGTTTGTATTGCCCAAGAAATGATGGATTCACAGTCAGTTTATGAGGATACAACTTCATGAAAACATATTAATAACTGAGTAATAACAGAAAGATAATTCAGTGAAACAATTAAAGCCCAATAAATGCTATTTTTCTTAATTTCAATAAGGAGTTTTTAATTGTTCCATTCTAAGAAACATATTTTCCCCAACATTTTATTTGAAAGTTATTCAAATATACAGTCAAAAGAATACAGTAAACAGTCATACAACACCTTTACATAACATTTTATTTTACTTGCTTTAATACATATGTATCCATTTACCTATTAAGGAGCAGATTTTAATAAATAATTTTTATATGTTTGTGATTATAAATTTTATGAAATTAAATTGCATTTCACAACCAATGTATAGTATAAATATTATAGCATTTTTCTTCTTTCAGGGATTGATCTAACTTGGTGATGAATCTTACAATCAAAGATACTTTGTAAGTGAGGAGATATAGAAAAAAATAGTTATAGAAAAAATAAATTAATTTCTGTCAGGTTTTTAAAAGAGATATTTCACATTGTTTAAATATTGGCAGTTAACTTTAGCAAGATATCAAGACTAAAACTCATCATTCCAGTATAAAAACATGAATCAAATTGAATTACAAAGAAATTGAATTTTATGGCATATAAAAGAGTGAAACAAAGATTATGGAAAGAATTTAGAGTGTTAAATGTCAGGAACAGTATTTTCTCAGGGAAGTTATTAACAAGTTGACATCACTCTCTTATTGGGTCCAGGTAACCATTTCTGATCTTTTTTTCTACTTAAATACTGATAAATGCAACCATAATCTCTCCTTTATTTTGTTTATCCGGGTTTTTTTTTTTTGAATTCTGAGTTCTTAGAGAATAAAGAATATTTTATAAGTTAAATCCCTTGAATATTTTCTCTGTTTTTCATTCTGTACAATCTTTTCAAGGAGTAGAAAGGAGCATATTCTTTACTTTATTTTTGTTTGTTTATAGCATTACCTTGAAAAGGGGGCATGAGAAAAGTTAGATTTTTATTGTAATCTGCTCATTAATAATTTTTCAAGAACTGCTGTTAGTTAAATTAATTGGCTGTGGCTGTAATGTAAAATCTATACAACCTTAGAAAAGTATATGAAAAAATACAACTGTGGTTGGATTTTTTAGTACTCAGTTATCTGAAACTGTTAAAAAATTAGCTATTTCATTTAATTATTTCTTCCTGCATCACATCCCACACAAAATTACTAAATTTAAAAAATAATCCTTCTAAAATGTGAGGGAAAGAAGTTCCTGCTTTACAAAGTAGTGAATTCTAATTGTAACTTAATGATAAGTTAGGAGAAAAATCACTGTTTTGTATTCATTGTACTGCAAAATACAAAGTTATATTTGTCTGCCAGAAGCTATTTGTTCCTCCACAGAATGAATGGCTCTTAGGCTTTCTGTTGTTGTTTTGTTATTTTTTCCATGACTCATGGCTATTATGTCTCTGTCCTCGCTATCTGACTTCCTCTCTTTCTCCTTATTCTTGTCAGATAGCCTGTTATTTATGGCCATCATCTTTTTATGCTCCTTATTGATTGTGGTTATAGGAGAACAATTGTGACCAGAGTAATAACATTGAATGCAAAATAAGACCCAACTTCTCTGAGGGCTGAAGAGTCTTAAAGAATGAATTATATGAGCATCAGTATTGAAATTTCTGACATCTATGTTTTAAATATTCAACATTTAAAATCCATATTTTAATATGTTTCAAATAGTTAAGGATTTTCAGTAAGTACCTCAAAGTACAGAGTGTTACTGAATATTGTAAATCCAATTTTAAGTGTTAACAAATTTTTTTAAAACACAGGATGTTAGTTTGTCCTTAATTCATAATGTGTTTTTAATTATAAAATTAATCATAATAGTTAATACATATTGACTGTCTTCTATGTACCAGGCATTTTTAAAATTGATTTATTTGCATTACATATCTGTTACTCCCAACACACCTATGAGTTCAAATTCTCAAGTACGGGTACAATTAATAGTTGTAGAAATGGAAGTAGAGAATATTGAGACAATTTGCCGAGAGGGAATCACAATTTAAGCTCAATTAGTCTGGACAGAGTCTACAAGCTTAACCACTCTAGGTAATACAACTTCACATCATTGTATTTTAATTTGATAGATATGTTATGCTCTTTTACAAACATAATTTATGTTTGTTAAAGAACACTATAAAAATATCAAAAAATACTTTAAATAATGACCAGAATTTCTGCCACACACATGAAAACAAACAATATTTTGGCATATGTTCTTATTTTTAAAAAGCTTCATAACTTTTAAAAACAAAGCTCTAATCATATCTGTTTTTATATTGCATGTGTTTTTATTCAATTTACTATTATATCTTTGTATTAAAGATGTTGTTTGTTTATTTATTTATTTAGAGAGAAATGAAGGGAGGGAGAAGGAGGGAGAGAAACACTGCTGTGTGAAAGGAACATCCATCAGTTGCCTCTTGCACCCTGGCTGGGGACCTGGCCCACAACCCAGTGTGTGCCCTGACCAGGGAATTCAACCAGTGACCTCACAAGTGTGTGGGATGATGCCCAGCCCGCTGACCCCACCAGTCAGGGTTCAATGTACTACTATTATATTTTAAACTCTTCTCCAAACTACCATGCGGTTCTTTTGGTCATGGCTTTTCAGTGACTAATGAACATGCCATCACTGCTTGTAAACTGATACTATATGCAACAAAAAGTCATTGAGAAATTATTGCAAAGGTAAAATCAATAAGCCTGACAAAACTGCTATATTTTTAAATGAATTTTTCACTGGCCCAATGATCTAAATAAAGTCTTAGATAATATATATATTGTATATACAGATATATAGTTATATATTAGGATGTATATTAAAAGAGAAGAATGAGTAGTCATGTCAAGAAAGTATCGAGAATATATGCATACATCTTATATAAATGTGTATTTTGTCTCATTAGAAAATCCTTAAATAAAGGACTCAATTAAAGCTGCTTGATATTTTCACTTTAAATAAAGAAGCATGTACAAAAGTATAATTTGAATAATGAAATCCATTTCTTAGACCTCCTTTTAAGTATACATCACCATTTAAGTAATAATAATAATAATAATACAGTAGCCATTATACATTTAATATCAGTCTTGAAGCCTAAGTAGTTCATATTAGAACTTGAAATTGCTCTATGATATGAGCTAAGCTGGGTAGTAGAAATAGCCTAAAATTTGATTAAGTAATTCAAGGTAAGCTTCTACAGTTGAACCATCCTACTTTCCCCAAGTCATAAATAAATATTATGTGAGGCCTTCTTCCTCTGATGCAAACCAACAGGGAGCAAGGCAGACGTTTTCTCTGTCCAGCTTACAACTCACAGACAAGTACATAGAGGAGCCTACACACTGATGAATGTGCTCTACAGGCTCAATAGTCCAAACAACACAGCAATCAGATTTCTGATATTTAGTCTCTACCAGAGCTACAGGAAAAGGTAAACTTTATCTATTATGATTGAACACTTCTGTCCTATTGGTTATATAATTTGGATGTAGTCACTAGTGAATTGTTTGTTTGAAAAGGAATATAAAGCAGCAGAAAAGAAAGAATCAGATGTAATGTGTAAAGACCACCAGCAGTCTTTAGCCAAATGTACTAACATTGCAATCTGCAGGATGAGTAGGAAAAAAACATATTTATATTTACACACACATGCATAAACATAAGTTTTACTATGGTATTTTGAATAAAATACAATCTGAGTTTACAGAAATCCAGCTAGTATTAAGGGAAACATTCTTTAGATTTGTAGGTGGGGGAGGGTTGTTGTGCAAGACAGTCCCCAATAGGAAGGTGCAATGCATAACTGAAACACAGGTCCTCTTTAAATAACACATCTGATGTTACTTCTAATGTAAAACAACAATCAACAAATTGATAGTCCTTGTGTTTTTCAGAGATGCTCATGCAAAGTAGGGAAAGTAAATCCCATCCTTGAGATCATTTTATGGAAAAAGAACCAAAGTCTCAATGATTGAATAATACTCCTCAAATTACACAGGTTGCAAATGTGAGTAAAAACTTATTTTGGTCTTTCTTCTGACCCCAAAGATTAAGTAAGCTCTTTCCATTAGGCCATGACTACATTTTTGTTGTTGGGTTAGTTTTGAAATATTCATACACTTCCTTGTGAGGAAAAATTCCTATATGTACATAAACAGGAAAACAAAATTAAGACAACATGGAATTTTAGAGTTGTGTAAACCTTAAGAAACCATATAGTCTAAATTCCTGCCCAGACCCCTTCGGATAGACAGTTGATCACTGTTAGTAGTTTTAATAAATGCTGTTGAATTCTTCTGTGTTTTTCTGAACTGAGCAAACTGTGCCAGTTCAAGACATAGCAAAAATAAGATGTTTTCAAACTTTTCTCCAAAAGGGATGAATGTAACGTATATGCTGGCTATCTTTTTACTCTCTATTAGCTCTTTTTCTAAAAATAAAGTCAACATATATAAATTAGATTTCTGAAATAGTCTGCTTCGGAATTTTTTAGCAATATCATGTATTTATTTTTCTCTATAGGCAATCAGCCTTGCAGCAAATATAGATAGCTTATTGCTTTTGGTTTTCTACCCCCTACCCACAGTAGGTCAACTTCAGGAAACAGCCTTATAATTCATTACAGAGTAACTGAACATCAGAGTAATCTAATATACAGAGTAACTGTGAGATTATTTTTAGGCTTTAGTTCTCTTTAGAGTCCAAATTCAGGATATTTTGAGCTATAAAAAATGTGCCTTCTTTGTCTGATTATCATTCACTAGAAAACTGAACAGTAAAGATAAAGGTCTAAACTTACCAATTCCCTTCATGTTACCTGAATATTTTCTGAGCATTTGGTATTATCTATACAATTAGTCTCACATTACCTACTTTATTATTGCAACTTATAAAATAAACTGCTTCCCTTGAATAAGACAAGTTCCAATTACAAACCAAGTCGGTACAGCTATTTTGCAGATTTCAATGTTGTAGTAGCGCATTAAACTCCTCTAAAATTAGAGAATCTCAGTTGATGCCTTCCGGTCTTAATGGAGCAACACTTCAAGAGCAGTGTGATGCTCTGTTTCCTCCCACAATATATTCTGCATAATCTCATTTTAATAGTGAAATAGAGTTTTTTCTTGGAAAAAAATCTAGTTTTCTCTTTAATTTGCCACTTGGTGTTGTCATATTATTTATCAGCTAAATATGCACACACGATGCATAAACTCTCTTGGGAATCAGTTTAAAATGTCCAGTGGGCAGGACAAATCAGCTTTTATAAATATCTGAAGAAAATTCTGTAAGTTAATTGTTCATAAGGTGGCATAACTAAATCTACTTTAAATTCAATTTATTCAAAAACAGGTTATTTATTAAAAATATAAAACACCTTAAATTAAAATTACTGGTCTAAAATAATTGTCTAAAATTGGACAAATAATATAATATATAATGTTATGTATACTGTAACATAAATTATAATTTAACTGGATTAGCAATTATAAGCTAATTGAATAATACAGTGTAGGCAGAGAGATATGTAAAATAAAGTGTTGTTGTTTAGCTTAATTACCTTCTCAGATGTTGTTATACCCACAGTGGATCCTCACATGACAACATGAAGTGTGTATTCTTAATATTAAATTGGCTATTTCCATGCATGATTTGATGCTGATAAAGTTAATTAAAGCAATAAAATTAAGATATTAATAGTGTATTTTCAGTTGCACAGAGATTTATATCTAAATGCTGACATTGACACTGAATCAATAATCAACGCTTACCAGGCTTAGTGGTAAAAACGGGAGGAAGAGTCGTATTAATTTGCAAAAACGTCTACTACTATGTAGATCCATTCTGCTCTGCATCAGAATGTGCAATTCCTGGGCAAGTTATACTGCCAACATATGTATCAGAAATAAATTTTGATTCATTTTGTGACATTTTCAATCATGTCTGGCATTTACTTTAAAGGACCACTTAACCATAACTGTTTCTAATTTAGGGGCTCTGATTATCATTTAAATTGATTTGTTATTCACTTGTTGAAAAACACAACCAATATTATGTGGTTTAAATTTTTCATATACTAACTTATCTTGACAATATGTTTCCTTAAAATAAATTATTAAGTATATCCTAAATTCTCCAGATCCTAAGACATGGAAATACATTTTTTCAAATATTAATGGAATTTTTTTCAGATAAGTTATAAATTAAGTTAGACTATTGTAAGAACAATCTTTAAATGTCACTCAGAATTGGGATGAACATTTATGGTAGATTTTATACTTCTCTGTCACATAGTCACTATAACTAAGTCAGTTAGCATCACTCTGAGAGACACCTGCTTAACTAGACCTTGCTGTGGACCCACAGCAGTCATCTCAAGAATGTACTTGGTTCAGGTGGGATAACCTCAGGTGGCCAAGACAGATAGAAAAGAAGTTTGTTCATAATTAACTGAACAAGTTACTTACTATACACTAGCAATCATACTGTGCATTGTATACAACCATGAGATTGATTACAAGCTCCTAGCTCAGGTGTAGGGTCACCAGCCTACGTCTGGACAAGGCTGTGTACCAGCCTGTTTCACCCTCCTGTTTCCAAGGCTGGCTGCTGGGAGCAGCAGAGTTCTCAGAATGTCTGGGGTAACTGTTACTCATCAAGAATCACCCACCGACATTCCCGCAGTGAGGCCTCATGGAGGAAGTCCAGGAGCTCACCTCGATATTTGTCATAGGATAATATTGCCAGTTTCTCTGCTGTTAATTTTGTACTTACTTCAAATTCTTTCCTTTAGAAGAGTAAACCTTGTATAATTTGCTAAAGTTAAATCCATGTCTGATTCTAAACATTATCACTTCCAATTTATCCAGATTTTCAATATGGTTTTGACAAGAAAATAAGTAATACCCCAGAAATTAAACTCACTCTTTTTATCATTTAATTGTTTATAACTATGAAAAACAGTTTTGAATTAAATATTTCCTTTTTCATGTCGGTGTTTCTAGCAAAATAAACATTATTTAATTAGTGTGAAATTAAAATCACAAGCAACCCTTAAACCACAGAAGCTTAACCATAAATATTAGCACAACATAAATTTGCCAGTAGGAAATGGGCAATAATTGAAATTTATAAGATCTGTTTGATTTTCTTTATTTTCCCGGGTATTTAAACAGAGCCATTCTTAGATAAAAGCATATGAGAGATATCATTTATACCCCCAATCCTCCATTTGGAAATAAACATTTTATGTAGAGATGTTTCTTTCTACAGTGGACTCTAAATAAACTTACATTACAAATATTCCCATTAGACCTTTTCCTGACCTTTCCATTGATTTCAGTTTGATTGAGATTGACACCTTTCCTGAATATTGTACTGGTTTCTGTTTTCTGCTAGTGTGTTCAATAAACCAGTGTTTTTATATTCTGTGGAAGCTAACAGTTTACTTATTATCTCATTTCAGGTAATTATTTACATATCAAGTCAGGATATTACTAGTGTTTTAAAATAGTGGTTTTCATTTTTTCTTTCACTTACAAAATACCACTTTAATTATCCCCTGTATGTCTCATGTTTTGAAAGATTGTGGTTATCACTTTGTATTTTTGTGGAAAAAAGTGATCAAAGTGGACACTGTGATGACCAGACATGAGATTCAGAGAAGTGTGTCTGCTCCATCAATCACATTCCAGAAGTTTCTGTGATGTCACTAACAGTTAATCTGAGATTCCGATTGGCGTGAAATTAGGATTGCTATACTTTCAACCAAATGTGAAGAAGCAAATTAAGGTTTTCATGAGGATTTCTAAGATAATCTTTTAGGCTTCATTGCTATCCATGTGGACTTCTGGAAGGAAGGGAACTGAAGCAGAGAATCAGTGTCTTAATCCAAAGGATTGATTTCAAGGTTTAGAATTTTCTACCAGAAGAGGAAATGATTTTAGGTAAATCTCATCAGCTCTATGCTTAAAAGATATGCTCTTAGGCATTCATTCTGAAACAATTCAAAAAAGATTCAGATGGCCTTTTTCTGTAAGAATTCTGAAATTCTATGTTTTAATTGTTACTAAAATATATGCAGCACAAACTGTTAGTCATATAGTAAAATACTGAAATATGTAAGAGTTGTGTATATACTTTATAATTAAATATTATTTGGTATTAAAGGAATGATCTCTCTACCCTTAGTACAACTTTATTATGTTTCTTCATTTGAAAAAAACACAAAGAGTTGTATTAAATATTATATTTCTAATTCCAGCTGATAGTTTATGCTCTTGAACTCATTAAATCTAAAATTTTATTTTCTATTGGTTCATCATCCTCTTGAGAACCTGATTAAATATTTGAGTGTTAATACCATATAAACATAATATAAGGGATTATTTAGTTAATGAAGCCATTTGATACTTAGATAAAGGTCCAAACAAGAAGAAATGTTTTATTCAGAGTCATTCGTTTTATTAATAATGGAATATGATACCCTTTTTATTGGGAGCAGCAATGCATTAATGTTCAATTTCAGTCATTTATGTATGTTTTGAATATTCTACACAGGTATGGACACTTAATACTGGTAATGGCTCACTCATCTATTTTCCTATCACTCAAATATCGTTAGCTTCTTCATAGTTACTCTCTGGCCATGAACTTATTTCAGACTCTATGGTCCATTCCTTCTGTGGGCCTCCCAAATCAATCCGTGGCCCTTTGTCTATGTTAAAATGGCCATACCAATACCCTTCTCTTAGTCACCCACAGTGTCTGCCGTGGCAGTTCCTTCCCTAGACTGCAAACATGGCAGCAAGCATTTACACAGCTTTACTGATCCAGTGGACCACACAGTCATTTTGTCCAATTTCAGCTCAGACCTCACCACTGTACCCAAATCCTCTTTTTTGTCATCAGTGCCCTTGATGTGCCCACCATGTTCATAGTTTTATTATAAGCTGTTAACTTAGAATTCCTGAGTCTATACTTTCTATTCTTGATATGATGTTCTACTGGAATCTGCTATATAACAATCTCAGAACAAACTTTTCATCATCAGGCCAGATTTAGTTTTCTGCTGCCTTTTTCTGATCCCTGTGTGACAATACCATCTTTTGGTTCACCCAAGATCAAAACCTTCTTCCTCCTTTGCCCCTACCCCTACGGACATAAAGTCTCTCCGTGGGATGGGGAGTCCTCCTATCACACTTTTTGGTTGTGATTTTTGACAAATTAATGGATTCTCTGGTTCTCAAATTTCTCATTTGTTGAATGAAAAGAGCAAGAGGAAGCAACTACCACTCAATTTAACTGTAAGGATTAAATACAATAATGTGAAAATAGTGTTCTTCCCATAGACTTACTATCCAAAGTTTCTCCACTATGTTTGCCCTTTTCTGCAGCTAAGCAGCTTCATTGCTTTTACTTCTCTGTTAGCAACCATGCTTGTTTTCCACCGTTATTCATTCAGATGCCTTCCACATGGAATGGCTTCTATTCTCTGCCTGTTAAAATCATTATTGAAGGCATTGTCAGTCTCCTCCTTCAGAAGATGTTCCTGATCCTGCAATGAGATCTAACCTGTACATGAGAGCTAACCTGTACATTACCCACTTGAAAGCAAAACATTATCTCTATATCCTTGGAACCTGTTAGCATCGTTTTCCACAGGAAGCATGTCCTTAATTAATAACTGAAGGAACTGAGGATATTTATTACCTGCTTGCCAGAATTATATTTCTATTTGCCCACCTGACTTCTTAGGTGGGATAGCCTACTTTTGCCTCATATTCCACTCAGTAAAACTAAATTTTCATTTATTCCTACTTAATTGATTCTATTTCCCTGCTTACCTATATCCTTCAATATTCTATGAATATTTCTTTGTCTTCCAGGGTTAAACACTCAGTTATTAAAAATAAAATTATAATCAAATAATAAGAGAAAACTGAGAGCTGCCTCAGATCCTTATTACAAGAAATTCAGAAGTTTTATTTATAAGACAGACTTATACATGGAGAGCTGTCATCTGACAGCTAGTGGGGTTGTGGAGGTCAGGGGCTGAAGGGAAGGAGCAAGTAGGAAAAAAGGACTCATGGACAAGGACAGCAGTGTGGTGATTGGTGGGGGAAGGAGGTATAAAGGGGCTAAATGGTAATGGAAAAAAATTTCATATCTTGGTCACATTCTTGACTCTTAAATGAGTACACCAACTTCATAATAATTATCAGTTTACATGTTTAGCCATTCCTGATGTTCTACTAAAAATAGTTTTAAAATTAATGTTCTGATATTCAATATACAAACTTTTATATTAAAATGTCAGTGATTGTGATGCCTGTGTTATAAATTATCTGGCAAAAATAACCAACTACAATGTATAGTAACATTGACTTTAAATTTAATAGAAAAATCTTAGGCAGGAATCTTCTATCTAGGTTTTCTTTAATTTAGTCTTTCACAGTCTTAGCTTTTTCTAGCACTTCAGAAAAAAAAATCAGACTCCATGACCTCCCAAACCATCATTCTCTGCCCATTTGTCTACATTAAACACCACAATAACAGCTAATATTTATGTACTGATCAATTACTATATGCCAAACTCTACACTAATTATAGCACATTAGCTGTCTCATTTAATCTTCACAATCACTCTGTAGGAAAGTCATGTCATTGTTTCCACTTTATAGATGAGGATACTGAGAATTAGTAACATTTAAGTCATTCAACCCAAGTCACACAGTAGTGAGTTTTAGAGATGGTACCTAAAGCCTGGTCTTTCTGCCTCCAAATCCTGTGTTAATAACCACCCTGTTATACAATTTTTTCAGAAATAACAAGATTAAGATTCAAACTACTTTTCTGTCACTCACCTGGCATACTGAGTTGGTTGCTTTATCTACTCTTGACCTCCAAACTACAAGCTCTCCTGAGGCTGCACAACCAGTGACCTCCCTCCACTGTCGCCTGTGTGGTCCCGTTTCATACCTCTGTGCACCACTGTCAACTCAGCTGGTGGGATTTCTCCTCTATCCAACCTTAAAGTATTCATTTATACCATAAATATATGTTTAGATAACATAGGTTTTATTTTTACTGCATGTAGGAGAAAAACATATGACAAACATGCATTTGGATATTTCAGAGGTTTCATAGCCTCCCTCCCTCTCCTTAATGTGCTATATTTATATAAACAGAAATTCTCATTAATTAATTTTCCAAAATGTCTCCCAGAGTATTCCTTGCTTTTCATTCTATTATTTATTTTTATTTTTTTATTGTTGTTCATATACAATTGTCTCCATCTTCACCCCACCACACTCCCCACCCCACCCTTCCCCTCCTCCCACCATCGAAACCACCCCCTTTGGCTTTGTCCATGTGCCTTCATACATGTTCCTTGATGCCCCCCCTTATTATTCACTATTATCCCTCTCCCTCCTCTTCTCTGGTTACTGTCAGGTTATTCTTTACTTCAATGTCTCTGGTTGTATTTTGCGTCCTTGTTTGTTTTGCTGATTAGTTTCCACTTATACATGAGGTCATATGATATTTCCCTTTCACTGCCTGGTTTGTTTCACTTAGCACAATGCTCTCTAGATCCATCCATGCTGTTGCAAAGGGTAGGAGCCCCTTCTTTCTGCTGTGTAGTATCCCATTGTGTAAATGTACCACAGTTTTTTGATCCACTCATTTACTGATGGGCGCTTAGGTTGCTTCTAGCACTTGGCTATTGTGAATAGTAGTTCATTCTACTATTATCACTTATCTGGTCACTGCAATATCCTTCTAAGTTGTCTTCCTCATCTTTTTCCAAAACACTACTTTGGTCATAGTATACCCATGCTCATAAACTGAAGGACACACTTCAATTATTTAGCCTAGCATCCAAGGCAATTATTCCTCCTCAGTACTTAATCTTACTTCCTCCTGAGGTTCTGCTACATCTAACATTTTACTTATTCTATGGTTTACTCAAACTCACACTTATTCTAACTTTTATGTCATAGAGCTTCTCCTTGATTTTCCTGAAACATTTGAACACCATTTTTCATACCTCTCCAAAGCCTGTGCAAGCCTCTTGTCTGATAAAATGAACCCCTTTTTCAAAATTACCCTTCTTGACCCCACCTCAAAGTTTAACACAGGACTACACATACACACAGCAATAACTCTTTGACCCACTAACTCACTCACATCTTTCCACACCTGGCATGTTATAGGTATAAAAAAATTTCTAGTATCATCCCTTCACATATATACCTTAATGTGTAATATACTTGCTGCTTAACAAAAAGCTTTCAGTTTGATTTATTACATTAAAAATTAAAAATATTTTAATCCATCTATTATCTCAGATAAATGTCATGTTAAGAGTTTAAAATGAAGCAGAATTAAGGTCAATTAAAGGGAACTCATGGCTCAGGTCATTTCTATACCAAATATAAGTCCTCAGGAAAATCAATATTTTCTAAATCCATTACATTTTAAAACAAACTGAAAAGCCTGCAAATAAAATCAGTCTGAAGTCTAATCAGTCTAATTTCTATTAAACAAGTAATGTTTTGCTAATGCCAAGTATAAAATGGTCTTACCAGGTCCAACTGAGTATACAAGCACACACAAGGTTCAGAAGGAGAGACAAAGAGGTCAGCCAATCTACCACACCAGGTTCATGGAAGCAGGCTGGGATAGACTTGATGCTTTCAGGGTGTTGTTCTACAAAATTTGCATTTTATACAACATTTTTGCTCTGCTACCTAACTTATCTTCAAGATGGGGCCCTAGAGTGCTTACAAAGAACAGGTATTGGCTGTAGAGTGAATTTAGAACAACTGTAAAAGGCCACCCTCCACAGAAACTCTTTCCCTCTCAGCTATTTTTGCAGTGCCTGAAAAGCCAATTTCCAGTAGCCCAGTTAAAATGCAAATGCACATATATTGCTAGAAGGAATGACACAAAGGCAGAAGAAGTACTCAATCCTCACCCACTTCCCAGTTCTGCTTCAGGCCAGCCTGCTGAGAGAAAATCCTATGTTGCTTCAAAGTAAAAAACTTGGGTGTGCTGTTGAGGACTTTTGTGTCCTGATTCTCAAGGCAATTCTCTGCACTTGAATATTCCACATTTACTTTATTTAATATTTATATCCTTTTGAATCTTTCCCCAAAGGCCTCAAACTATTTTCTTCAAATAGATACATTTGATAATCTCATTTCTTAAAAGGTGTCTAAGTGTAGACATCTGGGGACCCCAGCATAAGGTGTAACAAATAACTTGCAGCAGAGCTGGTCTGCACGGATTTATAACAACTTCGTGACATGACATTCCTCTGATAGAACATTGTGTCCCCATCAGAGTAGAGGAGAACCAAGAACAATTATTTTCAGAGAAACCTACTCAGATCTGTCTACCTTCACCCAGCAAAAACTTCAACTATATCTCAGTAACATCACTGAAAAGTAAAATAACAATGACTTTCCACGTGGACCTTTAAAACCCATTTCTAAACAAATGTTATTATAACTCTCTTGTCTAAGTTAAGGCAGAAGAAAATCAATTGTGTATATTGAATTTTCAGTCACTGATCTACAATTTTTAAATTCTCAGTATAAGTAAATTCTACTAGACTTCATACAGCCTTTATAGTCAGTAATAATACATCCTCAAAATACATTCTGGATTTACTAAATTCTCAGTTGTACTATGATTAATTTAAGGGGCTTGGGGGTTAGAAAGGTAACTTTATCAAGTTTATTTCAGTCTCTTAACAACAGAAAAAAAGATCAAGATTTGCCCACTCTGACAGCTTTAAACATAGTATTATTATTTACCTATTTTATTTTGTGACAGTATTTAATTTTTTTTCTTCATCTCAGGGAGTTACTAAGGCAACTTCTTTCAGTGAAACAGTGAAATAGTTATGTTAATTAAGTGAGAGACTTAGAAATAGCAGGAAGGAACAGTATTTTCAATTGTGTCAAATAAGTCTCTTTATCCTATTATTTTAATCATCAAGAACATCAGAGTCTGAGAAAAACATTAGTTTCAGTGAGAATATTTGAAGAACTACTTGCTATCAAATCTCTGTTGTATCAAATACCAGGCCAGTTATCAGAACAGACTGGGGTTCTGATGCTTTGTGTATATGTCATAATTACCAACACAAACAAGTCATTCTTATATGCAGTCCTGCCAAAGCACACTTTGCCCCTTGAAAGGACCACTTTGAGTTTAGCACTTAAAAAAAAAGGATATTGCCCTGGCTGGTGTAGCTCAGTGGATTGAGCACAGGTTACAAACCAAAGGGTCGTCAGTTCAATTCCCAGTCAGGGCACATGCCTGGGTTGTGGGCCAGGTCCTCAGTAGGGGGTGTGCAAGAGTCAGCCACACATTGATGTTTTTCTCCTTCTCTTTCTCCCTCCCTTCCTCTCTATCTAAATATAAATAAATAAATCCTTTTTTTTTAAGCTTTGGTGAGGGAATCTAGAGATTCCATTCTTTTTTTTTTTTAAGTTTTTATTTATTTATTTTTAGAGAGGGAAGAGAGGGAGAAAGAGAGAGAGAGAGAAACATCAATGTGCAGTTGCTGGGGGCCGTGGCCTGTAACCCAGGCATGTGCCCTGGCTGGGAATCGAACCTACGATCCTTTGGTTCGTAGCCTGCGCTCAATCCACTGAGCTACACCAGCCGGGGCTAATAAATAAATCTTTTAAAAAAAGAAAAAGGAGTCACAGAGACATAATTTTATCTTCTGGGTACATCATAACTCCTTGTTGATAAGATACTAGTTATACTTGCTACAGTAGAACTATCCATAATCTAAAATTAACCAAAAGTATGAGATGCATATGCAGATACATAGATTTGTTCCATAATCCATCCAAATACTGTATTTAGATGGAATTTACATCTGGGCCAACAAAAAAAATTAAATAAAAAAATAAACATTTTATTTTTAAAACATGGAATAGATTGACAGGTTACCTACTCGTATTTGAAAGCACTTGACTGGATATCAGTACTCTTTCTTAATAAAACTTCAATTTTTTCTTTGAGCCATGTAATTCTGGAATCTATTTGAAAGCCCTGTTCATTATTTTCCATTTATATTAATTACTAGATTATCTGTTCTAAATGAAAGGGACAGAGAAAAAAGATAAAGAATGAACTACCTCTATAAATTTGTATCGCTAATGTGAGACCATAAACAATTAGTTTAAAAATCATTTATATAGTGCTGCAGTTGGCAGTAAGTCTGTTGTAACAGGCCTTTTGTGATTTCAGGACACTTGGCTAGATCTTGAGAACACCATGCAAAGTGAAGCAAGTCATACAGAAATAATCCAGAACCATATGATTCCACTTATATGTAAAATATGAAACTGAAAACTACAAATGAACAACCAAGAAAAACAAAAAAATTTCTAGACACAGACAACAATATGGTGGTTACCACAGGGAAGGGCTGAGAAGATAGTGAAGGGTAAAGGGTGTAAAATGCAGGGTGATAGACTCTGGCTGGTTTAGCTCAGTGGACTGAGCACAGGCCTGTGAACCAAAGAGTCACTGGTTTGATTCCCTGTGAGGGCACATGCCTGAGTTGTGGGCCAGGTCCCCTACAGGGAGTGTGTGGAAGTGTACAACCACACATTAATGTTTCTTTCCTTCTTTTTCTCTTTCCCTTCCCTTTTCTCTAAAAATAAATAAATAAAATCTTTAGAAAATACTTGGTGATAGAAAATGATGATTTGACCTTGGGTGGGTGGGTACACAGTGCAATATACAGATGATGCATCATAAAATTGTACCCTTGAAACCTAATGTCAACGCGATAAATTTAAATTAAAAAAATAAATGTTATTATGCCATTTTGCTATTCAGATTTGCTTTAAAAATATAGTTTGCAAACCCAAACGTATTAGTTATTTAATGCTGTGAGACAAATTAGCCAGAAGTTTTATGGCTTAAAACAATATCATCTCACAGTTTCTCAAATTTGGGTGCTGCTTAGCAGGACCCCGTGGCTCATGCTGTCTGACAACACTGCAGTCAATGTGTAGGCCAGGGCTGCAGTCATCTTAAGGCTCAGATAAGCAGCCTGCTTCCAAACTCAGCTATGTGGTTGTTGGCAGGACTCAGTTCCTTCACTGTTGTTGAAATGAGATGCTCATTTCTCTGGGGCCCTTGGTCAGAGGCTGGCCTCAGTTCCTTGCCTCATGGACCTCTCCATAGGGAAACTCACAGTATGGCAGCAGAGTTCCTCAGAGCAAGTAAGTGAGAAAAGTCAGAGAGAGAGAGAAAGCAAGGGCAAGACAGCAGCCACACTGTTTTATAACTTAACCACATTAGACATAGTCTATTGACTAGAACCAAGTCAGTAGGGACCTTGCTCCCCAGAGGGGAGGGGATTACACAAGGAAGTATAAATACCAGGGAGTAGGATCATTGAGAGCCATTTTAGAAGTAGCCTACCACACTACACAAGGGGATTTGAACTGGTATCTTAAAATGTTTAAATCATGCTTGAATTACTCTCCTACACCAAGAAAATCTCTTTCAGAAATTAAGTTTGGTAATGTATTTTAAGAATATTTTTCAAATATATTTCAGAAATGATTAAATAATTAATGCATAATGCATAAATAATTTATCATAAAAATATTTTTTTTGTTTCAGGGCTATATATGGACTTTATAAAATAATTAGATACCTCATTAAATATGCAGAAGTTTTTAGAAAATATTTTTAAATGTTTTATTACATATGAACTAAGATTTCTATAGTACTTACAATGTGCCCACTATTGTTTTAAGTAATATATACGAGTATATGTACATGAGTATATCCTCATAACAATCATACAGATAGGTATTATAATTAAAGTTGTTCAAAGCCTAGAGAAGTTGAGTAATATGTCGAAGATCATATAGCTAGTAAGTGCTGGAATCAAAGTTGAAACTCAAACTATAATTCTGGCTCCAGAATTCATGTTCTAATTACTGTACTCTATGTTACTGTACTGTATGTTCATACAAGTAAGGTGTTGAGTTAATAAGCAGAATTATTTTCCTTTTCTTCTTTCTACTTTTCCATCTCTCAAGTTCCTTTTCATTAACTACTTCACCCAAATATATTTTGCATCTACTAAATTCCAGCACTGTGTTAGGAATGAAATCTTGCCTTTATGCAGCTTCCAAAATGTATTCCTCAGGATATTGCCTTGTTTATTTCTTTTTTATCTTTTAAAATGTATTCAGTTATTGGTACTTCAACAGCTGCTGTTTCTTTTACTCTCTTTTTATCATTAAAATTTTTCAATCTATAAAGAAGTTGAAAGACTAATAAATACCTATAAATCATTTTCCTAAATTCACCACTGTCAGAATTTTACTACATTCTCTGTCTCTCTTAATTATCATCTCTCTCTTTCTCTCTCTCATTATTGCTTTTGCTAAGCAACTGTAACAATTTTAGTGCTTCATAGAAAATATGAGAACCTCACAAGAGCATTTCATTTATTCTCCCTCCTTTGTGCTACTGTTGTCATATATTTTTATACCTACATGTGGAATAAACCTTAGAGTACATTATTATTGAAAAAGAGAAATTTTTAAGGAAATGAGAATATAAAAAGCATTTATCTCTTCTTTTTACTTCAAAATTTATTATTTCCAGCATCCTCCATCTCTTCCTCTAGATCAGAGTTACCACTGGTATGTCTCACAGCATCAAGAACTTTCTTTTTCCCCTGACTGGTGTGTCTCAGTGGGTCAGGTGTTGGCCCATGGCAGGAAAGGTCATCAGTTCAGTTCCCAGTTAGGATAGGCCTGGGTTGCTGGTTCCGTCCCAGGTCAGGGCATGTGAGAGAAGCAATTGATCAGTGTTTATTTCCTTCTTTTCCCCCTCCCTTCTGCTCTCTCTAAAAATAAATAAAGTCTTCCTTTAAAAAAAAGCACTTGTTTTTTTGAAAAGTATTTTTTGTAGTACAGGTCTGCCAGTGATGGATTCTGTCAGTTGTCTTTTATCTGAATATGAATTTATTTATCTCTTAATTTTGAAAGTTATTTTCACTGAAGTAAAAAGTCTTGGGTCCAGTTTTTCCTTCTTTTCAACACTTTTAAGATGGTGTTCTGTCTTCACCAATACTCCATTAATTCTGGTGGGACATCAGCCATCATCCATGTTATCCCTGTAATGATATTTTACCTTCTCTGGCTGCTTTCAGGGTTTTCTCTTTAATTTGGGGTTTTAGCAGTTTGACTAGGATGTCTGCATGTGGTTCTCTTTCTATTTATCCTGCTTGATATTCACTAAACTTCTTGAATCCATAATTTGATATTTTAAAACAAATTTGGTAAATTTCCAACTATTATCTCTTCAAAAATTTTCTGCACCATTCTTTTTATTTGCTTTTTTGGGGATGCATTTAAATGCAACTTAGATTCCTTGACATTGTCAGGTTATTCAGACTGCTCATTGTTTTCAAGCTTGTTTTCCTTGCTCTTTGGGTTGAGTAACCACTGCTGGTCTGTAGTCAAGCCTACCACCTTTTCCTTCTGCGATCTCCAGTCCCCTTGTAAGCCAATTGTTGATTTGTAAAATTGCAGGTATCGTAATTTTTAATTTTAAGATTTTCCTTGGCTCTTTTTCATAGTTTCTGCTGCTTTGATGACATTTCTCCATTGCTTTATTCATTGTGAACTCCCCTTCTTTTAAATCCTTCAATGCACACAATAAAGTTCTTTTCTATTAGTTACAAAATGTAAGTCACCCGAAGTCTGTTTGAATTAACTGCCATTTTGTTGATTATGAGTCATATTTTCCTGTTTATTCACATATCTAACATATTTTAAAATTGTTGTCCTAAGTAGTAGGGATGGTATCTTGCTGGAAGGTTAAATGATATTGTCAACATAGATGACTATAAACTTTACTCTTTACAAATCACAACATATCCTGGAACCTATTTTATATCTTTAGATTGAGGTATTTCTCATTGTTTTTCATAGCTGCATAATACTCCAATTTGTGAATGAATGCTTTATGTGTTTCCTAGGAAACCATCCATATCATCTCAGTTTTCTATTTTATTTTCAGAGAGTTAGAAAAAGTAACCTCATGATTTTTAGTCTCTTCTATCTAAATATATAGTAACATATATCTTACTTCTTTTTATTTTTCTCCCCTTATTTCTTGATCAAGATAGATAACTGTTTGTCTAATATTAATGTTTCAAAATTCCAATCTTTTTTTTAAAGACTTTATTTATTTATTTTTAGAGAGGGAAGGGAGGGAGGGAGAGAGAGACAGAGAGAGACAGAGAGAGAGAGAGAGAGAGAGAGAGAAACATCAATGTGTGGTTGCTGGGGGTTATGGCCTGCAACCCAGGAATGTACCCTGGCTGGGAATCGAACCTGGGACACTTTGGTTCCCAGGCCGCGCTCAATCCACTGAGCTATGCCAGCCAGGGCTAAAATTCCAGTCTTTTAACTTGCATATTAATTGTACTGATTTCCCTTTTTCTACTTAACTTCAATCTCTTTCTTCATTATTTACTTTTTGTGGTATTTGTATACTCACATGCATATTTACCTTTGTTAGTTGATATATTCATTTATATCATTTTTCATAATATTGATATAAATATGTAAGGTTATAGATTTTCCTCTGATCACTGCTTTATTTGTATTACATAAGTTTAACTATATTGTACTTTTGTATTAATTTTTGAAACTCTGGAATTGGGCATTTTAATTGTCTTTTTAATTAATATCTAGTTTTGTTGTATTTTAATAAAAAAAATGTTGGTACTACTGAAACTTTGTAAAACAAAAGATTTTCTTTTCCACCTCGTGAATGATAAATTTTTATGAATGTTCCAACTGCACCTGAGAAGAATATATATACTTTATTATCATAAGATAAATTTCAATGTATATTTATAATATCTACCTTATTTATTAAGTTATATAGTTCTGTACCTATTTCGCTTTGTCCTATCTTACAGAAACATTGATATATTAAAGTCTGCTTTCACTTTGCCATGCCATTTTATATCTGCAACATTTTAAATTAAAATGAAAGATATATGCCTTTCAGAAGAGTTTGCATGCTTATATGTTAAGAAATTTCATGATTTATCCACCTTACTTATCTCGTAGCTCATCTTGAGACATCTCTCTGAAATTCACACTCAAACATCAGATTCGTTTTCCATGCTTTTTAGACCATATAACTGGTATATTTTTCACTCTCGCTCCTTGAATAGACTTTGCCCAGCCAGGTTCAATTCATCTGCCTAAGCTACTGCTTCTTCTTGTTCCACTTCCTCCCTGACTGAAGTCATCCCAATCCACTTAGGAAGCTAACGAGTGCCTCCTCTCCAGGTTGCCACAAGCATCGCACATTGTTTTATTTAAGCACTTATCATGCTGGACTGTAATGATTTTTCCCCTTAGTTCTTCTACTGCCTCCTATATTTGGCAGTACTTTCTGTAAAGGCAAGATTTCCTTTACTTTTACATCTTAAGTCTTATACAGTGGCTGGCACATAGAAGAGCCTCAATAAATACTTGGTAGATGGTGAGCTAATAAACTCTAATGACTCCGATTGCTTTCTGAAATCGATACCCTTAAATTATCTCACTTCCCTCCCCACAATCACCCTGGTTTCTTATACATAACAAAAAGTACCCTTTTGATTACTATTGTATGTACTATACGTATATTTATAAATTTCCATTATATATACACCATGTTGAATAGCAATTATTTTCCTGTATATCTGGCTCTCTGCTAGATAGGAGGCACTTCTCTCAGAGGAAACATTCTACAGCCTGTTATAGAGCAATTGCTTAGGAGCTTTGTTGGATGAGTGAATGAATGAATGAATGAGAGGTACCATTGCCAAGTCAAAGGTTTGTTGCTATAATCAGTATCTAATATAACGTCACACTTAGGAGACAACCTACTAAATGCAATATTTAGTATACATCATTATCATACTTAAATCAACATTGAATTAGTAGAGTGTTTTGAGTATGTATACTTTAAAGGAAATGTAGTGTCTTAAATTGTAAAAAATAACATTAATAAGGAATTATGTTTTTATCATCACAAAGGCAGTGATGTCAATGATACTTATATTTTGGAGAAAAAATTTAGATAGAAAAATAATTTTCTTTTCGAAACAATAAGATTATTTGAATAAGTAACACATATAACAGGAGATCAATATAGTTTCAAAGGACAATGACATAACATTCTAGTTCATATAATTATTGTTTTACTTTCAAGAAATACTTAAGCCACTGAATAATACTTCCTTTTTTGTTGATATTTAGTCAGAATATTTGGAAAGCAAAAATTTAAGAAATGTTAAGATTGCTATCTGTGAACCACTCTAACTTCCCTTGGCCCAGGGAGGTCCTTTAATGGGTGTTGTTAGGGAAAAAAGTCAATTTCTACATAAAATAGAGTGCCACCTATGAAAATAGAACTATAGGAATTTTTTTCTGTTTTAGAGGATAGGCCTTGAAATCCTAACATGTTATAATCACAAAGCAAAACTTTTGAATAAAATTGCCAGTAATTTTCCATTGTCCCTTAATCCCAAATTTTTAAAACCTTCTAAAAAGTCATTTTAACTTTTCTAAAAAATTTAATTATTCAATTTAGATCAATGGGTCTGAATTAAGTTGAAACTTGTAACAGTAGTCTTAATTTTATAACATATTTTATTATTCTTTATTTCTCTTTATAAAAAACTTTATACCACCCCCTGGCCTCCCAAATACTCCTAGAGAAATACATTGAACTAGTCCTGTGGAATATCTAGGCTTCCAGTGACTTCCAACTAAAACTCAGGGAGTTGACAAGTCAACAGATGGTTTGGGGCTTGTTTAAAGAAAAAATTATTTCACTCCATATGTAAGCTTGTGAGATGTGCAATCAACTGCTGCACTTTTGCACATAATTTCTAGAATTCTATTTTAGGAAAATGCATCTGAAGAATATTTAATGAAGAACTGGCACCTTTTGAGTTTCATCCCTTTCTGGGGTGGCCCAGACTTCATCTGCTTACCTTACTGGTCCTCACTACACAAACTAGCTGGAAGCTGCTGCCATTTTGATGTTATTTTTATCTCAAATCCTTTAGTCAATTTTGTGATAGGTGTTTTAATTAGCTATATGTGCAACATGGACAATTAAAGCTAAAGACAATTCTGCACATCTTTTTAAGATTCAAACTAATCATTTATGCAAAAATTCTTATGAAAGTATTATTTCATGTGGGTTAACAATACTTCTTACAGCGGCAACCAGGAAGGCTGATAGGCTTTATCCCTCTAGTTCTGCTGTTCCCTTTGGCTGGCCCATCCACAAAGCATTTACCAATTCCACTGGCTTTCCTCTGAGTGTAATGACTTTCCTTGTACTCTGTTAAAAATATATCCCCACAAATCAAGGAGAAGCAGATTCAGACTAAGTGGCTGAGAAGATTTACATTCTATTGCTAACCCAGTTATTACTCTGCTGAAAACCCCATAGCATCAATATAATGAATCCCTCAACTTCTGCAGCGAGCGCAATTTTTCTTCCCAACCTCATTGGCTCCCAACTTTCTGCTTGACCTTTTACAATCTGTGTGCAGCAGAACTTCATTACAACCTTTTAATGATGCACAAATGGCACACAACACCAAGGTCATGGAAGATCCCAAGTGAAAACTTTTGAAACACCACTGGAATAGATATTGAGGCCTGATTTAAGAGGCAGAATAACCTTATGGAGAAATCATACCTCAGGATTCAGTATGTTTCCCAAAGGTTGATAATACCAAATATTGATAATATGGTAAGTTGAATACACTTAACAACCCCTCCCCTTTTTTAAGAGGAAAAGAATCTGATTCCTCAAGCTAAGAGGGACTGAAGGATCTAAATGGCCCTTTTGGTGTCCTAGCTCAGTGCTGGAAGGATAATAGCTTTAGAATTTCAACCCAGACAGATATTGTTACATAATTCACAACATTTATGTAAGCTCAAGAAGCCAACACTCTTAGATATTTCTCTTATCAGCTTGAGCCAGCTAAAAGCACCTCCAAATCCCATTGTAAAGTAAGTTAAGAATGAGAAAAGCACATAATTACAGCATGGCTCTTCACATGATTGATAGACTGAAAGGGGAGGAATCATGACGGCGTAAGAGTAAGCAAGTTGAATTGCAGGACAAGAGTAAGCAAGTTGAATTGAAAAGTGGCGAGAAAGAGAAAGGGAGATAGATGTTGATTCTAGTCAGCAATCTTCTCCAAGAAAAATGAATATTTGCTTGGAGAGGAGAGAGTAAAGGGGGAGATCTTCAAGGAAAAGTTTTGTCCCAGTTGCTTTAAATCTTATTGTTTAAGTAGAATAGAAGAGAATGCATGTCTAGTTCTTTTCACAGATTTAAATTAGTTCCAGGGTTGGTTTCCTTCTTCTCTTTTCCTGTCCTACCTCTGCTTCCTCTTTATCTATTTTTCACAACCAAAAAGGTACAAATTAGGCTTGGACAAGGCTGTGTGATCTGCTCACCTATGAGTTGCGGCAACCTGTTTAGGTTTATTTGAAATAGGGGAAATCTTCTAAGTAATGTACTGTTTCACCAGCCATTTTCATCCTCAACTCACATTTTTATTACAGAACACATGCTGCATACCACGTGAAAACACAAACAAAATATATCAAAATCTTTGAATCGAAGACCTCCAGTCCAACCATTGTGGTTCCATGATGACCACCCTCAATGTTTTAGAAAAGATAAGTAATTTTTATGGATTGCCCCATTCCAGTCCACACATTCACCAGCAGTGTTAAGGAGAACAAAAGTCAGAATTCAGGAGCCACAGACATTAGTTCTGAATCCACGAGGGTATTGAGCCTTTAGGTGCAGTGTATATGATGGAATTAAAATGTGTTCTATTGTCCTAACACAACCAGGTTCCAATGTCCAGCTCAGACACTTGCTAGCCATGCCAGTTCAGCAAAATTACTTGCCTTTTCTGTGCTTCAGGCTTTTGCCTGTCAGCTTGTAGTAGCATCTAACTTACAGAGTTATTTTTTTAATTATAAATAATAATACACATAGAGCTTCTTGCACAGAGTTTGCATGAAAGGATTCTCATTAAATGGTGATGGAGGTCATCATAAGGCACACAACTTGATTCTGATATTACAAGAAGTCATGGATATTCATTTTCACCAATAAGAGTCTCAATAACTGTAAAAAAATGGCTATTAGTTTTAAAAGCAGGTATGGTTTTCCCAAGATTTTTGCAGAAACAGCCATTTGATTTAGTTTAGCACACTGTTTGACAGAGAGTAAAACTGGGAATAGAGGCTGATGCATTTATATGATGCCCACAAATTTGGTTACTTATGTCGCCTCCCCCATCTCTTCATTGAGGGTAGGTCCACTCTTAAGCAATTCCATCTCATTAGCACTGAAAATACTGTCACATGTAACTCTAACACACTATCTTTCCCATGCAAACGTGCCTTTGGGCCATGATAACCTATGGCATTACATCATAGTCTAAATCAATGCTGAGAACAAGTGATCTCTTTACTATATATATATATATATATATATATATATATATATATATATATATATAACTAGCTAGGCTAGCCCAGGAAGAAATACTAAATTGCACCATTTGCCCTGTCAGGCTTTCTGCTCTAAGCTCTGGGGCCCAAGCAGTATGAAGACTGGAAGCTCTGGCAGAGGCACAGATGGAGAATAACTAAAGGGCCCAGTTAGCATCGGGCACATTGTGGAAGCGCAGAAAAGTATTAAACAGCAACGCAAAACTGTTCACATTCTGTGAACATACAGCTGTTATACACATTAGTGAATACATTTGTAGATCAGATTACTCACATTTCATCCTCAAGCCTACAGGGTTGAATGTGAAAAACCTGGCATTTGCTTTAAGAGTTCTCAATACCTTGCCCAAGGAAATGCCTAACCTTTGACAATATAAATTATCTGCAGTCATGGATATAGCTGCAAAATTATATTCTGCATAGAAATTTGCTGCTTCAAAATGGTAGAAAATGGTTTAGATTACTGTAAGAAATAAAATATTTTCACAATAATCATATAAAGCTCATGTCTATTTCTAAACCACTGTTCCATGTTCTGGCAGAGGTAAGTCAGGAGAAATTTAAAATAAGAGATTTATTGATATTTCACTACTATTTAAAATACATATGCAAGTGATTTATGATGCAAATTCCTCCAGTAGTTTTTGACTCATTTTCATATATTACTTATGAATTCTTAAGTAAGAATATATGAGTATCTACTGATTGTGTTTTAGGCAATTTGATTAGCCCTGGGAAATGACAAGAAAGAAGTAAGACGAAATACAGAAATCTCTCTATGTAGTGCTGCAACATGGCACTCCAAGTGCTTTTCCAAAATCTGTAAAAGTGAGATTCATCTGCAATGGGATGGGAGCTGTGTCCAATTCATGTGCTTTTAACTAATTTAACCGAAACAGGTACTCTCCAGGAAAATGCTTTACTTTGCCATAAAATTTCATTACAGAATGTGTCAAAAATGATACAAGCACATGGAGTTAGAGTTAAGTTTTCATAATTCTAAAAAGTCAACTGTGAAAATAAAAACTGCCTCTCCGGCTGATTTCCCATGCGCAGGCTGCTTATTCATGAATAATGATATAAAAGGCTCTGAACTCATTCACTCAACAAAGAGGCATAAAAAATACTGGTAAATATATTCTTACCTGCCTTGTTACCACTTGCCATCTGTATTGTTACTGCGTTCTACAGTCACTTCACTAGAAATGCAAAGAAATCATCTTAGCTACAATGTTCTCTTCCCTCAAAATCACCATCAATGCCCAGGGAGAATACCAAAATTTGAATCTTCTACTCTTCCTTCTCTATCTGACTTGACAAAGACTTCTCTTCAACATCTAAGACTGTTTCCTTTTTATTGAGAGAGAGGTAGAAGGATGGACGTAGCAAATTAAAGGACTACAAACAGGACTAGTTTTGTAGTTATACTCAGGGAATTTGATGGCTTTAGTTGCCTGTAGCTGACCTCTGTGTGGGAAAGTCATCCTGTCTGGTTGAGCTTTGAGAGGGATGCTAATGGAGAACTGAGAGGGTGAAAAGGATGCCACCAAGCAAGTCAAATGAGCAGAAGGAACTCTGGAGAACATTGGGTGATAGTTGTGGCAGCCAGATTCACACCATGACCACTGTACGAGCAGTGTTACTTCCAGCCAGAACTGGCTTCTGGTGGCAACAATAACAGATGAGAGATTAGAATATTTATGGAGGAGAATTCTTCAAATCCGTTTCCAGGCAACTCATTTCTATGCCCTGTGTCTTAGTGGAAGGTTTTGTATACATACAGCAAACCATACTTTCAACCTTTCTTTCTGGCACCCAGATCTGGGGCCCTGGGATGCCCACAAGTCCCTGAAATCAAATTGAAGCTCATCAGCATCTCCAGAGCTGCTGACTTCTGTTTCTGCTAGGCATTGCAGTGTTGTGTCTAATTACCAGGAATTCTCTCTCTCCCTCCCCCAGGAAAAACAGTGCCCTGCCAGATCAAGGCCCCTAAGTTCTGTTGTGATATAAAACTCCTAAATTATGACTTCCTTCTCTTCTCTTCTCTAATTACAATTTAAGGTCAATTTGAAACAAGTTTAGTTCTTCATCCCCTCCCACCTCAGTCTGCCACTAATAAGCCCTAAGTTACAAGAATATAAGAGGCTGTGGAACATCAATCTACAGTCACAATACTTTTAGTAGAGTTGTCATGAAATTAAAGGATTACAAAATGATTGCATGTAATTAGGTGAGGGGAAAATAAGATTCAACTCAAAATGTCAGTCAGCAAGTAATTAATCATAATATAGAAAAATGAAAAAATGTATATATGTGGCTTAAAAATCATTTTATAAAAAAAAAAAAGCCATGATTTCCTGAAGTGAATGAAAGCATCCAAAGACAAATTAGAATTCCTTTATTATTAATTTGATCAAGGTCATGTTTATCATAATAAATGACAAGGCTTCTTGATTTATTAAAATTGCCTGAAAAAAGAATGGTTTTCTGGCCCTGGCTGGCATAGCTTAGTGGATTGAGTGCGGGCTGCGAACCAGGCATTGCAGGTTTGGATTGCAGGCCACGGCCTGCAGCAACCGCGCATTGATGTTTCTCTCTCTCTCTCTCTCTCTCTCTCTCTCTCTCTCTCATTCCTTCTCTTCCTTCTCTAAAAATAAATAAATAAAATCTTATAAAAAAAAGAATGATTTTCTTAAGTCTGAAAAATAGCACTGGAGTTTCTTTGCAAAAGACATACAGAAATGTAATGATTAATTCAGTGGTTTATTACAGGAAAATAAAAACAGAAATGGCCATTTTATCTTTGGGGAATGATGGTAAAAATCCCATTATGTGTACTGGCGTTAGAGCAGTCCATAGTGAGAACTTTGAATTCTCCTTTTGCCAAAAGTAAAACCTCCAATAAAAGATGTTAAGTTTACTATGTTTTAAAAAGATTATAATGCTGAGTTAGTAAGAAAAAAATACCCAAATGTACTTTTTGTTTAAATCACAGGTGAATGATAATAATTTTATGTTACGTATAACTCAATAAAAAATAATTATTTTTTCTAGAAGAAAAAGATTTTAAAAAAGAAAATCTTCCAGTCCATCTTTGTTTTCATCAATATGAACCGCTTTCAGAACCTCAAGAACCTGATTCCAAAAAGCAGAGGAAGATAAACTACCCTGCCATTACTAAGAAAACACACTTGAAAAAGAATAAAGCATAAAGTATGGAAGAAATGTAGACTCACCCAATGCAGTTATAACGTCACTGCAAAATATCTGAAGTGTACTTCTGGATAAACAGGCTGTAAACTATGATTAAGAGCTTGATTTCTGGGGTTAGACCCGTGCTCAAATTTCCCTAGGCAAATTACTTAAAATCTTTAAGACTTAATTTTCTCATCTTTAAAAAAGGGATAATAATAGTATCTGCCTCATAAAGGTGTGAGGATTAAAAAGTAGAGGTAATAACGCTTAAAACCCCTGAGCACACTGCTTGACATAATCCACTCTCAATACATGTTAGCTCTTATTGAAAATACAATTTATACTTACATTCTGTTGGGACAGATATACTGGCCATAAACTACTTCTAAAAAGGACCAACAAAACAAATTCAATGTCCTATTTTATTGGATACACACACCTGACATTAAGATGTTCTGAGTTCATTGGTAAGATTAAGGGGGAACAAGTCAGGTATGGAGGTGATTATTGGTAATGTTTATGAGGTGCTTGCAATGTGCTAAGCATTATTTTCCTGTTTTACACATGTTAAATTCTGGCCAAATTTCTTAACAGAAGTTGCACTGTTGCTTGTCTGGCTATTCCATTAGGTGTTTGAGGGTGAAGATTATGTTTTAGAGGGAAGACAAAACATAGTACATGACACTTAGTTGTTGCTCAGGACTGGTGAGTGAACACATGAATGAACCTTTCCAGAATGCCCAGAATCTTTAATGATTTTACAAATGCCCTGTTTTTCAGGTGTCTATCTATCTACCTTTGTCTGCCAGAAGCCCATCATTCTAACCACATACTAAAACAAGTAACAGTTTCTTGGTCATATCACAAACTCATGACCAATGCCTCTTTTTTCCCCCTTGCTATTTCTGCAGCCTAAAATATGTTGGTTGTTCCTTATAACCACTGTTTTTGAACTCTTTTCTGTATTTCTTTACCTCCTCATTTTGGCTGTCTCTCTCTGTTTCTATGAATTAGGTGAAACAGCAAACTCTCCTGGTCTTAAGGAGTGGCCTTGTGTAGGGGCTTCCCCTTCTGTGGACTGGATGGGTCAGTTGTCTTTGGCAGCCCAGTTGGAGCTGTAGGTGGAGCTGGTCAGGGCTGAGTGCCAGGGATAAGCTTGGAAACTGGTGCAGGCCTGTGGTCTGGTCCCCTCTCTGAGGGCCCAGACTGGCTGGCTTTAGCACCTAGATGTGCTCCTGTCCTTGCAATCAAGGGGACAGAGGATGGCCTCAAATGATGCTTCTGATGACTCTTACACCAGAGAGAATTCCCACTTCGCTCATTTGTCAGATGTTCTAAGTTTAGTAAATAGATGTCCTTCCCATACAGTCTAGGTGCCCTTTAACTACTGTTTTTTCCACTGTTCCCAGAGTGGGTGAGTCTATGCATAGTCCCTTCAAGTGATCCCTCTCTGTTCCAGGTTGGTGTGTTGGAGGTGGGGTTCCAGGGTACCCTGTGTCCATCTCTCTTACCCATTTCTGTGTGGTGACTCTCTTGTTGGGCAGAAGCTAAGTCAGTCTTCAGTTCTACCTCAGGGGAATTGCTCTGTACATATAAATTCAATGTGTTCATCGGAGGAGCTGAGTTCAGCGTCTTCTTACACTGTCTTCATGGACCAGAAGTCTACATTCCTCTTCTCATGCCTGCCAACTTCCTCTTCTTCCCAAGGCAAGTTCAAAGGTGGCTTCTTCAGTTAAATATTGTTTAGGTCACAGGTGGCAAACAGGCCAAATTCAGCCCTCCACCTTGTTTTATCCAGCCTGGCACCTTGTTTCTACCTGGCGGCAGCACCGAGCTCCTTGCCCCTAGTTAAGGAGTAGTTACATTTGTACAGTCCTAAAATTACATTTGGCCCTGTGAAGGCAACTGCGAGGCCGATGTGGCCCCTGGTGAAAATGAGTTTGACACTTCTGCTCTAGGTCCTTCAGCCGGAATTAATATCATCCTATTCTGCCTTTCCAAGTCATTTACATGCGCTTTGGTTTATCTGGTGATTCATTTATTCAGTAATTAGATATCAAATGTTGATGATGACCACCAGGCACTCTTCAGTACTGTAGAGAAAAGACAGGTCTTTTCTTTAAGAAGTTAACACTCAGAAAAGTGAACCCGTGTGCTCACATGCAGGTAATGAGTGCTGTGGTATATGCAGAAGGTAAGCATAGTAATGGGGCTTTGAACCATAGTGTCACATAGCTTTTGGAGGAGGTGGCTCGAGGTGCTGAGTTTTGACAGCTAAGTTCTGGGTTAGGCAGGAGTGTTGGGTAAAACCATGATCCATTAACTTACTGGCAAACCACAAAAGATAAGAGATATCCTCAAGAGATAAAATTGGGAATAAAAATGTAGATACTTTTATGGAAAGTTGACCGTGCTATGACATCAAAGTGTTAGTGGACTCATCGTTGACTTGACTATGGTAGAAATGAGTTCCTGAGTTATACAGGGAGGGTAGCAAGTCACATGTATCATGAGCCGTGTCCTAGTCACATGCAGTAGGATCATGTATTCCTCCACTGTGAATTAGAAACACAAAGTCAAAACCAACTGGTCCTTAAATCTAGTTTGAGCAGCACTGACTTAGCACACTTGAAGCATAGAAAGGGGACATGGCAAGAAATTAAAATAGACAAAAAAGTGTCAGATTATATAGGGTTATGTGGACCAATATGTTTTATTAAAGAACTAATGTAATTCCTCAAGATCATAAACTCTGATCTTATTACAGACATCTGATTGATGTCTTTAATGATTGATTTTATTACAGACATCTTTGTATTCCTCAAAACTGCCTAGGTCTGTACAACCAAATATTTTAAAAATTAAATTGTTTGTGTATGTGTGTGTGGTTTGCCCCATAGAAAAAGTCTAGTTGGACTCTATATAGCAACTAAGGCTTTCCTGATGTGTAAGTGTTATTCACTGCTATGTCCAAACCCTGGTTTAGGTTGACCAAGTCTCAGTTTTTCATTTTGCTTAGTTACTCAGAGCTCTGAAGTTGGCACTGGGGATAAGTGATGAATTAGACCTAGCCCCTGCTGTCTAGTTGCTCATAACTGGGTGAAAACACATCAGGGAGCCATTGCTGTTGTTCAGAATTAAACTATATTTTGAACAAATTAGCCTCTTTACAAAAGTATGGCAAGTCATTGTATGTCCCTAAAAGTTTCAGTGATCTTTTGAAGACTACCTGCATTTTGGGACCTGTTCAGATTTGTACAGGATATGGAAAAGCACTTGAGATATGGAAAAGCATCTCCTGCCAAACTGGCATGAGATATTTTCATGTTAAAAAACCCAGAATTTTCAATAATAAAGGAAAATAACAATTTTCAAGTTATAATTTTAGGCAATTTTGTGAATTTTCTTCCCTAATAACTAGACACCCGAGGAGAAGGTAGCAAACATGAAACAAATAAGGAATGGAAAAGTAAAAGTTGGGAGAGAAGGATAAGAATTAGGGAACAAGAAAAGAGAATAAAGACAGGATGGCTCTAGGAGAAAAAAAAAGAGGGAAAAGGTAAGGCAAAAATCAAAAGGGAAACAATGGTTAAATATTGCCACCTGGAGATCAATGATCATTACCCTTACCAGCTCCCTATCATTCTTTTTCCAGACACTAATCTATCAAATTAATGACTTCAAATGTATACAAAGGTTTAGCTGAAATGGTTTCAAACTAATAGAAGTAAAACCAACTGAAGAAAGTACATTCAATTTGATGTCAGAATTATAAATAAATACAGCCCATTTGAAATGGTGAATTTATGGTTAATAAAATTGTGGCTGTAAGATGACATAGAAGCATAGATTTTTAAAATATAACAATGATCATTTGTCTGTTGACTCACAGTTTACAAAATACTTTCACCTTCTTCATCATTTTTAATTATCAAAACAGCACTGGGACTTGAGTAGAACAAAAATTAAAATTACTCTTATGATCCTTAAATACGTGATATTAAAATCTTGAAGGCAAGAGACTCACCCAAATTGGTTTCTTTTATGTCCCCCATAAAAGTGTCCTGATAATAATAATAATAATATAAAAGTGCTTAAAGATAATATTGCCCTGACAGAATGCAATAACTCGAAGAAGTTCTGCACATGTGTTAGTGACAACGATGCTGAAACTGTATGTCCTCCAAGAGCGACACCCAGTTACATCACTTTTTTCCTACTATAAGATGAAAGTTTAAATAAATGATACAGTAACATATTAGCCTCAAGGCTGCTCATCACATAAATTTTGTTGGTTCCATTTGATTTTTAATGCCATGTTAAAATATACCTCTATATCACCCTACTTAATGCATTGAGATACATGCTGTCATAAGAAATATGGCTATTTGCTAAAATGTATTCAAGTTAAAATATTAACAGCTCCTAATGAACTTTGCCTCATGGCTTTTCTAAGTGGTGATGCTTACTTATTATAAATTATGCATTCCCAAGTATATTCCTTGCTTAATTTTAAAAAAATTATTAATTCTCTTAAGTTTCTAATGAAGACCCCAGAGAAAACAGTTAATATTCTTATGAAGAAAAAAAAAAGTAGAGCATGCAATCAACCCAGAATCCTGTCAGAGCATGTCTTACATACACATTGCAATTGATGCACTGAGGAATTTTGTCCCCACCTAACCCAAGCCCTCCCTCTGCACCAGGTTGAAATGTCAACTTCATTTTACATTTCCCATCTGGCACAATTCTTAAACTGATTCATAGGGGGAAAAGTCCACTGACTTCTCTATATGAGTGTGAGGCTGCAAGTAAAAGGAGAAATTAACATCTTACTGAAGAACCGTTTGAAGTGTGTGAGCCTTGAGCTAAGTGGTAAAACATTATGCCCCATGAATAACTAAGTTTCCCCACAGAAAAAAAAGGGGGGGCCTTAATGGGCATGGGAAAAGCAGAGAACACGAATGTCTAAAGCTATTACTGTTGAACACATAAATCTACATCTCTTTTTACTAGTATTGCACTACATGTTTTTTCAGACAAACAGAAAATTAGAGCAAAACATGTGAGACTCATCTGTCTGCCAGGGATTTACATTCACATCTGGATGGGTGGAATAAATAGTGACAATATAATTCCATAGTCTTTTTTGAGGCTTTTACAAAACAAAGTAATGTCACTTATTCTCTCAAGAAACACCTCCATTAATTAGTTTGATTCCATTAGTATCTCCCCCTATCCCTGAGTGACACAGTTACCCTTTTCCCTGAGTTTTTGTGATGTGCCCTGACTTAATAAGATTTTCGATCTCATTCACATCCTCCAATCCCTGAAGCATCCTCCAGGCATTCATGTAGAGCTGATTACCGAACATAAGGGTAAGAGAAAGTCAGAGCCATTCCAAATTGATTATAAGAAATCTTCCTTGCAGCAGATTGTAAGAAATCTGCTACAACAAATGCCAATTCACAGAAAGCAAATGGGAGCTCTCCTTGGAGTGTGTGGCAGCCAAACAGCAGACAAAGGTGAGATTGGAATGGTCTCATCAGTGAAACGCAGGGCTTGGCAACATGTCAGAGGTGACACGCCAAGTCTTCATTTAGTCTGTCTCTTAAACTTGGGCTATGAAATGAGCCCACTTGGGACTCTTCACAGATGTGCATGGTGACATTGCGGGTGGCACCCTGGGATGAGAGACCAATGGGAACTTCGCGAGTCACTTCGATTCCCTGAATCTCACTTTTATTTTAAAAAGAAAACACTTTTTAAGAGTAGAATCTTCACTCAGTGTAATAATTCCTGGAACTCCACTATGTTAAACAAGTAAAAGCAGACTTGTGGTGGAACCAGAATAGGGAACCACCCTCCTGCTTGGCCTCTTGTCTCCTGCATTTGGCCAGATAGAAGTCTAAAAAATAATAGCCTCTCACAGAACTTTCTTTGAAAACCATGAACTTGTTGCTTTCCCCAATTCCAAATACTCAGTGAAATGCCTCTGCAGTTTCGAGCAATTATACCAGCAATATCCTTAGAAGCACTGGTGAGGCATTGCTTAGAAACATTTCTTGACATTTCTTCACTGATTGTAGGATTCCAAAGTTAGCCAAAACTTCTCCAAGTATCTGACCTCTCAGCCCAGCACTTTCTTCTCTATGTGGCTCCAGTCATTAAGCTCTACACGTTAAATAGACAGAAGTGACACCTCTCACCCTCAGAGCAATAGCTCTAGTCCCCATTTCACCATAACAGTTTCCCTCCTGTGAGTCTAAAATGTTCTTCAACATTCAGGAGTGCAATTTAAAGATATCATTAGCTGAGGACAGCAGAAGCTTTAAAGCAAGCCTTGGAGAGAACACGTCCAAGGGTTTGGGATGCTATGATTCTGAAAGAGGGAAAGTCTTAAGACTAATGTAATTCATTTCATCTTTCAATCCAAAACATAGCTCATTTTATGATAAATAGTGCACTATTTTCTATCAGTTTATCATAGACTTTTAATCTGTGAAAAATGCTTTTCAGTCTGGTCCATACTCATGTTAGGAATGAAAAAGTAACATGTTTTAATGTATAAATTTTGCTGAATTGAATTTCTTTATTTCCATGGTTATCAACATAGGTATCAGTTAAAAACATGAGCCAAAAGTGATTTTTTTTGGAGATCATTAGGAAGGTAAACACTTGGGGACTCCAAGTGTTTTATAGTATTATATGCTATTGGAGTACTGGTCTTAGGAAGGTACCAGTACTCCAATAGCATATAATAATGCCTATTATTTGGCACTCCAGTCATTCAAATTCCAGAACTCTGGTGACTATTTTTTAAATAAAATGCCATTCTATAATGCAGCTGCACATGGAAGTGTTGATCATCTTTGGTATAAAATTCAGAATGTACACCCCTCTGCACAAGTGTTCCCATCCTTTTTCATAGAAGCTACAAATGACCTCTAATTTTTATTTTAAAATTCCTTCTTATTACTTCTTAATACTAACTAGTGAACCCAAAATATTCACTTTTTCTCTTGAAATTATTTAACATAACACAGCTCTCTTTCATCAACATTAATTCCCAAATGCGTTATCCTCCTCCATTTCTCTTTCATTCACTATTCTTCTATCAGTGTCTTTAGCCTTCCACATTAAACACCATATTGATTATCTGGCTTCTTTCTCTCTCAATACTCTTAAACAGGTCTCTAATGTTGGTCTGGCACATCCATCATACTGTATTCTTCCTTTATGCTTACTGAATAATTGTATTTACATAGTGTCCAGTTCCAAAGAATTAAAGCACTTTAGGTTACTTTGAGGAAATATGTGTAATCAATTCTGACAGCATCTCTGAGACAGGTGGAAACAAAACACCATAATCCATTTTTACTAAATAAGAAAGATGGCACTGGAGATAAGGCATTAGCCTTAGGTCATACTATAATGTTCCAGTAGTTACAAATGACATTCAATTTCTGGCCAAGTTTGCTAAGCCTCCCCATATTCTTTCCATTCTTACTACGACCTGCCTAGTTCAGACTGCCTGCACTACTGCCATAACCACACTGCCTACTGAGACTTCCCCCTCCAGACTCTCCCTGCCCAAATCCTGCTGCACTTTGCCCTATTTGTCAGAGCCAGATGTGTCTCTCTGAAGAAATTTTTTAATCATGCCACTTAATGGCACATACATCTTCCTCCATATCTTCCTATCATCCATCAAATTAAACATAACTTTTCTTATACCATCATTTTGGGTCTCATCCTAACTTTCAAATATATCAATAATAGCTGTTTTATACATATCCCAATACTCAATGTGACTCCCACATAGTTACTAGTTGTTCCCCAATTGTCTCAAATTTATTCCCAAGGCTTTTCCCATGCTCAGAAACAGCTTGTCTCCTCTCTGCTTTAATCCTGTTACATATTTTGGGGGAAGATTATTTTGCATTTTTCTGCTTCTATGAATCTCACCCTGGATGTGCTCCTATTCAGATGTAACCTATCTCTTTCAAAGGGGTATACTTTTTTGCTTGTTTTTTAAACATTTATGATAATCTAATTTTGTTTTTCTTTAAACTTATTTTACCAATTTTCATAGAATAGCAAAATTTTTAGACAAATAACTAAAGAATCTTGTTACCCAGTATCGATAATTACTTATATAATAAAAATTATTATATATTTAATTTTTATTCATTAATTGTATTTTATCATACTTACTAGTGTATCTTATTATGAAGTGCTTTTTATTGTAATTCACAAATCATTATTTAACATAGCGTCTTGAAATTCTTGAATTCTTTTTTTCTATAACTTTTGTTGGCTCCTCTTTAATCTCCTGATTTTTGCATTCCTTATGGTTTAGCACATCCATCTTTATTAATTGGTTCTTGTCTGTTTTATAGTCTCTCCAGGAGAATATTTTTCCTCATGGCTCTAATGGGTGACACATGGCACTAACCTACAATTTTTTTCAGCCCTGATCAGTCTCAGTTGCTTTATTTCCAGCTGTCTCCTTGAGTTTCTTAGAGGATATCAATTTACATATAACCAAACTCTGCCTCTGAGTCTCCTTTGCCAGAATTCACACCAGTGACATTACCTCTCCTTTCCCTGCACATTGAGCTGATATTTGTTCCCTCAATTAGCCAATCTATCTAATCCTCTCAGTATACAAAAAAGGAAACTAAAACTTTGAAAGGACCGGTCTAAAATTATACAACACAACTGATCTGCAGATCAAATTAATATTGAACTAGCAGTCCACCTAAAAGGATTTCTTATAAAACAAACCTATGAAATCTGTTGTTTAGAGCAATGATGTGTGGAGGACGTTGACTCTCTCCCATGTTCTCTTTCTGAGGGTAGACTCAAAACATTTCTGTTCTTGCTGAGTTCTGAGAATAGATAGGCTTCTTGTGCCTCTGCTTTATTTAGACCTTCTAAATGGCAAACTTAGTCAGATCTCCTTTCGTATTGCCTTCTAGAAAGATCACACTACAGTTTTTTGCCCCCCCCAAAAGTGTTTAAACCTGAGAGCATCAATTTTGAAGCCTAGTGTCCCTCTTTGATTTTAAATTGTCACAAATTTTTTTCATATAAATTTTGTGAACTATTTTTGTCTTATTGTATTTACTTTTGGACTATCTAGCAAATTTTGTAGGAATAAAACAGAATAAAACTATGTAACTATGCAAATAAAATAGTGATTACAATAGAAACAGTTATGAAATTTCTAGATTCCAGTAATATACCATGTCCTTGATGTTTTTTATATTTACTTGATACACACAAGGGAGACCCCCAAAACACCAGAATTATCTTCTGGAGGGCAGGCCCCTTGTAGTACAGGTTTCCTCCACTTGCTAGACAAGTGTTCTAGAAACCCAACTGTATCAGTGTACCAGGTAGCATCGTTCTGAAGCCTGCATGAAATTTCAGTGATTTTTTAAAAATTACTCTTCCAGTGCATTTGCCCATTTCATGATGGGTGATTTACAAGCATATCTGCCCACACAGAGCTGAGTGTTCAGCAGATTTTGACCAAAAAAAGCAGCATGAACCTTGAGTTCTGCCCTCTATTCACCTAATCTCACTGAGTGACTGTTTTGTTGTTGATGTTTTTTTCCCCAGATTAAAAAAAGATCCTCAAAAGGAAATGTTTTGCTGATGTGAAAGAGGTAAAACAAAAAACAGTAGAGCACTAAAAGGTATCGGAATTGACAAGTTTACAAACTGCTATGAACAGTAGAAAAAAAGTCTCTACAGGTCCACTGCATTGGATGGAGAGCACTTTGAAGGTGACTGAAGTTTAAACATGTAAGAATACATACATAATTTTTTTTATAAATAAATTCAATTTTTAGGGTTCCCCTTATATCTATGTGTACCTTTGTGATGTGTGCTTATGATTTATTAATTTTTCATATTCTTCCTATCAGATAGTAAAGTCCCTAAGGAGAAAAACTGTCTTTAAAAAATATTTTTGTGACTTTCTTGAGCAAGAACAATAGTATTTTCATATGGTAGCAGCTCAATAGATGGAATTGGGTTGCTCCCAATCTATCACCAAACCCTAACTTAAATCTCAAATTTCATTCACCACCTCGCTTATATATGGAATTGTTTATGTGACTTTGGCTAAAACTGTAATCCTTTATTTCATGGAATAGATATGCAACCTTAGGAATTACTGAAAACTAAATTTCTGTTACTAGAATCTTGTATTCTCACTAACTCAGAGGAAATGAAAAAAATGTGCATGTCATAAACATATACTTATAATGCAATCAGTGTTTAAAACTAGGACAACATGATATTATATAAATGTATACTTATTTCCAGAATATTAGCAATATTGTTTTTTGCTTAAGTTAGTTTAAATATAAGAAACATAGTAAGTAAAGGCACAGAAAAATACAACTTCTGATCTAATGACATCTATTTTATTTATTTAAGATTTATTTATTTTTAGAGAGAGGAGAAAAAAGGAGAAAGAGAGTGAGAGAAACATTGATCACTGTCCCACATGTGCCAGAACCCAGATCTAAACCAGCAACCCAGGTATGCGCCCGACCAGGAATTGAACCAGCAACCTTTCACTTTGTAGGACAATACTCAACCAACTGAGCCACACCAGTCAGAGCTAATGACAGCTATTTTATATTTTATTTAAGATTTATTTTAATGTGAAAGTAGAAATATTTAAAACTCTAGAAATCACACATATTAATCATTGATAACTTCCTTTAATATTTAAAGTATATTTGTTTTTAACTCTTCAAAATTTAAAAAAGTTCTCTCAGCTATACTGTGCAATTTTTACAAATATTTGCTATTGGTTCCTGTAAAATTTGTTGGATGGATGATGCCACTAAAGAAAATTAAGGAATGAGAGAGAAATTTCTTTTTTTAACCTTGGAGTCAACCCTCTGATACTTCACACATATACAATTATACAACAATTGTATTTGATATTCACCTCAATTTTATAAAGGAGACAGCTTGGATGTGGAGAGTCTGCTTATGAAATAAAGGTATACATCTATATTTCCTAAGATATCATCCTTAGGAAAGTTGCATTAAGATTTTTTTAAAATTCCATGTAAGCAGAGAAAAGCGTGTTTTTGCCAAACATTGTAATGTGGATTCATTCATGGAGATAAGAGGTAACTGGGGTCCAACAAATGTCACACTGTGCCTATAAGATCACAAGTAGATCCCAGAAATCCCACACAGCCCCACTTCCCATGCACTACTATAAAGCTACAGGAGGCAGAAACAAACAAGGGAAAACAGTGAAAAAAGTCTTTTTGCTTCTCTTAGAGGCACTGTGCCTACTCTTAATAAAGCAGAGATAAATGTTATTCCACCAATGTTCAATTTTCCAGTATTATTTAAGGAAGAAAACACATGTATTAGAGTCCATTTGAGGAAATACTATTGTCATCTTTTTATATATAAAAGCAATTTCAAGTCACTGCTAAATTATATGTAAGAAAATATACTATGGAACCTCAATTTTTCACATGCTTTTGCAAAAACAGTAGACCAGTTCTTACTAATATGTTTGCAATAGAGCTCACACATATTTAGATAGCATTTTTTAGATCATTGTTGAAACATTAAAAGTATAATGCCTTGAACAAATAGTTTTTACTTTAATAGTATAATACCTTGCTTTTTCAGATTTTCTAAAACTAAGCAAATCTGATTTGAGAGCAGAACTCGTGTTACAGAAATTATTTCAGAAGATTGAGAAGACTTCTTTTTTCAACTCATAAGAAAAAAATATCATTTTAAAACTTAATGTCTATGCTTATTCTTTGCTACACTGTTTTTAATCACATTTGCAATCAGACTTATTCAAACACTGTTAGTACAATATCTGAGAGTAAAAACATGTCATTAAAGACATTGAGATAATGTTTAAAGAAATATTGTTTTGAAATTTGTATTTTCTTAAGGTAGCTTGTAGGTTCAAACATGCTCTATGTTCAAACAGGCTAATGTTAAATCACTTTCCACCAGATAAAATGCATGACTGGCAGGCACACTTATCTTCATCATGGGACAATATAGCAACTGGTTAGAAAAAGAGTTTGAAAACCCAGATAGACTTGTGGTCAAGTTTTAATTGTCACTTATGAGATATGTGACATAAACAAATTATTTCACCACTTTAAGTTTGATTCCTTATCTCTAAATGGGCATAACAAAATATTTAATAGAGTTGATTGAAAAGTTAAATAAAGTAATTTGTGCTAAGAAATTTAATCTATGCTAAGAAACAGCATATTGACTATTAATTTTTGGCTGTTTTTATTAATTTTATTTTTAATTAGTCACAATGTTTTTTTGAATAAACATAAATGGTCTTTTTCAGTCAAATGCAAGTTTAGAATTGTGCTTTTTTCCTACTAGCTGTAAAATCTTGGATAATTTGTATAAAAGTCTCTGAGAAGAATCAAAGCAACCAATAAAGAAGAGTCTTTTTAGCAAAGTTCTAGAAAATTGGATATCCACATGAAAAAACTAAACACCTACCATACATCATACTTAATAACTAATTTGAACATTGGCTTATCTGTAATATCTAAAATATTAACTATTTTAGAGAAAATAGGTGAGAATATTGGTATGACTTGGAACTAGACAAAGGCTTATTAGATCATTGAAAGTAAAATTTATAAAAGAAAATCAATAAGTTAAAATTCTAATTTCCTGCTCATCAAAAAATACCATGAAGAAAATATATAGAAAAATCACAGAGTGGGAGAAAATATTTGTGAAAGATACATGTGATAAAGAACAGGTACCAAGAATATAAATGATTCTATAATTTAATAATAAAAAGTGCAATAACCCAACTTTAAAAATAGGCAAAATAGTTGCACATACCTTTTATACAGGAAAATATACAAATGGTCAATAGGAACATAAAAATGCTCAAAATCATTACTCTCCAGGAAATGAAAATTAAAACCACAATGAGCTAAAACTATAAATCAGAGTGACTAATATTAAAAGACCAACCACTACAATTTAAGTATCTGAAGCAATTGCAATTTACCAATATTGTTTGTAAGTACAAACTGGTGCAATCATTTTGGAGACATATCTCACAGCAATATTATTCCTAGGTATTTACACAAGAATATATTTTTGGAAAAAATGTTTCTACAGTAATGTTCATAGACATTATATTTATAATATCCTGTAACTGCAAATGGCCTAGGTGTCCATTAACTGGCAAATGAATGAACAGATTGTGGTATAATAATAGGATGGATATGTCAACTCACCAATAAAAAGAAAAAAAATACTAACAATATGGATAGATCTCAAAATGACTTTGCTGAATAGAAGAAATATAATGGAAAAAGTGTACACTCTGATTCCATTTATAAGAACATGTAAACAAGCAAAATTAAACTATTGTGAAAAATGTCAGAATAGCAGCTGCCTCTTGAATGACTCTGGTGGTGATGCCAGTGTCCTGTACTGTCCTCACCCTCTGCCTGCACTCAGGCGTGTTTGCAGTGGTCAAGAGCAGTGAGTAAACACTTGACATTTGTATGATTCTATTCATGGTATGAATGTGCTTATGTTTGGATGTCTTATGTCAAAAGAAAAAGAAATAGAAGCACATAGCTAATTCTAGTTAATAATATATATGCTGAGGTATTTGGGAAGAAATGTACTAATGTCTGAAAGTTACTTTGAACTACATAAAAAATAAGATATATTAATGGGTTGATAGAGAAATGAATTGATGGGTAAACACATAGTAAAATAAGTATAGTAAAATATTGATGATGGAATTTAGGCAGCAGATGTGACATTTACTGTACATTTCTTTCAAGTTAATTGATGTTTAAAGTTTTTCATAAAAATTGTTAAAAAAATTAAAAATTTACAAGAATGTTCTTTCATCTTCTGGAAAAGGAAAAATTATAATTTCTAACTAAAAGAGTTTTCTGAAATATAATAAAACAATGATGACTGAGGTATATGTTTTGTAAATTTTTTTTTCCACTCTGGGTTGCTTATTTATTTTCTAACCAGCATTCATCAGTGAACAGAAGTTTTACAGTTTGATGTAGTTTATCAATTTTTCCTTTTATAATAAATGAATAATATGGCCAGCACAAAGTTGACCTTCAATAAGTGTTGGTTCTTTTACCCTTTACTTTAACTTCACTCCCCTAGAGGAGATTTCCCTACCTAACTTTTACGACTAATCTCTCCATATATAGCTGTCAATCGCTTGCTCAGAGTTTCTAACCATGTCCTTGACCTCTCCTAGCAACACACTTATTTTTCCCTGACTCCCATCACAACTCACAGAGCTAATCAGTAGGTCCATCACAGGCACTGAGCCTTCTTTGGCCCCAAGTCCTTTTTTCTCTGAAAAGAGAGAAGGAGAAAGCAGAAGGAAAGAGAGCAGAAGAATCACGTCAGCCTGGATGGCATGTGTAGTATGTCAAATGCTATGAAAAATCAAGGGGGATTAGGACAGAGGAAAATGTCTTTGAATTGTGGGAGTTACAAACATTGACCTCAGGAAGATCATTTTCAGGAAAGTGGCTGGCACATCAGAGAATTGGCCTTACTTCTATTCTGGGCTTATCAGCAGCTCGACTTGTACAAACTTTCCAACCAGCATTGCTGAAACATGAAGGCCCTACCTATTTTAGTTTCTCACATTCTTAAGCAGAAAATTGTTACCTCTCAATGTTCCTTATCTTCCTACACTCAGGCAGCCACAGGCCTACAAAGGCACTGTGCACACAAACGATTCCAAACATGCTATCCTTTGCATCCGCACTGCCAGAAACCCTGACTGTGTTTGTTGGTCCTGGAAATCACTCTATTGCCGTTTTCATTTTTCAGGTGGATATATTTTGTCCTCTGCAAGGAGTGAGCTCCAACAGCTTCAATAACTTACTGAGTCTTATCTTTCTAACCTGATGCCTTTGAATCTTTCATCCTCAAGGGGAAAAACATCACTTAGAGCCAAAGAAAAGGCTTGGGAAATACACAAATTAACCTACGGATCTTGGACAGCCCTTTCATAAAACCAACCCTTTTGAAGTAGAAAATGATGTTCTCAATCTGAAGGTAAAAGTGTGAGGTACGAGGGACTGGATGCCTGCTTTCTAAATGACTGGCTTCTCAGGCAGCTTCTCTTGTTTTTAATGACCAGAGGAGTCTCATACTATGTGAAACAACTTCAATTGAAATTAGAGCTAGCTAAGTGAATTATGTTTAGAGCAATGAGCGGTTTTGATGCTTGAGATTAAGACAGTTTGTATGGAACATATAAAAGAAAAATACCATGCATTTTTTCTAAAGGGTTATGTACATGAAGCAATTATGGAATATTTCAAAACGGAAAATGATCAAGCATCACCGACTACTGTGGGCATGGAAGGACAGGCATTGAGGGATGGACTCTGTTTCCTTAGCTCTTCAAGCTTTCCAGCAAAGGAAAAGAAACACCACTTTAAGAAGGGTTTAGGAAAGGTCACCTGGATACTCAGAAAATGAAATGAAAGAGATTAAAGACTGCTCTAGTTTCAGAATATATATATATTTTTCCAAAGCAAAAGACTTTAACTCTTCATAGTTGCTATTTTTAGTTTTTTGGAAGGAAAGGGTTTCCTTAAATTCACCAGTGATGAATTCAGTGTGTGATTTTAGAGGAAACGTTCCATGAGACAAAGCACATCACATGGACATTCTGAATGGTACTTGGGGATGACATCTAAAAAAAGTTGGCATTCAATTTTACTTTTAGTGTGTTTTTATTAACACTTTACTACACATCATCATTTAGTAGGTACATGGTGCACAAACTCTCCTTAGGATAAGCTGTAGATGAGTTTTACTGCTGAGAATATTCTTCTGAAAAGGTATTCTAGGGAAAGTCCACGTCCTACCTCACACAAAGGGCAGAGGATATGTTTAAATTCATTTCGATACCATGAATCAGTTGAGAACTGAGCAAAAAACGGAAAGGCTGACACCTCAACGCGTCGACTTGGTACACAGAGTGAAAAAGGCTGCCCAGTAGCCACAAAGCAATTAGGCACTGAATTTTAAAAAAGAATTAGTTTTTACCAAAATGTAACAATTCAGTAGGGCAGTAAAGTTCAATGACTTGCTTATAGAAGCCAAATGGGATTTACAGAATTAAACCTGATGCGAATTCTATTGTCCAGATTCACACTAACTGCCACATTCTCTCTTTATTACCTTATTTTAGTTGATATTCTTTCAGAGGCTTCATGCCTCATAACAGTCTTTGAATAAGAAACACCATTTTCCATATTTGCAAATATATTTGCATCATAAAATTCATTCAATATACTTTTATCATTATTAGGGGAATTAATATCAGCCATCATCTCTGCCCTTAATTTTTACATCAACCCTCTCTCCTTCAAACTATGGAAACCAGCGTGCTCGTAACATCCTCCTTCAGTAATGTCTCACCACACTGTCATTTGTACTTTGTTTTTGTTGAAATTACCACCCAATTAATATACTCAAAACCACTCTTATCCTTTATCTATTACTGCTAATCACTCTTCTCATGAGTTGTTCTTCAGAGGAAACAAAAGGTGCTAAAACATGCAAAATAGCATTAGTGACACATATAGACTTAAAAAATTAATTATCCCAGAATAATGCATTACAAATTCAAGTTCATCCTTAATTAAATAGTCTGGCTTCCTATAATATTGCCTCACCATATCAGTAAGTAGTATTTTGTGTGAAGGCACTGTCTAAATATGCGTGTTCCATGGAGCTCTATGTTATTGAGCACTTTGTTCTGAGGGACATGGCATTGCTAGTGCTGACCTCAACACTGGGACCTTGAACACCAAGAGACAGTGTTTGTGAGCTTAGTCACGCTGGTGGAGGTCAGCCCCCTTGTCATGAAAGTAGCACATTTGTTTCTGATTCTAACGTGTGGAGAAACATCACTGACAATACTCAATTTTGAAACATAAACAGAGGTGACTGAAAGTATGTTCATGTAATGTGACTTACTGCTTAAAACCTCTTTCCATAAATATTAAGGGTCATCAGATAGAATATATTTTGGTATTGCTCCCTACTTTTTCTTCCTAAGAATTCTCGGTTGCTAGACTTACAGTTTGATTCAAACTTCCCCGTGCTTAATGAGATTTGGGATTCTACTACTGGTCTTTATTTGAAAGGAAAGAATATGTTGAAAGATAAAGCTGAGAAGTGAAAGAATGAGGGTCATATATTGTAAAAGGGAGTATCTGGGAGCTTTGCTTTTCATTCTTTGTCCATGGTTTGACCGGTGTCAGAATCACCTGGAGAACTTGTTAAATCATATATCTCTGGATCCCATTCACCAGGTTTTTTATTCTGTAGGTCTGGTGTGGGTCCAGAAAAATTGCATTTCTAACAAGTTCCCAGGTGTTGCTGAGGCTGCCCACACCTCGAGGACCATGGATACGCTCATCTTTCCCGTGACTAACCTGGTGCCTTCCTAATGCACTGGGCTGCGTCCTCTGTTACCCTCCCAAATGCTCCATGCTCTCACCCGTTCTTCCACAGCCACGTACCACCAGGCCATATTCTTTTCCCTTTTGGGTCACCCAGTTCAATCATTCTCAAGCCTAGTTGAAATGCCCTCTCCTCTATGAATTTTCCTCTATGCTACTTTTTTCTGTGAGCCTTTAATAATCACCTCCTGTATCTCAGCACACTTCAACATCTTTCCCATCTGACACAGCTTTCTGAAGTCAAGACCCTAGTCTCTGTATTCACTTTGTGTTCCCAGAACATAGCCTGGTAGCTAGTTATACAGCTAGTACTTCAGTACAGGTACTCAGAATGTCATTGGCTGCCAAGATAAATGTGTACACTTTAAGTAAGGTCTGCTTTGTCCAGCTCGGTGCTGTCAGGCAATTAAAACAGGTAGAAAACATGTCTGCTCTGAAGGAAAGAAGTGAGGGTCTACACAAATACCCCTCAAAGTCAAGACACATAGAGAAAAAATGAAGAAACTGGATTGGAGACTCAACTTGTTTGAGTCTAAACTTCACCGCACATGTCTTAGTTTTGTGTAAAACCTGAACTCCTTTGTGCCTTGTCTGGTTCCTCTGTAGTCAGTGAGCATCAAGGGTATCTTACCATGATTTGTTAGAGCAATAAAATGTTTCCATAAAAAGTGCAGCTTGGCCTGAAGTAACAGTGAATTTTAGCATTGGGGATACACTATTGTGCATCCAATGATACAACACAGAAGTGGTTATAACCTCAGATTATGCAGCATCTCTGCCTGGTGGGACTCTCAGCTCTGCCACTGTCTAACTGTGACTTTTGGAATGTTACTCAATCTTCTTGTGCCTCAATTTCTTAACCAATAAAAGAGGAATAATACCTAATTCATACAATTGTTAGAAGGATTAAATAATTTCATATTTATAAAACACCCAAAAGGATATCTGGCATCTGATAATCACTATATACAAATGTGTTATATAAAAGTAATAGTTATAAAATAAATCCCAAAAGCTAGAAAGTGTGAAGGAAGCCTGTGGAATTAATATCCAGGTTTTATTTGCTAAGGTTCTCCTGTTGATTGACAATATTTAAAAAAATAATATTAATATTATAGCATTAATGGTTTGTTTTTTTATGTAAGTTCAAGAAATGTTAAGTAGATTTAATAATGAAAAGATGCTATTTCCTTACTGCAAAGTTATCAAAAACCACATCATTTTGTGCATCAAATTAAATAATAAAGATATTGTCTACATTGTAAGTGGAGTGTATAAGGTTGGTGATCCAGAGGGTCATGTAACCATGAATGGGGCAGTGATAATTGGATGTAGAGTTGCCAGCATGTGGATTTCTCAGGCAGTTTCACCAGCAACACCATCAGCCCTTTTCATTATTAAGTGGAATTGCAGATCACTGGCAACAAGACCCTGGATTCTAGCCAGCTCAGAAACACTGAAGCTACACTCCCTCCAGCTCTTCTCTGTAGGGTGAGATGCTTGTGGATGATAAATTGTAGCAGGGCACCAAGGCAAGAGCTGCATTAAGTGGAGCAAACTCAAACTTGGCAGGCAGATGAAATGTGCTAACCACATACCAAATACAATATTAAGCCATGAGGCAAAGCTGCGAGACACTGGGGAGAAGTAGAAATTGACACCAGGATTACATGTGACAAAGACGACATGACATCAGTAACCTATGAGACAAAGATGGCCACAGACCATACATGGCAACAGGCTGGTGTGAAATATTCTGCTGTCTTCCTGGGTCTCTTGCCTTCCTGGGAATAGTAACAGTGTATGCAGTTTTGAATAGGCTCATATGACAATAATCAATGTAATACAAGATTAACAAACATAATGGCATGCTGAGTTCCTGTTTGCAGTTTTCAAATGTCAATTTTCTGTTTGTTGTTTCAATATAATTTATTTAGCAAAAGGAAACAAATGCAATGCCATTGTTTGCTCTTTATTAACTTCCTTATATTCAAACATAGAGTGAATGCTACCCACCAATTGGATTTACATGAGGAATAAATGAGATAATGAAAAGAATAAAATATGTCCTGATGTTAGACACACAGCTGGTGCTTCATCTGTAATACTCCTCTTAATACTTGATTATCTCCCTTGTTCCGAAATTGGCTACCTCTGAATTTAACATTGCTACTCCAGTGTTGTCTTGATTAAGTTTAGTATGATATGTATTTCTGCATCTTTTAATTTTTAACCGATGTGGAGTTTTCATACTTAAAGTAGATTTCTTATAGACATGTGTATTAGACACGTGTATTATTTATCCACTTTCAGAATCTATCTTTTAATTGGTCTGTATATACTATTCAAAATTGGAGTAATTATTGACATTATTGGATTAATATCTACCTAGTTTGTAACTCTTTTCTATTTGCTACATTTGCTGTTTTTAGCTACACCAGCCAGGGCTGAACAAGTATTTCATATGATTCTATTTTTTTCCTTCTTTTAGTACATCAATTCCATTCCTTTAAAACTTTTAGTGGTTGCATTGGAGTTTACAATACACATTTCCAACTAATATAAATCCACCTTCAAATAACATTTTACCACTTCACATGTGGTGCATATGGTTTATAACAGAGACATCTCAATTCTTTCTTTTCATCTCTTGTGACATTAATGTCATTCACTTTATTTAATCTATAAGTTATACTTACCCAATGCATTTTCAGTATTAGTACTTTATTTATTTTTTCAAAGAGAGGGGAGAAAGAGAGAAACATTGATGCAAGGAAGAAACATCAATTTGTTGCCTCTTGCTAGTACTTGGACCAGGAACCAAACCCACAATGCAGGTATGTGCTCTGATGGGGAATCTAACCTGTGACCTTTCGGTTTATAGGACAACCCGCCAACTAACTGAGCCACACTGGCCCAAGCACTATTACTACTTTAAATGGTTATATTTTAGGTCAATTTAAAATAAGAAAATGAAAAGATTCTATTTTGTCTTCATTTACTGCTTCTCTGGTGACTTGTTCTATATGTAGATTCAAGTTTCTGATGTATAACATTTTCCCCCTGCATGACAAACTTCTTTTAATATTTTCTGCAAATTAAATCTGTTGAAAATGAATTTTATCAGTTTTTGCCTAAAAAGTCTTTAACTGTCTTTCATTTTGAAGAACGATTTTGCCGGATATAGAATTCTCAAAGGATGGAATGTTTTTCCTTTGTCAGCACTTTATAAATATCTCACTTCATTCCCTTCCTGCTTTCATGGCTTTGATGAGAAGTCCCGTGCAATTTTTATCCTTGTTCCTCTATAGCCAATTTGTTTTCTGGTTTCTTTCAAGATTTTCCCTTTGCCTTTGATTTTCTGCAGTTTAAATATGATATGGCTAATTGATTGTATTTTTTGGTCTTGTTTTTGTTGGTTTGGTTGATATTTATCTTGTTTGTAATTCTCTGAATTTCCACGATATGTAGTTTTGGTGTCTGTCACTAATTTTGTCAAGTTCCAGACCATTATTACTTAAATAACTTCTGTTGGTCCAATCTTTTTCTCTTCTGATATTACTATACATATGTTACACCTTCTGAAATTGTTCCACAGTTTGCAGCTATTATATTCTTCCTTTTTAATTCTTTTATGCAAGAGAATTTACTTTTCAGTTTAGGAAGTTTCTATTGACCTGACTTCAAGTTCATTGATTCTTTCTTCAGCTGTGTCAAGTCTGTTAATGAGACTGTGAAAAGTATTAATTTATCTCAAGTAGTTGGGATTTCTGGTATTTTGTTGTTATTTTTTAGTTCCCTTTCTCTACTTCTATAAGGTTTTTGCCTTTTCTAATCACAATATTATCCTCACTTCAAGAGATACTTAATTTGATAATTTCCTGAACTTTTTGAGGATTCTGTACTATAGATTAGGCCACTTATTGGTTTAGAATTTAGTTTCCTTGATATTATTTAATCATTTACTATTTGTCCATCAGATTTCAAGATTGCAAAATTTTGTTGTTATTTTCCCTTTACCACTCTGTCTCTCTTCTTCTCACCCATGAAGTAAATGTTTTTACATTTGCTTTTGCTGTTATTTTAGTTATTTTTCAAGGGTAGGATAGGTAAATACATGTGGTCAATTTGTCATCTTTGATCAGAGGTCAAATCTTTGAGGTTAGGAATCACAGTATGGTGTATGATTAAAAGCACCGGTCTTGATGAGTTTTTAATTGCATACCTTACATGGAAATTCAACTTGGCTACAAACTATCCAGATGTTTCTAGGCAGGGTACTGAGTATTCCTGTCCTGTACACAATAAAAGTGATAAAAATACCTCTCTGAAAAGTGCTATTAAATGAAGTCATGCTCTTGTCATCCAAGGCCATTAAAGTCTATACAGTTTTACCAATGATCATAGTCAATACCCTCTATGTATTTATCATGAGCTGTACAGTGATCTCTGAGTTTTATGCAAAGTAACTCATGATTATGATCCTTAAGACTGATATGAAAGACCACATTTCCCTATTTGTAACTTTATGTTCAAAAAGCTAAAACAAATAAACTTTTAAAATTTTATTTTACAGCAAAACTTGATCTGATCTGATCTGAATTTATTTGGGGGCAAAACTTGACCTGAACTGACATGAGTCTCTGTGCCATATAGTGTGACTATCGTATGTCTTGTGGTAGAATAAAATAAAATAATTTTTATTATATTAATGCAGCCCAATATCCTTTGTGATGATTTTTATGTACCATATTTATTCAAAAATCCTGAAATGGAATTCTGAAATACCTCTGGCTTCAAATGGGCATGACCTTGTGTGAGTACTTATTACTTTTTCCTCTAAGCTTTATCCACTGGCTTTATGTGTTGCCAATTAGGGTAATGAGTAGAGTTGCAGAACTTACAATGAGTAATAGAAGTAGGTATATTAAGAAAAGAAAACTTAAACAAATCCAAAAGTTGAGGAAGAGGGTTTGAGGGGAAAATGTTGGAGCTGTTTAGGGAAGATGGATTTTGGAGAGAGTTGTTGTAGGGTGAATAGGAGCTTAGTCAGACAGCTGAGCAAATTACATTTTGGTGACTCCTTCTGGGTGTTATACTATGCATATTGGCTTATGCTGTTTCAAAGCCTTGGTGAAGATCAATCTATGCTTTTAGTTCTTTTTCTTCCTTTCATTTTTTAAATGGAACTGAACCTAACTTAGCCAAGTTTTACTTGGCTTACATTTCTAATTATAATTTCCTTGAACACCTAAGACAATCAATCTCTTGCACACAACTGAAGCTTAATAAATGTCTCTGAATTGAATTATAATAATCCTCTTAGCATAAATGTTTTTTGGAAATATTTACTGAGAAAGCAGAACATGATATAGAAATAGGGTAAGATTAGGGACACAAAATCGAGTAAATTTGCTTCAAGCTCTGCCTTTGCTGTTGATGACTACATAATAGAGGGAGGTCATAATGGAGGGAGGTTTGTTTCCTTATTGGATCCCAAGTGCAGAGGGCTGGGTTAACCATTGCTAACAGTTCATGGCACATTGTCATGACAAGTATTCTAAAACTATTGACTGATTGATTGATTCCTCCTTTTATTCTTGATCCCCTCTTTCATCCAACCTCCCCTTGCCTCATACTCCATTATATTTAATATGTCTTGAATTTTGCTTGTACAACATGTAGAAGTATTATATGTTTATCTGTTTTTGTTTATTTATATGAGTAGCATTTGTGAGATAGGGTACATTTTAGTTGTGAATTTTATTTTGCTTATCATTATTTTTAAGATTAGCTATGTGGCCATATGTAGATATGGGGTATTAGGATTTTTAAAAATTATCTACTTTAATCTTTTCAATTTTTACTCATCCAAAATTATTTAATATTTTAATTTTTCCCTAATTTCAATTTTTAGTAAAAGGTTTGAAACTATTGATAAAATGGCTTCTTTTTCCCTCTTAAGATGTAAGAAAATATTTCCCACAAAATACAAGTTGCTGTTTCTTTGTGACTTTTTAAATATAGGATTTTTGTATAGCTACATTCTACCTTGTAGCTGATGCAACAGAGCAGTCTTATAAATGCTTTTTTGCCAGTGATAACCTTTGCCCCAGAAAGGCTCAATTTTTAGTAAAATTGAGCCTTTTACACTCCTGTCAATAGTGCAGAAGGGTTCCAGCTTTCCATATCCTCAGTAACCCTGAGAGTTGCCTCTCTAGTGTTTGCCAGTCTGCCGAAATGCTAATTGTCTTTTCACATTTTTTAAATTTCTGTTCAATTACAGTTGTCCCCATTTTTCCCCAATTTGCATTTTTCCTACTTATTAGTGAGCTTAAACTTGTTTTATAAGCTCATTATCCATGTGGGCTTCTCTTTTTGCATTTTTCCTTTCCCAGGTACTTTGTCCATTTTCTCATGGAGTCCCTGACATTGTTGTGGATTCGAAGGCTTCCCCAGTATATTCTAGATAACAATCCCCTTTATTAAGTTGAGATGCTAAATATATCTCCCATTAAGCTGCTATCTTTCTTTTCACTTTGTGTGTAATATTCTCCATTGAACAGAATATCTTACTTGCCTTGTTTATGCTTTGTATTTTTTTATTTGTTCTTGTTCAGTCATGGTAAAGCCATATTTTTGAGACTCTAAGTCAAAAAGAGTGCAGGCTACTTATTTAACGATCCTCTGTGTTCGTGCTCTCATTTGGAAAATCTACCTTCAGCCTATGTGCTTGATAATCAGTTTCCCAAAGCTGGATTTCTAGAAAAAAATCTACCTAATTTTATAATTAATCAGAACTGAGAATTTAGTTAAGTGAAATAAGGTATGTAAAACATTTCTAAAGCTTGGCCCCCAAGAGACATATACTAAGTAACAGTTACTATTGTTATATTATTATTACTATTATTATTATTATTATTATTGGAAGTATTAGCAAGAAAGAGCTAAAGAAGGACAATGTGAGTTCATAAAAAAACATTGGGGTGATTTAGGGGTGGACATTTAATTTTTATCTTGTGCAACTGAACATTAACAAAATGGAATGTGTACATTTTCTCTTTTAAAGATTTCTAACTGAAGCATGGCAGAAAATATAAATGGCATTACTACAGAGCCAACTATTTAACAATAGCTGAATGGACAGTACAGCATCCATTGTACATTCCCAAAACACAGGCGGAAGGATGCAAGGAGTCTTCAAAGTTCATGAAAGACCTGATGGATGGTGCCCCTTGGTGGGCTATCTGACTTTTACCAGCATTTTCAATCCGACTGATAGAAGATTTCAAAGTCTTCCATGGCTTTGAAGGGTGACTATTTTAAAATATTTTATTTTTTTTTTCCAGAAATGCCCTGGGGTGGTCTGTGGAGGGCCGCATATAAATAATTGTCTTGTGTTTAAGGAAAACATTTTTCTCAGTGGGATACAGAAAGTCTAACTTTGTGAAGTATTATACACAAGCCACAAACCTGAAATATTCCCAATCCTAGCCTCTTAGTTATTACTTAGTTATTCCTTAAAATGTGATTGATTCTACACAGCAGATAACCTACCTTCCTGAAGAGAAACACATACTCATAGAGTCTGCATTACCTGTATTCCTCATTCAGCAGGCTAGCATTTACTGACTGAAATCATGGGCTCTCTCTCATTCTGTTCCCCAAAATACTTAGCGTTTTAAGCCTTACACCCAGTAGGTACTCAAAAAATATTTGCTGACTTATGGATGATCTATTCTCTACTGTGGCAGTTTAACTGTGGTCAAGTTCATGTTATTATAGGGGTGGTAGTCACACCAGGGAGCTATGAACTTCCAGCTATAGTGGACAAAGCCCTGGTGTCCTCTTTGGGTCCTTGCAATGAAAACTTTTTTTTATTTTCTTTTCTGTACACTACTATCCAAATGTCCTTACCTGCACCTTATGATGTTATAAGCATACTTTATTTCCTAAGCTTCTACATGTGATGGGTGCTGCACAAGAGCTAGGGAGATGCACTGACTACAACTCCCGGAGGTGTCATTGGCAGTCAGCTCTTCCCATTTTCCAGATCAGCCTGCCCTTCCCATAAAAGCTGCAGCTGCTGACTGCAGGGCCTGTCACCGGTACCAGTTCTGCCTCTTCATCACACAGTCAGCATGACTTTTTTGCTCAATCAAACTTACCCCGATTCGGAAATGTTCCGTTGGAGTGGTCTGGCTGCTGCCGCTGCTATTTCCCAGCTATTAACATAGACATTACAGCGCTCCAGCCACTCAGAGACTGCAGCAGCACAGTCATCCTGGACGGCAGCCACTTCAGGGAGATCTCAGACAGATGGCTGTTTGCAGAGGGCAGAGAATTTAACAGCAGTGCCTCTCCACACTGAGATGATGAATTTCCACCTCAAAGGAAGTAATGGGCATGAATCCCCTTGAGATTTCATGATACCCATTCTCTGCTCCTCTACCCATATCCCATTCCTCAACCTTGCAAACAGCAAGCAGATGCCAGCCTTTCGCATGCCTGAGAAAAGGGAGCTCCAATGATTACCGAAAAGCATTGCCTATATCCTGGGAGAAGGAGGCTGCTCCCAAGGAGACCCCCATCTCCTGCAGGTAACAGCTTTGTGAACCTGGAATCAGGTAACTTTGCTGAGAGCTCCTAGTTTTCTCATCTGTAAAGTGGAGATGATAATATTTAAGTCACTAAGGTTTGGGGAGAACTGAATGAAGTGTATCTGTGCAGAGTACTCCTGGCCTTCAATAGGTGCTTGAAAAATGTGAGCTGCAGCAGGGGGCCACACTGTGACAATGGCATTTTACCTCTCTCACCTTCCTTTTTTTGCCTTTTTCTCTTTATCTTCAATGACTCCCTCTTCCAGTAATTTATGGATGCAATTTTACTAGTAATTTTTATTTCAGACTGAGCTTTTTTGTTTTTCCCTTCTTAAGTAAAAATGTATTGAAGTATCCCATATGTAGAGAAAAGAACCCAAATCTTAAATGTATAGCCTAATGTACTTTCCAAGGGAACAAACCCATGTGACCAACTGCCAGATCTAAAAGACACCACTACTAGCATCTCCAGAAGTCCTTTTTGTCCCCTTCCAGGTCCTGTGAGGTTTTGAAGGAAAGTGGAGAGCCAGAATACACTTAGCAGATTCAAAGAATCTTGAGAAACTCTGGGCCAGGGCCACATGATACATTGTACACAAATGAACGCTCTTCCAGAAGAGGGCCTGTAGGGTCTCTTCTCTCCCTACGCTGCATCTATCTGCTTCAGTGCTCATGGACAGCAGTGTTTCAACCACTGACCCCAGGACTTCTACTCCAGAGATTTCTTTCCTGACTTTCCAGAGTCTGTATTCTAGGCTGTGTTCAAAAGATGACTGTCTATCTTACATCTTTCCACAAGTTATTCCATAAACTGTCTCAGCAATGCAGAATTGGCTAAAACTGTTGTCCTAACATCATTTGTTAGACTTGGACATAGACATAAGTTTATGTCATCAAGCCCGTGTTGTTCAATGGTAAACTGTATATAAAAATAATCTGCTGAAAATCATACAGGATACCCCAATGTCCTCATTTTGTTAATAGTGAAACAGCATTAGATGGTAAACTTTGATCCTTGAGTTTGACTAAAAAATGAATTCAGAGCCAAGGAACTAAAATTCAAGCAAAACTTTATTTTTTAAAATATTTTTAAATTCATATTTTTTCAGAGGTAGAAGAAGTAAGCCAACTGGGCTGCTTGGACTCAGAAAACAAGTTATAGAGGCAAAAAAACAAAAACAGGGACACTTGGGGCTTAGGAGAAAGAAAGGCAAGAAAACACACCTGGAAGAAGGAGAGGGGGAAAGGCACTGGAGCACTGGAGAGAGCAAGCCTCCTGGGGGAAGAAGGGGTGGGGAAAGGCCCGGATGTGCTCTACGGAGAGTGCAGTGTCTCCTGTGTCCTTTGTCTTAGGGCTTTTATCTATTTTCCAAAGGTGGGGATTTTAGGAGGGGTCTCAAGAGAAAATCTCAATAGAATATTCATCAGCTTTCTAGATGTGTCCTTTCAGGGCCGTGATTACTATTGATTGATCAGTACTAGGGGAGGGAGTCAATAGTCATTGCATTGATCCTGATGCCAGTCCTGGCATTGCTTTGTCTGGTTTTGTTGCTTTTCTGAACCTGAAGCTGAGACACAGCTGAGGTTTAGATGTTATCTCTACTTTGACCCCAACTCTGTCTCTGTGGTCTACAGGTCTGAGGCTTTGTTCTTAAGATTATTTGATGTGCGTCAGAACCTCATTTTCCAGAGGGCTTAATGCTTAAGGGACTGGTTGGGCAAGGGTTTGTACAGGAATGATGTGAGGCTATTCTCTAGCCCCCTTGGTCTTCCTACAAGGGGGTCTACCACATGAATAGTGATATGAAAGATCAGAGGGTCTAAACTGCCTGACCAGCAATATGTTAGGGGAGAAAAGGTCACCCTGGGGGCAGGGTCCCACTCTACAATTTTTGTGTTCCCAGGTTTTGCCAATGCTAGGCACCTGGGTCTTTCCACCCTGGTGACCTTCTGTATGACCTACGGTCCCTAGTCTGCTCACACCTATCTAACTGCCTCCTATATCAGCTTCTGCACATCAGCTTTTACAATTTAAATGTTCCTGTATTCTTTCTCACTTAGCAATTCTGGGATTTTCTGGGTTGCTTTATGTTACAATAACACACATGTTAACTCTCAGCTAAGTCCCAGAGCACACTGAATAAACAAAAGGAGCTGCTTTATTGGTATTGAGAGGAGACTGGAGAGTTCCCCACCAGGGGAACCTGACTACCAGCAAGTGTTTGGCACTAAAAGGAGATTTATTCAAAATGGAAATCAACCAAGCATGCACCAAGAAGCTTAGAGAGATAATGGAGCATCAGAAATTTCCCAGGGTGTGAGAGATCCCCACCACCTATTGGCCACATACAAAACGCCAAGCAGCAGGGCCTAGAGAAGAGAGAGGAAACAGCCTGGAAACCTCCCCTCAGACTTGAGCCCCCAAACCCACGTCAAGATTCTCACTCACACATCTGACTGCAGGCATTGCTCCTGAAACAAAATGTTCAAGGCCCTCACAGGAAGCTGGACATTGCCCTTTCCAGAAACTCCTTCACCTGGACACACATGTTTGCCTGTGGCTGAAACCCAACTCAAACTCTCATGTGAAAAGGAAATGCATTATTTCCTTTAATTAAAATCAAGAGCAGAGCTGCACTCAGAGATGACAAACCAAAAATTTGATGACTTCTGAATTTCTCATGCTCTTTCCCAAACTTTTTCTTTCTCTTTCACTCTCCCTCTCCTTTTCTCTCACTTCACTTTCCTCTGATCTTTTGCACACACAGTTATTCTCTCAGATCTGCTTTACTCGCCAGCCCAGAACCATGGAAGTTGGCAGCTTTGAGGTACGAGTCTTCACCTGAATGCTGAGCAGAACCACCTTTCTTCTCTTAGCTTCTATTACATTGCTCTCAGGGTTCCCGTGTATTGTAGAATAGTAAAATTAAAATTTAAAATACATAAATATTCAGGAAAACAAAAGACAATCTCTGTCTTATTGGTTTCCCAAAAGAGATATAAAGAAAATAGAATAACCTTTCTTTGACCAATACCATTGTTTTTATAAAAAGGTATATTGTAAATTCAAAATAGGTAGAGTTATATAATATCAAAATAATGTTTTCTGTTTCACCCACGAATGCACTATCACTGACCAGCACCAGTCCTTATCAATCATTGTTCAAAGATATGAAGAGATACAAGACAGTTGTTAAGGTACCTATGGTTTGAATTTATTTCTCTCTCTACACAATCTTGTTTTAAGTTTCTCATCTTTCCCACTGCCCACTATTTTCAACCCATTAGCTTACCAGAGACCAGAGCAAAGATGGGTTCATCAAAAGCAAGAAATCATGGAGAAAAGAAATACATTTGCTTAAAGATATATTCAGTGGTCTCCCATCCAAGTACTAGCCAGGCCTGGCCCTGCTTAGCTTCAGAGATCAGTCAAGATCCAGTGCATTCAGGTTGGTTTTTAGGACACGTGGACAAAATCAAGTTGGGAATGGGATCAGGGGAGGGAGGTATGGATGGCTGGGGTAGGGGAGGGTGGTGGTGGGGAAAATGCAGACAACTGTACTTGAACAACAATAAAAAGGAAAAAGATGAATAATATCTCAGTGTTTGTTAATAATTGCAAAACAAATATAATAAATTTAGTTAAAGAATGACATGTCTGGCTGAAGACTATGGTCACATATTTTAAATGATTAGCTATAATATTAGTTTTGGAACCCAATATTTGCTAATGTTTTTAAAATAATTACATCTGATGACAAAAGATCAAAAAAATATACTCAGTGGTAAAGTCACTTAGGGGAAAAGCATGAAGTCTGAAGGGGACTGAGATATGTCCCCTCAAAATAAGCCATTTTGACATCTGACTTATTTTCAGCTGAAGACATTTGAGTTGCTGAAATCCTTTTGCTCTCTAACAGCAGGCCTACCCAAAAGAACTCAATTGTCATAAATCCCCTGCCTCAATGCAAGTCATAGAAATATCAGGGGCTGGAAGGACTCTCTGCTCTCCCCTCTCTTCCATGAAGCGGGTCGGAAGACTCATGAGAAAGATGTCTTCCCTATACCTACAGAAAAGCAGTGTCCTGTCTCCAAGGATGAAAACTGAGGAATACCCAGAGGAATCAGAAAGAAGAGGCCTTGCTGTTTCCCCCAGTTTACCACCCTTAGCTCATACCCTCTGTCCTGTGATGGTTTACTTTGACTCCCCACTCTTTGTTAAGTTTAGAATGAAAATGATCAGGCTTAAGTGTTTCTTTGGGTCTTAATTTCTGTGTCACATAATTATGTGACACAGGAAGGCTCCTGTGTCACATAAAATTTACAATAAATAAATGTGTATGCTTTTGCTGTTAATCTGCCTTTGTTGGCTTAATTTTCAGATCCAGCCAGGGACCCTATAAGGAAAAGGTTTTCCTACACTACAAGAGCCTCAATCCTTCTGGACTATGTACTTTTAAAGCCTTTCCTCTTTGAATCTGCTACACAATATAAAAACACAGACCACACCCCTAAATCTTTGCTTTTAGCGCCCTTTAAAGCATACAATGTTACTTATTCAGTTTCAAATATTCATGTAAGAATAAGCATGCTAATTTGCTGGTATTGTTTTTTAATTGCATTTTACCCGTCCCTTCCCAATATCCATAACCATGAAATCTTGAAAAGAAAAGTTTTTCTCCACCACTAAAGAGCAAACTGCTCCACTGAAATGTTCAGCCATTCATCAACAAGCCATGCTTTCAAATTAGCATTTGCATTAGTGAATGACCCAGATATAATACAAAATTAATTCTTTACAAATTTATACAGGCTTCCTCAAACTGTTACTCTAATAGATTTCCTTATGAAAGCACATTTAATTACATCTTTGAGGGAGAGTAGTACATCAAGACCTATACATCAATGTTTAAAAAATTAAGTAAAATTGCATTTCTAGCAAAAAAAAAATGAAAAGTAAAAAAAAAATCCAAAATAATACTAAAATGATCTACATAGTTTTCAATCTGCAAAAAAATCTGATGCAAATTCCCACCAATCACTTGTAGTCATTTTGGGCAGAAAAAAATGATGTCCTTCCAAGGCAATGCAGATTTTACTCAAACCTGAAGTTAAAATTTTTCTCTTTGACAAAAAAGTCACATCATATCCATTCCCCTAGCATTTATTACAGAGAACCAATTAACAGTAAAGTTAATTACAAACTATAAAATTGCTAATTGAGACAAATTACACATGATGGCTTTGCAATTTGGGTAAATGACAGGTTCAGATGGGTATGTGACCTATAAACTTATGTCATCCAAGATATTTGTCTTTTTAATAAAAATTTCAACAAGACACATGTATTAAAATACATGAGCAGAAGCTACTGTAATATATGACAGCACAAAATTGAATAACAGGAGGTCTCCAACCTAGAGACTTTATTACTTCAAATTTTGGAAGCAGGTCCCTGAACATTGTTGAACTCACACAACCTTGTGATACAGACCCTGAGGGCAGGACGACAGTGAGAGTCAAAGTATGCTGTTCAGATGGTTTCCATCACGCTTGCTCCCTACCTATGAGTATTACGTACGAGTCAGTCATTTGTTTGAGCACGTACCCATCCACGCAAATAGTTCAAACTCAATGCTAAATGAAAATAAAACTCTTTGGAGTTTTTTTCTTTGTGAAAAGTAACTTCTCCAATATGAAGTGACACATATTAATTATAGGAGGCCTAAATGAGTAAGAAGAAAGGCAAAAATCACTTACAATTCTACCATGCAGAAATAACTCAGTTTGATTATATTAATGCCTTTCTGTCTACTTTTTTGTGTGTATTTTGAAGTGTTTCTTGAAACAAAATAGTATCATACCACACATAGAATTTAATAATTACTTACATAATATTTCTATTTTGTATGTATTTAGACATATTAGGAAAACAATTCCTCGCCTAAATTAAACAATATGTTTTTATTACTGCTTGTATTTAGTATTATTAAATAATGACTTAATTAATAGCCCACTTTTGTGACATTTGGGTGCCTCTGTTTTTGTTACTATAAACAATGCTGTGATTGTCATCTTTAGTTAATATTTGTTTATATTTGTGGTTATTTTTCGCTTCTTCTTTCTTATACTCCAAAATAAATGGATATGCATCTTTATTGGTTTGCTCTTACTTTTTAAAAAATATGTGATTAAAGTTAAAACACACATATGCACATTGCATGGGATATAAATTATGCACAGGAGTGTGTGGCTATTTAAACTAAAGGTAATATTCAATCCCGTACGTTCTAGTCTGAAAGGGAAGTTACAGAGGAAAGGAAGAAGGGAAGCAATCAACGTCAGTTCACTGTTTTACAGACTTGAAAGAAGAATCCTGTGTAGAATGTCCTCTAGAGGCAATTTTAATTTTGTATAAGAATGCTTCTAGATGTATCAATAAAGTCTGATTGCTTGAGAAGTCATGTAGAACTGTCTAAAATGACCACAAACTGAACCAATCTCAACAATTCTGCTGGGAGACAAATCATATGAATGGATCTCAAACTAACTAGAATACTCCGACAGGACGTCAAAGAAATTGTTTGATACACACCTCCCATAGATTAAGGTATAAAAATCTGTATTAGAAACCTGGCCTTAAATAAAACATTTATAGACTCTTATTAAAGCCCTAGACCCAGCATTAACCAAAAGAAGAGTGAAAAGCAAGATAAATATTGTGTTAGCGTGGAACTATGATCTATTTCCATCTACTCAACTACATTCATCCTTCAACAAATGAATACCTACAGTTTGCAGGGTCCCTAACCATACAGGAGCAGATGATGGGGCTCAGGTCCTGCTGCCCCCACATAGAGAATTTTGGTATATTGAACATTTTTAAGTCAAGGAAACTTGAGAAGTGGTATGCATAGGAGGGGCTTTCTGACCTTACCCTGAAATAAGTCATAGAACTCTGATGTGAGAGGTGTCCCCCTCTATACTCGAGAGAAAGAGCATCGTTGCCTCTAAGACATGAAGAGGAATCTGAATAAACAGGTTTTGCTCTTTCCCCCAGTTTACTATACTTAGTTTATTCCCTCTTTTGTTCCACTACATTTTTTTCCATGACTTTCCACTCTTCATTAAACCCTAGTATAAAAACACTGAGGTTTAACCACTTCTTCAGGGTTTTCTTTTTTTTCCTTATGCAGGTCCCCATGTCATGTAAAACTTACATTCAATAAATTTGTATGCTTGCTCCTTGTTAATCATTTTTTGTTACAAGAGTCCCAGCCAAAGGCTTGGAATGCTTGAGGAAGATGGTATTTTTCCTTTCCTACACAGCCTTGTAAGAGTTCCTTGTTGATTAGATTTTGTTTCATGTATAGTCTTCTTTCTCTACTTGTTAGCATGCTCTTGTCAAGTGCTGTGTATTATGTTCTCCAGATCATGACACCTATCTTCCATGTCCCTCCTAATAAAGTAAGTCAAGCAATAAACATTTTTCTTGCTGTATTGGCCTTTATCTTTCCTTTCTCTGCTCCTTTCTCAACCCAACCCAATGCCCTTGGCAGTGTAGGAGTCCAGTGATATTTCTCCCCGCCAGCCTAGGAATTTCTACTGTTCTTTGTGAGGAAGTCTTGATGGTCACATGGCTTCAGGCATTTCCTGATCACTTGCTGAAGCTTGCAACTGGGGATATCCTTGTTTCCAATGCCAGAACCAGCAGCTCAATTATAGATATCCACAGAGAGTGCTGCTATTTCTTCCAGCATCTCTCCTGTCTGCTGATACCCAGCACTGAGGATGCCACAGTCTATGCCAAGAAAACCAACTCTAGTCACGGTGCTGGCCCTGGTGCTGCTGGCGTCTTGTACCCTCAATGTCCCATGGCCATTTTAATGAAACAGCTCTTTCTGGGACTTACTCTTTCATTACAGTGCTCAAGTAAGGCATGGTTCTACAGGGAACTGGTCATGACACAATCAGAGTTGTATCTGGACTTGTACCTGTATCTAGACTCTGCCCTGTATATTTCAAGCTCTGTTCTAAAGCTCTATAAATTTTAGAGGAAGTTATAACCCAGAAGTTTCTCTGACTTGCACTCTGAAGTTCCCCTGGTAAACTTACATTTTTAGGTTTCCACCTGCATCTCAGTCTTAGGGCAAACACACTTCAGGCTCAGATTGGAGCATCTGCTACCTACACAGTTGTTGGTCATTATTCAGAACTCTTCGGGACATACTGTTATTGTGGTCCCACACTGTATGCTCTAATGCCTGGAAGGTATGTGGCTGCTTTATATAAAATTCCATCTCATGCAACATCTGCTATTCCTTCAAGGCTGCTTTAACCTTCCGCACACTACTCTCCTATTTCCCAATTTCCTGCCACCCCTTGGATGATCATTTTCAGTCATCTTTTTCTCTCCCTCTTCCAAAACTCGGTTCTCTTTTATTTTCTTTGCTCTCACTCTGCATGTGCTTTCTTAGTGGTTTGTGGATGTCTGCCACTTTATGTGCTACTTATATGCTGAGACAGTGGGTGAAGTCTCACAGAACCTGAGTTTAGTTCCCTTTTATCTGTTAATTGGTGTGGTGACAAGAGAGGTTAGGGCAAGCCACCTAACCTCTCCTGTCTCCTATTTTCTCACTTGTAGAATAAGGGAATTTGGAGCCATGAAACCTAAGGCCACTTAAACTTTATAGATATATTGAGTCAAATATTTTTATATATAATACACAATTTGATAATAGATTCTATAATAATATAATGTGCTGTTTTGTTTACTGATGGCTATAAAATTAATATGTTAACATACTTTTACCTTAACATCTATAGGAATAATATAGTCAAAATATGGTTTATAAAGATAAAAATACAACTTTAAGACACAGAGTAAGAAAAACTATGCTTTTGTCCACGTGGGATTCTACAGCTACACAGTTTGTTCACCAGTACTGGCCCTAGTCACCATGGCCACTTTCACCACTGCTCAGGTAGGCTTGGAAATGACCTCCCTTCTACTACCCTTCCCTCAAGAACAGTGATGACAGGCTGTTAATTAAACCTCTACTCAGAGTCCTACATGGTCTCTCACTTGATTCCTATGACAAGCTTGAGAAGTAGACTTTTACCTTTATTTTATAGAGGAGGAACTGTCGGGTCAGACAGGTTGAATGTCTTCCTCTAGGACATACCACTTGTGAACTAGGATTTAAAATCCTACCTTGTTTCTCTGGCTCCAAGGCATCTGTCTTTTAAGATATGTCATTAGGGTTTAAGGATAAAGCATGGTCTCTTTCCTTCAGAAACTAACAAATTAATGAATGAGCTATAGGTAAAGATCAAAATGCAATCAAGTGGAGAAATGGTGTAATTATTTAATAGAAGTGTTCAACAAGTTGACCAGGTGAGGGTGAGGTGATAATTTCTTCCTAAAATAGTAACATTTAAATAGGGCCTTGAAGAATAAGTAGAATGTTGACAGATGATGAAAAGGGAGAGAACAAAACAGATAAATTCAAGGATAAGCAATTGCCAGATATGATTTAAATTGAAGCAAAATAAAGTATCATTCTTAAAAGGTAGATCGGGATGGTATAGTAAAAAAGTTTGAAGTGGTATGCTAACAAGTTTGATGTTTATTCTGTAGGACAAAAAAAGATAAATCAAATGTTCGCTTATTTACATAAAACAATGTGGTGTACCTATTCTAAGATATTTAGAAGCTATTTGGTTATTTTGTCTTTTTTATCTTTTCTTTACACTTTCCTTGGGGCTTGCAGTGTTTTCAATTTCGAGAACCTTTGTTAACTGTCTTGTTAACTATTCAGCACATGTAAGATCTTGGATAAAGTTTTAATTCACTTAAAACACGTAGCAGTATCAACCATGCCTTTGTACTAATAGGATCTTTATAAAACACCATTTCAAGATTTTAAAAATGATAACTTTTCTAATGCTTTTTTTCTGGCTTAAAAAATGTATTGGAGGCATCACACATGCTTGAATTCTGTCTTTTAGTCTGAAATTTTAAGTTCTATTTTATCACCAATAATTTAAAATAATTGGTAGATTATCTTGCAGTTAATTAGAGGTTGATGCCATGGTATTGAATATGATCTTTCTGAAGACAAATTCTGACTCACTACGATAATTGCTTCTGGGTTGCTAAAATACTATTGCTTAGCATTTTAATTTTGTTATGATTTCAGCTAATTGTGAACATATTGGTCTTAAACTCAATTGTGTTTTTATTTTGAGAAAAAAACAATTAGTTGTAAATCATACATCATTTGGAAACTTTCAGATTCTTTGTAATAAAATATTAACAGTGTGAGGACAGCTAGTAATGAAGATTCTGTTCAAGAGCACTCAAAATCCCAAGGGTCTGTTATTATTTCAAGAAAATGCCTTTAACCAGGAATGGACTCACTTGAAATGCACTTCTTTGTGAAAAATACGGAGGAGCTCTTTGAAAGACCTCATCTGTCTTGTCTATCACAATTTGAAGTTATTCTTGTTTTTGAATTTATTAAACCATCACATTTTTGTAGCACCTGCTCTTAATTTTTGCTTTCCTTCCATGCTTTGTGCTTTAAGCTTTACTTCTGCTTTGGCAACTTAACACTGAAGGGTACTAGATTATGTCACCACCCCCAACAAATATGCTACATGGGTTATTTTGACACATGGGTTATTTTAACTTGAAAGCAGCTGAGAGAAGCAGATCGAAAAGTTTTCTGCCTTTCTCCATTTGCCTAAAAGCAGGATGTAAGTTTACAAAGGTGTCTCTCCTACCCTCTCTACCAGTAAGGGCCATGGTTAATTTCCCTGTCACCCTGAAGAAGGCACCAGAGGAATGTGCATGACAAGTTTTACTAACTACCCTCTTTCTCTGCCTTTGGAAGCCTAAGGCTGCTTTCCTTTGTCCTGTCCTTTCTCCATAAATTTACTGTTCTTTGTGGAAGATGCTATATAAAGTAGAATTCTAAGCCACCTCAAGGAGTTACTCATTTTTTCCTGTCTATCTCCCATGCATGTATGTATACCTACTAACCAACTTCCTTGTTTTTCTTTTGTTAATCTGTCTTTTATTACAGGGGTCTCAGCTAAGAACTCAGTAAGGTACAGGAAAAATTATTTTCCTCTCCTATGACAACACATCAAATTCATCAAAGAAATAACAAAAGTTCTTGGCTAATTGGTATATCCAAATCTAGCAGCTCTACTACATCACTTGAGACTGGTATCTATAATATCAACCTTATTACAAACAAGCCCCCTCCAAAAACAAAAAACAAAAAAGCATTGTACATGACAAAGAGAATGTCATCTTTCCTGGAGTTAGTCTGTGAAAGGGAATAGACCACTTTCTGCCATCATCTTAGGGTTCTGATCAATTTTTAAAAGATATTAATCAATCAATTAATTAATTATTTTGAAAGCTTTTATTTATTTATTTTTAGAGAAGTGTAGAGGGAGAAAGAGAGACATCAACATGTGTCAGAGAAACATTGATCAGTTGCCTCTTGCACACGCCCCATCTGAGGATTGGCCTGCAACCCAGCATGTGTCCTGACCAGGAATTGAACCAGTGACCTTCTGCTTTATGGGGCAATGCTCAACCAACTGAGTCATGCTGTTCAGGGCTATTTATTTATTTTTAGAGAGAGGGGAAGGGAGGGAGAAAGAGGGAGAGAAATATCAATGTGTGAGAAAAACATAGATTGGCTGGTTGCTTCTCACAACGCCAGCATGTGCCCTGACTAGGAATGTGCTCTGATGAGAAATCAAACTGGTGACATTTTGCTTTACAGGATGACATTCAACCAACTGAGTCACATGGGTCAGAGCGGCTCTGACAAAATTTGACCCAAGTGTTTTGAAACTGTGATGGTAAGAATAGAATTATGAATCTTCAAGTAGTTCGCTTCAGAACTAGGTAGCTGAGGCCAGGACAGGAAGAAGTTGTAGAGGTCCTCTCCTGGAGGAGAAATGGTAGAGGATGTGGACTGGGCAATAGGCACCTGGCAATGTTAGTCAAGAATAAGTGATAGAGGATGTTCCGTCATGTCCTGCTAATTCAGTTCTGTCAGAAGCTGAGAGTAAGAACATGTGCTCTTTGCATGGCAAATGGTATTTCATTTCAAAGCCAGTGAAATTTCCCAGACATTCACACTGAAAATAAAAAAAAATTAAATTAATGAGTGGAAAAGAAAATATTAAGGAAATGGGCCTCATCAAGAATGGAATTCGGGTAAATTCTTTGTCTGTCCACCAGAGCAGTAGGGCGATGTGGACTTGGCATTCCTTCAAGCTAGTGTGTAGATATCGGAGGGAGATGATGTGGGGCACCTTAGAGGCCCAGGACTATGCCATTCACAAGTTCAGAGGCCCAGACTAAACTTCATAGTGGCCCGAGGGGGCTGGGGAACTGGAGCACGTCTTCTGAGCTTACAACTAGATGTATCCTTGGGTGCTTTGAAGCACCGAAGGATACTTTTGTGAGAAGTTCTGGTCCTACAACTATGAAAATTTGGCATCTAAAAGAAACGTCTTCTAATTTTGTAGGCCGTAATGATCAGGAAAGAATGAGCATCTATTCTAATATTTTTTTTAAAAATACAGTTGCTTATGATAAAATATAAGTTCCAGTGAAAAGAGACATTTCTAGGTTTTGTTTACTGATATAATTTATGCTTAGACCAATGTCTGGCACAATGTGAGTCTCCAAAAATGTTAATAAATACATGTTACTTTATTTAATCCTTACAATAACTGTGAAAAGAGCTTTTCCTATCCCTATTTTACAGTTGAAGAAATAAGACTTGCAGAAGTTAACAGAACTACAGAGCCTCATAGTTTCAGAGAGAGAAAGAAGCAAGTCTAGTCTTGAACCTGAATCCCTTCATTACCTTGACACTGCTGCAACTTTTTCAGTATAGTATGGACCCATGAAACATTAACTAAAGCTTTGACAAGTTCTAAGCTCCAACACTAGTTTGAATCTTGTGGTTATAGCCACTGTTTTGAATTGAAACTCTGAATATATATTTTTTCTTTTAGAAGTACCAAGGAATTTAAAATAAATGGGCAACATTCACTAATGTGAAATTAGAACCATTTTTCTTCCAGTCCATTCAAAAACAAAGGCACAATATGCAGTACAACAAGGTAGGAAGGCTAAAAGGAGGGGAAAAGCCAGCAAATACTAAAGCCAACATATTACTCCAATAAATGTCAGGGCAGTAATTGTGTGGGACATGGATTAATATTGAAAAGAATGAATTTGTGTCACCCTTAAAATATAAATATGAATGCTTTTGACCGCAGCAGAGTTAATAAAAATATGTTGTCTTCCATGACTGGTAATTGATGTGAAACAGTTACTTTTATGTTATCCTGTAAATGGTAGAAACAAAGCTTCCACTGAGGGGGCTGTTCACACATAAATTGTATTTAATGGTTTCCTGTTAATGTGTTCTATTTTTATAATGAAAGTCTAGCCAAATTATAGGAGAGATGCTCTTAACTCCTTTACTGCAATCAAATTGAGCAGTAATTGAATCGGGCAAGAAATCCCCTCTGACCTTGAAGGCTGAGATTTAGATTTTACCTTCTTGTCCCATCATCAAATTTGAGACATGATATTAATTTTTCTAGCCTCTTATATTTCAGTGGAAACCTAATAGCAGTAAATAAAATTCTTAGAATTGAAAATGCAATGAATCATCAACAAACTCATCAATTTTCATACAAAAAGAAGACATTTTGATGAAGCTCAACTTTAATTCCCTAATTCAAATTTTTCATTCAATGTTTCACCTGCTATAAAACATTTAACTCATAAGCAATTCAGATGTTATGTAAAATCTGTTACAAGAAAAATTGTGATCGCATGTAGAACAATCAAATCTGAAAGAATTGTAGTGTATGGAATATATAATATCACTATTAGATGTCTTAACAGAAGTATTCCTAAAGCATTGAAATAACATTTAATTCAATTGAAGAGTATTATGTCTTTGTATTATTATGTTATGTATTAAAAAATCAAATAATATTTTGAAAAACTGTATTTTGATTCAACATGTTGAAAGGCTGCCTCTTTATATAACTTCAGTGATTTTCAGAACATGATTTACATGCAATTGGCAAATTACAAGCTACATTAGACAGATCCATACCCATTTCAAGGGAGCAAATGGCTAATTGCATTCATGCTCATTTGAACTTCAGAAACTGAATTGGTCTTAAGCATGACAGAATTTGTCTTCAGAGGTATTATGTTTTGACCAAAAATGTATTTTTAGGTCCTGTTTTTAAGCCATCCTTAAAACTATCACTCCGTATTCCATAGACCAGCTATAAAAAGTTGATACTGATTTAGAGGGGAAATTGCTCCCTATCAACTCCATAAAATTGTCCATATTCCACTAGTACAGTCACTAAGGTCCTTTGTAATCCCAACCTTCTCTAACCTCCCTAGGTATCCTCTTCATGTAGCATAACCCAGGTCTGTGCCCATTCTCCCCACACAGCCACATCTTTGATTGTGCTCAAGCCACAGATGCCCTCTACCTGTGAAACTCCCACTCGTTCTTTATGCTCAGATGAGTGATTGCCCTCTTAATGAAGGGTTTCCATGCCCCGTTTCTGTTGACTGTTAGAATTAATCACTCCCATTTTTCTTTATGCTTCTATGGAGCTCAGCTAACTATCTTTTGTTTTCTTTTTATTTAACCTATTTGTTTAGAAATTGCAACTTCCACTCATTAACAACTAGATAATAAGTTTCCTGAGAAGGCAAACTATGTATACTTAATGGTTAAGAGTGTGGGCTCAGAAGTCAGATTCCATGATTCAGGGTCTAACTACCAATTCCTAGCTAAGCAAATATGGTAAAGTTATGTAGCCTCTCCAAGCCTTTTTTCTTCACCTGTAAAATTATAGTATCTACCTCATAAGATTCTGTAAAGATTTAAATAAATAATGCCCCTTGTAATGCATTTATCATGGTCCCTGAAATATAATAAACACTCAAGAGATATTAGATATTTTAAGTAATACTTATTTAGTACTTTTTATAGCAGAAATCAGAACATAACAGAGTAGAGACTCAATACTGTTAGATGGATGACTGAATAAATGAATGAAATAGAGTCAATAAAAAGAAAACAAGAATCTAATTTGAAAAGGGGTTTTCAATCTTTCCCAAGAAACACCGCACATATAATACCATAAAAGAACCCTAAGTTTTAGGAAGAAATTTGCCTCCAGATTGGGTAGATAATTACATATGGAAGCAATCTATATTTATGGCCCTTTTACCTCACATTAATCTGTGTTTCTCCCTAACTCGACAGACCATGAGCTCTACTGTACAATGAGGATCATTATTTCAAAAACATTCAGGACAGGCTCTTTTTCTCCAGTGATGGGCAAGTCTGTACAAGCAAACTTTAGTGGCTGCCTGAAGAGCCAAGAGTGAATGACTTGTGTTAAGATGTTAGGGCAAGAGTACAGGTAAGGATCAAACTATATAAGAGACTATAAGGAAGGAAATGCTAAGGCAAAAAGCAGTGGGTGGGTAGAGATTTTTCCCTGTACTCTAAATTTTCTGCAAAATTAAGCATCAATATAGCCCTGTTAGAAAAGAGTCCCTCTCTATGGGAGACAGCAAGCTTGGCCATGTGACATGGCTTGGCCAATGGAATGTGAGCAGTAGACACATATGCCACATCTAGGCAGAAACTTTAAAACATGTTGTGTGGTCCTTTTATGATCTTTTCCCTCTGCCTGACCTTTGGGAAAAATAAGAGAAAATAGAAGAGAGATACAGCTAAACTATAACCTTTTATTATTGCAACAATAGCAATTTGGGAAAATATTACCACAGTAAAACTCAGCAAAAGCTGACTGACACAGAACTCTTCTGGGGCTCATGAACTCTTCTCTCCCCACCTCACCGAGGCGGGCTCTCTGTCTCCTCTGTATTCTTGCCCTTATGGGTGCCTACTACTGTCACTTTGGGAGTTGAACATATTTTACCTCATACAAGATACACAGACAATTTCTTAATAATTATAGTAGAATTTCCTTAAGTAATCATCATTTGTTCAACTCGGTTGGTTATTCAAGGCTTTCTGTTACCTTTGTAAACAAACTGATGGCTTTCCAACACTTATGGAATCTGGAAGGTAGTAGGATTCTCTAGGAATCACTGACTGACTTTCATTTCCACAAGGGGTCTTAACTGCTTGCCAAACGTGTTCCAGAGATTTTTTTCTCATATTAATGAGTAATTTTCTTTAAGGTAATTGAAATATTTGGGGTCTCTTTGTAAAGTACGTGGCTGCCTAACTACTATGCTGAACACTTGAAACTAATAGAAATAATATTGAATGTGAGCTGTAATTGAAAAAATTTTAAAAACAGACTGGAAAATGATAACCTGTTTTAGTTAGAGCATGGGAGTGTTGAGGACCTGAGAAATGTATATTAATATATTAGGGCTGCCATAATAACATATTCCAGACTGAGTGGTTTAAATAATAGAAATATATTTTCTCACACTTCTGAGGTCTAGAAGTCCAAAATCAAGGTGTCACCAAGTTTGGTTTTTCATGAGGTCTCTCTCCTTGGCTTGCCCATGGCCACTTTCTAATTGTGTCCTCACATGGACTCTCTTCTGTGCAAATACACCCATGGTGTTTCTTTGTGTGTTCTAATCTCCTTTTCTTATAAAGCCACCAGTTCTATCAGATTAGGGCTCTGCCCTAATGACCTAATTTTAACCTAATAAATCCTTTAAAAGCCCTATGTCCAAGAACAGTCAAACTCTGAGATACTGGGGGTTAGGGCTTCAGCGTGTGAATTTGAGAGCAGGTGACATAATTCCATTCATAACAAGGTGAGCAGAGACAATAAGGTAGGAGCTGACTGGTACCTACAAAGAACTGAGATTTTGAGACCAAGAGAAAAAGACACATTTAGAACTGATTTAGATAGTGTTTGTGTGTGAGCTGTATAGGATTAGGAGAGAGGTTGAACAGAACTTTTTAAACACAGGCAATTGAGGACCTCATTAAAGAGAATGTCAGTTGGAATGAAGGGAAGGAAATAACATGTGGGAGAAAATGTGACACAGAATAAATAATGAAAACAAAAATATAACTGATTTTATTTTTGTAATGGGACATCTAAATCCTGATTACAAGAAAAAGGTAAAATTCTTGATGAGAATAAGAATAGAAGTCTTGAAAACAACCACACAATCTAGAGAGGTAGAAAGAGATCCTGGAGTGAGCTATGAAATTAGAGGAGGAAGCTTTTAAAAAGTCAGTGGGGTCTTTATAATTGTTTGTGGGGAAAACAAGCAAAAATCCTGAGATAGTTCATTAGATTTGAAAATATTGATAGTCTTACCAAACAGCCTAGGAGAAGACAGGTCATGGAGAAGATGGAAGGGGAGGCTGAAGAAGGAAGCTTAACTATGTAGTAGAGAGGAGTATAAAAACAAAGGTCTTGAATATAGTAAAAAAGAAAATAAAGCTAATTTTGTTAACTGTTTGGCTATTTAACTTTGACAAAAACATACAGGGTAGAAACCATCATAATCCTTAGTATATAAATAAGTAAAATAAAACACAGATGAGTAAAGTATTGTATCTAATATTAACAGCTAATGAATCAAACAGCTAGATTTGACCTCAGGCATCTCACTCCATAATACATATATTCAACTGTTGTTCATTTATTTCTCTCTATAAATTTAGCTTTATGAGAAAATAAAATTTAGTTAAGGTGGCAAGAAAATAAAAGCAATTTCATATGCCCAAGGCTGAGCAAGGCATGCTCTTGTGAGGGATTGGGGGGTGGTGTACCCTGAGAGCCGCACAAAAGCAGCAGAGGGCGGATGTTGTGCACTCAACGTAAGAAATAAAACAGGTGCAATTTGATAAAATAAATAAAGTTTCTGTATTTGTACTTTGCAATTGGAGTTGTTTCCTAAGTGAAAGAGTGATAGATGTTACAGTTCATTGGTACTTTCATTCAACAAATATTTATACCACCTTCATGCACTTACACTAGAATCTAAAGATATGATGGGAAAGAAATACAGACATGGTCCCAGATCTTGTGCATTTTCTAGCCAGTAACCCTTAAAGGGATTGTTGGCAATTTGATAAAGAATAGTGCTACCTGTTTAATATCAGATGCCATCGGTTATAATAAAACTACTTTCTTTATTAATGGGACAAACAATTCGAGAAAAGTCATTACACCTCTGATATCACAGTTTGTCCATCAATGAAACAGAGATCAAATTATAACAAACTGTTATATCCTTCAATAAATGGTACATGGGAGAGGTTAAGCAATAGTAATAAATGAAGATAGCATATAATATTATTTAATAACAAGAGATCTTCATTTTATTTTCATTAGGGAGAGATTAATTATTGGATTTGACCCAGGCAGACTTTTCTTTTAAATACATTGAATAATCTTTAATACTTTCATCTTTTTCTCTAGAAGTAATAAAGCTATAATTTGTAAAATCAGAAGTTAATTAAATAAAAAATCTTATAGTGAAATGATGTTATGGTTGATATTTAACACCAAGATAATTTAGGACATTGTTAGGGCTCCCACAGCAACCATACCTGACCATACTTCACCCTCTTTCTTTGTAACCTTCACTCTGTTTAAACAATAGATATTAACAGGTGGACTTACATTGTTTTCTGACCAAATCTCTGTATATTGAAATCTTGATGAATAATAGTCATCAAGATGTAAAGATACATCTTGATATTACATCTTGATACATCAAGATATTAAAGGTAAAGTAGAAAAACTTTTCCTGTTGCTTATGAATTAGCATCTTTGCATTGAGAAAGTAATTAGCCAAACAGGAGCCAGCATAGATTCACAGAGAAGCTTCTTCCAAGCTCAACTAATTTTATTCTATATAGTAACTATGTTTGCAGATCAGAAACCAAGAACATTTTGATTTCAGCCAAGCAGTCTCTTAGGTTTGAACATTTTGGTCAGGTAGTTAAATAAAATATTGACAGGTATATAAAATCTGCTGATGGCACAAAACATGGAGGGGTAGCTAACATGAGAAGTGACAGTATCAAGGTTCAAATTTTTCTTGACAAATACTAATAAGCTGGTCCTAAACCCAAGCAACTGGTAATGCAAAAGTTATGTTTTTACTTTCAAAAAATTCAACTGTACAATCCTAGCATGGTCAAGAGACTTTTTGGCAAGAGTTCATGAGAAGGTGTTCTGATAGTTTTGGTTAGCCACAATTTTAAACAAATGTTTCTAAATAATGTTGATAGAGATATAGTAATAACAAAGCTTATCTGTAGGCTACACAAATCAAGTGGAGTTTCTAGATCACAGAAAGCGATCACTGCTTGTGGAGCTGGCACTTGGTTTAATTCTGAGAGACATATTTTAAGTTGCCCTGATAATCAAACCTTCATCTAAAGACACAGAAAAAGAAATTGCAGAACTGAATGTGAATTACTTTAGGTCATTTATAAGGTCTATTTTATCATTAAAATTCTATGATTTCATGCAAAATATGAATTAATGCAGAGCAAGCTTATATCAAAGAAATCCCATTAAATACTGCACATATAATCTTTGATTATATACTGCAAGTACTTCTAAAATCTGAGTTTGCATCAAAATTATTGTTATCTTGCCCAATTCAACTGTAAAATGAAACCAATTTTTATCATATTAACTCAGGAAATCCTTTAAGCTTTACAGGTGAAACAGATGAATATATTTTTTCTTTTAAAGCTTTATTTTCCATTCAGTTTTTTTTACAAATTTTATTTTACATTGACATTTACATGAAGAGATGTTAAAGTTAGAAAATAATCTTTTATATTCTTGCAGGACAAGTATCTATTAGATAAAAATATTTTAAATTATTTTCAGATAAGCAGGTTTTACAATATGAGAGAAAGGGTTTCCCAGATTATTTTGGTTTAATATAAATCTACTCACCCAAGTTCAACTCCATGAGTTAGGACAGTGCTTCTCAAATTTTAATGTGCATACAATACACCTGCAGCTCTGTGGTGGAATCTTAAATTATGTATTTCTAGCAAGGCCTCTGGTGATACTGATGCTGTTGGTCTGTGGACTACTCATTGACTAGTAAGAATTTAAAGAACTCTGCTTCACTCTGCTACCGGTTATTCTAAAGCAAACCCCACTAAGTATATCATGTAAAAATAAAAGCAGCTATTTTCAAAACAGGAAAATAACCTTTGCAAATTTTTTCCTTGCAAGTTCTTAGCACTTCTGATGCTGTTCTTCTGAATTAAGTCACTGTTACTCATTCAAAAGATTAAGGCATTCATTACACCTCCTCCACCTAAAAGGTGAGTCCATTTCTCTGCACATGGGCTCACACACTTGTCTCTCATTCAGTCCTTGACACTCCAGCTTCACTCCTAATCAATTATGGGCTACTTCCTTTTGATTTTATGTTATACTCTTTTCATAGACCCTTGAGATTGTTATGGGATGAATGTCAGTATATTTTCAAATTTTATGTGTTAAAACCTTACCCCGCAATGTGTGGGTATTAGGAGATGGGGCCTTTTGGAGGTCATAAGGGTGGAGCCCTCATGAATGGGATTAGTGCCCTTGTAAAAATCACCAGACTGCTTGCCTCCTCTTCTGCTCTCCTCCGTGTGGAGTCAGCAACAAGGCAGAGGGCCTTCACCAGAACCTCACCTTGTTAGCACTCTGATTTTCAGTGCCTTATCTCCAAAAAATAATTTTTGTTGTTTATATGCTTTCCACTTTATGGTATTTTGTTATGGCAAGCTGAACTAAGACAGAGGTCTTCCATATACTTCTCTAATTTCTTTTTACTAAAGTATTGACATGTTATGGATAAATAAATTACTCGAAAGACTATCCTAATGTACCTTGAAATCTGAACCTATAAATGAACTTCCACATGCTATGACTAATCATACTTCTGAGCCTAACAACACCATGAATGAGTAAAACTGGGGCAGCCCAAACATATCCCCTTCCTCATACTTCCACGGCTGCCCCAAACTTCTTACTAACAAGTAGCATAAATGACTTTCCTCACCAGACAGAAAATTTCATAGTAATTCACTGAGGCTGTTAAAACCTGTCTGCCTTTTTAGGAACAAAGACTCAAGGTCCAAGTTCATACCTCCTTCTACTTATTAGTGATTTCATCTAGGCCAGCAGTTCTCAACTTGCAGTGCCATTAGAATGACTTGGGAAGTGTTTACAAATGATTGACTCCTGGATCCTACCCTCACTCTCAGAGTCCCATTCCATGTTTCTGTTCACTTATTTCATGTTCATTCCAAAATCCCTCTTTTTTTTATTTCTGTGATGTCTTTTTACTCAGGTTATGGCATTTCTTTCATATCAGGGTTTTTCAACCCTAGCAGTTTGGCATTTGGGACTGAAAAATTCTTTGTTGTAGGGCTATATCTATCTAAATATCTAAATATCTATATAGTAAGATATTTAACAGCATTCCTGGTCTTTCTGAGTGAACATCAGTGGCACTCTGTATTTTAACATTAAAAAAAAAATGTGTCTAGACATTGCCAAGTGTCCTCTGGTGAGAAAACTCATGTTGAGAACCACTTCTTTACATTGTTATAATTGTCACATTTCCACCACATCATCCCTCCCACATCAACTATGACTTTCTGTGTTCCAATGTATTATCTGCTGTACACAGGTAATCAATTTCATTTAATCCTCCAAATGTGCTTGTGAGGTAAATACATGCTTTACTTACGAGGAAACATAAGCTTAAGAGATACAAAGATGGTACAAAAAATTGCCAAAGGTCCCAACCTTAAAACTGGTGGATGCAAATTCAAACTTACATCTTTCTGATTCAGACTCTAGGGTCTGAGCTGTTTACCCCCACAATATTTGTTGTATTTACTTGATAGACTCTTTAGTTGATGATCTCCTCTTAAAACAGTCAGTTCTCTGGAAGCTTATCTCATGATGGTGTATCCTCAATCCCTGGCATATAGAAGGTATTGAGTTAATATTTATCATAGTAAATGGCATGTAACAATTAGTTTGTTTTCCAGCCAAAGTTACCTCCATTTTTCTGTAATTTTTGCAGGTGTCCCTGTCTTGCTTCTCACTCCAGTCCTGAGTTGTCACTTATCCTCCCTCTTGCTAACCCTCTCGGTACTTAGTCTTAGAAGCCCATCATTTTCCTACTCACCTCAACTTAGACCTGGCCCTCTCCAGTGGCCTTTTAAAATAATTAATATACTTTAGTTTTTAGAACAGTTAGGTTCACAAAAAAATGAGTGGAAAGCACAGAGGGCTTTGATACACTTCTTGCCCCCCTCTCCATATAACTTACTACACTATCGATACCCCTACCATAGGTACCACTCTGATTAATGAACCTACATTTGACACACCAGTATCACCTCAAATCCAAACTTTGCTCAAGGGCTCATTCTTGATGTTGTACATTCTATGGTTTTAGACAAAATGATAGTGATAGGTATCTACCCATTAAAGTATGATACAGTATAGTTTTATGGCCCTAAAGTCCTCTGCACTCTGCCTGTTCACCCCTTTTCCTTGCTGGACCCTGGCTGCCACTGTTCTTTTCATTGTCTCTTCAGTTTTATGTTACCCAGAAGGTCAAATAGTCAGAATTACACAGTATGCAGTCTTTTCAGATTGGCTTCTTTCGCTTAGTAACAAACATGCATTCAAGTTTCTTCAGTTTTTTCAATGTCTTCTTATAACTTGATAGTGTATTTCATTTTAGTGTTAATATTCCATTGTCTAAATGTACCACAATTTCTTTATATATTTACCTACAAAGAACATATTTCTTACTTTCAAGTTTGACCATTATAAATAAAACTGCTATAAATATCTGCAAACAGATTTTTGTTTGAACTTAATTCATCTTACTTCATTTGGGCAAATGTCAAGGAGCATGAATCCTGGATCACATGGTAACAGTATGTTTAGTTTTGTCAGAAAACACCAACCTGTGTTCCAAAGAGGTTCTACAATTTTACATTTCATCCTAAAATGAATGAGAGTACCTCTTGCTTCACAGGATCACCAGCATTTAGCATTGCCAGTGTTTGCAATTTGGGCCTTTTTAATAGGAGTATAATAGTATCACTTTTTAAGTTTGCAATTCCCTAATGACTTACAGTGTTGAATAAGTTTTTATATGTTTATTTTCCATATATGTATCTTTTTTGTTGAGATGTCTGTTCATGTCCTTGACCCACATTAGTTTTCTCATTGTTGAGTTTTGAGAGTTATTTATATGTTTTCAATAAATAGTTCTTTATCAGATGCATTTTTTGCAAATATTTTCTCCCAGTCTGTGGCTTATTTTCTCATTCTATTGGCATTGTCTTTGGCCATGAAGAAGATTTTCATTCTAATGAAGTCTGGTTTATCAATTATTTCTTTTATGGATCATGACTTTAGTGTTGGATCTAAAAACTTACTATACCTAAGTTCATCCATGTATACTACTATGTTATCTTGCAGTAGTTTCATAGTTTTGTATTTTATATTTAGGCATATGATCCATTTTGATTAATTTTTTCTCAAAAGTATAATATTTATCTACATTTTTTCTTATGGATGTACAGTTGTTTTAGCACCATTTGTTGAAAAACATTTTTGCTCTATTATATTGCTTCTGCTTCTTTAGTCAAGATCAGTTGATTCTATTTACATGGGTGTGTTACTGGGCTTTCTATTCAGCTCTGTTGATTAATTTGTCTATTGTGTCCCCATTGCACACTGTCTTAACTATTATAGCTTTATAATGAGTCTTGAAGTCTGATGGTGTCAGTCCTCCAATTTTGCCAAATTTCAATGCTGATTTGGTTATTTCAGGTCTTTTGCCCTTCTATATAAACTTTAAAATCAGTTTGTCAATATCTATAAAATAACTTGCTGGGGTTTTAATTTAAACTACATTGAGTCTATAGATCTAGTTGGAAATAGCTTACATCTTGACAATATTGAATCTTTATATCCATGTACATGGAATATCTTCTCATTTATTTAATTCTTCCTTGAGATATTTCACCAGACTTTTGTAGTTTTCCTCATATAGATCTTATACCTATCTGGTAAGACATACACCTATTTCATTTTGGGGGTGCTTTTGTAAATAATGTGTAATAATGTGTATTTAATGTTAAATTCCATTTGTTCATTGGTGCCATATAAAACAGTGACTTGTATATTAATCTTGTACCTTGCTACCTTGCTCTAATCACTTATTAGTCCAGGGGGTTGGGCAGTTATTTCGTATTTTCTACATAGAGGTCATGTGATCTACAAATAAATAAAGTTTTCTTTCTTTCTTCTTAATTTGTATGACTTTTTTAGTGTTATTACATCAGCTAGTATATCCAATACTTTGTTGAATAGCAGTAGTGACAAGGAAAAGCCTTGCCTTATTTTTATTCTTGATATTAGCAGGAAAGTTTCTAGCTTCTCACCATTAAGTGAGATTTATTAGCTGTAGATTTTTTACAAAGTTTTTATTTATTTATTGTTGAGAGAGGGAAAGGGAAGGAAAAGAGAAGGAAATATCAATGTGTGTTCGCTTCTTGCACTCCCCCAACAGGGGACCTGGCCCACAACCCAGGCATGTATCATGACTGAGTATCAAACTAGTGACCCTTTGGTTCACGGGCTAGTACTCAGTCCACTGAGTCACACCGGGAAGGGCAGCTATAGATTTTTTTGTAGATTATTTTTGTCAAATTGAAGAAGTTTCCCTTTATTCCTTGTTTGTTGAAAGTTGTGCTGATCATGAATGGGTGTTGGATTTTGTCAAATGTTTTTTCTGCATCTATTGATATGATCATGTGCTTTTTCTTTTTCAGCTTGTTGATATCATGGGTTACATTAATTGATTTTTGAATGTTGAACTAGCTTTTCATATGTAAGATATTAATGATTGCCACTTGGTTGTGGTGTATAATTCTTTTTATACAATATTATATTTGATTTGCTTATATTTTAATGAGGATTTTTACATGTGTGTTCATGAAAGTCATCGGTATTTAGTCTTCTTTTCTTGTAATGTTCCTGTCTGATTTTAGTATTAGGATAATGCTGGTCCCAATGAGTTAGGAAGTGTTCTTTTTATTCTAGCTTCTGAAAGGCATTGCCTAGAATTGGAAACATTTCTTTTTGTAAGTGTTTGATAGAATTCAGCCCATTTGCATCTGTTGCTTTCTGTTTTGAAAGGTTATTAATTAGTAATTCAATTTCTTTAATATATATAAATATTTATAGGTTTATTCTAATAGTCTCTTAACAATTCCCTCTAGTTCCTGTATTTCCCCCTTTAAACACAAATTGCATTCTCAATAAAGATACATATTTATTTATTTTTATTTTTATTTTACATATTTTAGTTAATTTTTATTGCATTTTCCCATTACCATTCATCCCCCTTTTACCCTCTAACACCTCCACCCACCCTGCTCCCCACAATCACCACACAGTTGCACCCCATTTTCATCACAGTATTTTTTACAGTAGCCAAAATTTGGAAGCAGCCCAAGTATCCATCAGTAGATGAGTGGATGAAAGAGCTATGGTACATCTACACAATGGAATACTACTCAGTCACAAAAAAAGAAGAAAATTTTACCCTTTGGGACAGCATAGATGGACCTGGAGAATATTATGCTAAGTGAAATAACCCAGTCAGAGAAAGACAAATGCCATATGATTTCACTCATAAGTGGAATTTAATGAACAAACTGAACTAACAAGCAAAATAGAGACTCATAGAGAGCAGGTGGACAGTTTTACAGGTTGGTGGGTGGAGGGATTGAGCAAAAGAGAAAAAGATAAATCCTTTAAAAACTGGAATTTTAACTCCTTAAATATTGAATTCAAATTATTCCATCATGATATTTAAGGAAAAACATGAAAATTTTAGGCTGGCAGTTTGAAAACTTATTTTAATTTTGCTCCCATCTGCTTTTCCAAATTTATCTTTTATGGGAGATACTGGATTACGGTGTTTTACAAATGTCTTTGGCTGATGAATCCTTTATGCAATTAAATCTTGCATTTAAACCTGACAAAGTAGAATGGAACTTGTGTGGGATAGGTGGGAGGCAGGGTAGAGGGTTAGTGTGCATTAACCTGGAGTACCACACCACAAACACTCCACACACAGTCTTTGATTGGGTTCCTAGATCTCATAGAGTTTAGATGAGCTCAAGGTTAGTGACCACCTTAAACCCCTACTTAAAGTACTTTAATACTGGCCAAATGTAGAACACATGTGACACATGTCTGGACTTGCACACACTGCCTCATTTCTCCTTTCAGGTCAATGTTACTCCTTCCCTCCTTCACCTCAACTATTTAAATCTACTTGTCATTTGAGTTCCACTAAGCTCATTAATTCTTCTCTCCCACCTCACCCAATGGGATCTCTGTCTCCTCCGCATGCTTTCCCTATGGATGCCCACTACTATCACATTGGGAGTTTAACATCTTTTTTTTAAAATATTGTATTTATTTATTTTTTAGAGAGGGAAGGGAGGGAGATAGAGAGAGAGAGAGAGAGAGAAATATCAATGTGCAGTTGCTGGGGGTTATGGCCTGCAACCCGGGAATGTACCCTGGCTGGGAATCGAACCTGGGACACTTTGGTTCCCAGCCCGCACTCAATCCACTGAGCTACGCCAGCCAGGGCTGGGAGTTTAACATTTTTTACTTTACACAAGATACACATGTGCTTCCTTAATAAATATAGCAGAATGTTCTTGACTAACTTTTATTTATTCAACTCTGTTGATTAACTGAGGCTCTTTATTCTCAAAACCTACAGAATCTGAGAGGCAGTAAAATTGTCTCTGATTCACCCACTCGCTTTTGTTTCTCCAAGTGGAGTTATCTGCTTGCCTAAATTGTTTCTGACATTGTTTCTGCTAGTTGAATTTGTTTATGTATATAAATTAGTTATTTTGTGTAATGATAATGAATGTGAATGGAAATTGGCATTGCTATGAAAACTAACTTTGCTTTGAAAAACTCAAGTTGTTATAAATTAGGTGTATAACACTTAGTAATAGGAAACTCAAAAAAATTAGAAGTTTTTTTCTCATGTTAATGAGTAAGTTCTTTGAGGCTTTCCTTTACTTTAAAGAAATAGAAACCAAAAGTCTATAGGCAGGGTGTAGATGAGAAAGAATAAGAGGAATTCCCATCAGTGGACCAGGACACAAATGAAAATCTTTGATCCTGTGTCAAAACATCAGCACAATAATGTACATTCACATTTTTAGAGATCCTAATGGGTTTAAGGTTTTCATGCAACTCTTTATTATGATTCCCTGCTTTAATAGGCTTTTAAAATCTAGTCATATTAGAAAAAAAATTCTGTTATTTCCTCAAATTAGTAACTCTAAAAAGCCGTGCAATTACTGCATTGTTTAAAATAAGTCCTTACTCTTCTTTTGGAGATGCCATTGTACTCTGAAGTGCTTTGCCCTGTGATGTGTTTTCATCCTTCAAGGGTGGATTCAGTTCTTTGAAATTAGTTGAATGTCAGTTGAAGCACTTCTGTGACTAAAATAATGATCATGCTGGGTAATATCCAGGTTTGGGCAGGGCAGAAACAAGGTATAACTAGAAAGAAAATTGTCTCTTTGTCTTATAAATTGACTACAAAGACAAATGAAGTGGTAAATTCCAAAAATATTTTAAGGATGTTAAAATATAAACTGGTGGTAGGAGAATAAATGTATCCTTTAGCCATACCTCTTGAAAAAATATATTCTTTTAATCAACAATTTATATTTTTAAACATCATAGTCTATGAAACTTCTGTTATTTGCATCACCTTGCTGTTAGTGATTTTTTCCTATTATTACAAGATGCAAAGTTGAAATTATATTCCTTGCTACCTACAACACAGATTCAGAGATACCAAAGGTAAACTTATCTCCCAGAACTCCTCTAGTGTTATTTATGACCAGATACTTCAAATGAAGTTAGTTCCAGAATTTTAAAACCATGAAGGGTAGTTGTTACAGAAAAAACAATGTTATTTAAAAGCTTTCTTCAACACTCCTGGAAATCCCTTTTGGGGCAGAGTGTTCTGTTCTGGAGAAACGCCCGAACAGGCATTCTGTTATGAGAATATCAAGCAGCAACCCTCTTCTGAAATGGTATGACTACTTAATTCTATAACTGAGGAGTTCAACTGTTCCATCAAGTCCCAAAGGTGATTATATGGGACATCCAGAGTTGCACTGCATCTCTGGAGATAACCATGCCTACAGGCACAGGTATTATATACACAGAACGCATGCACTAGGTTTGAGGACTGTTGCTGGTGCTTACAGAAGTAAGCATGTTTCGTTTAATCAGTGTGTACAACTACTAATGGAGTGTAGGATCTGAAGACCAGCAACAGAAGGAATTGATTGTGAGGGACCTTTCACAGACTGCTATAGGAATAGTGCTTTCTGACCCAGATGATAACATTGAGCATGGAGTTGAGGGGAAAGATGAGTGAATGGTGGCAGAAGCTTGGAAAACACTGGAATCAGCACAAACATGGGTATTCTTACTCAGGAGCAATAGTAGGACAGACAGTGACTCCTGATGAGAATTGATTTAATTCTGGACACACGTCAGAGTTGTGGGGACTCTGACATAATTGGACTCTAGCTGGCTAAACTCTAGTGAGCTGGGAAAAGAAATTATCATAATTTGGGCTTAATAGAATGATATTTTTATATGATACACATAATCAATTGAAGCCTGACTTTGAGATTACACTTTACCATTTCTTCTTAATATATTTTAGTTATCTACTAAAATTAAGTAATATTATTATCTCCTCTACTTAAACACTCAAGGAACACAGTTTTTTTTTCAAAAGGTGTAACAGTACTCCTTGAATAAATTGCATATGAATAGAAAAGCTGCCTCTGAAATAGGCATATTTCAAATTCAAAAGTCACATGACAATGGAGTGCCTGGCAAGTGAATTATCAATGGATGAGATATAAGGAATAAATACATTAGAGGAAGGTTGTACAGAGAGTTCAGCCTGCTTGTGCATCTTACTAAAAAGATAACACAGGAAAAGCTACATATTCTTTTTGGCCTTCACTTTCCTTCTCTGTAAAGTGCACATATTAAGAGTCCCTACCAGGAGATTTTCTAGATGGTGAAAGCTGGACGTAGTCCTCCCATCAGCTAAACTTGTGTGGCTCAATTCATAGAGAAATTTGCACTGGTGGTATTATGTTTCCCACCAGGACATTAATTGTCCAAGTGTACTGACAATGGCAGGGTCTTGTTTGAATCCTCATTTAATGGGAATGACAATGAATAAACTGTGGGTCTTAATTTCAGCCCTAGATACCTTGCATCTATTAAGCCTGATTCTTTTATTCCATTGAGCTATAAAAGATTCCTTCTTAAATTAAATGGTGGGGATAGATCAGGGTCTTTTAAAAATAGGTTTATTTGTTTCTTTGTTTTGAAACCTAGTATAGTTGTGCTCTGAGAGGAATAAAAGTTAAGAACACAATCTGGAAACTTGGTCAAATTTCCAAAACTGAGGCTCAATGTGCCTCAGTTTTTTCAACTGAAAAATGTGAGTGATAATATTATCACAATCTTCATAGGATAGTTATAAAAAAGTGCAGTGCTAACAATAGTGCTGGGAACATAGCAAGAACTGAATAAAAACTATTAACCCTAGATTCCATTTGTTAAGAGCTTTAAGTGATGAAGGATTAAGGATAAAGAGTCCTACTCTCTTAGCCTCCATTTCAAAACCCTGAGCAACTACTACAACATTATTATACTCTTAGGATTCTGGATCTTTCATCCAAGTAAAAAGTGTCATGACTTTTGAAACATTTGAAAGATACAGAGTCCTAATCAATTAATATGGATTTCTCATGCTTCCTATGTTGGATAACTAATCTCTAGGTTGACCATAAGATAGGAATAGTGCTTCTCCATCATCTCATTTTGCACAGAAGAGTGCCCTGAAGCCCTATTCAGAGTCTTCTTACCATTTATATATCATCTAATAGTGATTTAATTCAGTTTACTGTAAATTTTTATGACCATGACCTGTATGGTGAAACAAAAGCTTCTAAGTGTAATAACTACTTTGGGTATAAACTACAGTCTGATATTTTCCATCCAGTTCCACACATGCACAAAAAATTATGGATATAATCCACTAACTTGATTTCATCACTCAGTAACATGTCACAACCCACTATTTGAAAAACTTTTTTGTACAAATTTGGGGTTTATATTAGAATTTATTAGGGTGTTTTTCTAGCAGAAATTCCTACAGGAAATTGTGGGGCCCTACTCATACCCAGAGTGCATCAGAAACTCTGGGTATGAGGTTGAGCAACCTGTTTCAATAAACTCTGCATGTTCTTCTAATGCACTGGAAAATTTGAGAAGCACCCACTCACAAAAGGAGAATTTCTTTGCTGCTACATATACAATAAGGATCTTAAAATAGAAATAATTTAAAACACGTGGAAGGGCAAGAAAGTACTGTGTGAACTGCCAATGCTGAGCCACAACCATTGAATAGAAGCAGAAATTAGAAGTGTTCTATTTGATGCATTTTGTGATTTTGAACTTTACTTTCAATTAAAAAACTGACAACACAAATACACTAATGCTTAAACTAGTGCTCTACTCATCTTATTTGTTGATATTTTGGAACTAATTAAAGCCATTATTATGATTAAAAGCAAAACACAAACTGGTCTATGATTAATCAAGGGTATTTTGGAGCATCTGATCAAATCAATTTACAATAATTTTTCCTTAATTTCCATTTGATTCAGGGCAGAGGGTCTTTTGCAGCCATTTTGCACAACGGGATGCCATCTGGACACATTTAATTAGACCAGGATGAGTACCTGAGCTATTCCATCTCAGAGTCTCCCTTTTAGGAACGTGGGATTGGGGTTCATAGACATCTATTTATTTTCCCTTTACGCAGCTGGGCTTAAAACAAAAATTCAGGACAAGCAACCTTTGAAAGGGAGAAGGCTGGTCCACAGAAATAATGAGACAGGTACACAGAAGGAGAGAGTTCTTTAAGTCACTGGCTGCAGTTCCTTACTTGGGAACGATGGCATTCTGGCCTTTGGGTTTGATAACACCTGAAAACCTTCTCACAAAAATTCTTTTTAGCTTAAGCCAGCTCTAGTTAGTTCCTCTCATATGCAGCCAAACATTATAAACTGTAAGCTGGTTGCTAGGTCATTTTTAAGAAACTGAGAGTTGGAAAGATGAAATCTTTGGTACAAGAAAATCCATAGAAGTAATGTGATCATGTAGTGAATAGGAGCTACAGACAAACATTTGAAAATTTGACTTTGTCTTCAATATTTTTATACCTAATATTTTTGAAGGTTGGGTGCCCAAATCTGTATCTTTCACCCCTCTCCTTCTGTTCCACTTTGCAAGAGTACAATTTCAGACATTTCTTCAGGAAAACTGTTGACATTGGTCTAGTTTTTTGCTTTATGTACTTTAACTATTTGATATTTGTAGAGTGCTCATGGTGTTTCAAAAACTGTTCAGAATTTTAAAAACAAAACATAATCAATCCCTTTCAAGCATTTCGCATGTCCCCATTTCTAACCTAAAGCCCAGGCATTAGATGCTGGTCAAGTGAAAATGGATTAATGCTGTCACTCAGTTTGCCTGGATCTTTGCAAAACCAAATGTTTCACTTTAAAGGAGGCATGAATCACACATGAGCTTAAAATTTTGCCATCAGAAGATAGAGAACTACATTTTAATGGGTTTTAAAATAGAGTTAATGCATTACTAATTAGGCTTTTGTGCTTGTTCTCAAGGTTAAATACAGAGATTTCACAAGAAAGAAAATCTTACTAGGTAGAGTCTGCTGATACATTGTCTCTGTGTTTCACAAGTTTTTAACTAAAATATGAAACTAATTGGTTTTTTAGATTTATTTTATTTTTTCCATAAAACGTAAACATGAAAAACACTTCAGGCAATCCGCTTATATTGATGAATATAAAATGCCTACAATAACATGGGAGAAAAAATGTATTTGCCTTAAATTGTGTCAATGTATGTGGGTATATATACACACACACACACACACATTTTTACTATTTAATCACTAAATGGAAAATCTGAGTTATTCTTAGTTGTCCCCTATATACCATCGTTATATATTCTGTTTTGAATAAAGTGGAAGTATAAAAAAAGAACATAAACTGTCTGGGATGTGAACTCCATCTACTGACTAAAAGTTACCTTATCATTCTCAGATATGCACACACACAATTTTTTGACATTTGACCTAAGCACTAGCAGCTCTATTCATTTCATTGCATGATAACTTGAGTCTGCTCTGCAACAAGGAGAGTGATCATCTGTCCAAATTGGATCTGACATTATGCTGTAATTACAATTAGCATAAAATGGACCACTTAGAGCCCACATGGCATATCTTTGACAAACCATAAGTAGCAACATGAATAACTAAATGAGTGAATTGCGTTAGCCACATACAACTGAGGATAGAGGATAGATGTTTATGATAGTTTAGGTGCTCCCTTAACACACTGAATGCATTTCTATAAAAATGTCGTATCACTGAATATGGGACCTGACTGTATGTAGACCACCCATTATAAGAGTAAACTGTGACATCAAAAGAGTGAAATGCTTGTAAGGTGCCCCTCTTCTACTTATTTACATATTTTAACAAGAAGCAGTAAAAATAATAAATGATAATGAAGAACCATTTATCCCCCAAGGGATTGAATAGACTCTTGTCCTATTATACCACGCAACCATTAATTTTAATTGCTTCAGATTGTAATCCACATGGATAAAATTAAGATCCATTTTGACAGGAGAAAAAATAGACTAAGATTGTTGTAAATAGAAATACCTTCCAGGCTAATTTTTAACAAATAAACACAAATATTGTTGCATTATTTTGCTTAAGGGTAGAGGATAAATATATGGGCTCTTACAATGAACAGAATTTTAGACTATGTGTGTGCTATTAATATATTCTTGTCTTTTCTGAGTCTATAAAAATGAAAGAATACATTAAAAACTAAGAGTGCATTGAAACTACTTATTTACTGTTCAGCATAAAAAGTTCCCACAATATCTTTGTTCATATTCATCACTGTATTTAAAAAAAGATTAGGCTATGTTATTTATGAAAATAACTCTTACATGGGATATTTATGTTTTATTTTTATGGCAGTTAGACACTAATAAATATGCAGTTTATTTTTGAATCACTTAAAAGGAAAAATAAAGCCACAAGTGCCCTTGTTGAGTCAGAAATTTCTTAGTCACACAGAGGGTACCCATGGCTTAGTGCAGGTGGACCATAAAAGGTGTTCTCCCCCTGCTGTCTCTAGGCCTCTGCCCTGAGCTTTTAGGTGCAGCTGCAGGGCCTGAACAACAACAACTAAAACAATTGTTTAATTTGGGTCTTGACACAGTGTTGAGTCATAAGCCATTTTAATGGGCCACCCACCAGATTTTTAAGTAATGAAATACAGCAGAATATAATTAAAAAGATCAGTGTTCATTGCACTAATAAAGATAAATATGCTTTTGTGAAATGTGTTTTGTATGTGTATAAATACACACATTATATATTTTCTATGTATTCACATATATATTTATTTCTATATAATGATCTATGAACTGTATATGAACATACACATGCAACTATATATGTGTATATATACACATGTGTATATGTATTTTTAGCTTATATATGCATGTGTTCTGGGTAATGAAAGATGAGCTTCTCATTATGAATTGTGGTAAAAAAGCAGAAATGTTTTACAGTCATTCGCGTGACAGCAGCAATTGATGCTAGTGCTTTTGGGCAACCTGAAGAACCCATACAGGCAGACCTTGGAACAGTGTCTTTCAAAGTGTGGCTGCCAGACTTCTGTGTCAGAATCGCTTAGTTCTGAGCTCCACTCAAAATCTACTGATCAAGCCTCTCTGGTGTTGAGAATCTGGATGTAAAATTAGTTCTCCAGGTAATTATTCTGTGTCCTGATATTTGGAATTCATTGTACTAGACACCACCATCTCCATAATCAGGGAGGGGGCATTGAGAGCTTTCAAAAATGTACAGAAGTAGTCTTCATTCTCTTCATACTTCCTTCTGGGTCTATGATGTCCAATACAATAGTACTAGCCCCATGTGGCTATTTAATTGAAATTAATTAATTTAATAAAATTAAGGAATCAATGCCTCAGTTATACTAACCACATATCAAGTGTTCAATAGATGCAAGTATGGGTGAATTTTGACAGTATAGATATATTAATGCATTCTACAAGTTTGGATAATTGTATAATGACATTATAATATCATACAAAGTAGTTTCACTGCCCTAAAAATTATCTATGCTCTACCTACTTACCCTCTTCACCCAACATATTGATTTTTTGAAATGTTAAAAAAGAGTAATTAATATAATCTAAAAGAAAATACCTCTAAAATCAATAAAATATATTATCTATATGACTTTTATGCATTTTAGAAATTATATGTGGTTCAATATCCTAAATTTAATATGAATATATTCAATGTCAAAACAGTGTGTGCCAAATTCTATAGTTCATTAAAAACATCTACATCAGGGCTGTTCAATCAAAAGTTGTGCAAAGACACAAATGTTCTATTGTATAAGACCCTGAAGAAACAAAGTGAGCAAGATGCAAATAGCTGGCAGCATATACTGCGTTCATGGATAGGAAGAATTAACATCATTAAAATGTCTGTACTACCCAAAGCAATCATAGATTCATTGCAATTCCTATCAAGATACTAATGGCATATTTCACAGAACTATAGTAAATATTCCAAAAATTTATATACTTGTGGAACCACAAAAAAACCCAAATAGCCACATTACAAGACCATGGTAATCAAAACAGCATGGTATAGATCAATGGAACACTACAGTGAGCCCAGAATTAAACCTACAACTGTAGTCAACTAATGTTTGACAAAGGAGGCAAAAACATGCAATGGGGTAAATATAATATATTCAATAAATGGTTTTGGGAAAAGAAGACAGATACATGCAAAAATTAAACTAGACCATCAATGTACACCATCCACAAGAATAAACTTAAAATGGATTAAAGACTTAAATTTTAGGCTTAAAAACATAAAAATCCTAGGAGAAAACACAGGCAGTAAAATCTCAGACACTGTTCTTAGCAATGTTTTTTTTTTCCTGATTTACTTCTTTGGGCAAAAGAAACAAAAGAAAAAATAAACAAATGGGACTACATCAAACTAAAAAGTTTTTGCACAGCAAAGGAAACCATCAATGAAATGAAAAGACAACCAAATGAATGGGAGAGCATATTTGCAGATACATCTGATAAGGGGTTAATACCCCAAATTTATAAGAAACTTATCAAATTCAATGCCAAAAACAAAAACAAAAAGCAAAACAAAACCCACAAACAATCCAATTAAGAAATGGGCAAGGGACCTGAACAGAAACTTCTCCAAAAAGGACATACAGAGAGCCAAGAGACATAAGAAAAGAGATGTTGAACATCACTTATCATCAGATAAATGCAAATTAAAACCACACAATGAGATACCACCTCACACTTATCAGAATGGCTATCATCAATACATTAACAAACAGCAAGTGCTGGCCAAGATGTGGAGAATATGGAACACCTGTGCACTGTTGGTGGGAATGTAGACTGGTGTAGCCACCATGGAAAGCAGTAGGAAATTACCTCAAAAAAGTAAAAATGGAACTGCCTTATGAGCCGACAATTCCACTTCTGAGAATTTATCCAGAGAAATCCAAAACACTAATTCAAAAGAATATATGCTCTCCTATGTTCATTGCAAAATTATTTCCAATAGCCAAGGTTTCAAAGCAGCCCACATGCCCATCAGAAGATGAGTGGATAAAACAGCTATGGGGCATTTACACAATGGAATACTACTCAGTCATAAATAGGAGAAAATTTTACCCTTTGTGACAGCATGGATGGAACCAGGAGTATTATGCTAAATGAAATAAGCCAGTTAGAGAAAGACAAACACCTTATGATTTCACTTAAATATGGAATTGAATTAACAAAATGTACTAAAAACCAAAACAGATTCACAGATACAGAGAACAGAATGACAGCTGTTAGAGAGGAAGAGGGGATAGGTCAAAAAGGTGAAGGGAATAAACAAAGAAAAAACTTCTCATAGACACAGACAACAGTATGCTGATGACCAGAGAGAAAGAGGGTGGGGGAGGTAGGAGAGGGTAAAGGGGGATAAATGATGATGGGGATTCTTGACTTGGGGTGGTGAACATACAATACAACATACAGATGATGTATTATAGAATTATATACCTGATATCTATATAATTTTATTAACCAATGCCACCCAATAAATTCAATAAAAAATGAAAACGTAATGAGAAACAAACAAAAGTCTCTGTACTTCTGTTAAATTTTGTTGAGAAGCTAAAACTGCTCTAAAAAATTAAGTCTAGCCCTGGCTGGCTTAGCTCAGTGGATTGAGCTCGGGCTGCAAACCAGGCATCGCAAGTTCGATTCCCAGTCAGGGCACATGCCTAGGTTGCAGGCCATGACCCCCAGCAACCACACATTGATGTTTCTCTCTCTCTCTCTCTTTCTCTCTCCTTTCCCTGTCTTAAAAAATAAATAAATAAAATATTTTTTAAAAATTAAGTCTAATAAAAAATCAATATATGTTTAGAAAATGTTTTAATAAGAAATTAAAGCATCTCCAAACATTTTTATTTTTTAATCCTCACCTGAGGTCATTTTTTAATTGTTTTTTACAGAGAAAGGAAGAGGGGAGGGAGGGAGATAGGGAAAGAGAGGAGAGAGAGGGAGAGGGAGAGAAGGAGAGTGAGAGAGAGACAGACAGACAGACAGACAGACAGATAGAGAAATTGGTTGCCTTCTCACATGCACCACAACTCGGGGAATCAAACCTGCAACCGAGTATGTGCCCTTACTGGGAATTGAACCCACAACATTTTGGTCTTTGGGATGATCCTCCAACCAACTAAGCCATACCAGCCAGGGCTCAAAAATCATTTTTTACATTCTAATATATTTTATCATTTTTATTAAGAAAAATTAAATTAATATATTTTATTAGAAAGTGTTTATGAATATTCATAACTATACATGCACATTTTATACCAACAGCTGTAACTTGTTTACCAAATTTCCTTTTAAACTATGATGACATTATCTCAAGAAGGCACATATTGCTTGAACTGCCATTATAATCAAGTTGTCAATAGAGTAAGCAAATTTCATGATACTTATTGCATCAAGTAATATTCAAAATAGATTTAGGCCCTTTGAAAAATAAAATTTTAAGAAGATGAAACATTATTAACTGGGGTTTTTATGTGAATTGTGTAAAAATTTGCATGTGCACATGCAAAATATTTTCTAAACTAGTTGAAATCTTAAGTATATTTGTGTTGAACAAAATAGACCTTTCTATAAAGCTACTATTGACCTATCTTCTCTTCCCCTTTTTTATTGTTGTCCAAGTACAATTGTCTCCATTTTCCCTCCACCACTTTCACTCACCCCACCCACTCCTACCTCCCACCCTCAATCCTACCCACCCTTAGTTTTGTCCATGGGTCTTTCATATATGTTCCTTGACAACCGTTCCCATTCCTTCCCCCAGTATCCCCCCTTCCCCTTCCCTCTGGCTTTGTTTCGAGCAAGATAGGGAGAGTAAAAAAATAGTCAACAGGCAGAGCCTGGATGAGAGAAAGAAAGGTAATGTAAGGAATACATGGAGAAAATGATGAGGTTGCTTACACTCTAAGAATTGGGAAATAAAGCAAGTCACATTTCCTTAAGATATAATCACCTAATGGGATGTAGTGTGGCAGTCATTTGTACTTCTTGCTTTCTAAGAGAACCCCATCTTGAACAAAGTACCCAGCTGTGCTGGATGGATCCTGATTATTTTAAACCAGTTATGTTCATGCTATTCTTCTATGCCAGCCGTTTGTCTAGAGATGAGCTGGGTATGCTGGTCTTTACACAGACAAGTAAAGTGGGAAGGAGAGCTTGGAAAAGGTGGGGTGTGGGAATGATTCTGCAAAAAGTGTGCTCCATGATGAGAGAGCCCTTTTCACCCTTCCCTCCCTTCTTCGTTTGTGTGCTGTTCTATGTGGAGTTGAAGCTGCAAGCATGATGATATGAAAAATTAAAGCACTGAGTGTGGGGAAAGGGAGTGTGGGAGTGTGGGAGAAGGTCTTCAGTAATATAATTGAGCTGCTTGTTATACTTGCTTTGACACAGTAAATTCTCAGACTTCTTTTTAAATGTCTTCATAGGTGTAGCCAATGCAAATGGGATTTTTGGTCACTTCTGGTTGAGCACATTCTAAGCAGTGTAAAGGGTGAGGTTGAAGAAATTTTTAAAATGTCATCTTAAAGTTACAGAAGGTTGGAGTATAAATTGACTCAGCATATCACCATAATTAAGAGAAGACTATCCTTTCTAAAGGAGACTGCTCAGAAATGAAAGTATAGAAAAAGAAACATCAGAAAAAAATAAATCCTGACTTCTCTTTCAAGGGCTAGAGAGGGGATTTTGGCAACAAACCTGAAGTATTCTGACCCTGTTGTCAAAATCATCTTTGTGGTAAATAAGACTTATTCAAACTTTCTTAGCTGAGTGAGGATCATTTCTTTAAAAAAAACCAAAGTCAGGTTGTTTTGAGTACATTTGCCTGAAGGTAAGGATTGTGTAAGTCATGCTGATGCTGTTAGAGCATTCGAGGTGACTGTTGGGTCCCCCATTCTAAGATAGCACAGACTTACACCTCAGGCTCTGTGGGCCTTAGTTAAGAAGTAACAACCTGTGAAAAATGTGACAGAATAAAGTTAACTGAGCCAAATCCTGGTGAAGTCACTGAATTAAGTGACAGCTCGTGAAGATTTCTTGCAGCCGGCTGGTCTCTCTTGCCAGCTTTCCTTACTTTTCTTCAACATTTTAAGTGAGGAACACAAAAGAGATGGAGAGAGAGAGAGAGAGAGAGAGAGAGAGAGAGAGAGAGAGAGAGAGAGAGCACATGAGAGCAAGGTGGAGAGAGGACTAAATAAGATGACAGGAATGGTAGGTAGGTAGATATGGTAAGGTCAGTCACATACTCAAGAAATAGCAGTGGTATGAAAGAACAAGACAATTACAGGTATGTTGTTAATAGAAAAAAATAAAGTAGGACTGATGAGTTCACTTGAAATAGAACTACATAAATATTATTTAGGGATAAATACATTTTCAGGACAGAAATATTGGTGTATGGAATTCAAAAATGTTGATCAGGGAACAAAGGAACTAGAAGAGAAAAGGCAACTTCTGGCTGAACAGGTGTGTGTCCAGGAAGCATTATTTACATTTATTACAACAAATATTATTCCTTTAAAGTTTTGATATGTAGGCTGTGCTAAGAAGGTAAAGCCCTTCCATTCTGGTTCTTTCAAATAAAGTCAGAGAAACTTGCTCTTTTTCTTCATTCACCCTAGAGTTGCCTAAAAATAGTGGCTTTGGGAAGTCCTAAGAAAACCCAGCAGGCTATGATCAAAGATTGACAAGCATGGCACAGGAGAGAATAAAAACTCTGTACCTTTACCTCTTTTTAGAGAACGAGCTCTTTTTAGAGAATGAGCTAACTCACACAGAACTTTATTCTCCATAAATAAAGAACACTTAAATGAGGATCTGCCATTTGTTGTAACTCTTGTCCCGTGGAGAGAAGCAGACTGGAGACACTGGGCCCTGCCCCTGACAGAGCTATCAGACCAGACAGATTACACTCTGGGAGCTTGTTTCTGTTTACTCTGAAGTTTGTGTTCCCAAATCGCCTATGTGTTTAGCAACAAAATGACAAACGTACTCATGAGTATATGAAGTATATTTCAAAAGGGGGCATATTCAGTAATTGGGTAGTTTTTTACTTTAGGTAGCAGAAAAAAGCAAGCTTTTCCAAATGTAGCTGTGCATCTTTATTGTTGCTTTAGTCACATGGGCAGGGTAGAAACTACTAGTTTTAGTAAAATGAAAATATACTTTAAAATGTTGGTATTGATTAAGGAAAGGCATTTGGGATAGTTTACAATAAAGCTATAACTAATTGACAATCTCATTAATTCTCAAAGCAAGTGAGAATTAGGAAGTAAGACCTTCCTTGTTCATAATACCAAAAAAGAACTATTAAGTCTTATTTGCTAAATCCAATTGAATCACAGGCTGGCATATTCTCAATATAACGATATAACTATAAATGACTACACAGCACAGCTAGGCCTGCACATTGATCTTTGTAGAGCTTCAGGAGGATAAAGCACTTAATGATTGTTTTGTTGGGGAAAATGAAGCTAACAATGATGACGGTAATGTTGTAGGTGGTATTATTCTACTAAAGTAAGTTGGAGTAATAAAGAAAGGAACCCTAAACTGACAAGAAGAAGTCCTGGCAATTTTCACAAAACTTTTGGATTCAAACCTTGATATTTTTCATATTGTAATTATTTTCATATATATATATATATATATATCAACTCTCATATTGAGATTAGTACTGAATAAAAGTTAAACATGGGCACTGAGTTCCTTCCCTAACTGCAAAATAAAAATGATGATCTCATTTTCCCATCTGGTAGCATTCTTAAAGTTGATTCCCTCAGATCCAAATCCCTCAGATTTGGATTTCTTGATTCAATAACAGGGCCAAAGTCACTTTTAAGTAACATCTGAACTAATTAGTGACAAGAGCAATTCAACTCTTCCTTTTGTTACAAGTGCCATTTTCAAATTCTGCCTGTGTTAGCCAGAGAGGTAAGAACTACGTTAAGCTAGTCCTTAAGGAACAGTGGTAATGGTAGTAGGAATTTCAGGGAAGAGCCACTTAAATTTTCTATATCACCTGCTTCTAATAATCACTTAAAAAACCCAGACAGTTTTTCCCCCACATATTTTTGGTCAACTTTATGAGGTTGTACAAAGTGGGTTTCAAAGTAATTTTATTGCCTTTTGGTTTTTATTGAAATATTTGTAATTTCTTCCAACCTTTGCTTGTTACAGCTGAAGCAAAAATATACTAAAACAGTGGAGGAGGTTTCACCAAACATCACTAAGGGATCTACTCCAAGCTGTGAGCTAAACCAGCTGTTCTAGTATACAAAAACTGGAGAAAGTGGTCTGAGGATGGCTGCTCACTGACCTGAGCTGCTGTGTCCCCAAACCACCAGACATTTGATATTCTGGAGGGAAAAATTTATCTAGTAAATTTTTAAGTGTTGATAAAGGACCAAGAGACTGGATTCCAGCATTCTGACCCTGTATTAGTTTGCTAGACCTGCTGAAACAAAGTATCACAAACTGGGTAGACTACAGAACAGAAATATATCATTTTATATTTGTGGAGGCTACAAAGTCAAGAAATAAAGGTGTAGCAGGTTGGTTATTTCTGAGGGCTGCAAGGGAAGGATGTCTTCCAGGATTCTCTCCTTGACTTGTAGATATCTATCTTGCCCCTGTATTTCTTCATATCACCTTCCCTCTGGGTATGCTTGCCTTGGTGCCCAAGTTTCTCCTCTTTAGAAAGATGGCAGTCACATAGGATTATAAGTCCATCCTATCCCAGTGTGATCTTATTTTAACTTATTAACTTAAATTTAGGTCACATTCTGAATTTAACACATACATTTTGGGGGGACACAATTCAACCCAAAATAGACTTCAATAGTTCTTTTTAAAATTACTCTATTGCCAAATGCATGACTTCAGCGCTACCTAAATGTTCTTGAACGGAATTGTTATTCATCTGAAGCACGGCGATATTGTGTGAATGACAATCAAAAAGAAATCTTTTAAACTCCTTCTTTTGTTTTTTTTTCCATGCATATTTTCTGTGGAAAAAGAAAATGCTTCTCTGATAATCAATCATCTGACATAAAAATGGTTTTCTTCCACCAGGATAAAGGTTTTCTTGGCCTGAGCCCTTTAATCTTTGTACATCTTCTGAGACTCAGAAATTGCCAGGATGGAGAAGGCTGCTTACACATGCTCATTTAATAGAAGGGGGCTATTTCTCTTCGAGGATTTTGTAAGCCTTATGGATGATTTCAGCACAGGAAGAAGAAAATTTCCCATCGTTATAGTTCTTTCTTACTGCAGATGTAAGCCAGTTTTAGGGGGATTGCAGAACTTCTAGACTGGATAGTAAGCATGCTTAAAATGTGGCATGAGACCAAATGAACCAGAAGATAGCTATGGGATCATTTAGTCCAGCATTTCTCATACTGAATTTTGTGGAAAATTAGTTCATCATTGTTGCAGGAGAAAAAGAATGCTATGGATGATATAAGCTCGATGAGTGCTAGGTTAAATCAATATAACAGATTTATTTCCTGGAGGATTTCAGCATTTTAAAGTTGAAAATGTGTATTGTGAATCTCTGAGAGAGAGACAGTAGTTTGAACTTTCTACATTTTTTGACCATGCAAGTGTTTGGGAAGTTCTTGAATAATTATTAGTGAATCAATATCTATATCTTAATGAGTTAACATTTTGTAGAATGTAGATTGGGCTACGAATTTAACTCCATTCCCTCCTTTTGCATATGCAAAAATTTAAGCCCTGAGAGAAAAAATCTCAATGAAGTTCTTAGGGTCTACAGTCTTCAGTTGTTTGGTCTAATGAAAGTAGTGGAGTTTCAATAGCAGCAGAAAGAGACACTAAATGTCAACAATAAAGAAATAAATAATATCTAACATTATTAAGTACTTTTTTTAATCAGTTCTTTTTTTTAAGATTTTATTTATTTGTTTTATTTTTAGGGAGGGGGAGAGAGAGAGAGAGAGAGAAAGAGAGAGAGACATCAATGTGCGGTTGCTGGGGGTTCTGGCCTGCAACCCAGGAATGTACCCTGGCTGGGAATCAAACCTGGGACACTTTGGTTCCCAGCCCACGCTCAATCCACTGAGCTACGCCAGCCAGGGCCACATTATTAAGTACTTTAACAAGCATAATATATTAATGAAAAAAAATCTTGTGAGGGTGTGGGCTTACTGCTGGTAGTGAACTTCATTGTGTGGGGGTTCCAAATGATATGAGACTTGAATGAGCAGAAGAAACCATTCATGAGAAAGGTGGGAAATGAGAGATCCAGGCAGAGGAAAAGCTGTGCATAGTTTCTACTAGAGACATACTTGGCATGAATCAGAGACTAGGGGAGGTTGGGGCACAGGAACAAAGGGGTAGGTAGAGAGAAATGGGCACTGAAATGAGATTTCTAGGATCCAGCCTCAGAGATTTTGATTCAGTAGGTCTGGGATAGACTCAGGGATATGCCTTTCCATCAAAAATCAGATGTTTCTAATTCAGGAGGTCCATGAAAAACATTTAAGAAAATTCTGCACTAATCCTCTGGGCATACACTGGACTCAAACTGGAAGCATTCCCTGAGTGGAACTAGACCTGTGTTCCCCACTAACCACCTAGATATCCAGGGCAGCTTAGAAACCACCCAACAACTGGTTTGATGAAATTTAAGGAAAGGGTATCTTGTAGTTATGCTACATATAAAGCAACTTACTAGTTAATTCTTTAGAACTTGCCTATTGACAACGTCTACTGACACACTTGTATAAGACCAAGTAATGTCTTGCTCTTGTAATATAAAAGTGAAATTTTTAAAATTGACAATTTTATGAAAAATATACTAAGAAGCTTATACAAAATAACAGGAAACTAATCTCTGAGCAGTAGAAGAAAACTTGTCATTTCAGATTACATTATCTGCATTTCATTATTTTTTATAATTTAGAAAGAATAAGTGTAATAGGAAATAAAAATGTTTTCACGAGGAAAACACTAGAACTCCAATTAGTCCATCATTCTACCTCCATGCAGTATCTTTAGATGACCATGCACATTTTATTCATTTGTCTAGTGACCAGTGCCTTCTTTAAGATGGGTGCCTGGGTGTGGAGTTGTATCAAGTTGCTGTGCCACAAAGAAAAGTTTGTTGGTGACAAGGAAATGCAATGCATGACCCTCAATTAGGAATATATTTGTAAAAGCAAACTGCAATCAGAACTTAACTGCAAAAAGAGAGTCTGATTATATGCAAGGTACTTAAATGTGCCAGGTACATACTGGCCCTGCCCTCACTAAAACTCACAGCAGCGATAGAAATGAAAACTGGATCATCCTTATTGATATGACAGGTAGCAGTTTGGCTCAGAAATTGATACAGGGTATGTCTGGCAGAGACTATCAATCAGTTCATTCATGGCTTATCATTTTTAAGCTTTCTTATTCTCTAGAATGATCAATAATCCTTCACTCACACAGTTAACTGTCCTTACTCTAAATTTACTATCCAGCACATCCTCTGACCCCTTATCTGTGGGTTCTTTAGTTCTATGGAAGAACCATTAAGGATATGTAGCAGAATTAGAATGACAGACAATTGGAGTAGGATTTTTTTTCTCCTAAAAGCATTTTGGATTTTACCCTTTATCCTTATTATCTCAAGAAAAAACAAAGTATATATGTAGTAATTAAATATTAAAATATACATTATTCAATTTCTCATTTTTCTTTTTATTCCAACATATGAAATAATTTCTTATTTTCCTTTATTTTTTTACTCCAATTTGTGGAGTAATTAAATATTAAAATATACATGATTCAATTTCTTATTTTTTCTTTTCTTTTTAGATAAAGCTCCTTGTCATATTTCTCAGCAAAGTTATTGATTTTCTTTTAATCTTCAGAAACCAGAATGCCTCTGTCTTGGCATTCACATTTATACCGTACCAAAGAATGGCACAAATGAGTGGTTAGAATAGAGCTGTGGGTTAGAGACTTGGGTTCTAGTCCTAATTATTTCATCTTATATTTATGTGACCATAAAAAATGCCATTTAATCCCTTGGAGTCTCAGTTTTCTCATTATAAACAAAGTACATTAACATCTGTTCTCTATTCCTCACATGTTTCAGTTGAATATCAAAACTGATTTTTAAAAAACACGAGCGAGGGTGTTTTGAAAATCATAAGAATGGTACAAAAATGTCATCTATTAAAATCATTTCACTTGAAGCAAAAATGTAGCAGTGCAGCAGTTTCTCTCTTTACTATGACACTCATATGTGGAACTTAAGTAAAGTGAAATTTATTAATCAAAGAGAAAATGAGTGCTTGTAAAATGTTTTGAAAATTATAAAGTGCTATATAAATACGTGTGTTACTGTTATATTGTTATATGCAAGAATATATACTTGGTAACTTTATGAATATGAATAAACATACAACACAAAGAGCAGACACTTTTACACAGATAAAAATTATCTCTATATTAAAAAAGGACAAACCCAATAACAATAAAATAAATAGCATATCAAATCATGCCTTTATATAGCAATACAAGAAACAGAAGACACATCTAGCAATCACCACTGAACAATAGATGTAATCCATTGAACAGAATTAGATTAATATTATAATATAATATAGAAAAAGTTAGAATTATGTGTGTTTCAGTGATATCTGTAAGCAATAACATAAACTTTCTAGCACTTTGAGGTAGAACAAGTTTATATGAATACATATTTGATCAATATTCCCACTAAAGACTTTACCATTCTATAATTTTTTGCCTGCTATAAAACTACCCAAACAATATCAACTCAAAGTCTTGATGAATCTACAAGGGGATGATAAAATAAAATAAAATCAGTTAATCTTAACTTTTTTGGCTGATAATCTAAATCAGCAAGTGGCCGAGTTTGTTGAGAACACTTAAGTACTTCATATTTAATCCTCATACAACTGTTATGCAGTAGTTATTATCATCCCCAGATGAGGAAACCTTGAGGTTTAGGTCACCAGTAGGACAATAAGAGAAGCAGAGCTGAGCTTTGAATCAAGTTTCAAGTGACTACAATGCCTTGATCACTAATAGACATTGAAATATAAGCTTCAAGTAGAAATTTGATACAACTTTTTAAATAAAATATGTTATAGAGATTTGAATATAATGAAACAACTATAATAATTGGGAGCATATGAACTGAGAAGAACATATGGCTTGAATTACAAAGAAATTTGATAAATATATTTATAAGAAATAACTGATATTACTCAAAATACAAATGGGCCAATATCAGTACTCAAATACTGAGGTTATCACATAAATTTGAAATAACTCCTACCCCTGCCCAAAATAATTAAAGCAAAAAAATATATAATTATATATATAATTATAAAATTATATATATATATATATATATATATATATATATATATATATAACAAATATTTTTATACATGACACTGGCAAAGATGAGATGAGTCTGGAACCCAGAGTGGCAATACATAAGTTTTTCCTGAAAGCATACCACTGTTCACATGGATGCCTTTATATTTTAACCTTGGGAGCTAAAGATCAACAACCTCAGAGGAACAAATTAGTGGTTGTTAAGATGGCAAGTAGGAAAGCACATCTGAATCTATTGTATTGAATGTTCTTATATTTAAAAACCTTTGGCGTGCTTCGAGAGAGGATAGAAAGGAGTATTCTAGGGTCTCATAAGCTAGACTTATCTGGATAGATACATAAGCAATCAATAAAATGATATGGTGATAGGACTAGAATGGGACTATTAAAAAGCACCATAACCATGGAGGATATAATGTGTCCCTGTGGTAACCTTAGGAATTGTTCTAGTACCACGGTTATCTTGGATAATTCAGCATCGTGTATCAGGTTTAGCATAAACTGTGTTACAATATAACTCAATTTAGTTGTTGATGCTCAGTTATACTAACCATATCTGTAATTACTCTCACTGGGGTCTTACAGCATTGGAATTTCTTTTTATTTGTTACCCACTAACCCTAATTTATCTTCACACTGTCCCTATTAACCTAGATAATGTGAGCTATTGATTTAATAAGCTGTCATGTTTAATAATCCTCTGACCTTGTACTCTGTACTTGCCTTGTAAAATCTGTGTCCTGAATTTCATCCCTTCTCCTCTGTTGATATTCCTTATATTTTATATACCTTTAATTTATCCTTCTCTATTGGATTACTCCTAGCTACATTCGAAATGGCCAGGTGTCTCACCAAACAAGTAAGATCACGTCTCTGGCTTGCTTTCTCCTTTAGCTACTACTTCATCTTTTCCTCTTCACAATTCATTTGGAATGCTTATATGTACTTACAGTCTACCATCCCTCTTCAGTTCTGGCGCCCTCATTCACTCCAATCTGACTTAATCTTCCCCTAGTTTATCAGCAGAACAACTCCTGATATCATTGACATCCTTAGTTGCTAATTAAAATTGATGTTCTGGTGCTCATTTTATTCATTCTGATTTTATTTGACTCTCAAGAGTATCTGACAAGAGTAACCACTCTCTTTTTTATGAAAGTCCTTCTTTCATTTGCTTCAATGGCGACACCACATTTTTAAAATATTTTTCTTCTTCTATTTTTTGCTTTTATTTATTGTCTATTCCATTTGCACCTAACCTTAAATGCTGGAGTCTCTCAATGTGAGGTGCTGAGCCCTCTTTATTTTTTAAATATGTCTTGTATGGGCAATTGCATGTACTTTTATAATTTCACTTATCAATTTCTTTTCATGTTAACTGTCTAGTCAACATCTGCACTTGGATGTCTCTCTCTCAAATCGACATGCTTGTAACTAATCTAAAAACTTTGTTCGCATTCTGCTCTTTCTTTATATTATACATCTTAGGGAATAATGCCAATATGTAAACAATTGCACAAGCCAGACTCTGGGATCCACATTTAGTGCTTCCTTATCACTCATCCTTCCATCTCACAGGCCACAGAGGAAGGTAGAACCAATGCCACAGAAAGCAGAAGGAGGAGATGTATGGTTCATAGCAGTGTTGTATGATCAAGGTGTGCACAAAGCCACACCCATGCCAGATGTTAATTATAATTACCAGTTAATAAAAGCCATTTTTATTGGTTACTTGTATAACAATAGATTCATGACCTGTTATCCCTTGATTAGTCTCTCATAATCATCGACATGGTTGATACTCTTTCATTATCTCCTCATTTTCCTCCAATTGCTTTGCCTCTCCTTTTACACTATTGGCATTCTCACCTTCCTTCATGTCACAAAATGTTAACATTTCTCTAAGCTTCTTAGCTCTCTCTCCTTTTCTCACTTGATACTTTCTCCCTATGTGATCTCATCCATGCAGATTCAATTATCATCTAGTCACAACTGATTCATACAATTATATCTCTAGGCCATAATATTCCTGTGAGTTCCAAATTTGTATAACCAACTGCCTATTTTACATCTCCTCCTGGGTATTTCAAGGACGTCTCAAATTCAACATGACCAAAATTGAATGCATAATTTTCCTTGCCTCACTCTCCAAGAGTCTGCACTCTGTCTTTTGTTCCCAGTCTCAGTAAATATCACCACTAGATTTCCAGGAGCATAAACCAGGTCATTAAAGTCATCCATGGCACCTTGTTTATCTAATATAGGAAATTCAAATTACTGGTTACAAACCCTCAATGGTTGCCTATTTATTTTAGGGTTAACCCACTTCTTAATATGCTCTACATGATCTCAGATAAACCACCTCCTTCACTCTTTTCACCCTGGTTACATCACTGCACTGTTCTTTTGTCTATCCTTTGCCATATCCCTCCCATCACAGAATCTTTGCACATGCACCCCCTCCCCAATGTCCCCATCTGAAGCATACTTTTTCCCCTGATTTGCTTAATCACTGTTTGGCCATGCCTCAGATTTTAGCTTAAGTGTTCTTTTCTCAGCAAAGCCTTCCTTGATCCCTGGCAATGCCAAATAGCTCTATCATATGTTCACATAGTATGGATTTCTTTCTACTATAGCATTTGTCACAGATCTATTATATCGATCTGTGTGTGTGTGTATGCCTCCCTTTCACCCTACCAGTCTAGAAACTCTATAAAGGAGGGACTTTGATTATACTTGCTTACTATTTATTTTATCTATAACATCTGGAAGTAGCTTTGGCACATGGTGGATATTCAGTACATACTTGTTACATGAAAGAGTGAATGAGTGTGAATATCTTTGCTGTCATGCTCAGAAGATTGAGTTTTGAATACTGTGTTTGAACCTGGACACAAATCAATAAAGTGACAATATATATGCTTAAGAGTTTGACAAGTGCTAAAAAAATCCAATTTTTAACAAGTTGAAAAAGTATTAATGAAGAAAGATGAAAGTAACTGCCAATGTTTACTTAAGAAAGTGCCAGTTAAGAATCATAAAAAGTTATAGATTCATTAAGGGCATATGTCAGACAAAGAATCATTGGCTTATAGAGTCATGCTTTTCAGTGTAGCCCAGAAAAAATTAACTGATTTTTTTTAAACAATGGAGAAACTGGCTCACAGTGAGGCATATTATTCATTTAAGGCAGAGAAACAGTAAAAGAATAACTAGAATTTGTAGTCATTTATAGTAGAAAAATAATCAGAACCAGAATATCTGTGTTTGAGTTCTAGCTCTACTATTACCTTGCAGCCCAGCTGGCTCAGTCGCTGAAATGTGCTGAGCATGCCTTCTTCAGCAGTATGTTGCCTACGACAGTTCTAAAATTCTGATTCTATTATTCCAGAAGAGTTTTACATGCAATGAAACTATGAGTTACTCAAAAGAAGGGACCACATCTTATTCATGGATGCACATTCCCTAGGGTCTAGCATTCAACATTGTTCCTAGTAGACTATGTTGTTAACCTTGTTGAATCATTCATTCTATAGCAAACCCTTAAGAATATTTTGAGTCAATAAGTCTCTTACAAAAAGATATGCAGTATTTTATGAGTAGGTTAGATGTACATTTGGGGGGAGCAATAGTTTTTATAGTAGAGTCAAGTAAAAAAATAAAACCCTAAATGTGGGTTTCATGAATATTTATGTTACCTCTATAAATCCTGATGAAATCAGTCTACATAACTCAGTTGGGAATACCCTGATTTATCACCACCTAAAACAGTTTGTATAGTAAATAGTCAGTTAATACATGATTCTCGTGGATTTACCAATAATGTCCTAGGTCCTGGGGGTATTGCAGTGATAAACAGATTTAGAAACAGCAGTAAACAAGAAATATTATTGCCCTCAGGAGACTTAGTTTCTAGTGGAGGGAAACTAAGTAAACACGCAAACATGAAAATCAATCATAATGATAAACACAAACTAAGTCACAAAAAAGAGATAAAGGGCAATGTAACAGACAGTCACTGGAGTGGGAAGGAGTTGGTAGGATGGTCGAAGAAGGCCTGGGAACTTAGGTTTAGAGTGTAAAGGGCACTGGAAGAGGAGTCATAAGATGCTAACTCCAGATAATAGCTCATATAAGCTGTGTAACCATCAGTGAGTTGTGTACCCTTTTGAATTTCCATTCTCTCATCTTTTCAAAGATATCCCATACATATTTTATGTATTTTAAAGAATCATTAAACTTCTAAGTTTCAATGTTCAGGCGATTCACCTTCTTTGAGAGTCAATTGCACTTTTGTTCTGAAATCAGTATTGCCGCATGGTTTATGTAGCACCAAACTGCCACCTCCTTGTGCTGTCATACTCTTTCCCATTCTCTTTCTCCAGTGAACCACTCTTCACTGATTGGAAAGTGAGATGACAGAAAAGAGTAGAAGGGCACAGGGGGAGGGTATGGAGGAGATGCCTGGGGTTGATCCCCACCCACCACACGTCCTTGGGAACTCACTTCGTACTTTCCCAAATTTATGAGATGAAAGCTAGATTATTTTTAGCCCAAGGCATATAAGAAGAAATTATGGACATATCTAATAATAGCTGAAGATGTCACTGTACTTGTCTTCTGAAGTGGGCACAGTCCATTTCCATGATGCTCACACCACATCAAAGCCCTGTCCTGGAAATGTATAAATCCCACTGGGCATGGGTTTCCCTTCTTCTGGAGAGCGGTACCCTGAGTCACCATGGCATTTTGAGCTCACTGAACTTGATGGTAAATATCCAGGTGACAGGTGAGAAGACAGTTATTGGTTCTTGAATCAAAGAGTGGAGAGCCTAATGTTAATGACTTGTGACTCATGGCTCTACTTCCAGTTCCCCTTATCCAGGAAATAAGACAATGAGACTAGGAAATCAAACATATACTTTTAATTGGTATAAAGATGGTGCACACAAACTGAGAAAACATAAAATAGGGCCCATCTTATGGAATATTAGAAAACAAAATATTCTTATATTTACCAATATGTGTAGCAGGTTATTCAAACTTTTAAGAATTAGGAAACAATCCTAACACTTTCCCTGAAGTCCCCACAAAAGTAATCACTTCTTTTAAATTTCACAAGTGATTTATTTGTACTGTTATAAAAGGGTTTTCTATTTCTTTCTCCCTTAAATCATAGATTTTTATAAACATGTTTTAGTTCTCCACAAAACTCTAATCTCAAAGGTCAGGATGTGTAATTATTTTACCTCCTCTCAGGTAAGAGGTAGTGATTCATCAGTGTTTCATTTAGAGCCTTGCATCTAGTAAGCACCTAATGAATACTTGTCAAATGGATGCACAAGTGAAGACACTTTTAAACAAAAGCATATGTGTTTTATAAAAAATACCAGTGCAGTATGAAACAGTCTTAAATGTTCTTAAATATTAAAAATGTATGGGATATTCCCTTCTTTTTAAAAGCATTCAATGATTAAGACTACCAAAACTTTTTTTAAAGAATGAAGTAAATCTTTCATCAAATACCCTCCTAAAACTTTACAATTTTATCTCTCATCCTCTCTTAATCCTAATTGCACAATCAGACTTTTATTAACTCTAATTGCTCTTTGATCAGATATTTGATTATTTACACTGAGGCTACATTGTAGATTCTAAATTGTTCTGCACAGTTGTAATTACCATATGTTTTCATTAATCTAATTCTGTTAGCTGGCTGTTTACTGAGTGGTCTTAGTGTCAATCAATTATCCTGCTAGCCCATGCATCAAAACAATTAGAATGGAGTTTAGTTCTCAAGGTGTACTCATTAGGTTACTTTATTACACACTTCCAGCCTGTTAGAGGGTAACCAGAAAAAGACAAATAGGAGTTTTCTAATGTAGTTGTACCATTGATACCAAGTACGGATCTACTAGAGACTCATCTATGTAGCTAACATTATGATCCAAGGATATAGGTCTTTGAAAACATTATTAAACACTTAAAAGTATTTGAAAACATGATTAAACACTTAAAAATGAAACCATATAGATCTAAGTGAATGAAAAAATAATCAATGCAAATTGACATTTTCTTTCAAATGCCTAGAGACCGGGCTTCTCTAGTTAACACAAAAATTGACCGTCACCAGACCACTATATTTAATATAATTTGCTAGTAATATTTTTTCAAAAAAATACTTAGTGTTCCCCCAAAATTTCAAAACATAATTATATTCCTCAAAAATTAGTTATCACATATTTGTTAGAAATTCCTACAGAATTTGACTTATTCCATATGTGCTGTTCTGAACACATTGTTTTGCTCCTCCGTCTACTTCTTTCATCAAACAGTCCTCAAGCCCATGCCTCAGGCTGCTAAAGACATTGCACACAGAAAGGAAAATATGAGACTGGTCCTGGGCTCAGAGTCTTGTGGCAAAGGATTAAAATAATCAGTCTATGCCACTATGGGGGCAAATGCCACAAAGCAAGGCAAACACATTAGACTAAGCAGAACTGCCAAGTCTTACAGGGGTACTTGGCATTTTATTTCATTTTTCCACAATAGTAATAATTAGCATTAGTTGAGCACTTTCACTATACCAGGGACTGTTATAAAGATTGAAGATGCACTGAGTCATGCAAACTTTACAAGAATAGTATGAGTTGGTTGCTATTAAATATCTTTATATCATAGACTCAGAAAATGAGGCATGAGAGGTTGAATAATTTGGTAAAGGCACTCAAAAACTGACAGTGCTATGATGTAAACAGAGTACCACTATGCTTTTAAACCACTCTGTGAGACTGATTCAAACTCTACAGTGTACATGAGAATCACCAGGTAGGTTTGTTAAAACAGATAGCTGGGTTCCGCTCCTGCAGTTTCTGATTCAGTAGGTCTGGCCGTGACCCAATAATCTGCATTTTTAACAAGTTCCCAGAGGAAACAACACTTTGAAAACCGCTGTGCTATTATATGCCAAGCCTCTAACAGTTTCTTCAATTTTCTGGTCTACCCACCACCTCATTACTTCTCTTATCTCTTGGCACGGAAGCTCATCAATTCCCTGAGAAAATGTTACCCAGCAAGTCATATTTCTTCTAACCTATTTCTGTTCTCTCACTCCACCCCCTCCTCCAACTAATTCTTATTATCTTCCTCATCAACTCCTCCTCTTCCACATTTGTAAAAGTTTGCTATTCAAGGTCACTGTCACTAAAAGTGGACTCCATCACTCACAACCCCTTGAGACTTTATTTAACAACATGTATCAGCATGCTGAATTAGCATGACTTGTTGTATATTATTAACCTGCAACTTTATTTTTGTGTTCTCTTGTTCCCTTACATTTATTCAGTGGAGGAGTCCATCTCCTCTACCCCCACTGCTCTAAAAATACAAACAGTCCATGACTTTTCTGGTCATTGGTAGGTAGTAGAAGGATAATCACTTTAAATAATAAATAGAGTATCTACTAAATCATAATTCAGCTCTAAATAACAATAACTCTAAACCATTATCCAAACTGAAGCTTCTCCCATTGCAGTCAGGCCTCCTGTCGTAAAGGAAAAGAATGTCGTAGTCTCATGCTTTTCACTTTCTCCTCTTCCACTAAGCGAAGGTAGAACACTTATTCTGACTAATGCTGTTATAAAATGCTTTATGTTCTCTGGTCCTCTTATATATTTAAAGCTGACTCTTCATGGAGATGTTTGTGGGTTCCTCAGAAGTTCCTCAGCTGAGCACTTTCCACTGCAGCTGTCATGACTGGCCAGTGGATTTCCCTGGTTTCCTGGAAGTCCACACCTCACAGACCCATCCATCTCATCACCACTCCAGGAAGCCCACCTGGGCAAGAGTCAGAATCACTATACTCCTGTTCTCCATTGTAATTCAAATCTGCTTCAGAAGGAAAACTCACAGATCCTTGGCTCCAGCAAGTTCTTGGAAGGCACTTTTCTTAGATGTTCACAAAGAGGCATTAACTTTCTTGGTGTGAGCTGAGCCCTGTGATTGAAGGGAACCCCGATCACAGCCCCAAGGGAAGCCCAAGAAACCTCAAAGGACATCTCTACAGAGCGGTTGGTGCCTCATTTCATAATTTTGTATTTACTGTTTCCCAGTATTTTGGGGAAAATTTTCAAATAAAATTTATCTTATGAAATTCTTCATTTTTTATGTACTGATCTTCCTCAATCTTTCCCAGGGATATGATAATATACCCAAATTAAAAGAAAATAAAACACATCCTTTAACCTTCCCTCTCAGACTCATGTTTCTCTCTTTTATTTTTTTCAGCCCAATCTTTATCCTATTTCTCCATTTCTTCACATTTCAATAATTTCCAGTCCATTGAGATTTGATTTTAGCCCCTTTTGCTCCCTCATAGTTGCCAGTGACTTCCTAGTTGCTGTCTTCTATGGATATGATTCAGCCTTTATCAAAGCTGACTTCTTGTGGGCAACCCATAGTATAAACAGTTTCTTTCCTGGGATCTTTCTTTTTTCAAAAAACAATTTTTTTAAATTTATTTTCAAAGAAAGGGGGCAGGAGAAAGAGAGGGAAATACCGCTTGGTTGCCTCTCTCCTGCTCCCAAGTGGGGACCTGGATGACAGCTCAAGCATGTGCCCTGACTGGGAATTGAACTAGCAAACTTTCAGTTCACAGGCTGGTTCTTAATCCACTAAGCCATACCAGCCAGAGCAGATCTTTCTTTCTTTGACACACTTTTTCCTAGTTCCCTTTATGAATCTGTTTCTCTCATTTGGAGTCTTCATTTTTTTCAAGACCATTTCTCAAATTTTGGATAGTGTACCCAGGTTTTTACCTTTTACTTCATGTCTATATCTTCTTTCTAGACAATTTCTCCATTCAACACTTCGTTGTCAATTACTAACAAACTGATTTCCACTAGATCTCCACTTTCCACCTCAAATTCAACATGTCTAAACTACCAAACTCAACACCACTCCTCTTTCAGTCAATTGATTCAGTCAATTCTCTACTAGCACTCAATTCCTCCATCTCCTCTAGTGTTGAGCTCAATTCCACTTTTTAAGAAGTAGAAGTAGCAGCTAGCATTAGAAGCAACAATTACCAGTTGTTGCATACTAAATAGGTACTGGGAGGTATTTTGTAGATAAGGACACTTTAAAGATTAAATACCTTACCCAAGTCATAGAACTCTTAGCTGGCAAGGTCAGGATTTAAACCTATATCTATGCAGGTCCTTTTTGTCACTATGGTATGCTGCATTCTGGTAATAACTATGAAATATACTCTCTCTATAAATCTCTAAGCTTTAATTCATGCCTTATTACTTTTAATAAAATCCAATGTTCTTTCCATGACAAGCAAAACCCTTCATTATCTGGCTTATGCATCCCTTCTTAATCTCTTCTTATCTATCCATGAAATGACTGGACTATAGCCACACTGAACTTCTTGCACTGGAATTCAGCTCTCATTAAAATGCCATTCCTTCTAGCTAGAGTGTTTGTCATCTGACTAACAATCGAATGGCCTTCGGGGCTCAGTTTGGTGAGGTGCTTTTCCTCTGTTTTCACAAAGCACCCTGGGCATCTTCTCTCACAGTTCTTACCACAGAATACTGCTCATCTTTACTAACACTTGCTGGTCTCATCCTCTACTTAACACAGGTATTTTATTGGTCTTTGGCAAAAGAAATGTGCTTATCTTATCCAAGGTGCTCAAGGCTACATTTTTATTGATCTGTATTTGAAAAATACCAATCTTAATTACTGCTATTGCTTTAAGTATCAAAATCTATGAAAAGAGTTGAAAAAGAAACACTACTGTTAGATGCAACACATGATATGGATCTATTTAATGCATTAAAATAATTGAATATAGTTCACAAAAATATGACAGGGGAAGAGAAAGAGAGGGACAGAAATGTTGCGAGATGGAAACAAAGATTGGTTGCCTCTTGTGCATGTCCCAACTGGGGACTGAACCCCCAACCCAGGCATGTGCCCTGACCAGGAATCAAACTGTGACCTTTTGCTTTGCAGGATAATGCTCAACCAACTGAGCTACACCTGTAAGGGCTATGGTTAATTTTGTTTAGAGCACACATATCCTCTCCATTATTTGTGAAGCAGAGCACTGAGATTTCAAATAAATTATCAGGCAATTACTTGGAATGAGTCAAACTCATTTTTGGTAACAATTTCAGTTCTCCATAGGCACCCCTCTGTGCAAAAGTGGTGAGAAAAAAAATTAAGTATTTAAATTTTCATAACAAATGTTAGTTCTCAGCAGACTTACATCATGTTTAAAGAACATGATTGCTATTGAATCAACTACACAGAATACTGGCACTTGAGAAACTCAAGACAGACTCCAGCCCTGAACTGACTAATACTTAATCCTATAAAAGCTCACTAAAATCAAGGATATCTGAGACAGGCTGCTCAAAGGATAGGCTAAATTTTCCTCTAGGTTTCTATATGTTGTCCTTGTATAAATTTAGAATTTAAATTATCTAAACATCTGATAATTTCCAATATATTTACTAATGATTTTTCACTCTTGGCATTTATAATGCATGTATAAAACTATATGAAGAAAATCCTCCCTTCTTCTGCAAAATATATTTCCCTTATTTCACTTTAAAGCCCTTTTTAAAATTTCGCATATGATTCAGTCTAGAAAATAATTTGTCTCTCTAGATGAACTGGTATGCACTTTAAAAATTGTATCACATGGCAAATTGACCTTGTAGCTTTGACTTCAGGGAAATTAAAAATTCTCATAATATGATTCTTGTCCCCTTTGGTCACATTTTGATGTTAAAATCATCCTCTAGTCTTTTATTGTGACAATAAGGACAATATAAAAATAACTAAAATGACAAATATGTATCAACAAGTTGACCAGAACAAGGAAACTTTCTTATTTAAATTTCCTTGCATATTCTTGCTTTATCCAATCTGGTCATGTTAAAGATGATTTTTCAGTAATTGTAAAGTGTTAGAGAAAGTAAATACATTTACATTCATTTTCCAATAAATTCCAAGAAGCCTAGGATTTTATAATGTATTGATTGTAGAGGTTTAATTATATTTGAAAAACAAAAGTCCAGTAATCATATAACTTGTGTGGCATGTAAATTAGCAATTCAAAATTCAGTCATTAATTTAAAGATTCATTTTCTATAGGAGGAAAAGATAATCCTGATAATAACTAAATCAGATTAGATGTTATGAACTTGAGAAATGCATGCAATAAGTTCTAGACCTACTCTAAAATTATAGAACTGAAAGACCAAGATATTTTCAAAGACTGTGGAAGTTTCAAAATATAATTATACACTTTATTATAATTTAGAGAAAATAAACACCAATGTGAACTACTCAATTTGTATGGGACCAAAGGAAGTTTGAAAACTGCAGCAAGTTGCATATTATGACATTTGAACTGCATATTACTGGGGTACATGTCACCTACTATCAAAGCTTTACAAGTCTCTGAGCACAGGCTTCTTAATAGTAGAAATCTGAACTTGAATATGTTTCAACCAGCTCTGCTTATTTGAGATTTCATGCTGGGGCTTAGACTTTATGTCAATTTTCTAAGGCAGGAAAATGAATTGTTTGAAGAAATTGCAGCAAGCATGAAGTAAGATGATGGGCATTCACTTAAACTCTTCATTTTTTCTTAGCTACTATGAAAGTTAGGGTTCATGGTACTAACACGTTCTTAGACAAGATAAGGCAGGGGGAAATGGCATAAAATATTTTTCAAAGGAAAGAAAATAATAGACCTCATAAACAAGAAGTAAAGGTCATACAGAGCCTGCTGAAGGGAAGAGAAGGTAAATAAACATTTCTGAGAAACTGAATTATGTAGTAATATGAAAACTTAAACAGAGGTTATGAAGGAAGTCTGGGGTGACTTAGGAGTGAAAACAGGAACCTGATGAGGGTGCCAAAGGAGACATTGTGACAAGAACTCTTTCGTAGTGAAAATATTAGTTGTGTCCATATCAACACCATGAAGACTTATCTGTATTTAAACTATTTCAAAGAGAAAGCATGTCATTTTACATCTCTATGGGGTCACTGTGCTACAGTTCAGAAAGGAGTCCTAGAGTTTGCATAGCGCAGTCACTAAAAGGGAACCACACGGGCTCTGATTGCTGTGTGCCAGCATGGTCTGTTTGTTGCTATCACTGTCCAGCAGTCGGGAGTTATGCCACATTGCTTCAAGGCCTTAGAGTACTTCTTCTGCCTACTGTGCTTACAATCACTCCATTTCAGCTAGTCTATCAGCTGCTTCGACACCATGCTGTTATCCATCTCCCACACATATCTGGCCCAGTAAATCTGAATTTCAGTGAGCCTGACTTCCATGCTGATGTCCCAGGATCCTGCTGCTGTTGACCTTGTGTTGCCACTAGATGTTAAGTATGACTTGTAGGCAAAGTTGATGAAGTTGTCCCGGAACCTGTATAGGTTTTTTGTTTGTTTGTTTTGTTTTTAGATTTTAGTCTTCAATTAATCAATCTACTGAAGAAATTTTGGCATTATCATCATTTAGCCCTAGACTTTTTTCTTTGGATGAGACTAAATGCTTCCATGTCATGGTTCCATATACTTATCTGGAAAAATATATTCTACTCCATTAAAACACTTTCGATTTGGGGGCTTAGAGAGGTCTAGTACCAAGATTGCAATGCATTAACTGTGACATTAGTTTAGAGATTATTTTGTTTATTTTTGTACAGTGTTCTATTCAGTTATTGTTCTTTTAAATCCATGAAATTTGATTCTGCTGAGCTAGCAATATCACAACTCATCCAGTTTGCTTATCACTAACTGGTAACATAAGGCAGATGGACATAAGTCAGCTTGTAGAAAGTGTATACACTTTCAGTGACCAGCTGGAACATCCAAACATTCTTAAATTAATAACTAGAGGTTCCCCATATTATTTTATGTAATGAAAAAATTGATTGGTATGAATAACATACTTTTAGGTTTACTACTTAATTATCTTTATATGATTTGTTTGGTGACACAATATCTGTTTCTGATTTTAGCTTCTTTCTATCTTTAGACTAGCCACATGCCACATACTTTTTGATTTATGAGAACATGCTAAGAGGAATGAACTGAAATGAGCTTTGAAAGGCAGAGCTGTAGATTTTCTTTTAATAAGTCAGATATTAAGAATGGGAAGGAGTAATTCGAGGTGAGAGTCCATTGGCTCTATGGTTACAGAAGGGGACAAGAAAACAAACTGTGATGGAAATAACATTTACCTTAAATATCAGTTAATGCCAGCAGAAGTTAAAATCTTTTATTCTCATAAAAATTATAAAGTAAATACTACTGAATTGCACAAAATCGGAGCATTTCCAAAAATGTATAAGCCTGGTTAATGGTAGATAGTTTTACTGATAACCCTCTTCCCCAAAATCTATGTACATACATGAATGCCCATAATATAAAAATATTTACATATGTATATTTTTAAAATGTATTTTCCAATTTTCATATTTATAGCATTTCATGTATCATCATGAAATACGTTTAATTCAGCAATTCCTTTATAGTAGCAATTGTACTTTTACTCTGGAAAGACAAGCATTTATGTTCAAAAGAGGTTTTAAAAACTTGACTCCTTAATGAAAGATCTTGAAGAAGAAGAAAAAAAACTAACTCAAGATAATTTTCTCCCAACTGTGGAACACTTTTATCTTTAAGATAGTAATAGATGTTCCAGTAAACAAAAACAAAACAAAACAAATACCTGCTTTGTGATGAAAGAACTTTGTAAAACATGGATTCAGCAAAGCTGATCGAGGTTCTTTACTATAAGACTGTTTAGACCTTTAACTCTGCATTATACATTTGCACACAGGAATTGGAAAGGGCTGTATTAAAAGTATGGCACCATTTGCCACAGAGTTATTTATTTAAATAATTATTATGTATTACTCAAGAAACACAATTTGGAAAACAATAGGTGAAAATATAGACCAAGACACTGGCATACCACTCATCATAGTTGCCCTGCACAACTCCTTTTTGGTTATGTTTTTACTAAGAAAGGCCACGTAGATCTCTTCTCTAAGCAGCTACCACAAAATCCAAAACACTCTCTACGTTTCAATCCACGTGCTTGCCAATACCATTCTCATGTACTACCTGAACATGTTTACTATAACTCACACAATATTTCTATTTTTTAAGGATATTGGCTTAAAATTTCCTAATAGTTATCTGAATTTAAACACATAAATAAATGTAAGGACATAAATATTCCTCACTAAAAACTACCATTAAAAAACCACAGTTAATTTTTACCAATTCAGAATCATGACTAAAAAGTAAAAGATTTACAGCTGATTCACACAGCTTCTGCTGAGTAGGGCAAGTTTGGAAAGCAAATGCAATGTTTTTCCAGCCTCTCCCTATATCCTGCAATGTATACTCAGGCTGTTGTGAAGAAGTCCTTTGTGCTTCCAACACCAAAATTATAAGCTTGAGTCTTTGTTTCCTGGTATAGTGGAAGGAACATTGAGCTGGGAATCAGAAGTGAACCCTGGTCTTGGCTTTGTCCCTACCCAGCTACATGACCTTGAGCAGGTCCTGTACCCTCTTAAATGTGCTCTACTGGGACATGGCCAGGCTGCAGTAGGTAACTTTGGGGTCTTTTCTATCACTGACATTCTGTAATTTCAATATGGTACCAAGATGAACTGCGGGATGTTGTATTGTCACTCACTATTCAGAATTACATAAAACAGTGCTACCTAATGCTAAAGTTTTAGGCTGCTACTAGCAAACATTTATGCAAATTAGAAAAACACCATTACTTCTGAGATGATGAAATATCTCAGTAAAATGAGAAGACCAAAAAGAAAAAAATAAGCCCCATTTGCTGGGAAAATTTACAACAAAAAAGCCTCAGGTTAGAGTTCAACATCATCTCCCCCGACTAGAGCCTTCCACAACTACCTAGGGCACCTATTGTAGGCCTTCCTATTGAGATTCAGGTGCTGGACTTCCTTCAAGACCTCATTTTGGTATCATCTATCAGTTCAATGTCTCAATTTTCTCTCTCCACAGATAAATGTATTTAAGTCACCCTAGTCAAGCTCTTCTCTTGATTTCCAGCTACTTAGCTCTTAATTTACTTCTCTGCACACCCTGGCTCTATAAAGCTTCCATTCACTTCCACACCTAGTCACCTGCAGTTTGCCCCTGAACACTTAGAGCACTGAGTTCTCAAGTCTGCCCACCTCGGTCTGCTCACTTGCTAACTAATGGGCAAACCCTCCTCCAGACATCAATCAAGCCTTTTACTTCATTCCAGAATTCAATATTGTTGGCTATTCTCTTTACCATAAAGTCTCTGTTCTATTAACTTTGGTGATAACCCTGTTTGAATTAATAATTGTCTTAATAGCTCTAATTTTTACTGCTTATTAAATACCAATGGTCCCCAAATCCTACCTTTGTTCTCTTTCTTTTTAGCCTACAAAACTCATTTAAAATACCATCTCCATGCCTGAAAGTTCAAATTCTATAATTCTAAAATAATGATGAATTTCAAAGCCATGACCCAGTCCCTTTTTCTGAACTCCAGGCCCCGACATCTAACTATTAAGCAATCCCTTCTAAAATCTTACTAGCATGTTAAGTAAAACATTGGTGAGATAGAATGTCCTTCTTGCTTTGTTCTGATCTTTCCACATTATCTAAGTCACATCTACATTATTAAGGCAATTTATAAACCTACAAAAATGTTACATAAGATTTTAAAAGTTCTTTAATGAACCCCCTTTTCTAACTTTCCCTTTTACCTCGCCACTCAATTTCCTGGCTCCCATCGTTGTCTTAGTTCAGACTGTCCTTTTTTTCTATTTTCAGCTGCCTTAACTATAGAATTGAAATGATAACTCTCTCACACGGTTGTGGCATGAGTCAGATGAGATGGTGCACTTAAAAGGCCTGGAACACAGCAGGAGTGCAATAAATGGTAGAATATTATTATTGTTGGAAATATTACTTTTATTACTACTAGGATTATGAGGTTCCATAAATTGCAACTTGACCATAACTACCACTAACTTTATTTGCTATAATAATAGTTTAGGGTTGAGCTTGATTGGATTTATTAAATTAGTTTTAAACTACATAGCATTGAAAGAAGAGATTATAGACTAACTCAACATAAGAGATCCCAGCTTCATTTCGAAATGCAGACAGATATCGTATACTGAGCATCAGTTTTCGAAAGTTTAATTAGAAAGTACCCTTAGGCTATTCTGTATCAGAAGAATAACTTTGTAGTTATTGAGTCAAATCCAAGAATGTGTTTGTTAGTTAATGAAACTATTATATATGTGTGTAAGTGTGTGTACACACACACAGGCATATATATAAAAAGCCATATATATATATATGCCTTTGTATTAATGAAGAATTCCCAAGTTTCCTGAATAATAAATTCTTTATCCTTTCAGAAATTTAACCTTTGGGACTAAATGTCTCATTTGAACTAACCAATGATTATGTAGAAACTGTCTAAGCCATTTGAGCATTTGTTTTAGAATTCCAAATTAACTTTAAGTGTGTTTGGCAAAGGGGAGAAATAAAAGGTCCAGGCTGACAGCTTTGACTAAAATGTGACCAGCCATGGGAAAGCTTTCACCAAGTACCCACTAGGGGTGAGTAAGTTCAGACTGAAAAGAATTTTTGAGTTGATGCACTGTATTATATAAAAGAGAGTGAAATACTCTCTCTCCTGGGCTTCCAATTTAGGATAGTAATTGACTAAGAAACTACATATTTGATCCCTCTCTACAATGACACAGAAAACTCATCTAACACTCAAAACAATGCCTGATCCAACTTTTGCCTCACTATGGATGGAAATCCTACCAACCGTTGATTGAGACAAACAAGAAAAGGAAAAATCTCTATTTCCAACTCCACCTCCATGTCCATCTCCATGTACCATATAGATTTCTGCTGTTCATCTCACTATAAACCTAGAGTCTTTTGTTTGGTTTTCAAAGCTGAACTTCATTTTTAAAGACTTTCTTCCCAGTAAAAACCGTTTATGAAGTAAATACAAAGGTTCAAGTCTTTTAAAAGCACTTTACTGCTTTCTCGTCTCCCTATATTCAGAGCAGCAGGAGACAGAAGAGAAAGCTTGAGGAAGACTTGTGATAGTCACAGAGAGGCTGAAAGTCACTTCTGGGGATCAGGATAGCTGAGCAAACAGTAGGGACAGCCCTTGTTAATGTTTAAGTGGTTAATGAAGTTTTTGTGTTTTTTTTTTTAATTCGAGGTAGCTTGTATAAAGTTATTTTCTCAATTGTCTTCTCAAAGAAGAAGAATCATCAGAAACCCCAATCCTCAGACCCTCCATTCTGCATGGAGTTGAACCTGCTCCATCTATACATGGGGTACCATCCCCATTGCTGCTGTACTCTGAATTTTTGTCCTGCCACATGGTTGTTCTTTAGGCATACAAAAAATTGCACACACCTTATACTTAATGTCTATGTCTAACACCCTTCTCTCCTACTATCTTAAGTAGTATACAAATACAAACTACTTATATGTGTATATATTTCAGATATTACAAATAAATTGTCTACTTTATAATCTTTTTAAAAATAGCCCTTATACACAAACAATATTTTTATGGACTACTATATTGGCCCTGGAATGGATGGAAAATCAAATTACAATACCCAGTGATTAGTAAAGCTGTGAGTATCTTAAAAATGTCCTCAAAACCAAGGTCTGCTACACATTTTTGGTGTATATCATCTGGGCAATGATTTTCTTTAGTTCCTCTCAATTATTTCCCCCATATTGTATTTAACTCTTCATATGGCAAGAATAAGTTTCAGGGGGGGGAAGCAAGATGACATGTGGTAGGAGACTGCCTGGGAAAATATAGGTAGATGGATATAATTTATATTTTATTTCATATAGCTAAGAAATTTCAAGTATATATAAAAAAATCAGAAAAATGAACAGTAGGTTATCAAACTGGTTTACAAAGCCAAATTCAAATGTCTAAAGACAGTGCCACACCTAAAGAATGTGCCCCCAGAAAATTAAAAATAACAAGACAGATAAGGATCAATACCGAAACAACATTCAAATTCAATGTGTAGATAAGACACACATAGTATGAAGTGGCATTTCAGACACTGATGTTGCAACATTCATAATTTGTATAATACAAATTATAGGTATTTGTACAATACAAATATAACAAGCATGAATATTTACAAAATGAATATTCTATTTAAACATATAAAGAAAAATGTTTTATAATTTCAAGGGCAAATGGACAGAAATTTTAGAATAGAGGGAAAAAATAACTTGTGTCATTATTTTAACTTAAGTATGTAGCAGATAAGTATGCCAAGCTTCTGAAAAATAAAATTAATACTTATATATAATATTTCTCTTTACATAGTTTTAAATTCTTCATTTTAGAAGCCCATGCAAATATATTTAAATTATCATGTAGAAGTACCAAAACATTTAAATAAATCTCCAATAGCAGATATGTCCACATTCTCTAAACCCAATACTGTAAAAATTAAGGTTAGTAATAAACTATCAACCCTTCTAAAATTCTCTGAAATTTAAAATAAAAGAACTTCACAAAATAACCATTTGGGTAAAAGAGAGATGAAAATTCCACTTGGGTATTAGTAAAAAAGAATGATAGTGAGAATATTGTGTATAAAAGCTTTGGGGGCACAGTTAAAGGCATAATCAAAAATTACAATTTAATCAACACAAAAAGGTAATCTACAAAATGGGAGGAAATATTTGCAAATCACACATCTAAATAAGGGGTTAATATTCAAAGTATACAAATAACTCATACAAGTCAACAACAACAAAAGTTATTAAAAATGAGCAGATGATCTGAATAGGCATCTTTCCAAATAGGCCAATAGGCACACAAAAAATGTTTAACTCTAATGATTATTAGAGAAATGCAAACCAAAATCACAATGAGATATCACCTTACCCCATTAGAATAGTTATTATGAAAAATTCAAGAAACAGAAAGTGTTGGAGAGGACATGAATAAAAGGGAACCCTGGTACAGTGCTGGTGAGAATGTTAATTGATGCAGCCACTATGGGAAACAATATGGATATTCTTCAAAAAATAAAGAATAGAATTACCATATGATACAGCTATTCTACTGCTGGGTATGTATCCAAAAACACTAATTAGAAAAGATATATGAACTCTTATGTTATTGTATAGTTATTTATAGTAGCCAGTATAAAAAACAGCCTAAATGTCTGTTGATGAATGAATGATTAAGAAGATGTGATACACACACACACACACACACACACAATGGAATACTACTAAGCCTTAAAAAGAATAAAATCTTGCCATTTGAGACAACATGGGTGGATTTTGAATGCTAGGTAAAAGTCAGAAGGAGAAAGACAAATACCATGTAATTTCAGTCATATATAGAATCCTAAATGGACAGATAAACAAAACTAAGACAAACTCACATAAAGAGAGAACAAATCAGTGATTACTGGAGTGGGGGTGTGGGGGAGGTAAAATGAGTCAAGGGGGCCCATGGTGTGGTGCAGGAGAGTAACTAGACTTTTGGCAGTGATCACTTTGTAGTGTATATCGATTTCTAATTATAATATTATACATCTTACCGTATGTACGTAATATTATACAACTTACATACTGATTTCAACTCAATTAAACATTTTTCTCTGCAAATGCTTTGATGATTAAGCAAAAACCTAAAGACAAATTAACTAATAAATTAATTCAAATGAGAAAAAGAAAAGCAGGAAGAGACAGTAAATAAGTTTTACAGTAAATACATTAAAGAATTGTAAAGTAGAAAAAATCTTCGAAGGTTATTTGAGTAAAGTAATAAAATAGACAAACATCTACCTTAGTACTAAAGGGGGAGGAAACAAGAGCACCATTTAAGAATGAGAGAGAAGATTCAAAATATTTTTTTAAAAGTTTGAGAATGTGCCTGGCTGGCGTAGCTCAGTGCATTGAGCGTGGGCTGCGAACCAAAGCATCGCAGGTTCGATTCCCAGCCAGGGCACATGCTGGGTTGCAGGCCACGGCCCCCAGCAACCGCACATTGATGTTTCTCTCTTTCTTTCTCTCTCTTTCTCCCTCCCTTCCCCCTCAAAAATGAAAATAAATTTTAAAAAATCTTAAAAAAAAGAGTTTGAGAATGGGATACACAAACCTTTATAATTTTCAAATCTCAGTGGTATAAATATATGTGCTTATCCAAAATTGACCAAAATGAAAAAAAATAAAAAGGCTTGAAATATCAATAACCACAGAAAAAAACTGGAAAAGACTGAAAAAATATTGAGGACCAAAGTGGTTCAGAAACTGTTTCTTTCAAGCTTTCAAAATCAGTATTCCTCTGATGTCTAAAATATGCAAGAACACAGAAATCATGAAAGATTCTGAAAATTGTTGCCTGAATTTAGCATTACTCTGATGTCAAACATTAAGAAAAGAAAAATTTACAGCATAATATTACTTTTTTATAAGCATGTAAATAGTAAAATAACAGGCAACTGAATTAATTGCAAACCACCCAGTAGAGTTTATTTCAAGAATGCCATTAAATGCATTCTGTTCCTTGAATATTAGGATTCAATATTCACATAATTCATAGCATTATTAAAGAAAAATTATATCATCATCTTAATAGATAAAAGTTACATTATAAAAAGGAAAATTTTATTTCTTTCTGATGTATCAATGTGCGGATCCTCAGTCCAGGCTCTAAGCATGGTGGCCCCAAGCTTCCAGGACTCAAATCCCTTCTCCCTGATTGCTCCGTCATTCCTGAATGTTTCCGTCTCTGGTTGTGCAAACATGGCCAGTACTACATCTATATTTAGGACCACAGGAGGCGGGCAGAAAGAAACTACTATTTATGTTTTGGGAGACAGAAAAGTATGCAGATATCCCATTTAAATAAGATTATTGATTGTTTGGGAACCTAAATAAAGCAGCAATAACTCAGGAGTTCTCCAAGAAGACAAGAGTGGATACTCTTGCCAACAATATCTGCTTTAGATCACATGTTTCTTTTATTTTCAGTATTTGATTCTAACCAAAGAATAATATTTCAAAAGTTCTTGATAGACTGTAGCTATCTAAAAGACAATGAGCTTTGGTATTTATATATGCATCATGATCTACAGGGTTTGAGCATCTCTTTTGGAGGAGAAAATTCTCTGAATGTTGTTCTTTTTGCCTTAAGGTGGGCAATGATTAATTAGTGCTGGTTTAACATAAACAATTTATCTATACAAATAAATGTCACATTTGTTTCTCTCAGAAAGTACTTTTAAAGGTAAAATATTTAAAATTTGTCTTATATAACATTTGATTCTTATTAAAACACTTTGCCTCAAAATTGTTAATTTTTCTGTAATTTAAGAACATGCATCATAATTCTGTAGCTATATCTCTATTATATTTTGGTTATATATTTGGTTATAGCCTTTCACATGAAAGCCTAAAGTCACTATTTCATGATATTTCCATATCATCACACATCAAGAAAACTACAGCTCTGTAGGAAACAGTGTTCTCTGAATAAAAGAAAAAAAAATCATATGCTCAAATCAGTGGGGGAAATAATTTTCTAATTCCCATATAAATCTGTAAGATATTTACTATGCAGGATTTTACAACTTTTCCTTAGGATTCTGGATGAGAGTATTATATTTCATGATATCAATAAGAAGTTTCAGTCATAAACAGTATATTTAGTATATTTAGTGTATTTAGTATATTCAGAAACATGGAAATATACAGTCAGAACCACCATTCAGGCATTCATATTTTATACATTGTAATTTAAGTGAGAATACATAACATGTATTTTTAAGGATAACTAATGATAAGTAATATTTAATTCTTTCAAATTACAGTATCAATAATTTACAGCTAGCTTTCAGAAAAAGGGGAGCAGGAAAGTGAGGGGGGAGTACCGGGAGAGGAGGAAGATGAAAAAGATGATGACCTTTTGGCAAAATTAAAACATTATTTTTTATTCAGTTTACTAGCAGGATTTCTCTTATTTCTCTTGGTTATAGAATATTATATGACAAAAATACACAGATTATTGTCTTAATTTACCAATAATTTGCTATGTAATCTTAAATAAGTTTTTTTTGCATATTTCTAGTTCATGTCTTTGTTTCTAAAATAAAGGATTTACTGCTTGGGGAGGAGATGTTGAGGGGTCTGGAGGGAAAGCAGGCACTGAGAGAAAAAGAGGAAGAAACTCCTGGACATGGACAACAGAGTGGATATTGCCGGGCATAGGGGAGGGTGCAGGTGGAGGAGGGTGTAAGAGGGACAAATGGTGAGGGTAAGTCAAGTCTCGGGGGGTAAACACACAGACGATGTGTTCTGGAATTATACACCCAAAACCTGCATAATTCCGTTAACCAGTGTCACCCCAACAACTTTTATAAAAAGAAAAAACAACTTTAAATAAAATAAAAGGTGTTTATAAACTGCATCGCCAAGTGACTGTTCCAATAAATCCTCATTTATCAAAACAGGCAGTGGACTGGATCTGGCCCACTATACAGGCATAGGACAGAGTTTGTTGACCTGTTCCAGATCTTAAGCAGAGTGGTTGGTTGACAGCTGATCATTTTGTGATGATGCTTCACAATTTTTAAGCATAAGAACATATAAAATAGTAGGTAATACATTTTAAGATTAATTTTCAAATATGTATCAGTAATTGGTAAAATCGAATAAGATCTGTAGGTTAGATGATAGTATTATAATAATGTTAAAAGAAACTCTGCCTCATCAAATTTGTTTTTTTTTATTTTAGTGCCATTTAAGATTTTCATAAGCTCTAGGAACATTTTTTCTATGTAGTTTTATATTAAAAAATCACTTCAATAGCAAAAATATTACATTATTTTGCTATTTGATATCAGGTTATAGTTTACACTTTCACATGACAAACTATTATATTCTTGAATGTTATGTCTAGTCTCTATAATTGTATTAATAATACTGATATGTGTAGTAGAATTATTTTTAAAATGAACTATTTGACTAAGCAATAAATTAAATCTCAAACATTTTCAAAATTCTTGGCTCTCATCATTAGATCACATCTTCAGTTATAAAAGAAACAATTTTAGAATAATTTATAATACATTCATATGTTAATAACATTCTTCTTCAACTATTTTCCCTTAAAGTTTAAATCATGCAATGACCAGTTTCCTGTTTATATTCCATAAGCCAACCTATCAGTCAAACTGTGACTATGGCCAGATACAACGTCACACCTATCTATAGCATTATTTGATTGGCAAGAAAGCAGGTTATACATGAAACTGACATCATATCTCTGCATAATAGTTTCTTTTGACAGTATATTTGTCATAAACTCTTTGTGTAAAAGCCACTTAGAAGCAGTTGTTTTTATAACATTTCCTAGTGCTATAATAATCTGTATTTTCTAAAAGAAGAAGAAAAAATATAAAACCTCTCTTAAGGAGGGATGGGAGTAAAAGACAGAAAACTGAACTTGAACAACAATTAAAAATAATAATAATAATATTGAATATAAACTATAAACTTGAAAAATTTTTTAAAATTGATTTTAAAAAGTAAAAAATAAATAAATAAAGTTGAAGAAGTCAAAAGCCAAGGTAGAGAGATGGTTTGCCCTGGTAAATGCAGTGAGTTGAAACAATCAATATAAAATTTTAGTTCTATAAAGCTCTGGTGTCAAATTTGAGACTGGATAATGCTGGATATTTGGTTAAATTAATACTATATATTTAAATAGTTCACACAAATTGTTTGCAGTATTAAATATATAATTATAAATAAAGGGTAAGATATTAAAAAAAGGAACCTCTTTTTAGACATGCTACATGTACCTTGAAGCACATTTGAAAAATTTTGTTGAATGCCACACAGAATTCTTTACTTTTCTTCCTTTCTTGATGAGGCACAGCATTAATGCTCCGTGACACAGGTCAGCAAACTATGGCTCATGAGCCAAGTTCAGCCCATTGCTTGTCTTTCTGGGGTCTATGGGTTAAGGATAGTTTTTGTATTCTAAAGACTTTAAAAAGTACAAAAAAGAATTTTATGTAGTGACTTATGACAATAATATGAAAATCAGGTCTCAATGTCAGCATTAAGTTTCCTTAAACACAGCCACACTCATTGTAATGTTTTATCTGTGGTTGCTTTTTTGCTACAATGACAAATTCAAATAGTTGCAGCCAAGATCAGATAGCCCCTAAAGCCTAAAACATTTACTATCTGGCCTTTTACTAAAAAAGTTTGCCAGTCCTTTCTCTATGGTCTGTTGATACCTTAAGAAGTTTTCATAGAGAGTGCAAATACTCAGTATTATTTCCATATTCAGTGGATAATCGACATATTTGTGAGCTAGCCCACTATTCCTGTATTGGATGTACATGCATATATAGCTATATAAGGTAATATAAATAAAATGATGAAGAGTCTAGAAATAGAAACCTTAATCTCATTTTTTCTTTGTATCTCAGCCCTTGTTTAATATGGCTTAATATGAGTAATACATTATGAATGACTTCTAAATAATCAGCTATTTCTCTTACTGCTCCAAAAGCGGATTTGTTTCTACTCAAAGAATATGCATGAAGAAGACAAGACCTAAGAGAAGACAAAAATAAAAAATTGACATCTTGGTCAATTTGACAGGTGCAGTGAAATGCTGACTCCACTTTAACCTAACAGTTAATTCATCTTGCAAAGAGCATTTCCCGTAAATTTCAAATGCAGGTTTCCCAGTGACAACGGTTACGCCTCTGTGCACTTCAGTGATAATGATAATAACAATAATAACATTTTACATTTATCTCAAGATTTACAATTAAGAAAGACCCTCTTAGTGCTGACTACTGGTGCAGATAATTAGTAAAGATGCTTCATTTAGCACAGTCTTGTTATAGAATGCACTGACATAGACGAACCAGGTATTATCATTGGGTCAGATTTGATTCTTGTTTCTTAAGAATAGTTTTTTGAAGGTTAGTGAATACTGCAAAAGTTAGCAGCAGGCATATACTACTTTTATTCTTCTTTTCAATAGACTACAGTAGTATAATGATGATAGTATTTGAGATTTTATAAATTGTTTCCATATACACCATTATAAAATGTCTTTCTGATACCTTGTTTATTGTCAAAGAGGTACAAGTTTCTCACCAAAACTTTTTCTCTTATTATTGGGTTTTAGGGTCTTTGGTGGCCATAGAATTTTCTTCAAAATTGTATATTTTTGATAGTTAAAAGAGGGATTGTTTATAAGCACACCAAGAAAACATATAAATTGAAACTGACTTAGGCAATCTACAACTGCCCATCACTTACCAGGATATCATCCTATTTTCACATCCATTTGGATAACAATTTCTAAAAATTAACAGAACTTCAGAAAATGGTATGTCTTTTTTCATGAAGCTTTTTCTGCAAGATAATTAACATGGTATTCCTTGTTTACACAAAGGTTTGTCTTATGGTAAAACCACCTAAATAATGATAATAAGATTGAGTAAGTGCTAGGTAAAGTAACCTAATACAGTAACTTGATTTATAAATGCCAATCGTTTTCTTTCACAATGTATTATATGATTAGATACAATTCATTGCCTTTTACTAATATTTTTTTACATTCAATGCAGCCCTGAATTCAATAGCAGAGTTGATAATCACCTATTGAAAGAGACAAAGGTTAAAAAGAAATTTAATTACTTTAAAATCAATATTAAGAACAAAAATTAAATGAAAGAAGCAATAAGTGCTTATGGTTTATTTTTCCATAACAAACATATGTTTTTCTCTGTAAGAAACTCCATGTGGCTGTGGTTATAAATATAGACTTTGATTTCCATCAGGGATATTATTGAACATCTAATCCAGTCCCTGGCTTTGTAGATGAAATAACCACAGTGCAGATTATTAAATCTATCAGTTATTACTATGTCTATCCTCTTGCAGTTGCAAGTGATATAAATCCAACTCAAACAGGCTTAAACAAAAATAAGTTCACTTTTTAGCTGATATAACTGAAAAAATACAGGACTCAGATTAAAACGGAACAGATTCAAGAATAAAGGGTGTCACGTGGAGTTTTCCTTAGTGAGCTCTCCTCTAACAAGCAATGTGCTGCCAGTAGTTCCAGGCTTACATTTCTCACCCCAGTAACTCATTGGACAGGGTCGAGCCAAATCTGGGACTTAAGACTCATTGGCTTTGATAGGGGCATGTGCCCATCTTAAAACATACCTCTGGGAATTGGAATAGACGGGTTGTCTAGGAATGGACCACATGCTCATCTATGTGTCCGCAGGAAGGAAGTTACCATACCTAAAATATATGGACTGATGCTGTGGGAAATACTGATTTCCTAGAGAGCCCCACCCCACCACCAAAAGAGTCTCATTACAATAAGAAAGAGAAATCAGCTAGGTAAAGTATCAGGTGTCATATTAGATGTCCATGCCAGTATGTGTGCCTTTGACTATAGACACATATACTTTCTACTACATTGTGTATCAATTATACTGTGAGAGAACTGTATGAAATGGCTTAACAAACCATGGTGAAATCATGTGGCTATATAAAGACATACATTTAAATGTACAAAGATGCTATGGTATAAGACACAGAATACAAAGGTAAGAATGACTTGCTATTAATGAGGTTGCATCTATTAGGAAGAAGAAGAGACAGGATCAGCTGTTTTGGGGCTTCGGTATTATTATACTGATCTATATGTACTATTAAAAATGCAAACCAAAAGTTTTAGTCAAAGTCTGATATTATCAGATAATATATGTATGTATTAGACTAATTTTAATAAGCTGTAAAACTACCACTAGTTTTCCAAAGAAATTTCTTAGTATTTATTTTTTTCCAGTTAGAGATATATTTTCTTGTAACATCTAATAGTGTAAATAAAAAATCTTTATTTTTTATTATTTAATACCTTAAAAATAAGTTTGAACATGACTATATTTATTTAAACTCTCCTTTATATGTAAGCATGTATATTTAATAAGATTAAATTTATACTATATATTTAAACATTCTAATTCCAGAACCTTTTGTGACTATATAGAAACTATAAAAGATATTGTATAATTTCTAATAATTATACTTTCTTGTTAGTGAATGCTTACCTAATATTTATAAATGAGACAAAAACAGCCCTGGCTGGTGTAGCTCAGTGGATTGAGCTCGGGCTGTGAACCAAAGTGTCACAGGTTTGTTTTCCAGTCAGGGTACATGCCTGGGTTGCAGGCCATGACCCCCAGCAACCACACATTGATGTTTCTCTCCCTCTCTCTCTCCCTTCCCTCTAAAAATAAAAGTAAATAAAATCTTTAAAAAAATGAGACAAAAACATTTGACTAAAGGAAAGTATTACCTTTACACAGCCAGATTTTTAAAGTATTTCCCTATTTTTTTTCTGTTTGCTCAATACAGTTTAAAAGTTAAGCATGAATTACTGTATTAATTGTTTCTTGGAACATTTTATGGATAAATAAAAGCAATAATTTTACCAAATTCTCTCATTTTCTTGCTTAAAAAAGGATACTAATTCTCAATATAGATAGTCATAGAACCCCAATGTTGGTTTAAGCCATAGAAGCCACACAGCAAACAATTGTACCTTTCAATTGCTAATAATACTGTTGCTAATAATACTTAATAAACTGTTGAAACAATTTCCAGGTCTGTAAATGGAAATTTCTCCATAAACAGATGGTTAAACATCCATCAAAATCAGAAGACCAAAATTTTTTAGAGGCCGCAAAGGTAATTGATCCAGCAATGCAAGGCATAATGATTTCCTCCTGACACCTTGAAGTCTAGCAAGACTCTGGTAAATCTACCGTAATAAATCCTTATAAATTCTAGGTTTATTTAATTTCCTTTATAGGATTATTGCAATGCCACACTTCACTTTCTGACATAACATTATATGGATATTCCTTGGTGTTTTTTAAGCTGAATGTTTATAGGATGCCTTTATTTTTTAGGACTTGGTTTTACCAACCGAAGAATATTTGACAATTCATCATATTTAGCCTGAAAGTAGTAAAGACAAGTTTTTAAAAGCACAATTCAGATACCTCTTTTACTTCCGAGTGTATAAATTGATATTTATAGCACTGGCTGTTACAGGATTTTTTTTTGAAAATATAAATAATCAGCAGTAAAATTTCCCAAATGTCTCAGGTCATATTGGAAGATGAATCTTTCTAATTACATTTTATTTATAGTTTGCTGTTTTCCACCTTGTATATTAGGAGGCCTTACAATTCTTAAATGTATCATTTCTGCTAGGAGAAAAGAGTGACTAAAGGCTGTGTCATATATACAGCTCCCTTTTGGCAGTTAATTATTGAAATAATTAAGAATATATTCAGAAAGGATATTTACACCTTGAGGATTTGCAACTGTAATAAAAGACATCTAAAAACATGTCACCCTATGTAAGGGAATTGCATATCTGGGAAGAATGTGCTAGGAGCTACTTTTCTAAATCTTAATTTATACTGATTATCTAATTGTTTAGCTGTTTCTCTTTATAAGTACCATTTTTTACATTGGTTGACTAGTTACAAAACAAAGAAAAAGAGGTGTCTACACAAAGGACAAATCTTTTCTGGGCTTTAAAATTGTGATTTTAAAAATTTAACAAATTATTTTCTACTTCTTAAAAATATCTTTAAATGCATTGTTACAGGTTTCTTCAAATCCCTTTCTTTTTAGCTAGGGTCTTTCTGAATTGCCACTCAATTTGAGTTTATTGCAATAAACTAAAATTTCCAGACATAGGATCACTTTAATAAAACTTCCGGAAGAATCAGGGCGGAAAGCATTTGTTCATCAGTCAGTTCATAGGCACAGGGACTGGAGTTTCAGAACAGTGTAAGACAAGCATAAATAGTCGTGTATCTGGCTGCACCCATCATTCCCCTTGCCTCCTGATGCTGTGGTATAACCATCCTTCCTCCTTTCTATGAAAGATTTTCTCCTCCTGTGTCCTAGGCTCTCTTCCAATGCTCCTACTTTGTCAGGGACCATCTTTCTCCTGTAACTTTTATATCTGTGCATTTACTCACGCATATACTAATGGCAAACAAATTGATTTTTCTAACTCAGATCTTTGTTCTAAGTTTCAGGCATGTGCATCCACTTGTCTTCTAGTCGTCTTAACTCTGTTCTTTAGGCAACTCAAAGTCAAAACTTGAGACATCAACCAAATGCATGGTGCATAATCCAGCATTGTCCATACAGTAATTACAATATCAACAACTAACACTCAGTTAGCTGCTCCAGGCCTTGTGCTAAGAGCTTGAAATTCCTTATTTCATTTAATTCTGACATTAACCTCTGAGGTAAATGTCCTCCTTTTTTAAATGAAGAAATTAGAAATTGGAGAATTTACGTAACATAGGTAGTGACAACCAACTCTAAGTGGCAGACCTGAGGTGTGAAGATAGGTTTCCCTGACAATGAAATGTGTGCTCATTGCCAATGTTGGTGCTGCCTTCCCATTGTATCAGCTATATGTATGCTGATGTTATCTTTCAAACACTGTCACTCAACTCTACTTGAAGCCCAATGTCAAGCCATTGAGAAGCAAATGAACATAGTTAACTGTATGACTTTTCAGTAGCTTGACCTCTTATAGGAGTGGATGTTATAATTGAGTAAATTGGAGGAACCATTGTTTATTTGTTTACTTGTTTTTACTATCCAGATGGGTTGTTTTCACGTTTCCAAGTAACTATATATCTGCTTTATGTACTTCATTTAATCTGTATATTCCAATTGTGACAATGAGTATGAATTGGCACTTGATATGTCAATAATAATTATATTACTAGCTAATTTATTTTTAAAACATTATTTGCAAAATTTTATCTTATGTTAAGCTAAAAATAAATTTTAAATTGTCATTCACAACATTTAACATCTACATTGGATATTTTAAAATAATTTCATGTGAATGATTTGAAGATGTTTGATAACATTATATTTCATCAATAAAATTAGTCTACATATAGCCCATGTACAGTCCATGTATTGGTCCATGCTGTGAAAAAAGTACAACAATTTTTAAAAAATTAACAGGATATTTGATACAACAAGAATTATATCAAATGTTTTATATAGCTTCATAACATAGTAAAAGAACTAACACATAGAAAATGCTAAGGATAGTGCCTGACACTCAGAAAGTACTATAGAAATATTAATAATATTCTTGCTGTTATTATATATTGGGGAAATATTATACAACATATAATATGAGAATGTATTAATCCTAACAATTGATCTGTGAGATAGTTACCACTGTTGTCCACATTATATCAATTAGATAATTGTCCCAGATCTCATGACTCAGGTGAAATATTGTGGGGAACCAGGACATCACAGACCTCACTCTCAAGTATGACACTAAGCTGCTACCTGAGCTGGTTTGCATGACTGAATGGAATGGCCATTAACCATATGATAACCATTTAACCTCACCAATGTAAATTTTTAAAAAATTACATTTTTCACCTGTTGTATTTGCAATGATTATAAAGAATCTCAGTGAGTAGAGGCCAGTGCAGAAGAGGAGTCTTTCTTCGTCCACTAGTGGAAACATAAGAATAGTTCATCTTTCTGTGGGGCAATTTGTGTTACATACAAAAGATCTAAAATATGCATAGGCTTTGACCCAGTAATCCCATGTCTAGCAATATGTCCTAAAGGCATGATCCAAGAAATGCACAGAAATAATTTGTGCATAGCACAAACTGAGAAATGAGGTAAATGTCCATTAATAGGGAGATAGGTGAATTAAATTATTGCAATGCCACATGAGAGAGTTAGTGAAATCATACCGTAGACCACAGTTACAGACATGGAAGATGTTCATAAAGTAAGTAAAAATGTGAGCTATATGAATACATAAAAATGCTACATTTTTTGGTGAAGAAAGTAATACATATCTGTATGTAGATACAAACATAAACACATACAAACCCTTACATAATCCGCAGGAAGAAGGCACTAAAGTATTAAATTGGTCATCTGCATGGTGGATTAACAGGTTATTTTGGTTTATTAGCAGAACTTTTATAGATTGTGTGTCTTTCTTCCAGTTGAATGTATATTACTTCTATTAGAAAAAATGTTATTTTTAAAAATCTAATTTAATAAGAGGAAAAACATTGCATGGGTTTTCCCTATTATGTGGAATTGGGTGAGTGTGGAAGAAGCTGACACATCTCTAAGGAAAGGGACGAAGACACAGACACAAAAATATGTACTCTGCATTGGCTTATGGCACCAGGCAAAATCACATTGTATTTGATTCTATGTGTGATGCCAAAACCCACCCAGACAGCCCAAGGATGCTCTCCTTAAGAAGCAGTCTACTTTCACAGGGAGACTGCAGCACATCTTTGTCCTTTCCTTAAAAATGCAACATATAGAGTGGAAGATTGACAGGTTGTTAAAAGCTAATTAGGAAGAGTAGGAGAGAAGCAAGCCTTGTGCAACCAAGCAGGGACATTTTTCTCCCTCAATTATGCTGAAAACTAAACCTCTCGTAAATGCAAGTGGGAGAAAGTACATTTATATACCAAATGTATCATGTTAATATGTGTTAAGAGTAGAAATCCTGGATTCAAAATATAATATATGTGTAAAATAAACAACTTTTCACTGGCATTAAAAATATGTGCATATTTCTTACAGAAGAAAATAGTATTCTAGCTCATTAAATTATGTCAAGAATCATAGCAAAATCTCAACACAGACTGTCACCTAGCATCACACAAATAATATGGCATGGGCTGGCAGCTGGATACTACAGACTGTGCAAATAATGACAAGGAAAGCTTTTATTCCCAAACCACTTAGTGCAGATTTCAGCCAGCTCTGTAAACTTCAGAGGCACTGACATTATGCGCGGGGGAAATTAGGTTTACACCCACTTCAAAACAAAATGCATTTGTTAGCATAGAGGTGTAGGAGAAACACCAATAGCTGCACAGATGCAAGTGATGGCACCAGAGAGCGATTTCTGATTCCTGTTCCCATCATCCCCTCTAAAGGGAGCAGAGGCATGAGGGAAAATATCCATCAATTTCAGAATTTCCAAAAGACTCCTTAATTCAAGCAGATGAGGCATAGAGTTATTCTCTCAGATCACGTTATTGACTTTCAAATCAGGTCAAATGAAGCCCAGAATGGCTGAAAGCAATCCAATCAAATTTCCATTTATGTCCAGGTAAAGGGGCTTAAGGATCTAAATTATTTAAAAAGTGGACTCCATCTCATTTTTCTTCACCATCAAAGTTTGTCAAATATAAAGTTACCCAGAAAACTCTCAGACAGAACAAATAAAAAGCTTTGTTTAAAATTTGTATCTTTATTGGGAGTAAAGGGGAGAAAACTGTATTTGAACAATGATTAAAATAAAATTTAAAAAAAATTTGTATCTTTATTTGATGACCATTTTTGCAAATAATGATTACTGACTACCAACTCTGGACAACCAACATAAACTTGCATGGCCATTTTCTTCAATGAGTTTAACAGTCTAGGAGGGTGAACAAGGATAGAAAACAGATGGTTAAAACACAGTGCATCAAAATGTCAGGCTAGAAAGCCCTGGAAAGGAGTAAAGGGGTAATCAAACAGCCTAGGAATGATGGAGCAAGGTGAAAGCAAGGGAGTTTCACAACTCTCCAGCTGAATTTAAATTGATAATAGAAAAAGTCAATGAGACTGGACTTGGCCACAATCCTTTCTAATCCTAATCAAATCCTCTTTTCCTCTTAGCCTTGCTGGTCAAACTTCACCCATGACAGTGAATACTCTGTGTTTAGGATAAGATGACTGACTGCTAACATTTCATCCCAATCCGCCTGTCCAGGATGAGAGAAACCGCCTTCCCAGTCTCTCTCTGCAGTCCAGCAGAGCACATCAGGGCAATGTTGCCAGGAGGGTTTCTGTTGACTTCTTGCCTGTGTACGCAACACTTCAGACACAAGTTCAGGTTTGTCCCTTTTTAAGATGGTATTTTTCTTCCACTTGATCATTCATGATTTTTCCAATTGAAAATTAAAATAAAATAAAACATGAACATAATTTTATAATGACCAACTGCGTCTAAGAAAAAGGTACCATGCTCGCCTCTTGAATATTTATTTTCATTTTTTTGTACAGTGACCAAAAATGTTTGTAATATTAACTGGACATTTAAAATCAGGTTTTATTATAAGAAATGATGAAATGTTTCAGTTCCTCATTTTGTTTTTTGCTTTATCTAATATTAGCTGGCACATTTATATATGTCTGTCAATTAGTTGCTCATTATCTGCATTTCCTGTCACTTCTCTTGGAAAATATAAGCAATCATATTTATTACTAATGATGTTAAGAAGAGACTGATTTTCCTCTGTTTTACTATGTCGTGAATAATTCTTTAGCAGCTGCGAAACATTAAATGTTAAGTAGAAATACAGCATTGCTTCCTGAAGTGGTTCTGGAATGACAAAATGTCACTGCTTCACACTTGGGAAGCCTTGTTGGGCTCCTGAATGCTGTTCTCACTGTTACAGGCAATAATGGTAGGAAATGTGAAAAATCAGATGGCAGTAAAGGAAATATGCCTGTAAAACACAAAAGTTCAAACCCTCCAAACCAAAGAGGTTGAATTCCTCTGAAAGCTCCAGTCATTCATTTTCAATTATTAGCGTTCCCTGGCAAAGCAGATGACACTAAACGTTTCCTAACTCAAGGAGGTGCAGATACTCCAGGTACCTACTGGAGAAAAAAGGAGCTGGAATGTAATAGACTGTGACGGCCTTCCACTGAAGTTAACTTCTAGCCTTAGGTGCTCTCCTGAGCTGAGGCATTTTCCTGGTGAGAGTCACTGGGGGCTGCACTAAAGACTAAAGAACTAAAGAACTAAAGTCTAGTTCTGAAAATCCAAGAAAGAATGTATGGCCCAGCAAAAATTGCTTCATGGTTACAAGTAGAGAAATAGATAAGTTTCCTTTGAAAAGGAATTTATATATGCTTTGGCTGGTGTGGTTCAATAGATTGAGTACCGGCCTGTGAACCAAAGGTCACCAGTTGGATTCCCAGTCAGGGCACATGCCTGGGTTGCGGGCCAGGTCCCCAGTAGGGGGTGATTGAGAGGCAACCACAAATCGATGTTTCTCTTTCTTTCTCCCTCCCTTCCCCCTCTGTAAAAATAAATAAATATATATATATTTTAAAAAGTAACTTATATGGATATCCTCCCAAAGAAAAAATGTTTGAGTATTTTATGTCTTTTATTTCAGGGCTACCAATATGCTAAGTTGTCAGTCCAAAAATAGAATTGAGAAAACTGAAATTATAATTAAATTATATATGAAAATTTAGTTTTAACACTAACTCCAAGGTCTGTGCCTTTTATGGTTGGCATGAATATTACTATTTTTATGGAAGCTGTAATAAACTGTTAAATAAAAGGGAAACTAATGCAACTTTGTTCTCATAGGCACAAGAGTTCCACATCTCTTTTTATTGCATTTTGCTCTTAATGGATAAAAACATTTTTTCCTTCAAATTAAAAAAAAAAAGGCTTGAAACTGAATCTTGAATTATAAGGCTCATGCCACTTTCAGTAACTGTTAGTGTTATTCCGAGACCAGTATATGCTGAAAATGCAGTAAAACCCAAACCACGTTATCATCTAAACCAACCTGAGGTTTTCCTCCTCAGCTTACAATAGCTACCAGGTTAGTCCCAATGAATGATACACTTTGGGCTTACATTTTTTGATCCTGCTTCAAGCCAACACCACTAAAATGAGTTTCTCTTTCTGGGGTTACTTTTATGAGTTAATTAAGCAGATGTGACTCTAAACTTGATTGACCATAACTGTTGGCTCTAAAAGAGTAGAGCAGTCATTATAAGCTACTAAAAATACATAGTTAAACTTTAATATAAATATAAATATGTATTTACCCCTAATATCCTGAACCATGATGTTTGCCTGAAAAAAGGACCCAAACCCAAGAACACACTTAGCAGTGGAAAAGAAGAAACATCAAAATTCCACAAGTGGAGGTGTGGGCAGCTCTCTTCATCAATGTCAGTGTCTGACTGGGAACCAAGAGCCAGTGCCCCATGACATCTGTGGATATTTGCTGTTCGTAAGGAGGATGTTTTTAAGAGGAATGATACATGTGCATTCATGGTATGGTGTTGATTAGAAACTGATGATAGCTCTACTGGAGAGTGAAATGATCAAAATGATATAAACAAAGTCTAAATAATTAATCAGCTGCATAGTGAGCCCCTGAATAACCCAAAGGTTACTGAAGAAGGACAGTCAGTTCTCTCCATCCTGTTTCCCCTGGAACACAAACTAAAGAGAAACCCTTTTAGAGTCAAGAACACAGAAGGTTTGTAAAAACTATCTGTCTGTCTGTCTGTCTGTCACTATCCAATGATTCATCTAAAGAAGCCCTCAAAAACCTTGGCTTTTCTTTATTTGAACACCCAGCAGAATAATACATTTTCATATGCTTAATGGAGTACATGAAGTGAAAGTCATATCCAGTCAACTTTTTAAGCCACTTGTTTTGTTTGAGACTTCAAACCATGGGAGTGGGGGTCCAACAGGATAATCCAAGCTGTCACTCTAAAGCATTTAGAGATGTCTGATTCTAATTAAGCATATTGACTCTGATGCCTGACTTCAGTAAGACAAAGGGTGCCATCAGTTTGATAAGACTGTGCTAAGCAGGGTTTAAAATTAATTCATAATTTCTTTTATGTTTGTCATGTGTTGTGAAAATGAACTGCCTTTCAATTTTTCATAAGCCATGCACAAGCAAAAGATTTCATTTCAGGCAGTGTTCTGGAAGGCCTGGGCAGTTTGGGGAGCAAATTATGATTCCATACTGTGATCTTCATATAATTGGAGCAGCAAGCAAACCTATCTGGCGTGCAGACATTGACATTCACTCTCAAAGTCAATACACATTTATACAATTAGAGATTTCCCCCTGTTTCTCCCCATAATTAACCCCTGACTGCTCCTCAAAAGCTCCTTTATCAAACTGCAACAAGTGTAACATTTAAAATGCCTAAAATTGTCTATAATTATGAAAAATGGGATAAGAATTGTGAAGTTTCAGAATCAGTAAAAGTAAATGGTGACCATTGAACGATTGATAGAATATATATATATATATATATATATATATATAGTTGACATTTATTATTTTAAATATATAATGATAAGCAGCTGGCAGGTTTCAGGAACACTCATTGACAAAGGCATATAGACGTAATCTTAAACTGTTTATAATAATGATGTCACTGTCAAATGTCATCAGGGGGAGAAATTATAAGGCTACTTTATGAAAGAGGAAAATAACAGAATATGATTATTGGAAGATATCAAAGAATTTTAGATGAGATATTCTGCCTCCCTGTGCACAAGGGTTTTCAGAGGGGTGGATCTCCTTTATTCATGTTGAGAGTTGGAGTGAAAGCTTTAGTTTGGAATTTATTTTGTTCAGATTGGCTTTTCAGAATGGAGTATATCAAGTCTGTAGTTCTACATTGTATAAATGCTAAAATTTTCAGGGCAAAACAAGGGAAAGATAGATTCATGCTGATCAAGTTAATGGGATCCATTATTTTCTTCAAGGAGATCTGGGTATAATATATATTGTAGACCAGAATCTGGAAGATATAACTGTTGGAGTGTGAAATGTTTAAAGGTGAGCTTTAATGTATTCATGGTTTTATTTTCTGTTCCTAGACCAGTGCTTGAGAAATAAGCTTAATATATTTTTGTTGATCATGCAAAATGTGTTTTATGTTCAAGGCCAAATAATTATTTTTTAATTGAAGATGCACTGAACCACCTTTCAGAATTCTAAGATAAATATTATCCAGCTTCTTTTAGATAATAAAATTAGACTTGACTGGATGTATTAGGCATTAGCAAGGCAAAAGCAGAAGCAAAAACAACTCAGTAATATTCTAATGGTGGCACAAGGCATGTTTCATGATTATTTGTGCAAAAATGCAAAGGAAAAGCTGAATTCTCGATTAAAAGACTTATTTCATTTTTAATATCATTATAGTGAGACCAAAAAAAAGTGGATATGAAAGCCAAATGTTAAAAAAACATTTTCTGCCAGCTGGAAACCCTTATGTCTGTTTTGACAAACCTATCACATATACACACACTGTCACAAGGGAAAATCTTTCAGTTTCCTCTCAGGAAGACCATTACGGGCCTTTTCTATCGATTGTTTCCTGTGGTATGTATAATCCTCTTTGTGGTTTTGTGCTGTCCAGGGAACCTTTTGTGTGTAAACAACCACAGGTGATTAGTGATCAATGAATGATTTTAACCTACGAGATAAATACAATAGGACATGGACCTTCATGTTAAGGGCTGTTTAGTTTTCATACCCTACAGACTTAACTTGATTCTTTTCAGCTGAAGGGAGAAAAACGTGAAAAAATCAATGTTGCTGGCTGAATCCAGTGCAGTTGAGCTCTGCTCACAAGAACTGTTAGATGAAATTTTCCAGCTGGGATTTTAAGCTGCATTGTGGACAGTCATTTTTCTAGTATGTGCTTATTTGACATTTTAGGGTATGCTTTTACAAAACAATTCATTTATGTAAGCCTATTTTGTATAACCCACATAACGCTTTTCTAATGTAGAGAAAAGTGAAGTAAGGCACAGAAGCCAAACTTATTCAATTGTCAAAATTAAACAATTAAATGACAATGGCACAATCTTATAGTTTTTATGGAGATATTTTACAATCTAACACTCACGTGCTGAAAGAAATCCTATAGGTCACCTATTGCAGGAGTTTCCAATACAACTGACCATTGGAATTACCTGAATAGTTTTCAAATATTAATACTGCTGGGGTTTTCTTCCATATATACATAATCAGAGCCTGTGTAGTCCTGGTAATATGGATTTAAACATGTACTTAGATAGAAATTTATTTTTTTAAAAAGCAACATGTAGTATAACTATTGTAAATAAACCTATTTTAGCAAAAATAAAAAATTAAATGTATATATTATATATATATATATATATATATATATATATATACATACACACACATATTATATATTCCACACAAATACATGCACACATTTAATATTTCTGGAAGCATACAAAAACTATTTACCTTTGTCCTTTTTTGTAGTATTACAATCTAAGTGAGGGAAGTGATTTTTTCTTTTTACCTTATAATTTTTTGGTTTGGCCTGAGTTATCCTTATGTGTTATAAGCTTGAAAAAATGAACTTTTAAAGCAGGTTCCTTGGGTTATTGTGTTGACTAGCCTGTTTTGGAAAAAAAATGATGTATTTGTTTTATTCCCTAATTTTATCCCTGACTCAGTTGAGAGGTAGCAAATTCTGTGGGGTAGAGATTGCCGTCCCCTAAACGTTGCCCTGGCCGCCAAGGACATTTGTCATAAATCAGTGAGCTGGGAGCATCTCAAGAGAAATTTCCTTCTCAGCCCTTCTCTCTGCAGAAGTTGGTAAGATGGGATGCATAACATAGAAGGAGGGCTGGGAGGCTCTCCCAGTCAGGCGAGTATTTGCTCCAGTCCACCAGTCAAGTGACAGCATTGGAGAAGCCATGATAGTGATTAATTACTCATTTGATCCTGCTTATCACTAGCTGGAATAGTGTGCTGAGAACCTCCTCCTTTGTGCCTCCTTGACATTTTAGGCATAATAGCAGCATTATGAGATAAGTTATACTGCAATAGCAAAGAATTCTAAAGTCTAAGTGGCTTAAAACAACAACTAAGTATTTCTTGGTCATTGCTCGTGTTCAACACAAATCACCAAAGGGCCTGCTCACTCAAGTAGATGCTATAGTAAACTGCATTAATAATGTCAATGGGTTGCCATCTGTCATTGTAATTTTGGTCATCCACACAGATTCCCAAGGGTGTTAGCATGCTTAGATGTGATTACCCTTATAGTGCTATAATAAATGAGAGAGAACCTGGATTTCTAAACTTCTGATGTAGGGACCTGAAATAATGCAAACTAAACACATCGTGATAAACATGAATTGTACTTATGAGGACATATAGGAGGTAGACACACCTATATGGCTATGCTTAGGATAAAAAATGGTGCTCTTAAGGAGAAAGCAGACATGAAGACTGGGTTTATAAACTACAAAACAAGAATAAATGTTTGACACATATAAAAACAATATAAAATCCGACCACTCACCCTCAGGCTATTTTGTGACAGCTATTACAAGGATTTTTTATCTAATTTTTGCCTTAAAACATCAGAGAGCCCACCAAGAATTTGAATAGATGTAGGGAAAGAGAATAAGTGTACACAGAACTTGATTCATTATTACCTTTATACTTCACAGCAAACCTACAAGGTTGGTTTAATTACCAACTCAATGTATTAGACAGATTAAACATTCTACACAGGATTTGAGTCAAAGTTCATTTTTTAAATTATAACATATAGAGTGAGGAAGAACAACTTTTTTCTTTAAAAATGAGATTTCTAGAAAATTCTATTTAACAGATGCCTCTGTTTAATAAATTTACTCTAAAAAATATTTCTAGGTGGGTGGAGGGAGAAGTAAAGGGTAAAAGGTTCAAAGATATGGTGATGGAATAAGATTGGATTTTGGGGGCTGGGCACATAATATAATATACAGATGATGTATCACAGAATTGAATACTTGAAACCAATATAATCTTATTAACCAACATCACCCTAATAAATTTAATTTAAAAAAGAAAATATTTCTTATATTTAGGTCCTAAATCATCTTGATAGCTGAAGTTACCAACTTTACAAGTAAAATAAACATGCTAGGCCTTGAGAGAGACCTGATTAAAATAAATCAAAGGAGGTTTCACATTGTGGAGAAAGACAGACACCTTCCACACTGAAAGTAGTTTTAGGAGAATTAAGAATCACTGCCTTAGGTCAGGGTTTACAAAACTTTTACCGTAATTGTCCAGATATTAAATGTTTCCAGCTTTGAGGGCCTTAGGGCGTCTCATTAACTACTCAATGCTGCAATTATAACACAAAAGCAGGCATATGCAATAATTAAAGAAATGAGCTGGGTTGTGTTCCAATAAAAGTTTATATGAACATGGAAACTTGAAATTTATGTAATATTTACATGTCTTTAAATATTCTTTTGATTTTTTTCAAACATACAAAATATAAAAATCATCCTTAGCTTGTACAAAAGTAGGCAGTTTACTGGATTTGACCTATGGGCTGTAATTTCCTGATCTCTGTCTTGATTTTGCTCTTAAAAAAATTTTGTGACAGTTGCAAGTGAAAATAATAAATTTTAAAAAATAAAGTTAACATAAAAAGAGGAAACCATTCATTTTGAAGGGTTAGTATTAATGTGAAAATTCAGCAATCTTTATGAAGCAAGTGATAATTTTGCACAAAAAATTCATGTCTATGAAGAGTTTGGGCAACTAGTTAAATATTTTCTATGAAGCACTGCCCTTGAAAATATGATTAAAAATTTTTAACTGGCTCAGAACAGCATTTGCTGAAGGCCTTGTCTTTGGAGTCTAAAAACCTTTACATATCATTTGCTATCGTCCCTCATGGTATAATTCAATATTTTCTTTTATTCTATAAATTCTGATACTTTTTGTGCCCTAGTTACTAAAAAAACCCACTTCTTTGAATGTCAAGAATTGGTTTAAAACACTCAAAACACACATACAAAAATAAAACAAAATTTCAGACCAACTACTTAGTCTATCCAAAATATCTCATTCCTGTTTCAATGGATTTTTTGGCCCAAATCAATAATACAAAGTTTGTGTGTGTGTAGGTGCGTGTGCACTCTGCAGACTCCATGTTCTCATAACAAATGGAACTGGTCACTCTGAACTTCAAGGGACTAGAACTTGTCTGATTTTGGGGAGGTGTGTCGTTATTGGATTGTTTTGTTTGTTTATCTTGGGTTTCAATAAAACTAGCATCTATTGACCTTCAGGACAGGTACAAAAATCTATATTTTCATGCTCTTCTGCATGAGAGGAAAGTTTTAGATTAGATTTTTGCTATTGATTCTTGTTTCAGATTTTAACTGAGAATTGTCTCTCACTTTTGCTAAGTTGCAGCTGAGTTCCTTCTCTAATATTTTTAACTGTATGCCTTTTGGCAAGTCTCTTAACTTTTATAAACTTCAGGTAGTTTAACTGTAAATTGGCAGACATGGGCTGGAGTTCTCTATGCTGGAGAACTAGTTTAGATGTGATACCAAATGATGACGCAGAAAAAAAGAAAGAGAAAGACTTCAGAACTCTCAGAAAGAGGGAATTTAGCATGGAGTTTAAAAGCAGTGGCTAGTCTAAAAACTTAGATTTGCTTGTGAATAAGGGAGTGGTCCAGACAATCAAGATATAAAAGATAAAGGGAAAGTCTTCATTACTAGGAATAAAGATAAACTGCAATGTGTTCTCTATTGCAGAAAGTCAGGAAGCTTGGAACCCAAAGAAAAGTGGATTGTGAATCAAGTAATTCTGACCTTCGTTAAAAATAAATAAATAAATAAATAAATCTATATCTAAGTTGAATCAGTATTAATGCAAACGTGGTTGGCATGTAATCACTAAAAATATCTGCTTATAATTCAAATACAAATCTTTACTATTCACATTGCTATTCATTTGTTTTTTGCAATCTCTTTCTAAAACAACAAAGTGGAATAAACAACTTAGATATTCATTGTTTATTTATCTGCCACAAAACATAAACCTTCCCAACTTTTTTTTTTCACGACTCTGGTAGATTGTTAGATGTTACTTAAAATTGTTCATTTATATCTCAATATACAGTTGCTCTACTTGTGTATGTGGTTTTTCTATAATGATATTATACAGTCTTAGAAAGTGATCCAGTGTCTTGTGTACTCCACTTATTACTGAGAATTACAACTGCCCATCACTCAGGTGTTAAACATTTCTCCTTCAATAAATGAAATAATTGTTCATGATATTGTTATATAGTAAAACAACTTTACTCAATTGCAATAATATATGTATTAAAAGGACTGTGATCTGACAAATACCTTAAGAAAAACAAAATCTATCAAAACCAAATTGAGCCTTTGAAGATCTGCTCAAATATATGGGACTAACATTTATGGAGTACGATGAGAGTGTTTGATGTTATTAAGAACACAGAAATAATCTAGTCACTGCCAAATGTGATTTGTGTCTACATTAAGGAAAAGTAAATAAAATATCACTAGAAAGCTCAGTTGATTTATCTGAGAGTCATTACTATTTCATCATATATTTCTGAAAGACCGAAAAGGCGGAAGGAGCAAGGTGCTTGGGGCCCTCTCTAGAACCAATGGGTCTGAGTCACTGGTAATTTTGTAGCTAGCTAAATAAGCTGTCACAAATGCTTGCTATCTTTAATTGTCATTCAGGATCATCATTGCCTACCCCTTCTTAACACTTTCTTTCCACAGCACTCTCTCTAAAATCCCCATCTATAGTCATCAAAACTACTTAATTACAGTTCTTTTTAGCTCCCAGCCTTTATCTGAATTTTTGCTTACTGTGCAGTGTTCTGCCAGTGAAGGCTCATTTTATTTACTTGTAAGTCCAGGGGTAGCAAGCATGTCCCTTCTCTGCACAAGGAGGCTTCCAAACCCAACTTTGCTATACTCCTTTCTCCTGCCACTTGCTGAAGTTCTAGTCTTCATGTTCAGTACATTATTCCTAAAGAATTTTCCATCTAACTTACGGTCCTTCTTATCCAACTTCTATAATTGCCTTGGATGGACTCCATTGGCCCCCTGAATGTTTGTTTTCTCATCTCTTTGACTTTTTAAAAATGTTTATTTTATTTATTTGCAGAAAGAGCGAACGGAAGGGAGAAGAGAGAGGGAAAAACATCGATGTGAGAGAGAAACATCAAACAATTGCCTCTCCTATGTGCTTCTGACCGGGGATGGAACCTGCAACCCAGTCATGTGCCTGACTGGGAATTGGACCATTTTGCTCCACAGAATGATGCCCAACCAACTGAGCCACACAATTCAGTGCCTCTTTGGACTCTTGATCCCTACTTTTAACCATTAATCATTCAGACTCCCACAATATCATTTTTTGTTCATCACTAGTATATATCTCTTACTTGCCCCTAAGATCTCCTGAGCTTTCTTGCTGCCTGTCCTTCTCAACATTTGCTTGTTTAAGACTTCCTGTGGTTCTCTGAGCACCCTTCAGATAAATACCATCCTCACCTATCACACCAGCCACTTTTATGTTTAAGTAATCTCCTTGATCTCAGGTGGCTTCTACTAAAAGAAACTTAGCAGATTCTCCCACACTTACATGTGAGCTGAGCTATAATACAGCAGCTCCTTGAGAGAACCAGGGTCTGGGATGAGTCATGCTTACCTGACTCGTAGTGTCATACATGCACAGCAGTCATTTCCTGGTCCTCAGCCAGTCACCCAGCCAGATGACTTCAAGGGTGCTAAAGTCATTCATTCTCTTTATCCTCTATGAAATTTGATGAAACCATCACTCAAATCAAGATAATAAAGAAGTGTGTTAGTAATTCCATCAGTTTAGCAGTTTGGTCCCCTCATGCCTGCTACCACATTACCAAGAATGTGCTCACAGACCTGAACTTCGGTCTACCCTTCTCCCACATTACTTTGTAGAAATTCTTATCACAATCCTTTTTTTGTAATATGCACTTCCCATTTCTCTTACAGACAAATTTCCTAGTTGAGGATGGGTTATCTTCTTACTGGCTGTAAATCTTTGCTCTTCAGTATACTGGGATTAATTACAACATACCTGTGTATTTTCCTTCTACATCTATAGTTTAGTAATAAATAATGAAAATTGTATAGTAAAAGGACTTATAGACTAATTTGTTTTCTATGAATCAACTTTAAAAAGAACTAAAGGCTAACTTGTTGAGAAACTAACAAAATGAATTCAGAAGAGTAATCTTTTTTTGCTTGACACTTGGTAGAAAGAGGAAACTCAAGAATAACTGGATAAATATAAGCGAGTAACTTATCAATTATAGAGCCAATGTTTTCACTTCTTAATCCAGACTCAAACACACTAACAACCAAACAAAACAAAACTCTGCCCTCAGTTAACAGAAACCCAATCCTTCCATTTGCCCAGGCAAAAGCCTTGGAGTTACCCTCACTCCATTTTTTTTTCTGTCATATCTCTCATTCAAACTATGAACAAATTGCTTTGGCAGTACCTTAGAGACACCTGGAATCTTGGCACTTGTCACTACTCTCACTGCTACTACCCTTTCCCAAACTGCCATCTCCTCTCACATGAATTATTATGACTGTCTCTTATCCATTCCCCTATCTTCTCCACATAGAGGCCAGTATGATCCCACTAAAAGGTAGATCAAAACACAAGTTGTCTCGGAACTCTCCTGGTTTCCTTTCTTCTACTCAGGTACAGCTGAAATTCTTCAGTGACCTAAAAGTCCCTGATATTTGGCCTCGTACTCTCCTACCCTATTTCTACTCACACCTTTCCCTCACTCACTGCTTTCCAGTCCCTCAGGGGTTACTGATGTTTCTTGAACACCAGAGCACACATCAGCCACAAGGCCTGGGAATGTGCTGTTTCCTCTCCCTGGATTGTTCTTTCCTCGTTAGCCACAGGACTTGCTTTCTCACTTACTTCAAAGGACGTCTTTAAATATCCCCATGTTGAAGGCTTCCACGGCCAATGTATTTGAAAACAATGTGCTTAGCCTCCACACCCCTGCCAGCCTCCACACTCATCCAGCTTCCATGCCTCTGTTTCCTCCAAATTACTCCTCATATACACACACTTAATATTTATGGAGTTACTATGTTTGCTTTTTGTTCACCTCCCGTAAATAGAACATTGGGACCCATGAAGGTGGTACATTTTATTTGTATTCTTATTAATTTATCTGAAGTCCCTAGAATGATGTTTGAATAATAGTTTCGTGTTAGTATTTATCAAATATCTGAATTCTTTTAAAGTGAAATTATTTATTATAAGAGACATAGAGGCAACAAATATAAAAATGTTAATATAATTAATCATAGTGGTTAGAACTAGGGTCCACAATTATACTAAAATAATGTTAAAAAAATATAACACTGGATTGTTCATGTTGCTTGTCATTTATAAAACACTTTCACATATACACACTCTCACTCCCTTAACAAGGCCCATGTGAGTGAGGAGGTAATGTTATCTCTCTTACGGGCAGGAAACAGCATCAGTGATCCTAGTGACTCCCTAGCAACTGAGAAGGCAGATTTTGAGAAGCAGCCACCTCGAGTGCTTGAACAATGCTATCTCAAGGAGATTACATTGCTTACCTTTTGTAAGAGAACTCTCCAGACCTTCAAACCACCTCCCAAATTCAGATAATGATAGGATGTTAAAAAGCACTGTGTTCCCTTTTATTATGAAGATTGGGCATCAGCAGCACCAGGATAAATATGACAATTGAATTACCCTCTATTTCTTAATTCATAGTTTAAGGTACAAAAGGCATGCTTTAACTCTATCCTGCTTTCTTAGATTATCTCATTCTGTCCTGTTTCCTTAGCAGAGGTGGAAAAGCTTTTCAACCACTTGTATTGCATTACCTTAAGTACTTAAATTTCATTTTCATGAAACCCTGTTTAATGAATATTATGAGTATGTCCCTGCAGTGTTCATTCAATGTGTAGACTTTACTTCACAGCAGGCTACAGTTTACATTTTGCTTTTTATTGCTAAAATGTTAGCCACACAAATGGATGTCACTTAGGAATATGAAAATAACAGTTCCTCCTCTAACTGTAATATTTCCACCAGAGTCACCAGGTGCAGTATTACTGTTGCTAAAAAAATAAATAATAATAGAACTTAGATAATTGGCCCCAATCCACTGTAATATTAATTTATATATATATATACTATTATCAGTTCTTTTTTAAATTTTTATTTATTTATTTTTAGAGAGGGAAGGGAGGGAGAAGAGAGAGAGAGGAAATGTCAATGTGTGGTTGCTGGGGGCCGTGGCCTGCAACCCAGCATGTGCCTGACGGGAATCGAACCTGCGATGCTTTGGTTCAAAGTCCAAGCTCAATCCGCTGAGCTACGCCAGCCAGGGCTAGTTAATATTTTGATAGATGGCATTAAGTACAATTCTCTAGTAGGTGCAGAATTCCTAGCTAAAACAGTCATCATTCTACAAGCATGAAAAGCAGATGTTGGGATAGATATTCCTTTCTCTCCAGAATAGCACTACTAGTTCTTTCTCTAGGATGTATCATCAAGGGAGTTTTAGGAGGGATGAAGTTGAAAGTGCTTATTGGACAGACATACACTTTACCAAAGAGATTTGCTCCTCCCAGAAAAGACCTGGGAAACTTTTAAGCTGCTCTTTTTTCTTTCCTTTTTGTAAATGACAGTGATCATCTATGAAATATTCCATTATAACTACAGAATCAAAGTCAATTATTCCCAACTCAGCAAAAGATAACTCCAATTAAAACTCTCAGTGGGTGGTCTGACATCTGATACTGTGTGGGCAAATCTGACAACCTGCCATATACTCTGAATTCCTTAAGGTGAACATACAACTTAGCTGGTAATTTGCATGAAAAAAAAAAAAAAAGAATGTGCAGGAATGCAAATAAATGACATGAACCATATGGTGTTCGGATTGTAAACCTCTGATGACAACAAGCTAGCTGATCATCCTGTAACTGTTTAAGTCCATCCCCCCAACCCAGCCCTGCCATCTGAAGTCATTGTGAGTCACCGAATCATGCAAGGTGCACTTGGCTGCTCTCAAACCAGGAAAGAGAAAGAACTTCATGTCACTTCTGTGCATGAGACGACACAGATTAAATAAAATTTATCTAATCTACCCAATTGATAGAGAAACCTCTGCGTTGGGTATATAGAACCTGACATTCACCAGATAATTTAGACGTTCTTTAAGAAAGTGACCCTGGACAAACTAATTGACCTTTCTGAGTTTCAGTTTCCATGTATAAAGGAGTAAGAGCACTAACCAATTCTTATGCTTAATAATAGGTAACTCAGAACTCAGTATGTTAGATCTAAAGTTTTTAAATTAAGTTGTTCAGAATAACTTTATGGCCATGATAATAAAAATAAATAATGGAAATCTATACTTGTATTCCATGAAATCTGTGTGGGACCCTGAATGCTGGTGAATTTCACTGACTGAGGCTGGGGGGTTATTCAGTTCCTTTATACAAGGCCCTGTGCTAGGCACGAGCAGGTCCTTCCAAAGCATGAGACTCTTGGAGTCCCTCTTCCTATTACTACTAAAGCCCCAGGGACACAGGGACAATAAGGGGTAAGGCTGCCGTTCAGCAGCTGCTCCCTGCTTCAGAGTGAAGAAAGGCCTTGACATTCTCTGTGGCACACTGGAATAAACTATATGTGAACTATTGTCTCTGTGTGCCTTACTTGTGTTTGTATGTATGTGTATGTATGTGTACAGGTGCAGCCATTAAGAAGGTGAGACCATGGTCACTCCAGTGGTCTCAAAATGTCCCCAATCTGAAATGAGTCTATTCTTAAATCAGGTACTAATGCTCACAGTTCCCAGGGAGGTCCTCCACACCTCTCTTACTCTCCCTCTCTTTTCCAGCTTGGGAAGAACAAGCAGCAGCGCAGTGAACTGGGGAGAAACTGGGAGAGAGAGGAACGGTAGCCGAGAGGAGCAGGAGAAAACACTGATTCCATCCCTATTCCCACCTCTCATTCCTGAGCCAAAGCTGGATCTGAGCTAGGAGAGGGCAGAATTCAAATCTGATGACACATTTCAGCTTTAGCAGTAGGTTATACTCTCAACTTTAAATACTGAAATGATACAAATTTCATTAATTCACTAAGTCTCCAGAAAAGCTATGAGGAGTTTTTTAATTATGGGAGAAAAATATGATTTGCTAGAGCTTTATTAAAAGGAGAGGGGGTAAGAAAGATTCAGCTGGATTTTTGCTTATCCCTTATCAAAGCCAACCCAGGCAATAAAACAGTAACACAGCCATAATGACATTTTGAAGGCTGGGCTGGATTGCCTTAAGATTTGTTAAGGCTTCTGTTAAAATCAGAACTGATCATGCAGCCTGCGCTCCCTGCACTCCCGACCCCACCCACAACCACGGTTCTACAATTTCTAACACATCTGTGTTCCCTGGCTTCACTGGGCATGTAGCTACACATACTCGTACATACGGAATGTAAAAGAACATTACAAAGCACAACAATTATAGGGACCTAAGATAGTACGGGTAATAAAAACTTCCTGAGATCAAAGAAACAAAATTTACCGTTTACTAGTCTAGAGACACGAACTGTTTTCATGTAGGTAAAATCTGGATGGGTCACAGAGAATGGCAGACATGTGAATATGATAAACAAAATAGGTTCATTTGAAACAGCTTATTCCTAAAATTTAGTGTGAAATAAAGTTGGGGTCAAACTCAAGGTATCCTTACAAAGCAGACTCAAGTGAACTTTATTCTGTATGGGAAACTATACATTGTAGTTGGGTTTCAGGGTTAGAAAGGGAAAATAATGAAATTAAACAGTATTATTCAGGAAAAGTAGAGTTGGGGACATGACTTTTTCTGAGGTTTTAGGACTACTTCAAGTATAATTAGTAAAAAACTATAAATAAAGTATATTAGTAAAGTATCTTTTCCGGAATGCCAAAGTCGGTAACTTTGTAATTAGAATGGCAATTTTTATGATACAGTTTTTGTTTTTAACAGATAACATGAAAACAAAACAAACAAAAAACCCAGACCATATAAAGAATAAAAATACCTTAAGAAATATTTTGAGACTTGGAGATTTAGAAGTATTTCATTGCACAGTCACTTTAAAAAATTTTTAAATGGGACTATAGTATGCCATGATTTTAATAAAAATGAGCAGTACCAAAATAAGAACGAATGACAGTGAAGAAATTTTGAATGACATCTATAATTTTTGAAAATCGTTGCATCCTAACTGAGTGGGAGAAATCAGAACAATGACATAAATGTTATTTTTAAAAGAAAAAAAACTAGAAAAAAACTTTTAAAAAGTACTGCAATATTCTATTCTCAGTCTGGGTATTGCTTTATTATTATGGAAAACTATGATATATATTTTTCACACCTCTATGTGTCTATAGTATATTTTTAAATAAAAATTATAAGATAGAAATATTTCAAATTAGCCTTTTCAGATATGCATACAAATATATACTTGTCATTAGATCCATTTGGAGGGGGTGCAGAATCCAATGCTGCCTTCCACTGTTGTAGGGAAGGGCTTTGCCCTGGGAGCTGGCTCTCCCTGTCCTGTGTGCCACACCCAGGAACAGGACTGTAATTCCTCCAGCTTCTGAGTTAGCAGCAAAGAACACAGTGGTTCTTTAAATTGAGAGCTAAAAGAAAATTTGGTCAATAATAGTTGTTACTGCTCTACATTCTAGGTGTAAATACCTTTTGAATTGTTCTAAATTGGTAAAATAAAAAGCAACTGCCCAGAAATTTCTGTTATTCTTGAATGCACTGGGCTGGTTTCTCTATTGGGAAGTTCCTGTCCTTAGAATTTTTTAAATAAACTATGTTTTTTCTTCAAAATGTTGTTAGTCCAGAACTTGAATCAAATACCAACATCCCCAAAATAACTTCCATGACTTTTATTGCCCACCTACAGCTTTCTAAAATTTTAACTTAAGCACTTAAAATCGATTGTAGTAGACCCCATTTATTTGAGGGAATACATTCCAAGACCCCCCTAATGAATGCCTGAGCCCTATATACTATGTTTTTTGCTATATACCTATGGTAAAGTTTAATTTATAAATTAGGTACAGTAGGAGGTTAACAACAAATAATAATAAAATAGACCAATTATGATAATACTGTAATAAAAAATATATGAATGTGGTCTCTCAAAATATCTTATTGTACTGTACTCAGCCTTCTTGATGTGAGATGACATAGCACCTACGTGATGAAGTGAAATGAGGTACTCATAGAGACACATACTTTAAAATGTATAAATTATTAATTTCTAGAAATTTCCATTTAATATTTTTAGACCATTGTTGAACACAAGTATCTCAAACTATGAGTAAAGCAAAATCTTGGATGAGGAAAGCTACTGGCCCAGTATGTGTTTCTGTGTGCATAGTGTTATGTTCCTAAAAGTTTTAGGAAGAATATTAAGTTGCCAAAGAGAATTTCCACAGCAAAAATAAAAATATTGAAAACAAGTTTTTAAAGATCATAAGACTAAATATTTCCTTAGCAATTTTGGGCAAGATTATACATAAACTTTTATTAAATATATCAAGTAACTATTACTTCATTTTCAAAATAATCATGTAATCATAGATGATTCCTTAAAAAGTTTCACCAGTCATCCCTGACCAGTGTGGCTCAGTGGGTTAAGCATTGTTCCATAAAGCAAAAGGTTACTGGATTTCTTCCCAGTCAGGGCAAATGCCTGAGTCGAGGGTTGGTCCCATTTGGGCACATGGGAAAGGCAAGCAATAGATGTTTCTCTCCCTCTCTTTCTCCTTCCTTTCCCCTTCTTCTAAAAGTAGATAAGTAAAATATTTAATTTTTAAAATGTTCCACCAGTCAGTGGCTTTTCAAAGCATTTTTGCTTACACATTTTTCTTTTACTATTTTGTACTAGAATAATCTTATTTTTTCACATTTTTAAATTGTTGTTCAAGTACAGTTGCCTCCATTTTCCACTAAAAATATTTTAAAGACTTTATACTTTCATACTATTTAATATCTAAAATCATTTGCCCATAAATTTATTTTAAAATATATAATTTCCAATACACCATAAACATTGGCAGATTAAAATAATTGTTCTTTATTCTTTTATTTGTATTAATTGAATCTAAATGTTATATCAATTTAATAACTCCCCTCAGACACTGCAAAATAAAATACATCAACAAGCTTTAATTAAAAAGTTGAAATGTTTGCATCATTTCTTTTTCTCCTTGACATTTTATTACTACCCCCACAACACTGTATTTTAATGGAATAAATTTTACATTTGAAAGACCTTTATTAATCATCCTCATAATTTTCTGACACAAAATAGGTATATAAATAGAAAAATAATGAAAAATCCCAGTGCTCGTGGTAATCTAAGTGTTAATATTTTCTTCCAGATTTACCTTATAGTATAATTATTACTACTATATACTTGAACAAAATAAATAATATGTTTTGATAATTACTAAACACAATTTTTTAATTTGAAAACTAATTTCTTAATGAGATGGATGGCCCATGTATTTTCGACCTGTTCAATATTAATGGCTGAATAATTTTATTGTTATAATAAAATAGTATTCAACATAAATTATTAGTTTTTATTTTTATATGTCAGTCCTGAGAAAAATAACTCACATAAATGACAAAATGAGAAAAGAAGGAGTTTTGTTACAGAAATATCATTCAATTCTTTGAACTCCTTCCAAATTATGCACCAGAAATCACATAGTAATCTATAATAAAAAATTATTGTTAATGATCTCTCAGCTGACGACTCAATTAACATTGACTTCAATTTTGCTGAAAAGAAAGAACTGGAAATTAATTGACTTGTTAAGGGATTTTTTACTCAGCCATTCTCTTTCTCAATACAATCATCAATATTTTCTCTGTTTAGTGCTCTGAAGACTTTTTGTTTTAATTCATTTATCAGATATATAGTGAAGATTTAATGAGCTAGAAGAGGGAAATTATATCATACATCACTCAGAAAACTTTAAAACCATTTCCTCAACATTGCTTCACCTTGGAAGCTGTTTAACCCACTCAAGATTTTTAAACCATAGGGATCCATAAACTCTGAGAGATGGATTCCATTCCTTATGAAATGGTCTTCTAAAAGGAGAGGAGAAGGAGCACAGTGTAATGCCTCCACACCAGGCACAATGGCAGGCAAATCCAGGTAAGAGGGGAGTAGGTATGGCCATTAGAGATGGAGATGGATGTTGCTTCCTTCAGAAGTACCAATTCTGAAAACTTGGAAAATTTGGGCTTTCCAGAGGTTTGCCAGTTTAGCTAAAGAATGCAATAGGACACTCTACTCTTGGCCTCTGATAATAAAGTGAATTTTCCACCTTGCTACCTCATTTTTTCTATTCACTTTTAAGGCCTATATAGTTAAATTTTTTAAATATAGTCACATGAATCTTGAAGATATTGGATTAGAACATCTATCTCATCTTTTTGCTTTTTAAGTAAGCCTTTGATTTAAAAAATAACAAAATGTGGTGGCAGGAAAATAGAGACAACTGTTTCTGCACAACAATAAAAAAGAAAAACAAAAAAGTATAAATATATATAGATAGCAACTGATTACTTTGTTACAGCAATATTAGCTTTCACATACCCAGATCTTGGTTTCTAAGTTATTTTACATATCACATAGCTCCAAAAATCTGGAAAATAGGGTCTGTAAAATGTCCATTGGCCTGAACTTTTTTCCTTGCTCATTTGCTCCTTTTTTTTATGTTGTTATGGATGATAATCCATAAATGAGATCAGCCATAATTAAAATAATTAGATTAAAATCCATGTGATCATGATAAAACTTTTACATGACATTAGATGTGAATGAACCCCTGTTAGAAAACACAAGCTAGGTAATTTATTCCTGTTTTGTGAAAGCAAACCGTATTATATTTTTACTGAATCAAACAGTACTCAGTTACAGATAATTCTGCCAGAGATTTCCGGTGTTAAGAGAAGGCAGAAATGTGTGTGTTTTTCAATAAAATCTCTAGTTTTTAATATTCAACATTAACTGCATTTCTTTTTTTAAGACAGCTGGGCCTAAATAAGACTTGTAAACTCTGCTTCCTGGCTCCAGTTAAGAAATACAGGCTGCTCTGCTGCAAAGTGCAGCCTCATAGAGAAATACCCAGCAATTTCACTGCAGGAATTATATCCTAAGAACCCTGAAACACCAATCCAAAAGAACCTATGCACCCCAATGCTCATAGCAGCACAATTCACAATAGCCAAGTGCTGGAAGCAACCTAAGTGTCCATCAGTAAATGAATGGATCAAAAATCTATGGTATATTCACACAATGGAATTCTACACAGCAGAAAGAAAGAAGGAGCTCCTACCCTTTGCAACAGCATGGATGGAACTGGAGTGCATTATGCTAAGTGAAATAAGCCAGTCAGTGAAAGACAAATACCATATGATCTCACCTATAAGTGGAACCTAATCAACAAAACAAACAAGCAACCAAAATATAACCAAAGACATTGAAATTAAGAACAAACTGACAGTAACCAGAGGGGAGGTGAGAGGGGATAATGGGGGAAAAGTGTGAAGGGTTTACAGGAACAACTATAAAGGGCACATGGACACAAAAACAAGGGGGGTGGAAACAAGGGGGGAGGGGGGGAGGGCGGGGGTGGTGAGGAGGGTGGGGGAAGTCAGAAAACTGTACTTAAACAACAATAAAACTCAAAAGTATTTAATAAAAAAACAAACAGGAACACCAGGGCATTGGACCAGTGAGTGAAGAAGCCATTGTGGATATTAAGCACAAGTCTTCAGATGACTAAAACCACGAGGGCCACCTGACAGAAAAGCCCAAGTGAAAACCATCCAGTTAAGTCCAGTCAACCTCAGAACTATGAGATAGCTCAAAAAAAATTATTTTTAAGCCACTGCGCTTTGGGTTGATTTGTTATGCAGCAACCAATCAATAATCAGAGCAGGAACTGTGTTGTCTATGGGAATATGCCCCAGGCATGCCCCAGGTTTACACATGCCACAGGTTTATTATCTCTGGTCCTCTGGTCAGGGGCATACATTAGCCCGTTGACTCCTAAGGTTGACTGGTTATCTAGAAATCCCCATCAGAATTTCATCTTATTTGTGTTTTAAATGGTTTTATGATCTTGACTATATTGTTTAAAAGAAGAGTACAGACAATATATTTTCTCTTTTTTTCTCATATTAAGCTCTTGTATCATTTGAGCTAGCCACCTGATATACAAATGACTAGCACATGCTGCAAGTCAATGTCTTTTTGTTGGTTTGTTTTGTCTGAAGACAACAACTTGAATTGAAATACCTGCGTCATTACTGAGTGATTCCAGATACCTTTCACAAACATGTCTAGTGAGTCACCAAGACCTCCCATGAGTGCCCAATGCCCTCACCAGCCCCCCACCAAAATCTAACATTGTATTCTTCCATGGCCCAATTCCTCCAGATCTTTAGGGCATATACCTTAAATCATTCATTTGATGATACCATGCAAACAAATGATTAAATAATTCTCTTTGAGTTTATTTTAATAAACATGAAGCAAGAGACATATTGCCTGAACTATACAAGATCCATATGGAAAAAGTCCAACCATTGTTAACATAATGAACAGTTTGCAGGACATTGATGTAACCTCGAAGCCAAGGAGAGTGGACTAGAACACTCATGAGTGAACAATGATGACTTCACTGTACTATTCATTGGGGGCAGGGAGTCCCTTTGAGGGACCATGTGTGCTGTGTGGCCATCACATTCAAAATGACTGAGCAAGTCGAGCAAAGAATCTGCATCAAATTTTGCAGCAAGCTTGAACATTCCTCTGCAGAAACTGTTCAGATGATTCAGAAGGATGTAACTATGGTTATCTGGTGATTGGCAGCTTCATCACACAATGTGTCTTCTCATGCATCACATCTCACAGAGAGTTTTTTGGTGAAACATCAAATCACCCAGGTGACTCAACCCCCTAAAGCCCAGCTTTGGTGCCCTGTGATTCTGTTTTTTCCCAAAACTAAAATCACCTTTGAAAGAAAGGGAAGAGATTCAGACTGTCAATGAGATTCAGGAAAATACAATGAGGAAGCTGATGGAGATTAGGAGAATGTATGAGGTAACATGCCTACTTCGAAGGCGACTGAGGTGTCTTTGTCCTATGTACAATGTTCTTGTATCATGTATCTTCTTCAATAAATGTCTCTATTTTTCACATTACGGGCTGTATACCTTCTGGATAGACCTCATATATATTGTTTTTCTCTAATGCTTGGCAAATAACCTATGAAAATGTATCAAAAATATTCAAAAGTAAACATTTAGTTCTTTATAGAACTTGATTTTTACACCAAGTTGGAAGAAAATCTATGTCTATACACTTTCCTAAAGATTTCTAATGGTAACAGCATGGCAGTGTGGCCATTTTCATAAAGCCTTATTTTGTTGAGTGATAAATTTAGCAAATAATCAAGGAACAACATACCTAATACATTAGACTTAGGAGTGTGAAGCACCACTCTGGTTGCTAAGGCCTGAACTTAACGGTGCTATATAATGCAGTAAGAATGGCTTGGGTAGAAAATGTGTGGGAAGTAAGAATAGTCATATCCTAGGGGTCTGTTTCAGTCAATCAAGTGATTCAAATAACCCCAATGACCACATCAGCAATGATCAAGAGCTCTTAATCTTCATGAATTCAATTTTTGATACAGTAAGTCCTGACTTAGCATCCTTGATAAATTCTGTAATTTTAAGTGGAAGCAATGTATAACGAGGCCAGTTTTATGATAGGCTAATTGATGTAGACAAGAGTTAAGTTCCTACAGTAGTTCATCAACATTGTAACAAAATTGGAATACACAAAACAACCTATTTAAGGAACTGCCATTTTGTATTTTTTAAGTTTTATATATAGAAAAACATCATGGTGAGAATACATACGAGTCTTCAGGGTCTTCAATTCCTTTCTCATTTTGACAATTATTTACTGTATTATTTGAGACAGGTCAAAAATTCATGTGCACTTTAATTTCTTCCTTCAATGAGAATAATAAAATCCAGTTGAGAAATTACCTTAATAATCTCTTGAGTGACCTGAAAATTCATTAAATTCAATTTTCTGTGAAATAATTTTTCTGGGGTAAAATGCATGAGATTTGGTCATACTCAAAATATATAAAACAGTAACTCAGTTGGTTAGAAGTCAGCCCACTATGCCAAGGTTGTAGGTCCAATCCCTGGTCAGGGCACATATAAGAATGAACCAATGAATGCATAAATAAATTTAACAAATTCATGTTTCTCTCTCTTTTTCTCCTTCTGTCCCTCTACCTCATTTCTCTCTTAAATCAGGAATAGAAAATTAATAAAAATACATATAAAACAGTCATTAGAGTGATGAAAGAAAACTGAAGGTCTTCAAATTCATTCCATAATATTAAACTGAACTTGAACACACACAAAAAATAAATTACTACAACCAAAACAATAGGTTACTAAAGTCAATTGCATTATGGTATTTTCTACTCTATCTACATTAAGCATCAAATTGTAATGAAATCTGTTGCTTTGAGCTCCATGTGAATTCCAAGTTGTTTTGGAGAATTCTTAGGTTTACTTCATTTATATTCTCAAAACTTGAAGAAATCATCTTAGTTGAAAAAAAGTCAACAATAGATCTTGATATTGAAACACATATGTGGAGTTCCAATCAGTTTTACATTATGTTACTTGGATTTATAATTCAATTGTGAAACTATAAGCTTTTAATTTTAAACATGCTCACGTTACACACTTGTCAAACCAGGTACAATACAAGGTTCGAAAATAGTGATTTTCTAGAGGAGAAGCGGCAGGAAGAAAGGAGAGAGGAGAGGAAGAGGAGAGGAGAGGGAGAGGAGAGGTAGGAGAGGAGAAGCAAAGAAAAGAAAAGAAACATTCCAACTCCTCCCATCAACTAAAAACTCACTCCATACTCTCCTCTCCTCTCCCTCCTCTCCCTCTCTCTCCTCTCTCTTGTCTTCTTTCTCTTTCTCTCTCCCAAACTAAGAACTGAAAAGCTCTGTTGGGAGGCCTGGAGAACTTAAGTATTCTTTTCCTCCATAACCCTCCCTCTTTCTTTAAGTGGCTCCTAAATGACTTTGTGAAGCACAGTTTAAAACATATAGGTTAGGCCAGAGACTGGCAAATCTTTTTACATAGTAAGATGGGCTAATGGTGCCTATTGCTTTTGGGAGGAATTACAACAAATGAAGTGGCACATATACCTTTTCACAAGTTTGAAGATGGCTGAGGATGAAAACAACCATTAGTAGGTTGGTGGATGGTGTGGTAAATCTTTCAGCTGAAAACAATCCACACCCACACCTGTTATCCTGGGTAGACTTTCTGTTAAACTGTGCCTTCTATTTCTTTTTTGTATAAGATATGATACAATATTTAGTCCAAATCTGAAGTGAACTAAAGGTTAGAGTTTTCAACTCTTATTTAAATTAATCATACTTTTCTTTATTATATGATCACTCTCGATGAAATAACATACACGTATTTCCACCCTTTTTCTAATACACCTGCTATAGGAATTAATGAATCATTCAACCTAAAGGGTCATTTACCTGATTTTTTGGAATTATCAGTAGACTAGGTTACTACAGGTGTTCAGAGTAGAACACCTAAAAACCATGAATAAGAATCTATTTTATTTTATTTTATTTTATTTTATTTTATTATTTCCATTTACTGTAGAGACTAGAAGTATTTTTGTTTAGTATTTTCAGACTGGAAAAACAATATTGGAACTAATAATTGAGATATGTCTCAATATCTCATCCTTACTCAGGGCAGTTTACAGTCTAGGTTCCCTCTACAGAAACTTAAATAATAAATAGCATCTCCATATGCTTGTTAATTAAATAAAGTTGCAAAGCTCTCTGACATCATGTTAACATATTTTTCATATTGATTACATATCTTCTAAGATTTATGCAAATCTTAAAAAAGATATTAACTATTTGTTATGAATAAATTGGTCATCTTTTTGTGTAACTGTTCATATCTAAACAGCTGCGTATGTAATAAAAATATCTTTCTGTTGGTATATTTTTAATTTTTACTTTAGTAGCAGATAAACTCATTGGTAAAATACATAAGCAATTACCTATGTAAAGTAGCAAAGGAATCTTTAAGGATTTTTACATTTTAGGAATCATTTTAAACCATTCTAATTAAGATACAATGACTTAAGGCAGAGCGTGAGCTTGTTAAGAGGATGAGATTGGGAATCGGGTAAGCTTGTTCCAAATTCTTGATTCTACCAGTAGGGTGGCAATGGACGAATTGCCCTTTTAAGAGTCCTGTTTCCTTTTCTGTGAAATAGGGGAAAGCCGCCTACCTAACAAAGTGGGTGTGGTTTAGATAATTTACAGAAGTTATGTAACTTACCTTGCACAGATTCCATTACATGATAAAAACCCAATACAAACTTTTTCTACTGTATCTCCTTTGATTTTTCCTTGTAAAGTAAAATACGAACAACATTAAACTTGAATTTTTCTCTTGTTATGGCCTCTATGGCCTCAAGGGAAGAAGCAATTTTTCCTTTAAATTTGTTTTCGTAGACAAAATAATGACTTCCCAAAGGTGATCAAGCCCTAATTCTCTGAATCTTGATTACACACAGCCTTACAAGACTAAAGGGATCTGACAAGATGTGACTAAAGTAAGAATCTTGCAATGGGGACATTGTCTTGAATTGTGGGTAGACCCGGTAAATCACAGGAGTCCTTGTGAAGGAAAGAAGGAGGCTGGAGAAGGTGAACCAGAGAAAGATACATGATAACAGAAGTAAAGTTCGGAGAGAGATAATGAGACTTGAAGATGCTCAGTTGTTGGTTTGGAAGATGAAAGAAAAGGGCATAAGCCAAAGGATATAGGCAGCCTCTAGAAGATAGAAATGACAAGGAAATACATTTTCTACTAGATCCTCCAAAAGAAATTGTGACCCTGCTGACAACAAAATTGATTTTAAGAATTCTGAGCTCCAGAACTTGAAGATAATAAACTTAAAGTTGTTGTTTTAAGCCTCTACATTTGTGGTAATTTGTTATAGAATCAATAGAAAACTAATACCATCAGTGAACACACGACATGGATAGGAAGAGGCTACTGCCCTATGCATATTAAAATTCTAGTGCCTAACCCCCTTTGGAGATCTGTAGCAAGCTATGGAGAACTGTGATGATACTCAATACCTAGGTCATTTTATGCAATGACTACATATAAAATGTATTATGAAGATTATGAATCTAATACTTTGGCAGATATTAATAAGTAATAATATATTATTTATATTAATAGATAATCAAAACTTACTGCAATTACCAATAAGATAAGTAGTTCCCATACATTATCTCATTTAATTATGAAAACAAACTTAGAGATGGGTGTTCAGGCTGCAATTTTACAGATGAAAGACTAAATCTGCATTTAGTCTTTCAAAAAAGACAAACAAAAAACTTGCAAAAAGATAAACAAAAAAGGAAGTGAAACGTTTTGAGCCATGGTCTGTTGATATAAATTTTCATGGTCACACCAAAGATAAACTGAGATGAGGTAATAAAACAAAACAGCACAAAAAGCTGAATAACAAGAGATTGCTCTGCAAGAGGAATTTCAGAGTGCCTCCTCCTAATTTCAGGTAACGGTAGCTCATCCTGCCACAGATATGAGGCTTCTCAAACAAGTGGAGGCCATCAGATACCTCAAAATTTCTGCCTCACTTAGGGTCTGAACACTCTACTTAATAGGGAGCAATTGATCTATCCATCACCCAGGACTAGCCATTTTAAGTTAGGGATTAGAAAAATTTAGAGATTAAACCAGATTTATTATATTTACATTTTTTGTTTTTATAAAATATGCTTTTATATTCAACTGATGTTCTAGGTCCCACTTTTTTCTTAAGAGGTGAAGCACCAGTATTATACAAGCAATTGAGGAAATTTAACTAATATTTAATAAATATTGATTTAGTGTCTGGTCCTATGCCAGTTATCATCACATATCATGCATTATATGTACTAGTGTTCCCATTTTTACAAATGGGGCCCTAAGCCTCACAAACTTTGTCTAAAATTACAGTCAATTTAATTCCATGTATAACTGATTCTAATCTTTATCATAAAGTGTCAAACCAGAGAAGTACCTGCATAAAATAATCCAAAAGGATTATTGCTATCCTTTGTTATAATAAAATGTGTGAACTTCCTCCTTATACAGTAAAAAATTAGATTTTATAAACCAAGTCATTTACCTCCAAATTTGGTCCTAGTATCTGTAATGTAGATTTTCAAATTTCTTTGGATTGTACTTATTCATATTTTCCCATTAGAACTAGCTTTTGAACAATGTGTATCTCTGTCTCTTTCTAAATTATTCTCACTCAGTTAAGAACAGTGCTGGAAATCAGTTTATTCGCATTGTAGTCTGAAGTTGAAAAAACAAAGCAAAATGCCCATATTGGCACAAAACAAGTTTGCTTTCTGGCTCTCTGCTTCCTTTAATAGTTTGGTCTAATCATGGGAATCCATCCATATCATTTACTTCCTCTTATTTTAAAAAATCTATACTGATTAAAACACATAAGATTTGTTCTCAGTATTCTCCAGAAGGCAGTGAACCCTCAAACTCACAATACTAGAATATCCCATTAATAAACTAGAACATCCATCCCATTTTCCAGTCTGGTCAAATTCAAGCACTTTTACAAAAAGCCTCATGTCCATTTTCCAAACATTTTGTGTAATTCTCACTAAAATATGTATCTCTTTAGTATTTTCAATAATTAAAAATAACATTAAAGGAGGCATTCTGCTGAAGCTGCTGTCTTAAAGGTCACAAGTGATTAAATGGACACCTTATCTAATAGTTTTCATGCAATCCTTTATTGTCATTATTATGATAACATTTACAAAGAACTTTTACATGTATCCAATTATTTGGTATTAAATATTATAATTAAACTTTATTGTAATTATGGACTGCCTTGTATATTATTTCCTTCAGTTAGAACTTATTATTCCCTTTTCCCAATGTCCCTCCCTTTATGGTGATCAGTAAATGAATGAGCCAATGATGGCACAAATATTTCTAACATAACACTGGTCATTTCACCAATTGTGTTTGGAGCATTATAAAATTATATGTATGAAATATCTCCAATGCAATATTAATATCTGTTCAAGTATGAAATGTATAATGGTTTGATATAGTTTACCCAGAATTTTAACTCTGCTTATTTAATGCTTCATGATACCTTACAACATGAAATGACCTAGTTATCAGGTATCATCCCAGTTCTCTATAGCTTGCTCATTAACCCCAGAAAGGCAATTAGTCTCAGGCTTCTCAGTGTATGATGATCGTAAGTGACCACAATCGCATTAAATTTTACTGTGTGCTACATGCTACATGCTACACTGTACTAGTTTATTTAATGTGCTACTGACCTCCATTTACACAAGAAACCTAAGATGGAGAAAATCAATGCCTAAATTTTATAGATATAAAAACATAACTAGAGGAGTTAAATGTTCTCATGACATCAATGTTCTAAACTCTGTTGCTTTTCTTACACAACCTTGATTGAGCCTAAAATAATATTATAACCTCCCCTCCAAAATAATGTATCAGAAAAGAATAAGAAGGACTAGGACAGGCTTCAAATATGAGCATCAATCTGAGAAAAGTGCTACATGGATATTGGAAATAAAAGAACATACCTTATGGTTTTTGAAAAAAAATTAAAAATCTAGTCAAGACCTGAGTAGGGGAACAGCAGATGACAAGTTCATGACTCAAGCCTCTAACTGCAGTTCCCCACTACTATTTTCTGACGTGTTTTCCAGAATGGCTTCCTTATTTTAATAGATTGAATTATTAATGGTGAATGTAATTCTAGAAGTTTCCTGGTTAGTTATAAGGTGATAAATCTTTAGCAGGAGAATATCTTTTCTTTTTTTTCCTTCTTGAAACATCTTGGAAAACATGGAAAAGCAATATTGAATATTATCGAACAATAAATGTCCTGCCCCCAGAAATAGATTTCAGCCTACTGATCTGCCATGTGTAAACAATGTTATAAAATAAACTTGTTTTATCCTGACATCCATGTAGGCAGCTACACTTGAAAATGAATGGATTAATTAGGTCTGGCCATATGCAAAGATGCTAGCTACTCATGAGATGTAGGTCATAAAATTTGAATTTTTTCCAATAGGAAATCGATTTCCATTGATTTGCTCCATGCTCTTACAAAATACCCCTTGAGACTAGAGGAATGCATTTAAAAGTGGCAAGCTGGGGTTGGAGGGACAATCTATAATCACAGAATGGTGTAAGGTTTAGCCAGCCTTTAAAAAATACATGCCTGTGTTTTTGGCCTTGTTAGTATGTTGCTCTAACCAGCTCAGCTAAATAGCTAAAGTCAAAATGAAAGTCTAAATAATTTTTTTAAAAAAGTCGCAAATAATGCTGTTACTATTTCATCTATTATTTTAAAATTCGGAATCAAAAATACTGTCATCCAAAAATAAAATCTCATTCAACATTCAAAGATAGACATATCAACTAATGAAATTATTAGAATATCTACAAAATATGGCACGTTTTATCTTAAATCAAAGTCAAAACAATAATCTTGAAACCTGTTATTGATTTGCGGAACGACCTAGAGCTGACCTAGCATTAGAGTGAAGGACCCATATCGGGGGAGCTCAAATCCTTTCTCCACTCAACCTGCTAATCTTTCCACATTGATTCATGTTTGCTTTAGTCCTCCTGCCTGTCTCAGTGTCTCTACTCTTCTGCCTTCCCTTTTACCTAGCAACAACAAACACACACACACAACACTCCTCTACTAAATATTTTGCCCTGGACCATGAAAGGTATGCATAGTAATAGGTAATATTAATATTTTTACCCCTGTATTTCTAATTTCCTTTTCCGTATTCAAGCAGCCTCTATGCTTCTTCATTGACTCAGGAGATATATAAGGCTGACCAAAAATCAGGCAGAGCCTATAAGTCTTATTAGCTTTTCGTCTTACAAAGGCCTAAACCTTTGAAAGAGGCCAAGGGAAAGAGAGGGAAAGGGAGGTTAAGTAGAGCAGATATTGGCCTCTAATTTGAAAGTGATTTCCCCGGGGATTTGGGGCAGAGACGTGTGCAGCTGACATAGCAATGGGAACTTAGCCACATGCCACAGAGTGAAGAGATCTCAAAGAGAGATGGCTCTGGGAGTGACGAGAGAGGCAGAAGCACAGCCCAAAGATGTGACCCATGAATCATAGGAAGGGCAGGGCCTCCAATTTTGAGAGACCACATTGACTTGCCAGTGAGAATTCCAGTGGCATCCATACTTGGAGTTTAGTACCCTTTCCTTGTTTGGGGTGTATCGTATAAGTCAACCGGTATGTGGTGGATTCTGGCCTAGGGAGGGGACCCTCATGATGAATGAGACAGCACTTTTACTAAAACTGACAGGATGGTGTTCAGACTATACTTTTAATCTTTTTCAGTATATATTCTGTTGTAAACAGCAACCATAAAATTCAACAGAGACTCCTCGGTAAATTAAGTATCACCTCCCTGGTTAAAAGCAGAGCTGCCTAGATAAGAATACTGTGAAAACACTTCAGGCATGATTTTTTTTTTTTTTTTTGGCTATTACTGAGTTCTGCTTGACATACTTTTTGCATGAAATAAAATGTGGCCCATCCTTGCCAGAGCAGATAATGGTACCTGGACACCAGCCAGTGTAGCTAGAATGTTGAGAGCGGGGAGCATGTCAGCATTCACTGCAAGACTTACCCAGCTGCCTCCGTCAATGCCTTCTTATCTGTCTCCCTCACTCCTTCCTGGGCTGTCAGCACTGAACCTGGCACTCCGTGAGCCGCTCCACTGCCACTTAAAAAACTCAGCTAGAAAATCATTTGTCTCTTAGTTCCTGTGATCATTAGTTTGACGTTATAATAAACTTTTAGCCCTATGGAAAACACTAGAATGTGGACTACAGCTGCTCTTCCCATGTGCCTGGGTCGCTAAGGCCTAAATGCTAACTTTGGAAGAAAATACATTCCAAATGCAAACCCACCTTTTAATCAAGCCTGAAAATTGCTTTCACTCTTTCTCTTCTCCACTTACTCTGTCTCCTTGGTGCATAAACTGAAATTCTTTCACACATGGATTCTTTCTTGTAAATTCTCTTCTGATTCTCACTTGAAGCAGCACTGCTCTGGGGACATAAGGGGAAATGTTCAAAAGTGTAACAGAGCCACATTTTCGTGCCTGCCGTGGAGTTGGGTGAATGGGTATTCCTGAGTGAAAAAGAAAGAGGAATTTAAGCTGCATTCTGCCAACCTTCCACATTAATTTTCCACTATATTTTTTCAATTGAAAAAATCAAGTGTCTTAAGTAGGTGTACTACATCACTATAGCAACCACTCGTAACCATACTACCTGTACTAGTTTCATGTGGCACCTTCTTCATATACTTATATTTTATATATTGATAGTGTATTATAAAGCCCATATACCCCTGCTCTTTGTAATACTATGATTTTACATCATAAAATTTCCTCCCAAGTCATATTTATCAGAAGTATTTTAAAAATAATGACATCTCTCTTAGTTTTGTTAATACAGCTGGTGTAGTGATACAGAATTTACTAACTCATGTTTCTAATTCGAGGGCATATGGATTATTTCAAAGATTTGCTTTACAGATGCTGCTGCACCGAGAAGCACTGCATCCTGAGAGCTCTGATAGATACACAGGGCATAGACCCGACACTTACACGTGATTTATAAGGCTCCCAATCACTGTTCAGGGTGGATACTCTCAAGTCTGCTTTACAAATGAGGGAACTTGAGGCTCGTGGAGGTAAAACACTTCCCCAAGGGCACTCCGGGAACAAGTGGCAGAACTTGGATTTGAAATTCATATCTATCTAACTCCCAATCTCATTTTTTTCGCCGCGTATGTCATAGAACTCTTTCTTTAGTGGAATATCCACAAGATAAAATCCCCAGAGTGGAACTGCTGAATCAAAGAGTGTGACTATCTCTACAGTACTTGTTAGTTACCCATCAACGAAAATAACAGTGAAAAGGAGACATGAAAAATTATGTGAAAACCTATTGTCTACCTTCTCTAAAGATCTCAGGCTCTTTCAGATCAGAGGAGAGCACCATCAGTCTCCGTTTATTTATATTTGAGAAAATTACATGCAGGGAAATTTAGTTATTAGCCATTTTTCATGCAACCAGCTTTCTTGTGGTTTTATAAAAATATTAGAAAAAGTGCTGTTCAAAACTTCAGCACATTAAAAAATAAAACATTATCATCATAGAAGATTTAAAGACTTGTTTGCCACTCTATTGGCATAGATGGAATTCTTAGTAAAGGGAGAAAACACATTTTTAATCTGTGAATAAATAAGGGGCCTTTGTGTGGCAAAAATTAGAGGGATCCCTTTAGCCAGAATAAAAATAAATGTCAAGGAGACAAAGGAAGGCTTTCATGGTTTGAGATACACCATTATTATTATGCCTTTTCAACAAGTATCAATGCTCGCTCTTCCCTTTCACTGGAAACAGTGGAACCTTTGCTGAACTGACAGTGAGCTAGAGTCAGTCAACAGAAACTGCTCGGGGTCACATGGCACCAAGAACTGTTGTTGCCATCGCAACTGCACTATGATAAATTAGCCTGTCTCCACTCAGGGTTTGGTTTGCCACATGCCCTGGAAGGTGCCGTTTCGATATTCTCCTTGACAGTTTGAGCTAATGTCTGATCAACCTTTTTAGTAGGCTTGCTGACATTTACATATAGTGGGGAAGAGTAATTGGAAAGTAATATTTTTTGCTTACTACATACATGTGTCAGTGTTTTTGAATGATTATCATAATTAAGGAGTATTTTTGCATTCTCGTGAAGTTTGATTATTGTTTTACAAGCCATTCTATGCAAGCCTAATATGGATTTATTTCACCTCTTACATACTTACATATTAGTGTCACTTAATAATTGAGATAAACTACTAGATTTAGCAAAGCTAGAGGAAAAATGTTAGCTATAAAAGCACTAGAGCTTGTAATAGCTTAAATAATGATTTTCAAAAAATTAGCATGTTTTTATTGTTTGGGAGATTACTTTCTTAATAAATTCTCTGTAGATTTATAACAAACAGTTTATTTTCTCTCTAGAGGTTACAGTGACTTCAGGAGGGTTTTTTTTTCTTTTTTCTTTTAAATTTACCGTCTCTTGTACTTTAATGAAGTTCAAAGATACTTACTTGCATGTGAAATGCAATAAAATATATTGTGACTTCAGAAAAATGCATGAAAACTAATGAATAATCAATATTTAGTAACTATGCAAAATTGTAAGGTGTTTCACATAAATTTTCTCTTTTAATCTTCACATTTCATACCCATTTGATAGATGATAAAGAACAATTGTAGAAGATAAGAAAATTGCCAATGTTACAATGATTAAAATCACCCAGACTTAAAATCAAATGTCTGACTTCAAATATAGATTCTTAACTCTACAGCACCACCAAAAATAATTGTTTCTCTTTTCCCCAGGAAGTCTGAAAGTATTTATTTACATCATATACACATTAGCTGAGAACATGGCATTCCCATTTTTTTCTGTATGAGATAAGAAAAGAAAAAGAAAAAGAGGATTTCTATACAGGAGAATAAATTGTTAGCAAATTTCAAAGGTTTAGACTAGAATGACACCTTGAATTACTAGCAAGGAAAATGAAGACTGATATTCAGTTTGTTGTAGGAAAATGCTGTTTGCTTGTTTTTTTTCTCTTCTGCCACAGCTACTCAGATTACAGTCCATGGATAAATAACACAAGCTGGCCCACTGAGGGCATGTTAGAACTGTAGAATCAGAAGTGCTACCCAGTTTTACTGAACCAGAATCAGCATTTCAGCAGAACCCGGGTGATTCAGAAGCACATTAATATTTGAGAAGCATTATATCCACTGGAGCTGCTCATAATCAGGAAAGAGAAGAAGGAAATTGACCCTCTTCAACCCCAGTGGCCTGAAGTACTTGAATCAAGATTGCAGTGACTTTAGGGTTTAAAACTAGGAGGCCATGGGTTAATAAATCTCTCATCCATTGACCTAACATGTCTTCCCTATAAGAGTTTGTATAATGGGTGGGTGCAAGGCAGCTCTACCTTGAGAAGTACAGGTTGAAATACCAGCAAGTGGCACAACAGTATAATCCACCAGCAACATTTCAGGCGAATTGGTTGCTCAGTGGTGGAGACTAAACAAAGGAGTCTTGATATGAGGTTTTTAAGATCTAGGATGCCAAGAACTACACCTGGCACAGAACACACACACACACACACACACACACACACACACACACACACCCTTCGAAACTAAACTTTGGGAAAAGGCCCAAAGCATGCAATGATTCTGTTTGGAAAGTCTTCTAATAAAGGGTGATCTGCAGAGTAGGCCCCTGGAAGCCATTTACCAACAAGAGTATTCAAAAAGGAAAGAAGACTTTCCCTTTTGTTGGGAGACAAAGCCTGCTAGCTTTGTTGACTAATGAAGCCCAGGGTTAAATTGAAGCTTGCACAGTTTTTCTTCTCCAGGTGCCAAACGCTAGGTCTACACTTTTTCTATATCTTAACTGAGCCTCCCCACTTCCCTCAAACAAATCCTTCTTGCCTTGATCATTCCCAAAGGACTTCCTCACCTAGTGATTAATATAATAAAATGCATATGCTAGTCATTCCCTAAAAATGAATAATATTAATCTTGGGAGATAATGTCCTAATCCAAATGTATGCCAGTGATGAAAGAATGATCTATTTTCCAGTCCAATTGGTAAGAAAAGATACTTTGTGCAAGTTGAGACAATCCGTAACTCTAAAGGCACTGGGTTTAAGCTACTTGAGTCCAAGCAGCTGAAGTTATTACATCTTGATTTTTAGATAAATTAATAAAGCAAAAAATATCATTAGCTTGGCAATAGTTCCCATTAAAATTGTTTGTATAGACATTAAAATTATGCTAACAAAATTCAAAATGAAAGGACAATAATTATTGTACAATTCCTTTCTTTCAATAAGCCAGATTATTGTCATTATTTTCTATTTTCTTCTGGTCACATATGAGCAGTATCTATTTTTCAAAAATACAACTTCAGCAATGATGTAAATATTAATTGCCCCCAACTCTCACAGCCATACTGGAGCCTGCAGATACCTGCCACCAGGAGGCTCCGTTCTGCCGGTCCCGGAGCCAGCTCTGCACTCTGACAGGCTCCTGACTCAGCACAGGCAGGTGGTGTTATATTGTTGGGCGAGGGGTGTCAGGAATAGAAATTAATATTGTTCATTAAATTTTAGGTTATTTAAATTGCTATGTATAATAAATAACTCTGGGCCCTTCTCATGTCACTTGTTTTCTTATTTTAAATTATTTCTTTAGGATAATTTATCACTAGTGAGATTATATGGTTTGGAAATGTAAACAACTTTTTTGTAGCTCTTTAAATATTAAAAATATTAAATATTTAAATATTTTGTAGCTCTTGAAAATTATTTTCAAAAGTATGTGGAAGGTCGGCACTGGGAAGTTGTATGAAGTTTCCACAGGGTCCTCGTGCATGGCCCTAAATTGAGACCCAGGAGATAAGGGTGATGTTTTCACTGCAATCAAACTAGCCTAGATATTTTCATTTAATATTTTTTCTATTTGAGTAGTATAAATACTTTCTTATTCCCTTATGCTTATAGCTTTCATTGACATATATTTATTAATATTTCTGTAGAATGTGCCCTGTTTTCTCCTGCTAGATGAGCAGTAGGGTGAAAGGTAAAATATAATTGGAGCAACTATAAGTTACCCATTCTCTAGGATACTCTTTCCTTCCAGAGTCACTGCCAACTCTTTCCATGGGATAAAAGGAGGGAAAATGACTCTGCTCGACGCCAGAAATACAGGGACATGGAGAAGGAGATTGTTTGTCCTTGGCTCTAAAGAAATCCTCTGTGGAATTCTAAAGTCTGGAAATTCGATGAATGGGTTGTCTGCTACCAGCAAAAGGGACAATAGGTGTTTTAAATGGTGCCTTAACAGGGATAAATGGTGATGGAAGGAGACTTGACTTGGGGTGGTGAACACACAGCACAATATACAGATGATGTATCGCAGAATTGTACACCTGAAACCTATATGATTTTATTTACCAACGTCACCCCAATAAATTCAGCTGAAAAATATATCAAATATTAAATAAATAAATAAATAAATAAATAGTACCTCACAGTCAGTCGGTATCACCTGATGCAATATTTCAATGTGAATAACAAGAACTTGCTGGGAGAAAAGAAAAAACTCTTACACTCAAGTACCTTTTCAGAAAGGGATGTAAGAAATGCTAGTGGTAGCATTTTTTTAATAATGAAGCAGAGCTAGAGGCCTGCCTGCTGAGCCTGACTGGTTATAAGTAGATATTTTATGTCACCAATTCCACTTCTTTAGCTTTTAATGATGACTAGCCCAGACGATGGGAAAGACCTTCCATTGTTCCCAGGGGAGAAAACAGACAAAAGCTATAGGAAAAAGTAGTTTACATTTTGCTTATTATTTGAGGTTTTCAAAGACCTTTTCAAGCAGTTGTTAATTAATTACAGATAGCCTTAGTAAGGGAGATATTTTTAACATTTTATTTTTTTAAAGGGAAAGAAACATAGTGTACCAGAAGAAACAGATTGGAAATAACCCCCCAAAGCAGGCACCATTTTGCTCTGTGTTGGGAATGATGTAAGTGTTGTTATAATTTGATCAAGTTTGTTTACAAAAAGCAATAAGTTGGTTAGATATATAGCAGTATAGCAATACACTATACTAGCATTTTTTCAGGACAGGGGTGATACGTCTATCTTTTATATCTCTAGAGACTCACAAAGTAGGCACACGGTAAGAGTCAGAGGCACTGACTTTTATCAGCCATTAACACAACTCATAAATTTGTTTATCAGCTGCTTACTAAGTGGAAAGCTACAGAGATGGCACTTTAGTTGACTAATGTACACAGTAGGTGAACTGCATAGGCAGGAGGATAGATAGTAACAATGGCAATAAAACAGAGAGCGAATGATCTCATGCTGAGAACACACAGGCTTAGTGGACAAGTTTGGATTCAAATTCTGACTGTATTACTAACTTAATCTTTGTAATCTTAAATGTGTCAGTTACTTAAACTCTTTCTTCCCAAGTTTCCTAATCTATAACATAGTGGGTAGTAACTAGTGAATAAATTCCAGTTTTCTTCCCTCTCAAAATTAGAGATCCACTTGGTTAAGGTGCCTCAGTTTCCTCACCTAGGAAACAATAGTAGTAGAATGGATGACCCTCATGCCTATCATGGAGTAAGGTTCTTACTCCAAGTTTTTTAAAATTCTACAATCTATTTATATGACAGAGTTCAGTTTCCTTAGTATTCCACAAGGATAGGGTCCTTGTGATTAAATTCCAAGGACCACCTACAAACTGATGGACAAGATTTTTATTTCTGTTAGGATAAGGGTATTTAGAACTTTGCAAATCCTTCCAGGTCCATGATATCCATTTTGCCTCAAAGAAAGATTATGTGCTGAGACTCCCTTGCAATCATAGAGGCAAATCGGCTGGAGAAAATATTGTTGGATCCATGTCCTCTGTTATTTTTACCCAACATTTCTGTGCTTGCTTGAAATGCCGAGTGATGTATTTCTTAGCATATCAGCGCATCATCACTTGCAGACCTAGTAATATAACACAGCCAACATCCAACTGGCCTGAGTATGCCCCAGGGAGAGCCACACAAGAGGTCTGTCTTTCTCTCTCTTAAAAGATTTAGGATATTGCTAGACCAAGAATGAGAAATGTCAGGAATGCATGCTATCACTCCCCTCCCTGGCCTATGGGATATATCCCTGATGTTCTACAGTTCTCTCTCAATGAACTAGTGGAAAGCCTTGGAATCCACCCTAACATATTGCTCTAAGTGGGGAGTACTAATTAAGGTTGGAAGTTAATAGAAAATCCTTGGCTCTCCTCACTCCAGAGTCATTGTAACAATTGGGTTGGAGTTGCAAATTCAACCAGAGCAAAATGAGAATAAAGAAATAGCCAAGAAATTTATAGTGTCATTCACCTGTAGAAAATTAATCTATTTTTGAACCTGAAAGAATAGATCTCAGGGTCCTGAGGCCTCAGCCTCCTGGGGAGGTGGTCCACTTGGCAAAAAGAGCTTGGGCCAGTGCATAGGGCGATTCTGGAATTGTTACCAATGACTTGTTACCCATCAGGCAGGTACACAGAACTTGCCTTTATTATCAGAAGGAGCCAACGGGGTTCAAAATTCCATGAGACTAAAAAATGTTGCTTTTCCAAAGTCCTTATAGAATCCCCATCTCAAGAAGATGTGAAGCAGCAGGAGCAGCAGGGCCTTCAATGGGTCTGGAGAGCCAGGGCAGCATGGCCTTCCGAAGGAAGCATGACAGTGTCCACATCTCGTGTGCCTGTGTTTGTCAGCTCATCCTTTAGCTACCTGCGCGAAGCTCCCCCTTGTTCTGCCTCTGCTGGCATTTTTCTTATCACCATCACTTTGCTGACTGTCAAGCAGAGGCACAAATGCAAACATGCTTTATAAGGTCAGATCTCATCCAAGGCATTCCCTCCCAGAGGGAGAAGTGACCCAGAAGAAGACACGAAAAGATGTGCTATCCAAATTTTCCTCCACATTGTGGATGAAAACATTCAGTGGGCTTACATGTCACATGTTTGAGTTTGCCTGTTTGAAATCTAAATGAAAAAAAGTAAATGCTCCCCTACTCTCATATGTATGAAACTGCAGTCTGTTTATGAGCAAAGAGGCAGAAAAAATTTAAGCAAGATCCAAAAAATGCAAAGGTTATAAAGAAAGAAGCAGGTGAGAAAGAAATTCTAAACGCTTGACAGTAGGGATAGCCTCTTATTCTTTTTGTGTTTCCAGGGCTAGCACATGCCTTAATTGTAATATCCCAAGAGTAATTATTTGTTGAACTAAAAAAGAATACAGGAAAAGAGAGAGAAGGAAAGGAAACAGAAAAAAATGAGAGGGGGATTTTTATACTGTACCTCTTTTATTTCTCAAAAAAGTGATGCAATAATAAACCAGCATGTGATGCCTAAAAAAAAAACCCACAAGAATTTGTATGTAAACTCAAAACCTTCCTTCATTTGACTTTTCAAAAAATAAAATAAAATTGGCAGCCAAAATCATGCAAGTTGAATATATCACAAAGTTCTTAAAGTTCCAATTGTACTGTCATATAGAAGACCTTCAAACTTTCTTGGAAAAGTGCATCTCTACTTCAAAAGTAAACTTTGTAGCTACTTAAAAATGGGAAAGAAAGAAGCCTTCTATGTATGTTCCGGGGGGAAAAAGACTACAAAAACTACAAGTATTTTAAAACTAACTTCTAGAGGGCACATCAGGATTTGAAAGGAAATAATAAAAGATCCCCTTACAGCTCCCTGAAATATATGACAGTATTTCAGGGAATTTGGCTGAGACTGACACAGACGCTCATGTGAGACTTTAAAATAGAAGACGAACTGTCCCAGCTTTCAGCAGCTGCTTAATTGTTTCAGAAAGTATATACCCTCAGGTACAGTTCCTACCTTCTCTTCTTTATCCTGTACCTGGAATACAACTGCCTTGATGCTATAGGCCTGACTCACCAACAGATAATTCTCACTTTTTAATCACCTCTTCCCAATCTGCAGCTTCCATCTGTCCCTTCTAGTAAGGAAATATGAAAATATGGTACTAGAAAGCTTTACTTGTTAAAGAATTTAAAGAAGTATGTTTGTATTTTATATAAATATTTTATACATTTGTATAATCAAAACACAAATATGAAATCATCTTTATCATGTAGATGTTTGTTCGTTTTCAGAAGCACAGATATGTCCTAAGATAAAGGTTTCATCAACTACTGAGGCCATGATTAACCTTGACAAACCCATTTCTCACTCCGGTCAGTCAGTAGCCAAGTCCGATCTCGTCTGTTCTCTCTTCAAACCACTGCCTTCTCTTCATTCAAATCTCTTTTCCTGAAATCTAATCACTGGTTACTCTCTGTTTTGTTGTAGAACTGATATGATAAGGCGATAGCCCTATTAAATGCCTGTTGGTGGTGTCCCTTTGTCCCCAGGATAAACTCTTTATTAGAACATGCAGTGCCCTTCCTGGCCTGGCCACTGCTTACTTTACAAGTCTCTTCTCTGTGCTAAAATTTGCACTCAACTTTTCTAGACATTTATGAGAGGCATAGTGTCATCTACGCTACATAGAATACCCTGATTCACAAAAGCTAATTTAGGTCCAAACTCAAGAGTTTGTGTAGCATTTTTATTACAGCACTAACTACATGGTGCTTTACTTGTATTGATCTATCTCACTCTGTGAAAGATCTGCAATACCAGTACTGAGTCTCTCTTCTGCTTTGTTTCCAAAACCTGCACACAGTAATCACAAAATACATAGTTGTTAAATGAATGCTCCTGATATCATCTTTAGGCTTGATGACGTGGGTTCACAGTGTAGTTAGAGACCAGTACAACTACAATCGTGCTCTCAGGTTGACTAGAAACAAGTTCAAACTCACTATTCTGTGTCTACTCCATGCTTAATTCAATGGGGAGAAAGAGGAAGGCTAGCTAGCCTTTTGAAATATCCAATAATGAAATATTAAATATAGCAACTAGAGGCTTGCCAGTATGAAAATGGGGTTGAATAGCCACTGGTTACTCAAATGTCATTGTGAGAATAAATACAATCTTAAGGCATTCCATCTTGTGAAAAGCAAGTCTATCTAATAATAACTAGTAGGAAACATTGCTATACAAAATCAAGTTGACCTGTAAGTTTTGGGATATCACATTTTTCTTTATGTTCACACAAACTCTTAAAAATAGCACTCTTAGTTTCAGGAGCTACAGATTTCTATATCAGTCCTGAAACCCTCACCATGCAAGAAGAGAGGTGAAAATGCGGGCCAGTCATGTGCCCATCCATGTGGAAACACTATCCCACAGACAGAAGCTGAGATCCCTAAGTGGACTGTTCCCTGAGTCCTATCCACAAGGCAAAGGTAAACTGTGGGATTTGCAAAGTTAAAGGAAAAGTATCCACGCCAAATAAAGTTGACATACGGGATGAGGCAGAATGAGGGAAACCAGAGGGTTTCTTGAAAAAGTATGAACACTAATTAGGATAATCAAATAACACGTGGCCGAGGGCTGTCTATGTAAGGAACTGAACATTGGATGCCAAGCAGAATGCAAACCTGACATAATAAAAAGCTACATCAGGAGATCTGACCATTAGGTTTTATACCAGCTTGTCATTAAAATGACTTAACTATAAAAGCTTAGGCGAGAGAAATATATCTGAAGTTCCATATACACTGTGCAATGTTGTGAGACGAACGGCTCCTACTCTGACAGAGCGACTGTAATACGTCCTTTCGATTCAGCTCAGATCTCTTGAAGGGCAGTGCAGTGATTCACAAAGTAAATCAATACAATTTCACAGCATTTCTTAAAAAAGAAGTTAAGCCTCTTGTGTAAAATCCAATCATTTTCCAATAGTTTCTAAAACACAGTGATCAAATCAAAATATCTTGAGCACCATGAAGAGAGATACCACTATTTTGTACTACAGTTTTGCAAAATAGAATCTTTTCTCATTTTGTAGGGAACCCTAGAAATGAGGATCTCATTTGCCTAAATTGTATATACAGAATATGCAAATCTTGAATAAGCAAAATAAGGAATATTCTTTAAGGGGCAGCTAACAAATGGAATAAACTCCAAATGAGACTGCAAACCAATTCAAGTGTAATTTCACATTATTTAAATCTAACATGCAATAAAGAGAAATGCCAAGCTGCTGAAACAAAACAAACAACCCCCAAAAAATCATACTAGCTTCCAAATACTGTTTCTATTTCTACTTTTTAGTTATTGGTTTAAGAAGCAAATCTCTACATTAATTGTGCATCTTCTTTTCCCCCTTGCACACCACGGTGGACCACACATAATACACATGCATCTTAAAGAAAGTATATATGTGCAAATTCCTCATGCATTGCCTGTCATGAATCCGTGTTAAACACTGGGAAAGAGTTTTCCTAGAAGATGAGGGGAACTAAGTTTATATGCTAAATTTTGATAAGCCAAATAACATTGACTGAAGAGTTTTTACTTATTTTAATTTTATTTTAATCATGTTCAAGTACAGTTTTCTGTCCTTTACGCCCATCCCAGCCCATCCTCCCATCCATCCCCACCTCCCTCCCATCCCCCCCTTGTTTTTGTCTATGTGTCCTTTATATTTGTTCCTCTAAACAGTTTTTAAATTAGATGGTCCAAAAAGTCTAACAGAGCACTCTGAGGTGCTTTTCTTAAGTTCTACACTGTTTCCCTTGAATAGTAATTGCAACAGATATGGGGTTGGAGTCAGAAGACTTAACCTCAAAATGGGGCTATATTAGTCTGTGCCCTTGTGACCTTGACATAGTCACCTCACAGTTACCTATTTTTTTCTGTTGCAATATGGGGAATACAGCACAGGCTCCACTCTCAGGATAAAATGCTAAGCAAGTGATAATGAAGCCTGAATTGTTTTATTGATATACTAGGATATCAATAAATACTTACTGGTTACTTATAGATACTTACTTATTGGTTACAATGTGTGTTGCCCTGACTCAGTGTCCGTGCAATCTCTGCATCTTTGTACTTTGCTCATCTGCCTTCATCTTAAACTTTGAAGACCTCAAGATGGTTTGGAATTTGGGTAGATAATTCAAAGTAAATCTTGCCTCTTAAAAAATCTTGCCTCTTAAAAATGAGAAGTGAAATTCTGTTTACTCCTCCTCCACAATTATGAAAACCTATACAGGGCAGGGGAAGAAACAGAGTTATTCAAAACTACAGTTAGTAATATAAGGAAAGTAATAAAAAGGGATTCATGGGGAGAAATCTATGATTTTGCAAAATCTACTTTTGGCTATATTTGGCCAGTGTTAATGTGGAGATCATTCTTTCCCTGTGGCTGGTGACCTGCTTTGCATATAAGCAGGACAAATGACTTTAGGGTATATTCATATTTACAATGTAACAGATGCATCCAAAGATATGGTCAATTTCCAAGAAGGTCCCGATTATTCCAGTGATTAGAAGCTCTTAGTATTAAAAACTTGAAGTATTGCTAAAACAGTTTACAAAACTTGGGCACATGTGAAAAGCATATTTGACAAATTATTGCTTTTAGCATTCAGTAAAATAAAATACAATATAACAGAGAGCTCTCCTAATTTTTGCCTTGAGCATTATAATTGGACTTCTCTCTAATACTTCCAAAGAGTTTTGTCCTTCTATCCTCTGTGTTTTGGTGAGGAGAGAACATGAGAAATAGAAGACCTACCAGTTGCTCAAGAGCTCTTGACTATAGATGATTGAGAGGAAAGGGAAACCTGAAAACGTAATCTGTTACAAACTTAGTAGACTGCATATGCATTATTTCATTGTTTACATGTTTCATAATTAACTTTTGTTGCTTTGATACCTTTAAAAATGTTGATCTTGTTAATTTGATTCAAATCAAAAGGATAGATTAAAAATAAAAAAAAATCGTAGTGTAAGCCTTTTATTTTTTTTTCTGAGAAGGACCATAGAGTAAAATTTTTGGCTTTGCAAACCATATCATCTCTGTTGCAACTGCTCCAATCTATCATCATGGCCCAAAAGTATCCATAAGGTCATGGAAAAGAATGGATGTGATTGTGTCCCAATAAAACTTTATTTACGGAAATTTGAATTTTCTTATAATTTTCACATTACAAAATATTCTTCTTTTGTTTTTTCTCAAGTATTTAAACTTGTCAAAACCATACTTAGCTCGAGGGCTGTGTAAATCAGGTGGGAGGTCACATTTGGCCTAACAGTCATAGTTGGTCAAGCCCTGGTTTGACACAGCTAGTCTTGTTTAACTGAGAGTTGTAAAGCAGTGGCCAACGTTTACTTACATTCTCAGTGGAAGCGTTTCATACAGGTGACTTCTTTTAGCTTTATTGAAAATGTTAGTTAAAAAAATTAGCCCTGGCTGGTGTGGCTCAACATATTGAGCACTGGACTGCGAAGCAAAGGGTCGCCTGTTCAATTCCCAGTCAGGCCACGTGCCTGGGTTGCAGGCCAGGTACCCTGTAGGGGGCGCTTGAGGGGCAACCACACATTGATGTTTCCCTCCCTCTCTTTGTCTCTCCCTTCCCATCTCTCTAAAAAATAAATAAAATATTTTTTAAAAAAAACATTACATCAATGTATTCTATGAATGCAAGTCAATCTAATTTTTCTTACTAGTTTGAAAAACTGTCAACATGTTCATTTTAATTGCAAAACTTATTAACACACACTGTATTCTCACACTATATCAGGTTCAGGAATATTTTGTTATTCGAGGCCATCCTTTAGGTTATTTAATCTTATGTATCCCAAAACCTCTAAAGCTTTTTGTCTCTGCTAAACTAATCGAAACCCACAGCTTGATGGAGATTGAAGTGGAGATACTGGAGGAAAATCAGAAGATATAGAACTGGCTTCCTGTGCATATTATTTTGCTATAAGATTCAAATATGTATATTTTTTATAATTCTATCTCTAAACTGAATTATTTATACTTAATGTTTTCAAATAATTCTGTTCTTTTTGGAAACAGCTAACTCCTTTCCCCATTGATCAAACTTGATTTGTTATTGCTATTATCATTTCCAATGTTCTCTTCAAACTAACTGAATGGCCCATAGGACAATTTCATTTCTCCTTTAAATTTCAGTTTACTTACAGTCCTTGAATCTCTAAGAATGTGTGTTGATTCTTTAGCTGATAGTTTATTACAGTGACTACTTGTGTTTGTCGCACAACCTTACTACTAAAAAAGGATTCAGAGTCCATAATGACAGCTTCACTGTAGAAAAGGATAAGTCCCTAGTTCACTCTAGAAAAAAAAAAGCCCTAAACCAAACCTAAATAAAAACAAGAATAACCACACACATGACACCAATAACAACAAAACAATTGGCCAGTCCACTTGGCTCCCCAGATCTCATAGCTAACTGTATTGTTATAGGAGATGTATAGAAGATGTATACATATGCTAATACCAATGGCATGCCTGTTAATGCTTACAACCAGTTCTCCAGGGGAGAAAAGCCCTGATTTGTAGCATTTGTTGATTTCTATTCCCACTGGCCCATTTTAAACTACCAATGTGATATCTGAATGTAGAATTGAGAAGAGACATGCTTAACACCAGTATGAGTTAGCTTCACCAAATCACCGCCTGGTACTGTACTAAGAAATTATAGTAATTTTCCTCCCCATGACTGAAAGAAGAAATGAAAAGCAAAACTCTTCCTTATGTTTATTTAAGCAAAATGTAAAGTAAAAATGAACAATGACATATATTCATACAAAATGTACAAAAAAAGTCTTCTAAATGATTAAAATATGGCAAAATATTGAACATAAAACACATCTTCAGGAAAACTTACATATAAAGACCTTGACACTTTACATCTTTTATTGAGGTTTAAAGCTGGTACATATAATAAAGGAGAGATCTAGCAGGGAAAAATGATCATTTATAAATGTCAGTGGAAGATAATTTTAAGACATAACCTTTCATTAGATATATTTTTCCCTCTCAAATCATGGCAATTCAATCTTAATTTCAAAACTCATTTCTTTTGCATGTGGATTTTACAGTCTTTTTCTTGCCCCACTATTAAGTTTTTATAGTATACAATGGCTTTTACAAATGCAAATCTGATTTATTGAAATGACTCATGGCTGCAAGAACACCATGCTATTCTTTTATTATTGATTTGTAACATGAGCCCTAGATGTTTACAAGGACAGAGGAAATCCATGGTTTTCTGTAGAACTGAGTCCCTAAAGCTGGTTCAGTTCAGTGAACAAGACTTCCTTCTTTTTGGATATCTGTTGTTGAGCTTGCCTTCGCTGGTGAGAACAACAATGTTTTACTTGTTTTACATTCACATAGGGGTATCAATATGACATTCTAACTAACACAGACATGATGAGATCAAAATGTAAACAGTCCCTGGTTTTAAGGTGCACACTGTCAGTAAACTCTCTTATTAAGAAGAGCCATGCCTGCTGGTGATTGAAGCTATAATTACTAGTTCAACAACACATCTGAACTTAGCGTTCATATTTGGAACCAGATTTCTCAGTTCTAAAAACCTGCAGTGGGCATTAGCCCATGTGTTTATTGAATGATGGATCTGTAAAACTAAAGAGAGCATGATGGAATATATTTAGTAGTACATTTGGGATCAGAGCAGTTTGTGAACACCAACTGACAGTCCAGCTCAAGGAAGGGGGAAATGTGTGACAAGGGAGAAGGCATTTCTTTGAGTGAAATGAGAATTGAGAGTCCCAAGTTCTTGGCTGAGGGGGAAATGATTAGGTGAGAAGAGCAGGTGGGAGTGATGATCGTTTAGAAGGCTAGATTGAGAGAGCTGGAGTTTCAGGGCTGGACGGCCCATTATAATGAACAGGCGATGTCCATTAAGCGAACAGGAATGTAGTGAGAGGTTGGAATGGAAAGGAGAATGAAAAAGCAGAGGTAATGGCAGAGAATTCCTAGGATAGCATATACTAACTTTCCTCCAGATGCCTACATGTCATAAATCAAACTAACATGCTAAATAAGGTCCTACATGCGAGGGAAGCAAAATGCTTTCCCAGCGCAAGGGGAACTCACCCACACAATCCAAATCATTGCTATGCTAGAGATGCAAGTCTATGTCCAGTTCTTTCAGATTCCACACAATAGGGTATTCAGAAGACTCAATGTATGGTAGCTACCCTATTTCCGAGAACCAAGGGTACTTTTATTCCATATGTCATTAAACTTCTAACTCTCGGAAGGACCAGCCTGACAGTAATTATTGTTTCCAATGTATAGTAGGCAGAATAATACTCCCCAAAGACGCCCATGCCCTAATCCCAAGAACCTGTGAATATGTTACCTTGCATGGCAAAAGGGACTTTTTAGATGTCGTATCCAGATAGGCCTAACCTAATGACACTAGTTTTTAAAAGGAGTGTGGTCAGAGAGGCACAAGATGAAAGCATAGAGGCAGGGGTGATTTGTGGTAAATTTGGGAGGCTCTAGAAGCTGGGAGTGGCCCTCAGATGACAGCTCACTGGGAAACGGGACTCAAGTTCTGCAACTGCAAGAAATACTGTCAACAGTCTAAAAACAAAGAAAGATGTTTTACCCTAGAGGTTACGGTAGAAAACAGTCCTGCCGAAAACTGATTTAGCCAAGTAAAAACTATGGCAGACTTTCTCATCCTTAACTATAACAGAATAATGTGTGTCATTTTAAGCCACTAAGTTTGTAATCATTTGTATGGCAGTAATAAAAAAGTAATATGGTATTAGTTATATACTCTGAAGTATTTATGTGAGAATATCTTCAATGAACATCAAAAAAAGAGTAAGAGTCCATTTATATAATCTTCCAGGGGAATGAAGGTCTTGGGGACTCCTTCCCCCAACTCAGGGGGTTAAAAAAACTTGCCAGCTACCAAGGATTATTCCATTTATAGAAGCTTGAGTTTCTGGGAGTGAATTATTGTTGGCAGCTAGCTTGTATGCCTTTCTTTTACCTCTTGGTGAGGGGCTATTCTCCACTGGTTGCCCAGAGCTCCCGCTCAGGTTTCTACTAAGTGGTGTGCTTGATCTCAGCATCAGTAGGACTAGACTAGCTATGTAATTATAATTGCATCATTATAATGATTATTATTGCTGCATTATTATTATTGCAGTGCCCTGTGATAGAGTTGTAATGGAAGTTTATACAAAATTCAGCATTTCATAAAGGAGAAAGCAACCAGCTTACTTCGAGGAATGGGAATGGTAAGAAAGAGGAGGTAGAAGTGTTCCATGAGATTTAAGTAGTTTACAGTTTTGTTAGTTGAATAAATTGCCAGGACAGTTCAGGCAGAAGTGAGTGCCCAGGTAAAGTCATGAAGAGGGGAAACAATGTTGGCTTCTTTTCATTCATATCCTGCATGAATGGGAAGTAAGGGTTGAGAAGCAGAAGGCCAAGGATGCTGCTAGATAAATATTTGGTTTCCATAGCATGAAAGACCTGCTATGATATAAAAACAGTTTGGGAAAGAAGGGGAAGGGTCAAGTCAAGGAACATGTATAAAGGACCCATGGACAAAAACAATTGGGAGGGAGGGTTACATGTGAGCAGTGGGGGTGTGTAGGGCAGGGGAGAATAATGGGGGGGATGGGGATAACTGTACTTGAACAGCAATAAAAAATGTAAAATAAAGTTGGAATTTATAAACAGTAGTCAAACTACTGTAGCATTTTAAGCAGAGGAAAACAAATTGTATTTGTGCTTCTGGGGCAGCACAAAGGACAAATAGAGGTGGGTGAAGCGAGAAGAAACAGGTTTGCAGCCTGTTCAATAATGATTATACGAAAAATAATTAGGGCCTAAGGCAAAGTGACAGACAGAGGGGAAGATTTGGAAGAACTTAGAATCTGCAGAATTTGATGAGCTTTTGTGAAGGATGATTGGGGAAAAAAGCCAAGGATCATCACTAATCATCACGGTCATCATCATAGTTAATTTTTACTTGATCACAATAAATACCTGTCACTACTTTAAGCACTTTATTTGGGTTGTATCATGTGACTTACACAATAACACTAAGAGAAAGATATGATCGTTACATCCATTTTATTGATGGAAAAAACGAGACTTAAAGAGGTAAAGTAAGTAAGCTTTTCAAAGTCACACTGTCAATGTCAGAACCAAATTCAAATCCTGGCAATCGGCCTGAGAACCCACTTACTGAGAAAGCTACGCTCTTAACTACTACGACATTGCCTCAGCAAGGCTCACATCCAGGTTGCCAGCTTGAGTGAATGGGTGGGTGAGGTTTCTCTAACTAAGGAAGTTGAAAAAGAGAAGTAATAGACTGAGATTAGAAATACATTCACTTTAGGACAGAGGTTTCAGATGCTAGGACACATATAAGTGAAGAGCCAAAGGACTTTTGGATTTATGGGTGGGTCTGATTTTTCAGGGAGGTGTGGACAGTGGATACCTACTTCCTGTCTGATTCTCATGCTGGGTCAAAATTTAATGTAGCTATCAGTTATATAAGAGGCAGTGATTAGGGAATTACTGTCATACAGATTAACGTTAGAGATTATAAAAAGAAAAAAAAAAGCTTCCCCAAATTTCCAAGTCAGTACAATATTGCCACCTACTGCAGTGGCTGTCAAGGACAATATATCTTCTGAGTCAGCTTAGACTTTTAACTGCCGGTTTATGGCAGTACCTCTTGTTACTCTTCACTTTCTCTTCCACTCGACCTGATGGAGTCCCCCTCCTGTTTCTGAGTATTGTCCCGCAGCTTGGCTCCTGAACCATGATCAGGATACAGAACAGGGAAGGAACACTGCAGGTGTCTAGCAATTGAACATCACAGTAAGTGTTCCAATCTACAGATATTACAGAATAATATCTCTTCTTTCTCGTTCCTAAACTGTCATTTTCTTTGCTTGTTTTGTGTTCTTCTGCTGCTGATACTTTGCAGCCTGTGGGAAGTTTCATACTTTTCCAAACTCAGTTTCCTCATCTGTAAACTGGGGCTACAACTATTCACCTAAATGTGCTATTCTAAAGGTTCAAAGAAAAATGACATGTAACAAACATGTATAGGAAAATCTTGCTCCTCCCACCCTTCATTTTACCGACCTCCATTTAGAAAGAATACAACATATCTGAAAAATAAGTTGCATGACAAGAAAATAGAGAACAGAGATGGCAGGAACTATTGACAAAGACTGAACTGTGAAAGAGAACTAACAGCAAAATGCATAAAAAAGGAAATTGCAAAAAAATGCACTTAAATATGGGTAACAAACTTCTACTGTCTTAATAATGTAAAATATACTTAGGGAAATATATAAAGTAAAAGTAGATACTCTCTCAAGTTGTCAGCTTCCATTATAAACAAAACCATTTCATTTATGTGTTTAAGTAGAATGGTGATTCAGCTGACTGTTACTTCCCCGTGAAGCCTTCTTCCAAAAATGTAATTGCTCTGACCTTGGCTGTAGAATGTGCATTCTGCCATTTAGTACACTTTCCTGCATATTCATTCATCAAGTATTTATTACTCACTGCAAGGTGTGAGGCGGTGTGCTAGAAGCAATATTGTCTTTTCTGCATGATGGGCATTATTGCGACTTGATTAGGACAGAGCTAATGGGTTTATTTAGGGGTGGTATGATTAGATTTCATCTGAGCACAGGCTATCAGAAAGACCCAACCTTTCTAAATTTGAATATGTTGGATTTGAGAAGAGTCCCTAGGATCCCTCTGTGGGGGCCACACGCACCTACTGTCCTGACAAGTTTTGGGATTGCACTGGGAAGGTTGGCAAATGAGCTGCTTCTGATTTGCTCCTGAACATTGGCCAGGAGCAAATCATACCCACTGTACCAGGTCTGTGGATGTTTCAGCTAGGAAATACCAGATTCAGGAATTTTAGAGGGAGGAATAAAGATCAAACTAAGTATGTAGAGGAAAAGAGATATGCTAAACAAAGCATAACACACATGAAAAAGAAAAACTATTTCAGGGTTGTGCTTTGACCAAATGAAATGCTCTGAAGGAATTTGAAAACCATTTGCTATATAAATATTTGAAATGATATTCTGATTATTTAGATAACTTGAAAATACAACAAAATACTACATCAAGTTAAAGAGAATCTGGGGAGATATTATTAACCCGCAATACTTGCAGCTGGGAACTGAGACATGGGGTTATGTATTTGCTCTTTTCTATTATTTAGACAGGCATTGCACCTGATCTATAGTTCAAAGAATGAACAGTGCGCACTATTACCATTGCATCCAGAGAGTTCATAATGCTTTGCTGGCATTGCCTGTCAACCTTTTTGACACCTCTGTGTTGTGTGGAACAAGTGGTCTTGTATCATCCTGTGCCATCACAGAACTAAACAAGAAGAGAGAAATGCTTTGATTGGAAAACAGCTGAGGAGAGGCCATGTCTGCTAATCTCCACTCTGTTCTCCACCAGTCTATACATTATTCCCTTCAAGATAAAGACTCAATGATGAAAGGTTCAATATTTAATTTCCTTCTCAATTTTCCCACAATCATTTAATTGAGCTCTCATTACAGGTGCAACCAGTTCTTTTTCAATTTGTAGCTGAAAATTGCCGTAACACACAGATTCTGACCATATTTTAACGAAGCCTTTTATTAGCACAGTGGCTTCCATGGCTACGTGTGAAGGGGCTCTCAGATTTTCCATTAGAGGCCAAGCTTCAGACGGGTTTACAACTTGAAAGTAAACCTTTTTGTCAGGTTGAAGTAGGGCAAAAAAGGTTTCAACCTTAAGAGTAGTTTGTTATTTCATAATAATAAATCAAATTTCATTCAAGATCAGAGTGCAACAACAGTTTTCTTCCAATACTATCTTCTTGCATTTCTCCAGGCTCCTACAAATGACCACCTATTGCACATTTTTAAATTCAGAAAGTGTTTGTTTGGGGTCAGGGAAAAGGATTCAAGAGAAAAGCAGTTGAACAGTTAGTGCACAATGCTAATGCAATACCCATAAAGGCCGCGTACGTTTTGCACTAAGGGGAATCTGTGTACCGGAGGCAAAGGCTGCATCTCCAGTGCAGACAGCCATTTTACAGATGCGTTCTGCTGATCACCCCGGGATTAGACAAGCAGGTGTGTGTAGTTCTGATTCTGAGCAAACCTCTCACCATTGTCTGACAAAGGGCAGAGGGGATAGATAGTTCCCAGGAACGAGGTTCACCAAAAGGAAAGATGGTCCCCTGTGTAAGTGGTAATGCCATCACTGTTAATTTCCTCTTCATAGTCCAGGTTCACACATATAGAATTGTAAAGAGACCAGCTTTGATTGTGGATTCCTACTCTGTACCCTTCACAGCTAAGGTAACCTTCACAATGAGGTAACTGAACATGTTCTTTGGGTCACCAGAAAATGCTACAGAGCCCAAATGAACGCATGCTAATTTTACCTAACCACAAACACACCTCACTCACACATGCGCATTCATACATACACTAAACAGTGAGCCCTTCATTTTTGACAAAATCTCTACCAATTTCCACAATTTGATATTCTTTCCTATGATTTTTTTGAGTCATTCAGGATTGGAGTTGGTGATGATGATATTCAAAATATAAATTTATACACTGTATCTCTTTTGAAGGCTGTGTGTTTTATTGGATGCATCTGAATTAAACAGCTTTCTCAACCAGTACAACCCGTCCTTATTACTGCTGTTGGCAGCCAAACAACTCTCATGGCTGTTGCCAGACCTTATGCTTGCTGTGTTCTTTTATTCCTTTTCATGTATCACTGTCTTTCACTCTCAACCACCCTAGCTACCTTCTTTAACATAAATTGGAGAGAATTTTAAAACATCATTTAACAACAACAAAAAATCTTTTTATTTCTTGACAACCCCGAGAAGTAAATTCTTCTAAAGGAAACGAATTGCTTTAAAAACGACATGTCACAACTAAGTGGTTATGCCGCTGAGCTTTATAATAAAAGGTATTAACCCCTTGGGGTTCCTACACTGACCTCTCTTTCGCTCCCTTTGTCACTGTCTCCAGTACAGCAGTGGCAGGTAGCTGGCTAGAGGCTACGGTTATGCAGAAAGAAAGGGCAGGGGGCAACGTGGATGCAAAGATGGGTAATCCACCTGTCAGGAATTCACCATCCTGCTCTCCCCAGTAACTCTCTTGTCAGGTTGCCTACATGCAAATCTCCTTTTGCTTATGTGCAGCTCTGAAAATTATGCTTATTATTGCTATGATCTCAAAAAGGCAAATTATTATTATTATTCATTCCCATGGCCTACTTTCACACTGAACAATTATGACTTCAGATGAGAATTAACAGCTTCATATCAAAATGCTCATACATTTATGGAAATACATAGCTGTCATTCTGCATAAAATTAGAAACCTTCAATTTTAGTTTCAAAATCATTCTACATGCAAATAGTGAATACAAACAGAAATTTTCTAGAGCTGGTTTGAAAAGTAATATTCAACCCTAACCACAGAAAGTTTCCAGCCAAAGCAGTTAATTACCAACTAAATCATGATAAGCCTATCTTTGGGTATGTCTTGTAAATGGTGAGCTGTCAATAGTCCATGCTGGGTAACAAAATGAGGACCTTTCAGCTTCGGCTTTAATTGGGACACTGAAGGGTTGAAATATTCCTAAATTCTTAATACCCTCTAAACACCTAGGGGAAAAAACTCATGTATGTACATAATGTAGAAAGAGAAACATACAATAAATTATTGTCAGATCTATTCTTAGGCATCAGTTAATATTAATAAAATTTCACAATATAATATGCATTCATTATGTATCAAAAACTAGCATATGTGAAATTAACATAACACAAAAATATGTTCAGTGCTATTTAGTTTATCTTTGATGTTTAGAAATACTCCAGTATCTTATATTCCTTTAGGACATCTATTTTTGTCTATTATTGTTGGGATAGGAGGTTCCAATATGCTTATAATTAAGAGTCCTGGGAATAGAATACAGAGGGTATTGTGATTTACAAAGATTTTATTCCCTGACTCATATATATGGATGACATACAGTGCACCAATATGTTCACTGTCACTTGCAATAAGCAGTTCCTATTGGTTTTAAATAGCTGCATTATTTTAAGGAATGGGATAGAGTTAGAATGCCAGTTAAAAGTCACTTAGAAAGTTTTAATTAAAATTTATAAATAATTTCCTTGAAAAGAACCCATATTTTATTGATGATGGTGGTGGTAAAAAATGGGTTTTTAAATGTTGCTTTTGTTGTTTTAAATCTTCTGTGTGAAACACAGGGTGGGTAGTGTTAAAAACCAGTTATTAAAATAATGGTAATGCTTAAGAAGCTCCCTTTCATAGCTGTTTATTTTTAGAAAGCAAAAATATATTTTACTAGTATATTTAGAAAAATGTGTTTTAAAGTTAACCATGGAAAATTAGAATTAAAATTATCCTAAATAGCAACATAAGGTATTGGATAGAGCACTGAAAATGAGTCAAGAGATTTGGGTTTTCTGTCAGAATTCCAATTCTAATTTAGCTCTTGCCCTTCAGCAAGTCACTGAAAGTTTTCAAAAAGAAGGTTGTTTAGAGATTTTAAATAAACATACTTTCTCTCAGATACATAAGTTATGCCTTAAAAAATAATGGCAATGACAAATTTTGACTTCCAATTTTGATGTACATGCTGAAGCTGAGTATCTCAAGACTGATTCTGGTGACAAAACTCTCCTAGAGTTAGCTTATTTTATGGTACAAGAGGAATCATGGTGTGTGATTGCAAAGGCATGTGGGAGCTGAGGGTTATTTTCATAGGTTTTAGTGGTCTCTGGTTATGCATGTGTTATGCTGCCAGTGAAGTTATAAGGCTACTCTTTTTCCAGAAATTTCCTATGTTGAAACACCAGGATGATATTTATTATATAACTGAAGAATTTCATCAGCCATTTTGATTTTTACACTCAACATATTTTAGATTTTATTGGTAAAAATGCATTATTAAACTTATTTTTGGTTTTAAAATATCTTGCCTAATATGCTGTTTAAGGGCTCAGTTTATAAATTTAAGAGCTGTAGAAATTCTGAGAACCAGACAGATGCTTGAATTTGCCCCGTTGAATGTTCTTTGTTTTCATAAGAAATGTAAAAGAGTAATTAATAAAACTGACAAAACCATTAAAAATGTAGATATACTTTATTTTTAATCTTAAGATGCATTTTTGTTTTTAACCTTAACTTTTATATTTGCATTTAAAAATTAACAGTTGTCTAGCAGTAAGTGTGAGGAGTAGACAAAGGAGAACAAACATTATTCATGGCCTTTCTTTCATAATGTATATAATCTTAAAGTTTTGAATTTATTTTTATGGTAAATTTCCATAGATCTCATAGCAGTTTTCCATTTTATAGTTAAATTTATTGGATTGACATTGGTTTACAAAATCCTGCAGGTTTCAAGCATACAACTCAACAAAACATTTGTATACTGCATCGTGGGTGTATCACCCAAAGCAAAGTCCCTTTCTGTCCCCATGCCTCCCACCTCTGCCCAACTCCACCTGTCCCCACCCCCTATCCCTCTGGTGATCACCACACTCTTCCTTCATCCAGACTCCTAACCTCCTCCCTCTCTGACAGCTGTCAGTCTGTTCACTGCTCTTATTTTGTTTGACACTTTATTTTCTTCATGAGTTTCCACCCATAACTGAGATCATAAAAGGTATTTGTCTTTCTCTGAATGGCTTATTTCATGTAGCATAATAACCTCCAGGTCTATCTGTGCTGTCACAAAATGTAAGATTTCTTTCATTTTTACAACTGAATAGTATTCTATTGTGTACATAAATGTACCACAGCTTTTTCATCCACTCATCTACACATGGGCACTTGGGCCGTTTCCAGATCTTGGCTATTATAAATAATGTTGCAATAGATATAAGGATGCATATATTATTTTGAATTAATGTTTGATATTCCTTCAGATATATTCCCAGAAGTAGAATCCCTGGTTAAAAGGCAGTTTCATTTTTAATTTTTTGAGGAAACTCCGTACCGTTTTCCACAATGACTGTTTGTCTTCATTGTCACCAACAGTGCACTGGGGTTCCCTTTTCTCCACATCCTGGCCAGCACTTGTTTGCTGATTTATTGATGACAGTCATTCTGATAGGCTGAGGTAGTTAATTTGCATCTCTTTGATGATTAGTGACATTGATCATTTTTTCACATCTCTATTGGCCATCTGTTTGTTCTCTTTAGAGAAGTGTCTATTCAGGTTCTGCTCATTCTTTAATTGGTTTATTTGTCTTCTTGGTTTCAAGTTGTATAAGTTCTTTATGTATTTTGGAAATTCACCTCTTATCAGATGTACTGAATCATTGGCAAATATATTCTCTCATTCAGTGTGTTCCCTATTTTGTGGATGGTTTCCTTTGCTGTGCAAAAACTTTTTAGGTTCATGTTAGTCCCATTTATTTTTTCTTTTGGTTCCCTTGCCCAAGGAAACATTTTGGCAAAAATACTGCTACAAGTAATGTCTAAAATTGTACTGCCTATGTTTTCTTCTATGATTTTTATGGTTTTATGCCTTACATTTAAGTTTTTAATTCACTTTCAGTTTATCCTTGTATATTGTATAAGTTGGTGGTCTAGTTTTATTTTTGTTTTTGTTTTTCACATGTATTTATCTAATTTTCCCAACACCATTTATTGAAGAGGCTGTCTTTACCATATTGTATATTCTTGCCTCTTTGGTCAACTATTAATTGACCACAAAAGCATGGATTATTTGTGTGTGTTCTCTATTCTGTTCCATTGATCTGTATGCCTGTTCTTGTCCCTCCTCTTGAATTTTTTAGAATAGTTTGAGAAGGATAGGTGTTGGTTCTTCTTTAAATGCTTGGTAAAATTTACCTGTGAAGCCACCTGGTCCAGGGCTTTTATTTGCTGGGATTATTTTGGTTACTGTTTTGATCTTATTAGTTGTAATCAGTCTATTCAGATTCTCTGATTCTTTCTCATTCAGTTTTGGAAGATTGTATGTTTCTAGGATTTTATACATTTCACCCAGATTGCTCAGTTTCTTAGCATATAGTTAGTTGTTCATAGTATTTTCTTACAGTCCTTTGTATTTCTGTGGTGTCAGTTGTTACTTCTCCTTTTTCATTCTTGATTTTATTTATTTGGGTCTTCTCACATTTTTTATTGATGCATCTGGTTAAAGTTTCATCAATCTTGTTTATTTCTTTGAAGAACGAGCTATTGGTTCCATTGATCTTTTCTATTGTATTGTTAGTCTCTATATCATTTATTTCCACTCTGACCTTTATTATTTCCTTACTTCTACTTACTTTGGGTTTTGTTTGTTGTTCTTTTCCTCATTCATTTAGGTGTTAGCTTAGTTTGTTTATTTAAAATTTTACTTGCTTCCTGTGTCAGGCCTGTAATGCTATAAACTTCCTTTTCAATGTTGCTTTTGCTATGTCCCACAGATTTGGGGTTGTTGTGTTTGTTTTGTCTCCAGGTGACTTTTGATTTCTTCCTTGATCTAATTGTAAACCCATTCGTTGTTTAATAACATATTATTTAGCTTCCATGTGTTTGGATGTGTTTCATTTTTTTTCTTGTGGTAATTCTGTGCAATAGTTTCATACCATTGTGATTAGAGAAGATGTTTGATATAATTTTAATCTTGTTGAGTTTATTAAGACTTGTTTTGTGTCCTAATATGTGGTCAATCTTTGAGAATGTTCCATGTGCATTTGAGAAGAATGTATATTCTCCTTCTTTGGGCTCAAATCTTCTGTAAATATCAATTAAATCCATCCCATCCAGTGTGTCTTTAAGGTCACTGTTGCCTTGATTTTTTGTTTGGAAGATGTATCCATTAATGTCAGTGGGGTGTTAAAATCTGCTGCTATGATTGTTTTGATGTCAATCTCTCCTTTAATGTCCACCAAGATTTTCTTTACAGATTTAGGTGCTCCTATGTTAGTGCATACATGTTTACAAGGGTTATATATTCTTGTTGTATCAACCCTTTTAGTATTATGTAGTAACCTGCTTTGTCTCTTATAATCATTGTTTTGAACTCTATTTTGTCTGGTATAAATATTATTACTCATGCATTTTTCCATTTCCATTTGCATAAAGTAATTGTTTCTCTTTCAGTCTGTGTGCATTTTTTGTTCTGAGGTGGGTCTCTTATAGACAGCATATATATGGTCATGTTTTCTTCTTACCCACTCAGCTATTCTGTCTTTTGACTGGAGTATTTAATACATTTATTTTTAAGGTTATGATAGGTACTTATTTATGTCATCGTATTCTTTATACATATGTTCCTCTCTTTATTTCTTGTATTTGCCTCCTTCTTAGAGCAGGCATTTTAACATTTCTTGCAATACCTGTTTGGTGGTAATAAACTCCTTTAGCTTCTTTTTGTCTAAGAAGTTCTTTATTTCACCCTCAATTTTAAATGAGAGCCACTGGATTGAGTAGTCTTGGTTGTAGTTCCTTGCTTTTTATCACTTTGAATATTTTATGCCAATCCCTTTTGGCCTGAAGTGTTTATATTGAGAAATAGCTGACAGCCTTATGGGAGCTTCATTGTAGATTACTGACGGACTCTCTTTCATTGTTTTTAAGATTCTATCTTTGTCTTTAACCTTTGCTATTTTAATTATGTTGTGTCTTGGGTTCATCTTGATTGGTCCTCTCTGTGTTTCCTGAGCTTGTATGGCTTTTTCTTCCACCAAGTTAGAAAAGTTTTCAACCATTATTTCTTCAAACAGGTTCTCTATCCCTTGCTCACTCTCCTCTCCTTCTGGTACCCCTATGATGCAGATGTTATTACACTTAATGCTGTTCCAGAGGTCCCTCAGACTTTTTAAATGTTTTAAAAATTCTCCTTTTTTTCTGATGCTCTGATTGAATGCTTACTTTTATTTTGTTCTCTAAATTGCTAATTTGACCCTCTGCCTTATCTAATCTACTGTTGATTCCTTTTAGTGTATATTTGATTTTAGATATTGTATTCTTTATTTCTGAATGGTTCTTTTTATGGTCTTTATGTCTTTTTTAATGCTTACTATCTCTTTGTTTAAGTTATCATTGAAATCATCCATTCTTCTAAGTTCTTGATCGTTCTCATAAATATGCTTTTAAACTATACATTTGGTGTCTTGGTTGCTTCCATTTCATTCAATTCTTTTTCTGGGGATATATATATATTTTTTTTTTCATTTGGGCCATATTCTTTCCATTGTCTCCTCATTTTGTCTCTATGTATTAGGTAGATCTGCTATGACATCCAAAGTTGTTATGATGGATATATGTTTTGTTGGGCTCAGTGGTCCCATCTTCCAGATCACCCAAGCTTGGTGCTCCAGAAATGTTTCTTGTGGGTTATGTGCATCCTCCTGTTCTAGTTGAGTCTTGAATTTCATTGGCCCTATCATGGATGGAGTGAACCCTTCAGGCTGATTGACAAAAAGGATAAACTTTGATTACCATGTATGAGTTGCTGTGCGGGGTCTGCCCCTTGAAGAAGAGTTGTTCCCAGAAGGGCCTGGTACATGCTAGAATCCCCCTTTCGGTGTGTCTTTTGTATGGATAGTTGGGATCAAGCTCTGGTGTTGTCTGAAGTCTGTCACTGATTGTGTTTTTTCTGGGTCCACTTGGGTAGAGTTCAGGTACAGGTCAATGTCAGACATTGTGTGTAACCAGTTTTGGGCTACTTGTCTGGAACTACCACACCATTCACAGTCTGTGGCTGCCTCTATTTGGCTTGGGTCTGTGTGGGAGGAACAAATCTCTGTACAAGGGTACAGTTTAGAGCTGGGACAAATCTATAAAAGATCTGAAGCTCCTTAAAGTTCATCTCTACCTGTCAGCTACTCTGCCTTCCACTGAGTTTGCCTGGTCTTCTTTCAAAGCTTTCTGAAGAAAGACTATAGAGTGGGCCCAGGCTGGTTGCAACCAACAGGCCCTTCCATAGGTCGTAAACTCTGTAGGACAGTGAGGATGGAGCCATGGGTCCCCTACTTGGAGACTGCGCAATCAAGCACTCAAAGAGGAAAGTGACTCCTGCTCCTGAGCCATATCACTCAGCCTCTGTCAGAGTCTCCAACTCCAGCTCTCCTAGAATGTGCCATAGGTTCAGTTTCAGTACAGACATCTGTCACCTCTGCAAGAGCAATCTCAGCAAAACAAAACCTTGGGGCTTGAAAGGACAGGTCAAAAAAGTCTATGTTGGCTGTGTCCACAGGATAAGGCCAAGCATCTCCATCTTTGACAGCAGCCTTCATGGGACACACTTTAAGTGTCCCGGCTCCAAGTATTTTCCTTTCCCCACTATGGAACTGAGCTCTGCAGAGCTGGGCCACCAGAACTTGAGAGGACAGATCCGAAGAGTCTCTCATTAGGGGTAGCATCAGTAAGCCTATTGTAGGAGGGCAGTCATATCTTTCCCTTACCAGGCAAAAGCCTCCAAGAAAGGTGTGCACAGAAGGTCCCAGCTCCGAACAGCTGTCGGATTCCCCTCAGGACTGAGTTCAACAGGATGTGACTCCTGGCTCCTAGAAAAGTGGGTCAAATGGGTCTCCCACTGGGGAAATAGGCAGGCTGAACTCACAGGTGCAATAAGAGTCATCCCAGCCCCCAGCCATGATGCAGCCACACAAAGCAGTACTCACCCTTGTGATTCCCAGATAAAAACCTCCCTGGGAGACATGCTCTGAAAGTTCCAGCTCTCTATAGCACTCTGATTCCTCTGCAGGACTGAACCAAGCAGGGAGGGGCCACACAATGTAGAAAGGCAGGCCAGGTGATTCAACAGGTGGAGAGAGGAAGCTGGCTATGCACTCAAGGTGAGAAAGAATGGACCCCTTTATGAATCCACACTGTTCAATCACTCTCTGAGTCTCTGCTAAGAACTTCTCGAGAAAAAGGATGCCCCCAAAGTCCCTGCTGTGTGCAGCTAGCAGATGCTTCTGTAGGACCAGAACATGGCAGGGTGGTATCACCAGTGGTTGGAGGACCAGGCAGCTCATTCCCCATGCTAATGTTATAATAAGGAGTGTTCCACCCCAGGAAGGTGATGTCTGGGTCTCTAGCAGGCTTTCTTCTCTCCTAAGTGGACTGAATCCCCACTGATATTCACCAAAAGATGCAATGGGAGCTCTTTTTCCTTCTCTGTCGCTCTGTGTTGGGGATCCCTATGTGGGCCTGAGACCTCATACTCCTGGGGCAGAGGGAGTTTTGCAGCCCAGATATCCCTCCAGCTTCTTAGACACTGCACATGGCATGTAGATGCAGGGACCAGGCCTTTCCATGTTTCTGCCCTTCTTACCAGTCTCCATGTGGCTTCTTCTGTAAATCTTGGTGTGCTATTTCAGTTCAGCTAGCCTTCAGCTGGTTATTCAGGTTGATTGTTCTATAATTTAGCTGTAAATCCAGTTTGGCAACAGGAGCAGATGAATGCAGCTTCTAACTTCAGAACCTTCCTTGAAGTACTAATTTCATATTCCTTTCATAAGTGTTCTTCTTTTATAAATATAATCATACTGTTTTTACCATTTTATATGGTGATATTTAATTTAGCTATACCCAATAAACATGTTGCCATGACCTTAGAGGGTCCATGTGTACATTATGTCTAATGGCTACATAAGACTCTTGTGGGTATACCATAATTTCCCATGGCTTGCTTAAATATTTCTTTACTGATTGGGTGTTTAGGTGGAGTAGAATACTTCTGTCTTGACTAACATAAAAACAAACATCCCTATAGTGTAATTTTCTCATATTTTGGATTCTTTCCTATCAATATATTCTTTGTAAAGAAAGCAATAATAACAAATAATATTAGCATGTATACAGCTCCTGATACAAAATTCCAACTACTTTCAAAAAAAAAATCTTACCAGTGTACAACTGATAGCATAAAGGGTATTATTATTATTTAACAATTGTTAATTTTGGGATTGAAAATATTAATACATCTTCAAAGCCATTTCAACTTGCATTCCTTTACATATAAGAGGTTAAATACTTTTGTATATTTATTATATTTTTCATGATGATTGCTTCTTGCCTTTGGCCATTTATATTCTGAGTTTTAGTATATTTTTAGTATTTATGAGTGCTTCAGGTAATACAGATTTTCATTATTTTTAATATTTGTTGAAAATAATATCTCAATTTAAAATTTTTTTATTTCCTGCAGTTTATTTCTTCCCTGTGTTTCCTCTGTTTTGAGATTTGATGTTTAGCAGTTCAAAAATATTCAAGTGTTTAACTTAATATTTAGTGAATTCATAATAGTGGTATTATAAATTTTGTTGCTTTAGATACTTAGCTATTAATCATTTATTGGATGCCCTTCTTTTCTATTAATTACTTATGGTACTTATTTATCATATATTTAATATAGTAAATATATCAAATTATTGTATGTAATAGTACCTACTTCTAGGCTAAGTATATAGCACTTTCTATTTTAAGTATTTTAATTTTATAATATGTCTTAAATGTCTTCCTTGCCTTTAAAATCTAATAGTGTAGTGACAAATAATTTAACCATCTTTTCACTTCTCAGTAATCTGCTGTGCATGGCACAAATACTTTGAATTTAACTTATATAAAGTGCTTCAGATGAGCTGGACAAATATATTTATGAAAAGAACAAGATACATTATATGAGTATTTTCTAAATCATTTGGGGAGTTGTTTACAAGAACAACATTAAATAATAAAATTGAGGGCAGGAAAATCTGTAGGAGATAATTTCACATTATAACATTAATATCTGCTGGATTCCTCAGGGAAGATCTTCAGAATCCATGAACATTTTGACAGTTGAGCTGAATCTTCTATATTTGTGGATTATATACATGTTCATCTGATTTTAACTCACATGAGATAAAAATAAGTACATAGGTAGAGTCTAGGTTCCTATGTATGTACATATGTAGGGGACTTCCATTTAGTTTCCCCTGTGTATTAGGAGCATGTGTGGGTGTCAAATTTGCAACTCATTCCAAATTAGGTATGTCCTCATTAAGTGACCTAAATCAGTGCTTCCCATCATTCACTGGTAACAATGCATTAGTCAGTCATACAGAAAGTGTTATATTTATTCTTCTTCCTTGAAGATCACTAGCAACAGATGTAGGGCATGCCGTAAATCTGAAACCATTTAAATTCAACTGTTTCTAATTACAAATAGCGCATAAGGATAAAACCTGAAGACTAAGATAGGTAGTTTCAGCATGTCCAGAAATAAAAATTAGGATCCAAGCTGAAAATTATAGGTGGTCCTATCTATATTTTTCTGCTTTTTTTTTTACTTTTAAATGTATCTACTTATTGTTCTTTCTCCTAAGAATACTTATCAATTATAAGGCAAAGAATTCCTGAAAAGTCAATGTAAATTTGTTACTTTTTCAATGTTGATCTAATTTCATTGGAATTTTTTTTTACATTATCAAACACATTCATAGCTTTTAAAATGAGAAAGAAAAGGTATATCTATATGCAGGATATAACTACAAAGTAATGATTTTTTAAAAGTCCCCCAAATTTGTATGTACAGCATTGGTCTGTTTGCAAAATATACTCTGACACTCAAAGCATTTTAAAATACATTTGAGAAATGCTTTCAAGAATCAGTTTATAAAGCATTCTATTTCTGGCCATGGCCAAGGGGATCCTATTAGAACAACTGTTCCAAAGTACAACTCTGAGTTCTGGAAAATACACAAAACTATCTAAAGACACTAGGCAACAACCGCAAACAGGCAGATTCCAGAGAGAAATGTGCACAATCTAGAGTCTCCACACTGCTGTTTATGATGACCATTATATAATGCAAATAACATTAAAAGAAATAAGAAAGCATGATACATAGTCAATAGACAACTAATAAAAACTGGTTCTGAAGTAACCCAGGTGTTGGTATGAGTAGACAAGGATTTTTAAAAAGGTATTATAACTATGCTCAAGGATGTAGGGAAACTATGCTCAGCCTTACTGAATTAACATGTCATGTCAGCTGAAAATACAAAATATAAAAAATAAACTTGAAAACCAAATAATACAATATCGGAAATAAAACTTCACTAGATAAGGTTCATAATAGATTGGAGACAGCAGAAGACTCAGTCACCTTGCAAATAGCTCAACAGAAATTACAGCAAAGAACAGAGAGAGAAGTAATTAAAAAAAATCGGTTGACTGGGTCTCTCAAACATTTCTGTTGGGTTTGTAAATTGCCACAAATTCCTTAGGCAACGATGTGACAAGTTGGTCAAAACATGTAAATGTGCATCTAATTATTGACTCAGCAATTCTATTTGCAAGGATTTATTCTAAAGCATATGAGATCCCTAAGGGCAAGGGATAACCTGTTCTGTTCTCTGCCATAATGCTAGCATCTTGAACAGTTCCTGGCACCTAACAGTTAAAAATACCTAAGTATCCTTGAATGAATGAATGCAAAAAAGGATGGATGAATGCATAAGCATATAAATGAAAAAAAATGATACAAAATATACATGCAAGGATCTTCATAAAATCATTTTTCTAAAAAAATAAAACCAAATATCTAAACACAGATACTTGATTATATGAAATATAATATATTCATAGAATTAAATATTTAAAATAATGCAGATGAGTAATTATAGCTAAGGAAAGATATTCAAGGATATAATGTTTAATAATCAAAATTGTATATATGTCATGTATTTTAATTGAATAAGATGATTAAAACTATTTCTTTGAAGTTTAAAAATAAAACCCATCCTAAGACAAAAAACTGCTAGAGTCATTACTGTATGGCCACAGATTATTTCTTTCCTCACAGCTTATTATTTCAAACTACCTAGCTTACTTGGCCCTAAATACTTTTTAAAGAACAAACACATTCTCAAAGACAAACATTTGCTAACATGCAGGATGTTCAAAAGGATGTGCTAGAAATTCTGAAATAAATTCCCAAGGTGTTTAAAGCAAAGGTAACATCATTATAGGAACAGAATTTCTCATAGGAAAGTCACTTATCTTGGATACCACTACACAGTAATTAGAATGCATATTGTAGAGTTAAAATTCTGGTTAAGGTCCTTCCTTCACCATTATCAAGAAGTGTGACCTCAGGAAAAACCTAACCTCTCTTTGCCTCAATTTTATCATTTTTAATATGGTGATGCTAATAGCAACTACAGAATGTTGTAAACCTTATACGAGTTAATATGTGTAAAGAATTTAAAACAATGCCCGGCACATGTTGTTACATAAGTGTTAGTCATTACCCTACTGTACATGTATGTTTTATTATAATAGTTCTTTAAAAAACTTTTTACATTGAGATTAATACTTTAGCCTTAATAGAAAAGTTGCAAGTATAATACAGTTCCCACATATCTTTCACCCAGGTTCTCCTTATGTTAACATCGCATATAACAAGAATATCGGTCAAAACTAAGAAATCAACCTCAGTGCCAAACTATTATCTAAAGCACAGACTTACTCAAGTTTCTCCAATTTTTTTCACTAACATTTTCGTGTCTGTCCATGTATCCAATCCAGAGTCCTGCATTGAATTTAGTTGCCCCATCTCTTTGGTCTCCTACAATCTCTGACTGTTCATGTCTCTCCTTATCTTTTACGACTTGCCAGTTCACATACTACCCAATGATTTGGGTCTGTGTGATGTTCTCTTACAATAGATGGAGTGTGTACATTACTGGGGAGGTGCCAGAGAGAGGACGTGCCCTTCTCTGTGCATTGCATCGAGGTACATTGTATTGACACATACTACTGGTGATGTCAACCTTGATCACTTGGTTAATAAAGTGTGTGTCAGGTTTCTCCATTGCAATGTTATTATTTTATCTTTGTAATTACACATTTGGAGAGGTAGATACTGTGGGACTCTGTAAATATCCAGATTCTGCTTAAATGTTTAATCACCAATTTTTAGCATCTACCAGTGGATGACAAAAGCAATCCTTACTTTGGTGTTCTCATGGTGGTTTTCTTATTTCTCTCATTCTTTCCACATTTATTCACTAAAGTTGTTACTTTAACCCCATTTATGTATTTATCCATTTATGTTTTGTGTCAGCATGGATCATAAATATTTAAGTTCAGGGTATCTAAACATTTACTTATTTAATTATTTTATTCATTTATTTATGCTATTTATTTTGTTGCTTAAGTTTTTCTAACTTTGGCAATAGGGAGCTCTTTCAGGTTAGCTACTATGCCTCCTGGGTATGCTCTATTTTTTTTTTTTTTTTACTTTTTATTTTCTGGTAACATAAGGTGCCAGAGGCTTATCTGATGTTTTCCTGCCCTAGCTCTGGAATCATATAATAGCTTTTAAAATAACACTGTTTTTTAGCAAGGCTCCATATTTCCTTCACAGTAATGTAAACTAACAAGATCTTTCTAAAAATTTTCCAATTACTTTTTCAATTTTAGTATCCTCATTAATTATTCTAAATTGAAAGCTGTTGCATGCACACACCTGAACAATATTAATGAAATCTTGCTAAATTTTAAAAATAAAATAAACTCCTGAAATGCTTTAGACTATGAGATATAAATATTTGGTGGTTGAGGTATGAAGAGGAAAAGTATTTTGAGAAGTGATTTAGGCTGTTCTGACACACAACCACCAAAAATGCACGGTCAAAGTTACCGACTTCCACGCCATCATAACCTGCTGCTCAAAAATTACACATCTTGTTTCCTCTGAGAACCCCTACCAACTTGGCATTTCTTAATATGTTCCTGCCTTCCTGGGGAATCAATTTGATTTTTCAGCTCTTCATCATTGTTACTATACTTAGAATGTTATCACATTCATCAATCACTATCTTCAGTTTTAAGATTTTCTCAAGAATATTTTTGAGAGTCTTTTAAAGCATGCATTTGGCTTTAAAAACTCTTACCTACTGCAAACTGCCCTGTACTAAACTCTTGTTTGTAAGCCTCTTCTAAGTTCTTACTGGATAGTTAGGTTTTACTTATAAAGTGTTATCTGTGGTTCTGCTAAGCATATGAAAATTAAAGTCTGTCATTAGATGAAATGTTCAATGAAATGATGAAATCTTGATAAAACTTTAGAGTCAGAAATCTTACATTTAAGGAGTCTAAATGTAAGAGTCTAAATGGGAGTCTATCCTATTTATATTATAAAACATATTGAAAACATAATTCTATAAAAATGTAGGCCATTATTAGGAACATCCTTGGGCTAAAGCTTTAAAATCAAAATGTGTTTTCATTTAAAAATAGTGGTACCTTTTTATTTAATATTCTTTGAATAAATAAAGTCTTGTCACATTAATTTTCACTTGCTTGTACAATGTTCACTATGTTTATTTTTACTACCATATTATTATCTATATTTGCATTGCACTTCAGAACTTCTAATAAATGGTTTTGGCATGTATTACCACATCTGATGCTTTAAACAAATCATTTTAGAAGGCAGAACAGGTATGTTTTTATTTGGTTATACGCATTTTATAAATGAATATACTAAGAAAGAAATTCAGTGTACAGTCCTGAATCAGGCTTGGAGTGCAGATCTTATGGATTAAGTCTCCTGACACAGGCTATGCCTGCCAAGGGAGGTATTGGTGGAAGTGGCAGCAAGGCACTCTTGTGTATACAGCGAACCCTGGGTGTCACTGTACCCAGGGTTCAGTGTGGGCTGCTAAAACAAAATATTATAGGAGGGGTAGCTTACAAAACCACAGACATCTTTTTCTCACAGGTCTGGAGGTCGGCAGTCTGAGATCAGAATGCCAGCATGGTGAGGTCACAGTCCTCTTCCAGGTCACAGACTTCTTGTATCCTCACATAGGAGGTGGCTAGGGAGCTAAATGGTATTTTTTTGTGATTTTAAAATCACTGATCCCATGTATGAGGTCCCCACCTCAACTAATAACTTCTCAAAGGCCCAACCAATGAATAGCATCACCTTTGGGAATTAGGATTCCAACATATGAATTTTGGGGAGACACAAACACTCCAACCTGAGGTCTCTCCCACCAAAGCCCACATTTCAGCACTTTCTAAACACCTTGTGCTGGTCATGTCCTAGATGGAATGGTCTGACCGGAAGCCAGAGTGCTTACGAAAAACTCTGCTCTGTTATAGGAGCAACTGAGGGGACCTGGTTTACAACCCTGACAACATGCTGTCTTTAACAAACAAAATGACCTGCTGAAGTTACTAAACATGACTGTGTGGTTGCATTGCCTTAGTGCACATACCTCTAAACACTTCAAAATCCATTAATTTAAAAAGGCAACTGCCTGAGGCCTTGGGTGAGGTTATTTTTTTTCTGTAATCAGATTGTCCCTCCTAACCCTTATCTTTTGGAAACACACTACTTCTTGCAGAAGGGTAGGAGCAAAAGATGGGACAGATCTCTGCAAATTTATTACTCAAAATTCAAATCCTATTAGGTAGTCTCAAATCTTTACTATTTTACACAGTGGAGATAATGTTATCAGTGTCATTCTATGACAGGGGTTCATAACTTCAATCCCTGAACTTGGGTGAGGAAAAATATTACACATGTATCATCACTAACCTCTGACTGAAATTTTGTGTAGTGTTCCACTTTGAATTCAGACAATCAACCAGAGTGGTATTAGCAGTGCTGTGACTTTGTCATCAACAGAAGGCACAGATAATTTCATATCATATTCCAATTGTCATACCTATGCCAAAATATTATTTATGCTCATCACTCCTTGGAAATGATGGCTGCTATCAGACTCATTTGCAGTTGTTATTCACTGTGTTTGTAAGGATGCTCATACAATCTGAAACCTTGCATTTAAAAATATTTTGATATTTTGTATTTCTTCATAATTGGTCTCCTTTACAATTTTACACATTTTATTTTATGCATTTAAAACATTACCCTGAGGAGGGATCCATGGACTCATCAGATTGCCAAAGGGGCCTATGGCGTGATCACTACTGAATCCCTGCTAAAAGGGAAAGGCTGGCAGTCTAGTCACCCTCCAGGGTGAGGGGGGAAGTCTCTCAACTGCCCCATGTCATAAGACAATTGCTGTCCAAAGTCTGCAATTTTAGAGGCCAGATGTGTAGCCGAAGGGGGGAAATTCTATCTCTGAAACCAGGATATGACAATTTAAAAGGAGCAAGCTTTTGCAGATAACTGGGAAAAACATTCACAAAATTTACAAGTATATTTTGTAAAAAAATCTGAGTAAAAAAAAAAGAAACAAATTCCACAATAAAATGAAACAAGAATTTTAAACAAGTTCTTGTTCTATACAAATATGGAAGAAAAACATCTAGAATTACAAATGACTTGTTCTTTTAAATAGCTTATAGTTTAAATTTTGGGTAATTGTATTTATTTTCATTATATTGATAGACATATTTCAATGCATTGTCTTCGATTAACCATATAATATTTTACAATGCACAGTACATGCCTTCTCCCATTTAGCAAGTAGTCATTGAGTTCCTCCATGAGCCAGGCACTGTTGACTTGCGGTTTTGAGGGTATTTCATGGTCCTGTGGTGTGCGTGACATCACGTCATCACACTCCATGTTCTGGCTCACTTCTTTCACCTACTTTTACTATGTTCTCTCTGTCTCCTTGTGTAATAAAGAAGAAAAGACAAAGTTGCCAAAGAATAAGAGAAAGTTCCAGATATTGTTCAAATGAAAACCCTTTGTGCAGAGAAATAAACTACAGACAGTGAGATTAAAAGCTTTAAAACCCATACCAAAACTTTACATTTAGAGAAGCCAAACAGAAGCCAAACACTAAAATCCTTGAAGCATGCTCCAGGGCTTTGATGGGAAAGAAAAACAGTATTTTGATAGCCCTGACGCACTTGGGCTCACCCCAAACACTAAAGGAGCTCATGGGGAGGTGCCTCCATTCAGCCTCAGGGGACTAAGGAGCTTCGGGGGCCAAACTCTCTCACTCTCTCTCTCTCTCTCACACACACACACACACACACACACACACACACCAGGGAGAAAGACTTTTCCACAGTAAATATAGCATAAAAACTATTCTCAAAAAACAACAAACAAAAAATGCTTTGTTTTGTCAAGACAGCGCTGGGCAAATCCAGTGGTTACTTAGGCACTTTCCCAGGGGCACTGTCTGCCCACAAAAATAAAAGCAGGTGGCAGAGAGAGTACAGAAGCCACTGTGGGTCTAGATTTTTTTGCTTTGCTTTAGTTCAGAATACACTGCAGTCAAAATCACATTCACTTAATCACTAACTGGAGACGCATTAAAGACTCTTCCACTGCTCACATGCTCAATTTAGTCTAAATAGCTAGTCAGTCAATAAGTCAAATCAAATGGTCCTCCTGCCTATTTAGTGCAGACCATGGGCTTCTCTTGACTGCCCCAGCCTCTCTCAGTCCATGAGAGACAGGGAACTTCCAATGCCCTGGCCCACATGATCAACTCTCCAATCTCATCACCCAGTGACCCTCATGGCAGCAAGGACTGCCTCACTTCCTCGTGATGGATCATCCAATCAGTCCTCATTTATTTACTTTATAAACCAAAGAAGCCATTCAGTAATTTATTTCTTATGAATTCCAGTTAGCTGCCATGAGTGTTTGAAAATGAAAGGTCTTATGAATAATAAATATATTGCATTTTATTTGAATACCACCCAAGTTTAAAAAAAATTTATATCCTGCCCTGGCTGGTGTAGCTCAGTGGATTGAGCACAGGCTGTGATCCACAGGGTCGCCAGCTCAGTTCCCAGTCCGGGCACATGCCTAGGCTGCAGGCCAGGTCCCCAGTGGAGGCCATATGAGAGGCAATCACACATTGATGTTTCTCTCTTTCTTTCTCCCTCCCTTCCCCTCTCTCTAAAAATAAATAAATAAAATCTTTAAAAAATGTATATCCTTAACAATGTCCCCAAAGTTCCTGGCTCAATCAAGACAATGATTAGGCATATCACTTATTACCAAAAGCAGCGAGGCATGTATGTTCCTATGGCCTCTATCTAGACCATCCTTCTACTAGATGAAAAGTAACACAAGCAGCAACACACAGGCTTGGCCCACTGGGGAGCTTGTTTGGAGACACAATCAAGTCTGTAGTCTAGACGTGCCCTTATTGTACTATTCCTGGGTTTCAGGTATCATACACACACACAGACACACACACACATACACACACACTAGTTGGGCTATCCTATCTTTTGGAGAATAAAAACTGTGACCTATCTCTAACTTGCCTTTTAACTGAGATTGAGATATTTCAATTTAAGCAACATCTACTGAGATTCTCTAAAGTGCCAGGTATTTCATTAAATCCTAGAGAAACAAAGATCAAATTCTTTCTGCTACTGGCAGCTCCTCAAAGTAAAATCCTCACTCAGTAAACATTTATTTTTACACTGTCCCTTTTAATTGAAAGATTCCATAAAAAAACCCATAAAGATTGTTTCTGTCCCTTAAATATATATATATATATATATATATATATATATATATATATATAATTAATTATATTCTAGCTTTATGCATTTTTAAATTCAGAACCCGGTAAATTTCTCATCACAGGTACTCCTTCTATTGGATAATCAGAAGAAAACCAAAGCATTGCTTTTTTTTGGCTGAAATTACCAGAAACCGCCGAGTTAAGAAAGAGACACATATCTATGATCTCACTTACATGTGGAATCTGAAAACAAACAAACAAAAAAATGCTCAACTTTATAGACACAGAGAATACCATATTTTGCTATGTATAATGTGCACTTTTTGCCCAAATTTTTGAAGGAAAAATAAGGGTGAGCATTATACATGGATAGTACTAATTCTGTATCTGTGTATAAATGTTTGTAATTCTTTTACTTATGCCTATTAAAAGTGTAACTCTAGAAAGCAATAAATATATCCATATGCAAAATAATACCCTGGAATATAATAATCTGTTTTGTTTCCAAATGTAAATAAATAAATAATTGAATTTAAAAATTAAAAAGAAAGGTTTTTTTCCTGAAAGTTTGGTCTAAAATCATGGGTGCACAGTATATAAGGGAGCACATTATATGTGGCAAAAAAACAGTGGCTGTACTGGTGGGTGCCAGAGATGGGAAGGCGAGGTGGGGCCAATGGTGTAAAGAAGGTACAAAGTTCTAGTTAACTGTACATTGGACTTGTAATATACAACAATGTCAAACATAATGCTATTCACTTGAAACTAATATACCTTAAGAAATATAAACTTATAAAATGTCAACTGTACCTCAGTAGAAAATGTAAACTTAAAAAAAAAGAAAACTTTGGGCTAAATTAGCACTAAATTTTATTGCAAACCAGCTTCCAGGTTTCATTTGTTTTTCTAGTTGTTTTTTTTTTTAAATTTCCCAAGTTGCCTCAAACTAAGCATTCATTCCTTCAACAAATAAGCCCTACCTAGGTGAGATGTACTTTATGAAGATTTTGTGAAGATGTGTTTCCTATTTTCATGGAATTCATAGTTTTTTGTTTTGAAATCAGGAGCAGATATGCATGTGTAAATTTATTTAAAAGCTTGGGTTTTAAAGAAGATAAAAGCAATGGGAAATATAATTATGCAACTTAATAACAGATCTGAAGAGGCACATGGTAATGTGTATTAATTACTAAAATTATTTGATACAAAAGCAAGGATCTGTACTAAAACCTAGGACAACTTGCTCTAAACCTACTTTCTGGTGACCTCCATGCTTCACACCCTGAAATGCACTCTTACTGGTCAGCGCTTCCTCTCTCCCAGCCTCTGGATCTATTGCTGAATATCACAGTTAGCAGTGAAGTCAGCCATGTCTAGACAAAAAGACTTTTTTTCAAATGTGTGCTCTATCTGAATCAGATGCCTCTGCCTGCTGGAATTCTTGACACAGACTAAAATTGTAATTTGTCCTCTTTCAAGCATCTGATGCAAAGAGCAACAAAAATACCAAAAAGAGACAATGAATTAGAGCCTCTTTTGCATATATTAATCTGTTTAGTTCCCGAGAGTCCATTAAAAAATGGGAAAGGGGAGTAGAAGTGGAAAAATGCTGTTTTGTGTCAATTTGAAGGCTTCTCTTCCCACACCCAGAGCCTGTTTCCAGTGAGGTCAGGTGAGGCTACAGACCACCAGCAAAGGTGGCTTCCTTCGAGACATATTTTAATCCATTTTCAATTTTAAAAATAAAAAGAGTGTCCTCTTAAGTGTAGATTCTAGGAATGGATTTAAAAGCAGCTTTCATTTTTTAAACAGCTCTTACATATTTTTCTAATTAAAATTGTGACGTAAGGATCTTGTGTTTCGAGGATTCTAGCATCTCAGTTCTCTTTTCCCTAAAGAGCCATCTCTTCCAATATCAATGTCAATGTTATCAATCTTCTTTCCTATCATTCTTTTGAAGAATAAATAATGTCTAATAATCACATTTAGGATTACCCTTCCAAGATATTTCAAAATATCAAAACATCATGTTTAAAAATCAGGGTAAATTCTCTGGAGTCGAACTACTTAAATTTAAACCCCATGCTTCCACTTCCCTGTTGGGTTCCCTTGATCAAGCTTCTTCCTCCTTTTGTGCCTCTGATTTTTACCTGTAATCTTGCCAATATAACAGGATGTCCCTTGTACAGATGTACTCAAGAATAAATGATTTAGTATATGTAAAGCACTTTGGTTTCTGGCACATACCGTAGTATACCCAATAATTGTTGGCTAGTATGTTGTAGCACAAGAACTAGGCAGTCATTTAGATTAAAGCTATTTGGAGGTTAGGAAGTGACATTCCTAAAGATACTGAAACAATAGTATGTATGTGATCATATAACTACCTTGCTCTTAAGACGTTAGGAGATTAAAGGTGTAATGGTGAATTCAAAATTGAGGAAATAAAGAATTAATGCAACCAAGGCTATGTTTACTTCATACTAAGTCTCTAAAATAAAGCTAAAGATGCCAACATGGAGTAGCAGTTACTTTGGACAAGTATTATGTTAAACTCAAAATCTTACACTGGAGTTAGTACCAGCTAATTATACCATTAAACTGACATCCAATCAGAAAGAATGTAAACAAACTTTCACTAGGAAATATCATCTACATAAACTTTCTGTTATACTTTCAGTAGAAGCTGATGGAAATGTATCACATAACCAGTGAAAGCCATGTGATTTTCTCACCAAAAGGTAGTTCAGATTCTCTTGCTCTATTTTTTTTTCCATCTTCCTCCTCCACAACCTACCTTTCCAGAGTTCTTCTACAATAACCCCTTCTTACCAGTAGAACTGTTTACTTTAACAGCTTCTTTACAGGTTAAAGAGGTGTATGAGGTCCATCCAGAAAAAGTCCAGCCATTGAGAATGGTTTGTGCAATACCAATGTAACCCGGAGGCCAAAAAGAGTAGACTGGAATGTGCATCTGTGGACAGTGACAACTTCACTGTACTAGTCAGTGGGGGCGGTAGACACCATTGACTGAGCATGTGTACTGTGTGGCCATAGCATTCAAAATGACTGAGTGAATAGATCAACAAATCTGCACCAAATTTTGCATTAAGTTGGAACACTCCTCTGCAGAAACTACTGGGATGATTCAGAAGGATGCAGCAATGGGACAACTGGTGACTGGAAGCTTCAGCACAGCAAAGCTCCTGCTCTTGCATCAGGTCTCATGCAGAATTTTTTGGCAAAACATCAAATCACGTAGGTGACCCAGCCCTGCTACAGCCCAGATCTGGTACCCTGCAACTTCTTTCTGGCTTTTCCCCAAACTAAAATCACCTTTGAAAGGGAAGAAATTCCAGACTTTTGATGAGGTTCCAAAAAATACAATGAGGCAGCTGATGGCAACTGGGAGAACTGTGCGAGGTCTCAAGGTACCTACTTTGAAGGGGATGAGGCATCGTTGTCCTATGTACAATGTTTCTTGTATCTTCTTCAATAAATGTCTATTTTTCATAGTACATGGCTGGATACATTCTGGACAGACCTTGTATGTGCCAGTGTTAAGACCATGGAGGTAATTGTAAGACCATTCAAATTTTTCATAGCATGGCTGTAAAATTAATGGCAAAATAACTATATATTTAAGGTAAACAGACAAAACATGAATGTTTTGGGGAAGACAAATGTGCAAATATTAGTCAGTAAAAGTAAAATATTTCCCTTATTATTTTCAAGATGCCAAGTAGTTTAAAAATTCCAAAGTTAAATGATTCCTAGTATGATTTTCCTTTATGTACTGTTTTGGTAAAATTGCCTTATGATAAATATTTTGCTTAAGGGAAAGAAATTTGTTATTTATGATGTAAATAGATTAAAGACAAAGGAAGATTGCATTATAATTAAAAATGCGACAGTAAATGATAGTCTACTAAGCAAATTGTCAATATGTATATCCAATAGCTGTCACATCCATAAACTAGGACAAGCTTGTGTTACTTCTATCTCATTTTTACAATGGAGACAAAAGGTTATTCTTCCTATCATATGCTTGCTAAACCAAGAAGTATAATATGATATTTCATAAACACTAGGCTAAATTCTTGCATTTAAACAAGACATTCAACAGCACATAACTGGACCAACAACTTTATTTATACCAAAACAAAGTGGTTGCATCTTTCCTTTCTGATTACAGTTTTTTTCCCTTTGAGACAGATCATTACTCTTCTCATTTTCTTCTCACCTCTATCATCCAAATATCAGAAGCCACGGTGTCAGGTTGTGCTTTGGATTTGAGGGGAGAATTAACTCTGTTGCAGTAGACTGATCACTTTCCCTTCATTAAAATAAAATAAATGCTCAGTGACAGCTGGCCAAGTTCTCTTCTGCCTGAAGACTTCCAGACCTCATCTTCTAGGTTTCTGCATTAAGGTCACCATCCTTTTGTGGGTGCCGATTCTGCCAGTGACACAACTGATTTATGTGAAGCCAAGACAGAGCAGGGAAATACCTCCAGGAACTTGAATTTTACTTTTGTTTTCAGCTTTAGTCCAAACCCTAAAGGGAAATGGAAACTCATTGGAAGTCACAACCATCAAATTAGCCATGTGCATAATATCCTTCCCCTTCCTCACTTTGGACATGACTGAAGCTTATTGTCTATTAAAGATATTCAGGGCCCTGGCTGGCGTAGCTCAGTGGATTGAGCACAGGCTGGGAACCAAAGTGTTCCAGGTTCGATTCCCAGCCAGGGTACATGCCTGCGTTGCAGGCCATAACCCCCAGCAACCGCACAGTGATGTTTCTCTCTCTCTCTCTCTCTCTCTCTCTATCTCCCTCCCTTCCCTCTCTAAAAATAAATAAATAAATAAAAAGATATTCAGAATTACTTCATTGGCATGAGTTCTAGCACATTCACAATGAAATTAATTGAGGAAGTAAATGCCATTAAACATTTTGTACTAGACCTAATTTTATTCTAGATAGGACTTACAAAAAAGGGAGCACTCTGCTTAAGAGAATTCTAATGTGTAAAAGTAAGCAAAAGTTTCTGCTGCCGGTTTGCAGATACAAAGGATACTAATGAAACTTCAGGAAATACATTACCCATTTTGAGGAAATCTAGATTAAATAGAAACCACAAAAATAAAAGGAAAGTGTATGCAACTGAAAAAACATAAAGTCACAAATGAAAATATGCTGTCTTTAATCTTTAACCATAATAATCTGAACTTTTTCAATAAGTATTATTATTTAATAATGGATGTGTATACAAATAGATAATTTAAAATATAAAGATAGCAAAATAACAGAAAAAAAATAGTTTCCCATAGGCTACCACTCACATTACTATCTAAGTAACTTTTAATTTTAGTTACCAAAAGGTGTTTTTTCTTACTGGTTTACATAGATTATTATATAAAACAAGTGATTTCATTTAATGTGTACCCACTGTATGTCACATATCATATTAAACACTCTGCTTACATTTAGTGATTCATTCCTGAAATATTTGAAGATCTGGGGATCAACCTGGACTGGCCGCCAGGACTGCAGGTGCAGGCGAGGCACAGAGGATTCCTGTACCCAGAGCTGAAAACTTGAACATTGGAAGCTCAGAGTAAATTAGGTTAAGTTATGTATCTTGACAATTAAGTTATTAGGAATTTAATATTTTTCTATTAAAATGTGTAATCAATACACTGTACAGGTGAAAAATTTATATAAACAATAAAATAAAATACAAAATAAAACACTACCCAAATAAGTAGTCACTGTTATTAGTTTGGGGTGTTTCTGGATATTTTCCATGCACTTATTAATACATACATATATCCAACTTTACCATTTTAAAATAGAATATATAGTAAAACATGTAATTATATGTATTATGTTTTTATTTTCTTATTCATATGAAAAATTTGATTCCATATAATTATATACAGATGTGGCTAATTATTTATCTGAACAGGATTTCTTTACCCAAATATAGGATATTAAAGTAATTATAAATTCATGTACATGATTAATTTTTTAACCATATAGAGGAGTATAAAATTAAAAGTTTAAGCCCTGGCTGGCATAGCTCAGTGGATTGAGCGCGGGCTGCGAACCAAAGTGTCGCAGGTTCGATTCCAGTCAGGGTACATGCCTGGGTTGCAGGCCACAGCTCTCTCTCCCTATCTCCTTCCCTTCCTTCTCTAAAAATAAATAAAATATATTTAAAAAAAAATAAAAAAATAAAAAAAAAAAATAAAAGTTTAGAAACACACACACATATATACCACAGTCCCTCATCTGAACTATTCAAGAGTTTTTATTTGTAATTGTTCTGTTGGCAATCTTTTAAATTTGTATTTCTAATTGCTAAATATTATTATTAAAGTTGTGCAGTTAAACTATTATACTTGTATATGTACATCTATATATACATATACATGCCAATTACTGAAATTACCAGTCGTACCAATATTTGAATACTGAATAATACAGCATGACTTTCTGCATGTGAACCCACTCAAAGCTATGGGAACTCTTTATCAGACCCAGTCTCAAGGCTATGGGAACACTGCTTATCTTAGTTCCACAGACATCTGGGTGAGGGAGCCAGACTGACTCTGTTTACCCTATACTTTCATTATTTTGCTTTATTATTTTGAGATTGTATTTATTTTTTTTGGTTTTCTAAGTATATTTTATTGATTATGCTATTAGAGTTGCCCTATTATTTTCTCCCCCTATTCCTCTCCACCCAGTAACCCCATTCTCTCCAGTATCCCCCCTCCTTAGTTCATGTCCATGGGCATACATATAAGTTCTTTGGCTTCTCCATTTCATGTACTATTCTTAACCTCCCCCTATCTGTTTTGTACCTACCAATTACGCTTTTTATTCCCTGCACCTTTTCCCACTTACTCTCCCTTTCCCCTTCCCACTGATATGATCGCCATTCCATGTGATCCCCCTCCATGTGATCTCCATTTCTGTGATTCTGTTCCTGTTCTAGTTGTTTGCTTATTTTGTTTTTGTTTTTATTTTTTTTTTAGGTTCAGTTGTTGATCGTTATGAGTTTATTCTCATTTTACTGTCCATAGTTTTGATCTTCTTCTTTCTCTTAGATAAGTCCTTTTAACATTTCATATAATAAGGGCTTGGTGATGATGAACTCCTTTAGCTTTACCTTATCTGGGAAGCACTTTATATGTCCTTCCATTCTAAATGAAAGCTTTGCTGGATAAAGTAATCTTGGATGTAGGTCTTTGTCTTTCATGACTTGGAATACTTCTTTCCAGGGTCTTCTAGCCTGTAAGTTTTCTTTTGAGAAATTGGCTGATAGTCTTATGTGAATTCCTTTGTAGGTAACTGTCTCCTTTTCTCTTGCTGTTTTTAAGATGGTCTCTTTATCTTTAATCTCTGGCAACTTAATTATGATGTGCTGGGTATATCCCTTTTTGGTCCAACTTCTTTGGGACTCTCTGAGCTTCCTGGACTTGTATGTCTATTTCCTTCACCAGGTTAGGGAACTTTTCTGTCAATATTTTTTCAAGTAAGTTGTCAGTTTCTTGCTCTTCCTCTTCTCTTCTGGCTCTCCTATGATTTTGGATGTTGGAAAATTTAAAGTTGTCTCCTCAAGAGAAACTCTATAGAAATTTGTTCTAAAACCTCTCTTCATTTTTGGAATTCTTGTTTCTTCATTCTGTTCTGGTCGAATGTTTATTTCTTCCTTCTGTTTCAAATTATTGATTTCAGTCCCAGTTTCCTACCCTTCACTATTGGTTCCCTGTATATTTTTCTTTATTTCACTTTGTATAGCTCTCATATCTTCCTTTATTTTGCAGCTGTACTCAATCATTTCTGTGAGCAACCTGACCACCAGTGCATGAACTCTGCAGCTGATAGGTTGGCTATCTCCTTGTTGCTTAGTTCTTTTTCTGAAGTTTTGTTCTGTTCTTTCATTTGAGCCATATTTCTTTTTCTTGGCATACCTATTATATTGTAAGAGGCAGAGCCTTATGTATTTGCCAGGGCGGGGCAACACACTTTGCTGCTTTGTGGTGCTGTATGTGGGGAAGGATTCGGAGGGGGAACAATGCTGCTTGCACAGCTCTAGCTCCACTTTCAGTCACTACCTGCTGCTTCTTGCAAGCAGACTGTGTCCTTTGAACTGCTGCCTGATGTTGATTTCTGGGTGGGTGGGCTTGTAAAAATTCTAGAACCCTGTGGGCCTCTCCAAAGGACTGTCCTGATAGACTGGGAGTTTCTTCCACTGCAGCAACCCCTATAGGTTTAATAGCCAGAGGTTCTGAGGCTTTATCTGCCTGGCACTGGAACCCTGGGTTGCACGGTCTGTCTCACTCTGCAGTTGTTCCACCTGGTTTATTTGCACACAAATGTGGGGCTACCTAGTCAGCCAGCTGCCCCTTTGCTGTGTGTGTGTTCTTTCCTATCATCCGAGGTAAATGTTTCTTCTTTAACTCCATGGTTGTCAGACTTCCATACAGTTTGATTTTCTGGCAGTTCTTGTTGTTTTTTGTTTGTTTGTTTGTTTGTTTTTAAACTGGTTGTCATCCTTCTTTTGGTTGTGCAAGGACGCAAAGAGTATATACCTACCTTCATCTTGACCAGAAAGCCCCACCTTTTTAATGTACTTTAACTAATCTAATGATGACATAAATTTTCCCTCTTGCTCTAACTTTTATATCTGTATAATAATTGATCAATTCTAAAAGTATTCTTTGCGCTCTAGAATGAAATAGATGATCTTTATATAATTACAATGGCCTTAAAATTGAACAAATACAAATAATTGGTAGCCTATGAACTGCTACGACAAAAATAAATATTATTAGAAATTTAAAAAGAGCTAAAAATTCACAGAAATTCAGAAACTCAAAGAATACACTTCTAAATAATGCATTGATAAGAGAAGATACTCTAATAGAGGTTTCTAAATATTTAGAAGTGATCAAAAATAAATATTACCTATAAAACATTTTCAATATAGTTAAATGTTAATGTTTAATAATAAAATAGTTACCAACATTAAATAATAAAAAGGAAAACTAAAATTAATGAATTAAATGTTCTAGTAAAAATTACAAAATATAACCAAGTAAACCTCAAACAACAAAAAAGAATAAAATATGACTATAAAATATAACTAGTGATAATATATATAATCCAATCTTTGGATTAATAATACCAAATATTGAATATATGAAAAATACATAAAATAAACACACCTCTTGTAGGGTTAAGAAAATAAGAAATGTTCACAATTTTAAAAAAAATTAGGAATAACAAGGTGTAGCAGTGATACAACTACCAATGCAATTGAAATGTAGAAATATCAGGAGAATACAGTGAACAACTTAATGTTAAAATTTTTTACATTCGGATAAGCAAACAGTGTTTTGTGTATGTGCTCTATATAATATCTTGAACAAGATTTTCCAGTATCTAAAATAAGACACCATATCTATAAATTATTTGCTTCAAGGCCTTAAGTGTATAGTTGAGGAAACTGAAGCTGAGGAATAAACTTCAACTTTTCAATGCTGGGGGCAAAAGCTGCTTTAATTAACTGATTTTTTATTTATTTTATCAATGCACTTGAAAAACATTATCAAATGCCTGTTTTACCGTTATCTCCCTCCTTCACATCACAGGACTGTATAGCATTCTAAAGAATGAAACAAGCCCTGGCTGGCGTAACTCAGTGGATTGAGCACAGGCTGGGAACCAAAGTGTCCCAGGTTCGATTCCCAGCAAGGGTACATTTCTGGGTTGCAGGCCATAACCCCCAGCAACCGCACATTGATGTTTCTCTCTCTTTCTCTATTTCTTTCTCTCTCTTTCTCTTTCTCTCCCTCTCCCTCTCTCTCTCTCTCTCTCTCTCTCTCTCTCTCTCTCCCCCCCTTCCCTCCCTAAAAATAAATAAATAAAATCTTTAAAAAAAAAAAAGAGTGAAACAAAGACCCTTTCCAAGACTCCTGCATGGGGGCTCTCTGAATTCACTGGGTGTGGCTTGCTTTTGCAACAAAGAAATAGACTAGTAAACTTTGCGGCATCACAGTTACAGAGAGGCAGAAAAAAAAGGAGAACCGAAGGCAAGATTTTATAATACAAACAGTAATTTTCAAAATATAACTATATTGTAAGCTCTTGGAGAACATGATATAGTTTTCATACTGTTGTTTATTAGGAAGATGTTCAAAATACTTCATTATTTTACTGTCAAACTAGATAAAATATCAAACCCCTTGAATCAGAAAAAATTCCTTTCTTTCTTTCTTTTTGCAAGATTCATTTCTATGCAAAACAAACCAACAACAACAAAAACAAAGTGAAGTAAAACCAAAGTAAAACCAATACTGAAAGAGAATATTAAATATACATCTTTTTAATAAACAGAGAAATGCCTTTAATTTATATTTTGATTTTCTCCAATTAAAAAGCTTAGGAGGTTTTAAAGTAGACAAAAGACATTTTCAAACTAAGACATGATCCATGGTTTCAATTAACCACTGATATTACTAGCTGGTTTCTATGGTTGTGAATATATGAGTAAATGATGTGAAGATCATTTTCAGACCATCCCAGTGATTTTTGCAGGGATGTAGTAATGAGAAATCTAGTACTACTTGTATGAACTATACATGCAATTTAGTCCTAATGATGAATAAGAAACCTCATATAAAAATTTCACTTGGGCTCAATACTTACCAGTTTAAAACTGACATTCCAAATGAAATTAAATAATGTGTATTGGGAATTGTTGTGGAAACCATCCACACCGAATCCTTCTGCTATTAATGTGTTTACAATGGAATAACCAATGGTAAAAATCATGACCCATTGTAATCAACAACTGTGATGAATAAGAGACTTCATAAATCAAAAACCTTATAAAATGGCAAAGCTCCTTGAAATAAATCAAATCTTAGAATTTTACCCAAGCTCTCCATAGGTTTGATTACTAGATTATAATTTTACAACAAAGGGTAATTATTTTTTCCGGACCTTATAAAAGTGTCTGAAATTATACATACCGGAACAGGAAATGACAAATCGTCGTATCCTTCTATTTTGTCTGGTGTGTGAATATAGAGAAAATATATGACTCGGTCCAAAGCAGAGAAATCTGACAGAGCTCATTTTTCTTCACTCATGCATTTTTAAAAAATCCAGCACAGCATTGTCCTCTGAGAATTCAAAATGGAAGAGAGGAGGCTGGAAATCTCTTTCCAGGCTCACTGAGCATGTGAAGATGATAATAAAGAGGTAATTGTAAAATGAGGTCACTGATACAGCAAAGGAAAAAAGTTACAATAAAAATGTTTTTACACCTAGGGCAATACTAAGATTTAACCTTTTATAAAAAAATACAATATTCTTTCTATTATTATCTCTTGGTAATTTTGAATTTAAAATTTGCTAATGTTTTTCATATAGGGAATACAGGGATCCTGGGGGCTTTGGATAGAAAAATAAGAAAATGGGAATATTTCGATGATGCCCAATATAGTCCAACAGATGGAAGCAGTGCTCTTGAAGTGTTTTACCCCTTTTCTCCTTCCAAAGTGGCAACATGATTTTTTTGTACTTGTGGATGGATTTTCAAAGCTAGTTCAACATTATCATTGCCAATTTCAAAAGCATTATTTTGTGTCACCTTGTAGGATGGGGAAGTGGGAGGCAGAAAATCAGCCAGGTCAGTCAGGTTTAAAATTGCAAGTTGACTTGGGTTTTGAACAAATATATCCTAAAATCTCCAAGACTGATATGAGAGGGAGTTTCAGGTGGAGAAGACGATGCACAAATCATAAAACTGCACATGTTTAGGGCACACGGGAGACATCAAGTGGCCTCGTCTCTCAGGCTTTTGATCACAAAGAGGGTGGGAGTGCCATCACACCTGGCATCCTCAGTCGGTGGGTTACAATATGTGCCTAGGTTGCCATGGCTCTCAGCTTCCACCTTCTGGACTTATAGACTCCCCACCCAAGGCCCGCCCCCTTTCAGACTGTTGGCAGTTCTGACATGTTTCGAGAATATTTGCCAAAAGAGCCTTTCTAGGTTCCCAAGCCCAGGAGGCAGGACACTGTTGGGTTCTGTGTAGAAGAATGGTGACTCTACCCCTGCATGGATACTTCCTTGTGAATCTGGGCCCTAAAACTCATCCTGTCCTGAGTCTCACAAAGCCTATCATGAAATTTCATCTGTCAGCTTCTGGCTTTCAGGCCACATTTTGGACCTCATGCCTCTAATATTCCACTACTGCCTGGATGTCCGTGTACAAAACCACTCTTGATTTCTTCAGATTCCCCGTGAAACAGTTTATGTATATGAATTTATGCATATGAATTTATGCAAGTAGACTCCAGGAGGGATCACCAAACATTCAGTTTTTGCACAGCTGGTTTTGAATCTCAGCTTGGATCAAACTGTCATGCCTGGAGTATATAATATTGCTTTTGCTTCTTCCAGACAAGAGCTCCTGGCTAAGATGGAAGTTCTTACTGACAAACACAGTTACTAAATACAAAGCTTGTGATCTGTATGTAGTCAGGTCGTTTTTACCTGAGAGCAATCTGCCTTATATTCCTACTTGACTATATGATTTACAGAATGTTTTAAAACCTCTTTAAAGTTCAGTTATGCTCAGTTGCCAAATAGGACTAACCATCTATAGTACAGATTGTTTTAAGGATTAAATGAAATAGCCTCATAAAAGCAAAGCACAGCACAGCAGATAATGTGTAGTGAAAGACATGAAAAAATGCTACTAATTCCTTTTTAGTAATGTTACTGTTACTACTGCTTCAGCAAACCAAACATGTTGCAACAATACTACAGAGGTGAAGAAATCTCTGTGACATTCAGAAAGCAGCTTTATATTCTATGTAATGCTAAAACAAGAGATGTACACTTGACATAGTATCCCAACAGGAATGCCTCAAGATCCTGATACCAGATACAACTGAGGAAAAGAATGAATATAACATGTTTGCTTTTTGCTCTTGGTGGGGAAGTAAGACATGATGATGAACATTCAGGGAAAGATTCTAAAGGACAGAGTGGTTAACTAACATGCTCAAGGTCTCACAGGTAGTAATAGGAGAATCTATAATCTGAATCCAGGTAATAAGGCTGGAGGAATCATGCTCTGCCACTATGGAGATAGCTGGCATAGAACAAATCCTCAGTATGGGGAACAAAGGTACTGATTTATTATGAACTCCATTTATTAGACTGTGAGCTGCTTGTGAGCAGAAAACTTGTTTATCGAATGACTTCTATTCATTGCTTTGACATTCTATTCACCTAGCCTGTTTTAAATCCTCAATAAATGTTTGAATTATACAAGTAGGTGGCATTAACTTTAAATTTGTCTCCTATTGATTTACTGGTTGAGTGAAAATAACAATTATCCTTAAGGGGAGTAATTGATATGGTAAACTTTATTGTTATTTTTAAAAATGTGTCCATGTGGCCAAGGCTAGATTACAGAGAGATGCAGGTAGAAGAGGTGAAAGTAAAGGAATTTCATAATATAATTGAGTTTTATCTTTTCTCTACATCTTTATAATACAATTTTATAATAAATAAACTCTTTATGAATGCCTACAACAACACAATAGTATGACCTCTTTTTTAAAAAAAACTTCTCATTGGAACATACCACTCTCTTTAAAGCTAATGTTTCTGATATAACTAGAAGCAGTCATTGTGAAGAACACTTATTTGGAAAGTTGAGGACTTGATCAAAATACCTATTTTCTCTTTGTGTTTAATTTGCATTCAGTAAGTAACATAAAAACCCTGCCATCTTTAAGATGTAAGGAAATGCATTTAGAAATCTAATTAATGTATAAACAGTCTTTCTGCCCACCCCCAAGAAGAGCAAAACAAAGCTACTTACTGGTTGTCATCTCAGAATGCAATCCCAAGACATGTTTTAGCAACCTCTCATAGCATTATTTTTTAAGCAAGAACACATTTAACTGTGATTTTCAAGTTCATCAATTGAAACAGTTTTTCTTTAAACATTCCATCAGATAAAGAAAGACATGTAAGGTAGACACTTTTATATACTTTTTAAGACAAGTGCTTTGGACTATTATTAAGCGTAATGGGCAATTTAACATTTTATTTTCTGATGCACTCATGGAACAGTAAAAAAAGTAACTATGAAAGACTTTAAATTCTTTTAAACTATTGACACTTCATGGAGATATTTACTAGACTGTTTCCTTGAATCATTTAGACAGAAGGAAAATGTCTATTGTTCACATGACTATTAAAGGAAAAACTTCCATTTGATTTAGTAACTCATAGACAGCAGAGGATTACATCGACACACACTCAGTGATACTCACATGCAGAAGACTGCATGTCTGATTGGTGTAGGACTGTGAGCACACTTAATTCATTTTACCCTTGAGCAAATGATTGATCTTTGCATTGTCCATTTTCTCCTCAGTAAACTAAAATATCCTCTCGAGATGCTCTGTGGTTCAATTCTGGACATTTATTGCACACTGTGAAACCAGATTCCCCATCTCTCCCAGGTCAGAGTCCTGGGTGTAGCAATGAGAGAATTTCAAGACTTGAAATTGTGCTGAGATCTTAATGAGTTTCCTAGTCTTGGGTCCATCCTATCTTTCTTCCACCTGCCCTGGTCCCAGGCACTCCAGGTAATTTTCAGGTCTGTTATTAACTTCCATTCTAAATACTTGGGAATGTGCTCCCTCAGAGATGTCCCTGAAATTCCAGGACCAATGTACCTTACACAAAAGCACTGAACCTTGGGTGACCTGCTATCTGCTGAGAAAGCACCCTGTTGGCCAGAGAATCTAACAGGGTGGGGAGAGATTTTTCAGTTCAATGAAGCTTCAATTGGCAACAATGAATGGAGCTTTTAGTAAAGAACTTAGAATTTAGAAGCGATGGGTATTCTTTCATTCAGACTAAATTTTTTCAAAACCAGCTACTATGTTCTAAGAGTTGTGCTAGGGACACAAACAAGCAAAACATAGCCCCCAGAGAAAACTACTGTCCTGCAGGTGAGTGATAAATAGATGACTAAGGTGGATATAGGACCAGGCGTTGAGTACTATGGCATCAAGAAATTTTAATTAAAATTTAAAACATAAAACTTCTTGTTTTAAACTAAGAAATAAATATTAATAAAAATAGGAGAGTAAAGAAAACTGGATTCTAGTCCTATTTCTTCCTCTCAGTTTTTCCTAACCTCACCTTAATTTTTTACCTATAAGAAGGAGCTTGACTAGATCATTTCTACTTTGATAGTCTGTTTCCTACTATGTTATCTATTAACCATCTATCTATCATTCATCTGTTGTGAATAATACTGAATACTAAAAAAATTATTAAAGATGCATTCTAGTAATAGTGACTTCTCATTATAATATCAAGATATGCCAGGTATTTTGTTTTTGTTTTTGTTTAATAGAACATCATTGACCTAGATGTCTTACAGTAAAAAATAGAAGGAATTTGCCCTTAAGCCTCACAGCACACAGCCATCATATATTGAAGGTCAAATTAAACATACCTTATTATGTATTAATGCTGCAATAAAATTTCAGGGTTTGATCACTAAGACACAAGCTCATTTTACACAGTATGAGACAACTTCAAAGTATGCTTGTTTAAACATATATAGCCATGTAAGCCTGCTACTGTATTAGAATTTGTTGTACTAATATCAGCAGGAATGGTGGGAACATAGAACTAACAAAATGAAGATTGAGATACCATTTTACTGTGAAATGTAAAAAACTACTGTAAAACTCAGTAGTTTTTACAGTCACTGAAAAATGCATTTTCACATAATCCAAACCCTCCTCCCTAGAGATAGCATCTGAAATTCATGGTTTCACCAATGCAAAGAATTTCCACAGATTATAAGATAATATCTTTATTACTATGTCAGAATTTCCTCTGCATTATAACTGTGCATCATTTTAAACTACTAGACTGTGAACTCCTTGAACTTAGCAACTGTGTCTTTCTTTCTTTTTTTGGAAGGTGTGTCACCTATACTAGAGGCTCAATAAAATTTGTCAAGTGAATAAAAATATTGATGAGTAATCATGTAAAATAACTGTAGAATGATGCTTACTTTGTTAAATACAAAAGTCTATAAATGAATGAAAACCATCAGTATTCATTGTTCCTTCCTTCCAATACTTATAGCCTAAATCAAGAAATCTAAATACAAATGAAGTGTTTTTCAACCAAATTGTAAATTTTAATGACTCTGCTGTTAAGTTTTTTAGAAAAGTACTCTGCATCCAGGCCTCAGTTTCTCAGTCTCAGTGTTTCAGGAACTTGTTACATTAATTATGAATTTCCTTACCAAACTCTTATTCTTCACTATTTTGATTTTCATTTTAAAAATTTTCCTTAGAAGTACACAGAATCACCTCCTCCAAATATACCTATCCATATGCAAGCACAGCCACCTGCACATTCCACCAGTGTATAAAAACAAAATAGCACTGGCTGGCCTGCGAACCAGAGTTACTGGTTCAGTTCCCAGTCAGGGCACATGCCTGGGTTGTGGGCCAGGTCCCAGTAGGGACATGTGAGAAGCAACCACACATTGATGTTTCCCTCCCTCTCTCCCTTCCTTCCCTTTTTTGTAAAAATACATAAATAAATAAAATTGATTAAAAAAACAAAAATCAAGACAACACTTTTCCTCCACTGGTTTTTCCTCCTCTCCATTGTATTCCCCCTCTCTACCAAACTTCTTGATAGAGCAGGCAGCAGGCTGTGAGGGTGCCTTTCCCCCACTAAATGTAATGTTCCTTCATCACTTATTGTTTGAATTCAGGACTAATCATCCTGTTAAAACCATGTTCCCAAATGTCACCCATGACCTCTGAAGTCACCAGCATTTTTCTATTACCTCCTTGGAGGACTGAGCACTCCGTTTCATCATAGTTCACCCCTGGCTCTCCTTTCACTCCTCTTTCTTCTTACTTGTGCTGATCCATCTTCTACCCCTATAGGTTTTTCCAAAATTTCTTTTTCCAATACATTTTGTCTCCAAAATTTCTCTTCCAGCGATGTCATTTGTATACATGACTGCAGCTATGCTCTCTAAAGATATCATTCAAATGTACCTCTCCAACCAACGGTGTCCTCCTGAACTATAGACCAGCATTTGTTATTCCTCACTGGGCACGTTCACCTCACTATCTCATAAACGTAAATCAGTGAACCTGTAAAAGACCACTCATGTCTATCTTCCCTGAGCAACCTTCTCCCATCCCATATAGTTTGTGAGTGTCAAGACAGTCATTCCAATCTCATGCTAGAGTCAAAACTTTTCCAAAGTTGCCTTAATGGACAAATACATTCCCATTCAAGAGAGATGAGGGAAAAGTTATATCAGATGGTACATATTTGAGGAAAATGTATATACTAGCAATAATGATCAACTTAAATAAAATATTAACTAAAATATCACTACATACATTTTATGGAATACCATGCAATTATCCTATTTGATTGGTATTTAATTTGGAATACATAGATGAAGATATAAATATAGACATAAAGATAATAGGTAGAGCTTTCAAATACACCCAAAACTTGAGAAGTGACTTAATACTGTAAAAAAGTAGAGAATTATCATTATAAATCCAGTAGCTTCTATGCTTACAATGTAAAATCATCTTTTATGTTTATAGTTCTTTGCATTGGATAACCTCTAATGAAGTTGTACAGGTTAGTTGAAGTCAGGTTGTGCAAGTATTATAAACTGGATGGGGTATATCAAACACATAATTTCATCTTTGACTCCTACTTCCCTCCTCCATGCATGAGGCATCCTGAAATGGCTTGCACAAGCAAGAACAATCACCCTTTCTTTTTGTGCCCCCATTCTTAGTGCAACCCTCCCTCCTCTCTAGCTCCTTCCTCCTTCCTTCCTCTCTACGTTAGTAATGTGTTTCCTCTTTATAGCTTCTCACCAATATTTACCTATATTTTCTTAACCACAGTCCAGACATATTTTTTGTCTCAAAAACTGTCACTAGCCCTGGCTGGCATAGCTCAGTGGATGGACCGCGGGCTGTGAACCAAAGTGTTGCAGGTTCAATTCCCAGTCAGGGTACATGCCTGGGCTGCAGGCCATGACCCCCAGCAACCGCACATTGATGTTTCTCTCTCTCTCTCTTTCTCCCTCCCTTCCCTCTCTAAAAATAAATAAATAAAATCTTAAGAAAAAACTGTCACTAGATTTCTAATCTTAATTTGCCTGTCAAATTAAATATAAAATATACCCTAACCCAGGTTTTCATCTATAAAACAGTACAGTAGTTAGGCTGAAATCTCTGCCCCAAACTATCTCTGGGTTCAAATGTTCATTCCATTATTTATTAGCAGGGTGATATTTCAAGTTACTTATATTTTTCTGTGCCTCAGTTGCTTTTTCAATTAAGTGGGGGGAAAATAGTAGTGCTATTAGCTATAGCCGTAATAACACATTTCCTGATGTGATGCAGAGGTTTTAGCCAGCCCATCTGAATATTCTCCTCCCTGCTAATTTGGCAGTGATTTAAGCATTATCCACACAATCTTAAATATTTGTTAGGAGAGTGGATATCATGTTAAATGTTATTACCCCAATTTTTAAAATGTGCACACTACTTTTTAAAGCTCCTCAGAGAGTGTACAGGGTCTCATCATAGTAATGACCTGACCTAGCTCATCACTGGTGAAGCTCACACACATGGCAAGTTTACATACATGTAAACATTCTAAATTAACTTGAAACTAAAAAAAAGTAACAAAATGACAGATAGGACCACTATTGACTTACATGATTTAAGTTTAATAAATTAAGAATAAAATTATGAATATTTTTTCTATTCAGATTAACCAAAGGTGACATAAGTTACTGGCTTGTATTCTAATCAGGATTAAAAAAATAGCCATTCAATTCTAGTTAAAGAAAGAATACTGCAAGAGTTCTATTTTTCAATTCAAAATTTAGTTTAGTATAAAATTGAACTAAGAAAAAAATAGTTTGCTCAATAAAAGTAATTCATACAATGTAACATCTTGAACTGGATGAATGCATGCAGAAGAAAAAATACAGTCCAATAACAGTAGGACTTTTCATGTGAAGCATCAGTCAAAGTAGACTGCTTGCACATCATATTTTTATTCGCACACTCTCAGGATTCCAAACATAGAACCAATTTCACTCTTTGAGTATAGAATCTATTGCCTCAGCGATCATAAGTCCCAGTTTTTTCCCTCTCTCTAAGCAATTCAAAAGTTCTTGGAAATGTTCTGAAACTCTATCAACATCATTATCCACTTTTTCTCTTACAAGTTCCATAGAAAATCAGCAGTGAGCCATTCATTCATTCAACAAATATTTCTTGAAAGCCTCTTGTATGACAGGCAAGAATTTAGAGCTAGGAATCTAGCACTGAATTAGACAGACAAATTCCAGTTCTTATTAAATATTCATTGTAGTGGAATCAACTTTAAGGCTAGTGTTGGTAAAAGTTATTTATTGTACTAAACAAAGAACTTAAATGTACAAGGGCATACAACATTACTAAGCAAATTTTCACTTGATAAATGTGATAACCCAAATCAGTAAGTAAACAAATCCCTACATAAAGGCTAAAAGACTAAATGTTAATTTTAAAGATAAAATCATGAATCTGCCACTCATCAAACACAGTATGATAAATGCAAATTATCAAAAACATGATACATACATATATATAAACTATCTAAAATCTTTGGGGTTATACTTTTTTTTTTACAAGACTGTGCTTTTAGCCAAATCTGATATTAAAGCAGATAATTTTGTTTTTGTATGTTGATTATCAAAATACATCTTTCAACTTTTCCCAGTCAAAATACGAAACTGACCAGATGGTATGCAGTTTCACCTGCTCAGACTAAACAAAATGCTCAGGCTAACCAGTCTCTGTGTGAAGGAACAGGTCTTGACATGGGAATCACAAAATCTGGCTTTAGACTCAATTCTTCTATTGTTCCCTGTCAGTTATCTGAGTGCCACTGGTTCCCATTCTGTAAATGAAAGTCTGACTAGTTAATTTTTTCCATGTGTGTGTCATTTGTAAAATTTCAAAAATATGAGTTTTTGTTGAAGCACTATTCACAATAGCCAAGTTATGGAAACAACTTAAGTGTATATCAACAGACAAATGGATAAGGAAAATACAAATCATGGAATGCATATAATGAAATACATACAGTGAATATTAAGCCTTAAAAAAGAAGGAAACCCTACCATCTGTGACAACATGGTTGAACTTGGAGGACATTACGCTCAGTGAAATAAGCCAATCACAGAAAAACAAAAACAGGATGATTCCACTTCTTTACCTAAAATAATCAAATTCATAGAAGCAGAAAATGGAGTCATGGTTACCAGAGGTTAGTGGATGAAGGGAATGTGCAGTTTTCAACTGCAATAAAATTTCAGTTATGTAAGATGAATTACTTCTAGATATTTGTGGTACAACATAGTGCCTAATGTCAATGATGCTGTTATGCACGTAAACATTTGTTAAGAAGTTAGATTTCACATTAAATGTCCTTACCACAAACAAAACATAATGAACACAGCAACAATAGCAGCGAAGATATGTGAAAAAACTTTTGGCGCTCAGGAATATGTCCATTAAATTGATTGTGGTGACAGTTTCATGGTATAGACACATTTCCTAACTCACAAATTGTGTGAGTTAAATACATGTAGATTTTGGTATATCAATTATACCTCAATAAAGATGTTTAAAAAATACCAGTTGACTTAATAAAATTTTGTTTTCAGATCAGGAATACCTTCACATTGGCTAGAATTGCATACAGTCTTCGGCAACTTCCCACCACCCCCCTCTGCATGGAAACCATAGACACCGTTTGGGTTAGTTATTCTTTCATGTTTTTCTGACTTACCACAGTAAAAAAAAAAGTATACTAAAGTACCCTGAGTAAATGCTCTGCAGTAAAAAAAATTAATTAGCACTTTAACATATGAATGCAAATGTAGAACATCTTTTACAGTGAAATTTATATTTAAATGGTCAAGAAGTCACTGAGTTTCCATGTTGAGACTCAGAGTAACCTCAGGTAACAGCTTTTTCTTGTACTCAACAATCAGACGGCCTTGTAAAGAATAGAGGCTGGCCTATCTACTGTCCAGAATAAAGATTTTCCTTTATTCTATATTTTCTGTGGTGAGTATATTTAAGCATAAACACTTTAAATTAATAGTAATGTTACTCTAAGGTATATGCATCGTTTTACTTAATTTTATATGCATTTAGACCTTTGTCTTTCAAAAATAATGCAGCTTTAGTATGAACCAGCAAGGAAGTGAATTAAGAATGAAAATATAGTACTCTTAATTTTCTCTTTCTTATTTTTATGTATATTTTGGGAAAAAAATTCCTCAGTGATGATTTTAGATTTAGTCCACAATGAAAATACATGGAAATGATTCAAAAATTCCAAAGGAGATATTAACATATCTTATGTAAATATATTTTAGATGATTTTCATAATATACATGACAGTATTTTTTCAAAAATGAATATCATGTTACTCAGTAGATCAATATGGGGCCTTTAGATCAATTTAGCAAGTAATTATATATTCAGAATCCCTTTCCAGATGTGAGCATTATCGATTTGTTGACAGCTTAAAAAAAAAATCCAAATCAGAAATACCCATTTCAACTTAAAGTTATATGAAATGCTATACTGTTCTAACTTTTGGTGACACCAGAGGGATTATATCACACTGTCTGAATATAGAAAATTATAATACAGGGATAATGATGGGAATCTGAAAACTTTTATCACTCAGTAATCAAAGAGATGGAAGTTGAGTCTCAAAAGTCTAGGAAAATTTTCAGTACCATAATACCATAATTTTTCCAAGTTTACATCATTTTATTTTGGAGAATATATTGTGAGGGCTTTATCCATTTTTCTTTAAAATTAAATTTATAGAATTCTCTGATTTTTATGTAAAGTCTATAAATCAATAAACCATTATTATTGTTGTAATCGTTTGTATTATATTTTTACTACAAAACTAATAGTTGTAGAAATAATTGAAAGTGAAGTAGTAATGTGGTGTTAACCACAAAGAGTAATCAATTTCACTGTGTGAATAACACTTTAAAATGCCAATATACATCTTACTTATAATAATGTTATAAGACTCCTAAGTCATTATATAATTGTAATGGTTGAGACTTGATATATTAAGCATCATAAAGTACGGATTATATGCTGCAAATCATTGTAGTGTTCTCGGTATCTCCCATAGTTATAATGGCATGGATTTATGTTATAGATTTTTCTTAACTATTTTTGTTACATTGTATCTTGAGTGAGGAAATCTGGTAGCAAGTTCCAGACTCTGGCAAACAACAGCTACCAGTGGAGCCATCCTTGCTACATCCGTGAGTGTGACTCACACAGTGGAATTGATGCTTACCTGGCCAACTTTACAGAGATGTTGTGAAAATCAAATGAGACAAAAAACTATGAAAACAATTCATAAATGCCAAAGTGATATGCAAAGATAGTATAAGTGAGAGTGATTATATATAGATACATATAGTTTAGCAAGACGAGAGAAAGCATGATCTTTAAATTCATGCAGATCTGGGTCTGATTACCAGAACTGCCTCCAAATAACTGAACATACGTAAGTTACTTAACTTCTCTGATGCTCAGTTTTCTCATATGCAATTACATGGTGCAAGAATTAAATGAGATAATATATGTTAAGCTTGCAGCATAGTGTTGGGAAAGACAATGTTCCCTAAATGGCAATGGCTGTTGTTGTTGTTATTATTGTTACTATTATTATTGAATTCAAAAGTTTTAGACCACATGTAAATATGAAAATTAACTAAATAAGCTTTACTTGCATCAGTGGAAAACTACAGGTTCTCTATAGACTAACTCAACATTGTGGGATGTTTTCTTCTTTAAGTGATATTTAATAAAATTCCAATAAAAATATAATAAAACTTTATAACGAAGTAAGCTGATTAAAAAAATGCATGTGGAAAAAATAATACATGGAGAAAGTTGGTATTTTCCTAAAACTAAAGAGTAATAAGGGCAGAAACTAGCCATGCCCAACCACAAAATGTATAATAAAGCCATATTAAATAAGTTTGGTATGAGTATATGAATACATAAACATAATCTGAAAGACATAACAGAAAGTCCAGAATATGAATATGTATGTATGTAAGTATAATACAAATTTGGAATATGAAAATTAGCATTTTAAATTGGTGAATTTGTGTGAGTGTGTGTGTATGACATTGGGTCCATCATTTAAAGAAAACATGGTTGTAAGCATCTTGGGGGCAGAAAACATTATTCTGCCTACCACACTACCCTTTGTTCTTTGAAAACCAAATTTGAATGCCATAACCATGCTTTATAGGTATCTAAGCAAATTTGTAACAGAAGAAACTTTAATAACTTTGACCTTTAATGAAATACTGTGAAAAAGCAAGTACATGGATTCTCCTCTAAAGCTTCCAGAATACAACAGCATCTAACTGTTGATTTTTATCTGAGTGAAATGCACTTTGAACTTTTGCCTTCTAGAACTGTAAAATAATCAACTTATGCTGTCTGAAGACAGACAGAGAGAGAGAGAATATGTGACTGTGGGGGGAAAAGTCTGATCGCCATTTTCCACACACTAAAGCAAAATTTTTCCAACATACCAAAATAAATCCTAAAATAATTATGTTTAATTAAAAAAATCCATAAAAGTAGTGAGATTCTTAAAAAAATCTTAGACTGATTTGTAAAGATCACATAATCTTGGTTTATGAAGCAATACATAATACAATAAAGCCAAGAAGGAAAAACATATGTAAATTTGACTATGTAACTATATGTAAACTTGACTACATAAAAAATTTTATTGCCTTATATGAGATGTTAAAAATTATAAAGGTTATGAATCTAGGATAAAAGAAAACATTTTGCTTTCTCTTTTCTAATCTTTATTAATTTATTTACTTTTATCATGCACATGTATTACTTTTTCAATAAATAAGTTATAATACATTTTTTTGATAAAGCATTTATTAGACATCATTCTTTCTACCACTTTTACATGTAATGGTTGCCTCCTCCTTTTTTTTCACATTTTTTATTGTTGTTCAAGAACGGTTGTCTCCATTTCCCCACTACCACTCTCCCCACCCCAGCCATCCCCACTTCCCACCCTTGAACAGTGTTTTTTTAATGTGGGCTAGAAGTGAACTTGTCATACTTCCCTAAATTAACAAAATAACTCAAGAAAATATTAGATTTGATAACTAAAAGAGTCCTTTATATATTAATAATCTTTCTGCTCTTTGAAGGAAAGTATTTTATACATCCTTATTTTTAATGTTTATATACACTTTGATAGAAAACTCATAGACTGAATTTTGTAGGGGTAAAAATGCAAGTCATGGCATAACTAAAGAATATCACATGATAAAAAAATAATAACCCCATCATGTGGTACAACTTTGAGGAATAATGATTCTGTGAAATGTGAAAGAAACAAACTGAATAGGCAATGCAAGAAGAACTTTCCAATGTTAACAGAACATAATGTATGTGTTGGAAGAAATGTGAGAACTTTAACGATTCAGTCATCAGGAGAAATCACTTTCTTTTAAGAATAAAGAAAAAATAGACAAGTTGCATGAAAAATATTAATAGTTAATGATGGGTTGTCCATTTGGCATTTAAGTTAAATAAGAAAAATGGCAGTGAAAAAAGAACTCCAAAAGTTTCTGTCTAGATTATGTGTATGACTGATGAGTTAGAAGACATAATGTGTGGCTGTGGCACCCAGCAAGAGCTCTCCCATGAGTCATCAAGTTCTTGATCAAGGGTCCTCAATTAAAAGGTTGAACACATTTTCAGGAATATTTTTAACTGCTATAAAATGATAGTTACTATACTGACGAATATTTATAGTAATACATGCACTGATGATGAACTATCATTCATCATCAGTATTATATTTGTCTATGATGTAAATAATGTGTAATACTGGCTTACATTGTTTTGCATTTTCAAAAACTATATATTTTTTCAAAATTATAAAAGGCTGAACATTACAACAAAGATTTTAAAAAACTAGTATGTGTTCCATTTGTTACATGGGCTAAGTTTCTTCAATGTTTCCTAGCTATATGGTGTCATCATATTTAAAAATATGTTAAAGCAAACATGTGTTCTAAGTAGATAGATAATGACAATTTATTTTGTTAAGAAGGACATAGAAATAGGATTCACATTATAAAAACTATATATTTTCGAGAAGCTCATCTCATAAATAACTTACCTGGTGTGCATTGCAATTGATGCCGAGGCTTATCAGGCACTAACCTCTTGTTTATTACAGACCTATTTTGTCATTTTGATGGTATCGATTCAAGTGTAGCAATCTTCTTTCCTTTCTCTGCTTCACTAGCTACATGGCTTCCTTTGGCCAAAGCCATACTGAAACATACACTTGAATTTTGCACGTTAGGGCAGCCTGGGAGCTGAATGGAATCTTATTAACTGACCTATGAAATTAGAGACTTAGAAATCACAATGAGTGAGTACAAGTTGGGTTGTATACATAGATTACTGTTTTAAATATTTACCTCTTTAACATGACTATAAATCCCAGTAAACAATTTAAAAACATGGAAACATTGATAACTTGTATATTTTTTAGCATGTTATACAGGGATGGGCAAAAGTAGGTTTACAGTTGTGAGTAGGTGAAACACAGTTTATTCTTGCATTATTAATTATTATGTTATTTTTCATATGAACAACTCTAAATCCCACCCCTTTATGTTCCAACTCTAGCAATTCTATAATTTGCTAAAACTCATCTGGAAAATAGTATGTCTACTCAGTAGGGAGTAGACATCTTGGGATCCCATCTTGGGATCAATTAGCTGTTCACTGTAGATAAAGGTAAAACATCACAGATGACTTATAACCATTAGATGTATGAATATGCTCAAGACCAAGTATTGAAAAAGATGGGCAAAATGTTTACTGTTAGAATACAAGAGGGAGAAAGAAAAAATAGAAATCTGAATGAAAGGGATTTGAGAAAACAAGTCAAGTAAACCCTACCAATGAATGCAAACCCTGAAAGTCATGATTACTTAGATTATGAAAACCCAACAATTTCCAAAATTTTCTCTTGTAGCCCAGACTTACTCCCTGAACTCCAGACTTACATGTCTAATGACCAAGTAGAGACCTCCACTTCGATACCTAATAGGCATTCTGCACAATATGCCAAACTGAACAGTCTTGCTACCACAGAGTTGTTCCTCCTGTCCTCTTCAACTCTGTATATGGAAGCTCCTTCCTGAGGTGGCTAAGGACACACACCTTGGAACCATCCTTTATTCTTCTAATCTATCCCTCCAGTACTATCAGCTCAACCTTCAAAAATACAGAATCTAGCAACTTCTCACCACCTCTACACTTACCACCCTGGTCCATGCCGCCATTGTAACTTGCCTGGACTACTGCAGTTGCCTCCCACCTGTCTAACCTGCTTACATGTCTATTCCTCTCCATTCTATTCTCATCACAGATGTCAAAGGACAACAGTTAAAAAGTAATTCAGGCTGTAGCATCATTGTTCAAACCTGTTCAATGCCTTTCCACAGTACTCAGAAATGAGAGCCAATTTCCTTCCAATGGCAGCACCATTCCACTCTCCCATCCCACTCTCTAGGGTATGTCTGACTCATCACAGGCCAAGTTGCTGTTTCTTAAACACACTAATCCCCCTCACAGCTCAGTTCCTTTGCCTTTGCTTTTCCCTCTGTCTAGAACATCTTTCTCCCTGACGTCTATTGGTGTAGTTTCAATCAGGTCTTTATTCAAAGCCTTCTCTGGCCATCCTATCAAAATTAGCTACTTTTTCAAATGTAGGTAATCAATCTACCTTCTGTGATGATTTTTTTTCCTCAGTGTCTATTACCATTCAATGTACTCTGTATGTTACTTATCTTGTTTATTGTTTTTCTCTTCTCATTAGAATATGAGACAAAACTGGGATGAGGATTTTCATTTTTTGTTGGCTGCTGTGTCCACGGTATCTAGTGGACATATGTCCACTAATATGCTGTGAATATTAGTGAGATGAATGTTGAAGGAGTCTTACTACCTGGGAATCCCCTTCCTTGATCATGCAGAAAATGATCCTTCCATCCCCATTTCTGGGCATATACTCTTTGACTAGTTTTGTAAAGTTCATAAGCATTTAAAGGGCCTACAAAATTCTTTAACTTCTAAAAAAAATGACAGGATTCATACTACAAAAACAAAGAAATCTGCAAAGTTAAAATTAATAAATGTTTAAATGTGTTATATAACATTAATTCAAAAATTACATAATTATATAAGGCGGGATCCCCCAAATGGAATTTATTTACTTAAAAATTATTTATTTATTCCTACATATTTAAACTTCAAAGTACTTCAAAGTCACCTTCAAAGTACTCTCCATCTGAAGCAATACACCTACTGAGAGTTTTTTTTCCACTGCTCAAAACAGTTATTGAACTCATTGATTTTGATGCTTTTTAGTGCTTCTGCCATTTTTTGTTTCACTTCTTCCACATCAGCAAAAGGGAAAAACTTTTCCCTTTTAGGACTTTTTCCATCCATGGACACACAAAAAAAAGTTGCTGGGGAAAGGTCTGGTGAATAGGGAGGGTGGGGCACGGGGACCATGCCATTTTTGGCCAGAAACTGCCGAACACTCAGCATGGTGTGGGCAGGTGTGCTCGTAAATCACCCATCATGAAATCGGCAAATGTGATGAAAGTGTTTTTAAAAAACTTCACTCAAGCCAAAAGCAGCCTCTTACAGTAATGCCAGCTGGTACACTGATATGGATGGGTTCCTAGAACATACACCTAACAGGGGAAGCCTATACTACAATGGGCCCACCTTCCAGAAGATAATTCATATAATGAAATTTCAATCATAACAATGAAATAAATAATTTTAGCAAACTCAAGATTATGAAAATTATGAAAACATCTCTTATTATCTTTAGGCAAGGCAAATATTAATGAGGAGATTGGTACAATTGTGTTTGTTTATTTTTGTGGGGCTCTTACAAATAAGAAGGGGGTCTTTTAAGGTGCTATTCCTTTGTTATGCATATTTCCAAATTCTTGGCACAGTGAAATATTACTATACTCCCATTTTCAGCTCTAATAATAATGTGCAGCTTAATGTTCTCTACACGCGTTGACCCTCAGCTCCACTGTCCAAGCCAAATCACACTCATTCTTTAAAATGCAGCTCAGGTATCCTCTGTCCTGAGTTGTTTTCTCACTGACTCTCTGCCCTGTTGCAAGATAATGGAAACAAGTTGGTTCCTATAAACAGCATATGCTCATTTATGTTACTTCCCTAGGATTCTTACCTCAGCCTGCAGGCCCTACACACCCTGGATATTGCCTCCATTCCCAAATTCATCCCTAGTCACTCTCTTCTCATATATCATGCTCCTGTGTCACTAGTCTGCTTCTATAATGTAATTATAATTTAAGAAACTTGGTCCTTTCTGTTCTTTTCTCCCTAGGATGTTGCATCACCAAATCTTGGAATGGCTGGCTCCTTGTGCCTCAGCATGAATGGCCCAATCTCAGAGCAGTCTCTTCTGATCTCATAATCTCAATTAGCTGTTCTGCTTCATCTCTGAGCATCATAATGCTTTATTTTCTCCAAAGTACTTTTTGACTATGTAGTGTCATTTTGTTTTGATTTGTTTATTTCCTAGGTCCCTTTCCCTACCTCATCAATGATAGAATCACTGAATCAGAAAACTCAGTCCTGATCCCTGTTACAGGAGCTCACACTGAAGGGGTAACAAATAAATACTTGTTGAATAAATGAGGTATTTCCTATAGCAGTATAATTTATAAGTCTACATATCTTTTTTTTTCACAAATCAGTCAGTTTCTAGAAAGTAGAAAGACTATGTCTCACTTCTTTTTGTATCCCCAAAACTAGTCTAGGAGAAATTCCCCATTTTGTAATTGTTTTTCAAATGTATGAATCATCATTAACACCCTCACCGGAAGCCCTTAATTTCAAAATACTACAATTAGAAATTTCAAGAAAAAATATGTAGGAGGGAGCTCAGAATGAATGTTTGAGAGATCAAACACAGGAAGTTTGTGGTGTCTTAACACATCATAGTGGAAGTAGTAACGCTCATGACATTTCATCTGTTTCCCTATATTTACCAGCCCTCATGCAGTTCGGTGGAGCCATATCACTTTTCTGAACTGACACAGTGAAGAGGCTGTGTGCAATTCTGTGATCTTTCTATGCCTCAGGCATACTCACTTTAAATAACACTGTTACCATCAGAGCATTAGCTCAAATGCACTGTATTTTACTCTACCATAAAGCCTATTTAAAAACTACAATCTCAGTTTAGATTAGACGCTGTTAGCTATTAGACAGAATGTAGAGTAAAAGATTTCTAATCTTCCACCTGGGAAATCTCAAGCATTTTAGGATGTAAAATAAAAGCTCTAAATGAGGAGTATGATGATTTCAATTCCACCATTCCTTAGATCCAATTTTTTAGTTCTGCTTTTCATTAGTGGAAAAGAGCATATCAAACAACATGTAAATAAAGATCATGTTAGGTAGAGATAAACATCCAGCTAATTCGGCTGGGAAGTCCTGGAGCATTGGTGAGCAGGGTGCCAACAGCAATTATTTTTGACTAATAAAAGTACTTACATTTTAGAAAAAAAAACCAGAATAAAAAAGAAAACTTCAAGTAACAGAATACATTGTACTGATATTACCCACTACATATGGCAAGGATATAAAAACTACAATCAAGTTAAAACAGGAAAAAATGACATAATCTCATGTGTTTTTCCACACCATAAAACATGAGAAAAAATATTTTGAAAATTTCTCATTATCACCGTGGTATTAACAAATAAACAGTTACACTACAAATTTATTTTTTAAACAAATATCAACTACAATATAAACATTTTAAAACATCCCTTAAAAATGCTTTTGCTAAAAAGCTTTCTCAATCCCTGCTAGTAGAGTATCATAATCTGAAACGTAATAAAGCATAATTTGAATTCTTAGGCAGTGGATGAAAATGAGGAATATTTTTAAAGTAGAGATTTTTATCTGTCTACTCTTGCATTGGTTGTTTGGCTCGCACGGCTTCTGTGCTCTTCCCTTGGGCACAGTTTGAGGAGGTCTAAGGAGTGATCTGGCCCACTTTAAGGCTGCCAGATTGTTGGATGGAGTTTCTATATACTCACAAAGCTGAAAGCACCCATATAAAGTTTCTGGTCTATTTAAGAATATCATGGTATGCAGAGTTATTTAATGAAAGGTATTTCTATTTACTTTTATTGGACATAATAAAACTGCTACTGATGGCCAATAAGCAAAAATACTCAAAGCAAACTGACAGCATATAATATCACCAAATCATACTCTTGATGATAAGGACGATTTTAATTTAGACCAATAGTCTTCATACTAGCCAGTGATTACCCAAGGAAATCACAATATGATCCAAAGAGTGTGGGAAGAAAATAACAGATATTTATATTTATCTTTTATAAAAGAAAAAAGAAATTTAACTTTTGTAATATATAGAATGACACTGAAAGCCTTCCTGGATATGTAAATTGATCACACCATTTAAATACAGATGTCACAGACACATGTCATATGCAGTTCATGAGGACCCCTGAGGACAGGGAATATGTTGCCTAGCAGCCTGCTATGCCCTTGTTAATTTCATGGTTTTAAGGCATGCTTCAGATTCTGTGAGTCCGGGTGCATGCATTTATCATTTATGCTGTCTAATTTAAATAAAACTAACACTGACAAGGGGTAAGTGGCTTCAAAGGATTCCTGCAAGTAAGTCACATATTGAAGATGTTGCAAGTAGCAATAAGCCACAAAAATGGAAAAACTGACACTTTTTTGCTGTTAAAAGTAAGCTGGAAGCCAATTACATTCCAAGAAACCATGATAATTTAATCCTATCTGACAAAAATTCAGCCCTCAGAACTATTAAAAAGACTAGTATATGACTTAAAATACACTACGCTTAGCAGTGAACTTCAGTGTATACTTTGGTGTCTCTGTGAATCATCTTTCTCATCTCTAATAGCCATTAAAACTAAACATTAAACTGGCCTTACAAACAGTTGTCCAAATCTCTGGATGATAAAATGTAAAACTAATATCTGGAAATAATGAAGCTTTTTATAAACATATAGCTTTAAAAAAAGAGATGTTTCAAAAATGGGTAAGATAAAATAACTATTTTAAGTGTTATTTCATATTCAAAATTTCTGTCTTCTATGTATTTTTACAATATATATTAGTCCCATGGTATATATGTATAATTTACAAAACATCAATGAGTTGAAAAGTTTTGATTCAAAATGTTCTCCAAAGAGATGAGTTAATAATAAAAAAAAAAAGTTCAGTATAATAGTCTAGTGCTGTGCTGCCCAATACAGTATTTCCTGTCTCCATGTGACCACTGAGCACTTAAAATGCAACACACTTTTATGTTTTAAGCACTTAAAACATGTGTTACAGAAGAACTACATTTTTTATTTTATATAATTTTAGTTGACAAATTTTAAAAATGAAGCAGTGTCAGATACTGTTTTCTGTTAAACACAACTACATTTTTTTGGTAAGGCTATATTTTACTTTAGCTGTTGAAAATATAGCATCTGAATTGAGATGTTCTGTAAGAATAAAATATAACACCATATTTCAATGTGTGAAAGATTCAAGATGTCCAATAATAAGTTCATGTTGATTTCATCTAGAATGATAGTATTTAGGTTGAAAAGATACTAACTTGAACAAAATAAATTTTTTAAAATTAATTTTGTTTCTTTTTTACTTTTTTAATGTGTATACTGTAAATTTTAAAATTGCATATGTAGATTGCACTAAATTTCTACTGGACATTTGGTCCAGAAGCAGAAAGTGGTAGATGGGGAGATCTATAAATGGAACATTTAAGAGAATGGGTTCGTAACTCTTTCAAGATTCAAAACTAAAAAAGTAGACCAATTTTTCTAACATGTGAAAGGTGTATTATGCATACAATTTTGAAATATTATAAAGATATTTTTAATTAAGATTTACTGAGCTTAATGCAGCTAGGAATTCCCATTGATACCTACCATACACCACTTGAGTTATATAGAAAAGTCATATCTGGTTAACTAGCATGACATTAAATTGAAATTACAAAACTTTAATTCTATGTCAGGAACATAGCAGACCATTTTTTTTCTTCTGTGAAAAGACTGGACCAAAAGCAAAGGACAATAAAATAAAAATGGATATCAATTTGATCTTTTTAAGAGGACAATGAAAAACAATGCATTTCAGTTCTTTATCATATGCCATGGTTAAAACAAAAACTTAAAAAAAAAAGACCTTAAGTAAATTATCCCTTCTTCTTAAGGATATCGGAAGAACTGGGCCAACCACAGAGACACCTGGTTTTTTTCAAACACACTGACTCAGTCTGCCTAATACAGTGAGTCAGCAAAGTAAAATAATTGGTAGTTTTCTCATACAAAATAAATATCCAATTAAGCAATTTTCCTATAAATACATAGCATTGAAATCTCTCTTTCCATTGCTTTATTTTCGATCTTTCCTGCCCGCTCCTGTTCTGTGTCTGGGAGATTCCTCTTACAGGATTCCAGTAACAGGAAGAGAAAAGGCAACCCAAGGGGTAGGCGGTTGCAGGTATGTAAAGCACACCAAAGTATTGTACATGAATGTGTTTGAACAACAAGGTTTGGCCTGTTTCTTTTTTTAAACATTCCCACATAGAATACTGTTTTTATAACTCTCTCCTAAAAATGAAATCTCACATGAGAAACTTCTTTGGAAAAAAGTAGTGCCTAGAATACCTTTGATCTCTCTGAAGAACTAACATGTTTCATAGCTGTTCTGAAATTCGGATATAAAACTTAGTAGAGTTTCCAGCCCATAGCCCAAGGTAGCAATCTTGGAAATGTTTTAAAACTATGTTTTTCTTTGTTTTGTTCTGCCTTTCCATGTCTTCTATTTTCTCTAAGCCTCATTTTTTATTTATATTTGAACGTAACTTTATTTTATATAATCATATAAGCTCTCACAAAAACTTCCTAAAAAATGGAGGGCTAAAAAGAGGTAAGCTCTTAACAAATGCTGTTAATTACCTTTCAAAATATCAAGATTATGTAAATCATAATGAAATATTACTAATAGAATATGTGGATGGTACAGAGTAGGTGGGATTAGGGAAAAGTTAGAGATGTCTGCTATGGTCCCTCGTAAACAATGTTCTTCTAGAAAATAAAAACAAATGTTAATAATAGATATAAACTGTCAGTGTTGGTATAGATTGGCTCTAAAACAAAATGGCAAATATACACTCTGATAAAAAGAATTTCTTGTTGACTTTAAGTAAAATTGTGGTATATTTCAAGGAAAAACAACATCTAGTAAAGAAATCTTTTTATTTATGTTACAAAGGAAGAATGCATATTTTAAGGCTTTTTTCCATAAAGTCAAGAAAACAATAAAATGACATTAAAATCATTACATCTTTTCTTTCAGGAAAGTTGATGCTAATTCTAATGATACTACCACAAGACTCTATTTTTAATAACTTATTTCTGTTTGAGTATGTCACAAGTCTCCAAAAGAACTGACTTTGTTGCAGAAAAGGTGTGGATTTTCAGAGCTCAAATTCAAGGAAGGAACTAGTAAATATCAGAACAGAAATTAATATTGTTCTTGGATATGTCTCATTTCATATGAGGCATATGTCTCAGTTTTTTAAGTGTGTTTCTAAATGGGCACTTTGTTGATATATAAATCAATTGAGAAATAGAACTTTTCTCATATTTGGAAAATGTTTCTAAGAATAATGGTTAAATCTATGATCTTCTCTGTACTGCTAGAGAAAACAGGTAGGTGTGTGAGTAATCAATAGTTTAAGATCTCTTATCCCAATCTGTCTGTGGCAATAGTTACAAACCTGTAATTCAATCCAAGATAAAAGAAAAATAAAAAGGCAAAGATAAAGAAATTACAAATATTTTCCTTTTCTTCCCCCCCCTTTTTTTTTTTTACTACAAAACCACCTTAAGCTGAGCTCAAGGAACTTACAGAATTCATAGCCTGTTACGTATATAATGTCACTGGCTATACTTTCTGAAATATTGTATATATTGCAATTCAAAGAGTGGTGTTTCAGCCATATTTTTATGTTTGCTTTATGCTTATGTGCACCAATCTTTTCACTCACCATATGCTAAGCAAAAAACAAAATAAATATTAAATGCCTGGTAAATGCAGAAATTGTGAATGAGTTTAAAATAAATTACAGCTTTCACACAAGACATTTCCAGTTCATGGGGCATTTCTCCAGTGGACCCAAGCACTTTTCCTGACTGCTACTGGGGACTAAGCATTGTCATCGACAAGACCTCGCCTCACCTATGTGGGACGCCACATGAAATTGGCATGTACCTGGGTAGCACTCTTCGGTGCACACATCCTTCACTGCCAGCCATTCTTTCTACTGCTCTGTCTCCTAAGACATTCATATCGTAGCCCAAGAAGAGGACAAAGAAAAATGCATACGCTTATTGATGACTTGTGAATTGTGTACACAGAGCACTCAGACAGTCTTGAAGAAACTGGAGAAGCAGGTAAGACACAGTGTTTGTTTTTTGGTTTGAGTGGCAAAGCATCAACTCGATTAAGAAGTTAATACACACAATAACAAATGGAGTTGGCTTTATGCATGCCAAGGTGAAGGCTAGCCTGCCTCAGCTACGAAGCCTGTGGAAGAGATAGATCAAGCCAGCTTGAGGTAATTTTATAGACAAGTCAGGTGACAGCTGGGTTATGTAGACTGGACAAGATGGGTGTACATAGCAAGCAGAAAGTTGGGAATGATGCTGTTAGGCAGTGAGGAGGTTAGCCAGGTTTGAGTGGACGGAGCTTTCCAAAAACTGATAGAAGACATGGTGTGTTAAGAAGAGCATCGACATACTGTGGGAAATGACAGGAAACCTGTGGAATGGATCCCAGAGTTGCTGAAAAACATTTAGAGATATAGAGCAGGAGAAAAACTAAAGAAACTGGTATTCTGTTATATTTTTTAGGTATGTTTAAGGTAATCTAAGATATAAGTTTGCTCTGGAGGTTCAGGGGTCAGAAGATCTAGCAATCCAAGGGGCGTAGGTAGGAGTCATAGGAATGGAAAAAGAAGAATACAAATATAAGGGATTTAAAAAATATTGAACTGTGCTGACTAAAAACTGAACAACAAAAGGAAAAGGACAAAATCCCACTGTTTGTGGAGTAATAGTTCAAGAAGGACTTTAGAAGGAGAAGGATAGTATAAGGTGTCCTGGTGGTGAAACCACAACACATTTCTAAGGTGAAGTAGTGAAAGTGGATGAAATGTCAAGGGTAAGGGCATGAGGTCACAGGAAGGTATGGGAGCATCGCCTTGTTTTCTGACTGAGGAACCATCAGAGGGAGGACAGCACCATTGAAAACAAGCCAGCTAGAAAAGCACAACCCGAGACCTCACTGTTTGGAACAAAGAAGAAAACTGACCCGCAGTGAGAAAGAGATCCATATCTCCATTTAAAAAAAACAGTAATGCAGGTACCACCCCCCTCCCCCACTGCCACAATGCCTGGCTTTTCTCAGAGATACAGGGTGGGTGAGGGAGAAAACATTTAACTTCCTCTGCAAAGCCCTAAGGTAATAATACTCTCATCCTATTGATACAATGGCTAAAGGCTAGTCACTCCCTTAAAACCCTTCCTCTGTGCATTTGTATTTCATAAACCAACTTTGCTCATTTTAATTCAAATAGAGAACATTGCCTGGTTGTTTGTGGGTGGTCTGTTTGTTTGAATTTTTGCATTATTACCACAGCTGCTTGTTTAAATGACTTATTTTGGTTTCTAATTATCTTTCATATTTTAATATTATTTCAAAACATTTTAGCTATCATGTGACTGTGTGAACGCATGGAAAACAACAACAGCCACCACCACAAAACCCAAACCAGAGCTATGCCGTCATGACAGAACAGAGAGGCCTGTCCTGGCTTCTTTAGTTTATTTTTCACCTCCACAAAAGTTATTTTTCTTAACATTTTGGCTTTTCTTGAAACACAACTTAGCAAAATTTGTGCTAACAGTTTTATTTCTTTGTTTAATGCCAATGTTTCTTATTCATTGGGGGATCCAGGGAGGAAGGATTGAGTTTGAAATTTTGAAATACCGAGAGCATAGACCTGGAACTACCAGGAACCTCTACTGGGCACTTAGCAGATACTAGTGGAATTACTGAATAAATTAATAAATGCCTAAGTGAAGATGGTAACTTCTGCTCTGAAAAGGAAACTAAATACCTTGTTTATGGCTTGTCTAGTTGCCGTTCTTTGAGTACCTGGAAATAGTTCAGTTCTGGAAGAGAAGACCTTGACTAGGAATGAGTGAAATTTTTTACTCTATGTTCTAAGGTTTTATTCCAAATTTTGAACTTAAAGTCTCAAGAAAATAAACCACATATTCGCAACTTACTCCCAGAACTAATAAAAAATAATAATATCTCCTTTTTAGGGCAATTCAGAGGTTAAATGAGACCATATTAATAACTTAGAAAGACAAATTGGGTAATACCATAATACAGTAAATTATTACAATGTCTTATATTGACCACACTCTGGAATAACTGATCATATTGATTTACACCCTCTCAAAGCAGAAATTCAAAAGAGCTCTCCATAAATATGGTTTTATTCCTTTCATTATTAAAAAAAGAGAAATTGGCAAAATCTCTGTTGCTCCTTGTATAAAAGGCAGATATTCATACTTACCTGAGTCATCCAAAGCTTAGTTGGTGCCTCAGTCTTCTCTGTGCAAATGTCAGTCCAACTCACTAACTTGTCAAGCTCTTCAGTTTAATAAGACACTAGCCATGTTTTTTTTTTTTTAATATTCATAGCAGAATGTCAACTTTGATCATGGTCTAGGCTTACTCAGCAAACCTTTCAAAATACAAATCTAATGATGTCACTTATCTACTCAATGTCCTATCATGGTTTTTCATTGTTCTTAGAAGTCCTAAATCTTTAACAAGATGCTGCAGGGTCCCCTGCCTCTTTTCAACCTTATTTGACACTGTTCACCTCCTATTCAAAGTGACCAGCTGGGTTTGCTCAGTGCCTGTGACAAGTCAGGTTTTGCTCTTCCTCACCTTTCACCTGCACAGTCAAACTCAGCCCTGCTTTCCACTCTACAACCGCATCAGATCAGTACCTCTTGACCCTTCACCATCACATTAAATTCATTCAACACATATTTTCTTAGCAAATACCATGTCCAGGGACTATAGTAAGCTCTGGAGAACTAGATGACAATAAAACAAATAAACCAAATATAAACAGGAAATATTTGGGTATGGTCAATATAATACAAATAACTTCTAAAAGTGGATGACTTGTGATGTGGTGGCTCTTTTTGGATTTGATATATATAGATGGTTTCTCTAAGAAAATATTTAAGCCAAGATCAGAAGAGCAGGAGCTAGCCTTGCAAAAATCTGGTGTAGAGGTAACAGGAAATATAAAATTCTGAAATAGAAAAGAGTTTGGTGTGCATGGAGAACAAAAGAAGGTTGGAAAATAGAGAAAGAGCATTCTGAGATGAACTAAGAGACACAGGTACTAAGAGATACAGATAAAGATTTATGCAAGGTTTTGTCAGTCAGAGCAGAGAAGAGTTCGAATTTTGTTCTAAGTGAATAATGGAAAGCAACTGGAGCGTGTTAAGTGGAAAAGTGAGATGGTATAATTTATGATTCAAATAGATAATCTTATTTTGCTTTGTGGAGAATGGATTATGTATATATAAGAAGCAAAAATAAAAAAGGAAAATAATACAAGAGGTTCAAGGAGACTTGGCTTAGTTGGGTAAAGGGGGAAATAGAAAAAAGGAAACTGAGCCAGGATATATGTTGACAGTTCTGTAAGAGAAGCTAACGACTTAGATGTTGAGCATAAAGTACAGACACATCAGAGAGAATCTGTAGTTTTTGTTTGATCATCACAGTGGATGGCAGCACCAATTGTATGTGTACAGTGTTCTGTTGAAGAGAAGACCACCTGGGTTACAATACTAGTTCTACCACCTAATGCTGTTTGGCCAGTATGACTGTGAAAATGTTACTTAGCCTCTCTACACGTTTGTTTCTGCATTTACGAAATCAGGAAAATAATAACCCTATTTTATAGGGTTACTGTGAGAATTTAATAACATAATTATTTTAAAATGTTTAAAAAAGCTTTTTGGCATATCAGTCCTCAACAATCAGTTATTATTATTGCAGTTATTATTATAATCTAAATATGGGAGAAAATGTAACATGCAAACTTGAGAAAATCTACACATTTTGCCATTAAATTTGAGGTATTCATTAGACATGCACATGGAGATGTTGGTAGGTAAGCACATGAGTCTGGAATTCTGGGGAATAGTCAGTCTGGATGATACAGTTTTGGAAGTGACTTAGCATCTAGAGCCGTGTATGAAGTCCCTTAAGGAAACACTGTGGAGGAAGAAGGGATGTGATCCCCACATTGTAATGATGCACACTTCAGTGATTAGAGATTAGGGTAAGACAGGGAGCCAGGAAGGGGGCTGAGAAAGAGTAGACCGTAAGGTAAGGGATGATCCTGGAGTGATACTAAGGAACGAACATATAAGCAGGGACTAGTTACCTATGTCCTGTGCTAGGGAGAGATCACGTAACATATGAATGGGGAGGTAACCAAAGGAATCTATCATCTGGAGGTCCTTGGGTATCTTGACAAGGATTTTCTCAGTAAATATAAGAAATAGAAACTTGAATGTCACTTCACCTGGGACAGCTTTCCTGAGTGTCTAGAACAGATTAGCTCCTTTCTCAAGGCACCTGTCATTTCTCTAGCACTTATCATACAGGAGATTATAAAGAAAGTCAACTTCAAACCAAATCATTATCTGCATAAAAGATATCCTTTGTATAATTATTCATTTATTTTCTATTTCTCCTAATTGCTATTCATCTACTGGGTAGTAAAAATCACATCTGTCTTGTTTGTCACAACATCATCGATAACTAGCAGAATGCCTGATGCATAACACTGCTCAATTCATACTGGATGAATGTCTGGAGAAGTAAATCAATGAATGACCCAATATTGCTGCACTTAAAACACATTTTTAAAATCCTGACTTCTTTTAACTAACACCCACACTAATTGACATGATTAATTTATGTTTATTTCTAAGTTTTTGGCAAAAATAAATAATTACTTTTATTGAAGGCCACCTGAAATCATTTTGGAAGAAGTAGGTAGAATAAAATTAGTAAGCAGGTACTCTAGTTTGCACTATATCTATCTAGAGTTTATTTTCCAAGAGAAGAAACAATATCTCTACTTCAGGATATTGCTTTAGCACTCAATATAAAATTGATTACTATCCAGTCCTTATTAAAACCCAGTAGATACAACTGATATTTGAGAAAAGAAATCTATTAGTCAAATTAACTGTCCATTGTTCTAAGTTGATTTTTAAATTTATCCTATTATAAGTGAAATTACCAAACATCTTACTTGAATTACATTTTGATTAAGTCTTTGCTGAAACGATACTACAGAAGTAGTGGGCATCTGTTATCATGTCGGTGGCAGGTACAAAGAGTGAATGTAAATAATTACTTACTAAGAATATTTCTGAATCTTCTATAAAGACTATCACATTTTGTATTGCTCAGGGTCCCAAATAAAAATGACTTACATGATAAACTTATTTGCAGTACAATCCACTGTGAAAAAAACTTTGTGTCTTTTTTTTCTGATTAATATGTATTTTTCCTCTATCTGAGAATAACAATTATGAAATTCAGTCCATTATCCTTTTGATCTTGATTTTAGGAAACTGGGTTGTACATTTCTGTTTAATTCCAGTAGATATTCATTGTCTAAGTTCCAGTATCTTTTCTGTAATATATATGTACTCCTAGTCAATATAATTTTAGCAACCTATATGTGTGTATTGGTCACAAATTATCTCCACTGTTTTGAAGTACAAAGACCATGATAAAATAAAAGAAAAATAATGTTCTTCTTTCTTCTCTTTTGTTAATACCAGAAATAACCCACTCTTCTTGGTCTTGCTCAAATAAAACCACTTTTATTGAGACATTTTTGACTCTTCAAGTACAAACTTACTCCCTCTCCTACATTCCAAGAACATATTATAAGATGAACACATCATCTTATAAAATTTGCTTATATTTTACTCTCCAATATGAGGTAACATTAAGTGTTTAAAATTCATGTATTTGTTTTAGGATTTAGAGCCAGAATGAAACAAAAACAAAGCAAAAACCCTAAGAATAATCATGATGACAAATTCCATTTTAGAAATTAATATTCAGAAAGAATAATGAACCTTCCCTGGCCTTTACTGAATCTCCTTGCTGCTAGGCTGCTCAGATTCAAATGTGGGCTCAGATTGATCCAGCTGCTATTCTATGCTTCCATTTCAGTTGTTCTGACTTTTCTTTTTATATATCATGACAATATATATATACAAAAATTAATTAATAAATTAATATTATAAAATATGAAGTAGCATATCAATTATTATTTTAGGCTGTTTATATTTCCCCTGATTAGTTGGAATAGTCTTTAAAGATAAGGGCTATATTGTTCTTTTTGTCCCTCGTGGGAGACACTGCGGGAAACAAGTGTTATGTATACAACAGCTTACCACCAGAGTTACAACTATTTCTCTCACCTGTCTGATAATACCTAAAGGATTATTGTTGCATAGACAATACCATTAAAAGGATCAACAAATCTCATTAACCATTTTAATAAAATAAAAAATAAATGTAGTGTTCGCTGAAATTGACATGCAGTTAACAAAAACTCATTTTAAATGATTTAGTACTACATGGCACTATAAAGTAAGCTAAATATGATTCTTCAAATACAAGTAGATGAGCTAGGATTTTAAATTATTTTTTCCATAGACAGATAGTATAGACATTACGGTATTAAGTAAAACATTTAATTAAGCTCCAAAAATTTGTCAAACTTTCAAATAGTTATCAGTAACACTTCTAAAATCTTTAAACATTTTTTCTAAAATAAATTACACATGCTTGAAATATGAACACATAATTGACTCTAAAATTTGTGTATCCAGATAAAAGCAGCATTAAATTTCCTTCATATAAGAATCTTATGTTAACTCAATTAGATCCTAACAGTGGTATAAACTTTTCATTTTTCTCTAAAAATGACTTATATATCTATTTTAAATTAAAAGAAGTGTTTGCAACACATTTTAACGCCAAATTAGTTAACACATTTTTTCATTTTTGAGATTTACAAATGTATAATTTATATTGTTTCTATTTTTAAAAATATTTATTGCACAATATCTTATTCTGAAGTGAACAAGCTATTTCACATTTTCTCCCAGTTCTGGTCTATAGGTCCATGTGTTTATCCTATTTACCATCCTAACATTTATTATTTTCTTCCTTTAAGAACACAAAATCAAAACATTTCTCCCTAGCTTTTCAATATGATAATTTCCATTAATTATATATGAGAGTAGTAACATAACTATTAATAATTATTTTGAATATATTTTAAAAGCAGTATGTAACCATGTATAACATAATAGAGGATGGAGAGTTACCACTGGATGAGGACAAAGAATATATATAGTCAAGCATGAATGAAAGATTAAATGTTCCCTAGACACGTAAGACTGACTCAGAGAAAGTCACAGAGAGAGTTCATGACAAAGCTGAGAAAGGGCAGCTGTCAGGCAGAGCCCTGCAGCCCCTGACTTTTTTTTCTCAACCTTATTAGCAGTTTTTCTTATCACTACCAACAGCATTTCCCATGCCATCGCAGTGATGGGTAGTCTGTGTTACCTACCACCCTAAAGGAAACCCCAAAAGGGTTTTGGTTGAGGAACTGATCCAACCTGTTCCCAGCTTCTTTGGAGCACTGCGAGCTATTTTATTTTTAAGGTATTTCTACGTTGTAATAAATTTTTCTTAACACAAAAATGCTTTAAACTGGAAACTTGGCTGCTAGATTGCTGTATGAATTGTATGACTAAAACATTATCACATTTTTACTTATCACTAAAACAACAGCAAAAAAAAATGTAATATTTCTCCTCCTGGAAGGCAAATCCAAATCCATACGAATTGCACTGCCTGCCTCAGACGTCCTGGTTTTTTCTGTCAGTCATCTGTTAGCAACAGCATCATAATTAGCCAGTTCGTACACAGGCCCCACAATGCATTTCCTTCACACCAAAACACCCAAATCAAAACACAGTTCAGGATTTCCTCTGATGTGGGAGCAACTATTATTTTTTACTTGATTTCCAGCATCATCCTAAGAGCAAACTAAACAGCAACACTTTTGGATGCTGGAAACCTTGGCTTACCTTGTTACTGTTAGACAAATATTAATGATGACATCAAAACCCTACTGTCTTTATTGTGGTTCTGTCAGATGAGCTGTTGATCTGGCTGTGGCATACCATACATGCAAACTGTACTGAAACGAATGTCCTGAAAATTTACTTTTCATGAGTCAATTAATGTTAATACATTTCACAAAGCCCAACACATATTTGAGAAGAAGGGACCAGATGCCCTTAAAAGCAGTACTAAGAGTTTTCTACTTTTCCACACTGAGAGGAAATCTATGCAGAATCAGCATTCCTGGTGATGGCTGTCGGTGCACAATGTGTTTCAGAGGAAGAAGGGAGCCAACCATAGTTAAACCCTGAACTGCAGCAGGGCACAAACAAATATTTAACCCTGGGAAAATTGTCCATCATCAACACAACATTGTTTGCCATTTTACAGACCAAACAGGAAACTGAATTCTTCATTTTTTAGCTGGTTCAGCTGCTGTCCTGCAACATAATCATTTTGAGGGTGGCACTTAAAAACGGGATACGGGAATGCGTGTGGAATTCAAATTGGATCAAAATCAGGTCCTCATCAGTTCTGAATGCATGAAACACCAGTAAAGCTTATATTAACATAAAAGCATAGCTCATTTTATGGAAATCTTACTTTATGTGATTACAATCAATAACATAACAAGGCAACATGAGGTGTGACCAAAAGATTTTTTAAAATATCTTTTTAGGTGTGCATGCATGAGACTAAGTGGATGTTCAAGTCTTTAACAACATTGTTACCACACTTTAAAATATAATCGCAAATTTTCAGTTAGCAAACTGATCACTGCATCAGGATTTAAAACGTGAGAAATTCAGAAAAATACGAGAACAATAATAAAAACAAGTGAGGTATAAACAGTACTTAAAATAAAATTAAGTGCATTAAAGTTATTGAAGATCCTCACATTAAAATGATCCATAAGAAACAAATGACAACACTAAAATATTTAAGAATTACTATGACCATCTCTATTAATCTTCTAATCTACAGAGTATTCAGAGGTAGGAAGACATTTAACGCTGTGCACTGAAATTATACGAACATCTAAAGCACTGTTTGATTAGACACTATGGAGACAGTAATGTATACTTGAACAAAGCTGCATAAGTATTGTATACATACAGTGATATAGTATATCTATTATAACATTCATGATATTCCAAATTTAAAATAGAGAAGTAGAAAAAGATCAAGATTTTAACTTTGCATGACTAAAATATCTCATTCCCCCAAGCACACAAATGATTGATGAAAAAGATTCTCTTTTTATATTTTGAGATTAGCCTAAATATAGGATTATAAATACATAGGAATTAGAATAGTGATAACTAACACTGAAGAGAAAAACAATTGATTTCTTGATAGCTAAATATGTAATATTAACAATTATTATAAAAGCAATTATAATTAAAATTCCTTTTTCAAAATATTTTAAAATAAAGAATGAAAAAGTAAGGTACCTCTTTGTGCCCAAATAACATTGTAAAATATGCCTACTTAAGTATAGAGTATGGAATAAGACTTGTAGAACAATAAAGGTTTAAAAAATTAAAATATTTTGATGACTTGTACTCTTTCAGCAAATAATAACTAAAATACTACATATAAAGGTGTTTTATTAATTATATAGTAATTTTACTCCTCGAATTTTGACAATACTAAAAAAAATTTTATACAATTAGCATAGCAACCTTATTTTTTAAAAGCTGGTTAACTGAAAAAACAACATGCCTGTTTCAGAGTACTTAATAAGTTATTTTGCAAATAATATTTCTCTACAGATATCTTCAAACCAGGAATCTCCAGTTTGATTTTGCTTTACGTGTACACAATTAATGAGTTGAACACATTGCCACTTTAAATCAATGCATGCTTTCCAAATAAATAATTTTCAATCAAAATACATTCAGACAAAGTATTCGAAATTATTACCTGACAAATTAAAAAAATAACAACCTATACCACACTGGCAAATAATTATGTCACAAAGGCAGCCTGTGTATATATTCTTGAAGAGAACATAAACTTGTTTCTAAGCTCATGGCAAGCCTCAGGAAATTTCATAGCATTGTAAAAAAGAAAAGTAGAAGAGGAAAACTTTGTTCAGGGGTGAATTCTTCTTCAGAAATGCCTTGCCATTTTTAACTTCCACAGTTTTTACCAAGCCAAACTTACGAAGCCTAGAACATTCTTCAACAAGGTGAATAATTTCCTTACCATTTGCTTTTAAATCTTAAAATCAAGACTAGCTGTCTTTCATCTAGTAATTTACGAACATTTCTAGAATTTATTAAAAATGTGGGAAATTGTGTTTTAAACAAAGTCAATAGGCATAGAAGGATGAGTGAAACAGAGCAAAGTGAAAGTCAAAACGAAACTATCCCATATTTCATGAGCTAACAGTGTAAGAAAATAGACTTCTTACCAAGTACCCCAAGTCGATAGTTGACTGTGATGACGATCACATTGCCATAACTTGCCAAGACACTCCCATCATACAAATTTCCAGTACCTTCCATATATGAGCCACCATGGATATACACCATCACTGGTTTGGGGCCCCCACTGTCCCGAATATCTGAAAAACAAATGGTTGGCAATTGTTCTTATCCTCAAAAACACAAACATAATAAAGCAGAGAATGCAGTTTCCATTTTAGGGACAAGAGGACATGGTTTTTATGTAGTTCTTTAAATTGCTGTTTTTGTTAAAGTGTTTCTTAAGCAACTCACAGTAAGAGCTGTTGCAGAAAAGAGCAATACCATTTTTTTCTATCTAAAATTTTGTTTGAAGTTATAAACTGAACTACAAAAGTTCAACAAATCAAAAGTAGTTGCGAATTTTAGTGTTTTTAAGTTAATTTCTAATGTGGCAGTAGAACCAAAAGAAAGAATATAATAATTTTTAGAACTACTTTTTTAAAAATGTTACAGGCTTCATATGAAATTTATGAACCATAAACTAAGGCCAAAGGTATCACTGCTATTATGAAAAAAAAACAGTTTCCATTTCTTAGTAACTGTAAAGATTTGTACTGAATGCATAATTACATTTATACTCCAATTTGTGACATAATTACAACATTGTGTTATACATTGCAAAAAAGTTTAATTTTGCTACTTAAGTACTAACTGTCACATGAATGTTTAGGCAGTGAAGTCATATTCACCTATACTTCAGGGGTTGTTGCATTTGGTGCGTATAGGGGACTGTCATTAAAGAATGTATTTTAGTTTAGTCCAGGACATCTGCTCGTTACACCTACCCATACCCTCTGGGGAAAAAAAGACTAAATTATATTTTTTACCTCTTTGCATTACTGTCATACTCTTCTTAGCCCCACTTTGGCTCTATAATTTTGTCATGTAGACATGAGATAGGATACAGCCTAATTTAATTATAAAGTGCCAGTTTTAGTGATGTTGAAGTGATTTCTGCAGCTCTGAACTTTAATCAAATGTAGGTTTTTCCAAGATACTTTCCACCAAATCTAGATCAACAGGATCTGGAAATAATATATAGGGGGCAGGAGGGAAGGCAGTTTTATAGTTGAGAATACCTGAAATCATTTACTCATATATTCTTATTTATTAATCATTGTATTATTTTCCATATGAACAATTGTATACCTACTTTTGACCCACACCATTTAAGGAAAATATAAGCATATTTAACTGGTATGAAAAAATACACTAATTTCTATAGGAAAAAAATGTTAAACTATATATTGGCCAATACATTTTTAACTATTATATAGATTGAAATGTGATATATTTATATATGATCATGAATATATGTACATAAGATATTATTCCATAATAGCCAATGATATCATCTACCTTTAACTGAAACAAAAATTGCATCAAATGTATTATTTTTTCTTTAAAATTCCAATATTAAAGTACTATTTAAAAGTACAGTTTTTTTCCATTGTTTTTGTCATTTTTTATCAAACTTAAATCTCCTATATATTTATGATTGAAGTTTCAGATTTCAGTATGGACTAAACTGATGCAGTCATTAAAAAACTAGTGATTATTTATAAGCTATTTTACATTTTCCATGAAAATATTAAAAACATATAAATGTCTTGATTTTTCTCCTGTAATAATAAAATTTTTTTAAATGAATTCAGGAATTGCAGCTCAAGTTGTTTGTCTAAAATTTCAACTTGGGGCACAAGCTCACTGCAAAATTTAGAGACACTTTAAAAGTACTATTTAAATGTGATTGAATACCAATGCATAAACTTGCCATATTCTCTCTCTCTCACCAAGGGGCCATTTGAGAAGAATGTCTTATTTTTCAGTGGTGAGTGGAGGAAACTTTGACATAGAAACCATCCCCTAGACACCGCTACATTTAGAAGGAAACCTTAATTTATTTTCTTCTTAAGTCCTTGGGAGGGAAATTGATATTCACTCCTTTATAAAGGTTTGGAGGCATATAAAGATGTAAGGGTAACATAGAGAAAAATAATCCTTTTGGAATTTTTAAACTATCCTCCTTAAATGTCTATTTGCTGCATACAGTTTTAGCTTCCTTTTCTACTATGTCTGGCACTGAAGAAGCAATAATAAATTATTAAATTGAAATCATTAACTGACTGCTCACAGCAGACACTGTACTCTGCTAATTGTGTGCTTGGAGGTAGCACAGAGGGTGGCTGTTTCAGAATTCTTCTTTAATTAAAATTACATAGAATTACAAAATACCAACTGTGAACAGTAATGAAGTCTTGGTCGATCCATTCTGTTCACCTGGAAAACAATACAGCCCACATTGAGAAGACCTGCCACATTTTATACCTAATAACAGAATGGGGTGGACACGGCCAAGGAAGGTGAAAATAAGACAATAGATTCCGGGAGCTATATTGAGTGGTATCTCTTTATTTAAAAAAAATTAGACTAGAAAATATTTCTGAAAATTTGGCCTGGTTTGAATTTCTGATTTGTGTTTTCAAACTTATAAAGATTTAAGCCTTGCCTAAAAACTTAACATACCAAATAATTTTTTCCAGAAAAATTCTATAAAATTCTAAAGTTGTATTCTGAAAAATATTGGCTTTTGCTTAGAGTAACCCTAATTAATGCTGTATATGGTATTAATTACCAAAGTGGGTAAAATTCTTGTACATAAAACTTTTAATAATGCAATAAAATTGGGGAAAATATTGTATGTCTATTACAGGACAATTAGAATTCTTTGATAGTGTTTTGATTATATCAAATAGAAATAGTTTAAATTATATCTATATTTAATTTTCAAAAGAACCAAAATCTTTATAAATAAAAAGGATATAATCTGATAGGCTACTATTGAATACTATCTGCTGATGCTGTACTTTTAATAATAAAATTTTGAGGAGCCACTATGTCTTAGCAAATATACTAGATGTACTTTAGTAATTTACAATTTATTAGAGTCAATTTGTTCTTCTAAACTTTGTCTCACATTTTTCCTTACAAATAGATTTCACCTAAGATTTCTGACTTTGCCTAAACAGCTGTTAACTGACTTCACTAAAATAAAAATTAACTACACTCGGAGATGAAACACTAGTTCAGGTCCAGTAAAGCAACACATGTTCTTAAAGCATGTTTATACTTAATGTTGTTTGCCAGTTTTTAAAACTTTGCTTAGCATCTAGATCCCTGAAAAGAGTTAGATGTTAAAAGGAAAATACTACACTGATGACTATTTTCTACTAAATTTTTGATGGCAAAAGAGTAATGTTTTCACATTAAAAAGATAAAATTAGAATCTGAGTAACACCTTGACTTTAAATTTTAGTAACTATTTTACCTTTCCAATAAATCAAATTTTAAGCCAGTGTGGCATAGTTGTTGATAACTTCTTTAAGTTATCAAAAGAACTTGAATAATTTAATGGGAATTTATTTGTGCCTGGCAGCCAGTGTTTGGAATCATAATTCCTTCTAATGATCCTCATGAATAATTATTAGTCACACAACTTCTTCCTTATTGGTAGCTTTCTACCTATGGTCTTATGAAGTTTTAATCATCCATGTTGTAGAGTTTTGGGCAGGATATTTTTATGTCCCTTACTCACTTCATGTGCCTCAGTTATCATTTCAAATCTGCAAAATAACATAGAAATGGTGGTAGAACATACATTTGTTAAACTTGTACTTTACCAAAAGCATATATTTTAGTTCAAAAATCATTTAAAAAATGATAATATCAAATTTTATATATGATTTATGTAGAATATAAAGTTGTATTTTAGTATTAAAATATTAATATTAAGATATTATTACAATTTTAAAATTTTGTAAATACTCTTAAATTCCAAAAATAAATTGATGGAAATATAGAATGTTGCTCTGACCCATTTTTTATCACTTCAGATTTGTCTTTTTGAAATTATGGAAATAACCAATAAAATATGCAGTTCTTTTGGTTATTATAAAACACAAATGAAAAGTGATACACCTGTGTTTGAGCTAATGATGGCAAAAGAGTATGGCAAATATGCAGAGGATTAGAAATAGAGAAAAGTGGGAAGGCCATGGGTCAATTTAAGTGAGTGAGGACCAGCCTACTCAATGTCTGGCATAGCTTCTGAATGAGGTGGCTGAGATAAGGTCCTGGAAATCAGGTACTGGAGTAATCAGGAGATAATTGAGGATGCCATATAAACAGACTTCTGACTAAAGTAAAAGAAGTAGTTTATCTAATAATTTATATCTGTAGCTACACATCCAGTGATATTAATTGAAAATTCAAAAGTCTTTATCTGGGAGAATATTGCAATTCACCTTTCTTGTCTTCTAAATAATTATCCAAAACAACAACACAGAGGAGTAGACTGAACTTGAATTGACTGAACTTGAATTGACTGCTTCAACATTCTATACTTCTGAGCATTTCAAATACTTATTGATTTGATGACTCTTGCAACCAACTTGTTTAGTATCCTGAATACTACCTGCCATTTTAAATAGGGCTTAAGATATATTTAATGACTATTTTAAAATGTTAAATGTGCTGCAAAATAAATATATAAAATATACTCACATTTACAGGGCTTACCTCAATTATGGTTGTACTGTAAATGTCCTACTTGATGTTGTTTTTACCAAAAAGAAGAGAAAAGAAGTACCATATTTTGCTATGCATAATATGCACATTTTTGCCCAAAATTTTTTAGGGAAATATAAGGATGTATATTATACAAGGATGGTACTAATTCCATATCTATAAATGCTCTTAATGTTTTTATTTATGCTTATGGGTAGGCTAACCAGCCAACTGCAACCTCTTGACCTGTAAGTCAACAAGCCCTTTAAAGCCCTAATAAAGAAAGAATGGACACCATGGATGCAGTAGGCAGGTAATGATTTAACACCTACAGGTAAGACCAAGGAAGCATCCATTGCCCAGGCTTGTGACTGGGCCTAAGACCATGGAACAGTGTCAAGAAGGCAGTGGTTGTGAAATCATTTTAATAATGTGGCATCAGCAATGCTATGGATAGAACTAAGGATGATGAAGTTTACTGGGATGAGGAAAGTGACATTTTAGAAGACATCAGTAATGTAGAAATTGAAGAAGATGATACTTCTGATATTGACAGTGATAAAGAGTTCTTGGCCTTCTACGATGTGTAAATATTATGAATTTGTTACTGGTACATAAAATTTCTTGTACCTTGTATTTGTTTTTAATTTTTTTGTAACGTAAAATTTTTTGTACCATACTATGTACTATTAAAAATAAGTGCAAAAATTCCTTTATAATATGAAAAACAAGTACCTAAATATATATAAGTAAAAACTGAATTAAAAAAAATTAGAATGAAAGATTTGTTTTTCCTGAAAGTTTGGGCCAAAAACATGGATGAGCATTATATATGGCATAATACAGTGCATTAAATCAGCAATCAAAATATTTTGTAAATAGAAAAATGACATACACTAAACTTGTAAGAGCTTTGAAAAAACTTGGAATTTACAGAGCTATACTCTAAGAAGTCCCTTATACTGAAGTATCATTTAAATAACAAATGTCTTCAAATTAAGGATCTCTAGAGGGTTTAACAAGTTAAAAGTCCTAACTGAAAGATGTCATCTTTGGAGAGCCGGGAAAAATAAAACACATCCTCAAAGTCAATACATTTCCTGAGTGTTCGAATGCTTCAAATTTCCAAGAGCATTTTAAAAAATCACAATTTACATTTTGGTAAATTTATTTGCAGTTATTTACCATTTAAAATGATACTCTTGGTCAGCTATAATGATTTGTTTTAAATATTAATGATTGCTTTGTGTTTAATCTTTATTTTACTGTTGGGGTTCATAGTAAATAAGTTTTTAATCAAATGTCATAAATTTTATGAAAAAATAATTCTTAGATACTAACACCCAATTTAATGTTATGCTTTTAATACTTCACCTCTATAATTTTTATTTTCTACTGTATTTTAGTAAAGAGATATCTCAATGAAAATAATTAGAATTGTTTAGTAAGGATTCATTCAATCATAGTTGTAATTATGAAAATAGCACTTCTGCTGGCCTGCTTGTGGACTGTTTTATATTGGAAAATATTTCTTATCATGTCATTAACATCTTTATGAAATTTAATTTTTAGGATTCTGAGAATTACTTTAAATCCTAGGATTACATCAGTTACCTCTGTAAGAATCACTGCTAGGGTAGCATTAAAAAAAAGAAAAAAACATAAGCCCTAATCAGAACCAAGATAAACTGAACAAATCAAAGGGCCTTTATAGACCCTCCACCGAGCACCAGGTAAGATCCACAGTAGAATAACAGATGTTGAGTAGCACAGCGTGTACTTAGATTTACAGAGTAAAATCAGAGTTTTATGTTATAAGAAAATGGGAAAGGCAAAATAATATTTAAAAAGTTGGAAATATTTTATTGCTTATAGGTGGTGATACTTTGAAAATAAGTATATATTTATTTACCAATCTAAAAATTATGTCTTTGAAATAAAAGAATATCATTATAAGCTTGCTGTAAAAAAAATGCTATAAATTCTACCAAGAATACTCACTGCTATGAGTCCAAAGTATATAAGTTATTGTTTAATGTTTACTAAACCCATCTAAATAGGTGTAATTACTTTATTATCTATAAAACCTTACTCATTCATGTGATATTTAAGCCTATTAACAGAAAACAGCATTTAAAGATCTCAGCTATATTGCTCAAGAAACACTTTATATCAGCTTTTAGTTTTGTCCTTATTGGGTGTGGGGTTCTTTTTAAACAAATATCAAATGTAAAAATGAAACACATTTTGATATTGGAAAGGATATTTACATATATTAGAAAACATGCAAAGTGGGTACAGAGAGACTGCAGGGGGAGAGATTGTTAGTTCAAAGAATATGGACAAATTTCAGTCAAAACGTGGGATGAAGCATATCAAAAGTCAGTTCAAGAAAACAAAAAAAATGCCTCTCTTCTTAAAACATTTTAATGGTTGGCATCAAAATGTAAAACAACATTCATTTTTTTAAAAAATTAAAAATGTATATTTATATGTAACAACAAGCAAGAAGACAAAACACATCAAAAACGAGAATTAAAAACAACTCTTCAAAAAAAGACAAGAAGTAAAAAAATAGAAAGGAGTGGAAAAAATGATTGAGGTCCTTGTCATGCAAGTAGATTTGGTGGAAAAAATACCTTCATCTTCAGCACCGTCATTATCACCTAAATCATCTGTCTGTTTCTTTGAAAGGGGACCTAGGATTGAGAATGGAGAAATGGAAGGGAAAAAAAAAAAGACAATTCAAGAATAAACAAGACTGAGGGGAAAAAATAAATGTAAACACTAAAATTCTCAAGAGTATTTCCAAAAAGAGTGGGGAAGTAGTTATGTCAAAGTTGGCTATCGATTTTGTTTAAGAAAAAAAATACCTTTCCCCAAAATATCTCATAGAAGATTTGATTTGTGAGTATATTCAGTATTAAAAAAAATAAATTATGGTTTGAAACTCAAGGCATAAGCAAAGAAAATGATTTTTAAATACCCATTGCATACAAAAAGTAAATAGTTTTATTATCTGAAAGAACTTAATTTATTCAGTGCCTTCTCTAATTAAAATTGGTGACAACAATAAAAAATAGGCTAAACTCACTCTTTAATTTGGGACAATATAATAACATTAGGGAAACAGACATGAACATTTTTAGTGTGACTTTTTCCCTTTTTCTTCATTTTTTTCAAAGGCAATTAACACTTGGGTTTTACACATTTTTATATCATACATTTCTCAAAGCTGTGACTTTTTAAAATTACTTGTCATTAAATATTTCCCCATGTATTGTGATTAAATATTAGCTGTGGATTTAAGTAAGACATTTGCAAACTGCACAAATGTGCCATCAATGGAAGTCAGTGTTTAGCTCTCAAGGTTAACTTACCTTGACTCTTAACAGAGTCAAAACTTATATTTCATAGTCAATTTTGGAATATAATAGAATTGTGCCCTAGTGCAATATCATGCCCAGTATAGTTATTTATAATGGGATCATGTCTTAGGAAAATAATTGTATTAAAACACTGTGAATGTTTAATAAATGTTTTATTGTACTTAACAATGCTAATTAGTTATGATGAAGGAGCACACCAAAGGGGAAGTTGAAGGCCATATGAAAGTAATTTTAAGTGTCACATAATTGACATACTCAAGTACAGAAAAAAGCAAGTGAAGCCCCACATTTCATTTTGTTTCCACAACCATTTAATTTGTATGACATTTCATAATCCTCATGCAGAAAGCAATCATTACAAACACAGGACAGTCAAGTTCAAAGACAGCCAACCACATAGCAGTAAGCAAGAGAATTTTGTCATGCATAAAATAAGTAATAGAAAAAGGAGGGGAAAGAAAGAGTGAAAGGCACATGTTGATTTCAGTAATACAAATAGTAAAGAAGCAGGCATTAATTCTGAACACACTTCACAGGGGAGGATTTTAAACGTGAGAAAGATTTCTAAGTCTATTCAGTGATTGCTCTGCATTATATTTATAATTCAAAACTACACCTAATATCACAACCCTCAAAGAATATAAAACACCATCACAGAAAACAGAAGGAAAAAAGAGATATAATAATCATGTTTCACTAGCTCAGAGAGACAGCTTAAAATATTAATAATTGGCAAAGGTCAAAAGTTTGAAAATGGAGAAATTAATAATATAATTGAAATGACCTGTTGGCTACTCAGTTGTAAGGTCATGATTTCAAGGTCATTCCAAATGCAGACAGAGGAGCTGTACACAACAATTTAAGTGATATACTTTTATAGTCACTCGTGCCAGCAATTGTTCCATTAAGAGAAAACCTAGATGAAAACAACAGTTTATGTTAATTGACACTGAGTTGCAAGTTCACAGAAATCTATGTTTCTTTAATATAATTCTGTTTACATGCAAAAAGAACCCTAGTATTATTTGATATTCATGGAACAATGTTGCTACATTTTTGGAAAATTTCATATTTTCATTTGAACTTAAAAATTGCTATTATCACAACTACATTTGAAATATTTCAGATTTTAAAACATGCAAAATATCAGACAGGAAATTATTTTTTCAAGTGCTTTATCTTTCTGTAAATATGTAAAGCAATAAATGAACAGACTTCAACAGATATACTTTCCTTTGGTTCTCTTTTCAAGGATTCTACCTAGAAACTATGGTTTTATTTACTGGTTAACAACACAGATTAAGTACAGTGGCAGTTATTGCTGTCTACTTCAAATTTCTGTTAAATTACTTAATTTGCTTAGTTCTTGGCTATATTAAGAACCCATTAATGTGAGCTCAAAATTTTTTTGCTGAATCATATGTAAAACCTATGGCAATTAAATTAAGTCAGTCTCTTCATTTTGTGTAGGGATTTACAAAATATCTCTCTTGGACAATTCAGAAGGAGGAGTCTTTCCTTCCCTTTCTAGGGTCCCCAAGGCAATTCACAGGGCTTCCTTGGGAAGCCCATTAGGTTCTACAATTGCGAGCCAGTGCCATACTTTTTGCACATGTACAGAATTGCTAGCTCTTGGTCTACATAAAATGTGATAGTAAGAGAATTTTTATTAAAACATTGTCTCCCACTCCTCTGAATAGGGGACATAGTTCTCAATTGCTATTTGACTTTCAGTCTGCATAAGCAGAGAAGCCATGGAAATGATACCGCATATAGAAAGAGGATTTTTTCCAAAGATGGAATTGGCTGGCCCAGCTTTTTGCTACATATTTATCATCACCTTCCCTACTCAGGAGGCTACATGACTCTTAACTGTTGTGGGATAATGATTACAAAGGTAAGCTTCATGGGACATCTCTTACTACAGTAAATTTGATGAATTAGAAACAGATACAGATATTGCTTCAACATCATACGTGGATGGGACATCATTATCCTAGAGTAGAATTAAGTTGAGTTCTCCCAACTAAAAAATTTCATTTACTGACTATTCAAGAAAACCTTATTATTAGATGATATTAAATTGTGCCCACAGTATGCGTTTCAGCAATATTTGGGAGTTCAGTATAACTGGGTTTTCTTACTATTGATAATTTTTTACACCTCTGATCTTTGAAGGTTCCCTGGGAGAAACAGGGCTGATCATAGTTTTTGGCAAAATTGATTATAAAAAGAAAGAAAACATATTTATTTTATCTTCTGTGCCTAGAGGCACTAAGAATCAATACTGTAGAGGGTCCATGGTTGCAAATTGAGAAACTCAGTATTGGTTTCTCTGAGGAAGCCTCAAAAGAGTCAACATATGCCAGTGGATTACAGAAACAGATCCCGACATGATCTCAAGATTCCTTGTTCCCAGGCTGAAAAGGAAACAGCCCATCGCCTTGAGCCTCCGTCTGTCTAGGGTATCAGCAACTTTGGCTCTGTTTCCCTTTATTGTAACTGCTACAATTGTAGTTACGGATGTTAAAACTTTTTCAATTGAAAGAAAATGTTGTAAGAGGTAATAGTCACTAATTTTCTTAAGAATAGTAGACAACCATGTTTTAGAGGCCACACATTCCTGCAAGCTGATCAGCGTGATTTTCCTGAAGGGTAAAACATTTATCCTTCAACAGAAATAACTATCATTAACAGCATTCCAACACTAGCCTATGTCTCTTTTAAACTACAGATAGTGCCTGTTCAATACCAGTACCTTAAATAGGCAACTTAAAGCACCAACTTATAAAGCAAGTGAGTCCTCTAAAACCTGGGTGTTGAAGTGATTTATTCTGCCTTGAAACTCCACAGGGTCTGTGCTCCTTGAGGAATGCACACATAACTCTCATTAGAGTTAATGGGAAAGTAGACCTTGTGTCATTTTGAAAGGGAGTGAGAGTAATTACTATATTTTATATCTCTTATAGGCAATAAATAGAATCAGTGGTGAAACAACAGGATCAAGGAAAGTAAAGGGAACTCCTCGCTGTGAACATTGGACTCATTTAAATCCAAAATAGTTATTTTGCCATTAACATAAGCCTGATGCAAAGTATAGGCCTCTATAAAGGACATTCTTACATTACAGAATCTGACCATGTGCCTTTTATTTTTTAAAAAAAGAATAAAAATATCAGCATTTTTCTGTAATTAACTGGAAAATAATTGAGCTCCAAAATAATTATTGTCCACCCAAATTAATGCTGCTTTTTATCATCCCCTTTGCTGAAGGATTAATATACTTTAGGTCTCAAATACATTAGAAGTGATTATAAATTCCTTCATTAAGGGTTCAATTCATCAGAAATCATCTGTACTTTGTGTTACACATATCTACAAGAGGCAAGTCGATGGAGGATATTACTAGCTCCTGACTTAGAAAGCTGGCCGTGAGAAATCTGTCCTTCTTAACAGACAAGTCTTTGAAATTTTCAGGATTATTTAGAGCTCCGGGCTCCACTGAGTCCTATCTTGATAGATGGAACGCCCCGGTTAATTTAATGACCTTGCTCTCCTCTTTTCCCACCCTCTTTACCCAGCAGCCTTTGAGATAAACTGACTCGGAAGAATTCCTAAGGCCATTTCCACAGAATGGAGCAATTTAAGGATGTTGCCATTGTTGTTCTGGGACAATTGAAAGCAGGCTAAATCTTTTCATGGGTGTTTTTAGAACAAAATTTAGTTTATAAAATTAGGATCAAGGATATAAAAACACCTGCATATAACAAAAGGATATAAAAATGCCTGCTCCATATGGTGGACAGTGCTAAAATTCAATACATTTTAAATTAAAATTGCAGTGTATTACCATATTTGATTTTTTCCATATTGACAAACATTAAAATACAATGACTTTAAGAAATTAGATATCAGAGCAGTTGGTGTCATTGCAAAACTATTGAATTTTACCCATTGAAATTTAGTCAATTTTGTGGAACTACAATACACACCACTTGAGAATATACAGAAATAAGTGGAGGTGACTGATTTGAAAAACACTAATTATTTTCCTATCACTATATTGATTTAACTAAAAGTAATCACAGCTCTTACAATAAGAAATATATAAACAGAGATAACCAAAGCTGAAAAATATTTTTTTAAGTTTTCAATTAAGAAGTTAAACATTTTTGAGTCATGTAATAAATCTACATTATGAAAGAATAAAGATACAGAGAGAACCATTGCGATGAGATATTGAAAGTAAACTTTGGAACAATTGAAGGTTTTCAGAAAAATCCATATCTGTGCAATTTTTGCTGGCACTACTGTGTCATTCATGACGTTCAAGTCGCTTTTGGTGCACTGCATGTTTAGCCTAGCACTTCATACATATACATGCTGTGAAGAAAAAACAGGCCCAAGAGGATGAATGCAGCAGGCGTGGTCCATGTTTATTTTGTGTTGGAAGAAACCTCTTATGTGAACACAAAACATGTTCCCTCACAGATTTTCAGAAGCAGAGCACAGCCTAAAACAAGACTTCTCAGAAAAGAGAATCTGATGTTAAAATAGGGCAATGATAGAATGAGAAATCTTTTGAGGTGAAGTAGGTGGAAAAAATCTCACTTATAAGAAAGATAAGTTTTTTTCTTCATAAAATTATCTTGAATAACAAACCTTTGAATTCAAAAGCATCCTTTTCTAGAATAAAAGTGATAGCATCTGGAGACAAAAATTAGGTGAAACAAAAGTAAGTAAAAATGGCTAACCCCTAATCTGAGCATCACCAAATTTCCCCAAGCTTGTTACTTTTTAACACTATTTTTTTTTAAATTCAGATGCATTTAATGCCAAGGCGGTATTCTTACAGCATGAAGAATGGCAGAATGGCGCATCTTCTCACCTGGAACAATGTGGCTGTGTGTTGTACAAACCCTTTAGTACTCTGTGAAATCATACTTTCCATTGCTTTCCACACATTGCCCAAATATGCCCCTGCAGTATGGTGAGGACAAAATGCTACCAGGTGCTCAGAGATATCTCAGTGAGACTTGAGACTTAGATGGCTTCTACAGCCCAAACTCCTTAACATGGCTGCAGGATTATATTATGCAAGGGGCTCAGGACACATGGAGAGTAAAACAGGCAAGACTCTTGTTCTCATGCAAATTAATCTTGCCAGAGAAAGAGATATTAAATACATAATCACACATATAAACCTATACTTACAAATTGTTTTAAGAAAGAGGGTAAGTCTTGGTGTTATGAGAGGTTATACAAGGGGACTTAACTGAGTTTAGGAAGTCCACAATGAATACAAGTGCCAAGTGGCCTGAAGGCTGGAAAATAAGTCAATACTAAGCACATGAAGAGGCTGAAGGTGGGTAGGTAGGATGAGAAGAGGATTTCATCTTGAAAAAAACTAGCATTTGAAAAGGTTACAAAATGAGAGTAAGCCTAGAGGCTAGTGTGGCTGCCATACAGGGATCAGAACGGGGAGGAGTGGGAAACGTGGAAGGAGAGCTAGACAGGCATCAACCAGAGCCTGCAGCTCCTCTCGCCTGAAGATCTTTGTCTTAATCCTGAAACCCATAAGAAGTAATTTAAAGCATTAAAGCACACACTGGCAAACTGTGCCCTATCTGAATCTGAAACAGAAAATCAGAAAAAAGAAAAGTCATTCTAACAAATATGACTGAGAATATTTCATACAGAGACCTGCATTATGTTCTCATCAGAGGAGAATAGCCTTATTAGAAGAAATGAAATCACAGAAGAAGAGTCTATAATATATTATTCTACTTGTGTTTGCAAATAAACCAAATATCACCACAAAGTAAAATCTAAAACTTCAGTGCATCTAAAATTTTCTAAATATTTTAAAGGTTTTCTTTATTACATTTGCATTCAGAGTTAAATTGACTTTGCTTTACAATTAACAGAGAGAATTAACATACACTAACTATCCTTATAGGCATATGAACATGGATATTCTTCAAGCCATTTCTACTTGGGTATCTTACCCTCACTTCACTATAACAAGGATATTCATCATGTCCACCTTAAAGCCAGTTTTACCTACCAACACAGGTTTTGCTCTCAGAGGTATAACCCTTCCCTCTGTTTCCCAACTCTAAATCTGGAAATAATCTTTAACCATCTCCTCTTTTCCTCTCTGGTCTCAGCCAGATTCATCAATTTTTCAAGAAAATGTTGCTGCTCTCCTTCTCTTTGATTCATATTAGCCTATTAGTAGTTTAGTTTGAGGCCATCATTACCACATGCCCAAATTATTTCATAGCCTCATGGTTGCTTCCATCATCTTCCAGACTCTAGACTGTTTCATAAGCCATTTTGTGTGCCACAGGTTTTTGCAGTTGTAGATAGTAATGCTGGCAAACCCCAAAGATGTAAACACCATGCATTATCATCAGCTAAAACGCATGCATTATTCAACTCCATTTAAGATTAAAATAGTAAGCACTCCAAGTGATTAGAAACTCAAAAGAATATACAACAAACATGAACTGTGAGTTTTAAAGTAGCTATAACAAGATATTAAAACTATAGCTTAGCACTCAATTTGATATTTTAGAAATTCATGAGCAAAAATAAGTTTTTTATCCAAAGTGGAAACAATTCCTTTAAAATATTACTTTAAATTCACTTCTGATTCCTGTTCATGAAACATCACTTTCATTGTTTTACTATTCTGTTTAAAAGTCCTATCTTCTTATTCCTTATTATTTTAGATTAAATGTCCCAGACTGAATCATAAAACCCTCCTTACTCTTTTACATTTTATTTCTTCATCCTACTGCTTTGCAAAACACATATTTTTCTGAGTTCTATCAAACATTTAATAAGAACTAGTAGCAACTGTTCTCAAACTCTGTAAAAAAAAAAAAAAAAAAAAAAAAAAAAAGAAGAGGAAGGAAGATTTCCAAACCCATTTTACAAGGCCAACATTACCCTGATACCAAAGCCAGACAAGCACAATGTAATAAAAAAAAATTACAAGCCAACATCCCTAATGAACATAGATGCAAAAATTCTCAACAACACATTAACAGACTGAATTCAACAATAGATTAAAAATAACATACGCCATAATCAAATGGAATTAATTCCAGGCAAACAAGGATGGTTCAACACCCACAAATCAATCAATACGATACGCCACATTAACAAAATGAAGAATAAAAATCATATGATCATCTCAATAGATGCAAAAAAAGCATTTGACCCAAATCCAACATCTTTTCATGATAAAAACTCTTAACAAAGTGGGTATAGAGGTGATAGAGGGGAAAGCACACAACAAACACCATACTCGATGGTGAAATGCTGAATGCTTTTTCTGTAATATCACAAACAAGACAAGGATTCCTACTATCATCACATCTATTCAACATAGTCTTTGATCTTATCCAGAAAAATTAGGCAAGAAAAAACACAAAGTGCATCCAAATCAGAAAAGAAGCAGTAAAATTTCATCCATTTGCAGATGAGGTAATATTATATATGAAACCCTAAAGACTCCACTAAAAATCTAACAGAACTAATACATGATTTCAGTTAAACTGCAGAGTAAAAAATCAATAGGAAAACTATGCTGTTTCTATATACCAACAATGAAATATCAGAGATACTAATTAACAACCTATGTATGATAGCATCAAAAAAAGAATGAAATGCTTAGTAATATTTAAGCAAAGAGGTGAAAGATAGATACACAAAAGCTATACGACATTGATGAAATAATTGAGAGAACACAAATAAATGAAAAGATAGTCCATGTTCATGGAGTGAAAAAATTAGTATTGTTAAAGTATCTATATTATCCAAAGTAATCCATAAATTCAATGTAATCCCTATCAAAATCCCAATGGCATTTTTTACAGAAATAAAACAAATAACTTTAAAGTTTCCATGGTGTCACAAAAGACCACTAAATAGTACAAGCAAGCCAAAGAAAGAAGAGTGAAGCTGGAGGAATAACAGTTCCTAATTTCAAACAATACCGCACAAATATAGTAATTCAAACAATATGGTTTTGGTGTAATAGGCAAACACATTGATCAAAGGAACAGACTAGAGACTAAGAATATACTATAGAAAAAGGGTAATTTCTTCAATAAGTAATGTTGGAGAAAATGAAAAGCCACATGCAAAAGAATCATACTGGACCACTATCTTACATGGTACACAAAAATCAAATGAAAATGGATTAAAGACCTAAATGTAGGACATAAAACAATTAAGTTCCTAAAAGAAAACATTCACAGTGAATTTCTTGACAGTAGTCTTGGCATAGTTTTTTTTTTTTTAATTTGACACCAAAAGAAAAGGCAGCAAACAAAAACAAACAAGTGGGACTACATTGAACTGAAAAGCTTTTGCACAACAAAGGAAATCATGAATAAAAAGTGATCTATATAATAGGAGAAAGCATTTGTAAACCACATATCTGATAAGTGATTATTATCCTAAATATATAAGGAATGTACAACTCAATAGCAAAAAACAAATAATCCAATTGAAAAAACTGGGTAAGGGACCTGAATAGTCAGGCTTCCAAAGACCTACAAATGGCCAATGGGTACATAAAAAAGTGCTCAACATCAATAATTACTAGAAAAATGAAAATTAAAACCACAATATCACTTCACCTTTGTCAGGATGTTGATTGTCAAAAAGCAAGAATGAAGAAATGTTGGTGAAGTTGTGGATGAAAGGGAACCCTGTGCTCTGCTGGAATCCTTGTGCACAGTCACAATGAAAACAGCATGGAGGTAACTCAAGAAACTCAAAACTGAACAGACAGAAGATTCAGCTGTTCCACTTCTGGGTATATATCCAAATGAAACAAAATCATTCTCTGAAAAAGCATAAAAATGATAGGTAGGGGCTAGGTGCTGGAAAAAATTGTAAGGGTTTGGTAAAAGGGTGAAAACTTTCAGTTATAATATGAATGAGGCCTGCAGATCTAAAGTACAGTATGGTGGATGCAGTTGAAATATTCTGTATTGTACTGTATAATTGAAATTTTCTAAAAGTATAGAACATTAATTTTCTAAAAGTGTAGAACAAAAACATGTGACAAAAAAACCCTAATTTTCCATATGAGCCTTGTTACTGTTGCACAAAACAGTAAACCTACATTCACACCTGCATGTTTTATCCCGTAGAGTTGATTACTTCAAGTCTTTATTCTAATCAGCTGACTTTGGAGAGGATGAAAAAAAGTGAATGAGCATAGGGAATCTCCACTAAACTAAAGTATAAGGTTTTTTTTCACTTTAAAAGAAAGGAATACTCTGAAACCTACACAACTCTGAAGAAAGAAGTCAAGGAAGACACGAACAACTGGAAGCATGTACTATGTTCACAGATTGCAAGAATTAACATCATCAAAATGTCCATACTACCCAAAGCAATTTATAGATTCATGCAATCCCTATTAAGGTACCAATGACATATTTCACACATATAGAACAAACATTTCAAAGATTTATATGGAACCATAAAAGACCCTGAAGACTTGCAGCAATTCTGAGAAAGAAGAACAAAGTAGGAGGGATCACAATACCTGATATCAAACTGTATCACAAGGCCACTGTAATCAAAACAGCCTGGTACTGGCATAAGAACCTAGACCAATGGAACAGAATACATAGCCCAGAAATAAAGCCCAGAAACAAACTCAAGTTTGTATGGTCAATTTATAGTCGACAAATGTGGCAGAAGCATAAAATGGACTAAAAATATCCTCTTCAACAAATGGTGTTGGGAGATCTGGACAGCTGTATGCAAAAAAAAAAAAAAATGAAACTTGATCATCAGCTTACACCATACATAAATTCAAGGTGGGTAAAAGACTTAAAAATAAGCTGTGACACCATAAAAGTCCTAGAGGAGAACATACGTAGGACGATCTCAGATATTCCACAAAGCACTATTTTGTCCCCTAGAGCAAGGGACATAAAGGAAATAAACAAATGGGACCTCATTAAAATAAAAAGCTTCTGTACAGCTAAAGAAAACAGTATTAAAATGAAGAAGGAACCAACCTTATGGAAAAACATATTTGCCAATGATACCTCGGACACGGCTTTGATCTCCAAAATATATAAAGAACTTACATGACTCCACTCTAAGAAGACAAGCAATCCAATTAAAAAATGGGCAAAGGAGTTGAACAGACACTTCTCCAAGGAGGACATACAGAGGGCCCAGAGACACATGAAAAGATGCTCAGCATCAGTAGCCATCAGAAAGACACACATTAAAACCACAATGAGATACCACTTCACACCAGTCAGAATGGCCATCATAAACAAATCAACAGACAACAAGTGTTGGAGAGGATGTGGAGAAAAGGGAACCCTAGTGCACTGTTGATAGAGCAGTCACTGTGGAAAACAGCATGGAATTTCTTCAGAAAACTAAAAACAGAACTGCCTTTTGACCTGGCAATTCCACTGCTGGGATTATATCCTAAGAACCCCAAAAGACCAATTGTAAAGAACCTATGCACCCCAATGTTCATTAGCAGCACAATTTACAATAGCCAAGTGCTGGAAGCACCTAAGTGCCCATCAGTAAATGAATGGATCAAAAAAACTGTGGTATATTTACACAATGGAATAGTACAAAGCTGTAAAAAAGGGGAGCTCCTACCCTTCACATCAGCATAGATGGAACTAGAGAACATTATGCTAAGTGAAATAAGCCAGGCAGTGAAAGACAAACACCATATGTTCTCACCTATAAGTGGAACCTGATAACAAAACAAACAAGCAAACAAAATATAATCAGAGACATTGAAATAAAGAACAAACTGACAGTAACCAGAAAGGAGGTAGGAGGGAATAATGCGGGGAAAGGGGTAGGAACATCTGCAAAGGACACAGGGACAAAACAAAGGTGGGGAGGAATCAGGGGTGGGAGGTGGGGATGGCTGGGGTAGAGGGAAGTGGTGGGGGAAAATGGAGACAACTGTACTTGAACAACAATAAAAAAACGTAAAAAAAAAGTAAAGAAAAAGAAAGGTGTACAGATGTGTGTTTGGGCCTAAACTGCTGTCTGGAAGACATGAACTAGATGACCTCCTGACACCTTCAGGTCTCATGTGTGCCCCTCCTTGCTAAACATCTCTGGGTCACAAGAATGCCCAGTTTTACTGCTCCTTCTACTACATGAGGTTCTCCATGTAATTCTTCTTTCTCACCATGCAGGCTGGAGTCTATCAGAAACCCAGTTCTGTATTGTCTCTGACCTGATACAATATATGTTAAGGCTACACTAGATAGTAAAGAAATACTTGTTATATCAGTGATTATGTGCCCAGATTCACAGAAAACTAACGTGACAAGGGACCTTGAGGAATGGTTATCAAACCCTGTCATTTCATAGGTCCTTAAGGAATCAAAAGTACAGTGTGGACTGATTTTGGCCAGGCCCCAACAGCGCTAAATGTAGACCTAGGTCTCAGGTTTCTTTTCATTCAGCCTTGTTATCTCCTTTCTAACAAGTCAAATGGCAATAGAAGACAAATAGAGAAAAGAAAAATAAATAAACAAATCACAAACCAATAGATCTGCTATAACTATTTCACGATGATAAAACCTTTCATACTCCTTAAACCAGCATTTTACTGAGATGTTATTGAGGTTAAAACTTAAATAAAAAGCAAATATTTATAAAAACACCTTTAAAAAGAAAAAAAATTTACAAATGAGCCAACAAATCTGGAAGGGCAAATACCCTAGAGTCAAAACCAACTAACAATACCAGTTAAGGGAAACAATTTTTCAGTAGTACATATTCTCAGACTGAGTAGCATGTAAAATAATTTAAGTAGAAGAATTAAATAATCAGCCTGAATTAAAAGAAGAACAAGAATAGCTAGGGCTAATGTATGGGCATTTGAGCCACTGAAAGTGTGAAATGTTCTGCATAGGTTAGTAAATATTTCCCAGAACACCTGGAATCCCTCAACTTTAGCACCTAAGATGCTTTGGCCCTTCCCCAGGATGCCCTTATTATAGCATGATTAAGAAATTAAAGGGTTAATGATTGGCATACTATGAGTCCTCAGCAACAGTGCTATGGGATAATAACCTTTCTAATATTTTTAATATTACTTCCAGATTAATCTTGAAGAATTTTCAAAACCTAAAAGTCTATGACTCTAAAATGCATTTTCAAAACTATATATTTATTCTACTTAATATTGTGATTCTGTTGTAACAGTCTTAAAAGTTGAAATTGAGAGGTTTGAATATTGGCTCTTTCATGTGATAGTTGCATAAACTTGGACACATTTTTTAACTACACAGAATCTAGGAGCATAATGCCACCCCCCTCAAAAATAAACATTATTATAATAACAATTAAAAGTGTGTAGCAAGAGGGCTTACCAAGGAATAATTCAGTTACATTTTGGTTATCTGTATCCTCTCCTCTAATCATTGTCTCCGATCAAATCCTTTACTGTACTCCCCCCCCCCAATGCATACATCCTGGTATAATACTTGCTAGAAAAATAAAAAGACTTTAAAATTAGGTCAGCCTTGCTGAGGCACCTACCAGCTATGTGACCCCTCTATATTACTCTTATTCTTTAAATGTACCTTTAGCAATGCCCACATAACAAAACTATCACAACTTATTCAAGATCATATATATAAAATATCTAGTACAGAATCCATTCTATAAAGATAGTACAATAATAATAATGTTAATTATCATTGAATTATGAGTGCCTTAATATGTACTAATGCCTAACATATAGATATTACAACTGTTTCTACTGAGTTTATATATTTGACCTAGGCCCCAATGCTTAATTAGCAGAACAATTTAATTAGAGTCTAATATGTCTGCATTCTTGCCAAATAATCTATCACAAAACATGTACTGGCAAAATGCAATTATGGTATCTTGCACTGACCTTGAAAAGCATTAAGGCAAATTTACCAGAGTATACCTCAGAAGAAAACAGCATGCAAGCTTTATGACTCCTACCAAGCACCAAGCAACCTAGCAGGCATGTAGCAGTAGTTGAATATATGAACATTATTTTCCATCAATGACTTCCAGAAAGACTATGCTAAGTATTTTATCACCCAAGAAAAAATTTCCTGCTAGCTACACATAACTCCATATTTTGACAATGACAATCTGGCAGAAAAGCTTTTTTAAATGCATCATCAATTGAGCATCTATTTTATGTGTCTAACACATAATAGATTTGCATATATTTTTAATTGTCAGGCTAAGCCAAGCAATACAGCATAGTAATTAAAAGTATAGGTTCTAAAACTATCAACCTGCTTTTAAGTCCTGCCTCTGCTGCTTAAAAGCTCTATGATCTCAATTCCTCTTTGCCTCCATTTTCCTGTCTGCAAAATAAGGGTATGAATAATGGTATCTACCCATAAAGTTGTTGTAAGAGCTAAATTAGTCAATTTATCATATTGCATATTTGATAGAATGTAAATGTTCGAGCAAGCTATTGTTGTGAGGTCAGTTGTATTATCTTCATGGAATAGTTTGGGAAATAGAAGTGAAAAGCTTGTTTTAAAAAAATGGTGCTATGCTAACTACTCCCCATGGGTTATCTCATCAACTCTGCACAACTACTTCAAATTCCAGGATTCCTGTTATTCCATTTATCGGTTTGTTGACAGGGAATTTGGAGCTTAGAAAACTGATAAATTCATCCAATATCTTCTATGTAATAAATAGCAAGGCCAGGAAATGGACTCAGTTCTGTATTATTCTATAATTCACACCCTCAAGAATATTCTGTGTTCCCAAGAGATACCCGAAAATGTCAAAAAATTGCTTTCATGAAGATCAATGGAATAGCAGTGATAAATCTAAGAGTGTCTCATTAGGATGGAGAATATATATATATATATATGAGGATCCTATATATATATATATCCTCCATAACCACTCATAGCAAAATCTGTTGCTAATTTATTAATTACATAGCCTTTGGTGAGTTGAAATAATAAAGAAAAAAATAAAAGTAACAATTACAAATGTGAGAAGTAGAGATGAGATGTGCTGGTTAACTGTTCTGCAGTGTCAGGAAAAAGAAGCAAGGTTGTATACACAAAGATGTAAGGGAAAAAGGCATGTGAGTACAGTGCTATGTAAAAAGAGAGTCTTATAGATGCCCTATAGATACCATATAGAAATGCTGAGGAAGCAAGACAGGAGTAGCTTCATGAGGGGAGTGGCAATCTGGAAGAAGGCAAGAAAACACAGTTTTTTTAAATGGAGAATGTCACACTTGAACCCGAGCCTGTTACTTCTCAGGGGTGTAAGTGACAGTGGTTCTCAGATAGTGAAGCTGTAGTGCAGTTGCTCCCACACGGAGAAGCCTCAGCAGCATAAGATGGCTCACCTCCAAATGACAGCTGTCAAGTTCTCTGGTGGAAGAGGCCCTAGTAGCATGGAAGCACTGAGTTCTATGTAACTAGGTGACAATCTGTATGCATTGTTCAAGTCAGTTCACCTCTCTGAGCCTTCCTTTCCTTAGGGGTAAAAAGGGAGACAGTGCCCTAGAATTGATATTGCTGTAGAATCAAATAATTGAGTGTTTGTTAACACACTGAGAAAGGCTTTTCACACATAATGTAAAAGCTTTATCTTACTGGCATTGCTAACACATAGTGAGGTAGAGAGAGTGAGGACTACGAATGACAAAGGTGGTGGGTCTGGCACAAAGGAGCAGCTGCACCACCACATGCTGTCAGGTTGCGCAGTTTAAGAACATCTGCAATAGGACACGTGGCCACTGAAAGCTCCCATTCTATCTTGCACACACCATGTGTTTTGGCAAACCCATGAGCAAAATTAAGGGATTTGATCTTCAAAATATAAACGTGGCATCTTAAAGAGGCTTATCTCTCAAGTATTCAATGTTTGCTGGATTACAAGAATCAATATAGGATAAGAGGCCCCATGCTTTATTGATTCTCTCCTTCCTTGCATTTCATTCTTCCCTTTCAACTGTTAAAATGCCTCCAATAAAAGCCGCTTTTTGTAAGATAGTCTAGAACAATATTTATAAAAGATAACATATTTAATACTAATATTTTGCTATTGGCTTTAAAAAAAATCTTTACCAATATAAATAGAAATGCTTTTACATTTGGTCTCCAGCATTTTTACAAAAGCTGTTTGTTTTCAAAATATATGGCAATCACTTTTGATTTTGTGAAGTGTTTCACATTTAGATAAACAACCATGTCCTCAATATTACAGAATTTTGATTTTAATGTAGCAAGCTAGAAACAGCAGCATTAAAATGTAAGGCAATAAAAAATATGCATTTGACTCTAGGCAAGATATGTGTTTCAAAAATTTGCACATGAATCAATGTTTGTACATATTAAATACACTAAGAGAGCCTGCAATGTTGGTACCCTGTGGTGAATTATTTGGATAAATTCCTCTTATAAGAGAGTAATCATCCCAATATGTGTTTTCTAACTTACTATTCCTATGTTTTTTTTCCTTTGCTTATGGATGCATCTGTATGTATTTAGTATTAGAACTCACCTCTTCTGATACATGTTAAGAAACAGTACCTAATGTTTTATTTGCATCTAATTAAGGTGATTTTATCTTTTGTGATTCACCCAGAGATAACTTTTCACTGAGAATAAGACTTACAACATTATTTTACTGAAATGGAGTACAAATTTGTTTCTGCAGGCAGCATAATTATTCTAGACATTCCTTGTTAAGAAGCGCAGTAAGAAAACTCATAAGAGAATAGGAACATAAAAACTAAAGTGGTTTAGCATTTAAAAAATGAAAGAAGAAAAGAAAACTGAATAGATAGGGATATTCAGGACATTTCAATGTACAAAATTCATAGCTAGAATAATTTCCCCACATCTCCCTGCCTCTGTACTTTAACATATTTTTCAGAATTAATCTCTGTAAGAAAATCAATAAAATTTAGTCCTCCAGACAGTGCTTCTCCAGCATGAGTGTGCATAAAAATACCTAGAGAGCTTGTTAAAAATGACAATTTCTAGCTTCCTTTCCTCCTGAGATTGCTTAGGGTCAGCCTAGAACTCAGTAATTTAATGATGAATAAGGTCTTTTGAGCACACTTAGAGGAAATCTTGGAATCAATTTTCTGAGTTGGAGGATCTTGACTCTTTTCCTATTTTAACTCTCATTGGGAAGTAAAATGCAAATCAGTACACAAATACATAAAACTGACCCCATGGAATACATGCTTGATTATGACAAAAATCAGCTATAAATGTTCGTGTGACTTCAAGTTCAACTTGAGTGTCTTCTTACTCATAAGAAGATAGTAAGAAAAAACAGTGCACCCTATTTTCAGGTAGTGCTTTATTTTGGGTGAATACCTTAAACAGATGATAGATACATAAACAGATAAGTAGAGAAATTGATATATAAATATGTACATATACACACGTACAAACATATATCATACATAAAACCCATGCACATACATACATACATGTGCCATTACAAGTATTAAACAGCACTTTTCCTTTGCTTTCATATTTAGAAATATAGTCTAGAAATCACTGCTATCTCAAAATACTTCATACCATATTGGTTTAATATTTATTCAAGACTGACTAATTTTAGATTCATTGAGGTTCATATATTCCCAGAATATTTACCTTACCACCTCACATATTACCATACCAGGCTTTAGCAAAACTATGGTTGGCAGGAAGAAATCATTTTTAGAGAAAGCAATGAACCCCACTTGAAGCATTTCAGACCATACTTTTAGAAAAATTAAGGAATATAACATAAGAAAAATGCACAATTTATCAAAAAATATCCAAGGGGGATAAATGTCTGTGAATGAGTGAAATTTTCTCCCTAGAACACAATGAAATGAACAGATGTATCAAAATGCAGAAGGAATGCAGAACATTGATCCAAGGGTAGTGGCACCTTCTGTGGCCTGGGAAACAGGAATCCTTGGTTCCCCGCCTAGTGCAGGAGCCAAGAAGGCAAGAAGCTTTAAACCTTCAGTGTAACTGAAATCTTATTCTTTTTGTCTTCCAGCTATGGATATCTGTGTCTCTCCCCTGGTTTGTGTGTGTGGCTGTCAAATCTGCCTTTGAGTGTGTATTTATTTGTGTGTGAATTTTTCTGTCTAGTTAAGCATATGTTTTATGTTTGTGGAGTTACATGTAAGGCTTTTGTTTTGTGTATAAGTGGCTCTGAATGTACAAGACTCTACTCAATTGTCTTGCTGCCTGTTTGCATGCTTCTGCCTTGAGCATCTCCCTGCCAAGGTGTGTGTGCTCTTTCCCTTCCAATCTGTTGTATATATTTTGTGTCTCCACTTATGAGTCTCTCTTTTTCTGTTTTTGAGTATCTTTGATACCCCGTGTGCCTATTCTATCTGTATTGTGTATATTTCTGTGTGCCTCCCTGATCATTTTGCTGTATCAGTATCTTTACAATGGATGTCTCTGGGTTATTGTTCTGATAGCACGAGTTTCTGTTTCAACATATATCCCTGTGTGTATGTTCTCTTTCTTTCTTTTTTTACCTCTGGGTATGGTGTGTGTGTGTGTGTGTGTGTCTTCCTTGCTTGCTTGTTCCTCTTTGTGTGGGCATCACTAAGTGCATGTTTCAGTGTGTCTACTTTTCTGTTTATGTATCTCTGTTGAGCATGCTTGGGGGACAGTAGGCAGACAAGAGGAGCTCTCATGACATGTACCCTCTCTCAGACCCAGTGTGCCAGAGAAAAGACTTATGGAAATTATCTAGTGCTTTACTGCCTCCAGACAAGGCTACTGCTAACATATTCCATAGAGACACATTAATATTCATCTTTCCTATCTTTCCTCATACGTTCTGTTGACACTCGAGTTTTACACTTAGGATATCTGTTCTGTGATCTAAATATCTCTAAGTGAAAATGAAGATAATCACCTTTTGTTGGATTGGTGAGAAAATTACAGTTTTAATGTTTCTAGTATATTACCTAGCACATAGTTGATGTTCCATAAATTCTATTACTCTTACCAGGCTTACATTTTTGTTGAAAAGTTACATTTCTTGAAGGAAACTGGCTACATAGTCAAACATTTTTTAAGAGAGATTAGTTCACACAATGTCCCTACCTTTAAAAAAATAATGCTAGAGGAGCATTATAAAACAAACCTCTTCAAGGAAATATTAGGATACCTTTTTAGATGGAAAATATATTAGATCATGACTTTCTATGTTTCAGTGGCCTGTTACACTAATTCAACAGCTCCAGATTAAATGCAATCTTAGATCAATTAAAATACAGCTCAAAATGACATCTAGGGCATGATAAAATCTACCACAACCTCTTCATCCCATCCGGGACTGAATATTGTAGTAAAACATCTGCAGGTTAAATAACTATTTACTCCCAGGTGAAGACACTGAGGCCACTGAGGCCAGGAAGATGGAGAGTCTGGTGACTTGCCCCAAGTAACAGGCACCAGTGGCAAATATGCGACAGAAACTCACACCCCTCAGGTTCAGAGTCTATGCTGTTTCCATTGCATTTGCTACCTCAGTAATGGATTTCAAAATGTAACTTTAAAAATTTAATTATGTCTGTCCTGACTGATATGGCTCAATGGATTGAGTGTTGGCCTGCAGACTGAAGGGTTGCCAGATCCATTCCTGGTCTAGGCACATGCCTGGGTTGTAGGCCATGTCCCCAGTTGGGGACGTGCAAGAGGAAACCAATCAATATAGCTTTCATACATGATTCTCTCCCTCACTTCTTCCCTCCTTTCCCCTCTCTCTAAAAAAAATATGTCTTTTAAGTAGATCATTCATTCACAAAATTGAAAAATCATATCAATATCAAGATTCATTGAAAAGTCATGGTCCTTGAACAGGCACTTCTTCAAGGAGGATATTCAGAGGGCCCAGAGACATATGGAAGCGTACTCAGCATCCCTAGCCATCAGAGAGATACACATCAAAACCACACTGAGATACCACTTCACACCCATCAGAATGGCCATCATAAATCAACAAACAACAGGTACTGGTGAGGTTGTGCAGAAAAGGGGACTCTAGTGGACTGTTGGTGGGGATGCAGACTGGTGCAGCCATTGTGGAAAAGAATATGTAATTTTCTCAGAAAACTAAAAATGGAACTGCCTTTTGATATGGTAATTCCACTGCTGGGATTATACCCTGAGAATCCTGAAACATGAATTCCAAAGAATCTATGCACACCAATGTTCATAACAGCACAACTTACAATAGCCAAGTGTTAAAAACAACTTAAGTGCCCATTAGTAAATGAATGAACAAAAAACCATGGTACATTTACATGATGGAATACTACACAGCAGAAAGAAAGGCACTCCTAGCTTTTGCAACACCATTGATTGGAACTGGAGAGCATTATGCTAAGTGAAATAAGCCAGGTGGTGAAAGACAAATACCATATGATCTCACCTATAGGTGGAACCTAATCAAGAAAACAACAAACAAGCAAAATATAACCAGAAACATTGAAATAAAGAACAAACAGTAACCAGAGTGGGGGAGGTGATAATAGGGAAAGAAGGGGAAGGTCATCAAGGAACATGTATAAAAGACTCATGGACAAAGCCAAAAGTAGGTCGGATTGAAGATGGGAGGGGGGTTGGTAGAGTGGGGGAGAGTGCTGGGGGTAAAATAGAGAAAACTGTACTTGAATGAAGAAGAAGAAGAAGAAGAAGAAGAAGAAGAAGAAGAAGAAGAAGAAGAAGAAGAAGAAGAAGGAGGAGGAGGAGGAGGAGGGGGGGGGGGAGGAGGAGGAGGAGGAGGAAGAGGAAGGAGAATAGTCATCATGGTCTTGTCTCATTCCCCCTAGCTCCCTTGTGCATACCTCTTCCCTCATAATCCTATTCATGCAAGTAACCACTCTTTGGTTTTGTATGTGTACTTTCCATATTCTCTATGCAAACTCAAGAAAATCACTCATATAGCCTGATGAATTCACTTTTTCCCTCTTGCTTTTTCTACCCAACCATATATCTGAGAGATCTTTCTATAATATGTATATGAGAAACTTCCTCATCTTTTTTATAGCAGCTTCACAATATCAATTTTTTAAAAAAATATAATTAGTTATGAATACTTAAACCAAAGGTTAGAAAACTAAATTGTAGTAATAAAATATAAGGCTATGATAAAAAAATGCCCATACCACTTTTAATTCATGGGTGGTGAGGAAAAGACAAAGAAGAGGGACTAGGCAAGCTTGGATTGGAGCACAATAAAAGCTGCCTGGCCACCCCTGTTCCCTCTCCTGTTCTCCCCAGAGCAGCCAAAGGAGGAAACAGACAAAATACCTACAGTTACCTTACTATTTACTCCCAGTAGTAAAAGTCATAACATTAAAATGTCCATAAAATAGGAGCTGTTAGGAGAAAGTGAAATTTTTGAAAATATGCTCAGACCTACTATTTCATTAGTTTATCAACACATACACATGCACATGTACACACACACACATGCATATTCACACACACATGCACACAGATATGCACACATGCACAAACTCAGATTTTTCTTACAACAATTTTTTGGGGTAGTTTTATAGTCAAACAAAGTATCCTGCTGACTTTTTTACATAATTACATTACTCATTGCCATTACTACACTGCAATTAATTTGTTATCTCTATTATTCCAGGTAATTAACATTTGAATGCCTATGAGCCTGTCAGGAAGGCTGTTAGGTACTGTATGTATTTTCTCCAATTTAGGTCTTTCAATACCTTATCTTCCCTAATTGCCCTATGGCAACACAATTAGATTCTGTGTCTGATTTGCCTTACTCCTCCCCATCCACAAGATACAGTAGAAAAAGATAACTAGAAACTTTGGAAGTTTCCATGACAGCATGGTTGTTTTTGTGGGGCTTACCAGGCCAGTTGTAGTAACAGTAACTACAGGAGCAAGGAAGGCAGATTTATCTGCTCTGTCCTGCCAGTTGCCCAGTGAGATCTCAAACTTCCCTTAAATCTCAGATCAAGTAAAATCTAATAAAATAACATTACCTTCCGTTCTTTTTCTGGGTAACATTGCCTAGGTTTGAGCTAATAGTTTATGATTCTGCCAGCAGCATGAGTGCTGAATCTACTTTACATCTAAAAAATATTTAATCTTTTTCAAAACACTTCTACATGTATATTGCTTCACTATATTCCCCTGTCTTGTAATTCAAGGGCTGATGTTTCTATTTTATAAATATCATCCATCTTATAACTGTAATCGCAGAAACACTGGAAGTTAACCCCTCCCGTCCAAAGGTACTAACTAGTGGAGGCAAGTCCATTGTCTCTGTATGTGATCCAATACTCTCACAGAGACCAATGTAGCCCACCCTCAGTCTCAGAAATGAACAGGCAGCCTTGATAACAATGTAGTCACTGAGTCAACTGAAGAAAAACAGGAATGATAAAAAAGCACACTGGCAACTAAAACATCCATCTAAGTTTTTCCCCATCCATAACAGTGAACTCATTCAGTCTTACGTATTTGTCAAAATGAATTAGGTAGATCCATACATTCTGACAAACAAAAAAGGCAAATTCCAGAATATGGAAAACATCATCTCATTTGTACATAAAAAGGATTAAGCACAAGTTTAAATACTCATAGACATCTCCTAAATGGATATCCAATAAACTACTTTAAATTGTTTTCTCTAGGAGTGGGTATAGTATGTGATGTAGAAAAATAGGCAGAATTGTTACTTTTTCACTTACATTCTTCTCAATGTTTTCATTTTTTAAATCATGAACACATATTAAATGTTTTTATCACTTAAATATCATATGGTCAGAAATTTTAACTTGCTGTTGAACTTGGGATGAAATAAGTGAACACTCTAGGTATACCTTTAGATGAATGCTTCTCACAGATTACTTCTTTCTGTATGGTGTTTTGATTTTATGTGTGCCCCCCCAAAAAAAATACTCTATTGACCCTGAATAAATATTTAAGTTTTCTAATTTATTACAATACTAGTAGGGAGCTTAACCTGTACAAAGAGGGATAAATGTATTAAGTTTTTACCTCATCAATAAAATGGCCATTCAGAATGATATTCTGGTTGGATTAGCAAGACACATGCTGTTGGGAACCGCCCTGATTGGTATCAGAAGCTGAAACCCCCGCCTAGGCTAAGGCTAAGGGAACGCCCTTGGAACTGTAAGCCAGCAAGGAGACAAGGGCTTGTCTCCCTGGCAGGAATGCTGTTTCTGCTGCTTTATTCATAACTGAACCCCAAAAAGCTTGGTCGGTTAGCCAAAGACGGGTAAGATTCCCCACGGGGGGAACGACCTAAGCCAGGCATGATCACTTTGGGAGGCCCCCCAAAAGAAGGACTTGGGGGGCTGCAGCAAAAGAGGGTGACGGACCCTCGCCCCTCGGCTTTGACATAGCCTGAGTTCTCATCGTCTGGGAGAAAATCTCCTTATTGCCTCAGTTCCCCTGCTAAGCCTGAAACAATGACAGGGTGGTGTAGCTCTGTGCTGAAAAGAGCAGATTCCCCCGGTGATCAGGCCTAAGAAAGAACATGTAAATTACTGTGAAACCTTTGTTTAGAATGCTCTCAGTTGAATGAGAGGGGTCCAAGGAGGAAGTTTGTTCCTCAAAGTCTTACAGCTGTTTGACCCCCACTCAATAGACCAGCAGAGTTCCTTGTTTTCTATAGTTCCTTACTTCCCCCTGATGAGTACTGTACTTTACCTGAATTATTATGCAAAATGAGCCCAATAAAAGCAGGTGTGGACGGTAAATCAGGGCGCCCCCCACTAGGGGGGGTGGCCATTTCGTCCCTACTTCCCCACAGAAACTAGTTTGTCTCTGTGCATGTTTGTTTGTTTCTCGCGTGTTTTTCGGTGAGCCATCCACAGCGTTCCATGGTCACTGCTGGCCGGTGACCCACGTGCAACACATGCTATTGTCTTGATTACCAGTGCACCTGACATTGAAGATGGTGATGGACAATTACAAAGTGTGTATAGTCTCTGAACTATTAAAAGCTTTCAGCTATTTGCACTTACTGTAGCAATTATTTCAGCTGATAAACTATTCAGTTTGTTTTTAAATCCACATTTTGGACACATGTATAATATTGTAACCCATTTATAATTCCAATAAGCATATACATGCATGTGCATGAATATCTTTATGTATCACACAAAGAGAAACATGTAGGGATCATCCTTGAATATGAACTAAGTGACAGCAGTAGCAACTCCAGAGTAATACATTCTTTTACTCACATTATGATGCAGGGAAATTAGAAGCATTGTAGCATGAATTAAGGGCAAAGTGTCAACTTTAAGTTTAAATATGAACTTTTCAAAGAACAAATGATACATTCAATGGACAGCTGTCTGGAGAATGTATAGCTTTTTATGCATGCAACTTTGAAATTCTATTCATGTATTTCAACTCCCTGACTCACAGACCTTATAGGTAAATTAATAGCACTTCTCAGTAAAAACAAAACAAGAGAAACACAAAAAACAAAACAAACAAACAATGGTTAAAGGCATTTGTAAAATGAAGAGTCATTTCATGAACACTTCATATAATCTTACAAAAATAGTAGCTGATGTAGGGAAACTAGTCAAATATTTTCCATTATTTTGCTCCATATTCTGCAACTCACCTTTAAGGTCTGTTACCCACTACATGGGACCTATACAGCTGATAACTCTTCTCAAAATTTACTTAATGGAAATGCATTCAGCTTAATTTGATCATTTTTGAATATGCAGATTTATCTTATGCTCTGTAACAGTTAGTTCAAACCACATTAATCATCCCTGTCATGCTGCTTTCAGTTGGTTTGAAGCATCTCTGGGTTCTCCAACGGATTTTGAGCACCTGAAGGGAAGAGGCTGTGCAGAGTTCATCCTGATACCTGAAGTAACTGCCCAGGGTTTGGCACATTTTGGAATTCATTAAAGGTTTGTTAAACAAACAAGGGCGGGATAACAAATACTAAGAGAACTTACTGGAATCAAAAAATAACCTTTCACCTAAAGCAGATGTCTTCTAAAGATTCACTTAAATCTTTTCTACCTATATAGTTACAGGTACCATATGGTATAATAGTAATTGATATTCAGAATGTTGATCCTGAGGATTTTTAGACACTAAGTAGAAGGTAAAAAATAAAACAAAACAAAAAAATTGTAGCCTGTGTGCAATACAATGTATTCACTAAGCCAGAAAAAAATCCAATAATATTTCCTTGGTTTCTGAAAGGCCATTTTTGATACAGAGGCTGAGGTTGTTAAAGCGTATTTTTAAAAAGTGTGACATTTGTTTAGTGTCCATTTTTACCACTTTATGTATGATCTGTGATTATCCATTTATATTTACATTTATACTTATAAATGTCTTGACCATGCGAGCCCTCTCTTTTAGTTGAGGAATTTCTTATTTAGTTGAAACCACGTCTATGTATTGCCCCCTCACAAAGTACCTCTGCATCCCTATTATTGTTGAAAAATAAGAAAAAATTTAAAAGGTGCATCCTTGGAAAATATGTAGAAGACTTTATTAGGCAAAGTTTTAGGAAACAGGAGTGAATTTTTTTTATGAGCCAATGTTTCCATCTCATTATAGATGCCTCTTGCTGGCAGAAAATAAGGACAGAAGAAAGCCAATAAACTTGCCATCATTTCCCTAAAAATATATACATAGTACAGCATATTGCACTTACAAACAAATTTTTGCCATTATTCTCTACTAATGTGTATATAAAAGTTGTTTTAAAATACAAATACAATGTTCTTGTGATGGGTATGAGCAAGCATGTAAATACACAGGGAAGAATGGAGACATACTGATCATCATAATTGTTTCTGGGAATGGGAAGGAAACAGGGTTAAGATTAAGGGAGATTCTAACTTTACGTGTAATTGGAGTGCTTACAACCAAGATATAATCATATTTTCTTTGAACTTATAAATTTGCAAAACTAAAACAAAATAAGGGAAGGACATCATGAAGTTTCAAATGCATTGAAATGTAAAGAAATAAATCTATAAGATTTGATTTAGTGTAAATTTGACAAGCACAGTAATTGTAATTTTGCACTGTTCATTTTTCCATATTGTTTTTAAGCTGAATGCCTTGTAAATTTCAATGTGACTTGAAATTCAAATGTGACAATTTCAAATGCCTTGTATTGTTCAATGTAAGAAAATGTGGACAAATTTGATTTTCATTTCATTATAATAAAAAGTGTTCTTTCAAATTAAAAAAAGCCTCTACCATACAATATTTAAGGTAAGAATACAAATTAGTCAAAACTTTAACATCCATTTAGCAGAAAATATAAATGAACCAATAATCTTTTAATCTGTTCACATCTCCCTTTAAGAAATGGAAACACACATTTATGTAACTTATAAAAGCATTCGATGGACTTTGTTTCCTCTCTGGTCAATGGCAATGATCAGTAAATTCACCTAGGGAATTATAGAATTTTTAAAAATAAGGTTACATTTTTCTATTTTTTGCTGTTATTGAATTCAAGACTAAACATACTGCAAATTATGATATGTTAAAGTTAGAATTCTCAATTATTTCAAATTGCATATAAATATATATCTATATCTATACATAAAAATATAAATCTATACAGTATATTTTGTTTCCCCATTTTCTTCCCAAAATAATTTTATTCTTATAAGAGAGCATGTACAAAATGTTTCTTTAATGAATATAAAATTTTGCTTTAAATTAAAATCTGGTATAAATATTCTAACCAACTAGTCTAATGTGGTTACTGTATTTTAACAATTTTGAGATATTGGAGGGTATGGTGTTAATAATCTTTCAAAGTCTAGCATCCTGCTGATGGCTCAATAAACATTTAAAAATAATGAATGGATGAATGAAGTTTTTGTGTTTACCAGCTATTATTTTTAAAATAGTGTCACATACAAACTTTGTATAAATGAAGTTCTTAGTTCTCCCCTTGAGGACTTGCTCATTCAAGGAGCATTCTTTAGCCCCACCAATTAAATATGAGTGAATTTATCATTGCTTTCCATTCAAGAAAACTTCTTCTTTAACTTTCTAGAATTAGGATATTTCTCAATGTGCTCAAATACCTTAATCATCACGTATGCTGATTTCAGTTTATAGATTTGATTTTAAATGATGGCATATGATTTCAAAATTAAGATGAGTCACAAAGATAATGAAGTTCCTTATTTTTCCACTCAGTTTAGTTCAATACTTCTTTTAAAGATCCTACTATGCACTAAATTGTGCTAACCATTCCCCATATGTTCACAGATTTCATTTTATTATGGAAAGGCAGACAAGTATACAATTTTAAAATCACAATGATTCAGCCCTGGCTGGCGTAGCTCAGTGGATTGAGCGCGGGCTGGGAACCAAAGTGTCCCAGGTTCAATTCCCAGCCAGGGTACATTCCTAGGTTGCAGGCCAGAACCTCCAGCAACCGCACATTGATGTTTCTCTCTCTCTCTCTCTCTCTCTCTCTCTCTCTCTCTCCCTCCCTTCCCTCTCTAAAAATAAATAAACAAAATCTAAAAAAAAAAAAAAATCACAATGATTCAATAACTGATCTGAAAGTGATAAGAGCAAACTACTACAGAAGGGAAAGGAAAGGGATATTAGATATCTCAATGAAGTCTCAGTGAGGGCTTCTTTATGAAGAGCATGTAAGATGAAACTTGAAAAATCATTGGGCTTCTCGGGAAAAACAGATGAAAGGTGATTGTGAGTTGAGGAAACAAACTGAACACAAAGCAAAAAATCCTCAGCAGAGGATTTTTACTTTATAACCTGCATAAACTCTGACTTCATTTGTGAAGGGCTATGTCACTGGCCGTGTTTTCTCAATCACAAGCTGTACTATAAAGGCAGAAGAGCTCTTAATGGCAAAATGACCGAAATAGCAGAAATTTAACAAATTTTTTGTTGAGGGCTTACTATATGTTAGTTGTGTCACATTCAGTACCTTACGTAATCCCCTCAAAAGCCTTATATGGTAAAAACACTGCCACACCCATCTCACAGATGAGAAAACTGAGTCTTAGAAAAGTCAGTTAATTTGTCTAAAGTCATATTTCTTGTAAGTAGTGGACTACAGTTGTGATTCAAGTGTCTCTCACTGGAAAGCCTATGTCTTTTATCATTAAACCATACTTTCAAAGGAACTATGCGTGCATGAGAAACTAACTGAACTAGAATTTTAGATATATGGTAGTAAACATAGATATAATATCCTACCAACAAAAAAAGCAAAATATCAAGGGGTTACAGTGACAATAATTAAAATATTCATGTATCATTCTATAGTTAATAAAATTTTTAAACAATTTTAGAAAGAGCAAAGGACAGGTTAGGATAATTCATGTGCACCCTAAACTTTAGATCAACCACCAATTATCTGTGCATGCAACTATGGGCAAATTTACTCACCTCTTTGGACCCAAATTTCATTTTATTTGTGTAATTATCTTATTAATGACATTTTTTTAACTAAACTGAAATTCCCCAAAGAAGAGCTTGCTTACTCATTTTTGTCACATTGCCAGGCATTTTCTTGGCATTTTCAACCATGAAATGGGTGATGGATAAATGAGCAAGAGTTTCTTTAACTGTGAAATAAAGAGTTGCTCTAGATCTCTTAAGATTCCTGACAGCTTGAGAATTCTCTTTAATGGTATCTATTTTCTAGTAGTCCAGGAGGAGAACATAACTTCCAAACACCGCTGCAGCATTGGAACATAGTAAAAACTGGGAGTCTCCAATAATTGCCTTGAGCTTCAAAACTGTACATTTTGTATGCTGAAAATATAAACAGCAAGGACACTGGATATTTCTCTGGTATTCTGTAGGAGAAATGCCACCTTTTTTCAATGGGGTGGGTGAGGCAAGGAAAGAGTATAGCAGAAGCCAACTGACTCTGAACTCTTCTTTTATGTGGCTCAAACATAACCAGTAAAGCCCTCCAGTTCATTTATTCAGACAAATGCTTTTAAAAAGTTAAGTTGATGAACTCTACTTTCTACTGCTCATCTATCTTTTCAAACAGTGCCTCTCCCATTAGCCTAAAGCCCATCTCCAATCTTGCCCTGTATAATTTGTGCATGGCACTGGATGGACCTCCATAAATGCAAGATTCTTTGGACATAGACCCACCACTCAAAGAGTTAAGCATCTACAAAGGCAGGCAGCTCCACACATAGCATGTATTTATACATACACACCCACATGAGTTGTCAAGGAAGCATGTGTTGAAAAGCTCAAAAGAGGTTTCTGAGCTGAATGTTGCGTTATAAGAAGAAATGTGACTGGCCTGAAACATACATCACTGGTGTTTGTGTTTGGGAAGACTGTTGAGAAGTGAAGTATAGGTTGGGAAGCCAAATAGTTGAGATTCACCAAAACATACACTATAACTCAAGCAAGAGTGGAAGATGAGGGACAGGCCAAGATATGGCTGCTCCTGTAAACCATGCTAATTAGCTTGGTCTTTCTCCTGGCAGAAATGGTGAACCACTGAAAGATTTTGTCAGAGAAGCTTCATGGTAAATATGATATCCCTGCAGTTGTGGAGAAGATAGATCAAAGGGAAGCAAAGGTCACTATTAATGCCTCCAAAATTATGCTGACTTATTTGGACTTTGCATGCCATAATGAGTCTTAAACACTATAGTGGAGATCTTCCTAGGTCAATTGAAGTGTTGGCTTTGGCTTTTGGAGTTGTTGTTTTGTTTTTGACAGGAATAATAATTTAGTATTTCTGATTGACTGTTATATGTGTTTGATTAAGTAAAAGGGGGGAAATTAATTAAAACATAAATGCAGTTTGATGGAATAAATTTTTTCAATCAAACAAGTTCCTAGGAGGAGATAATTAGAAGGTGCCCTTGAGGAAATATTTGGCATACGGCATATGTAAGGTATAGTCTTAAGAATAAAGATCATTCCAAGTTTGAACATTTTTGAAAGTGGTATGCTTCAGATGAAAATCTTCTCTTAATCCTAAACAGCAAATCTGCCCAGGGTTATTCACTGGGATTAGGGGAGGGAGGGACTACTCATTCATTAATAAAATACTTTGTGCATAAATTGTCTCAGCATTTTTTCTCATTTCTTTTTAAATTGTGTATAGTAATTGACAACTGATGAGTCAATTCATTCTTGATCAGAGAAAACCTTCAAAAAGATTGTCTCTGCTCTTACACAGCAGAAATTTAATATTTTTTTAAAAACTTAGTGCAGTACTGCTCTCTGAACAACAACCCTACTTTTTTAATTATCAAACTCAGGAATTGAAAAATCAAATTATTTTATTATATATTTCACTACCTAATTTACAACTTCTAATGTAAACAAATTTTCTAAGTATTTCATGAATACATATGAATTCGAAAAGGAATTTCAGGTAAGAAAAAATAGAAGTCAATATTAGAAACTCATTTCTCAGAAATAACTGTACTTAGCTAATATCGAACTGAGATATTTAAATAAAATTAATTTTTAAATGTTCAAAGAAACTATTAAAACTACAATTCAAGTTATAAAAGTTTGTTTATACATAAAGACAGAAAGTAAAATGGTTATGAATGCAATTGAATCAAATAAGCTTTTAAATCGTGGAATTTTAATAGATGACTTGATTTGTCTAGTTTTCAAAGCTTGAAACTATTATTTTAAAAAATAAAACTTCAAAAAAATAAAAATAAAAATAAATAAAAATAAAACTTCAAAACACATAGAATATCAAGTAATATGTGCCTTATTAAGGCTCCTCTAAATTAAGTGGATCACCATTGTTTATTCTGTGTCCACTATCTTATTTAGTAAACAAGGCAGTTATATGTACAAAACAAATTGCATAATTGGATTAATTAGCTGGATAATTTAAAGCAAATAATATATTTCTCATAGAGAGAGCTTGAAGAGCCAATATCTCAAACTACCTGAATAATTTTCTAGTACTATTATTTTTTTAGGTGAAAATGCCTGTCCTTTTTGTAAATATCATTGTATCCTTCAGATTTGGGCCATCATTTCCTAGAGACAAAATATGTTTTTTATGTTAAGTACAAGTCAACTATTAGTCAATGTTGCCCATCACTCACATAGTGAGTGTTGCTCACTCACTAACATATGTTGACTACCAATTGTTTGCCAGGTACATGCTATATTTTTCTTATTGGAAGAAGTTATAAATATACTGTAATTAGGTCATCAAGTATAAAAAGCCCCTTTTGGCTTAATGTATTGCTTTAATTACCAGTTTCACATTTCTGGCTCAGTGTCTATTAGAAGACAAATATTCAATATTGAAGGAAAACATGCCAGTTGCCACCTTTGTTTTTCCAGGTTGTTAATTTATTCTCACATTATAATTACACATTAAACATTTATTGCCACTTACGCTTGAAGTTTTAAAGTACTCTCTCAAGATAGACTGTAATTCCTAACCATTTTGTCACTTTTAGATCTGGAGAATGGAGCATCAATGGAGATAATTTTAGAAGGAGATGCAGCAGATCATTTTTAATAACAATTTCAAAATCATTATTTACCTAGGTAAAAATTTGGTAATAATTTTTCCATTAACTCATGAGTTTATCATACTGTCTACGCAAGAAGATGTAGTTCATGTCTTAATTTGATTTATATACTTATTCCTCAATTATACAAATGGGAAATGTTTATAATTATTTGCATATGGAAATAATTTTCCTTGTTTCTTTCAATATCCAATGGGGTTTGGGGTCACTTCTCCTTACTGTACAAATTATAAATTTTTAGCTTAGGTATTATCTTGATTCCTAGACTCAGTGCAGGGGTCCTGAGCTATTAGCTGTGTGACATTTTTTTCCTTCTGTTTCTACCCAGTTATATGGAGAATAACATCATAGGGCCATTTTTAGTATTACACATAATATATGGGAGGTGACAAGCATAAACTTAACATGTAGTCATCACATACCATTCTTACTTGCTACTAATACAATTTCAAATACTGCTATTACTAATGCAAATAGGAGGAGAACAAAGATAAGGTGAATGAGAAAAAGTATGACAAAAAGGTGAAGAAAAGACAACATAAAATTTTAAGTGTTTGCACATGTACGTGTGAGTATAATATGTGATATGATATAAATGTTATATGCAATACATAACACACATGCAGTGATTTAGAAAATAGAAATTTTTCTCCTCTACTGTGCCACCAAAACCACCAAAGAACATAAGCAATGGAGTACACAAATGATAGAAGAAGGCCTGCAATTAAATAAGTATATACCTGTAGTGGACTGGTTTGTTTCAGTCTGGCAAATGTAACTCAGCTCTGCATGGAAAACCTACAGAAGCGAAGTGGTGGGCAGGAGCCAGACCTTCAAACTGAGTTTTCCTGTGGGAATCAGGCCTAGAAAATGCATACTGATTGTTATGGCTTGCTCTTGCTAAAACTCTATCACCTGGTCTCAAATAACAAATGTGCATCATATATCTTCAAAGTAATTCCCAAAGCCTGTGTGAATTCACCCAAGGACAGAGCTAATCAGCTCACCACCATTCCCCTCTGCAGGTTATTTTCATTTCCTTGATTGTACCTAAAATGTAGACAACAATATTCTATGTAATAGATAATAAATCTTTCTCTGATATAAGCCCCAAGAAAAACAATAAAAGCCTGTCTAGGCAAGGGTTGGGCGCTTTCCTTTTGAGAGAGTGCCAAGGCACTCATAGGCTCTCTCTCTCCCTTTGAGAGAGTAGCCACGCCGTTCCCTTTTTCTCCACAGGATTGCTGTCACCTGTGCATTTATTTTCTCTTTCAGCCACAACAAGGCGGAACTCTGCTGGCCAGAGTCCACCACATATACCAAAATAAAACGTATTGGAAGGAAATGGAAGTCATTACATTTTATTCTCATTGAAGCAAACACTAAAAGTGTGTGAGCACCTTCTCTTGGTATTTTCCCTGCATAATATAAGCTTAGGGCTTTGCATGGCATCGATGGTCATTCTAAAACCTATGGAATGAAAGGAAACTGGATGAAGGGATAGAGAGAGATTGGACCAGTGGAATAAATGGTTTGAAAATAGTATGTAAAAAATTTCTATGAAACAGAATGCCATTTCTACTAAGACAATCATTGACTCTTTTGGGTTCTAGGAAAAGGAGAGGTCCATAAGATAGAAGATTCCAGTTTAACAGGGAGAAAAGAAGTTTCAGTTCCCCTTTCTTCTCTGGCCTTAGTGGTGAATGTTCTCTTTGTTTCTCTGTATATTACTACACCTGCTCTCTGGAGACAGTATTACTGGGTCCCCACAATCTGCTTAGCCAAAAATGCAGGAATAGGTTTTGTCTGCCTGACCACTTACTTTTTATTATAATTCAAGCCCATGCAACTTCCCCTTCACACTGGTTTAGATTTTCACACACTGTTCTGTGTATCTTTCTTCACTAAATTAAACTTTCTCTGCTGCCCCAGATTTCTTTTTTCTTCTTGTCAATCTTCATGAACCAGAAGGAATTCTGTGAGCCAGAAGGAATCCTATCCCTAAATAAACAACCGCCCCCATAGAAATGTATGGTACACACACACCTGCATGTGCAGTTTTGGGCACATGCTTTCACTGCACTTCTTCATCTTCAACCCCAATGATGAACACAAAGGCGTTTTTAATGAATTAGCAAAAATTAGTCACTGAGGAATTTCAAATGGTATGTACTGTTATAAAAGTACTGCAAATGAGTGATGGATTCATTGGTATAGGAAATAAAAATTATCCTAGGAAAACTATACAAATATACTTGTTAATAAAAATTTTTGATATACTAGTGAACTCTATATTTTTGTATTCTACTCCTATACAGAAAATTGTGTTTTTGAGTAGAAAGTGACATAGAAACCCTTTCATTCAACCATCCATCTGATGACTGCATCCTTCCAACAACATTCTTAGCAAGTTGTCTAGATTATACTAATTGTGACTAATGGTAACTTGGAATAGCTCAGTCTACTTCTGACATCCATAACTATAATAATAAGCTCTGAAAAGTGAGCTGGAATACATTTCTTAGAGTCTACTAACTTAACCCCTTGGATCTACAAGAACGCACCTTCCTGTAAGTGAAGGCAGCCATGCTATCTCCTCTGGTTTTGCTCTCATCTTGCTTGAATCAGCACTCAAATCTCATAGGAGGCAGTTACTCAACTGGTCAAGCCCTAAACAGAGTACAGTCTATCTACAGCCCATGGTCCACAGCCCTCTGTGGCGAATGTAAAACAAATGGTAGGTCTGATCTGATAGAGTGTAATTATCATCTTCTTTCTGCTCATTACTTTCATTATGACGCTTCAGATGAATTAACTTTCTTGATGACCACATGCCACTCTGAACTCACTTGAGACTCCTCTTTACTGCAGTCACAAGATCTTTCTGTCATGAGTTCTCATTAAACTCTCTCCATCTGAAACTATAAAGGCTTTTATTGTTGTTTATTTGTGTTTGTTTTGTGCTGTTTGTTTGAAATTCATCCGTAAGAATAAAAAAAAATTCACAACAGCTTCAATGGTGACTGTGTCCAATAAGAGAAGGTTTAAAAATAATAGATGCATAGTGTTTTATAATTTCTTAAAGGCAATATCTCAGACATTTGTTAGGTTATTAAACATGAAAAGATTTTCTTGTAGATGTTTAGATACAAATGGTTTTTTACTTCGCAGGAAAGAGTGAGTTGCTGTGCTTGATGTGGACAGGACAAATGAGTGTGAGTTTGGTTTTGTCTTTACCATTATGGTTTCTTCACTTCTGAACATCTTTGTCTTCATTTTACATTTGTGTCTCCTTTCTATCCCATTCCTTTCTTTTTTGTTCTGTCTCCCATTTAAATTTTTCTGCTTATTATCTCTCCTTTTTCTTATATCTGAAGAATAAGAGAGATGTAGGTCCACTGGGAAGAAGCTTGAGAAGAACAGAATGGAAGGCATGGGGCAATTCTAGTCCCCATAATCAATCTTAAAATCTGTTAGCTATATCACTTATGCAAATTAAGTCACAAACTTCATAGGATCAAAAACAATGACTCACAGGTCTGGGGAACATTCACAATGAATAAGAAATAGAACAAGGTAAGAGAAAAAATTGTAACCATCCTGTCAAACTACAATTATATTTATAATCTAAAAAATAAACCAAAACCATGAATTTCACTTAAGTGTTTCTCATTTTATTAAAAAAGACATGGCTAGTTATCCTGTCTTTTTGCTACCCTTTGCACATTATCCAGTACATAATAAACACATGAGTAAATATTTGTTGAGTAAAGAAATAAATTAAATCAAACAACAGAAGAGATATTCATACATTTTAGTGGAATTTGAACAAAAATGGAGGGAGCTTCCCCTACATCATGTGCTGTCATAAGATACCCTAAGTAATTAACAATAAATTTATCTGTCCTTAGCATTATATGAGATGTAGAAAAATTTTCTGACCAAAAAAGTTTAAGAGGTTGGGAAAAGAGAAAGGAGAAAGTTCTTCAAATCTTTTCCATTTCTTTAATCATTTACCTAATAGCAGCTGTAGCAGAAAACAGGCTGCAGTCTGGAAAAACATGAAACCACATGCCACCAAAGACATGTGCATGCATGTGTGTGTGTTATATCACAGACACACTTTCTATTGTTTGGACAGTTACACGATAATTATTGAAATGGATAACCTAGATACCCTAAAGTATCAAAAATCAGTATTTAGACTTTGGGTCTCAAGTTTAACACTTTTCCATCTTCTTCTATGTTTCCTGACATGCTCCAAACCTACCCCAAACTTTACCCTAATGCTGGCAGACTCAAAGTCAATGAGCAAGCAGTCACTTTTCAATATCTATGTTTCTTTCTTGGAGTGAGCTAAGCACTTAAAGAGATACATTAACTTTCAGGCCACTTGGGTGCTATTCAGGGTAATGGTTTATAACAGTTAATAATGTATAACATAACTAGAGAGTGCCTTAGGCAGGCTCATTGCATAGTAAACATAATAGAATAGTTTCTTTTCAGAATCATTTGGAAGTACACTATTTACCTCACCATTAAGACATAGTTAATGTAGAAAAAGATCACACTATTTGCATATTTTATATAGCTCTAGTGTATTTTATCTCATTTAGATTTTAATCACTCAAATACTTTGTTGATCACTTTTTGTATTATCACTTTTAAAAGACACAAATACTTTTGCATTATGATTTTTATGATGGATCCCTTGCTTAGAGACCCACTGTTAAAATCATCTGTTTTTCTTTTTATTAAAAAGCAAAATAGTGCTTCTTTACCAGGGATGACAAGTTAGATCCTCCATGTGTGCTAGTCAGAGAACATGATTCTCCGGGGTCTACTTCAACACTGTCTTACTGTTACCTTTTCTGCCTCTCTCCTCTAAGCTCAGGAATACCCAAGCCATGTTTGGCTTATTTCCTGTCCTGGAGAAGTAAATAAAATAATCAAGATGGCACCAAAATAATGCCAAAATAACATATATAAAATATGTTATATAAATGTTATATATAAACAGAAAGTAAGTTGCTGTTACCTAGCACACTGTTGCTGATGTATGCTAGGTAGTTAGGCCTATCATGGTTGCATCCATGCTGAACATGCACAGACTTTTTTTCTTGTCATTATTCTCTACCCAATATGGTATAAGAACTATTTTCATAGCATTTATATTGTATTAGGTATCATAAATAACCTAAAGCAATTCAGTATTACAGGTAATTTAAACTAAAAGGGAGATATACATAGGTTGTATGCAAATACTATGCCCTTTTATACAAGCAACTTGATCATCTGCAGATTTCGGTACCTAGTTGGGGAGGGAGGTTCCCAGAACCCATCCCCCATAGACCTGCATTACCGAAGAGTACTAAAAGTCTTAGCAGTGCATAAGATTCTCACCCATCCAACTGCCTCTAACCCTTTCACTGCTTTCTTCTTTTTAAAAAAATTACTTTACTGTTGTTCAATTACAGTTGTCTGCATTTTCTACCCACCCCCCCACTCCTCGCTGCCCCAGCCAAACCCAGCTCCCTTCCTTGCTTCCACCCTCCCCCTTTGTTTTGTCCATGTGTCCTTTATAGTAGTTCCCGAGAACCCTTCTCCCCACTGTCCCAAATTGTTCCTTTACTTTGAACTCTGAGAACTGAATGTCTCTGTTGGCCCATTCCCAGGATTTAATCAAATATTTTGGTATTAGACTGGTGATTCTTGGCTCATTTTTATTAGGTTGGCCTCTGTCACTGATTTGTTCCTGGTAAGAAGTCTGCATTATCTATCTCAATTGAGAAGCTTAAATCAAAGTAAAAAAATAATGGGGATCAAAGAATATATTTAAAAAAGCATATGTTGAATCCAGTGGTGGCCAAGGCCTCACTTGCTCATTTGACTGCCTTTGGAGCCACTAGGAGAGAAGAAATATTTCTTTAGGAAATGAAGATCACAATAGAAGAAGAATCTATTAAACATTAATGGAGGGCCCCTGACCTCAGATATGTTATGATCCATTTAATAAAAAATTTCATAAAGAGCTGCTTAAAATGAACTAAATAACCATATTTAATAGGTGGCAATGTTTCTCAAAACTTGCCAATCAACCTATTTTGTCATAGCCCTCAGTTTTGTCCCCAGTGCCACTGTACTTTCGATTCACATGTGATTGTTGACACTGGCTTCATGACATGTCACCCATTACTCCCTATCTATCTGTTAGGGCCACTATGGGCAACTTATCTGACTAACCTTTCTTCATTATTTGGAACCTCTGCCAACTTCTAGGGAGCTTTTCTTTCTCTCTTCAGAGAAAACAATGGGTCACTTCAGTGAATTTTGAGCCCCCTACCAGAACAAAGCAAATTAGGTTTTTGGAGTTTTCTTAGCACAACAACTGCATCTTGGTATTATCATTATGTGCTAATTTGAATATTGAAAGTTATTGCATGGTGGCTTATATTCAGTTTATATGCTGAATATAAAGAGAAAAATATGTCAAAAAGAGCAAGACTGAGTCAGCTTTCAGCATTTCTTAGTGTACTGTACAAAACAGCTAGAACTGAAGCATAATTTTTTTTTTATCTTACCCAGAGGCTACTACAAACTGTTCCTCTACAATTGTTATAGGCCCAGAGTTAAAGGTGAATGATTTTGGGCAGCTCCACGTACACATCTGTTAATTGCTCTGTTTTGCTGATTTGAATATCATGATTTGTGTTATGCCAACACATTAGTGAGTTTGAAATCCTTGTTGCAGTGACTTTTCTTTGCTATTGTATTACAACAAATTTGGAATCTCAAAAGTCATGATTAAGAAGATAACAATGTTTCTTGAATCGTGCAGATCTATGAACTCATCTATGTCATTCATGGTTTTAAAAAGTAGAATAAATAAAAGTAAATCAAATTGAAACATCTAATAAATGTGACTACCGTACAGTGAACTATGCATGCAGAGGGTTCTGGAGTTACGTACTAATGATTATTTGTGTTTAATCATTAGTATATTCATTCAATAACTATATGAGAAGTTTCTAGATTTCTCAAGAAACTGTGGAGAGTGCAAAAAATAAATTAGATGGGGATTTTCATTTCAAGGATTATGCAGTGAGATTGAGGAAAGATGTATATAAACAAGGGTAATTTGAGGTAGGAAGTACTAATTGCCTTAAGGAAAAATAAAATGCTATGATACCCTAGAGCAAGAAGACAGAACTTCCAGGTAATAGGAGAGAAGGTTTTGTGTGAATGAAAAATCTTAAAGCCACTGGCTGAGAAGCATATGCACCCAGAAAGATATCACAAGGTATTGTGGTAAATAATGGATCACTTAAGAGGTATTTCCATTCACTTAAAAAGGATGGTCTGATTTAGTCAATGGATGTTACAACTGACTATCCTTTAGAAGAAGCAAGTACATTGGATCCCTGTCTCACCCAATTCCTGTTGATTAAAGATGTAATTATAAAACAATAAAAATCTTATAAGTCAATTTATATATACAACCTAGATATTTGAAAGCTCATTAAAAGCAAACCAGGAAAACTAGAAGATATGAAACAAAATATAAATGTATTTACTACATAAATATTTAAAGTTTGTACACACAAGTATAAAAACACACTTGAAGTAGTTAATAAATAATACATTGGGAAACAAACACTTGCAGTGAAGATAATAAAAAATGGTTGTTATATTTAATGTAGTAAAAGCTTTAGAAACTGATAACAAAAAGACTGACATCTCAGTAGGAAAATGTGACGAAGAATAACAGACAAGTGTCAGGCAAGTCAAAATGACCAACAGACATGTGGCAGTGTGACAAACTACCCCACTGACAAAGAATTGTGCAAATACAAATAATCCTGAGATGTGGCTACATCCCCAGCAGATGGCATATGGTCAAAGGCGTGATAATGCCTCACATCCCCCATGGAATAGGGTACTGTCATACATTGCTTAAGGAAATGTAAATTCTCACATACTTTTTAGAAAGCAATGTGAAACCATGTGTTGGAATAAAATATACCAGTGATTCCACTCCCATAGAAGAAAAACCACTTCTGTATGCAAGCATGTTCGTTAATGTATTGTGTTGGTGGCAAAACTGAAAATAAAACTCAATACTTACCCTTAGGGAATGAATGGTTGAATATATTTATCTCTGCTGTGAAATATTATGAAGTTATTTTTGTAATGAGTCAAGTCTCCCTCAACTGATATGGAGGAATTTCTGTAACAAGCTGTTAAGTAAAAATAAATAGATGGATAGGTAGATAGATAGATGATAGATACATAGATAAAATTAAACAAGTAAAATACAGAGAAGTATAAAGGAAATATTCTTATTTTGTAAACCAAAGACTTGGAACTTGTGTATGTGTGCATGTATATAATAACATCAATTTAAAAAATGCGGAAAAATGCATAGAACCAAGTTAAAACAGATCCTGGGATGAGCATGAAAATGGTAGGAAAGGGGAGGAAAATGTAGAATTTAAAAGAAAAATAACACTTCATATGTACAGTCTGACATTCTGCAAGTACATAAGTGCAAAACTAAGAACTCATCAATAAAAGTATTGAAGGTAGGAGACATCCCTGCACCAGTGGGGCTCCCTGAATGAGAGCCATAGGAGAGGATCTATAATTCTACCAGAAGTAACCCTATAGCCAAGCTGATTAAAGTTTATTACCAGTTCCCTAGGAAGGAAAAATTGAGAGCTGATATCAGAAACTACACAGCCTTCATCTATTAGTGGCATATAACCGGGTACAGTAACTGCTTAGTTATCTTTTTTTTATTTTCATGGAAAAAATTGAGCTGAACTTGAAGAATCATTGCAAATATAAATGGAGACAGAGTATTTTTGATGATGTAAAGTTAGTTCTTTTGGTTGAAGTGTAAGGATATGTTACAAGAGCGCAGAGGGAGACATTTCTGGAAAGATTCATTTAGAATATAATTATGGAAAAAAATGACAGGCTACAAGCTTAGACTTTCTCTTGTAAGCTGTAAAGTACTATGGATAATGTATTAGCAGGAAAGCTACTAGGTCAGATGAATTGGGGTTAGAGAGCTGAGTAGCAAAATGAGAATATGAATTTCAAATAACATTTTATTTTTATTGACATGGGTCAAAAACTTTTGGCAGAAGAATTTTTTAATTTTCAAAATATGTAAAATTAGAGAGCTTAATATAATTAATTCCCATATGCCCATTGTTTTAGTCTCCAAGATCTGTCATAACAAAATACCATAGGTTGGGTGTCTTAAACAACAGAAATGTACTTCTCATAGTTCTGGAGGCTGGTGATCCAAAATCAAGGTGCCAGCTGAATTAGTTTCTGGTGAGGACTATTCCTGGCTTACAGACAGCTGCCTTCTTGCAGTGTCCTCATGTGGCCTTTCCTTGGTGCTTGCATGCATGTGGAGAAAGAGGGATACCCTCTCTCCTCCTCCTTTTATAAGGCCACCAATCCTATCAGGTTAGGATCTCACCCTTAGGAGCTCATTTAACCTTAGTTACTTCGTAAAAGCCCTGTTTCCAAGTGTAGTTTCATTGGGGGTAAGGATTCAACATACGGATTTGAGGGAGACACAATTTAGTCTTGAACATTCATCATCCAAGTTGGATAACTATCAAGATTTTGTCACTCTTATATCATATATTCTACTTCTTTTTTTAAAAAATGAATTTATTGAGGTGACACTGGCTAATAGGGTCGTATGGGTTTCAAGTGAACATTTCTCTGATACACATATAAAGTATTTTAAAGTAAGTTTCAGGTATCATTTCATACCCATAAACTTCAGTATAGAATTTTGAAATATTTGAGCTTTTATTTCCATAAACATCTGGTTATTCCATACCTAATAAAATTAACAATAATTCCTTGGTACATTGTAACAACTATACCATTTTAAAATCAAGATTGTCTCCAAAATGCTATTTTTCTGTCATTTTGATTGAATCAAGATATAAATGATATTCACACTTGCTATTGGTTGTTCTATATCCTAAATATCTTTTCATATAACTGTCTTTTCTCATCTATTTTATCCTATCATTAGCTTAATTAATAAACTGAGCCAGATTTTTTGTAGAATATCTATTTTCTAAATGTATGTTTTCTTATGGTGTCATTTAATTTTTCCCATAATCACTTGTATCTCTTGTAAACTAACAGTTAACTTTAAAAACTTCATTAGATTCAGGGATAACTTTTTTTTTGCAAGAATATTTCATAAGTGATTCTATTTATTTGATTTTCCAAAATATCATGATGAAAATGTCACATAATGTTGGTTTGTCGTGCTTTTAGTAATTTAAGATTAAAAGTAGATCAAGATGGTGATATCTGATTTCCAAATTAATTTTTTATCTAATGGTTTCATTTACTGATGATTTTACCAAAATGAGTCACTTCATTTAGCATTACAAAAATATGGATTTTTGAAAATTATACTGTCTTTCACAAAATTTATATACAGAATTCTTTATAAAGGAGAATCTTTTCTCATCAGCTATTAAATGTTTTAAAAGAAGACTCAGTACTGTCTTGGGCTGACTATGTGTTTGAATATTTATTTTCTTGCATTAGTGACAAAACTTTTATTCATCTTACAGATTGTTCATTCATTTATCAAATATTTCTTGCATTTCTGCTATATGCTAAGCACCATACCAAGCCAGGAGATACATTAGTGCACAAATAGTAAAAAATTCCTACACTAATAAAATCATTAATGGGAACACTGATAATAAACCTTAAATAAGTACATTATGTAGTGTTGTATATGGTGATGAGTTCCCTGGAGAAAAGAAGAGAAAGAACACTGGGGGGTGTTAGGGAAAGGGGACATTGTAATTTCGTATTGCATAGCTAGGAAAAGCCTTCAAATCTGATGACATTTTAGTGAAGACTTAAAAAACTTGAGGACCACATGACACAGATAGTAGAGGGAGAGAACATTCTTACAGAGAGAACATTAAGTAAAAGTCCTGGGGTTGGAGCACAGCTGCCTTTGAAGAAGCACATGCAGGCTCGTGTAGCTGGAGCACAGTGAGAGAACAGAGAGTAGATGACTCAGAGGAGCAACAGGAGCTAGATTTTTGTAAAGTCTTCTAGGCCCCTGAGTGGGCTGCGGTTTGCATTCTGAAAGGAAAAGGAGTCACTGAAGGGGTCTAAGGCGAGGAATAATACAATATGCCTTATGTTTGAATATAATCACTGTGGCTGTTGAGAATAGGCCTAGAGGGGCAAGGGTAGTAGAAAGAAAACTATAATTCAGATGAGAGATGATGGTGTTTCAGACCAGGTTGCATATAGTAAGAAAATATTAAGTTTGAAATATAGATGGTAGGGGAAAAGTAGGTTTAGAGTTCTTTGCATAGGACACAATTCAATAATTAATAAGTAATAATACAAGAATAAACTCTTTTGCATACACACAACTGTAAACCTACTTTTGCCCCACCTGTATTTTGAGAATAGAGACCACACAATTTGCTGGCAGATTAGATATGGGGTATGAGAAAAAGTTGAAAGTCAAAGATGACCTCAGGACTTTTAATCTGAGCCATTGGATGTTTGGAGTTACTTTTCACTAAAACAGGTAAGATCATTAAGCAAATATGGAAAGAAGAATAGCTTGGACATGTTAAGTTTCAGATGAACACTGGATACCCAAATAAAATAGAAAATAGACAGTGAAATATCTGAATATAAATTGAGGGGGAGTCGTGGAGCAGAAATTTAAATTTGAGCCCATAAATTCATACATAGTATTGAAAGTCAGGGGTCTAGATGAAATAAATAAATGAAAAAGTATAGATTTAAAGAGAACTCATTCAAATATTGAGCTCTGTAACTTGTGTATATGTTGATGGTGCCACAAAGGGTGTTAGGTGGAATTTCCTGGAACAATACCCGGGGGCTGGCAAAGGTGAAGGTGTCTAGTATACAAGCTGAGGGTTTGGCCTTTCTTGGAGGATAAGGGTAGAGATGAAGGTAGGCAGCAGGTAGACAGAGCTGAGTAGACATTCTTTTCTCATTGCTTCTAAGTTTTCCTTGAAATAAAAAGCAAGGCAATCAGCTGAGAGTGAAGATGAGAGGAGCTGTTAAAAATTTCATGGGAGGAGAAGTCCACTATGGAAGGAGGAAGGAGAATGAACAGGTAAACTGTAATACAAATACTGGCCAGCCTGGGAGCCCCTTGATGTGGGCCATGTATTTACAGTAGTGGGTCACTCAATAAGGCTGCATTTTGTTTTTTTTTTCCCTCTCATGCTTAGCAGAATGAGTGGAGAAGTAGTCAAGCAGGCTTTAAGAAGACAGAGGTGTAAGGGAATTAATTACAGTGGTAGGTAGGAGATAACAAAGACGGACTATGCGCTGTTTAAACAGAGAGAAGAAGATATCAATGGGGTAAGAAACAAGACCTGATTGAATCAACAACTGCATTGCTGAGTAGTACTGAAGAATGTGTAATCTTTGCCGCATTGAGGGGAAAATGTAGCTGGTGGTTGGAGAAGGGAATGCTGGGAAGCGAAATCATGGAGGAGACTTCTCCTTATGACAAGGTATAGAGTGTGCCTGTGGGAGTGAATGGCTGACACCAGAGTGGAGGGCAAGAGGAAAGGAGAAGTGTTCGGAAGGTTGACAGTATGCATATTAAATACTGGGAAAGTTTTCCACGTTCAAAGAAGTCAAGTCAAGAACACAAATCTACATTTTTAAGAATCAGGAACATCTGTTATTTGCTCCTTAGAAATCTGATAGGAGGTACATTTGGTATAACCACAGTCCTGGAAATAATGTACATTCATGAATGAAATTTTGAGACTCAAAAAAAAAATACAAATATAGTGTCCAAAATCCCTTAAGGCCTTCACCAGCCTGGTAGAGATTGAGATTCTGACACTTTTCCCAGAACTGTTTTTTCCAGCTGTGCCAAGCCACTCACATTCAAACACAGTGCTCTCACAATGCAGGAATTGAAGTCAGAATAAGACTCATATCACAGCTCCATGGTTTACTATGTGTCAATTTGGTCAAGTTATTTAACCCCTGAATCCTAACTTCTTATCTGCAAAACAGAGAGAGTAAAATTGACTTGAAAAATGGTGTGAGACTCCCCTTGTATATGTAAAACTCTTAGCATAGTGTCTGGAAGAGTGCTTAGTAACTATTATAGTTTATTTCCAAATTTCCTTAAATTTTACACTTTCATGACTTTCCTTCTGTTGTTCTCTTTTAAGGAGACACTTTTCCTTTCCTGCTTATGACAGAATTGTTGATTCGCCTATCTAGACTGCCGATGCCTTGGCAGAAGTCTTTGTCATATCAGTGGGCAATTCTTAGTGCCTCAGACCTAGACCCACAGAGGAAATTTAGTTAAGGCCCGTTTGACTGAATTACATAAATAGATGCCACGTGGCCAGAATTGAGGGAGAAGTGATAGCTATGCTTACATTCTTTTACTTTTATAAAAATGTATAGCAAATAAAGGTGACTGAAGTAAAGCTACTTTGTTAAGAACTATAAATCAATGTTAGATTAAATAAAAAATTAGAACCACCATGTCTTAAATAATGTGTATATTGAATAAGTGATAAACATACTATCTGCTTTTATAATACTCCTTTGCAAGCAAAAAGTTGAAATGAAAATTGTTTAGGTCATTTGAAATCAGATCATGGGAGTTACTTCTTTTTCAAGAAAGCGAATGTTCCGTCCTTACGGGAAACATTATGATAGCTAATGTAGTCCTATTATAGGCATGCCCCTACTCTTCTCATCTTGGAATCATATTTTGAAATTCAGAGCTATACCTGCTATAATTTGTAGCCAGAATTCACAGTTATAAGAAACATATTTGTCACATGGCTGAACATCTGGCCTTCTAATTGTTTTTTGAAACATATTCTTCTGAAACTATTATGCTTAACAGGAAATTTCCTCCAACTGCAGTGGTTAAAGTACTTCTTCTGAAGCACTGTTCTTTCTCCAGGCAGTTGAGTTGTACTGAACTGTTCTAATGATCCCCAGGTCAAATACATTACAAAGAAATTTTTTTGTCTCTGAATTTTCTTCCACACATCATAACTCCATTGGAGTTTGGACCTTAATGTAAATTGCAGCAAGACCAGCATTATATAAAGGGATTATGCACAATCTAAAGAATTAACTACAGGAAAGTTGATTTATCTACCCTCTATCAAAAAAAAAAAAAAACCCTCTAACTGCTATTTCTGCAGTGTACAATAATTAGAATGCATAATGATTTCTTTGAGCCACAAAGTGCATTCTGAATTCTCTACAGATATAAAATTAATTTGGTACATATCCACTACTACTTGTACCAAACTGTGTTCTAGTTCTTAGAAAAATGACAAATCCCATTCGATCTGTAAGCTAATGTTTTGTTAAGTTTTGTCAAGTACAAAATATAATATTCTGACTATGCTAAGGAAATGAGTTTTCTAACTTAGTTCAGTAACCTCCAATTTGCAGAGGCAATGCAATCCAGAGACACACTCTCATCAGAAATGGCATTATCTGAATTTAAAACAAATATAGGAAGCTTATGGATATGGTCTAAAGCATGTAAAACGTGTTGTGGTAATAAAATATTATATGGAGCACAATAAAGTCACAAAGCCTGGGCAATATACACATAAAATAGACTTAAGCAGACAGTTCAAAATAATCAGCAGGGCTACAAGGGGTGGAGGGAGAGGATGGGTGTGTCATGTGAAGGACAAAGGGTAAGGGGCTTGGCTTCAGTACCGGGCAAATCAAGGAGGGGCAGGTTCCACATTCTGGAAGAAGCCTATGATGGAATGACAAAGTCAACTCCAAAGTTTCAGCTGGACCAAGTTCTGACCAGAGTAAAGGGAAAGCATAGGACAGGAGACCGGGGACTAACTTCTTTAAATTTACTTAGGTTGGGCATTGCTGTCTGTAACTGAGCATGAAAAAAACAAAGATACACAAAATGTACATGAAATGCTTCTGTGCAGATAATTATATAGGTTATGAAAATGTTACTGTACAATGATATAGTTACCCTGTTACCAAGGCAGTTATTCCCCCTAAAATCAGATGAAGAAAGCACACCTCATTCTGTTAGTACGGACAAGTCATCATGGCACAACGACAGCAATGTTTAATGAGTTAAAATAGTGTTTTATTAGAAATGTTTTGTTTTAATATTTTTATTTATTTTTAGAAAGAAGGGAAGGGAGAGTAGGAGATGAATCATTTGACCATTTGGTTGCTTCTCCCATGTCCCCCACCGGGGACCCAGCCTGCAACCCAGGCATGTGCTCTGACTAGAAATTGAACCAGTGACATTTCAGTTCACAGGCCAGCACTCAATGCACTGAGCCACACCAGCCAGGCCCGGAAGAGAAATGTTATGAATGTACACATTACTATAAGTTAATTTTTAGAATAGAAATACTAGTTAAGGGAATTGTTTCTTACATGTGGAATAAGGATCACTGGTATTGTTTCAAGCTGGGAAGTTAAGCATTTATTTTGAAGACAGTGTTTCTAATTAATTACATCAAAAGTTATGGTTTGATAGATTGACATTCAAGTTATGTCTACATGAATTAAATTTGTCCACAATTTTTAAGTCATGGAACCCAGTATAAAGTGTATGTTACAATTAGAAGGGATCTTAGAGATCGCCAGCTAAGACAATCTCATCTTACAGATGAGAAAACTGAGGCCTAGAAAGACAAACTAATCCATCCAGGGCCAGTAGGGTTCCTGATATCTACCTGTTCAATAATATTTTAACTAAACTGTTTGGTCATAAGAAAAAATCACTTTGTAAATCTAGCAGGCCATAAATCACTTTCTTATTTTGCACTTTTACTTTATGTTAAATTTGCTTTCTTAATTACAGCAAAAAAATGTTTAGGTAAAAAAAATGAGTGAGTGAGAAAAACATTTTTTTGAAGACAATCTGTATATTTAAGTCAATTATAGGGTTTCTCCCCTATATTTCCAGTTTTTAGTCATTGGTTAACTAGAGCAAATTAGGCATAAAATAAAAATATTCTACCTAAGTTTCTCCTTCTCTGGTGTAGATCTTTAGTTCCTTTGAGAAAGAAAGCAAAAGGAAAGAACGTAGATAATTTTTTTAAAGGAAAAAAGAAAGCACACCCAAGAGTATGACCAGGAAAAGATGACCATCCATCCAATTAGGTGTCAAAACAGGAAATGTCACCAGCAGGACCTAATTGGTGTGCCAAAGCTTTTGAGTGTGCCAGAGTGATACTTAAGCATTCTAATTACCTACATATGATGGCATCAGGCATACAGAAGATGCCACATATGTGCAAAAAAGGCACATGCACGCATTTGAACAGATCTTTTTTTTTCATTCACAACAACAAATCACGCTGTGTACATACCATGACTTCACAAGTTTTGCAAACGCAGGGTCATAAACAACCTAGATTCTCTACTGCCAGGAGCAGCACCAATGAGTAGCCCCCCTATTACATCAATTACCTTCTCTTTGATGCAATCCAAACTTCTCCAAATAAACAAGTAATCTTCCCCAACAGTAACCTTGATCTACGAGAACACAAATGTTGGGTTCAGAGGTAAATGCAGATCTGCCACTCTTCCAAGTGCATTGCTACCGAAAGCCTCTCATAGAAATTTTGGAGTTTCTTCTTGTCCGTTATGTATGAGAACTGTAGAGTTAGGCTGGATCACATTCATAATGAGTAGTGCTTAGGAGGCAGCACCTAGGCCTTTGGGCTAATGTGTAAATAGACTTTAATTTGGAGTCTATGTGAGAATTCAGACCCAATAAACCATTGAGCAATGCAATTATCATAATATAATGCAGACTGTTTTAAAGAATCAAATTATCCCATATATGTAGGCAAGAACTTGACCTCACCTAAAAAGGGGTCTGACCTTTGTCCTGGCTAATTTAAACTCTTGGAATTCCCTGAGTGACAGGAATGTCTTTGTACTTATGGCCCCTCTCCCCTCAGACCTTTTACTGAACTAGTAGACCAACTGAACTAGTTGGTTTGTGGAGGGTATTATGGCCCACACACAATATTTTATGATAACAAGGAGATTTAGTGTTGAGGGCTGGCCATACTAAAAAAGCCAGCCCCGTGGTTTCAAGCCACATGTCTTTGTGTATCTCAAGGGAGACGAGGGGAGCTAGAAACTGTGTTTGATGTTTTGGGTAATAATTAAGTGAATTATGCCCAGGCAATGAAGCCTCACTAAAATTCTGGACACAAAATGCTCAATTGATCTTCCTGATTGGGAATACTCTGTATTTTCATACATCGATGCAAGGAGGGTAACTCATCTGTTAGAATGATGGAAGTTTCTCCTCTGGAACTCTCTCAGACTTCAACAGATGTGTGTCTCCCTTTTTGTGGCATACGTGGTATAATGTGGCATAATGAGACACTGCTGTGGCTGCTGTGGCATTCTTGCCCTAAATTCCCCTCATTTGCAATGAGTGTTGGCTGCTAAAGGTCACTGCTTCACCTTTCCTTGGAAGATTGTCTTTGGGCAAACAGATGCCACCTCACCCAGGATTAGGTATTGCATCTCTGGCGTGCCCCTCCCCACTGAAGAACATGTTGGACAAAAGAACAACTGCCCATACATCAAGGTGGGACCAGCTCTTTGGGATAATTTGTGTTCCAGGGCTACCTGTGAGACGTAAGACCACTTAGCTTATGAGCTTTATCTCCTCCTGTATCCTGCCTCCCTAGTGCTGTTTCTTGCATGGGCATTTCTCCCAGGGCTCACCTGTATAAGAATTTTCCACCTCAGGCTCCACCTCTAGGTAACTTGAGATAGGGTGAATAAATTAGTCAGTATAGGAGGAATTGTGCTATAAATAATTGTTATATCTTTAAGTCTTATAGTTCATATCTCACATTGTGAAGGATCCTTCTATTTTCTAATGTTATAAAAATGCTAATTTATTCCTGGCCTTTAAACTGAAAACAAGTAAATGTATTTTCACCTATTTTAAGTGCTGGGTGTGGAACAGACACTGTGCTGGGTAGCACAGCACTACATGTGTGCAGATGCACAGAATCGTTTTGTCTCTTCCCTCATTCCGTGGGACCAAACAGGAGCCAGGAGCTGGGGATTGGAGAGGTCTGAGGCCACACTTTGTCATTTTTCAGTCACTATGCCATTCCCTCAGAAGATGATATGAATGTCCTATATGCTACAGCACTCAGTGAAAAATATTAAAGCATGTAAATAAGCTGAAATTCTGATGATTTTGCAGTATGTCACTTCTGTGCATGCATCTGTTTTATTTATTCATCTCTATTTATTTACTTTTTTATACTGCACCTTATTCCACAAAGGTTATTTTTGGTTTTGCTTTTAAAGTAACTACAATTAAATTGCCACATTTCTTTTTAACTATGTGAAAGGAGAATGTTTCAGCTAACTTAACTCTCCACCCCTAGACACCCCTAACCTAGAAATAGGGAGCCCATATATGCTCATGTAAAATTCATTTTAAGAGTAATGGTTTCAGCCTATAATTAATTAAAAGCTGAACATTAAATGCTAATAAATTTTAAATTAGTATTGGAGGATAACCAAAATGTTATTAACTACACTGGATAAGGTGAAATTATCAGTTCACTTTCAACTTTCAAAGTTATTTCCAAAGACTGATAGATACTAATTGATGCCAACAATATGAATTCCTAGTGGGGAAAGTGTATGTTTATAAATATATTATGTGTATAAAATATATTTAAACCAGATTACATATACATATATAAAATGTGCTTTACACACTAAGAATTGCATCAAATTAAACTGTATATACAAACTAAGTATTTCTAAGCCATGCTCTAAAGCCTCATTATTCATACAGCATTTCCAGCTAGAGAGATATCAGTGTTAATAAGGGGAAATCTTAGCAACAGCAGAATCTGAATACAAGTATATCATTATAGTTTATAATCTAAGTTTCTAAAACTATTCTCTATGTGAACATGCATTTAATGGACATGACTTAAATTTATTATACCCAGAGACTAATACTTGCTTCTGCAAATCTGAACATGACTTTCCTCTCTAATGTTTATTAATTTTTGACATGTTGATTATGATAACATTTTTACATCCTTCGAGAATTATTGTGAGAATTCAATAAGAAAAACGTATTCAAAAATATTTGGTGATATTTCAAAGCTAATTCCAATATTGGACACTACTGTAATTGTTAGCAAACAATGGGAATTTATCTGGCCATGATCAGTTCATACAGAAAAAGTCTTTTAGCCTCGCAATGAGAAGAATTTGGAGCCACCATCAGATTTACTTAGACTTCATGCCAATATCCCAATGCTGTGCTACTATCGTTTTAAACATGTTTTCCCAAGGTATGATATTGTGACCACATTTGCAGATAGGTGGTTGTTTACATAGCTGAATACTGCAAATGAAGATTGAAAAGCATGAAGGTCACGGTCAAGCAGTTTTTTGTTAATGGGTCATCTTATGGAAAAAGGTGATTTTTTAAACATTATGTCTGGATGTCTTGTTGATATGTAGACATACTCAGTCACCATGAGGCTAATTCCTCCCATTCATCTTTTTCTTATTCTCCCTCTCTCATTTAGATCTGAGGAGGTAAATAGTCCAAGTTTACATAGAGATGAAATATCCCACCAGTTTCTTCTCACACACATTAGAGGATAACTCTGGGGGAGACACATCCCACTGTGGTATTTTCTCTCTAGAAGCTATCAAGAGGCACAAATCGATCTGCACACACTAGGTAGTTACCATTTCCTCCATTACAATTTCCACTTGCCCTATGAGACCAGATGGAATGCTCTGCTTGGGGAAGTGGGGAAGTCAGCAGCAATGGTAAATCTAAGGCGTAAACTGTTTTCTTCTGTGCTTGAAATTTTCTATTACTTGCTCCCTTCTAGGAAAAATGTTTCCGATTCTTACAACAAAAGAAAACAATGCAGCTATTTTCAGGTCAATAATATATCAACAAATAATATGCTTTTATGCTCTTAAATATATGTCTTCAAGAAGATTTGGTTTTATGGGCTTCATATCACACCCCAGTATTTGCACCTATCCTAAGCATATTCTTTAACTGACAAAACTGTGAGTGGCTTTGGAACAAAAAACAACAGTATTCATTGTTGTTGGGTTTTTTTTTGACACCCAGTTTCATTCAGCAGGTGATAAGTAAATGTGTGCCAATGAATGAATGAGTGCACAAAGAAATCTCTCCTAAAGAAGCTGGAAGAGAGCATAAGAAAACATACCTTTGAGATTAGAAAGGGACTCTCCCTTGTTAATCAAGCGGAGTAAGGACAAGTCATCCTTAGAAAGAATCATTCATTTATTCAGACAGCTACCGAATAATTGTTGAGGGCCTAGTACTATATGCCAGGCTCTGTTTTATGTGCCAGGGTGATATATTGAGCAAAAAGAAATGATCCCTGTTTCATGGAAATTACTTATATTTTGGAAATGAAAATACATCTTGAAAAAAAATTCTATAAATAAATACATCAATACATCGTGACTATAAAGAACCCATTAAGACATTCTATAAAATCATGTGATAAATCAGACTTAATGTAGAGAAGATAGATGGTTAAGAATATATTTCCTGAATGGTATTTAGACTCAGACAGAAAATGAGTCAAAACTAGCTAGTGTAGAGGCAGCAGCATGTGGGAGTCCTGCAAAAACTAGAGAAAAGGACAGTGCTGTGTGGCTGAACGGGAGATATTAGGAGATGTGCCAGAATTGCCAGAAGAGGGTCAGCTATAGACGGTTAAGTAGAATCTAGATTAAGGAATTTAAAGTTGATCTTCAGAAAAATATTGAAGGCATTTAACAACATCCCCTTCACCTGAGATCATCTTGTAATGGATGGATGGGTATAAACCCTCTCTTCCTTCTGCTGGCTGAATTAGGAGAACAAGATGTCAATCTTCAGAGAGAAAATCCTTATAATTATCTTCATAACCCACTGTCTTGTACAATTCCTTTCTTAGGGAGGCATTCAGTGAATACTAGGTGAGTTTTGATTAAATCTGGTGCCCTGGCTGCAGATCAGTGACACGTACTTGGTTTGGCATACTGGGATGATGCTCTAACCACCTAAGATACCTGGCTAGGACCATAGTTACACATCCTTGCGTGACTGCAATGCTCTCAGTCTTCATTTTCCCTTCTATAAAGTGAATGTATCTGATTTATAGTTGTTCTGTCAAAGTTTGCTTTTGTCAAAAGTAAATGAAGGAGAAATATAACCCCCTTTTTTTCTGGAGTAGCTGTTTCCTGGCACTAGGTCACGAGGCAGCAAGTAGTCATGTCACATTGAATCCAAACATCTTACCTGGTGCTTGGAGATTCCCATAATTTCCTGCTACATGATCTAAGGCATGTCACATATTCTCATCTATAAGACAAGAGGTGTAGACTGGATGATTTTAAAAATTCTTTTTAGTTCTCAAATAACCCATTATTTGAGAACTTCTGTTCTCCTTTCTGTTCTTATCACAGATGCAACTTAGGCAGTGCTAGTTTCCTTTGGACTTATGTCTGTGCAAAATAAATAATGAACCAACTCTTCCCTGTGAAAAAGCTTTAGCTATAATTATGTGGAAAATGATGTCATCAATTTATGTAACTAAATTAGCCAATCACTAAATGCTAATCCAATTACGTATAAACTAGGTAGGATCTCTAAAGATCTAATACTTAAAAAATGATGTTAGGGAACATATTTGGATGAGAAGGAGATAGGAAAGGAAAATGAATGTTCTTTCAGTGCACAGAGAAAGCTGTCATCTTTTCCTAGTTTCTGCCTTTTTTTCTTTATTTGAACTGTAATAAGGACATTAGTCACAAGTAAAGCATCTCTGAGCACAGAAAACATGGTAAGAGCTGAATTATCAAGTCACTAAGTTCTACAGACATTTCACAGTAGATGAAGAGAACAACTGCCGCTCTGCGTGTTTGCCACTGTGTGCTCACACACGGGGCTCTTACGCCCGGTTAGAACGAGCCATTAAGAATGCACACCACTGATCCAGCTGTACCTCCCAGTTTCAGTTTAATGCAAGAAAAGACAGGTGGCCTGTTAACAATGCTGGGAACATCTGGAGTTAGTGATGTGGACAAAGTGATTGATGTGCTTCTGCTGAAGGATAGAGAGATTTTCTATTGGTTGGAGGGTGTGTGCACTAGTGGATGAAGATCCATCAACCTCATCTCAAGAGAGCCATGAAGAACCCGAAGATGAGGAACAGCCTCCTTGGTATCACTGCTGATCAGCGGCCTCCAGAAGTGACCTGAGGCAGGAACATACAATGGGAAAGATGGAGGGAGATCCAAGGATGGGATGCACTTCAGAGCAGCAATCAACTAATTACAATTCTTTGCGTGGATTTTACTTTTCTAGAGAAAGAATTAAAAGACTCATGTTTCATAATGGTGATGATAGTGATGGTGATGGTGACGATGACAATGATGATGGCTTTTAACCTCTACTTATCTTTCAGATCCAGCTCTTAGCTCAACTGTCACCCTCTCACAGCAGTCTTCCCTGACCTTAGTGACAAACTCAATCCTAATACGCTCTCACCTGTCCCTCCCTGCTGCAGTACCTGATACAGTGAGACTGTGCCTCTATTTGTATGGCTGTCTCTTTGGTGCAGTTCTCGCCAGTCAGTTATACTGTCCCTGTGGGCAGATGGCACATCTGCTTTTGCTTATCATCGTCTCCTGCAACCTAAGCACAGCATCTGGGGGTTCAATACATGTCTGTTTAAAAGAAGAAAAATGGAGGATGAAAAAAACACTTCTGTACACCTGTGATGTAGCATCCATTTTCCGGATATGCTACATATTTCTCATGACAACCCTTCAAGGTCAGTCCTATTATTTCCGTTTCACTGAATCTCAGAATGAAGTGCATGGTCTTAGGTTTTACAACTAAAATGGGTAAAGCACAGATATAAAGCGTAATCAGTTTGACACTAAATCCACGCTTTTTCTACCCCCTTACTATGTCATGCTGTTTTTTTAATGTTATAGAAATTTGGCTTCCTAACTAGCTCATTTAAACTTTTTAAATGGTGATATTCCAGTATTCAGAAATCTGACATGTTGATAACTATCTCTTTTGTCAGGTTTTATTATGTTTAATATGAAACTTATGACAAATGAAATTTGAGAATCCATCTCTGAACACTGGATTCTGCAGGCAAAGAAACTGCATGAGCTGGAGGGAACCCTGAAGGACGGACAGAGAACCCGCCTAGACAACCAGAGTCTGTTCTTGCACAGGCCCCACGACCTCCCCACCAAACTACCTGAAGAGTGGCCCGCAGGCTTCTGCTTCAGTTATATCATCCCTGTAGCCCCAGCAAAGATAAAACATTTCCTCTAAAACAGAGAAGAGCACGTTGGCAATGCTGTTTCCAACTTGAAAAATAAATGAAAAAGAAATACTGAAGAAAAAAAATATCCTGTTTTTTTCCTCAAGTCTATGTAAAGGGGGCAAAGATGGGAATACCTGCTACAATATATTTGATAGTACAAAGCACTGACATGAAGTAATGTGAATAATAAGTAGCAGCTGTTCAAAGAAGAAAATAAAGCATGTTAGAATAAATGGTGGGTTAGTCCCTTGAGCTGATGAGTACTTAGTCACTACGAAATCCTCCTCACAGAGAACATAATTTAGACTACACTCCAGGACGCGCTAGTTAGGATTCTATAGATGTCATCACTTTATGTTAGATATTTGTGTGATTTTAAATATTAAAGCCATTATCAAATATTAATGATAAAAATAAATTAAATTTAGGCTGCAGAACTCCACTGTTCCCATATATTGCTGAAGTGTGAGCTTATTATGAGTCTTTAAGGGTCAACAGCAATAAACGTCTATGTAGAGAAACGTCATAATAATCCTTCTAGGTAAGTTTGGGTAAACCGAGCATACTGAGGAAACCAAAGGATGCCCTGTATTAATGTTCTGTAGCAAAGCTGCTGCTATTAAAAGAGATGATCTAGACAGTCAATATCTTCACTGAAGTTTTTAATGGTTGGTAAAATTATTTACCAATAATTTTATTGGTAAAATACAAATAACCCACTCCAAAATCTACAGGAATAATTCATTCAAAATGCCATTACATGTATTTTCTGCCTATATTGGTTGTATATTGGCAGGTCCTGACTGTATTAAAAAAAGCATATGCATTTTATGTATGTGTAAAAGGTAGTCCATCCTTAAACTGTCAAATTCACCCAATAAGGTGATGAAAGTGTGACTCCAGTGTTAAAGAAAAGAGAAGTCATAATTTTTCAATTACCCCTACTGTATGATTAAACCAGTATAACACAAAATACTTTCAACTACCTAGTTCAGTTGATGCCTAGCAATTTCCATTGTTTGGCTTCTGTGGCAGCCCCCAGGGGTAGTACTCTGCGATAATTTACCTACCTACGTATTTTACGTGTTTATCACAGTAAGTTGGACCCATGTGGAGGAATGAACTGTTTTTTAAGTCACTTACTAGGCTATACAACCTAAAGCTAAGGCAGGGTTTTTTATTTTCTTCTTTTTTCATTAAATTTATTGGGGTGACATTGGTTTAAAATTATATAGGTTGCAAGTGTATAACCAACTGCAATTGTTTCATCCCCAGTATATTTTAAACCGTCTGTTAGGAAATAAATCACTGTTGCAACACTGTTTAATTTTCTCCTGACCATCAATCCAGAGTGAAAGAAACATACCCAGAATTCAGGAGTTTCTACCACCATTACCAAGACAAGTAATGCTGAAGAGTGTTCACCACCTTTGTTTTGTGAACAAATCGTTTATTCACTGAGCTGCTGGATTAGAAGTCCTGAGCCACAAGGCAGAACCTCAGCCTTTTTTGTAAAGTATAAAAATATTTTGACCAGGCAGTTATATTTTACCATTTTCCAAGTAGAGTCATTTTTTTTCTCTGCCCTTGCCATGATATGACATTTAATTATGGATTCCCCAGAAACCTTTCCCTGAGGTCTTTTACATCAGAAGTACCTTTTCTGGGGAGGACTCCAGGGGTGTTTTTCATTGTGACAGCAGCTCCCTATGGCTTAGCTTGCTATTAAATTCTGAATTAATATAAGCAAACCCCTTCCATTGACAAGATAAACAATGTTTCCCTTTGTTTTCCAGGAGATCTACTAGGCTGGTTGTCACAGCTGGGAGCCTTTAGTAGGTAGCCTTTTGTATGGGTTAAAATCTTCACAGATACACATGCTTTCCATCTAGTAAGACTTTACAACCTCTACCATAGCACATCCTCAATCAAAAGATGGCAGTGGTTCAGCATTGCCTACCTGTACAGGCTAAACCCCTAGAAAATGGCGTTCCTTATCAGATAGAATTTAATTTTACAGAAAGAAGAACAAATAGATAGATGACAGAATAATGATAGATAGATAGATAGATAGATAGATAATAGATAGATATATTGTAGGTGATAGCTATATCCAAATCTATAAAGAATTTTTTCTTACCTCACAATGGGGGCAGAGACATCTTCTTTCTGGGATACCTAAATTCAGACTCAAAATGTTTTCTTCTGGCTATGACTTATTGGTTAAGATTGGCATAATTTTGGTATTTTATATATTTCTTTAGCTATGACACTAATGCACAGATGTGCTAAAAATACCAAAATAGTTTTAATTTGTATGTCCTCATTTTTCCTGCTGATGCCAAACATATTGAATGAACATAAGGCAAGGGTGAGTGCATAGTTTTTTTTTGTCTCTGTCTGAAAATTTCAGCCTGGTTTTATAAATGTTTTGCTCTATAAAAGTGAGGCTACTCCTAAACAAAACACAAGCAAACTATATCTGGGAACATATAAAAAGGATCATCCACCATGGTCAAGTAGGATTTATCCCAAGAATTTGAGGTTGGTTTTACATTCAGTTAATGAAATATAACATACCAATGGAATAAAGGACAAAAATCACACAGTTACTGCAATATAGGTAGAAAAAAAATTGAATGAAAGCCATATGCCTCTGCATGATAAAAACACTCAACAAACTAGAAAGAGGAAGGGCCTTAACCTGACACAAGGCATCCACCAAACACCCAGAACTCAAGTCACCATTTCAATTGTAAAATACTAAATGCCTTTCTCATCACCTAGAAAAAGACAAGCATGTTTGCTCTTGATACTTCTATCCAACACTGGACTAGAGGTTTTTGCCATGGCAAGTAGGCAAGATACTAAAATCAAAGGTACCATATTAGAAAGAAAAAGCCTACCATGTTTTGCCATAATGTGCACCCACATTTTTGTCCCAAACTTTCAAGAAAAAATTTTTTTCATTTTAATTTTTTATGTATTTATGTTTAGAAACAAAAGCAACTATAGTATTCCAGGGTATTATTTTGTGTATGTATATCATTATTGCCTTCTAGAGTTATACTTTTAATGCATAAGCATAAATAAAAACATTTATATGGATATAGAATTAGTACTACCCATGTATAATGTGCATCCTTATTTTTCCCTCAAAAATTTGGGTAAACAAGGGTGCATTATATATGGCAAAATATGATATACCTAATTTCAGATGATTTCTTGTATAAAATCCTAAGGAACACATTAAAAAACTATTAGTACTAATAATGAGCTCTGAAAGTGTGCAGTCTACAGGATCAATATAAAAAATAAATTGTATTTTTATATACTAACAGAATAATCAGAAAATGAATTAAGAAAACAATTCCTTCATAACAGCATCAAGATAGTTATAAAATACTTAGAATAAATTTTAAAAGGAAGTATAGAGTGGCTTGTCTGAAAATTGCAAACTACTTTGAAGACAAAGTAGTTCTGACCCATCAACATGTGAGGCCTTTCTTTTCATAATGCTTAACGTTGTACAGTTGGCTGGCAGTGACCTCCAGCCTGCTCCACAGATCCAACACAATTCCTATAAAAACTTCAGCTGAATGCTTTGTGTACATTTACAAACTGGTCTCAAAATTCACACAGGAATTCAAGAGACCCACAAAGGCCAAAATAATCTTGGAAGAAAAAACAAAGTTGGAGGACTCATAATACCCAGTTTCAAACCCACTGCCAAACGATACTGTGTGGTGCTGGCATAGGAATAGAAGTCAGAGTCCAGAAATAAATCCTCACGTTTGCAGTGATTAATTTTTGACAAGATTTTCAAGTCAGTTCAATAAGGAAAACATAGTTTTTTCAACAAATGGTATTGGGTCAAATAGATATCCACATGTAAAATAATGAAATTGAATCTTTTCCTCATATCACTAACAAAATTAACTAAAAATGGATGATAAACCTAAATGTAAGAGCAAACCTATCAAACTCTTAGAAAAAAAATAATGAGTATATCTTCGTGACCTTAGGTTAGGCAAAGCCTGTTTGGAAATGACAGCAAAAGCACAAATGGCAGAAGAATAAATTGATTAATGTAATGTCATCATGATTAAACACCTTTGTGTTATAAAGAATACCATAAAGAAAGGATCATCCAGAGAATGAAAGAAGATATCTTCAAATCATATATAAGAAACACATCTAGAATATACATACATACCTACCTACATATATATGTATATATATGAAGTTCTTTCACACTCAGTAATAAAAATGCAAGAAGACCAATTAAAAATGGGCAAAGGATCTGCATACATCTTTATCCAAAGAATACATACAAATGGCCAACGGCTGTTCAACATTAGTCATCAATGAAATGCAAATCAAAACCACAATGAGATACCACTTTACATTCACTAAGATTGCTACAATCAAAATGACAGATAATAACAAAGTTTGTGAGGATAAAGAGAAGTTGCAACCCTCACAACTGCTGATGGGAATGTAAAAGGGTGCATTTACTTTGGAAAACAATCTGTCAGCACCTGAAAAGTTTATAATGCAGAGTTTTCATATGGCAGAGCAAGCTCACTCTTAGGTGTGGACACACCTAAGAGAAATGAAAACACATATTTCGTGCAAAATCTTGCACACAAATATTAAAAGCAGCATTATAAATAATAGCCAAAAATAGGAAAAGTCAAATGCCCATCAACTTATAGATAAATAAAATACTGGATATCCATACAATGTAAAATTATCTATCAATAAAAAGAAATAAGCAGCAGTAAATGATATAATACAGATGGATACTCAAAAGATCATGCTAAATGAAAGCCAAAAGTTTAACTATTGTTTCACCCATTTATGTGAAATGTTCAGAATAGGCAAATCAACAGACAAAAAAGAGATTAATGGTTGTCTAGGGCTGTGAGGATTGGGGGAAAACGGGTAGTGACTTCTAATGGACTAGGGTAATAAAAATGTCCTAAATTTGATAGCAATGATTGTACAACTCTGTTACTATATTAAAAACCCATAAACAATAAAAAGAAAATAAAGAAATTAAAAATACATCTCTACTAATTATGTACTGAATATTTATAACTTCAGAGATAATAAACCTATTATTTTAAAATAGAAACATTATATTAAAAACTATTGCATCATGCACTTTAAATAGGTAAGTTGTGTGTTATGTGAGTTGTTTCATTATGTATATAAATCTGTTAACATTTTTTTAAAAGATTTTATTTTTAGAGAGGGGAAGGGAGAAAGAGAGAGAGAAACATCAGTGTGTGGTTGCCTCTGGAACGCCCCCTACTTAGGACCTGGCCCACAACCCAGGTATGTGCCCTGTCTGGGAATCAAACCAGCAATCCTTTAGTTCACAGGCCAGCATTCAATCCACTGAGCCACACCAGCCACTGTTATGGCCACTGTAATGGCTGTTAATTTTTTTTTTAAGTGAAGCTACTCTATGTCAGCAACCATGCTCAGCACAAGAAATAATTTTTGTTGGCTAGTGTGTAAACAGCTCACACTGGTTCACACTATTCCTCTAAGAAAATTAAATCTGAATTCCAAACAGGTTCACAGCAGAGTTGGCCTTTGTACTTATCAAATTATCTACTAATACAAATACCTTTGGTTTAATAATATGGCAATGATTTGAAAGATTCTTTGTAAAAAACAACAGACATTTTAAAATGGGTAAAATGAAATCATAAATTGGTCCTCTGATTTACTGTTAAGCATTAAAATTGCAGATAACCTTTACAATGAATTGTCTGAAGTAAATTGCTCATTATTAAATGTGTTATATAAATGTTTATAATGTTGATTTATCAATAATGAGCATTTCCAGCCAATGTATGGAATATATACAAGTGTATTTCTACTTTGAACTCACATTTTTATTGTACATGAATTAAGTTGAGATTGTAAAGTTATTTTATAGTTTAATAACTAGTTTACTAGTATCTTTAAATACTTGATGTGTATATGGATCTCTAAGCGAAAACTCTCTTTGTTAGCTCTAATAGCTCCTTTCTTACACAGTAATCCTCCTCAAGCTCCCAAGCCTTCCTCCTAAAAAAGAAGTCTCCATGAAAAACTTTTTCTGTTAGGAAATAAAAACAAAAGGAAGAAGGCTTAATCACATCTTGTAACTATGTTCTGGTTCCTTTCTGTGTTTCCATTTCTCCTCCATTCCTTTGATGTTGTGTCTGAATATCTGTATGTAAATCATGTCCCCTGGATATGACAATTCCCACTCATTATATACAAAGTGTACAGAATGAACCTACATGCTTTGTCCAAGCTCAGTAATCCTGTTGGCAGGGCTTTGCAGGAAAGGAGGATGAGGTGCAGGACAAATTCCCTCTTTCAACTGCAGACATTAATGAGCAATTTCACCTCTTTGGATGAGAAGGAAGAAGAAAACAGGAAGGGCAAAAGGACTGAGGGTGGATAGAAAGCACTTTCTTTTCATATATTAAGTAGCAAATATAAAGCCAAAAAATGAATCAAGGTGAGTTCATTTTTGCTCTATTCCCACAATCCTATTATCTCTAACCTAGGATATCCACTACCTTAAGCCCATACCTATCTCCCAATTTTTCAATAGGTTTATTGAAATATTCTAACTTTTCCATGCTACCATCTGCTTGGAGTTTGGGAATAAAATTTTGAAGAGCTATTCTGAAGACCAAAGTCACCCGAAGGGAGATATGGATATAGAAAACTAAAAAATATTTGTATAAAGTGCTTAAGTGGCACACAATATAGGAAATAAATTTTAAATGCCACCTGTAATTTAAAAAGTAATATGTACATGAAAAAAAATGTATTTTTAAAAAAATCATGTGGATATCACCACTCCCCTGTGCAATGAGTCAATTCTAATCCTGAGAGTAACAAGCCTAACTGAATTGTTGATCTTTAAAGTTATTTCAGGACCCTAAGAGCAGAAAATTCTTGCACAGTTTCCGATGAAAAAGGAATAACAAAAATAACAAAAGCAAATTTTATCCCCAAAGGAACTCTGCTCCTCTCAGAACTTATCTCTATGCAGATTTGAGACAAGAAGAGATGACCTGGTGTGCTAGTAACAAGCTAACTAGCAGCATGCTAGTAACAGCATGCTGCTGAAGAATGAAAAGTGAAATATAATTCATGAACTGGTAAAAAAATTTTAGTGCTTTTCATAAACTGGTAAAAGTGGTTTTTTTCCTAATCCTTTGAGTTTGATTTGCTGTCATCTGGGGCATGAGATGGAATGGCTTCCTTAGTATTTTACCTTCCTTGTCTCCAGCTCTGCAGTAAAGTCAAGTGGTCAGTGATGAACTGGGAATGGAGAAATCTGTTCCACTACTTCTGATGTGCAAGAACCATAGAAAGAAAGGACATGAAAATAGGCCCCGAGATATAAAAACAATAAAATATTCACTTCCTGGAATCAAGATTGTTAAGACATTGGCTTTTATTTGTTATTAGTTCTTCAGGAGCAGTTGGAGTTTGAATGAATCATCTTTGCATTTGCATTTTATGTTCATTTATAATCATTAAAAATGTGGAAACTGAAATGGTAATATGACATGTAAACTGAAGGAGCACACACAGGCAAACTGAAGTTCTTCCCCTCATCAGAGACTTATCAGACCCTTATCTGCATAACCTGATTTATGACTGACAAATATGGTACTAAATTTAATTCTTAGAGGAAAAAAGAAACATCTTTTCAGAAAACTATGTGGTGCCATGTTAATTGTGCATTAGGAGGTCTGTACATAATCTAAGGAAAGATCCATTGTGGATTTGATACCAATTGTTCTGACCACTTTAAATCAAGGTCCAGAAGGAAACTATTACAATACTTAGTTGAAGATATTAACCCTGGGAGAAATTCCACTGAGGAAAAATAAGAGAAAAGCCTTTTTTTGTTGTTGTTTTTAAGTAGGAGGAAGTGATTTATTCAGATTACTTACTAAAATGAATTAAATATTTACATAACTTAATTATTAATATAACTTACAATGAATAAAGAAACAGCACACCAATTACTTCAGAAATATAAAGTAGGTATCATCCTAAAGCAGTGATTTTCAAGTGGAGCTTTGCAAGAAATTTTAAAACAGGCAGTACCTGATTATTTAGTCAGGGGCATTAGCCTCTTTCCCTTAGATTGTCTAATGTAAAAAAAAAATGGCAACAGCCAACACAACAATGGTCCTCTGGTGTGAATAAATAAAAAATATACCTATTTTTGTCAGATTGGCAAAAAAGATCATATATTTTTTGGTGTGCCGCAGAATTTTTGTAATTCATTTATATGTGCCATGAAATTAAAAGGTTGATAATTGCTGTCCTAAACTAAAGAATCCAAAATCCTATCTATGGTTCAAATAAATTAGACTAGGACATTAAAATTATCAATACTATAAAATATTTAGTAAAAACAACCAATAAAGGGATTCTGTAATATTGAGAAATGCAATATAAACTGTTCTGATTGTTTCTGCAGAAAGAGTAGACAACTAAAACTTTTTTTTATATTTAATATTTAAGATATAACAGTAAAGTGTATTTAATATGCTCATAGAAATAGCACTAGGTAATCAGCCTAATAGGGCTCTTTGTTATTTAGGTTCTATGTTCATTACTAGTTTGTACATCTAAATAAAAAATACACAACCTATTCAAACCCAATGATTTTTTTTTCTTTCTTGTTCAATTTGGCTAAATGGACAACTCCTTTCTGGGGAATTTAGTACATAAACACCATCCTTCACTGTGACAAATGCCAAAGGACATAACTTTGTTACATTTCAGAGGTAATTTTGAGGACCTAAGAAAGTGAAGTCTACAAGAAGAGCTCTGCATGCTAACCAACCACAGGCAAAAAGAGAGATCAGGCACAGAAGAGTGAACTTGAAAAGCGGAGCCCTGAGCAAACACCAAAGTGAGGTCAGGAACCTTCTTGAATCTCTCCCAGGTGATGCACGTGCAGGCAACATGCCCGAATCTCTCCCTGTACACCTGACAATAGAAACAATATATTACCATTTCCACCACCCAGGTGCTCTGCTTTGGAGAACATATTTCATCCTTTCTCCCTGACAGTACACCAGCTGAAAGCCACTGTGAACAGGAAACCATGATTAAACAGGAAGGGAGGGAGAGAGTGGAGAGCAGTTAAGACTATCCATTCCAGTGACAAGTCAAAGCCCTAATTATTTCTCCTCAAAATCATAATGACTGTTTCAAAATAAACAAAAATAAGAGCAACCATCTTTGAAGATGTTGCAATATTCTTTTTAAAATTTTTGTTCTGAATGCACTTATAACTCAAGCACCACCTACTGGTTCAGCACTGGATCTCCCTGCTCAGCCAACTACAATTCCAATTTGACGTTTTTGAATAAGCCAAGAAGGCAATTCAATTTTTCATAGGTATGAGGCAGGCTACTATTGATTTTTAAAGCCAGACAACCAAAAATTGTGTAAATATTTAAAACAGCCTTTGTATTTCCACTCTACCTTTAAATTCGAACAACCAGCTTTTGGTGAAATATTAACAATTTACTATTACAGTAACTGAAAGATAACTTGTTAATATGAATGACAAAACTTAGGTGCATATTAAAATTAGTGAATATTTCTGTTACTCTCATTAGTCACTATGTTACAAACAATGCCTTACTAATTATTTTTATTGTAAAAATATTTTTATGATAATATATGGATCTTTCAACAGTTTAATAAAAATAAACTGTGATATTTACCCCACAGACAAAATGAGAATCTAACAATAAAAGACACTATCATATGAAGAAGCTTGTATAAATGACTCCCTCTGATTTAGCTAGTTACTCTTCCAGTACTTCAAGAACCAAAATATTATATTCTTGGTGAATGTGCCTTACAATTAGGTCACAGAAGCAATTTTGCATTTGTTTCTAAAACCAGTAACTTTTATCCTCTCTTACAGAAAACTGAAGTAAAATGAAAATAACTGTTTTCAACATAACTACTCAAAGAATACAGTTTGTTGTTTCATTAATCAAAATGTACCTCCCCAAAACGCCTCTGTTAAATTTTTCTAATTTATTAAAAAGCAGCACTTCCAGGCGTGGCCTCAAAGCCCAACTCATAGCAGCATCTTAGGGCTACATTAACTGTGTATCCTAGGCAACCAAGTAATGGCTAAAGCACCACAGTGTTTGTTTAAAACGTGATGTGGAAAGCAATCAGAGGCGCTTCAGTTCCAGGGAAATTCCTTTTCAATGTGAGCCTCACTGTATTAGAGCGCTGCTGTTGGTGCCATTATAATTAACATTGTGGCACCATATTCATTATTTTCAAGGATTTGTAACTGAGCTGTAAAAAATTAGTCATAGTAATTAAAAGATGGAGAGCATCTAGTTATGCTAAGATGTCCTACTGGGGCATTTAGGGTCCTAGTGAAGGTGTTTGAGCAATTCAGATGATAGAAAATATGCTATCTTAACTAGCTTAAAACACTCTCCTAGCCACCAACAAACTGAAGGCGTCCATAAGAAAAAGTGTAAAAAAATAATTTAGTCTGTACTTCTTTTGATAAAAGTATATACCAGCTTTTCTTAAATTATGATTTTTCTTTATAATTTCCATTGAGCAAATTCCTTAGTGATTTTATCTTTTGGTTGACCTTGGCAAAGACTAAGACACGTTCATTTCAAAAAATTATTTTTAATTTTTGACTACTTCAAGAATAAGTTATGATGCAAAATCTAAATACCTTATTTCCATTTTTTGCTTAAATATTTACATATCTACATAATTATAGGAGCAAGATTTTGTTCTTAATGTATTTTTTAAACCAAGTTTATTTTTTCCCATTAGTTTAAGGGAGAAAATAATTTTTTTTCATCTGCTGTTTTTCAGATTGAGGAAAGAACTTGATTTTTTTAATAGTGAAATAGGCCATAATTGGAGTAAAAGAGAAAGGTAGCTAACCTTTACTAAGAGCCTGCTGTAATAATTACACAATGCTATATGTGACATTTACTTCTTTTAATCCTCTCAACACAAGTGGAGATATTATTGCTCCCATTTCACATTGAAAAAGCTCATAATCCTAATGGACTCAGGATCCAAAGCCCATACATTCTCTTATACCCTTTGAGTATTTTGGAAGTGAAAATTTTAAATTAAACACAGTCTGTCCTATATTTAAGTGATTTTACAAAACACTAGAAACAAAATTATAAAGTAACTCCATTTTTTCTGAGTCTCCACAGTCCATTGCCAAGTTTCATTGTCATATTTAATTAACAAATGTATAAAACTTATTAGGACTATAAACTCATTAAGAATAAAATGAACCTAAGAATTGAAATAAAAAACATTTTCTACTTAAAGCTGTCTAGTAACAACACAATCTAAATTATACATAAAACAGTGCTGAGACTCAGTGTGCTAAATATCGGCCTGAAAACAGTCGCGGGCTACATGGTAAAGCTACTCTGCAGAGCTGCTCCCAAAGAAAGAGCTCGCTGGCCAAGGATCTCTCCAAGCACATGCCATGGCTTCTTAGAAGCCTTTTCCAAATGTATACATGTTTGCATTTTCTTTAAATTTCTAAATTTAGAAGATATTTGGCCAATCATTTTTAGATAACACATTAGAGATTTTCTTATCTACTCTTGATGCCCAAATTTCACATTTTTATAATGTAAGCTCTGAAACTTTTCACCTTTATAATTTTAAAAAGTCCTTTAAATAAATCCTATAATTTTGCTTTTATATGTAAATACTTGAGAGAACAATTGCATGTAAACCTTTGCTACTCCCCATCTTTTCCACTTGAAGAATGTGGAGCAAAGAAAAAATAAGAAATGTATGAATTCACCAATGACTCCACTTCAAGTGGAGAAGACAGAAAAAAATCAAAGTGTCTGTCACAGTGGCCACTAGCCACATGTGGCTATTGAACACATGATGTGTGGTTAGTCCTCATGGAGACATCTTCTTGTATGTGTAAAACCCATTGAACTTTTTCAATGCATATTTTAAACACACACACACCCCCACAAATGTAAAATGTCATTAATAACTTTGATATTACTTTTTGTAATGATAATATTTGGAAATATTGGGTTAAATAAAATGTATTCTTACCATATTTCATCAATTTGGGGGGAATTTTTCACATGGTTGTAGAAAATATTACTTTTGTGGCTGAACACTATAGTTCACATTTGATTTCTTTAAAACAGCACTATGTTAGACAAAGCATGAGACACTGCAGTTTGGATTTGAAGTCATTGATATCACCTACAAAATATTTCCTACAACAAATGTGTTGCACTATTTCACTTATACCCTGATATTTCATATATAACTGATACAATCATGTCTTATACATACATATAAGCATATATACAGATTTTACGCTCCTGTTCAATGTTACATTGTTAATGTCTAGATAGCATCTGGCTAGTAATAGGCACTCAACATAAAACTGTTGACTGTATTTTGAACCAATGTGGTCTTCCGGCACTAAACCCAATTCAGAGTAGGAGACTCTGGTTCCCAGCTGCACTTACAAATTCAAAGTTCCATAAATGTAATATTTGAAACAAAGAAACATGCAAATGAAAATGGCATTTATGAAGCTTTTAGAATATTATGGAAATTGGCAATAAATAAAAATTTTACATGATCATATTTTAATACCACCTATTTATACATTAGACAATGTATATACTTATAATGTGGGCAACCTGGGAATTTTAAAATGCATTCACCTTTAATATAGACAAGCATGGCTATAAAATATACATTTTAAGCTTTCTATTCAATATTCGTGATATTTCTCATTTAAAAACAAAAGGTCACTTGCCAGTGAACATCTTTTATAAAAGCAGTAACTCAGATTTGCCTTCCATCAAAGACCTTATGATAAATTAAGAAAACCATTAGAAAAGCTCAAATATTCTCCATACTGCTGCACTGTGACTTTAACTGTATGGGAGTGTGTACATTTAAACCCACCCACACAATTTATGTCCCTGGGTAAAAAAAAAAATCAAAGGTTATAAAAATCTTTAGATACAAAGCCTGAAGAATTGGAAGAGCTAGAAACAAAATAAAGTTCTTTCAAGTCCAAGAGGCTCAGAGATTCACAGAAGTCCCAAGAAGCCTAAACGAAGAAGTAAGAGGTCTTGTCTGAGGCAGGAACCCTTGATTCTTTGCTGGATCTAATTAGTTAATCAAAAAAATGTTTTTGTAAAGATCCTTAAACCTTAAAATGTATTTGCCAGGAGTTGCTCAGAGCTGATAGAGGAGAAGAGTTAATTTGCTTGGTGGGTGTTAAGCTCCACTCTTATTTTAAGAATCCTGCCTCCACAGTTACCACCAGGGTGTCCTCTAAGCAAAAATCCTTCAAAGCTTGTTTTTTTTTTTTTAATTTAAAAAGGATGTTATAACTATCCCTCCAACACAGATTTCCATGAACTTATTTGAATAACGTACTAAGTTCTGTGTCTATAACAAATTACCATAGACTTGGTGGCTTGCTATGACAGAAGTTAGTTCTGGAGGCCACAAGTCTGAAATCAAGCAGCTGGTAGGGCCACGCTCGCCTTGGAGGATCCACTGAAGGATCCTCCCTTGACACTTCTGAGCTGCCAGTGGTTTCTCAGCAATACATGGTGTTCCAGGACTTGTAGCTGCCTCAGTCCACAGTCTACCCCTGTCTCCACATGGCTCTCTTCCCCATCTGTGAGTCCCCATGTATCCCCTCCTGTCCTGTAAGGACACTGGTCACTGGGGATTGGGACCACCTTAATCCAGCTGGACTCCTCTTTTCTAATTACATCTACAAAGACCCTATTTTCAAAAAAGGTCAAGTTTTGAAGTTCTGGGTGAACATACATTTGGGAGGGGCACTATTCAACCCATGACAGATATTTAACTAATTCAAAGGCTCATATGGCTTTAAGCAAAATAAGAGAAAGGCAAAAAGGATAGAGTATAAAAGAGATAGTCACCTCTTACATAGTGTCTTCCTGAACATACCTATAATGTCTAATTCAACCTATAGTGCAAAAATATTTTTTTTCCATTTCCAAAGCTGGGCTTGAAGAGAGCTTCTAGTAAAGTGTTTTTTTTTTCTTAAGATTTATATAGACTAGCCACATCTTATCCATCTGCCATTTACCTCCTGTCACTACGTCTAGCTATTTTTCTCTACTGTGTATCTCTCATATCTACCTTTCTTTCTTACTTCTAATTCTACCCAAACTTGATACTTCACACCAGCATGGATATAATTACTGTCAAAGCAATACCTGCCTGAAGACTTGTGAATCATGGGAAAAACCACTACAGATCATTTTTCTAACTTTCTTTCATATTTTCACATAATCACTAAACCATCAGTGGCTCCTTATCTCTTTGGGGTAGAAGGTGAGCTCCGCAGACCAGCTGCAAGCACTTTTGTGATCTGACCCAACCAGTTTACCTAAATATCCTTTCATTTACAACTAAATGGCAAACCACAAGTCCAGGAAGCCCAGGTTTATTTTGTCTGAGGACTTCCTTCACTTCTTGCTCACATAGTAACAGAAATTCCTTTCTGGTCATGTCAAAAAATGTCCAGAAAAATTGTGCCTTCATCTCAAAAGGAACTTTTAACCAGTGTTCTAAGGTAGGAAAGTTTTGTAGATGTACCAGAATGTCTTCTCAGAATGATAGATAAAGAAGTTGAATGCATATTTTGGGGAGACTGGGCCCCATGGCACATACGAGGTACTGTTCTTGTGGATAAGGAAGGGGAAGTGGGTGAGGCAAGAACTTGGATGAAAGGTTAAAAACTAGCTTTTGCCATAGTGAATTTCAATTGAAAGAGGAATATTCATTTGGAAATATCTAGCAGATGGTGAAGAACAAGCCTGGGCTGTGTCAATATAATATCTAGGAGATCATTTAAGATGATAAAAGGGCATACTATACTAGCACTAAATAATTGGGTTGGCAAAAATGTCTGTTTGGTTTATCCATAAAACAAAAGATACATTTTTCATTTTCACCAATATCTTTATTGATTTGGATATTTTGAGTATGTCAGCTATATCCTTCATGGTGTAAGATTGATTATTCTTAATTAATGCCTCGATCTGATTACCATCAAATTCAACTGGGCTACCAACCATGGAGTATTGTCCAGTGAGAAACCTCTAGCAAAAAATACAAACCACTTTCGACATGTTTGATCAGTCGCAGCACCTTCTCTACAAATCTTTTTTTGAGTTTCAGTTGTGTTTTTACCTTTCTTGAAATGATAAAGTATAATGTGCCCAAAATGTTGTATATTTTTCATCTTCAACATTAAAATGACTACATAAAAATTCACCAACTATGTTCTTTTAAAAATGCATGCTGATATGACAGCTGTCACAGTACAATCTAACAAAATTGTTTGTAATGAAGTTAAAGACAACTAAGTGCTACGAGAGACATCTTACGGAAAAAAACAAACCAAATTTTTGGCCAACCCAATAGATCAGTCACAGGCATAAATGGAAGATATTGGCAGGACTGAACTACTTTAATGAGTATATTAGGAGATGCATTTGATGAAAGTATTTTTTTTAATGTTGGAGAAAAAAGTTTTGGTCTGCAAAAAAAGAATATGTTTCTCTACCGGGAAGTCAGCTCTGTACATCACATAAGATTTCTGAGAATGGTCATTTAAGGTTGCCCCTTGACCACTGACGTGGTCCCATGGACTCAGATTTCGCTATGCCCTAATCAGCTCTCCTTCAGATGCTGACTGTTGCTTTCTCCTCTCAAATACAGATATGGGTCTTCTGGGATTTGGAAGCCAAAAAGTCAAACAAATCCCCAATTCTATTTTCAATATGAGATACTGAGAAGAAAAATTAGGCTTCAAGTTCCTTTGTCTTTCTCTCTCTTTCTCTCTTTCTCGCCTTTTTTTTACTCCCCTGATAAACCACCAGAAAGCTTCTGATCTTTTTATTTTAATAAGGAAATAAAAGTGAGTTTCTTCTGAAGCAGGAACATAACTTTTATTATCCCTATTCCCTGTTACTGACTGTTATTAATTTTAAACTTTTGTTGCATTTTCCGGGTAATAAAAAAAGCAATAAAGTAGTCCGTTAGTACAAACTGTGCAACACTTGTGTTTTGCTTTAAAAATCAAACATATTTTGTAAAGGAAGGTAAAACTATCTACTGCTCCCAAGATAAACAAGACTAGTTAGAAACCAAATGGAGAAAAACATGTTTTATTTATTCAAATAAGTAAATTTGAGAGCTTCCTATGGATGAGGTTTGGAGCAAGGTGAAGGGCCACAAGCCGTTCATAACATTACCATATCCTCCCAAACTGCAAATGAAAGCTCAGAACCAGAGTTTAATCATTGATAAAGAATGCTGTTATGCTCAACATTTATCTTTACATGAGTTATTTCATATCATAGTCCTGGGATTCCTGGGAGAAAAGATGCTAGGAACACTGCCATCACCATTTTAAAGATGGAAAAACTGAGGTTCTGACAGACTAACTACCTTGTCCTATTCACATGACAAAAGTGAAAGTGCTAAGATAGGAGCTCATGTCTTTTTACCTTTAGTCTGTACTCTCTTATTTCATGATCAACATGAAGAACAGAAATTTCACTCTCTTCCCTGAGTTGTAGGTTGTAGGGATAATCTGGATAAGAGGCAGAAAGGCAGGAGGACATTAAGTAGAATCCTTACAGATTCCTCTCTCTTTGAGCATGTGCATTGCAATTTACTTGTTTCTGACCAACAGAATATAACAGAAGTGATTTTATTTCCTTGATTAAGTGACACTATATGACAAAGATGGTGGGTTGTCATTCTCCTAAGTATGTTATTCTATATCCAACTTAGCAGATGAGAGCTGAAAAGTTTCTCTTGCTGTCCTTGAAGAAGTAAGAGGATATGCTTTAAGCTGCCTGTGGATAGTGTCACATGGCAAGGAATAGGAGGTAGCCTCTAGGAAATGAGAGTAACCCTTATCCAACAGCCAACAAGTAGGTGGGGACCTCAGTCCTATACCTGAATGCTGCCCATAATCAGAGGAGCTTTGAATTAGAACTTTCTCCAGTGGAGCCTACATTCCTGGATAGCATCTGGTTGTAACCTAATGGGATCCTGAACAAAGAGAACTCAGCTAAACTGTACCCAGACTCCTGAGCCACCAAAACTGATATGCCAAATGTATGTTGTTTTACAAGTTATAATAAAGCTAAGATTTTTTGAGTTAGGCATTGTTGAAGATCTTTGTACATTTACATCAACTAGACTTCTAAATGTTGGAGAACTCCAAGACTCAGTCCTTGGAACACTCTTTTCTAATCTCATTCTTGCTCAAGGCCAGTATTTTTCAATCTGATGAGTGTGTAGTAACTTTGGGTTTTTGAACAACAAAAAAAGAAAAGCAGAGACAAAAAACAAAATGTATCATGGAGAATAAGATAAAGTTACATGAAAAAAAATACATCTCTTCCAATGTGTAGGTTGTGTATATTTGTGATATAAAATATTATTTTTTGTGGATAGTGGTCAAAAGCTTTGAGAAACACTGCTCTGGGTGATGCTATCTTGTTTCATAGTATTAAAAAGCATCTGTACTAGGATGTTGTTTTAGGTCAATTTTCTATCTCTAGACTGTATCATTTCTCTGAACCACATGTATATGGGTAAATAATTTTTGACAAAGGAACCAAAAGCATGCAATGAAGAAAAGTAAGCCTCTTCAATAAATGGTGCTGGAAAAATTGGAAACCCACATGCAAAAGGAGGAGACTAGACTACAGTTTGTCCCCATGAGCAAAAATTAATTCAAAATGGATCAAAGACCTAAACTTAAGTCTGACACAATAACTACAAAGAAAAAAACATAGGTACTAAACCTACAGACCTTGGTGTTAGAGCAGATGTTATGAATTTGACTCCAAAGGTAAGGGAAGCAGAGGCAAAAATAAATGAATGGTACTGTATCAAACTAAAAAGCTTCTGCAAAGCAAAAGAAACTTACAAGAAAACATGAAGGCAACCAATTGAATGAGAGATGATATATGCAAAAAATATCTCTGACAATGAGTTAATATCCAAAATATATAAAGAACTCACACAACTCAGAAACCAAACCAACAAACACTCCAATTAAAAAATGGGCAGAGGACCAAAAAGGACCCTTCACCTGAGAAGACATACGAATGGCAAACAGAGATATGAAAAGATGCTCAACTTCACTAGCTATTGGTGAAATGCAAATGAAACCTACAATGAGAAACCACCTCACACCTGTTAGAATGGCTATTATTATTAACAACAAGGCAGATAATACTGTGTTGGAGAGGCTGTAGAGAAAAGGAACCCTCATTCACTGCAGGAGAGAGTGTAAACTACTATAACCACTATGAAAACAGTATGGAGTTCCTCACAAAAGTAAGAATATAGTTACAATATGGCCCAGCAATCCCTCTTCTGGGTATCTACTGAAAGACTTGAAAACTTTTGCTCACAAAGACATGTGCACCCCTACTATACTCATTGTAGCATTATTCACGGTGGCCCAAACGTGGAGACAACCAAAGTGTCCTACAACAGAAGATTGGGTAAAGAAGATGTGGTACATATACACTGTAGAATACTACTTGGTCATAAGAAAAGATGAAATACTGGCATTTGCTACAACATGGATGGACCTGGAGAATACTATGCCAAGCAAAATAAGTCAGAAAAAGCTAAGAACCATGGGATTTCACTCATATGTGTGATATGAGATGGAAACTCACAGATGCAGACAACAGTATGGTGGTTACCAGAGGGAAAGGGGTTGGTGGTAGTAAAGGATAAAGAGGGTCAAATATATGATGACAGAAGATGATTTGACTTTGCGTGGTGGGCACACTGTACAAGTGGATGTACCATAGAAATGTCCACTTGAAACTTATTCAATCTTATTAACCAATGTCCCCTAATAAATTTATTAAAAAAGAGAGTTTCAAGTAATTTTATAAGCATATTTATGTATTTTTAAATATTATTTAAATTTTTTATATCTCTCCACCCATTTCGGAAACAATTTGAATTAGATAGAACCATACCCTGAATGGGATCACACAGGCAAGCAATGCATCAAATTTCAAGATAATCGTTGACTTAAATCTGACATGTAAGGATCATATGTACATGCAACTTCTAGTCAGAATTATTAATTTTTACAATTGACTAGAATTTTTAGAAATATAATGTACAACTCCCTTCCCTGTAAGTTGTGTGATGTGGTCTAGAGCAGTGTTTTACAAACTGAGAAATACTTACAAATACTGAAATTGCTTTAGTGATTTATAACCAGCATTTCCTTTGTATGAAATAGCATAGAACGAAATATAGAGTCTATTGTCTGTATGAAAAGTATTATTCTGTGAAACACTTTTTTAAAGATTTTATTTATTTATTTTTAGACAGAGGTAAAGCGAGAAAGAAAGGGATAGAAACACCAATGTGTGGTTGCTTCCCACACGTCCTGCACTGGGAAACCTGGCCCACAACCTAGGGAACCTGTGCCCTGACTGGGAATTGAACCAGTGACCCTTTGGTTTGCAGACCAGTGCTCAATCCACTGAACCATACCAGCCAGGGCCTGTGAAACATTTTTTTTTCAGTTTTTAACATGCTTTGTGTACACCATGTCACCCTGTAAAATGTGTTATGTGCTGTGGACATAGTCTAAACAGCTTGGAGATTACTGGGCAAAGGCTGTTCCAGAAAGCTAGAACCAAGACCTCTAGCTTCCTACCTCTCATGCACTGCCCACTGTCTGGCTTTCTATACTTTCTTGGTAGAAATGGAAATGAGAAACTATCAAGTCAATATACTTCCTTTAAGAGACCATAATATCTAAAAAAAAATAAAAATGTTTTTTCTTTATTCTTTTTTCATAAAATTTTCAATTATATTAAAGTCTGGCAGAGGATAAAATAAACATAACCATTTCAGATCAGACTATATCAAATTCTATTAAAGACCAAAGTTCACTCTACAAGTCCACTAAATCGAAGGATTGATTCATAATACTGAATTATCTAGCTGAAATTTCTTTTCTTAAATGTTTCTTTAATGAACTTCTCATGACAATGCAATAAAAGGATGAGTTTAGAAGAAGTTAAAAGCCATCTACTAAAGCTGGAGTCACTTAAATGCAACTTGTAATGGTTGCTGGAGGCAAAATCAAATACTAGAAATGAATTCAGGTGTTGGGATCAAAGGCGCAGTTTCATTAATGTGTCAGGATAGACAGTCTGAGGCAGTCCCATACTTTCCATTCATTCAATGTGCTGCTATGATATCTTCATAAAGTTACAGGAAATTATTCACCTGGGAACAGTAGGCAATAAATGAGGGTAGAAAAAGGGAAACATCCTAATTAAAAGGGCAACTTATCAAATAATAATCTAAGCTACGTTATACTTCCCCCGATTGCGGCGTTCTTTCTCGGACTTGAGGATACATTTGGCTCCCAGCAACAGTAAAGTTCATTATAATCGTCATTAAAATAACATTTTTCTCAAGCCAGCAGGAGTGGGGTGTCTTGCTGAAGCTGTGCATTCAGCCGCCCTAGAAGGAATATCAGGCAGTGAATCAAGTGAACCCCTGGGATAAACTTGAATGGGCTCTGATGAGCTCCAAAGGGGTGTGATCTCAAGGTGTTCTGGGGACAAAGACACTGCTGCCTCTTGCCTCCAGGCTGCTGTAAGAGAGAAACTGAAGTAATGAGTCACTTTCTTCTAGATTATCTATATTGTGCTTCAAATTGAAATGCAGACATTATGTATATATGTTATATGCAACACACAAATAAAAAATCAACCTATTGACAAGCACTCATGTATTTAGATAAAATGAATATATCTATGGAATTGGTGACCAATCTTTCCAGAAAATGAAAAATGTTCCAGTTAAACTCAGAAATTAGAAATGTCTATAAAGATTAATTCCTTTAAATCCCTTTTCTAATACTTCAAATTTACCATCTCGACCAACTCTTGTATATAGCCAGTTTTGACAGGAAACCAATAAAGTTGCAGACTCGCTCAATTTTGTTTTGTGAAATAGCTCAAAGCTTTTTATATTAATGATAGGATTGTTTTATGAATATCTCTGGCTATTGTAAATATGTTTATTAGGCACTTTAATATATTCCAAGTAATTTTTTAAAAACAACTTTCTACTATTTTACCTAAATGTTTTTGATCAGCTAGAGATGAAAATATTAATAAAAAGCTATGTAAATAAGTGAATTTTTAAAAAATAAGCCTGAAACCCCATTTTCCTAGTATTGTAACATAAATGTGTAAACAGAACAAGGATTTTTTTTCATTAAATTATCGACCAAAGTAGTATGTGGAATACTTTATATATTCTTGGCTAATTAAGTTTCTATATAAGCAATTTAATTTTTCTCAGCAATGTAATATTGGGAAGTATAATTGAGTTTCTATATCTGTTCAATGGGCAGAAAATGAAGAGAAAACCAAAATATACTTTGTATAAATAGGGATAGAAAACCTTTCCCCTGACACACAGAAATAGCTCACTTAGTCCTTTTTTTGCTACCTTTATTATGTAATAGGGCAAAATAAGACCCTTAAATGTTAAAGCTCTTTAGTAATAGAGATGAATCACACCAAGAAAATTATTCATCACTTAAGGAATGAGAAAAAAAGAAGTGGCATATTCATTTCGTTTATTCTCTAAGTTTTGGAGCCATGGATTTAACAAATTTCATGTAGAAATAGTGTCTATGATATTTATGGAACTGAACATGAACAATACTTACATCAAGGCCATCATACATGAGAATTACAAGTTCTTATTTGGCAAAAATACATCACAGTGTCCAGATTTATACTTGGAAATAAAGTTAAGATGTGTTTGAAATAATCATTTAAGCCAAGGCCTGTGCTCCAATGTGAAGAGGTGAGGAAACATCAATCCCTATTGATTTCTCCTGACTAGAATCCATCCACTTCTGTCTAGACCTAATGTCATGCCTTTTGTGGGGGCTGCAGTGACATCCTGGCTGGATTTTAGGAAGCACTTCCAAAGTGCTTACCTTTCCAGAAACCGCCTTCCTTTCCTTTGCTCTCCCTGTTGTACCAAAGTGAAAAAAAGAGTTATTTGGCAAAGTTTCAATTCTTCTCACGTGAGTATTCCAAGGAAGCCCCGGCAGTCTAACCTCCCTAACACTCAGAACACAATCCTTCTGATCTCACCCGCTCACCTTTCTCTTTATCTCCTACCAACTGTTCCACTCCCCGAAGCCTACTATCACATTTTTCTCCAGCTATACTTGGCTAGTACTTGAATTTTCCCAAAAGTATTCTGGGCACATGCAGTTCCTTCTACTTTTGTTACCCTCCCCACTCTATTCTCAGGTTAATCTAATTTTTTCAGGATTCATTACAAAGATTACTTTCTCCAGAAAGGCATTCTTCGTTCCCTAAAATAAATGGGTCCCTATTACTCTTTATCTAGCAACAGAATATAGGTACTTCTATCCACTTCACAACAATTATCGTGCTGTATTTTAAGAGTGTGTCTATTCTTTAGTTGCCTCCAAATGACTGGCTATCTGGCCGAGACCATTTCATCACGTCTCTCCTAGCCTAAGGATTAATGTAACATAATCACGGTTATTATAACGACATGCAAACATGGTGTCAAGCGCAGTTCTAGGCCCTTTACCTGCATTGGTGCATGTAATCTCATAACTGTCTGATAGACACTATCATTGGTTTTTTTCTTTCAAATGAAAAAGTCAAGGAACTCGAAATGAGAGATTATTTAGGATTGTAGCTATCAGAAATGGAAATGAATGTTGAACACTAAGTCATTTGACCCCAGAAGCTGTTCTTTTAATTTAGTTTTTCAATTACAGTCTACATTTAATACTATTTGCTATTAGTTTCAGGTATACAGCATACAGAGCCTGTTTTGTTTTGTTTTTCAATTTTTAAAAACAATTTTTAATCTTTTTAAAATTAAAAACAGATTAAAATTATGGAAGAGAGAAAGAAAGAGAGAGGGAGAGGGAAACCTCAATGTGACAGAGAAATATCAATTGGTTGCTGCACATACACACACACCCTGACCTGGGATCGAACCCAAAACTTTGGTATGTGCCCTGACCGGAAATCGAACCTCCAGCCTTTTGATGTATGGGACAATGTTCCAACAAACAGCCAAACTGACCATAACTCAGAGTTCATTTTCTTAAATGACACTTTTTAAAAAGTTCTTAACAAATATTTTGTAAATGAGTGAATGAAAATTTATATACCTAGAGTTATCAAAACCTGCATTTCCACTTCTAAGACATTATCAGTTGAGCAGGCACTATAACATGAAAAATACAAATGTTTTCAAAAGATATTGTTATACCCAATCATTATAACCAATGTAATGCTGTAACTTGAACCTTAACCAGTTAATATCCTCAAAAGACATTATTATCTAATAATATAGAATAGTAAGTATATTTTCATTTGCATTCAAACAGTTGTCCCTCCTTTCCTTTTTTTAGCCATCCCTTGATCTTTCTCTTTTAGCTGTGTATCCTTGACCATCTCTAGCTTGATAAAGACAGAAAATAAATAAAAAGCATGACTCTTTAGGAATAAATCCATATAAAAGGAAAGTATCACTTAGGCATTTTTATAATATCTAATAAGTGCATATATAACTTGTTTTATGGGAAATAAATTAAAGAATATAACCATGCATATAATAGCTACTGCTGGTAGTTAATATCTATTGAGTATAGATAGGTATAAGGCACTATTCTAAACATTTTTCCATATATTATCTCAATTCCCAAAAGAGCCCTGTACTGTCATTCATCCCAACTTAAAGACAAAAGTATGGAAAAGTCAAATAACTCTAAAATTGCCATATAGTAAGTGGTGAGGTTCAGATGCAATGCTAGAAAATCTGGTCTCAGTCTACAGGATTATTACCATTTTAAAAATGAAAATAAGTTATAAATTTTTAAAAAAGTAAAGAGAGTAAGCACCAAATCTGAAGATATAAAGATCACATTTGTGCGATCCTTTCCCTTTTCTTAACTGTTTTACTCTTCCCGTGCACTATCCCATCAGCACTTGGTTCTCCTTAAGTAAAAAAATAAAGTTGGTTTTAAAACCAAATGAAAAACTAAGTTATAAAGCCACATGTCGCTGTTATTTGTAAACAAGTGGGCACAGTTTATTGAAAAGAGACCACTGATAAAGTATTTCTTTTCTTATTTTTTGCTGGGGACCTATCTCTGTTCTTTACACTGATTTCACGTTTTTAAAGAGTTCCCAGTGACACTGTGACAGCTATTTTTTGGAAAGCTTCATTTCAGCTTACATCTAAATAAATACAAATAAAGGTATGTTTATATCTGCCTAGATTATGAGAGTATAACCTTGTTTAAAGTAATAGTTCATTTGAAATCACAATCTAATTGTATTACATGATGAACAGTCTCTTGAGATGTCTATTTGTGTCTTTGTCTTTAAGTTTACTGTCATCTCAAACCTGGCTATTGCTGTGTACATATCTTGCTGCCTCTCCCTCCAAGTCTGTCCCTTTCCTTATCATTTTTCCTTGCTCTTTTGTATTCCTTTCCATCCTTGCCAGTTTTAAAGTGTTAAAATGAATTACTTAACATAGTATATTCCTCATCTTAATTTTGAAAATTTGAATTTTAATACCTGAAGTGTAAAAAAACAATTCATTCATTTATTTATAAGGTTATTGTTTCATCCTTAGTAGGATATCCAGGTGGTATTTGATATTTAGTAATAGTAAGGATAACAATAGCACTAAAGGCTACTATTCTTTTTTAAAGACAGAGAGAGAAGGATAGAGGGAGAAAGAGAGGGAGAAACGCAGTGTGAGAGAGAAACATTGATCAGTTGCTTTGATCAATTGATCTTGCCCACCCTCAACTGGGGACCTGGTCAGCAACCCAGGCATGTGCCCTCACTGGGAATCGAACTGGAAACCTTTCAGTTTGCAGAACGACACCCAAACCACTGAGCTTATAAGCACTAAAGGCTTATATTTATGAAGTACTCATTATGGGCTAGGTGCTATTTGATATAAGTACTTTCTATGTATTAACTCATTTAATATTAATGATACATACCCTAAGAATTAAATTATATTATTACCCTTGCTTTACTGTGAGAAACCTAAGGTTCAAAAAAGTAAAATAAAATAACTTGTTCAAGTTCATACATGTAGTGAATGGTGGAGCCAGGATCTGCAGCCTTGTCTGGAGTTCAAATCTTAACCACTAGGCTAAAAGTCTAGACAATCCTAGACTTGGGTTAACATGGCTAACGTAATAAAGAGTGGCTACGTTAGGCTGTGAAATTCGGCAGACATGGGTTTGATCACTTTTCTATTTACTGGCTATGAGTTCCTAGGCAAGCATCTCACCTTCTTTAAACTTCCTTTTCTTCATCTGGAGATCCAGGTATAATACTTATGCCAATGTGAGGAGTGAACTAACACACCAAAGTCAATCGACACAGCGGCTAGCATGCTGTATAAATTATTATTAAGCACAGCCATAGAGATATGTACTGCCTGATTTGTATTCAGTTCACTTTTCAAAGCTTCATGGAAGCAGGAACTCAATGGCACACTGTGGTTCTGAGCAAACATCAGATTCAAAAGTAGAATGGTCTGTACTACTCTGAGCCCTCACAGTTCTCTACTACTCACTCTCTGACAATTCGGTGATTAGCCTTTGTCTCAGCGCCACTCCAAACCTTGAACAAGTACTGCCTGTCCTCCGGGGAAATGTAAAGAGCTGTTGCTCAGCTTGTTGGATGGCATCCAGGCAGCCTTGTTGCCAGTCAGGATCTAGGCTCTAACCTTACCTCCTCGGGTAGCTAGATTGCCATTTCATGGAATTCAACATCCTCCTGGTAGGCCAATTCCAGTAACAAGCACACACAGGCCCCATACATTGTGGGTGCCCTAAGAGCAGGTAAAAGTCCAAGATGAAGAGAAATCCCCTTCCCACTGCAAACGGACAGCCTCCATTTTTCTTTTAACCCTTTGGCTGACCTGAACCTAAAAATATGAAAATACTGAGCTTCTCTGCCTTCATGCATTAGCATGGGAAACACAGATGATGGGCAGTAAGTGGTAGCTGTTACAGCCCGTGTTCCACTGGGGGACTTTTCCTGCCGTGTGTCTCAACGTGGGAGCCTGCCCTTTGCCTCCCTGACCTGAAAGGCAAGTTATACTCTGATTTTCTCCCACTGTCACCAGAAGCAAATTAACTAGCCCACTGTTGGCCCTGGAACCAGAAAACATTGAAACATCGATACCTGTGAAGTATCGCCCCAAATCATTTAAATCCAAAAACATGGCCACAATGAGCTCAGGAAAACTAGGTACCTGTTATAAAATCAGCCCTATTATTCCTCCTAAAAATGTTTGCATCTCTTGATTTTATGTTTTTTTCTGTTTGCCCAAATTAAAATAAGGCAATCAAGGGACCTCCTTGTTTATTAGGGTAAATACTAAAATATATGTGTGTATATGCGTATGTATACATATGTATACATACGCATATACACATGTATACACATATACACATCTATATACATACTACATAAACTAGAATCTGGGTTTTAGAGTCTCAAACTCATAGCCAGATACCCAAATTTTGCCCATGAAAGTGTTTAATTCCATGGCACAGTACTTAAAAGTAGTTCTAATTTGAAGGCCATTTAGAGATGTATGCATTCCCAGGTCTCTGCAGGAGCCACGAGTCTCGGTTTTCATATGGACCAATTTACCCTCTCATGGTACTTGAGTGGTTCTGGTTATGCTTTTGAGTTTGCTAATCCTGCATTAGAAGACTCCAAAAGTCTGACTCCGAAGTATCTCAGGTAAAAAAGGATTTCAATGCTAAAATATCCTCAGCTAATGAAAAATTTACAGGTGCAATTAAAAATGTAATTATTAAGGTTTCATCAGTTTAACAAAAGCCCTGCTACCAGAAGCAATGCATGTGTGTGCTGTGCTGCATTGCAGGCACAGACTTAGAGAATATTCATAAACCAAGTTATGGAAAATTAAGTTACTTTTAAGCAATATGTCTTAATTTTATTAGGTAAAATTACAAATAACTTATAAATACTGCATTTAAATCTTAGTTTAGATATTTAAATGCTGAAAAATGAGACTTCTAGACAGTTAAGTAAGAAACAAATGCATGGATCTTGGGAAATCTATGCAGTTTTTTTTGTGTGTGTGAGTAGAAATACAGTTAATAATAGAGTATTAAATGAAACATTAAACATGGTGAAGTTCCAAAAATTCACAAAGGGAAATCTGGGTACCATGTTTGTCCTTTTTTATTTTATGTAAGTCTAATATTTGTTGCCATAACTTTGGTGTGTTCATTATAATTTTCTTAAATATATATTCATTGATTAAGTATTTGAAAAGTCCATAATTGTGTCTACCAAATTTCAAATTTAGAGATATGTCCATCACCAGTTTGGTATGGTATTAAAGTAAAACTAATGTGAGATGGCCAAATATTTCACAATCAACATAGGAGCATTGCATTAAATAGTTATACTTTTAAAGTCTATTGTAAGGGCTTAGTTTTTAAATATTACAAAGGTACTGAAAACACTAATAAAGTTTTAGAAATGTAGACCCCATACCCAAGGAAAGTGTTGTTAACAATTTGGTGCCTATGTTTCTAATGTTTCTTGATTTTCTACATATGCACATGTATACAGTACACAAGGTTAGTTATTAATCTTGTTAGATTAATACCTGGACTTGTATTTGGTGCATATACTTAATGGCTGTGGTTTTGCCTGTGTTTAAATTATTTAGCATGCTTTCTATCTCTGATACATGGAAACTAGATTTCTCAATAACCACATGCCCCATAAATATGTTAAACAGAAACAATACCACAACACAACAGAACTCACATTACTAAGAACCTTCTTTTTAAAACAAAATTAAAATACTAAATAATGCATTGGCTTGAATATAATTCTTTTCTTAAAGTGCCTATAATTTAAAATCAGTGCATTCGATTTATTATCATCCCTGAGATATTTGTGCCATTATCTCATTGACATCTCTGAAATGTATTCAGGTGCTCAGAGGTGGAACTGTGAGCCTTGTACTTTACAAGGTCTCACTACAGGTCGCTGCCATCCTGTTGTACTCTACCAGGGGCAAGGAGTCTGGAGGGCCAAATGGATGTGTCCACCTGCAGTTTATAGTAGCTTTTCTAGACATTCTCCAGGTATCTAAGACTCTGACATTTTTTGCCCTGATGGTCCTGAGCCCAGGCCAGGGCCTGTGCAGGTCTCTTTCCTGGTCCACCCCCCTGAAAGAATGCTATGTATCCCTAAACCTACACCAGAATGTTGGCCAAGGTATAATAGCCTTTGGGGCATGGGAGGTGGTGTTAAGAGGCTTAGAGGTATGATTCACTAGAAGCAGAGTATGAAATCCTTCATGCTGCAGCTCTCAGCAGGGCTGGAAAGGTGATGGATCAGGCAACAAATTAAGGGCCTGCTGCTCAGCCGAGATCTGATGTGAAAGTCCAAGAGTTGAAGAATCCTGTATTCAAATCTGGGGTTCTAAGCTATTATGAAAGTATATTCATCAAGAGAGAAGAACATATTTAAGAGTTTAACTTATGTTACAATTTTTCTCTATTTTCCCACACCCCATAAAACCGTAGGGGCAGGACGATATATGATTAGTACTCAATCTCAGTATAAAACTGTGATGATCAAAATATAATTTCTTTTATAATTGCCAACATAAATTCAACCTGACTGTAAGGAGCTTCACCTGTCACTGTTAATTAAAACTGTGCTTTGTCACCTGTGATGATCCATTTATTACAGTAAAAGGTGTTAATTTTTGGACCAACAACAAATTACAGAATGTAATTGCAAGGGCTGTTTTATTTCTAAGGACAGGTAGCAATATCGCCTTAGTATTCAATGATGGCGGGTGATTTTTGAGTGTTAACATTCCTATCTCACAGGCCACTGGGTGTATGTTGGCAGTAGGCCTGCTCTAATTTTTCAGTTTCTTAATTAGATCTAGCCATTAATTTAACTGTTCTATCATACAGGAAAGAGAGTATAACCCTATTTCTGAGTTGATTTTCTTTCTGCTTTTACTAAACAATTGCTGATGCATGCATATGGTCATAACATTTACATCTGGAATCCTATTATCTATTTGTGTACTTAAGATTCATATCATCGAGTAAACATCCAGAAAGCTCAGTCTTCTTATTTACTTTCCACTGATATAAAAATTCACATTTTTGCTATAATAATAATATTTATGCTTACAGACAACATGTAAAAACAGTCTTCTTATTTACTTTCTACTGATATAAAAATCTGCATTTTTCCTATAATAATAATATTTATGTTTATAGAAAAAATGTAAAAAAACACTAGTCAAACCATTATATTGTTTATCCTTCATGTTTTGCAGAGTATATTGTTATTACTTTCATTTCACAGATGAATTAAACTGAGGATCATAGAAGATAAGGAACATCCCAAAGCCACACAGCAATTAAGTGGCAAATTCTCTGACTCCAAATCCCATGTTCTTTTCCAGAACACTATACTTCTCAAAAATCATATCTTCTATGGCAGACGATGGAAATTCAGAAGTACACAGCACTGCTTATTACCTTCCCCAGATCAATAAATATCACCAGATCATAAGGTACCTGTGGAGGATAAAAGATGAGTGAGACACAGTTCCTGCAACCGGAGAGCTTACTGGCTGATACGGAAGCTGAGATATGCGTGGATCAAATTAAAGAGAGTAGAGTAAGTGTCCCAGAGGAGAGCAAGTCACCACAGACATTCTAAGGAGGAAGATAAGATTTCTGACTGGAGCAATCAAAAACAACTATGGCTCAGTAGGGATGGTGGAATAGGAGCTCAGCTTCCCGGGATGAATCAAGGCAAATAGAGAGATATCAAAGTTTCCAGATGAAACAGCATAAGCAAAGGCTTGCAGTGAGGGGGTGGGAGAGCGAGTGTGTGGGTTTGTGTGTGGGCACGCACACGTGCCTTGCCTGTGTCTACATCTACATGTGTAACTATACCTGTACCTGTACCTATAAGTGTGTCGGAATCTACATCTATAGCTATATGATCTATATCTATATCTATATCTATATCTATATCATCTATCTATAGGTTTGTTAATACTTGCTGGATGTGACAGCTGAAAAGAGGACCAACCTACTAATGGAAAAGGGAGGCAGATTTAAAAACCAATCAGAAATTTTAATGTATCAAAGTAAAACAGAACAAAGATAATTAAGGACAATGTTACTGAGGAATGTGGAAACACAAATTTTCATACACTGATGCTGAGAGTGTGAAATAGTGTCAGCTGACTAAATACCTTTGAGCCAGCATGAATAAGGACGTTTACTGTGGTAGTACTATTGATAAAGGCAATTTGAAAACAGCCCAAATCTTAACCATACCGAATTGTTTAAATAAATTAGAGTACATTTATTTCTACACTGTTATAGATCTATAGGTATTAACAAATCCTCATTACGTTGTTAAAGGAACAGAGAAACTGATGGACACTATAGTATGCCTGTATTTACATAGATAAAATATAAGTACTTACTTATGCATAAAGAGCATAGGTGGTAAATAAATCATACACCAAATCATAAACATAATGATAAACAACATCTTGAAAATAGGATTGAAAAGAACTTTCAAGTTCTATTTAACACTGAAATGATCTGAATGTTTGCAAGGTATATGCAAATTATTTCTAGTTTAATTATTTCAAGTTTAATCATCCTACGTTATCATAACTCCTAACACATGATTCTGCCCAAAAACCCTACTGCATATAAAGGATAAATTATTCAAAAAATTCCAGTCTTATTTAGAATGTTTTCCTTGATTATGTTTGATCATCCAGATGACACAAAACAGCACTACAACAGACTTCCATAAGGTCTTCATACTTTGAATATGAAGGACTTGTTTTTTTGGCCAAACTGTCCAAAACATAGCGTGAACAGGTTTAAAGGATCGTGTTCTCAATGGAACATACTTTCACATATAAGGGGGATAAGGACAGGTAGCCTAGGCTTCCTTCACGACAGATTAATTATTCCAATCATTTTTATGATGAAAAAGGTCATATTAATTTAAGTAAAAATTTCTATCTGTTCAGTTTTTTCTAGGGTTTTCTATTTTCTTCATATCTTTTCCATAAAAGAAATACTCCAATAATCTTTCAACAATATTTTAATAAGCCAATTTCTTATACAACTATAAGCCCCTGTTAGGATTTCAAGAATCTCAGGTATGCTTCCAAGCAACAATACTAATTGTTGCCTATTTTTTGCCTATCTGAAATCCATTACCCAAGATAAAATTTGCCAAGTGATAATATAAAGGTATTTTTCTGTTACTTCTTTTATCCAGGAGAAAAATTGTTAAAAAATTAAAGTTAGACAATACACATCATAGTGCCACCACTGGTTTCTGTGAAAACACTTTCACAATGACCTATTCCTTTATATCAAAAATGACAGGCCCGCCCCACTCCCCACTCCTGTATTTCACCATGGATCATGCAATTTTATACAACATTTTTCAAACTTTCAGGTTTGCCACTAGATTTAGGATTTATCTTGTTTCTATTATTTCAGTAAAAGAAATGTTTTCAAATGATACTAGTTGAAAAGTAGTATGGATTTGTACCTGCACAGGTCTATGGCTACCATTGCAATTTGGGGGCCGATCACTCCTGATGCTGTAGGTCTGAGTAAAGATGGTGAGTCAAGTAGAATGGTAAGACACCTAAGCAAGGTAATTTTCCACTAAAGATGAGTATTAAGGCTGAAAGTACGTGAGCTGTTATTAATTATTTAGTATCGGAAGTAGAGTTCCTGAGCAAATGGTAACTGGCTAACATGTTGAAGATACAGAGAGGACAAACACTATTAAGTTCAAGTTGAATGCAACGTATACACACAGAGTTTACTGTCAGTGGATAAAAGTTTTGGAAGAGGGAATGCCAACTCATCATTACAACTGGACAATTTATTCCAAGGCACCCTGCAGTCTATAGGAGCCTTTTAATATAGAAATAACAATGCTTTTCATCACCATTAAATTATTAGCAATAATCTCATTGAGTCCTTCTGTGTCATGAAGAATGCATGTGACACAATGACCAAAATAATCAAGCATAATTTTCTACCATAATATCAACTTCTCTCAAAAACTATTAAAACTTGCAATATATTTTATAATACTGCCAGATCTTGCCAGCAGAGTGTCTGACCCATCATGCAAATCGAACTCGCAGAAACAAAATGATTGTTACAACTGTTATACACACTTTTGAAAAATGCCCCTATTATTTACCTCACTGACAACAAGTAATTTCCAACTGACTATAAGAAACAAATAATTATTCTGGTTTAACATATCCATACTTACTAAAAAAGTATAGTTTGGTCACTTCTGGCCACCCTTTTAAATAATAAAATCACTTTGCCACATTAGAGAATAAGTAAAGACTTATTTTTCTACTCCTGAGAACATATTTATTCTGGGGACAATGTCAGACATCAGGATGCAATGCCATGTGCCAGACTTATACTCATATAAAAAGTTTCTCTCCCTAGCTTATGACTCCCAAATCAATTTTTGCATTGCCTAACAATTACTCTCTGTACTCATAAGTAATTTAAACTTCTGCATCTGCTACTGCAGGTAAAAAATAAAAAGCACCTGGCTGGCGTAGCTCAGTGGATTGAATGCGGGCTACAAACCAAAGTGTCTCAGGTTCAATTCCCAGCCAGGGTACATGCCTGGGTTGCAGGCCATGACCCCCCAGCAACCGCACATTGATGTTTCTCTCTCTTTCTCCTTCCCTTCCCTCTCTAAAAAATAAATAAATAAAATATTTTTAAAAATAAAAAGCAGGCAATAAGACAATGTACATGTGATTTAAGGGACGGTTCCACTATAGGCTCTAATTGCTCTCAGGATCTGAATTGGCAAAACTATAAGACATTCAACAAAAGACTCTATACAGGTGGGCCTATAAAACCTAATTATTTCTCACAAAGCAGACCATCCCATTTAGAATAAGAGAAAGCTATGAGCAGTAAAGACCATGCCATTAACAATTAGTCTTCTGCACATATGATTAGACTCAGAGAGATAAAGCAGCTTCTAAATTCAACAATGGAGCCCATATTTCTAGTGGGTTCAATATTCTGTGCTAATTATGTTGAAAGTCCTTGTGCTTCTTCAAAGTACTTGGACTGCAAAGTACAACACTATCTTTCTGAATTCACTGTTAACAGTTAATTTTGATATTAAACTACACTCAAATGAATGAATTTAGGAGTGATTTTTTTTTGTTTTTGCTTTCTTAAAGCCATTTCTAAAATACTTCCTGGTATGTCTGTAATTCAGCATTTCATAGAACTTTAAAGACAAGCAGGCTTTATGTGAGACAAAGAATCCTATTTGAAGGCAGAGTTAAAATAAATTAAAAGGTCCAACCAGTAAATAAAGCCAGTGTAAAAGGGAATTCATACTGGGGAGTCATATCTGCTGTCTAGCAAATACTTTTTAAAATAATTTAAAATGAATGATGCAAAAAGAGGCAGAATGGAACCATCAGAATCCAGGAATGAACACTAATGCAGCATTTCCCTATTAAATAGGATTACCATACCTTCTCTAAGTGGAAAAGATTTGTTCTTTCATATAGCTTTGTACTCATTTGGTTCTATAAAGGGTACTTTCTTACTAGCATGCAAATACAACTCCAGTTAATAAAAATGGAAGTTATCTACCCACCACAGCTGTGCAAAATACCAAAGTTGAAGTCATTGGTAGTGTTTCATGTATAAGTTGTTTAAAAAACGTAAGTAATATAATGCCAAAAAATTTAGATTTATGAACCACAGAGGAAACACTATCTTTGCCATTAGAATGGGATAGTTAGAAAAGATCTCATTTTCTGTTGGACTGTACTTAATTTCTTTTATAGTCTTTGTGAAATAAAACAGAATCCTATTGGCATTCAAATGATATTGCCTGAAAAGAAAACCATTTTAATTTTATTTCTGAATGTGTGGAATAGGAAAACAAGTAAAAACAGTTTTAAAGCCACAGGGAAGCGGAGGAGTCTTTTTCCCTCTAACTGCACAATAGTTAGAGTCTCCATAGAAACTGATGGCATGGCAGTGAAGTGTCATCAACAAACCTGGGCTTCTAAAATGTATACGAGTATATTTCCAAAGACGTCAAAAAGCACAGATGTACTGTATGCAACCTTCTCAAAGTAAAAATCAATTATTAAATTTCCGCAGAGCGTGAAAAACAGCTCAAAATCATGTGATGCTCTCTTGATGAAACTAGATTCTGTTTTTGGTCATTATCTTATTCAAAGCCCATATAGATTAATAGGAAAGTTCCTTGCATATTGGGATTGAAGAATACTTTGCAGAATCTTGCTCCTTATAAGTTGTTAATTAATTAGAATTATTTTGTTTGTGTGTGCCTTCCTAAGTAACATATACGAAGAGAGCAGGGGCATTGGCTAATCCATTCATGACTATTTGCCTAATCGGGAATTTAGTAGGTCATATACAAATTCTTATTCTGAAGTGACCTCTCCCAAGCCTTATTCCCTCAGCCTTACTTTTACCTTAACTTTGCATCACAACATTTGAAATACTTCTTAAACTGGGATCTTTTTGTAAGAAAATGTTTTCAAGCTATGAAATAGAATCAGTATGGTAGAAATCAGTGGTGTAAGAGCCGTATGCAGCCCCAGATTTAGTCTCATCTTTGTCACTAACTAGCTGACACCTTGTCACCTTCAGCAGGTCACTTACTTCCTCTGGCTTCAGTTACTCAAATGCAATTGGCTTGTACCACTACAGATATATTCTAGTTCCAGTATTTGAAAAGGACAAAATGGCTCAGGGCTGTGTCTGAAGCACTGTGTTCTCATTTATCCCTCAGAATTCTGTACTCTAAATTTAAAAAGACAGAGTAACAACTGTGTATTAATTTTCTGTTTAGAAATTACCACAAATGTTAGTGGCTTAAAATGTCAGAAACTCATTACCTGACAGTACTGGAGGTCAGAAGTCTGAAATCAATTTCCTAGGGCTGAGTTAAGGTGTTGGCAGGCCTGCATTCTTTCTGGAGATTCTAGGAAAATAAGGCTTCTTTGTCCTTTCCAGCCTTGAGCAGCAGCCCTTGCTCCTGGCTACGTCATTGCCTCTGCTTCCTTGTCACATTTCCTTTGGACTCCAATTCTCCTGCCTTCCTTCTATAAGATCCCTTGTGATTACATAGGTCCCTCCAGATAATCTAGCATAATCTCCCCACCTCAAGATACTTAATTTAATCACCCCTACAAAGTCACTTTTGCCATATAAAGTAACCTATTCAAAGATTTCATGGGTTAGAATGCGGACACCTTTGGGAGTGATTGTAATTCTGACTATACGCTTCAGAAAAACTTTAAAAGATTTTCTGGCACCTTTTTGAGATCTAGATTTTAAGATTCCTATTAGCCACTCCCAAATACAAATGTTAGCATTCCGCTCTAGCATTTTCATAATTGGCTTGCCCTGCCATATAACAGTTACAGCTTTTATAGGAAAATCTTTTGCATGCAAAAAAGAAATGTAGCAAAAATCTTTGGAGACCAGGTTACACTCAGGTAATAGGAGGACACCAAAAATACAAATGTAGGTTTCTGCCTACAGATTATGCATCAAAAAGGAGAAAACAGGGATTTCATTATATACAGATGACATGAAAACTCCATGAAAATATGACAGAAGTTCTGTGTTCAACACAAGAAACTCATTATGAAAACATAAATCACTACCATTCAGCTCTCCTCACACAGTCTTAATGATGGTGGAATTTATTGGTTTCCACCTGTAGAGTACAAAGTAAATTACAGTAATACAGAGGTCTGGGTATATCTTTTCTCACCTTGAGAGAGTCATTAACCAGGATTCACATCTATAACAAGACAGTTTTCTGTAAGGTTTAATTAAAATGAATGAACCTGGCTCTTTTGATTGCTTTTCAAATTATCCTGTGTTTTTCCAAGAATTAGAACATTATAAAAAGTAAGGAAATATAGCACTTCTGCAGTAGTGATTAAACATAAGTACATTTACAAGAATTTTTGTAAATATACAATTAACAATAATATTTTAGTATATTTCCCAGGAGCCTATGGTGTTTGGCATTTAGGGAATACATTCCATTATGCTGATTTGCCCATATCTTACCCAGTTATTTCCCAAAAGATGAATAACTAGCTAAGCTGAGTTTCATCCTTCGGATGGGAAGAATGTAAATTTGCTCAGTTTGGTACGTGAATTAGCTTTTTTTTACCACAAAGGTCCACTTAATAAATTATGCTCCAGTGCCCTAAATAGTACCTCTGTGACCTGCAAAATACTTTTTTTTTCTTTTTCTTTACTTATGGTTCTCTAACCTTCCAACGGTGGGCAATTTTCTCCCCACCGCTGGGAGAAGATATCTCATTATTATTTGTGAGACATTTTATAGTGTCCTTATTCACCAGCCCTCAGAAAATTACCTGTTGCTGCTCTGATGTCTTTCCACATTACTCTTCTCCAAAAAACCTTAGGCCGTAAAATAGTCTCTCTCATACTATAAGTTCCCATTTCCAAGAATGAAAACCAAGAAGTCGAGGCCGCAGAAGCTACATGGGGACTAGGTACTGGAGACAAGGACTTGGATCTGTGACTTTAAAACTCCCATTCTGTTGCTTAGCTTACTGAATAGGAAGTTATATTTATATTCACTCTAAGAGCAACGCATTTCAAATAATCCACGAGAAAGCAGAATAGTTTTTACTGCTTCTCCTGAAAAATCAGGCCATCTGGCTGCCCTCATGACACATTTGAACAAGAATATCAGGTTAGAAATTTAGGTCAAAGCAAACCGAGAGAAAAGGGCTTGACAAGGAAGGGCAAGCTAACGTCTTTAATGTCAAGTTGATTTTGGATTTGCCCTACGATTTATGGATGTACATTTTTAAACTGTATTGTTGACATTTAGTTTGGATTCTTTTATCTTATGTTCATGCTTAGTAAATCATCATGAAATTTGGGCTTTGAAATAGAAAAAATAGGTAAGGTAGACAGAATACAGGATAAAGTTAAAATGGAGGGATTTTAAATTGCTCCTATTTTTTAAGGTGCTCCTTTCTCTTAGAAAAATGCTTGTTCATATTTAGGGAAACAAAAAACAGACTCTACTGTAGAAATTAATCATCAAGTTACTGCAAATATAGTTGTACATGAAAATACCTATACATGTACAGCAATATCATGCACGAATTACTGTTAAGTTTCAAATTACAGTTAAACAAATGACTATATTGAGGTAAGGCTTCGTAAGTTTTTTAAAAATGTTATTGTATTTTTTCCATTACTTTTTAACCCCCTTATGTCCACCTTCCTCTTGCAATCACCACACTGTTGTGTTTAAAACAAAGTATCACATGTTTTTAAGGCCATATCCTGTTTTCGAGATGAAAATTTATTTTAGCACCCAAATCATTATCAGTTTTGATTACAAGTATGAATACAAGAAGTAGGTCTAGAAGGGAGCATATAAAAGTAAAAACAAAAGGAGATATGTTATAGATTATAATACTTAGGTCACAGTGTTTTACAAATTAATGTTGTTAATACAAATAAAATTAACATTTATTTGGATTACTCTTCTTTATGATTATAAGAAGTATTGTGACAAGTGACCATTATTAAGCTAAGTATACATTAGACAGCTGCCATAATTCTACATCCCAGACAAAACATACAATTTGGGACTCACTATACTATTAATTCATCAAAAATTGTTTTTTAGAGCTAGATCGAAGAGACACTTAGGACAATGAATAAATGGTCTCATGATTGGCTATTATGAGGATTTAATCATGATTTATGGGTATGGCTGAATATATTAGTAATCTATTAATTGGTTTTGCCATAATTAAAGGGGTAAAAGGTCCCAGTTTTTTGTTTTTAACAATTCATTGTTTTCAAATTGTACAATGTCCAACATTTCTCCCCATTTCATGACTGGCACTCCACAGAGGCAAATAATACCAAGAGAGAAAAAAATTAAAGTCTTTTTAACTAATTATTTATATAATTGGGAGAGCTTGCTTGCCATATGTGTGGACAACAGAGTCAGAATTTCAGATTTTTTCTCCATACAGAAAAAAATATCTGGCACAAATTTTGTTTTTTTGGAGACGCATTTCTTTTGTATGCTCCACAGGGCATGACATAGAACAAGGTATACACTGAGAACGGAATAAATATGGTAGCTAACTGATTCTGAGAAGTAACTACCATTTTAATATTTGCCATCCTTTGGTCAAGCCTTACACATTAAAAAATAATATGGTTGTTCTCCTATTAGAAAGGACATGACTCTATTAGGAGAGCAATATCTATGTAATTGAATAGTTTGGAAAGTCTCTTTCTCATTAGTGGAAGAATAAGCGTTTGAAAGAACAGAGTCTGGTTTTGTTTTTACTTGTGTACAGGAAAAAAATCTTCCATGTGATAATTCAGTAATGCAATGTGATCATTTTCTCTCCTGGACTTCCTTTTCTTGGAGAAAAATGAAACACGATTATGATCAAGTGGCATTTATTGAAGGTCTACCAGTTCAGAGGAGATACAAAATCTCCACACATCAGCAGCCATCTGCAACAAAAGGATGACTCTCCTAAGAACTTTTGGCCCTTACAAACTAAAACATGAGAAAGCAGATAGGTTTTAAGCCATCTTAAAAATGAAGCATACAGAAAGAAAATTTTCTCACATTTAAAGCCTTATCTTTATGCTTTTAGGCCACTGGTCACCATTCAATTTACAACATGGTCCCAGTAATCTAAAAAAATTACTATGCTACTAAAAAGTGAGTAATTTACACTTTAAAAACAGAGAGGGGCCAACCTACAAAAGAGACTGACCATGAAAATCTGATTGAAAATCATTCTTCTCCTCCATGTCTCTCTAACAAATATAGATATTTTTATGTTACTTTGTTAATCTTATTTAAAAATTGTATAAAATCAGACAACAAAAGGTAAAAATGGCTGCTAATTCATTCACAATTATCTCTATCATCAGTAACCTATATAAAAATACTGTATTTTAAATATTTTGCATGAATTATTTATTTAATTATCACAAAAGATCTTATAAGATAAACAGTATTTATTATCTCCATTTCCTTTTTTAACAGATGTAGAGATTAAGGCTTAGAAAGGTAAAATAACTTGCTTGGGGGAACACAGACCTGAAAAAAAAAAAAAAACTCCAAACACTGGAGCCCTGATCGGAACCCCTCCAAAACCTGTGCTTCTAATACAGTGCCATGTTAACTCTCATCGGGTTTTTCTGTGCATCTCTATGAAATTTTACTGTAATTACAATATGTATCTACATGCTAGTAAATAGGAGAATGAAGAAAATCTGAAGAGAAACATTAATTTTCCCCAGGATCAGGACTGATATGGTAACATTACTTCTGAATGCATTTTTTAAATTATATGAAAAGAGCAGCATTGGTAATTACAGCCAAGTACACATTTCAGCTAACTCTGTGACTAGAGCAAAGGGTCCATTTTCAGGAGAATCTAGTCTACTTTCTTCACAGAAGAAAGTGACTTTCTTCACTTTTCTTATCTGAAAAATAGTTTTTTATCAAACACACTACTCCGCTCAGATGTTTACCTTATTATGTTTTCAGAATTCCTTATAGGTGAATAAAGATGGTAACATAATCATGGAAGTATAATTAGTTTACAGAAGTTCATAATTTTTTGTACATAGGGCAAACAAGTTCTTGGGGGTGTCAATGGGCCACATTCTTCTTAGGTAAAAGGGGAAAAAGAGAAGGAAAGAAGGTGAAGGAAGGAAAAGAACTAACAAGTGGACGAAACAGGGCTTTTGCCCAACCCTTTTTCCATATTCTAGAAACATCAGTGTACTACCTCCTCACAGATAGGTGTTGTGTAAATCCTTACCTTCGTTCAGGATAACTCCTTTCTTTAGTCACAGGTGATGAGTTCTGCACAGGTGATGAGTTCTTCACCACCTGGATTAATAAGGTCACTCAAATTGCCTTCATCGGGTTAAAAAAATGGAAAAGAAAGCATTGGGAATAAAATATCCATTTTCTCACTATGCTATGGAAAAAGTTAGAATTCTCTGGTAGTTACTGAAGTCAAGATGCATGGATGGAACTGGAGAGCATTACGCTAAGTGAAATAAGCCAGGCAGTGAGGGACAAATACCATATGATCTCACCTTTAACTGGAACCTAATCAACAAAACAAAAAAGCAAGCAAAATATAACCAGAGACATTGAAATTAAGCACAAGCTGACATTAACCAGAAGGGAGAGGGTAGGGTATAATGGTGGAGAGGGGGAAGCGTTTTCAGGAACAACTCTAAAGGACACATTGACAAAATCAAGAGGGAGTGGAAGCAAAGGAGGGAGATGGTGGGGGGGGGGGTGGATTGGTGGCGAGTAAATGCTGACAACTGTAATTGAACAACAATAAAATATCTTTGTAAAAAGAATACAAAATCCCTTAATGGTATCAGAAAAAAATCATAAAATAATGATACTATGATTTTTAAAATATATGGCTAGTTTTTGTAAAAATATTTTATAGTAATATGCAATGAGTTTTTGTTATTTATAAATTAATTTAAAACACATAACTTTCTGTTTTAAATTATAATACAAAACAGTCAGTATTAGATATAACTCATTAATATATCAATAAATATAACTCATTAATATTAATATATAACTCATTAATTTATCAGTAGATATAACTCTAAAAAAAGATGCAGAGACAAGCAAAAACAAAAGATTAAGAAAGAATGTTGTCAGCACTTAAACCTTTGTGGTTATTTTGGAGGGCTGGTTGCTTCTGTCTAATGCCATTATTTTATGGTTCAATTTTTCTTGAAACATCTAATCCAATGGATTTCCTTCCATTTTTTGCTCATGTTATTGGGAGCTTTATTTTGCCACAGACAGCATGAAAAAAATCACAAACAAATGGCTACTACACATTGAGTATCTCAGTATATGCTGGGCACTGTGCCAGACACTCACAAAAGTTTTAATAGTCACAGATAGTCTGTGACAAAGGTATTGCTCTCTGCATTTTACAAGTAGAGAAACTGAGTGAGAAAGATCAAATTGCCCAAGGTTTTACTGCAAGAAGTGAAGAAGACCAGGTTGATTTATGGTTGCAGACACAGTTCCTATGACACTGGTTAGGAAAAAATCTGTGGACTATTAACAGGTATCGGATTTTAAAATATCAAATTTTTAGAGGTACCATAGTAGTGGGAATGGCACTGGAAAATAATAAGGATTGAAAATTCAAATATGAGGTCCAGTTTTGCAACTGAAATGTTATCAGTATTAGAACAATAAATGGGTGGTAATAAAATCCAAGTATGAATATATCCCTGTGAGTGGCACTGTTTTTCAAGGAGGATTTTGTGGAACCTAACCACCATTTCCTACTTTAAAAAACATAAATGTGAGAACACAACTCCTTTGAAACTTGGGGACTGACTATATTAATAATGTTCAGCTTGATAAAATATTTACAATTAAACAGACATATTTTCAAAGTACTTCTGGTACTGAAAGTAGATATTCTCTTTTGCTCTTAAAAAAGTAATTTACTTTGAAATACATCCTTTTGGCAATTTTATTTAGCCTGTACAATGTATGACTATTACTAATTATCTAATCTCTGTGGTCAACAGTATGGAATTTCCTAAAAAAATTAAAAATGGAACTACCCTTTGACCTACAGATTCCACTGCTGGGAATGTACCCTAAGAATCCCAAAACACCAATTCAAAAGAACTTATGCATCCCTATGTTCATAGCAGAGTTATTTACAATGACCCAGAGTCCTAAGTGCCCGTCAGTAGATGATTGGAGTAAGAAACTGTGGTACATTTACATAGTGGAATTCTACACAGCAGAAAAAAGAAGGAATTCCTACCTTTTGTGACAGCATGACTGCAACTAGACTCATGCTAAGTGAAATAAGCCAGTAGGTGAAAGACAAGGACCATATGATCTCACTTATAAGAGAGATGTGATGAACAAAATGAACTAATGAGCAGAATAAAACCAGAGGCATAGAATCATAAGAATCGACTGACAGTGATAAGACAGGAGGAGGGAAGTGGGGACTGTTTAAAAGAGGGTGAAGAGATTAGTCAGAGAACACAGGTGAAGGACCCATGGGCACAGACAACAGTGTGGGGATTGACTGTGGAAGTGAGGGGTGGGCTGAGTAGAGGGGGGTGAAGGGGGAAAATTGGGACAACTGTAACAGCATAAACAATGACAATAAATAAATAAATAAATAAAGCTTAATTAGAATTCCTTAACTATGCAAAGGTTTAACATATAAACTAAAAGTCTCTAGAAAAGTCTCAAACACCAAAGACAAAATTTTCAATACCATTACTGAAAAAGCAGATAATTGACAATTATTCTCATTTAATTCTCAGCACTGAGGAGAAAAAAAAAAACCCTGAGTTTCAACCAGCAGCAACCAATATATGTCCCACAAAAATCACTAGTAGGGTCGGTCAATCTCACAGAAATCTCTGTTGATACTTTAGGATTCAGTTTCCTCTGGAATCTCCTCCTGCTTTCCAAGGACACATTCCTTCCTATTATTTTCCTGTATTTCCATTATTCAGAGTGTGTTTTCCTTAAAATGTATTCTCTTCACATTTTTCTACAAATTTCATTCTGCATCATGGATTAAACTAATATATCTATAGTAATAGTTTTCTAATTAATTTTATCTTATTTTCCAACCAAGTATACCAACTTTCCCTAAAAATATTTGCTCTGGATATAAACTCAACATAAATAAACTCAAGAAAAATCTTTTTTGGTAAATTCACTTTTGCTGTTTTTGTTCTAAACACATTTTTCTGTTTTCTTTTTGTTCATTATTTTCTATGACATCTTTTCCCCCAAATATTACTTGTAATTCTGCCCCACAGCCAGTGTTAGAGGGAAAACAATTCTCTAATTCATGGGACTGAATTTCGGGTAGTAAAGGCTAATATGAATTAAAGTTCTTATAAAACACAAATCTAACCAGCTTGGCTTAGTGAGGGAAATTCTCTTCAATAAATATATAATTTAATGTATTGAGAGTTTAAGTAACTTTCATGGGTTTTTGCATTCTGAAGTACTAGAGAAGTTTAAGGTTGCAGTTTAGAATTTCCACTGAATATTACTCACTAATTGTAATCTGAATATTTGTGGTAAAACCCTTTAGCATATGTCAGAATGATCAATCTAACATCCTGCGGTCTGAAATTGGTCCTGCAGGTGTTAGTTTTTCTTGCCCAATTGTAAAATATAAGTTGGATTTGAATACTTGTTGTGTGGGGTCATTTACTCTGCATTTTCCCATATCCTCACTCCATTGTTCTACTCCATTTCCTGCCCTGATAAGTTACATATTTCTGCTGCTCAGCTACCTGTAAATGCATTTGCAGCAATGGCAGTTGTTTTCTATAGCTAGGTAGGTCAATTTTATTTCAGTTCCTCCTTGAATTTTACAATTAAAACCTATCTCCAGTCCTCTACAGGACTGACTTTCCAGATGGTCCATGGTCATCCAAAATACAGCCTCCTGTTCTGCAAGGTCTGCAGCACTTCATCGCATTCTGCTTCAAGGTAACAAAATCACTGGCTCTATCCGTTTATCATAAAATTATACAATTTCTTAGCTAGCTTCTCACTTACTCCAGTTCTTACTCTCACTCGCAAGTATATTTTGAGAAAATCATTTTAACAAATCTCTCTAGGCCACAAACTTGCACCACACAAAATGGCAAGTAGACTTATTTGATTGAACAGTCCTACTGGTGAGAAGACACTTGCGTGACTGGCTTTTTCTAAAATCAGACACATACTCTTGATTATACCATGGATGTTCATAGGGAAGTGACCCCTCAGTATTTCTATCAGAGTTATTTCCAATGTATTTAACCCTGTTCACAGAGACCATCTTCCGAGATTAGAAGTAATACTTCTAAAGACTTCTGAGTATCTTGCAAAAAAGTTAGCTTTTAAATGTAAGGTGTTATCATTTTAGTTCATATTAAATTCTAGCAGCTCACCTTTGCCTTCAGGGCAATTCTAAATCTCAGCTATCAAGCTCATCTCTAAAATATTCAATGTAAAAGAATGTCATACGTTACCAAGGATTTTTGACACCCACTGCAGATATTTGGTAAGTCCAATCTTACCCCTGCACTGCAGAGAGATGTGGTTAGGAAAAGTCAAAGATTGTGTTTTTATAGTATTTTGTATTTCCAAAGACATAGCTGATCCCTTGTTTTGTGATACAGCAGTCACATGGTATTTGGGCCCTACAGAGATGAATTGGTGGTTCAGTGGTAGAATTTCCGCCAGCCACAAATGCAAGTAAGTATATCATTGCTTTTCTAAAACAAATTTAAGTAACAGTGCATTTCTACCATGCACAGAGAAGTGACAGCTGCTAAACAAGATTTATAGTTTCTCCTGTACACCTGAAAAGACAGTAATATAAGTAAATGATGTAACAACATCTATGATATTAATATCAAAACAACCTCTTCAACACTAGTGGGCTTAACAAAATGTTGATTTTAAATGAAAATTTCTTATATCTAACAATTAAATATAAATTAAGTCCCAATGAAGCCAGATTTTCACATAATATGCAATACATTCAACTTAATTTACTGATTATTGCTACTGGAAATAAATGCTCACCTAATTTCCAATATAGTAAATCCACAGTATGCAAGATATTATATGTACCAACAACGATGAAATTAGTTTTGGAGCCAGTTACAAAGTGTCACATGCCTGACGACCCTGACTTTCACATGGCTGAAGTCCTTCCACAAATGGGAACTGAACTCATATTTCAGTTGCCAGCCAGAAAATGATAACTCTCTTTCAAAAATCTTCAGTGTAAAAATATTTCACCTAGAGAAAGTAATTGTTGTTGCTTCATTTTGTTTTGATTTGGGGACAGACCAATACCATTCAGAAAAACGTACAGTGAAGCTGGCATATGATCAAGCTAGATAACACCACTGAGGGTAAAAAATGCAATACAAACCACGGGTACTGATTTCACATTCCATTCCAACACCAGCTCTAGAAAGGACTCTAAGGTCTCCTCTAATTCTTAAACTTTTATTTCTAAGTTGACACTTGGATAATAGGTTCTCCCACTTCAAGTTAAAGATATGAATTAAACACACACAAACCTAGATCAATAATAGCTGGCGTACATAAGAACATAATATATAATCCCTAGCTATAGAGATCTTATTTTCCATATGATATACACAAGAAACTCTGGACTACTGAATGAGGCTATATAATAAGACAAAAAATATTTTAAGAAGTCAACTAGAAATTAAAAGTGAAGAATTAAGAAGGATGTTAATTTTGTAGTGAATGCAATAAATGTAGAGGGTGTGGAGAGAGGAAGAAGGAGAAAGGGTGAGGGAGAGAAAGAGAGAGGTCATTGACTGGAATAATCAGAAAAGCCTCATGGATGAAGGAACTTGGACCATTCCTTGAAGGGATATGAGCTAGAAAGAGGTGGGAAGAAAGGGAAAAAGAATCTTCCAGATGGGAAAACAGCATGAGCAAAGGACGGGAGTAGGAGTACTCCCTGAATGTTATTTCAAGTTCCCTTTCTCAAAAGCCAACAATGGCTCCCAATTATCTCCTGAATATAATTAAAGATTTCTAACCACAAGCTTCAAAGCTTCTACACCCCCATCTTCTAGACTCCCCAGCTCATACTTCAGTCAGACATATCAATTTAGTAACCTCGACACAGAACTTGTGTTCACCTTTTTACAACTTCTGCAATTTCTAGAGCCTCTCCTAAGGCACTTTCCTTGAAGCCCATACTTCAAGTGGTTTTCACTCTAAAGCCTTTCTGCCTCTGGATTTCCTCACTAACCACACTTAGCTCTGGTATGCTTTTATACAAGATTAGTCACATACCTATGTTTGTGTTTTATTGTGCTTTTATTCTTGTATGTATTCAATGTTGTTGTAATCAGAAGCAGAAATTATGTCCTTCATTAACTAAATCAGATTATAAAGTCCTTCAGCCATTTATGTACTAGGAATTACTATAAAATATAATAAGATCATGGGCCTTCCTTATATACTTAATGTGCTCACTTATCAAATATTTACCGGTAACTGTGAGCAAGGCACTACATAAAACTACAGTATGTAGTATTTGCATCATAAACAGGTTTCATTTCAAGGGGAAGCCAAACAATGATTCAAGCAGCATGTGGAAAATTACACATAAGATAACATGAAGAGCTGAGGGCTTATTTCTAGATGTGATAATCAAAGTTAGATTTATGAATAAGGATGTATCTGAGTTGAAAAAAATATCATAAAGCCTAGAAGTGAGAGAAGATGACATTTTAGGAATGAGAAACCAAAAGCACAAAGCTGTGGCATATGTAAGTCCCGGTGGGGGTGGTGAGCAGCCTAGTTTCACTGGCACAGAGACCCTGTGAATATTTTATAACATAATATTTTATAAAAGTCAGTCTGACTGTTATGCCAGAACAGTTATTTCATTTTTTAAAGTATCACCTGCAAATGGGTCCACTCAGCGAGAATTCTGGAGTCCTGCCTCCGATCCTGACCGACCCTGCTAGTCACTAAAATGATTACTACATGGAGTATTCTAAGTCTCGGTCTCTTTAAATACAAACAAAAAAATAGAACTACCCGATTTCTTCAAACCTCACACTGTTCTCTTCTTTAACCTTCTGTTTACTTATTTTGTAACACTAATTCTAATTTTCTTTATTTGTATGTACTTATTTTGTGCCTATTCTCTACAAATGCAATGAAGGTAGGGGTCATGTCTACCTTCCCAATCACTGTATTCAAAATGGCTAGTTTACTGAGGATATGTTTTTAAAAGTATTAAAATTCTGTTTTGGTGTGCATTTTTGAGTTTTTAATTATAGATCTCCCAAGGTACTTAACTGAATGGGGCAAGGGAGAATAGGAAAGTTAGGTAACAGATGGACTATAAAAAGAAACAAATCAAAATAAAATTAAGCTTTTCATATTCAGACTAGTGTTTTACAACACACCTCAGCCTTGCAAACCAGGCTACTGTCTTGAGAAATAATTGTCAAAATTCTATTGACTTTTCCTTTAGGGTAACAAGGGTCAGACCTGGCAAGGAGAAAGGGAAAAGGTTATGGGGCCAAATCCTGCCCTAGTTTTCCTACCCCAGAGACTACTGGGAAGGAGCAAAAGAAAGTAGAGGAGTCATCACAGCAGATGTGTGTTTCGACTTCCCCAGATTTGTTCGACAGATAATGGAGAGGTACCAGGTAAGTGCGGGTAATATTAAGAGTGCATTGGGGCTTCTACAACTGCAAGCTCCACCATTACTCCAGTCTGTATAAGGAAGCCACCTCACGGGCCATCCCATACTGTTCCAATATATAGCTAAATCTCGTAATTTTGAGACAGAATTGATCAAAAGCAGCTCTTTCATGGCTTTGCTTTTCCTATGTGGCAAGCACCGCCCCACATGGCCGAGACAGTGAGTAGAGAACCAGCAGGCCTGCTGTCTGGTCCACCAGGGTCACATACAGGAATTTCAAGTTAAAAGTGACCCAGGGCAAAAACCAGGGTCTGACTTTCTTGGAGCCAAACGGGGCCCAGGCAGTAGTCAGAACGGGATATAAATTGTATTAGCTACAGATGTCACTCACAAATAATTGGGACACCCAAGCAGAAGGTGCAGGGATTAAATGTGACAATAGCATGTCCAAGCGGAGAAACTCAACTTTGCCTGTCTCGTATATACAGACCACTGTCCCAAACACTCTCTCTGGCAAGACTATAGGGAGAGAAAGGGCAGTGACTAAAGCTGATTTCAGAAATTAGCGAATTTGTCTATGAGATTTTGAAGACTAATTTTAAGTGCTGACAGAAAGGACTGTTTAAAACAGATTGAATGCTTAATTTTTAACCAGTAGGGGAAGGTGATTAGTTTTCCTACACATCCAGTTAGAGTAAGAGGGGGACCGCGTGACTTGCCTAAAATATCTTTGATAGCATAGTGTCTGGCATACGTTTAATGTTCGATAAATGACATTATTTTAATGATGGAAACAATTAAAGAGCTCTCTAAATAGCCATGACTCTTTGATTCCAGTGTATTGTAAAAATTAAAAAGAAAATGTAAATGACCTTTACGTTGCTGTCTGCTGCCCAGCCAGGCAGCACTCAGAGGAATACAAGTCCTAAGAAGGCAGTATTGTTTTCAGAGGCCCAAATTCAAAGTCTAGTGAATCACCAACTTTATCTAAGCTTATTTAAACTTACTACCCCTCGAGAACAAATGAATTAAGAGGATTTGATTCCCTTCTCAGGAGTCATTAACAGATTTTTTTGTGTATTTCAGAAAATCTCCATAATGGAATTGTTAGCATTTGCAGTTTCTTTAAACAGTTTACAAAGCATGCTCACATGGGCCATGCCGTGTAGTATCATTTAGTATTAGAAGAAAAGAGCATTGAGCGGTCAAGGCACACGGCCACCAGGACCTCACTCAGCCTTGGTCTGGGTTTACAACCCAAACAAATACATGCATTTCTACATATGATTTTCAGAACAACTGTAATAGCAGGCATTTTCAACACCAGCATGTCTTACAATTACTTTCCCCACTATTATATTTGATTTTAGACCTTTCCTTATTTCAGAAAACAAATGAATTCTGTCTAATTTATTTCCTGAAATGTAACTGAGATTTAAAAACTAGTAAAGAGCTGCTAATGTAGTAGCTGCCATCTACTGTGGTTGTGTCCTCCTGCCTGTTTATTTTTTATTGCTATTTTAATGTGGGAGTCTCTCTCATTGACTGTTAGGTACTATCGCTACATGTTCTGTGTTCAAGAACAATCCTGCATAATAAGAGCTTGGAGATGATGAACTCCTTTAACTTGACCTTATCTGAGAAGCACTTTATCTTCCCTTCCATTCTAAATGAAAGCTTTGCTGGATAGAGCAATCTTGGATGTAGGTACTTGCCTTTCATGACTTAGAATACTTCTTTCCAGCCCCTTCTTACCTATAAGGTCTCTTTTGAGAAATCAGCTGACAGTCATATGGGAACTCCTTTGTAGGTAACTGTCTCTTTATCTCTTGCTGCTTCTAGGACTCTCTCCTTCATTTTAATCTTGACTACTGTAATTATGATGTACCTCGGTGCATTCTTCCTTGGGTCCAACTTCTTTGGGATTCTCTGAGCTTCCTGGACTTCCTGGAAGTCTATTTTCCTTGTCAGATTGGGGAAGTTCTCCAAAACAGGAAAAGAACCATAGAAGTGGAGATCCCATGGAGGGTTAGTACAGGGAAGTGGGAGGAAGAGAGAGGGGGAAGAGGTACAGAGAATAAGTAGCATAGATAGTAGGTAGAAAATCAACATAGTAAGAGTAGTATGGGAAATGTGGAAGCTAAAGAACTTATAAGTATGACACATGGACATGAACTAAAGGGGGGAATGTGGGTGGGAGAGGGTGTGCAGGGTGGAGGGGAGTGAAGGGGGTAAAATGGGACAACTGTACTAGCATAATCAACAAAATATACTAAATAAATAAATAAATAAAGTATTTAAAAAAAAGAACAATCTTGCAGAATAATTATCCTACAACTCACATAGCTTTCAAAATACCTTGCAGAATATATGTAAGTGAAAAAAATTATGTACACACAGTTATCTAAGCCTATGGCATAACTCCGTTTATATATATTAATACTTAAATATTTTATTTTTGTTAAAGTTTAATATAAGTATGAATTCTCTCAAAATACAATAATTTTACAGACCCAGGGAAGTTTGTATTTTATTTTCCAAAACATCATCAAGAGTCAGTTACCACTTAGGAAAGTCAGGTGACTGACCACAGAGTTGCTTATGGTATTTGTGTCTCCAGCACAACACAACTGTATCTGCATGTCAGCCTCTCCACGTTAGCTGTTCTAAGTATAGGCGTGATCATCTAACTTCTACTGAAGCCATATCCATGCATATATACATAATAAAATATATACCATTTTAATTAGTTTTCAAAATAACACACATCTGTGGATAATATCATTTATCAGCTTAATTTCAGTATAATTAAAAGTACTTTACAAAGGATTTTGCACGAATGAGTTACTAGATCTGATCATACTGAGAACCACTGTTTTACCAAAGTCCACTGTGGTTCTACAAACTTATGGTTAAGTCCAAATCCGAGGAAAACACGCTCGGATGTGGGTGGGAAAACACTTTCCCACCCATAAGAACCAATTATCTTGGAGACACATTTCTATGCAACACACAAGATTTCATATGAGGTCCCTGAGAGTCTGTTCATATGCATGATACTGGGGAAGGGTTATTGATCTCACCAAATGGCTGGGAGAAGCCTGGGTAAAGAACAAAATACCTATGATTAGAAGTTGACATAAATTTATATAGCAATGAAAACAAAAATTAACCATCCTTTGGAAATCATCAAGGGGCATAATTTCAGTTCAAAACTTTAAGGATACAGCACTTCTGACTTAAGAGAAGCGCAATAAAACAAAAACAGTTAAAACCATTTTTACAAAATGAAAATAAGGAAAGCAAAAGAAACTTTCACTCATTAAACTGTGGGATAATTATGTTTTTGTTTTGATTTACTTTGATTTAGCCAAATACTTTGTGTTGTCCTGCATGTCACAGTATAACATTAAAAGAACTCTGAATTCAGTGATTCAAGAACAAGGTAAAATTTCTCTAGCTTCACAGTTATCTCAGTATTGCTCCAGAGTAATGCTATGAAAAATCAATTGTGTACTGTAACAAAAAGAACAAGTTCTAGCTCTGGGTGTTAACTCACATTGATCCCTCCCATCATGCTGATCTTTTGACATAGCATCTATAGAAAGTCCCAGTCCCTACCACAGTTATCCCAAATTACCCAACCTTTATATGTTAGGTTGATTTACTTAATACTCTGCATTTGGGTCTTACCAGACGTAGCTGTCTTCCTGTCCTATCAACGTGGAGTTCACCATCTTGAATCACTGACTTCCAACCTATCTCTGATAATTAGATCCTAATGTTCCCTTTTCTTTAGATTTGATGTCTGCCTGGCAGACACAGATTGTATGCAGGACTGAAAGATGACAGTGGTCCTATTAACATAAGACCTTCCTAGGAACCATGCTTCCTCCTAGGAACCATGGGAGCATTTTTACTATAGTGTTCAGGACACTTCAAATCATTGATGCATTTAAAACACGTTTAGCATTTAATTTTCATGAGTTATTAGTAACCTCAATCCACATAGCTCATAAACCTGGAAATATGTCTTAACCATATGTAAAAAAAATGATTCAAATCTGTTCTCTGCTTGTCCACAGGGTTTTTAATCATTTTGCCTCATAATTAGTAATTACCAATAAACTTCATTTTGTGTCTATTGTAATATTGGGAGCAACTTATTTAAATTGACTGCTACTAGGTATCCTGTAATTATCTTTTATGTAACACGAACCATACAGTATTAAATGAGTTTCCATTATTAAAGAGAAAGGCCGGTGGATGTTCTAACAATGAGGGCTAACCTCATGGTGTGACTCAGCAGGCACCGCCTTGGGGCACAGAGGATTAAAATGGCCGTGCAAATTAAGTTCTATCAGGATGAAATAATATATCATGTGCAATGCAAAAGAACTTTATTAAAAACAATAACTTCTGAATCATCAGATGTAGGACAAGGGTTACTTACTTTTAAAGGCTTTTGGAATAACATTCCATTGTTCATTTGATTAAGTTTTAGAATAGCTTACTTATGACCTTGTGCTTAGTTATGAGATGAATATATATAATTAAACCACATTCAACTTTCAAATTTCAAATATCCTCTCCATGACATACAAACTTGATATAAATTCTCAATATATAGTTTTAAAACAAGCAAAACAATAATAATAAGCTGCTTCAGTGCCTGTAACTTTCAATATGCTCTAACTTGGATATCATATGAGCTCAAGCATCTAGAGGGACTGCTTTAGCACATTTTTCAAATTTAGTTCTTTGGACATCATAAGCATATTTTCCTTTGGTCTAGTTCTTCAAAGCTCACATGTGTGGAAGGCTAATGGCCTGTAAGTAAATTACAGCATTAAACATCTTTTATATCTTATTACCCAGGCACATTCATACTTACACGACCATGAAAACATGGAAAGTACACTATGTAAATTCTGACTTTTAACTTTCACATTCAGTTTTTTCAAATACGCTTCATCTATTTCCTGAGCTCAAAGTGAAAAGCCACTGTAGGGGCACATCAGTCTAGCTGAAACACAGTTCTGGAAATCGGTATATAAATGAAGTCCCTAAAAATCAAATTGTATTTTAATGGCACTAGTAAAAAAATTTAAAAGGACACTATTGTGTCTTCTAAAACAAAGAAATCTTTTAAAAAATTAGTAGTTACTCTGAATGATTTTCTGGTTTAGCATATTTGAATTTTAGCACACTGAATAAAATGAGATGGTTCTCATATATATTTAGGTAATCATAATAATGTCTTATATTTATACATTGTGATGAAGAATAAAGATACTAGCTTTGGAATCAGCTGGAGGTTGGTAGAAATCAAACCCTACTTATTAGCAGGTATCCTCAGCCCCCATTTCTTCATCTGAAAAATGGTGATAATATGCATTTCTTAGACTTGAAAAGGTGATTGAGTTCAAAAACATTTGCCAAATACAAAGCATAGTACTCGACATACCTTTCTCAACTTTCCAGTTCATCATGTACTGCCATATACATTATCTTATTTGATCCTATCAATTATGTGAAGGGAATTATTGTCTAAAATGAATGGATGGAAACCGAGTTTGAGAAAGCATTAAATGATTTGCTCAAAATAAATCATTAACTTGAAATTAATTCATTAATATTTTACTACTGTGAAAATGGGGAGTGAGAAAAATCATATTTTGAGTTACTACCTCTAGGTTATCAAATCTAGTCTTGTCTTTAATCCTTATCCTGCTACATGTCTCAGCAATGCTTACTGCCTGTCACTGGGAGTCCCCCATGTAAAGTCAATCCCACATACTCAGTTTTGACAGGCTAAGGAAAGCTTAGAGGGATCTGAAGACATGTCATCTCTACCTTCCAGAAAGATAACACCAGCACTCACTAAACGTGGTATTTTCAAACACATAGTGCATGAAGCAGTGTTGAAGTTACATGGACGGGAAACAGAGGGAGGACTTGAAGTATGTAGGAATGATCATTTCTATACTGGGAAATAAAGCAATAAAGATGAAAAAATCAAATGAAATCTCTGTATTTTAAAAAGAGAAAAATAGCTACTTGCACATCATTTATAAATACATGCCAGCTACATATTAATACCAAATGGAAGAAATATTTAAATTTAGTTCTGTAAAAGTAACCACAAAAATGCATGGTATATACAGAATTCCCTATAATGAAAAGCACAACTTTAATCTCTGTCAACAGCTGCAAGAGCAGCAACTTATACAAGATGACAATTTAATAAAAGTCTCCGAATATTCTCTCTTGCTGCAGAAAACTACTTAAATTACAATAGCTTTGGTGAATTTCTACAACTAGAGAGGTGTCTAAATTTAATATGAACCTCGGGTTTCAACATCTATAACTTTCTGGTATATAATTCATTGATACCTTAGGCAGCAACTTAAGACACTTAAATACTTAGATATGGAAAATCATGGCATATATAGCAGTAGCTATCGCTTTATAGGTGGGCAGAGGTGACTTCACAAAGGGAACTATTTAATTAAAAATTTCAAAATAATATTAATAAAACAATGACTACTATTTCTTGAATTAACTATGTCAGCCACTATGTGAAGTGGTGTATATACACTCTCCTATCTAACCTTTCAAAACCCTTTGAGGTGACTATTATTATTATCATCACCATTTGCAAAATGAGAAGTGCAACAAAGAGAGGTTAAACAAACTGCCCACAGACAAACACTAGTATATGGCATAATGAGGTTCAAATCAGGTCTCAAACTTCACAACCCATTTTCCTACTTAATAGATCTTACATATATCTTTCAATTCTTAGTAAGTTCATTTCACAAACCTCAGAATGCTTTACAACTTTTTTTAGAAATAAGGGGGTTGACTGGAGTAGTTAAATGATTCCCCAAACATCATAGTAAGTACAACATTAAGCATTCATTGAGTGCTTGTTAGCATTATGCTGAAGGCATTACATGACTGTTCATTCAAGTGGACAATGTCCCCGGGAGGTAGGTTACTATCTGTTAATATTCCCATTCTCAATTTAGGAATCTGGTGCAGACCACTTGAATAACTTGCCCTGATCATACATCAAATAGATAGTTACTGGCAGTCTGAGTCCACAGCCCAAGCACTTAGAACATTTAAATGCTTCTTATCCAGGGAGTTTCTCATAAAACACACACACACACACACACACACACACGCACAAAACAGTTCCAGGAAGATTGCACAGGTCTAGCCCTAAGAGGCAGGGAATGCAGAGATGCAAACTTCAAGTGTATCAGTCAGGGAGAGTTGGAGGGGCCAAGGATGGATTCATCATGAGGCTCCAGAGGACTGTCACAAAAATACCTACTTACAATTACCGATAACAGCTTGAGCCACGGAAATATACTATTTAGAATGACAGTGAGGAAGCCTCAGTGAAAATTCATCCATGCCTTTGGAAGAGTGAGAACAGCTAAGAGTCGATTATTATCCATCAAAACATCAATCTTTTATTTCTCTCTCATATCCAAACACTGACCATAAAGTCATTTTGTTACCTTGGCATGAAGCAAACATTTCATGTTTCTATTTCCTTACTATATTTTTAAAAAATAGTGCTCAGCATATAAAACAACCCCTGCTTATCTCATCTCACAGAACCAAAAACGTTACATATATTTTGAAGACAAGAGTAGTCTGAACATACACTAAGTTAACAGTAAATCCTGTCATCTCATATTTGATTGCCTAACAAATTTCAATAAAAATATGTAGCTAAAATCCCTACTGGTAAACATCATTTTCTTGAAAAATACAGCTTTAACAAGAAGCAAATGGGCAATCTTTAAGATAAATTGTTCTAAGGGTTATTTTTTTTAAGGTAGCCTGCAGCAGAAAGAAAATCTGACCCAGTTTCCTGTGTCTCAAATTCAAATTCTAGGCCTTGAAATTGTTTAAGTTGGAACCAGAAAGGGTGCATTTGTTTCAGTTCTTGGTTCAGAATGTTATTTGACATCATATTTTTTATATATATATATATATATATATATATATATAATGTATATATTAGAATGCATATTTAATATGTATGATATATGTATATATGTATTTATAAATACATATAAATATATATTCATATATAATATATGTTTATGAGAGATCTGCCCAGGAAAATTCCAGCTATTGTTAATATAATGAGAACAGTTTGTGCAACATTGATGTAACCTGGCAGCCAAGGAGAGTGGATTGGAATGTGCATGTGTGAACAATGACAACTTCACTCTACTAGTCAGTGGGGGTGGCAGATGACCTTGAGTAAGCATGTATATTATGTGGCCATCGCATTCAAAATGACTGAGATAGTACAGCAAAGAATCTGCATCAAATTTTGCATTAAGCTTGAATGTTCCTCCACAGAAACTACTGAGATGATTAGAAGTCCGAAGCTATGGGTAACTGGTGATTGGCAACTTCATCACAACAACGTGGCTGCTCATGCATTATGTCTCATGCAGAATTTTTGGAGAAACATCAAATCACCCAGGTGACTCAAGTCTCCCTACAGCCCAGATTTAGTGCCCTGCAACTTCTGGCTTTTCCCAAAACTAAAATCACCTTTGAAAGGGAAGAGAGTTCAGACATCCATGAGATTCAGGAAAATATGACAGGGCAGCTGAAGGCGATTGGGAAAACTGCGAGGTCCCAAGGTGCCTACTTGAAAAGGACTGGGGCATCATTGTTCCTATGTACAATGTTTCTTATATCTTGTATCTTCTTCAATATATGTCTCTACTTTTCATATTACATAGCTGGATACCTTCTGAACAGACCTTGTATATAAATACATATAAATATGTATTTATATATAATACTCATATATACATACATGTGATATATATAATATATATTATATATGATCAAAGAACATTCTGAAACAACAGAAACAAATAAAATCTTATTTTTCAAACCCCAAAGTTACTTCAGTTTCCTTACATAGCCCAAGTCACAAAGGTCTAACTAGATTGTCAACAAACGTTCTCTCCTTCAATTAACTGCCATTAACATATTCCAACTGTAGTCTGGGCTATCATCATTATCATAGAATGGTGTTATTGAGAAAACAAAAGAACCATGACCGTAATCCATTTTGCCACTTGACATTAAGAGAATTAGAATTTAAAGTAAATTTGTATGATTACTGATGATTACATTTAAAATTAAACCAAAGATAGCATTGTTACCTTTCAACCTTTGCTTTTACTTATAGGATTTTCTAGAACTACTACAGCGGTGATTTATACTAAAAAAATATTCTCTTCATCCCTAAAGTGGCATTTTTTCAAATAATACTGTTACCTTTATATAAATTACTTGGTCAATAAGCAGCATATTAGTGAAATACTTAAGAAATCTGTAGTATAGTCATATAAATGGGCATAAACATCATACCCTGAGGTGGGGGGGACTTTTAAAACTACATTTCCCCACAGCATAGTCTTCCCATGTTCTCCTTTTCACTTAGCCTCAAAATATCTTCTATTTCAAAATATTTCCAACTTCTTTTTTCTCAAGCCAAAACCCTGTACCCCTTCCAGGTATTAATCCAATATTGTCTTTTTTTGTAGAACATTCCCTGACTTCTTCTCCCAGTCATAATTGTTCCTCACCATGCACTTTCCAAAGAACTATCATAAAACATGCCATACTGTTAAGGACATAGAACAGAATTTTGTGTGTTAGCCACCCGTGGACAGTGTCTAGTGACAGCACTCATGCAGTTGGTTTGTTATGGTGTAGCAATGACAAAATCAAATATTGGTACTACCTCAGGCATTTGCTTGGTTTCTGGATTCAATTTTAATAATATAATTAATACATTCATGAAAAACTCTTTTCTCCTCAAGGCCAATGGATTTTACTATACTACCCTTTATTCCTCTCCCTAATCATTTATTTTACTGATCTTCCAATCATTCCCCTATATTAAATAAATTAAAATAAAATAACCCACCTTACAGTCTCCCTTTTCAATCTAACTCCTGTAGTAATTTTGAGTGATTTCAATAAATAGAGAAAACCTATTCAATTTCCTAGTTTTTCAGTTTTTTAAATCTCTTTTCTATAGTAATGTTCATCCCCAAATTACTTCAGCAACCTCACTCATAGGGCCCTAATCTATAAGGTAACATATGACTCAGAATTTTTCTACACGTAAAATATTTAAATTATTTTCAGCACTTCTATTTCTTTGTTCTTTCTGGAAACTTTCATTCCTTGATATGTATTTTTTGCTGATCAGCTTCTTTGTGTTCTCATTCCTTTTTACTAAACCTGCTATATCACATTTTTCTCTCACCAAAAATCTCAATCAATCCTTGTATTTGTCTTTCATCAACCCTAGATCACTTCGAAAATCTGATTGTAACCTTTTTGCATCTCGGCTGCATAACACAGCAGAAAAGATGTGGTGACAGACTAGGTCCGTACTAGTTGGTGGTTTCCAGAGTATTTTCAAACTCAACAACATACTTAAACCAAACTTATTCAACTCCCAACTAAGTGCTACTCCACTTACTAAATTCTTTATTTGAGTTAACTGAACCACCCATTTATTACAGACTCTTCAACTGCAGCATGTTTTAAAGCAACACAGTCTCCTAAATATCTCTAATATCTGATCCTCAATTCCCACCGTCAACACCTTAGTTGAAGGCCCCAGTATTTCTCTCCTAGAATAGGTCTGTGGCTCCCTAACCAGTATTCTTTCAGTTTTTTTCCAAATATTTTTCCATGTTGTTGCCAAAGTGATCATTTTGAAATTCATATCTGACCGCATCACTCTCGTGGTTTAAAAAAAATAGCCATAAGTGGGTTTTGTTACCAGGAGAATGAACACTAAACCCCTTGACTAGTATACAAGGTCATTTAATAACTGGCCCCAACATACCTCTCTAAGCTTCACCTTTAATCACTTCAACTCCTTTACTCCATAGTCACTACAGTAACAATGAACTATTGCAGTGCCCTGCAACTTGCATTGCATGGATCTTCTGTCTGGAAAGAACCCAGCTGTTGTCCACCTGATAACTCCTACTACTCCTTTGATTCATAGGGCAAGAATCCATCACCTCCTTTGTGAAGTCTGCCCTCGTTTCCCCACAACTTCATAATAACTAGACAAAGGTAAGCTCACCCTTCTTTGTACAACAAATGGCCTTTTCTAGTACCTCTACCTTTAACTACTCTATGTAGTCAATATTTCTCACACATCCCTCCTACGGGTCTGTGAGTACCTTAAGAGCAGGAACCATGCCATATTCATCTCAGTTTCCCAGTATATAGAACAAGTGTGGATAAGTGGTAGGCATTTAGCACATGTTTGTTAGATAACTTTATCAGAGATTCTGTGAGAATGAACTACTCCTGTGACATTTAAGGCATGTGGGCTCTCATATTGACTAGATATATGGTATTCAATATAGAACTGTTTCAATAGCTGGCATCATAATTGCTTTCACATATAGCAACATAAGGGACAAACTGAAGACATTACCCATATATAATCTCACTCACAAAACTGATAAATTTTTTTAAAATACACCAGAAATTTGTAGATAACAAAATCAAATTTATATATATATATACATATATATATATATATGTATATATATATCTGCAAATAGCAACATGGTATCACAGAATGAAGTCATAAAATACAATCTCATCTCAAGTATTTTTGTGTGACTTTTAAATACTCAATATTTCCAAAGTTTTATTTCTGTACCTGTAAAAGCTGGTCATTAATATACAATAAAGGGATAATTGTTAGGAAGTTATGTGAGTAGTTACACACACTCTCTTACTAAAAACAAGATAGTCTTTTATGGGAGTTCTTTTTGTCATGGATCTAAATACTTATTTATCTATACCTACTCTCCTGTCTATATTGAAAATATTCTGAAGACTACATCTTCAGAATGCAAAAGCTCTATACGTTGTTCACATAGTTTTAAATGTCTATGGGGGTCTCTGGGCAACAATATTTCTGTCCATCTGTGAAGAAACTGTCCTGGTTAAAAAAAATTGTTGATAAGGAAGTCAAAACAACTTCTCTCCTCAATAATTTATAGGAAACTTGAATAACAATGATAAATTTATTAATAAATTGAGGCAAATGAAAAAAACAGTGAAAGCAGGCAAATGAAATATGAGATGCATGCAAAAAAGCATAAATTTTGTATATGTTTCTGGATAAGGCTAGATGTCAGAAATATATCCCAGCATTCAGCTCAGAGCAGATTCAAGATGGTACTACCTATAGTCCTGATAGAAGACAGCACTCCATATAATTGACTGGCTCCCTGTTTGTACTCCTAGCTGTGAATCTTGGTCTCCAGATCACACCTCTAGCCCAGATGGTAGCTGCATTTCATTCCACAGCTGCCTGGACATCTGTACATCTATCCTGATTTCTTAACAAAGCACTTGCCTGATGATTAATGAAATATTGTTTCTCTGTGTTTCAGGTTGTTTAGCTATGATTCTGTAGCTTTCACTTTCCCTGAAAATTTAATATCGCTCAGTAGAGTTATACATGCTATGTCACCAGATTTTTGTCCCTACAATTTACTTTTAAAGTATTTTCAAACTACATTAATTAAGCAACAGTATTTGCAAAATATTATGCTAGACATTGAGTCCCAGGGTAAAAGGAAGAAGAGAGACACAAAGAAATGAAGAATTATTTCTAGGACTCAATGTCTAGACAGGAGAGAAACATGAAAACATATAATTATAAGAAAGAATGACAATTGCTTTGTTTGGAATTTGTTTGGAGCTATGCCACGAAAATTTAGACATTCTTAACTCTAAGGGTAGATATTAACTTAATATTTCCAGTATTCAGTGACTACATGTTCACAATAAAAACTTAGTTGATTAAATGTATTTTCTATTTTACAACATGTATATTTATATAAAAATACAATACACCAAAATTAAATACATGAAATCAGTTATATGTTTAACATACTACTTTTATTATAAAAAGGCACACAAAAATTTATATTATCTGGAAAAGACAGCATATGTATTCTTTATTGTAGCAATTATTGTGCCTGAATGACCACATCAGGGCCCAAGAAGGGTAAACTAGCTAAAATTCTTTACATGGGAGTGTTACTAATTTAGAATATAGCAGGGTTCTGTCCCCATTGCCAGGCCTTGTTGTTTGTTCCAGTTTCCATCTGGATCCTTTTACCATCCAGTCCTGTTGAGCCGCCTGTTAGCCTCCTCAGATTCTACAATCTGTTAAAGACGTCTCTACCCCACTCTCTGGCTGAGCAGAAAGCAGGAAAGATCAGCAGGCTCCAAAGCTCACTGAAGGTTTCCCTTTCCATGTTCCCATGGCTACCTTTTTAAAAATTTGACTTGTTTCAGATAACTGCAGATTCACATGCAGTTGAAAGACATATTGCAGACAGACCCCCTGTACTCTTTACCAAGTTTCCCCCTGTGGTAACATCTTGAAAAACTATAGTATCATAGATATTTACGATATCTGTCCTTATGCAGATTTCTTCAGTGTACTCATACTTAAGCATGTGTGTGTATGCATGTGTGTATATGAATTTACTTATATACATGTATGTATATGGATGGTGGTTGTGGGTGTGTACAGTTCTATGCACTTTTATCACATGTGCAGGTTCATGTATTCATGAACAAAGTCAAAACACAGAACGATTCCACCACCAGAAAAATCCCTTATGTTGCTCTTTCATAACCACATCCATCCACTTCTGGCTTGCCCCCTCCCACCTACACTCCTTTCCTAAACTCTAGGACCCATTAATTGGTTCCTTGTGTCTATAATTTTCTAATTTCAGGAATGTTATATATCCCTGGTTGGTGTGGCTCAGTGGATTGAGTGCCAGACTGAGAACTAAAAAGTCACAGAATTGATTCCCAGTCAGGGCACATGCCTATGTTGTGGGCCAGGTCCCCAGTAGAGGGTGCTCAAGAGGCAACCACACATTGATATTTCTCTCCCTCTCTTCTCCCTCCCTTCCCCCTCTCTAAAAAAAATAACTAAATAAAATCTTTTTTTTTAAAAAAGAATGTTATATCAATGGAGTCACATGGTATATAACATTTTAGGATTAGCTTGTTTCCCTACTGAGCATAATACTCTAGTTTCACAGAACTTGTTTAGTGTATCATTAATTAGTTATTTTTTATTGCTAAGTAGTGTGCCATGGTACCATTGCTACATATTTTAGTGCATTCCATTCAAATAAGGCGTCACAGAAGGGACCATGGGATTTTGAATCAGGCAAGCTTGGGTTCAATCTCAAGCAATGTAGACTTGAAAAGTTATATAACTTTTTAAATGCATACATCAACCTCAAATATTTTTAGAACATTAAATTAGGTATTTAAAGATATCTAGCATGGTTCCTGCCATCAATAAATGGTAGTTAATAAAGGATTGGCACTCACCAAGAATAAAATATTGGTAAAAAGTACAGGGTAAAGTGATACTTTCCCTACTGATAACCACTTTCTTCTTATTTACCTATGGTTTAATTTTCAGATGAGTTCTTCTATTTAAGGACTTATCAGAGTTGCTTTTGCTTATTTTATCTAATAAATTACCCAGTTTACATCTGCAACCCAAAGTTCTTAAATATACTAAAATTAACAGTTCTGGAGATCGATCTGGCTGGTCAATTGAGAGATGCATGCGCAACGAAGCGAGCCTGGGAAACTAGTATCTTAAAAATCAAATATTTTGAAGACCAAAAATAAACAAAAAAAGAATATTATTGTACATTCATTCATGTTCAGATAAAAAATATTTTATTAAGAAGGATCCACATGGACATCAGTGAAATTATTTTCAAATATTTAATCAACAAAGATTTCTTCCCTTTTATTGCTTCTCACTCCCTGTATACTAAATCCAAAACTTTATGTTCTTATTACTAAAAATATCAGTTATCAATAATCAATACATTTTATAAATCAGAGCCATAGAGCTGCCATTCAAAACTTCTAGGCTGCATGGAATGCTACCATCTGGTTGATGGAATTTAAGTAAAAACAAAGAAATTTAGTTAACCTGAAAAATCTCATCATGCAAAAACATGGGAAAAATAAGGATTTTTGTAACAGTAAATATAGATCTCAAATCCCTATTATTACCATTCATTACAGATTCTGAGGGGCCAAAAAACCTAGCTTAATCTGGGTCATTTTCTCCACGTTAATGAATGTATGCCTCAGCCCAAATACAAGTCTAAATTCTCTCACCATATCTTATTCATTACAAATTGGGGAAAATAACTTTAGGAAAGGACTTTATGCTATAAACTTTAAAAACTGCCCAAATAATTAATGGGCTTCAATCCTTAATATACTATTGTCTTAATTAACACTTCAGCAATTGTATTTTATGTAGGTACAGAGCTATCCATTCATTTCTGAAAGGAAGGCTTTCATTTCTTTAACAAATTTTCCTATAGCTTTGAACAAACATGTTCAATATTTAATACTAATTTTTAACCTATAGGTCTTCCTCTTCAACCCAAGAGATAACATAGCACAGACTTTAAAGTTATCAGGACACTGGCTCAAATCTTAGCTTGTCCAGTTAAGCCCTTGTGACCTTGGATAAACTATTGAAACACCCTAAGGCTCAGTTTCTTCCTCTGTAAAACTGGGAGAATAATGTGAATGCATCATGGTTGGTACACAATAAGGTTTCAATAAATACTCTTGATCCAATGACTGATAATTAATATGAAAAACAATATTTCAGATAAGATCATTCTACTGATTGTCTTTATATTTTCTTTCTTCATTTACAGAAATTTGCCAAATTTTTTTTTAATTTTTGTGTATTTTTCATTCACCTTTTATTACTCTAGAACATAAAACAAAACTAGGACCTTAACATGAATTTCTAGACACTAATGATTACTGGATAATTTCATGTATTTTTTAAAAAATGGATATTGTAGATAGATATTGCATCCTGATGCCTCAGTGGTTGCATGAAATTAATAAGATATTTATTCTCTCCAAGCCCCAGTTTTCTTGTGTGTAAAATGAGATAATAGCACTGAGCTTACAGGATTATTCTAAGAATGAAATACCATGATGTAGGTATGGGACTTGGCACCATGCTTAACAATCCTTTCCTTTTATATAAAAAAATTATGTTTTAATATTACTGCAAAAATCATGATCAATATGTATGCCACCTTGACATACCAGACTAGTATTTCAAAAGTAGTAAAACAGATTATGTTTTATTTCACTTTTAATTTTTTATTGTTGTTCAATTACATTTGTCCCATTTTCCTCCATTACTCTCTCCTGTACTACTCACACTCCACCTCCCACATTCAATCCTTCTCCACCATTGTCTTTGTCCATGAGTCCTCTATACACGTTCCTTGACTGGACCCTTCCCCTTCTTTCCCCTATTTATCCCTCTCCCCTCTTCCCTCTGGTCACTGTCAGTTTGTTCTTTACTTATATATCCCTGTATCTATTTTGCTCATTTTTTTGTTTTGTTCATTAGATTCCACTTATAGTTGAGATCATATGGTATTGTCTTTCGCCACCTGTCTTATTTCACATTCCAGCTCTCCAGTTCCATCCATGCTGTCATAAAGGGTGGGAGTCCCGTCTTGCTTTCTGCAGCTACTAGTCTTTTTGACCCACTAATTTACTGATGGGCACGTAGGCTGTTTCTAGCACTTGGCTATTGTAGATAATGCTGTTATGAACATTGGGGTGTGTAGGTTCTTTAGAATTGGCATTTCAGAATTCTTAGGTTATAATCCCAACAGTGGTATTGCTGGGTCAAAAGGCAGTTCCATTTTTAGTTTTCTGAGAAAATTCTATATTGTTTTTCACAGTGGCTGCACCAGTCTGCATCCCCACCAACAGTGCACTAGCGTTTCCTTTACTCCACAACCTTGCCAGCACTTATTTGTTGATCTGTTTATGATGGCCATTCTAACCAGTGTGAAGTGGTATCTCACTGTGGTTTTAATTTGCATCTCTCTGATGGCTAGTGATGCTGAGCATCCTTTCATACTTCTATAGGCCCTCTGTGTGTCCTCTTTGAAGAAGTGCCTGTTCAGATCCTTTGTAAAACAGGCTATATTTTAATGCTTCTTTTTAAAATATGTTCTAATGTTGTCATACTGCTTTCAGAATAAATGCACAAGAATTCTATCATAGCAAATGGGAAAACATTATATCACTCTATGTGAATGACATGACCACTCATCATATATTAAGAATTGCAACAGGAGTTAACTGGAACTCATACCTAGTTATTATCAAAGGAATGATTCAAGATGAATTATACTCAAACTAAAATCAGTGTCTTTAGAGACATGCTTCACAATTTGGTCATTATGGTTTTTTGGCAACTAACTTTGCTTGATTACTCAGGGGTATATTTCATAGTATCAAGAAAATGTCATTTTAATCATGAACAATTATCCCACACTATTTATGAGGGAACATATTGATACTGATAACATAAATCTTTGAATTACCTATTAAATTTCCTAAGATCTCCATTTAGTCATTTAAAAAACCAAACTATCTATCACAAACCAGCTCCTTTGCCATGGTTCTTAAAATTATATCAAATTCCAAACTCCTTTACTCTCAGAGATCAATTGTTTATTGACAAAGTTTAAACCAGAAAAACCTACAATGACTCCCTAAAGGACTGTCTCCTTTTAAAATATCTCCTAAATAATGAGTAATGCATAATCATTTGTGCTGTTATAAAGTGACATTGATCTGTATTTTTCAGCAAGAGGAATAAAAAATATAGTTGAAAGAGGTACACACTAATAGGTACTTAAACTTGAGGATAAAACTATAAAATACTGTAACTATAGTAATGAGGTGAATAGTGACTAAGCCTCATGGAAGTAACCTAGGCTAAAATAATAAAAAACTGTCCTAGGTGGTGGGGAGTGGAGAGAGGGAAGAACTACATCTTAAGAGCATCACGTCTCTCTTAGGCAATTTATGTGCTATCCTTCATTTAATCCTAAGGCCAACTCTGTCCAAGAGTTATTACCAGCTTCCCAATAGTTACTAATGAAGCACGAAGTCTCTCCGTGGTTTAATAACTTGTCCAAAGACATTGAAAATTCAGCCAGAATTTAATCTTCACCTGTCCAAGGATTTCTGCATCATAAGTTGTCTGTCCCTTAAGCATTTGGGCCAGTCTTCATCTACTATAATGGCCTCTAATTGCTATCTCACAGGTGTATTAATAACATTTTAAAAATTTCTTTAATCTCTTTGGAAGAAGCATAGCATATAAATTCCAAGTGTTACTCTGCTGTAACCCTAAAGACCAGTATAGCTTCATGACTACAAATAAATCGTTTCTTTATTGTTTGGACTCTGCTAAATTCTAAGTCCATATTCTGGAGGGCGTAAAAGGACAAAATGGTAATGGAAAACATGTAATAAAATTGTATATAAAAATAATAAAATTAAGAAACCTGCCATTATATACTATAAAACTTTGCTGTTTATGACATTTTACATTATTGCAATTTATTTGAGTAGTTTTGGAGAACTGTGTTTTCTTTTGATACACTGGAATTCACAGTACCACTTTTAGCCTTTATTTTTATGCTAAAACTTATGACATTTTTCCATTGGAACATAATGATTAACATCTTTGCTTTAGGCCAGAAGCTAAAAACTGATAGGCCCCTGCATACAGCAACACCTTTCACAGTCACACACTTCAGCAGCTATGAATTTTCCAGCCCAGTGCCAGAAGGTGACATTTTGATAAATTTGCAAATGATTTTCAAACTATTTATTAGTTCAATACATGAAAAAGTACACCTTCGGTAATGACATTTTGTTCTCAAAAACAAATTCATATCCTTTCCCAATTTATTTATTTTTAAAATGAGCTACTTACAGGATTTTTGAAAATACCACCAATAACTTTTAATTAACAAATGTCACACTTATGTTTCTCTTCTCATTACGCTGAAAAGCATTGCATTTTTATTCAAAGTCCAAAATTATTTTCCCAGAAATAAAAATCACTGACATGACTCTTTATAATTTTCCTTTAAATGAATGAGACAACCATCATTTTTCCTTCTTCCTCTAGGTTAAAATAAGACCAAGTGATTTTAAAGTTATTTTTCTCAGTATCAAAAAATAGGCCAACAGTTAAACTAAAAACAGCATGGATACAGGAAAACAATCCAGTGCACTACTAATGTCACTTGTGTGATGTGGCGCTATAATCACATCCGGACACCAAGCACCTACTAAGCTTTTCTGTGCTCAGAACATAATGATAGTTTTCCAACTGCATGAAAATTAAGATGTAGATGTAAAAGCTATCAGTTTTGATAAATCCATTGGTGTTTTGAATTTTCTGCTTTCTCTTTATTTACAGGAGAAATCAACTTAAAGACAATTCTGGGGAAAAATCATACTTTTACTATCATAATAAAACTAACAAATTTAGTGTGTTAAAATTCAGACATGTGTATACATGCATGTTTCTTGCATAGTTTTAATTATGTTGTAAACAAGATTATAGACACCATCCTACATTTGCCCAGTATTTAAATGGTGAAGTTGTTTTTGATTAGCACAAATGAGCAGAGGCAGCTGGTTCTATTATACAACTTACATTATAACTAAAAAGTAGTTATAAATTGTTACCATATCATTATCACAATGATGGTCCCAGAAAGGACCATTTCATCATCTGATCCTGAACTCAGAAAGAACAATGTTATAGGTTTACTTGTGTCCCCATAAATTTATAAATTTGAAGTCTTAACCCCCAGTACCTCAGAATGTGACCTTATTGGCAAAAAGGGTCATTGCAGGTGTAATTAGTTACAAGGAGGTGTGACTGGAGTAGGATGGGCTCCTAAACCAAGTAAGTGGTGTCCTTATAAAAATAAAGCTACACAAGAAGATACGCATGCACACAGGGAAAATGCCATTAGAAGACTGGAGTTATGCTGCCACAAACCAGAGAACCACCAGAAGCAAGATCCATTCTTAGCACTGTCAGAGGGAGAATGGCCGTGCTGACACCTTGATTTCAGACTTCTGACCTCCAGAACTATGAGAACATAAATTTTTGTTGTTCTATGCCACCCAGTTTATGGTACTTTGTTATACCATCCCTTGAAAACTAATATGAACAATATATCAAAAGATTTTACACTATTGCCCTCTACACAATCAACAAAATATAACACCTTCCTAAGAAGTCTTACCGTCTCTTAAATCCCTTCATGCCATTTCTCAAATTGCCACAACACTGTTCTTTCTTAAATTAATAATGCAATCATTTTGGCAATGTGAATGGGTGCAGCCACTGTGGATATTACCATAGAGGTTTCCTAGAAAATTAAAAATAAAACAATCATATGATCCAGGAATCCCACTTTTGAATGTATACCCCAAAGAAATAAGTGCAGAATATTGGAAAATATATCTGCATTCTTGTGTTTATTGCAACATTATTCACAACAGCTAAGACCCAGGAACAACCTACGTGTCCATCAGCAGATGAATGGATAAAGGAGATGACACACACAGACACCTATTATTCAGCCGTGAGAGAGGAAATCTTGCAATTTGTCACAAAATGGATGAGACTTTGGAGAATGATGAAATAAACCAGACTGAGAAAGGAAAAGACTGCCTGGTACCATTTATAAGTGGCGTCTAAAAAAGTCAAATTCTTAGAAACAGAGGTGGAAAAGCAGTCCCCTGGGGCTGGGATGTGCAGAAAATAGGGAGGTGTTGGTACAAGGGTATAAGCTTTCAGCTGCAAAATAATGTGCGCAGACCTGATGGCTCTGATAATATGGTGACTCCACTTGATACGATTGAAATCTGATAAGACAGTAGACTTAAATGTTCTCACCAATAAAAAAGTAAATAAATATGTGAGGTGAAAAATGAAAAAAAAAGAGTAATTATTTTCTCAACTAAATGTACCCAATCCCAGTTTTTTAAAAAGAATTGTAATCAACTTTACTCTTCTGCTTAAAATGACTATAATGACTTCATGTCTATAGGGAAAAATTAAACATAGCATGAAAATACAGCAGTGATAGCTTTAATATTTGTGATAATCTACTTTGGGCTATGCATTAGGTTTAGCCACATTTTTTATATTCTCTTAGCCTCCCTTTAATTAAGTATTAGTATTCCCATAATTAAAGATTAAAAAAAAAAAAGCAAATAACCAAACAAAAAACCTAAGACTTAGTGTGGAAGTCAATTACCCATGTCCACACTACTACAGAAGGGCCACTACAGAAGGTAAGATAGTTAAGGTATACAATGTCATGATTTGATATACACCTGCATTGTGAAAAGACACCTCCTCTCAAGTACCTCCATCATCTCACTTATTTACCCTATTTACCCTTTCTCTCCCCCATTTTTGTGAGAATGTAAATGTGATTAAGTTAAAAGGTTTTATATGGTTGCAAGTTTTTGCTATTTTAAACAATATTTCAATATTTGTACCAAAGTGTAAGTCTTCATTCTCTTTAATGGATCTTTCTGAAACCAAAGAAGACAGCATTTCCTGGCCCCAAGTAACTGCTCAATATCTGTTTGAATAAATGTTGAATCTTAAACATATTTTCTTGAATGTTGCTGTGGGGGAACTCAGAGATGCAACATGGCTGCAGCAGCAAAAGACTTTAGGAAATGTTGGGCTTTCTGTCTAACCTTCTGTGACTGTTTAACTCTCTGTAGCCTCAGGCTTGGTTTACCAACAAGAAAAATGCCATGCCCCCAGGAAAAAGGTTACTGAATATACAGAGTGTAATAGCAGCTTGAGTCTGTTAATTTAGGAATGCGTTGCTCTCTCTGGTGGTCACCATGACTTCCTGTGGTATGGTTTTACTGTTAACCCCCTGTAAAGAGAGGGACCCTGTCCTGGGAGGGGTGGATAGTTCCCTGCTGGCCACCATTGGGGGAGCACAGTTGTTTTGCCCGTGTATGTAAGTTTCTCCTATTAAACCTCTTAGGTATTTGAATAAGGCTATGTGTCAGTTCTCCAGAATTGATCCTGAATCTAGACTTTTGGGGTTTTTCTCCAACAACTAGCCAGCAGGTAAAATAAATAGGATAGATCTATATATATATCGACACTGTTAAATCTAAAAGACATAAGGTTAATGTTGAAGGGTCAAAAGCAAGAAGAGAAAGTATATGGTTTTGTACCTATGATATGATTTAGATAAAAATTTGCAATGTATAATGATTTATAGTATCTATGATCAAATGTAATGTATGTAAATATGATGGATGTGATTAATAAATGACAAGTTCTTAGAATGGGAAGGAGAGTAAACGTGAAATAGAAAGGAATTTAGTTGTCTATTATGTTGTATTTCTAAAGATATATCAACACAAAATATCACATGCAAAAATAAGAGATATAAAGTACTAAGTGTTATCAATTTATTAAAACAGGTTAAGCAGTGCCTAGATAACTGATTATTTTCTGAATTTTTAAATTATTTGAATTATTCCCTAATTAAAAATAAAAACAAACCATTTAAAATGTGTAGGATCAATATAGAGGGAAAGGAAATTAAAAAATCCCCATCAGGCAAGATTCATTAATGGACACTAAAGTTAGCGGGCAAAAAGTGAGGACAAACAAAATGCTTGTGTAGCCTCAAAGTATCTCTTCCAAGGCACTTGTATTAATTCCAAAGGGAAACACAGCAACTTTGTAGTGGAGAAACCCAGCAGATATCACCTTATCTTCATGCTCAAAGTGGATAATGTGACCAGTGGAAAGACATATGACACCACAAAACCCACTGTGAGAGAAGTGATGTGATTTCTCTCAGACTCTTGACAGAAATGCATAACTTCATTTGAATCATAGGAAAACCTCATATGAAACTACACTGAGGAATATTCTATAAACAACTGACTGGTATACTTCAAAAGTGTCAAAAATCATGAAAGGCAAAAAAAGACTGAAGTGTCACAGATTGGAAGAGACTAAAGATGAATAACAACTAAATGCAAAGCGGGAGAGTGGTACAGAAACGACATTGCAGAGAACACTGGTGAGTGCACGTAAGGTCCCTATCACGCCAATGCCATTCTCTGGTTTTGATGGTTGTCCTAGGTACACTACATGGTACCATTAAAGGAAGGGAGGGATGTTGGGAAACCCTCTCTGTTATTTTTGCCATGTCTCTGTCCATCTAAAATTAGTTATTTTTTAAAATTAAAAAGTGTGCATGAATATTAATCCCACCAGTTTACTTATAAGAATTTATCTCAAGGATATAATCCACAAAAGCCCACAAGGCTCGGTATGTTCATGTAACAGGGTGCAGCCAAGAGGGGGGAGCCCAAATAGGGATTTGGAGTGGGGTCCAGAACTCAAGGTGTTCTTGAAATATTAGGATGTCCTCACCCCCCACACACAGGTGTGGGCTGGGGAAGGGACAAATGGAGCAGGGCCATTGAGGGTTGTTTTGCATAGCAACAGCTTTGCAGCTAACCTCTCCTATGGTCATTTAACATATCTATAACCTTTAACTGGTTACATCGATATGTTAAATAGCTGGGGCCATGCTCTGAGCCAGGGGCATGGAAGTAACTTCCCCACGGAAAGGTAAGGGTGGGGGCAGGTCCCCCAAGTTACAGCACCTGCATGGGAGCTTGGAGAAGATTGGCTCCGTGACATGGAGCCACACCTGCTCAGACTCACAATGGCAGCCCAGTAAAGCTGGAAGGATATGAGAGTGTCAGCAAGTGTAGCCAATTGTGGGAGGAGTCGGAAATGGGGATGCAAAAGAAGATTAGCATGGGGATTTAAGCCCAGACACGGCAACCATTAGAGGGAGAACCACGCAGCTTTGCCAGAGTGGGAACCCCTGCAACTTTAGAAGGGGGAACCACCACCCAGCTTTAACAGAGATCCCGGTGACACAGCTGATGGTGCTGGGCACCGAGGGAGGCCTACCAGCTGAGACGGATTACTGGGAAGAACCAGGGGCCGCCTGAGCCACGGACTTCTATTTCCTTTCCTGAGATACGATACCCCAGACTGAGCAAAGGGGGTAAGGAAGGATTGTGTGTGTTTGTGGGTGTTTTAAGGGACTTTGGGATTTTAATGAAGACATTAGATCACTACTTTAAGTCCGTATAGCATTAAATAAGCATTTCCTTTCCTTTTCATGAATCTCTGGCATCGAAAGATGTCTTTCCTATAAGGCGGCGGACATAACGAACCTGGGGGGTTCCTTTCGGGTAATAGTACATTGCCCTTGGCCCCCCGTTGTGTTCTGTAACATTCATACATGTTCATGTGTGTATTCTCTTATGGCATGGTTTAAAAATTAAAATGGAAATAACCTAAGCCCAACAAATAATTGTTACATCACTATATGCTGTCATAAAATTTATAATATTCCTTTAGACTTATTGACATATAAAGATGTTTGCAATCTATTGTCATGTAAAATAAAAACTGTAAAAACTTACTTTATGTGTAAGTTTAATTTTTTCCCTTTAAATATAAAAATTTCTATTTCTGAACATGTGCAAAGAAATTGATCTTAAACAATATTAACTTTCTATGTGAATTAGGATAATGAGTGCTTTAGTCATAGATGTGTATTTTCAATAGTTCTGACAGTGCTATTAAAAATTGTGTTGTTTGCAGAATTTGAGAGATTTTGGTGATAGATACCAGAAAAAGCAAAGTAATATTATAAATAAAGCTGCTCATCTTATTATCATTTTAGTAGTATTTATGCAAATGTAGGCTTTAAAAAAATATCACTGGAGCAGAGATTTCACCCTCAGGATAGCAATGAATCTCTGACACATCTGAAAAGAACTGGGATCATTTTCAAAGAAAGACAGCACCATCCAGAGAGTCCCCGTTAGGGAATGATTGATCGGTTAATCACATCTGTGTGCAGGAGGAAAGCTCCTTAAACCCTGACATCCTTTAATTAAAATGGAACTGTATTGTTTCTAACAACACAATTTTTCTTCAAAAACAAATTGTTTTAGCACAAATATTTCAAGCATGCTTTCAACTCCAGTCATAGTATAATTTTTAACTATTACTGTATAGTGTTCATTTAAAGTGATACACATTTTGGTCCAAAATTATGGTTTGGCCCAGAGTGGCATCAATGTATCCTATCAATAGAGAACTTAATTTTTTATAAAAGGATCCTTAACTTGTGTTTATCTATGTCAAAAGAATATAACTATCAGAGAGGAAAAAGGCTTTGTGATTGTACTTATCAGAAATTCAAAGTCAAGAGGCATTAAGAGAAGGTTTAAGGCTAACATTTCCCATTCAGGATGATGCTTTTCTCAACCATACCACAATTTGCATCCTTAATCATATGCAACAGTATGGGAAAGCATGAATTCAGCCATTAACCACCTGCAGGGATACAGAGATGAATAGCCAGTCTCTGCCCTCCAGGTGTTCGTGAGAAGAGGTCAGGCATCCAAACAAAATGTTTGAGCAGCACTCCATTGCAATACCAATGGGGGCTAGAAACTAATAGCAACTAAGAGTCTTTTAAAAAATGTGAATAATCCTAACAAACCTCATATTATGAAAACAGTTTACCAGAAGGATTTGTTCACAATTATTTTAGATCTCCTAATTACAGTTTATTTTCCCCCATTTCACATGACCAATGCACAAACTATATGAGTAAATGTAAATGGTGTCCTGTTAAATACATGTACATTTATCTTTCTCATGTTGTTCTAAACAAACAGTACTTCTGAACACACACCTAAAGGATTGTTTTCCTTTTTTGGTAAGGTTTTTCAAGTGGACACATGTTGGTGTCTTCAGTGTCAGTTACGTAAACCTTGTCACTTCAGTAGAAATGTTACTACACATTTTTTTAACACTGACCTGCAGATGCTTTGACAGATATACCACTCTCACCCTTGTCTGACAAATGGGGACAGACATACTTTGTGGATATTTTTAGTCTCGGCATCTAATTAACAAATATTTGCAGGAACCAACCTCATGCCAGTCACTAGACTGAGTGCTTAATGAGTGACTGAGACGCAAGAGTCATGGCTCTTCACAGTGAGAAGTTCATCTCTCAGTGGAAATTTAAAGTAGTGATCTTGAGAGTGTTTAACTAAAAACACATATAATGCAAGGCGTGTGATTTAGAGGGAAGGGCATCAAACTCCAGAGACCTTCACATCTGCACTCAAATTCAGACCTACACACTAGCTGAATGAGCTTAACCTTTCAGCGATGCAGTATCCTCATCTATGAAATATACACAACACAGCTCCATTCAACTTGGGTGGCTATGAAGATTCTATAACAACTCATGAGAACATGTCAGAAGAGTACTTTACCTACTGAGGCTGCTCAATGACTAGAAATTGCCTTATCCTGTTGCCTTAGGACAACAGAAGAGAGAGCGGCTAATTGTGTTTACTGCTCTGTTGTTAGACAATTTTTTTCGTACCCAAGCTGCCCATTTCTTTTTCATAAAGGAAATGATCTTGCCATACTTACTCCAGAAGTGGCTCCATGTACAATAAAGTGTTTCTATATTCATAAAAATTAGACACTGACTCCATTTAAGTGTCCATTTTCAGAAAGAAGCATCTTAGTAAAAAGAGATGGTGCACATAATATATTCTAAATTAAGCTGTGGTGAGCTTTCAGGGAATTATTAAAATTTTTCTAAAGTTCATTTTTGGTCCAACTGGAAGAGTAGCTCTTAAAATGTACTGATAAAGATTTTAAGTACTTTGTTTCTGAAAAAAAACAGTGTAATTTTTTAAATTGAGAAAATAGCATTCTCTCTGCTAAAATATATGCATAATTCAATAGGGACCCAGTTCAATTGTTTCATTTTATGGAGAAGGCATTTTTTAACAATTCATATTGTTTTGGCACAGAAATAAATTACAGTGCTAACAAGGCCCAGAATAAATATAATGACAGCATACCTCATGTTGAATACTCCTCCATCTTCCCAACAGTTTGCCAAAGGGGAAAAACACCTAAGAAGTACTTCTGCAGTTCTCTCAAACAACGCACTCCCACTCATTAGGTAAGAGTCCTTTGGGAAACAGACTGCTCATAATAGAAAAGAACAACACTGATATGCAGTTTAAACTGATGATTTTCAGGGAGCTTGGCTATCAGGTGTCTGTGAATTCATTGCTCTACAGCTGACCACTTTCTGGTCAAGGTTATTGACCCTAATAGGACATGTCAGTGCAGTAAAGATGAAATGTTTAGAAATAGAACATGTTGAAATGGCTTTCCAGCTACCAATACATTGCTAGGCATCTTTCAACTGTGGCTTTTTTCTGATTCATTTGTGGGTGGTTTTAATATCTTTAGGAGCTTCTCTTGTTCAGCAGAGTTCTGCACAGTATCTTCCCAATGCTATTTATTATTTTGGCACCAGTTACTATATATGCAAGTATTTTATTTTTAAGCATATAAACTTATTTTCCATATATTTTTAAATGGGAAAATACTTTTCTAAAGTTTTTTTCTTATTTTCTTTTCTAGTTTCAATAAATAATAGAAGTATATCTCAATATTCATTTCTGCAATAAAGCCTTAATAAATAAGCTAAACAACTGGTACAAAGATAAATTTGATTCATTTAGTAAATTGATTTATTAAATCAATGAACAAAATCATACTATTCACTAAAACCATCGTTAACATAGTTATGTCATTATTCACTTTTAAACAGTTTTTAGTTGTAAGCAGTTAAAGCTCTATTTTAAGTCTTACTACAATGAAGGAAAGACATAATTAAACACCTCTCCAGATAAGAAAACACGGACACACAAAAGAAAATAAGTTTTCAAAGGTCATATAATTATCAAATGATAAAATGCAGATATGGTCTCATGTGTCATGGACATACACTACAGAGTCTATCTCTTACCATCTAACCCACTGTATTTCAAATATTTCTTTGTAGAGATTAAACATAGAAATTTTTCAAAACTAAATCATGCTTGATGCTTTTAGTATACATGATACATTGATTTATACATTTTCCCTGTAATCTGCCTTACTAATATTTGGTACAAAAAAAAAAAAAGACTCCCAGACTAGTTCCTCTTCATTCTAAAGTACTCATTTATTTTAGAATTTCGCAACCTTAGCACTATTGACATTTGGGTCAGGATAATCTTTTCTTGGGGTGAGGGGTCTGTACTTTACATGGTAGTATATAAAAGAACATTCTTTCCTCTCCCCAGTTTATGACAATCTAAAATGCCTCTAGACATTACCAAATGTCTCCAATTAAGAACTATTGATTAAGATAAAGGAAATTACTAAATTTGTATGCTAATGGCAAAAATGATCCCCATTTTCTGTAGAGAATCAGATATCTAATATTTTATAAGGAATAAGTAAGGATAGAGCAGCATACAGCCATCTTGAAAAACTAGGTATCTCAAATGGGCAAATTTGGAATCAACCTTAAACTGCAGAGATTATTCCAATAACTTTAAATAGACATTATAAGATTAAACACAGACAAGCAGGTTTTAAGATATCATAGATGAATGACAGCTTGAATTGTACAACCGCCTCATTTCATATGTGAGGAAACAGATTGAGTTGGTCAAGGCTGGAATTTTTTTAAAGGAGTAGAAATAAATTATATAGTCTTATTTCATTATTCCCTTCTCATGATTTAAGTATAGGACCTACCAGGGCCTAATTGACAATGGAATTAGACAGCCTTAATATTTTTTTTCTTAACATCCTACAATGTTCTCTGTTATGAATACGCATGAGCTAAAAGAAATCTCTAGTAACCAGGAAAGGATATCTTGTTTACCTATCATTGGAAGGGTAACACAATTATAATCCATACAATGAAGAAAGTAAAATAATTAAGGAATGTAATGTGTACAAACACATGCATGAGTCTTGTCAGTTGAGTTCTGACAAACCAATATCTTCAGTAATCAACCGCAGGAACTTAATTCGTAAAAAGCTGCTGTCCTCTGATTAACCAGGATCCCAAATGCTATTGCATTCACCCCTGCATGCTCTGATGTGCCCTGTTACCTTGCAGATGGCATAAGTTAGACCACGGTTTACATTAACTATGCAAATGTAAAATTTTTAATCAATAAAATGGTTATTGTAATGACCTTCACTAAATGGCCAAACATGTTGACAATGATATTTACTTACTGATTTTAAATAATTTATAGTCATGAACGGCAGCTTCACATAGAGATAGCTAAACACAAGGAATGATATACATTTCTCCAAGCACAACATAGACATGTCTGATGAAAGAGTTCTAGGAACATGCATGCCAAATATCTAATCAAAGCAGAAACTCTTTTTACAAATGTGGAAGGTAAACGAGGTTTCCTAAAGGGCATTATTAGTGCTCTACACTGTCACTATCACTATATGATATAATAATGACTATGTACCTATAGTTTGGTACAGTACCTAAAAATGGGACTTGGGCTTTTAAGTTATACACAGAGTGAAATCCAGGTGTTCCCACTTATTAGCTATGTAATACTAGATAAGGTACTTAACTTCTCTGATTTTAACTTCCCCTTCTGAACAATGGGAATAGTATCACTCACCTTTTACTAAGACACATAGAAGCAAGGCTTTAATAAATATTAAATATTATTATAATTATCATAGAGCCATCAACCAAAATTCTTCTCTGGGAATTCTACAGAGACTCCACAAAATGTTGTAATTCCTTTGATCCTATCCATCTAAATATTTCATTACTTAGTTTACTTCTTTCCATCTCTGCTGCTACCACTCCTACGGAAGGCATGACCATCCTCCAGTGGACTATTACAACCTTAACTGGACACTACTCACTCACACTTGCTCCCCAGTCTCTTGAAATGTCACACAAGCACTCTCATACTCTTGTGGTTTCCAACTGAGGAATCTCATGCCCAAATAAGTTCATGAACTTGAGGCCACACAAAGAGTAAATGGTTGAACCTGAAAATCAGCCAAAGTTCCTTCTAGCACTAATGATACCACCAAGTGTAATGTGAAGAGAGGACAGATTAGGAAGACTCAGATAAAATATGAACCGATATTTCTCTCAACAAAGAGACTTTAGGATGGAGAACAACATATACTTTGGTCCTGATTCCTCATTTTAAACTAGTAGTAAAGTTTTAGCATTTTAATAGTGTCTTAGATAATAAATAATACATTAAAGCAATTTGTTACCAAATGTAATTGTTTGACTTTACCTCTAGTTTGTAAAGCTGAATTAATATATAAAGCATCACGTTCCAAAGATCTTCACTTAAATGCCATTCCCATATTAATTGACTATAGTGGTTTTCATCCTCATTCAGGCAATTTAATAGTTTTGATGACTTTTCAGTGATTACAATAAGGAAATTATATTCAGAAATATATAACACAACATTTGAAAGTTGGGGAAGATATATTTCAATGCATACATCCAGAAAATATCTTTAATGGACTTCCAAGTATATTTTTCACTTCAAGAGAAAATACAGGTATGACAGGTCCAGTGTGGTACCCTTCCTTCCTCTGATAACCAGGTTTTGTCCCCAGAGCTATGATATCTGAAACAAGTGTTCCATGGGTGTCAGTGAAGTTTAACGAGTGATTTATTTTACAATGAAAACTACTTTACATTCCCTGTAGATGCTTTTGCTGTGTGTAAAAAGACAAAGCTCCTCTAGGTTGGGGCTGACATAGTGGAACATAATTCACCTGCCTCTGTCTCTATCATGGAGATTTCTACAGAATGGCAAGAATAACCACTTATTTCACTAGAGTATGTCCCACATTTTTTCCTTCTATATACTTAGAACATGAGACCTACATAAACCAAAAGAGGAAAAAACCAACAGAGGAGGAAACTTATTTATACTTAAACACAGGAAATAAATAAATTCAGAAAAAAACACATAAGACTTTCAGGCATCACAGCTTTCAAGATCAATATTGGGTGAAAGTCTGCTATGATCCAGAATTTTGACAAAATATAGAACCACACACATATAATTCCTGGTTAAAAACACAGACATGCAAATAATAAAAGCAGTGAAGAGCCCTTCACCACCCCCCCCCAAAAAAACAGGCATGCAAAGAAGCCCAAAGAGCCACAAATAAGAAGCAACAATACACAGATCAAGACCTGAAGCTTGCAATGCTATAAAATTTGTGAATCAGGGTTCAAGACATCAAAATGTCCCTTTTATGTCACAAACTCAATATGTTAGCTGGGAAGGAAGACCCTGTGGCCCAAGGCTATTTTTTAAACTGCTGCTCTGGAAGGTTCTAAGTGCTAAATGATTCTGGTCATACTTACTTGCTTTTTAAATGACTCCCATATGGTTAATATTTCTGACATACCCTTGTATACTCCAGGTAGATGGTTATAACATGCCATGATTGTCATTTCAGCTCTCACAAACAGTAGACAATTCAGCGAAAAGAGGAGTCAGCAAACAGGACAAACTTAGAAATCACCGCTTGCTTGTTTGAAAAATTGCAATACTGATGACTTTTCTCTACTCCACTTTGTTTTTAACAGCTTATGCATTACCATTAAATATGAGAATATGTATATCTTAATTTGTCACTGTTCTGAATTCCAAAGTCCATCTATATTTATGGTGTATTTTCACCAGATATTTTATTATTACTTGCATTCATTTATTGCTCACAATAACACTAATAGTAAATCAATACTCTTTAGTTAAAACATAAAAATAGAAGCAATAGAAGTTAAGGGCCCCATGCACCTAATGAGACATCCTGAGGTTTCTGGTTCTAGCTATTATATTTTTCTATAGGAGAAGAGAGGACTGAAATAATTGTGTGCCTGTCTTCATAGAAACATCAAATGAGACTACCTGGAAGATTTATTCTCTTTGAATAACTGCACTATTTTATAGGACAGTTTCGCAAATGTTTTGATGATAGAACTCCATTCTATGCATCTGTATAAATCATATATATGTAGTACTTTAAGAAGAGATTATAATGTGCATTATATACCACACAGATATTATGGCTCAATGGATCATTTGGGGCCTCCACTGAGAGACCACTGTTCAATAGCACTGGGATCAACATCATGCCTTCATACCCTTGGAACAGGACCCTGGGGAGGTCTGGCAAGATTAAACCACAAGAAAGTCTGGGTTTAACAACACCTTTAGCTTTGAACCAAAGCAAATTAGCAAGACAGCTTTGGTACGTTCTTCCCCCTCACTGCTTCCTGCAAGGGCATGCACCACTGAGACTGGACACATTGGAAGTCATCTGATGTAACAGGAAGGTCCTGTGCTATTTCCAAATTAATGTGAAAATAGGCAAAATGCTGCAACACAGAGATGAAAATAGGATTGCACTAGCTTTTAAAAAATTCCCTTTATCATTCTTACAGGTCACTATCCTAGATTCCACCTTAAAAATCCAGATTGCTTTTCCTATTTCTCACCAAAACTTGTCTATCCTAACCTACTTCTCTATTATATAAAGTAATCATGGAATTTCACCCAATAAAGAGGCAGTGAAAGAGTAATATAGAGTATTATCGCTGCCTAATCACAAGCCTGGCAGCAACAGACCTAAAAAAGATGAGAAGCTGTGGAACCTGTTTGGCAAAGGCCAAGGATCTTCCTAAATGCTAACATATATATGATGTGGTGCCTTGAATTTATGGTACAAATATGTGTAGCCACAACCATCTACTAATATATATACTGTCATGTCCATTAAGTTACTCTAACTTAGATACACAAGTTATGCCATTTTTCTCTCCTTAATTATCTATGTTTAATTGGTAGGTTTAATGAAACCTGATTTCTTTCAACCCCCTTTACTGGATTTTGGTGGAAGTATCTACGCACCGTCAAACTTAGCTTTATCACTCCCACAGAAGATAGAAGCACCCATCTGCTGTCACATTTATCAGCTTTTATAAGATAAAAAAAGAAGTAATAAGAAACTTAGAAAAGAACATTGCCAGCAAGGATCAACATCCAATACTTTTCAAAATTCACATCCATTACTCATGGCTCCCTTTCTCTAGGGTAGCCTTGGTGTGTGTGTGCGTGTGTGTGTGTGTGTGTGTGTATGTATGTATTTAATATTACTGAGAATGAAGTGATCAGTTCGGGGACTTGCAGTGGGTAAGATAATTCTAAACTCTCTAGCTGAAGGCTATATATATATATATATATATATATATATATATTTGCCATATTTTAAAACAATGGTGTGAATCAGGTTTCCAACTAATAATTTTGAAGAGAAAGCATTTGCAATTTAAAATAATAAATTCAAAAGAAACACTTTGTATTAGATTTCAGTACTTGGCAATACACCTTAAAACAACAGCTCAAAGCCTTTGAAACACACAAAATTTCACTAACAAAAAAAGAGAGAGCAGACAATAGTACTATTTTAGATGCCAGGATGCAGAAAAAACAACAAGTACTTAGTTAAGAAAGTTGCTCCCTAAACTGGCAGAAGAGAAGGTCCAAAATCAGCCCAATTTATACTGCAGAACTCCTAATGTCCCAGGAACTGGCAGCAAAAGTAGTTGCAAGGGAGGTAAATCCAAGCCTAAAAAGATGGCAAGAGTGTTTGAAAGTCTGTGTGAGAAGCGGGATTCATAGATTACCTCATCCCCAGAATTTAAGGCTCTTACCTGAGACACCATAGGGAGTGGCATTCCAGGTCAAACACACCATGAAACCCCAAGTTCCTGTGCTATGCAACTTCTTTAGCATAGTTAAATTTTTACACCATGTTTTCCATGATAATATTTAAAAACTGATTCTCTCTTTTTTTAAAATTTCATGGTCTTCAAAACACTTTACATTTATTGTCTAATGTGATCAGCACAACAACTGACTCCAGTAGGTAAGACAAAATACCTTCCTGTTTTTAGATGAGGAAGAAACTGAGGCAGAATTAACCAGCTTGCTAGTTGGGAAACCTTGGATAGTGGCATCAAAAGTCTTGGGCTCTCAAATTTGTTGTCGCTTAGATTGCTGCTCATCTCTCCCCATAGGTCTACTTCTCTAAGAAAGTGATTTGCCAACATGAATGTTTGTAACAACCTGCTAAGGAACTTGATTAAAATAACCCAGTTCCAAAGATTTTTATTGAATGAGACTGTGGTGAGTTTTTAAATAATTAACTATTTAAAGTGATTCTCATGCAGGTGGTGGGGAAATACTTTATTAAATATTCTAATTGTCACCAGAACAGAAGGCAATACATCTGGACCCATTAGCAATGTCTCACCAAAAACAAACAACTAAAAAAAACCCAAATCCAAAACCAACTAACACTTTGACCAAATGACGTTATCGAGGTATATGCCTGACTATTAGCAAAGGTGACTGAGATTTGGAGAACATCTCTGCAGCTTTTACAGATACTCTGCAGGGGATATTTCTCCTCATTAGAAACTATGCAAGAAATTTTTTTTCAGAATTCAGGACAAGAAAAAGTAAATAGAACTAAAATGTAATTAACTTGGAAGAGTCTCTATTATAACAATGTTCCTTTCTATTTTGCCTACTAGGAAGTTCAAACCTAACTTTGATATAAACTACCAAGATTTTTGACATATGTACTTTTTCACTGAGAACCTCACCCCTACATAAACTCATATGAGTTTGAGCTATTTTTTAAAGATTTTATTTACTTATTTTTAGAGAGGGAAGGGAGAGAGAGAGAGAGAGAGAGAGAGAGAGAGAGAGAGAGAGAGAGAGAGAAACATCAATGTGCGGTTGCTGGGGGTTATGGCCTGCAACTCAGGCATGTACCCTGGCTGGGAATCGAACCTGGGACACTTTGGTTCCCAGCCTGCGCTCAATCCACTGAGCTACACCAGCCAGGGCTGCTATTTTTATTTTAATTGTCACATTATACTTGAATTTTAAAAAGTTATCTTAAAATCATTGGTAAATAGGCAGGGTACAAATTACATGTGAGAAATAAGTAAATAAATTAATGTAGAAATAATTTCAACATGAAGAAAGGACAAGGAGCTAGAAATTTGCCATAGCAAAGTGAATTTCTGCAATACAAAATGGTTTGTACACACTTAGACCTTGAAACTGTTGATTATTTGGGGTCTCTTTTTAGACCCTAAAAAATTTTTCAGAAGCACTTTTTTTACTTGCTACAGGGATGATAAATATAAGGGAACAGTAGCTGATGTAAATGAATAGCATCTGCTTAAATAAATCCTATTATGATGATGTAAAGTCTTATTCCCCTTTTCTTTTTTCCCCCATAAAATACTTGGCTATTTTCCTCCCTTCTAAAGTCATTCAGCCTTTTATTTAATAAACATTTGCATAATGCTAACTATCTGCAAATAATTTCCTATATGCTTTATACATATTAGCACACTTAATCTTCATAGCAGACTATAATATAGATAAAATTCCCCACATTCACATAGCTACTGTGGAAGAGCTGAGATCTGAATGAACTCAAGCAATCTGATTTCAGTACCTATAACCACCATATACTTTACTGCTTCTATGGTATAAATTTTGCAAAAAGAGCACTGCCTTAACAGAGAAAAAAACAGAATTGAGTATAAATTCCTCACCTCCTATGCAAATTAGAATATGTGTCTATCTACATATGCCATTTCAAACAAAATGCCTGAAGAATTTTCTTGCAGATAATAGACATCTATGAGGTCTGTCCAGAAAAATTCCAGTAATTATTAATATAATGAGAACAATTTGCAAAATATCAATGTAACCTGGCAGTCAAGGAGCATGGACTGGAATACACATGTTTGATCAATGACCACTTCACTGTACTAGTCAGTGGGGGTGGTAAATGCTGAGTGAGCATGTGTACTGTGTGGCCTTTGCTTTCATCAGACTGAGCAAGTAGAGCAAAGAACCTACATCAAATTTTGTGTTGAGCTTGAACATTCCTCCACAGAAACTACTTGAATGATTCAAAAGGTCACAGCTATGGGCAACTGGTGACTGGAAGCTTCATCACGACATAGCACCCACTCAGACACCATGTCTCATCAAGAGTTTTTTGGTGAAACATCAAATTACCCAGGTTACTCAGACCCCATGAAGCCCAGATTTGGTGCGCTGAGACTCTTGGCTTTTCCCAAAACTAAAATCACCTTTGAAGGGGAAGAGATTTCAGACCGTGAATGAGATTCGGAAAATACAATGGGGCAGCTGATGACAATTGGGAGAACTGTGTGAGGTCTCCAGGTACAGGCTTTGAAGGGGACTGAGGTATCATTGTCCTATGTACAATGTTTCTTGTATCTTCCTCAATAAATGTCTCTATTTTTCATATTACATAGCTGGATACTTCCTGGACAGACCTCATATCTATAGATATTTTAATTGAGGGGAAAAAGTTCATGATGTATGCACAATTCTTTGTAAGATACTTCTTTGATTTAATAATAGCCTTGGGGGAAAGACCAGTACATTACACATACATATCAATCACAAGCAATCTAATTGATAAATATTAACATGCTAAAACTATGAAAATTAGAATCAAGAAAATAATATCATAATTAAATCCCTTCTTTATATAGGTTTCTCCTTCAATTTTCTTATAATAAGGACCTGCCATATGTATGTGTGTGTGTGCATATATACACATACATACATATATATATACACACCTTTGTAACTATCTTGAATATTTATTTAAAGCAAATAAAAGTAATAAGGATATTGCTTTTAATTGTAAGAAATTTTATTTCTTTTACAATAGTTCTCATGTCATTCAGGATTAATGTTTTATAAAATGTTACCAAAACTATCGCTGTTTAAGGTAAAACATTTTCTTAAATACAGTATACAAAAATCATCCCAATATTCATAGAATACAGTAGGAAAATAAAATTATGAAGCATTTACAATGGCATCTTAGTGTACATGGGAAGTTAAAATATTATCTATCTAGCTTTAATTCTCCCTTTGGTAACTGCTCTGGCAATCTATTGCTATGTAATAAACTACACCAAATATCACTGGCTTAAAACAGCAATAACCTTTAGTAACTATTTACTTCCTTTAAAAATCTACAACCTGAGTAGAGCCTAATCTCTGTTCCATACAGCATCAGCTGAGGTAACTGAATTAGGCTGGAGAACCCCCATCTAAGAAGACTCACTCAAACAGCTGACTGGAAACTTTGGTTCCTGTCCATGTGATCTCTCCATGGAGCTGCTTGGATTTCCTTACAGTGTGGTATCTGGGACCCAAGAAGTCCCAAAGGACCTAGAAAGTATCTGTGACAATTTCTCTCCCCTAGCCACTAGATCCCAGACTGTCACTTCTGCTACATTCTGATAGACAAGCTAATTACTACGGCCTGCCAAAATTCAAGGGAAGGGGAACTAGACTCCACATCTTCATGTATAAGTATTAACGTATTTGTGAGTAGTAAAGAATTTGCAGGATCTTCAACTATATCAGTATATAACTTGAACATATCTATAAAAATGCTAAGTTTTTATTTTCTGGAGCTAAGTAAGTTAATGCTAACATTAATATAACAGAATAAACATGTAAGGATAGCTAAGAAATCCTAGATAAGAATAGTTGGCTACCAGTTCTGCCAGATATGAAAACATGCTCTATAGCCCGTACAATTAAGACTGTATGATGCTTCTCAAATGGAACAAAATAGAAGACCAGAAATACACTAAAAAATCTATGGAAATTTAATATGTTAAAAATAGTATTCTAAAACAATGTGAAACAGATATTTCAAACACATTATGTTGAGATAAGTGGACAGTCACTCTTAGAACAGATCGGCTCTGCCCTGAAAGATGCCCCAACCGCTTGCCTGCCAGCCATGCTGCTTGCTGCCAGATCCAGTCCTATAACCTTCACTCTACTTCTTGACTCAAGTTACCTTCCTGCCTAGTTGATCTTCCAGGACTGCAAGACTCTTTCCTTTCCTATCTCACTTCATTGGGTAGGTAGATATGAGAGAAATTGCTGTTGCTTGGGAGCATTTCCATAGGATGCCATCCTAACTTAGCACCAAAAAAGGAGAGGACAGGAGAGAGAAAGAAAGGGAAGGGAAGGGAATGAGAGGGCAGGGAAGGGCAGGGGAGGGGAGGGGAGGAGAGGGGAGGGGAGGGGAGAGAAAAGAAAGGAAAGAAGAAAGGGAAGGGAAGGGAAGGGAAGGGAAGGGAAGGGAAGGGAAGGGAAGGGAAGGGAAGGGAAGGGAAGGGAAGGGAAGGGAAGGGAAGGGAAGAAGAAAAGAGAAAGGAAAAGAAAAAAAAGAACATGCTGGCCATGAAAACTATATATTGATTAGGTCATCTATTCTTAATTACCAGTCCCATTATTTTTAGAGCCACAAAGCAAACATTTAAAACAAAATTTTAACTGGGTGAAGTATCTTATATCAAAGATTCAAGTTCAACAAGACTACTTCCCCCATCCCTACAGCACTCCCAATCACTTTAGCATTTCTGTTTAGCATACAAAACAGTCTAGAAATAATACAAAGTCATTACAATCACTGAATTTAAAGTTTTAATTATTTTTCCTTTTTATAAGCATATCACCCTTATTTATTCATAAATAAAATAAAGTATCCCATAATTCATGTTTTTCATAAATGATTCACCTATGGTAACAGTAAATATACTAGAATTTAAAAGTATGGAAGTTATCAACTCTGGAGCTGTGTTTGAATTTTTCCTTAAGCTCTCACTTCTTTGAATTGTTAATATTATGAACATACTTCTCCAATTTATGCTGCATTTTGTTCAGTGTATGGTGGTAACTTCCTGCACTACATGCATATATCCGATCAACTCGAAAAGCAATTGATGCTTTTAATTAGTACATGAAAATTAATATATGAAAAGAATTCTCCCCTTCAAAGCTACTCTGGATACTTCTCACAGTGTTTTATACAGGAGAAATGATCACATAACCAACATCAAATTTAAATCATATTTTAAAAACTGTTATTTCCATAAAGAGGATTTCCCTCATGAACCTTACATCTCTGATAAAACAATCCATTAGAAGCATGTGGTCTTAGAGTTAAAACTCACACTTCCTCAGCTAATTGCTTGTATAGTAGGTATCGTATTCATTTCACAGATGAGGAGCAAAAATATCAGAGAGATTAAGAGAACTAACATCACATGTTCAGGGTTGATATGGGGGAACTATTAAAAAGTAAAAGCAAAACGTTTATAAGAATATGATCTCAACAATGAAAAATAAAAAAAGAAGAAAATAACATTTTGCACACTTAAAAAATCCACATCTATATTTTTTAATAATGCTTCCAAACCTACAACTGATTGGCCTTTCAATTTTGTAACAATTTTTACATAACCTTTCTTATTAAAACATAAAATCAACATCTGTCTACTGAAGTTGACTGAATCATCAAGCTCATTTTACACCCACTTCATTTCACAGCTACAATTACACTTTCTCACCCTGGAACATCAAAACAGAGGCACAGCCAGAGCTTTTCACCTTTATGGCTGCATAAAAGAAATACTCTAACAAATGCATTTTCCCAACTATTCACTGGTTTAAAAAAAAAAAGTACTCTACTGATGAATGCATAAAACCAGAGTTTTATCCAGATGGGGCAAAAAAAACATATCTCAAGTTTTAGCTCTCTGGAGGATGCAAGAAAAGCAAACATCTCTTAGTAAAATCTACCAATATACTTGACAGTTTATCTCTACATTGAGTGATTTAATATGGAAGTTTCACAATTGTCACTTCCAAATGTTGAAAGGTAAGAAGGAAACAGTATCTTTGGTTATATTTGTCCTGTCCAGAGAGCTAAATCCAAAACATAGATACAAAGAAGCATAAACACTCATCAAAGTTTATATCCTATGTGCATACTATCGTGATCTAAGCCCTCCCCAAAAAACATTCTCATTGCTCATCAATGTAATTTCTTCATGGTCTTCTCAACCATACCTCACTTCTGTACTTCAAAGCATCAGAGATATTTTCCTGAGCGCAGTTTCCAGAGAGCAAACACTTTTGATATGTAGACATGCCTAATAACATCACAGTATCTCATTATCTTTACCATAAAATAACTATTGTGAAAGCAATAAGGGTAATAAAAATCTAATTCTGGTTATATTGGGATCCTTAAATAAATATACTGTTATATGGCCAGATTTTAAATGTGACTTTCATTACTTTATAGTAACTAACATAAAAGCATATAAAAACATATATGAAGGACTAGTGGTAGAAATAATTTTCTATGATTTACACCAAATGTGGGTCATTCCACTTGAATGCTATTCAGAGGCCAATTATGGACCATTCTGACCAGTCTTATCTTTATATATTATGACAGAAAAAAATAAGAGCATACTAAAATTATTCTCAATATTTTAAATGAAATATTCCAAAGATATTTTATAATAAATTGTCACTTAGATATAGTTACCTAATTACTCCATGTATAATACGCTAAAAAGTCTCATAGGCCTCTTTAATTATTTTCCTCAACTCTCATATTTTGGAGACAGATAAGTCCCTACACAGCCAAGTCCTCTTCTTGGGAATAAAGAGTGTTCCATACCACCCAGTGTGGGCTGTTCAGCCAAGGTAGTGTTTTCTTTTCTGAGTTTACCACGAGGGAACCTGAATTATATTGTTTACTATTAGACTAAAATAAAAGGACAAAAAATTTTCCTCAAATTTATCTTATTTCTATTTGTACTTTAAATCATAAAATTAACAACTGAGAATTTATTTATTTTTTAGACTGGTTGAGGCATAGCACAGTCAGGAGACACTCTATTGACCTCTTTTCACTAGAAGTCATTTTCACCCTAATGCTTTGTTTTAGATTTCTAATTTTATTTGTTATTATAATTTTTGTATTTATTAATGGCTCCAATAGTGTATGAATCCAAAAACATATGTCATTGTAGAATCTAGAAGAAAACTATTCTTTCCATCATTACAGTTATGTTGGGTTAATGTTAAATCTCCACCGAACTATTCCTCAGCTAGTACCAAAAATGGACAAAAGTTGGTAATAATCATGTTCTGAAATTCCAGACCAAGAGCCCAATTCTTTTGGCTTACAAATTTTTAGTTATAATATACCAAAGATGTACTAGTGAAAAGAATTAAAAGAGAGAGGTAGAGAGAGACACACACACACAGAGACTAAGGGTGAAAAATGAAAATGCGGGATGTTCTGGTTAATAGTATAGTACGAAAAAGGAAGGAAAGAAGGAAGAAGGGGAGGGAGGAAGGAAGAGAAGGAGGAAAAGAGGGAAAGAGGGAGAGAAATGTCATGGACAAATTGTGACCTTAGGAGAGATATTCAACTTCTGAATCTCAGTTTTGTATTCTACACAATGGATACAATTTTCTTGAAGGGTTTATGTCACTCCTTTAAATTATTTTTTAATTTTCACCTGAGCATACATTACTGATTTGAGAGAGAGAGAAAGAGAGAGAGAGATGTGAGAGAGAAATATGGATTCATTGCCTCTTGTATGCATCCCAACTGAGGATCAAGCCAGCAATCTCTCTCTCTCTCTCTCTTTTTTTTTTTTTTTTTGGTGTACACAGGACGATGCTCCAACCAACCAAGCCACCTCTCCAAATCTTGCACCTTGTTTCTCATGCTCTTCAGGTTTCTGTATTATCCCTACAAGTAATACAACCACCTCCTTGACCATTTAGTTATGCATTGGAAAAGGTGGTTGATACAAAGAATTTTTTCCTTATTTTCTTTCTTCTTGCACTGGTGGAAGTATCAAAAGGAAATGACAAAATGTGCTCTTGTTTGGCAATGCAGCAGTGAGGTGGGGGAAACCACAGGTATAACTTGCATATGGCATTTTTTCGCTTATACTGATTAACTACATTCTACTAAAAAACAAACGGATAAATATCAGTTATTTTTTTACATTTTAATACAAATACAGAAACTAGGATGGGTTACCAAATAACAAATCAAACTATTTTAGAAGCTGGGAATAAAACACTGCCACTCTTGATGTCTGAATGGCCAGTAAATAACTACAGGTCTCCTCTGCTTGGAATTGCACCCAGGAGCCTGCTCAAGTTCTCGATCACTGTCATCTGCCATGCCTATTTATTAACAGATCGATTGTAAAAGAATTCAATAGAATGTGGGTTTCACTTATTGAACATAAGACTCTGTCCTTTCAAAAATATTTTATCCAATTACCTCCCTATAGACATAACTTTGAGAAAGAATGAATGTTGTTTTGAGCTTTAGTTGGTAAAAAAAAATGTCTTCTAATTAATAACAGTAATGAGAAAATTAAGATAATAAAGGAAAATTATTTGGAGTATAGAAAGCACCCAAACAAAGGAAGAGAATTCAAATTGTCATCAGTTCCTCAAATGGCCTGGTGAGCATTCATTTCCAGAAAAGTGTCTTCTGAAATCATTTTCTTCAGAAAAATCTTTTCTTGTATATTTCTATGTGAAATACGGTGAAGATATTATGGATACTTGTGATTGTCCTTATCTGCTGAAGCAGTGTAGCTCCAAAGATAATAACTCCCTATAAACTTAAATTACTTAATATCTCCCAACCACATAAATCAAATAAAACAGGAATGCTTCCCTCATGGAGGGATTGTGGACAGCAGATGGCATGTATATAAGAAGCAAATGACAGATGAAAACATACAACAACCTATAGATATTTTGTTATTATTCATAGGATTATACCACTATTAGTGTTTTGAGGCAAAATAAATGTTCATGGACTCTGTCAAAAGTGATTTAAAGCGGTGTTTTACTACTGACGACCGTCTGTCTCTTGACTGTGTCAGAGTTTAGAAAAAATCCAACTTAAATTTATCTATCCACATGTCACAGTGGAATCATTTCTGCAGTGTACAGCAAAGCACTTTCTTCTTGTCTTCCCCACATGGCACTGTGTGCACCTTTTCTCTGAGTTCCAATTCTTAATGCACACCGATGACAGAACAATCTCTCTAAAGCATTGTTCTCACTAACAATAGTAAATAAGCTGAATTATAAATACTCAAAATAAAGTAATGCTTAGTATGCATTTCCAAATATATTTTCAAGACAGGAATTGTTAAATGAATCATGATATATTCCTCCTACTACCTATGTATTAAAAATTAGTAAAAAAAAGAGATATGCATTATCGACATGGGAAAAGGTCTATTAATGTATTATTACTTGAGAAAAAAGCAAATTGTTGAAAGAGATTTATTAGGTCACTCCATTTTATAATAGTAAGTCATATACTTATTCATATGACAGATACTTGAAATATATATGTAAAAACATATTACATGAGACATAGTAATACATGTAAACACAGAGGATTATGAATTTGCAGAAAGCAATCATATCTGTAGAGTGGAACTTGGGAGCATGGAGAAGATTTTATTTACTTATTCATTTCTTTTATAGGAAATATAATGGGCATTTTGTTAAACTTATTTTTCTATTTAACAATATTTTTGATATATGTTGTCAACAGATTAACTAGTGAAACTAAAGAAGTCCATGGGGATTTTCACTCATTGTTTTATCCAATACTATATTGCCTATTTAAAAAAAAAAAAAAAGAACATTTGTTTCTTTAGTAATTTGAAAAAGTTTAAGGCCCATAATTTTTTAATTAAAATATAGATTTAGGCAAGGCTATCTTTATTGGCAGATGCATCCTTGAATTACTTAGACAAGTTGTCATTTATTACACTATCATCTCAGAATTGTATTAAAATGCGCAACAGACAACACCCCACAGAGTTGATGTGAGTATAAGCTAATATAAGCAGATTATACACAAGAGGCTTAACAAACTATGGGAAATCAGCAAGGGTTATGTGAAAATCAGCCCAATATATTCTCTATTCCTATAAACACTGTACTGCTAAACAAGGATTTCTAGGAAAAATCAGGAGTTTCTTTTTCTGGTGTGGGCCCTAGAAGTCTCATTTTCTTCACCTGAGAGTCTTTAACAGAAATCCTTTTCTCAGAAGGACTGTGTAAAAGTTCAAAAGACTGTGCGTCCTTTGCAGTTGGCAGTTTGCCAGCTTGTCAGTGGAGGATTCCACATGTCTGAATGCTAAGGTAAGTGTTTGAATTAGACACCTCTAAGGTTCCTTCCATGTGTGAGCTGCTGGGCTACAAAGTTCCTCTTTCCAGGAATTTACAAATTCTACCATTCCTATCAGATCAGTTGTAAACACTCAGCCTGTCACTTACTGATATGCAGTTCATGTATACTGAGCTAACAGCATACCATAAGAAAAAGTACCCTAGTGAAAAATATATCAGAAATGCTAACAGAAGGACAAAGTGACTGCTGAGTGAGTGTAGAATCAGACAAAGCTAGAAAACTGGCAGAGGCCAAACCATAATGAAGAGCAAATGAGCACCCTAGAAGAGTTTTTCACCACAGTCTACAGGAGGATGATAAAATAATCAGTCAGTCAGAAAGATATCCATTCTGGCTGTATTTTTAAGAACAGATTGAAAGGGGTCAACAATGTCCACTTATGTCAGTCCTTGGCTCACATCCCTGCAAAAACTGCTCATCTCAAAGAGTAAAAGCTGAAGTCCTTAAAGTATACCCTATAAGTCTTTCTGAGTTCTCAGATTTTAGCTCCCATGAAGCTCTGTTACATAACAAATCTTTCATTGTATAAAAGTCAAAAATATTTTGAAAGCAATATACAAACGTTCGGCGACTGAAAAAATTGTGTCTTGAAACAATTAGAGCAGGTACCAAACGTAATCTCATCCCATCTCTTTTTTAGAAGACAACAACTACAAAAACCAGCTCTCAAGGGGAACCCTCTGTGCTTAACAAAAATCACCCTACCTACACTATTAAAGAAACATAAATATCTGAGGCTGTTCTCCTTGGTTCTTAATCTCAGGAGAGAAAGACTAAACAGTAGGAGCCCAGTCAACTGTAAGAAAATCCTGCCTCATTGAGCTTCTTAGAACATATAAATATTTGAGCACCCAACTGGTAGTCAAATATCTAACGGTGGATTGACTGAATTCTCTGACCTTCACCTGAATATAAAGCATAAAATGAGAGAGCTAAAAGTAAACCAAGGCCATTTTGTTCTGCTACACTTGGTTTCTGGTCATTTGTTGAATTTGTAGATACAGACCATCAACAAAAGCATACCTTCAGATATATAAACTCACAGTGATTTCAAGCATTTTCTATAAGACTAGGATGCACCAAAATTTTTGAAAGGGAAGCAAAATGAAATTTTTCAACCTGCTCCTAGAAAGTTCAGAGCTATGTTTCCCAGACATTGTGGGGGAAAAAAATGAAGCAGAACAAATGTTTGCACAACCACCATTTGGGAAGCCCCATATTGTAACCAAAATGTCTAGTGAAATTTGAGAAGTACTAAGTGTTATGTACAGCATACTAAACCCATTTCCACTGATGCTGCCCTCAGCAAAATTATTATTTTTTCCTCCAAGAGAAAGAAACTTCATTTCCTACAATCTGGAACGCTCAAGATAGACATTGCAGATGCATCTGAAAACAAACTTCTATGTTGTCAGCACATCACGAAGATTGAAGGCTGCCTCCTAGCACTGGTAGATTTAAGTTTATGGCAGCATTTCTATTATAAACAACATTTTCCAAGGGTTTATAACCCAGCTGTAAAAAATCTGTTCCCAGATCAAATTTTGTTGGTTTAAGAAAGGAGAAAATAGTAAAGTTCATTACAAAATAATAAAACTTTTTAAACCACTTCTTGAAATTGGAAATTATGAAAACATAATTAATAAGGTAAACAACAAGGTTTAATTTACCACAAACTAATTTTAATATGTAATGCAAGAAAAACAAAAACCAAAAATTTATGGAATGAAAACCTATTTTCACCTATTCAGAATGTATGCTGAAAAACAACCACAAGTAAATAACTGTCATTCAGAATAAATTTTACTCCTAGTTAGGCCAGATTTACTCTTGTAGCCATGGGTATAGGTAACTACAAATATCTGTACTTACTGAGTTGTCAAAAAATATTATACTTCAAAAACAACTCTGGGATAAAAACCAGCATTTGTGAAGTACAAAGATAGAAGTGAAATTGTTGCTTCTGGTAGCATCTCTTTCTTTCTCTCATATATACATACATCTACACAAACCCTTTGTCTCCCCCCACACCCTATATATATATATAGATCACACACACAAATGGACACAGAAGTGCCAAGGACAAAGCCTTTTATTGCTTTGGGGTTTTCAGGAGTGAAAGGAAAGTTAAACCCCAAAATAAATAGGAGGGGGAAAAAAGGATCATTAAGCCCTGAAAATTAAAAAATCTACACTTAGAAAAGATGAACAACTAGTATAGCAATCATAAACATTCTTAATCCAAACAAAGATTCAGTATTCTCTATATGTGCAAACCTCTTCGTACTTTGTTAAAAGGACATTCCTTACTCCATGACCATTTCACAGATAGTTGCTAATGATAATAACTTAAACCACACATCTGATTCAAAATAACCACTTTCCATATGAATTTATCCCTCCCAGATTATTTAAATCTAAAACTACCAATGCAGTTATCAATCAGAAAGATCAATGAGAAGGCCAAGTTGTCACACCATGCCTGCATCTCCTAAGAAGGCAACTTACCTGCTGGTTTTATCTTGAAATTTTCTCCGAAGCACCCCTGCTCTGAGTAACTTCCACTGAACCTGCCCTCTTCTCTCCTTTATTTCTTTACTATACCTCTCATTCTCGACTCTTCCAAGAATCTCCCTCCCCATCCTGCAGTAATTTCAATATTTGCATACAATGTTAATTGGAGTAACAAAGTCAAGAGGTTTGTAGCATTTGAAAGAAAATTTAAGCAAGATGCGTCAATAGGATATTACTCTAAAATAGGGAAACAAGTAAGAAAAGAACTTTTAAAAGACAATGATGTTTAAAAAGACATGTCCTTACAGAGATAATAAATAGACCTCACAGAGGACTGGAAGTCTTTCTGTAAAAGAGAAGAAATTCTGAAGGATGATAATATTAAATAGGGGTGATATTAAAATGGATTATTGCACCCCAAAAGGGGGTAAGGATGAGATGTACTTATAAAAAAATGGTCCATATGATCCACCTGAAGGGAATATACTGGACTAGAATAGAGTATATTCTAGTCTAGTGTAGACTAGAATATACTAGAATATACTCGATTTGGGAGAAAAGGCAGAACTTTGTCACCACATGTACTTAATATAGTTTTAATTTTTTTCTTTAAGATTATACCCAGCTTTATTTTGAAATGGTCTTTGGATTTATCATCCTAAATATACCAGACTTACTCCCAAATTAAAGAAGAGTAGGTAAGTATGAGAATAATTACAGTTAGGGATTCAAAATTTCAAATATTTTACTTTAAAAAGATGACTGTTCACTGTTCAAGATGCCAATAGAAGGAAACATTAGCTCTGAGCCTTGAAAAATCTCCCTCCTGCTTTGGAAAGAATATCAGCCATTTAAGTGCTTCCCTAAAAATACTTTTTTCCTTGTCTCTGTAGAATTGGTAATACCTTCCAAAATAGCTTAGCTTCCCAATTACATTTGACTTGGCCCTGCCTTTGTTCACTTCCCCAGGCATGGCTCCTAAGTAACTGAAAAAGATAATTTATTCTAAACACATGCATTTTTTTCTTTTCCTTTATCTGTAAAAAAAATCCTCTCAAACAACTCTTGCCTTCTTTAACCTTCAGCATTTTACAAGCTCTTCTGAATTTCTGGTACACGCTATAAAAAAAACTTTTCTAGAAAAGCTAAAAAGAATTTATTGAATTTTGAAGGCTTTTTCAACTATAATTATACAAGTCTGATAAAGTCCGAAGTAGAGATCAATGTCTTCAGTGTTTTAACAAAGTCAAGCTTTTCTGAAGAAATGAAGGTACAGATATTTAAGCCAACAATATGAAACAAAATATGGAGTTGGAAATGAAGGAATTAGTTATGCATATATGATTCAAAGAGAGTCATCTAATAGAAATTTAATATAGAGCTTGCTGAAAGGCCTCTATTCGAAGGATTCTCAAGCTTCAAACAACCTTTCACTGGATATTTTAAAACCTGTTGTTATATGGCTTTTCCTTTAAATCTAAACTATTATTTTCTTTATGTAGTGAGAAAAAGGCTATCTCTGAAAAAAGAGAAATATTTTAATTTGAGAAGTATTTGTTAATTGAAAAAGGTAATTGTCAATTAATTGTTCTGCTCTTCTTGAAGCCTAATTTTTAGAAACTTAGGGATGGTGTTTGCCAACCTAATTACATTAGATCAACCCCAGTGTGGGAATATAGTCCGTGTATAGGGATATAAATAGATTATCCTATTTAGAAGACTTCAGGGAAAAAAAAAAGAGTAACAAAATATTCTATAACTGAGCTACATCCCTCACCATTGTGATTAAATTGAAGAATAAAGAAAGAGGATTATAGAAATGTTAAAATTGCTTATACAGTAATAATTGTTATTTATATAATGCCCTGAAAAAGTGCTTTGACCTCATTAAGTAATTAAAATATTACATTCAGCTTTTTACACAAAATTTAAGTTACATCAGGCCCTCAAACAAGTTAATTTCTTAAAAAATGAAGATGTGGCTTGAAGTATCTCTAAGATTCTTCCCAGTTTTATTAGACCATAACTACAGGTTTTACATACTAATTGAATGCATATTTAAAACTTTTATTTGCAGTATCCTATAACTCCTTTCTTTGTGTACATATTTACACATTCTCTTCCATATCTAAGATCATAATCACAAAATAATAAGTTGTTCTGCACAGCTTGGATGCTCAATGGCTATGATTAAAGGCAAAATCTAAGGCATTTTCTTATGAATTTCCGGCATAAAAAAGTATTGATCATAAAAGGAATAACAGAGAAATGTTGTGAGGTTTTTCCTCAGCTAAGTGGCTTGCTCTATGGCCAAATGACATTCTCACATCTCTAAGAACAGAAAACAGTCTCCACTAAGAAGAGCATGTTATACACAGAGCAAGGATATCCAGAAGGTGAGGAATTCAAGCCCTCTCCAATAACCAATGGGCTCCAGAAAGCTTGCTTCCCCCGGCTGCCAGGCTCAAGTTATTAAGAACTATTTTCACTGTCTAAAGTTCCAGCTCTGCAAATGATAGAAGATGAGAGCACTATCTGACAGGAAGCAAAATGAGCATTCACATAAAAAGAAAGATCTGGAGATATAAAAGAGAGCCATTCAATGGACAAATACTGGAATCAGGTACAACATCAACAAATGCCTCATGGGAGACAGCAGAAGAATTCACACAATGTTGAATGGTTTCCTTTGTTGAACAGACAACAGATAAAAAGAAAACAATCTCACCTGGATGAAATGTACAGCCAGCTGCTTGAATAATTTAAAGCATGAGTCTTTGTGAGGAAAAAAAAAATAAGTACGCAAAATAAGTGACATGTTCCTTGCTAAAATTAGGAAAAACCCAAGCTGCTATTAAAAAAAGCATGAGTTTTTTGAGGAAATTCCATACTGTTTCCACATCAGCTGCACCAGTCTGCATTCCCACCAACAATATACTAGCGTTCCTTTTTCTCTACAACCTCACCAGCACTTGTTGTTTGTTGATTTGTTTATGTATCCACTGTGGAAAACAGTATGGAATTTCCTAAAAAAAAATAAAAACAGAACTGCCTTTTGATCCATCAATCCCACTGCTGGGATTATACCCTAAGAATTCTGAATCACCAATCCAAAAGAACCTATACACCCCAATGTTCATAGCAGCACAAATTACAATAGCCAAGTGCTGGAAACAGCCTAAATGCCCATCAGTAAATGAATGGATTAAAAAAACTGTGGTACATTTGCACAATGGAATACTATAAAGCAGAAAGAAAGAAGGAGCTCCTACCCTTTGCGACAGCATGGATGGAACTGGAGAGCATTATGCTAAGTGAAATAAGCCAGGTGATGAATAACAAATATCATATTATTTCACCTATAAGTGGAACCTAATCAACAAAACAAAAAAAACAACAAAATATAACCAGAGACATTGACATAAAGAACAAATTGACAGTAACCAGAGGAGAGAAAGGAGTGGGATAATGGGGGAGAGTAAGGGGAGGGTGGTCAAGGAACATGTATAAAGGACACATGGACAAAGCCAAAGGGGAGCAGGATTGAGGGTGGGAGGTGGGGGTGGGTGGGGCAGAGAAAGTGGTGGTGGGAAAATGAAGACAACTGTACTTGGACAACAATAAAAAAACTTCCAAAAAAAAAAAAAGCATGAGTAAAAGAATAATAATCTTAAAATTAAGAGATTTATACCAAGGACTGGAATAAGCTTATTTGCTACAAAGAAACCAATGCTCCTTGATATGATGCAATGATGCACATCATACGTATTTTGGCTCCAGGTAAATATGTGAGAATATCACAAATTGCAAATGTTTTCATTTAATGTGTTCAACTTCAAACCATGGCAGATCAGAGTAAAGCAAAGAAAACAAAAAAGAAAATACTGCTGTTGATGACATTCGTCTCCTCATGAGCCAGTTTTATGAAAATTTTTTGTTTCCCAGTCAATGACCTCCAAGAGATCCTAAAGGAAATCTATATTTTTCTCCCACTGGTATAGTTTTGCTGTTTTTGGCAACAGCTAGTGTTTGAAAATGCAGAACAGATTATGAATCATTAGCACAGTCTTAGAAAATGATTTGAAATGTCAACTGTTATAATGGTCAATTTAAAATCTCTAAAAAAACTTTGTGAGAAGTTTGTAAGCTGAGAGTCATAAAAACAAATAAATATATCTCTAAATGATTAAGTCATTTTCAGGAACCCATTCTAGAGTAACTGGGGGTATGTGGCCAATTTGTTGTATATCCTTAGGATAAAATATGACATACATTAGTTCAAAAAGCAAAAAGTTCTTAAGTATATATCTCTTGGGAAAAGTATCAGCAAGAACACCCTACATAAAATAGCCTTTGTTGTAACAAATTCTTTTGAATGACTTTTGTTTTACTTTTAAAGTAGTGATAATAATTTTCCTGCAAAAAAGAATTTGTAAAGCGCTAGTTAGGGAAATTTTATAGTATTATTCTAAAATGACTGATTAAAAATAATCATACAGCAAGTGTTAGAAAGGATATGAAGAAAAGGGAACCCTTATGCACTGTTGGTGGGAATGTAAACTGGTGCAGCCACTGTGGAAAGCAGTGTGGAATTTCCTCAAAAAACTAAAGATGTAACTGCCTTTTGATCCAGTGATCCCACTGCTGACATTACACCCTAAGAACTCTGAAATACCAATTCAAAAGAAACTATACACCCCAATGATCATAGCCTTGCAATTTACAATAGCCAAGTGCTGGGAATAGCCTAAGTTTCTATCAGTAAATGAATGGGTCAAAAATCTGTGGTACATTTACACAAAGGAACACTAAGAAACATAAAGCAAGAAGGGACTTTCACCCTTCGAGACAGCATAGAGTGAACTGGAGAGCACTGTGCTAAGTGAAATAAGCCAGGGGGCAAAAGACAAATACCATATGATCTCAGCTATAAGTGAAATCTAATGAACAAAACACACAAATGAGCAAAAGAGAACCAGAGATACGGAAATAAAGAACAAACTGACAGTGACCAGAGAGGAGGTAGAAAAGGGACAAAGGGGATAGGAGGGGAAGGGTCTAGTCAAAGAACATGTATAAAGGACCTGTAGTAATGGGCAACAAGTTGGGGACTGACTAAGGGAGTGGAAGGGTGGGTGGGGCAAGGGAGAGCAATGGGGGGAAAATGGGAACAACTGTAATTGAACAACAATGAAAAAAATACTTTATATATTCTATTTAAATAAGTTAATTTCCTATAATAATGTCTACCTATTTTCTTCCAGATTAAAAAAATTTAAAAACACAGACATTAAACTGTTACTCAAATTTGAAAATCCTAGATGACTGTTATTTTCTATTGGTAGCTATTTTTCTAAAATGGTAGCTATTAATCATTGATAGCTATTTAAATTTTAATTTACATTAATAAAAATTAAATAACATTAAACAGTTCTCAGTTGCATTAGCCATATCTTGAATACCCTACAGCCACATGCAACTAGTGGCTGCCATATCAGTCAGAGCAGACACAGAATATCTCTAGAACACAGAAAGTTATCTGAGCTCTGACCTACAAGCTGTAAAAAAAGAAGGGACTTGACACATTTGAATATATTGTGATATAGATGCTAAATTAAATTCAATTGCCAAAGTTATATTACTAGCTATAGAAAAATGAATCATACTAAATTTCAAATATGTTTCTATCATCCTTTATATTATAACAAAGTCCACAGTCTTACCAGTGAATTTAGTTTATTTTTGTACTGAGCTTTTCAAATCTCTTGTACTCTTAAAAGTCAATTGATGTGTGTCTAAAAGCTCCTTAAAGACTTACACCATTTCATTAAACATTTCAGGGCTTTCTAGGCAGATACAGGTGAATATTTCCTTGGGTGAGTACTCCTTAATTATCTTATTATTTTATTAGTTACCATATTCTTTTAATATTGTATCACTAACTAAAGTAAGAATCTATTATCTAAGTCATAAATATTGCATAGCAGGTTATTTAGTAAATGGTTCATTATCTGTAGCTTCAAACACACATCTTTTGTGTCTTTTAAAGAGAGAAGAGACAGAGACTCTCCCAACCATACCACACCCACATGAACACATTGACTGGGAGGAGGGAAGAGGCAGTCTTTTCAAACTGTGCAATCACTAAATACCTGCTCATATCTCAGAAATGGTTCACATTAGTTTATCTCTAAAACCCATATCAAGGATACTTTTTCTAATTCATATAATATCATTCCTTTACCCCAGTTTTTCACCTTCTAATTCATTTGTCCATTTTTGTTCCATAAAATGAGAAGGGAAAAATTTAAAGAGAACAACACCTCTAACAGTGAAATCCCCAGCAAAGTCAGTCTGCTAAATACTATTTAAATATCATAGAATAAATCCAAAAACAACTGCAATCAAAGAAATGGCAAGTGGATGGAGCTGAAAATATTTGACTCACCCGTTTTCTACACCTGTCTGACAAAACAGATATGGATGTAATCTCTGACAGTTACTGTAGAGTTCAAGAAGATTGTCACTTTAATATATATCAATCATGTTATCCTCACAAGCCTTTTACAAAACTAGCTGAATTCTCCCAACAGGAGGGTAACAAAGAGAGAGAGAGAGAGAGAGAGAAAGAGAGAGAGAGAGAGAACAAGGTAATAAAATATAAAGGAGAACTGTTAATCATATTATCTTCCTAGTTAAGAAAAATTAGACAACCCGTGAGCCATATGTTGGAAACACTACCATTGGTTGCCTAATATTCTCTATGTTCAGTTATAATTAATTAATTAAAATGCAATAGCTTCTTTTTGTTCTTAACTTTCTTGCATTTGTGTTTTCACAGCAAAACTAGGTTATTTAAATGATCCCCTAGCAGATATAACTACGATACACCAATATTATACCCCAGCTAATTTATTTAAATTGATATTCTAAGTCTTCTTAAATATAAAGAAGAAAATGTACCCTGGATGTAGCCTTAATTCATTGTAGGACATGGGAGCAGACATCTGCAACAGTTTAGTTTCTTAGAAACAGGAAAAAACAGCAACAGTAGCATGACAAGAAAACATTAAAGATGGCATTTAAACTGTTGCAAGAAATGAAACGAGCTCATGCTCCATTAAATTCATGCATGAAGTGAACTAATCCTTCTTTCTAGAATTCTAGGGGAGTCAGTGAAATAGGCAGAAGAAAATGCAGACACATATTAACCCTTTTATCCACTGCAACTGCCTTTTTTCTTATAAAAACCTGAAAATGTGAAGAAATACAAAAATGACCCTAGAGGTCATGGAGCCCAAACTCTCATTTCAGAGAAGTGAAAACTGAAGACCAAAGAGGTGACATGACTTGTTCAAAGCCACACAGCCAGGCAGTGACAGAGCCAGACGAGGAAGCCATGAATCCAGCCATAAGTCTTTCCAAAGCTAATAATGCACAGGGAACAAGCCAGAAGCCCCACCCCTTTCCCAGAGTACAACCTTTCAACTGTATGTACCGGCTCTTCCAAAATACCTTTCTTTCTTTGAGAAAAGGAGGGGAAACAAAACAAGCTACAACATACTTTATTGTCAGCCCTTTGGAGCCTTTTAAACAGATATCAATGGGACTGCAGGAAAATTTAAGTATTTATGAGATTTTTAAAATCACTGATCAACTACTTGTCAGATGACACGATTATATGAAAGGCCATTAACAATTTTTTGCAAGTCCCAGCCTCTTATAACATCAATCTAACCAAAGACAACTAGCAAATTAATATTCCTAAAACATTTTTAATCATGTCACTCTTTTATGCACAAACATCTGGAGGCTCTCCTTTGCCTACCAAATTAAATGTAAAATCCTCTCACTGGCATTCAAAGTCCTTCACAAAAGTCCCAATCAATCTTTCTCTCCTGGCAAGTCTTACCTGTTTCCAAGCCCAACTCCAGCTACACTGTAGTCACGATCCTTATTCTTTCCCACCTCCATGCCTCCCTTGGCTCCTTCTATTCTCTTTCTTGGCACACATTCTCTCCTTCCGTATCTACCTGTCAAAAGTCTGTATTATTCCAGGTCACCTCAAAATCCTATCAGTTTCTGATTGTCCACTCTCTAACCTCATCCAAAACACATTCACAATTAGGTATCATTCCTCCTTCTTTTTAAGCCTTCCAAGACTCAATTCTTCTTCATTAATGAACATTACCATACTCCCTTACATTTAAAAAATGTATGTACCTATCCTAACTCCCTTTCCCATCAGACTGAGTTTCTTGACTGCACACTCAGTAGACCCCCCTACTGCCTCCCTTCAATCAGTATTGCTTACTTGCATGCCAAAGCCTTTTAAGGGCAGAATTCACAAGCCTTATTTAACTTTCACTAAAGTCAGCCGTCACTGAAGTTTATGTGGACTCCATGTTAGAGGCTACCAACATGGACATGGAAAGAAAAAAGTGAACTAAGAGAAAGAAATATATGTTGCTGTGGATGGTGGTGGGCCAGGCTGCTTGCATTTTGGATTTCAGAAAGTCATACTCTGGCTCTTCAGTCAGCTGAGCTCCTCTAGAACTCAGTACTCCCTTGGGTGTTGAATGCATTTAGAGGCTCTTTTAACTCTTTCAGCATAATTAGTGCACTGAAGGAAGTCATTTGTTCAATGATGTGGAAGGCAGTGTGCGCTCCACTAAGGCCTGCATCTGGTATTGGGCAGGAAATGTGGCAACTTGCTGTGTTTACTAATTAGGTCAGCCAGTAACTTTGCTGTTTTATTTTTCAGAAATCTCAAATAATAAGTAATTTTCTTAATTGAATCATATTAGGAAGTATGATCAGTATGAACACTTGACAAATGATAACTTTCATTTTCCTAAAATGTCAAAATGAGTTTGATTTTTCCCTCTTATTTTTTCCCCCTGGAACTATTTCTCTTCTTCTTCCAGCAGGTCAGCATCAAAAAGCAATCTGGGCATTCTATCATGTTCTGATCTCGCCAGATGTTCCTGCCTTTGCTTTAGATAATTTTCTACTTCATGCCCCACATTCTGTATTCTCATGCTTTCTCTGAGGTTGATGTGGTTTTAATGATCTAGGTGTAGAAGCCTCAGGGAAAAACCTTACCAGTCCTATCTGTATTTCCCACAGCAAGACATGTAGTCTCACCACTTTCAAGTTCTTTGGGTCGACTCCACTTCCATGCAAATAAACCAACACTTGATATGAACAGTTAAATAGCTGGAAAAACAGGCAGAGTCTGTGCAATTGGCCTTGTATACATTCCTTAATCTTGGCTTGTCAGTGAGAATTATACTCACACAGCCTATGGCTGTGGGTGGCCTTTTTTTCTGAGAGAAGTATTATGTACTCTATTCATTTTTTGTCGGGAAATCTAGCACTATACACAGCTCAGAAATGACAGTGATAGAGAAATTTTAGTGCAGAAGATGCATCATCTTTTTGTTCTCTTCTTTGGTAAAAGCTGAATATAGGATTTTTTCCAAGAATTTCTTTGTGTTAATGGGGCTAATATTTTATTTGAATGCACTACGATGGCATAAATAGTTTTCCTTACACTTCCACATTGATAGGAATAAATAAAAAGAATGGTAAATTCATTTACATGATCAATGTTGCTGAAAATTTCACATGCTCATCTATTCTGGGGTAGATCTGGAAATAATGGTTTATTAATAGCATCACCTGCCTCTGGGCCATACAGTCTCCAATCTGCTGTTAACCTGGCCAATGTCTCTTTGCTCACTTCCTGCCTTCATGTTTTTGCAATCAGTTTCCAATTCTGCCTTGAAATGTCTCTCAAATATATCAACTTTTTATTTATCCTCCACCACTTTTTACATAAACCATAGGGCTATTGCCTCTTATCTAGTTTCCTTTCATATAAATTAATCAATTACCCACACTTCCTGCTCCTTGCTGACCCTCCTCTGAAACCATACTCATTGTTATCACAATCACATGCCAAAAACACCATTCATACATAGCAGTTGATAGTGAAACCACACATCTTGGGCTGCGAGGCCTTTGGATATTTCACTACAACCAATATTCCATCACAATTAGTATACTCTATGATCTCAATAACTGAATACTCACTGCCCCCAGACTTTAACTGCTATGTTTTGTTTTGTTGTTGTTTATTTTTGCTAAACAAAAGCCTTACATCTCTGCCTTCTGAGAGATTGTTCATTCTTCAAGGCTAATCCAAAATATTACCTAGTTTAAGAACTTTTCTGTTTCTTCTTCTTTTTATTGTTTATTCTATTACAGTTGTCCCAATTTTTCCCCTTCATCCCCCTTCACTTAGCCCAGCCCTTACTTCCTCAGTTGATTCCCACACCATTGTTCATGTCTTTGGGCCATTCATATATGTTCTTTGACTAATCCCTTCCCTTTTCTTCCATCTTCCTACCCTTCTCCCCTCTTATAGCTGTCAGTCTGTTCCCTGTTTCTATACCTCTGGTCTTATTTTGCTCATTAGTTTACTTTGTTCATTAGATTCCAGTTATAAGTGAACTCATATGGTGTTTGTCTTTCACCAATTGGCTTATTTCACTTAGCATAAAAGTCTCCAGTTATACTCATGCTGTCAAAAAAGGTAGGAATTCCTTCATTTTTTCCACTATATAGCATTCCACTCTGTAAATGTACCATAGTTTTTTAATCCACTCATCTACTGGTGGGCAATTAGGCTGTTCCCAACACTTGGCTATTAGAAATAGCGCTGCCATGAACATAGGGGTGCATAAATTCTTTTGAATTGGTGTTACAGGATTCTTAGGGCATATTCCCAGCAATAGAATTGCTGGATCATAAGGCAGTTCCATTTTTAACTTGGGGTGGGGGGAATTCCATTCTGTTTTCCACAGTGGCTGCACCAGTCTGCATTGCACTAGGGTTCCCTTTTCTCCACATTCTCACCAGCACTTGTTTGTTCATCTATTAAATGATGGCCATTCTGACTGCTGTGACATGATATCTCATTGCAGTTTTAATTTGCCTCTCTCTGACGGCTAGTGATGTTAAGCATCTTTTCATATGTCTATGGGCCATCTGTTTGTCCTCCTTGGAGAAGTGTCTATTCAGGTCCTTTGCCCATTTTTTAATTGGGTTGTTTGTTGTCCTGGTGTTGAGTCATATGAGTTCTTTATATAATTTGGAGATTAAACCCTTGTCCAATGTATCATTGGCATATATGTTCTCCCATACAATCAGTTTCTTTTTTTATTTTGATGACGGTTTCTTTAGCCATGCAAAAGCCTTTTTTATTTTGATGTAATCCCATTTGTTTATTTTTTCCTTTATTTCCCTTGCCCAAAGAGATACATCAGCAAAAAATTGCTATGTGAGATACATGAAATTTTTCTGCCTATGTTTTCTGCTAGGACTTTTATGGTGTCATGACTTACATTTGAGTTTCTTATCAATTTTGAAAGAACTTTTCTGATTAACACCCAGCTCAATAAGTTTTTGAATTCTTATGGCTATCTATAACATTTCATTTCCAGCCCCCATGACCTCTCTGGTCTTGTGGTATATGCCATTGATTATTTAAAATTTGCCTTCATTCTAGATTTCAAATACCTGAGTCCAGTGTACATGTGTATGTCTCTATGTGTTACTAATTTGTATAGACTGGATTTGTATTCCAATCCCTAGCATAAAGCATACCACTCAGTACTCCAAAAATACATGTTGAATTCAATGAACATGTATTTTCTGGGTTACTAGTGTTCTAAAAAAATTATGTTCATTTATCATGGCATTAATACAAATCTACATAAATTATGCACCTGTCTGTTCTTAGCAATTTTCATTTAACTAAATGATTTCTTTCCAGTTGACAGTTTGTGATTTGTTGTCTGTGCACATATTCTTCTCATTTCCAAGATGTCCCCAACTAAGGGTTAGTTACAGAGTTGTGACTCTTTCCTCTGTCTCTTTGCCACACTTCCTGTCATCCGTCTCTATCTTGTTCTGACACAATTATCTCCCCTTCTAGTTCTATTTTTAAAAGACGACTCAGTAAAATAAATATAGGTATGTGTGGCATTATTTTCAACAGTTTACCTTACATTTAGCATATAGGAGATAAAAAAATTGTTCAGTATTCCATCCCATCCTTCTGTTTGTTTTTTAAGGGGGAGGGGTCTTTGTTTTCCTTTTATCTTCCTCCTCTGCCACTTGTACTTCCCATTTTCTCAAACTTCATTCCTTTATTTTAACTCATTCTCTATCCTATTCCTCCTTCTTCAGTCCTGGTGAGGAAACCATGTTAGAGAAAGCTGGTTAAGGACAGTAAGAACCACAGGTCAAGGAGAAAGGCTCTGGCCAGTGACATCCTAGGCTCCATCCCTTCCTCTGATCTCTCAACAACCAGTCAGCCCCCCAGTCCTATGGAGCTGCCAATAAACACCTCTTATCCTTAATTTCTTCTTTCCTACCTCAGTCATTGCTCATGGTCGATGACACACCATTGTATAATGTTCTTGCCTCATCTTTGGATTCCGTCATTTATACTGCTGTCAGAGAGAATAGTCTAAAGCGCTCACCAGATCATGTCAAAACTTTGCTTGAAGTTTTTAATGACTCGCCATCACCTAGAGAAAACCCCCAAGCTCCTCAGACACAAAGATCCAGAAGCTGCCTTATCCAGGTTTATCTCTCAATGCATTCTCTAATCACACACTGCTCTCTACCCAGCCAGCCCTCTCGCCTCATCCCGGGAAATCCTCTTCCTTCATGGAGGGGCCATTTCCTCATTCTTCAAAGACCCATTTCAAGCAAAGTTATTATGATAAAATATTTTCTCACCATCTCCCATCCAAGATAGAGCTGGTCATTTCCTCCTTTGGGCAGCATCCTATCCTACACAAACTTTAATTACTTCCCTTGTAGCACCTCTAACATTTGGTACACTTAGTAGCTACACACACAGTCAATAGAGTTAAGGTGTTTGGCTTTGGATCCTGGCTCTACCTCTTTCTAGCTGTGAGACCTTACACAGTTTATGTAACTTATCTGTGCCTCATGTTCCTGATCAGTGCAGTGGGAATACCAATAGTAACAATTCCAAAGGGCTTTTGTGAGAATTAAGTAAGTTAATATAGTCATGTGCCACATAATGATGTTTCAATCAACAATGAACCCCACATACGATGGTGGTCTTATAAGATTATAATGAAGCTGAAAACATCCTATTGCCTAGTTGTGTTGCCTAGTTTGTGGTGATGCCGGTGTAAACAAACCCACTGTAATCCAGTCATATAAAAGTATAGTATGTACAATTATATACAGTACGTAGTACTTGATAATGGCAATAAACCATGCTACTGGTTTATGTATTTACTATATACTACACTATACCTTTTATCATTACTTTAGAGTATACTCTTTCTACTGATAAAAACGTTTGCTAGATAACAGTAGGCAATGTTATACTGACAGCAGCCTCACGCATCTCGTGTTTACCACAGCTCCTGATTGCATCATTTTCTCATCTGCTTGACTTAATTTCGTGTTGTTTTGTTCATCCTGACTCCTAAGCATTTGCACAATAACAAAATCACCTAATAATTCATTTCTCAGAACATATCCTCCTCACTAAGCAACATATGACTATATAAAATCCTAAAAACAATGGCCACTTTGTGATAGGCACTGTACAAACAGTAGCTATTAAATAATTATTTTTTATCCCTTGCTTGATTTCCCCTTATGGGCAAATACCACATATAGTTGTTTTTATCCTGTGTCTATTATAGTTCCTAGGACATATTAGACACTTAATAACCATTTTATGAGAGAGTGAACAAACCAATGATAATAGGCATAAAAAAACAGACCTTTTATTTCCCCAGGTTATGACATGTCCTTTTTCCATCGTTCCCCTTAGATGTGCAGGGAACTATCAGGGTACAACACAAATGTTTGTAGTGTTTCAGTTAAGGGTTTTAACTGAGTGTTTCAACTTGCACAGAAAGTTTCTATTCCACTATCTTTTCTAATCATATGAGCACCTAGGAGTATGCACCATGGGGAAAAGGCCAGCAAAGCCAGGAACCAGGACTGGCTGCACAGCTTGTGGGGCTCAGTGCCAAATGGAAATGCGGAATCCCATGTTCAAAGATTATTATAAATTTCAAGATGACACTAAAGTGTTTAAGTGTAAATCTATTTTGAGCACAGGGATTGGTTTGACATCCCTGATTGCCTTTCCATGAAGCCAACTCTTCCAGGAATCTAACACCCTCTTTTTCATCAACTCCGACAATGTGTCTTAAGACATCGATCTAGTCTCTCTTACTGCCATATTTGTCTCTCCAATAGAGATTCGGTATTCTAGATGCTCTGTAATGCTCTTACCATGCTCCTCCACCCTCAACCGTCTAGGTGCAGTGTCCACTATCCACTAGAAAAGCCAGTGGCCTCTCCATGAATCTTAGTAATCCAAGCTGCCCATCAGCTGTCATGCTCAAAATGTTACTTTATTTATCAACAATTTACTGGGTACCAACCATTACCCAAAACTCTGCCATGGTTCTGTATATACAATAAGGTCTCATCCTCTGGTTGGCCCTATTTTATAAAGTGGTTTCTGTTTTGTTTTTTTCTGGGGAAGAAGGTAGTTGTTAATATTGAATAAAAGAAGAAAATAAGCCCTGGCTGGTGTAGCTCAGTGGATTGAGCGCAGACTGGGAACTAAAGTGTCCCAGGTTCGATTCCCAGCCAGGGTACATGCCTGGGTTGCAGGCCATAACCCCCAGCAACCACACATTGATGTTTCTCTCTCTCTCTCTGTCTATCTCCCTCCCTTCCCCTCTAAAAATAAACAAATAAAATCTTAAAAAAAAGTCTGAAAGGTTTATAAACCAAAAAAAAAAAAAAGAAGAAGAAAATATAACCGTCTGGATGCATGTGCATGTGAATATGATAAGAATCAACTAAGGGCTAAATCATAAGGAAGGAGACCCCCAGCACAGATCTCTGGAGGGCTTTTTGATGGTGTGTAGAATATCCATTAAACAAATCCAGTTTGACCTGTTATTAGATCATCCAGACCTCAGGCTCTGCCTCTTCACAGATGCCAAATGATATTCCTTAGCAGAAACAGCGGCAAAAAGTCCTATCACAGAGATGGATGGTAGAAAAAGGACAAAGAAAGTAAAATAATTGTGAGACAAGATATATGTATCACAGGAAGGAAACCGGGGTTGAGTAAGAGGAAAAGGAAATTAAATTAGAAAGTGGAAAGGAAAAAATGAAGCTTTTGGTCTGGAAAAGAAAAATCATTCTCCATGCTCCTATTACACAAATGCACTGTTGGCATCCTGTATTAAAATATAAATTCAGCACAGAGGCAATAAGGCTGGAAGTAACGTGCACAGGCAGAGAGCCAAGAGCCTCGGCTGTTGGCAGCCACTGGGCCCCGAGGGCCCCTGCAACAGAGTCCAAGTTATATCTGTCAGACACTGAGCCACTGAACACTGTTATTTCTTAGTTAAGGACTCTGATGTTGGCTTTGAAATTTTCTTCATTTGGGGAGCCATAAACAAATAGTGATTGCAGAGTAGAAAGGAAGAGAATATATTCTTACATGCTATGTCTGGTGAGGAATGATTCCAGGTGTAGTATTACTCAAATAAATACAGATAGTGGAGATGAAGGATCTCTCCAATGAAGTGCATTGTTTCTTAGGGCTGTTTATGTTTTCAATGAATATTTTTAAATCCCCTGTGAGTACTGGGGATATAGCAGTGAAGAAGAAAAATGTTCTTCTGGGACAGACAGAGAGTAAATGTGTAAGCACATAAATCAACAAGATAACTTTATATAAAGATTAAAGCATAATGAAGGAAATATCCAACTGTATGTAAAGTAATAACTGGAGAAAGAAGGTGAGGTGAGATCTGCTCAAAGGAGAGCTCAGCAAACGCTGCTTAGACAGGTGGCGTTTTTCCCAAGACTGGAATTATACGACTTAGGAAGACTGGTAGACACTGTATATTCAAGGTAAAAGGAACAGCAAGTGCAAAAGTCCTGAGGCAGGACAGATATTGACTATTCCAATGACCAGAAAGATATCCAAACTAGACAGTAGAGTGCAAGGGGAGACATATTACGGAAGGAGATGGTGGAAGTGGACAAGGGTCACTACACAGGGTCGCATAGGCCATGGTCTTGAGTCCTACATTTATTCTAAAAGCAACAAGAAATTCCTGAGGGAGTTCAAAAGAAGCGACATAATCTAATCTGAGACATTAAAGTAAAGATCACACTAGATGCTATGTGTAGAATGAATTCCAGGAGCAGAGTCAGAAATAGGAAGACCTGTTAGGAGGTTAATACAGTGGTTCAGGAAAAAAAAATACAGAGGTTTTAAATTAAGGTGAGAAAACAGAGAAGGATGGAGGGGACAGGTGCACAGAAGTGGCAGCATACTATCTGCAATGTCCTGAGATTCTGGTTAAGCGATGCCGGCACACATCCCAGAGAGGTCACCTCATGAGGACAGAGCTGGCTCCAAAAGCCTCACACTTATTAAACACCTCATTTATGGGGAAGTTACTTCCTCAAAAGCCTCAGTTATTTAGTAAATAAAACTGAAGTAATTGTCTTTGAACAAAGTCAACATATTTAAGTTGCTATGGATTACTCATAACGGAGACACTCATATCAAGCCTATTGGCATTTATTTCGCAAACAAATGTTCTTTCTTTGTTTTGTGTTTTAAGTATGGTTGCTCTGTTTTCCATCCCAGGAGAGATCAGCTGGAGCTCCTCAGAAGTGAGCAAGCAGTGTCTGTAAAACCTGGCAAAGTGGGAGCAGTAAAGAAAATAACTGATATCCAGGCAATGAAGAAGGAGACCTACACATACACATACATAGATGCCCACACACACAAATAAACAAACATTAGTTAAGGACTCAGAAATATTTTAACCTGAAGTTACACAGGAAAATGACCCCACTGACCACACTAGCAAGGGATTTCAAAGTCATTCCTGAGGGCTCACATCAGGGACAACTTTTTATCACAAAATAATTCTAAACCATAGAAACCTCTCCTTCTGTGTTCCCATAATGCCCCTTTGCTTCTCTTCCTCAGGGTGCTTACTGCGTTGTTATTTTCTCTTTCCCTTTCTCCTGCCCTCGCCCCATATTTAGCACTTCCAAGGGCAGCCTTTTAATGCCCATTTTATCTCTGTGTCTCTGGGATCAAACACAGTTTCCTGCATAAAGTAGACACTCAACCCAAGTGTAGGAAGAGCCATTGAGTGACAGCTATTAATTTCCCTCTCAAAGAGACAGCCTGAAGCCCAATAACAGCAGCTGCTTTATCAGTGGATAAAGCATTCCCAAGCTTTACAGAGATAGTATAAGTACAGCATCAGCTTTCTTAATTTTTTTTAAACAGGTGGATAGAAAGTTTTAAACTACTGCCATTTGGCAGACCAACTAAGGTGGGCTTAGGCAACATGGCTGATCTAATTATAATTTTGGTTTTGCCTGATGTGTTTTATTCTGATGTGCATACTCTGTGCTCCATATGCATTTAAAGATTTAATTAAATGTTTTATTATAGGAAACACAGTGCCAAATATCAGCATCATTACCATATTTTTTCCTAGAAACTGCCATTCCCTCATTTACTTTTGAAATTTTAATACAAATCAGGGTTACATTTAATTGGGAATATTGACATGGCCATCAACAAAAATGTCCTGTTTCTTGTTATAAGTAGGCTGTCATTGCAAAGTAAGCTCCATCAGGGCAAAAAATATACCCTGCCCAACTGAGCCTCAGTGGTGCTGGACATGGGTAGCTTGCCCACAGTAGATTCAGGCTGAGAGAAAGAAGGAATAGCTACGCAAGAAATCCGAAGCAGTGCCTTTTGGGCACAGAACACAAAAATGGAGCAAAGCAACATCAACAGAACACAAGACAGAGCAGTCACAACAACAGTAACGACAACGGTAATAATAATAAAGGAAAGAAGGGAAGCATTACTATGATAATCAAATATTCCATTTTATGACATTCTGACATGCCAGTACACACCCTACAAAGACTTATGGTGGTTTTCTTTTTCTTCCTCAAAATGCCCTTTGTTAAACCACACAGGTGGTCAAAGGTCTTCATTGGAAAAAAAATCTCATTCCTGCCTGGCTTTTCAGAGTGACTTGGAATACAAAATATTTTAAATGGTCATTATAGAAAAAATTTTCTCTTCAGAATCCAAATTTATAGAAATTTTAATTTTCACTAAAATGAGTTCCAAACTTCTTGAAAGCAACAGAATTCCCATCCACCCTCACTTTTTTCTTTTATTTAAAAAATCTTGGCACTGTGGATGAACTCTCCCTATGTGTAAGGGATGCAAAGCCAAGCTGCCCTGGTGGTTTCGGTGTGTGAGAGCATGAAGGTATGTGAAACAGTGGGGATCGGAGTCAAGGGGGGTCCTGGTAGGATGCTGAGATGCCTACCTCTGAGGCATTCCTTTTTCCAAAGACTGCTTTATGAGGATATATCTATTCCTAAGAGGCCTAGGAATCCAAATCAGAGGGGGCATATATAATCTTAACAACTACCCAGGGCTCCCTCCTCCTGTTCTAGGAACAGTGTATGTGCAAATACTTCTCATCTACTTGGCACGGTTCCATTTGTTCTCCCCTCCTACCTGCTCTGCGCACTTACCCCTCTAACCCCTCTCTTTTCCCTTCAACCTTCACTTTGAGGAAATTGGGAAGAATATTCTAGAAGAGGAGCTTGAGCTTTTTCAGGAAACAGAACAGGGACCCTTTTGAGAGAGAAAGAGAAGAGAGTGAAGGAGTTTTTGTATTATCCTTCTAAGGCTAGAAGACAATATGTCATTTCTTTTTGGCGTAGTTGCTTTAAAGATCTTGCCTCAAAGAAAAAGGATGAAAGGGAGAATAAAGACCTTCTTCCTTCACACCTGAAAGGACGAGCAGAAAATTAAGACCATTGTTGATTAATCAGGTTGTCTACTTTTGAAAATTATTATTATGATTGCAATGACCCCACTTCTTTTATTATGATTTCTTTTTGTCATTGTTTAAAGTTGATTTTTGCAATGTTTTACATGCTTTAATGAGAATTATGGGCACTATTAAATTGTTCTAGTGCTGTCATTACAATGATACCACATGAATGGGATTACAGTAAACAAAAAATAGGCCTTAAATTAAAAATTATTTTAAAAAGAACTTCATCTAATTGCCTAAATATGACACATGAAACAGCATTAAAAATCAATGCCACTACACTTTTAAATTGATAGGATCTTAATTTTAACTAAAACCACATTTGCATGTAAGTACCCAGCTGGATAAAATGCTTAAAATTCAGGGGAAGATAAAAAATAATCTAAATCATTTTGTCTATATAGAGTCAAATACTTGGATATGTACAAGGAACTAGACTAATGCACATAGTAATCAATCTTGACATAACAAATATTTAAAAACACATTTTAAAAAACACTCAGGAGAGCACAGAGAATCTGTATCTGTTGGAGATGCTGAACATCCCATGACATTTGAGTTTTGACTTTAAAAGGAGGTCCAGCCTTCCTCACTAGCAGCCATGTGACCTTGGGGTATTATTTAACCCCAATAAACAATTAATTTTCAACATATAAAATGGGCATAATGATATGTACATTTGATATTCTCAAAATGGGCATTGTGAAATCTTCTAGGGAATTCAATTTGAAAAAAGTAGACATGTGCTTGCTGTTCCTCAAGAATTAATATCCAACTGGAACCTCAGAATTTGACTAAATTATGTTACCCCCAAATCCATGTTTGCATACTAACCCTGGAAAGCTTGTACATGACCTTATTTAGAAATAGGGTCTTTATAGATATAACTAGCTAAAATGAGATCATTATTAGGTGGGCTCTAGCCCAATATGATCAGTGGCCACATAAAAAGGGGTCATTGGAACAGACAGATACAGGGAGAACACTGTGTGCAGAGCCCCAGAGAGAAGATAGCCATCTATAAGCCAAGGAGAGAGACTCAGAACAGATATTTCCATACAGCCCTGTGAAAGAACCAACCCAGCTGACTCTTTGATCTCAGACTTCCAGCCTCCAGAATTATGAGACAAGCATTTTCTCCTGTTTAAGGCATGTGGTTTGTGGAACGTTGTCAGGGCATCCCTAGCAAAGATGCAGGGGCTTTGCGAATATAATTAAGATGAGGTCATACTGGATTAGAGTGGGCCATAAATTCTATGACTGGTGCCCTTATAGGAAGGTCATGTGGAGACTCAGAGATGCTGGAAGACACACAGGGAGGAAAGCACTATGATAACAGAGGTAGACACTAAAGTGATGCAACTACAAGCCAATGGCAGCCAAGAACTGCTGGCCACCACCAGAAGCTAGGAGCAAGGCAGGGAGAGTCTCCTCCGTTGACGTCCCCAGAAAGAACCAAGCTTGCCAACTCCTTGATTTTGGACGTCTCCACTCCAGAACTATGAGAGAACAAATCTCTGCCCTTTTAAACCACAGTTTGCGACAATTTGTTACAGCAGCCCTAGGAAACCAACATAGAAAGTGTTTATATGAAGCTGTCCACTTGTAAAGAGCTCTAAAGATTTATGATTAAAAAATATAGCTTCCACATCTAGTACAGAATTTAAGATTATCAAATTCAAAATGCACTTAAGATTATTACTACCAAATTTATACACCAATGTGACTTTTAAGTTATTTTTCAATTACAGTTGACGTTCAATATTATATTAGTTTCAGGTGTAGAGTATAGTGGTTAGACATTTATGTAGTGTACAAAGTGATCTCCTTGATAAGTCCAGTACCCACCCGGCACCGTACATAGTTATGGCAATATTATTGATTATATTCCCTTTGCTGTACTTTACGTCCTGTGACTATTTTGTATTGTCAATCTGGAGTTCTTTACCTCCTCAACTTTTTCACCCTAAACCTCCTCACACACTAGTTATTTTTGAAGTTGGCCATTTCTTAAACTACTTTACCACTATGTGAGAAGGAAGAAAAAGAGTATGTATAAGAGAAATATTAAAGGCCAAAAGATTACCAACAAAATCTGTAATGGTAAGTAATATAGAAATGAATTAAAACAAAGATCATATCATAATTATTAAGCTAATAGTGTGTTGGATATATGAAAACAATACATAAAGAAAATGTTATTACACTGGATAGGAGAAAGGAAAGCAGTTTCTACAAAGGATTTATTTTATGGCATAACTTTTTGCTGATGGCATAGGTCTTAAATGTTTTCAATTTCAACCCAAGTTTCTATAAGAAAAAAAGTATTTATTCTCTCAGAAAATGGAGTTGGACAACTATAATGGCCTTTTAATCATCTGCTTCAGGAGACTATCTCTGCCTGTCAGTAAACAATGGAGCAATTGATGTCGTTCTTTTAGAACATTACAGCCCTTTAGATCTACTTCAGTTCAGAGTTTCAGCTTAAACAGCTCAGCTTTGAGATGACTTAACCACATCTGTCCAGGGCTACTAACACAAATATGAAGAAAAACCACTCGTTCATCTTGTTTCTCATTTATCTTTAAACTCAAAGTAAACTAGATGTGATTTTTCTAAGAGCAAATTAGCTGCCATTTCCTGTGTGATCTGGAATCCCACATAAACAGTTGCTGTTTTGTTATTTTGTTTTATCCCCTCTGTTCTAAAATAATCTCCTCAAAGAAAATACAGTTGGTCATCAACAAATTCCGTATCTTTGGGCAAAATACTTAACCTCTTTTGTCCTCCATTTCTGCATTTGTGGCATGGGAATAAGGACATCATAGGATTGTTGTGGTATTCAATTAATTAATAAGGCTAAATGTCTAAAACACATTAAGAGTTGACCAGTTTTAATTCTATCACCATGACCATTAATATTACACAGAAAAAACTAAAATGGGAGCAATCAGAAGAGATTAGAACCCCACTACCATTTCTACCCATGTACTGATAGCCTCTGCCTAGTTATGTGCTCATCTAAAGGATCTATCTATGATCTTTTTAATCCCAAACCTTCTATTGTGCACTATGCCCATCTTTCTCTCAGGATATTGTTCTAGCAGGCTACCATCTTTCTCCTATATTTTTCATTGTTCACCTTCCTTCTATATACAAACATTTATTTATTTCTTCAGTCTTAGCTACATCATCAAAAACAACCTCTATTGTTCTTGTGTTCCCATGTTTTTCTACTCCTTTTTGTATAAAAATTCCTTAAAATGGTTATATTTATGTTCATTGGCTACAAACCTTCTTCCATTCGATTGCAGCCCCACTCCATGTGCCACCCCCAATCACCCTACAAAAGTTCCGTGGTCAGAGTTGATCACTATATCTTATTTTTATGTATTTTCTTTATTTCGCTTCCAGGGCAACAACAACAACAAAAACTATTGCTTTGCATCATATCTCAAAATGCAACACTTTCCAGTCTCCACTGCCTTCCCCTTCTCCTCCCAGACCTCTTCATGTTGGAATGTCCCATGGCTTAGCTTTGGTAACTTTCTTCTGATTTCTTTTATTTGTACTCAGCTTCATGACTCCAAATCCTCACCTTCTATATCACAATGACTGCCAAGTTTGTATGTCCGCCCAGACCTCACTCCTGAACTCCAAACTGGTTCCTTGATATCCACAGTTGGATATCTACAAGTTACATGAATTTAAACATGCCCAAAACTAAGCATCATCTTTCTACTGCACCTCCCAACTAAACCATCTTATCTTCGATTTTTTTCTATCTGAATTGATGACAAATCTGTTCTTCTAGGCACTCAATCTACTCTTAATATATCAACCTGGATGATCTCTTCAGCATAAACTCAGATTATCTGAATCATCCCCTCTCTTTTTCTACATTTTCCAGGTGTACAGCACCACTAGATGTTCCTTGAACACCCAAGAGGGACCCTCACCTTAATGCATTTGCCTCAGTTGTCCTCAGGTACCCACTTCACTTTCTTCCCAGTGAGGACTATTCTGATTATCATATTTAAATGTACCTTCGTCCTCCACACCAGCACTCCTGATCCTCTATACTCTGTTTATTTTCATCCTACACCTTTTAAATGTGGTTGTTTATTGTCTACATTTGTCTCCACACACTAGGATGTAGTAAGCTTTAGAAGGGAAATATTTGTTTTGTTTTTCATTTGCTTCTCTGATATATTTCTGAGATCTATAGCAGTAATCTAGTTGGCATGGTATAGGGACTTAATAAATATTTATTAAATGAATAAATAAATTAAAAATATATCAGCAAGAAACAGAACATTCTAGAATATAATCTTTTAAAGGTCCTAAACATGTTGATAGTGACAGGAGTCATTATATATATATATATATACATAATTTTGGAAAAATCATTGTCTGTTCAACAAACAACCAAACAAATCCTAAATCTGTAGAAAAGTTTTTTAATGAGTTAAATATTATTTCAGGTAAAGATGATTAAGCATATCATATGAAAACAAAATACTTACAAAAAGCACTAATAAAATGCTCAACAAGTCAAGAATTGTACCAGGGACATCTAGAGATTTTTATTTTCTGTACACTAAAAATTAGGGTAAATAAAAAAACAATTTCTTGACATTGCAAAAATAAAAATTAACTCTGTATTCATCTAAAAAGATGAATAGTCAACTAATAGTCAAATTACTGGGAGAATACAAAGTTATACAGCTATAGGATATCCATGAGCCAGTCGATTTGTCTCTGGATTCTCTGCCTCTCTGGTACCTCTTTTTCATATTACTGCCTGATATTTGACCACTGTACCATTTGCTGACAACTCTGAGAGAAAGCAAACCTGAGGGAAAAAATGAAACACGAGCAAAATAAAGCTTCTCTTGATATCAGCCAGGAGACTACACTGGGCTCTTGGTCCAGACAGTGAGAAAAGAAAAAAAACATGGAAGCTATTTAAAAGTATTCACTAAAATTAGTACAGGAAATGTTTTCTGGAAATCAGCTGCTAATATTAGCTGACCCAATTCAATTGAGGTGAACATTAAATTTGTCTTAAATAGAGTCAAGTGATAAAATAAAAAGAATTCATAATACATTTAAATGTGCAAATGAAGGAAGAAAAAAGGGAGGGTAGGAGGGTGGAGAGATACAAGCGTCTAACATAGAAATTATCTACAGGAAGAAATATAGCATAATGAAAAGGCATCTAATATAAGCAAGAACTGGGAACAAATCTGACTCCACCACTTACTACCAGTAGGAAACAGGTTGAAATATTTAACTCATAACCTACTTTCTTATCTGTATAATAAGAATAGCAGTAAACTTTTCTCATAAACTTTTTGTGATAAATTATGTCTGGATAAATTCCAGCTTCTATCACATGTTATTAGCCTACTTCTCCAAGTAATGATAGTCTTCTCATTTTAAGCCTCATCTTTTCTTTCAATTTTACAAAGATAAAACCCTAAAGAAATATCTAGAGAGTAATTAACATATAGCCAAAACTGTCATGGGAAAAATAAAAAGCTAGTTGAAAAAGTGCAACTGGGACCTGTTTTAAATGAAAGGCAGCCTACTGGCAAAAATATGTTTTTCTTCAATTGCACAGGAAAATATAAAAGCTCTAATTAAAAACTACGGCAAGGCATCTCTTGGAGGAGGAAGAAGATTTTCTTCCTTCTATACAGACTAAAATGCAAAAAAATGCTTTGTTCTTTGAAAACTTAGTTGAAAGTAAGTTCTATGATGAGAAGGATCTTTGTTTCATTCATTACGAACTCCCTCGAATAGTTCAGGTCTTATAATTGCCAATTAAGAAATAGTTTTGAATGAATACAGTACACACTTGGCACAGGGGTGGGGTCCATCTGCCTCTGCAGTTGACCATATACAATTTAAAAAGTAATAACAAGCCAGAATTTAACACCTATATTATTCACACCTACATAAAATGCAACATAACTATTTTTATGGTTTATGAGCTATCATTTATAAACACTAGAATTTTGTTGAAAAACTGCATAGTCCATATGCAATATCTATTAGTATATGAACAAAGATAAAATATCTAATATTTTATTGAACCAAGATAATATGTTCTTGAAGTGACCAGAATATAGACCCTTTATAATAGAGAAGGAAAAAATGTTAATGTTCAGAGAAAAATTTCTACTCCTCTGCTTAGAAGTCAAGCTCTAAACTTTAGCTTTGTTTATTTTAAAAAGACCATGTAAAAATAAAATTTAAATTCCTTGTTATTTAGATGTGGGATGATGTAAGACAACTATAATATTAGCAGGATATAATATTTTAGAATGTTTACTATAAAAACACAATAGATATGGACTGTAAATAACACAGAATAAAGTGGTGATCTATAGACATTGTCCTCGGGCTAATTATGAATTCGTTCAAAATTTACCAAAAGAAATAGCACAGCCTACTTCCCTCCTTGCCAACTCTCTCATAAAGCAGATAGAACCAACAACCCAAAGGGTAATGAAAAAGAATTCTCTAATGAATCCATTCCCCTCTGAAGTTGTATTAGAAGAAAGGTCACTTTCTCACTTCCTAGCTTATCTTTTGGTGCCCTTCTCATTTTTTGATTGTTGATATTTTTATGTATTATGCTGCATTTATGCATTCTTCAGTAGCATCTTTATTTATGACTCTGTGAATCAACATCTCTGTGATAAGAGGTGAAAGTCACTTAGCTAATTACACATACATACTTGAAAAGTTGCATAATAATAACCATTGCAGTATTGTACATTAGTTGAAGAGATGTAAATTACTACAGTGATTCTCATTTGAGGAAAGACAAGAGATTTTGTTTTAGTTGTTTAAAACACCCTTCTTAGTTGCCCGCACATCCACCTTCTTAAATATACTACAATTTTAACCCAAACCATGGTATCAATAACAAAATAAAGGTTGAGTCTCATTCTACCAGTATGCCCAAAGACATAAGAACAAAAACAAAGCAAAACAAAATTCAATTCAGTGCAAATACTTCTGATCTGCAGGCAAGACTTTTTTTATGTGAAGCTTCTTCCACACAGTACAATCCCGGTAAAACAGAACAGGTTAGTCACCCCCATCCACGAGGATCATTGTAATGAAATCTGACTTGGCCCAGCCAGGAGATTAGAAGCACATAGAGAAACAGAATGTACAGCACTAGAATATTAAGATGACTTCTGTATGAAGATTGGAAATTCTACAAAGTTATGAATAAGGTCAAAATAACACTTAGATGATTTACTGCCATAGAAAATCATAATCTTCTATGAGTGATTTCCTGCATGTTACATAAAAATGAAGTGTGGACAAGCTACATTCAGATGCAAGCTTGCAGCTGTCAGTGTCTACATTTGCTCAATCTGGCTAGAGGATGATTTGAAGGTTGATTTAATTGTAGCTTCTGAATCATGTTCTTCTCTATGTTTTAAAGTGTTTAACATAAATATAAAAATGTTAAAGTAATTTTAAGACTGTAAATATTTAGTATAAAAATCTGCAAAATCTCATTCTCTTCTGGGAGAGTAACTAAAAAATGAAAAGACTATCTGGGAAAAATACCATTACCTAATAATAAAAATTGCCCAATAGTTGTGTCAAGTTTACCCTTACATGAGAAAGTTCACAGGGTGTTCAGAAGGAACTAAAAACAAACAAACAAAAAACTAAGTCCATGACTGAATTTATCAGTTTTAAGAGGAATAGAAATCTCTGTAGAAGAATTCAGAGTTCAAAAGTTTACCAGTTGGGAAGGAAGCACTGTTTGGGTTCCTTACAGGCAACATAATAGCCTAAGTATCTTTTCCTCAACACACCAACTCAAAGTAGAGATTCAAGTCCTACGGATGCTACCAGCACCAGAACACAAAGCACCACCAATGAGCTCTGTAAATCTCATCTACTCACCTAGACTCTCCTTAACCATCTTTCTATTCCTTGACAGCCTTTATTAAATTCCACATATTACCTAACCATTCACTTCCCAACATCAGCACATCAGCCTTAGGGAGAATATCTGGTTCTTCCTCTGAAAGCTTTTTCCCATTGTTTTATTTCCACTTTTATACATACCTCCTTTTCTACATATTTTCTTGCCGGGTTTTCTGGCACATTCCTTGGATATTCTTTTTACTGAAAAATGAATAGAAGACTAGAAAATAACATGGCGCTCCATTACAGACCGCCGTAACATGCAACACCACTATCTAACTTAATATGCTCCTGTTTTTACTGAGTGCGAAAGGTCCCCAATTTGTTGAGCCTGCACATGCAATGGAGAGATGTTGATGCATCTTCTCAGAAGTCATTCGGTAGGAAATGGAAAGGAGGAACCCATTTCTACCTAAATATACGTGCTGTGGAGGAAAGAAAATGAGTAGGCACAGGAAATAAATAAGAACAGGTACACCAACACACATAAACAAAAAGAGCAGCATGCACGCATGTAAAATATGTCTACATGCCAACAGGAAAAGCCATGCATGCTACCAGTACACATGAAGTAATATTGTTAAAACTTAGAGTAGAAAAGAAAAATATAAATATATCTCCCTGGTTTTCCTGCAGTGAACTCACCATCCTCAGTTGGGACATATATGTTTAAATACAGGCAATCTTCACTCTGGTCTTGTACATATGATGAAACCACATCCAAGTTATTAGTAAACCACACAGGAAGCATGACTTCTGGCAATCGGCCATCAATGATATTCTGGGGACACACTGGAGCAAACTGTGTGGCATTCCTGACATCTGACCAGGGAGACGGTGGTTCCGGAGGCTGAAAACGATGTTCCCCTGTTGGTGGTGCTGCATATGGAACCCCAAGAAACTGAATAACAGGCCCCAAAATTTCATTATTGAGTTCTTTTTTAATCCCTCTTATCTTGCCAAAGTTGGTAGTCACCAGTGGATCTGCATCATCCAGTTTTTGGGAGATCACCTGGGCAGCCTGGAGCAAACATCCCAACACACAGAGAGTCAATGAGGCACCCGATCTCCTGTGTGCCAAGCATGCCATCGCTGCTCTCCAAACATAATTTGGCCACGTGTATCTGGGTAGTGCCATGGTCCCACATTAGTTGTCCAGTTGTCCGGTTACAGTGAGGCAAAGTATTTGTATCCACTTGAGAGAGACCTTATAATGGCAGAGTACACCTCCTTTCTTAAAGGTGAGCTTGTCGAGAAAAGCTCAGAAAGCTTTTCTTGCAGCCAGGACCTCCCATTGATTTCACAGGTGTTGAAGGAGCATCTTCAATCATCACTACTTATCAGACCATATCCTATTGACCATTCTGTATTCCATGGTAGCCATGCAGTGAGAGTGGCCATTGACTGTGGATTTCCCTCTTATAAATCAAATCCAGTTAGCTGCAGGTCTAAATCCTAGAGAAAAATGAAAATAACTCATTAGTACAGACAAGCTAAAATAGACAGAATGATAACTAGATGTTTTACAAGCTACAGGACACATTAATAGTGGCTAGAGTCAAGTAAGTTAAATATTACTATAGGAAAATTAGGGTTTGACATGAGATGACAAGTGAAATACCTATTAGACTGAAAAATGTCTCTGCCAACTTTATACACTTTCAAGTGGAGGCAGGCCTTGTCAGAAATACAATTTCAAGAGCATTTCACAGTACAGCTTTTTAAAAAGTTATGTGTGAAATTTCCCCTTTATTGATAGCCTTCAGTCACTTCAAAGAGACACATAATTATCAGCAAACATGCTCAAAATTAGAATTTGATAGCATAAAACCTTTTAAAAATATTGATAATTAGTACAATGTAAGCATAATCTTCAAGAATGAGTAAAGAACAAACAAAAAGTGGTCCCCAATCCCATGCTATGCAGAAAAAACAAAGCTAAAGTTATAACAAGAAAACTACTATTAGATGAACTATGATCATTTAAATACAGCTACCTAATAAGGTAAACCTCCTTGCTAGTTCTCAAAAGTCTGCATATAATCATTAACTACAGGCCCCTCACCTTAAATTAAGATGCAAAAATTTTAAACACAAAGCAGCTTTAGATACAATGTGAAAAGGAGACGGAGATTGGCATCATTTTTGTAGGGAGTTTTTTAATCATCTAGCAATACAGATTAGATATTAGTAAATCTGCAATGTAAAAATTAATTTCTAAGTCAAAGTGAATATATTTTAAATTATAACTTTTGTTCTCATTATTTGTTAGAAATCAGAAAAAGACTACCAAAAAAAAATGCTGCTCAGTAAGTTAAAAGAACAATCATATGTAATCATGGCACCATGCATATTAACACTGATAAAACATCTAACACTGTTTACCCAGTTCAACTTAAAATGCATCAGAATAAAATATAACATTCAATGCAGTGCAATTCACAGTGTAATGTTACATTAACTGCAAAATAGCATACAACTCGACAAATCTGTCTTTTCTTATTCAAGCAACCTTTTAAAGTGCTCACTTTGAAAATAATAGTGTTGATATGTATGACAGATGCTTCTGTCATATTATGGAAAGATGCCTGAAGATGCGCTGGTCTGGCAGTGAGGCTGCCCTGACTGTGTTATTGAAAAGGTGATTGTAGAAACCGGAGAGGGCAGCAAGAGATTTGGTTCAGGCCCAGTGTTCCTTTAGCTCTTAACAATCCATCACAGAAGGCAATAAGGAGATAAATGTCTTTCTTCAAAGATACTTCAGTGTTAATTCGAATACCTTTGCTGTGAAAGCACATTATCATACAAAAGACAGGCTTAGACCTATCCCATTCCTGTCCTAGAATTCTCATATATTGAGGATTTAGCTACACAAACCCATTTCTGTCTGGAGTATATTATGCTTATTCTTGTGCAGAATCCAGGTGGGTCGCAGCATGGCTGAGTCTTTCCTGGTAACACTGTGGTGTTAAAAAGCACACTTTTTGTACCTAAAATAAGGAGCCTGTGGGGAGGCCTGAAAAGTCTCCATCAGCCTAGTTTTCAAGTAAAACAATTTCTAAAAGTTGTTCTTTACATACTTCTTATTTCATTAATATTTCATTTGTTCAGTTATTAACGAAGTGACACTTCTTTTTGTATTTACGAATCCTTACCTGTGTTAAAAATAAAGGGGATCCTGCTTCCCACCGATGTTCCACTTAACACAGACTGTGAAGGATACAAATTCTGTATGCCATGGCAAATTTTCAAATTAGAATAATGCTTAGTATCTGAGGTTACAAAATGTCCCATTTTTTCAATGGGCTTAATGTACGGAGAACTACAATATTAACCCCAAAGATCTTTCAGAAGTTGCTGTTATAATAGCAGTCATCCAAGTCTAATACGAAAATATAGCTTGCTTAAATAACTGAAATTAAAAATATACATAGATGTATTTTTCCTACTTATTGGTCCTTCCTTAGTACATGTCAAACCCCTAGTTTCATGCATTTACCCCTCATTCACAACAACCTCATTATGTAAGTTCAACATTGTCCCCTTTTCACTCATGAGGAACCAAGAGTGAAGGAGGTTAAAAATCTTGGCCAAGGTCTCTCAGCTGATTAGCTGATCAATAGCAGATCCAGGAGCCCAGTGACATCTGATTTAAAGGCCATCCTCTTGATCATTGTACATGATATAGTCTTTAACTCTGCAATTAGCACTTTAAAAAATGATCCTAGCACATTTAAAATTGAATTGTAAGAGTATTTTAAGTTCCTTCAGAAGATAGAGTCTACATAAATACTCTGACAGTTTTATCAAAACAGGTCTACCCTGTTCTTAATGAAAGTTTAGATTTTATTGTTACATTTTTTACCTTTTCAGCTTCACATTGAATTCAGTGATTGACTGTTTATGTTAAAATAATGGGTAACTAAAAAAAAAATCACTACTACATAACAGCCTAAATGTCCACTAATAGATATTGATAAATGAATTATGATATATTCACAAATTAAAATTCTGTACTTCAATGAAAATAAGGGACCTCAACCTAAATATATCAACATAGATAAATATCAAAAATTTTGAATAAAGTTGCAGAAGACCTGGTGCAGTAAAATGCTATTAAATAAAGCATAAAATATGTAAAACAGTACCATATATTATTCACAGATACATAAATATGTATTAACAAGACATTTGTCATCCCTGGGTAAGGAGGAAAGAGAATGAAATTAGGTCTAGCTAATAATTAATTAATTCACACAATTGATTAATTAATTGAAACCTAAGATGGATAATCCTTGGTGAAGCCTTTTAAACCAGCTATTAATTAAGTTTTACATATATTAGCATTCCATAGTGTTGGGTGATAACACACACACACACACCTTTGCTATGGAATTCTTCATATTTTCCTGTATGTTTGAAATGTTTTATAACAAATATATTAAAATAATGAGGTCAGAAAAGTCTTACTCAGCAGACCAGGCAAGTAGATGAGCCTATTAATCAGTACAGGACTAACTTCATCTGACTCTGAAGTCTGTGGAGATACTGGCTCACAAATCCCTCCATTAGTTCTCCCTTTGGGTTAAAGCCTGTATTACCACACTGAGAGAAATAAAATAAAAAATAAAGAATACTTAAAAGACATAAATGGGAATATATTATCTCACTTGTATTAATTCATTAAAATAACTAGTTTGATCAGCTAGTTTGTTCCTAAGTGAGCCAGACCAAAGAGATGATTACAGAGAGAGTAGAGAACTGTCTGGGATATTAGATAATCACAGTGGGTGGGCCACGTTCATCAATTTTTCACTCAATCAACAAACATTTGCTAGCTGTCTGCAAAGTGCAGGCCATTGTGCTAAATGTTACAAAAATTTAAAGACAAGTACAATCCAGTCACTGCTTCTAAATAGCTACAATATTGTAAAGGGATGAGTAACATAAAGAATGGTGTTAATGCAGGTTGGAATGTGACATTTGTTCAGTAAATACATGAGGAATGGGGGAGGTGGTGCTCAGCAGGAAGTCTCTGACTTCTAACTTTACATAGCTTTTCATGTGTTGTCTTTTTAATTTCTACCTTGCTTTGCTTTTGTTCTATTGTTGAACTCAACTCACCCCACTAGCACCTCCACTGAATTTCTAATCCAAGGGCAAGGATTTCATGTTGATGTGTTTTTTTCAATAATATCTTTATACCCATCATAAAATCTATGTGAAAATCCTTTACACAGTGAAGGCGTGGGTAAATCTCAGCTGATCTGGATTGACTGCGTGTTTATCGCCGAGCTATGTAGAGCCTGGCCAATACAAGTGATTGACATCATTCACCGTAGCTATGTTCTATAAAGTCACTGCAAACACTGAATAAGGGAACACAGATCCATTGTCCCTAGGGAAATGCACACTCAAGCTCACACACACAGAGCCAAACATACACATATACACACATATTAAATATAGTTATAAATTATAATCTTAAGTCCTACAAATAATTTGTTAGTATATTCTATTATGTTTATTCACAAAAGAGAAAACAAGATTCTGATGTGTTAACTGACTTGTTGGAGGATACCTCAGTAACAGGGGCCCAAGCTGGGACTCAATCCCTCCTCAACTGACCAAGAACTAGAGTTTCGAGCACTACACTGCACTGCCTCTCTCCCACCCCTCTCCTCTGTTCAGCTCTGTGTGAGAGGCAGAGCAAGAGGGTAAACAGAGTGTCACTTTGTTCAACGTCAGCTGGAAACATGCTCTAAGGGCGACTCAAATCTTGTACAACTTTGCTCATGCCTGTGAATGACTGTGAAAGCACCATGGGTATTGATTTGGAGTTACATATACATCAAGGCAAATTTGTAAATAGAGATCCAGGAATAACGAAGACTGCCTGTATTAACTAAAGTTAAATAATAATGTTTACCTGTGAATTTAGTTTTGAGTTCAGAACATATCAGCCTGCTAACACTGCTTAGTAATAATATTTTATTTCAGAATTGTGTTCAGTAAGAATAACATAAGAACACTTGAATGTAATAATAGTTGATTTCAGTGGAGTGGCCATTGATTTTCAGTGGCCAAGTCTAGCCATGTAAGCGGAATGTGCCTGTGTAAGCAGCTCACTGTAAGAAAACCAAACAGCCAACACATGTTGGGCTTTCTGTACCAATATGTTCCACATGCTCACTGGTGTTGGTTCGAACCTGGAGACAAAGGGTACCCCGTGTGACCCTGCAGTGTGAGAACAAAGAAGGCTGAGTCTGAGATTTCCAGACCCCGCTCAACACATACCCTACACTTGCTGTTGCTCTATTATATTCTTTGCCTGTAACGAAGCTGTCCAATGAGTATAAACTATTTGAGTCCTGTGAGTCCTTTCAGTAACTGAACACTTAGAGTAACTAATGTATCATTAATTTACATAGAAACGACTTAAAATGGGATGAATAGTAAAGGAACGTAATGGCACAAAATGTCACTAAGCTTTAAAAGAAGAGACAGGTCGACTTTGAACTAGTAGATTAAGAAAGTTCACAAATTGGAGGAAATTTCAGATGGGCCTCAAAAAATGCACAGGACTGGAACAAATGTTGAAGGTCATCAAGGAGATCCCAGGCAAAGGGCACATTCTAGAAACAGTAGAAAGGATATATAGCAGATACCGTGGCACTCAACCTCCCTGGGGTGAGCTCACATTCCAAGGACTGGTCCCTGCCAGTGTAGGAAGCCATGGCCTTCTTGCCTCAGCGCAGACCAACTTGGAAGGGTCACCCCAGCCACAAGGCTCCCTGTGGAAAGGGGTATGGGAGGACTTGGTTGAGATTCTCTCACTCCCTTCCAGTATTTTGTCCAATGACATGCCCCCGTAAACATCCTGCGGGCAAACTTCCATCCCAGAGTCTTTATATTTTCCCTGGGAAATCTAACCTATCGACAGAAAAGGAAAGAAGAAGCCACATGTGAGGAGGGTGCAGTTTAGTTTGGCAAGAATACAGAGTAAATGAGGTTCAGCATTGAGTGAGACAGGAAAGTCAGGTTACAGCCAAATCAAGCAATCCCTTCATTAAAAGGCTAAAGAGTCTGGATTTTATTCACTGGATGATGAAGAGCCATTACATACTCCTAGCAGGGGAAGAGTATTATAAATTAATTCACAAGAAAATTAAACTAGCAGTACTGTGGAGCAGGGATCTCCAAAGCAGTGTGCTCATATGCCACCAGAAGACGGCCAGATGGGAAAAGAGGAGGAAATCGCTGAAGTTCTGTGTATCATAATATTTTACATAAAGCAAAAAGAGAAAGAAATTAAGCTTTGCTAATGTGAATACATGGTCTTAAACCATGGTACTTCACATGGTTGTGTGGTGCCTATAGCACTAGAGATGCTCTTGGGAAGGTATGAGACTCTAATGAGGTAGGTTTGCCAGCAGTGGCATTTTACTGTTGTTAGGGTTCTTTTTCAATGTATAGTGATGTATTAGAGTTTACATCATTGGATAGGTGGATTTATACATTTACATCCATCATGTTTTAATTAAAGTAACCTTCACAAAACAGACTACCAGATTTTTTTCCCCACAAGATAAATGAAGATTAAAGGAGATACTAGTAATACAATCATAAGAACAAGAAACAAAGAGAAATGAAACTTCTACTTTTAGTACAAGCTCTTCTTCAGCTTCATTGCAAAATTAAAACAGACTATTTAATCATTTATAATAACATGAGACAATAATATTTGAAAGTGTTGGGAGAGACTGGGTTTGTTGTGCTGGCAAGAGAGCTGACGGGACAGCCCCAGAGATCCCTGAGCTGACTTCCTGTCCCACACCACAGATGCCATCTTTTCTGGGTGGAGCACTCTACTCCATAGGACATCAGTCTGAGGAATAGCAATAGCCCCACCTTCTGGACACCCTGTAGCCTGACCCTGAGGAGGATCCTGCCCAGGAGTCAGCTGCCTGGGCCAAGGTGTAGAGTTCTGGGCAGACACAGGGGGTGCCAGTAACCAAGTGGTGAGGGTTTGGGGCAGAGGCCATTCCCCCCACTTTCCTGTGAATGTGACTGATTCTCCTCCTTAGTGAAGATTCACTAGCCCCACTCTCCGAGCTCCTGTTGGCCCCACCCTTGGCATTCCTGGTGGCTCAGCCCTGCCAAGGTCTGGGTAGACTCCAGGACAGACTGAGTTGTGTGGCTCTGAGGTAAGGGCCACTCTCCCCACCCTCTCCCAAGACTGAACAGCATTTACCCCTCAAGGAAGATCCACTAGCCCCAGTCACCCTACTCCTGGCCCTGCCCAGCTAAAATCAGGCTCCAGGTAGAATCTGGGACAGACTGAATTGTGTGGCTCTAGTATGGGGGACATTTTCCCCTCGAATGCCTGACAGGGGCAAAGTACTCCCTTCACTGGCCAAATCTTGATCTACTTGGGCCTAGTAATCTCTGCTGACCTCACCCTGATGACTCCCTGAGACCCTGCCCAACAGGTGGCAGCTACAGTTGGTATACCCTGCGATATTAGCTGAGTGGCCTCAGACTCAGCACTCTCACTGAGTTCGAACGTATACAGATCTCGTGAACACCAGTCACCTCTATCTTGTGACTCACTGAGAAAGTACCTCATGCAACTTGAGTACTGCCAGAGGCTCCTTCAGTGACTGAGCTTAAAGGCAGTTGACAAGTGGAGGAAGGCAGAGACTAATGTTGTGGTACCTTGGAACTTTTGCTGACCTGACCCTGAGCCAGTATTGGTAAAAGCTGGCTTTGGTGCACAAACTGGTCCTTCCAATATACAATCAGACCCAGCAGAGGCAGCCACAAACTGTGGATCACTTTGTAGCTCCAAAAGTTTGCCCAGGGCCAGTCATAGGCATTGTCTGACATTGGCTTGCACCAGAGCCGCTCCCAAGAGCCCCAGAACCAACACACCCAGTGGCCAGCTTCAGACAATATCAGAGGACGATCCGATTAACTTCACAAGTGGCACATCCAAGGGGAGATCTCAGCAGGCACAAAACCCTGCTGAGGCAAATTCTGCATCATGTGGTCAGCACCTGCACAGCAGTTCGTACACTGTGGTCAGGCTTGATCCTCACAGTCACACAGACAGCCTGAGAGTCAGTCCCACACATAAATGGGCCAATAGAAATCAAGACTCAATAACAGTAGGAGGGTACACATAACCCACACAACAGACATTCTTGAAGCACCCAGAACAGATGATCAAGGAGACTGTGCCACAAGTCATAGAAGATCCACCTAATACACAGAAACACATACAAAGAGGCAGCCAAAATGAGGAGACAATGTTGAAGATATATACCCCAAGTGAAGAACAGGAGAAATCTCCAGAAAAAGAGATAAATGAAATGGAGGCAAACAATTTTTCAGATTTGAGTTCAAGATGCTCAAGGAACTTAGTGAGAACTACAACACCATGAAAAAGGACATAGAACCCATGAAAAAAAAGTCATAAATGAAAATGCGATATCTGAAATGATGAATACACTATAAAGAATAAACAGTAGGTGGGATGAGGCAAAGGATCAAATTAGTGATTTGGAAGAGAAGGTAGGAAAAAAACACCCAGTCAGAGCAGCAAAAAGAAAAAAGAACTTTAAAAAGTGAAGGTAGTTTAAGAGACCTTTGGGATAACATGAAGCACACAAACATCCTCATCATAGGGGTACCAGTAAGAGAAGAGAGAGAGCAAGAGATTCTGGACCTATTTGAAGAAATACTGGTTGACATTTTGCTTTGCTCCCCAGTGAGACTAATTCAATGAATTCATATGCTGAGTTTGAAGGTCTGAAGAGAGTAAAACACCAAGGACACCAACAGAAAGGAAATAAAAAGACTGCTAATCTGCTGAGTGGGGTTAATTAATAGGCATAATTTGAAGCAGTTCCAAACAGTATGGTATCTCGACTTTGCCCAGCAACACTGCATAACCTGAAGCAGACAATAAATGATGGAAGTTAGAAGTGTGAATAAGCAAGGCAAGAATAGTAGAATTTCAAGAGCAAAGGTCATGATAAATGGTAATTATAGTGTGAAATATAGTAACTAAATTTGGGTAGGAAGGTATTTGGCACCAAAATGGTACAAGGAGAAAAAAATAAGAAATAATCAGAACCAAGGATTATGAAGGGGCTCCTCTGAGATGGAAATATCCAAGTTCCAGACCTTGATTATGTAGACGTTCAAAGGATACCACGGACCATGTTGTGTTCATACTAACCCACAGCTATTGAGAACTAATGTGGTGACAAATACATCCTGCCATGACCATTATTAATTAATAACTGGATTAATGGCTAGCACCCACTGAGCACAGACTAGAGCCAAGCAGCAAGCTAACTGCATCATCTCATTTAATTGTTTCTAAATACCACAAAGTAGAGACCATTATCATCTCAGTGTAACAGATCATTAAACTGAAGGTCTGAAACACATAGTCACTGAAATACTTTTCAATAAAACAAGAACAGTTTTGTGAATGTAGTAAAGTCCAACAAATAGAGATAAGGCAGAAGAATTAATAGACTTTATAAATAGACCCTGCCTCCTTCTCAATTTTGTCCAGAAACTCCTCCTAGGATGAAAGGTAGGCAAGTCTCAAGTTTCTCGGTTACATCCTATTCCCTCTTCTGCTGCAGAAATTGTAAGCAATTCTACTTTTCTCTTTCTCTTTGGGCTACTTCTACTCTAAATGAACCTTTCCAATCATGTAAGAAAATGAAAAAAATAGAATGTTAAGGGGAAAAGGCAAACCAAAATTTGACAGTAATAGAAGAAACAAATTACTGACTAAATATTTTGAGGAATATCTAGGAAAAAAATCATGAATGCTGGCAGAGGTTATAGTTGGTGGTATCTATCTTTGTGGAAAAAACCACCGTAAAGGAAGGCAGCACACAGCACTGGGGGCAGTGGGCAGTAATTGGGCCCAACTTGTTTACCAAGACCTTTCTTGCTGGGAAATACTCTCCCTCAAATCAGTTTTTACCTGGAGGGACCCCAGAGAGCATCCCACAAGGCCTGGCTCCAAGGTCAGTACTTCCTTTCCAGATTCTCCCAGCCACAAAGACAATCCCTCCCCTCAACTGTCAAAGCTCATGCTATCTCTCTGGCAACTGAACGGGTAGTAGTCACAATAACTTACAAGTAAGCTTCCCTTTTCATCCTTACATTATTCAGTGTGAATTACTGGAGAGGCCAATGTGAACAAAGTAGGAATAGTGCTGATTCACATGGAGACTACAGTTCAGTGGGGCAGATAAAATTTATGTAAATCAATTACACAGAAACCATCTAGTGATGATGCTTTGCCAAAAATGATAATGCAGGGGGTCCTAGGAGGAGACTTAATGAATCTGGAGTGGGAAGGTAATCTTGAAGAAGTGATCTGCACACTGGGTTCTGAAAGATGAGTATGAGCTAGCAGGTAAAGACCAGAAGACAGAATGGGTCAGACAGAGGCAAGGAAAGTCCTGAATGCTGTGAAGCCAGGGGTTTTCCAACCACACGGAGATCAGTGTGACTTCAGAGGAGTATGGGGCAACAGGCTGGAAAGGATGTGACAATTCAAAAATTTCTGGGCCATTTTAGGTATGTGAGACCATATCCCAAGTACGAGAATTATAATAATAATAAAAAAAGAACATGATCGGATTAGCCTTACTATTCAAAAATAGAAGCTATCACTCTGAATTGTTGACTTCTAGCAGCTAACCTCAGAACAATTCATTACAGTGTAGGTCATCAGAAAACATCTCTTCAATGAATAACCCATTCATTCGTTATATTGCTTTTCATCTATTAACCCTACCTTCAGATTTTGAAAACCCTGTTTGTGGGGACTGATCTCTGCAATGGCATTAACTTGATTGGAGCTGGAGCAGGAGGGGTTGCACAGAGAAGATGCGGAAGCAGATGAAAGGGCACCCATAATCCTTCTCAGGCAGGGGAGTGAGTGGATGGCCATAGATACTAGTAGCTAATTCCACTATTGTTTGGCAAAAACAAAACAAAAAACAAAAACAAAAACGGGATTCTGAGATGCCATCACAGCTCTTCTGACAACAGGAGGAAAAGAGGTCAAAGTGACTGAGCCCTTCCTCCTACATGCCACAACTGAATGTCTGCAATAACCACCACTATGACTAATGCGTGAATATTAGAGAGGGTTTTGTTTGTTTCGTTTTCAAGAAACAGCTGAAACAAGCCATTAACATTTAACTATATGAAATGAGTTTTAATTTCTGTTCACTCTAAACCTACTCTCAGATAGAATCTCCAAATACTGTTAAATCTAGAATCTACTTAGAAGTCTTGACTTCCCAAGCATGAAGAAGATGAAGTTGGGTGAGGGGCAAGAATAGGTAAGATAAAATGTTGAAATTTTTTAATATATGGGCAATGATTTTGATGTATATGTAAAATACTGCAGGGCACATTTTGAAGACCAATTGGCAGCCTTGTGATCCCCCAGAAGAAAATGAATAATTACTCAAGAGCTCAGGAGAGACAGCTCAGGTAGAGCTGATTACTTCCCTTGATATTAAATTGATGCTTTGGTGTGAAAGGGGCCACCTTTGGGTCACAAGTTGTTGCTTCCAGAAGCAACTTAATTATGCCTGCCAGTGTCTTTACAGAGAAGATAGCACAACCTAACAGAAGTGCTACATTATCAATTAACTATTTAAGCTTATTTTTTGTTCCTAGAGAGTTACTGTGCCTGGGAATAGCAAAGAATTGCCATTCCTGGGGCCCTGCTTAATTCAAGTCCTCTTATAAAATATCCCTCCTTGCTAGACAATAGCTACAACTTTGGCAGAGACAGTGTTAAGTTTCTCAGTATGGCCCTATGCCAGAGTGTGTCAGTTTTGACCCCTTGGAAGATGATTAGCAGAGACGAGGTAGTTAAACATTTGTGTGCATTCACTCCCAGGCTTCTGCTGGAATTGGCAAATGCTATAGTAAAACTGTTTAGAAAGTAACTGTCTACTAGAAATTGGACTAAGACCACCAAGTCCTTTCATATAAGTCACCACCAACAATAATGGCTTCCTGTCACTCCTGACCTGTCTTAGAACTCAACCAGTGCCCCAAAGGAGAAAAAATATTACACTAGCAACCTTCTTCAGATATCCACATCTTTTATTTCCCTTCATATTACAATTCTACTAGTGTAATATTAACAAGATTCAAAACAACGTTCTGTTCATGGGCCACTTGGGTAACAGAACACCAATGATACTCACAAGAATTTAATATACACATAGAATAAAAGTTGCTAAATAAATATACCATTTAAATAAAATTGGATAATAAGGAGCTTGGAACTATGTTGTTTTTTTAATGAAAAAAGTCTTAAATAATGATCAAAACACTAAACGTCATTATATTATATTGTCCATGTTCTGAGTGAATGAAATAATTTTTAGTGCTTCCAAAATTCCTTTAGATATATTTTCTTCAAGGCAGAAAATAACTCCAATGTACATTTTGGTAAATTATAACCAGAAATAATCCTATTGCACTTGTAAATCTAGATAAAAATCATCTACCAAAATAAGGTAAATAAACTATATGCAAAATTTCAATTATTATTTGATTAAAATTCAAATTTTTAAATATATTCCTCTTCTACTTTTGGAATTCTGCACAGAACTTCAAAATTTCTATCAATTCAAATAAGAAATAATTTATTTAAGAAAAAATAAAAAGCAAAAATGAAGTGACCAATTATTAAGCAAAAAGGTGACATGCAAGGCTAAAGCCAAGTCTTTTTATTCATTTAACAAGCATTCATTGGTCTCCAGCAATGTGCTAGGTGTTGTTCTGAGGGCTGGCGAGAAACATAGTTTTGAAAAAACAGACAAAAATCCCCGCCACCATGGAAGTTAGACTGCTACTACAATATTGTTTCATTATGTAAAATATTTTACCTTTGTGTAATCAATAAATCCTCAGATGTTATTACTAATGACCACAGCTTTAAATAATAGGAACCTTTGGTATCAATCACAAGGTACACATACACTTAGCATAGTTAAAGAGATAATGAAACTGATGTTTTGTTTTGTTTTGTTTTGTTTTTACCCATAAGAAAAAGGATAGATAACATTGTCACTTATGTGTAAACTTTTGGACAGCTAAGTAATATAAATTTAAATTAAAAATGACAGATGCACTTCCTTGAAACATAATGGTTACTGATGTGAATCTTTATTCCTTCTGGTGTTATGGTTAATCATTAAATGGCTCAAAAATCACTTTCAGGTACACATTTTGTGACAACTGTTGTTCAATGTCATAAGCAGTAATCATTGTCAGTTCTGTCATAAAAGAAGTGGTTGTCCCATAGGGAAAATTTATACTAGTGATAATCCCAAGTTAGTTTTATCACATCAGGGTTCATTAATTTAATATGTGTCCTTGTTGACTTTTCAAGCATAGTGAATATTCCATGTGACAGTACAAAAGTACTCACCCTAACTTTTTAGAGAAATGTAACAAACATTTTTAATTCATTTTGAAATATTACAATTAACTTCTTTTTCCCCTAAAAACTCAACATTCACTGGGTTTCTCAAGAAGAAAACACTTCTGTTACACATAAGTGATGCCAAGCATTTGTATGAAGAATAAATTGTACATCAGTTGGATGTTTCCAAAAAGGTAGTTCTTGAGAAACATATCTAAGACCTCCATGTTGTTGCTGGACTTCTCCACTCTTTTCAGAACTTACCTATTTACTTAGATACAGACAAAATGTAAGAAAACCACATTCTAAGGACATATTTGCTTGATAGTCCATCTCCTCCCTACCTTCTGCACCCCCAACACATTGCAACTACCAAATAAATAAATAAGCAAGAAAACAAAAAAATCTACTTATTTTCTAGATTATGCCAAAAATTAAAAGAATGATTGGTGCAGGAACATGGGTATGTTTCCTATTGAAACACCCACGTAACAGCACACCCACAGGGATGACAAGGCCCACAGGCAGCTCTGACTGAAGGTACGTGTGGTTTCAGAAAAGCAAGCTACAGAAAAAGAAGAGGTTACTCTGTGGCCTGTCTTGAAGAAAAAAGTTTATGTACAGAAGGCATGGCTACACATATAGTTAAAATAATAAACAAACCTTGCTACAGAGGTGGAAAAAAGTGAAAACACTGTTACACATATTCTTCTATTTTTTAAGTCATCCCAAGCTCATCAACTGAGGGGCATGTTCTAAGATGTCAACTGCATTGAGGCCCAGCCTGAAACTTTGTTTCCTGTGATACGTCACTGTGGTTTCTGATTTTACATCTGTAGCAGTAACTTAAATTGAATTTGTTCCAAAATGAATTTCATGCTCAACTTGTTTTTCTTAATTAAACTTCCTTTAGCAGTCCCTAATATGTGTATTATTAAAACTCATTAGCCCTATTCACGCTTGCCTGTCAATTTTTGGCTACACACTCATATATTGAAGTGCTCTGTTGCTATATATAGGAAGAAAATGAAATAATAAATATGGGGACTTGAACCTTTTATGAGTGTCAGAATGGGCGAGTGCCTGCAAGGCCCATGAGGTTTCACACAAAAGAGGCATTACTGCTACAGCTAACATGCTGACACATCTCTGATCTATAAAGTCTGCAGTAATGGCAGCAGTAAAGTGCTTTGCCATTGACTAGGTTTCTCCTACATGCAACGGAAGTAGGCAAAGAACAGATTATATTGACTGTTATAAAAAAGAATTCATGTTAAACCCCCTCAAAAGTTTAATGTCTAATCATTTCAAATGCCTGGGGTGTTTTACTAGTTTTCTCTGACTTCAGTTAAGCTTAGATTTGGCAGTCTTTCTCTTTCATACAGTTTGACCACCAAATGGGTATAGTTGTTTGAGGGGGGTGGGGGGAGAATCCTGAAGGCAGAACACTCTTCTAAGAAATAGGGGAGAATGTTGCTATCCCACAAGATAAAGTGGTTGGCTACCTCAAAATATTTCAAATTCTCTTTTAAAATGTATTAAAATGACACTTTAGATTAATTATGAGTGTTCACTACTTTATTTTTTAAGTATTTATGGGCTTTGCACATTTGAGATACTAAAAATTGCAATTTCAAATGAACTGATTTTTTTTTCTTACATTTTCAATAAAGCCAAGATTTGCATGTGGGCATGCCATTCGTTAAATTTCTACAAATCATTTAAAAAGGATTGCCCTTTTCATTTTGCTTTCAGTTGAGTGTGCAGTAATTTAATTTTTAAAAATGTAGAATAACATTTAACTGTATTTAATCATCTCAAAAATCAAAGGAAGCTGCAGCAAATGTGTTATCTCCCCGTGAATGTTAGGCCTCTCAGAACACATGGGAGGTTTTCGAGGGACAGGTGCAACTGTCAAGCAAAGCTCCAGCAAATGCAACATCAATTTCTCAAGTTTGGGGAATATGATGTGATTTCTTGTCACATACACTAGGAATTGTATTTGCAATTTTTAAGGCAAATTGAGAGCTTCTATCCCTTTACCTCAAACTACTACATTCTGTGTTATTCTGTAGCAAAATTGGAACTGGCAAAAGCCACCATATTCTTCCTGATAATCATTACCAAAAATATGTATTTGCATATAGTAGAGCAAAATGTAATTTTCTAAGTGAACTTTTCAGGTTTTTCAGTAGTTCTAGGAGTCATCCATGTTATTTATGGAGAACATTTCTTTAACTGGGTACTTTCCCCTCAGTTACTGGCTAGTTTTAAAAATTGTTGTGGTGTGGAGTTTTGTTTATTTCCATTGCTATTGACCTTTCAAAGTGAATTTACTGCGTACAAAGTTACCACAGTTTTGTGTAGGAACAGCTTGTAGAAACCTAAGAGTAGGCCAAAGTTTCCCCCTTATCATTCTCTCTGCCAAAAGAGAGTAAGATGAGGGAGTAGAAAGTACTGATTATTCTTAATAGAGAAAAGCATTCTTCAGACAAGACAAAGGCACATTAAATAGAGTTTTCTTCTTGAGCACTATAGAACATGCCATGACCACCAGCTCAAAGGTTGCAAAATATGCAAATTAACTTTTAAAAGAACCCCCTTTTTTTCATGTTTCATACTATTCACCTACATTTATATCAACATTATATCTTTGGTCCTAAAATGAGAAATCCCAGCCCACCTCTTATTCACCTTCACTATTTATTTAATATCATCACTTATTATTTATTAACTAGCTATCTTCTGTTGCTAATTTCATTTTGTTAAGGTGTTAAATTTTGCTGGACTGCTGTAGCTAGGATCAGTGGCTAGAATGTACCAACACAGAGAACATCCATTCTTCTAGTCCACACTGCACTCGAACCATGTGACTTAGAGCTGTGAAATAAAAGGCAAAGCTAGCCTCTCCGATATCTCCTTAAGGCTCACAATTGAGCTTAGAGAAACTACTCCTTGCTATTTCTATGATTTTGAGGCAAGCTTGTGCAGAGTCTGCAGCAATAAAAATGAACTTTTCCACTGTAGGACTCTTGGGAGACAAAAGTTTTATATTTGCTATTTCATCTTAAAAATAAAAAAATAGAAATAGCATGTGTTTGTTTCAAAATTTAGATTTAAGAAACACATATGCACACACAAAGCCAGGAAGAAAGTTTGGTGAGGCTCCTCTGTTAATACCAGAATGCCTGATGCATCTTGAATGCCTGAAGTTAAGTATTGGGGGAATGAGTGCTTCAAATGACATTGAGGAGTTGCCTTTCAATGAGTTCACAAATCTTGAAGAGGCTTCAGTACTAAAACCATAGAGGTATCTACACACATTTCATAAGCTGTAAACAGAAACCCCTGAAAAAATATTTGATGCTTTTCTTCAAAAGATTAAAATGTACACATATATTATTTTACAGTTTAATGACTATCTCCATTTTATTCTAATGCATTTGAATATCTGATGGTTTAAAATTTAATGATTTGGCCTTAAATTTAAAAAGCCGACTGAAATTTGAATGCTGACATGTCAGAAGGATAAGGGTGTTCATTAACTTATTAACATATCTATATATCTATGTACATACTCTAAATGAATCAGTTCTTCATATGTCATTGTTCTGAACCTATGTGGATTCCAAAATTGGTTCAGAATAATATGCTTTTCTGGATTCCAAAGCAACTTTTAGTTCCCTAAGTCAATTAATATTCACTCATTTGAATGATTAATTCAAATTATATCTGCTAAAGCTGATTTCGCTTCTACAAGTAAAGATGAGCTTTTCTTGGGGTACAAAAATCCTCTTTTTTAAAAAAACGGAAAAATGCCCTGAATTCTGCTGCAAGAAAATGTCTGGGAACGCGCGCGCTCCGCTCAGTTGTAAAGAAAAGCCAGTAAGTGGCGAGGCACTCAGGGTAGGGACGCATCAGAAATGCAGCCGGCTGCCTGGCACACTCGCCAGCCTGGGCCCTGGGCGGAAAGGCTGCAACGCCTTCCTGGACTCGTCCAACTCGAAGAAAGTTCCCTCGGACTGTATTATGCAAAGTCGTGCAAGTAAATTACAAGGTAGCATATGTGGCGAGTCACTCACTTCTGTCTCTATCCCATGCAGTAATCCTGTAACCCTTTAGTGATCGGCTGAGAGAAAGGGGAAGCGGAAAGGAGAAGGGAGAAAGAGGGGGAGAGAGAAATAGACAATATGAAAACGGCTAATTTCCTCTGCAAAATTCCTTAAGAAGCCAAGACAACCTTCGAAACCCGGGCCCAGGCAGCCGCGATTTCCGCTGGGGCTTTCCCCCTCCACATTCACGTTTTCCAAGGCATCCCTGCCTCTTCTCCTTAAAGTATCACTAGGAGAAAACACTGGATTCAGAAGGGCTCTCTCAACTGAGATTTTCAATGCAAAGTTGAGAGCTTGGAGGGTTGCTTAGCTTCCCCACCGATGCCTCAAAAAAGGTTTTTAAGCTCGATCTAGGTAGCTCCCTAGCGATCCATCCGGAGATGCTCGAGGTGGTTTTGCATCCCCTCCTTTGCTCCCATGTCACAGGCACCGCGTCCGCAGCACCTTCGGCGCAGAGGCACACAAACCCCGGCAGCCCCCCTCCTCAGCAAAGACCCCCAGACTTACCCTCAATAAGATAAATCCAGAGAGGGAGACCCCTCATCTTCCCCCAGTCCCCTTCCAATAATTCAAGGAGACAGTTTCTACAACACTTCGCCTTCAGATTGAAGCTGAATTGGTCAAAGTATTTACCAGTTTCTATACCTTTTTTGTTTTTTTGAGTCTTGAGCACCCTCGTTATATTGTTTCAGAATTCAAGATGCTTCCTTTATTTTTTTTCTTCTTTAAGCGGCCGCAACCCCAGTTTTGCGCCCCCTCCTTTTTTTCTTTTTTCTTTCTTTTTTTTTTTTTTTATTCACCCACGAACACTTCCAAAACGTGTCGATTGATCTTTTTTTCTCTCCAGCTGCAACCAGGATCCTGAATCCTGGGGACCCAAAGCCACCTCCATATAAATCCGACCATCAGGCAAGAAATACAAATGATCGAACAACGTTACTTCTTTCAGCTGCAATCAGATAATCCTACTAATCCAATAGATTTATCTCGATTGGAAATTGACCTCAAAAATGAATCCCCGGTGCTGATGTTCAATAGAGAGCGATTTCATAGCCCAGTTCGGGTGACGGAAAGAACTGTGGTTTCTTTCTTGCCTTCTTTCTTCTTTTTAAAAATCTTTTTGGATTCTGGGTGCACTGCTCGCAAAAATGCCGAGGACCCTGGTTTTCCACTAATATAGGTTTCTACTCCAAATCGGTACAGATGAAAAATGGTACAAAGATACCCCTAGTGGCTCGAGGTAATATTGCAGGGATTTCAATCCCCCCGCAACCCCTCTCCTATACCTTTATTTCCCCTCCTCTCCCCTTGTAGATAACTGGCTGCTATAATAGTTAAACAAGGCTGAATGGAGAGTAACATGAATAGTATATGACTACTTGCAAAAATCATCTGATCTTTTTGTTTTACTTTACTAAATCTTCTATGGTTTTCTCCCCAGTATCCATCTTCCCCCCCCCCCCCCCAGAACTTTCCCCAATGGCACTTAGTAGCTAAAATGCCAAATTGGGGGCAGCTAGTGATTTCAAAGCAAGTGTATCTGTTTCCTGAGTAACTATAGATATCAAAAGAGGCTGTTTTTCTGAATATAATGCTTCTGGTAAAACTTTTGACATTTTTGCTTTCTTTAAAATATGAGTATGTATAATCATATGAATGTGTGTGTGTGTGTGTGTGTGTGTGTGTAATCATGTCTTCTCATTTTAGACTTTGGAAGTTCATTCAGCAGAGCAGATGATGGCTGTGGGGGCCTGTGGTAGAAAAGCAGGGTCTGAGAGTCATTATATGGGCCTGGAAGATGCTTGCCTGGATTCTTTGCAACTCAATGACCTCAAGATTGCTACCAGCATGTTGACAGGTTTTGGAGAAAAAGAGCCAATGCAAAACATTTTAGGACTCCTTTTTCAATAATACTTCACAGATTTACTGTGCCTACCAACAACCCATGAATCTTTTTAAAATGAGGATTGTGATTCTGTAGGACCAAGGAAGGAATGAGATTCTGCATTTATAACAACCCTGCTGACCACACTCCAGTTTATCAAGAGCATAGTAAACTCTGGAAGTCGGATTCCTTTTCAGGATGGTGGGTGCAAAAGCTGCAAGGACTGCAAGATATTTTTGTTAACTAACTAAATAATTAAGCCTTTTTAATGCAGAAGCTGTTATGAAGTCAAAAGACCTCCCTTTTACCACCAGTTTTGCTATTAACCAGCTGAATGTGGGTCATCAATTTTTGGCCCATAATACATTAATTTATTATAATCAAAGAGTAAACCCAAATGAATGAACAAATATGTATCTTCCCAGATTAGGGAGACTCAATATTGTAAATTAATCTATAAAATTAATATAATATTATGAAAATCTCACTATAGTTTATCATGTAACTTGGAAAGTTAATTCTAAAATGTGTTTGCAAGAGCAAAGGTTCAAAACTTGTCAATACAATTTTAAAGATCATGGTATGGGGAATTTTAATATAAACTTTTAAGGCTTAATTTAAAATGACAGTAATTGAGGCAATGTAGCTTTGCTTCAGAAATAGAAAGTAATTAATTAGAATGGAAAGCTCAGAAATGTATTGATGTATTTACAGAAACTTGATAAATAAGCAGCATAAGGGAGCAGTGCAAATAAAAGAATTATTCACACAATAAATTAAACATATGAACATGTTATAATACTAGCTCTTGACTTCACACCAAAATATGTACTTAAGTTAGAATAAAGATTTAAAGATTCAGAGAAAAAACTTAAAAGCATTTAGAAAAAGATAGCTAATGATTTTGGGCAGATTGGAAGAGAAGGGTCTACTAAACATTAAGACACAAGAAGTAAATTCCATAAAGAAAAATGTTAAATTTAATATTTTAAATTAAAAGTTCATGCACATCAAAGAAGTCAAGGCATAGATTGAGAGGGGATACTTGCTATGCCTATAACCAAAGAAGGATTAGTATCCTAGTACATAAAGATTTCTTATAAATCTATAAAGACAAATGATAGGGAAAAAATGAGCCAAGAAGATAAACAATTAATAGAAGAAGAGTATTGATGTCCAGTAGACATAAGAATAAAGTATTTAATTTCCCTAGTTATTAGAGAAATACAAGTTAAATGATAGGACATCATGCCACAGCTTGAAAAAAAGTTTATAAGGCCAGCAATGTATTAATGAGGATATGAAGCAACCATGGAGAGAGTATACAGTAGGGCAACAACTTTAGAAAGCAGTTTAGTAATATTTAAAGATTTGCATATCCAGTTTCTCCCCTCCTCTGTACTTCTCCACACATGCATAGACAATATGCATTACATAACTACTTGAAACAGAAAAAAAAGGAAATAATCTAAACAACTTTGGATAAATAAATGAACAAGTAATTTATAGGCTCTTCATACTGCAATGCTGTCGTAAATGTGGTAAAATGAGAAAAGGGACTCATTATAACTTCTAGAGTCAGCCTGGATTTATCTCCAAAATGCAATGTGGAGTACCAACAACAAAAGCAGGTTGCAGAAAGGGATGATACCATTTATAAATCAAGTTTAAAGCATGCAATTATTTTTTAACATACGTGCATGTAGATAATATGTGTACACATGCATAAAAATGGTAAACATGGAATCCAGGGTAGCAGTCATCTCCAAGAAGATGGAGTATAATAAAATGGGGAAGACATCAGAGCAATTTTCAGCCAGATCTTCAGTGCCTTATATTTCAGGCTGAATCTTGAGTATACAGATCTTTATAATACTACATACAATTTGTTTGTATGCCTGAATTATTTCATTAAGAGGAAATAGTTAAGCTAAATTATTTCTATGGACTCAAAGTATTAGAAAATTTTCTAATTAGAATAAATACATGTAGAAGTAAAAGCAAACAATATGAGATTTTGGAATATCATGATGTGTTCTAAATATGCAAATTTAAAAATCTGTAGTACTTTATAATTCTAAGGAGTAAAAATGGATAGATGCTTATTTATTTCTGTAATGAATATGAAAATTTCTAGCTAGCAAACAAAAATTACCACTTAATGAGGAAAATGTGTTGAAATAGGAAAAAAATACAACCCTCAACTTACTCTCATACTTTTCCTTTGATCTCACATATCGTACCTCATGTATAGTAACAGCACGGCCTCTGAAATTGTGAAATAGGTAATCAATCGATCACGTTCAGTTCCGACCATGTTGAGACTCCCCTGCCAGAAGAGAGAACACCAAAAGCCAGACTAGCCCTAAGCCAAACTACAGCACGAAAGATAATTCTTCCAGAATATTTAAAATACATATGTGAATGCAAATAGGGAGGCTTTGTTTATAAAAAATATGAGAACTGAAATCTCATTTTAAATTCATTAAATAATATTTTTCATAAATTCATGAAAAAAGGAACAGACAGCCAATACTAGGAAAGAATCCTTTTTTAGAGTCCAATCTTAGAAATAAAATAGTTAGAGCAGTAGTTAATATCAACTCAGGCTGAACTCAGGAAAAACGGGTTCAATCAATTCTCAACTATTCAGAACAGTGTCCCTGAGCAATAACCAAAGCAGTTTTGTGATAAAGAAACACTAAGAGGACAATTTAATTTCCTTTGGTTATGGAACAGACAAAGGGGAAGAAGTAGATGTAATATATGTGACATTTGGAGAGGTTGACATTCTTCCAACAACCACTTACTGAAAACTACTCTTTGCATACAGGACACAGCACAGAGCATTTCATGGGAGAGCTGACTTGAAAACAAACAACTACCCCAAACCCTTAACTTGCTATTAATATTGGCTTGGCCAACAAGTTCATGTGTTTTCTTCCATAAGATGGCTCTAGTAGCACTTGGTTATCTTTTAACTTCATCTGAAACAATTCTGTTAGGTTATATTGCGACAGCTGTCATATTAGCATACATTTTTTAAAAATCTATCAAAATTGGTTCATTTTTGTGCAGCTATTTTAATATTGAAGATTGAAGAAAATGTGCAACATTTCAGTATATTATGGTTTGTTCTTTCAAGAAAGGCAGAAATGCAACTGAAACACAAAAGAAAACTTGTACAGTGTATGGAGAAGGTGCTGTGCCTGAGCAAATGTGTCAAAAATAGCTTGCGAACTTTCATGCTGGAGACTTCTCACTGGAAGATGCTCCATGGCTGGATAGACAAATTGAAATGGATAATTGCCAAATCAAGACATAAATTGAGAACAATCAACATCATACCACAGGGGAAATAGTCGTTGACATATTCAAAATATCCAAATAAATAAAGTTATTGGTGAAAATTAAAAATGTGTCTTTTACTTTATGGAAAAATCTAAACAGACATTTTGGCCAACCCATAACTAATCTCTTGATTGTAAACGGTTAGTAGTTATTTTGAATTGGCACTTCACTATCCATACTGAAGATGAGATAATAGATATTAATACAGAACTAAAGGTTCATTTTCAGTTTGTGTAAGTACAAACTGGTTTGAAGTTTAAGGTAGCCAATGAAGGAGGAAGAATAAAAGAAGTAGGAAAATAAAGATGAAACATGAATGAAATTCATTCCTTCCCCTGGTGACTTACTTTACAGAGAAGATAGTAAGTTACTTAATCATTGTGCCCCTCGGAGAACAAATTAGTAATAAATGAATGACAATGGATCAAAGAGTGAAACTAGTTGGTACATGAAAAAATTATTCTCTATATTGAATGGACATGCTAATACCTTCTCAGAGAATCAAATCAGCGAAGGAGGGAAGTACAAAGAAAATACTCTGACTAACAATAACGAGGAAGGAAAGGCCAAGATTAGCAGACTTGAGTGCCACTTGGAGTACGATAAGATTGCCATTTGAGTATGTCACTAAAATCACAGCTGTGCTAAGCCCCAAGGTAGGATTACACATCCCATTTTTTCTATACTTTAAACAAATAAAAATGATTAATTAATACCACATAGATAATGTAAAGAAATAGCATGGGTCTACTGAAACATAGATGAGAAAGTGTTTCTGCTTTTAATGCAGTAAGAATCATTATGAAAAGAGAGCTGTGATCTTTTTTTGGGAAGGGGCAGTAATTGATATAAAAGCACATCTTTTATGACCAGATCAAATCAATTACCTTTTGCTTGGTAGTAAAAACTTTATGATATCACAAAAGATGTGTGTTCTATGTCTAAAAAAATAAATAAAATATTATAAAATAGATTTCTAAAACAAGTGTTGGAAAAGAATATTCCTCTACCATCTTCAGAACTCCCCAAATATAACCTGATTTTAAGGGCTTAGACTTGAATCTAAATGAATGGTAATTGGGAATTATGAAAGGCATAAAAATAAAGTTTTGCAACATTACAAGGCCTAACTACTGCAGAGGTAGCTGTTTATGAAGAGGTTCTTTCTACAGAGAGAATCTGCTCACACAATCCTTAATTAGAAAAGACTCTTTAAAACACCTGACTGATACTGAATATTTCAGGTATGCATTGGAAGAAAACACCTGCTTTAATGCTAAATTTACCAGGTACATTTTTATGTTTCATGTTTTAAAGACTTGTAAAGGAAACCAAGGAAGTAATGATTAAGACTAGATAATTTAGGATCAGACTGTCACACAGAGAAATGGAACTTTCCTGTTAAGGTTGCTACAACATATTTTTTAAGTTAGGGGCTTACCCTGGCTGGTATAGCTCAGTGGATTGAGCACAGGCTGTGAACCAAAGAGTCATGGGTTCAATTCCTTGTCAGGGCACATGCCTGGGTTGTGGGCCAGGTCCCCAGTAGGGAGCATGTGAGAGGCAAACACACATTTAACTTTCTCTCTCTCTCTTTCTCCTTCCCTTCCCCGCTCTCTAAAAATAAATAAATAAAATATTTATTTTTTTTAAAAAAAAGCAAAAAATAGTAAAGCTAGGGACTTAAGACAGAAATAAATCCAAATTTTCAAAATTTATTCAAATTATTTTTAACTGTTAAAAACTCTCAAATATTGGTGCCATTATGCTAATAATTATTTTGTTTCTTTTTTAATCTTATTGCTTCTTCTTTACATCTATAATTTATAATTATACTTAATTGCTACAATTATTATTTGCTTAAATATATAAATATTCAACTTCAAAGGTTTTAGCTATAAATACGTTAACACATTATCTTGTGAAGTATTTTATTTATTTTGACATATATACTTTTATACGTTTGTGAAACTAAATAGTATTTTATTGACCCTGTAATAATTTCATAGCAGATTTTCTTGATATATTAGCTACTTTTGACTCCATCATAACATGATTGATGTTAGTCCACTGCAGTATAGTCCAAAATGGTTAAGTTACATGAAATTATCTTAAGTATTTCCATAGGCCGGTTTCAAATACAATGTAGAAAATGAAATTTTGATAATTATTTCTAAATTCTACTAATAGGAAGGGAGAAAAGCAAAAGGAGAAAATAGTAAATTTTAAAAACAGTTGCTTAAGTAGATTATGCAGAAAAGGTAATGTCAAAAAAGTTCAAAGTTTTATCACAACTAAGATAGACTATTAGGGTACATAGTTCATTTGTTAACAGAAATTTTACCTGTTACATGATGGAACAAGAGTATAATTCTTTCCTAACTGCAATACATTAAATCAATTCATAATTCACATTTTCACCATTCACAAGTTTGATAAAAAATATATAGGACATACCTTACAGCTGAAATTGGTTTTTACCAAGACTCAAACTAATCATTAAAACAAATAGATTACATTTGAACTATGGCCCAAAGAATTGCAGTTTTATAGTTCTTGTATAGACTCCAAAGATTTCCTTTTGCTAAACAGAAAAAAGCCAAGAAGGCAAATGGCTGAGTTAATAAGGTCACACAGAGTTCAGTGGCATCACTAGATGAGAAGCTATTGTACCGTGCCACTTCAGACTATGCTTTCAAGTTTGGCTCTTGGTATTAAAGTGTCGTTCCTAAAGTATTTGACCACAAGCAAATTTTTAAAATTAAAATTAACTAATTGAGAAAGCACAACACTAAATATACTTAATAGAGGACACAGAATAAAAGATGTCCCTAGAATGCTAAATATATTTCCTTACACGACACAGGGACTTTGCTGATGTGCTTGGGTTAAGGATCTTGAGATGGGGCCAATGTAATGCAAAGGTCCTTATAAGAATAAGGCAGAAGAGTCAGAATCAGAATAAGAGATGTGGTAACAGAAGTAGAGATCAGAAATAGATGTAACAAGAAATTTGAGGATGCTATCCTACTGGCTTAAGAGATGGAAAAAAGTGCCATAAAACCAAGGACTGTAGGTGGCTCTATAAGTTAGAAAAGGCAAGAAAATGGATTCTCCCATATAGCCTCCAGAAAGAATGCAGCCCTTGGCAACCCACTTTACAGTCCTGGCTTCTAGAACTGCAAACTCGTACATGTATATTGTTTTAAGCCACTAAACTTGTGATAATTTATCATAGCAGCAACAGGAAGCTGCTGTGCTTAATTAAAAATATTAAAACTATTCTGGGAATAATCAATGCTGCCCAATAGAAATATAATGTGTGCTACATAAGCAATTTAACATTTTCTATCATATGCTTTAAGAAGAATCAGGTAAAATTAAATTTAAGATTATATTTTATTTAGTCCAATATATAAAAATATCATTTTGACTTATAATCACAATAAAAAATTAATAATGAGATCTTTTATTATTTTTCATACAAATGCTTCAAAAACCTCATCATGTACTGAATATCTGGTGTCTAGAGCACATCTCAGTTTGGACTAATTCCATTTCAACATGAATCAATAGCCACAGATGGCTAGTGATTGCCATATTGTATAATGCAGCTGTAGACTGTAAGGGACAAACTAAAAAGAAAAATTCATATACTTTATACAAATTATTCTAATATTCCTTTGTCTGTAATGATCTAAATTAAGAATCATAAAGGCACCTAAAGAAATCAGGATGGTAGTGTGGCCAGTTGTCTGAAAATTTTGTACTTGAAAAGTATACTTAAAAAGTGCAGAAAAGGAACAAAAACAAAAAATAACATGAAAGAACAGGATGATTACTTAATGATATGTAGTTGTCTGATGCTTATGAAAATCGCTAAGGATAAAAGAAAAGAATTCTCTGGTATTTTCATAGCAAAAAGATAGCCAAAGATAGAATGAGAATGGCATTACTTGAGGCCAACTGTGTAACATGACCAACAGAAAAGCAAAACTATCAAAATTTCAGCTTCCAGTTCCTTCACAGAGAATGATACTGCAAAAGAATATAATGATGAAGAAATGACAAGAAAGCCTGAAGGTGATTTAAATTTGTTTTAAGATTTGAGGTTCAAATCCATTACCTACCTAACAGGATAGTAAAAATACCTGGAAATACGTTCTTGGAACTAATACCTAATGTCTTTGAGTTACCATGGAGAAATGCCATAAAAACTGTTAACTGTACTGGTTTTCAAACAGGATTCCAGGAACTAAACTCTATATTTCTGACAACAGAAATTCTAGAACTCATGCTCATATGTGTTCATTAAGTATATGTCTAATCAGAATAAATCTTTTTTATTAGACTACTAGAGTAGCAGATTAAACATGTGGTTTGAATTGTTTATGTTGACTTCATCCAAGACCCTTTTATAAAAACCACTCATAATTTTCTTCCAAACAAAATTATGAAGTATAGGGGTGGAATAAAGCTATAGTTGAGTATACCCTTTGAAAGTTGAACTACCATTATTCTGCAGCATTCAATGAATGTTATTTGATGTCCTCTTCTTTTTACCCTGTTTTGAGGATTAAAATTTCTAAAGAAATTTGTTTTGTAACTAGGTCTGTCCATTAAGCAAATTAGTCTAATGGTGTATATGAGCGAGACACTAGCAGGAGCCGACCTTAAGTCATAGACTTTTAAATAGATTACTAAAACCATCAACTGTTTTTGGAATTATGTTTTCTGATGATACTTTTCAAACTGTTAAGGAGTTTGATATAAATTATTTTTATATTAAACTTTAATTTGCATTCTAATTAAATTTAAATTTTAGCATCTAGAGTCTCTCTGTGTACTCTATTGTAAAATAGAAATCAAGATATCCTTATTTTGGTTTGTTCACTGATGAAATATAAATATTTCTGTCTAATTAATCAACCGTATCTTTTGAATGGTATTTCTTATTGATAGTATTTCACTGAATTACAAAAACTTTAGGTTATAGACTGATTTTAATAACAGCTTCAAAATTAATCCAAACTTAAGTCAATTAAAATGCAACTCAATATCAATCTTAACTTTGGCTACATACATTTCAAACAAACTTTTATAATGGCTCTTCTTTCATCTTTTTGACTCTTAATCTAGGCAAAATAATTTCTCTATCATCCCCCTCCCCAAATATATGAAGAGGTAGATCAGAAAGCAATATAATAGACAAATAATAGTAACAATAATCGAACACAAAAGAAAGTATCATTACAACTTGCCTCTCTCCTTTTCTCATGCTGTCTCTTTCTATGTTCCTTTCTCTCTTGTTTTTATACATAATACAACATATAATGTATAATTATATTTTATATTAAATATTTAATCATGTTAATATATTTAATATACATATAATGCAATAAACATAACATACAAATGAATATATACATATTCCCACATGGCTATTTGCAAAGACTAACATTTTTACTTACTTCTTTGCTCTCTCAGCTTTCTTGAAGTTATGCAGTCTTAATAGTCATAATGAAAAAAATAATGTCAACTCTCATTTATTGAATGCATCCATTGTACTAGGATCTTGTATGTTTCAAGTTTGAAGGGTACATTTAATTTTTCCTATTTTTACATGTGAGTAAACTGAAACCCATTAACAAACACTAAATGACTTGCTGCCACTAACAGATTAAAATGAGATTGTAATCGAATTTAAATTCAAGCCTCTTGTACTTTCTGTTCACTGTGAACTCATGAAGCTGCAGAGAATGGACACTGAAGCAATGCCTGAGCGCTCAAGAATGAATAGAAATGGAATGGTCGGTTGGGATACACCACCAAAGCAGAGAGGATCACCCTTGGGTAACGTCCCATGCACTTCTCAAGAGGCAGGAACAATACCATGATTAGATTAGCTTCTGTCACCCTGTCTCCTATAGGGCCAATGCTGTTGACTGTTTTGTTTTAAAGAATAATAGAGGGTGAGGGTGTCCCCTGTAGAGACATGGTGATCTCATCCTTCAGAAAGTTGGAACTATGTACTGAAGTGAGCGACTACATCAGGAGAGCTTTGCCAAGCATTCAACTTGAGAGCAGTTAGCAAAATCCTATTTAAACACAATTCAGATGAAAGAAAACACCCAGCCAGCACTCTGGTTGGTTTCCCTGATTATCTGGGAAATAGCACTGGCTAGCAACCACAGAGAGGACCAACGTTGAGAGATGTAGCCTGACAGACCAGGGAAGTATGATCAGAGTAAACTATGACAGTGAAAGTGTCCACTAAGGTTAGAAATTGAGACCACAGAATATCTGGTGACAAGATTCTTTATCCAGGAATTGCAGGTGACACTTGAATGATAGACACAGACCCATGTCAGTTCTTGGCGGCTGCAAGGTTGTGCCAGCCTCTTCACCAGTCTCCTTTCTCCTCATCTAATTGTCCTTCTCCCTTCTTCGCATGGACACTGCTTTCTCTATTAATTATCACCAGAACTGGTGGTTTTCACCACTAGAATCCCTTGAGGGGGAATGTTAAAAATATCAATGCTTGGGTCTGTCTCTCTCCCCCAACAGACCAATTAAATCAGAATTTCTAGAGCCTAAGCTAGGTCACCCACACTTTTAAAACACTAGCAACTGACTCTCATTTGTAGCCAGAGTTAAGATCACTGACCCTATGGTACATTTAGACTCCACAGAACGGTAATAAAGCTTTCTTAGACTTGACTCTACGAGCACAGAGCAATGTGCCCAGGATTTGTTCTCAGACAGCCCTGGCTTCAGTTCCCAAGTTTTTCACTTGCTAGTGGCAATTAATGCACTCTGAGTTTCTCTTTCCTCATCTGCAATATGGAAATGGATACAGTATTTGTGCAAAGACAGAATTATCTATTTCCCTCAAAGTCAGTCTTTCCCTTCTTCACTCATGGTAAAGATCTTTAAACCTAACACGTGTCTAAGTTTTGCTACTGGAAATGATTGATATTATTAAAAGAAAGGCTTGTTGATTTTGTAAACATTCCATTAAAACACCACCGCCACCAATAAAAAACCCAAACACCTAAACCTACTCTCCACAGCTTTGTGAGGAATATAGTATAAACAGCAGATACATAGTATTTCAACTTAATACATGCTCACAGAGTGAATAAGTAACTCATGGGAACATCCTGGGGTACAGGATTTCCATCACTTTCTATTGAAGTATAGAATGCTTATTAATATTACTTTTCAAATAAAATCCATTCGGACACATTTTAAAACTGTATGGCGAAAATTTTCCAGGACTAAGATTTTCATCTCATTTCTAGGGAGATAAATTTGAGCCAATATTTGTGTAACATAAGAAGCTAGACACTTCCATTAGATAACCAGATCCTTCATGCCAAGGGCATCTTTGATATAAGGAATTCCAAAACATAGAAACGTCTTTCAGCAGAAGTGATATTCTCCTTAAGAAAAGTATGAAATAGAATATACAGATATCAAATCATAATGTATACCTGAAGTTTATATATAATTACCAATGTTACATCAATACATTTAATTTTTATATATATATATTTTTAAAGATTTTATTTATTGATCTTTTAGAGAGGGAAGGGAGGGAGAAAGAGAGAGAGAGAGAAACATCAATGTATGGTTGCTGGGGGCCATGGCTTGCAACCCAGGCATGTGCCCTAACTGGGAATCGAACCTGCGACACTTTGGTTTGCAGCCTGAGCTCAATCCACTGAGCTAAGCCAGTCAGGGTAATAAATTTAATTTTTAATATATCAGTCATTTATAAAACATAATTCACTAAGTACTTTAACATATTTCATTTTTTATGACTTTTGAAAAATACCTTTTTGAGAAAAGTACAAGAAACAAATGGACTTCTTTATGGCCACATACGATTTGTTCTCTATGTACATCAGACCTTGGACCCTTAGCCTGATCTTCTTCGCAACAGTACACATTGCTATATTTTTCTAAATTGGCAGAAAGACCTAAGATAGCTTAATCTTATAGCTTTCAAATATTTTTGGTAGGGGTAACTTTTCAAAAACAATAATCATGTGAAATGGTAAAATACTTCAAATACAAACAGAACTGGTATAGTAGAAGAGAAGGAGGCATGTTTGAACTTATTCACTGTCACAATAAAAATTTTGCTGGAAGAAAAAATGCAAGAATGAATAAATGCTATTTTCTAAGTAATTGTTTTCAGGAAGCGTGAATGTGGAACAGTGCAGTTTTCTTTGCAGGAAAGTGAGCCTCACTTGAACTTACTACAAGCAATATCATATTTCCAGGAAACAAGACTGCCATGACCTTCAGCAGCTCCTAATTTCTAGCCCTAAAACTTTACATTCCTGAGAAAGAAAAAGCTTCTACATACCTATATTAAACAATCTAATTTTGTATTCATAAATGTGAACAGAAAAACAAAAACAGCAAGCATTTGAGGGAAACAAATAGCATTAAAAACAAAAAAGATAGATAAGTTTAAAAAATTAAATACAGTGAGGAAGCATATATTTAAGTAAACAGAAGAAAATATTTTTTACACATTTCACCTGTTACTCTGAATGAGGGTCAAGGGACTCTTGTTTTAAGAAAACAAAGATTGGTTTCTATGAAAATATATCTATATGATAATAAAGAACTTTTAAATATAAATTGAATATTAAAATAAAAATTAATAATAGAAGCCTTGAGTAACCAAATGCAGACTGCTGAAGAATAATTCATAACTGAAAAATGGGGTGAAAATCTCCCCCGTAAGAAATAACACACAATAGATTATGAAGAAACATTTATATGAAGGCTCAGAATCCCTAGATTTCCCTTGATTTCTTTTACTTCTGTTGCCTTCAAGAAAAACAATGTAATGATTGTATTAAAATTATTCTAATAAGACATTTTCAAGCAGTACACAGTGCTCTCATATAACTGATATGGTAAACTAGCACATTATAGATTTTACTGTACATTTTAAAAACCACAATGTTTCCATTGTACTTTTGCATTTTTCAGCTCAGTCAAAAGCACTGAGAAGACAGACATGTAGCACTGGAGAAATAAGTCCTGGAAACTCCTTTTCTTTCTGACTCTTATGTTTTTCTAACTAGCTTCTTAAATTATTTTGGGTCTAATATTTAAATTGTTCCTGAAATATCTCAAATAATTGTCATGAATTTCATTAAGCTTTGAGATTTGAATGCTCAACAGATTTCTGTATTAAAAAGGAAAATATTTCCACTTTTCCCTAAAGGTGTTTGCTGGAGGTTAATATAGCCCAGTGGTTTAATTATCCAATTTCTGGAAAATTTATCCAAAGAAATAAACACAAAGACAGAAAATCTATATATATAAAGATGTTCCTTGCAATGTACTTTATAATAGCAAAAATAAAAACAATAAAAAATCTAGAATTAAGCCCTGGCTGGCATAGCTCAGTGGATTGAGGGCAGGCTGGGAACCAAAGCATCGCGGGTTTGATTCCCAGCCAGGGCACATGCCTGGGTTGCAAGCCACGGTCCCTAGCAGCTGCACATTGATATTTCTCTCTCTCTTTCTCCCTCCCTTTCCTCTCTAAAAATAAATAAATAAATCTTTAAAAAAATCTAGAATTAGTTATATGTAAGTATATTTAAGTGATAGTTAAGAAAATATTTTTTAAAAAAGAAAATATTTCAGTAAAATATGGTGATACGCTTGCTTGATAAACATCAAGAGTTATGCAATAACAGGGAAAAATGCTCAAGACACAATATAAGTAAAAGAAAACATTTTCAAAATTAAATTTGTGCTCTGATCTCAATTATATAAAAATGTAAATATTTGAATTTGAAGAATTTTGAAGTAGAACATAAAAACCATTTGATTTACTTAAATGAGTATGTACCTCCCTTGTTTCTATTTATTTTAATAAAGTTAGTGCAATAGAATTTTAGGAAGAACAACAAAGAGGAAAAACAGCAGAATTTTTCATCCTGACCATCAATATCTCAAATTTATTGAGATTGAGGTACCCATAATAGAAGAAATATTGTTTCAAATCAACAGAAATAATGTCCCAATGACATGAAATTTGTGGGTGGTCTTGAAATGGATGAATGTGCCTTCTCTAACTGACCTTATTATTTGGAGAGTGATCATTTTAATGCAGCAACAGAAATTCACAAGTGCATTACTTTGCAGTTTCCAGAGTTCGTACACACACATGCACAGTTATTCAGTTCTCTTAACCATGAAAAAGGTTAAATAAGTAAGAGAAACAGGCATTTTTGGTGTTATCTTCCTTTTAATAGGTAAGAATAAAGGGGTTAAATGATTTTTGTAAGGCCCCAAAGGGGCATAGAATAAAATTCATTTCCAGCCCTTTCTTCTACATTAGTGTCATCTCATGACACCATTTGATATTAAAATAATTGATTACACATTTAACTTACAAAGGGGAAATGTTGTTTTAGTTTTCAAAGTTTAAGAAAGTTTTAATTCTTTATATTTCATTTGTTCATTCCTTTTTTCAACACAACAAACTATGAAGACACATTATGTTCCTCACAGTCTACCAAGTCCTGGGGATGCCTAAGATACAGTCCATCCCTAAAAGATCTGCAGTCTACAAAGGAAGACATACAAATAAATAAAGAAGTATGAGTCAAAGTGAAAACTGCCGAAGCAGAGATATCAATAGCACACAGATTTAAAAAATGCTTACTCATGTGTGGGATGAGGGTAAAGCGGAAGTTGCAGAGTTGAGATGCTAAGTATGGAATATGAATAGCAGTTAATAAGATGTGAGACAGGGCAGGGAGTGATAATAGTTTAGAAAGTAAATTATTTTTCCAAATTTAAAGATGTCATAAAAGTCTATGAAGCGATGTCACTAAAGAATGCAATTTTGGAAGCATTATTTAATTCACAAATAATTTAGCCTTGATTCACATATGGTTTGTTCTATTAGACATATTTTAGTGACCTACTAACCCATGCAATCAACCAATTTATCTGAATGCCATTGAGGTTGAGGTTAGGAAAAGTCAAGAACAATGCCTAACAATTCCACGCAGCAATATTTTCGCCAATATGTCTCCTAGAGCAAGGGACATAAAGGAAAGAATAAACAAATGGGATCTTATCAAAATAAAAAGCTTCAGCATGGCTAAAACATCAGCAAAATAAAAACAGAATGAACCGTATTGGAAAATATATTTGCCAATGATACCTCAGACAAGGCTTTGATCTACAAAATATACAAAGAACTCACAGAACTCCACTCCAGAAAGACAAAAAACTATTAAAAAATGGGCAAAGGACTTGAACAAACACTTCTCCAACGAGGATATACAGAGGGCCCAGAGACATATGGAAAGATGCTCAGCATCACTAGCCATCAGAGAGATGCAAATTAAAACCACACTGAGATACCACCTCACACCAGTGAGAATGGCCATCATAAACAAAGCAACAAACAACAAGTGTTGGAGAGGTTGTGGAGAAAAGGGAACCTTAGTGCACTGTTGGTGGAAATGCAGTCTGGTGCAGCCACTGTGGAAAACAGTACAGAATTTCTTCAGAAAACTAAAAATGGAACTGCCTTTTGATCTGGCAGTTCCACTGCTGGGATTATATCCTAAGAACCCTGAAGCGCCAATCCAAAAGAACCTATACACCCCAATGTTCATAGTAGCACAACTTAAACAATAGCCAAGCACTGGAAGCAGCCTAAGTGCCCATCAATAAATGAATGGATCAAAAATCTATGGTATATTTACACAATGGAATACTACATAGCAGAGAGAAAGAAAGAGCTCCTACCCTTCACAACAGCATGGATGGAACTGGAGAGCATTATGCTAAGTGAAATAAGCCAGGGGGTAAAAGACAAATACCATATGATCTCACCTATAAGTGGAAGCTAATCAACACAACAAACAAGCAAGCAAAATATAACCAGAGACATTGAAAATAAGAACAAATTGACAGTAAGCAGAATGGAGGTGATAGAGGATAATGCGGGGGAAGGGGGGACGGGTTTTCAAGAACATCTATAAAGGACACATAGACAAAACCAAGGGTGGGTGGGATCAGGGATGGGAGGTAGGGATGGCTGGGGTGAGGGGGAGTGGTAGGAGGAAATGGAAACAACTGTACTTGAACACCACACACACACACAAAAAAAAAAAGAAAGAAAGAACAATGACTAACCATTAAAAGCCTAGGGGAGAACCTAGGATCTGTAGCTTCAATCTCCATCCTGAAGCTATTTCCCGTTGAAATCATGATGTGAGAAATTTGTGGCTCAGTTACCCCATTTACTAACCAGATATGCTGATGAATATTTTACAGCTCTCTTCAGATGAATTTGAAATAATAAAGTACAATTGTATAATAAACACCAGACATCAGCCATTTAGGTGCCGTTCATCATTGGCTTACATCTCTTACACCTCACTCCTTATAGGTCATTCTGTCCACAGTTCACCACAGTCAGCAACTCTCCTTTCTCTGTGAATCCTTCTATTTGCTTTGAGTTTGAAGAGGATAAACATAGCAAGGGAGTAAAATTCTGTTTACATTTAATGAAAAAATTAGTTGAATTCACTGAACTCTTAAATGCCTGTAACTGCTTTAGCTGATATTTTCTTTCATTCAGATAAAGTGTTCTTCAGTGCACATATCTATAGTTTAGTAAAATTGTCATTGTAACATCTGCTTCATTTTCACTTCACTTGATTCTGATGAAATTGTCAGATCTTTCTGTCAAAGCACCTTGGTGGTAGTATAAATCAGTTTATGTGGTAACTCATGTAACAAAAAAAAACAAGGAGCCATATTGCAAAAGCATCTTTCTGAAACTGCTCCTTTTTCTGTGGTGGCAGATATCTTGCAACTTTCCTTTTTTTCGCCATGCAAAGGGAAAAATACACCTATCTCTCTAGAGAAGAGTCTGTATTTCTTCTACCACCTTTTAGTGCTTCGCCTTCCCTAGACCCATCATAATCGTTAGAAGTAGTTACTAGCTTTCAGAATGCCCTCTACCTCTTTTCCCAGCTTCAGCCAAGTAGAACAAGTGATAATTCAGCAGCCCAGGTCCTGGGATTTAGTAGAGTTTGAAAAGTATAATTTTGCTGCTCAGCTGCCAAATAAATCCTAGTCACTTTTAGGCAATCTCCCTTTTCCAACTTGCATGCTGCCCCACTGCAAAATACTTGCCCTCACCTCCACATCTACCTCACCCTCCATCTGCCTATCTCACTCCACTTAACCTACTCAGGGGACCTGGAGGTGGCTACCCTCTGTGTTCTTCACTGACTGCCTGGCCTCTACCTCTTTCTCACAGGGCCCATTTCAAGGTCTGAGCTCTCATGGTTCTCTGCTGCCTTCCCAACCTTACATGGGTTGTCACCCAGCTTGACATCCCCTCCAAATTTCCCCTGCATTCCTAGTTTTCTTCATCCTCATCATCCTGGCTTGGATTTCTCTCTGGGCAGGAGGGTGTCCCCATAACTCCCTCTGCCCAACACGTATCCCCAGCTTCTGCTAAGCTGTAAGCTCCATGAAGAAAGGACATTTTGCTTATCACTGTAGTCCTAGTGTCTAGAAAATAGAGGTGGCTAATACATATTAATTAAATGAAAGAATTGATGTTCCTCCTGAATTCCTGTTAGCTTTCTGACTTCTTCATGAAAGATAGGACTGGTAACATAATGATAGATGTGAAACAACAGTATCTCATTCAAAATAGGTTAGGTAAGGCTATAACAACAAATTTACAATCCCTGTGGTTTATGCATGCACATGTCAAACAGCAATTGAATCAAATGCTATTACAAAGATAATCAAAAATAAATTTCTAAGAGTCAGACAAGTTGCAACTCTCATGAGCGATCTTAACCAACTGATCCTGCTCTTTCTCACTACCTCTCCTTCACGTAAAGATATTAACATTATGCTCAGGGGGGATGTTTAGTCTCCTTTCATATCTAAAAATCACTGCTGCCCTGCATATCAGCCAGCAGAGGGCTTAATGAGAGAATTTCCAAGTTCTCACAAAATAGCTAAGAGCACCTCTGTTAGTCGCCTTTGTTAAACATGTAATTTGCCTCTTAAATCCGCACAGGCAGTGTAGCTGATTATTCTTATTAGTTGTTAAACCTAACCACTACTTAATGTTCCTTCAAACAGTTCTCTTTTCACTTGTCACATATATCCAATTATTCACAGGCATTTTTAGTACCGGAGTGGACAAATCCAAGAATTTTAGAGTTGAGAGTCATTTCCGAAGTCATTCCTCTGAGCTCTTTCAGGTTAAATCTTTTACCTAGGAGGCTCTTGTAACAGTGCTCCTGACAGATAATTGGGTAACTTCTGCTTGTGGAGGAGAGATAAATAGGTATCATTTATGAGGGAATGTACTGCACATATTCACAGTTCAATTATCTGGCACCAAAATCACTTTCCCATAAATTCTGTTCATTGGCCCCAGTAATTCTTTCTGCACCTACATGGGGTAATTTTAATTCCTCTTTTAGAGCTTCCATCATGTCTTCAGATTCTGATATGAGTCTTAGTAAACAATATAATTTTATTTTCACATCTATCTACATGCAATTAGTTCTCTTTTTATTTAGATTTATTTTAATGAACTAGTTAACTGTGGTGATCCCCATCACTTTGGAAATTTGAGTTTGCAAGACTAATCCCTCAAGTATTTGTAATTTGGATGTGTAACAACCTCCAAAGTCAGGAATAGCTTTGTGTTCTAACCCAATGCCTTTCAACCTTTAATGTGCATTGAATTACCTGCAATCTTATTAAAACACAATATCTGATTTAGTAGTTATGGGGCACGGCCTGAGAGTACACATTTTTTAAAGAGCTTTCTTGTGGCTGGTCCACAGATCACATTGAGGAACAGGGTCTTAATAGAGTTTCTTAAATTTCACTAAATTTCAAACATATGGCATGCTTTTCTACACAATTTTATGCAAGTATATAACTAAAGCAAAACATTAACACCGGCACATAGATACAAAAAAAATGTTGTTTTATTCAAGGACCTCAGATTTGTAGGAAAATTAGAGGCGTTTACACTAGCTAACTACTGCTAACAATTATTATCTGATAGGTGGATGCTTTGACCTAGGAAAAAATATACTTTCAAATTATCTCAGATTTTTAGAAGCTAATAATTGCTGAAACTTGTGCTGTAATTAAAATCACCATAACTTTTCTGACCCTGTAGCTGTTAATTAAGAGTATGATTTCCATAGGCTGATTTCCCTTCCTCTCTGGTGACCAGCTCTCACTTTTGCCATCAAAAAGACTTTTCCACTTTTTCACAAAGGTGAAAATGAATTTATTATCCAGGGGAATAGGCACACATACTACAGAAATTTTCTCCTGTGTTACAGCATGAATTTTCCACAATGAGTCTATTTCAATATGGAATAAATAATGTTCTCTTCCCTAACGAGAGAATCATCCGTTGCTGAACAGTGGATCATCACTGGGCTGCCTTACAGAGAATATTCTCTACCATTTTGGATACATTTGTTTTACTTAGTTTTGTACTAATTTACTAATACAAATTACTATAATTTATGATTGTATAAATGATAATTACTGCTATTTTACTGCAATGTCTAGAAACTATATAAGAGCTTTCATTAATAACAACAGTAAAACAATGACTACCATCATTTAATGAATGCCTGTCTCATGAAAGTACTGTCATTGTTTGTGCCTCCAGAATTATGGGTAAGTAAGTATAATTGTAAGTAAGTATATTGTAAGTATACAATATAATCATTATATTGATGAAGAAATGGAAGTTCAAGGATGTGAAATAGCCCAGCTGGGGCCACTTGAGTAGTAAATGGTTAAGCTGGGTTTGGAGCCAGGTGACTTTGGAAACATAATAACAGTGCAACTCTGCCTGCCTTTGGAAGGGGTTTCATATTAATGTATAAAAGTCTTTCTGTTTAAGAAAATAATTATTATCATGGTTAAAATATGGGATTACATCAAACTGGGTCCAAAGAACATACAAAAGACAAAAGGACCTTTGTAAATATGGAGTATCCTCACGACCCAAGTATAAGCCTTCTTAGGGTCAACGATCATTAAAAAGAATTTATGTCAAATGCAATACTTTTTAAAATGTGAAACAATTACTATAGCATTTAAGGTATTTAAATTTCACATATTAACTAAGTGGTTAGGAGCATTCAACCAACTTAATGAATCAACAAAACAGACATTAATAGAACTAACAGCTCATGTGTTTAGTTTAAGTAAGCCCTGAGTTGACCTAGCTTTGTGCTTTGTTTTCCAAGATATGATGATCCTTAATTTCAATTCCTTCCAATTTTACTTCTCTTTTTTTTGTAAAATTTTTTGGTAAGAACCTGAAAACCGAACTACCTATCACTGGTATTCCTTTGCCTTCTGTAGTTATCACTTCACCTCCTGTCCACAACTTCATCCCAACTCAACCTGTGACTTCTCCGCTATATACGTTATAGAGCAGAGGGTGAGACAAAAGTATTGGTGATTAGAACAACCAGAATAGCTTTTTTCAGATAAAGTAATCTGATTCGATCTACAGAAATGTTTGAGATGAGAAAAGACAAGTTGTCGTATGTGTAGGGAATTTATATAAAAATGTATTCCTTGTACATGTAGCTATAAGTGTTTAAATTGCATTTCATATTTTAATAAGTCAGAACCTCTGGATGTCCAAGATGTATCATGGTGGTATCTTAGTTTTTATTCTATTGTTAAAGTTACTGGTCTGCCAGTAAAATTTATGTTAGTAAAATTAATTGTGCTAAGTTGTAGGATAAAGTTCTCACAAAGTTATTGCAGGTTACAAATGTTTGTGGACTTGAGAATTTAGCAAATACTTTTAATATTTTCCCAATAGTTATAGGAAATGTACATAATAACAAGTAGCCATATGATAACTATGATAGCTTTCAGGTTATTTGTCAGTTTTGTGGGGAGAGTATGTTGAAGGCAAATGTAAGATAAATCCCTACCATAATTCTTAGTCATGAACTCATTTATGTCCTCTTCTTTACTCACCTGCTTCCCTGAATGTCAGTAATTTGTGAAGACTTATGGAGAACACAATAAGAGCAGAAGATCCTTTCCTGACACCACATATGTGTGTTTAAACATGCTATTTATCAAAACTCAACATGTACTGAATCCCATACCTAATCAAGGGCTGAAGAGGATATTATGGCTGTTTGCTCTAAACCTCTGCATGTGTTTATTAAAAACAAAAATTTCTCCACTTTAATTATGTAAATATAATTCTCATTCACTTGGAAAAATTTATAAGATTACTTAAATACAACAAACTGCAATACTGTACAGGAAAGGCAAAACTGATACTAAGTTCAACTGAGATATTGAAAGACAAATCTTGCCTGAGCCAACAGGACTCATGACCCCTTTCCGCCTTTCCAAGTCTAACTCAAGTGACACAGATCCTCATAATCACTCCATCACCTTCTGTATTTTGAAAACTATCATCTGCCAGTGACCTGTGGAATCCACCACTGAGGTAGAAGGTAAGGTTGTGTCACCAAAAACAGCCTGCTGGGAAAGGTTAGCTTTTAAGAGAGACTATGTGACTGACTTCTATAATAGAATAAACAGGGTTGGATGACTTTCAAGGAAATACGAACATAATTTATAAAGAATTGGTTTGTCCTCCAAACCCTAATGGTTAACATTGTCAGCTGGCTAAATTTGTTCCAGAAACATGCACAGTCATCTTCCACGAATAATATAAACACCATAAAAAAACTGGTTCAAACATTTCTTATAACAAGCAGTGCATGATTTAGCATCCCTCCTGTAAATAATTTAATCTAATAAAAAAAGAGGAAGCATTGTTTTCATTCAAGGAGAGAGTAAATTTTAGTATAAAATGAGAGGCAACGTTTTTATTGACACAGGAGGACGGACCAGCAAACAAAGGAGAAATAACTGTGTGGCTCACTGAAACCTCACAGCTATATTAAAATAGATACGCAATGTGAAAGTTATTATACGTAATCATTCTGTTTGCTTAAGCAAAATTTGAAATGTTTTCTTCTGCCTTCTACTAAAGAATGTTTAGAGCTTATAAATAGGATGGTATCATATTCTGAGAAGCAGTCTTTCATTTAATTGGGGAACAGGTGAGTAAGTGTTAAAAGAAAAATCTTGATATTCCTTTTAATCATTGAGTTCATCTTGATTTACTACCTAATTGGGTAAAAGGGGGACAGTCACAGATTATTTTGATCCACAGTAATGGTGAACATATTTATCATCTTTATACATAAAGTATGGTACTTTTGATCTAACAAAAATTCAGAGTTACTGGTTAAAAAAAGCCCAGTGCATAAACATGTCTCACACCAATCTTTTTCTGAAATGACAGCAATTGTGATAGGAAGGATATAATACAGAAATATATACTCAAAATATTGAAAGAGTCACAATAGATCAGTGATTTTGAAACTGCAGTTTATGACCAGTTAATTGGCTGTGAAATAAGTCTAAGGACACATGACCATGTGTTTTTAGCGGTACACAGCAGAGCAGAAGGGGCAGAATATGCCGCAGAACACTGCACAGAGTAAAATAAGAATCATTGAATAAAACCTCCATCTCCTATCATATATATATATATATATATATATATACACACAAATCTGTATGTATTTACATATATATTTATGCATATACACATGTCAGAGTGTTTTTGTGTACTAGATCTTATTGTAAAACAATAGAACTTTTTGTAAGGGCTGGTGAAAATAATTAGAAAACTAGTTCAAAAAATAATATCAAAGCTCAGTCTTTATCACTAAAATCATATATTGTGCTTTCCTTCAGAAAACTAAAATTAAATGACCACAAATAGCTCCATAGTCATATCGTATTACATATCATACATTATTTCTAAAACCATCACCAAAACATCACATATTCTGGAAATAAAAATTTAGGTACTGGTCTCATAAAAACATTTTAGTTTCCAAAAAGGTTTCAGTATAATTTCTTCAATGCTTTCTTTTTCACCTTTTTATTATATTAAGATGTGAAAAAGACTGATGTCTAGCTGAATTTTCGTATCTTCATTTGACTTGGTCAAATTTCTACAAACCTCCCTTGATATCTGGACTGGAAATTGATATCTTGCTGGGAACCGCCCTGCCTGGTTTCAGAAGCTGTAACCCCCACCAAGGCTAAGGCTGAGGGAATGACCCTGGACAATAAGCCAGCAAGGAGACAAAAGCTTATCTCCCTGGCAGGAACATTGCTTCTGCTTCTTTTACTTTATCCATAACTGGTTTCCAATGCTTGGTTGGTTAGCCAATGATGGGTAAGATTCCCCAAGGGGGGAACAACCTAAGACAGGCACAGTCATGTGGGAGGCCACCAAGGAAGGACTTTGGGGGCTACAGCAAAAGGGGGTGATCGATCCTCTCCCCTCGGCTTCAACAAAGCCTGAGTCCTCATTTCTGCAACAAAATCTCCTGATCTCTTGGCTGCCTTACTTCCCTTGCTCCACCTAAGCCTGAAACAATGACAGAGGGTGGTGCAGCCCTGTGCTGGAAAGGGTGGGTTCCCCGGGTGATCAGGCCTAAGAAAGAATATGTAAAATCCTTTGAAACCTGCTTTGTTTAGAATGCTCTCAATTAAATGATAAGGGTCCAAGCAAGAAGTAGGTTTGTTCCTCAAAGTTTTACAGCTCTTTAGCTATCTGACCCTGACTCAAAATAGGCCCTCAGAGTTCTTTGTTATCTATTGTTTGATCCTTACTTCTTGGCAATGAGTAATGAGCTTTACCTGAATTCTTGTGCAAATGAACCCAATAAAAGCCATTGAGGAAAAGGTTCTTGACCCTTCTCCTTTGAGAGATCAGCCACCTTTCCTCCCCAAGCAGATCTTGTCTTGGTAGACTTATTCTCATCCATAGCGGCCAGGGGGGCCCTGCGGGCGGAGCCCCCCCCCCCCCCCCCCAATTTCAGAGAAGCAGAAGACATTTATAGCCCATGTGACAGGATGATAAGCCATGATGTCTCAAGAAATTTCGGGAACCGGTGGCTGCAGATGTTGAGACACCAAAGATGTTTTTGGTGGGCATTGGTTGGGTCAAGAAAAACAGAAACAGTCACAAACACGATCTCAAAACTTTTAAGCTTTTGAGTGGTGGAAGAAACAGTGAATGAGTAAGTTAATAAATTTATAAATTATCATAGTGGGAAGAAATCATTGGGGTGAGGAAAAGAAATTTTTATCAGGGAAAGAGCTTTTGGGAGGGAAATTAAAATATGTACAGGTTTTGTTCTTATAAAGTCATTCAAAATAAATATCTGGTCTCCTTACCAAGACTTCTGTTCTTGCTGTCTGTAATAGCAATTGTGCTCCTTCCTGCTGGCCTGGAATTGTAATCAGACCAGCTTCATTTGATATATCCCCAAGACAGTGCTAAAAACTTCTGATAGTCTGGGAAGAATTCAAACCACTAGTCCATTGTCTATAAGCACTTTATTCTCATACCAATGCCATAAACAATCTAATTCTGTAAAATCTGACACATAATACCTAGTATGAAGAAAAGAACTTACACTTAGTAGCAACCTGAGGAAAAATGAGTATATAAAATCAACAAGGAAGCATCAGTGTGGTTCACTAGAGATCAGGGACTGCATATCTGGATATAACATTGGATAAATTGAGAAAATTAGGGCAATCATGGATCAAAAGTTGTAAGACAGCATTTTTGTGTATCACAGAGACCCCTCAGGAAAACCCTGGCTCAGCAATGAGTTCATTTATCACAGGGATAACAACCCAAAAACCTTCTTCTGGAGACACTGTGGAAACTATTTCCTTTTTAAAAGAAAGGCACCTGTGGAACTAATTAGAATGAGGTACTTCTTGCAAAGTATGGGCTATAATCCTGTTGAGTGAATAAGAGATTTTCAAGACTGTAGTTCAGAATGAGAGAGAGAACAAAAATGACAGCTAATGGTGGCCTTTGGTATAAAAATAAGGAGATTTGAAGAAATTCAGACTGATATTCACTGAGACAGTTGCATGAGAACACAGTAATTGTGCCCAAGAACAATTTAAATAATGCAAGTCACTATCTCCCCAAATTCAATTACCAAGTGTCCCAAAGTGAATAAGCCTTTCCTGCAATGCATATCTTACTTATAGATTCGAGGGAAAGTTCTAAAAAAATGGTTCCCTCCAGGGAGTAGGCTAGGAAATTAAGGTAAGCGATAATGTTTTTATTTTATATCTTTTAATTTTGCATTTTCTTCTTTTTCAAAAAGCATTTGTATGAATTAATTTTAAAAATAGTATTAAAGAAAGAATATTGTTGATTATGTTAATAGATATAAGATATTTTTTCTTAATTGAAGATGCAGAATGATTTTTTTGTTTGCAAATTTGTGTACATTGCTCAATTGATGTATGTAACTAAAAGCATGTATAAGTGAATGACATTGGATGACTGCTCTCATTCCACTGTCAGCTGAACAATAATGCAGAGATTTGATAGCACAAGCCAACTGCCAAGGCGAATCATACCCATACATAACAGAGAAAGGAGACATTCTGCAACCAAAGAATCAGAGAGACCTTAGAGATCTAGGGAAATCTAATTCATGTGCATTTTCTTTTTATTCATACCCTAGTAAGATAATCTCACATTTGGCTTAAAATTAATATATTTATCAACCTAGCTTAATCTACCAATTCTCCCCTGACAGGGCTTCAGAGAAAGCCAATTCTCATGTAGTTCCTTAGAGTTATAAGTCTTCTGAAAAGTATATGTTTCTGTCTCTGCCTGTACATTGCCTCTGAGGCTTCAGTTCATTTTTGTCAAAACCTTTGTGGCATCATCAATGACCTTCTCATAGCTAAATCTAAGATAACTTATACTCTTTTCATTTCACATTTCACATGATACATATCATTTCACATTTTTTATTACATCTTCCCTCCCTCTTCCTTCACCTTCTTTCCCTAGTTCTCTGATATATTCCTTCTTGTTCTTTCTTGAAATTCTAAGTCTTTGTTGGTCTCCCATCTCTTCAATGTTAGAGTTCCTCAATTTCCTCTGATGGACCCTTCCCCTTTTCATGCTAGCCTCTTTCCGAATTGTGAAATGAACTCTATGGCTTCATTTGCCACCTGAGTAATGAAAATTTCCAAATATATATACTGGTTCAATTTTTTAGAAAAACCTATATTTTTCTAACTACTTACTACATATCTCTATTTGGATGTTCCCCAAGAACTTCATACTCATATATCTTGTCTTAAGGGATTTCTTCAAACCCAGCCCTTTCCATGAATTCTTTTTGTCAGAGGATATTGATGACCACTTAGTTATCCAAGCAAAATGATAGTGCTTCCTCAGTCTTTTTTCTTTATTCATTATATCCAACAAATTGCTACAATATACACATTCTGTAACATCCACTTTTCTCTGTTCTCATTGCCACTTCTTTATCTTACACAAAATAAATACTTAGTCCTGTGACCCCTTGCTTTCTTATGCTGCTTCTCTCTCAACTATTCTTTACACAGCAGCTAGAATAATAGCCGCCCTATCCTTCTATCACACCCAATTCAACATAACACTCGGTCACTCAAAAATATCATTCTGTTACTCAGTAACACTATGTTTCAGAATTTCCAAGTGCATTTTCTCTAAAACACCCATCTTTGGCCTCCTATTTGCCTGGTTAACTTTTATGCATCATTTAGATTTCAGCTAAGCCGTTATTCCCACTGGGAAGATTTCCCTGACCACTACCCCTTCATCCAAGTCTTTGTTTACTATCGCTCATCTATGTAGTCATGACAAGTGATGTTTTGTTGCATTTATCACATTGTATTACAATTCTCTCTTTGCTTGTCTCTGAGCTTCATGAAGGCAAGAGCTGTGTGTGTTTTCTCTACCATTTTATTTCTAGCTCCTAGCATAGTGACTAGTACAGAGTTTGAGTTCAGTAAATATTTTAATTGCATGTATAAGTGAATGAATCATCATCATCAATCTTATCAATATCTTATTCTCAGAAATCCAAGGGTCTTTGGGTACTCTTACAAGAATTTCACTTATGATATCTTACTTTATTTAATCTATTTTAGTGATGTTTTGGAACAAAATATAATATTAGAATATACTTGCTGTCTTCTGATAAATTTCCCACTCAATGGACACTGTCAAAGTCATCAAAAATCTTCAAGACAATTATTGAAGAACTGGTTTTATCTTAATGGATATGCTCATATATATACATCAGGAGTTTATGTGCTGCTTTGAAAAGGCAGGATAGTTCTGGGAATGAATTATTATCGTGAAGATTCTCAAAGTTCTTTACTAAGTTGTGCCAGGGAAGCCCCACATCCAAGTAATAGATTGCATTAGTAGTATATCCATTTTTGCTATTTTGTAGAACGTTCCTAAGTGCTATGCTAATAGACAAAAGTAGAAAATCGAAATATATGTCAGGAAATTAGCTGGAAGCTATATAAACAGTAATGTTTTCTTTTTGTTCTGGATGAAGAGTTCTGGTTCAAAGGGTGCAAAAACATCATTTATGACATTTTAATATGCAAGAAAAATCAATGAATAATGGGTGTTTCAAACAGAATTTAAAAATTGAACAAAATGAAGCAAGGTGGTATGCTCATCCCAGAGGGATAGTCAGTGTAGCAGGGGAACTAGATAAAACGCTGTAACCCAGGGGTGTCAAACTCATTTTCACTGGGGGCCATATCAGCCTCTGGTTGTTTTCAAAGAGAAGAATGTAATATTAGGACTGTATGAATGTAACTACTCTTCAACTATTTAGGAGCTGAAATTACATTTGGCCCTTTGAAGGCAACTGCGAGGCTGATGTGGCCCCCGATGAAAATGAGTTTGACACCCCTGATACTGCATTTTCCTCAATACATTCTACTGGACCACTTACTGCAAATTAAGAGTTGAAAACAGGTTATCTGAACATGGTAGGATGGAAGAGTTAGAGGAGCTGTTCAAAATACTAGAGACAAATAACACCAGCAACAACTATTTAGACAAAAGGATGTATTCCATAGTTTTTGTAATGTAACAGACCATAGACATGCAGCATGTATTTTATTCACTCTTACAGTAATAGCTGACACTTGTAACAACAATTTCTTTAAATTTAAAGGACAAATTTATATAATAACAATAGAGTTGATGGATAAGACAAGAAACTGAAAAAAAGGGGGGGAATTAAATAATAGTCTCAAAATATAAGCTAAATACCTAGCAGTTCATCCCTTAACCATGGTCAAAAACAAAAACAGAGGGTTATATTTTCTCTAAAGAAAATATAAGAAGAAAACTCAGCATCTGACATTTATAGCCCCAGTGTAAGGGCTGGTTTATTGCTTATTCACCATAAAGAGAAAGCTGATGGTCAATTCTGTGCAAAACTAAAGAGCTTTGAGGAAATGTTTACTCACCTTATTTCTAACCATTAAAGGTAAACAATGATTAATAGTTATTTAAGAAAAATAAGCAACGTGGGCAAAAATAAAAAGACAAACTAAGCCAACAGAAAAATCAACTCCAAAAGAGACAGGAAACAATTAGAGAACAGAGTAAGACTTTTAAAAATGCTTTCATTGCTATCTGAGAAGATCTAGGAAAGACCTTATGTTCATAGGGAAAAAAAGTCAAGTCAACAAAAATGAAGCAATAAAAGAACAAGAATGAGCTCTTAGAAAAGGAAAATAAAATTTCCAAAATAGAAATCCAATAAAAGAAATCAAAGTTACACTTAAGAAAATATTCTAAAAAGAGTAAAATATTGAAAAGATGAAATAAATAAGAGAAGATATGTAATGCAGGAGTTCAAACAAAAAAACATCCATTATCTATTTAACTAGAATACAACAACAAGAGAATAGGGAGATAAAATAGAGGGAAAGAAATTATCAAAGGAATATTAGAAGAGAATTTCCCATGGCAAAGGGATATGATTTTTCAACTGAAAAAAACTCATCAAGTGCTCATCAAAAAGAAAACAAATACACATCTAGATACATATTTATAAAAATTAACATCAAGTTCAAGAATGAAATCACAGATTCTTTTAGAAAAAAAAAATATGTCACCAATGAAGAAACTAGAAATAGACTGGATTCGGGTAATACAGGCAGCATGGAAATGAATAGAGCAAACTCTCAAAGTAATGGACTGTAAACAAAGAAAGCACAACTAATCTATCAACTGAGTATGAGGGCATAATAAACACAATTTTAAACATGCAAAGAACCAAAAATTTACACTCCTTCTCCTTTCTTAGAAAGTCAGTCTTCCCATCCACATCACAAAATCAGTTTCCCCCACGGACACCTTTGCAATTTCAACAGTATAGCAAAACCTCCAATCAAATGTCATGAATCACAGACCATATGCACTGACTCACCATTCTGGAGAATCAGAAAGGATATCAGTACTCCCACCCTCCCCTCATCCACTTTTTTTTTCTACCCAAGTTTTGACAGCCTTAAATTTATATTTATATAGTAAGATTAGTTTCAAAATTTCAAACATCGTAAGTATTATGACTATAATAATGATGCTCCGAATGTAGTTTGTACAACCTTCAGTCACATACTAGGATTATATCCCATCTCCTGTAAGTCTAATGTTCCTTATTCTTCTACAAAATACCTTTCTGAGTCAGAATGAATTCTTCTTTTTATATCCTCTACCAAGTGCCATTACCATATTCTCAATTTTGTACAAGTTGTTAATGATTCTTTATATTTTACAGAGTCCCCCTATTCCCCAGAGTCTTCCATCCAGCTTTTTGTTCCTTTAGTGCTCTCTAAGCCAGAAATACAGCTGTTATAGTGATATAGGACGTCACTGTGCTTCTCAGCTAAACCCACTTTTTACTTGACATCATGTATTCATCCCTCTTTGTATATCCTCTTCCTACTTCCTTAGAAGGCAACATAGTGGGGGCAAGGGTCAAATGTAGGAAACAGAGAGAAGGTGATGGGGTGAATGACCTAAACTCTTCTTTCATAGCAGAAAATCGATAAATAGTGTATAAGCAGGCTTTTAAAAAGAAATATCAACATATCCTGGGAATATGAACTAGAAGAGCTAAGCACAGAAAAAGAAATGATTGTCACTTAGGGACAGAGCCTGTGCGGAGGGAGTTTAGTAATAAGCCCTTACTTTTCAATATAACTGCTGCTATTTACCAAATATTCCCAGTATCTTTGCCCCCTGAACACATGGCAGGACTGTACTTCTTGATCCTGGTAGGGTTGCATGAAGTTGTATTATTAGTCACAGCCAATGACTTGTGAGTGAAAGTGACATGTCACTTCCAAGTAGAGACTTTTAAGAGCCAGTATACAATTCACCACTCTGTCTCTTTTTCTTTGTAACATTAATCAGAAAGTTGGTGGCTGATCATCAGAATGAGTACACATGTTTCAGAGCTGGCCTTCAGACAACTTGTGATAGATATACAGCATAAGCCAGAAATAAGCCTTTTCTATTATGAGCCACTGTAATTTTGAAGAGCCTCACTGCAGCTAATGTTAGCTAAAAATGCCATTTGGTCTGTTTTAATACATGCATGATTTTCTTTGATAAAAAGACATTTTAAAGCATCCAAAGACATAGCAAGTCTCTAATTTGTCTTAAGTAATATAAACATCATGTCTTTGTTAATGGTTAAGAATGTCAAATTTATAAACTCAAATTATAAATTTGTAATAGTTCTCTTAGTTCTCCTTCTTAATGAGATTCTTCCTCTGAATTTCAGAACACAGAAAATTAAGTGATTATTTTCTCCATTATCCTAGCATTGGTACATAACTACTATTATAGTAGATGCATAAGAGGAAAGCTAATTCATTACATATAACTGATGTCCTAGGTCATTAAGGATTAACTCCTGGCAGATCCCCAGCTGAGACAGGTTGCTTGGACCACAGTCCCCATAAGGAGTTACTTTGGTGACTCCAAGAAATATAACTAGCCATTCCCTAACACTGTGATGCCAGAGTAAAACATTAAATAATTAAAATCATAAAGAGCAAGTAAAATTACATTTTTGCTATGCTAACTTATATAAGGTACTGATTCTCAAACCTTACTGAGTCTGGTATAGGGATGAAAAATTTACCTTTCAACAAGTACATGAAGACATTTTGATGTGGATATTCCACAGACATACTTTGAGAATACTGGCTTAATATCTGTATTTACAAATCAAGTTCAAAAGATTGTTTACTTTTTCTCCCACATATCAATAAGTGATAAACTTAGGGAACAAAATACTGAAAATAGAAACTGGAAAGAAGTTGAAAGCACAACTAAAATAGAATTAAATATTCATTATCAGTAAAGATTAACCATGTCAAGAATTTCTGTGATTAAGATGTGGCAGACACACTGGAGATCCAAGATGGCAGCAGGGTAGGTGGATGTTACACTCACCTCCTCCCAAAACCAAACTGGAATCATAACTAAATTATGCAGCAATCAACCTGAATAACAAACTGCAGACTAGCTAAAGAGAAGTCTTATAATCAAGGATTTATGGAGGAAGCCATATCAAGATTGGTAAAAAGGGCAGAGGTATGAAAGGGGCTGGCCCCACCACCATCGGTGGAGCTCAGATTTCAGAAGGATATCTCAGTTGCAAAAGTTCCCCCTGAGAAGCATGGCAGTCTCACCTCCAAGCCAAACTCCCCAGCCCAGGGCACCAGAGCCAGGAAGAGGTGCCCACACAACATTCTAGCTGTGAGAATCAACATTGTTTCTGTCTGCCAGGGAGAGGAGGAAATCCACTAGGGACACAGGCACCCTCTTAAAGGGCCAATGTACAAAATCTCACTCGTAGCCAGGCTACAGAGGGAAGGCAAAGCAGACTACAATCTCATGAGGAGAGACCAGGGTTTGTGGCTCTGAGGAGAGAGCTAAAGGTACAGCCACCAGGATCCATGAACTGAGTTCATCTCCCATACCACAGAGCCCATCTTTCTTGGGTAGAGCACTCCCTTTCATAAGGCAGCAGCCTGGGGGAAGGCCCCACCCTCTGGACTCCCTGACACCCTGTAAAGCTTGAGGAGTCAGCTCTCAGCACCAGGTTATAAAGGTGTGGGCAGATTCAAGGAGTGTCAGTAACTCAGTTGTGTGGCTTCAGGGCAGGGACCTTCCCCCCACTTACCTGTGAGCCTGACTGGGGCCTCCCCCTCACCAGAATCCACTAGCCCCACTCTCCACAGTCCTGGTGGCTCCATGCTCTCGACTCTTGGTGACTCTGCCATGCCAAGGCCTGGGAAGAACTTAGGACAGACTGAGTTGCATGGCATTGGGGTAGCACCACTCCTACCAACTTCCCCTAAACCTGGCCTGCAATTCCCCCTCCCGGGAGATCTCCTAACCCCACCCTCCCAACTCCCAGTGGCCTGCCTTGCTGAGATTGAGCTCTGGGCAGAATCTGGAACAGACTGAATCGTATGGTTCTGGAACAATGGGCATCTTTCCCTTGCACTCCTGAAAGGTGCCAAGAACCCCTTTCACACAGTTAAATTTTGGTCTGATTGGGCCTTATAAACTCTGCTGACCTCACCTTGATGACTCCTTGAGACCCCATCCACCTACAAATGTTTGCAAGCACCCAGTGGGTAGAAACCAGAACTGTAAGCACTGTGATGTTTTCTGAAGGGCCTCAGACATAGCAATGGTATGGACTTCGAACCTGTATCAATCTGGTGAGCACCTCTTGCCCTTACAAGGTAGCTCACTGAGAAACTACCCCATGCAATTTGGGTACTACCAGAGGCTCTTTCACTGACTGAGCCTAACAGACATTCAGCAGATAAAGAAACATGGAGATAGATCTTGGGGTGTGTTGGGACTTTTGCTGACAAGCCCCTGGGTCCAATTCTGGGAAAAATAAGCTTTGGTGTGCAGCTTGGTCCTTCCTGAGAACACTCAGGCCCAGCAGAGGCAGCCACAAACTGTGGGTCACTTTATAGTTCCAAACAGGCTGCCCAGGGCCAGTCACAGGCACTGCCTGACATTGGTCAGCACCACGGTACCTCCTAAGAGACCCCAGAACCAATATATCCAAAGGCCAGTTTCAGACAACAAAAGAGCAGGATGTAATTAGCTTCACAAATGGCTTATCCAAAGAGAAATCTCAGCAGGCACCAGACCCTTCTGAAGCAAATTCCTCTTCATGTGGTCAGCACCTGCACAGCAGCTTGTGCACTATGGTAGGGTTCATCCTCATGATCACACAACCTGAGGATGGATCCCAAGCACAAATGGACCAATAGAAATCAAAACTCAGCCCTGGCTGGCGTAGCTCAGTGGATTGAGCGCGGGCTGGGAACCAAAGTGTCCCAGGTTCGATTCCCAGCCAGGGAACATTCCTGGGTTGCAGGCCATAACCCCCAGCAACCGTACATTGATGTTTCTCTCTCTCTCTCTCTCTCTCTCTCTCTCTCTCTCTCTCTCTCTCTATCTATCTCCATCTCCCTCCCTTCCCTCTCTAAAACATAAATAAATAAATAAATAAATAAATAAATAAATAAAAAGAAATCAAAACTCAATTACAATAGGAGGTCCAATATAATCCACACAAGGAACATTCCTAGAGCACACAACTCAGGTGATCATGGAGACTGCACCACTGGGTCCCAAAGAACATCTACTATTTAAAGTCACCTTACCAAGACTGGGAGTCATAGCAGATCTGCCTAATACATAGAAACAAACACAAAGAGGCAGCCAAAATGGGGAGACAAAGAAACATACCTCAAATGAAAGAACAAGAGAAATTTTCACAAAGAGCTAAGTGAAATGGAGATAAGCAAATTATCAAGTATGCAGTTCAAAAAAAGTTATAAGAATGCTCTAGGAACTTGGAGAGAACTATACCTTTTCCAGTGTGGAAAAGGACATAGAACCCATTTTATTTAGAAAGACAGAATGCACCACATTTAATGAAAAAGTGAGTTCTGTTGTGCTGTGTCACAAGGCAAAACACATCAAGTAGCCATGGAAAAAGCCATGCTGTATTTAATATATTTCCACTACACCAAAATGTGCCTGCATATGTTACATTTTCCTTGAGCAAGCTGTCTTGCCATACTAGGAAAACTAAATTTCATACTTATTATATATCCACTTTGGTGTTATACTCTTATTTTCCTTTATTCCATTTTTTTCCATCCATTTATTGTTACTCTGATAAATCGTATGAATTTTTGCAAGCTATCTCACAGCATAGCCAGGCTAAAAAAGTTTAAGTAATACATACGTAGCAAATGGAGCAAGACAGAGAGATAGTGTACATGTATAGATGATCCGCGCACTGAAACGGTGGCACTGAAGCTTGGGAGGGAACTCCTGCCCACCTGAAACGGACCCTCCCAGAATGTTGTGTGATTAGTCTTCTTTCATTAAGGTGATGGAAGATAGAGGTATTGTGTTCAGTCATTTTTACTTATGCCTTTTATCCCTTCAGCTTCTTGTGAATAATGTAAGAATCACTAATAATAGTAATGATGGTTAAGAAAATTTGAATGTATTTATTAATCAAGTAAAAGCATGAATCGAGGCACTATGTTGACTGTTCCATAGGAGTTGGCCAGAGGTGGGGGGCAGGAAATGTGAACGGTAATACAGAACTCCGGTTTTAGATAGAGGCCAGTTTGGATTTGAATGCTTCCTGTTGGCATCACCTTGGGTATTGGGGAGCATTTTCTAGTTTGTGTGCTTTAGAGATTTCAACTGAGAAGAGGGCTAATGTGAACTTAGTGCCAACTTTGTTTTCCATTCATTTTTAGTTGATTCCTATTATGATAGTTCCTTCCATAAAAACTTAAGCTTTATAGAGCATAAGTCTTATAGACAAGACTACAATTGAAAGGTACATGTAATGCATGTCATAAAAGTGGCATGCGCAAAGTGGTGTGGGAAGAGAGCAGAGAAAGACATGATCAAAGTCGGAGACCCAGCTGCGGAGCCAGCTTGAAGAACAAAGGGCTACCGAGGGTGTTTGAGAACACACAGTCAAGGCACATCAAGACTCAGGGTTGAAGGACAAATTGGAACAGGCTGCACAATTTGAAAGTAAATTTTTTAAAAGCTATCAAGAAGAAACTAATAATGAGAACACTTCTTTTGCGAGAGGAATCCATCTGTGAAAAGTACTATGTTCTTTATGTTGACAACCATTAGGATGTGGAGCTCCATTATAACTCTTCTCATAACAACTGCCATTTATTGTACAATTAATATGTGCTGAAAGTCTGTTGGGCACATAACAATCCTACCAGGTAAGAATTATCCCCATTTTCTAGAGCAGATGAGGCTTAATGAGCTTAAATACTTTGATTAGAGCCACTTAGCAAATGGCGCAGTAGAGATGCTTCCTGGCTACAAAATGCACAGTCCAAAGCCTGTGATCTTCCATGATGAGCCTTTGCCTCTCTGCATAATTACATCTTATGGGATCTTTTTTGATGATCATGGGAAAAATGAGGTTTATTTGTTTTCCCTTTGGGGTCCTCGTGTAAGATTTTACAATAACTCTGTGAGAGAGTCATTAGGTGACCTTGAATAAATAAGATTACAGGTTTTATTTTCCAGAAGAAGCAGGTGACATCAACACCAGCTCTGTCTCAAAGAAAGATTAGTTGCCCCTATACCCCTGAGGTAAAAAGTAACTCATTTTTTCTGGACTCCCCATGGCTGTAACTCATGAGAGTCTGTTAACTGCCACAAACTCCCTGCTATACTGGAAACACGTCTCTGTAGCATTCTGAAGAATACATACAAAGTTTTTCAATTTGGAGAAATATAGAGAGAATATAATGTACAAACAAAATGAAGCAATAACTTTCCAAAGTTTGTTTTTCCAAATTTTCAACTACATATTGAATTTGAACTGTAACTGTTGTGTGCAGTTTGTCCAACGATGACTAAGCCTTGCTCAGAAACTGAAAGTACAATAACTTAAGCTGCCTCTAAAGGTTATTTAGCAATTTTCATTAAACTATAAAAAATGATGGTCTGATTGCCAAATAGCATTTTCACATAGCCAACTGTACGAAAACAAGACAATTGAGGCCATTTCACATTAAAGGGACTATAATCAGTGGAGAAAAGCAAGCAGAAAGAACTTTCCAAAAGACTGTATAGTATTTATGTCATTTGCCATATGCTTTTGGCAGTTCATCTCTTGGAAGCCTTGTAGTACTATACATCCTGATATCTTGTTGCTTTGTTGGACCATGTGACTTATGCTGGTCAATGAATCAACAACAGAGTTATGAAGTAAGTCACTCCCAGGCCACAGTATTTCATTATTTATTCAAGATCCCTAGAGTTCTCTTTACCTGGCAGGCTTGAGATAGTGGCTGCTCCATCAACTTGGGATCAACTTGGGTGATGAGATACAGAGCATAAGTTTTAGTCAACCAGCAACTGCATGAGGGAGAATTAAACCATCATAACTGAAAGTCACTAAGATTTTGTGGTTCTAACTGTAGCATAACCTTGCCCAGTACTGTCCAATAAAGTAAAATGTAAGCCACATATGTAATTTTAAGTTCTCTAAAAGCCACATTTAAATGCAAAAAGACACAGGTGGAATTAGTCACTAGTCACTTTTCAAGTGCTTAAGAGTCACATGTGGCTAAACAACTACTGTACCAAATAGAGCAAATTTTTCTTATTATGGTGATAGGAACCATATATAGTATTTAATTAATCACTGTGGCTTCCTTGAGGAACATACAGTAAGACAAATGGTTTAGCAATACAAGAGAGTTGGTAAATTCTGGTTTGGCCTAAGATGGCAATGGGTTATCATAGTGGATATCCCCTCTGGGCAGTATAACACACAGAACACACAAAAAAGCATAGAACATTAGAAATATAGATGAGTTCCAATTATTATCTTTCACTCTGCCAGTTCCTGAAAATAGAAGAGTAGAAAGCTCAGTTACCTTGAAATTCTCACAGTTGGTCTCAAGAGCCCAAATAATATAAATGATTTTTTTTTTAAGTTTCAAGATACATCTGAAAGAGATGACATCAAACATCTACTAGTCATACGGTCTTGGGGCTGAGAAAAAAATGTACCAAAGAGAGTTTTAAAAATGTCTAAAGTAATCAAGAGTAAAAATGCAAGAACAGAGTGAAACCTTTGGTTTTATATCAAGAAATGATGATTAGTGACATTTGAAAGCATTGCTTTGGTGAATTCATGAGTTAAGGGACCAAATTAATAGAGCTCCATTTTAACTGAAAAGCCCAGGGAAACTTAATAAGAGAAAAACAGCCAATTGTGGTTCTGTGTGAAGCGATAATGACATGCAGGATTTTACAAGGAGATGAGTGACATGGGCAAAAAAGAACAGAGGTCTTAGATAAGGATCAAATACCCTATCTGGAGGCTTAAAGGAATAAAATGTAAGGTAGAGCTTCAGACTGCCTACCAATCAAAGGTGAAATATAAGATCTATTGAGAATTACATGTTTAAATAAATGGTTACCTTGACTTTGTGTGAAAGGAAAAATGGGATTTATAGTAGCTAGCCATTTAGCTGGTATAAAGAAAATGAGAACATGATTTCTATAGAATGTGTATGCACTTTTTCATACAGGTAAAAAGGAATAAAATTTTTAGAAAAAATAAAAATAAATCAAAATCAAGTCCATCATATAAATTAGAAATAACTTGAGGAAGAAAAACTTAAAAAAATGATTTGAAAAAAATGAAATACCATAAATAGATGTGTGCTTTTAAACATCCTAGAGAATAAACAATAATATCAAATGCCAGAAAAGTTTTTCCAATACTTATCACCATGTCATATTATTTTGTTTATGCATTATTTTCCTAAGTGTATACCAAATTTCAAAATTCTTGAGAAATCAAGGTCTCCAAAGACTATACCTCTATATATTCTTATCTCCCCCCCCCCATACATTTTGACATCAAAGTGTTTGGGAAAATACCAATAGCACTAAAAAAAATGAAAGCAAAAACTAAAAATTCTCTGGATTAATATGCGTAAATATAAAATTTATGGAACATATGTTAGTTTTAAGAAAAGTAAGAATCACAATAGATTAACATATATTTCCTTCCTTACAGGATAATAATACATGTTAAAAGAGAAGAGCAGTATAGATTACAGAGTACCAAAAACAATAGCAAAGATTTGAGAAGAAAAGAAAATATTTTGTTAGATTCAAAAAAGCTAGAGAACCGGAATGTTATGTCAATTAAAGCAAAGCCCAAGATGATAAAAAATACTTTAAGAAAATGATTATTCAAAGAAAAGCATAAAACAGTAAAGAAAATTTCAACTAAAACTAAAGAATAGTTTAAACATAATTGTACACTAAGACTAAGCAATGCAAAGCAAAAGTGATGAATATAAAGAAATAGTCTATGAAATAATTGTTTATACTCTATCTTTAGAATTAAAACAAAAAAGCAGGCATTTGCTTAGCATCAAATCATATTTCTGAATAGAAAGTTAAGAAATTAAAGAACTAGCAGATTAACAAGCAACAACTAACTCAGTGATGCTTTCTCAGCTGATAAAAAAAGACCAATACCAGCAGTTCCCAATCAAAGGTACTATATTAGGTAAAGACGATGGACATTCTTGATTAATTCAGATCACTAAATATCTGGAAGTAATCCAACTAAGCTCACCTTTGGAATTCTCTCACAAATAGTTTCTGTGTGTGACGGTAATATCTGTTACTGTCCAGCAGAGAATATTTCTTCCTTAGGTGAGTTTAGCTTCTGTTCCATTCATCCTCCCACTGTCTCTTTTTATTATCCAGGATGACAGCACATTGAACCCATCAGTGTCCTTTATCCCTTCCTCTCTCTCTCACTGAAACACCATGGATGAGCAGAGCTAGTTCAGAATAAAGGGTAGGCTCCAGGCACACATGGGGTGAGAGAGCCTGGGCTTTGAAGTCAAATAGCCTGGGCTTCAATTATCTCAGATCCACCACCTACCAGCAAGATATTTAACTTCTAGAATGCTTACTTCCCTCATTTACTAAATGGGGATAATAATATCTACCTCACAGTTACTGCGAGAATTAAAGAAAATAGTGCAGGTAAAGCATCTACTGCATCTTGGCACATATAAAGTGTTCAATAAGTTAATTCTATTGTTAAAATCTGAGTCCAAATCCTGCTTTGCCATAAGAAGCTCTGTGACTCAATTCTTGATATACAGTACCTACTTCATAGTAATGTTGTGAGGATTATAAATAAATTAAAATACATGAAGTGTTTAAATAATGTGAAGTAAAAAATAAAGTTCTTCTTATTATTAGGCTCAGAATTCCTAAGTGAGTTAGGAGGTTCTAGAAATAACAAAGACCTAAGGTATAGGACTTTTTATATAAGGTTTAGAAGTCAAATTTTCTATAAGAGCAGAAGGATCAAAAAAGGGGCCAAGAATTTGTAACCTTCAAATTTAGTGGAGAACAAGAGACCAGACCAGAAGTACAGTTCAGATTCTAGGGATTTCCACCCATTTTTAGAGTCATTGCCACAAGTGCATGTTCAGTACTTGCAGGGACATAGCAGCCACAAAAAGGAGAACTGAAGTTGTACAGATACAGTGGGTATGGATGGAAAGTGAGTCCCACACAGGGATATCACACACACTTTTCAGTGTTGACCTCTGGCATGGTCAAGCACAGGACTGTGAAATCACAAGTCATCACTTCAGGCTTGTGGTTGTCTGCTTGACACTTCTGTTTTCCTCATTACACTTGAGGCAGAAGCAGGTAGACAGGGTCTAATCCTGGCTCTGTTGCTTACCAATTTTGTGACCTGAGCACATTGGATATAGTGTATCTGACCCTTCACTTATGCAACTCTTGTCTCTCACAACTGCTGTCAGGTTTGTGGATAGGATATATACAGTGTCTGGCACGCATTCAGCAGGTAGTGGACAAATACTAGCTACACAGTCTCCTTAACTTATTTTTTTTCTAAGTCTCACACCATCAGAATGTGCCTATTCTCAATGCCGTTTTCCGTACATGAATAATTCTTACCCCTCTCTTGGCTAAGTGCCCATAATGCCCCAGATCCTCCTCAGGCTTGTGCACACATTGATTTTTATCATGCCTTGTTAAACCTGGTTGTTTCTAGTACCTTCTCTCTATTCCTCCTCTGAAGCTAGAGAAAGGTGCTACAACCAAGATGGCTGGATAAATAGAATGAGTTCTACGTTTCCTTTCAGCTTTTATATTCAATAACTATAGTTGCAAACATTGCTCTATAAACCATATGTTTTAAACTCAAGTTGTCACTTTTTTCTGTTCATGGATCACCTGAAAACATCTCTGTTTTATTTCCTAGCAAACCATACCTAGTTGCTGCTCCAGGTATATTTCACATCAAGCTTTCAGTCTCCAGCACAACATCAGGACTCCTGGATGTCCCATGCACCACTTCTGCTTTACATTTCCCTCTATCTCCCATGACAAACTTAAACTTGGCCTTCTGAACCATACATCACCACCTATGATGCTCTTCCCAGCTCCCCCAAACATCCCAGATTATTCTGGCCCTGAATTTCCATAGCCAGGCCACACTACATCACAATTTGTTGAATGTTCTTCTGACCTACTTGGCTATGTGGAAATCTTTGAAGAGAGAATGTTTTATCCATCTTTTTAACCCAGGATTAAGCACCTTGCCCTGCTTCTGGCATGGGCTTTAAAAATATCTGGTAATTAAGATTATTACTTTTCTTCAGTGAAATGACCAATGCTATTAATAATAAGCTTCCACATTTTCTCTTCCCATCCCAACATAAAACTTTAATAAAAATACTCAACAGAATTTTTTAAAACTACAAAGACTATTCTAAATACCACATAGAATAAAAAGCAATAAAACTAGCTAGACAAAATAAAGAATAATGAGAAAAATATATTACATATAAAAATATATCATAAGATTATCATTATTAAGGTGAAGAAGTAGAAAGAGGAATCAGTTTGAATTAAATTGAAACCTATAAATAAATCACATATGAAAACATCAAATGATCAGTGACTTGTATTTTTTAAAAATGACATTTCAAGTCAATGAAGAAAATATGTATCATACAGTGAATAGTATTTTGTGACAATCTGAGAAAGTATTTGAAAAAAGTTAGAAATTACCTCATATTTATAACAAGACAAGTTCTGATGAATTAATGATTTAGATGTACAAATAGGTTAATTAGTAATTTAATAATGCAGACTATTTTTAAAACATAATTTAAATAAAGAATGACTTTAAGAATTTCACAAAAATCAGAGGCAATAAAAGAAAAACTAATAAATTTGACTACACAGAGTTGAAAGTTTCTCCAAAGAGAGAACAAATTCCATGAACAAGTCAGAAGATAACATGTATATGGGGAAAATATTTTCAACTCGTATCACACATAAATATGAATATATGTATGCATACACATAACTTCATGATACATAATTGTAATTATATGAAAGTGTATAACTATATATATATGCATACATATATAATAATTAGAGTTGAAATATTTATTAAAGATATGTATATATGAATATTATTACAATATATAATTTTGAACTAAATCATTGAAGATCTACAGTCCATTAAGAAAATAATGAGCAGAGCATATGGACTATTTAAAAAAAATCAGCTGTAAAGGGCTCTTAAACATAGAAAAGCATAGTGTATCTCAGTCACATTTGCAGAAATGTAATTAAAACTAAAGTGAGACAGTTTGTGACCTATTTGGTTAGCAAAAATAAGCCTGCCTGACAGCACATCACATTGATGGCAGTGCCTGTGAAGAGAGATGAAGATGGAGCTGATGGGAGTACAGCCTGTGCAGCTTCCAATGGAGACAGTTCAGTAAGATCTTTCAAGATTAAAAATATATGTTCCCTTTGATTGATAGCATTACTGATTTTCAGTATTTATTTTCATGTGAGCACAATGGTAGTTGTATGGGGATTGTTTGTTACTGCAGAAGGCAAAGCACAGTCTAATAGTTCATCACTGAAGTGAGGAAAAGATTAAATAAGATTTGGCACATCCATATAATGGAATTCCATGAAAGTTCAAAAAGAACAAGGTAATGCTTTATTACTGATAAGAACATGTTAGATAGGTAGATGATAGATAGATAGATAGATAGATAGATAGATAATAAATTGCAGGAGCAAGTGCAGAAAAGTGTGTGTTATGCTGCTGACTCCATATTTTTAAAACTATGTACATATAATCACACATATGTTTAGGTATATATATAGACTGTGTTTTGAAGGAGAAAAGGAAAGCTGATCACAGTGATTGTCCCCAGCATGAGGAAAAAGGTGTTTGGTGTCAAGAAACTCAGGATATTAACTTTTCAGTATAGTCCCAAGTATACATATACATTTTGTAACATGGGTATATTTTTGCTCATGAAAATAAACAAACAATATTCTAATACTTATGATAAGAGACATCCCTCCTTTTCAATAGTTTTCTTACCATTTCTTTCCTAAGAAACATTCTTTTGCTGCCCCCCTTCCTTCTTTTCCTTCCAAGCATCTTCAGATAATGCTTTCTTTCTATTTAAATATCAGACATTTTTGTGGGGAAGAACTGCAAGAATACAAACAAACATCCCTGTAATTATTTATGTTGTTTTCCATCTGATGTCTTAATTTTTATTCCTCCATTAAGAAACTTGTTTGAACAACCCATATGGCAAACAGTTAGATTCCAGAGATGCCTTAGTGAACAGGACCAAGGTCTGTGCTCTCAGGGAGCTGGCAGCCTAATGCAGGAGACAACTAGTCAGGCGGCAACGGAAAAGTGTGATAAGTCTTACACTACAGAATACATAGGATAAAATGAGAGCTTATAGAACACATGCCTCACACATGCTTTGGATGTCCACAATGTAATTTCCAGAGAAAGTAACTCTTAAGATACACAAGAAAGATGAGTAGGAAGGAGCTGGTCATAAGAACGAGTTCCATTCAAGAAAATCTCAGTGAATACTTACAATAGGGAACCTACTGCCTTTCTCAAAAAAAACTTTAAAGTGATGGACACTTCAACAAGTGCTTGTAAACAGTTTGATGAACGATGGATATTTGAAAGTAGAAAGACTGAAGAGACAAAGGCTGATTAGATAATAACATAGGTTTGATAATGTGGGGGAATTTGAATATATTCAAGAGACTTTGAAGCATTCAAATACACAAGATTTAGTGATTGACTGGACACCTGAAAGGAGAAAGAGAGAATTAAGAATTATTCCAAATTTTTCCACCAGACCAATATGGTGGGATTGATGTCATTCACTAGAATAAGGAAAGCAGAAAAAGAACTAGAGTTATGGAGAGAATCTTTGAACTCAGTATTCTGCACACAGACTTTAGGGTGTCTGAAAGATTCCCAGTGGGGCTGTCCAGTAAGCACTTGAACATGTTGGTGTGCAGCTTATGGAGATTGACCTAAGCTGGAGGTGTAGATGTGGGAGTCATAACTATAAAAGTTGAAATTTAAGCCACGGAAGTGGACGTGATCAGTCCAGGAAAGTGCACAGAGGGATAAGAGAAGAGGCTTTAAAGTAATGTCATAAAGGGAGCCATGGTTTATGGGGTAAGAGAGAATAAAATATCAGAAACAGAAAAGTAGAAAGAAAAGTTAGAGAATAAGGAAACTAGTATCACAGAGGCAATGGAAGGGAATATTTCAAAAAGGTTTACTGTGTATGTGTTAAATACAGTTGAGAAAACAAGATAAGAACTAAAATTTAGATTACTGGTTTGGAATAAGCTATTTCATCACTGAGTTGTGTGTGCAGAACTCAGTATTGCATTTGGCTAAAGAATAAGTGAGAATTATAAGATCAGGCTGTCCCTTATTTCTTCAACTAAAGCCTCCATAACTCTCTTAACTCCTGCATTCCCTCCTCATTACTCCATTTAAACATCATAAGCTCCCAGTGAAGAGCAAAGAAAATTATAAGGAATAAAAAGTGGTCCTACATAATGATTAAAGGGTCAATACTTCATGAATACATACAATTCTTAATGTGTATGTATATGCTTACACAGCATCAAAATACATGAGGCAAACATAAATTAAACAGCAAGCAGAAATACATGAATCAACTATTATAGTTGGAGACTCAAATACCCCTCTATTAGAAATGAACAAATCCAGCAAACAGAAAATCAGTAAGAATAGTGTAGTTGTAGTGTAATGGAACTCAACAGTACCATCAACCAACTGGATATAATTAGTTCATCCAATATTAGTTCATCCCACTGGATATAATTCATCCAATATTAGTTCACCCAACTGGATATAGACTAGTTCATCCAATAACAGATTACCCATTTTCTTAAGATCACATGGAAAAATTCACCAAGATAGAACACATTCTGTTCCATAGAATGCATCTTAAAATACTTAAAAATTAGAAATCATACAATGTCTGTGCTAGGACCACAATGGAATTAAATTGGAAATTGATAAGAGCAAAGGAGCTAGAAAAACCCTACATACCTGAAGATTAAGGAATACATTTCTAGAGTACACATGGCTCGAAGAAGTAAAACTCAAGAGAAATTTCTTTTTTAAATTTTGGACTGAATGAAAATGAAAATATAATTTATCAATATTCATGCAACACAACAAAAGCAGTGCTTAGAGGGAAATTTATAGCAGTGGATTCACATATTCAAGAGACGAAGGATCTGGAATTTAAAATTCCTTTCTCTTAGAAATTAGAAAAAGAATAATTGAAGTTCAATAAGCAGAAGAAACGAAATAATAAAAATTAGAGTAAAATTTTTTTAAATTGTAAAGAGGAAATCAACTAAACCAAAAGCTGGTTTTCTAGAAAGATAAAGGATTAATGAGCTGCTAATGAGGCTAACTGGAGAACAGTGACAATACTGAAAGCTGACAAGGATGTGTACTAATAGGAACTCTCACTCATTGTTTGTGAAAATGCAGAATGGTGCAGCCACTTTACAAGACAGCTGGTCATTTCTTATAAAATTAAATATATTCTTACCATATGATTCACAATTGTGCCCCTTAGTTTTTATGCAAAGAAACAGAAAACTTATGTCTACACAAAAACCTGCATGTGGATGTTTATAGCAGCCTTATTCATATTTGCTACAATTTGGAAGCAACAAAGATGTCCTTCAGTAAGTGAATGAGAATATAAATTATGGTATGCCCAGATAATGAGAAATGAGCTGTCAAGTCTTAAAATGACATGGAGAAAATGTGAATGCACATTACTAACTAAAAGAAGCTAAGTTGAAAAGGTTGCATACTGAAAGATTCCAACTACATGACACTGGAAAAGGCAAAACTATGAAAACAAAAGAAAAAAGATATCCAGTGGTTGTGGATAGGGAAGGAGGGGATGAATAGACAGAGCACAGAAGATTTTGGGCAATGGAACTATTTTGTATGATATTATAAATGTCGATTACATGTAATTATACATTTGTTCAAACACACAGAATCCACAACAGAAAGAGTAACTTTAATGTACAATGTGGACTTAGGGTGATAATGGTGTGTTAGTGTAAGCTCATTGATTATAGCAGATGTACCACAGTAGTGTGAGATATGGATAGTGGGTAAGGTCATGCATCTGTAGAAACAGTGGTTATATTGGGACTCTGTATTGTGTGGTCAACTTTTCCACAAATCTAAAACTGCTCTAAGAAAATAAAATTTGCTCATTAATTAAACAAAAAAGAAAACAGCAAGATGATTTAACTAATCATGAGTTTAACACCTTTTAGTGGAAACATAGTAATTTTAAGAAATAACTTTGTCTTTCTCTTCAATACACAATGATATGCTTTGATATCAAACATTTCCATGAAATGGATGAGTCATAGACTATGAATGTGTCATAGACTAGTAGCATAATCATAAAATGACTGATATTACCTTAGCTTCATTAGAATTTTAGGCATCCCCTTTATTTCCATAGAACACACAAAAGTGTATTGCATTTGTCCATGCTAGATTTAAAATAATTTAGTATGGGTAAAAGGAAAACTCCTGTAAATTTGTAATAATCTATCAGATATCAAGTAGTGGTAACAATGGAAGTTTTATGCTTTGTCCTGTGTTCTTTCCACATTCTTTTCCAGACAAGACTCACAGCATACATCCTACATATGATTTGTGAAAGGAAAAACTCACTGTGCTCTCCCTAGGGCCTTCTCAGCTCCTGCCAGGCCAGTGAACAAGATGAGTTTCTTTTTATAACGACAAGGCACAGAGATAATTCATCAACTGGAGAGCACAAACAATCCTTTATACAGCAGAATGACAAAAGGTTATTTAGCTTTTGGCATCTACTATAGTTCTTGCAAGAACCAGGCCCAAGAGCCAATATAACAATTAATAAATTTCCAACATCTGGGCAGTAAAACAATATTTTATGAATGTTAAACAATGCCAGTGCCAAATTAAAACTTCCCCTTCATGTAGTTATCTGAAGCTTTCACTGTAGAGCCAAATTTGCCAGTGTTCTGGGTATAAAATGGGGATAGTGATGACATAGTAGGAAGATATTACACAATTTGGGAAATCCATGTTACAAGGGTCATTTAATCATATGGACAGTGATGATATCATCCACTGAACCTAATAGTGAATAAGCCTTTGCCAAGAGTAGAGGATCAAGTTAAATGGCACGTGAGTGATACCAATCATCACACTGAATAAAAGAGCCACATTTAATGAAACAATTGGAGTCACAGTTTCTCTAATTGTCCTCTAGCAGCCTTGTTCTATTTTTTTATAATAAATAGAAAAAACAATTTTGGTTATGTGGTTATTGCTTGCATGAGTTAAGAAAGATGAGTTTCCAGTCCTAAAAGCCTTCATAAACTGAGAAGCACCAAATCTTAGAACTGAATTGAGCAGATCATCCAGTTCAAGCCTCTCTTCCCTATCATAGATTTTCTAACTAAAACAACATATGATTATGACTATGGTTGTGTTAATTAGACAATACATGCTATTAGAATTTTTAAGGAGAAATAAATGTGGGATAAAGTACTAAAATCATTTTATGAGATAGTATGAACTGTATAAATCATAATCATATGTAGATGCATTACATTTATAAAAAAATCAATAGGTGCAAATTTAAAAAAACATAACCTATAATAAAAATGGCTAGGTATATTTGAATTAAAAGAGACTTGCAAAAGGGGGAATTTGTTTGAAGACATAAGGTTTCCCTTTGTTGTTTAATTAAAGTATCTGTGTATGAGAGACACTCCTTGTCCAGATTTGACTGGAGTCCATTATTAATTCTTTACATAGAAGTTATATTTGGGGATGAAATTATTAATTTTTAAGATCACTTTTAAGAAACTTGCAATTTTTTCAAAGAATCAGAAAATTCAACAGTGAATGATATTTTTCAAAATGAGATTTGTGTACCCCAGGAAGTTCATAGATGATGCATAGAATTGCAATAACACCTTAGTAGAGTAATAAAATACACATATATAATAAGAAGAATACATATTTTAATTTCTCACTTCAAACACGTTTTTATCAGTCAGAGTGTGTGATTTAAAAAGGTTAGAGAAGGAGGACAAATAACCTAATTAAAAAACAGGCAAAGGACCTGAACAGACATGTCTTCTAGGAGGACATACAGAGGGCCGAAAGACATATGAAAAGATGCTCAGCATCACTAGCCATCAGAGAGATGCAAATTAAAACCACAGTGAGATACCCCTTCACACTGGTCAGAATGGCCATCATAAACAAAGCAACAAACAAGTGTTGGAGAGGTTGTGGAGAAAAGGGAACCCTAGTGTAGTTGGTGGGAATGCAGACTAGTGCTGCCACTGTGGAAAACAGTACAGAATTTCCTCAGAAAACTAAAAATGTAACTGCCTTTTAACCCAGCAATTCCACTGCTGGGATTATACCCTAAGAACCCTGAAGCACCAATTTGAAAGAACCTATGCACCCCAATGTTCATTAGCAACACAATTCACAATAGCCAAGTGCTGGAAGCAACCTAAGTGTGAATCAGTAAATGAATGGATCAAAAAACTATGGTATATTTACACAATTGAATACTACACAGCAGAATGAAAGAAGGAGCTCCTACCCTTTGCAACAGCATGGATGGAACTGGAGAGCATTATTCTAAGTCAAATAAACCGGGGGTGAAAGACAAATACCATATGATCTCACCTACAAGTGGAACCTAATCACCAAAACAAACAAGCAAGTAAAATACAACCAGAGACCTTGAAATAAAGAACAATCTGACAGTAATCAGAGAGGAGGAATTAGGATATAATGGGGGGAGGCATCAAGGAACATGTAAGAAGGACACATGGGCAAATCTAAAGGGAGCGGGTTCAAGGGTGGGAGGTGGGGGATGGGTGGGAGGTGGGGATGGGTGGGGTGGGGAAGTCAACATGGAGACAATTGTACTTGAATAACAATAATTTTTTTTAGATATTTTTTAGATTTTATTTATTTATTTTTAGAGAGGGAAGGGAGGGGGGAGACAGAGAGAGAGAGAGAGAAACATCAATGTGCAGTTGTTGGGGCTGTGGCCTGCAACCCAGGCATGTGCCCTGACTGGGAATCGAACCTTCGACACTTTGGTTCGCAGCCCATGCTCAATCCACTGAGCTACGCCAGCCAGGGAGAATAACAATAATTTTTAATGAGTTGATGAGCAATGTCCTAGAGTGACAAGGTTCAGTAAGTATATAACCCAAGTGAAAACTCGGGATTATGTAATAATAATTCATATACCTAAAGGTAGAAAAATAATTGATTTACTCCTTTCTTTATTCATTCAACAAATTTAAATTGAACCATTTGCTATTACTAGTATCTCATTATTTCTGATTCTAAACAAACAGCAGTTTATGTGGTTCATTGAAAATGTTGCCAAGTCTTTTACATGCAAGGTCCATGTTAACTGTTGCAAGGAACACAAAGATACCTCTGCCTCTAAAGAGGTATGTAGATTTATAAAATTTGTACAGAAACAAATATACCATGCTAAACTTCCATGGTATTAAAAAGAGCAAGAGAAAGAGGTGAAAAATGGCTTTATTCTTGTGATTTTTGTTGTTGTTGTTTTCTTTTCTGGATTTAGTCACATGATTTACCATTTCATGCATAATTTTCTAGAACTGAAGCCAATTAGAGTTATGCTCAGACCCAACACTTAGGAGAGGGTAATGGGGGCACTTATTCACATTTCACCATCACAAAATGGCACCAGCCTTGGTAACTGACCTAATGAATAAGTGGGAGTTTTAGACAGATACTGTGAAATATAGCTTTATTAAAACTTTTTTCTCTCTTTGATTTCTGAATGTCCCCTGCTAAGCCCATAAAACCCTCTACAACTTCTTACAGAAAAGTAAGCCATTATAATAAACATAAGTGTCTTTTCCTAAGCCATTCAAAAATCTGTTGGACTTTCTTGCAAACAAACAATAAACAACTTTCCAATTCAGTTCATCATTTTCATCCAAAACAGCAAATACGGTGGCAAGAAAGGGCAATTATGGAGTGCCTATCTGTGCCTAGCAATGTGAAACTTCATGTTGCTGCTGACTAGCTAGATTGCCTAAGAGTTAAACACAGTCATTGGAATGAAAGCTATATTTATTTAAAGTAATTTCTAGTTTTAACTTGAATGTCAGTGACTCTTACAAGAACCCTTCGTCGTAGAAAGCCACGTACCTGTTTTCTGACTTGACTTTGTGATGCTTCCCAAGGAAAAGCAAGTATGACACAAATGCGTACTTGCGCTTTTTAACCTGTCACAATTTTTAGATTTTAAATCTCTGTTTCATCTATCATACGTGAATACAAAACATAAGTCTGTAATGATGATCTATATTTTTCATGTTATTAATTGAATGCTAAGTCAGGCAACCAAAACTCCACCTCTTTTTTATGATATCTGCTGATGAAATGCAGACATATTCCTCTCCACACCCAACTGGATACTGTCCCTCCCCATACCCGCCCCAACTCTCATTCCCTTTTGCTCTGTATGGAGAAACTATATGTCTCTTTGCCCCAGTAGGTTAGGAGCTACTTCAAGTTCATACCTTATTCATTTCTCTCACTCCAGAGAATTTAACAAAGCTTTTTCCAGATTTGGAACAGATGCTGGTTAAAAAAATTGGGAAACATTAATAAAGAAATAAACAGCTTAAGAAAAAGGGGGGAAAGAGAAATAGATAGTTTACAACAAAAAACAGCAAAAACAAACATACAGAAAAACGGATGAAAACTCTCACAGAGACACAAAATGAAGCCTAGTGGTGAAGGATAATGAAATACCACCATAATCATAATACAGCAAACCTAGAAGCTCTTTAACTCTATTTTACCTTTTGATCCCTTAAGTGAAGGATTTATCTTGCTGCATTGCTCCGTATGTAAATTCCTACTACAGCCCAATGTGATTTCTATCAAATCTATTCCTACGATTAAAAACTCTATTTTGTGTGCTGAAGTTTAATTTCATGTGCTTATCTCCTTCACATCATGGGTCATTTTTGTATTTCCTATAGTCTTTTTAAAGCAAATCCATTCTCCCGAGGTTAACTTGTTGATGAAAAATATAGCAACACGATCAATTCATGAGTTCAGAGTAAAAGAAATTGTACAGAAGTATTTTCAAAATTCAAAAAAAATGTACTACATAAACCTTATATTCTCATGAGAGGTTGAATTTCTAATGTTCACAAATTACCTAACATTTTTAGAAGTGTTTTACACAGTTTTGAGGCTCAGTTACATATTCTGATGTTGCCTGCTAATGAAAAAAAATTTTAAATCCATGAATATAGAAATTTACTTATAAATTAAATATAAATTTGATAGCAAAATTTGGACTAAAAATTAAAAGCAAATAAATAAATACAGGGTAGTAGAAATAGTATACAGCAAAAGCTTCAAATGGAATTAAAATAACTTTTAAAATATTTTTTCAAAATAACTAAATGTTGAAAACATTTTGGTAAGAGCATGTTTTGGCTCAGCCAGAACTGAAGGTTATATTAAAATTTTCCTCTGTGCCTTGTTTGGAGTAGAGGGCAGAAGAGAGAGGAAAGCCTTCTAACTGTTAGAGAATATTTCATTCACTTTCTGTCCCAAAACAATCTTAAATATGAGCCCCGTGGGGAAGAAATTGAACCTATTTCAAAATCACCATCCTTTTGACAAACAGAGGATTTGAGAATGCCAGGAAGACAGCAAGACTCCCAAGGAAAATTGCAAGAAAGGGCATAAGAAGACATCTGGTAGGGCTGGGCTGGTTGAGCTGAAGCAGCAGTGTCAAGTGTAGTCAACACAAGCATATTTGGCTGGGCTCAACCCCACCAGACTCAGCCTGCCCCTGTCAGCCTTGCCTATGGCTGCCTGCCCTGGAGAGGAGAGTTTGATATGATTGGAGAACTGTATTCCTGAGGGAGCAAACTTAAGAGCTGTGGCTTCTCCCAAACAGGACAATAGTAGGTTGCATAACTTGGAGGACTGACAAGTGTCCCACACTCCAGCTCTCCAAGGAGCAGAAGGAAAGCAGAAGTGTTCTCCATGACAGAGGAACTGTACAGCTGAAGACATCTCTACAAGATGAATCATGTAGCCCTATCCAGTCTATGACATCCCTAAGGGTACATTCATGTCCCTTCAATGTATGACCTGGAAAACCTAGGAGACACTGAAGATTGCATAGAAAACAGCTCTGGATTACATTTGTTGTTCACAGTAGTTCCTATAATCTCAAAAGAGACCGAATAGAAATGAAAATGAAAAGCCTCTGAACAACATTAGGATCTGTGAGAAAAAAAATAACACCATGAATCATAATATGACTCATTAGGTCACTGATCAAACAGGAGGAGCATATGCATTGACTATCCCTGTCTTTATATAAAAAGAAAGAACTGCTAATCATAACACTAAACATTATGAACCAAATCTACAAAGGGAGGAAGAAAAGCCAAAGCAGAAAAAAAAGAAGAAGAAAAGAAAAGAACTCCAAGGTACAAATAATCTTTAGGCAGTGATAGGCTAGCCACTAAAAGTAAACAAAAGAACACTAGAGTAGACCATTCATATAAGAAAAATGTATTCAGTTGTCCTGAAGGTAGAATTTCATAACACACTAATTATGTCTCTACTGTTTATTAGGCATCACATATGTACCTCCCAATGTTTATCTACTATTTCATTCAGTTAATGAGGTAGTATTAACACCCTCTTTTTACAGTTGAGTAAACTGAGCTGTGACTAAATAAATTGCCCATAGTCACAAACTGCATGTTGAACAGAAGAACCAGAAATCAAGCACAGATGTCTTGCTTCAAAGCCAATGCCCTTCACAATAATACTTGCTCTCATTTTTGGTAATCTGGAAATGTCAGGAAAAGCAGATCATAATTAAAACAATGCCATATTTATGGTCACAAATCAGTTTTAGGATGCAGAAATACATACATGTTTATATATGCATATGTGTATATACATACATACACACTGTTTATGCAAGCAAGAAAAGATGTAATGCATTTAGGAATTTCATCAATAAAATGAAACAAAATTTATGCATTTGCAAAATAATCAACAATTATCTGGAAAATTCACTAAAACATACAATTAATTGCTAGTTTTTAAAGGCCATTATAACATGGTGAAAATACTGAGTGCTATTTTCAGTATAATCATAGAATTACAATGTATTACTTCTTATTGCAGGGTAGTAATGACCATCTGAAATGAAAAATGCAGTTCAAACAACAGCAGTTATTTTTTTTATTTTTAAGTATATTTTATCGATTATGCTATTACAGTTGTCCTAACTTTTTCTCCCCTTTTAACCCCTCCACCCTGCAGCCCCCTACCCTCCAGCACACCCCCATGGACTTAGTTCATGTCCATGGTCATACATATATATTCTTTGGCTTCTCCATCTCCTATACTATTCTTAATCTCCCTCTGTCTTTTTTTATGCCTACCATTAATGCTTCTTATTCCCTGTACCTTTTCTCCCCCCATTCTCCCTACCACCACTGATAACCCTCCATGTGATCTCTATTTCTGTGATTCTGTTCCTCTTCTAGTTGTTTGCTTAGTTTTTACTGTTCATAGTTTTTGATCTTCATTTTTTTAGGTAAGTCCCTTTAACATTTTGTATAATAAGGGCTTGGTGATGATGAATGCCTTTAACTTGACCTTATCTAGGAAGCACTTTATCTGCTCTTCCATTCTAAATGAGAGCTTGGCTGGATAGAGTAATCTTGGATGTAGGTCCTTGCCTTTCATGACTTGAATACTTCTTTCCAGTGCCTTCTTGCCTGTAAGGTTTCTTTTGAGAAATCAGCTAATAGTCTTATGGGAACTTCTTTGTAGGTAACTGTCTCCTTTCCACTTGCTGATTTTTAAAATTTTATTTAAATTGTTGTTGCAGTACAATTTTCTATCCTTTACTCCCATCCCCACCCACCCACCCAACCCTCCCCTCCCCCCTCCCATTTCCACCTGCCCCCAGTTCTTATCCATGTGTCCTTATACTCATTCCTATAAACCCTTCCCCTTTTCCCCTGAAATTCCCTCTCCTCTCCCCTCTGAACTCTGTCAGTCTGTTCTTTATTTCAGTGTCTTTGATTATATTTTGCTTGTTTCTTTGTTTTCTTGTTTAGGTTCCTGTCAATGGTGAGATCATATGGTATTTGTCTTTCACTGCCTGGGTTATTTTGTTTAGCATAATGCTTCTCAGTTGCATCCATGCTGTTGCAAAGGGTAGGAGCTCCTTCTTTCTTTCTGCCCTCTTGCTGCTTTTAAGATTCTCTCCTTATCTTTAATCTTAGGTAATTTAATTATGATGTGTCTTGGTATTTTTCTTCTTTGATCTAACTTCTTTGGGGCTCTCTGAGCTTCCTGGACTTGCATGCTTATTTCCTTCACCAGACTGGGAAAGTTTTCCTTTGTTATGTGTTCAAATAAGTTTTCAATTTCTTGCTCTTCCTTTTCTTCTTCTGGCACCCCTATGATTCAGATGTTGAAACATTTAAAGTTGTCCCAGAGGTTCCTCTGCCTCTCCTCATACTTTTGAATTCTTGTTTCTTCATTCTGTTCTGGTTGGATGTTTATTTCTTCCTTTTGTTCTTAGTTATTGATTTGAGTCCAGGTTTCCTTCCCTTCACTGTTGGTTCCCTGTATATTTTCCTTTATTTCACTTTGTATAGGCTTCATGTCTTCCTTAATTTTGTAACCAAACTCAGTCATTTCTCTGAGCATCCTGATTACTAGTGTTTCAAACTCTGCATGTGACAGGTTGTCTATCTCCTCATTGCTTAGTCTTTTTTTGGAGTTTTGATCTGTTCTTTCATTTGGGCTATATTTCTTTGTCTGAGCAGCAAAGTTATTTTAAAAAAATGGCAACTGTGTTTTTTTTTTCATTTTAATTGAGTAGACTTGATTGTCCTTCACCAACCATGACAAAGTTTCTCAACCAACTCCCTCAATCTCAGTGTGACAAAATGATAGGGATGCTTCTTGCAATCTTCTTCCATTCAGAAGCACAGATTTGTGTGGCCCAGAAATAGAGTGAGCCTGAGGTTAATTTTTTCTCATCAGCAGCAAACATGTATTCACTCTCTACAGAAGGAGTAAAAAAGGTTAAGGAAAAAGAATTACATCCTTGCAGAGAAGTATAAAATAGAAAGTGATCAAGACCCCAACTCTGCTTCAAAATCTCACTCTCAGCCTGAGGTGAGTAGGGTTTGGATGCAAAGCAAGATAAAGATAGAAAAGAGTATTGCATGTTAAAGTAAGGAACTTAAAAAACAGTTTGAAAAAACCAAGGTCTCAACTACTGAATTGAATATAGCATCTGTGGCATCCATTTTCATTTTGACTCTTTTCAAGACTGAAGGCTCCTCCCTAAAGAGTTCTGTTTTGTTGTTTATTACAGTTGTTGTTGTTGAACATGAAACAAAATTAATGATAAAATTAATAAGTAGCATAATTCAGGAGTTCCTTACATTTTTGTGATATGGAAGCCTCAGAAGTCTGGTCAAACCTAAGGTCTTTTTTCAGAGTAAAGTTTTAAAATCATTTTAAACACCCATAAATTCTAAAGTAACCAATCATACAGTCTTCAATACTTTAAATAAGTCAAATTTGTAATATGGCATTTTATGTGTCTATCAGAACATTTAATAACAAATAAGAAACTATGGTAGCAGGTCAAATAATTAGCATACTTTCAAAGCAGAGATTACTTAAAATAATATATTGAGATGTCTGCAACAACTATAATGATATAAAGATTTTTTATTTTTTATAACAATGAAATCACAATTAGAGCTAATACTAATATATGTGTTGACTTTATAATCTAAAGAAATGTAACACTTTAGCAGAGGACACTGAATTTGTCCATGTACTCTTAGAAGTTAAAAAAAAAACTTTAATAATATCACAAAATCAGTTAAACCTAGAGTTGCAGAAAATATTATGCAAGTTCATTTTGTTAAAATCTGAAATATGTAGACTCTGACAGAAACTTCCAAGATATACAAATTTATGTAAAATATTGTGTATTTATTCTTAGATGTTTAAACTTCAGTCATCTTCGAAATACCCTCCATCTGATGCAATACAGCTTATAAAGACTTTTTTCCAATGCTCAAAAGTTTTTGAACCTGTCAATTTTGATGCCTTTTAGTGCTTCTGCCTCTTTTTGTTTGTTTGTTTCACCTCTTCCACATTACCAAAATGATTCTGTTTGGGAACCTTTTCATCCACAGAAATGAACAAACAAACAAAAAACTTGCTTGGAGTGAGATCTAGTGAAACTGGAGTGTGGAGAGGGAGGGTCATGCCATTTTGGGTCAGAAGCTGCTGAACACTCAGTGTAGTGTGGGCAGGTGTGATCAGGAATCACCCATTATGAAATGGTCAAGTGCTTTGAGTCTTCGAAAAAAAATTTACTGAAGCCAAATGCAGCCTCTCACAATAATGCCAGCTGGAACACTGAAACAGATGGGTTCCTAGAATGCTCACCTAGCAGGTGAAGCCTATAGTACAACGGGCCCACCCTCCTGAAGATAATTCCAGGATTTGTGTCCCCCTTTGTAAAATGATAACTATCCTTTTTAGTGTGTTTCTGTCCAAGCTCTTTAAGTTCTCTAAAAGTATGCTTTCAAGAGCATAAAAAATTCCCTTTATCAAAGCGAAAAAATAAATATCATTTTTATAAAAAGGTACAGTTAATCTGTCAGGGATCATTGTTTATCAGAAGCATTCTTTATTTAAAGAAAATATGGGGTTGTTTTCTTGTATTCATTGATTTATTTATAAACAATTATTAAGCCCTAGCTGGTGTGACTCAGTGGATTGAACTCCAGCCTGTGAACCAAAGGGTTGCTGGTTTAATTCCCAATCAGGGCACATGCCTGGATTGCAGGCCAGATCCCCAGTAGGAGGCACATGAGAGGCAACCATACAATGATGTTTCTCTCCCTGTCTTTCTCTCTCCCTTCCCCCATCTAAAAAAATAAAAGTAAATAAATAAATAGAAATTTGGAAATCTTGGGTATAAACAGGTTCTTCCTGACCTTGGGCTGTGAATGGCAATAGACTCATGAGAAGAATAAATGTGAAGTAAAGTGATTTCAAGGGTCCTCATACTTTTAGAACATTTGAATCATGTGATATGTACTTCACAAACTCTCTTTTTTCTCATTTTTGGATATAGTTTGAACAACTGAAGCTGATGAAAAATAAGTTCAAAATAAATTTGATGTAAAGAAAATAAAAACATTAACTATTTCTGAAAGTCCTAAAAGCACATGTGAGCTATCAGTTTAAGAATCTCGAAATGTATTCCACCTTTTTTTTTCATAAATTCACCAAATGCCTTATACATATGTTCTGTATTATGTATAAATGAGCAAATAAATAACTAGAAATAACATTTCCTGCAGTTTACTGATGAAAATCCTGAAGTAACATAAAAAGATGTGCCCACAGTGGTCTAAGGAAACAGAAGCAAAGTTACAACCTGCAGAGACCACTGACAGCTGTCCAAGTCTTCTGGAAAGAGGAATTACTGGTTAACCACATTCCATCTCATCAGGATTAATTGGCAGTTTATGACACATATGTGCCATTGCAGACATCCAAATTACCAAATTTCTGGTGTGGCTGTTGTCCTCTTTTGTTGCCAGTAACTCATGTGTGCTATTTCTTTTCTTCGATGAGCAAAGGAAACAAAATGTCTGCCGTGTGGAATAATAAATGAAGGAGAAAGAACCCCAGCCAGCGGTTGAATAAAGATATGCAGTCACAATTTCCCATGAAAGATATCATAAAGTGAAAATTACCAAGTACCAGATTTACAGTGCTGCTCTCTGCAGTACCTTTGGAAATGGCATGAAGTCTTTCAGGATAATTAGAGACTGGTAAACCAACAAATTAATAAACTATCCCCAGGTGGCCTCAAAAAGATAATGTGGCTCCTGCAAAGTGACAGCATACTCAGGGAGAACAGCAGGCACTAGCAATGTCTAGTTCTGTAACAACTTATTAGGCCAAAATTGATCAACAATTTTAGGATGTAAATGAGAAGGAGTGATTTAATTCAAAATGCAAAATATTTTGCAAATGATTTTGTGTAAAACTTACTTATAGAAATTTTTCTCATGGACAATTTTGCTTTATAAATTATCAAATGACAAAAATAAGCTTTTGCACATTATCTCATGCTGTTTAGTGTTTGGCTTAAAGCCCAGGAGAGGGTCATGTCTTTATAACGATGGAATATGCAACTATAAAACAGTCGAGGGGTTCAGCAAGTACCACTGAGGAATGAGAAAATGATGTCCCTGCAATGCTTTGCACACAGTAGGCACTCAACAGATATCTACTAGTACATTTGTTCTACATTTGTTGCCATGTTGCTTAAGTCACATATATTTACTTTATGTAGGCTTTAACCACGGTTTTCGGTTCCAAGTTGTTGTATATGGAACCTAATATTAGTGAGACCTCAGGATAGTTACTTGATGTCTTTAAATTTCAGTTTTTTCATTTGTAAAATATGCTGATGTATGTATATAACATATACCATGTGTGTGTATATATACACACACACATATATATACCCATATATACCCATATATATATATAAAGCCAAATATATATGGTTACATATATAAAAAACACTCGTGTGTGTGTGTATATATATATATATATATATACATATATGTGAGACCACATATACAAGGTCTATCCAGAAGGTGTCCAGCCATGTAATGTGAAAAATAGAGACATTTACTAAAGAAGATACAAGATACAAGAAACAAAGTACATAGGAGAATGATGCCTCAGTCCCCTTCAAAGTAGGCACCTTGGAACCTCACACAGTTCCAGTCACCATCAGCTGTCCCGTTGTACTTTCCTGAATCTTATTGACAATCTGAAATCTTTTCCCTTTCAAACAAGATTTTAGTTTTGGGAAAAGCCATAAGTCTCAGGGCACCAAATCTGGGCTGTAGGGGGGCTGATTCATCTGGGTGATTCGTGTTTTGCCAAAAAACTCTGGATGAGACGTGATGCATGAGCGAATGCGTTGTTGTGATGAAGATGCCAGTCACCAGTTGCACATTAGCTGTGGCCTTCTGAACCATTACAGTAGTTTCCAGAGAGGAATGTCCAAACTTAACACAAAATATTATGCAAATTTATTGTTCTACTCACAGTCATTCTGAATGTGATGGCCACACGGTACACACGCTCACTCAAAGGCATCTAACCACCCCCATTGACTAGTACAGTGAAGTCGTGATTGTTCATGAATGTGTATTCCAATCCACTCTCCTTGGCTGCCGGTTCATATTGATGTTGCATAAACAATTCTCATTATATTAACAATGGCTGAATTTTTTCCGGACAGACCTCATATAACGTGCAATATATTTTATATACATACACACATACATATCTTCTTACATGTTAATTGTGGGGGGAAAGGAGATACTGTTCATGATAAGTCTTCAAAAGTTGTGAAAGATCTATCAAGTTGTATATAATGTATAAAAATAATGTAATTCACATATAATTTAACTTTAGTTTGTGTAACTAAAACAAAAAGCAATTCAAGTACAAGTAGGCTCCGAGACTTGGAAATGCCTTTTGGCTTCTGTTGCCAGCCTGATCATTGCTTCCTCCAAATGTTTTAACATGAAACTTCTTTGTGAAGGTCATAGAGAAAGTTACAAGTACTGCCAGGGGAAAAGGTGTCGAATAAAATTCAATGATGTGTGCCATTTGTCATTTCCCTTTCCCAGTTGTTCTACACTTAGTATTTATATGGTGCACCAAATTATTAATACCTCTTCAGCAGGTGACTGATTTCATAAGGAAAAAAACCCATATATATTTTCAGCATAAAAATAAACTGAAACATTGGGCAAAACACATAAACCCACATATACAAATGAACTAGAAACATGTATGTGCACATGAAGAAAACATAAACCAGAAAAGCATCAAGCCCTCTTGTGCAAAACTGAATTGTGGAGACATCAGACTAGTAGTTCATATTCTCAGGAAGCATTGTTAAGTGTGTGACTCGACACGGCATAAACCTCAAATCACCTTAATTTGTGTCAGCTAAGAGTTCATACGTGAATAGACATATCTTGTTTCATTGAAATGACTCCTTTAGACCTGGGGATTTATTTATATACTCCTGAGATTTTGAGACATAAGACCTTCTCTTTCCAATTCTCTAGGAAAATTGCCAAGAACTAAAGTTTAATGTTTATGGAAAAAAATTAATAATCACTTCTAACCCCGAAGAACAGAAATCCACTCTTGATAATAGAGTTTGATTGCTCTACTTACCACTTACAATGTTTAAACTTGCAAAAATATTTGTAGGAAAATTATTACAGTCTGAATTAAAATATAAAGTTGTAAGTGTCTAGCGAACTGAAAGTCTAGGTCATAACAGGTATTACTAACTCAAAAGCAAGTGAGAGGATATGATGTTAGGATCTGCCATTGACTTGCAATCTGTGGGTTCTCGGGCACTGTCTTATTATTATAGGGCCATGATTGTATTAAGGTATGCAGATGCCCTGGGTAGACTAACAATTTGGAATCTTTCCAACTTTAAATAATTGTTCAGCATTTATTTAACAAGCCATGAAGAAACTCATTTTCTTTTGGTAAGATGTTTTTTATCTATATCTATTCTATATATTATAAGGTATTTTTTGACATTCACTGAACATAAAAATAAAATTGTAATATATGTGGAATTATCTTCCATTTCAAAATTTTTCCATCTCTCAGAACTGGACAATATCTACCACTCAAAATCACTAATAACAGAGCTAACATAAATAATACATAGTAAACAGCACTATTGTAGTATGATTAAGGAGAATTTTAAATGAGAAGCAGGTCAGGAAAGTCCCTTCCAATTTTGGATATTATGTTTTATTTTTGTAAGGGTTTTCTTTTTTTTTGCTGTTTTTAAAAATATTTTCTAGGCTCTTATAAAATAATTGTCACTAAAACCTGTGAAAGTCTGAGAGCTAATCCTTCATACTCATCCTTCCAATCTCCTGATCACAACTTGGAAATATATTATTGGAAGAGTTAAATAATCCTGGAGGATGTTGGCTTAGAAGATACAGATGCATAGTCCTTAGATTACCGCTGACAACCAGCAGTATTTCCTTCAGCGTCTACCATGTACTAAGCTTTGTGTTAGATGCAGAGATGGATGAAAAAGCACTGTTGATCCAGGCCTTCTCAAAACTCAAATTGCAGCAAGAAATCAGACAACTGGTCAAGTGATACTCTCAGTGGGCTGAGTGCTGTGAGTGGGAAAGTAAAAGCCCAAGATGCCATGGGAACTAGTCACATGGGGATCAGCACCACACGCTGGGGAGTTAGAGAAGGCTTCTCCTTGAAAATGAAGCTACTTGCAGGAATGATCCTGCCCAGTTTGGAAGTAAGATACAGGAAAACAGGGGTCCACCTCCCTGCAGGTGGTCGTGTAAATGAGGGTAAGTTTGAAGGAAGCAAGTTGTTAATCATAGCTAAGGCTTTATCTTCTAACCAACAAAGAAGTTTTTGTTATTAAAATTACCAAATATATTAAAATATATGTATAAAGACATTTATTGCAGCATTATTTAAGTAGGCTCTTTTTTAGATGTCATAAAATAAGTGCCATTAGCAAGTAAAAATTATTTTAAGGCAGACATTGAAAATAGCCTATATGAATGTAGACTTACTTTTTCTAATACACTCATTTTATTTATGATTTAATAGAATATCAGTTTATAAACTGTCAAAATTTCTGACCAGTAGATTTTCAAAGTGAGGGAAGATTTGAAAACAGTTTATATAGCTTACAAATCATTTTATAATTATTTAATAACTTTACATTTTGTTTAAGGTGCATTAAAATTTATGAAGTTGGCCCTGGCTGGCGTAGCTCAGTGGATTGAGCGCGGGCTGGGAACCAAAGTGTCACATGTTCGATTCCCAGTCAGGGCACAGGCCTGGGTTGCAGGCCATGACCCCCAGCAACCACACATTGATGTTTCTCTCTCTCTCTCTCTCTTTCTCCCTCCCTTCCCTCTCTAAAAGATCAATAAATAAAATCTTTAAAAAAATAAAAAAATTATGAAGTTGGTATAAATAAACATGTATAATTTTAATCCCAAGATTTTCATAGAAATAAATGTCTTAATTATCTTGTGAGTTGATACTGCTGGGTTCCTGGATAGCTATAGGAGTTTAAGAGAAGACATAAATAACACTTTCTGCAGAAGAGAAAAACAACAACAAAGTCAGAAGACAAATATCCTTTGTCTAGAGAAAATGTATTCATGGTGATTCACGAAGAACAATGCCCTCACACTGCTGCAAAACTTGTTTTCTTGCCGTTTTAGAAGTAATTGATACTTCTTACTAAAAGGACTGGAGGGCAGAGTGAGAATCACTGAAAAAGCTGCTGGTAAAGTAACAGAAGCCCAAGGCTTCAAATCTCAGAGCTGGATTAAGAAGGGATTTACTAATTAATAAAGACTTAATAAGAACTCTAGTCAAAATAAGAAGCCATACTTTTTTAAATCTCACTCTAACTTTTAAGTGTGTTCTGTTTAAACATGAGTAATATTAATCAGTTATACAATCTATTTTTATATATTCTCATTATGAAAATTCTGTTATTTCTATCAGCCACATTTTTGTTAATGTGCCAAACTCACAAACAAGCATCTCTGTCAGTTGTGGTGAGTTAACATCAGAAAGGCTCAATATTACTGTGTCCTAACTGAAGAATCCACGGAGTTAGGCTCTGCACTGCTCACGAGTTCAATGTATATCAGACTTCCCCGTGTTTGCATAAAAGTGCTTATCTATTTAATGACTATTACCTACTTGGTTTCAATGTTCTGCAAAATAAAAAAAATAAAATTTAGTGTACATGACGATAACTTTTATTTAATCCTGTTCGCTTGTCATACATGCTGCTCTTTTAATGAATGTAAATTCAATATTTTATGTTAACATAAAACAACATTTCTTATTTGTGTGAGATGGGGAATATTTATTGCTCTAACATTTAACTGCCCCCTATATCCCAGAATAATAGCTTTGCTACCCAAAATGTGGTTTCTGAACAAGCAATACTGGCATTACTTAGTAGCCCATCATGCAGAAACCCAGGCCAACCCCAGACTTTCTGTACCAGATTCTTCTTTTGAAGGAATCTTCAGGTAATTCATATATAATTAAAGTTTATAAAACACTTTTCTGAAACCTTGATATTACTATAGTTAAGAAGTTACCAAGATATGTTACAACTGTCTTGTTCACCAGGTTAAGATAACTATTGACAGACTGTAAGTGGTGATGATTATGGGCTAAATAAGAAAAAAAAATAAATAACATGTTATGATTTCAATAGAATTTGGAAGTTTAGAGATCAAATTTGGCATAAGTGATGTTTTATTACAGTTTTGAAAACAATATGCAGTATGACAAAAGGTTTCACATAAGGGTGCATATAAGTGTCGACTATGTATGTAATTGATGGCTATTCAATTCAGTAATACATTGTTTATTGAAAGGTATTATGCTAGGGACTGGTGCCAGTTTTGAAGATGAGGAATGGCAGAGTGTATTAAAAAAAAAAACAAGAACCACAGCTTATGCATGTTTGCATCTTAGATGCTCGGAACAACACCTATAGAACACAGGCACTCAACAAAGGACAGACTGACAAATACATGGTGATAAAGACATGGACTCAGAACTTGGCTGGCATAGCTCAGTGGACTGAGTGTGGGCTGCAAACCAAAGTGTCACAGGTTCGATTCCCAGTCAGGGTACATGCCTGGGTTGCCAGCCATGACCCCCAGCAACCGCACATTGATGTTTCTCTCTCTCTCTTTCTATCTCTCTCCCTTCCCTCTCTAAAAATAAATAAATAAAATCTTAAAAAAAAAAGACATGGACTTTATTCTCAAAGTTGGGTGATGAAGAGGGAATGGAATTCTGCTAAGGAGAAACGTAAGAAAAGGCATGGAGATATGAAAATCGAACTGTAATTGGTAGCACAAAATGCATAGACTCTGAGAGGAGATGAGAAGATGAGCATAAAGAAATTAGCCTTTTAAAAAAATGAAGTCTAGAATTGTGAACTTCAAAAGGGAGAGGAAAGTAATTGCCTTTGCGGCCAGAATTTGCAATGTGAGGAAACAACAAAATGGTAGAAAGATAAATAATGAAACTAAAGCTTATTTGAATCAATGGAAGTTGCAAGGGAAAACAGAGTGCAGAGTAAAAGAGAAGGAAGAAAAGAAAAAGGAAAAAGGAGTAGGGCTGAAATTTCACCAAATTGTGACATGGAAAGACATTAACAAGGATAGAAAGGGAGTACATGTACCACTGTTCAAAATAATGTAGATGATACAAAGAAAATGGATAAAACATAACCTCCTATCCAGAGACACAGAAGAGTTTAAACTTAAAATTCAGGAAAACTTAATTGCACAGTTAAGTTGAATAGCTGGGAAAATATACTCTATAACTAAGAAAATGTGTGTGTGTGTGTCAGTGTGTTGTACTAAGTAAATGAACTCTCAATTACTGCTTTATGACAAAGATAACTCTGCTAACAATAATAGAATGAAATTACGTTCAATACAGGACTCTGATCATTCAGAGATTTATGTAATATATTTGCAACTAAATTATATTTTGATGATATAAGTAGATTTTTTTTATTTATTTATTTTTAGAGAGGGAAGGGAGAGAGAGAGAGAGAGAGAAAGAAAGAGAGAGAGAGAGAGAGAGAGAGAGAGAGAAACATCAATGTGCGGTTGCTGGGGGTTATGGCCTGCAACCCAGGAATGTACCCTGGCTGGGAATCAAACCTGGGACACTTTGGTTCCCAGCCCGCGCTCAATCCACTGAGCTACGCCAGCCAGGGCGATATAAGTAGATTTTTAAGCAGACATAGAAACAACTGTCAATCCACCAATTTATCAGCAGAGTCTCAGAAAGCAAGGTACAATTTTAGATCTAAAATACAGGGTCTGGTACAAATAATGCCCCTTTATTACAATTTTTATTACAAAATCATAAGCACGTGATTCTATAATATAACAATATCACAGTCAAGCACACCATATGACATTTTAGGTAAAATGTTCAAATTAAAACTACAAATTATTACACTCATGTTATTACCCTACTGACCACACTCAAGCAGGCCTTACTCCTGCTGAACCCTGTGTAAAGGATGTGTGAAGATATAAAAGGGTCTCAATATGTAACTCTAGCCATTTCTGGTTGGGTAACTAACTATAAAGGACCTGGATTTTTCCAGTGAATAGGCAGGTAATAATTTTCCTTGTTTAGTTACCACTTGATAACCTGAGTATGAACTGTGACAATACTTTTTACTCTACATTAAAAAAAAAACTTTTAATAAAACCCATAGTAGTTGCTTTCTTTAATTCACATAATAATTATTGACTAAACACTTTATTAGTGATGTTATTGATAGCAGGAATGTCTTCTCAGCAAATGGTGCTGGAATAAGTGGATATCAATGAGGGAAAGAATGACTCTTCAGCCCTTATCTCATAACATATATAAAATAATTCAAGTCATGTATTTAAACATAAAATCTAAAATAAAAAGCTGTTGGAGAAACACCCAGAAATGTCTTCATAATTTGAAGGTAGTCAAACATTTCTTAGATAGGTCACAAAAAGCAAATCAAAAGAGGAAAACATATATATACTTGTATATATTTACATTTGCATATGTCATATGTCAAATCCAAAAGTTCTACTTTTGTAAAAAAGACTATTAAGAAAATGAGTAGGAAAAAAAATGAACTGAGAAAAAACATCTGTAAAACATTTGTCCAGCACAGAACTACTATCAAGAATATATTACAGAACACTTACAATTCAGCGATTAAAAAGCAACCAGTAAAACAAATGGGCAAAAGACCTGGAAAAAGCCCACTTTACTATAGAAGATATACAGATGGCCAAAAAGCACATGGAAAGCTGCTCAACATCTTTAGTCAGGAGACAAATTCAAATTAAAGCCACAATAAAATATCACTATAACTATACACTATCTCAAATGGTTAAAACTAAACAAAACAACAAAATACCAAACACACACACCCAATTAGTAGCACTAAATACTGGCAGACATGCAGAAAAACTAGAAAAATAGAGGATGGGTAAATAAGTTAAAAAAAAACTGCAGGGAACCAACAGACAAGTCTGAACTACAGAACATTTTACAGAACACTTGATCATTTTGAGATTAAAAAATACTGTAAATGTTGATAGTCTATTATAGTTTTTCCAACTTTTATAAATCTATAGAAACTTTCAAATATGTGCAAAACTAAGAACATAAACTCTGAGAAAATATTTTTATATATTTAAATTAAATAATTTACTCTGTGCATGTTAAATCTCTTTCTATGTGTATTTATTTTATAGAGTATGGTAAAAATATCTACGTTCTTGTGCTTCCCTGCCTGAATGTTAATTTTAGTTTTTCACTTACTGGTTGTGTGAACCTGGACAAGATGATTAACTTCACTATGACTCAATTTCTTACTCTGCAGAATGAGAGTGATAAGTGGACCATTTAGGTATGGTTGTGGTTAGCACTGAGTGAGTTTATGCCAGTAAAGCACTTGTAATTTTGTCTAGCATAAGGTAAACACTTAAAATGTTAGCTATTAGAATATTACTATATATATTAACTCATGTAAATCATCCACTCCATATATATTTGCAACTGACGAGATTATACGCAAGTTCTTGAGTAACTGATTTCCATTTTTATTGGCAGGTTCAACTGATTATTACAAATTGCAGGCTGTTACTACATTTTGAATTGGTGTCATTCTATATTCTTTGAACCAAAAGCATGTAAAAATGAATCCTTTCACTGTTTAGATAAAATATGGCACATATCCAGAAGGCAGAGACTGTCGCTCACTCTTCATGAACATGCCTGGATTGAATTCTCAGACAAGTGACTCATCCACTATGGGATCTTGGGAGTGATATTTAATGTTACCAACCTTCAATTTCCTCATTTGTAAAATGAAGTTAGTAGGACCCCATAGGCATATATTGGAAATCAAAAAAATGGAGCTCTCATTTCTTTTACTACTTTAAAAATATGTATTAAGATATAGTAATAAGATGTCTCAGGGGCCTATTGCTGGAGGAGATGCTAAAAGACCCAGAGAGCTCCTTCTACCAGTACTCTTAGAAAGATGCTTATATTCACCGTGTTACAATGTCAACATTCCAAAAGTTAATCCCAAGGCAGAGAATTGCACTATCAAAATAAAATTTCCTGATATGGAGAATATTATTTGTCCTTTGACTATGTTGTTTTTACAAAACAAATTAAAAAACTGTGACTATTTGACAGGGAGAAATATGAAATAATTTTTTTAAAATCTTGAGAATTATGGAAGAATTATGCTTAGAATTCTCTCCTTTTTGTATACACATCATTTGAATATTTTATTACTTGAGTTGATATCATCTTCTTAGGTAATTCATTTCCCTCCCCAGAATTTAAAAATGTAGTATATTTACCTTGAGAGTCACGAGCATACTTTTGTAAAAGGTCATGCATTTTACTACTAACAGCAAATTCAGAAAGATACCATTCTTGTTGTCTAGTTGCTTAATGATTAAAAACCAACATACTCACTTTATCTTGTTCTTTAACAATTCAATGCAAATAATTTAATCAAAAGTTACTGGTTTCTTTATCCTTCTGTAATGTTCTTCTAACCTTTTCTACTTTTCTATTGGCCTTCTGATGCAGTGAATTATTGTATTTGCAATGGATTCTGATTTAACACGTTTGAAACTGTCTTCCATTGCCAATTATATTATGTAATTATGACTAATTCATTATTAAATTCTAATCTCTTTATAATTTAATAATTTTAATAAACACATGAATAACATTTATGTACACTTATTTTAACCTTGTCTAGAAAACACCCACATCTACAGAAAATCCTAAAGTAACAAACACTATCATTTATAACTTCCGTCTATTTCTACATCAAACATTGCTTGATTGACTCATAAAAAGTATACATGTATAAAAACAAGTTGAAATCCTAAAACAAGTTGAAACAATAATGCATAAATCGGTGAGGTTGCAGTGAGTAAAGTTAAATAGTACTCTAAGGTTCACGTATTATGGAAAAGAAGAAATGGCTATTGTTTAACGTCAGGCACTGTTTTTGCAAGTAAGACTGTATAAAAGTTTAAGTATGATACTAAAATAATAGAAATAGAAAAACATAACAAAAAATGAAAAATCAAAAAAACTCACAAAAACCAGCAACAAGATAAATCAAAAACTATTAGTTATGGAGCACATATAAAATAAAAATGAAATTCAAATTGATGAGTAAACAATGAATGTACATTAAACTCAGTTTAGAGATAGAATACTCTTAGAGTACATTAAAAATGACACCTTTGTGTTGTTTAAAAAAGAAACAACCAAAACATAACAATATAAATAGTTAAAAAAGAAATAAAAAGGAGAAATTAGGCAAATATTCAGAGAAAAACTGGTACAGTTATACAGATTTCAGAGAAAGTACACTATATGGCAAAAAAGAAATATTAGAGGTAAAACAAATAATTACTTAACAATAAAAAAGAACAATTCACTAGGAAGATATAATAATATTTCAACTGTACAGTCCCTTGTGTGAACTGTTGTTAGGAATGCAGATTGGTACAGCCACTGTGAAAAGCAATATGGAGTTACCTCAAAAAAATAAAAATGGAGCTGCCTTATTACCCAGAGATTCCTCTTCTGAGAATATATACAAAGGAACTGGAAACACTAATTTGAAAGAATATATGCACCCCTATGTTCATTGTAGCACTATTTACAACACCCATGATTTGGAAACAATCCAAATGTTCATTAGCAGATGAGTGGATTAGGCAGCTTAGGTACATTAACACAACAGAATACTACTCAGCTGTAAAAAAGAAGAAAATCTTACCTTTTGTGGCAGCATTCATGGACCTGGAGAGTATTATGCTAAGTGAAATAAGCCCGTCAGAGAAAGCCAAGACCATATGATCTCATTTAAGCATGAAATCTAATGAAAAAAAAAAAAACTAACAGGCAAAATAGAGATGGAGACAGAGAACAAACTGTCAGTTACTGAGCAGGGGGCAGGGTGGTGGTAGCTGGGGGTTGAAAGGATTAAGCAAAAAAGAAAAAGAGAGAAAGAAAAAAAAATTATGGATACAGACAACAATGTGGTGATTGCCAGGGGGAGGGAGAGTGGGTGGAGGTGGAGGAGGTTATGAGGGGACAAACAGTGATGGATGGAAACTTGACTTGGACTGGTGAACACACAATACAATACTGAAATGATGTGTTGTGGAACTGTGCACCTGAAATCAACATCATTTTGTTAACCAGTGTCACCCCAATACGTTCAGTTAAAAGGGGGGAAAAGAAAAAACAAAGTCACTATATATAAATTAATAAGAAAGAGATAATAAAAAGCTCAGCAATTCATGAGAGAAATAAAAATTACTAACAAACATAGTGTTTTATCTTATTAATATAAAATAAAAATTCAAGTATCAATGAAATATAATTTTGTCACTTATCAAAGTGCCAAAATTTTTAAAATGAAAATATTCATGCTAACTAGGGTGTAATGAGATAGGTACTTTTACACTCCGCTGTTGATTATAAAGGGAGTATCTTTCAAAGAACCTTAAAAATCTTCATATATTTTAATTGAGAATTTCAACATCTAATAAGTACCTTTACTTTTTTTCAACATATATAACAATGGTCATCATAATTAAGATAGTAAAATAATGTATTCACAAAGTATCCAGCAATACAAGACATTTAATACATCATAATACACACATATGAAAATGTTATATCCAAAAATAGACTTGATTTGAATAATATGTAGGAACATAAGAATATATGTTGTTCTCATCAAAAGAAGCAAAACAAAGACTTATTTAAATTTTGATCCAAATTTTGTAAAATAAAAAAAAATATCTTAAGTAGGTCAGAACAAAATAGACCAAATTGTTAACAGTTATTAGTTTTGTATTATGGTTTATGTGTAATAGTTTCTTTTTTATCTTTTCCACGATATTCATGTTACTTTATAATAATAATGAATGTAATTGTAAAATAAGAGGTACTCCACTAAAAATATTTCCTTAGTTGTTATTACTGAATTTTATCAGTTCTACAAAAAATAAAAGTCTTTAAAAGAAAACTTCTCTAAAATGGCATATGCTGAGAGCAAAATTATTGTTTCAGCATGAAACCTGGACCCAGAGGCACTTGGTTTGAATGGGAGCTTTCTATGCCTCAATTTCCTCATCTGAAAAATCAAAATATCACTACTAAACTAATAATAATAATAGAGTATGATTACCTTAAGATGGTATATATCTTAAGGCATGTTTGTGAAGATTTAAATGAGTTCATGCATGTGAGGTATTCCAGAGAATGTCTGACACATAATAGGTAAAATACATGGATTTCTGTACACACATGTAAACATACACACACAAGCTTGTGTTCATGAACAGTACTTACTCAACTGCTTTTATTTTACTTCTCTGGTGATGAATAAGTGAACTAAATACTTTGGAATTTCGCTGCAGTGTAGGTAGTTTCAAAGACTCTATAGATACTAAATTCAAGTAAGATTTATCAAAAAAGCATAAATAAGTGAGTTACTAATTAAATAGAAAAATTAAAAAGCAAGAGCTATCACCTAGCCAAATTATCTAGATTTTCTATTGATGAGTTAGAAAATTTACTATATTTGCTAGCAATTTAATCAGACTAAATCCTGTTGGTATCCTTGATTTGTAATTATGTAATGAGAAATGGAAAGGAACTGCCATAAATCTGTCTTAATATCTACCCAGACCCCATAAGTTAACATCTTGGACTGATCACTCTTTTTACATTTTCCATCAGTTTATTCAAACCTCTGTGCATGTGTGCAAAGCATCACCAATCGAGCAGGTTCCTCTTTAAAATATTTCAAAACTGGGCAAAGCAAAGTGGACTCTGGTTTATTTTACATTTTCTGTTCAGTGAAAATTAGATACTAATTTTAAATGAAAATCTATTCTTCATTTCTTTTCCAAGAAGCAAGTTGTGTGCTTGTCTTCTGTATTGTTTTAATGCCAGTTATCTGATTCTGGGTCTGAAAGTCCATAATGCACTGACCTCCTAGTTTGTGGCCAGCCCTGAGATTCACATGTTTTGCACACTTCATTTGTACAAATGATAAAAGAAAATAATGGCGGGTCAGAGAAGAGGAATCGCTGAAACTCACACAAACAATATGTGGTAGCACTAGAATATACTCCAGTCCCTCTGAACCAAATCTAGTATGAAGCTCTATGGAAGACAGTTCCAGCCCTGAACCACAAAAGTAGGGGAGTTAGTAGATTCTCTCTTTTTTTTTTTACTTGTAAAATGTGGACTTGCCATTTTACAGTATGTATCAGTTCCATCTCCTCCTACCCTCTTCTTCTCTCCTTTATTTTCTTACCTCCTTCATCCTCATTCTTACCAAGGCCAGATATATGACCTCCAGTATTCTGGATTTCTTTCCTTCCACCTGCTCAGGAACTTACCTTCACCAAATCATTTTACCTTCGCCTTCATTTTCTACATCTTCAAATAATGCCTTCCTATTCAGTGTTTTTTTCTACTTCACGTAAACACTTTTTCCCCCCACAAAACAAGCAGAGGCATCTTCCCTGGCATATCCTGCTCTATTTCCCTCATTCTCTTTCTACTTTCCTTTAAAAGTAAGCTTCCTGAAAGGATAGTCTACACTTGTTCCCTTCACTTCTTCATCTGATCTTAACCCTGTTTACTGTGTTGAAATGCATCTTGACATACTCTTTTCCAAATCCAATTTTTACTTTTCTGTCCTTGCTTTAGTAGGCTTACCTTCAACACATGACATTGTTGATTGCTAGCTCCTTGAGATTTACTGTTCCTTTGGCTTCTATGCTTCTACTTTCTTTGCTTTGCCTCTTTCATTATTCAGTCTCAGGTCCCTTCTGGAGATCTCTCTCCATGCTTATCCCTTAAATCGTATCATTACCAAGGTGTTATTCTTGGCCTTATCTCACTTCCATAGCTTCACTGACCACCTATATGTAAATGACATCCATGTCCACCTTTTTAGTCCAGATCTCTCTCCTGAATTCTAAGCAATAAATCCAATTGCTACCAATGCCATTCCACTTAAATATTACACAGACACTTCAGTATTAACAAATCAAAACGTGAATCTCCCACAACCTGTTATTTCTCTCCCCTTCCTCATCTTGGTCAGTGTCATCACCATCCCTTCAATTGCTCTCACAAGACTTAGGTAACATCTTAGATCCCTCTGTCTTTCTCCAACTCATAATCAATCCATAATTAATACTGTGTGTTCTACCTTGTATATGCAAATAAATATTCTACTTCTAGCATACTGAAATATTCTATTACTTTCCTTAACTCTGGTATAGCCCATTCCACTCACCCTCAACAGAGATGTCAGAATGACCCTTAAAAACACAACTCTGATCTTTTACTCCACTACGATGATTGACAAGGCAGATTCTTTACTGTGGAATAAAAGACATTTCATCTTCTGGCCCTTCTTACTTCTATAGTCTTACCTCCAACACCTATGGCATGTACTTATTACACAATTCCCTAAATGCTCCATATTCTCTTATGCCTCTAAGCCTCTAGCTCTCCTGTTTACTGTTCCTGAAAATCCCACTCCATTGTCAAGCAGGCTCACACACACAGAAATTCCAGAAAGTTTAGAGCAGTTTTTCAAATAGATGATAGATATATAATTATCTTGCCTAATTTTTTTAACTACTAAAAGCTACAATATTAAGTTTATCCCAACCTCTCCTCCACATACAGGTTAAAAAAATCATTGTTATATAGCTTAGTTTAAAATTTTTACTCTCTCTCATACCTCTCTGGAACTCTATCTCCAACTTATATCATGACCACCACCACCAGAGGACAAAATCCCTGCTCAGGCTGCACTCCGCTGTACAGGGAGACATCAGCCGGCTTCCGAGTTGAATTATGTCTTCCGGCCACATGGGGTTTTTATTCTCTTCTTGGCTTTCTCCTTAGGTAATTCTGCAGCTTATCTCACTCTACTATCAAGTGGTCAATATTTATGAGACACTGGAGGCAGCGAACTATAGTCATAAAATATCATAACACCATGTTGACTTCACTAATTTTTCAGGGAAGAAAATGACCCTCTTCCTTCCTTTCATTTTATCTGCTGCAACGAACACCACTTCTTTTAAAGCACGATGCTTGTTTAGTTAATGAATGGACTCAATTAACTAATTCTTAACAGCATTGAGCTGTGGGTCTCTTGCAGTTTCAGATGCAAAGACTAAATTATTTACATCACTTCCAAATTTTATAAATCTTGCTAAGAGTGAAGTGCTTATTCAAAAAAGATGAAACACACACTTGAAGAATGATTAGTAATAATTGCTGTTCATTAAGTAAATCAGTCATTCATTAATGAATGCTACAAATATTTGTTGAATTCCCACCATGTGGAGGGGGCAAAAAACTCAAAATTGTCTTCTGGAGGGTAGGCCCCTTGTAGTGCAGGCTTGACCTGCTAGATCAGTGTGGTAAGAACCCATCTGTATCAGTGTACCAGCCGGCATTGTTGTGAGAGGCTGTGTTTGGCTTCAGTGATTTTTTTTTTTTGAAAATTAAAAGCCCTTGACCATTTCATAATGGGTGATTTACCAGCAAACCTGCTCACACTGCACTGCATGTTCAGTAGTTTTTGACCAAAAATGGCATAATGGCTGTGCCCCACCTCCTTATTACCCAATCTTGCCCTGGGCAACTTTTTCATTTCCCCTGATGAAAAAAGTCCTCAAAAGGAAATATTTTGCTGATATGGAAATGGTGAAACAAAAAATGCCAGAAGCACTAAAAGGCTCAAAACTGATGAGTTCAAAAACTGTTTTGAGCAGTGGTGAAAATGTCTTGAAAGATGTGTTGCATCAAATGGAGAGTACTTTGAAGGTGACTGAAGTTTAAACATAGATACACAATTTTTATACATAAATCTGGGTTTTTGGAGTCTTCCTCATATACCTATCAGTCACCATATAAGCATGAGGACTCAGTGGCGGACAAGATGTAGTACTTGCTCCCAAAAAGATTTACTACACAGTCAAACTTGTAAGCATAACTTAGCATACCATATAATGTTTTGCTTTTAGTCAGCTGACTCCAACTCCTACATTTTCTTGGAGATTTGAAAATAAAAATAATAAATAACTGAACATTTAATTGTCATGTAAGAGAGTTTAGTAATCAGATGTGAAGTAATGAATATAGATATGTAAGCATGTAAACATGTATATATATATACATGCATACATGAGAAGATTGTAGTTATCTCATATAAGGTCTTTTATTAATCAGAAAACAAGAAAATGATTAATTTCAGAAAATGTTTAAAATATTATATACATGTAATTTGTTACATATACATAGCATTGTTTACACTAAGAAGTTATTTTTTTGCAATATCATTGTTTGTGTAACTACATTCCATTTTCATAAATTTCAGGAATTATAGATGTGGTGAGTTACAACTCTAAATTAGTAAAAACAAAGTTCATTTTTATCCTTTTCTTATGAAAATCTTTCACTCAACATTAAGTATGTAAGACTAATTTATGTTGTATCACATAACAACAGTTTGTTCTTATTCATTGCTGTGTAATATTCCATCATATAAATGTACGATTGTTTATCCATTCTACTGTGAATGGATATGTAGTCATTTTCTTTTCAATTTTTACTTTGAAGAATAAAGCACCTATGCACATTGTAGAACAAATAAAATCAATTAGCCAGGGTATACGTTTATTCCAAGAAAATTGATTATGCATTTAAGATAAAGTGAAAACTGTTTTTAGATTATGTAATAATGGTATCAGAAACCTTATTAACTTTCTATGCATAACATCTGCCATTTCATTAGGACTTATAGTAAATAATATTCACGCTTTATGTTCAGAGCAACCAAGGAAAACTATTAGAATCACTATGCTTGTATTAAACAAACTACATCAAAATAACTTCTAAAATATTACCTTAGTCAAGTGGTTCTCAAGTTTTTCAATTATGTTCTGACAAATAATTTTGAAACTTCATTTAAATGCTGCATATTTATATGTGTGGATATTCTTTTTATCTATACTTATTTGGATATATCTGTATCTATGCATATAGATTTAGATATCTTTAAGATAATGAATTGAAGTTAATTTGGGGGGAGATAGTGCTACATTCCACAGAATATGTGGCACTTTTCCGATGCATGAATTCCAGAAGAGACAATTAAACTGGGTACTGGTTCAGGTTTATTTTCCTTTTTTTCAAGTAAAAGAGGCATTATTCTTTTATAAAGTACTAAGTATCCTACTTCATGCTAGCTGTTGGTGGGTTTACAGAATAAAAAAAAAACTAAGTTGCAGAGGAAGAAGATGAACAAGGAGAAGTAGGGAAGGAAGAAAACAAGAAACATTACACAGAGGACAATGAACTTCACTCCAGACCTGGCCTAAGTTAACAACATATTTTACTTCCGGTTTGTTCTATGTTTGAGGCTACCAGTAGCAATTTTTCTGCTGCTACTAAAAGAAACTTCTATAGAAAAAGGCAACCCTGTGCCAAATTACTACAGAGACCAACATTCTTAATTTCCATAGGTAGGAAATCTGCCACCTCCTTCAAGGGACTGCTGTGTTATTAGCTCCCTGGCATCTCAGCAGCTTGTAGAGCACACAGCAGTCTTGTCCTCCTGATCAGTAAAAAGACGTGGAGAAGCTGACTTAAGAATATTTCTTTGGAAACTGAATAAGGAAAGCACATTAAAGTGCATAGGAATCACTGCCCAGTGCAAACAGAAAACCATTATTTTATTACATAATATTTCTCTTTACAAACAGATCATTGGAACTATCAGGAAAACTGAAGAGGAGGAGTGAGAGGTTTATGGAAGAGACCATGTTGCATCACTATCTGAGAAGAGTAGTACAAAAGGTTCAAATTTTTTAAGTGGCAATTATTTCACCACAGCTTCATGATTATACATTTTTTCTCTCTGAACCAAGGTCCATATTGGTAGTTCAAAGCAGAGAAAGCTGACTTCATTCTGAATATCTTTTCTGCAAATCAGCATTGACACAATCTCAGTGCTCACTTCAACAATGGGGAATTAATTCCTACTTTTAACCAATGGCCAACATTCGAAATGAACCAAGAAAAAGTCCTCTTTGAAGCTTTGTTTCATTATTCTAGAAAGGCCAGGTACTCTTAATAGGATAGAACAGATTTTTAGTTTGCAGTCATTATCAAGAGAACTTTATAAAAATATTTCTTTTATTTTGTAATAGCTTGAATTTGCAAACTTAGAGACAACATTAAAATTTTTCATGGGAAACCTTAATATAAGGAAAAACAATGGATCTTCTGTTTTCTGCTTACTAACTCTATGAATATCAACACTTTTGATTTCTCATTACAGGAAAAATTTCTCTTAAGACACACTTGAAAATAAGTTTTATATAGAACTGGCAGATTTGCTTCCTTAGTATATGTGTATTTTGTAAAATAAATATGCATTCTGAGATACTGTGTTTTTGATGGAATTTATAATCCAACATTGTTTAATTATTCATGATGAGAGATTCGTCAGGACAAAAGCTTTCTGGGATGACAGATAAAACCTACTTGCTATGTTATTTGGGTCAAACCCTCACACTTTAACAAAAATGACTTAACACTGTATAAACAATAGGTTTCAAGTTGACAATTGAAAAATGCTAAGAACAAGGTACTATAGTCACAGAAATTAAATTCTCCAAGAACTTATATCCTTCTGACACTTTATGTGCTCACATTCCTGATAAGACTATTCCTTTATTAAAATAATAGAAGAGCAAAATATTAATTCTAGCTAAAAATATTGAATAGACTATAATTTTAATAAGTGTAAGGGGGTGGTGATATTAATAAATTCCTTCTACTCAAGACACAATGCTAGATACTGGGAATTCTTTAAGGTTAACTCAAATATAGTTTGCTAAATGAAGCTATTCTCCATTTTAACTATTAAATATAATTCCTAACTGTAATTTTTATTCTTGAAATATCCTGTATGGGCAAGAAATATCATTTCCTGTATGGCTCACATAAACATTTTATGTTTAAGGCAAGATTTAAGAATGTAAAACAAATTATTCATAAAGACATGAATAAGAACAAAAAAAAGACAATAGATGAGATTTTTTTCTGTAGGAAAAAGAAAAAAGAAAGAGACAGTTTTAACTGTATGGTCAAATTTTAAGAGATATTACCACTGGGCACAGGAAAAAGCTAAGCATTTTCCAATTTAACTTATACTGTAAACTAACCGGCATCCTCATTCTGCGTTTAGGGATTGAGAATACTGTGTTCCTTAGTTTGAATATAATTATCTTTTCTTATAGGAAAAACTACATATTCCCCAAGTCCCTAAATTCTATGATATCTCTACAGTCCCTCTAAAGTACTTCTGGTGAGTTTTTACTTCTGGTGAGTTTTATATTAACCCCAAACACTTCTAAATTAATAATCAGATTTTAATTTCTGGTAGCAGGAAGTCATCACCTTTTTTCTTGGGATGTCAACACTGCTAAAATTTGCAAACCTGCCTGTTTCAGCAAAGTTCAGGTCCATAATCTCTAAGCAATCATAAACCTATCTATTTGGATAGAAATTTCTTTATTGCTCAGGAATACCAAGTATCATAGACACAATTTTAGAAACATTAAATCTGTTTACTCTTGGCACTTAAATTGTAAAAAGCAACATTACCAGAGAACCAGTATGAGAGCAAGATCATGTACCCTGAAATTCTGCTTTTAATAAACTTTCAGAGTGTTCTCTAAAGTCTACGGTTATGGGTTAACCACGTCCCTCCAAAATTGTATGTTGAAGCCCTAACCCGCAGCATGTCAGAATATGACCTTGTTGGGAATTAGTGGCTTTAAAGATGTAATTAAGATGAAGTCATGCTAGAGTAGGTTGGGAACCTAATCCAACATGACTTGTGTTCTTATAAACAGGGGAATTTTGGACACAGTTATGCACACAGAGAGAACACCATGTGAACATAAAAGCACAGATTGGGGTGATGCATCTCCAAGCCAAGGAACACCAAAGATTGCCAGCAAACCATCAGAAGCTAAAAGAAGTGGAACAGATTTTTCCTCGCAGCCCTCAGAAGAAATCAACCTTGTTGACACATTGATCTCAGACTCCCAGCCTCCAGAACTGAGGTAATGAATGTATGTTGTTTAAGCCACCTAGTTTGTGGTACTTTGTCACAGCAGCCCTAGACAACTAATACATCTATGATAAACGTTGACCCTAGCAATTATCTAATTCTGAAGTACTATTTCCTTATTGTGAATTTTTATTCTAAAGGATATATTTACATGTCCTCTGTCTCATTTACATTTCTGAACCAACAGAAGCATACCAAAGTATAATGTCTTCCTTTAATAAATTGCTGAAATGATAAGGGCTTTAATTGCATTTTTGATATCAACTTATTCTTTCATTTGATTCTTTTTCTAGAAAGTAACAGAATTCTTATTTGTTCATTACCAATTACATAAGAATTTACAAGCTGAAGGCTCCTCAGTACAGATTTCAGCTTTGTGTTACATTGTGTTCAGTAACCTACTTTGTCTAGAAAATGGCATTACCTGTAGCATTAGAAGTATTTATAATTCAAGAGTAAACTCAATTGAAGGCTGGGCTGTAGCTATGAAGATGAATAAACAAGAGTTTTAACCATTAAAAAGCTAATAATCTGTCATGGGAAACTGATAAATAACTAATTAAAATATACTGAGCTGCATTCTACAAAAACTGTAGTTAACATGTTATTAAGTGCTTACTATTTTCCATAGACTGTACTAGGCACTTAGAATTGTTATCTCATTTAATCCTATAACAGGTTCAAAAGGTGGGTACCATAATTCTTCTTACCTAACAGTTGAGCAGCAGAAGAAAAGACAAGGAAATTAATCAAATTCATATGCTAAAAAATTACAAAGCTGGGATACAACCAGACAAACCCATGCTTTTAGTCCCTGTGTTACAAATGCTATGCATGTTAAGAGTAGGAAACGATGTTAAGAAAGCCAAAACAAAAATGTGTCTTTAAGGTGAGCCATGGATGAATTTAACAAGGAGATTAAGAACTATCCGAAGAAAAAATTCCCCAGAAAAATGGTGCAAGGCACAAGTAGTCAAAAGCAGTCTGATAAGGGTGGAGCTGAGGACAGGAGACTAAACACAAAAGTGTGCGCACAGTAAGTGACCTGCAAAGCAGGTTGCAGATCACTCTAGAAAAGAAGCAGTCTTCATTAGATTTTGAGCACATTAAACAGGAAAAAAAAAAAAGACACCTAAACAGGAAAAAAAGACACCTACTAAGAAGGGATCCTAGTGGCTCACCGGAGAAAAAATTAAAAGAAGAAAAAACGGGAAAAAAAGACACCTACTAAGGTGGGATCCTAGTGGCTCACCGGAGAAAAAATTAAAAGAAGAAAAAAGCAGAGCCTAGCAGCCATTTCTGTACAGGGATCTGTCATGCAAACTACTTCACTGAGAAGCCTCTGCAATGCTAAACTGCCAGTTTCTGCACTAAACGGCCTGCCTGCAGTGTGCTTCTGCCATCTGAGCCAGCCCTTTAAAGGAGTTCCTGGCATCCTTTTTCAACCAGTAGGACTGACGCTTACCTTATCCAATCAGAGCTGCACAGCTCTGACCAATCATAGTGGCTCTCTTCTAACCAATTGGGACACTGCTTTTGGACCAATCAAACTGTGATGATTCCGCATCCTAATTTAAATGAGGACAAACCAATCAGGCACCAGGAGTGGGAAATTCTACCCATATAAACCAGCTCTCCTCTACCTTGGGTAGTGTACTTTCTCCCCAAGAGGGAAGACTGTGTCACTGGCTAAGCTGAACTATTGAAGATATCCCACTGAAACATAGTGAAGCTGAGAGCACAGTGAAGCAGACCAGTGTGGAGTGGAGCAGAGTGAGACAGACCATGGCTGAATGGAGTAGAACACTGCAGACGACCGAGGAGCAGAGTGGAGGAGAGCTGTCTAGCCAGAGCTGGCCTGGCTCCAGGGCCACCTGGCCTCAGAGCTGTTCTACAGCCATGCTTTATCACAACTGAGTCGTGTGCACTGCATAAAGTTTCCTTCTTCACTGCACCCAAAATTGGAAATTCCTGTTGGCATTTGAATTCGTGCCCAAAACCATCGGTTGACAAGAGAAACAGCCATGTCTGTGCTATGAGAGACACAGCCCTGGTGGCTTGTGGAAAAGAGCAAGTTAGTTCTAAAGTTAAATCTGGTCATGCCACACAGATGTCTGAGAGTCACTCTCAAACTAGGTCACAAAATAATTATACCTGTACACATGTGTAATTATATTTGAATAAATATACCTATCATTAATGTATAATTATAATAAGTATATAAAGAGAGAGGTAAATGGGTTAAGATGTTAACAACAGGCGAGTCCATATAAAGTGTCACAGGTATCTTTTGCACTATTTTTATTTAACTGTTCATAAATTTGAAATTATTTCCAAATAAAGTTTTTAAAAAGCACAGAATTCAGACTGGTGTTGGCCAGGGACTGGGAGTGGGGGAAGGAGAATGGGGATACATTGTTTAATAGGTAAAGTTTTTCACTTTGGAGTGCTGAAAGTGTTGTATATGGTAGGTGCACAACACTGGAAATGTACTAAATGCCACTGAGTTCTTTTTTAAAAAGTTTAAAAGTGTATATACCAACATTTTAGATTTAATTCTGCTTCACCGATATCCTCCAAATTTGAGTTTAATCTAGCTACCCTAACAACATTTTCTTAAATACTTAAGCATGATAGGTACCTGTGCTACAAGTCAAGTAATGTTTTGAAATGACTCGTTACAACAGCGCATGTAATGGGACTGCCTCCCCAGGAACCATTGGAGAGAAGAGGCGACCATCAATATAAGCAGGGGTAGAAGAAGGAATAGGCAACCTAGGAGAACTGCTATTTTTCAGTAGCCCACTCCTGATGAAAGGCCTAGTTAGAAACTGACAAACTTACTCTCTTTGGAGAGATATGTTAGCAACTATTTTAAAGGTGCATTATCTATTATAATATAAAGAAGAAATTATTGCAACTCTTGTGTAAAACATATCCACAGCAGCAACAGCTAGAAAAATTGGTAGGTTAAAAACTAAGGCTTTGCGAAAAGTATAAATAGTATGTTATTTAATATAGTAGTATTACTTTGTTTTGATAATATTTTTATTTCTTCTGAACAGCTGACCTCACCTAAGCTTAACAACCATATGATGCAGACATTCTTGAGATGAAGGCAACACAGCTACTAGGAGTGAAATTAGAAGTAGTTCTTTCTATCACACCCTAGTTCTTTCTATCATCACCAAATCACATCAGTTCCTCTGTTCCAGAATACACAATGAATTTCCCTAGTATACATCAATTGTTCATTCAATTGCAGTGGATAACATTTAGAACAAATTTTATATTTAGTTTTTTCAACCATAATATCAAATTGTGTTGAATGAATTCACTTACAACATGTTGACAATAGTTAACAATAGTTAACAATACTGTACTATATACTTGAAAGTTGCTGAGAGTAGATTGTCAATGTTCTCAACACACACATACACACACTAATTATGTTAGATAACAGAGGTGTTAACGTTATTGTGGTAATCATTTGACTATATGTGTATTAAATCATTACATCATACACTTTGAACTTATGAAATTATATTTTATGTCAATTGTAAAATTGTCAATTATATCTCAATAAACTAGATAAAAAGTAAGAAAAAAAAAGAAGTACCCTGAGTGAGCTAATTGAAATCACCCCGAGCAATGAGATAGCCAATAGATGGAAGAAGCCTGAATCTCTGAATGAATGCAAGTAGCATATGCCTCATTGACCCGCATTGAAATTGGAACGAAAAATAAGCATTTATTGTGTTGACCCACAACTCAGACCTATCTAGCTATTTAGTAAATAATGACTATGTGTTTGGGGGTGTTTTAGGTGCTTTTCCTTACATCACCTCATTTATGTACAAGATGTGGACTCTGAGTCAGTATGACCTAGACCATGTGGTTTGAAAACAATGGCGAAGATGTTAATACTGGCCGATGGCAAGAACACAGAGAGATGGGTACTCTTATATATTTCTTGTAAAAGTACTAACTGTTTTCATCTTTCTGAATTCAAGATTTAACCAATTTTTACTAAAATATGACCAATTCTACTACAAATATGAAGCAATAACCTTATCTTTTCACCTCCTAATTCTACTTCTACTTCTAAGAATTTACTATTAGAAATGTCATAAATCTACAGAGAGATATATGGGATTGTCCACTGTAGCACAATATAATTATGAAAAAAATTGAAATAACCTAAAAGGTATGTATGTATTTTAAATAATACTGATTTTTCCATTTGGTGAACTATTATGCAGCCATTAAAAATCATGTGTTCCCAGAAAAGGCAGTCCTGAGAGGGAAGTTCATAGCGATACAGGCCCACCTAAAAAAGTTAGAAACATTTCAAACAAACAACCTAACCCTACATCTACAAGAACTTGAGGAACAACAACAAAGACAGCCCAGAGCAAGCAGAAGGAAGGAAATAACCAAGATCAGAGCAGAATTAAATGACATAGAGACTAAAAGCACAATTCTAAGGATCAATGAATCCAAGAGCTGTTTCTTTGAAAAGACAAACAAAATTGACAAGTCTTTAAGCAGACTCATCAAAAAAAAGAGAGAGAGGACCCAAATAAACACAATCAGAAATGAAAGAGGAGAGATTACAAAGGATACCACAGAAATACAAAGGATTGTAAGAAATTACTACAAAGAACTGTATGCCAAGAAATTTTAAAACCTAGGTGAAATGGACAAATTTCTAGAAAAATATAATCTTCCAAAACTCAATGGAAAAGAAGCAGAAAGCCTGAACAAACCAATAACAGCAAAAGAAATTGAAGCAGTAATCAAAAAACTCCCAACACACAAATGCCCTGGACCAAGAGAATTCTACAAAGCACTTAAGGAGGAGCTAACCCCTATCCTTCACAGGCTATTCCAAAAAATCCAACATGATGGGAGACTCCCAAACTCTTTTTATGAGGCCATCATCATCCTAATTCCAAAACCTGATAAAGACACAACAAAGAAAGAAAACTTCAGGCCAATATCGCTGATGAACATTGACGCTAAAATCCTCAACAAAATACTGGCAAACCGCATCCAACAATACATTAAAAAGATCATACACCATGACCAAGTGAAATTCATCCCAGGGATGCAAGAATGGTTCAATATTTGCAAATCAGTAAATGTAATACATCACATAAACAAAAGCAAAGACAAAAACCACATGATCATATCAATAGATGCAAAAAAAGCATTTGATAAGGCAGAGCACCCATTTATGATAAAAACACTCAGCAAAGTGGGAATAGAGGGAGCATTCCTCAACATAATAAAGGCCATATATGAGAGACCTACAGCCAACATCATACTCCATGAGCAAAAACTAAAATCTTTCCCACTAAGATCAGGAACAAGACAAGGATGTCCACTTTCACCACTCCTATTCAATATAGTACTGGAAGTTTTAGCCACAGCGATCAGACAAGAAAAAGAAATAAAAGGCATCCAAATCGGAAAGGAGGAAACAAAACTGTCACTGTTTGCAGATGACATGATAATGTACATAGAAAATCCTACAGACTCCACCAAAAAACTGCTTGACCTAATAAATGAATTTGGCAAAACTGCGGTACACAAAGTCAATGTCCAGAAATCAAAGCCATTTCTGTACACCAACAATGAGACAGCAGAAGCAGAAATCAAGAAAAAAATCCCATTTGAAATAGCAAAAAGAAAAATAAAATACCTAGGAATAAACCTAACCAAAGAGGTAAAAGACCTGTATTTAGAAAACTACATAACACTCAGGAAAGAAATCAAGGAAGACACAAACAAATGGAAATATATACTGTGTTCATAGATTAGAAGAATTAATATCATCAAAATGTCCATACTACCCAAAACAATTTACACATTCAATGCAATACCTATTAAAGTACCAATGGCTTATTTCACAGACATAGAACAAACACTTCAAAAATTTATATGGAACCATAAACAACCCTGAATAGCAGCTGCAATTCTGAGAAAGAAGAGTAAAGTAGGAGAGATCACAATACCTGACACTAAACTATACTACAAGGCCACTGTAATCAAAACAGCTTGGTACTGGCATAAAAACAGGCACATGGACCAATGGAACAGAACAGAGAGCCCAGAAATAAACCCAGGTCTATACGGTCAATTAATATTTGACAAAGGAGGCAGCAACATAAAATGGAGTAAAAATAGCCTCTTCAACAAATAGTGTTGGGAGAACTGGACAGCTACGTGCAAAAAAATGAAACTCCAACACCAACTTACACCTTATACAAAAATAAACTCAAAGTGGATAAAAGACTTAAATATAAAACGTGACACCATTAAAGTCCTAGAGGAGAACATAGGTAGGAAAATCTCAGATATTTCACGAAGAAACTTTTTTACTGACATGTCCCCTAGAGCAAGGGACATAAAGGAAAGAATAAACAAATGGGACCACATCAAAATAAAAAGCTTCTGCACAGCTAAAGAAAACAATATTCAAATAAAAAGAGAACCAACTGTATGGGAAAACATATTTGCCAATGATACCTCAGACAAGGGCTTAATCTCCAAAATATATAAAGAATTTACACGACTCCACTCTAAGAAGACAAGGACTTGTCTTGTCACCCAATTAAAAAATGGGCAAAGGAGTTGAACAGACACTTCTCCAAGGAGGGCATACAGAAAATCCAAAGACACATGAAACAATGTTCAATATTGCTAGCTATCAGAGAGATGCAAATTAAAACCACAATGAGATACCACTTCACACCAGTCAGAATGGCCATCATAAACAAAGCAACAAACAACAAGTGTTAGGGAGGTTGTGGAGAAAAGGGGTTCCTAGTGCACTGCTGGTGTGACTGCAGACTGGTACAACCACTGTGGAAAGCAGTATGGAACTTCCTCAGAAAACTAAAAGTGGATCTGCCTTTTGACCCAGCAATTCCACTGCTGGGACTATATCCTAAGAACACTAAAACACCAGTCCAAAAGAACCTATGCATCCCAATGTTCATAGCAGCACAATTTACAATAGCTAGGTGCTGGAAGCAACCTAGGTGCCCATCAGTAAATGAATGGATGAAAAAACTATGGTACATTTACACAATGGAATTCTATGCAGCAGAAAGAAAGAAGTAGCTCCTACACTTTGCAACAGCTTGGATGAAACTGGAGAGCACTATGCTAAGCGAAACAAGCCAGGCAGTGAAAGATAAATACCATATGATCTCACCTTTAACAGGAACCTAAACAACAAAACAAAGAAACAAGCAAAATATAACCAAAGACTCTGAAATAGAGGCCAGGCTGACAGTGACCAGAGGGGAGAGAAGAGGGATTTCAGGGGAGAATGGGAAAGGTTTACAGGAACCAATTTAAAGGACACATGGACAAAAACTAGGGGGAGGGTGGTAATGGGAGGGAAGTAGGAAGGGTTGGGTGGGTGGGCTGGATTGGGAGTAAAAAGGAGAAAACTGTACTTGAACAATGATTAAAATAAAAATTTAAAAATTAAAAATTAAAAAAAATCATGTGTTCCAAAATAGTTAATGATATGGGAAAATGCTCACAGATAAATTTGTGATATATGCTATATATGTGATATAGCATACAAAATATCTATTGATGTATCTACTTGTATCTATTTATGATACATACAAAATATTTAAGCTTTTAAAAACATGAATTCAAAAAAGGTGGAAAGGCAATAAACCAACATGTTAATATCAACCACCTCTAGATAATGAAATTTCAAATAGACTTTTCTCCTTTATATATTTCTATTTTAAAATGTTGTATAATGATCTTGAATTATTTTTAAATTCAACATATATGTTATAAAAATAAATAAAGCAGGAAGTTTTCTAATTCATTTTTGAAAAGTTTACACATAAACTTCTTTAAAATTAAAAAATGCTGGTGCTTATAGGAAAATTCATTTATGTGAAACATCTCATTCCCTGATGATGTTAAGTAAGTAAGGTGTTATTACAGTATTTCTAAGAGTTGTCTGCCATCTGTGAGTTTATTTTTCAATTGTTTTTTTCATATCTAAATTTAAAATTGTTTTCAAGTATAAATATCTATAACTTATGGTGATTTTTGATACCTTGAATTTTTTTCTGCTTTTGGTTCCATTAAAACTTTTCAACAATAGCTCTGGCAGGGTAGCTCAGTTGGTTAGAGCATCATTCTGCTCTGCCAGGCTTGTGGGTTTGTTCCCAGGTCAGGGCACATGTAAGAATCAACCAATGAATGCACAAGTAAGTAGAACAACAAACTGATATTTCCTTCCCTCCCTCCCTCCCTCCCTCCCTTCCTTCCTTCTTTTTTTCCTTCTCCCCATCTTTCCCTTTCTCTCTCTCTAAAAATAAAAATCAATGAATTAAAATTTTTTTCAATAATAAACTACTTATAAAAATTTAAAAGTATTTTCTCCAATTTACAGATGGGTCAAGTAAAAGCATATATATGTTAATATACCTAGAACACAAAGCAACACACACCAGGACACTGGTGTGCTGGAGATGGCTCGTACTGGCCATTCTCATGTTCACTGGCAGGATCTGGCTCCTACACCAGTAATTCACAAGTCATCAATGACTTCTTTATTAACAAACACAATATTATTTTCCTCTCTTTACTCCTCCTTACCTAGAACATTTTACATGGCAGGAGCCATTCTGCATATCTTTCCCAGCCCTGTATCAGTGGTATCATTCTGTAGCTAGAAATTGACCATTGTTTAAATATTTATACCTAGAAAGTCCTCAAACAGTACATCAGGGTTTTTGTTTTTATTTTTTTATCTTATTTTTTCCAGTTAGCCAATTTACTGCTACATCCCTGCATATATACAACATGACTCTTCTAATGATGCTTAATTAGCCCAAGGCCAGGAGCTTTTAAAAATTTTTTAAAGATATAAGGCTTCAGTGTAGAGATTTTGGGTTAAATTATTCACTGATACATTCTAAGCACCAGGAACACTGCTTGCATACCACAGGTGCTCAATGAATATATCTTCCATATGTTTACTAGACAACCTAAAGATTATGAAACTTTTCTTTCAAGTTATCTATGCACCATCCTAACTTCACTTACCAGTCTTCTATAAAACCTTGTATATTTATTTGCATCTATTTATAATCATTATCTTTCCATTAGTACCCTAAGCAATCATCTTAATTACATTCTCATGTTCACTGGCAGGATCTGGCTCCTACTCCAGTAATTCACAAATCATCAATGACCTCTTTATTAACAAACACAGTATTTTTCCCCTCTCTTTGTTTCTCCTTCTCTAGAACATTTTATAAGATTACAAAAATATTCTTTCCTAAAATTTATCACTAGACCTTGAAGGCACTTATATATTCTACCACAGATTTTGTTGTTGTTGTTGCCATTTTTACCTTGTTTTTTTCTTTATCCTCCAATCTAACAGGATTTATATGAGGTTTAGCAATCATAGCCTTAACCTTATGTCTTTGTGACTTCTATTTAAAAAAAGTGCACGACTTTATCTCTCATCTCTAATCCAGAACATTTACTTCTATAAATTCCATCCTGTTCTTTCCCTAACCTCAGTCACAGATTTCTAATTGCCTACTTGACATTTCTATTTGAAAGTCTAGCTTTTACACTGAATTTGACTAAAACAAATCCTTTCCTCAGATAGCTCCTGCATTTTTTCATGGTAGGTGGGGGTGGTCCCCTTCTCCCTGCTATCCTGGGAGATTGTCACCTACCAGGATCTTGCCCACCCTAAAGTTCATTTAAGGTTGCTACAAGTTGAATCAGTTGTCTCTGAATCAGTTGAATGAGCTCCTTCTTCCAAAAGTTCTCAGGAACAAAGGTAATCATGTTTTTGTTGGTTTTTGGTTGGGTAGGAGGGATTCCGAGCAATTATGTTGGCTCAATCTACAAAAGCTAGTATCTTCTGTGATGCTGTTTTCTGAGTTTCAGGACACAGCACCCTGCAGGCCTGACAGCAGGTCAGTTAATTGATCAAAGCTTAATTAGGCCCTAATAACTTTGAAAATCTTAATTTCTGTGTGGAGATGACTAAGCATATTATTAGGAAATGGAATTTTGAAATATTTTCAGATCAAGTTAAGCATCTACAGTGAATTAACATAAAATTAGGCTTTGAAAGCTTACCTTACATAGAAGTTGAATGAATTGTGTTCCTTCTTTGCAACCTAGTGATTTCAAAACTGATATCCCACTGTCTATAGGAGGCAATCCAGAACTGAAAACAACTTAGAGAAAAAATAGTTCTAAATACAGATAAGTCATTTAAAGATGCATCTTTGCCATTGAGGACTTCTGAAAAATGGCTGTCCACATCTATTCAATAACCAGCTTGTTCATTAATTACTCATATATGGAATTGTAATGATACCATGGGAATTGGTTTTAGAAATAATATGCATTTATGGTAAATAGTGTTAAGTAGTAAAAAGACACTGGAGATTTGGAACCAAGCAGTAGTCTGACTTTACCACTTAGATTTTAGGGAAACTGGGGGGATTCCTTAATTTCTCTAAATCCCAGTTCCCATATCTGTAAAAGTAGCATAAGAAAACCTATTTACAGGGTCATTTTGAGAATTGGGTATAATGTATACAACATTCCTCTCTATAGTAGACTGTCTGTAAATTATATTATTACTTATGAAACTAAGGAGTCTGAACAGATATTCAAGCATAATAACAAAATGCCCCCTATATTAATGCTTAAAGCAATAGTTCTCAACCCTTTTGGTGCCTGTAGTTAGGATATATCTACAGATATTTGCCACAAAAGAATATTCAAAATATTAATTGGTCATCTCTAAATAACAATAAATTCATTACATATTAATATCAGCAATATATTTTATATAAAGTAATAATATGCTCAAAAATAAAGCAAAAAAATCAGTGAGAAAAGTGGCACTGGTTTACACTTTTAATGTTTCTTTAATGCTGGGCCTAATTAAGACAGCTGGATTGCCGTGGATTACCTGCTTCTGCATTCAATCTGTTGCTACATGTTGTTTTGCTTGACACATTAGAAGAAACTCTGGGCACACGGGTATATATTTGAAAGGATATATCCTTTGCTTGAAGTTCTTCAAGATAGTTTCTCAGAGGAAGATGTGAGTGATAAGTCAATTCGATGATGACAAAGATGACAATGGTAATAATAATAGCAGTAATAAATAAACATTAACTTGGCAGAAAAGCTACAAAAGAGCACCCTAGGCAAGGTTAACATCTGTAATTAAGGCCGGTGTGTGGAACTGCATGTACCCAATGTAAACTGTCATGAGGAGACTAAGCCAGCAAAAGTGTTGAATAACAGATTTGTACTGAAGAGAACTGAGAAAAAAAATGGAGGAAAATTGGGTGTGTCAAGGGTGGAGAAAATGTGGGATGTAAAACTTCTGAATGCAACTGGGATTAAGCACACTTTGATTTATATTTTGTATTGATTTGTTTTCAAATTGATTAGCATGAATGATGGTCTAATGATGTTTTTGAGCAAGATGATCAGTATTAGTGAGAGCGGAGTATTAGTTATTCAGAATAGTCAATAATACCAATGCTTGGAGATACTTACAGAGTCACAGACCATTTTCAAAATAACTAGCACTTGCCAAGGAACTTTAGCCCATAGTTTGGGAACAACAATTTTCTTCACAGAACTAGATTTGAGCAAAGAAAGTGTCTCAGAGGGATTACAACAAGATGCATGTCTGAGCTATAAAGAATCTTCACAGAAGATGTGAGGGATGAATGATGGCTAGATGGATAAAGGAAGCCAAGAAGAGGTTGGGTTTGAATTCTGAATAGAATAGCTAGCTAGAGGACTTATCAATGGAGTTAAAATAAACCTCGAGGGAAAATAAATAACTTTTTAAAGTTTGCTTGGAAATATCAAGTTAGCAACACTTGATAGAAATTTTAAAAGAAAGCAAATGAATGGCAATCATTCAAAGTGGGAAGGGGATATTAAAATGGTAAATACTAACCACTGCATACAAAATAATTTGAAATAGAAAAAATGTTGTGGTAGAGAAAGCTGTTATCTTAATCTGGGAGTGCAATAACAAGGCCAAAGATTATTTGAATTAGAGACTGGCTATGGAAAGATACAAAACCACACATGCCAAAAGGAGGGAGCCCGAAGTCCAGTGGTTAAATTTTAGCAGACATTCAAAATAAATTAACAAGAGTAGTAAAGGTGCTGAGAAAGATGAGAATTAGTAAAATCCTAAGGGAGAAAACTAAGGAAGAAAAGAGTAGTTTGGAAGACAGTTAAAAAGGCAAGAAAGGCATTAAGAGTGTCATTGTTACCTTGCATGTTTTCAATGGAAAAGCACATACTTACTGACATTTAGTATGAGAGGGGTACTCTTTTAGGGACCAGTGGTACTATCAAGTACTACCATTTGCTGAAGTGTACCCTATCAGTTTGTGATGAGAGTACAGAAATAAGAGTACAGAAATGAGAGTAGCTCTGAAAAATATTTATAACAGTTTGACACAGTTCTATCTGCTGAATCTAATCATCAAAACTTCTTTTGATTTTGCACTTAATATTTCCTTAAGGAAAAAAAAGCCTTCCAAAAATGGTCCTGCACCATAGATAGTCTGAGAAGCACAATTTTACCTGCTTTATCTTATATATTTCTCAAAGCTATGCCTTGAAGTATTAATCTTATGCCCACTTTAGAGGTAAAGAATTGAGGCTCTGAGCAAACTCACAGTGGTAAGAAATTTAACCCATAAAGGTAAGGAAAATTTAAGTCAATGGGTGAGGAGAAAGAAGGAGCAGTAAGAGGAAATTTTTCATAGGATATGTACAGTATATTTTTATGGTGTAAAGAAAATATGTGGGGAGAGAATCTTTCTAGTTTAGTTTCTTTTGTCAGGGTGTGGCACATGGTTTGGTAATATTTTCTGGACTAAATCATAAATGTTTATACAACAACACTAAAGCCAACTTGAAAAATTTAAAATGGTATTGGTGTTGATGTTGACTTTTGAGATATTCTATTCCTCAAATATGTAAGGAAGGCCGACCACACATATGACAGGACGCAATGCTGAACAGTGGGCACTTTTCTAAGCCTCAGTTTCTACATCAATATATAGTGGTCATAATAATAAATTTTTCCCCATTTGAGAATTAGTGATATGGTCCATGTAAAACTCAGCACAATGTCTGACTAATGCAAGGACTGAAAAAATGAAAATAGAAATAAATGAGGTGAGAGGAACAAGTGTACTCAGGAGCCTGTGTATTCCCAAGAGGGCTGTATAGCCATATGGTTAGTGAGAATGTAAAATTCCCCAAGTGCTCACTAAAAGCTCCAACTGAATTTGGTGCTTTACCACCCTTTTAACTCAGAATCATGGATTTCAGCCATGCATAGACAGTTCAATCTGTTTGATCGATTTCCTTACATCAAAGCTCATATAGGTGTTAATTGCTTGGAGTTGACTGAGAGATATATCTGACTGTCTTGTAATGGACCTCCCTGGCACTCAATAATTTCTAGAGTAAACTCCTGTCTGTCCATTCTCCTGCCTTTCTCTCTGATTCATTCTGTGTGAGATGCTGCCTAGATGTCTGTGGAGAAACAGCCTAAGTCCCTGTCAAACCCAACTCTAAGATGGATGCAGAATGAACAGAACTGTGCTTTAGGTCTGGAGAGAGAATTCCCGGGTAGTTCTTGATGCTGTGGGAATATCAGAGCAACCTGGGATCTAAGTCTAACCTCAAAGATAGTTTATTCTTAAAAACTTCTTTTTATTGTCCTATAGATATTAAAAAAAACTGATTATAAGCAAATTAATTTTTTTTACCCTTTGTAGATCCAAGTTTTGTCTGTGCCAGAGAAATAGAAAATCTGCAATATGGACCATATCTAAATACATAATACATGTGCAAAGAATCCAAATATTCTATTGCTAATTCTACTGAATTGGACTTCTACCCCTGCTAGTTCCCAGGAAAAAAAACAATAAAATGTGCCTTGAGTTCTTGAGTTCAAAGGTAATATTTGGGTGAAAACATCCAAGATTTTAATAGTTCAATCTTAGTTAATCAACTATTACAGACAGCAGGGATGCCAGTGTTTGAAGAAAAAAAAAAAAAGAGCCAGAGAATAGTTTCTTTTTATTGTTGTACTTATTTTCATTTTATATTTTCAATATATCTGCTCTTCTCAATTAAACACTAAGCTCCCTGAATGTTAATAATTTTCTGGAAGCCATACTGGTTGTCTTAGTTATGAAACATGTTGGCTTCTTTAACTTAATATTGTTTCTTTCATTCTTGTGGCCTGCTTTTATCTAGCTTAAAAGGATTTCACAAATAACTAAGAACACCTGCAATACCCTGTTTTACGTCCAAAGAGAAACTACAGTACATAAAAATTCTTACATGATTCATAAAAATACAAATTCCAATTCCAAATTTGCAATCAACTCTTATTACCACAGTACCTAGCATATGTTGGTAGCTCTAAATATGTGTTAATATGTTAGTTAATAAATATTTTTAAAATTACTGTTTAGGGTATGTATGTAAGAATTCTCACCACAACAAAAATAATTCTGCACTGCCTATTTTCACCCACATTTCCCAGAAAAAAATTACTGTTTCCCATTAATATTTTGATTTTAAATTAAAGTTCATTAATTCCCAATAACCCTGAATAACAGCTTTGTAAATAAGATCCCTATTATAATTTCTTTTAAAATAAACTAAAATTATGTATGTGACATACTTACAAAAAGTGCTATCATAGTGTTTAAATCCAAATTATTTGGGACTTGCCTCTCACTCAAACCTATTATAAGGACTCTCTTGAGAAGGGTCTGTGTATAGCTTATCATTACAGCATAAAATTATCATAAGTACAGTTATAGTAATAGTTTTAATTTTGTCCTGTAAGTGCAATCAGACATTAATTTCTTCAGATTATTTCAATTATTAGAAAAAATGTGATCACAGAAAAATATGCCATAATTTTACATAATCTTATTTTCAACAAGAAACTAAATAATATCCCATTCATCTAGAAGCCACCTATTTGTCAATCTCTGCTTACCATAACAAACTCAAGAACAAGAAAATTGGCATGTAAGGCCTTTGATTAACCATATAAATGTCACAGAGCATGTGTATCAGTTACAAGAGAGTGATTCTTTCCAAGACTGCTATGACTTCCACAGATGCACGTGTGCACACACACATCTGCATAATCTCCAACAAAACAGAAATAGAATACTAGAATTGTAGGTGTAGCTAAATGAAGATACATTAAAATTTAACCCTGGCTGGTACTGCTTAGTGGATTGAGCACCGGTCTGTGAACCAAAGGGTCACTGGTTCCATTCCCAGTCGGGTTGCGGACCAGGTCCCCAGTAGAGGACATGCAAGAGGCAACTACACAGTGATGTTTCCCTCTCTTTCTCATTCTTTTCCCCTCAGTCTTATTAAAATAAATAAATAAAATATTTTTTTAAAAAATTCATTCAATCATTAAACAACTACATTGTAATTAACTGAGTTAAGCAATGAGCTATGAAGAATACAGCGGAGAAAAAGAGAGATATTGTTTTAAGATCAAGTGGTTTAGTCCTGGAGGAGGCAGGCATTCACTGGTAATCTAATAAATATACAAACTAATGAATGCAACTCAGGAAAAGCACAGGAAACTATAAGATTGAAAGAGAAGGACATCATGGCACAGTTCAGATAGAGGGAATTAAAAAAAAACTTTCCTAACAAAGTTACTTTTGAACTAAAATTGGAAGCTAGATGGGCATAAACTAGATGAAGGGGTGGGAAGGACTCCAAGGGAAAGACTGAACAGCTTGTAAGAAGTTCCTAAGGCAGGGAACACAGTTCAACTGTCTGAAAGCAGATATATGTGGCTGGAGCGCAGAGGTCATGGGATAATGTGGTGCTTGGCAGAGTCAAAATGGCAGGGGATCTAGCTGTAACACATGCATAGGCTACTGGGTGAGGGTACAGATTTGGGTTTATCCTAAGAAAAATGAGAAGCGTTTAGAAGAAGTAGACATATGAGAAAAGAATTAAAGAGCATAGTGTTCCTGAATCCAAAAAAAAAGCTTTTTCCAAAAGAATGTTTAAGTCAAGTTAAATAAAACTAAAACCACAATAGAGCTGTTTTTCACAAACTGATATGAGAGCTCTTTGGTGGTGGGATCTGGTGGAAGCAAAAAGAAGTAGTGTGGCAGACAGCATTCTATCAAACTATGCAACAGCCATTGCCCCTTTAGAGCCTGTCTCACACTCCTGAGGCTAATGATGCCAGGGCTTTGCTTTACTAGCTTCCCTTGCAGCTAGAGAATGTGTTTTAGCACTGGCCAGCAAACCTGAGTGACCTCTGCTGGTGGCTTCTTGAAAGGTTTTTCTTCTTAATAAAATGTAAAATAGTGAGAGATAAAAATGTGCTATGTGTGAGTACCGTATTTTTGGACCATAAGACACACCTAGGTTTTAGAGGAGGGAAAATAGGAAAAAAAATTTGAAGCAAAAATGTGGTAAAATATTTCATAACATAAGTAACATAATGTTTCACCAATGTAAATGTAAACAGAACTCAACAGCAGCATTAGCAACCATATTCCTCCCAAATTTGGAGGGGAAATGGTGCGTCTTATAGTCTGAAAATATGGGTAAGTATCCTCAGAACTGCTGCAGCTGCCTAATAACTGTTAGGAAAACATCAGATCACAAATCATCACCATCTCTGAATTGTTCAATTAAACATGCAGCCTTTTTCTTATATAAAAAATAAATCCTCATTTTAAAGTCACTTATGATTGGGCATTTAGTAACTTGCTACCAGAAGAATCACAACTCAATAACTATATTAAGAATTGCTTAGGTCATTTAAAAAAAAAAACTTGAAAACAGAGTTTACTCTGTTTTTGAAAGTGACTGAAACATTAAGGGATGGGGAGATTGTTGAAACTGGAGTTTGGAGAGATATTTGTAGTTTTGTTTGTTTTGTATCGGTTTTCATTTTTGAGAGAAAGGATTTCAGCATAATCAAGTGAATATTGGAAGAAAGCAATGCAGAGAAGATAAATGATACCAAAGAGAAAAGAATCATTTTTAGGGCAAGCTTCCTGGGACTGAAAGAAGGAGGTGGGATGTATAGCTTCCAAGAATAACAATCCCTTCTTCTTAGAACACTTTCTTATTCTTTACATTCACGTCATACCTGGTTTTCCTCCTACTTCACTGTCATTTCTTCTCACGCTCCTGTTCTATACATACCTTCATTGGATCTCTCATTATTGAGGATGACCCAGGGGCTCAGTCCTGAATCCTCTTCTTTAACTATACTTTCCATAGCTCTAAATACCATCAATATGTTGATGACACCTAAGTGTGTATTTCAGGTCTCAATTCACCACTGACTGCTGGAATATGTCCTTAATATATCTACTGATTTGCCTCATACCCAGGTCAGAACTTTTGGTTATGTGGTTGCTTGTCACTCCCTCCCCCACCAGCACACATGAAAATACTGGATTTCTTTTATTTTCAGGCTTTCACTGTTGGTAAATGAAAATTTCAACCACTTAGTTGCTTAAACCAAAGATCTAGAATTATCTTGGATTCTTCCTTTTACATCATCACCAACTCCCATCATATTCAATCAGAAAACCTTATGGGCTGTATTTCTGCATATCCAGATTCAGTCCACTGCTGGTCCCATTACCTCCCCTCTAGACTAAGCCACCATCAGCATTCACTGAGGCTGTGATAACTTTTCTGCTTCTGTGCTTCCCTGCCCACAATTCAATCTGCAGGTAGCACCCAAAGGTGTCTTTTATAAATATAGATCAGATTAAGTCTCTGTCTCATTTAAAACCCTCAAGGGCCTTCTTATTCTGTGTAAAATACACTTCAAAATCCTTAGTATGACCTGTAAAAACCTAGAGGACCTGGCCCTCCCTGTCCCTCCAGTTGCATGTCTCCTTCAATTTTCCTTATTTATTTTACTCAGACTGATCTCATCTACCTGTTTTGTAAACAGAGTCTCTGTGAATACCAGACCCTAGAGTTACGTGCTAGACAATTTGCACAACATGCAGCAACCCTGCTTCAGGGCACTGACACGTGTTCTCTTTCTGGTACTATCCCCCGCCAATCTCAGAATGGCTTGACTTCTCAGCTCAAATACCATGTAATAATAATGACAATGATAATGATGATGAGAGCTGATTGTCTACCATCTTCCCCAGTTTATTCTCCCCCCTTTGACTCCTTGCCCTGTACTAGGAAAGGATCTCCACCAACTGCCCTACCTAAACTCCATTAAGCTTTGAATTCTGGTCTTGGGCGGCTTGTGGTAATAAGTAGTGCCATGAGACTGAACGGGACTTTGACAATGTCCAAGTTTCTCCACGACCACAGCTCTTTGTAAGGAGGATGTTCTGTGATAGCTACTGCTCCCTCCCACATGGCTCTGGTCATAACGCCATTCTATCTCTTTGGCCCTTCGGGCTTAAAAGTAGTTTTGTCTTCTCAGTGTTGCTATCACCTGGATGATTTGCCATCTCTAGTTGGTTTCCTTAGCTAAGCCTGCAACTCTGTAAATGGCCCCTCACTTAAACTCTCTTTGGATGAACTCCTTTAAGTATGTGATTGATCTTTGACAAATAGAATACTACAATGAACATTGCCTCTAATCCAGGCACTATTCTAAACACATTACATAATATTAATCTTCACATAATCTTATTATAAAGGTCCTGGTAAGGCTCCAACTTTACAAGTGAAAACAGAGAATTTAAACAACTTTCTCAAAGTTACCGAAGCAGTAAGTGGTAAAACTGAATCTGTCTATAATCTTAATCACCATGCCATATTGCTTCTCAAAAAGCATTTTACCTTGCCACTCTTGCAAATGCTACCTTCTCCCACCCCACTCTTTCATATCACCTGCTTCATTCTCTTTCTGGAACTTTTTAAAAAAATGTTTAATGATCATTTATAAATAAAGTATATATCTTTAATGTTTGTCTCTACTGTAGCTCTATGAGACCAGGAATGAGTTTGCCTTATTCATTTCTGTACACACAATGCATAGATTTAAGTTTACATATTTTAAGTATTTAACAAAGTTGACTTTAATTTTATTGCAACAATAATAAAATTTGAATGAACACTGGCAAGAAAGTTGACACAATTTCTGATAGCCTTTATTTTCTCTGTAAAGCAGGAAACAGGGTCATCTGCTCATCACAGTAAAGAGGAAGGTGGATAGATCAAATGTCTGTATTGCACAAAGTGGGAGACCAGAGGACAGTAGAATTGCTAGGCTGTTCTCAGAGTTTCACTGTGGCTAGTCAGTGTGAATTTAAAATGTTCCCACACTTCCCCATTTTCTAATTTCCTCCAACAGTGCTCAGCTGCCCTGGTGCAAGCACAAAGGAAACAAACCCTAGTGGAATCAACCAAGAACGGGAAGAAGTTGCTGATCTATAAAAAGCACAATGACTCCAAAGGTTTAGCAATCTGAAGTCATTTAGTGTGGAAGAAAACTGTCCAACATATCTCAGCAGGTTCTGAAAGCATTAGTGTATTAGTGCAGAGAGCAACAACTGAGCTCACCATATGGGGAGGGCAACAAGCTCAGAATTGGAGTCAATTCAGTCATTTACTAGCTGTGTGATCATTGGCCAATTACCTAATCTCTCCAAGTCTCAGGTTTTGCTTCTATTATTTCAAACATGTATGCCTTCTTTGAAGGATGTTTTGATCCTGGGAATTAAGCTTTAATTAACCTGGGAACTTCATACATATGGAACAGATCATTCTGCTATAATATTGGATTTAAAAAGGCACGGATTGACAGGAACCATGATGGTTCTTCACATGAATCAGTTTGTTACACGTCTCTTTACAGCTTCCATTTTTGAAGCAGCAGAACAAAACAACAAAGAAAACATTTTTTATTATTTTAAAGAACCATAAAATATGCATATATATTATATGTATATATATATTTAAAGAACCATAATATATGTATATATATTAAAAGTAGGTTAAGTATTCAGTATGATCCTGTAAACATCTAGCCTTTGAAGCCAGGGAGTATAAAAATTCAACAATTATGATAAGGACATTATCAAATTTCAACCTTTTTGATTATTGCCTATTTTCTTCAAGGCAACCAAATTGCCTATTTTCTTCAAGGCAACCAAATTGAAGAAAGTAAAATATAAAAAAAACATATTTTTTGGCTTTTGATTTTACTTTTACAAAATGATAAGAGTCGAGGTAAACAGTTTTTAAAGACCAAAATCTACACATTTGTACTTAACAGTTGCAATACCTAGTTACCTTCTCAAGATTGGAAGAAGAGAACGACAGACATAAACATGGAATAAATGTATACCAAATGTGCATGAAATTGCATCAGTGCCTCATTTAATGTAAGCAGAAGCCTGCATTTTATCTTCCAGTTTATGGATATTAGAGCTTATCAATTCTGATGAGCAGCATTACCTGCTCTCCTGCTATACAGACAGATAGCCACAGAAAGCTATCAGTCATTTTCTCTAGGCATACTACTTAGTATCAAATATGGAATAGATTTTATGATAATCTTAAAAAAAGCAGACATTGAGCTTTCTAAAAAAGATGTTTTAAATCAGAATTTTATGAACAAGACTGTAATTTTGAATTTCTATAATTTTGAATTATATTCAGTAATGTTGCCAAGATTTTTAAAAAGTGCCCATTTTATGCAATACTTTTCAAACTGTATTTTTTGCAGATTTTTTCAAGCTAAATATATATATATATATATATATATATATATATATATATATACATGTATATAATCAAACATAGAGTGGAACATAAATTATGAGTAAATAAATACCAAAGTGTCAATGCCATAGTTAGGTAACTTATTACCCCCCAAAAAATTATGTTCAATGGTCAGTTGAGTCATTATTTACAGGGTGGCATGCTGTTGGTGAATAACTATAAGTGGGTATAAATGATCTATTTCAAAATCACATTACCTTGAAAGAATTTGATCCCTCCTAGTCCTTTACAGCATTGCAATTTTCAGTACTTAATGGTTATGGGTTTAACATGCATAATAGTGTTTCTACTGAGAAAATACAATAAATTGTTCTATAGAAAAAATTCAGCTTAACAGTAATGCTTATATTTTTTTCCTCTTAAAGCAATAGAAATTCATAAATTGCCAGAAAAGTGGTATTGCTGAAAGTGAGAATTAAATATCCAAATGTCAGGTCTGAAAATAAATATAAAAGATCTGTGAGGGCCAGACCAGTAAATATATAGTGGTTCTACATAGCCAACCATGTGATCTACAAAGACTTGAGGCTCAATATTATCCACTCTGCAAATATGAATGTGAGATCTGTCTGGAAAAAGTCCAGCCATTGTTAATATTACGAGAACAGTTTGTGTGATATCAATGTAACCTAGCAGCCAAGGAGAGTGGACTGGAATGAGCATGCATGAACAATGACAGCTTCACTGTACTAATCAGTGGAGGCAATAGACCCAGTTGAATGAGTATGTGGACTGCTACACTCAAAATAACTGAGGGAGTAGAGCAACAATCCTTCATCCAATTTTGCATTAAGCTTGTACATCTCTCCACAGAAACTATTCTGATGATTCAGAAGGCTGCAGCTATGGGCAACTGGTGATTGGCAGCTTTATCAAGACAACCTGCCTGCTCAGTCATCACATCTCATGCAGAGTTTTTTTTGTAAAACATCAAATCACCCAGGTTACTCAGCTCCCCCTACAACCCAGATTTTGCATTCTGAGACTTCTGGCTTTTCCCAAAACTAAAATCACTTTTGAAAAGGAGATTTCAGACCATTGATGAGATTCAGGAAAATATGACAGGGCAAGCGTGAGAACTGTGTGAAGTCCAAAGGTGCCAACTTTGAAGGTGACAGAGGTGTCATTGTCCTATGTATAATGTTTCTTGTGTCTTTTTCAATAAATGTCTCTATTTTTCATATTACATGGCTGGATACCTCCTAGACAGACCTCATATATATGTTATCAAAGAGAAATAATAAAAACTTGGCATTCAATATTAAATCTTAGGTTTCGACTTTTAAACAGACAGCTAATTGCCTTCCTGAGAAAGATTAGTAATACAAATGCTTTATTACATAAATTGACTTCAAATCACTGTGTTATTTCTTCAAAGCTGGTTATACAGAGTTATAAAATTGTATTATATTTTGTTAATGCTTAAGGAAAAATATATATGTACAGTTGTTTGACCAAGTCATACTATAATTAATCAGGCAAAGTATAAGTTTTAAAAGATTTACAACTAACCACTACTAATAGCAGTCAACTTATTAAATTCAGAAACTATAGGAAATACTGTCTCCCATAGTGTTTATCATTGAATATTGCAAAATTTTAATAGAATGAATCAAGTACTTTTCAAAAAAAATGTAATTTTTAAAGTTTTAATATAGTCAAAAATAGTATTTTAGGGTTTTTTCTAGTCTGCTGTTAAGATTCATTAATTACTGAAAATATAGGAAAACTAAAGTGAAATTCAAAACCTTGAACACAGATATCTATATAAGTCATTTATGTGGTAACACAGTAAAATTACAAAAATTAGTCTGTAGGAGTCTTACTTTCCTTGAGGAATATTAGACAAACTTAGAATACCACACATTATCTTAGTTGGATGGAAGAAAAAATATGATATACTTTTTACTCAAAGGAGGGACTAAGCCAAGTTATTCCCAGAATGAAAATAATTAGAAAGAATTAGATGGAAAAAAATGATTAGTATTACAAAGAGCAAAAATAACCATTCAACACATATTAAATACAGCTCAATATTCTTCATTCAAAAATCCCTTCTAGTTCTTTATTGCATTACAATTTTCAATATTTAATGATTTTAAAATCAAGAGTAAATTGACAATGTACTCAACATAAACCATTGCATGGGGGGAATTGGATAACAGAATTAAGCTCCCAAATGTTTTTGGCATTGTTCCAACCTACAAAGATACTTTCTTCCAAATGTAATTGCTGTATTCGCATATTCTTACATAATTTGAGTGCAAGTACTATGATTCTTAGCTAAAAGACCTTTTATGAACCACAAATTTCGATAATAAATACTTGTTGAGGTTTATTTCAAAATACTGATACTAGAATAATGCAGAAGCTATCCAGACATCTACCTCATGGCCTGGTGGTTTAGCATACACTTCATTTACATTATTTTCCAGGTGCATGGAAAGTGCTTTTAATGGTATAACATAAACCTCAGCTTCTCTATATATGTGAACCCAAATCATTTTTCCCTTTGTGTTCTCCATCCTGGTACACATATTCCATGGGAACAGAAGCAAAAAGCATTTACTCAGTCTCAAGGTAATTCTCTTGTATAGTTTCCTACATATTTTTTCTTTAACTCACATTCATTCCTTGGATTAAATTCTACAAGTTCACAACCATTTCTTAATATAATTTTAGAAGTCAACAGTGAGCTTCAACAAGTGGAGAAATTCGCTCTTCAGGCTTCAAACCAGTGCTTCCTAAACAGGTGTCAAGAGAAAACTTAAATAATGTGATGTGTGCTATGGGGGAAAAAATCTCCCCTTGTGCACATAAACTGTGTTGGGTAAACATTAAGCAGACTTCAACAAGTTCTTTTTTTTCCAGGACTTCTCAGAGCCTGAAATATGTTAACCTGTGTTGCTAATATCCAAGAGGGCACATAATATGCAACATTTTCCTAAGCATCTTTGACTGAGAAAATCTTAGAAAATAAATATCTCTGAAAAATTGTGTTTCTACTGAATTTATAAATATTGAAAAACTCTTTTAAGTCCACTTTTGAAGCACTTCAGAAAGGAGAATTCTAAAAATACCCACAGAGAATCTATGGTTTTGACTTTTCTTATTAACATTTACTACTGTTCACTGTAACCCTCAGAGAAGAAGGAACATTCAGTGCCCATTAACCTCCCCTGAAGGCAATTGTACCACTTCTCTTCTCTGGACTGAATAATTGCAATTCCTTTCAGCTTTCTTCAGAGGTCCCACTTTCAAACTCTTGAGTCATTTTTAAGGATCCCTAAGTCTTCTGCAGTTTGTCTGTGACTGCCTTAAATATTGGAATAACCCTAAACTTTTAAAATAAGTAAAATATTTATATTTTCTAAGTGATTCCCAATTATTAACAGATATCAAGATTGCATTAAGTTTTTAACAGTAAGAGTTTATATAATGCACTTCTTCAGAAGGACCGCATGGCAGGCCTGTGATCCTGACATGTGGATAGCCCAGAATCAAGAATGAACCGAGAGAAATTTTTCTGAAAAAAGTTGGCATTTCAATTGGTTCTTTCCTTAATTTTTGTCATTTTTCTTTATATAATTTTAATAATAAAGACAATATAAGAATCAGTTTTTCATCATCTTATTTAAAGTCTGTTCCTATCTTAACCAGGGGATTGCATTTCTGCTACAGAAACTATACTGCACAGAACATTTATTCATGGAGAAAATAAAATAATTTCTATTGGCAAATAACATTTCAGTTTAGAAATAGAGTCCAAAGGAAGGAAAAAAACACTGCTAAAATTACATCAAAAATAATCAAGGGATCAAAGGTGTAATCTTATTTCCTCAAGATAAAAATATATTCCAATGTATCTACTATAAATCCCAAAACTAATGAATTCTTGAGGATTAACCTCTCTTTCTATAGTCTGTAGTATTAAAAACAAAGTCCAAAATGCCAAACTTTATCTTCTGTAGAGAATGAATATCTAAAAGCTCAGTTTAAGGGTTGAAACAAAGAAAATGGCAGTGGTGTAAAACAGTTAGTAACAGAGATGGTGGTGGCAGTGCTGAAAGGTGGTTGATATGAGGAAAGGCGGAATCAAGGAAGGCAAAGATGGCCATACACGTGTGTGTGGAGGCAAGGAAAAGCATCAGATGGCCATACACATGTGTGTGGAGTGGGGAAGAAGGGTAGGAAGTTGTGGCAATCTAAATAAAGGCATCAGCAGAGGACAAACCAAGAGTGATGGTGGAAAGAATAACATTGGAAGAAGCAAAGATGGTAGCTTCTGCATGATAGTTGGCATATTATAGCCTAGGGGCATCATTTCAAGGACATCGGAAGCCAAATGAGAGGAAAGTCAGTCATATAAGCTAAATAAAGAGTCAGACCAGAGCAGGGTAAGATAGCTACAAACCATTCCCCACAGAGCACAACTGGTATGGATGATATCCATCAACGTTCCATAGTAGGAGGAGTGCTGGAGAAATTCCAAGGCATGTTTTATTTCAGATGTCACTGTCTTTTACTAATGTTCCTGTAAAAGCCTCCTCTTTCCTCAACCCACCTTAAATGGCTTCTAATCACTATAAGTGATGAGGTCTTCAAAGTAGGAGTGAAGGTGAAAGCAGGAGTTACTGCCACAGTAGGCAGAGTGGGGGTGGGAAGCAATGCCAGTTTCTGAGTAGCTTATTTCAGTAACAGAGAAGGCAGAAAAGCAGTAGAAAGCAGTAGTCAAGCTACTTTAAATGTAAATGTTTTCCAGGCAGATCATGTCTTAAAGATCTTCTTTAGATTTCCACCTTATTTCTATGTCAAGAATGGAATTTTGACAACCAAATGTGTTATGTAGTACATCTCATTGCTGTCTCAGTCATGCAAGATTCAGAATGCAAGTCAAGGGGTTTTAATAAAAGACAGTTAAAAGAGGTACAAGCAGGGTGAAGGAAACCAAAAAGGAGTGTTGTGGCACCCAGAGAATACCAACTAAAGAAAAGCAATTCCTGGCCCAGGGCAAGAAAAAAAGAGCCAACAGTGTTCCCAGAGTTCATTAGAGCTGGAGACATGGACAAGGGAATCTCAACCATGGCTGTGGTCCAGAAAGGATGCAGTCACTGCCAGAAATCATGGCCCACGGTGGGAAAGAATGGGGAGGTAAGTAATTACCCAAACTCTCTCTCCCACTACTTGTCCATCCTCTGGCCATTGACAGGCATCTATCAGATTTAAACAGAAGCTAGCTGTTAAAGGAGCCTAAGTGAAAACAACTCACTCAGGTCAAGTTCATCCTCCCAGGGCATAGAACAAGACAGAAAAGAGCAGAACATGGATCAGGGTGGGGTGGGGTCACAAAGAGATAATAACCAGTAGATACATTGTAGCATTAATGAAACACACAGTTAAACCCCACCTAGAAATCAATTCTCCTGGACACAAATACCAAACTTCCCCCTTTGGCTTCTCTTTAGCTTAGGGTCGCCAAATTATGAGATGGGTCATCAGTGGTAAAAAAAATTCAGAGTTATTAAAAATGTGTTCCAAAGCCCCTGTGCATACCGTGTACATCTGCCAAAGAATGAGAGCCACCAACTGGAGCAACAGAAAATGTACAATAAACAATAATCTTTTGTTCTAAATACTTTTAAATAATTTGATTATTAGAAAATATATCCAGATATTTCTTTACTAGCATATTTGAATGGTAAGAAAATTATTTTTCTTTTAATGTTGGTCATTTAAAGCTGATTTCTTAATATCTTAATAAGGCAATATAGTAATCATTTGTCTCTTTGTTTTAGCAAGTGCAGGGTTCACTTAGTATTTGATGAATTAGTTTAAAAAGAAAGTTTTAAACTTGCTCAAAAGTAACAGCAAAACTAGAAATACACATCATATATTGTTTGATTTTTGTCTTGTTTTTGTAGTTAGTCAGTTAGTTTCTGGGTATAGTTACAAAAAGCAGAGTAAGATTGCTGTGGGTATGTCTGTCAGACTCAAAGTCCATTATTTTCTCCTCACAATATCCCTCCCTCATTCTGGAGTAAATGCACGACATGAACTGTACTACACTTTTCCCTAAAATGACTTTTTTAAATTAAGCTGATGCCAAAATATCACAAAATAATGTTTCAGTGAGCATGAGGTTTTTATAGATATCTGTACCATTAAAAAAGGATCCAACTTTGTAACATAAAACAGCATATATTTAAAGCTTAAATGGCTAGAGAAAAATTTTAAAATAAAGTCAACTGTTCCATGGCAGATGATGGGAATAGAGTGAGGAAAAAAAGTGAGAAATAGTGGTTACACTCAAAGCACAACATTAAAGGATTATGCCAATTTGTGAAAACCATACCATATATTATATGGAGGAATGTATTAAAATTACTCAACAACAACAAAAAGTCAATGGAACAAAAGAGATAAGTCTTTACTGTGGCAGAAAGTCAGGAAACAGAATCACTGTTTTCCGCGGGGGACTTTGCTGCTCCTCTTCTAACACTTCAATAGTTAAAAGGAAATCAAACTGTGAGAACTTACTGCCACTCCAGTGAGCCCTGGGAGACGTGTCACAAAATTGGAACCTGAGTGGCCTCAAGCTTCACAGCTCTGGTCCTCATAAGTGACAAAAAGCGAAGGGACCAACAGAGAAAGTAGAGCATTAGTTACACAGAACTGAGCACCAACATATTTTGAATTGTTGAGCAAACTTCAGGCCACCTTTTAGGTTTACATTAGACCAAAAGACTGAATAATTTCCTTCAAAACATGTGCTATTCTTAGGAGTTTCCAAGCAACAACCATTATTTGGTAGCTATTCAAAGATAATTCTGAATGTACTATTATTTGGAAGAAAGCTTCTCAAACACTGAAAATTGGATAAATAACTAAAAATTAGAGTAACTTTGCAACTTCTTTTAGACTATTTGTATGGTATCATTTTACTAAAAACCTAAGAAAGTATAGGAACAGTCAAGGAACTTAGCTCTTGGTCCCAGAGAAATGATGAACATGAATAGCCTGTCTTCATAGAAAGCAGTTGACTCCAACTATGCAATGCTCTGTATTCCCCCAACTCTGGCACCTTCACTGGAAAAATATGCCTGATTGTCTCCACTTGTAACAGCAGTGTAGTAGCTGAAATATTGTTTAAACATCCTCTCACTCTAACTCAGTGTTTCTTTTTTATTGTTCAATTACAGTTGTTTCCATCCCCCACCCTTACACTCCCTTTCCCTACCCACCCCCACCTCCCATATTCACTAGGCCCTGTCCCACACCCGTTGCCTTTGTCCTTGGGTCTTTTATACATGTTCCTTGACTTGACCTTTCCCCTTCTGTCTCCCTTATCACCCTCCCCCCTCCCATCTGGTCACTGTCAGTTTGTTCTTTATTTCCATGTCTCTGGTTCTATTTTGCTCACTTGTTTGTTTTGTTGATTTGGTTTGGCCCATGAATCTGCTGTTACCTGGAGTGTTTTATTAAAGTGCAAATTCCCAGCCCTTACACAGGTAATTCATAGGCATGTTACCATTTAAAAAACAGGTTTATGAAGAGTTCCTGTATTATTTCAGGAGCAAGAATATGAAAATGAGATACTTTTAGAAGACTTTAAGAAATGAATGGAACCTGATAGAAGAATATTTTGAGTAATTTTAGAAACACTTGATGTTTCTAATATAAGTTAACCACAATAAATAGCTTTAATTTTTATATTCCCAATCCCATGTGATCCCCACTTTTTGGTTAAGGATTTTGGATTGAAGTTGACTCAAGAATTGTGTATAATTACATATATTCTACTACTACGGTGTGGAAGGAAAAAAATTTTAAGCTTAAAGATCAACCAGTATGTTAGCTGATTCTTAAATATATTTAAAAATCCCTCAATTTTTTAAATGTACTAATTTTATGTATCTTACTATAATATATTAAGAAAATATAAATTACAAAATAAATTTTAATAATAAGCAATAAATGTTATGGATATTTTCATTTATATAACTTTTTCCGTACAAACACAAACTATACAACCTAAGCAAAGAGCTTCTCAACTGCAAAGAACTTTTATCTACTTAAGAAAACATCCATTATGCATTCAATGATATGAAAACTAATGTTATAGGAAAAGTCTGAATAAATACATATGAGGATAAAGCAAAACAACCACTATTTGAAGATGAAATTATGATTCCTAAATTGAAAATGATTAAATCTATATAAAAGAGCTCAAGAACTCAGCTGGTTATAAACATTCAACATATAAATAAAATTTTCTTATATACTAAAAATAAGGTGACAATATTTTTTAAAATGCTCACAATACAAATAAAAATATAAGATAGCTAGGAATCTAACAAGAAAACTAACAACAAATATAAATTTTGCTGAGGTACATAAAAGATCTGGCTTTCTTTTCTTCCCCTTATTTTTCCTTACTAAATAAAGAGAAAGTAGTTGAATAAGGCTAAGTAAGGAAAGCATTTTCATAGGGCAGAGCATGGATCCATGAAGGCCCAGAGCAAGGCCTTGAAAGGGGCAAGGGGTTCATATAGGGAAGAAACCAGTGTGTGGTCGGAGCATTAGCAAGGTGAGGAGGGCACCAACAAAGAGACAAGCACAGACATTAGGCTGTTGGTGAGCAAATGGGGGGATGAAGAAGGTGTTCACGCAGGATGGCAGGCCCATAAGGACATCAGAACCCAAGTGAAGTGAGGAGGGCATCTTTGCAGAGGAAGGGGCGCTGGCAGCAATGAGATACTGTTTTCATTCAAGGGAATTGGTAGATCTTAAAAATACTGGAAGCCATGTTCTTCACTAACAGATAAGCGATTTGAAAATATGAAGAGAGAAAACCAGAATGAATTCTGTAGTGTTTGATCAGAATTTTAAGTATTAACATAAACTCATTGTTTTAAATAGATGGGTAGGAGTTGTACACATATTGATGTAAATGTGTATGAATTTATATTCCCAGCTCTGTTGGGTGACAGCCTAAGAGAGTGACACTCCAACAGTAACACCTAGCACCCAGATCTCGGCTATTAAATATAATTTCCCTCTACCATGAAACAGTCCCTCCTAGAAGATAAAATGAGAGAAAATCTAGATGACCTTGAGTGTGGCGATGACTTTTTAGGTACAATAGCAAAGGCATGATCTACAAAAGAAATAATAGATAAGTTGGGCTTCAATGAAATTAAAAACTTCCAGTCTGCAAAAGACACTGTCAAGAGTTTAAGAAGACAAGCTACAGACTGGGAGAAAGTGGTTACAAAAGAGACCACTGATAAAGGTCTATTGTTAACATAGAAAGAACTCTTAAAACTCAACAAGAAAACAACCAGATTTTAAAAATGAGCCAAAAACTTTAACAAACATTGTACCAAAAATATACACATGGACAATAAACACATGAAAAGATGTTCTACATCTTATGTCATTAGGAAACTACAAACTAAAGCAATGAAATAACATTAAACCTATTACAATGGCCAAAACCCAGAGCACTGGCCACACACCACACGCTGGAGAGGCAAGGCAGCAAAGATGCTCAAAAAATTGATAGACTGCTTGTTAGAATGCATAATTTAGCACTTTCTTAGAAAACTAAACATACCCTTATTATATGATTCAGCAATTACGTTCCTTGATATTTACCCCTTCAAAAGTTGAAAACTTATGTCTACAAAAAAACCTGAACACAGGTGTTTTATAGCAGCTTTATTCATACTTGCTGAAATGTGGAACCAACCAAAGTGCCCTTCAGTAGATGAATGGATAAATGCACTGTGCTACATTCAGACAAGTAAATACTATTCAGCACTAAAAAGAAATGAGCTATCAAAATACAGAGAAAACTTCAATGCATATTACTAAGTGAAAATCTGAAAATGCTGCATACTGTATGATTCTAACTTACATGACATTCTGGAAAAGGCAAAGCTACGGAAATAGTAGAAAGATTAATGGTTGTCAAAGGATGAAGGGATGAAAAGGCAGAGCACAGAGGATTTTTAGGGCAGTAAAATTATTCTGCATGATACTACAATGGTGAAAACATGTCATTATGTGTTTGTCAAAACAGATAAAATGTGTAACACCCAGAATGAATCCTAATATAAACTATGAACTTTGGGGGACACTAACATGTTAATGTAGGTTCATCAATTTTTCACAAATGTGGCACGCTGGTGGGGCAATGTCGACAATGCGGGAAGCTACATGTATGGGCCCTGGGAGCGTGTGAGAAGTCTCTGCACCTTCCACTCAATTTTGTGTCGAATCTAAAACTGCTCTAAAAATTCAAGTTTTTATTTGTTTTATGTCCAAAAAATGCAAAAGACATTAATTATCAAAATGGAAAAATTCTTACATTTGTTGACTTAATCAGATATGTCACTAAATGTGCCATACAAATAAAAGCATTTCTATAAATTTATGAAATAAATATTTTATATAGTATATGTATTTGTTCCATTTGATAAGAAAACTGAGATGACTAAAAACAGATATTGACTTTCTACTTGCCCACACTACTCTTTTCCTAAGAGGAACAAAATGAAGTGTAAATGACAAAAAAAAAGATATAAAAAAAGGAAAGAAAAAAAAAAACAAAAGAGAGCTCTGTGGAGAAGGGAAAGTACAAACGTCTTTACTGCACCAAAAAGCAAGGGGCGGGCTCCAAGCATGGTAGGGGCATGTCAAAAGGGAACAAGGTTCTCCCTTCAGTACTCTACCTCATCAAATATGGAAAATGTAAGCATGAAAAAACTGAGAGTAATTTATTGTAACCCATTAAATAAAATTAAATATAAGAAGAGTATCCTGCTAAAAAGAGTCAAGTTAGCTGGAAATGGGTTATTTACACAGTCTTCAGGTATCTCCTTCAAAATAATTATTAATTACAATGGGGATAAGAATAACTTCACAAAGAAGAAGACTGGCAGACATCACCTCCATTAAGTACAGCCTGAGAAGATGGAATGAAAAGTATATAACATCACTTCTGTAACATTCCTGCCTAAGATGCATGATCTAAAGCTAACCATGAAAAATATCCAACAAACCCAGACTAATTGACTGTCAAACAACTGCCCTATAACCCTTAAAATGTCAAAGTTATAAAGTCAAAGAAACGTTGAAAAACTGTATCATATTGTAGGAACAAGGCTAAAGAGACATGGCAACTAAATACAAAACATAACTCCACACTGGATTTTTTGTTACAAAGAACATTTTGGAACATGTGACAAAACTAACAAGGTTTGAGAACATATCAGTGTTAATGTCCTGATTTTGATTGTTGCACTGTAATTAAGAAAGAATTCTTTGTTTTTAGGAAATGAACACTAAAGTATTGGAAGGGGAAATGGGTAAATTACTTCCATATGGTTTAAGAAAAATACAGGCATTTGTACTCTGCTTGAAACTCTTTATAAGTTGAAGATTGTTTCAAAATAAAACATTAAGTTTAAAATAAAATAAACCTTTGAAAAAACTGACAGATTGGCATACTGATTCTGAAACTTCAATAATATAAAAGATTATTTAAAACAATCCACCTGGAACAAAAAGTGGATGAGATAGGAAGCAAATATTTAAAAAAGAAGAGTAATACAACTTGTATTATTTAACACCATAAAGTCATTAGAAATACATAATAAACTAAAACAATGCAGCATTTTTTTCTAATAAGCAGACTGATGAAAGTAAAAAAAAATCCAAAAGATGCAGGTGCTTATATTTTGTGCCTAATAATGAACACATTTAAAATTACTATGGGAAGATGGGTTCTTCAATACTGCTATTTTCTTACCTTGTACATCATAACAAAACAAGTTCTGAATGAAACAAAAATTTAATTTGTTTTGGGTTTTGGTAAAACACCCAAAGCATAAAGGCATCTAAAAAATATAGGGTTTTTTGGATTCTTTTTTTCTTCTTGCTTTTCTGATTAGGTGATTTTCTCTATCTTATATTCCAAATTGCTGATTTGTTTCTTGGCTTCATCCAGTCTACCATTGATTCCCAGTAAACTGCTCTTCATTTCAATTAGTTCATCCTTCATTTCTGACTGGTTCCTTTTTTTATGGTTTCTATATCAATTTTTATGCTGTTGAAGTTCTCTCTGAGCTCATCTGCTCTTTCCCTAAGTTTATTGAGTATCTTTAGAACCAGTATTTTGAACTCTGAATCTACTAGGTTGCTTGTTTGTGTTTTATTTAGTTCTTTTTGTGGAACTGTGTTTTATTCTTTCATTTGGGCCATGTTTCATTGTCTTCTCCTCATTTTGGCAGCCTCCCTGTGTTTGCTTCAATGTATCAGGTAGAGCTGCTACAACTCTCTGGCTTGGCAGAGTAGCCAATTGTAGTAGGGTGTCCTATAGGGTCCAATGACAGAACTTCCCTATGCCAAAAAAAAATGATAGTGTAAGGAGTCCCTGGGATAACTTCAAGCATACCAACATTCACTTCATGAGGGTGGCAGAGGGAGGAAAGAGAGAGCATGAAATTGAAGACCTATTTGAAAAAATTACAGAAAACTTCCTTAACTTGGTGAAGGAAATAGACATACAAGTCCAGGAAGGGCAGAGAGTCCCAAACAACCTGAACCCAAAGAGGCCCACGTGAAAACACATCATAATTAAAATGCCAGAGGTGAAGTACAAAGAGAGAATTATAGGAACAGTAAAAGGAAAGCATCTGTTTAGCTACAGGAGAGCTCTCATAAGACTGTGAGCTGATTTCTCAAAATTAATTTTGCAGAATAGAAGAGAATGGCAAAAAATACTCAAAGTGATCGAAGCAAGGACCTGTCATCAAGATTACTCTAAACAGCAAAACTATCATTTAGAATTGAAGGACAGTTAAAGAGCTTCCCAGACAAGAAAAATATGAAGGAATTCATGGCCACCAATCCAGTTTATATGAAATGTGAAAGGGTCTTATTTAAGGAGAAGGAGAAGAGGATCAAAACTATGAACAATGAAATGGCAATAAATACCTAACTATCAACAAATGGATCTAAAACACAAAATAAACAAACAAGCAGAACATAAACAGTATCATACAGGCAGAGAACATTTTGATGGTTGTCAGATGGGAGAGAGGTTGTAGGGATGGATAAAAAAAAGGTAAATGGATTAGGAAGTACAAATTGGTAGTCACAGAATAGTAACAGGGATATAAAGTACAGCATAGGAAATGGAGTAGCCAAGAAACACATATACATGACTCATTGACATGAACAATGGTGTGGGGATTGCCTGAGGGGGTGAGGGGTGCTGAGTGGAGGGGGCAAAAGGGAAAAATAACAATAACTATAATAGCATAATCAATAAAATATAATTAAAATGAACAAATAAAAATTAAAATACAGGTCAATATGTATATAATTTGGTATCACTGAACCTAACCTTGATGTCAATGACAAAGTATGTAGGAGATCTACATTCCCATAAGCAGAATAAAGAAACAATAGGTTAGAAAACTAGATACATGTAAAAGATGTAATCCAATTGGCAAATAAACACATTTTAAAATGTTTAGATTATTAGTAACCAAAGGTTTATCAATTTAGGCAATGAGAAATACCACACCTGCTGGCTTGGCAAATATTTTTTTTAAAGATTTTATTTATTTAGTTTTAGAGAGGGAAGGGAGGAAGAGAGAGAGAGAGAGAAACATCAATGTGCGGTTGCTGGGGGTCATGGCCCGCAACCCAGGCATGTACCCTGACTGGGAATCGAACCTGCGACACTTTGGTCCGCGCTCAATCCACTGAGTACACCAGCCAGGGCTGGCAAATATTAAAAAGAATGTAATGTCCATTAGGAAGAGGACACACTGAACCTTTGCAAGAGGGGTTACATACGGCCACCACCATCAGAGAAGGCTGAAAAAATTCCCCATCAAGAATTTACCCTAAGAAAATAATCAAATTACTCTGCAATGTATAGGCAATGTTTGTTGTTGATAACAGGAAAAAAATAGAAACAAACAATCACATAATTAAATGTTAAATTATGTCATTGAAATAATGAACTAACAACTATGTCATCTAATATTTCACCTATAAATATGACAACTAAATGCATGACAGCATTAACAGAGTTTTTCTATTTAAACGTATGGGTGTGTGCATACACACACTTTCAGAAGGAGAGAATTACAAAATAGAAGACAGAAAGAAAATAAATGGATACCAGACATTACCACAGGATGATAGCATTGTAGCATTTGTGTATCTGCACAACTATTCCTTTTCTAATTATTAGAAAATAAGCATGCATTTCTTATTAAAAACAATAAAAGCTATAAAAATTATGAGGAAAACAACCTGAAAATTAATAAGAAAGCAGAAAATGTACAAAAATGCTTAGTTAAAGAAAAAATAAAACATCTAAAGAATGGAGTTAATTTAATTTTTCATATTGTTCATTCTCTTCATTTTTGTATTACAATATTTGCTGTCCGATTTATGGGTAGTAGAAATATTAAGTAACAGGACAGTTGTATAAATGATAGTCAATATCATATCTTTAGAACCGCAAGTCATCCTTGCAAGCAATCTGTTATCAATTTTTACATTCCTGTGTAGTTTATGATATAAAACTAAGAAACTCCAAATAATTAACATTCTTACTTGATCCATATTTTCTCAGAGAATTTAAATCCACATAATGAAAAAATATGAATTACTAATTTTATAAAGAGAATGATTGTTTCTATGAAATTAGAAATGCTTATATGGTTCAGATAATTGAGCAAGATAGGAAAACATTCTTTTTAAATGTAAATAGATTACTTAGACAATGAGTTGAAGTATCATATCAAGAACTATTTAAATAATTTTAATTAGTGAACTTTTAAATGATTCTCTAATTCTATAGTCTTAAAATAGAACAAAAGAATTTTTTTAAAAAAATCATCAGGAAAAGATATTTTTAATTAATTTTCTACTGCCACAGACTTTCTTAGATGTTCACAGAATATTTAAATTCAGTGACATGAATGACCAAAACAAATATAATTTGTGTAGCCACAAGGAATACATTGTTACATGGAAGAGTATGTCTAAATGTAATACCTAATACAAAAAGGTAAGTTGTTTTCAACATACAAGCAAACAACACAAAGCAGTAATTTCAGATAATGGATTCCCAAGGTCACCAGTTTCTATTCACATGAAGTTTTCATTTTACAATTATAAGAGCATATACTGATATTACTGAACATGAATGTTGAATTAAAATAGATAGGTGAGATGTTATGGTTCAATCCATGCTAACAAAAGGATATATTCTATAACAGACTCCCAAAACATAACTGTGGACTTCAAAATAAACACTTGGATTTTCTTGTATCTCTATTAATGTGCATTAGATTCACTTCAACTAAGTATTTTAAAGTGATATAATTTGTGTGCTTGAACCATGCCAGCATTCATTTGTTCGTATTAAGTTCTAAAGGGTACAATTATTCATTGCAACCGTATACCTCCACATCCCTCACTGCTAATTTTGATTCCTGCACATTCTAGATTGATATCCAAGTGAGGATGAACACACTGTTTTGTATGTAACTTTTTACATTGCTTTTACTAGGTAAAATCTCAGGATTAAATGCGACAGGGGTCTGCTCTGTGATCAAAGGCAATTTTTTCTGAACTGACACAGTCACTTAGAAAATGGGAAAGCAAAAGAAACGTGAGTTAAGAGAGTTCGTGGAGTGGAGGAAGCTGCTCCTTGATGCCTGTTTTTCCTTTGGCCCTTCAGTGTCATCTCTGACAGTTGGGTAATCATTGAAAGAACAGAATGAAATCAATCCACTGTGGTGCCATGTAGTCTATACACACTATCTCATTTAATCTCCCTGTGCTATGAGGACACTATTGTTATTTCTATTTTATAGATAAACAATAAGACTCAGAGGGATAAGGAGCTTGCCTAAGGTTATACAATTCCTAAATTTGGAGAATAGAATGCATATCTTGGGCATTTATCTTTGCTTATTCTCTTGGTGATCTAATCCAGCCTCATGGCTTAATACCATCTATATGTCAACACTCCCAAATATCTATATCTGTCTATCACTTATATCATCTATATCTATCTATATCTATATCTTCCTACATATCAAGCCTGGACTTCTCCCTGAACTCTGGATTTCTTTGTCTACCTGCTTATAAGACATCTCTACTTAGATTCTTAAAAGAGTACTCAGTTTCAACATATGCAAATTTGAACTATTTACATTCACCTCTCAAAACCTGCTCCCCCCTCAGCCTTTCCCATCACAGTTGATGGCAAATTCATTCTTCCATTTTTTCATCAAAAACCTAGGAGTCATCCTGGACACAGCGTCAGAATTTACTTTCAATTCATAAGAAAATCCTGTAGGCTCTATTATCAAAATTTTCCTAAATTCAACCCCCCTTTTTCTCTCCACCCTCCATCTCGCTGTCCTGGAAAAGACATAATCACTGTTCATCTAGATTATTGCAATAGTGTTTTAACTGACCTCCTCACTTACAAACTTGCTTTCCCCATACTTTTATTGATTCAACAACCAGAGTTATCCTTTTCAAATGTAAGATTCTTCTGATCACACCCTTCCAATGGACTCAATCAGAGTAAAAGCCGAAGTCTTTGCAAGGGCCTGGAAGGTCCTGCATGATCTGTGCCACCCCCTTACCTCTGAGACCTCGCCTCCTAATACCCTCCCTCCTACCCCTTCAACTCCAGCCTTAGTGCCCTCCATGATGTTCACACAGACATGCGCTCACTGTAGGAATTTTGCACAAACTGTTCCTCCACCTGAAAAACTCTTTTACTCATTCAAGTTTATTCCATCATCACCTTCTTATTGAGATGTACTTGACCATTCAATTTGAATTTAAATGATACCTTCCATCCCCAATCTCCCTCACACTCCATCACTGCTTTATTGTTTTCTTATATGGCACTTATCATCTTTGAACACATTATACAAATTAGTTATTTTATTTACAGTCTATCACCCCTGAAAGTAGGATATGAGTTCCATGAACACAGGAATTTCTGTCTGCTAAATTCCCTGTTGCAACTCCAAGAACCTAAAATTGAACCTAGCATCATAAATATCGTTGACAAATAATGACTCAATCCAACATTAGATTCTAGTCAACTTTCACTATTAATCCTGTCTCACCAACTCCTCCTACCCCCTTTTGTTTGTTTCTCATGAAGGAGCATTTTACCTTAGTTAAATACCTCTGGATTGATTGCCACAAATTCTATAAACATCTGATTGTCCAGCCTGCAATGGAATCTTCATAAAAACATGCCATGGCTAAACTAATCTTGAATTATACATGAACATATGTTCATCCTCCACTGAATTTTGTCAGTCATTTTTCTAGACATTCCCATCTTTATGTCTAAATTCCTTATGTTATTTTACTCTCAGGAAATAAGAGTGTATGACCAGGGGAAAATTTCAGCAAGAAGAAAATGGTGAAGTCTAAAAAAAACATCTGGTGAAACAATAGTAGGGTGAAGAATGAATGCAAAGACAAATTTCCATGACATGGAAATTAATGTTTCCATATTTGGACCATGAAAAAAACCCCTGTACAAAAGCACAGAGTATGAGGATAAAGGTACAGGGTAGAAGTCACCTGAAATATTAGCCTATCAAGTTTTCTGGTTGAAAGGGATCACAAACTCTCTGAGAAAGCAGTCAATATCTGTCCAGGAAAAGTTGAAGTGTGAATGAAAAGCAATGATCTTTATTGAGCTCATCCTACATCAACATTTTGGGCACTTAGCAACATATTGATGCCCAAAGAGGTTAGTTAACTTAACTGAGTTCATAAAATGGCCAGAAACAGACTGGATTAGAAACCATTCCTATCTGATTCTAAAGCTTACTCAAGCATTCAGAAAGCAATACCTTTTCTCTGCTATAAGTCAAAGCAGTTTTTGGAGCCAAATGACAAAGATAACTGTTTTTTTTAAAAGGATTGTCATACCATACTACCTACAGGTTCTGAAAAAGCTATGCCTTTATTTCTCTGAATACCCCATTCCAAGATCCCAGTAAGTGATTCAATCCTACTCTTCTTTAGCGACTGAATTCAGGTGCCTCTCTGTCAGAGAATCACTGATCATCACCAGATAGCATTCAGTACCCTGTCTATGCGAACCTACCAGCAGAGGATGAGAGGAAGCCCTCTAGCAGTATGGCAACAAATGACTGAGGAGGCCTTCAGAGTGGTCATTAGTCCTCCAAACACTCACTGAGAACCCAGCACTCACTGAGAACCCAGCAGAGTTAAGCCCGCAATCTACTTGCTATTAGGAATACTGAGTTTAAATCCACAAGTCCTCCTGTATTAGTCCATTCAGGCTGCTGTAACAAAATACCACAGATTGTGTGGTTTATACAATACAAATTTCTCATAGTCTGAAGGCTGGAAGTCTGAGATCAGAGTGCCTAATTGGTTTCGTGAAGGCTCCCTTCTGGGTCACAGATTTCTTCTTGTATCTAGAGAGGCAGAGGAGCTCTCTGGAGCCTCTTTTATAAAAGCACTAATCCCAGGCATAGTGGTTCTGCCTTCCCAACTTAATAACCTTCCAAAATCACTTCCCGGAAATCACCACTTCCTATGGTTATCGCACTGGGTATTGGGATTTCAGCATATAAATTGTTCGGGGAGGTGGGGGAGGGGCCTGACCAGTGTGGCTCAATTCCTTCAGCGTTGTCTTGCAAAGTGAAAGGTTGCCAGTTCGCTTCCTAGTCTGGCCCCAGGCCTGGGTTAGGGGTTCAGTCCCCAGTTGGGGTGCTTCTGAGAGGCAACCGATGGATGTTTCTCACATCAATGTTTCTCTTCCTCGCTCTCTTCCCTTTTCTCTAAAATAAGTAAATAAATTTTTTTTAAAAAATTGGTTCAGGGCACACAAGCATTCAGATCATAGCACCTCCATTTCATGGAGTTCAGAGAGAGTGGAGGAAGACAGAGGGTAATGGGCTGCAAAGGCACAGAGTAATATCAGAGAGTGCAGCCTTACCTGGGGCAGGGCAGGGAAGTAATAAGGGACAAAAAAAATGCCCATTGGTAAGGCAGTCATGGTGAATAAAAAGTTAGAAGCAGGTACCATCACACAGATGAAGACCTAGCTTAATGGATTGCAAACAGCAGGTAGCAGAACCTTAGTCACAGGTAAGGAAGGCTCAGGGGCCCATTCCCAGTCAACATATCTATTTACCAGGAAACCAGCAGATCTCCACTTACCAACTAGAGAACAACGAGATAAGAATTGACCCTCAGAAGCCAAGTAGAATTCAAATTATCTGTGACTTGTTGCATCTCCAAAATCCAGGTCTTTAAAAACCTACTTTATGTCCTTGTGCTCTCACGAGGTAAGGTGGGATCTTTCTATGGCTATAGCTGTACTATTGCTCCACTGCGTTAGCTTTGAGAAAGAACTGCTAGAGGCCAGTAATTAGGAGGAGCCACAAAAGATAAGGGCGAAAAATAGTTTTTGCATTCATTATATTTTTAAGTATTTGTTTGCAGACCTGACAAGTCATACGCAACTATAAGAAGAAAAAATAAAGTCCTGACAAATTGGCAAAAGATTGTAAGTATTCAAAATAGATAAACAAGAGTCATAATGTGTTTGAAAGGAAATTATATATGCTAATTATAAAGAAAAAAGGAAAGAAATTGGGAAAAATGTGAAAAGGGCCAAGCAAAGGATAGGGAAAGCAAAAAGAGAAGAGAACAATAAGCAGGGTAAAAGCAGGAAGTAGAAAAAGAGAGACAAAGAGAAAAGAAACATATCTTTCCTTCTCCCCTATAACCATTGGTGACCCTCTGGATTTGCTACCACAAGGCTTTAGTAAACATGGCTGCAGCCAACAGATAGAGAAGGGGTGTCCTCAGTATTCCTTCGTTGTGCCCAACAGGTCTGTCCATCCAGCATGACGTTCATTCACCCAGCTGATGACCATGTGACACAACAGATGGAGGATGGAGCAGTCCTCAGAACTAGATAGATGATAGATGATAGATGGGTAGATGGATAGATGAGAGAGAGAGAGAGAGAGAGAGAGAGAGAGAGATACCACTAATACAATGCTAAATTCTGAGTCACCAAGTTCCCCAGGTGAAAAATAAATCAGTGTACTTCCTATACATTGTTAGGAGTAAAATATACAGATTTCAATCCTTTAATATTTCAGACTACATATAGTGCTCATGAACTGATGTGTTATATAGAAAGAGAGTACTTGGGCTTTGAGACACCTGTCTGCAAAGTTGTTGGGTTTATTATTTCTTACATAAACTCACTTGCATCAGCCATAATAGTCACACCTAGTAATAGTGAATATTTATTTTCACACCCCTATGTGTTAGTCTTTGAGTCAGCCACTTCATATATATATTTTCCTTTACTCCTCAAAATGTTCCAAAATAAAGCAATCCTTATCTTCCTTTATGAATAAGGAAATTGAGTCATAGAGATATAAATAGCTTGATGTAAAGCTGGAATTCGTATCTGGGCCCTCTGACTATACGGCCTATGCTCTGAATCACTCCACTGCCTGACTCCACCACAGGATGCTGCCTTCTGCTCTGATGTACTCAACAGTATCCTGTATTCATACAGAACTTAAAAATATATAAATGGTCTTTTTAGGCTTTGACTCATTTGATCCTTACAACTACTCTATGAAACAGGCAAGGTTCATGTCTTTCCCATTTTATAGGTAAAATCATGTGACTCAGCCAGATTAAGCAACTTCACAGCTTCCAGCAATCATTAATACACGACAAAGTTAGAACCTACATGTACATCATCCACCTCAAGTCCCGTGCACTCTCCACTTCATCAAACTCTTTTCCATCTTACATCTTCTAGGAACAAGCAAGATTTGTCTTCATAGTGCTAAATGACTTGTTGAGGAGTACAAAATAATAATAATAATAACAATAATAAGGATCAGAGAGAGATATAATGCTTGTCAATTGCCTTAAATTATTGTCTTCTCCCACCCCCTGCTATCTCATTAAACAACAATCCCTACAGAATAAGGAACTATAAATTTGCCTATTATGCACTTGACAAAGATTTTTGTTGAAAGCATTGCTTGAAGATCCAGAATTTAACCATATACCAGTGACCGCTATACTTAATTGGAGGAATGTTAAATCTAAGGATTTGGAATCACCATTTAATCATAACTAGCTTGAACACCAAATGTGGTTTTCAAGATACTTCCAATGTTCTGATTTTGTTTGATAAACAGTGAACTAAAAACGAAAGACAAGTTTTGCTTATGTTACAATTTCCTCCTTCAGTGCTCCTTGTCTCTTTCTATATCTTACTTTGAGTTCTTATTTCATTTTATTTGCTTAGAGGTTCTTTGATGGAGCTTTTCGCATGTGGTCTTGGGGCCTCTCCACTGCACTGTCCCAGATCCCTGCCCACATCAAACTTTCTGTTTCCTGCTGATTACTTTTTTAAGCCCTAAATCCTCAGCCTTCTCAACACCACTCACTCCCCCCTTTGTGGTCCTGCTCCAACAAACCTGACTTCAAAGCAACAGGTTGTTCCCCAAAGACATTTGGTGAAATCCCCAATGCAATGATACTTGGAGGTGGGACACTTGGGATGTGAGGTCCTGAGGGTGGAGCCCTGATCAATGTGATTAGTGCCTTTGTGAAAGAGATCCCAAGGACGTTCTCTCCCCATTCTGCTATGTTCTTACGTGGCAAGAAGACGGCTGTCTAAGAAGCAGAAAGTGGGCCCTCTCCAGACACAGAATTTGCCTTGATCATTGGCTTCCCAGCCTCTAAAAGTATGAGGAAAATTTCTGTTGTTTAAGCTGCCCAATATTTGGTATTTTTGTTTTAACAGTTTGAATGGACTGACAAGTACCATATATAGCTACCTTCTTTCTCACACTTAGGTCCCTATCCAGGCATTTCTCTCTCCTTCTCTTAAGCCAGTGACATAGCTACCATGTTACTGCCAGACATAGTTTGGACACAAGGTGCTCAGATGACCATTTCAGGTCCCACAAGATCCTCTCCTCTCTGGGCTTCCTGTTGAGATATGCCACACACCCCAGTGCACTCTAAGTCTGGAGATACCATTGATGCCCCTGTCTGTGCAAAGCTCACGCCAACTCCTCTGCTTTTGAGGGTGGTCTTCCATACCACCATCATTGTTCCTTTCTCCCTCATCCTCATCCTCCACCCAGGGAGGACAGGTTTCTTTCTACCTTCTTGCCCATGAGGTAGGCAGATCACCTCTCTTAGGTCCAGGGCTTCCCACCTCAGCCCAGAACTTCTCTAAACACTTGGGGGCCAAGGCTCCCCGAGGAAGTACTAACCAATGCCTGCCAGACTCCTGGCAACTGGCAGAATTCCTGTGGATCTTTTCCTCAGTAATCACCCCTGTTCCTAGACTGAGAAGTACTATTTGAAAAATTTAAATGAAATAGACAGATAAATGCATGGATAGATAATTGCATGAATGATAGATTATAATAGATAGATAATAGTTAGATAGGTAACACAGACAGACAGATGACAGATAAACCAAAAAAATAAATATTTGCTTCTTTGCCTCAGGAGCAAATTTGTACACTGAGGTCCCACAGACAGAGGAACATCTGATCAGAATCCTCTTGCATTCCCCCAAATACCCACCCCCAACCTCTTCTCTCACAAACAGATTGGATATGGGCAGTTTGTCAGAAAGCAGCTTGGCTAGAGAGCCAATGCAGGAATAGAATAAAAGAATGTTTATAAAGAAAGAAGACAATACTTCCAGAGAGTCAAGTACAACTAACTTTCACTCCCATTTCCTCCTTTCCACCTGCAGCACAAAGCACACATAATGAAGTCCTTTCTCGAAGAGAATGACTGTTACAGGAAAAGAAACATAAGAAACCATTTGTCACCAGCGTCATGCACTGCAATCTTTATTGTCTTATTTTATTTATTGTAATCAGATCAACAAAGTTTCACTACATGATCCAGTGGATATTATTTTATTTTATAGAATCATCCTTTCTTGTGATTGTGTGGAATGACATACACCTGATGCTGTCAAAGCTGGGGGCTGAGAAGCAATAAGAATAAGGCCCCATTGTTCAGAGGGGAACTACAGCAATTCTCTCCTTCCAGTGTTTTCATAAGTCGGGTTAGAATAGGTGAGGATTAAACAACAGAAAACCTAGTCATGTACACGAAACCCCTGAAACAACATTCAATACATTTTCTTAAAATATTTTGTCAGCATGGTAATTAAAGAGTACCCTCGAGACTGTAAGCACTTGGCCATTTCTTCATGAAAAAGGTCAGCACAAATAAAGGTACATGACTTCCATTTCTCTTTCGGTGTACTGATTCTCTCTTCCCCACCACGGGACTCAGAGACTAGCTCACCTGATTTCTTCACAGCAACCCTGGCTCTAGTATTTTAACAACAAAATCACTAGTGCAGATATGTGTGTGTGTCTGTTAGAGAGAGATGGAGAATGACAGAGGGAGAGAGAATGTATTTGGGAACTGGCATGTTCATCTAAAGAATTTTATTCTTCATCTTTATTTTTGGTAACATCATTTCCATTACAAAAACAGTACACTGGCATAAGTTTCAAACATCCAAACTTGCTAATAGTATTCTAAAAAGGGACAATGGCAGGATCAGAGAGAGAATGCCTCTTGCTCCAAATACAATTTTGCATTTTGAAATATGATTTACTCTCTGGATTGCAGCCAGGCAATTACCATTCACAAATATTTCAAGTGGGAAAAATAAAGTGGTTGCTACTAGCCCCTTAATTTGGAATTGCTGCTAACAGATTTTACATATCAACTTTTCTGCCATTCCTTTTTTAAAAAAAATACAATAAAATCTTAATATTTCTGCATTCCAGACCTTACTGTCAGCTCTGCTGATGCTTGAGACAAAACTGTGTGAGTGGCTCCCTCTGGTGCTGCTGCTAGTATTAGTTCCTTTTTTTTTTTTTAATTCACAGCCATAGGTGTAAGCCAGATTATTTTAGAAAGGTAAGTGAAGCCCTCAAGCCCTGTATTACAGGAAATGTCTCCTGGGATAGAATTCCACCTGGAATGAAAATAGATAGAGGTGACGTCGTTCATGATATAAGAACAGACATAAATTCTTCTTTGGTTTTTTTTCTTCATTTCATGTACACCAAAGGGGATCTACAAAAGGTAAAAGACAGGTCATGTCCACTAAACCTCGGACAGAATTCCCCATTCTTGTTGCTGAAGACGCTAATGCCTCAAGAAACTATTTAAGTACTTCTAATGGACCTCACGTGGCCATCAGTCACCAGCCCAGGACTCCACTTTGACCGGTGGCCTACCCAACAGTGACGAGAGCAAAAGTGGGGTCATAAATAGTCTGTTGCAAGGGACAACTGAAGGGTCCAGAACAGCATCTCCGAATGGCAGTGGCAAGGCAGCTGGCCAGATGTCCTCCATGGCTGCGATCCATAGCTGTCTCTGACAACCACTCTTTTCCGTATCAGCCCTACCCACATGTTTGAAATTTAGGCTTCTAGCACAGTCACCACAGGATGAAGCCTCAGTGATTAGTCTAGGGCAATCTGCAGGCTCTCCCATGCTGATGTCATCCTCCTTTCTGCCCATGGGGCAGGACATCCTCCCCGATCCATCTTTCCAAAGCACAGCATAGTCTCCACCACCAGCCAGAATGTTAATGCATTATCACTCTGTACACTGAGAAAACAAGTGACCATATGTAGCCTATGCCAGTGGAGCTGTAACTGTGAAGAACAATGGCTCTGAGTCAACAACAGAATTAAATAACTCCCTCTTGTGAAGCTCTTCTGAATATTTTAAGTGTTGCCTTGAAAGTGTGGGATTATGTGCAAGCGTAAACATTAGCTTAATGCAACTTTTTGGTTCAGAATATGCCGGAGTTTAAAAAAGAGAATTGAAATGCAGAAAATAACTTTGGGGATAAATTTAATTTTTTTCAAGTGTGATTAAAACATGATTGAAGAGGCATACTTTATGTATAATTAAAGTTGCTTTGTAATTAAGAGATTTAAGCATGTATAGAAAATGATACAGCTTAGTTTGGAGATTTTACAAAGGCTCCTATTAAACACTCACTTCCTTGCAAGCCTATGACTCAAATGTTTTCATTCTAATGCTGATAGAGTCCGTGAATTTTTTGAAAAGCTGTCAATTTCACCATTTCTAAATGACTTATGCTTCTTTTATGTGTTAGAAAAATAAAAAGAGCCCTATCTTTCCTGCATTAGCCAAAACAGGGGTGTAGAATATTCTATATCTAATTTCAGAGGCTCCGAAGGCTTCCCAGCATGTCTGAGACATGGTTTGGCTTATCTTTTTCTTCTCTACTGTGTCTAGCACCATGTCTGACCTAGTACATAAAAAAGGTGTGATAAATGGCTATCATTGAGTGTACACGTGTGGACGGCTATCATGGTCATAAGAACCCTTCTGGACATTCTTTATGTGCCTGGCCAACATGCTATTATACATCGTCTCATTTAATTCCACAGCAGCCCTACGAGGTGGACATTATCAACCCTACTGAACAGATACGTAACCTAAATCAAAGAAGAAGATTACATAGAATCACACATTTTACTACTAGCATAACAACAGGGTGAGCTTTTGGGCTAAAGAATGAGGCAGAACAAACTTGTTTTCTCAGTCTTGTTAATTTTTTAGCCCCCTTTCTCACCCTCTAGTTTCTCAATCTCCAAACCTCCTCAGAGGTAGTCTCTTGGTCTCTCTTTAAGGCCCTAGAGCGTCCTTCTGGTAAGCACCTAGCAGGAACCAGGTCTTCATTTCACAATGGTCCTGGCTGAAACTGATCTCTCTGGCCTTCCCCATCAATTTCTGTTTCATTCATATTAGCCAAGTATCACACGGGGGAGGGAAAAATTCACAAGAATGTATTTGTATAAGAGTGTCGGCTGCTGACATTCATAATTAGGAGGCTTTTGCAATAGTCCCATGGTGTGATGGAAAATAACAAATTTGGGTTCTGGTTTTAGGTACAGAAAGGGAAACAAGGAGAGAATGCAGGGAGCAGGAGGCATGGGTGTAGAGGGAAAGAAAGAATATTCATCAGGATAAGAAAAAAGTATGCTGGGTTTATTTTTCTGGTGACCACGAACACATTTCCTAGTGTCTTTCCTCTTTCTCATCTGAACAGTATATGGGATATTAACCACCTTTCTAAGAAAAGTAGTCGTTTCTTCTAATGCTTTCTCAAATCTGGCATTCACCTACAATTTCCAATTAAGTCACACAGATAGATGGACGGATGGATAGAGAGAAGATTGATATACATACACATGTATATTATTACTGTTTCGCAAGCTTGAGTATAGCAGGAAATTTAAAGGATACTGCAAACATGAAGGTACTCTTTATACACTGCATCTCCCTGATAGAGTGATTATCTCTTCCAGGGACTGTGCCTTCTTTCTGTCCTACAGCATCACCACCTCACTCTCCTTTCCTTTTCAGGGTTGCACAGTACAGGAAAAACCCCACAAGGAGAGGTGGTTCTGTGAAGTCTCATGCTTCTTTAGAGTTGTAGAGAAGACTGGTGTGGTAATGGCATTCTGAATTGAACACCAGGCCTACTCTGTGTGTATTTTCTGACTGGCAGTCATCATGAACTGATTTGTGAGAAAGTATTGATTATGACCATGTGTATGGAGTTCTACAGAAAACATGCTCACACTTCTGATTCCTTCCTTGTTCCCTGGGTGCTGGTTATTCTAGCCACTGATTTCCAAAATCAACTGCTGTTGTTACAAAGAATGGACCCAAGGAGAGTCAGGAGGGACATATTGATTTCATGTGCAATTCTGTAGAAACAGAAGGATATATCTCACTTGAAATTGCACCTCTTAGACCTTAAAAAATGGTACAGTTTTTTTTAAGTGATGAGGATGATCGCTGGGTGTTAAAAGACAAATTAGCACCAGCTAGAGCCTTAAGCAAATGAGATATTTTGATTACAAGTGTCCTATAATCAGCAGATCTGAAAAAAACTGACTGAAGCACTCTACTGAAAGGAAGGATGGGAAAGAAGATATGTTTGGGCAGATAGAGTGTTTCTGGGAGGCAAAGTGCCCAAGTTAGAAAACAATATCGGGAGCAAGCTATGGTAAGAAGATCTCCTCATTCAGAGACAAAAAGTCAAGTGATCTCTAATGAATTTGGGATCAACCAGTGGCATTACTAGGTATTGTGCTCAGAAAGTTTTATTGTTCATTTTAAATAATTTGTTTTCTGGTGAAAATGATTCTTTTCTGGTATGAGTAATATGAACCAGTTTTTGCAAGGACCTGTTTTACTCAGGGTAAATAGATAATTGATATTTCTGATCTGCAGAGGTTCTAAGCCAAAATACTCAACACAGAGTGAGAAACACCTACCTTCTCAATGAGCACCTTCTTTTTCCTGACAACAGTTATTCCTTAATGTGAGTTGTTTTATTTATTTTTTACTTTTTAAAAACTCTAGAATGACCAATTACATATGGTACATGTCCTATTCTTAATTTTTATTGCTTTTGTTCAAGCTATGCTTTGCTTTCACTTTTCCATTTATCCATAACCCAATGTCCTTCCAGTAACACTTTCTTTCAGTCACCCTTCCTAAAAGTAAAATTTCATTCTTTATAAGTTCTGGCAATTATTTTTGTACTGCTAAACTAATAATTCTATAATCACAAATATACATCACATTGGGTGCTGATATATGTCTTACTGCCCTGAATGTAAAATTGACATCATGAAGGCATTACACAAAGATTGAGATATTCTGGATCAAGTTCCATCATTGTGTAAACCAAGCAAGTCATGTCTTGTCTCAGCCTGTTTTGTCCCCTGGAGACTGAGAAGGTTGACCTGTAATTGTCTAAGAAATCATTATAACCCTTTCAACTCTCAGCTGAAAATACCACTGGATATTTATTGAGAAAAATTTAAGTGAATTATTTCTTTTTGCAACATGTTTTACAGATTATCTGGAATCGAAAATTGTGATTTTTATCATCAGTCACTAAAATGTGATTGCAACGTGAACATAATCTCAACACACTATTTAGTAGTCTAAGATTCCAAGCCATTAAGTAAAATTTCTCATCTTAAATACTATTATCTTAATATTTTTCTTATAGACAAAGTGACCTAAGGAGAGGATTAAAATAATTTAATTAATTATTCAATAAAATTCTACATACTTGCAGCAATATTATATCTGCATCTTATGGATTTCTATACTTTAATTGTATTAAAAAGATCTCTGAGAATATATGGTAAAAAAAAGGAAAGGTTTTCTTCATGCTCTATAAATCAACTCACTTTATGGCCAAATAGGTAGGTGAGAGGGAACACAGTGTTTTCTTTGCGGTGACTGCAGCCACAATGAGAGAAAGGAGAGCGGCATGCCTCTGGAGAGCTTGTTATTCATCAGAAAGTAAGTACCCAGCTTTCTGGCCACTTAAGAGCAGTAGCAATTTTCAAATACAATACAGAGAAGAAACACTGTTGTCTGTGGAATTGCACAGTAAGAACTGTCAAGAAATATCCACAAATACTAGCATCTGACCGATACAGTCCAAGACTCCTCCTTGTTTATTCATATCTTTTTAAAAAATCAGCGGTATGTGGTTGAGTAATGATAAATCAAAACAAAAAAAACTTCATTTTTATCTGCCAGTTTTCTCTAGCTTTTTACTGATGACTCTTTTTCAGCAGAACATTTATATATAGTGATAGTTAATTCCTTGTGGAAGTCTTTTTTTCTTTCTTAATGGAAAATGCATTTTCTCCTTGCTTCTTCCCACTTTTGCATTCTTTTTTGGCTTTGATGCGTTCAGTAATCTTTCTCATCTGGTGTATTTGAAGAAAAGTGTCCTAAGCCCTACCTGTTCTGTTGAGTCTTCTGCATCACTTACAGTTCTTTAAAACACAAATAAGATATTTATGTGTAAGCCTCAAAAAAACTATAAAGTCTAAAAGCTATACAATATACAATAAATCTTAAAGTTATATGTAAGGTTGGGCTAATGTAAGTTTAGAGTTGTGAATATAAGAAACAGTTCATTCTTGTATTACTATTTATTAATTATTTTATTATTTTCTATATGGACAATTATAATTATTTTATTATTTTCTATATGGACAATTACTTTTGCCCCTCCCTGTAATATACATTATTTATCTTAAGATTATCATTTAAAGTAACACCTATTATTACAGTTATATAAAACAAGCTTAACTATATTATTATAATGAAAATTCTTTACTACTGATTATCTTTACCCAAAACAGTTCTGAGAGCCAAAAGACATGTTTAAATTCAATTAGTTCAAAGACACATTTTAATCAGAAACCAAGGCTCAGAGAGATGATGTACATTACAGGAAATGACAAGAATAGTTATTAGAAGAGTCCGCTCTACAAATATAGGTCTTTGGATGCCTGGTCTTGTGCTTTTTTCATCCCACCATATCTATTTAGAAGACTGACTACATTTTATACACTGCAAACTGGGAGTGTGTGTAGAGAAGAAAAATGGATAGAATTAGATTATAATCATACTGTCTAAGAATTGTGTAGTGACTTCTCTTATACAAGTGTTCACAGATTAAATAGTCAGTTGATTAATAAACATGACTGAATTAGCTAGATTAAGAAATGAGTGCACGTCTGATGAACATTTTTTTCCAACATTAACATCTCTGCAGTCAGGATGTGTTGTATAACCCCTTAAAGCCCAGCAGCAATGGAGCCACAGTTGCCACTGACCCTGCAAGGAAACATTGGGTGTATTCCTCTTGCCACAGCCAGACAACCACCACTCCTGATTTTTCAGAACAATCAAGAAAGGAATATGGCCTTGGCTGGCATAGCTCAGTGGATTGAGTGTGGGCTTTGAACCAAACTGTTGCAGGTTCGATTCCCAGTCAGGGTACATGCCTGGGTTGCAGGCCATGACCCCCAGCAACAGCATATTGATGTTTCTCTCTCTCTCTCTTTCTCCCTCCATTTCCTTTCTAAAGATAGATGAATAAAATCTTTAAAATATATATATTTTTTTTTAAAAAGTAAGGAATATGAAATACTGTTGTTGATTGAAAATTTTTCAATTGTCACCTTCTAATAAGATCAAGACACCAGCATCAAACCTTGCAGAAGGTACCAGGTGCTCAGAATGAAATCCTGAAGAAATTCTGGAACAGACTTAAGAAATGGTACATCACCAATGCACAGAGACTATTGTCCAGAAAAACACAAATACAGATGGCTCTGAGTCAAAAAAAGAAATTATTCAGAAGAGTGAGAACCTGAATAGAATACAATTTTTTGAGTTCTCTTTTAGAATATGTGCTGCCAAAGCAAGTGGCTTTTTGAAGTCTCAGAGCAATGTATCTGTTCATATTATACTTTTCTACATGTAAGAGATTGATACATTAGAGAAATCTACATCTATTTAAGTCTAATGGCTTTTTATTAAACTATAAAATAAAAATTTTAACTGGTAGAAAACACTGTGTAATGATTTAATTTCAGTGCTTCTTCTTTCTAAAGTGTACATAAACTAATGATGCGCCCTGTAATCAATGGTCCCTCAGTTTGGGGGTAAATATGGTATATTAAAAATATGATTAAACATTTATTCCATGAGAGAGGCTTCAGGAACTTACAACACCTAGGGTTAGTGCTGTGAACCAAATTATCTCAGAGTGGATTGTTGAATACAAGGTATTGCATAGGTCCAAAAATGTTGTTCAGAAAGATGTTCAGAAAACATACTTCCCAGGAAGTCTTCACTTGATACAAGAGTGCCCACTAAAATGTGCATCTATTTAAAACCCAACTCTACTATGTTTTCACTTTCAAATATACCTTCCATTAAAGCAAAGGAGAAGCATCAGTTTCTGACTCCACAGAACGGAATCACTAATTATCATTTTAAGCATGATTCAGAAATCACACTTGCCCCACCACCCTACCCTAGGCAAGGATTCCAGGTCAGAGGTGGTTTCTGTGATGCAAACAGCTCCAGGCATGGAGCCTGAGAAAACAGCACTGACTAGAAGGATGAGAGCTCTAAAAATGTGGTCTGAAATGCTGATAGTAAAGCCATGAGAGAGCCAAAGTCCATCACAAAATTTGCTTTGAGACAAACTGGTATCAAATCCATTCTTTTCTGCTTCATGTTTCTTTTACAATATGGCTTTCATGTTAAAGTTTATTTGCCCCTTTGTACTGGATAGAAAGTTTTTTGGTAGAAGGGAAGTTATTGAAATTCTAAAGCTAGAGGAAAAAGTTGGAAAAACAATTGCTCTCTGATCCTAGAGCAAAATATGTATAGTGAATTCATCTTATTTATACTCTCACCACCTTCCCTGCCTGAGTTTCCATCTGCCTGCAAAGTACAACATGTATCTCCATCAAAGTGGTCAAGTACCACTGGTATATTTTTTCCCTGAAATCCCACTGTACATGCCAATGGGAACATAACTCAGTATTTTATAGCACACAGTGTTGTCTAATTTCTGAACATATATTCATTCAGGAAAATGACATGTATTGAGTGATATATGACAGCCTTCATTTGTTCGCATATGCATATATACATGTAAGTATATATTCTTCTTCCTTCCAAAAATATCTTGAAGCAGCTTATGATAAAAATCTCAAATACAATGAAATCTTGAAGCAAAGTTTAAGTTAAAAATGGATTCAGATAATGAAGTAAGGTAAAAGGAAATAGTTAAAGGCCCCTTTTTCAACTGAACACAGAATTGGCTGTGATTCCATGAAGTCGAATAAAAGAAATGGAAATAAATCTTCCTTTGTTAAAAAAAAAAAAGACTAAACATTCCATGAGAGATATTCAGTGCCTTAGATCCTCCAAGTAAACAGTTATCAAAAGTAGAAGGGTAATTTGAATTTGGGCATAAATGAGATTAAGTCCTTCTTCGTGACAACAATGACAAAAGGGCTCAGTCATTTCTCACATTACTCCTGAATGATGCTTGTAAGATCACATGACAAACACAGATGAGGTAGTCAGCTAGGAAGGAGGACATGTTCTGGTTTATCTATGGTGGTCACATGATGTAGCTCTAAGTTGAAAAGGTAGGATTTTGGATTTAGACATGTAACATAGTTTAATGTTTTTAATTACTCTCTCCAAAGACCATTCCTACATTTTCTCATTCTCCAGATATCATTTTTTTAAAAATCTCTGGGACATCATGAGAGCAGTCATTCTACATCAGAAGCATATAGCCTGATGCGTACGGTTTATGTCCAGAGTTCAAAGACCATTTAATTTGTGTATGTGTGTGCACACATGCATTTGATTATAATGTAGGCATTTCATATTCTAAGAAATTTGATGAGGACCTAACACCACATTGCGGCACACCAGGTTAGGTACCCCAGATTGCAGCTATTGCCTCGTCCCACCCAGTTCATAAGAGTTCCCATTTTGTTTAAGTGTGAAATGGCTATGTCCACAGACAGCAGACCTCTCCTCCAACCCAGGGGAAAGGCCATGATGTGATTAATCAAAAACCGGTGATGGAATGTATTTTCTTTGCCAGTGATTAGGAGTGGGATGGGTCATAGTGACAGTCCATCAGGCATAAAGGAAAGATGGATGTTACGTTTTGGGAAATTTTTCTTCCCATTGCCATGAGACAAAAAAAAACTGCCTCTCATCTTTTTGCTTTGAGTGGGACTATTAGAAGATGTTATGTTTGGTTCTGTGGTAAACATATTACCTTCTTTCTAAAATGGGGAGCCAACAGAATTCTAGCACAACTGTCTCAGAGTCCTGACATCCTTGAACTGCTGAGTTACCTAGCCCTGGCCCAGCACACTGCCAGAATCCCTGTTCTGAAAGAAAATGAAAGTGTTTACTGCTTAGGCCTATAACTTCATACTCTGTTATTCACAAACTAAACATTCTTAATAGACAACATACCTTATATTTCTATATTCTACACAAAACTGAGAAAAATTGTCAATCAACAAACTCATAGAGAATGAAAAGCAATGCTAAAAAATTTAAAAAGCAAAAAAACAACTTTGTATTGAATCACACCAGATCATTTACCATCACAGCAATGTTGATACGACTTTGTAAAGTAGAATTCTTCCCTCTAATGGTATCCAATAGGACTTTTTTACCACACTGATACAAATAACTGAGCAACCTAATTTAAAGTTACTATAGCCCATGCTAAGACATCTGTACAAGAAACCATTATTTAACCTAATGCCATCACAAGCATTTGTTGCCTTTCTAAATACAAGCATTACAAAGTATGAAAACACTAGATCTGCATTTTTATCTCCTTTGACAACATTTCTAATGATTGACTACCATCTAATACATATGAATAGCAAAGCTACTGATTTATTCATTGGACTAGAGAAGATGAGGTGCTTCCATTTATACACACACACACACACACACATACGCATATGCATGTGTATATGTACACACATATATATGCATACACATATGTACATATATGTACACACACATATATACACACACATGTAAAAGCAAAATGGCTCCATTCTACCTAGCTATTTTCCAAGTAAAATGCCATCTAGAGGGGGGAAAATCACAGTGTTATCACAATTGTTTTAATCACTAATTTAGCATGTGAAAAAAGTATATCTACATTCTATTTTGACTATTTATTTACTTTTTCTCTTCTTTAAAGTATTTAGGTAAATTTTACACATTCATTTATCTTGTCTTAGTGGCCAAACACTTCTAGTTTTCAAACACAAATTCACTTCTTGTTCTTTTTTCAGATTCTGATTTTCTTCAAGGTAGTGGAGAAAAGTACATTTCCACAACTTCTCTTGTAGCTACAAGTGGCCATCTGACTGTTCTGGAAGTGATAGGAGAATAGAAGTCTATGAGGAAAATATCCACATTTTTAAAAAAGACAAATTGCTCAAGAAAAAGGCTTGTTTGGCCCTTTCCTGTCCTTCTTTTCTTCCTTTTTTTATTTTTTAAAAACAATTTTGTAAAGTTCTCTACCATTTATTAAGCAAAAAAAAAGAAAAGAAAAGGAAAGAAAGAAAGAAAAAAAGGAAGGAAGGAAGGAAGGAAGGAAGGAAGGAAGGAAGGAAGGAAAGAAGGAAGGGAGGGAGGGAAAGGAAGGAAGGAGAGTAAGGAAGTGATTAAAAGCAGGAACTGAGGGAGGAAATTGAGAAGGAAAGAAAGCCTCCCTACCCGAAGAGAAGGATCCTGCATTCCTTCATTCCCCTTACTTCCTCCCCCGCCCTCCCTCCATACCGCCCGCACTCAATCCCTACAGAAATAACCGCACGAAAGAACAACATCACAAACACACCCTTGCCCACCACCACTGCACTGCAAAGAAAAATGGGAAGTAGGAAACAGGGAACCAGAGTATCTGCTGTCAACCCAGAATGCTGTTACCTCTACAGGACATTTGGCAATGTCTATCATACTCATACTCTTGGTTGAATGAGTATGAATGGGGCATGCTACTGATATCTAGTCAGTAGAGACCACCAATGTTGCTAGACATCCTATAATGACAAAGACTTATTTGGCTCCAAATGACAATAATACCAAAGTTGAGAAATCTTGTCTTAGAATAGTCTGTTATCTTTGGGGGACGGGAAAGCTAGAATGCAGACATGATGCCAGAGGCACAACAACAATCTTGTGACTGTGAAAAGTACCAAAATGATGGAAGACTGATTTCTTGATTAAATGTTAAGCAACTGTTTTCTTGAGTTTTTATAATGTAAGATTAACCCTTATTTGCTTAATCCACTGTTAGACAGCTTTTTTTTTAATCTTCACTGGAAGATTTTTTTATTATTATTGATTTGAAAGTGAGGAAAGGGATAGAGCATGTGGAGAGAGTGGCAGGGGGAAGAGAGAGAGAAACATTCATGGATTGCCTCTCTACATGCTCCACCCAGCCCCTCAACTGGGGATCAAACACACAACCTCGGACGTGCCCTGACCAGACAGAACCCACAACCTTTTTAATATACAAGATGATGGTCCAACCAACTAAACCGCCCGACTAGGGCTGTTAGCCAGGTTTTCTATTGCCTCATAGTCAAATGTATGTTTAAATAATACATTTAATATTCACTCATGGTCTACTTTACGTTCAGACACAGGGCTAAACACTCCAAATGGAATGATAAATCGGATAAGGCTTTTGACATCTGGGAACTTACTGTCCAGTTAGTGTGCCAACCATCAAGAAATATGAAACATGGGCTACTCTTGCTATAAATAATATATTGTAGGAGCTTAGAACAAGGATACGGGAAGAAAGCAGGGAGGAAAGACCACTCTAAGGAAACAAAATGTTCTTTGGCCCTACAATCGCTCTGTGTGTGTGTGCACATGGGGGCACAGTGGCAAGTAATTCATGAGGAATATTAGCATAAGCAAAGCTCAGAAGCCTAAATGGCATGGACTATTGGGGAAAGTAGTAAATAAGAGTCTTGTGAATGGAATAATGAATAAATTAGGGAGGAGTTCCAGGTGGAAGGTGTTCAAATCTAAAAAGTTGGGGAGTCAATCTTGAAAGGAGTTGAACGCCATCAGTCTTCTGGGCTTTAGCATCCACATTATCAGGAACCACTGGCCATGGTTAATAAAAGCTATGCAAGACCCAGCTCATGTTTTAGGGGGGGAAATGAGTTTGGTGAACTGGAATCAGGGGACTCCATTTATAAATACTTAAAATATAACTGAGAAATCATAGGAATTCAAATAGGAATCTTTTCATCTACAATCTAATAAGACAGAAACAAAGATCGAACATCACTTCAGAATACTTTAAAATGTGCAAAAGTGTATTGTTGAACTGCTATGGTATCAAATCCTACTGTTAATTCCACTTATGTTTTGCTTACAAAAACCACAAATTAGTATTTGTTAGGTGGTTCCCAAAATGATTTCTTTGTATAACAGTAAAGAATACTAGAAATAAGGAATTACTCTGGTTTGCTAAAAAATGTTTCAAAAAACTGTAAACTCAGCTTAAATCTATAACTATAAACTGTATTATCTAGTTCTAGTTATTTAATTATCCTATTAAAAACCCTAAATACTTAGTTTAAGGAGATAACCACATGAAAGTAATGGAAGTGGAATAACATGTGAGAAGTTCAGAGTTGGGAGAGACTTCAGGAAGTCCGGGAAGTCACCCAGTCATGCAAAGTCATCAGGCCTTCAAACATTCTACCTGCAGCAAATAAAGTTCTCAGCCCACCTTCGGTGAGTTTATATACCATCCTCAATTTCAAAACAATCCAGGCATTTATATTTGAAAACATACTATATCTAAATATAAAAGGAAATTTTCACAAAATGAATAACTACGGAGGGAATGAAGATAAGATTGATAGAAACCACCTTGCGGGTGGCAGGAGGGGGGCTGTGGGAAGGTGGGACGGTAAAGAGGGATTCCTTTACCCCACGCTGCACGAACTGGAGTACAGAGTCTGCTGAAAGACTGACTTCCCCAGTTTCTGCTTATGTTAAGAGGATTGGAAAGACTAACTGTAGAATAGCAGGCTTACAGAAAACAGTTACTTCTTTTAATCAAACCATGTAATCAGAAGGCCTGAGTAATGATTAACTTCCACTTTCTCTGTGAATCATTCAATCACTCAGCAGTGCAGAGAGATTTAGATTCATTCTCTGCCAAGGGCACAGTAAACAATTTTTTTGTAGTTAACATTTAATATTTTAAATACTTGAATGGCTCTTGCTTCTGAGCTCATTTCAAAAAACCTAGTGTTCTGCTAGGTTGTAATGGCTGATTGAAATGCCAAGACATTTTATAGGTTTTACACTGAAACACATCCACCCACACCTTTTCTTAGTGATTTTTTTATATATGGACTTATTTATAATTAAGCACAATTAACTTTTAAATACATTTGACCCTGCATTTTTCATGAACAACATGAGAGAAAATAGACTGCTGTAGTTTCAGTAAAAAAAAAAAAAATGAAAAGAAAGATGAGTACACATTAAGTACCTGTGAAAATGCAGAGTAATAGACACAAGGTTAGCTAGCTATCTGAATTCATATTTCTTAAGTCCTACATGGATCATTATGGTCCTGGAAATGAAAAAAAAGAAGTAGTATAAATACCTTTGTGGAGGCCAACTGCTCATGATTCAGAATAATCACAAATGAATCAAATTTTAGACACATAACTTCCCTCATCTCCATAAGACACTAACAATCTCCTCTGGAATAAATTATTCCCAATTTTAAATTCACTGACGGTGGTTTTTCGTTTCTGCTCACAAAGCATTGGGCTGGACAGTCAGAAACCAGTACAGAGCGTTTTTAAACGTTTGGGCTACCACCTCTTCCCGAAGGGGTTTATTGCCTGATAATGTATAATCTAGTCGCTGCTCAACGCGGGGGATCTAGGGAGTGACATCTTGACTCGAATCACGCAGCTGTAAAAACCGCTTCGCAGGAAATGCGAGGAAGAGCAACTTTCTTACATCCCTGTCAAACTGAGAGGCAGAACCACCCCCTGAACTAGCCCACGGGCCCGGGGAGAGCGGGAGGCTGGAGGCAGCTCGTCTGAGCTCCGCCCGGGCTGCAGGCAAGGGTTTTCTTCTGGAGGCGGCATTGTTCCTCCATCTGCTCAGCCTCCGTATTTCCCAGGAAACCCTCCCCTCTCTCTCTTTTCCTTATTTCTTTGGTACCTCTCTGCCGATGGCTCGGCTCTTGGTCTCGGTGGTCCCTGGGCACAGCTCTAGGGTGAAAAGCTGCAGTGACTGGGGCGCCGCTCTAAGGCGTTGGAGGCGACTGCACTCGTCTGCCCGAGCTCGGCTGCGTGCGCGCCTCCCACTCGCTTTCTCCCCTTTTTTCCGTGTCTCTCCGGATCGGACGGGCTCTCCCGGCCTCCGATCTCCGACTCCCGCTCGCCTTTCCGGCGGTCTCTCCTCTCACCAGCTCCTTGCGCTCGGCGTGTGCAGCCCGGACACGACGCCCCCCCGCCCCCTGGCCGATACCAGGGATGGAAGGGTCAAGGCGCCGTGGGGAGGCGGGAGGAGGGGCGAGGAGATCCGGAGCAGGTGGGGGGCGCAGGGGACGCGGAGGGGAGGGGGTCAGGGAGGCAGGAGAGAGAGCTTTAGAAGAGAAGATGCATCTGCTCTGAAAGCGCCAATGGAGAGAGGACAGAGGGGGCAGGAGTGGAGAGGAGCAGAGAACACCCCCCAGGAGGAGGGGGAAACGGGCAATTTGCAAAGTGCCAGGGCGAAGGATGGTGAGCGCAGAAGGAAGCAGGTCGGAGGGACTGAAGAAAAAACAAGGACAAGTTTCCACCTCTCTTCCCAAAAAATCGAGTCTGAAAACGGGTCCCCCGAATGGGGAGTTAAACAGGGACTGGCCATGGTGTAAAGGGCGGCTTCACAAAGGAATTAAGTATCGTGCAGTTTTCTGCTACACTAGACTCAGCTCCATCTCCCCCAACTCTGGTGAATGGCCCTCCAAGTAAAATGCAATTGGCTCTATGCAGACACGGCAGTTGAGTTTCCTCCACGGTGGACTCCTCCTGAGGCATTGGTTTGGCTTTAAATGAAAGTAAGCGTTTTGGAAGTTCCATGAAACCCAGTGCTAAAGAAACCACCCAATTCATTAAAGTTGTTTTTTATTGCTTTTATTTTCAACAGAGGATAGAGGTGAGGGTTTGGCACCAAGAGTTGTTTAAAGCGGCTATCTAGGTAGCATTTTTTCAAAAAGACAAAATGGGTTTCCTAAAACAGGTAAAAGGGGGCTGGGAAACTCAGTTCCCCTGCTGAGGGAAGAGAGAGAGAACGAGAGATTTAAACTCTACCAGGTGATTAAACCTCCAGCACCCCCACCCCTCCCCACCCTACTCCCCTCCGCAACTGGAAAAGGGATAAGCGTACAGGTGAGACACAGCAGGGCAGGGTATGTGAGAGGTGGGAAAGGAGAGGGAGAGGCTGGGAGAAGTTCTCGGCAATCCCCGGGATTAAGATAAACACCAGAGCTCGGAGGATGCAGGAAGATCCCTTACCTTTCTCTCTAAGCCCCGTTTGCACCTGATCTGCAACCATAAATACTTCGAGATGCTTAGTGTGCAGCCAAACGATGGCCGAATGTTAAACAATTCTTCATGCTCCCTCCCTTTTTTGAAAAACAGGATCAAAAGAATGTTAATACTGTTCTCGTTATCCATCGGCTTCAAAACATTCCGCTTTGTCGGGAAGAGAGAAGAAAACCAAGTGCTTGGACACGCATATATGTATTTATATATTATGTGGTTGGTATATAAACATATATACGTTTCCTGCATAGAAATCCAAAAAGAAAAGCACCACAGATGCCTCTGAAAGACGGAGGGGACGGGCAAGATAAAAACTTGGCAAGCCAAATGTATCCAAAGGTTTCGTATCAGGAGCCACCTGCTCCAATTTGTAGAATTCCCAAGAAGATTTAGAGGGAGAAGGAAAAAAATAAATAAAATTAAATAAAATAAAATACCCCAAACACACACTTGAAAGTGGAAGACGGCTGAGACGCGTGGAAATGGAGAGGATGAGAAGATCTCCCGAGGGTACAGATCCGTCCGTTAAGTGAGCAATCCCCTCGGAAATTCACAGGAGGGGAGGTGGCTGCAGATGCGTCCCCTGCTCCGGTCCCCGCCGCCGCCGCCGCTGCTACCTGTAGACACGCGCACACACACACCCGCACACACGCGCGCACACACGCAGCACAGCCTCCTCTCCCACTCCCCCCTCCGTGGCGTTGCCGGGTTCAGGAGCCTGAATCAAGCTAGACCCATTCTTCAGACCCCCGTCCTGCCCGCTCACAGCCACGATTTCCTCCCTTGCCACCCCTTCCCGGCCCAGTTTATTGCACAGCATCCCCCTCCCCTGTCCACCTCCTCCTCCCCCCGAGCCGGAGCTGTGATCGCAGTGGGGGTGGGTTTTCAGGGACGAGTGTCCGGGGTGGCCGACTTGATGTTGATGGCGGTCCCTCTCTTTACAAGTTTCGCCCTCATCCCTCACGCCCTGGTCCTGCGGCGACCGAGCAACCTCCACCCGCAGCGGCCGATGCACTCGAGGCGGCTGGACCGGTTAAGGCCCCCGGGCGTCACGAGTGACGTTCACCAAACCACTCTGAGGAGCCAGCGAGTGGACCAGCACCTCCGCGGAGCCGCGAGGCCTCGGACGCAATGAGTTTCTCCGTTCTCGGCGTCATCGTGCTCCCCTTCCAGGCCCCTTCGTCTTGGAGACTAAGAACGTGGAGTTGGAGGCAACAGCCTTTTACTGTGTCTCTGCAGTTTTTTTTTTTCCCCCTTTGGTAGATCTCTTGCCACCAAACTTCCCCCATCCCCCGCCCCCCCCCCCGCATTTTCCGTTTCCACCAGCTAGAGGCGGAATAAGCTCCAAATTGTAGCGTCTGTTTTGGTCCCGTTAGTGGGAGCAGTGTAAATGCAGCGCCACTCACTGCCTTTGGCCTCTTCCCCGAGGCTGCGCCCACATCTGCTGCTGCTGGGTAGGTGATTTTTAAAAATTCATTATAGCTAATCAGTGATAGGTGTGACTCATTACCCCACATAGTTTACACCCACCCACCTCCTACCAGCGTCCGTGGGTGAATTTTTAAATGTGAGTTGGGGAACAGGGCCTTGCCAACAGAAGCATTAAATTAATTGATCGCAATGTGTAGTAATCAAAACAACAACAACAACAACAACAACAAAGATCCACCAGTAGGAAATCACTAGGATAATTCACTGGCAGTGTAGACATTTTTTTTTCTTAAGACTTGTTTCATATACCTCAATTGCATGTATGTTTTAATCTGTAAAGTTCTGGGGAAAGAAGGAATTTTTAAATAACCAACACTCAGATAGCAGTTTCCCCGAAGTATCACTTCTTTTGAGATTTTCTTTTATTTTTTTTAGAGAGAGAGGGGGAGAGGGAGAGACACACCATGTGCTGCAGGAGAATGGGCTGCCTCTTGTCCACCCCCAGTCAGGGAAGGACCTGGTCCACAAGCCAGGCCTGGGCCCTGACTGGGAATCTGAACCTAGACCTCCTGGTTTGCAGAAAAAGACCAATACATTCAGCCGCACCAGTTAGGGCTGAAGTATCACTCTTAATTAATTAACAGCAATAAATAAAAAACCTAAGGTTCCAACATATGTAATGTGATTTTTTAAAACTATATTAAGTGTGACACATCATTCCTTCTTTTTAGAAGGGATTCAGTACTGCATTTTCCCAGGACATTTGCTACTTCCTGATAGCTATGTGTCTTCCTTCTGCACTCATGTAGATCTCTGCTTAAATGTCACCTTCAAAGAATGTCTTCACTAACTACTATCTAAAATAACATTCTCTTCCCCTTCAATCTCTGTCTCCTTAACAGTTTTATATTTTCTTCAGAGTACTTACTAAAACCTGATTATATTTATTTGTTTATTATTTGCTTCTCCTCACTAGAAGGTAAATGCTATGAAATCAGAGACTTAGTCTGTTTTGTTTACTGCTGATGCCAAGCCCCTAGAAGTATGCCTGATTCATTGTGGTTCTCTACACATAGTTGAATGAACAAATGAGTGAATGAATGAAGTCAATTTGACTCACTAACAGGAATCTTAGGGGCATGATTACAGACGAGCTCTAACTTCAGCCAACTATGTTATAGTTGAACATAAAGGCATAGGAATGTGCTCAGATATTCTTGAAAGGCATTTCTTAAAAATGTCTGTCTTACTTAAAATACATTAAAGCCATAATTACAGGACATAGGTCCCCCTTTTTTGAGATAATGTTTAGAATGGACATATATTAGCCCTAAATGTGTTCATAAAATAATGATACAGTACTTCCTGAGATACCTTGTTCATTTAAGAACCAATCGTACTTTATTACATATGACTTAGATTCTGCATTTGCTCATTTCCCAGAGTTTTACTGTTTTAAAAAGTATACCTAGGTAATGTTCTTAAGTTCTGAAATTCTTTTTTTCATAATTATCTAAAGATCTGAAATTTATGGAAACATATAAATACCTCAAATCATCTGTATAATATATTATAAATTTAGTTCTTAAGTAAGTCAAGATTGCTTTGTATTATTCAGTAAAATGATCTCTCACTTACCAATCCTTTGAGTGCCCATCTGTACCCATTACCCCATTATTGAAGGATCAAAAGAACTATGTGACTTGGTTCTTTTCCATTTGTACAATATCTTTTGAGTAGGATCATACCTAGACAATAAGATGCCATCGTGCACAATACCAAAAGACTTTCCAAGGAAGGGCATTCCAAACAGAGGAGCAACATGTGCAAAGGTATGAGCACACTGGCAGGCAAAATGTGTTATTAAATGCAAGCAGCTCAGGTTAGTTGAAGCTGGGGAGGCATGTAGGCAAGTTGCAAGAAATGAGTAAGAAGGGTTACATAATGAGGGAACTTGTGTGTCAGGCAATGAAATTTGGACATGACACTTAGACAGGGCCAGTGGAGGGCTTTCAGTAAAGTAGTGTGATGTATTTTAGAAAAGTCTGTTTGCAGCAGCATGGGGAGTGGATTAGGAGGAGAGGTAAAACCAAAGGCAGGAAACCAGTTATGAAATTATTGCAGTAGTACACACACACACAAAAGATGTAGGTGTCTGAACTACATAGCAACAACAACGAAACTAAGAAAAGTGCATTAATATAAGAAACACTTGGAAAATGTTTGATTATGGAGTGTGAGAAAATGTTTTTGAAAGATTATTGATTTTTGAGCCAGAGTGACTGGGTGCATGGTACTGTCAATCATATCATCTTTATGATTTACGGATTTTCAGGATATCTGTTTTACAGATGGAGAAACTAAGGCCCAGGTAAATTACCAGATCTAAGGCACAACAGTGTAGACTTTAAACTATGCCCACTGATTCCAAATTCAATTAACCTACCATTATTACACATTATCTTCCTGAGCTAAAAAGAGTGAAGAGGTATGAGAATATGGCTTTCAAACATTAGTTGCTTCAAGTTTGTATTTAATTGGAGTTTAGGAGAAAACTTTTAAGTTGAAGATTCCTCATAAATGCCTGAAGTTTAGTTGTTCTGTATTGTTAAACAAAAAAAGTCAAGAACTGTCTAAAACTTTAATAAGTATAAAGCAGAGAGAGAGAGAACAAATCCAAGGCAGCTAGATCAATTTGAGGACTGAATTTCTAGTTAGACTTATCGGATTAATTTGACTTATTTTATGTGGAGGAAAGATAAGTAACTCATGGCCTGAATAAATTTGTCTTCTAGATAAACAGTATTTTTTTTAAGAAATTTGAAGGACTGGCTTCTGATAAGGGCTGAATAAGATCCTATTAGACTGACCTTCATAAAGAAAACTATGAACTCTGGACACAACAGAAAAAAGCAGATACATAAATGCACTTTATAATAAACAGAAGGATGCAGGATCTCACAGGAAATTCACACATGGAGAATGGGAACTGGGTAGAGTGAGTTCCTTTTGCAGATACTCACCTGGAACCAGGAGTAGTCAGTGTGATGGGAAAACCAGTGATTCCTTGGACTGAGGAATCAGAAGACTGAATCCAGGGGAAACTAAGAGGAGACTATCAGGGAAAATTAAATAAACATACAGGAAATGCTCAAATTTTGTCTGCTCACATCTTTGATTAACCCTGAACCATATGCATATGCAACAAATCCATAATGGCTTGGTTAAAGAAAATAGATCTCAGTTAGCATTGAAATTATTGCTCAAACAGTTTGCAGCTAGAATGAAACCAAGAAAAATTTTTGCGGAAATAAGAAGTAATATACTTTAGAGGAAAAACAATGGAATTTGGAGTCTCCATAACTTAATATTCATAATGTTCAAGATATAATCCAAAATTATAAAAAATGCAGGAAAATAGAGTGTGTTCTCAAGAAAAAAGAAAATCAATAAAGACCAAACCCTAGATTATCTATATGTTGAAATGAGAGAACCAGGATTTTAAAACAGCTGTTATAATTACCCTTCATAAAGTCTTTTTATGTATGCTTGCAGTGAGGGAAGGAAGGAAGGAAGGAAGGAAGGAAGGAAGGAAGGAAGGAAGGAAGGAAGGAAGGAAAATAAATAATAAAAAGAACCAAAAGACATTCTAAAACTGAAAAATAATATGTAAGAAATTCACTGGACAGTCTTAAAATTGAAACAATGGAAATGACTGAGGAACTAGTCATGAACTTGAAGATGGAACACTAAATATTATACAGTGTAAAGAAGAAAGACAATCTAAAGAAAATAAACAGATAATATAAACAGACCCAAAAGGAGAACAGCAAAAGGGCCAAAAAATATTTGAAGAATTAATGACAGCTGAAGCTGTCATATATTGTTGGTGGTATGCAAAATGATGCATCCACTTTAGAAAACTCTTTAGTAGTTTCTTATAACAATATACATATATTTGTGATAGGACCTAGCAACTCCACTCATAAGTATTTATCATAAGAAGTGAATGTATAGGTCCACACAAAGATTTTTGTGCAAATTTTCATAGGTGTTCATAATGGCCCCAAGCTGGAAACACACTAAATGTTTATTGGCTGGTGAAGGAATTAACAAACTGTGTTATAGCTATACTTTGAGATACTATCAGAAACAAAACAGAACATTTAATATTGAAAGGCACACTATGAAAACAAATCCCAAAAAATATACTAAGTTAAAGAAGTCCAACACAAAAGTCTGCTTGCATCATGATTCCAATGATATAAAATTCTTAAAAAAGGAAAATTATTGTATAGACTGAAGATCAGTGTTTGCCTAGAGCCTGGGTTGTGTAGCTTATAATGGCAAAGGGTCATGAGGGAACTTTTGAGACTATTGGCGATGTTCTGTATCTCACTTATAATGGTGGTTCTGAGCTTACAATTGCCAAAACTGATCAAACTCTACACTTAAAATGGATGAAATTTATTACATGTAAATATTATACAGCTAAGTAAAAATAGATGGTATGTAGTTGAAAAACTAATGCTGTGAAGATTTTGCAAATGAAGCAAATGAACTTGGACTTAGTGTGATTCCTCGTAGGAAAAATGTAAGTTCTTATTTATAGAAAAAAATAATGCCTTAGAAAGATTATTCTATCAGCAGTACACTAATTAGACTAGAAGAGGATACATATGGGCTAAGAAATCTGTTCAGGTCATCAGGTCGAACTTTACATGTTAAAAACTAGAATGGAAAGAGGAAGATCTATCTGAAAAATTTCAAAGGAAGAAACTAATTAGTTATAATATCACTCACTAATAAAAGAAAAATTAGAAATACTACACATAAATGTAAAATTAAGATAAGAAAGCATTCATCCAAAATATTTCATCACATTGGGAGAGAGTTAGAAAACAAGCTTTTTACATTTTATAATTTATACATACCCTACGTTGAACATTTTATTTCAGCCACTCCCTATTAATAATCTTTCTGAATCCTTACAGCTAAACTATGATTTAGGTTTACTAACCCCATTTTATACATGAGGAAACTGAAGTCCCATTTTTATGTGAGTTGTTCCACATCACACAACTAAAACATGGTAAAGCTGGATTCAAACTAAAATCTGGCACAAAGAGCATAATTTTTAACCCTTTCTCAGTTTGTAATTTTTGTCTTGAAAAAAATAAATTATTAATATCATCACAAACTGTAAAGAAATTACAAACTGAGAAAGAGCCATTGATTCTAGCAACACTTTTGCAGGAAAAAATGAGTAGAAAAAAAGGGGAAGACCATTGGGTTAAGAAGACTGACTAATCAGGAAATGGATGGATGAAAAGTGATATAATTCTGATTACACAGTGCTTTCCTCAAAATCTTCAGTAGTCTTCTGTCTTTACAGTAAAAACCAGATTACTTTTCAACATCATCCACTCTCCTTACAATGTAACTGACAAAAACTAACTCAAGCTTAATGCAGTAAAACAAGCAAACTCTCAAAAAGCAAAAACACAATTTATTGGGTTATGAAACTCAGAAATTTAGGGTGCACTGAGCTCTCAGCATGACTCCATTCAGAGGCTTAATTGAGGTCATTTTTTCTGTTTCTCTGTCTTCATTCCTTAGTGAGCCTCAGCTTTATCTTCAGGCGGTCTCTCTTTAGGTCTGGAGCAAGATGACCGTCAGCGACTCCAATATGCCCTTCAAGCTGCATCCCTAAGGAAAATTACTTTGTTAGCCCCAGAAAAGAAATCCTATGGGGGACTTCAAAGGATTGTGCTTGGATCACATGCTCTTTTCTATGACTAGAGGTAAAGTTAATATGCTTTGCCAAGTCCAGGACACATGATACACCCCTACACTGGGTAAGGGGGTCCAACAAGATATACACAAACAGTGGAGGCTGATGTAGGAAAAGCCTAGGATTGTCACCAGAAGAAGAGGGGTGAAAAACTTTCTGGGCAGACCTAACCTACAGCTATAATTACAGTTTACCACATGCACTCTCACTTCTTCTCCCATCCACTCCTTTGCAGTTCCTTCTCTCTAGCCAAAGTAAATTACATGTTGTGAAACCACACCTTCTGCTTTTTCATCTCAAAGTCTTTGTTCAATTTGTTTATGCTATTTTGAGTTCCATCTCTAAACCTGCTTGATGAAATACAGATTCTAGAAACTAATGCCTTGAATACATTAGATGTTTAGTGAATGTTCATTGAAAGGAATTGTCTAAGTAATTCATTAGACATTCAGGAGACAAGAGGATGCACAGGACAGTCACTACCCTCAAAGAGCTTTTACTTAGGAGGTTAGCCAAAACAATATACAAATAACAAAAGTATGAAGCAAAACAGTGCAAGCGAATAAATAGAGTAATGGGAATTCAGAGAAGGAAAGGATCGGGGACTAAGGGGAAGGGGAAATGGACTTCTGAAAAGCCTTTATTAAGAAAGAAGTATCTGATTCAACTCTTAAAAGGGCTTGAAATTTGCATATGTGTTTTGAATTAATACATAAACAAATGAGTAAACTGATGTAAATGAACAAACAATACAGCATATGAAATTTAGACCACCCATGAAGAAAGTAAGGTTAGGCTTTTAACTCCATAAGAACTGAGCATGTTTGAAGAAGAGAAATGTGAAGTGGGATATATTAAATTCATAAAGAAAAATCTGGCTAGATGTAATATTGAGGTCCAGAAAAGGTGCAGAGAATGAAATCTAGGAAATAAAAGAAGTCTTAATGCCAAATCTTTTAATGAAAAACAAGTCTTAAATAGACTTAGAAAAAAGATACTATAGAAAAATCTATTTTTAAAAAATAACTGACTTAAAATAAAGGTGGCAAAGAATACTTTGGAGTGGATTTTGTTGTTTACAATCGATAACTGTGTTTTGTTTTAAATGTGTTCAATTATAATTTATGGGCTACCTTAAAGTAGCAAAATACTTCCTCATACAATATCAAGTGAGTATTTCTTAATAATCTACTTCAGCAGAAACTATTATATATATATATATATATATATATATATAAGTGTTCCTCCAGTATTTATATATAAATAGAGGTGTTGTGTCCCTACCATATTAGGAAATCAATATAAATATGTAATGTAAAGAAAACAAAATTATTTAAGTGTCTTCAAATTCAAGTTGCAGATAATTGCATTCTCCCACTTCTTGCTCTTTTTCTCTTTTTTCAGAGAAATAAAAGTACTATATTTGATACCTAAAATAGTAATTATAATCTTTAAATTCATGAACCAGGTTGCAGGTCTGGAGTAGCAAGTTCATAATTATTCCAGCATTCTCACAAAGGAAAATGTATTAGAAGAACTCAATATTTGTGATATAAATATGAAAAGGAATCTTTTTGGTTTTACCTTAAATCCATATTCTTCTATGTTGAAGTTTCTGTTTATTTATGTAACAGCCACTTAGAGTGAACCATAACATTTTGATTACCAGGAGGTGCTAGATATTTGCTCCGACAGGTACAGGGAGCTAATGTAAAGCTTGGAAGGATTCCCTAATAGAAATTTCCCCTTGTAAAGACTGCAAGGGGAGGGAGGAAGCAGGTGTACTCTAACTCTAGAGTTGTTAGACTTGATGAGTAAAGTGCACAGAAGAGCCATTTCATCATTCTGGGTCACACCTCATTTTTGCAGAGTCCAGACAGATGCCCTTTCTTTTTCAATTTGGTGAGAATTTCTAATATGGCCCTATCTCCTCTGTATGTTCTTAATACAATGCAATGTACTGAGGGGGAGGGAATGTTGAAAAATGCACACCCATGAATTATGCTAAGCATTTATTTCTCAGCTTATCTTCTACTGTATACCTCTAAGCACCCTGCCTTGTGGCCAGATTCAATGATTTACATACTTGCACCCTACAGGTCTTAACTTCATTCTTTCTTTTCTTTTTTTTTTTTTTACTTTACTTTCTGGAGCATTCCTTTTCCAAGCACTTCTGTCCCTTTATCTTTTCCAACATAGTACCCTCAAATATGAATAATTCAGCTCAAATGTCCCCTCTTCCATGAAACTTCCTCCCTTTTTCCCCAGAGTGGAAGTAATGCTTTCTTCTGAACTTCTCTGGCACTTCATCTGTAATAACTTTGTTGGAAGCATCACTATTTGACTCATAGTGAGTTTTATGCATTTCTCATCTACCTAATTGTAAAGTGATTTATGAGCTTTTTCTTTTTAAAAAAATTTGTTATAGTGTTTAGCACTTTGGTTATCTTGCACATGTAAATACTTCATAAGCATTTTTTGATAGATGAGTGAATGATAAAGAAATATATGCATATCCAGAGATATTGTGGTTTGCTTCCAGACCACTGCAATAAAGTGAGTTGTAACCTTCTTACTGATGGAAGATCTTGACTTCAGTTTGCAACATCCGTGGAGCACAAGAAAAATCAAGGATGCCTGCATGTTAGAAAGAAGAGTGGTTGAGAGGTTATTGCTGTTATTCAGTGATGTTCACACCCCTCCTACCAGGATGATGGTAGTGTATGCTAGGGTACTAGCAGTGGAAATGGATGAAAGTGGAAAACTGTGAAAGCTAGTCAAGTAACAGAATTGACAGGCCATGAGGAGGAAGGTGAGGAAGAGGGAGAATTCAAGATCATCTACAGATTTCCTGCTTGAGGAAATGAGCTGCTGGTTGTACCTACCATTTACTTAGGCAGATAATTCTGAAGAACTAGCAGTGTCGGGGAGGAAAATAATTCATTTTATTTGACTATGTTGAATTTTAAATGCCTGTGAAATCCAAGTGGATAACCCCAAGCCCTGCTGGTGTGGCTCAGTGGACTGAGTGCCAGCCTGTGAACCAGAGGGTCACTGGTTTGATTCCAGTCAGGACACATGCCTCGGTTGCGGGCCATGTCCCCAGTTAGGAGTGTATGAGAGGCAACCACACACTGATGTTTCTCTTCTTCTCTGTCTCCCTCCCTTCCCCTATCTCTAAACATGAATAAATAAAATCTTAATAAAAAACAACTGGGTGGATGATTATGGATCTGAAGTACAAGAGAGCAATACAGACATTTTCTTTGGAATTGTCACCACTTGCATGGTAAGTGAAGCTGTACCAGTGACTGGCAGAGATCATTAGGGACAGTTTGTAAACAGGGAAGAGAAGAGGCTAAGAATCAGAAGAATGGTAGCATTTTTGAATTTAGGTAAAAGGGAAATCAAATTCTGGTGAGGGGGAGCAGAATGAGAACTGGACAGTGTCCAAGGCAGACATCAGTGGCCTCAGTACAAACATTTACTGTGGCATATTCAGAGCGGAAGTCAGACTGAAGTGTGTTTAATTGTCAGTGTGAGGGGAGGAAGTGAAAACATCAATTATGGAAAATTCATTCAAAAAATTTGATTGCAAAGAGGAGGACAGAGATTGATTTATAGCTGAAGAGTGAAACTGGGTCAGAGGAGGTGTTTTTAGTTTGGAGGGTTTTGGCTTTTTGTTTTTGTTTTTATTATTAGAGAGATTGATTTTGAAATGTTGATGGAAAGAAAACAAGTAGAAAGGTCAGGTTAATGATAACAGAGAGAAGGTTGATAAGGTTCTCCAGAATGTAGAAGAGCCCTGCAGCTAAAGCTAAGAGAGGGGAGATAAGTAGAAATACAGGTAAATCTGTAACTTGGATGGGAAGTTAAAGGAGCCTGGTAGTTTCTACTTGTTCGATGACATAAAATTCAAAGCCATACATAAATTATGTGTAAATGTGTTTTGTAGAAGGATGTTGAAAGTTAGATATGACCAAACAATATTTTAAACAGCATAAATACTTATATTTAATAGTCAATGAAACTAAAAACTAAACATAACATCATTATTAGGCCTATTGAAATTTTTCTTTGTGTGTGAATAAACTTGACCATTGTATGGATTTAGGTTTGTAGGGCTAGTGGGTAGAGCCTAAAGTATAATAATGTTTGCAATCAAGACAGCTAGTATAGAAAAATAAAAGTACAGGTGAAAAACTTCAAAGCTATGACTACTTAGGTCTCATTCCATGCTTTGCCCTAGGAATAAATAACTGAATGCAAAAAAGAATGTACATACTACTTAATTTTGTATACACCCATAATACATAAATACAAATAATAATAATAATAACAATAATAGACAACATCTATTAAGAGCTTTCTATGTGTCAGATACTATTCTAAGCTCTTTATATGCTCTTACTATCAGTCCGATGAAATAGGTACTATTTTCCATCGTTACTAGATAGGTGAGTAGATTGAAACACTGAGCTTAAAGAATTTGGAAGAATTTGAGAGTCATGACCAACCACAGAGAGAGTAATTGCTGGGACTAGGATCTACAGCTATATCCATCATTATCTATCATCAATTTATTCATCCTCATTATATTTGTGATTAAATTCCATGCACTATTTACTGTGTACAGTTATCCAAGTTATAGTATTGGCTTAAGTATTTATTTGTGTTGTTAGACATACATTGTTTACTATGTGAATTTGTCTACTTTTTATTACAAAATGGAAGTGTAAAATGAATCTCATCTAGATTTCTGGTCAAGGTGGTGGTGTAGATTCATGTTTAAGTGCTTTTCTCAAACCAAACTTAGATAAGCAACAAAATATATTTTTGACTGGGCTGTGGGGTGCCCAAATATTTGGTTAAACATAATTTTTGGGTGTGTCTATGCAGATTCTTTTACATAACATTAATATTTGAATCAGTAGACTGAGTAAAGCAGATTGCCCTCCCAAATGTGGATGGATCTCAATCTATTGAAAGCTTGAACAGAACAAAAAGACAGAATAAGAGAGAACTGTCTCACTTTGCTTGACTGTCTTTGACCTGAAACACTAATCTTCTCCTTTCTTCAGACTGACTTGAACTAGAACTTATTCCATAAACTATTCTGTTTTCCGGACCTACAAACTCAGAAGATTGAAACTCTGCCATCAGGTCTTCATTTTACAGACTGCAGATGTTAGGGGTCCTTAATTTCCATAATCATGAGTCAATTTCTTATTTTATATATATGTATACACACACACACACACACACACACACACACATAGCCAACAGAATGTATATTTTTATCCACATGTACTCTATTGGTTATATTTCTCTGGAGAACCCAAACATATTAGTAATGCTCAAAGACTTGATAAAAGCCTGGAATAGATAAGAAACATACAGTGGTAAGGAGGGTTAAGGTCATAGGCCTGTTAGTTTCTAGAGCTGGAATAACTTAAGAGGCCATGAGGAAGTCAGTTTCGGCAAACAGAAAGGGACTAAAGCATTACTGTGCAGCCAAGGACATTCTGTTGTGACATCAAAGATTAGAACTGATAAGCAGGTGACCCCTACCTAGGCCTTCTCCTCCAAGCGGGGCAAGGGGCATCTGTGCAACCTGGACATGGAGATGAAATGTGCAGCTGATACTCTATGTGTATCAACAGCTCCGTGTTACAAAAATAAGATCTTGTTCCGAACTTGGGACCCAAGGATAGAGAGACCAGTAAAATTGTTAAAAATATATGATGGGCAAACACACAAAGAAATGAACTACTCAAAAAAAAACCCCCCCTGCAAATTAGTGCCCTAAATTATTACTGAAAAACTGTTTTTGAGAAACTCAATTAACAAAATTATAATCCAAGACTAATTCATTTCCAATGAATTGAATAAAACAGAGCAATCTAAAAGTCACCTTAACATAAGTAAACTTGATATCCTCAAAAAGATAGAAGAACTGACACCCATAAAAAATATAAACTAAGAACCAAAGATTATCAGCTATAAATGAAGAACAGAAAAATATGAAAATAGATAATCCTAGAAAAAAATTAAAAATAATAAAAATAACAAAAAATAAAAGAACTCCAGACTTATAAATTTAGAAATCATATTGAGTACTCACCCCAAACATAACAGAGAAAGAGCAAAATAGTAAACATTTAAAAAAGCTACAGTGCCTGGTGCTCCTGCCTCAGACCCAGGCATGTGGAGAACATGGCTCCTGTACTGAGAACAAGTAAAAATCTGAGAAACTGCAAAATTACACCCTCTCTTGAATCCATCAGAGAGCTAAGTTCGCAGGGCAACTAGTAGTATGAATTCCAAGGGAAAGGATCCCTGCAAGCAGAGACGAGACATGAGCACACTTCATCTGTGGTGCGTAGCATAAGGAGAGGAAGATACGGATGCCAGATGCACACAAACAGGTAACAAGAATTCAGCTAAAATGTTCAGGCAATTTGTGAGAGAAAAGGCTCCCTGGGAGCCACAGACACGATGGGAATCTTCACCCACTTACAGTCTCTTCTCTACAGGCTTCCAGCAGATGCTAAGAGAAAGATTGCTGGCAGGTTAGTGACTAAAGAAAATTTCTGTTAGTGGTGCAGCCTGGAGGAGGCAAGATGTCCTTTCTGCCAAAGAAGCAGGAAACCCCAACCAGATCCTAAATCCTATGGAACAAAAACCTTCAGTCACTGGAGGAAGTGCAGCAAACTATCATCTCCCAGAGAACAGTTGAAGACCCACTGCAGCTGTGGGATGAATACAAAAACAAACGAACAAAAAAGGCCCTCTGCTGTACACTGTAGGTGACGCCAGATATAAATCTGCCAGCATACTGGCATTTCTCCCCCTGTAATATCAACTTCCAGAACTTTTGCTCCTTTTTTCAAATAAAGATATGATAATGCATAATGTTCAATGACTTCCTAGGCAGTATAACTTAAATTAAGCTATCAAGTAAAGAGCCATGAAAATCTTGCTGAGTAATGTTCTTACTCTTGAAGCAATCACCTTCTTCACCATTGTTGTGTAATAACCCTTTGGGCTTTTACCATCATTATTTTATTTAAAATATCAATAATTTTAAGGTCAATGACACAATGATCATATACCCTCTTATCTGCCTGCATACTTACCCAAGTTTATGTGTTCTGTGATGAATATAAAAATAAAACATTCTTCATTGTTTCAAAAATGTGTTAGTGTTTTGAGAAAAGTGTATTCCTGAACCACCAAAGCCTGATCACTCTCTGAAGAGAATGTTGTACTAGTGCTGATATGGCAGCACCCCACACATTTCTCCAGACTCTCCCTAAACCTGACCTTGAACAGAATTCTAGGCACAAGTGATTGCCTCGCCAGTGTCTTCCTCCTGTTAAGAAGACGTTAGGAATACTGTAGTTCTCTCCTGCTGAAACAGTTCTTTTAGCCCATTGTTCAAATGTGTCATGATATCTAAATTGCGGGATTGTTTAGGGGCTAAATTAAATAATGAGGCAAGAATTCAGGATCAAACTAATACTTTACAACCACCCCTAATGAACTGTAATTAAAGTCTATTTTTATCCAAGTTCAATGACCTCAATAGCATGTTCAAAGTATTGAGTAACTGGAATTACACCTGGAGGTTAGAAATCTCAAGATCCAAATATTTTCCTGCTAGTGCCTCTAAGGAATTCACTGTTAAAAAACAACCCACCCAAAAGCCTCAAAACTAACCACAGCAAACAAAAACAGCCAACAAATTCAGGAATATACCATCTGTATGCTGAATCTAACAGCCTCATCCGTCTTTCTAAATTGCCAGCCTCAGAGACTACCATTATAACTATATCCCTTACCACTTTTGTCCTTGATCACTAGACAAACACAACACCCTGTTGGAAACACTTTGTCAACCCCACAATCCATGCACAACTCTGATTTCTTCCTTTTAGCTCTTTTTTTAAGTTGATTTTTCTGTCAATCCATCCCAGTGCTCTCGGGAATCCTAGCTGCATGGTAAACATATTTATCTACATCTTTTTCACTCAATGCTTCCTCAAACTTCCTACACTAACGAAACCAAGTCAGGGCATGCTTCCCCAGAAGACCTGTCCAGTACTGCCTGTTTCTTCTCATATGGCCTGGTTCTGCTACCTCAGAGAGCAAAAGGCACTTTGGCAATCTCTTAGCTCACCATTGCTAACTCCAGATATATTACTTTTTCTCTTGAGTGCAAAATCTTTCCTCATTTGATGTGTAATATTTGGTACCACTCTTCTTTGCTGCTGTCACCCTTGACCTTCTGCTCTTTTCCTCAGTTGAACATATGAGAAAATGACCCATGATTTCTCTTTTTATCACAACACTTGCCATCATCATAGGGTCCTTCAATTTTTGTTTGAACAACCACCAAGATTCTCAAAAAATGCTTCCGTGATTGAAAGTTCTAGAACAATAATATTTACTAACAATTTTACATAAGCTGATGGTATTTTGAAGCAGTTATTACATACAAAGAAAGACGATTTCCTCTCTACTTAAATATACCTTAACACACGGCTTCAGTCAGCATCATAAACTGCTCAGCCGTTGGACAGTGCTTACGAGAGTGCAGCACACTTCACAAGGAATAGGCTTTATAAGGTGGTCATCTTTATGGAAACATATGAAGAAACAAAAGGCTTAGTACAGGATAACAGGACACATGGACTGAAAAAGGGCCACACATTCAAAAAACTATCAATGTGTGAATATGTATTAAAAACTACAAACAATTGCATCGTGCATGTGCTCTCCTCTTGAGACCGTGTGTTGGGTGCAAGGGGAGGGAGGGCAAGGGAAAGAGTTCTGTCTCAGGTCATTTGCATTCTCTTCCTCTTCATCCAGTGCTGCCATCTGCTGACCTCCTCCGCATCCCACATTTTTTATGTCCTGCATGAGAACAGAGCCACGGTTATTAATTTTAATAGTAGAGAATTCTCAAACTCCCTGGATAGAGCTGCCTTACATTCAGACTCTTTGGAGGTGTTATCTGTGATATTTCTGTAACCTGTAGCTACTCTATTGTCTGCATAATTCTGGGACTTAAAATTTACTCTTCTTCCAAAAATTTACTCTTCTTCCAAAGCTCTGAAAAATGCTCATCTCAGCCACTTAGTGCCTGGGAATGGTCTTTCTGCGCTGCGTGTTCTCTGCTCTCTACCTTCTGACTCTGTCTGGCCCCTTCTAAATTGTGCTGCAGGGCTGTAAGAGGCCAGCTTATTAAGCTTTCTGGCAGGAAGATGGCAGTTCAGTCCATTTATGTTCAACAAAAGCTTATTGGAGCTTCTCGTTTGAGTCCTACCTCACAATGACTCCCTCTACGCACAGAAAACTGGAATCCAGGTTACTTGATCATGACACCTGATACTGCTGCTGTTGGCTTCAGTTGCCAGGGTTGGACTGCTCGGCTTCTTGTGCTTCCTTTCTGTAGGCCATAGGCAAAAATGGCTTCTGGTGTGGGAGATATATATATATATATATATATATATATATATATATATGTGTGTGTGTGTGTGTGTGTGTGTATATATATATATATATATATATATATATCACAGTCTTACAGTCAAACTTTCCTAGATGATTTGGAAAAGCAAAATCTGACTTTTGAGTTATGGGTCTGAATCACTATAGTGTCATGTCAAAATTCACATGGTTAAAAAAAAAATCAACTATACATCAATTAAAAATCATAAGGTTCTACATGTGTCCTTAAAAATATTTTTTCCTTTGCAGTGAGTTTGAGCCAGACCTTCAAATTTGTTAACAGAGAACATTAGTATACAGTGTGGTTGGGGTCAGAGTATTTCAAAGTATGGTCTGGGCCCCCCTTCAGATCCACTGACCACAAATGCTGTGGAGTGGGGCCTGGGAATCTGCATTTCCAGGGTGCTCACCAGGTGCTCCTTATGCACAAAGTTGAAAATCATCGTACACATGAAGTCTCCATTAATAGTTCTACCTTAGCTGTGCATCAGCATATCTGCAGAGCTCTTTAAAAAATAGAAATACCTGTTGTCCATCCAAGACCCACACTGACTCAGAATATTCAGAGCTAAAGCTTATCAAATGCTTCTGATACAGAGGTAGAGTACAAAATCTCAGCGTGAGGCATATATTCACTTCATTGATTAATAATGATAGCTGCCATTTATTAAATACTTGCTAAGCAAAGTACATGTGAACATATCTTTTAATTCTCACAAGGATCCTGTGAGATTGGTAATATTATTAAGCTTTTATTATTGTTGCCATTTCTCAATGGACAGCTCAGAGATCCTAAAGCAGTCACTCAGTGAGGAAGTTGTAGGACTGGGGTTAGAGCCAATTCTGTCCGACTCAAGGAAACGACCTGCTGTCTTCACAGTCACCCACGGCCATTGCCTCCTTCCCATCAATCAGGTTTTTATCACTGCCATGTTAAATGTGTACACAGATTTTCTTTCCTATTTTGTTCTTCTCCTTTTTGGTTTCAAAATTCACACCATCTTTTTATGTTCCTGTTCTTTATTTTCTCATTGTAACTCTTGATGCAGAATTAATTCTTTGACATCCTAACTGATATGCCACTGTGCACAGAGCACTTCATGTGCGGACAAGTCTTGCTATAATGTCTCACGGCTTAGCTGTCACCATAGAAATAGGATCTTCACCCACAACAGGGTTCTTTCTTTGATTATTATTCCTAGTCTAGTGAATCAGGCAGGGTGCTCCACCTGTGTGCTCCTTCAACAAGCTTTCCCTAACTGTGTCTTAATTGTCACCCCATGTTATTGCAAGGATACAGTTGGACACTTCTACCAGATTATGAGCTTCTGAAGGATGATGGGGGCTGATAGTTCCACATGCTGAAGGCTGCCAGTCTGAAGGCCTTCAGGACAATGTACCGAGAGGCAGGTGGCTCTGTGCACCGCCCACACCATGCTCGCACCATGTTTATGTGTACCCCTGACATTTAACTTCACAGGATCCTGAGGCTTTCGTTTGTTGTAGCGGCGTAATATTTATCTGTTAGGCTTATGGGGAAGTAATGCACACAAATCATGTGATGCTGTTAAACATACATAGAGTGGTTATTATTGCAATATGTTGCAAAATAAAATGGTCATTCACCACTTACTCATGGAGTGCCCACCGTTTTGCTAAAAACTGTGCTAGATTCTACTGATAGAGTAATGATGAGCAACATAGAGCTCATAGGATTTGGTATGATACATTGATATAAGAGACAATTTTTAATAAATTATATGAATGAAAAGATAGGGGTAGAAGAAAGAGTGATTTGAAATCATATAATATCAGTAGATAATCCCATGTGAGGAAAGGCAGGAGGAAAGGGAACACTGCTCAGTGAGTCGCAGAGGCCATCCTGAGAAAGCCAAACTCGGTCCTTCTCTTTTCCTTGGCAATTCAGGAGGCAGCATGGAGTCCCAGGTAGAGAGGAAAGAGTAAGGATTCAGAGAATTGAAATAATTATGGCAGGTAACGGAAAGAGATCTGACTATAAAAGATAATAGAATCCTCTGGCAGTCCTGAGGAGTAAGTTCATGATGGGCATGAATTCTGAGGGTGAAAAAAAATCTCAGCTCTATGGTTTCCTCAAGGAGAATTCAAGAAATGAGAAAAAGAAAAGTTGTTTAGTTGGGTTCATTCAGGTTTGCAGATTGGCCAGGAAAGTGGTAAAAAGGTTCAGAGTATTGATTAAAGGGTGATTAAAATTATGAACTACATACTCTTTGTTGGATACACTTGAAATTGGCAACAGCAGCTGACTGACAGCCATGCTGAGAGTCACTATCTGGAAGTCCTGATGAGACCAGAAAGCTAATAGTGGAAGTAGATGAGCAGATAATTTGAAGTTAGAAATTTGTCATTTGAAAGTGTGACATTTGAATTAGTTAATTCACAGATGGAACAGTTTGGGGAAATACAAATCAAGATTGTGTCCATGGAAATTGTGTGGCTGAAGTGGAGAGAGAGAATTATCACTGAGCACCTGGAGGTCATGCAGATGAGAGCCCTGAAGTTGCCACCTGGACTTGCACAGCGAACCTTGCTATTATCACTGGTAGTGAGAAGGGACAATCAGGAGTTAATAACAACAATGCAGGGGGGAGAGAGTGAAATCGCATAGGAACAGGGAGTAGGCAGTGTGGAGAAGGAACAGTGGTCTGGGAGCAGTGAATGGGAGCAAGGAAGACACTGCCACGGCCTGAGATTAGCAGATCCTGAAAGGATAAACTTCTTTCAAGGGAAAGTTTTGCTGAGCAGCCAATTTTCAGTTAGGAAAAGAAAGTTGAGTTAATACTCTAAGGAGGTTCAGAATGTAAAGGAATATTTTGATCATGGAGGCCCAGGGGCTCAGAAAAAGGAGAGAATTAAAGAAAAATTAGGTCAGAGAAGAAGTACACACTTTTATGTAGCATTTGTATGAAAAAAAAGTAGATGAAAGATAGGTGCATCAAACAAAACCAGCAAAGTTGGGAATGGGGATTTTACCCTATTAGTGGGTTTACCCTATTGTACTTTGAACTATACGTCAATGTTGCCAAATTCATCTGCAGCCCTAACCCAGAACCTAAAGTGTGGCATTTCTTGTTTCACTTTGTCCCTTATTTATTTGACAAATATTTACTGAGTGCCTATTATAGTCCTAGCCATGTTATAAGTGATTAAAATACATCAGTGAACTAAACAGGCAAAGGGCCCTGCTCTTATGCTCTTTGTGTTTAAGAGAGATAAGACAGACACTAAACAAATAAGTAGCTATACATAACAAATAAGAATATAGCATAGTATTTTAGAAAGTAATTGGTGCAATGGAAATGAAAAGTATAGAGCATAAAAGTGGGGGTCATGTGTGACCAGAAGAATGAGTTAGAATGACCCAGGGTGGACAGGTTAGTATGCAATGACATAGTGATATTTAAACAAAGCTCGAAGGAGAAGATGGAAAAAACCATTTGGATACCTAAGAGGAGTGTTCCAGGCATGTGCCTGGATATGTTTTAGGAATAGCCAGAAGCCACGCAGGTAAAGCAGAGTGAGTAAGAGAGACATCAGAAAATGAGAACTTCTCAAACTTTAATGTGCATACTGAGTACATGGAGATCTTGTTAAAATGCAGTAACAGATTTAGTCAGTGTGGCACGATGACTGAGATTCTGTACTTCTAACATGCTCCAAGGTGACAAAGGTGCTGCAGGACCGTGGTCCATGCTTTGAGGAGCAAGGATTTAAATGACTCTCACTTTGGAAGAGTGAGAAAGTAATTAAATTATGGAAGTATAATATCATTGTTACGTGGTTTTAAGGACTCACTTGAGGATTATACTCATGAATTTAACATGGTGTGACTATGCATTTTCTTCAACCATATTTGGCTACATAGAGTCAAACTGAGTTGGCAAAGGTTGGATTTAACCAGTGGTATAGTTTCACTGTGATGAAGAGAGAGATTAAAATGTAATCAAGCATGTACACAAGGAAGTAGTATAATGACTAACCATGGGAGTTAATATGGGTAATCACGTGGCTGGCATAGCTGATGGAAAGTCACACAGGTCTTGTGGCCCTTCACTGCTAGCAGGGAAGTGGACTTAAGCCATAGTTACTGAAGATGTGATCTCACTCTTCATTGGGTCAATGGTACATGGGATAGGTAGTTTCAACAGTTTAAGGGAGAAATGGTCATTTCAAAGCAACTTGCATCCAAGTGTCAGTAATAGTAGGAGGAGTGTAGTATCGATGTATAGAAGTTGTTAACACATACACAGTAACATGTTATACTGTTAGGAGATGGAAATTTGCGATTTAGGAAGTATCTCATCATATTGTCTTTTTATCGTAGCTCTGATCACCACTGTTTGAGTACTGGCTGTTCACAAGTTTCAATTACTTCATTAATGTGTAATCACTACTGTGGCTGCAAGTGAGCCCATGGCTGATTCTTTAAAACTTATCTACCTACAATTGCAAAAACTTTCTGAAGACCCAAAAGGAAACCCTCAATACCTCTGAGTTACAGACTACCCCATAGAACTCTTCCCTCCTTTTCCTTAGATCTCAGTTTGCTTGTATTTTACCTTGCTCTTGTTCCAATACTGGTATTCATACTGATTTAGATTTTGGCCTCTGATTCTCAGAGATTGAGCATTTTTCCTAATTCTCCACTCATCTCCAGCATCCAGACCTTTGTTATTCCAGATTTCCTGGGTTAGTTTGCTCCTCTGGCTCTATTATATTGTTTTAGTTAGCATTCCAGGACTCAATTACTGACCACTCCTCTCCTCATTCTCATTTTCCCCAATGTCACTAAAAGAAAAGATGCTCTAAATTTCTATTGTTCTTTTCCTTCTTTTTCTTTTCTTATCTCTTTGTTCTCTTTTATTTAATACATGCTACTCTTTCTCGAACACACAAAAGTCCCACTTTTATTTACACTTTAGTCTTCCTTTTTTCCTCTTGCAGAAGTAATCAATTACAACACAGGGCTGTAACCTTGGGGTCTTCACTTCATTCAGGCTTGTTCATTTGTTTATTTCAAGAGTCTACAGGCAACAATTCCTCCATGATAAATGGAAATGGGCAGAGGTGATACTGTGTGTGCATGTTTTCTCCAGTTGTTTTCAGATTTGGACCAAAGCCTAAGATTTTTAGGATGCCTGGTCTCCAGACAGCCAGCTTTACTGTAATAAGCAAATTGTACATAGAGATTACCACTAATAGCTACAATAGGAAATAACATTAACTCTGCAATTAAGATAAAAACTTTATATACATAAGGAAATGGAAGGATCCTTTATGGAATCACAACCATTTTTTAGAGCTGGATGGCACTAGGATATTTCAGATAAATCCTGAGATGAGGAAAATTAAATATGTTCTTATCAATATATGATATCACCTCCATCACTGGGAGGCATTTTACTATAAGCTACATTGAAATGATATAGATGGAATATTCATTAATTCACATGTCTATTGATTAAGCTTTAAAACAACATTTACATCTCTCTGTTCCCACAGCACTTGGTTCACACATTTATTATTCTGCATCTCATTCAAGGCGTATCAGGAAGTACAAGAATTAGGACCCAGTAATAGGACAAAAACCCCTTTCTCAAGCTACCTTTTCCAGAGCTGGCTGGACCCCATAAAGCATGACTGACCCTAATTGTTTTATGAGCCTTTATCCTCAGGACTAGAAAATTACTGGAAATGCCTTAAAAGTGCAGAGGCTCCAGGAACTTATGAAAGAGGATACGCCAGGCCACAATGACCACCGGACCCTGCACCTGAAGACAACATCGAAACAAGCTGCAGCCCAACGGAAACATCAGGTGGTTGTTCCCACACCTGATAACCACTCACAGCCCTGGCCCCTCAGTGCTGGTGCCAGTGCACATCTCTGCACCAAGCCATTTCCCTCCCTTGGGAAAGTAAAATTAAAAACTTTGTTCTCTGCACTTTTTTCTCCTTGTGAATTCTTTTTTTTTAAGATTTTATTCATTTATTTTTTTTAGGGAGGGAAGGGAGGGAGGGAGGGAGAGAGAGAGAGAGGGAGAGGGAGGGAGAGGGAGGGAGAGGGAGGGAGAGAGAGAGAGAAACATCAATGTGTGGTTGCTGGGGGTTATGGCCTGCAACCTAGGAATGTACCCTGGCTGGGAGTTGAACCTGGGACACTTTGGTTCCCAGCCCGGGCTCAATCCACTGAGCTATGCTAGCCAGGGCTTCTTTGTGAATTCTTTCACAGCCTGCGTCACCAACAACCCTAACATTCTGGTAGCTCATGCAAGGACATTCTCGATTTCTCCCTCTTCTCTGGCCTCCTGAGACTTACGACTAGGGGAAGAGTGAAAACTCAGGGCAGTGGAAACTCGACCCAGGCTGACCCCTCACCCTGTCTCCATGAGGCTTGGAGAGAGGATTCTAACACTTCTCAGTCTCTCTGGACTCTGTGGGACAGCCTCTTCCTCACCCATCTTCATGGCCAGTGATTGGTAAGTCTCTCTGAATCTGTGGATGAAAGCATCCTATCAAAAGTGATAGCTTATCCCCTTGTCTCATTATCACTGTCATAAACCCAGGTACTGAGTCTATCACTTTCGCAGGGTTTCGGCTGGGAGGGACGCCTCCAGCCATCTCCCTGTGGGTTCAGTCTGCTCCGGGGCCCAGCGATGCCTAGGTCTGAGGCAGAACCTTGTGTTCAGTCCGCCCTCAGGCTTGAGGATGCTCAGCTCTGGCTGCAGACCTTAGGGACATTTGAGTTGGGAATGCCTTTCTCAAACCTTCCACTCCCCTCCCTCAGTTTTTCTCATCCCTGAGATATCCTCCCCTTTTCTTTTTCATGATTCTCACCATGGGCAATTCTCAGTTGACCCACCCAAGGACTCTCCATTGAGATATCTACTTAAGAACTTGAAGGCTGTGGTACTTACTGACCTCAAGTCCAAACACTTGATTTTCTATTGCAACAGGGCCGGGACTCAATACCGAGTGACAGAAAGTCTGGCCTGTGAACAGATCTCTTAACTATAATGCTATCCTCCAACTTGACCTGTACCATCACCAACTCCATCCCCTATTTAGGTTTAGTTACCAAGAGGACACAAGATTTTAACCCTTGGTAGGGATTCCAGGAATTCCAGGCCTCTTTCTCTTTGTTCAAATTTGCCTCGCTCTACCACCGCCCTTGCAGACTGTAAAACACTCTAAATTCTCCTGGAGACCTGGGAGCAGCTCAGTCCTGGGAGCAATTGGGCCTGCCTCACAATGCAGAAAAAAGTGGCATTTTAAACCTAAGCTGCTTTCCTGCCCCTTTGCCTGACTCATTAACAACACCCTTTCCTTCTCCTCTTTCTACTTTTCCTCCTCAGACCTCTCCACCTTACCTCCAATTTAGACTGGGTTTCTCTCAGCTACACCGATTCCTGCTGTCTCTTTCAGGAACCTCCGAAGAGAAAACTAGTCTTGAGACTGACTGAATGTTCGCTAACCATCTTTTCTTCATTATTAACTTCCATGAGAGCCTCAGGGACAGCTTAACAGGGTATCCACTCCACTCAGAATGGCCCCAAACCGCCCAGAGACTTACAGGAAAGCCTCTAACTCTCGGCTGATCACATATCTGTCTCTGCAAACAGGGTGAATTCATTCCCAAGGCATCTGGCTGGAGCCCTGGTCATTGGTAAGACCACACTCAGAACATGGGGCAAGCACATCTATGGGTCAAATAGGCTTTCTCTCTCAAACATGCTTTCTTTCTCTCTGCCAGCGTGGCTCTCTCAAATGGGCTGCCTACAGAGTCCCCTGTCTGAGTGGGTTAAACCCTTTCCCAAGGCACCTGGCTGGTACTCTGGTCATTGGTAAGGTCACGCTCAGGCACAGGGTAAACACATCCATCTCTTTGTATTTCTCTTCTGGTGTGGACTATAACTGCCAGTCCTCCGTCTGCAGCACACATCTTCTGTTACCAGATCTCTGGCCTTCCAGGGGCCAAAGCAACCCTGCCCCGGCTCTTTCCTGCTGCTCAATTCCTTGGAGCCACCACTCATTAACAGTCCTTAAAGCTTTTATTTAGAGTCTCAACGGGTTTTCTTGCTTGGTATTGAGCACCTCCCATCCTGTTCTCAGTCTTCTTAAAAGGTGTCAAAAGCAAATGAGAAAGATATTATGCTTTCTCTACAAAAATTAGTAATTCAAATTATGGGTATGGTCTTTATGTGTTGTCTTCCTGTGTATGGTCTTCACATGATATGTGTTTGTCTGTATGGTACATGTGGTGCATTTTCTGACTCAGGCTGACATAACTAGGGTGTCATATTTTATTGTCCTAAAGATATGAAATACTTATGTAAATTAAGCAGGATCCTGTGTTCTGGGGAAAATATTTGATGTTAAAATTGGTTTTAAGTTTAAGCTCTTTTAGGGTTACTCTCAAAAATATGTATTTGTTTTACAACAAGGTTATGTCATAATCTTTTCATTAATCTTGTTTGACAGCTTTCCCAAAGTCTGAATTTTAAAAAACCTTTTAACTGAGAAATGACTTTGAGTTATTCCAATAGGCCCTTGGAATACCTCAAGGATTTATTCTCTCTTCTTACTAAAAAGAAGGCTTTTAAACTAATTAGGCCTGTTTAATATGCTCAAAATTACATGGGAAGCTTTGCCAAATGGAATAATAATGACTATGCTCTATTTGTATACATATATTTTTATCAAAATAGATGTTATGGAAATTTCAACCTGTCCTAGAAAGAAACTTGAAAAAATTTAAAGCCAAGATCAAACAGCAAGCTCCCAGGGGTAACAGATGTCCTATCAGTGACACTGAACAAGCCACGAGTGATGGTTCCCTGTGGGGACGTCAAGCAGTGGTAGTCTGGGTGTTTGTAACCCACACATCAGGAATTTATGAATTGTTTCCAATGCTCAGTGCACACTTCTGCCGAGAGTCCTGTACAGCATTTTAGAATTTTGCATAGAGTTTGATCTTCATATATATTGAAATCGTGTGTTGAATCTAAAACTAGGGGCTTTATATTGTTCTTTTATGTCATTTCATAATCATTATTACAAAACTGTTTTCTTGAAATGTTATATCTTACAAAGAAGCAAAGTTCTTTATCAATTGCATTATAATCAAATATATAAACAAGTCACTTAAATTTTTTCATTTATAAACAGTCATTGGTTTACTCTAATGCATTTGCAAATGTATATGTGGAAAGAACTCTGACTTACTTTAAATTACAGATATCTAAGCAGGTCATACCTCTGAAGTAAATGAAGATTTTTGGAACCTTAAGGAATAACTGGATTCATGGAAATACAGGCAAATAATCAAGACAAACAAAAATTGATTCAAAATAGTGTTAATTTTAAATCTCTTTATCTTTCAATTACAAGGAAACATATTTGTTCCCTAGAGCAATTTAATAAGTTATACCCTCATAAGCAATATTGAAACATTTATATTTTTCTCCCTATATAATACCTCCAGAAATCGGCACCTCTTAATGAGTATTATTTTCATGGCAATATGTTTGCTTGCATAAATCTAATAAGAATCTATTGTGTTTACAGTAGCACCTGTTTCCAAATGTTGCTTTATTAACCAAGTCTTTGTCTGGGATGTCATAATCAAAAGAGTCATGTCTGGACTCTGGATGTCACTAGAAATCTTTAAGGAACTAAGATTGCCTTTTGAAACCAGTAACAGCCCCTTGGAGGAAAGGTCTGATATCTTGTTTGGTCACATGGTTCATGGCAGTCTTTCCAGGTAAGGAATGAAGGTTGCTTTCCTGAAAGATAGCAAGGAAGGAAACTCAGGACATTTTGGGGACCTCAAGAACTTGAGAAATCCACTCAAACTAATAGGTATTTCAGGCAAAACCACATGGCAACTGTGTGGCATGGCTTCTTTGTCCTGAGAGGCTAATTAAAGCTCAGTCTGAAGGTTTCTTGTAAAATTCCAGCAGAGCAGATTTGAAAGAGTGTGTGTGATTAATTACTATTCTTGTTGTATTCACAAAAATAATCAGGCCGAACTGAAACTGGACTTAATACAGTCTCTTTGATAAAATGAGGGTGATTTTAGGAAGAAAAATTGGAAGTCACAATGTCCAATTGTCATCTACAAACTGAATTAAATCCTAATTTTTGTAGTTTTTTTCCCAAGCTAATGTTTCATTTTTTCTTTCATCCTTGACTTAGAATCATTGACAGCTATTGATGCAGTATCAGCTATCCAGAATGTACCTACTACTCCACCTTTCTCTCTTTGGGATTTTAAGGCCAATATCTAGTCCTAGTTTTCCTAAGGTTCTATTGCAGCTTTTCTCTTATTGTCACTCTCGGGCTGTGTCTCCTAAGATACCTAATGTTTTTCATCCAACAAATCACCCAAGCTCTAGGAAACTCCTTTCACAAAGGCCCCGGGCTACAGACAGCTCTGCCTTTCAGGATATCCAGTTCCACCCTCTCCCTTTAATGACCCATACCTGGGTCCACAGGCAGTGACAAACGTATGGCCATAATCTGCAAGAAGTAGTTCCAGACAAAGAGAATTTCGTCCCTACTCCCCAGAACCAGAATGTGTCTAGATCATTAAGAATAAATCCATCTCACTACTTAGAGGGGGAGGTAATAGTACAAAAGCCACTTTCTCAGGCCCTCTTTCCCAGAGCTGGCTGGACCCCATAAAGCATGACTGACCCTACTTGTTTTATGAGCCTTTGTCCTCGGGACTAGAAAATCGCTGGAAGCGCCCTGAAGATGCAGAGGCTCTGGAAACATACAAAACAGGACATCAGACCTCAACCACCACCTACCAGACCCTGCACCCAAAAATAACATTGAAACAAGCTGCAGCCCAACAGAAACATCCTGCTCTACAACTGCCTTGTTCTCCAATAAAAACACAAAGCCCTAACCCCTCAGGGCTGCTGCTGGTGCATTTGTCTGGGCCTAGCCCTTTCCCTCCCTTGGAAAGGTTAAAATAAAAACTTCACTCTCTGCACTTCCTTCTCTTTGTGAGTTCTTTCACAGCCCATGCCACTGACTGCCCCTAACACCCAGGGAAATGAAGTTTCCCTCTGAAAGTTTAGGCTGTTTAAGAAACACATAATTTGAGGCAACATGTCTCCCTGAAACCGCTGTAGTTTAAACAGGGCATTCTTAAAATCCATTTCTTCCAAAGACTCTTTAAGCAAGGTAGCTTAGAAGTTACAAGTGTGTCAACTTTAGAACCAAACTGGGTTCAAATCCTGGTTCTTTCATTTTCTGACTGTAAAGTATGCAAATTACTTAACTTTTCTATATCTCATTTTCCCTACCTGTAAAATAAGAATATTTCCTGCCTCATAAACTTGTGTTAAGGATTAAATTCAAAAGCGGAGTGACTTGAATATCTACATTCTCACCATGGCAAAAGGACATTTTCAATCATTTATTCTTCAGTATCCAGGATTTTGTCTTATTTCACTGGTTAATCATCTCCCTTGACTGCATTGATGTTGTCCAGTTTCTGGACCGTCAAGGGTGACAAACACACTCTGAACTATTAGCCCACTTGCCTGATGGCCATGTGCATGCTGAAGTTCTTCCATTTAGCACACATACATCCAAGACTGTGTTGTATTTCTTATTCACTTGCCTGCTTTCCACATCAGATTCTGAGCTCCCCAGGATGGGGATCAAACTTATTTTATGTTGGTGTGACCATTGAGCAAGAGTGCTATTCTTATATTTGAATAGAACTTGGATGCGGTGCTGGAATATAAACATCTTGCAGGCAGGGTCAGTATCTTGCTTATATTTGCAGTGCTTGTTTGTAATGAAACGCTTAGTTCACAGCAGGGACTGAGTGGCTGTTGGTGGAACCTAACTAAATAAATGTTGAGGGGTTTTTTAAATGATAAATCTAGACAAATTCCAAGGTGTAAGTATCCGAGTTTCAGAGTGTTCAGTTACCAAGGGCTCATAGACACAACAGCTCACAGAAAGAAACTAGATTAAACTTTTCCTCTTTAAATAAAATGAAAAACATTATTCACATGTGTCAATCATTTTATTTAAAAAAATAAAAATACAGAAGTAAATATGCTTTTCTGATAATTTAAAAAAACTGTGTTACTATTTCCCTTGTTCTATTTATAATCATACTGCTTTTACATGTCAATGATTCCTTATTAAAATAAAAATAGTGTTAATGAAGTGACATTCTACAAAATTTTTCTTTTTAAGTATTTTATTGATTATTCTATTACAGTTTTCCCAATTTTCCCCCTCTATCCCCCCTCCACCCTGACCCCCCAACCCTCCAGCATTCCCTGACCCTTAGTTCATGTCCATGGGTTGTAGGTATAAGTTCATTGAGTCCTCTGTTTTTTATGCCATTTTTATCTCTCCCTATCTATTTTATGCCTACTAATGATGCTTCTTGTTCCTTGTACCTTCCCCCCCCATTCCTCCCTTCCCCCTCCCCACTGAACTCCCTCTGTGTTATGTCCATTTCTCTGATTCTGTTCCTGTTCTGGTTGTTTGCTTAGTTTTTGTTTTCATTGTTTTTTTTCTTTTAAGTTCATTTGTTGATTCTTGTGAGTTTATTGTCATTTTATTGTTCATAGTTTTTGATATTCTTTTTCTTAGATAAGTCCCTTTAATGTTTCATATAATAAGGGCTTGGTGATGATGAACTCCTTTAACTTGAGCTTATCTGAGAAGCACCTTACTTGCTCTTCCATTGTAAATGAAAGCTTTTCTGAATAATCTTGGATGTAGTTCCTTGCCTTTCTTTTTTTTTTATTTTAATCATTGTTCAAGTACAATTTTCTCCTTTTTACTCCCAATCCAGCCCACCCACCCAATCCTCCCCACTTTCCTCCCATTACCACCCTCTCCCTAGTTTTTGTCCATGTGTCCTTTAAATTGGTTCCTGTAAACCCTTCCCATTCTCCCCTGAAATTCCCTCTTCTCTCCCCTCTGGTAACTGTCAGCCTGTCCTCCATTTCAGTGTCTTTGGTTATATTTTGCTTGTTACTTTGTTTTGTTGTTTAGGTTCCTGTTAAACGTGAGATCATATGGTATTTGTCTTTCACTGCCTGGCTTATTTTGCTTAGCATAATACTTTCCAGCTCCATCCAAGCTGTTGCAAAGGGTAGAAGCTCCTTCTTTCTTTCTGCTGGATAGAATTCCATTGTGCAAATGTACCATAGTGTTTTGATCCATTCATTTACTCATGGGCATCTAGGTTGCTTCCAGCATCTAGCTATTGTAAATTGTGCTGCTATGAACTTCAGGGTGCATAGGTTCTTTTGGATTGGTGTTTTAGTGTTCTTAGAATATAATCGCAGCAGTGGAATTGCTGGGTCAAAAGGCAGATCCATTTTTAGTTTTCTGAGGAAGTTCCATACTGCTTTCCATAGTGGTTGTACCAGTCTGCAGTCCTACCAACAGTGCACTAGGGACCCCTTTTCTCCACAACCTCTCCAACACTTGTTGTTTGTTGCTTTGTTTATGATGGCCATTTTGACTGGTGTGAAGTGGTATCTCATTGTGGTTTTAATTTGCATCTCTCTGATAGCTAGCTATATTGAACATCGTTTCATGTGTCTTTGGATTGTCATTATGTCCTCCTTGGAGAAGTGTTTGTTCAAGTCCTTTGCCCATTTTTTAATTGGGTTCCTTGTCTTCTTAGAGTGTAGTCATGTAAGTTCTTTATATATTTTGGAGATTAAACCCTTGTCTGAGGTATCATTGGCAAATATGTTTTCCCATACAGTTGGTTCTCTTTTTATTTTGATACTGTTTTCTTTAGCCATGCAGAAGCTTTATATTTTGATGAGGTCCCATTTGTTGCCTTTCATGACTTTAAATACTTCTTTCCAGCCTCTCCTTGCCTGTAAGGTTTCTTTTGAGAAACCAGCTGATAGCCTTATGGGAACTCTTTTGTAGGCAACTGTCTCCTTACCTCTTACTGCTTTTAGGATTTTCTCTTTGTCTTTAATCTTGGGTAACTTAATGATGATGTGCCTTGGTGTGTTCCTCTTTGGGTCCAACTTCTCTGGGGCTCTCTGGGCTTCCTGGACTTCCTGGAAGTCTATTTCCTTCGCCAGATTGGGGAAGTTTTCCTTCATTATTTGTTCAAATAAGTTTTCAATTTCTTGCTGCTGCTCTGCTCCTTCTGGCACCCCTATGATTCAGATATTGGAATGTTTCAGGTTGTCCCAGAGAATCCTCAGCCTCTCATCATTTTTTTGGATTCTTGTTTTTTCATTCTGATCCAGTTGGATGTTTATTTCTTCCTTTTGTTCCAAATCGTTGCTTTGAGTCCTGGTTTCCTTCTTGTCACTGTTGGTTCCATGAATATTTTGCTTTATTTCATTTTGGGTATCTTTCATTTGTTCTTTCATTTTTCAACCAAGCTCAATCAGTTCTGTGAGCATTTTGATTACTGGGACTTTAAATTTTGCATCAGATGTATGGCAATCTCCTTATCACTTTGTTCTCTTTCTGGGGTTTTGCTGTGTTCTTTCATTTGGGCCATATTTCTTTGTCTTGGCACAGTGATTGGTTGTAAGGGGGTTGGGCCTTAAGTATTCACCCGGCTGGGCAACCTTCTTTGCTGCACTGCCTGTGTGGGAGGGGCCAGAGAGGAAGCAATGCAGCTTGCCTGCTTGTCTCTAGCACACTTTCCAACAGATTCTCATGTCAGACTGTAAGTGTCTCACCAGGGCAACCCCAGCCGTAGCCCACAGTCAACTCTGAGTGTCAATTTTGCTTTTAAGTCAGTCCCTGCCCCCCAGCCACTTAGCCTAGGTTTTTCTAAGTCAGCCCCTGGGGCCTGCCTTACCGGAATGGTTGTTCTGGTTGATTTTTTTCTTTACTTCCTTGGTTGTCCAAGTTCCATGCAGTTGGATTTTCTGGCAATTTTGGTTGTTTATTGATTTTAGATTGGTTGCTATCTTCCTTTTGGTTGTGCGAGGAAGTGGAGGGTTTCTACCTACACCTCCATCTTGGCCAGAACTCCTGATATTCTACAAACTTTAAGGAAAACAAATGTTGGACCAACAAGCAAACTGAATTAATTAAGCTAGCCTTGTTTTATATTTTCTGTGCAGAAATGTTTTTGAAAATGCAAGAAGCATAGGCAGAGGGGACAGATAATTTCTTAAGCTGCACACTGTTCCACACCATAGATTTTATTACTCGGATACCTCCCACCTCAAAATCTTCCAGCTCAAGTTCTGTTTCATAATGCAGAGAATTCAAGAACATCACCAAGGATATGAAAAACATTAATCTTCTCTTATGCATTGTCTGTTAAAGGGCTGAAGTCACCTCTGGTCAAGTACTGAAGAGATCTAAGAACCTCAGTGAGCACCAGTTTTAATACAAACACCTGGAAGGGATGTTTGGGAAGACCAAAATGACCATTCAAGAGTCACACTCAAGAACAGATGGATTTCTTTTTTCAAGACTTGATTATAGTTTTGAAGGTTTGGAGAAAACAAGACCAAACCTCAATCTTGCACTTGCTGCGTACCATTCACTGGACTGTGATGTCTTAGTAATTCCTGAGACACATGTAGTATAGGCATATAATTAGGACCCATGCCACAGTATATTTTTTTTAGTCTATGATGACTCTAAAGCTATTTTCATAAGTGAATAAAGGAGCACTTAAACAGAAAAGAAAAGCACAACATCTACAATATAAATTTATTTGGCTTGCATTCTCTTATTCAGTTACTTTATTCCAAACATTTGAAACAAGGAAACAAGAGAATAGAAAGGATCACAGAACTTGAATGATTATTTGGAGCCAATTATGACTCAAAAGAATGTTGCTCATATATTGCAAATAGTGGAATTACTTTTCTTATAAATTTTACCACATAGCTCTTAGGGATACATGATCCCAAATAAAGGATACTGTGATAGAATAATGGTCTTCAAAGAATATCCACATCTTCATCTTTGAAACCTGTTACCTTACATGGAAAAAGAATTTTGCAGATGTGATTAAGCTGAGGATCTTGAGATAGATAGAGTATCCTGGTTTATTCAGATGGGTCCAATGTAATTACAAGGGTCCTTACACAGGAAAAAGAGAGGCAGGAGAGTCAGAGTCAGACAAGCAGGTGTGAGAATGAAAGCCCAAGTCTGAGTGATATTGCCATGAGCCAAGGAATGCAGGTGGCCTGTAGAAGTTGGAATAGACAATAACAGATACTTCTCTAGTGACGGAAGAAGGAATGCAGCTCTTCTGATACCTTGATCCCTTGATTTTCGCTACATTTTAGATTTCTGATCTTCAGAAGTGTAAAATACTGAATTTCAGTCATTTTAAACCACCAAATTTGTGGCAATTTGTTGTAGCAGAAACAGGAAACTAGTAAAGATACTATAATTAAAATGTAGCTTTTGGCAAAAATATAAAACTAGATTCTAGGAGGACTCAGGTTGTCCAGGCCAAGTTCTAATACTAAAGTGATTACAATGCTATAATGGATCACAGAAGACAGTTATAAAATCAAGTTCACGAAGAGCTAGGGAGGGTGCTAAGCACACACAGTCACCTAAAAGTAGTTCAAAGGGCATGTATAAAAAAAAGGAACATTAAGCTTCAAAATTCACCTGTTTGTGACAGTTAGCAATAATATCTATATGAATTTTTCTGCAAAGCAGAGAAAAAAATTACTATCATCTAGCATCTTTGACTTTATATCACACAAAGTAACCCATAAGCAAATAGTTTATATCTACCACTTGACTACTGATCGTCAATCTTCATCTTGGTTTGTCTCAAACAATACATCTCCACTTATGTTAAAATTACTATTTCCTGGTTTGACACAAGTTCAAAATGAGTACATACAGAGAGCAAAATTTGCAATTTGGATTCAGCAGGTCAAATATCTCAGGGAAAACAACACAAAAGATCTTGAATTTTATTTTCTGAGAAACATACATGAGCATGCCCAAATTGTAGTATATGAAACTAGGTCTATGTCCTTTGTTATTAGCTTTTCAGATAGAAGCGTATTGAGCTTTATTTTGCCTTTTCTCCTACAAAATACAGTGGATAAAAATCCGTATTTCAGCCAGGCAAGCTTGGGTTTGCATCCCAGCTCTCCCACCCACCAATACCTTGCTCATGTACAGTATTTACTTTACATCTCTATGCTTTACTGTCATCATCTATAAAGTAGCGATAATAATAGTATCCTGCTCATTACGTTGTTCAAAGTAAGTAATGAAAAAAAATATATAAAACATTCAGCATAGAGTTTAACATAACTCTCAGTTAAAAGTAGACAACATTAGCCCTGGCTGGTGTAGCTCAGAGGATTGAGTGTGGGCCAGCAAAACAAAGGGTCACCAGTTTGATTCCCAATCAGGGCACATGCCTGGGTTGCTGGCCAGGTCCCCCGTAGGGGGCTCCTGAGGGGCAACCACAAATTGATGTTTCTCTCCCTCTCTTTCTCCTCTCTTTAAAAAATACATAAATAAAAATCTTTAAAATAAAAGTAGATAACATTAGCATTTTTATTATTAGTTATATCATTCATATTAAGAGAGCTAAATTACTAATGACTATACTCTATATTGTAGTAATAAATAACTAAACAGACATGTCTATAATACATTTCATCACAGGAACTTAAGTTATAAATTAAGTTTTATTATACCAAGGTCTGCCAGACCTTTCCTGCCATTAATTGAATTTCCTAGCCAGGTGCAAAACAAAACAACAGCAAAATGAATAGAGGGTTTCAATGTTCTTATCTTTGGAAAATTGTGGGGTTTTTTTAAGTTTGAGCATGTTTTCTTTCTATACTTTCATCACAGTTATTTGGTGACTTGCCAATATGAACTTTATAAGGAATCCACTAGATAGAGTTATTTCCTGCCTGGTCTGCATTTTCATGGCCCAGTTTTCATACTTTTATTTTAACAGTTTGTAATGACAATATTTGTAGGTTGGTATCCCCAATTAAACTTCTCCTTGAGGGAGGACATTGGTCTTGTTTATATTGAAATATCCTGTATGTATTAGCTGCTCCAAATGCTATATGATTAAGTAAATGCATAAGAATTATAAAAAAAAATCAGTTACTGTACTTTGAGCCCTATCCACTCCTGATTCCTGAATGATGAATCTATGATCTGCATTCTCAGAACTAAGCCATATTCTGGGACTTTCTCAGTAAAAGACCTGTCAGGGGACTGACCACAGCTTGGAGCTAAACTAACATACCACTTACTGCAAGTAATATATAGAAATTAAATGAGAATTTAAACAAATAAACACAGGATTTCTGATTTTATTCCTGTTATTAGCTGACTGTATATGTTAAAACTATAGGCAATCAATATTTTAATTATCTCCACTATAAAAATAAATTCAACACAGTCTATTTTATCCATGTTCTCAAATACCTTAGCCGCACTGCCCCACCAATCCTGACAGCCCAAATTTAACTGGGTTGTTATACATCAGTTTAAACAGTCATACTCTTGCTTGGCAAAGAATAAATTGTCCCCTAAGCCGATAAGAGTTTCAATAAGCAATACAGTGAACAAAAGGATACATATTCAGTAACTGCACTGTAACACTGTCAAATGATAGTTTCCTAATGACATTACTATGTAAGTAAATGGGTAACTATTATAAAAAAATAACAAAAAACTTACATGGTTTACTGTCCAATTCTATTAAAACATTGTATCATGAAAAGGCTATGTACACTAATTTATGGGATTTTACAAAAAGCACTGGGCCAATTTCTTTTAAAAAGCAATAGAGTATTTCACTTAATCCTTGTACCTGTCAATTGATATTTTGAGAATCAGCAAGTCTGAAGCAAACTTGCTACGTAGAGAGAAAAATTAGAAAGTGAAAGCTTTGCATAAATATCTTTATTTTGATGCAGACAAGAAAGAAGCTATGGTTGCCAAGGGAAAAATACCTAAAATCACACGTGGTTGAATGCATAATAGACCTTAACAATGCCAGCTATTTAAGTAACAACTTTGAGAACATATTTAAAAAGCAGCAGAAATAAAAAAGAGCTGCTTTCCTCCTTTGAAAACTACCTAGATCACACTTTTCTTGTAAAAACAGTAAAGGATGTGCCGCCAACTTAAATGAAAGCTGTTTCTTCTCTTTCACATATGGGTTCTCAATTGATGTATGAAATACTTTGGAAAACAAAACATAAGAAAGTCAAAATTACCAGGTTGATTTTGCTCTTGAAAACAGTTTTCTCTACTTCTTGTGTAGAAAATCTGATCATACTTTGGCAGATATAAGGCACCTCTTTTGAAGCTGGTTAATGCCACTAGCAGCTACTGTTACCTGGCAATACACATCAAAGGTTTTTATTATTGCTGTTAATCCATGACACTTAGAATGTGCATATGACAAGCCTGGTGACTTTCTTCTTGTAATCAAAAGATTCTAGGATATTTGGAGGATATTTGAGGGGGACTCTGGTTTGTTTAGAGTCAAAGATTTGGAATAAAAATGTCTTCATTATTTCATTTATTAATTCAGAGGCTGACTTTTTTTTTCTATAAAGGGACAGACACAATTTTTTTTCCTTAGGTCTGTGTGTGTCCTCCTCCTGCTCCTCCTCCTTCTTTTTCTTGTCTTTCTCTCCCATCTTTTAACATTTGAAAACCTCTTAGCTTGTGGTTCACTTGTGGACTCTGGGCCACAGGTGTCACTTGCTGACACCTGAATTAATTCAACAAATACTTTTAGGCAATGTGGCCACAGCTCTCAGGAAACTTACAGTCTACGTACAAGCAGAAAGAGGAATGAAAAAGCAGTTGCACCACAGCATGTTGGATGCCACGATGTAGCACAGTTTCCTAACCCAGACTTCCCAGGTAAGCCATTGTGTGACAAAACGATTAGTAGGAGGAGGTAGTGGATTAGTGGTGAATACTTTCTAGGGGGAGAGAACAACCTGTAAAAAAAAAAAGCCCTAAAGTGAGAGTTTTGTATAACTGAGGAGTCACAAAATTTTACATGGCTTATAACATTGAGAAGAAAACCTCAGAAACAGAGCATACAAGGCCTTAGGTACCATATTAAAGAGTTTAATCTTACAGGCAATGAGAAGGCATTAAAGTACTTTAATAAAGGATATGAAGTGAGCAAATCTAGATTTTTAAAATATCCCTTTGGTTGCAAAGGGAGATTGAATTGGGGAAATTAAAGATAGGAAAGAGGTCACCATTTAGGAGCAGAGGCAGTAAGATACATAAATGTAGCTAAGTTTGAGTATATAAATATGGAGGAACTAAAGTTGAAGTCATTTCTAAAAATCACTTACTCTCTTGGCATACACAAAACCTAACAAATGATATTGCCTCACCTGCTTGTCTGTGTAATTCAAGTGAAATAATGTATATAAAATAATTTAGCAACTATGAAGTGCTACACACTTCTTATGAGAATAATGATGTTCTTTATTATTTTATTTAAGTTAAAATTATTAAACACAATATCCTCAATAAAACTGTAATTTGAGTAAGGAGGCAAATGGACATTTGCAAACCCTACTTTATCTTTTCTAAGTAAGGAGGTTCATAATTTGCTTCAGTGTAGCCTCCTGGTAATTTGTTTTTGTTGTTTTTTTTTAAGATTTTATTTATTTATTTTTAGAGAGGGAAGGGAGGGAGAAAGAGAGAGTGAGAGAAACATCAATGTGTGGTTGCTGGGGGCCATGGCCTGCAACCCAGGCATGTACCCTGACTGGGAATCGAACCTGCGATGCTTTGGTTCACAGCCTGCGCTCAATAATTTGGGTTTTTTAAATAAGCTGATTCTAGATATCTAGTCCCTTCATAGCCTCTCTATATTTACTTTAGAATTGGGAAAGTGGCAAATAAAGGGGCATCTTAAAATTTGCACCAGATCCCTGGCCAGTGTGGCTCAGGTAGTTGGAGTGCCACTTTGTAAATCAAGAAGTTGCAGGTTGGATCCCTGGTCATGGCACATGCTTAGATTGAAGGTTTGGTCCCCAGTAGGGGTATATGTGCGAGGCAACTGATCAGCACATGGGGAAGGAGTCAGGAGGAGAACCCACAGGAATACAGAAAAAAGATGTCTACTTTCAATCTTAAAAGTGTTGGCTGCATGATAGGTAGAGACCACTTCCCATTTTTCATTACTCATGTTCTTCAGCATTTGAGAAAACTTAGTCATACCATAGTCATGCCATAATCATGGACATTTTGTGAGGACTGTGTTGTGTAGATAATTGTTATAGTTTTGGGTGGAAATTGGCAAGTGAGTTGCATTTTGTAAGACAGTAGCATGTGGAAGCAGAAGATTGGGTGATAGAGGAGGTCAAAAGGATGTGAACCTTTGAGGTCTTTTGGATCATATATAGAACAAGAAGCAGGGGACCTGCCTCTTAGCTGACATGTCAGTTGCAGGATCATCATAGATTACCAGGATGGCGCAGAATGCAAGCCTTGGTTCAGGTAACCAAGTCTATAGCTAGGAAGCTTTGAAACTGACTGCCTATGTGGGGTGATTAGAGATAGCCAGCTAGGAACACAACTGAATTATGAAAGTATATATTCCTCATACTTTAGTCATTGGTAGTAATACAACCTATTAAATGTTCAGATAAACCTAAAGTTTTCTGTGAGCCCATGCCTTGTTTTGAAAATTATGTTTTGTCTCTTTTTTGATATATGACAATGTAAAATATTAGAAATATATGGGGTACCTTTCACATGAACATTTTAAAATTAAAAATTTGAAACAGCATTCATATTCCTCCTGGGGAAAAAATATTAGTTCACCCACTACATTGATGGAGCAATGAAATATATAAAATATTAACAGCTGATGTAACACAGTGATGTTTTAAGAAGGTGCAAACTTCAGCCTTTTCTTGTGCAGTGCACCTTTTAGCATGTAGAAGATAGAGCACTGGATTAAATACCCCTGGTTTAATACCAGGTCTATCGCTAGATAGCTCTAGGAAATTAATAAGTCAATTCACATCTCTGAGTCTCTGTTTTCTCATCTGAATGGTAAAATGTTGAATGTGATAATATTTGAATATTCTCAATGTTAAAATTTTGTTTGTTTTATGAATTGCATTGTAAAGGGACTATGAAATACACTATGTACTTACACTGTTATTTTAGTGACAGTCACATTTCTATCAGCAGCAGAAATCCATAGTAGTGTAGATGGAATTACTTATTAACCCATGAAACCCTTGAGATCATAAAATAGCAGAGTTGTAAGGGATCTCTAAGTACATTGGTACAACATGATCTCTATTCTAGAACATCTCCCATTTAAGAGAATCCATTAATATACGACATCTGTGTGCTTGTTTCAAGTCCTGTGACTTATTTGAGATGTTTATTTTGACATCAATTGCAGTTGATGATAACTGTTAGGGACTCTAAGACAATGAAAGGTCCCCTCCTTCTCCTTGCCCTGTAATTATAGATTCCCTGCAAAAGACTGTGTTTTTCATCATATACAGTCATTTTCCTGTTATTTCTTACTTTCAAGCACACACATTCTTTCTGGAAGATAGATTGAAAATATTGTGCACCAGTAAATAGGTGAGTGAGGTCATATAATGCTAATATGGAAAGAGATGGCTTCTATCCCTCTGTGCATAACAATGCATGACCAGGCAGAACTGCATTCACACTTTTTATTTTATTTTTGTCACTTTTAATGGAGTAGTACAGTGATTTTCAACCTTTTTCTCTCATGGCACACATAAACTAATTGGTAAAATTCCGTAGCACACCAAAAAATATATTTTCTGCCGATCAGGCAGAAAAAAATAAGTATAATTTTGATTTATTTACACCGGCCGGCTATTGTTTTGTTAGGTGTTGTCACTTTTTATTTGATGATTTAGGGGGAAAGAGGTCAGTGTCCCTGACTAAATAACCAGGTACTGCACGTTATAAAAATTCTTCTGGCACATCTGTGTGCCTCTTGCAGCACACTGGGTAAAAACTGCTGCAGTAGTAGATAGGTGAGAGGTATAGCATTTCCATTTTAAAGATGAAAAGATCCTTGAAACATCATATGCATTTATCTTAAGGATGATTTGTAAATAGCATGTTTTTACCTTTGCAGAGATGATACTATTTTGAAATGCTAAGTAACCCTTTCTTTGAGTACACTTTTGCAACCTTTATTCCTGGAAATATTTTAATAACTATAACTAAATCAAAAGCTTGAAGCTCAATACTCTCTCTTTCCTTCTTTCACTAACAGAGCAATGTTGAAAGTAGACTCATTGTTCAACATGAGAGAAGTGCCACATCAGTACAAGAACCAGTTCCAGAGGAAAAACAGTCGAGTCTAAGGCAAGTTGCCTAAAGGGACACCAGGGTTAACCTTCACATTGGAATTAAAAGTGTGAATAATTTTTTCTCATTTTCCTCCTGAAATCTAACAATGAAAGCAATCTTTGAATCTGAGTTACTTGTTCTTTTATCAAGGCAGAAAGGGCAACAAGAAAGCAGGCTTCCAAATCAGAAAGCCCGGAGCTTGAATCCAAGCACCACTGCTTCACTTATTTGTGATATGGTCCTCATGAATATACTTAGTCTGTTAATTTCATTTTTCTTGTCTAGGGATTAGGTGTTAAAATAATAACTGTATACAATGACATTATGAGAGTTAAACAAGAAAATTACCCATAAATGGTATACTATGTATTTACACAAAGATCCTTTAGTAAATCACATCCATTACCGTTACTTAGATATATTGAATAGAGATATTGAGGAACCACCAAATAAAAATGAGACTGAACTCTTAACTTTTGGATTGATAAAATTTCCCCTCTATTTGAAAAAAATGGCTGAAAAATAGCCAAAAAAACTGTATTTTGACAATTATGTATTGGAATAAAAACAAGTGTAAATCAAGAGACTTCCATATTTTCAGAAGTATTGAGTAACGGGGTGGTTTAGAGTGTCCAAGGTTGCAGATGGTTCAGTTATCTTTTGTTGCAGAGTGGAGAATGAACCCAAATACCTTAGTCCATTTTATATTATTTATAGGAATAACTTTCCTTAAGTGGCTAAGATAAAGATCACGTTGGTAATTTATGCTGAACATCCTCTATTTGCCCCCTTCAGATTTTCTCTCTGACCTTCTCCACCCTGTTCTATACCCACTAAGACTAACCTCAATTGTCTATGTCAACTGGTTCTCTTGTCCACTGACTTCAGCTTGAGTCCAGCCAATGGGAAGCTCCAGCAGGAGACCAAAAGGAAGCAGCAAAAATTCCCCTTCTGGCCAAGGTGAAATAACATAAATCACATTTTATTTTCCTACTAAAAAGACCAATGAATTACACAAATATATAAAAAAGTAAATATCAGTTATAGGACCTCAAGCAATGCAGGACAATAATCACCGAGAGAGAAGCAGCAGTTTCTCAGTTGACTGCCAGGAGAAGGTTTCCAGGTTGCCAGGCAAGGAGTGAAGACCTCTGTGTTGAGAGGAGGGAAGTGGGCACAAGGAAGGCCAAGGCAGTTAGAGAAGAGCGCTGCAATGAGCAATCTCTCGATGTCCACAGAGCACCCGCTGGAGTCTTTAGCTGAGTACTCAGAGCATGTGTGTTGTGGGAAAATTATCCAAGGCCTGAGAAAAAAGTAAAAGCAAGGAATAGGAATAGGCAGAACAATCTCTGACACCAACGCAAGCCAGGAATATGTTATATTCCCACAAGACAGTAAAAACCTTCAGAATTAATAGGGCATTAAGTACCCAAAATGGTAGTTAATCAGTTATGGGACAAAATGAATTCTAAATGAAAGTCCTTTTGCTCCTGTCTAATAAAGCTTAAAAACAAAGGCCAAAGCACATTTTAATAAGTAAACTGTTCCCAAAGGGAAAAACAAAACAAAACTCAAGAGTATTTGTAAGAATACAAAAATATCAAATAATCCCAAAGGTAAAATCTGCAACGTCTGCTACTCGGGAAAATACAACTCACACCAAAAAGAGTAATTAAGCAATAGAAACAGACCATGAAATGATCCGGATGATAAAATTCATAGACAAAAATATAGGAAGAGATGTTACATGGAGACACCATACACACACACACACACACACAGTGATATATATGTATACACATATATAACATATGTATATGTGTACATCTATATCACACATGTATATATGTGTGTGTGCATATATATCACACACATGATATATACAGATTGCTATAGATAAATAATATAAAGCCTGAGATAGGATGTACTGGATAGGATTAAAAAGAGATTAGATACTAAAGGCAAAATGATTAATGAACTTGAAGAAATAACAATGGAAACTATCCAAAATAAAACACATGGAGAAAAAAGTCTGAAAAAAATGTGAACAGAGCACCAGTGAGCTGTGGGCAAACTTCAAATGGCCTAATACATGGGTAATTGAAGTCATCACAGCAGAAGACAGCACAAAATATTTAAAGAAATAGTGGCTGAAATTTTCTATATTAGATAAAACTTGTTATTATAAGCTACAAATCCAAGACTTTTAAATTCAAAGCACACAGAAAAAACGTAGATTATTACACCAGGCCACATCATAGTTTCTGAAAACTAGTATTAAGGATAAAATCTTAAAGATTCCAGGAGGAAGGAGATCCATTGCATATAGAAGAATAATAATGCTATATGACAAAGAAGGTTTTATCCCAGAGTGAAAGGCTGGTTTTATCGTCAAAAATTGATAACTATTACTCATGGCATTAAAAGGGTAATAGAAAGAAATCATATGATCTTCTCAATAAATTGTTTAAAAACTATGTTGCAAAATTTAATTTGCATTTATGCAAAAAACACAGTAAACTAGAAATAAGAAATTCTTAACTTTGATAGAGAATATCTACAAAAAAACTTGTAGCTAACATCATATTAATGCTGAAAGAATAATTTTTTACCCTACAATTGAGAATAAAAGGATATTTTTATTCCATTTTTATTAAACACTGAGTTAAAAATCCTAGTTATTGTATAAGGCAAAAAAAGGGTAATGTCATTATTGCAGTTAGAAGTAAAAATATTATCACAGAAAACATGTGTCTATATGTAGCAAAACTGATGGAATTCCCCACAAAAAAAATAAAACACATGGAGAATTAATAAACAAAATTACCCATATTCCCAGATATATGCTCAATGTCAAAAAACTAAATTTTATTTTTATAAAGTATAAATAAATTCTTCATAGTTTACATTTTAAACTGCCATTTATAATAGTATCCAAAAATGTCATCATATCTATATAGCATAAATCTATAAAATTTGTGCAAGACTTACAACCACTAAATAAAAGACATGGTTGGAAGTAATTCAAGAAAATGTCAATAAATGAAGATACTTCATTTTCAAATGCAATCATGAGCCTCATGGTAATGTTTTGGTGAATGATGGACTGCATTTAGGAGTGCCTTGTGATAGCACGGCCACCACAATCACAAAGAGTAGAGCAATGCATTACTCACATGTTTGTGGTGATGCTGGTGTAAGGAAACCTACCGCACTGCCAGTCATGTAGCAATAGAGCATTTGAGATTATGTACAATACATAATACTTGATAGTAAACAACTGCGTTACTGATTCAGTATTTACTATAGTCTTTATTATTATTTGAGTGCAGTCTTTCAAAGTATTTTAAAAACTTTGCTATCAGCAGTTTACGGTTGTAAGCCATGTTGTGCCAGCATGTGCAAACATACCTTTATGTTTGTTGTGTTTACTTACATTTTTTGATTGCATCATTTTTCTTGTGCTTGATTTAATCTAATGTTTTTTGTTCATCATGGCCCCTAAGCATAGAAGATCCACCAACGCTGACATTAAAGACCATGTTAGTCAAACTGGAAACAAGATGAAAAGTGATTAAAGATTACAAAAGTGGAAAATCAGTGATGGTTATTGCTCACCAGTCGGGCATGTCCCACTCCACCATAGGTATGATCTTAAAGGACAAGGACAAAGTGACAAAGACTGTTAAAGGGTCTGTTTTATTTGAGGCAACAAGACCAACAAAAAGTCTGAAAAGGGCTTATATAAGATATAAGAAACTCCTAATGACCTGGAATGAGGACCAGGCACAGAAGCGTATTCCTCTCAGCACCATGATGATCGTGACCAAAGCAAAACATGTGTTTGCAGTGTTGGAAGAGAAGGCTGGACCCAATTACAACATTGTTAGCTCTAACTGTTAGCTCTGAGCGATTTAAATAATTCAAAAATTATTATTCATTACGTAATGTGAAAGTAGTGGTGCATCAGAGAGCACTGATGGAAGGCAGCTGAAGAATGTTTCCAAACTCTAAATCAGCCTATTATGGAGAAAAATTATTTGCTAGATCAAATATTTGATATGGATCAAGCCTCCCCATTCTGGAAATAGCTGTGTGCAAAAGGACTTTTATCGATCAAGAGGCCAAGTCAATGCCAGGTTTCAAGGCTTTAAGGACAGGATAGCAGTCCTGCTCTGGGGCAGTGTTGCAGGCTACAAACTGAAACCCTCTGTGGTCTGGCACAGTGAGAACCCCAGGACCTGCGAGCATATCAATAAGAACACCCTGCCAGTGTACTGCAGGAGTGTTAAGAAGTCATGGATGACCCAGATTCTTTTCCAAGATGCCCTCCTGAATCTATATTCCAGCAAAATGGAGAAGTATTGTTTGGAAAATAGCACACCTTTTAAGATTTTTCTTAGTGTTGGTAATGTTCCCAGACATTCTCTTATTGATGATCTTCATCCCAATATCAAAACTGTGCTTGTCCCTTCAACACCACCTCTTTGATCCAAATAACAGATCAAGGAATCACAGCCGCTTTTAAGTCTTCCTACCTACAAAGGACCTTTTCCCAAGCAACTGCTGCAACTGAGGAAGACGTGGAGAAGACACTAATGCAACTCTTAAAGGGATACAATACCTATGACTGCATCCAAAACTTTGCTTGGGCTTGGGGTGAGTCACCAAGCAGTGTATGAATGGTATCTGGAGGAAGGCATTCAAGAAGTTTGTCCATGACTTCATAAGATTTACCAAGAATAAAGAGGTTGCAAAAATCAGCAAGGCTATGCTTGAGATGACAAACAGCTCTGACCTGCGTGTGAATAAGAATGACATTGAGAGGCTCCTAGAGATGGTTCCTCAGAAATTGATAAGTGAGTAGTTGTTGGAATGGAACAAGAACACACTGCTGAAGAAGAGGCAAGGAAAGGGAAACTGCAGGAGAAGAAGAGAACCCCCAAGGAAATTCAGAGTGAAGTTTAGCAGAAGCTTTGCAGACTTTAACAAACTCCTTAAGCTGTTTGAAAATATGGATCCCAACATTGAAATGTTTTGATCAATAGACAAATATTTGTGGTGCATTATCAACTTACAAGCAAATATATAATAAATAAACAAACCAAGCAAGCCATGGACATATTTCTGAAAAATGTGACATCTTCTCAAGAAGGGCCTCTTGTAGATTCTTCCAGAAGTGCCCCAGAAGGAGGCATTATTAGGGCATATGGCAGTTCTTGCATGTTATTGCCCCTGAAGATCTACTAGTGAGACAAGATGTGGAGGTGAAAGACAATGCTATTAATGACCTTAACCCTAATGTGTTTGTGTCTTATATTTTAGCAAAAAAGTTTATAGGTAAAAAATAGAAAAAGGTTATAAAGAAAAAAATATTTTTGTATGCCAAACATTGTGTTTGTTTTAAGCTAAATGTTACTACAAAAGAGTCCAAAAATTTTAAAAATGTAAAGTTTATAAAATAAAAAAGTTATAGTATGCTAAAATTATTTTATTATTGAAAAAAGAAAAATATTTTTTATACATTTAGTGTAGCCTATGTGTACAGTGTTTACAAAGTCTACTGTAATGCACAGTAATGTCCCAGGCCTTCAAATTCACTTCCACTCACTCACTGGCTCCCCCAGAGTAACTTCTAGTCCTGCAAGCCCCATTCATGGCAGTGCCCTACACAGGTGTACCATTTTTAAACATTTTTATCATATTTTTACTGTACTTTTTCTATGTTTAAGTGTGATTAGATACACAAAAAGCTGCCATTATGCTATAATTACATACAGCATTCAGTCCAGTATAATGCTGTATAGCTTTGTAGTATAGGAGCAATAAGCTCTACCATATAGCTCAGGTATATAGTAGGCTGTACCATCTAGGTATGTCTAAGTGCTTTCTCTGATGTCCACACAAGAACAAAATTGCCTAATGATTCACTTCTCAGAACACATACCTGCCTTTAAGCGATGCATGATTGTGTGGGAAGTCATCATATTATTAAGATGACAATTCTCTCCAATTAGTCTACAGATTCCATGTCACCTTGGTCAAAATTTCAGTATGAATATTTGTACAAATTGAGAAGCAAATTCAAATTCATACAGAAAAACAATCATATAAAGGGTTAAATAATAGGAAGATTTACACCTTGATTTTAAAACAATTTATAGATCTAAAGTAATCACGACAATGTGGAATTACTATAAAGATCACCTAAATAGAACAGAGATCAGAAAATATGTGTAAAATTCACACACATATGGTAAATTGAATTTTGCAAAGATATAAAATTATTTCAATTAGAAAAATATTTTGTTTTGTTTTAACAAATGGTGCTTGAGCAGTAGAGATTTCTATGAAAAAACAACATGAACCTCAACTCCTATTTCAGTCTACATGTAAAAATTATTTTGAAATAAATCATAGGTCTAATGAAAAGCTAGAACCATAAAGCTTCTACTTTCTAGTAATAATTTCTACAATTCCTATTATAGAAAAATATCCTCCAGAACTTGGGGTAGGGAAATGTTTCCTTTTTAAAAGTATGAATGGATATGTTTATTCAGAATGAAAATAAATTATAATTTTTAAAATGCCAACAAATACCACAAGCACATAAAATTCGAGAAAATTACATTAAATTGACTCATCATTAATTATCTGGTTGGCATATTTCTATAATGCTATTCCCCAAGTATTTCCTAGTTGAAAACACTTTGATTGCCTTCTCAAATGACAATTATGCAATATTTTTATACAGAAACTTCAAAGTTAATTCAATTGTTCCTCTACAATGATTGATGAAAAAGTCTCACTTATTGACCTTTTACAAAATCTTTTTCAGCTTCACAATTTGTTATGAGTAATGTCACATAAATTTTAGGACTGTTTTTAAATTGGGAAAAGCATATACTGTTTCTTGTGTTTAAGACATATAAGACTCCAGAACACTTCACATTTTCTTGTGCAACAACTGATCTTAAATATTTTTGAAATATCATGTACTAACCATTTTATTGTCATAGTTCCGTTATGGGCACATAATATAAAAATTTTATGTTATCTTCATTTGTGTCATATTTTAGAGATGTATGAAATGCATGACTTGAGTCAATATTTTTGTAAAAAAGTAAAAAACACACAACTTGTCACACAAAAGTACCATCTATTTGTAGTACTGCCTTAGGTTTGAGCTCATAAGCACCAAGATTCTCACATATTCTTTTTTCTTCAGCTTTATTGAGGTATAACTGACAAACAAACATGGTATGTTAATGTACACAATGTGATGTACACAATGTGTTATACATATACATTGTGAAATATTTACCACAATCAAGCTAATTAACATATCTATAAACTCATACAGTTACCTTTATTCATGTGGTAAGAACACTTAGGATTTACTTTCTTAGGATATTCCTAAGATACAATACAGTATTATTAACTATGCTCATTTTGCTGTACATCAGGTAGCTCAGGCTGTTAGAGCATTATTCTGGTATGCCAAGGGTGCAGGTTCAATCCTTGTTCAGGGCAAATGCAAGAATCAACTAAGTAATGGATATATGTGGATTTGTTCTCTGTCTCTGTGTCTTCCCCTGATTCTTCCTCCTGACTGCCAAGTTCTGGCTACTACCATTCTACTCTATGATTCTATGGGTTTGCTTTTTTTAGTTTCCACATATAGGTAAATGCATACAGTATTTGTCTTTCTGTGTTTTACTTATTTTACTTAACATAATATATCCATGTTCAATTCATGTAATTACAAGTAACAGAATTTCTTCTTTTATATTTTTAATATGGCTGTAAATACATTCTATTTTAATATATATCACATTTTTATCTATTCACTGATTGACAGTTTATTTTCATATCTTGGCTATTGTGGATAATGCCACAATGAACACAAGAGTATAAATATCTCTTTAAAATAATGATTTTGTTTTTCTTAGATATGTGTATACCCATAAGGGAAATTGCTGGATTATATGGTAGTTCTATTTTTAGTCTTTTTGAACTTCTGTGCTGTTGTCCATATTATATTTGCCATAATATTGTTTTTATACAGTTGTTTTTTTAAAGATTATTTATTTATTTATTTATTTTTAGAGAGGGAAGGGGGGGAGAGAGAGAGAGAGAGGGAGAGAGAGAGACATCAATGTGCGGTTGCTGGGGGTCATGGCCTGCAACCCAGGCATATGCCCTGACTGGGAATCGAAACTGCGACACTTGTTTTTATACAGTTTTTAATTCTCATTCCCACCAACAGCATACAAGAGTTCCCTTTTGAAAACACCATTGACCACATTTGTTATCTCCTGTATTTTTTAATAATGGACAACTTATTAGGTGTTCAATGACATTATACTGTGATTTGATTTTCATTTTCTGGTAATTAGGGGTGTTGGGCACTTTTTCATATACCTATTGACCTTTTGCATGTTTTCTTTGAAAAAAATGTTTATTCAGGTCCTTTGCCCAGTTTTTAGTTGCGGTGAGGTTTTTCTGTTTGCTTAGTTGTTGTTGTTTTCTTTTTGCTAAGCTACATGAGTTTCTTATACATTTTGGCTATTAATCCTTTAGCAGATATTTGTTTGGCAAATATTTTGTCCCATTCCTTTGGTTACCTTTTCATTTAGTTTGATGTAGTCCCAGTTTCCCTTTCTTTTTGTTGCTTGTACTTTTGGTATCATACTCAAAAAATCATTGCTACAACCAATGTCAGGGAGCATTTCCTTTGTGTTTACTTCTAGGAGTTTTAAATTCCAGCTCTTACATTTAAGTCTTCAATCCATTTCAAGTTAATTTTTATGTAAAGTATAAGATAACAGTCCGCCTTTGTTCTTTTGTATGTAGATATCTAGTTTTCCCAACACCTTGTTTTGAAGAGAGTATCCTTTTCCTTTTGCGTGTTCTCGGTGCCCTTATCAAAGATAAGCATGATCCTTGCTTACTGTGCTGTTGAATTTGTTTTGCTAATGCTTTGTTGAGAAGTCTTGCATCTGTATTCATCAGAGACGTTGGCATATAGTTTCCCTTTCCTGTAGTGTCCTTGTTTGGCTTTGGTATCAGGGTAATACTGGCCTGTGGTGAGCAGGGGGGGAGCCAGGTCATAGATCACTTCGGGATCCACAACCAGCATCAAGTTCAGCAGGTCCAATACCTGAGGAATGAGCAGGTATGACTCATCTCTTCTCACTTGGCAGGTGGTGCTTGTAGCCAAAAAGTGTTGTAGCTGAGTCCACAGGGTGACGGGGCTGTTTCCAGATCTATAGCTGGGACCATGGTCTACAAGGCTGCCACCTGGGCAAGGGCCTGACTTCTCAAAGTGGCCATCTTTCATCTTGGGTTTCTCCAGACTTTTATAACTCCCTACCTAGATTCTAGAGTTCCCGTAAAGGCATGTTTGTCTGTGGATGGTTACCAAATTACTGTTGTTGTGTGGATACAAGGTAGGATTTCATATTCTGACGTCTTTCTGATATCACTCTCTAGGGAAAGACTTCTTAAACACAACATAAATTCAATAAACTATAAAAAAGATTGATAACTTTTAATTCATTAAAATGAAACATTGAACATTAAAGTGCACCATCAAGAATCATTTCACAATGTATATGTATATTAAATCTTTCTGTTGCATATTTAAATATCTGACAATTTTATTTGTCAACTATACTTTAACAAAGTCAGGAGAAAATTAATTTTAAAAAGTCATTCTACAGCCCTGGCTGGCATAGCTCAGTGGATTGAGCGCAGGCTGCGAACCAAAGTGTCACAGGTTCGATTCCCAGCCAGAGCACATGCCTGTGTTGCAGGCCATAACCCCCAGCAACCGCACATTGATGTTTCTCCCTCTCTCTCTATCTCCCTCCCTTCCCTCTCTAAAAATAATTAAATAAAATCTTTAAAAAAAAAAGTCATTCTACAGCCCTAGCTGGTGTGGCTCAGTGGATTGAGCTCAGGCCTGTGAACCAAAGCATTGCCAGTTTGATTCCCTGTCAGGGCACATGCCTGGGTTGCAGGCCATATCCCTGGTATGGGGTGTACTACAGGCAACCATACATTGATATTTTATGCCCTCTCTTTCTCCCTCCTTTTCCCATCTCCCTAAAAATAAATAAATTAAATATTTTTAAAAAGTCACTCTACAATAAGGACAATACACTTGAAAAACACATATTAGAGAAAGAACTCATATCTAGAAAATATTTAAAAACAAGTCAATAAGAAAAACGATAATCTATTTAAAATTGTCAAAGGACTTTTGCATCCATTTCACAAAAGATTAAAAATGGTCCATAAGCACATGAAAAGATGTTTATATCATTGATTGTCAGAAAAATACAAGTTAAAATTCTAATGAAACATTATTTTCCACCCACTAGGGTAGCTACATTAGAAAGAAAGGATGATAACAAATGACAAATTTGTGGAGCAACCGAATCTTTCTTTAATGATGTGAGTATATAATGGTACAACTTCTTTTGAGAACCCTTTGGAATTTTCTAATGAAGTTAAACATAAATCTACCCTAGGATCCATCAATTCTACTACTAAATATTTGCTCCAGTAAATGAACATATATGGTCACACAAAAAATTATATAAAATATTGATAACAGCTTCAATTATAACAGCTAAAACTGCAAAAAAATCCTAAAATATCTATCCATCAAGAAGTAAATGGATAAACAAATTGTTACATATTCACTAAATAGAATACACCTCAGGTATAAATATGAGCAAAAGTGTGTGACACTTTTAACAGGAATAAATATTACAATTGTTGTATTTAGAAAAAGAATTCAGTTCCAGACACAAAACAGTACATACGATTTGATTCTATTCACATTAAAGTTAAGAACAGGTATAACTAATTATGTATTAGAATAATACTTCTGGATTACGTCTTGAAGGTGATAAACTGGCTAGAAAGGGGCGTGAGAGAGGTTTCTGGAGGGAAATGATCTCTATCTTTCCTGGAGTTGTAGTCACACAAGTTTGTACAAGTATCAAAACTTATCAATTGGGACATAATATTTTACATAAATCATGCTTAAAAATTAACTTGTTTAAGACTTAGGTACATTTGAGAAAAGCAAAATGGTGCTAGGAATGAAAGAGATTAAGGAGACTTGAGGACAACCTCAGGACAAAGTCGAACACATGTATTAAAGGAAAGGAAGACGTATGGAAAGCAAAAGGACAATGAACATAAGTCAGCTCATCAATATGAATACAAATGCTTGCTAGATAAAAATGAAAGACTTGAAAGACAATGAAATCTTCTTGTTATGTACAATAAATAAGGATTAGAAGGAAAAAGGTAGAGGATGAATAGGATCTAACTTGGAGATTTAGAAATCTGAAACAGGGGTGTTATGAGAAAGTTTATGGTTTACAGAGGCATAATGATGTTCCCAATAGTCACTTCCCTGACCAATTCTAGCTCCAACTTTTCCACTGCTCTTGCTTTGAAATTTTGCACTGATTCAGGGAAGAACTTTTCAATTCTGAAACAGAGAAAGGAAAAGAAAAGGAGACTTCCTTACTTTTACCTTTTTTCATGTTGTGAATCCTCAAATATGTATTTTAGTGTTCGTAACTATCTTAAGGAAAAACTTTTTTCTCAACATAATAAGTCATTACATACGGTTTTTATGCTAGAATGGATATATTATTACTCAGTTGCATCAGTTATGATACTCTTCTAGAAAAAGAAAAACATGTTTACATTTGATTAAATACATCTTGGGTAATTTCAGAGCAATCTTTAAGCTAATTTCTCATCTTGGTACTATTTTCTAGCAGGTCTGTTGACCCTGAACTCTTGTAGGGCAAAAAAGAAATTTACAGATGGTAAGAGCACAACTTTATGGCATTGTCCTAATGTGTGCAAGCGTCGATCAACATACAAAAAAATCCATCTAAAAAGGGTTTCTCTACACTAAAATTGTATTTACTATTTTGGTTCAGTTTTTCTTTTATTTAGATTTCACCTTGTCAGTCACCATATCCCTGAGAATAGAATTAATATTTCTATTAATCAATGCCATCCCTAAACATTAAAAAAAGAAAGGTCCTCTTCGGAGATTTCAATAATTTTAAAGCATGCAAAGGAGTACTCATACCAAAAACTTGATAACCATTGCTTCAAAACAATTCAAACATGGCCACTCTTTGGTTCATGAAAACATTACTGGTTTTTCAACGAGATATCTCCATATTGATGTGTCATTCACACTTGAAGTTTAACATAGTCAATACCAAACTCATTCTCTTCTCCTTTGCCACCAGATCAGCTCCTTCTACTGACATGTCTGTTTTTGTTAATGCTTCATTCTCTGAGGCACTGACACTTGAAACCTTGGAGCAGGCATAATTTCTTCTCATTCCTACTTCTGGTCTCTTGTTAAGTGTTTGTATTTTGTTAGTTTACTTGATACATCTACTCACTAGATTGTAAATTCCCTGAGGATAGAGCTCATATATTAATCATCTTTTTATTTCCCATAATAGTAATCCCATACACAAAAATAAGACCTATTAGTGAAATGATTCACAAATGATTGTTTGATAAAAATGACAGAAAATTGATCCTATTTAATATTGCAGTCACAATGTTACTTGCATAACTTGGAACATTTATATTATTTGTTGGAATTGATTCATTATTTAATACAAAATAATGAGTCTCTTCATGAGCCTCTGGTCATAATTAAACACAACAATGTGATTTTAATGATATTTGAATTAGCACCATCATAAAATACCAATATGTTCAGTAATGAAAAAATATTAATGTGTTAGTATATAAAGAACTCAAGATCAATTTAGAACCACACAGAGAGTGCGGTAGGCAGGAGGAGTGGCAAATACAGCCAGATAGTTGACATTTTGCATCGTGTTTTTTGCACTTAAATCTGTGCCTCTAATTAAAATAGCTATGAGTGCTGCCCTGGGGAAAACATTTAACAAAGGCACCAGTGCTAGGACCGGGCTTTGTTCAAAGCAAAGACATTTCCAACCATATAATGATATCTGAGGAGGGTGAGTCCTAGCAGAGTCATGACAGGAAACCAGGGGAAGTCTGACAATATGGCTGCTGACTGAGATCTACTCCTATGCGATTATGCATGCTGTGGAGAAAGTTCTTGCCCAGAGGTAGAAGAGTCAACATATATAGGTATTTCAAAATGTAATAATATTTGAGGGCCTAGATAAGAGCGCTGTGCTGGTGGTGAATAAGCGGTAGAACCTCGATTGCAAATCATCTCCTGTGGTTGGAACTGGATGATGTGTGAGATTGCCACCTTGTGTCTGGCCACGAGTAAGACACCGTCTGGCTTGCTAACGCCTTGTCTAGGTGTACCTTGAAGGAATATGATTTTATGGACATTCCTCAACGATTATGTCAACTTGTTATACTGACCCTGGATCACAGGAAGCTACATTTACCAGGACAGGTTATCTGGACAGCTAACACATGGAGAGGATCATACTGCCCTAATCATCTAAACTAATAGGTAACACAATATTCAATAAGTTACAGTACTTTTTAAAACATAACTAATTGCTTTTATACTTTTGTTTCTAAACCATTACTAAATTTGTATTTAAACCTCAAACACTGCAGCTATCAGGTATGCCTATAGTTAAATCAATTGTGCTATTTTGACTTCATATATTTTTTTAATCAAGCATATCACTTTAACTTAAGGAAGGTGTCAATTTGGTTGTGCCTAGTTAATTCAATTAAAATAAATTTTGGAAATAATTTGAAATTATAAAAATGCAAGAACTTTTGAAAGCATATTTAATTCACACAGAAGTGAAACAGTTCAAATTTCTAGACTTGAAAACCGAAATAAGAAAAAAAATAAAGCTCTGTATTTATTTCAATTTAGTACATGAGTACTTTTGGTGATCCTTAGGTTACTAATTTTTAATTTGTTGTGTGGGAAAGTTGAAGGTGGTTAAGAAATAAATCAATCTTTCAGTTTATCAGGAAACATTAATTGAGTGCCAGTATATGCCAGGAACCAATAAAGAAAATCACTACACACAAAATATCCTAATCTCTTTGATAGAATGAGGCAAAAGTTACTTCTAGAAAAAGTAAATGGTCAGTACTCTAGAGCATAGGAAAGAACTTGGATTCGACTGCATTCATTTGCTTCTATTATAACAGAAATGCTATTGACAGCACCATGGAGGCGTCCTTAAAAATAAATATCTATTTCAGTATTCTGCAACAAGCGCTTATATAAAACTGAATGATTTAAGAATTCCTCAGTTACTGACGTATGGATAGATTATAAGGAAATGAAGCAGTTAAATCAAATATTCTCAATTTTATTACAAATATAGATAAAATGATTGTACAATTTTAAGTCCATTTTAAGCATCATTCCTTCTACCCTAAGAGATGGAAACAGTTTTCTGGTCTGGAGAGCAGGCCTTCGGCTCAGTCTATCCTTTCACTTTATGGTCCCACAATTTCACCTCAAGCCTAACATTGTCACTGATCTTGTTAACTAGATTGCCCATTTCTTATCATAGTATTGTTTGCAGCAAAATATGCCCTCCCTCTTCAAGTTACTTATCTTTAAGTAGACCAAAAATTCTAGTGTATATTGTTTCTTATTAAATTTTTGCTTTTCTCATTTTTCTTCCTTTTTAGTTTCTGTTTTATTATACTGTACTGCTCTTGTCTAATTCCCCTGAACTTCCTGTTTTTGCTACTGTTGCTTCCTTTATGTCATTGTTTTCCCATATTGGTGTCTGCTTGCCTCTATGCGTAGGCTTTAAAACTTTCATCTAAGACTTTTTCTCTATGGTTTGCTTTCACATTGATTATTTGAAAGACAGAAAGGCCTATTTATCTGCCACTTAGGCAATCCCATCATTCTGATTTGAACTTTTCAGCCAGTATCACAAGAAAGATACTTGATACATGGAAGAAAACATAGTGTTTCTGGAATATGCCCTTTAGCCTTCATGATAAAGTACTTGCCATTTACATTACTTCCAGAAGAAATTAGAGACCCTGAAAAATCACCATTCTATAAATCCACTTTTAATTTTTCATACTTCCTAGGCAAATAAACATGTTATATCACAAGAAGATTTTTGAGAAACACTAAATGATTTCTAAATCATATCTAAATTCCTTTTCCTTCTGATTCTGACACACCATGAATAGAGGATTATAGTCCAAAAAAGTTCTGAGCATTCTGAACATAAGCTGGGCCAACATTTTCTGGAACTGATCTTGATTGAAGGCATCTGGTTGATATTTCAGCATTACAAAAAGGTTCTGAAGCTCCAACTTCAGGTGGAAATGAGTTTCTGTGAGTTGTGTCTGGGAAAACCCCTCCTTTTGGGACTCAAATTCTCTAAGTTCTTTTAAAATTGAGTTTCTTTGTGAAACTTGCACTGTCATACCTCAAAGTTCCTTGAACTTCAAGATTCTAAGAGCATGAAAAGTAATCCTGTAGTAACTTTTGTCAATAGAGCTATAAAATTGATGAGAATCACTATATAATTTAAAGATTTTCCACAATAATTAACAAATCTTGGGTCATCATGGTATCCTCTTATTAAAAAATGGTCTCATTGATCATTCTCATGAAATTGACAAGGAGGGTTTATTCCAAGAAAAATCTCTTCTGCTTGTTGCCCATATACTTCTCTTTGTTCAAATGAGTCATCATCATAGGCCTGATAGGTTTGAAATATGTTCTAGTTGATCCATTACAATTGTTTTCAAGGTTTTTTTTTTTTCCTCAGAGGTCTACTATATAAAACTTAGAAAAATGAAGTTGCCCAAGTTGAGGAAGAGGAGGAGTGTCTCGCACTGGTAATGCTTACCCTCCCTCCATTTCCTGTTCCAACCCCAGAGGCACCTCAGCAGACACCCAATACCCTATAATACTCAGAGAAAAAAATCAGTACTCATCCAAAGCAACAAGCTTCTAAACAGAATCCTGGGCACAATCCCAGTTTTCAGTCTTTTATAAAGATTTCATGCTAGTCACAACATTTAGTAAGCTTAACATTTACAGTGTAATAAAAAAGGGAATATTTAAATTTTTAAGAAGTATTTTTACTTGTCTTACATACTTTTTCACTATTTTCCATGTTTCATTTTTTATAAATTTTATACCACTCAAGTTATACATGTTAGTGTAAAAATATCAGAAATTGGAGTACAAGACAGAGAGAAAAATAATAATTAGCATTTGTAGAACTCTTTGTAGATCTGCCAGGCTCTTTTTTTAAGTTTCTTTACATGTAATATGTAATTTATTCAAATCTCTCCAAAATTCTATGAGGCTACTGTTATTACTGTTCCCATTTTATAGTGAGAAAACCAAGGAAGAGAGAAGGCAAATAACTTACCCAGTGCTGTAGAAATAAAAGAGGCTGGCATACGACTTTTTGTGTGCATAGAAAGTTTCCTATCCCGTTGTTCTTTTCACTTAACAACATATGTTCATGTTAACAAATGAGGTGGTCACTGAGGGTTCCCTATGTACACAGGCAAACCCTATATAAATTAGGATCACTCAAAGAAGAATCAACACACATATTCTTTCTCTCTCTCTCTCTCTTTCTCTCTCTTTCTGTCCCTGTGGACTCCCTTTAGAAAAAGATAGATGAGACCATTAAAAGGGGAGCAGTAATCTCTGTTTTTGCCAGAACTATTTTGAATTTATCCATCACCTCACATAATTATCTTTTTTATAGTAAGAACCTTAAAATACACTCTCTTAGCAACTTTCAAGTATATATTAGAGTATCATTAACTATAATCACCATCTTTATACTTATTGACTTATTTTTCTGATAAACAATAAGTTATATTATCCTACTCTGGCTGGCGTAGCTCAGTGGATTGAGCGTGGGCTGGGAACCAAAGTGTCCCAGGTTCAATTCCCAGCCAGGGTACATTCCTGGGTTGCAGGCCATAACCCCCAGCAACTGCACATTGATGTTTCTCTCTCTCTTTCCCTCTCTCTCTCTCTCTTTCTCTCTCTCTCTCTCTCTCTCCCCCCTTCCCTCCTTAAAAATAAAATAAATAAATAAAATCTTTTTAAAAAAGTTATATTATCCTGACATCCATGAATAAGAAAATCTAGTTATTTATCTTGAATAAGAAAATCTAGTTATTTGCCTCTACTTTAACAATATCATGTTAAAATAACAATAATGGCACTGTACAAAAATGTGTATATGGTGTATAAAATGCTTACTCACCAATATTTTAAAAATCTCAAACTGCAGATCCTTCTCTTTGGGTACAATATAGTTTCATTTTCATACACTGATGCCTAGGGTAATATTATTTTGGAAATTTTTTATTTAAAGTAGAGGTATTTAAAGTGGATTTATGATTCTTTTTCTTTAATTAAATATATATATTTTTAAAGATTTTATTTTTTTTTTTTAAGAGAGGAGAAGGGAGGGTGAAAGAGAGGGAGGGAAACATCAATGTATGGTTGCCTCTTGTACTCCCCCTACTGGGGACCTGGCCTGCAACCCAGACATGTGCCCTGACTGGGAATTAAATGGGCCACCCATTGATTCACAGGCTGGCACTCGACCACTGAGCCACACCAGCCAGGACCAATTCTTTTCTTCTTAGAAAATTTCACAATACAATGAATGGCATACTATGAATTGGTGTACAAAAACAGTGCTGTGCAATGAGATTTTGAAACAAATTTTAATGAACATTTGACAGCTTTCCTTTTATTTTAATAATTTGAAAATTAAATCTGTATATGGATAAATTAGAATCAAATCCCAAAAGAGGATCAGTATACCAAAATAAATGTTGAGTCTTTTTATTCATAAGCCTTTATTTTTATAGTTGTTGAATACCTATTCGCCTCCAGGATGTCCAGTTTCTAAATATCATAATATTACTGTTTATAGGATGCCCTATATTTTGGCAAATTTAATGTCAGTTAAAAAATAAGCAGACTAAAGTATTATAAATATAAATTATGGCATAAAAATAAGTAACAAGAAGAAGATATTTAGCATAGTAGCCCTTGTACATCCATATTTATAAACTTCTATAAGTTTTAAAACAGAAAAGTTACAAGGCAAAGATGTCCCCACTCAGCAAACTTTTAAAACATCATGCTGGAAGTTCTATGCAATACAATAAAAAAAGAAATAAAAGATACACAGATTGGGAAGGAAGAAATAAAACTGTCTTTGTTCACAGATGACATGATTGTCTATGTGGAAAATCCAAAAGAATCAATAACAGAAAACTTCTGAAACTAATAAATGATTATCTTAAAGTTTCAGGATACAAGAGTAATATATAAAAATCAATCACTTTCTTATATATTAGCAATAAATAAGTAGAATTTGAAATTAAAAGCACACTACCACTTACATCAGCAACCCCCACACAAATGAAAATGCTTAGATATAAACCTGTCAAAATATGCACAAGAGCTATGGGAGAAAAATTATAAAACTGATGAAATATTCCAAAGAAGGACTAAATAAATGGAGACTTAATCTGCATTTATAGATAGGAAGACTCAATATTGTAAAATGACTCAATTCTCCCCAGCTTGATATAAGGATGTAGGCAATAAAAATCCCAACAAGCTATTTTGTGGATATTAAAGGTTTATCTAAAACTGTGTTTTACTAAAGTTTATAGAGAGAGGCAAAAAAAGCCAGCAATCCAACACAATATTGACAGAAAGGAGCAGAGTTTGGGACTGACACAACCCAACTTCAACCTTACTGGGCAGCCACCATGATCAAGACACTGTAGTGTTGGCAAAAGAATAGATAAACAGATCAATGGAACAGAAAAAGGAGCCCAGAAGAGATCCACATAAATATAGTCAATTGATAAAGGATGAAAAGAAATTCAATGAGGCAAAGATAGCTTTTTCAAAAAATATTGCTGGAGTAACTGGATATCCACCATACAGAAAAAAATAAAATAAAAACAAGGAATGTAAACACAGAGCATACACTTCACAAAAAACAATTGAAAATGGATCATAAAACAAAATGTAAAATGAAAAACTGTAAACTCCTAGAAGATGACAGGAGAAAATCTAGATGACCTTCAGTATGTTGATGACATTTTACATGACACCCAAGTCATATCTGTGAAAGAAAGAATTTATAAGCTATACCTCAAAGAAATTAAAAACTTCTGCTCTGGCAAAGTCATGTCATGAGAATGAGAAAGCAAACCACAGAGAACAAAATACTTGCAAAACACACATCTAATAAAGGACTGTGGACCAAAATATTTAAGGAACTCTTAAAACTCAACAAGAAAACATACAACTCAATTTTAAAAATGGGCCAAAAATTATAACAGACACCTACCCCATCAAAAAAGTTATACAGATGACAAATAAGCATACAAAAATGCTCCACATTATATGTCACCAGGGAAATGCAAATTGAAACAACAGCAAGATATCACTACACACCTATTAATATGGCCTAAATCTGAAAACACTAACATTAAACATGTCATTATGTATTTGTCCAAACAAATAAAATGTATAACACCAAGAGTGAACCCTAAGTGAAGTGTGGACGTTGGGTAATAATGATTTAATGTAGGTTCACTAATTGTAATGTATGTACACTATGAAGAGGGCTGTTGATAATGGGGAAGGTTATAAATGCATGGGAGCTTGGAGTATCTGGAAAATCTTTTAGTTCCACTCAGTTTAACAATGAATCTAAAACTGCTTTTTAAAACTAGCCTGTTTTAAAAAATGTAACACACACAGACTGCTTTTAACCATGATGAAGTAGCTGGGTCTGCACTTAATAATGGAAACAACTAGAAAACTGCACAAAATATATCTATCCTCTGTTTTCAAATATTGAGAAATGCACATTGTGCAACTCTAATTGCTAAAAAAGAGAGGAAATGATAGAAATGAGCCCAGAAGCACTGAGGTTCTCCTTGTGGAGGCACATGACTACAAAAGAATGGGGATAGTCACAAGCAGGGCATGGTGATCTCACAGACTGAAGAAGAAATATTTCAGTTTACTGAGTTTAAGGTAACTAAAATTTGAAAAGCGAAGTTCCAGGTGAAAAAAAAAATCAAGGAAAGAGGTTCAATACAAAGAGGCTACAATACATAGTAGTCCCCTTGGGTCTATGGCTAAAACTAAACTGAACATGCATATGACAAGACTATGAGGCCAGGCAAAAAATGGCAAAAGGGCCATAAACTGAAGCTTTGCCAGCACTCAGGCCGCAAAGAAAGTCATTTGACCTGACCACCTAGAACAGACAGTGCTTGATGATATCCAGAGCAGTCAGTAGAGACCCCCTAGGTAGTGCTTTGCCTGAGCAGTAGAACTAAATTATTCCTAGAATAAAGACTAGTCAACAGCAATCCTTTCAGAAATTTCAAACAAGACTCAGAAGTATCAAACTAATCTATAGTAACCATGTTTTCCAGAAAAAGTACAACAATCTTTATTTATTATTATTTTTTAGTTTATTTATTTATTTATCTTTAGGCAGAGGGAGAGGAAGAGAGAAGGAGTGGGAAAGAAATATCCATGTGAGAAAAGACCAGTGATCGGTTGCCTCTCACGTGCACTCCAACCATGAATGGGGCCTGTAACCCTGGCATGTGCCCTGACCAGGAATGGCAATGGTAGCTTTTTGCTTTGTGGGATGATGCCCAACTAACTGACTCACACTGGTCAGGACTGTGCAATAATCTTTCAAGGAAGATTACAAAAGCCAAGGACTCATCAACATAAAATAACAATATCCAGTACCCAATAAAAAATAACTAGAAAATGTAAGAAGCAAGAAATCGTGACACATAAGAAAAACAATCAGTCCCATAAATTCCCAGAAACTAAGATTAGAAAGTAATTGCATCAGCCTGATAATGGACATCTATAAAGTCCTAATAGTAGCATCTACCTGAGGTTGAAAACTAAATACTTCCTTCAAACTTAGGAACAAGAAGATATTAGCTCTCACTACTTTATTCATCAATGAATGAAAGGCATGCATTTTGAGAAGGAAGAAATGTATTTTTCTTTATTTGCAGATGGAAGGATCACATGCATAGTAAATCCTAAGGAATCTTTCTGAAAACTGCAAAATTAGAAGTAAATTTAACATAATTGCAGGATAAAAAATCAATATATAAATACTAATTGTCTAATATTCTTTCTTTTTTTAAAGATTTTATTTATTTATTTTTAGAGATGGAAGGGAGGGAGATAGAGAGAGGGAGAGAAACATCAATGTGCGGTTGCTGGGGGTCATGGCCTGCAACCCAGGCATGTACCCTGACTGGGAATCAAACCTGTGACACTAATTGTCTTATATTCTAACACAAATAATTGGAACTTGAACTTTAAAATGTCATTTTTAATATCATATTAATATGTAAATCTATCACATGTTTAGAACTATATTTAATAAGAAATTACTGAGAGAAATTGGATGGCCTAAATCAATGGTGAGATATAGTATATTTCATGAATTGGAAGTGCCAATAATGTTAATGCCAAGTCTCCCCAAACTGACCTAAAGATTCAAAGCAATACCAAATCCCTCTAAGTTCTTTTTTTTGGTAAAAACCAAGCTGATCCTAATATTTTAAAAATAAAAGTGACATAGAATAGCCCAAAGAATTTTGCAAAAGAAAAACAATGAAAAAATTTCAAGTGGACAAAGTCCTGGCATAAGCATTTCTACAAATAAGAGATACAAATGGCCAGTAAGTACATGAAAAGATACTGAGAATTACTAATCATTACAAAAATGCAAACCAAAACTACAATAAAATGACACCTCCCACAGAATAGAATGGCTACCAACAAAACAATAGAAAATAAATATTGGCAAGGCTGTGGAGAAGTTGAAACCCTTCTGCACTATTGGTAGAAATATAAAACATTACAGTCACTGTGGATAATAATATGGGGTTTCCTTAGAAAATAATATTACCATGAATCCAGCAATTCTACTTCTGGGTATATATTAAGAAGAACTGAAAGGGGGGTCTCAAAAGTGTTGTTTATACCCCAGTATTCATAGCAGAATTATCCACAATAGCTAAAATGTGGAAGCAACTCAAATGTCCACAGAAGAAATAATAAGCAAAAAGCATCTATCTATCTATCATCTATCTATCTAAAATAGAATCTTACTTAGCCTTAAAAAAAATCTGCAGTATGTTTCAACTTGGATGAACCTGGAGGACGTTAGGCTAAGTAATATAAGTCAATAACAAAAAAGACAAGTATTGTAAAGTTCCATTAATATAAGGTATTTAAAGTAGGCAAAATCATAGGGACAGAGAGTAGAATGATGGCTACCATGTGCTAGGGAGAAACGGAAATGGAGCTACTGTTTGACAGGTACGGAATTTTAGTTTTGCAAAATGACAAGAGTTCTAGAGAAGGATGGTGGTTTCACAAAAACCTAAATATAATTAATTCCACTGATCTGTACACTTAAAAATGATTGAGATAGTGTATTTTCTGATATGTATATTTCACCACAATTTTATAAATGGGAAAAAATCAGTTAATGCAATTCACCATATGAAAAGCGTACAGAAGAAAACTAGATGATCATCTCCACAAATGTGGAAAAAGCAATAGACAAAACTCAACATGAATTTCTGCTAAAAAATCACCCTCAGCAAACCAAGAATAGAAGGCGCTTCTTGGATTGGTTAAAGGACATCCACGAAAAAAATTCAACAGCTAACATCACTTGTAATGGTGAAAAAATTGGATGCTTTTGCCCTAAGATTGTGGGAAAGGCTAGGATGTCTGCCCTCACCATTTGTGTTCAAGTCACACTGGGGGGCACAGGTAGTAAAAACCCCTTGGATAACAATTTTAAAAATAATTCATTACTATTAATTATGAGAAATAATTGTTATTAAAATATTTCATTAATCTCAGATAAAGGTAGAACTGAGAAAAGATTGTCTCTACATGTGGGTGGAGAGAGTAGTTAGTAACAGGTGGAAGACAATGAATAAATATTCTATTATTTGTTTGTTCTTGTTTGTTTTAAAACTAGAAGACACTGAAGCTTGTTTTGGTGCAGTAGTAAGTTTTTACTGTTAAAAAAAGTAGTCAGTGTAATGAGAGAAGTGAACCAAAGGAGAAAGTTCTTTGAGCAGGTGGGAGGAGGTCCAACCTAGTATACCAAGAATCAGTATTTGATAGTAAAAAGCATTCTCCCTCAGAGCCCACTGATTCATTGGCACAGTAGAAACAGTTTTAGGGACCTACAAATTGTTTTACAGACCCACAAAAATATTTTCATTAATTTTATTTTTTAAATTTTTTTAAAGTTATTTTTATTATTTCTATTATTTTTATTTATTTTTTATTGTTGTTCAAGTAAAGTTGTCCCCATTTTCCCCACCACCACATCCCCACCCAACCCATTCTCACCTCCCACCGTCAATGCTACCCCACCTTTAGCTTTGTTCATGTGTCCTTTATACACATGGACAAAAAAAAAATCTGCACAAAGTCCCTGATGACCCTTCTCCTCCCTCCTCCCACTATCCCCTCCTCTCTCTCCTCTGGTTACCATCAGTTTGTTCTTTATTTCAGTGTCTCTGGTTATATTTTGCTTGTTTGTTTGTTTTGTTGATTAGGTTCCACTTATAGGTGAGATCATATGGTATTTGTCTTTTACCACCTGGCTTATTTCACTTAGCATAATGCTCTCCAGATCCATCCATGCTGTCACAAAGGGTAGGAGCTCCTTCCTTTCTTCTGCTGCATAGTATTCCATTGTGTAAACATACCATCGTTTTTTGATCCATTCATTCACTGATGGTAATTTTAAAATCAGAAAGCTTCTGATTCTCTGAATGTCCTGCTTCTCCTCTATCTATCCCACCAAAACTAGTACATAACTAAATCTGGTTTGGTTGGTAGATTTGATGGTAGAAATAATAGAGATCTTCCACCTGATGATTTTTATAGGAGGAGGGACCCAGGACAAAAACAGAATTATCTTTCTGCAGGGCAGGCCCCTTGTAGTCAGGCTTGTCCCACTAGGTGAGTATTGTAGGAACTCATCTGTATCGGTGTACCATCTAGCATTGTTGTGAGAGGCTGCATAGAGCTTCAGTGAAATTTTGTTTTGAGACTCTTTCAATGTGTTTGCCTGTTTCATGATGGGTGATTTATGAGGACACCTGCCCACATGCAGCTCAGTGTTCAGCAGTTTTGGACAAAAAACAGCATGACCCCAATACCCCACTCTCCCTATTCACCTGCTCTTGTCCTGAACTACTTTTTTTATATTTGTTTCCCCAGATGAAAAAAGTCCTCAAAGGGAAACCTTTTGTCAATGTGGAAGAGGTGAAATGAAAAACAGCAGAAGCATTAAAAAGCATCAAAATCAACACGTTCAAACACTGCTTTGAGCAGTGGAAAAAGTCTAGATAGGTGTATTGCATCAAATTGAGCGTACTTTGAAGGTGACTGAAATTTAAATATGTGAGAACAAATACACAACTTTTACAAATAAATTCCTCTTGGGGGGGCCTTGTATTTTCTGTAATATATGAGCTTATCTGAGGGAAGTAATGGCTTGATATCTGGGCAGAAATTGAACATTTGGAATAGTAAAAAATACAGTAGACATTTCTGAGAATAGAGTAGTGAGTATAAAGAGAAATACAGAGCACTGAGTAAGACTGAGTGCTCATTTGAGATCAAGAGCATGCATAGGTGAAGGAATACCTTTTATCTAGGTTGTGTGATTTACTCCTAGAAAAAGTAAGTGGCTCCGTTCATGTAGTGTCTGAGTTGTGCTAGTCAGTTGTCCCTCAAGGAAAGAAAAGAAAGAACAAAACAAAGTCTCTTGCTTTCTCCTCTTTGCCTTGGTATCTTTTTCTCTCTCACTCACATATACATATGTGCCTTACATGAAAGGATTTTTTATGTTAAACTTTAGGGTAATTCGAAACTTGTATAATGAACATTCCTCAAAAGGGTAAAGTGGAGAAAATGTGGCTTCATATTCGGTTTATAGAATCACAAAGGGCATGGGCTTGGAAGGACAAAGCAAAAATCCTAGTTTCTCACAGTTATACAACCTTAGACAAGATGTTTAACCTCTCTGAGCCTTTATTTTCTTCATCTGGAAAAGAGAAAAGGGTATCTAACATGTAATGGTTTGATAAATGTTATTTATTAAAATGATTACAAGGAATAATTTAGTGCTGTGCTAATATATAATTGTTACATTATTAATAAGGAAAAAATCCTGTAAATTAAGGTTATTAACTAAATTAAATCTTCATATGTTGTCAAAAATTTTTAATCCCAATAGTAACCAGCAAGAATAGAATTTTAAAAAATGTTTTGTCCTCAGAAAAATCATTCATTCTTTCTTTCATGCAATCACTGCCTCTTTATTGCATAGATAGTTATCTCACACAAGCTCTTTGCCCTGCACTTCCTGAGTGCTGGAGACTGTGGTGAATTAGCCTTTCAATCCCTGTGACATTTTTTGACTTGGGACTGAATTTAAAACTCCACATGACTCTTAAAGCTTCACATGCAGAGAAGAAGTAATCAGTCCAGCTTCAGCTCTCAACTTTGTCCTTCCTTTAAGGAACTCTCTTGGTTATTTTGAGGACAGATTACTGCTGACTCACATTGACTTTTCTGCATGACATACTTTTCTCTATAACAGAATCTGCCATTTTCCTGATATTTCTTTAAAATTAAGCCTTTCCTTCTGATTCTCTATGACTCTCCCTACGATGGGCATATGATAAACACATTCTCAAATCAAGTTGATCATAGAGAACAACATATCTGAGCTGTCTCAGCCTGTTGTCCAGAGAAATACCTCTATCAAGTAATGATTTAATGTTATAAACTGAGCTGTTATCAAAGGCTGATACAAGAAATGGCCATTTAAAAAATGTTACTCTATTTTCAGTAAGATGTGGGTTAAAGACAATATCCATCATTGTTACTCAACATCCACACAATAAATTCCTTACAGAATTTAGGGGCAGGAAAGTATTTGTCTCACTAGATAAACTTTTATGTTTTCTATACTCTGACAAAATTGTTAGAGCGCAGCATTGAAGGTGATGGCTTTGGGGTCAGATAGACTTGGATTGGAGGCCTAACATCAATTTTTTCTGACAGGAAAAATTTAACTATTTTAAGGTTGGTTTTCTTATTTGTAAAAAGGGACCCTGTTTTTTGTTTGTTTGTTTTTAAGGATTCAGTGAGATGATTCATGTAATGTACTTTACAATATCTTGTGCATAGTAGACATTCAATATTATCCTTTATGTTTATTATGAGAGGTATATAACCCTCACACCTTTTCTGTCCTGCAGATTTAAGTGTTTTACTAAACTACAATTGTATGTTTACCCAAGGGTCCTGGTACAAGAATTTTTCTTTATTTCTTTCAAATATTTTAAATTATGTCTCATTTACTGTCTTTCTAAATATGTTCAATATTGAAGATGACTTAAATGTTTTTTAAACACATGAATGTAAAAATATCCAAAGAACAGAAAACACCAAAAGAGAGCTCATTTGTAGAACAAAAATAAAATGTAAGTGAAATAGCATTTCTACAAAAGAAAAATGAATTTTATTCCACCAATAGATGATATAAAAACAAAAATAAAATGTTAGGTCCTTACTCTGAATCTTATGTGTTTGTGTGTATATACATTTGTATGTATATACCTGCAATATACCTGCAAGTAAATATATATTTTTGAAATGCTCATTATAGAAGTTCACAATATTCCAATAAAGTTTAGAGTAAAAATCATTTTTACTCATGGGGATATATGTATGTAGGGGTGAGTCAGAGAAACCAAGGTCAAAGAAAGAGTGCAAAAGATTTTGTTCTTTCTCCTCTTTCCTTAAGCAGCAATTAATATATAATATATGTATTGTATATGTTTTATATTTATATTATTATATTGTATATATATCATACAACTATATATAATTTTAACTCCCTACAAATATACAATGAATTCTAGTTGAATACCTAAAACTCCAGAAGTTTATAATTTTTCTAAGCATAGAATAAAGGAACAATAAAAAATAGATCAATGCTATATAGTTTTTAAAAAATCTGCAGTTAGCAGTTAAAATCTTTAAAATCAAATATTAAAAGACAAAGTAGATAATGAGAAAAGTCATTGCAATAAAGAAGAAATGGATCAGAGGATCCAAGATGGAGGCATAGGTGGTCACATTGTACCTCCTCACGCAACCAAAACTAAGGACAACAAGAATTTACAAACAAAAAACAACCAGATGGGTTGAACCCAACAACCGTTGGGTTCATTTCTCAACCAGAACAGAGAGAAATGAACCCAGTGGAAATCTAAATACCATACATCCAGTCCGGTGAGGAGGGGCGGAATCGGAGGCCTACGGAGAGGGGTCAAGGGGTACCGGCAGGAAAAATCGGTGGTTGGCAGGCGCGCATGTGCAGGGCGCAGAACGCAGACCGCAGCTGATGGACAGGTGGCAAACCCTGGGCATGGAGGCAACCAGCAGACCCAGTGAGGGGTGCAAGGCAGCTGGCTGTCTGCAGCCACACCTTCACGGGCAGAACTTAGCAAAAATGGGCAGCGACACAGACTGCGCATCCCAGGGACCCAGCACCAGGAAACAAAGCCTGAAGGCACCGATTAAAAACACCAGTGGAAGTTGAGGCTGGGAGATTCTATCAGCCTCACAGGAGGCTCCTTGGAGAAACCAACAGAGTCCAAGAGAGTGCACAAACCCACCTGCCTGGGAGCCAGCACCAGAGGGGCCCAATTTTGTGTGGGAAGTGGCAAGAGGGACTGGGGTCCTGGTGAGAACAGCAGAGCAGGCAACGCTGTTCCCTCTCGGACATTGCCCCCACATACAATGTCACAACCCAGCGACTGAGGCCCCGCCCTGGGGAACACCTAAGGCTCCACCCTTCATATGTAACAGGTGCTACAAGACCAAAGGAAAAAAATAAAATAAAATAAAGATGGCTCAAACAGAGTTAAAAGTCCCAGAGCCAATTTTTTAAGCGACCAAGGAATAGCCAACCTATCAGATGCACAGTTCAAAGCACTGGTGATCAGGATGCTCACAGAATTGGTGGACTTTGGTCATAAATTACATGAACAAATGCAGACCACAATAAGTGAAATGAAGAAAAATGCACACGGAACCAATAGTGATGGAAAGAAAACTAGGTTTCAAATCAATGGAAGGGACCAGAAGGAGGAAAGGAACAACCAAAGAGAAAAGAATGAAGAAATAAGAATTCAAAAAAATGAGGAGAGGCTTAGGGACCTCCAGGACACCTTTAAACATTCCAATATCCGAATTATAAGGGTACCAGAAGGGGGAGAGGAAACACAACAAGTGGAAAAGTTATTTGAACAAATAATAAAGGAGAACTTCCCCAACCTGGCAAGGGAAATAGACTTCCAGGAAGTCCAGGAAGCTCAGAGAGTCCCAAAGAGGTTGGACCCAAGGAGGAACATGCCAAGGCATATCATAATTACATTACCCAAGATAAAAGTGAAGGAGAGAATTCCAGAAGCAGCAAGAGATAAGGGGTCAGTTACCTACAAAGGAGTTCCCATCAGGCTGTCAGCTGATTTCTCAAAAGAGACCTTACAGGCAAGAAGGGGCTGGCAAGAAGAATTCCAAGTCATGAAAGGCAAGGACCTACATCCAAGAATACTCTATCCAACAAAGCTTTCATTTAGAATAGAAGGGCAGATAAAGTGCTTTTCAGATAAGGCCAAGTTAAAGGAGTTCATCATCACCAAGCCCTTATTATATGAAATGTTAAAGGGATTTATCTAAGAAAAAGAAGATAAAAAATATGAACAGTAAAAAATGACATCAAACTCACAGTTAGTAATAAGCACACCTAAAACAAAAGCAAACTAAGCAAACGAAGAGAACAGGAGTGGAACCACAAAAATGGAGATCACCTGGAGGGTTAGCAACAGGGAAGTGGGAGGAGGAGAGAGGGGGAAAAGATATAGAGAATAAGTAGCATAGACAATAGGTAGAAAATAGGGGGAGGGCAGGAATGGTGTGGGAAATGTAGAAGTGAAAGAACTTATGACACATGGACATGAACTAAAGTGGGGGAAGTGGGTGGGAGGGCCTGGGCAGGGGGGAGGGGAGTGAAGGGGGAGAATGGGACAACTGTAATAGCATAATCAATAAAATATATTAATAAATAAATAAATAAATAAAAATAAAAAAGAAGAAATGTGTAGACTTACAATTAGTTACTTTTACACACCAAAACTAACTAAATAAAAAGAGTTCTATTAACCAATAAAAAATGAGAATGCCCAACTAAAAAGTGGACAAAAGATAAACTGCTTACCTTATCAATCATTCTAATAGGTGTGAGGTAATATCTCATAGTGTTTTTGATGTGCATTTCCTGATGACCAGTGATGCTGAAGATGCTTTCATATACTTAGTGGCCATATGGATGTCTTCTTTGGAAAAAAACATCTACTTAGTTCCTCTGTTCATGCTCTGAAGACAAGAGATTAACAAGGGTTGGCAAAGATGTAAAGAAAAAGAAACCCTTATAAACTCTTCATGGAAATGTAAATTGGTTCAGCCACTGTGGAAACAATACAGAGGTTCCTTAAAAAACTAAAAATAGAACCACATGATCCAGCAATTCCACTTCTTTGTATATAACCAAAGGAAATAAAAACAGCATATCAAAGAATTATATGCACTCCGATATTTACTGTAGTATTATTTATAATAGCCAAGATATAACAACCTAAGTGCCTATGAACAGATGAATGAATAAAGAAAATGTGGTATAGATACAAATGAAATATTATTGAACCATGAGAAAGAAAGAAATCCTGCTTTTTATGACAGCATGGTAGGTCTTGAGGAGATTATGCTAAGTGAGATGTCAGACATAGAAAGACAAATACTCTATGCTATCACTAATATGAGGAATCTAAAAAAGACAGATTCATAAAAACATAGAGTAAAACCGTGGGTACCATGGGCTCAGAGGTGGGGGAATAGGAGAGATGTTACTGAAGAGTGCAAACTTGCAACTAGTAAAGTAACCTCTAAGATCTAATGCACAGCATAGTGCATAGAGACAACATTGTGCACTAATCATCAAACTTGCTAAGAGGCTAGATCCTGATTATATCCACCACAGAAGGAAATGACAATTGTGTGATGTGATAGGGCTGCTATCACTAAAACAGCAATTATATTACAATACATAAATGTAATAAATCAACATGTTGTTGACCTTAAATTTGCACTATATGGTATGTCAAACATGTTTCTATAAAAAACTTACAAAATAAACATAGACAAAAAAATAAAAAATACCAATTTCAATAGCAGTACAATTTACAAGTATATAGAAACACAATTTTCAAATATCATATTCAAAAAGTTTTAAAAATTATTAACCTACTATTTATGCTGAAATAGATGGTCTCACATATTACTGTTAAGAGTTCAAATTGCTAAAAGGATTCTGACAGGAAACATAGCACTAAGTATTAACATTTTTTTTAAAAAATAGCTTGTCTTTAATCCAGGAGCTCTTAATGTACTGTAGTCCAATGATTTCAAATTTAAGATATCACTCTAAGAATATATTTTCATGTAAAAACAAGTTACTGTAGAATTATTATGAGCAATGTAGATTTAGAGACAATATTTTCTTATAATACATGGGACAATGGTACAATATAACATGTATATGAATCAGGTCAAATATTTGTGGTCATCACAAACTGTAGATGTATAAATATTTTTTAAAGATTTTATTTATTTATTTTTAGAGAGGGAAGGGAGGGAGAGAGAGAGAGAGAGAGAGAGAGAGAGAAACATCAATGTGCGGTTGCTGGGGGTTATGGCCTGCAACCCAGGCATGTACCCTGGCTGGGAATCGAACCTGCAACACTTTGGTTTGCAGCCCGCACTCAATCCACTGAGCTACACCAGCCAGGGCTATAAATATTTAATAATATAAGAAAATGAATCATATTAAAAGAAAACAGAGTAAACATTAAACTTTAAATTATGACTACGTTCATATATTTACAGTTTGATTAAAAGTCCTCATATGTATATATATTTAATTTTTTATTGTTGTTCAGTTATAGCTGTTCCCCTTTTTCCCCCATTACTCTCCTCTGCCCTACCCACCCCCAATTCCCACATTCAATCATCCCCCCCACCACATTGTCTTTGTCCATGGGTCCTTTATACATGTTCCTTGACATGACCTTTCCCCTTTTTTTCCCATTATCCCCATCCCCTCTGGTCACTGTCAGTTTATTCATTATTTTAATATCTCTGGTTCTATTTTCCTCATTAGTTTGTTTTGTTGATTAGGTTCCACTTATAAGTGAGATCATATGGTATTTGTCTTTCACCACCTGGCTTATTTCACTTAGCATAATGCTCTCCAGTTCCATCCATGCTGTCGAGAATGGTAGGAGCTCTTTTACTGATTGATGGGCAGTTAGGTTGCTTCCAGTACTTGGCCATTGTAAATTGTGCTGCTATGAACATTGGAGTGCATTGGTTCTTTTGAACTGGTGTTTCAGGATTCTTAGGGTATAATCCCAGCAGTGGAATTGCCAGGTCAAAAGGCAGTTACATTTTTAGTTTTCTGAGGAAATCCCATACTCTTTTCGACAGTGACTATACCAGTCTACATTCCCACCAACAATGTATTAGAGTTCACTTCTCTCCACATCCTCTGCAACACTTGTTGTTTGTTGATTTGTTTATGATGGCCATTCTGACATACTGATCCCATAAATATATATTCTACACATATAGAAATGCATATTTTACATTTACATGTAATATTTATTCACATATATTTACTTATCTGCTTATATTATAAATAAAATATAAAAATATATTTTAAATTTATTTTCTCTATATTTAAATATAGAGAGAATATATATTTATATATAAGTACCAGAAGGACTGGTACTTAAGAATTCTGGCTCCCTCTCCCCAAATCACTAGTGAAAAATACATAAAATGTGAGAAAAATGTGAATTTCACAAATTATTAAAATTATAAATTTATTCTGAGGAAACCAAAGTTATCATGAATGACATGTGTGATAGAATATGTTATTGCAATGTGGTATGGAGGCAGCTAGAGTTTGTTTTCTTTCTTTCTTCTAAACTTTAGTTTTATTGTTGACACTTTATAGAAGGCCCTGTTTTCCACCATTCCACTCACCTCCACCCAGACCCCACCCTCTTACCTCTGGCCATCACACCCTGCTGTCTGTGTCTGGGGGTTCTGTATATATGTTCTTTTGCTAATCCCTTCACCTTTCCTCCAGTCCTCCCCACCCCATTCCCTCTGACAGCTGTTTTTCTTATTTGTGCTGTGAAAAATAATATACATAGAGAAGAATGAATAAAACCAATACCTTAAATTAATATATAATAGAACATCAGATGAACACTACTCAGGCCAAGGTATAGAACCTTGCCAACATGCAAGAAACCTGAAAAGGCCTCTTTTCAATCACAGCTTCCTACCTCCCCTGTTCATCCCACTGATACAAACTAACCAAGATACCGACTTTCGCAGTCATCAGTTCTTGATCTTCTGTAATGAATCATAAACTCTATGTCTCCCAAAAATGTCTCCCACTTAAATTTTTATTTAATTTTTGAATGCCTTATTAAATACATTACAAGTTTGTTCTGGTACATTTTTATCTTTGGAAGATGCTTTCAATTACACATCTTCAGAAATTATATTGTTTCAGATTTTTATTTACTCTTGTATTTATTAAATCACTAATTTTTTCTAAATTTATATAAATGTGGTTTACAGTAATAAACAAACCCATTTTAAGTGTATACATGGGAGATTTATGTACTCATGTAAACACCACTAAAATCAAGATATAGAATATTTGCATCACCTTATAAAAGTTCCCTTGTCACTTTCCCAGTCAAATCCCTCTCCACCTTCATCCCTGGACCCAGGAAACAGAATTTGCTTTGTCAGATATTTTATTTGATGTTTCTAGGGTTGTATACAAATGGAATCATATGGTGCATGTGTTTTTTGAGTCTGACTTCATCAGCATACTATTTCTGAGATGTATCCATGTAATTGCATGTACCAATAGTTTGTTACTTTTTATTATGTTTATACATTGTTTAACTATACCAATTTTTAAATCAATTCACTTGCTAATGGACATTTATGATAGGTCCAGGTTTCAGCTATTATAAATAATTTCGCTGTAAAAATGTAAATCCCCACTTTACACTTGATAACATATATTCTTTTGAAGTGTGCTTCATGATGTTAATGTAGACAATCCATCTTTTTTTTAAAAGATTTTATTTTATTTATTTTTAGAGAGGGAAGGGAGGGAGAAAGAGAGAGAGAGAGAGAGAGAAACATCAATGTGGGGTTGCTGGGGGTCATGGCCTGAAACCCAGGCATGTGCCCTGACTGGGAATCGAACCTGCAACACTTTGGTTCGCAGCCTGCGCTCAATCCACTGAGCTACACCAGCTAGGTGACAATTCATCTCTTTAATGCTTAATATTTTAACAGTGTATATTATCTGTCATTTTACTTTTAACCTACTTCTTTACATATAAAATGAATCTCTTATACACTACAGATTTGGGGGGTTATGTTTTATCCAGTATGCTAATCTGTCTTTTAATTAGTGTGTTAATATTATTTTCATTTAGTGTTATCACTGAGATGATTGGGTTTAAATCTTCTAGCTCAGTGTTTGTTTTCTATTTTCTATGTTTCTTTGTTCCTCTCTCTTTTTGTCCTGCTTTCTTTAGGATTGAGTATATTTTGTATCCCACTTTATCTCTACTAATGGCTCTTTAGCTAAAACTCTTTTTTCTTCTCTTAGGTGGGTTTTCTTGAGGATTTATAAGTGTAGCAGAATTGACCTTCAAATGATGTAACACTTCACATACAAGAAGCTTACAACAATGTATGAACATTTTCCTCTCCTGTCCTTTGTGCAAATGTTTTATTGCATTGTGCTTCTACATGTTATAAAGACCATAATAAATTACTTATTTTTTTGCTTTAAATAGTCAATTAGCTTTTATGCACATTTAAAAATGAAAAGAAAGTATTTTTGATTCTTTTGTGTACATTCAAGTTTTCTTCTTGTGTTACAAAGAATTTCCTTTGATATTTCTTGTAGTGTAGGTATGCTGGCAATAAATTTTCTGATAGTGTGTTTTTCTGAAAAAAAATTAACTTGCTTTTGTTATTGTAGCATATTTTCTTTGGATATAAGAAAATTTATATCCAAATCTATGTCTCCCAAAAATGTCTCCCACTTAAATTTTTATTTAATTTTTGAATGCCTTATTAAATAAGGCATTCTAGGTGTTTCTTTCACTTCAACACTGTGATTTCTTTGGCTTCTGGTTGGTACACTTTCTAAAAAGTAGTCTGTGGTTTGGGTCCTGTGCATTCAATGTACTACTTTTCACCCTATCTCTCTAAGTTGTTTTCCTTTTTGTTAGAAGATATTGATTTGATTTCATCTGTTCTGGCATGAAATTCATGTGCATGGATTCATTAAGTATCTTGGAGCCATGCTTTATATGGTTTTCTTCTTTTTTTTCAGGACTAATTTTCTCAAGTATTTGTTATCTGGCCCTGGTTGGCATAGCTCAGTGGATTGAGCGCGGGCTGCGAACCAAAGTGTCGCAGGTTTGATTCCCAGTCAGGGCACATGCCTGGGTTGCAGGGTATGGCCCCCAGCAACTGCACAATGATGTTTCTATCTCTCTCTCTTTCTCCCTCCCTTCCCTCTCTAAAAATAAATAAATAAAATCTTTAAAAAAATAACAGTCTCAGTTTAAAAAACAATTTAAAAAAAAGTATTTGTTATCTTCTCCAAATCTGTGTTCTGGAATTTTAATTAAATGTATATTATTTGATGTTCCCCCACAGGTCAGTAAGGTTGTGGTCATTTCTTTCACAGTCTTCTTTGTTTGTTTGTTTCATTTTGAATTGATCCAACTGTTATATCTTCAAGATCATTGATATCCTCTTCTGCAGCATCTAATGTGTTCCTAACTACTTCCAATAAATGTGTCATCTTTATCATGTTGAATTTTCCATTTTATGAACACTATATGTTTCTTCTTTTAAGTAGGTCTTTGATGACTTTAATCAAAATTTTGTAATTGTCAGCATACAGATGTGTATAGATATTTTGTTATATAATACTTAAGTATATGATTTTGGGGGAGCTATTGCAAACAGCATTTTAAAAATGGGTTTCCTTTTGTTCTTTGATAGAATACAGAATTATAAATGATTTTTGTGTGTTGACTTTGTATCTTGTGCTATTGGAAACACTTATTAGTATAAGGAGCTGTATTTATATTTTGTTTTGTTTCTCAGAATCCTTGGGATTCTAAATATAGACAATCATTATTTGTGAATAGGGGGACTTTTTTATTTCTTCTTTTCCAGTTTACATGCCATCTATTTCTTTTTGTTCCTCATTTTACTGGCTGAGACTTCTTATATAATGCTGAATAGAAACGGTGAGAGTGGATATCCTTGTCTTGTTCCTTAAGGGAAAATACTCTAAGGAATCTTAAGGGGAAAGCATTCAGTATTTCACCATTATATTTTTTATTAGCTTTAGCTTTTTTGTACATGCCTTTTATGGGGTTTATAAAGTATCTTTCATTCCTAGTTTATCAAGAATGTCCATTATGAAGAGATATTAAATTTTATTAAATGATTTTTCTGCAATAATTGATATGATCAGGTCATTTTCTTAGTATAGTAAATGATCTTGATTTATTTTCCAACATTAACCATTCTAAGACTCATGAGATAAAACCCATTGAGCCTGATGTGATCCTTCCAGAGACAATCTGTGTCTTGTTCTGCCCAGTGACACAAAATGGCATCTTTTCATATCAATTTCTCAGTATGGGGTGATCTGTGTCAGAATATGTATCAATACATGTCTTATGTAAATAATATAATGTTGAAACCCAAGCCAGCATGAGTTTTCAGTTATTATTTATCAAAATAAACTTTTTTTTTCACTTAGAGTTCAAGCCAAGACAGAGAACTTCCCTTGTCTTCTCACTTTGTTGACTAGTTTATTCTTTTACTAAGGTTAAAACTCATTAAAAATTTCACTTTAAATAAAAAACTCAATTTTAATTCTCACATTGCATGGAACCAAGGACTTGTATTGCATTGTACATAAAATAAAATACAAATTTCTTATTTTATATTTATAAAATTCCTTAGGAGTTCAGATCTAGAATTCGTTTATTCCTCTAGATATCAGCCATTTTGATGGTCTGTATCTGGGTATGTGTTTTGTTTATTTTGTCTGTTCTTTTTTAAAACAACATTTTACTTATTCATTTTTAGAGGTGGGAGGGAAGGAGAAAAAGAGGGAAAGGAACATCAATGTGTGGTTGCCTCTCACACGTCCCCTACTGGAGACCTGGTCCATAACCCGGGCATATGTCCTGACTGGGAATTGGAGCAGAGACCCTTTGGTTTACAGGCCAGAGCTCAGTCCACTGAGCTAGACCAGCCAGGGTTTATTTGTTCTTTAATTTCTTGAGGTCTTTCATTTCTTGTCTTTTACTTTACTTTATTTGTTTTAAATTGGGATATTTTCAGGATAATTAATGACTAAATATAGCTGAAAATGGTATTCTATGTCACTTTCACATTCACTTAAAAGGCAATAAAATTTATTTGTTTATTATTTATGCTGAGAGTTCCATGCATTGCTGTGCCATTACCAGCTTGCTTACTGTTTCTATTTGTTTTGGTTTACTTTTTTTAAATAAACAGTCCATTTAACCTTGGAGATATGCATGGCAAATGGATATTATGGTGCAGTGCCAGGATGAAATGACTATTTGGGGTCATGGCTAACCAGCACAGAGGCAGTAACCAGTACAAGGTCACACCAAATGTGAGCAGTACTTAAGGATTGGCTTGTTGGTTAATAAAACCAACCAAGCAAAACAAAAAATGGAAAACAACAACAACAACAACAACAACAAAACATTCTTACCCAAACAATATGGTAAAGAGTTGAGGAAAAATTGCAAGAGATTTTTAGAAGCTCATGATGCTCCATTTTGGTCTAGAAATGTCCACTAGCACCTGGCAACTTGCATGAACCTGACCTTTCTCTACCTTTTCATTGCTTTGAAACATACACTTGCTATCTGTCTCATGTCATTTCGTCAGGGTTCTGCTGTGTGTTAATGACTTTTAATAAGATGGAAAAAATGCATGCTATTGTGTTTGGGTAGCAAATGATTTACCCAGGAAATATAATGCCCTAACCTAATTAAATTGCTTGTCTCCACAAAGCCCTCCAGGGGCAATGTTAATAGTGAGATTTTCAGACATTGTGTCAGCTTCATGGGGATCTATTTCTCATTGTGAGGGAATTTAGCATTCTTTAGATTTTACTACCACTGATTGGAAGACCCAGTTATGCTTTTATACTTTAGCTCAAGCACACAGTTGATAACATAGCTCAAGCACACAGTTTATAAGATAACATTTTGTGAAAGTAGAATTTATAATGTAAGGAAATTTAAGTTTTTAATTTGAGAATCTATATGACGGTAGTGTGAACTACAGGACAATGAGAACAAAGTAATTAAAAATAAAATTCTGAGTGGACAGGTTTTTGTTAAAACTTTATTTAATGTTTATATTTTATTAAAACTGACATTAATTTAGGAAGTACCCTTTCACTTCTATTGGTATTTTTACATTATTATTTAAAAGTTTTTGAATATATGATACATTTACGTGGTTCAAAGTCAAAACTAAGAATCACTTTGTTCTGTATTCTGGCATTCTCACTAAGGGGGAAAAGGATTTACTTAGTACTTTAGAGGGTACATTAGAGGGAAAGTAGACTTCTTAAATATAAAAATATCCAGAATAACACAAACAAAATTAATAAAATTTCTGCTTTAAATTCTTAACATTGAACAATGTCACACTGAATGGCTGGAATGTTTTTGTATTTAAGAAAATGCCTTGCTTTACAAGTACAAAGATACCCAGCTTATATATGCACAAGAGGAAACAAAAAAAAATATTACTAAAACCTGATCTTCTTCTCACAAAAGAAGAAATCTCCAACAGACAGATAGATATGTTACAGAGCCCTTAGCCCAGCAGTGTCAAACTCACTTTCACCAGGGGCCACATCAACCTCACGGTTGCCTTCAAAGGACCGAATGTAATTTTAGGACTGTATAAATGTAACCACTCCTTAAGAGTTAAGTGAGAGCTCAGCGCTGCTACCTGGTAGAAACAAGGTACCAGGCAGGATAAAACAAGGTGGAGGGCCCAATTCGGCCCTTGAGATTTGTGTTTGCCACCTGTGCCCCAGTCTGTGCTGCTCTGGAACAGCTGTAGAATCAAATGCCCGCCACCAAGAAGTATGACTTGCAATGCCAGAGTTTGGCAGAAAAGAAAGAAATTGTTTATTTAAGTTATACAGATTTAGAATAATGGCAGAATTCTGCTATTAAGTCCCACTTCAAAACAACCTCCCCCATACCCACAGTCCTGCCTCCCTTTGCCAAATCATTCCAGTTTGAGAATATGCTAGTCAGAGGTACCACCTCTTAGAAAAACAGGAGCGCATAGCTCAGCATTCCCAGTCACAGCTCAGCATTCCAGGCATCTCCTCTCAATATGTGCTTGGCTGGGCAGGTCCTGCAATTCCCAGTACCATCATCCATGCCACAGTGTTCCTCAGTCAGGTTTCTCAGTGGTTTTCCTCTTTGTTTCTCCAGCTCTTAATCCAAAGCCAGGTGGCACTTCCTTACACACCAGGCCTCATGGTGGGCCAGAGGGGGTCCTTCTTACCCCTTCAAACCCCATGGCCAAATCCTTTCACAGCTGCCCTCCCTTAGTTTAAAGCCTGACCCAGAGCCTCCTGCATGACCTCATCTCTGACTCTTCCCAATATGAGCTATATTTGCCAGTTTTCTGTATAGTTTACATTCTCTCAGCTGCCATCCCTAGTCAGGGCAAGAGTGACTCAGTGATCCAGGGGTAACCACCTCCCCTGGTTACCTCATGAGTCAGGATACAGTATGAAAGTCACATCTACCCTGCCCTGAGGTGGTAGCACAGCCATTAAACTAGCCACCAAGGTGTGGTTGTAATGCAAAATACTTTAATCCTATCATCTGCTCTCCTCATCCCCCAACAAATGTTTGTGGGAGCTTTGGGAGCACCTCAGTCTGTACCCCGTTTCAGATACACTTGCATTGTTACAGAAGAGAGAGTTCTGTCTTCCTCCCTTGGTCAAAGATTTTCACCAGTTTCTTATGGAAGATGAACTAGAAATTTCTGTGACATCACTGAACAGTGTATATGTATATGTATGTGTATATTAAAAATACATAAAGAGTTGGGGAAAAATAATCCATTTGTTAGAAAAAGATTTGCAGACTTATGGATTCTACCTCCCTATTGAAACCCCAAAATAAGACTTTCAGTTAAGCAGCACCCTTTCCAGAAGGTGCTTTAAGACAAATATCTTACTGTATGTACCACATATTTCAAATCGTAAGTTTACATTATTTCATGCATTATAAAATAATTTATAAACTTATAAAATGCATTAAAACCAAAAAAGCATCTATAAATAGCTTAGATTTTATATAAAAGGATTATAGATGTAGAATCATAAAATATTAGAGCTAGAAAGAACCTAAAAACAGCCAAACTCAAATAATTTTTGAGTTGAGGTTTGACATTCACTCCAGAGCCTGTGTTCCTAAGCACTGAAAACCATTAAAAGGATCACTCCCCAGTAAGTGGACACAGACAGCATTCCAGTGGGAATAAAAATATTGGGTTGGAATCACATGCAAAATTTGTGACCATTGAAAGGAAATTTTCATCCATATTTTTAGTTTTTAGTTATTGCAATGTGACTGCACTTAAGAAAAATGGATTTGAATGGCCCTCTTGATTAGTCTAAGCAACTATATACTTTGTCTAAAAAAAAACTGCAAAAGTCTATTAACTCAACATAGAATAATAGGGTTCATATGTTTTTATGAAAAAAAACAAAGGCTGGAGCCTGCCACTCTTAATCCTCAATAAATGTTTAAAACTTAAGACTATTCTCACTTAATACAAAGTGATTTTATTAGAAATAATTAAAGTAATCACTCCCAAATTGATCTATGCTTCCCACTGCTCCAGATTTCTACTTTTTTCTTGCGATATTTCAGGTTTTCAAATGTAAAGTACTTTGAGACTTTTATAAAAAGATGCTTTTAAAAATGCACACTGTCAAAGTGTTACCAGTTTCTGCAAAACTCAGTTATGCCAAACACTGTACGTATTAAAATTTTGAGGTGACTCATGTTAGATTCTCTATGTGGTTTATCTAACCTATACCATCAATAGAAATGGTCTTAAACTAGAGAATAAGAGAGTGTCATTCTTTTAGTAAGATGACCTTGGAAGAATACATGGATTAAATTATCTAGTTCTTGTTACTAGCTTGAAGAAAATCTCTCTCCACTTGAGATTCATAACATGCATGGTGTTCTGGGGAGCTAAATGATGTTAAAATCTCAAAAAACAGTTTCAATCACTGCCATACAGATGCTATCTTTAATTCTTAAAACATAAGATGAATGAAAATTAAAAACCAGGTTCTTAAATTAAACAAATGGAAGTGTTTGTTTCTAAATAAGACTATTGATTCTTCAAATGTTGCTTTAAAGTGCTTAGTAAATTTCATCTAGGCTCTTTTTTAAAAACATGAGATGCTTTGCAATATACAAGGAAATTTTTTGATTATTTTATAATTTACAATGTGTATATAAACACATAACTTTCTAATATTGGCCCGTATATTTGAATCAGAGGAGTCATATGTGACAGTCTCCTATTTGCTCCCCAATATTTATTTCATTCCTTCATCCATATGAACAGAAATTTTAGCAAGGTATGTGGCCACTTTGAACAAAGATGACATTTCCCAGTCTCTTTTGCAATTAGTTGTAACACTATGACTATGTTTGGTTAATGTAAGTAGGTGTGATAATATAAGAATGTAAAGAGAAGTAGCTTGTAAGAGCTTTGGGACTCAATTGTGTCCTCCCAATTCATAAGGTATAGCTCTGGTGCCCAATTTGATTGTGTTTGGAGATAGGGCATCTAAGGAGGTAATGGATGTTATACGAGGTCATAAAAGTGTAGCCTTAATTCAGTAAGATTACAAGAAAATGTTCCTATAAGAAGAAGAGACACAAACCATGTGTGTGTACAGGGAAAGGTCACGTGAAAAGGCAGAGAGAAGAAATCAAAAGAGGGAAACCTCCGGAGAAAACAAATCTGCCAACACCTAACTTAATCTTGGACATCTAGCTTCCTGGATTGTGAGCAAATTAATTTCTGTTGTCAAAGCCACCAAGTCTGTGGTATTTTGTTATGGCAACCCTAGCTGACTAATAGAATTTTACAATATGGTCAATATGGCAACAAAATGAATGTGATTAATGAGTACCTCTGTGCCTTGGCCCTAATTCTTAGTTCATCTAGGCTAGATCCTACCTTTCAATGGTCTTCAAAACAGTCAGTCTGTATTGGTCTATGTCTGATGCCTCTCTGTCTTTTCCCAAATTTCCTATTTTGTTAGAAACAAAAACTTTTTAGTAACATTTTTTGTGACAAGCCTCAAGCCCTTTACTATAATCAACAAGCTTATTAGTAATCATGAAAAACATGCAGTGAAAACATCAGAACCAACATCAATACCACAGGTGCCAATATAAGCCATACATTGGTAACAAAGTTTAGGTCAATAAAGATGGCAAACTCATCAACTAACAAACCTTAAGTACAGCTAACATTAAGGAGTTATTTATTGCTGTATTCTGTAACTAATAAATTTGTGTTTTTCCTTATGTAATATAAGAAATCTTTTATGTAATAAAAGATATATATTACCCAGGGGATTTAAAAGAGAAACAATTTTGACAATTACAGAGTAATAAAATCTCACAAGAGAAATATCAAACTCAATAATTTAAGTAGAAAACTCTTCCTTATATGTCTTTTAAAAACTTTTGTATATTTACAAAATTATGTTAGACAAAGATAATAACCTTGACTCATAATTATTTTATGGGTTTAATGATCAGTTTATATACATTCTACATTAACTAGTACAGTAGGATAAAAATTATCCAAAATAAATTTTAGCATGTAGAAAGAGTCATTGTTCAAATTGACTTGTTACATAAGTAGGCCTAAATTATGATACTATTTTTGGTTCAGGACAATATACCAATTAGCAGAGTGACCTTGCTGAAATCACTTGACCCTCCAGGGTCTTAATTTCTTCAAATATGAAAACAATGAGGTAAGATGAAAGAATTTCTGTGGAGGATTATTGCAGAAATGGCCTCTAATTTTTTCAGGTATTTCATATATCCATGCCTTGCATAGTTCTTTTCACATTGACCCTGGGTTTAACCACACGCTTTGCTTTGGTCAGTGGTACAATGGTAGATGTGATACATGAAGATTTCAACAATGCTTGTACTTTCAGTTTTGTTCACTCCCTCTGCACTTGGAACCCTGATGTGTAAGCAAGCCCAAGCTAGCCTGGAGGATGAGAGTCATGCCAGCTAGTCGCCCCTGCATTCAGAGCCAACCTACCGCCAGATCTTCTGGCTTTTGTTGGATTACGTGGGACTGCTTAGTTCCCAGTCTAATTTGCTAACTCACTGCAGAAACATGGGTAGCCCAAATGAGATCAGTGAAGTCCAGCTCAAACCAAGGCTGCCCAGCAGAATCCTATTTTAAATAAATGCATATTGTGAAATCACTGAGTTTTGAGTGGTTTGTAGGATAATGATAGTTTCTAAATCCTTCTTTAGTTCTAAAATCTTATGGTTCTTTGATTCTATGTTATAAAATTAGAAAAGCACACCTGTACAGAAAGAGGACCTGTTCATTCAGGTATCTCCATTTGGAAAAGCCATTGACCTCCATTTCCTACTTTCATATACATCAGCTGACCGTCCATCCTGGTTGGATAAGGTCAGTCCCAGTTTTCCCTTGTCTTAATGTAATTCTTAGTAGTACTCACATTTGCTTTCAAAAGTGTGTCAGTTGAGTCAATGAATTTTATGGTGGTATTAAAATATATTTTCCATCTTCAAAGTCAGGAAAAATAATATTAAAAATAATGTGGATTACTATCATTGGTTTTTTATCAGAAATGCATTTCTTTATTGAGCATAAAATATGCAATGCTCTTCTGTATAAGTCATGGAGATACAAAGGTCAAAGAACATGCTCCATGACCTCCAAAGTTTACACTCTACCACTGTTATGGTTAAAATTGTGTCCCACCAGGATTGCAGACTGGTACAACCACCATGGAAAACAATACGGAATTTTCTAAGAAAACTAAAAATGGATCTTGTGACCCAGCAATTCCACTGCTAGGATTATATCCTAAGAACTCTGAAACACCAATCCAAAAGAACCTATGCACCCCAATGTTCATAGCAGCACATTTTACAATAACCAAGTGCTGGAAGCAACCTAGGTGCCTATCAGTAAATGAATGGATCAAAAAACTATGGTACATTTACACAATGGAATTCTATGCAGCAGAAAGAAAGAAGGAGCTCCTACCTTTTGCAATAGCACGGATGGAACTGGAAAGCCTTGTGCTACCTGAAATAAGCCAGGCAGTGAAAGACAAATACCATATGATCTCACCTTTAACAGGAATCTAATCAACAAAACAAACAAACAAGCAAAATATAACCAAAGATGCTGAAATTGAGAGCAGACTGACAGTGACTAGAGGGGAGGGAATTTCAGGGGAACGAGCGAAGGGTTTGCAGGAACTAGTATAAAGGACACAAGGACAATAACAAGGGGGGATGGAGATGGGAGAGATGTGAGGAGGACTGGAGGGGTGGGCTGGGATGGGGGTGAAGGGCAGAAAACTGTACTTGAACAACAATTAAAATAAAAAAGAGGTTGTGTCCCACCAGATTTCATGTGTGATGCCCTAACCCACAATGCGATGGGATTCAGAAAGGTCCCTGGGAAATGATTCTATTTAAATGAGTTCATAAAGATGGAGTCCTCATAATGGGATTAGTATTCTTATTAAAAGAGAAACCCAAAGATTCTTGAGATAACCTGACTCCAGTACAGCTATGAACTTGGACTAGGTCTCTGACAGGAGAAATTTAACCTGTGCCAAAAGTATGACCTGCATGGGTTTGCTTTCCTGCCTTTTCCCTGGTTGATCAACATCTGGTTCTTCTGAGAAGCTTTTCTTGTCTCTGTGTACACACAGCAGAGCCAAATCAAAACTATATCTGGCACTCAGCTGTGGACTTCCTCCTCTGGGTGATTGTACTCACCACCTGGATCACCATCTTCCAGATCTACCAGCACTATTGGGGCATCTTTGGGGACTACCTCTCCTTCACTGTACCCCTTGGTACCTCTGACAACTTCTTCATAGGCCTTGGACTCACGCATTCTCCCAGGATGGTCTCAGGTACTCTGAGCCTATTCTCAAGTCCCTAAGATTTGTTCTTGTCTCCTATGTTCTCTGTTGGCATACCCCAGTAAATGACCCTAACCCCACCCTCTCTCTCAGAGATCTTACTCTCTTTCTCTGCCATCTGAGGACTCAGGGAAGATGTGACTATAGACAGGAAGAAGGACTTCACAGGAAACCAGTCATGCTGGCATCTAAATCTCTGATTCTCCAGTCTATAGAACTATGAGAAAGTAAATTTCTGTTGTTTAAGACAACCACTTTATGTCTTCTTTTTTGTGTGACAGCTGGGCTAAGATGACCATGTAATTCCTCTAAATTATACCAATTTTAGAAAGCCAAACACCCTGTGTTTATAAAATAATATGTATGGTGAATGTGTAAATGTGAATTTATTCATGAATTGTGTGAGTATAGTATTTGAAAGGAAAGATTTGGATCCACATTGCTCATGGTAAATTTTCACATGAACACTGACCTTTGGCAAGACACTTAGCTTCTCCATACCTGAAAATTTTCATCTTGAAAAAGCTAATATTTTTGAGAACTAATTGTCTGTGTGTATATGTGTGTGTGTGTGTGCGTATAGTATTTAGCATATAATGTTATGTAAGTGTGAAATATTATTATATAGAAAATACTAAAAGCGCTTTACTTTTTCTTGATACAAACAAAAAGATAAATAAATTCATAAAATCTTGAAAATTATTTATTTATATGATGTACTACTCAAGTATAAACTATCTTTGAACTACAATAGAACCAAACCTCAGAGCTTATATTCCATGAGTGAAATATCAGGTCTTGCCACTATTTAAATACTCAAAACAGCCAAAGCAATTCTGAGAAAAAAGAACAAAGCCAGAGGTATCACACTACCTGACTTCAAATTATACTACAGAGATAAAATAATAAAAACAGCATGGCTTTGGCAGAAAAACAGACACACAGACCAATGGAAAAGAATTGAGATTCTATAAATAAAACTACATGTATATGGACAAATGATTTTTGACACAAAGGAACCAAAAACATACAATAGAGAAAAGAAAGCCTCTCCCATAAATGGTGCTGGGAAAACTGGAAAGCCACATGTAAAAGAATGAAATTAGAATACAGTTGGTCCCCATGAACAAAAATTAATTCAAAATGAAGCAAAGACCTAAGCATAAAATATGAAACAATAAATTACATAGAAGAAAACATAGGTACTAAACTTATGGACCCTCATCTTACAGATTTTATGAATTTGACTCCAAAGGCAAGGGAAATAAAGGCAAAAGTAAATCAATGGGACTATATCAAACTCAAAAGCTTCTGCACAGCAAAGGAAACCACCAATAAACAAAAGGGCAACCAACTGAATGGAAGATGATATTAGCAAACAACACCTCCAACAGAGGTTAATATCCAAAATATGTGAATAACTCATATAATCAACACCAAATAAATAAACAATGTTAGTTAAAAAATGGTCAGAGGACATGAACAGACATTTCTCCAAAGAAGACATACAAATAGCCAACAAATACATGGAAAGATACCTAACTTCAATAACCAGAAGGGAAACTCAAATCCAAACTATACAATGAGATACCACCTCAGACTTCATACATGTTAGAACGGCTATTATCAACAATACAAGTTATAACAAGTGCTGGAGAGTTTGTGGGGAAAGTGGAACCCTCATTCACTGCTGGGGGGAATGTAAACTGGTATAGCCACTCTGGAAAACAGTATAGAGTTTCCTTAAAAAATTAAGAATAGAGTTACCTTATGATCCAGCAATCCCTCTTCAGGGTATCTACCTGAAAATCTCAAAGACACTTATTTGCAAAGATATATGTATTTCTTATGTTTACTGCAGCATTATTCATGGTGGCCAGGACATGGAAACAACTGAAGTGTCCTTTGATAGATGACTGGATAAAGAAGATGTGGTACAGATATACAATGGAATACTGCTCAGCCCTAAGAAAAGATGAAATACTGCCATTTGTAATGACATGGATGGATCTTGAGAATATCGTGCTGAATGAAATAAGTCACTCAGGGAAACCAAGAACCATATGATTTCACATATATGTGGGCTATAAAACTGAAACTGATCAACATAAATACTATGGTAATTATAAAAGGAAAGCAGAACAGTAATAAAGTGTAAAGAGGGTCAAATGTGTAGTGACAGAAGGTGATTTGACTTTGGGTGCTGGACACATAATGCAATATACAGATTATGTATCATAGAAATGTATGCTTGAAACCTATATAATCTTATTAAACAATAAAACAAAAACAAAACAAAACAAAAAATTTCTTCTTTTTTAAGCCACCATAGTTGTTTTTTTCTAGATTTAATGCATGTATGATGTAATATTTGTATCTAAGTTGTCAAAACAAAGCAATAATTTGTTTACTCAAATGATGAATGTTATTATTTGCTATTAGTTGATTAAAATTATATTAAGATTAAAATGCTGATATAATATGATTTGATTACTCTTCTGTTTTCCAAACGTTTTAAGTGTTTTTTTAAGTAGCCAAAAGTAATTATTTAGGACTAGAAAAATTCTTACTGATTAAATGAGTGTATCACTAATTTAGGAGAAAATGTGTCAATATAGCACATAATTGGGTGTCTCAGAGATGTCTTCCAGGTGCATTAAACAAAGAGATATATATTTCAGGATTCTTAATGATACTTACCATTTACATGAGACTTTGAGAAATGATATGTGTATGTTACATATAATAGAACAATGCTTTTGTATTTGGCTATTATTTGTAATTCTTAACATTGTCTTCATTAATCCATGTTCTTTGTCATGTCTTTCCTCGGATCTGGCCTTCGCACTAATGACTGATATGCACTACATATTTTTGCCTGCTGCTATTGATTCCAGTGGGCCAGAGCAGGAACATGATTTGGATTGTGCTTTATGTTGAATGGTTCCTGCAGTTCTGTGCCAAGATAGGAAATTTTTTAGATAATCTTAGTTGCTACTGAACTACTCAACAAATCCTGAAAAGTTCACAGTCACCAAAAATAATCCCTTTCACTTGATTATTCCATTGAGTTTAAAACTATTAATTTTCATTTGGTCATATGTATAAAGACCAAATCAGCATTCATGAGCATGATAGAATTATCCTTAGTTTGGGACTTACAGAATCAATAGCCCAAATAAAATAGAAAATGTAAAGGATTCAAAAAGCAGCTCTTTAATTATGAAAAGATCAAAGACAAACAAGTAAAATCTATCACATAATTTCATTCAGTTAGGACCCAGAATGAGAGGGAACTGGTACTAAAACTTTCAAGTTACATTTACCCTGTAATAGTCACTATTTTTAGGACTGTCTATGTATGAATCTTAAAGTAAAGCACAGAAAGTAAAAGAAATGAAGGTTCCTCAAAATTTGTACTAAATAGAAATGTCAAAGAAGCTATAATTTTAGTTCAAACGAGGCATACCTACCTACAGGTACTTTTTCAAATGCATAGCACTTTTTATTTGCATTTCAGTGACCTCATTTTAGTTTCTCTTTAAAATTTCCTAACTCACTATAGATCATCAAAATCTAAAGGATGAAAATTGAAACAATGACAAATGAAAAGTGAATTATTTTTCTGTGCCTCTAACCTTCATTATGGACACAATAACCTGTAAGAGTAATTGTATGAAAGTAGGAAAGATTATTTGATAGTCACAAATTGCCTGTTGAATAGCAATTGTGGCAGATTTTTGCTTCAGCACCTAAGTAGAGGATAAGAACTGTATCTTGGGAACAGTAAGTCATATAAAGGTTGAGGGATTTTTAAGACACTGAAATAGAGGACAGACTGACAGTGACCAGAGGGGAGGGAAGAGGGAATTTCAAGGGAGAATGGGAAGTGTTTACAGGAACAAATTTAAAGGACACATGGACAAAAACTAAGGAGAGGGTGGTAATGGGAGGGAAGTGGGGAGGGTTGGGTGGGTGGGCTGGAATGGGAGTGAAAGGGAGAAAACTGTACTTGAACAATGATTAAAATAAAAAATAAAGAAAATAAAATCTTTTTAAAAAATAAAAAAAAAGTTGAGGGATTTTTGTAAACAACGCAATTAAAGACAGCAGTAAATATGACCACCAAAAAGTCTAATAGTATTTAGGCTCTTCTAATAGAATCAACAAAGTGGCAGTTCCTTTCTATTTTGTTTGGACATTGTAATCAGGTACAGATGTTATTGTATAACATAATATACATCAACAAGAGGAGAGTGAAGAAGATACAAAAATAATTCAAAACAGTATTCAGTTGAAAGTCCTATAGATGCCAGAAAGACGTAGAGAGGAAAAGACTCAGCAGGTGCAATGCAGAGGTCATGTTAGCTACATGTAAATAGGGGAAGAGAAGTGAAGAGACCATACTTATTATATAATGAGCTCCCAATTTTATTAGAGATTTTGTTCAACAATGAAAATCTTCCAATAGGTCAAAGAAAGAACAGACAGCTTCAAAAGTTATATGTTTCCATTCACTAAAATATTCATTCAGATCATACTGATAGTAGAAATACTGTAGATTTGGTAATATAAGAGTAAATGAGCTATATAATGTTTAATGTTCTTTCCAAGCCTAAAGGCCCTTGATTCAGGATGTTCAAATATATGATTAGCTAAGGAAAGATTAAAAAACTATTTGTTTTTATAATGAGTGTGACTACACATGAAAAAGGATCTATTCAATGTGTAACTTCAAAAAGTTCAATATCATAAATTTTGTAGACAATTTTTCAAATTGAAAGAGATCTAAAGGAAGGTACATATTTACCTAACCAAAAAAAGTCATTTTTTTTCTTATCTGAGATTTATTTACAAAGGAACTCAAACTTTTAAATTTGAAGTAAAAAAATAGCAAGCAAACCAAATTTAAAATTTAAAGTGGACATGAGGTGCTATTTCCAATAAGTATAAAGATTTTTTTAATGGACAGTTAATGTAAGAGGAGAAAAAGAAATAGATGGCTTTCTAGTAAGAGAAAGCAGAATACTTACAGAAAAATGTTATGCTCAGTCTTTCAAAATGCTGATACCTGTGTGTGCTGACAAACTCTTAAACTGCTTTTGTTCTCAGGGCTCCCCTACTCAAAAGGTCCTCAGTATCTAACTATTGTTTGCCCTCATTTCCTGAACTAAAGGTGGATTTAATCTCTGACCTGCAGCCTCTCAAGCTACATGGTCTCTAACTTCCACTCACTATTCCTTTTTGGCAACCCATTTTAGATTCCAAAGAGATGAGAATTGTGACCCTTCTTATCTATGTATTCCAGAAGGAGGATACAATTGCTGCATGCAATTTTAAAAATATTCAAGAAGGATATAATTCAATAAAAATTTATTTCCAGCCTTACTCTTCATAGATGTCCATGTTACACTGCAGAAAAATCAATTTTGAATAATTTTGGTTGCTTTGTAAATCCATCTTAGAAATTGTCCAAAAGATCATTCAAATTTGCTCAACCCTAAGAGCCAACTTCATACTGTTCAGAAGATACATATAGAAATCACATTTCATTGGATACAGTGCAAGGCATGCCTAAGGACATTGATTGACTACTAAGTTTCTGATGCTAAGAATACATTCTTTTTCACATTTAGCAATCATCAAAACACAACTTCACTGAAGTACTCCACCATGCCATTGGACCTATGAATAGACTCAATTCATGTTTTGTTGAATCAATGCATGTACATGGTAATCAGCATATTATTGCCATAATTAGTGGAGCTTAAGCAATTAACATTTAATCATGTTCAGAAATGGTCCAGAAACATTGATTCTTGTCCTTTCTGAGACTGAAAAGCTCACTATGTATAATCTGGGATTCAAGAGAAGAGTCACTTCTATAGCATTCCTGACCAAGGGTAGTCCCACCTGAAGCTGAATCAGTCTCTCTAATGTGCTGTGGATACATTTATCTACCTGCATTGGAGGTATCCTTTGAAGTAGACTCATGCTGGCATACTCACCAGGTGCACTTCTATTCATATTTTGACAGAGACAAAAGTACCCCTGGATGGGAGAACTGATGAGTAATAGTCATCAACAACATACTCAAATTGAAATAATTTCTTTTATTCTTTTTGGTACATAACCCAGAGTTTCCAACAAACACTTGACAAAGATTTGTGTACTTAAACAAAAATACAACTTTTTTGAGAAAAAAAAATTTCTCTGACAGTATCTGTAGTAACCTATATAAGAATGTTTCTTTAATAATATAGTTAGAATAAAGAATGTTTCTTCAACAATATATACCATTTGCAAATCAGATGTGTCAGAAAATGCTAATATAAACTAAGACTGCTAAAACCATAACTGCAACAAATGAAGTTTAAGAAGTCAGAGTCAAAGAAAGAATTAATGAACACTCATAGTTCTGTATTCTATTCTTATATTTATTAAATGCTCAGAAAGAAATGTCTCCAGAATACATTACTGTAACTCCCTAAAGAAATACATTCTGTTCACAACTTTTATGTGGTATACTCTTAGTTTTTTTAAGTTCTTTTTTGATTATATTTTACTGATTATGGTATTACTGTTGTCCTGGTTTTTTTCCCTTTTGCCCCCTAGCATACCCTACTCCCTCAGGCAATCCCCTCATCATTGTCCATGTCCATGGGTTATGCATATAAGTTCTGTGGCTACTCCATTTCCTACACTGTACTTTACATCACCATGGCTATTCTGTAACTACCCATTTGTACTTAATCCCCTCACCTTTTCACCCATTCTCCCCCACCCCCTCCCATCTAGCAACCATCAAAATGTTCTCAATATCTATGATTCTTTCTCTGTTCTTCTTGTTTGCTTAGTTTGTTTTTTAGGTTCAATATTTTAGGCAAGATATGAAGGTTTGCCCCTTGAAGTGCTTTTATCTATTTTCTGGAGCTAATATACCAAAATGCCAGATACAGGTTGTTGACTAATACTTAATTCCAGACTAACTAAATCCTCCAAATATTTATAAGATTTTTTTTCAGCCAGAAATCCACATCTTCTATATATACAGTTAATTCTTTTTGTTTAAAATCATAAGTCTCCCTGATTCCACTTTAAATTCTATTCCATTTGTTTAAGTGAAGTATTCTAGCCTCCTGGATTAAGTTTAAGTGTCATTCCTAAATTTATGAATTTACTGTGCTTCCCAATGCCCTGAAAATTTAATAAGTATTCCCCTCATTCTTTTATCCCACCTTGTAGATAGTAATGACTAGCAGAGGGCCAAGGACAAAATGTTGTGATACCCAATGGATAGCATACCAAGGGCAAAGGTTTACTCTTCATGGAGAATGACAGCACAGTGATTTAATCCTATTCATTCTTAAAGCAAATGTGGCCATTCAGCATAATTTCTTAATTATGATAAAAATGAAAATGTAAAGGAAATTATTTCAGACCAAAGCAAAGGCACATAGAATGAAGATACTATATAATCTATTGTATGTCTATGAGAGATTTGGATCTTGTATATTATATTAATCACATCAAATCATTTGATCATCTCACCAACATCATTTAAAGGCATAATTAGCACTAAATAGCAAGAGAAAATCACCAACTCAGAGGTCATGAAATGAAGCCAGAGTACTGATATTGGAGTCTACTAATGTTATTTGTTTCAAGAAATCTAGCAATTTGATGGGTGCAAAGGAGGGACATTCAGATAGTAGCTATATGTTGAAGTCAAGTAGGTCCATCAGAGGAAGGGGGGAGGAGAGGACTGGATGGAAGAAAGTAAAAAGATTAACCAAAGAAAATATATGCATAACTCATGGATACAGACAACAGTGTAGTGATGGTCAGAAGGATGGGGGAGCAGGGAAGAGAAGGTGGAGGTGGGCAAGGATGGGGAAAATGGAGACATCAGTAATAGTGTCAACAATAAAAACTAAGTTAAAGTAAAAAGAAATTAAGTAGAGCCAATACACAGTAGAAACATTTAAAACACCCAGGTAACTTGGAATATGGCAAGTACAAGTGAAATGGTACATTTTGAGAAAAATGATGAAATGACTAGGGGGAATAGAATGGCCATCTGTAAAGGTGTCTATGACTACTGACTCCAGTTGTAAACCAAGATGCAGCCTCACTGCATTAAAAAGAAAAAACAGTGGATTTCTGGTCAAGACAAAGGCATAGGTATATACACTTTGCTTCCTCACACAACCAAAAAAAGGACAACAACAAACTTAAAAACAAAAAACAACCAGAACTGTGAAAAAATTGAACTGCATGGAAGTCCAACAACCAAGGAGTTAAAGAAGAAACATTCATCCAGACTGGTAGGAAGGGCAAGGACAGGAAGCTGAGATGGAGAAGACTCACCAAAAGGCAGTGAACTGGATAGGCAAGGCAGCAACTGGAGGACCGATCAGTCCCACATTCAAATGCATATAAGCTGGGAGGAACAACTGGGGAGCAAGACAGACCACACAACCCAGAGTTCTAGCACAAGAAACTAAAGACTCAAAACCTCTGGCTATAAGAACCTGTGGGATGTGCAGTGATAGGAGAAACTCCCAGTCTCACAGGAGATTCTGTTGGGGGGACCCACAGGGCCCTAGAATGTATAAAAGCCCACCCACCTGGAAATCAGCACCAGAAGGGCCTCATTTTCTTGTAGGTAGTAGTGGAAGTGACTGAAAGTGGAGCGAGAGCTGAGGAAGCGGCGTTGTTCCATCTTGGACCCCTCACTGATATAGAGTACCACAATGCAGTGAAGTGGGTTGCCCTGCCCTGGCAAAGACCCAAGGCTCTGCCCCTTGTAACATAACAGGTGTGCCCAAACAAAGAAATACAGTCCAAATGAAAAAACAGATCAAAATTCCAGAAAAAGAACTAAGAAATGAGGGGATAGCCAACCTATCAGATGCAGAGTCCAAAATACTGGTAATCAGGCTGTTCCCAGGAATGATTGAGTATAGATGCAAAAGAGAAGAAGAAGTGAAGACTATGCAAAATGAAATAAAGAAAAATATACAGAGAACCAACCATGAAGGAAAGAAAACCAGGGCTCAAATCAATAATTTGGAACAGAAAGGAAAAAATAAATATTCAACCAGAACAGAATGAAGAAACAGGGATTCAGAAAAAGAAGGAGAGGCTTAAGAACTTCTGGGATAACTTTAAACATTCCAACATCTGAATCATAGGGGTGCCAGAAGGAGAAGAGTAAAAGCAAGAAATTGAAAACTTACTTGAAAAATTAATGAAGGAAATTTTCCCCTATCTGGTGAAGGAAATAGACTTCCAGGAAATCCAGGAAACTCAGAGGGTCCCAAAGAAATTGAACCCAAAGTGGAACATGCCAAGACTTTTCATAATTACATTACCCAAGATTAAAGATAGGAGAGAATCTTAAAAATAGTGAGAGAAAAGGAGACAGTTACCTACAAAGGAGTTCCCAAAAGACTCTCAGCTGATTTCTCCAAAGAAACTTTGCAGGCAAGGGGCTGGCAAGAAGTATTAAAAGTTACAAAAGGCAATGACCTACATCTAAGATTACTCTATCCATCAAAGCTATCATTTAGAATGGGAGGGCAGATAAAGTCCTTCCCAGACAAGGTCAAGTTAAAGGAGTTCATCATCACCAAGCTCTTATTATATGAAATGTTAAAGGAATTTATCTAAGAAAAGAAAAAGATAAAAAATATGAACAGTAAAATGACAAGAAACTCACAACTATCAACAACTGAATCTACAAAATAAAAACAAAAACAAACTAAGCAAACAACTAGAACAGGGATAGAACCACAGAAAGGGAGATCACATGGAGAGTTATTAGTGGGGAGGTGTAGGAGAGAGAATGGAGGTAAAGGTACAGGGAATAAGAAGTATAACTGGTCAGTACAAAATAGACAGGAGGAGATTAATAATAGTATAGGAAATGGAAAAGCCAATGAACTTATATGTATGGCCCATAGACATGAACTAAGGGGGTGAGGAATGCTGGTGGGAGGGAGGGTGCAGAGCAGAGGGTGGTAAAGGGGAGAAAAAAATGGGACAACTGTAATAGCATAATCCATAAAATATACTAAGAGAAAGATAAAACCGCCTTTTGTGTCATGGTCATTGATAGCAACTGCCTTTTGCTTATATCCTCAAAGAAGAATAAGAGATCTAAAAGACACAGGATTAGCATTTCTATTTGTAATATTTGAAAATATAAAACTATAACCATTACCAGAAATACAAAGAACAAAACAGCATTTTTTGTGTCTGTTTCTAGGGTACCATACATATCCTTATACATATTTTAAGAAAACATTGTAAAACATTTCAAATTATTTTTTATATTGCATGTATTTTAACTATGAATGTCAATGAGAAACAATGTCAGAAAGCAATCCTCTGAATTAACATGGCAGAATCAATCCATGAAGAGGTTCACATTTAACTCCCTCTGTGTGCAGGAGGGGCTGGTATTAAGCCAGGCAGCATGAAAAGGTACCCAGACCAGGTGCCTTAGTTGTGAGGGGGGGGGGGGGACACTTGGCAGAGCAGAAAGTCTGGGCTTTGGAATCAAAGACTCAGTCTGGATCTCAGCACCACCCCTCACTAGCTGTTCCACCTTGGACAGTGACTTAAACTCTTGGAGACTCGACTTCCTCACACATACAATGAGAATAATAATACCCGAGATTCCTGTGGAAAAGTACTAAGAAAATGTAATGTACACCAGGTGTATTGGTAGCTATGATCATCACTTCCTTAAACATGCTGTGCCATTGCATTTGGTTGAACAAGATACATCACCAAAAGAAGGAGGCAAGAAGCATTTACGTGAGGGCATACAAAGAAGATTATATAATTTCCTTATCCTGTAGGGCTTCGCTTTGGTCTGAAAGAAATGGTCTCAAAGTATTTGGTCTGAAATAACTGGGGGTTTGTCTACACTTTCAGGTTGAATTGGGAATGTAGTAAATGGAAAGAGCTCATGTAAATAACATACTTTAGCCCTTGATTAAGAATCAAGGTTCAGTATCACCACTTTGGAACGTGGTTTGGCAATATTCATCATACTAAAGCTAAAGACACAACCTAACACCCAGCAATTCCATTCCTAAGTATATACTGAACAATTGCATACACATGTTCACTAAAATATATGTACTAGAATTTTCATAGTAGCACTATAACAACTTCAAACTCCAAAAGAACACTGTCAACAGTTGACTAAAGTATATATTCATGGAAAGAAACACTATTTAACAATAAGAATGAATGGTGTAAAATTAGAAGTTGTAATATGGCCTCACAAACATAATATTGAGTAAAAGAAGATGAACAGAAAGCAATGTATAATGTGGCTCTGTGTATATAAAATACAAAAACAAAACAAATTAAACTACACTGTTAGAAATCAGGATAGTGGCTATCATTGGGAGGTGGTGAAGGGTGTGCCTAGTGAATAGAAGAAAGCATGGGAGGTTTTAAAGGTGCTATTGTTGAATCTGTATAGTTACATAGGTTTATTAACTTTGCGAACATTCACATATGCATATTTATGTATGTGTGCTATGTTCACTAAAAAGGTAAGAAATTAGGGTGGGTCAATATTCAGTGCGGGATTTCAGCCTGTTTTTTGATCCTTTATCCCATGGCATTAAGACGCATCAGCCCACCAAGCAACAAAGAGTTCTCAGAAAGCTTTTGACCAAAACAAGTTTTAGAATGTGTTACTCGGTTCTTGAATAAATGCCCAAAACCATGCTGTTTTAAGAAATTATTAAAATTTATGCAATTTAAATGTTAATGTTTTAAGCACTACCTTATGCTAGGGGGAAAATGCTCTATTTGCTATTTGTTCCAATATGCAAATTTAAATTCACATAACTATATTCTAATATTTTGCTTATAAAAAGATGAATTAATATAAGAAAAGTCTTTTATATTTCCACTGCACATTTATATTCAATATTGCCATCTGCCCCTTCAACTCATTTCTGGACAGAAAAAAATATATTGCCACCTACTGGTAAATCCAGCCACAGGACATGATTTGTGAAATTTCAAGAATATTGTAACGTGCATTATTTTACAACTCACATACCTTGACATATACAATGATATTGAGCTTTTAATATTAGTCTTCTGAATTTTTCTTTAAATAAAATGCTACTTTACAGATTTTACTTCTATTTTACTTCTATTTTACATGTATGTCTTCATATTTATTAAGACGACTTAGACCTCATTTGGGAAGTATACCCTTCTGTTACCCATGCCTGCTGTGTTAAATACGATAGCAGTTCTAAAATATTGGTAGAATTGGGGTGTACATTGTCACTTTTTGATAAGCTCAAACACTGGTTTTGTTCAAACATTTTATTTCTATTTTATAGAAAGTTTTTAATTTAAAATAAAAATACATTAAAATATTTGTTTTCATCAGATCAAATGTATTCATTTATGTTTGTGAAGACAACCTCATGATTCTCCCTAAAACCACTTGCCTTTATTACTTCCTTCAGTTGGTATTTAAAATTTAGTTTGCCATAATGGATTAATTTCCTTGAGTAATTAACATGTCAAATGTACTTTTAGTTCTATCATTTTCCATTAAAGCCAGAAGTCCAAAAAGATGCTATGTTGGCCTAAAGGCAGCATGCATAAACTTACTATAGGTTTAGGTGTCCCCAGGGCTTCTCCTGCCTGCTCCTCCCCTGCACCTGTTGGAGGAGTCATCTTGGCTGTGACAAAGCCCCTTACAAAGAACACCTTGGCACAGTCTCTCAAAGCAAGAAAACCTCAGTTTTATACTTTCATCATATTGTTTCATGTTATAACATTTTTATGGGTCATTTATTTTTGGTGTTCTCTGATTGCTTTGGCTTTACCCATTTTCTATTCTGGAACATAATCTTCTTCCTGGCATTCACATATTTATCCTCTTCCCTTTCTTCTCTCTGTACAAGCCTTTGTCAGCTGTTAGCAACAAGGGCAGGATGTAAAGATGATTAAGAGGCAGTGTCTACCCTCAGAAAGCTTACAGTTTAATGGCCAGTACTGTTCTTTTAGCAATGTAGAGAATCAATAGCAAGAGGCTATAACAATTAGTCAAATGATTATGTTTTCCTATAATTGACAAAGGTTAATTATGCTATAAGAACTAACAAGTTCCTCAAAAACAGTGCTCAAATGTAAGGTCATTCTGTTTTCCAAATTTCAGATTTGTTCATAACTCATTATTTAAAAATTAAGTCTCTATGCCCTCTCTAATGGGTGTTTGGATTACAATTCTTAACTATAATAACCATCTTACAGGATAAGAAAATCAAGAGTCAGAGAGCAGATAAGGACTATATATATATATATATATATATATATATATATATATATATGAGAGGGCAAAGGGCTCTTCAAGTTCTTCTGAAATCACCCCTGGAGGCACCTCATGTCAGCCAGGTAAAATAATATTAACAATGTGAAATGCTTTCCTGAATGTTAGACCAAGATTCACAGTAATGAAAAATACATATGTAGAAATGCTTTTACTGTAACTACAAATTAATTTATAAGAGTGGTGTAGCATGTTAAATAACTTGACAGAAGGAAAGTACTTTTTTCCCTATTCTCTGCTCTGTATTTTACATCTGTAGTAAAGTTGTTGTTGCCAAGATACCTTGGCTTCCTGGAGATTTATAAAAGTGGGAAAAAAATCTGTGAGCATTATTGCTATTGTGTGCAAGCTGTTTCAAGTTATTTGCCCCTACTATATGGGGTCAATGTTTTTAAAATTTAACTATGGTAGGCTAATGTTTCCCTGACCACAATTATATAAGGGCAATAATTACAGTTAACAATGCACTACACAAATATGGGTAGCTTCACTAAGTTATAAGCATGAACATATACCCAATACATAAGGAAATAACTTGTATGAAGTTATCAAAATACATCTTATAATGAAAACACATGTATCCAATTAGGCAACATTTATTTCTTATATACTATTTGCCCTATTTCAGATTTTTTTAGTATAACCTGAAATGGTTCCCTTCCATAAAGGACTTAGTCCTGAAAGTATGACAGTCACATACACAAATACACACTATGATGAGAGGAGTGGAATATGCTAACTTCACTGATCATTACTTCTCAGTCTCTTTTGTTGGTTTCTCATCCTCTGATTTCTCTCTAAAATTGGTGTTCCATGGCATTCTTCCCTCCTCTTCTCACTACACATTATCTCTGAGCAATTTTCTTCCCTATATTGGTTTCAATTACCTCTCAATGCCAGTGAATCCTAGATATTTCATTTCAGTCTGGATGACTCCCTCAATCCTCTCTGTAGAGCCTACTCAACATCTCTACCCAGATATCCCGTGCTCATCTCAAAAACAATTTATCCAGAACAAAACGTACCACCTGTTCTTCTGTTTATCTATCAGAAAAAAGGGAAAAAAAGAAAAGAGAAAGAAAGGAAGAGAAAAGGGGAGGGGAGGGGAGGGGAGGGGAGGGGAGGGGAGGAGAGGAGAGGAGAGGAGAGGACAGGAGAGGAGAGGAGAGGACAGGAGAGGAGAGGAGAGGAGAGGAGAGGAGAGGAGAGGAGAGGAGAGGAGAGGAGAGGAGAGGAGAGGAGAGGAGAGGAGAGGAGAGGAGAGGAGAGGAATCATTAGAATGCTCCATGGCCCCTGGCCAGAGACTTAAGCATTCATTACCCAAATTCTTCCCTTTGTTTTTCTCTCATATCCAGCCTGTGCACCCAGTTTCCTGCCACTTAGATTTGCTTCACAGCCTTGCATCTAAATATGCTCATTCCATTGCCTCAGTCCAGGCTGTCATTCATCTGCCCATTCACTCATTCATTTAGCAAATATTTCTGGAGAGGATTTCTATTTTATGCCCTCATCTTCTTGTTGCAATAATCTCTTGTTTTGTACCCCCAATATTATTTCTGTGAAACACAAAAACTTTCTCATTTCTACCAGAGTAATTATTCTAAACTGCAAGTCTTGCCCTGTTATTTCTCCACTGAAATATCTCCGTTGGCTTGTCATGATCCTAAACCATGGTTTTCACATATTGGGTTTGGGGGAAAGAGGTTTCAGGAAATTGTTAACATATTCATAACCATTTCAGCATCTAATCTCAAAGTAGAATCGATATAAAGCAGAAAATGTCAAATCTGCTCTCCGTGTTCCACATTCTCCTAGGGCCACATGTCGGAATAGTTTTCCCTTTCCTTCACAACTAACTGAGGAAAAATGAAGGACATGTTCTCCTATATCTAATATAAATATTTTTCACTTTATTTTTTACCAAAGGACAATGAGGAGCCTGCTGACAGCCTATGGGAAATATCAAACCTCTTAGGACAAAACACCAAGATAGCTTAATCAGCACAAGACTTTCACCATCCTTCCATTTAAGATTCTCTCCATCTCCCACCTGGCCTCCTCCTCTTCCTGTTGATGGGATTGGTTGAAATGATGTGGTAAGAGGAAAATATATTTGCCATGGAATCATCTGGCAGTAGTACAGTTCCAGCCTGTGTGTGAAAGCTTCTCTCTCTGTCAGATTTAACCCTGTGACAACATGGCACGAGGAATATAGTCTGTCCCATAGTGCATTGAAAGAGACTTCAAGCCAAAAGATGTTTGTCTTAATTGCCCCAAAAGTATAGAGGCCATGGACATATTGATTCTGGTGTACATTGAGATAAAATCTTTCTCACAATAGAAGCTCTATAGGCCAAGCAGATTAACTGGAGACGCTTCCATTCAAGAATTGAGCATTGGAACCCTGCTTACTCTTTTTCCTGTCCCCTCCCCCCTCAGCCCCCACACACATGTCTTTCACCCTCCACCTTCTGGTGTCCCCTCAAGCTACTGCTTTTATCTTGGAGACCCTTGATCTTAAATGCAGTAGCCTATGAGATAAATTCTGTACACTTTGATGTAGCATACTAAACCTTTCAGAGCACTGTTCCTGATTTTTTACTTTGACCTCTTACTTTGCACCACCCTAGCACACACCAGTTTCCCACTGCCTCCACTCCCTCCCCTGAACACCCTCTCACTCATCGGTTAAAGCACCAGGTTACTTTAAGAGAAAGGTCTGGGCACTGCTCACACGGCTCCTTCTGCATCCCCAGCACCCTTGCCCCTCTCTATCCACCCATCACATCTCATCTTGCAGAGTTCAGCTAAGGGAACCCCATTTGTTGGAAACATTTCCTGGCCACTCAGTTAGAACTGACCGCTTCCTAGTACTTTATCCCACTGTACACTATATAGACTTCTAAGGCAGCATCTATAAAATTATACTGTATTTGTTATTAATGAGTTTCTTTTAAATATGTTGAATTTAAAAAAATACAGAGAAGTACAAAGAAGAGAGTAACAAGAATCTATAGTCCTATCATCCACAATCTGTCACTTCAAAAATTTTTATTTGCATTAATCTTTTAATTTTATTCTTTTTATAAAAATCACTTTTATTTAAAAATGTATTCTGCTTATGATAAATATGTTTACAAAAAAACATTAAGACATTGGACTCAAATTGATTTTCTTTACCAAAATACATCAAATTTCAGACACTATGAATTAACTTCCTGCTAGGAAACATAAAGACTTTAACACATTTATACTTCTATATTTTTCTTCTACGTTTCTACTTTTAATTATATTATTAATTACATATTGTTACAGTTTTAATATTTACTTTGATTTTTTAAATTTTATTTTGATATGATTTCCAGCCTACAGAAAAATAGCAAAAGCAGTATAAAGAATTCCCATATACCTAATACTTACTCTCCTCAAACATTACTTTTTATCACACTTCCTTTATCATTTTATCTATTTAGGTTTTTTTTTTCTGAAGTGGTTCAAAGAAAATCCCACTTGACTTCTTAATTATTCAGTGTGTATTTCCTAAAACCAAGGATAATCTTTTTTATAAACACAGTGCAATTATCAAAAACAGGAAATTGACATGGATGCAATACTATTATCTAATCTACAGGCTTCATTCAAATGTCAGCAATTGTCCCACTACTCTTTTCTGACTCAGGATCAATCCAAGAACACTAATTGCATTTAGTTGTTAGGCCATTTTACCCTCCTTTAATCTTTAACTGATCCTCAGTCTTTGTCTTTTGTGATAATAACATTCTGTAGCTCACAGGTCATTTATTTTGCAACCCGTGCCGCAGTAGTTAATGTATGTTAATGGTACATGCAAGATTTCCCAAAGCTTCAGTTTTTGGCTCTTTTGACTCAGGAATGACTGAATTTCCCTGAATTCTCTCATCTGTTGAAATAATACCTTGTCTGGGTTTGGTTACATTTTCTTTCCCTTGGACCCATGGTTCTCAATTCCAGCTGCACATTGCTATCAACTAGAGAGCTTTCAGGGCTGGGGAGTTCTTGTGCCATCAACAATTTTGTAGCCTCACAGGAGGGGAGAATAAAGCTCAGCTGGAATAGATATGTACTCTGTTGGAATACATCTTCTTTAAGAATCTGTTACATATACTATACTACGGCTCATTCCACCAGCTCACATCAGAGAGCATCCAACTTTTTGATGTTTTTCTCCAACTGAGTGTGTACTTGTGGAGTCTTTATTTTTTTAAGAAGTATCCAAACCAACCAAGTTTCTCATTTCTAGTTGTTTCTCCCCAAAGGCTAGTTTTATTACTCTTCAGTGAAATAAATAATAATAAAATAAAAGTAAAGTGAAATAAAATAAAATAATAAATATATAGGGACTCACTTATTTGCTTCTCCCCAACTTTGCAGGTATTGGTGAAAATACAGAATTCAATACTTTGCTGCTGGTCTACCTATACTTTTAAGGGCCTTAGTAAGCCTCCACACTTCCCTCCAGAATCTTATTTCTTTCCATGAGTGCCAATTTTTAGAGTTATTGTTTTAGTTTAAGCTCATTTCTTTCTTTGATTGTTTATTATTTTCTTGAAGTTGCACTTACATTTCCTTATATTGTGAGGTGCTGAAGAAGGGGGGAAATTCTATGATGCAAATTCAACCCATCCCCTTAACACAAAACAGCATTTATTTATTTATATGTCTATCTTTTCCTAATGGACTATAAGCCCCAGAAAGGTACATCTTTTATTTAGCTCATTTGGATTCTGGCAGACTGTATGGCACATAGCCACTCAATAAATATTTTTTGAGTGAATTAAAAAATATATATAAAATATATTTTAATTTACTCATTTTAATTCACTCATAAGGCATGTGAATTATATATACTGAGAGAATATATATGATATGTAATTATATGTGATGAGAAAAATATGTAATATATAGTTATATATATAATGAGAAAAATATGGGAGAACACCAAAATATTATTCATTTAATCAAAACCTAATGTCTTTACTCAAGGTGTCAATTAGTATGTGTTTGCACATTAAATACATAATTGTATGCATTAATCCAATTATTTCTGACCTTATCTCAACATCTGTTGATTATTAGTAAAATGTTACTCTTTTACAACTCTCTCACAATGGCTTAATCAGGCCAATTGATAAAAGTAAGACTCACTAGAATCACTAATTCACCAAGCATTCTTTTTTCTCATACTTTGTTGGTAATTATAGATACATTCTTTTGTACTTCCCAGAAAGATCCCTTAGAATTCACAACACCATCACCAATTCTGAAAACAAGTCCAAACACCTTCAGTACCTGAAGATTATGTAAAAACAGCCAACCCATTTATTTTTGTAAATTTTTTTTTTCTGACAAAAAATAGGTATGCTTCTCCTTCTGTGCCTGAGCGTCCTTTGTAAAGCATTACTCATTGTCATAGGATGTTCCACTGTGAATAAACAAAAGTACTTATTCTTTTCCTCTGTAGTTTTGTGGCAAAAAAGAAAGTGTTGGTCTAACAGTTTTATTAATGGGCATGCAGATGGCATGAGCCTAGAATTTCACTCATCCCTGACACAGTAGCTCATAATGCCTCTACCATTTATTTTTTGTTGACTAGCTCACCAGGCTGATAATTACTCCATAGCCTCCCACCATTCTGTCCTTTGGGCAATATATTAGTTGAAATTTTTTTATTTACTTTTCATTTAGCTTTGAAACTCTGTTATACTTTCTCTCTGGCAGCTTTTAATGTAATTACTTTCTTATATGCATTCAAAATCTTTTAACCAGGGAAACTTATTAAAATTAAATAATTGTGTAAACATGCAGTCTCTAGAAAAGGAGAGATGGATGCCAAACAATTAAAGATAAGTATTTTATACTATTTTTGCATTTAAAAAGAGGTTTATTCATCCAGTTCTTGGATGTAGAAAGTAGTTACAAGGAGGACAATGTAGTAAAGTGGAAGAAGCCTATAAAACTTCTGGGGCCATACTAATTATGTACTAATGGATGAACTGATTTAATTGATTAATTATATTTTAAAAATATTTTTATATTATTTACAATAATACTATTCATAGATGAAAATGAAGGATTGAAAACAATAAGGTGGAGTTTTTCTTACCTTTGACATCCAGTCAAGATGGAGGTGTAAGTAAACATGCCTCACCTTCTTGCACAACCACAGAAGAAATTACAACTAGACTACAAAACAAATATCACCCAGAATCATCAAAAAATTGGACTGTATGGAAGTCCAACAACCAAAGATTTAAAGAATCCACATTCATCTACACAGATAGGAGGGGAGGAGATGCAAAGAAGCATGGAGAGACATGGAGATGTGGTGAGGCATGGAGAGGCACAGACACATGGAAGGAGCAGTTCCACATCCATGTGTGTCAGATAAAAATTGGAAAGGATACCTCAGGAGTGAGAGATCACAGCCCCAGACCAGTCTACTCAGCCCAGGATTCCAGCACCAAGAAGATAAGTCCCCATAACTTCTGGCTGTAAAAACTGGTGGAGGTTGGGGTGGTGGAAGAAACCGAGGGATTCTCAAGATATTCCTCTTAAAGGGCCCATAACAAACTTAGGACTTACACAGCCTCACTCCCTCTGAGACTCAGCACCTGGAAAACAGCTGGAAGGGCACCAGTGGTACACAGGGAGAAATTGAAGTGACTGGCTTCAGGGTGAATGCCAGAAGACAGCTTCCTCCTGGGCAAGACTCCAGAGGCCAGGCAGCGGTATTGTCCCCTCACCAAGCCCTCCCACATGTAGAACCACAGAATGGTGACACAGGTTTCTCTGCCCTGGTGATTACCTAAGATTCCACCCCATACAACATGCCAGTGCACTTTTCTCCAATAGGCCATGCTATTAAAACAAGGAGTCAAACCAGTTCTACCTGACACATAGAAACAAACATAAGGAGGCTACCAAAATGAAGAGACAAAGAAATATGACCCAAATGAAAGAACAAAGCAAAATTCCAAAAAAGAAGTAAACAAAATGGAGATAAGCAACCCATCAGATGTAGAGTTCAAAACACTGGTTATCAGGATGCTCAAGGAACACACTGGATATTTCAAAAGAATAAAAAAGATTCAGGCAGAAATGAAGGTTACATTAAGCGAAATAAAGAAAAGTCTACAGAGAACCAACCAAGATGAAGCCAAGAATCAAGTAAATGATTTGGAACATAAAAAAGAAAAAACATTCAATCAGAACAGCAAGAAAAAAAAGAGAATTTAAAAAATGAGGATAAGCTAAGGAGCCTCTCGTACACCTTTAAACATACCAACATGTGAATCATAAGGGTGCTAGAAGGAGAAGAGGAAGAGCAAGAAGTTGAAAACTTAATAGAAAAAATAATGAAAGAAAACTTCCCTAATTTGGTGAAGGAAATAGACATACAAGTCCAGGAAGCACAGGCAGTCTCAAACAAGATAGACCCAAAGAGGACCAGATCAAGACACATTATAATTAAAATGTCAAAGGTTAACAATAAAGAAATAATTTTAAAAGTATCAAGAGAAAGGCAGATGGTTACCTACAAAAAAGTTCCCATAAGACTGTCAGTTGATTTCTCAAAAGAATCTTTGCAGGCAAGAAGGAACTGGCAAGAAGCATTCAAAATGATGAAAAGCAAGAATCTACAAACCCAAATTACTTTATCCAGCAAAGCTATCATTCAGAATGGAAGGGAAGATAAAGTGCTTCTCAGACAAGATAAAACTAAAGGAGTTCAACATCACCAAGCCATTAATATATTAAATGTTAAAGGGAATTATATAAGAAAAAGAGATCAAAACTGTGAACATTCAAATGGCAATAAATTCACAACTATCAACAACTGAATCTAAAACACTAAGCAAACAAGCAGAAAAGAAACATTATCATAAATATGGAGACCATTTGGAGGCTTATCATTTGGGAGGAGGAAGCTGGAGAATGGAGGAAAAAGTGCAGGGATTAGTTAAGAAATACAAATTGGTAGGTACAAAATAGACAGGGGGATGTTAAGAATAGTACAGGAAAAGGAGTACCCAAAGAACTTACATGCATGACCTACAGACATGATCTAAGGGGTGAATTGCTGGAGGGAATGGGAGTGTCAGGAGGAGGGGGTAAAAGGGGAAAATTGGGACAACTGTAATAGCATAATCAATAAACTATATTCTAAAGTAGGACAGAGTAAAATAAAATATAAATAATAGCTTAGAATTTGAGGTAGGCTAAATAGTGGCCTGGCAAAGACGCCAACATTCTAATTCCCAAATCTGTGAATATGTTACTTTATATGGCAGGACAGATTTTGCAGATGTGATTAAACTAAAGACTTTGAGATCAGGAATTTATTCTGCGTTTTTCTTGTGTTCTCAGTATGATCACAGAGCTCTTTTATTTTTATTATTTTTATTTTTTATATTTTTCTTTCTCTTTTTTAATTGTTCATGCTTTTACAGTTGTCCCATTTTTTCCTCTTTTGCTGCCCTCCTCCAAGCTTATGCCTTCCCACAGTAAATCCCCTCACCATTGTTCATGCCCATGGGTGATGCATAAATGTTCTTTATCTAATCCCTTCACCCTCTTTCAACCAGTTCCAACCTCCCTCCTCCCTCTTCCAACTATCATTCTGTTCCTTGTTTCTGTGCTTCTGATTCTATTTTGCTCATTAGTTTATTTTCTTCCTTAGACTCCAGTTATAAGTGAGATCATATGGTTTTGTCTTTCATTGCCTGGCTTATTTCACTAGCATAATAGTTTCCAGTTCCATCCATGCTATCACAAAAAGTCACAGGGCTCTTTCAGAGGAAGGCAGGAGGCTCAAACTGAAAGAAGGCAATGTGATCAAATCAGAGGGTGGAATAATGCAGCCATGAGTCAAAGAATGCCAGTAGTTCCTCAATGTTGAAAGAAACAAATAATGGATTCCCCACTGCGATCTCTAGTAAGGACAAGCTCTAACAACTTGATTTTAGTCTAGTGAAACAAATTTTGGACTTCAACCTCCAGAACTATAAGATAAGAAATTTGAGTTGTTGCCACTAAGTTTGTGGTAATTTATTAAAGCATCAATAGAAAACCAATGTAGGATTTTTAATGCATTCTATAAGGGCCTATGCTGTATCTAGAAAAGAAACTGCAAAGGCTGTATGATAAAGTCAAAGGTGGAATGATTTCTTTGTTGCTTTCTTAAAATATATAATGAAATTATTGCTAATCATCATACTGTAAGGTTGTCATAGCATCCATCTTTTAGAATTGTTTCATATTTCTATTTAAAGTCCCATGTATTGATACACCAGTGTGAATTCTCCATAGCCCTGTGCAACATAAATTAATTTTTTTCAATAACACCTCTGATGTAATTACATCTTATTGGATTTATAAAATAAAGCCCTTTAATTGTGAAAGCAGAGATGTTATTTGAAATGTTAGTCTCTGTGATCAAGATATTTTCTACACCAGGGGAAAACTACCAATTCCCAGAGAGTTTTCACACCTGAAAATGAAACCAATTTGTTTTGCAAATCTGTGTTATGCAAATTACAAAATCAATCACTAAGTAGAGACATCTTAACAAAAGATTTTCTAAAAGGATTAGAGTACCTACAGAGGTCAATTACTCAAATGTCCCTCAATACAAATGTGTACATTTAATGGTCTATGGTGAGACTAATTATTCAACAAATGCCACATGATAGCTTGTAACTTGGAATATTTCATTGATGTAGGAGAATACTATAAAAAAATCCTAACAAAAATTTTTATTTTATAATGTAAGCTACCATATTCCTGATTCTTTAAAGACTGAACAACTTTTATTCTATTCTGGACATTTTGAGTATTTAGTTTAAGTCTTGCTAAATATGGGCAATGTTAATATTTTTGTTTTGGTAGGCAATGAACAGATTATGTTCAGGCCTTTCTGTGGGCTGCATTTTCAATATCAATTTAGTCTGAAAGCCATTCTAGTGCTAGTTAGATTTACCCTACATGTATACCACCCAGAGCATAGTCTGGTACCAGGGCAATATTCTATCCAACAGGTCATTTCTTAAAGTTTCTAGTATGCATATTAAGATCAGGTTAACCCACTTAGACTCCAGAAGTAAGTCTAGGAGACCATAAACAAATTTATGAAGTTACTTTCTCAAGCATCTCCCCCTGCATGATCTCTGTTGTAACTCCCAGAAGCTCCTCTTTTCTGTGCTCTGTCCTGAAAGCTGGATGTTTAGTTATCTTGGTTTACAACACACTTCCATCCCTGTGCCCATCTCTGGGCTCCAGCAACAAGAGGCACAGGGAGAGAAAAAAAGCAATAAAGTTTTGTCCTACTGTTGGGAGCCATAGAAGAGAAAATTCCCTCTTTTTGAAGTTTTGATTTCTCCATTCTCACAAGTTTAGTTATTTTTTCTTTTCATCTAAATTTGAGTTTTCTATAATAAACATACAGCATTTTAACAGTGATATATAAACAAAGGAATTATTACTAAGAAGATAATCCCTCCCACAATCAGATTAGAAAAACAAGTTAAATACAATAATAGTCTAAATGTCAAAAGTACAACCTTAAGCAGAGAGGTTTTATGTGTGAGAGCAAGAAAATGGAACAATTTGTTGGAATTGTAAAGATATACTAAGGTTTTGTAGTGAAGGATACACTTGGGCTATGGGAAAGGATATTTCAGACTGGAGAAATCTTGAGTCAAATAAAGGGAGATAGTGTTACAGAACAAACAAGGGGGGCCTGGGACAATATACTATTACTGAAAGAAACCCCCAGGTCTGTTATGTCCGCCATCTATAGGAAAAATGTATCTCTCTGGCTGGCGTAGTTCAGTGGATTGAGTGCGGGCTGTGAACCAAAGTGTCGCAGGTTCGATTCCCAGTCAAGGCACATACCTGGGTTGCAGGCCACGACCCCCAGCAACCGCACATTGATGTTTCTCTCTCTCTTTCTCCCTCCCCTCCCTCTCTTAAAATAAATAAATAAAATCTTAAAAGAAAAAAAGAAAGATGTCTCTGAATGCCAGAGATTCATGAAAAGGAAAGGAAATGTTTATTTAATGCTATACAAACTTAAAGTAATGAGCTAATGTCTTCATCAAAGATCCTAAAGTCTCTTAAAACACACAGTCTTTCCTTACCGCCTTGCCTAGTCCAGAGTACCGTATCTCAGGGAAGGAAATAGAAGTCCTTGGCTGAGGCAGCCCCTGGTTCTTCCCACTAATCCGTCTCAGCTGGTAGCCTCCCTAGGTTCTCGGCACCCTCAGCTGTGTCGCTGGGATCTCTGCTAAAGCTTGTGGTGGTTCCCCCTACTAAAGCTGCAGGGGTCCCCACTCTGGCAAAGGCACGTGGTCCTCTACCGCTCCAGCCTTGTGGTCCTCTCTCCCAGGACCACGGGAGTCCCCGCTCAGCCAAAACCACGTGATTCTCCCCACAAAGCTGCAGGGAGGATGGGGCCGCCAATTGCTTTAGCAATTCTCTGCTAAAGCCACAAGGTGATCCTCTCTCACAGGGCTGCAGGAGTCTCCACTCTGCCAAAGTCACGTGGTTCTCTCTCAATGGCTTCCCTGTCTGGGTTTAAATCCCCAAGCCAGTCTTCCTCTGCAGCCCCATTTCCGACTCCTCCCACACTCGACCTCACATGCCAGAACTCATTTCCTTCCAGCTTTACTGGGCTGCCATCATGAGTCTGGGCAGGTGTGGCCCCAGGTCACAGAGCCAGTCATCTCCAAGCTCCCACGCAGGCGCTGTAACTCAAGGGACCTGCCCCCCAGTTATGTCTTGGTGGGGAAATTATTTCCATCCCCCTGGCTCAGAGGTTGGCCACAGCTATTTAACATATCTATGTAACCAGTCAAAGGTTATAGATATGTTAAATGACCACACCAGAGGTTAGCTGCAAAGCTGTTGCTATGCGAAACAGCTCTCAATGGCGTTGCTCCATTTGTCTCTTCCCCCAACCCACACCTGTAGGGGGGGGGTGTTGAGGACATCCTAATATTTCCTGAATACCTTGAGTTCTGGGCCCCATTTCAAATCCCTATTTGGGATCCCCCTCCTGGCTGCACCCTGTAACAATAGAAAGAACTGGGGCTACCAAAAAATAAATAAATAAATTTCCAAGAAATTAATATGTTTTTAGAATTTTAAAATTTTCATAATTAGAAAATCAATTTACCTTTATAGATGCTAGAACTGACCTTTTACTATTTACTTGAATAGCAAATGGATCATATTTAGAATATCAAGTTTTGGACACATACACAATTATATATTAGCCTTTATAGTTTGCTCTTTTCATATATTAGAAAAACTTAAAACTATTAAAACAAGATGATCGACCTTAAATAAAATTGGGTTATAATATTTTGTTCTTGATTTCCCTCAACCTCCTTTTCTCCCAACTATTGTTCTCCATTTTTCACCTAAAGTCCATCCTGGGTCTCATTTCTTCTCTCACCTTATAGTCAACTAATTACTAAGGAAACATCAATATTAGGGTGGTTGGTGACCCGGGCTGTGAAAGAATTCACAAAGAGAAGACTGTGTAGAGAATAAAGGGTTCACTCACTCTCCAAGGAAAGAGGGGAACATGATGTGTAGAAGTATACCAGCATTACAGGGTGGGAGCTTTGAGCTTTTATTGCATTGTAATTGGATTTTAAAAGGGTGGAGGGTTGCTGCTGTGTGACCCCTGGACCGTTGTGGCCTTGTAACAGGCTGCAGTTTGTTCCATTGTTATCTTCTGCCTGTGGCTGTAGGGATCAGTTAGTCCTGTTCTTGCTTCCAGTAATTTCCAGTCCTGGGGACAAGCTCAGAAGAATAAAATGGCAGTCTGAACTAAGTCACAAGCCTGCTCAGCAAGTAGTGCCACAGTAGCAAATGGGGCTGACTTTATGCTTTCAGTCAGCATATGACATTTTAAGATGTTATTTCTCCTAAGAATATTTGCATTTTTTGGTAAGTTTCTCTTGTAGGTTAAATCTTCAAGGCCCAAAGGAATAAATCTCTTATGATGAAAATGACAGGTCAAGGGGTGAAGCATTTGAGGACCTAGTTTAGTCTATAAGCTCTCCATGCTCATTGTTTCATTCTTCTCACATGGGAATGGGGTAAAGGAGACAAGTACAGAAAAATGTGAAGTACATACTAATTACCTAAGGTGTTTTCTGATATCCGTGCAAAAAGTTATTACTCAAACAACATTCCTTTAAGTAAAGGGAGAAACAATTTACATATAATTTTTATTACTGCATTAACTACTACTACAATTGTTTGAATTGTAAACTAAGTGCAGATATTTCTGAAAGAGTAAATTATAAAAGAATGCATCTACATATTTACATCTAAAGTTATTATAATAACATTAATATCATCAACTAATTCTGTTTAATGTGAATATATTATATAATTTTCCTATAAAGTGATTGGAAGATTAAATTTAATTAAGGCCCTTTTATTGAATAAATTACAGTACCTTTTAAAACTAGGACTAAAATTAGAAATATACAAGTGTTAGAATGTATTACATTTTTAAAAATCTCATGTTTATACCACTTTCAATTGTGTAACAAATGAGTGTGTGTATATATACATATATTATATGTATATATTCTTTATATATTCTCTATAAAATTATTATTAAAATTAATATTTTTATCACAATTTTAGTTTATGAAGCTCATAAAAACATACAAATTTACAGAAAAAAAGCCATGGGAAAAATTCATTCTTACTGCAAATTTTAGGTTTTTCCTCTCTGAAAACAAGGGCATAAGCCCATTCACAAAATATAATTTGACCTACTTATCTATGAGGACTTGAACCAACCTCTCCAACATTTAGTCATTCACATAAATAATCCTTACTCCTGTGTAATTAAACTTCATTTTGTTATTCTTATCCCATCTCCATGTCCTAACCCCAAAGAACTTCTTTCGATGTGTGGTTTTGGAATGGTGTTGTTAGCTGTGACCATCAACCTGGGGACTCTGCCCTTTCTTTTTATCATATCCTGAAAGAAGAGGCATTAAATGCTTGATTGAGATTTAACTGCACTTCTGATTCCAAATTGCTTTCTATAAGCACACGCAATCAAAGGAAAAAGAATTTGTTTCTCTGTCCACCTCTGTAACGAGAACCAAAGGCCTTAATCAGGCTACATGATTTTACACACTGGGCTGGGCACACTGACTCACCTGAGCCACTGGGCAGGGGCACACTGTGGTACCCCATCAGACTGGGATTCCTCAAGTATCCATTCAACAATTGCTTAGAAATAAAACAGCACAATGACACAAAAGGACGGAGGAATAAAGAGTGTCTTCTGAGTGTTTAGCCTCTCCTCTCTCTTCCTGAAAAAACTGAGCTTTGGTGAAAAATTCTCATACCTTCATTCAGCAAAATAAAGGCTTTTTGGTTATCCAGATCCATCTTCCTCAGAGGCAGTTTGTTGATTACCTATTGTCACTCAAGCACATTGTTTGGGATCTCAGCTTCAGCTGCAAGTGGATAATCAAAACACTATTGTCTGTTTGTATTCTTACTGTACCAGACCAGTTCCAGTAAACAGAATTTTGTCAATTTCATAAGACTTCCATCAGAAATATTTCCACACCAGGAACACCTACAGAAGTTGTCCAGGAACATTTGTGATAGTGTCCGCTCCTACCATTACCTCCTCTGCCTTCTCTGTTAACTTCCCTGTGCTGTGCAGCTTGGGAGAATACAACTCCAAAATATTGCATTCCACATGCTCCATATGAAGCATAAATAATGTTAAAAAGAAATCCACAGGCCCAAAATGTCATCACTTGTGCTAAACCCCAGGAGACCAAACCAAGATTTAATACCTGACCTAATTGCTGTTTCAACCTCTCCCCGAAACACAATCTTAATCAACCAGTTTGGAATTTTCTTGTGAACACCAATGAAGTAATCTGTTATGTGGGTCCCCATAGAAAGAGGAGGCAATTCACATGATAAAAACCCTTGCAGTTTCCTCCAAAATATATATTCCTACAAAAGCAGATATTCCAATCTAAAAATAATCTTTTCTTTACTTTTGTTAACAGCTCCTTTGCCTCACCTTTCTTCCTGTAAAAACCTTTCATTCTGTACAACCTCTAGAGCGCCCTTCTAGTTGCTAGATGGGATGCTGCCCATTCATAAATGGCTTAATAAACCCTATTAGATCTTCAAACTTAACTTAGCTGAATTTTGTTTTTTAACAATAATAATTTACAAAATATCATCTTAATCTATGAAATATAACTTAGCATCTCTCATTCAGGTCTGTGGTTTAGGGGACATACACAAAGAGTAAAACCTGGGGATTGTCTTCAATATACGGTTTATCATGTGTACTCTTCCAAAAACAAATGATATCACAGACGTTATTTTAAAGTGATGATGGACATGCTTTAAATTCACATGTTTTGGAATATATTATATTATTTTGAACTTTTGGATTTCAGAAGAACAATGAGTTTTCTCCATAGCTATGCATAGGAGAGAAAAGACATTAGGGGCAATGAAATGGCCTACCTAGATGAAAAAAGACTATATAACCAACATTCTTGTTAGTGCCTCTTCAATATATTTACATAAATAGGAAAAACAAAATAAAGCAACATTTGAAATAACACAAAGGCGCTTGGCTTATTTGTTTTTTAGAAGCTTGTTTTTCAGATACCATGGTGTTCTGTTTGGAATGCAGCCCCAAACCATCACATTCCATTACAATTAATTAGGCTGCATGTGACTATTCTACTGGTGGGCTTACTTTGAGATGAAAGTTTTGGAAGAATTGTATCAAATGCTAGAGAATGCACACACATTTGGTATAAAAGAATTGTAATTAAACTTCAGTCATTCTCTCCTACAGTGAGCATTGAATTAGAGTCAAAATTGGTTTCTATTATGTTTAAGTCTATGAGATGCACTGGGGGAAGATCATTAAGACACTGGAGCAAAGTGAAATCTGTGTGCAAATGTTCTATTTATTATAAAGTGTGGGTGAACTCAAAGCTGTCTCAAGGGTGGGTGCTGAGCCTGGAGGGATGCAAATGCAGTCTGCAGTGATGCTTGCCAACATCACCCTGCCACAAGGGTAGGGACTCAATTATTTAGGGAAGAAACCCCTCCATGGAGTGCACAGCTCTCTCCGTAGAATGGCCTATGGAGAATCAAGAAAATAAAGAGTCCCTTTGGCTTTGAATTTAAATTTGCTCTACTTTTCCCCCTTCTTCTCATTTAAAGATTTAGACTAGGTTATCAAAGTTGTCCATATCTCTACTGTTAAAGAGCACACCATAGACCCAAAATGACATTACTGGTGCTAAAGCCCGGGACATTAAATTTAGGTTTAATACTGGACCTAATTGCTTTTTCAACCTCTCCCAGAAACATGAACTTATCCACAAGTCTAGAATTTTCTGGTCAATACCAATGAGGTAATCTGCCATATGGGCCCTCTCCATCCTCCCTCCACCACAAACAAGAGGCAATCCTTATGATAAAAACCCTTGCAGTTCCTTTTCTCCCAAAGGAAGATGTCCTTGTCTAAAAATAATCTTTTTTCCTTTGTTAGTTGCTCCCTTCTTCCTATAAAAACCTTCTTCCTATAAAAACCTTCCATTTTGTACAACCTCTGAGAGCACCCTTCTAGTTGCTAGGTGAAATGCCGCTCCACTCATGAATCACTTAATAAAGTCAATTAGATCTTCAAATTTACTCAGTTGAATTTGGTTTGTTAGCACTTACAAAAAGCTCCTTCCTCCTTATTCTCTCTGAAGCACAGTTTCTTGGGGAGGAGGAAGAAAGCTTCCCATATGGTGCTAGACTGGAAGAATAAGCCAATCTTCCCATCATTATGATTCACTCTTATAAACACCATCAGCAGAGCAAAGGAATGAGTTTGACACTTCCCTCTTTCAAACATAATTTTGGACTTTCCGGGCTTGTGGGCCAGCTGCCTGCAGAGATGCCGAAGATCAAATCAGCTGGGAGGAGCCGCCACAGGCAACTGCAGTGCTGTGAGCTGAAGAGTGCTGGAGGACTCCTGTTCGACACAGGGTTGGGCAGCACATTTTGAAAAATCCTCTCATTGTTAATAGCATTATTGATAAGGCTACCTGAAGACCAGCTGACGTGGTGCTGGAAGTCAGAGCTGGAACTGGCAATGACTGTTAAGTAAGTTGCTAGAAAAGGCAAAAAATGTAATTGCCTGTGAACTTGACCCAAAGTTAGTAGCTGAACTTCACGAAAGAGTTCAGGGCACACTGCTGGCCAGCAAACTTCAAGTAATGGTACATGACATGTTGAAAACAGATTTGCCATTCTTTGAGATGGGTGTGGCAAATTTGCTTTACAGGATCTCTTCTTTTGTCCTCAAGCTGTTGCTGCGCTGACCTTTTTTTTTTTTTTTCAGATGTGCTGTTTCAAGAGAATTTGCTCTCCGACTGGTTGCAAAACCTGGAGATAAGTTATACCGCAGACTCTCAATTAATGGGGACCATCTAAAGAAAGTTGGAAAGAATAACTTCAAACCACCACCAAAGGTGGAATCCAGTGGTGTAAGAACAGAGAGTAAGAGTCTGCCAACATCGATCAATTTTTAGGAATGGAGCCTAATAAGGATCATTTTTGTTAGGAAAAACAAGACACTGTCTACTGAACTTAAGTCAAGTACAATACAGCAGCTACTGGGAAAAAAAACTACGGAATTCACTGTTCAGTCCATAACCCTATAATGCCAGCAGATTTCAGCACAGCAGATAAAACACAGCAAATCCTAACCAGCACAGGTTTTAATGACAAGGGAGCCCTTTCCATGGACACAGATGATTTCATCAGATTGTTATGTGGATTCAGTATAGATGGTATCTATTTTTCTTAGGTCTGGAAAACAGAATTTTTCAAACTCAGAAGTAACTGGAATTGTGTATTTTCAATAATTTGAGAATATGAAATATACTTTTCCTCCACTGGGACATTGGGACTATTTTTGTTTTAATACTACTGCTGTTACCAGTTATTATTCTAAATGTCTAAGATAGTTAAGTCAATTTAAATACACATGTTTTTCTGGTTTGGGTTTGTTTTTAATATCTAACATAGGGCAGGAGTCAATCTATACATGATAATCTTCAAATTCAAGAGCCGCAGACATGCACAACTATACCCTTAAGCATACCATTTCTAACAGGTTATTGTATGAATATGTTGCCCTTCTCTATTCTACTTTATATATTGCTGTGAGGACCTGTTTAGATTTTCAGCTCTTTAGGTCTTTGACCTTCAGGCTAATGTTAAAATATGCTTATCAGAGACACGTATTCCCCGTACTGTTTCTTCGTGCTGTTCATGTGTACAGCAAGACAATTTTTGTAAAACATTTTCATTTTGTTCTCCCTTTGTCTGTTTATCCTATACCATTTCTATCACTTGCCTACCCCTTTAGCTAGCATATAGTTTTGCAACCAAGCAGACCAGGGCCCGTTCAAGTGGCACCTTGGCATGACTCAACAATCAGTATTGAAGAAACAGGTTTTTACTTACAATGTTCCAACCTTAGGGGGGACTCAGAGCACTTACTTATGCTCAGAGCCCTCCTTTCCCATGAGACCCAGTAGTACTCCCCTTGCTCCCCAAAAGGCTGTAAGCCAGAACCAAGCCCAATAGTTCCCCATTTCCTTATCTTAATTTAAGCCAGCTGTGCAAACAGTTCTCCATCTCTCTGGAAGGTACCAAAGTCACCATCCTCATGTGACAGCTCCCTCCTTCAGGATCTAGGGTACATGGTTATCAGCCCATGTGTTATAGTCCAAAAAAGCATGAGCTGTGTTACACTGGATCATGGTGCAGTCTAGGAAAGGCACAAGTCCTAAGTGTCCAAATAGATTATATGTTTGTGCAACAGCAGGTCAGCATCTTGCAAGGCAGTCGTTGGTGGCTTCGGAATTGGCAAGAGCAGGCAATATCAAAGCAACATGCCTGCTTTCATACTAGACCATGGTGGACCAGCTCCTACAGCCTGCATGGCCCCGATCCCACTACCAGCAGCCTGCTGGAATCTGCCTTCTCTACCAGCTGTATGATGCCTGTTTCTGTTCACTCTTTCTCACACGGCTCCTATCTTACTACCCACAGCATGGCTCTCTTTCTTCACTACCGGCCACATGGCTCTCCCTCCTCACAATCCCTCGAATGGCCGCCTGCCCTTAGTTTAAATCCTGCCCCGGAGCCTTCTGCGTGACCTCATCTCCAACTCCTCCTACTATGGGCTACATTTGCCAGTTTTCTGTATAGTTTACATTCTCTCAGCTGCCATCCCCAGTCAGGGCAAGAGTGACTCAGTGATCCAGCAGAACCACCCTCCTAGCTACAACCCAAGTCAGGATATATCCTGAAAGTCATGCCTGCCTTGGCCTGTGGTAGTAGCACAGCTATTAACAGCTATTATCTACCTACCAGCTTGTCATAGATATGCAAAGTATCTTAATCCTATCATATGTTCTCCACCATCCCCCAAACCATGGGCTATGGGGCTTTCTCCTATATTCCCAGGGGCACCCTTCATCCTGTACCCCATTACAGTATCAGCATATACATCAGGGTTCTGGGCAAGCTAGAGCCTGCTAATGAGACCGTGTGGTGCAAGATACATTACTTCTGAGTATGACCCCTTACCTGTTAAATGAGGATGCTCAACTAGAATGCAAAATTAATTCTAAGATTGTATGATGTTTTCTTGGGGAGATAGTCATAGGTTTAACAAAATTCCTAAAGGTTTTGTAAATCAAAACTTGATTTAAAATTTAAAATCTCTACCTTTCAACTTCAGACCAAACAAATGAAAAAACAAAACAAAACAAAAACCCAACCGGTCATTCTCTCACAAGTACAGCCTCCGGGAATTCCTATAACTTCTGGATAATTACTTTAAGCTCTTTTTAAAATGTAAGGTTGAGAATTTCAATAGATGTCATAACCAAGTCTTAATTAGCTACTATGTTTAAATCATCATCACTATAACACTGTTAGTGCCCTTTAAGAAAGAATTAGATATATATTTTTTAAAACATTATTTTCCCTCTATCCTTTTGTGACTTCTATTCTTCTCCAAGGCTCACAATGTCTCTTTCAACATGATGTATTCTGTATGTAGTGATTATACCAGCTTAGTGGTACAATCAAGCAATCAGAATCTAAGCAAACAGACAAACAATCAGACAATCAGACAAACTTAGGAAGTGATATATTCCCCTGACTTGGTAATAAAACAAGAGTCTTTTTCATTATCCCTCTTACTGCACAAACAAAAACCAGTGTACCCTGGCTCTATCTAAGTTAAGTATTCCCTAGATTTTCTTCTCACCTATGTTCCTGAAAAATCTCAACACCCTAGTCACTCTTAAATTTTGCTCTTTTATTCAATAAATAATTTCTAATATATTGCAGAAAAACAATGTGTAATATCACCATGAATAAATAATGTTCTTTATCCTCAAGGAGTATATAGTGCGGTGCCAGACAAATGTACAGGTAATTTTAAGTGCTACAAGAACTATGAAAGAGATTTCTAGGAAGCCATGGGGACACAGAAAAGGGACATGACCCAGACTGGCAGAGGTGGAGGTGAGAGGAAAGGAGAGGAAATGGACATGTGATTGAGTTTGAAGGACAAATAGGAGTTAGTTAGGCAGGCAGAAAAAGAGAGAAAATGGTATCAAAGAGAAGAAATGTATAACCTTTGATAAATAACTTGAATCTTAGAAACACTATTTTCTTTATCTAAAAAAATTGGATAATATTCAGAGTATGCTAACATGTTTAAATCTGCATATGTGTGCATGTACATATGTGTATATGGTATTTATTTTAATTAATGCCATCTCTACCCCCTCAGCTAACCTCTTTATGTTGGTAAGAAGATCAATTAAGACAGTGTTTAGGAATATACCAAGCAAGCTACAAAATATAATTTAATATTTAAAATCTAAAAGGATGACCTTTTGCTTGAATCCCATGCTGATTGAGAAGGATGCTAAGGGTAAAAAGTAGAAAAACAAAGGAGAAGAAAATTAACTTTGCTGAATTTCTACTAAGCATGGCATGAATCTAGGTATTTAGATATATATTCCCATTTAGCAGTTCCAAAGAAAATAGTGAGTTGGAGTATGCTATCATCACTTTACAGATGACAAAACTGAGACAAGAAAAGTTCATATTTTTCCCATAGTAAAACAGTTAGTAAGTGAAAAAGCAAGGACTTAAGGCTGGTTCTTTTCTATGTTCCAGTTCTAACTCTCCAGTTCTCTGTGGCAGAGAGCGAAAACTACATGAGTACTTCGTCTCCTGTCCATAATCATACCTGAACTTGTTTGACTTCCTCCAACAACCACACCTGAACTTGTTCAGGTTCTAAAACCATGAATGGAACCAACGACAGGAGCAGAAGTGACTGGACTCTGTTAAAATCGGGGGACGGTGCTGGGCCTCCTCTAGGCCGTGCTCTTTTTTCTTAAGAAAATGTATGCTTAAAGTCACATTCTCTTCTCCACTCCCAACCAAGAGAAGAAAAGAAGGAAAAAGCCAAATTATTAGACTCATAGAAAATTATGCAAGATACAATTTCTAAGATCACCTATTACCATCAACACTGTATACTGAGAGATTACCATATGTTTGGTGCTAGCGAAATCCCATTTAGAAAAACGGGCAGATTAGAGAGAACCGATATCTCTCTATTTGAGAAGATCTGGCATCTGACCTCAAAGCATGAGTAAGATGCCAGGCTGAGAGAAAGAATAATTGCCAAAGTACAGAGGTGAGAATACCTATGATGTGCCTGGGAAATACCATGAAGTTCATATTGGTTGGAGAATAGGTGATGGAAAAGTGAAGAGAAATATCATTTTGTCTCTTCATACCTCTCAGTTCTGTCCTTTCTCTGCACCCCCACTGCTACTGCCTTTATGAAAAGTCAGAACTCTCAATCAAACTATCACATTAACTTTTCTCTCTTCTTCCTACTTCCCATCTCACATCTACACCGGAGTAAACTTTTTATAATATAAAGTTCTTCATTTCACTGTCCCACTTATAAATATTTCAATCTTCCTAAGTCTTTTCAATTCTTTTTAAAAAATGTCTCAACACCCAATAACCTAATATTCATAACATCTAGTATTTAATACAAAAAATAAATATGTAATCCAAAACCAGGAGAAAAAATAAATCAATAGATAGGAACAACAAATTATATGTCCAACATTACATGTTTAACAAGTAATAGAACAGAGATTCAAGTTCAGGTCTCTACTTACAGAGGCCAAGCTCTTACCCATTAAGATTTAATTCACTTATCTTATTGTTTATTTATGCATGTCTATCATCTGTTTCTAAATCACCACTTTATTTCAATAAAAGGAGATCTTTTATTTGAATATCAAATGCATTCAATATGGATGGTGCTGCCAACACTGAATTAATTAAAAAGCATTAAAATATTTTTGAAGAGATGATCGTTCATATGTTGGCTATTGAGATGGAAACTTATGGAAGAGATGGAACTATCATTAAACCAAATTTGGCTATTAATGAAGACATACCTGTGTATGAGTGTATGTGTTTATGTATGTAATCACAGAAATATAGACCTGGGAGACATGTGAAAAAACAATGTAGTAAATCTCTCAAAAATTTAGGAAAATGAGTCTTCCAAGACTATTTGAATTGCAGAATTTTTGGCTCTTTGGCAAATGACTTGCCATTAATAAACACCTGCCAGAATTTCTGAATTACAGGCACGATTTATTGATGTATTGATATAGGTAGCTCAGAACCATTTGAAATAGCAGGAAACATTTATAAAATCATAAATAATGCAATTTAACAAAGATGCTGACTGGATAATAATGATAATTCTAAGGAGTGACAAGCCACTGCCCATAAAATGGCATTTTGGTTTCTTTAGGAGACTTAACTCCTAAACATCTTCATTGGGAAATTGTAACAGGAAAGACTGATTCTAGAAAATGTTAGAATCATTTTGCAAAGGAGATGGGTCTATAATACAGATGTAGACAACTGAAAATACAAATGTTACAAAATCCTAGAGCTGACTGACCCCTGTACTCTTGCATTTTTATTGTTATAAAATATTTAACTTTTCATTAAATACAGTTTTCAATTCTTATCTAAAATAAATAAATAAATAAATAGAAACAGACCCAGAAATGACAAAAATGATACAATCAGCAGGTGATGACTTTAAGATCAATTACTAGAAATATGGCCAATGATTAAAAGGAAAGCAGACACACAATTATGAGAGAAACAGACTATAAAAGAGAAACAAAAGAAATTAAGGCTGAAAATAAAACATCTCAAATAAAAAAAATTGCTGAATGGATACAATAGCATATTAAACAATGCAAAAGCAAATATCAGTTACTTTGATGGTAGGGTAATAAAATTATTCAAACTCAAGTAGAAAGAGAAGGAAAAAGGTCTTTAAAAAGTAGACAGCCTTAGTATCCTGTGGAATCAAATCAAGTGACTTAAAATACATGCCATAGAGTAAAGAGGACATGGCAAAAATATGTTTGAAAAAATAATATATTAGACCTTGTTGGTGTGGCTCAGTGGAGTTGAATGCCAGCCTGTGAACTGAAGGGTCTCTGGTTCAGTTCCCCATCAGGGCGCATGCCTGGGTTTTGGGCCAGGTCCCCAGCTAGGGGCATGTGAGAGGCAATCTATCAATGTATTTGATATTTTTCTCCCTCTCATTCTCCCTCTCTTCCTCTCTCTGAAAATAAATAAATAAAGCATAAAAAAAGAAATAATAAAGTAAACATTTCCATATTTGATGATAAATGCCAAATAAATAAGAAGGATAAATACAAAGAAAATTCTACCAAGACACAGCATGATCAAATTGCTCACATTTTTCCCTCTTCTATTTCCTATATATTTCTGGTGCTGTCACACACGTTCATGTCCTGATACAACCACTAGCTCTATACCTCATTGTCACAATGATAAGTGGGTAGCGGTAGTCCGACCGAAAGCAATTTCTGTACCAGGATGGCTAGAAATAACTTAGTATCCCAAATTTTAGCAAGCACATAGACGAATCCAACTACACCCAAACTAAATGCATCCCAATTCCCCCTTAACTGATTGTAAGATGCCAGTGGCTACTCCAGACACTGATAAAATATGACGGAGAAAAAGTCAGTATGCAAGGAGGCAGGGGTCCTTACATGATTGCAAATAAACTATCTCATTTTTCTGAATTTTTATGAAAAGAGGTGACTGTTCAGTATATTATTAGGACACTTCTAGAACCTTGAGAGGCCCTAATAACTGAGAGGCCAGGATGCTTAAATTTCATTAGCCTCATATTAAACTGTCTCATGTTGGCAGGGGTGGGGGAGGGGACAAGGCGGGAAAGAAAAGAACCACAGACCATAAATTAATCATCTGCCCCTGCCAATAGAGAAGTAACCACAGGACAAACATTCTTCCCCAACTAACAAGAAATAAATCTGACTGAATATTTATATTAAAGGCTCAGTTTTATTCTAGAAATTACTATATTACCCTGAATCAGCAAAATTAAGTTTTCCATTATCAGAAAAAGGGCTCGATGAAATGTTATGTTATAATAAGATTTCAAGCTATATCCTTGCTCAAAAAGAGGTAAATATCATGAAAATTCTCTTGAAAAACTGAAGAAACATTCATTCCTATGAAACAGAAAGGATACATTAACAAATAAAAAAAGAGAAGACTCCTTAACAGACAGTAACAGCAAGACTATCTGAAAGAAATAGAGAATCTTTGTATTAATCCTAAAAGTTCTTTGACTTTCTTTACCTTGTATTCCACCAAACTGTATTATTGAGGAAAATGTAATAATGCATTAAGGGAAAGGACAACATTATTTACCTGAGTTTACCTTTTTGTATTAAAAAATGATGAATTTAGTACTTATAAAAATGATACAGACTGGCTGAAGCCAGAAATAAAAACAAAAAAAACAATATTACTTTACTGTCATCACATCACATTATAAAGACCTCTAAAACTGTCTTCTTTTGTCACTATTCACATATGGATTTTAAAAATGATTTCTTATAATTTATTTACTTTCTACTATCTGAAAAAACTATTAACATTTTACGCATAAGTTGATCAAATGAAATAAGCTCAGAGAGACTTTAATTGCAAAAGTCCTCAATTGACCAACATTTAAAACTAGTTGTCAAAATAAAAAAAATCCTAAAAATGATTTAATGTTGATATCATACTGTAATAGCACATAATTTTAGCTTTCCCTGATGGACCTACGAAAGACTTTTTCAAAGTAAAGCAGAAAATAAAATTGAAACAAAGAAAATAAAGCAGGTAAAAGCTATTGCAGAGGCATCTAGCTTCATAATTTTGAGCTTGTGTCTTGATGTATATGTGGTTCTAAATTTTCTTATTCATATTAAAATGAATAACACAATGTCTTCCTCACTTATGCCATAATTTATGCCATACTTTATGCCATAGAACTGAATTTACAGGTGAAACTACCTATAAAAGGTTTTTGTTATCTTAGTTGTCATTATCTGACTAAGTAAAAACAACCTGGATGGCACGCAAAACTGACCCATCCAGTGTTAACCACCCTGTGAAGCAGACTTTTCATTATGAAAGCCAAATGTACAGGCTTCTCTAATGTGCCACTGAGTGGTATTCTAAACACATTGTGTAGGTGGCTGTTGGAATGCATTTTGTCAGACTCATAATGATTTCCAGAGTAGTATATTCTCAGGTCAACTAGATAAATAAATTTAACCCATAATACACAGCAATTATAAAACAAATTGTAGGGAATACATACAGCAATTCTCTGAAAACTAGTTATTAATATTTTTTAGAAATGTCCAGAACAAACCTTATGTTTATTGTAATAGAATAGGAAGTTTTCCTTACAACTTCATCCCTACCTGCCTGGCAGTTGGAATAGAGTGTGTACCAGTTTCCAGCTGATGCAGGAATTGTGAGACTAGGAGTTGAGGAAGAAAAATTGGAAGGGACAATTGCTAAGAACTGAGGCCGACTGGTGTTACGGTGTCTTGGAAACAGTTCAGTGGCCATTTTCCACACATGTTTTTGGGGATTTTCTGTCAGCCCCCAAAATGGATTAGACTGTAAAATTTCTTAAAGGTAATGGTAATATTACCTTTGAATTATGAATTATTTTTTTCCTCTCAAGTCCACTTAGAATAGCACAATTTTGCACATTTCCTACTATTTGACTTTTCCTAAAATAACCTCAAAAGGACTTTCCAAGGTGTTTTATCTTCACTGAGTTTTGTCATCTTAAATCAATTTTTACTGCAACTTATAACTCAGAAACAAGTAGAATTTTCTATTATGAGACTCTCAGGTTTTTCCTTTTCCCGTGGACTCAGTTGCCTTATCATGGTGTCACAGCTAGCTTGTTTGTTAGAAACAGCTCTGAGTAATGAAGCAAATATTTTGGATTAATGCCAGTTTAATTATTGATGTTTTTATAAAATTTTGAAAAATAAATTATAGTGAATATAAGCTCAGGCTTAGAGTAAAGGTCCTCTTCATTGCATTTTGATGTGCTTTTGTAAAGTGGGAAAAAGTGGTGGGATTACATATATATAATATATACTGGAAATTGAACAGTGTTAATGCAAACATGTGTCGCATGATGCTGAGAAATACTTCTATAGGGAAAAATAAAACCTTTGTAGGCAAAAAAGACTTAGTCTTTTTTTTTTCTGGGTCTTGTAGAAGTACCAGGTCCCTTGTTTTCTGAGGCACTTGATCGGATATTCTGAGGCAGAGTGTGAGGGAACACACTGACTGACGTGTTGACGTGTGTCCGTGTATCCGAGCTTAGCATTGGGTTAGGGATGGAGGAGAAATGGAAAAGCGCCTCTTATTCTTTCACAACTTCACCCTGAAATCCTGCCTCCATCAAGTTTATCTTAGATCATGCTATTAGCAAGGAGAAACTGGACTTCCCTATCTACTTCCCAATAACGGGCAAGGGGGGGGTGAGTCTGTCAAATAAATACACAAAGACAGAAAGAACTCAAAAAGTAGAAACATGGAGTAAAGTTAAGGTATTTCCCTATGTTTCCACTAATATGGGAGATATATAAAATTTATAGCCCATCTTTTATCATGTCTCGCATTCAGAATTAAACTGAGAAGCTGATGGGAACATAGCACAATGCACAACCAACTATTTCTGTGAAGAGCAAGATAATAAATATTTTAAGGTTTACAGGTCATATCCCTCTGCGGAACTACTCAACTTTTCCACTGTAGCAAGAAAGCAGCCCATTAAACAACATGTAAATAAATGGGTGTGCCTGTGTTCTAACACAACTTTATTTATAAAACAGTGGGCGGTGGGCCTCATTTGGTCTGAGAGTGGTAATTTTTTTCACTTCTACTATAATGGATAAAGAATTGGAGTTAGTTTAGCTGTTAACTAATATATTCTATAACTTGATTGAGTTTGCTTAACCCTCTTCAAGGTCTCTTCTTCCTAAGGTTTCTCATGTGTAAGAGGAGCACAAAACTAGCTTTGTAAAAACTAATGTATAACCCTGGCTGTTGTGGCTCAGTGGATATAACACTGGCCTGGGAACTGAAGGGTCACCAGTTTGATTCCCAGTCAGGACATGCCTACATTGTGGCCAGGTCCACAATTGGGTGTGTTAGAGGCAACCAATTGATGTTTCTCTTCTCCTTCTCTCTTCCTTCCCCTCTCTCTAAAAATGAATAAATAAATTTTTTTTAAAAATGAATGTGTATATATACATATACACACATTTTTGAATACGCATGATAAATTTGTATTGTGTTTATCAGGGTAAACATGGTAATAGACAAATGTTGAGCTCTAGGAGGTGTAACTAACTGAAGTTTCTTTCACACTCCCATGTTTTTAAAAGCTGATACTCTTGGTGGGTGGCTTTCTGGGGCAGCCTACCTACAAACTGTAATTCAGGGATCCCCGGATTCCACAGACACATTAATGCAATCGGGCCAGCAGTCCCTAGGGAAGAGAATATTGCAGACACATATCCCATGCTCACCTATCTCAACCTAGAGGCTCACACATGTCATCAGTCAGAGGGGCATGAGAAGGGAGGCTGAGAAGTGGAGTCCTTTAAGGGGCAGCCACTCTCCTATGAGTCTCCACACTGCAGCCCAATGAACAAATTGTTGGTGGCCAACTGGCAGTACCTAGCACAACTATAAACACAAAATGTGAAAAAAATGTGTGCACTTGTATCCTACAAGAATATGTATTTGGGGTATTTGCAGATGCCATTCAGAAATATTAAGTAAGACCCCTGTGGAAACTGGATGAGAATGAATAAGTTTATTTTATTATTTTTTAAAGATTTTATTTATTTATTTTTAGAGAGGGAAGGGAGGGAGACAGAGAGAGAAACATCAATGTGCGGTTGCTTGGGGTTATGGCCTGCAACCCAGGCATGTACCCTGGCTGGGAATCGAACCTGTGACACTTTGGTTCACAGCCTGCACTCAATCCACTGAGCTACGCCAGCCAGGGCTAGTTGATTTATTTTATTAATGAAATAACAGACACTTCAAATATTTGACCAATTGGTCAAAACTCGTGACCAAGTTTTTCACAATAAATCAGTAGTAAAATTTAGGCTCCGGTCTTTAAGCTAAAGCCAAGGATTCAAAGTTTTCTTTTTTTATGAACTCACATATATAATGAAGTCAAATTTCCACAAGCAGCTGGTACACCTACAAATGTATAACAATAACTGCTTCCTCTCAAAGTCCAAATGCAATTCTAGTTAAGCAAAGAAAGTTTCAGAGCTGGAGATGAGCCAAAGCAAAAGAATCAAGCACAGTTAAGCAGATTTTCAAACAAAGAAAGCAGTTGAGTTTCTTGTTAGAGATTCATAATTATAAGGAGGTCATTAGGAGAAGATTTAAAACAGCATTGCTGCCTTGTGTTTGATGCTGCACAACCGTATATCTTTGATGCTTATGCTGCCCCTTATGTTCAGTCAGTGTAATTAGTTTTAAGCTCTGTTACCAATGGGGGAAAGCTGTTTATTCAACTGTTTACTCCTTCTCAACACTGAGCAGAGCACATGTGGTGGCTTTCTTAACAAAGAAATTATTTAAAAGTGAGATTATTATCAAGGCAGTCTTCCAAACAAATGAAACAATTCTTTGAAGAAGATCACTTCAGTCAATATACATTGAGTGCTTCTCTGTACCAGCGTAGGCCATGGTAACTGAATCCACAACCTGCCCTCACAGAGCTTGGAGGCTAGTAGGGAAGTAGAAAGTTAACAAGAGACAAATGCATATTTATCCAAGACACTCAACATAAGAAACAGGAAGAGAATACTACACAAAGGGACGATCCACGTGTAAAACACACGGGGACAGTCTGAAAGGCATTTAATCTGAGACTGAAGGAAGAGAAAGAACCAGCCAAGTGGAGTCACAGGGGAAGATAATTTCAGGAAAACAAAACAACAACAACAACAACAACTCAGCAAGTGAAAGGTATCCAGATGCAGCAGAAAAAAAGCCTGTATTTTAAATTGCATGAGAAAGTCACGGACTGTTTTAAAGCTGAGCTGACATTTTAATCTGATGTCATAAAAAATCATTTTTGCTCTTGAGTATACAACATAGTAGTGTCTGGACAGATGGAGGCAGGCATGGGTGAAAGGAAAGGCCCCAAAACAGAAATTGATTAAACAAATAAGATAACTTTAATTTTTTTCTCCCTATTGAAAATGAGGAAATCTTAATTTTTCCTGATATGGGGCTATATACCTATTTAAATGAAAACCAGTAAGTTAAGACAGAAAGTTAAAGAAAATATTTACACAAATTATAGTATCCAAAAAAACTTTACTGGAGGTTGGTGTTGGTCTAGCTCTGAAGGACATGAATCTAAGCTATAAACTTCTGATATCTTATGTATCTATAGTACACACACATCTCACACATACACATGTATAAGTATACTCTTTAAAACATTATACAACATGCTTCAATATATTTTCTTAGAAAGGTATTTGCCAAAATTGGGAAATAGGAACTATATTGATGGATTTAGGTAACATTGCACAAAACATTTGATAACAGGATATATTAAAAATAATGTTGATTCAGATAGTAAGAAATAAACTCCTTTCAACCTAACAGTGTTGAAAAGGAAATATCAATTTAAGGCTAAAATTTATTTAACATCTCTCTATCATGAGCTAGCCTTTATTTCTTAGTGATAAAACCTCCAATTTTTATTATTAAGCAAGCTCCCAAATGTTAGCAGGCAGGGTTTCCTAGCTAGAGTTTAATGATTTTTGTTTGCTTCTATTGAATGTGTTGTTACAGTAAGCTATATAAAGAAAAAGATATTGCTTTTACATTTTAGTAATAGAATAAAGATCCCTTAAATATAATATTTAAGTAAAAAACTAAATGATGTTAAGAAAAATATTAAAAATATAGTGATTTCTAAGATTTTGCAAAAATCACAAAAGTAGTTCATAAATAACTGAAGTTTGGGAAACACTGCTTAAAATTACATTTGCTTCAAAGACAACGACTAACTCAAAAAGTAGTAACAATTATGAAATTATCTAACAAAAGACTAGAAAAAAGTTTCTAGAACATTGCTGACATCTCAGCAGGTTTTATATAATTGTTAACAAGCTCAGGGAGGATCAGATTAAATTGGCAATTGTTCAAAGGCCATCCAAGTCAACCTCCAGCTTCCTCTCTCAGACAAGGAGTTATTAAAATAATAAAGAAGATGACAATGTTATTCAATTTTCTATGGCCTTTAAGGAAAGAATAAAGAATAAACAAGCCATGTGTGTGTGTGTGTGTGTGTGCGCGCGTGCATGTGTGATTTTAAATGGACAATTGCTTTGCAGGTATTTCTTTACAATCTAGGGGGAAAAAAGCAATTTCAAAGGTGCCAACTAAATCTAATAGCTCATGGAGGTGTAGATGATTAAATCTTTATACGACATCAGATATTTGGTTGACTAAGAAATAAAAAGTAAAGGTATTTCCTCAAGGTAATTCAAAATCTTCAAGACTGTTACATAGGACAAATCTGATTTGAACACTTCTGCAAGATGTTTCTACTGATTAAACATAGTTAACCCAGAAAGAAAACTTAATTTTATATGAAACAAAACATGTCAAACTTTGTACAGTAGTCATTCCTTACCTGCAGGGGATACATTCCAAGACCCACCAGTGGATGCCTGAAATCATGGATAGTTTCAAACCTTATATATATTGTTTTTTTCCTATGCATACATAGCTATGATAAAGTTGAATTTATAAATTAGTCACAATAAGAAATTAACATTAAGAATAAAATAGAACAACTATAAATATACACTGTAATAAAAGTTACATGTACACGGTCTCTCTCTCTTTAGTTATTTTTATATTTTACAGTCCAAACCTATTCTTGAATCTGTGTAACCACTCATTACTTACAGCTGAATGTGTGCCTTTTGGGGGGATCCCTTACTGAAGTCTTCGTACAGGCTCAATGCAACAAGTTTCTGTCATTTTCTCCTCATGTTCTCCACCCATGAATTTAATGCCTTTTCTATTTGAACTAAACATTTGTCACACACTATGTTCATAATTTTTGTAGCTGGAGCTGCTACAGCAAAACCTGCATTAATTTCTTTTTCCTTTTTCATAATTTTAATGATAGAATGAAGAAAATTTGTTCTTACTGTATATCTTAGCAGCCTCTGCATACAATTTTTTTCTTTCCTTATTATGTCAAGAACTTTCACTTTTTCACTTAATAGAAGAATTTTATGGCTACTCTTCAACATATTTGAAGGGCCAGCATCACCGCTTTTGCATTTTGAGGCCATTGTTAAATAATTTAAGGGCTACCTGCACACAGGCACTGCAATACTTCAACACCTACTCAGTGACTGACGGGCACAGAGTGCACACAGCACGGATTCGCTGGAAAAACAGATGATTCACTTCTGGGTGGGACAGACAAAGCAGGATAGCAGGAGACTTCATTGCGTTATAGTCAGAATGGCACACAATTAAAACCTATGAACTGTTTATTTCTGGAATCTTCCATTTAATACTTTCTGACCACAGCTGACTACAAATAACTGAAGTCAAAGAAAGCAAAAAACTCAGTTAAGTGAGGACAGTCATATTGCAAAAAATAAATACTTATCAGTTTTCTATTATCTTTATTTAGACATTTATTTTTTGAAACTACTGCACAAATAAATAATTTTCTAGGAGTCCATCTAGCTCTGTTTTTCAATCATTTTATTAGTCTATTCAGTTATTTATTGATTCTTTCAGCAAACATTTAAGAAGTGTTTATTTTATACCCATCACAGTGCTTCATGCTGGAGGTAAAAAGGCGAATAAAACATGTCCTTGCCCTCAAAGACTTCAGAGTCAAATAGTGAGAGAGAACTGTATGAACTATTAGAATGAAGTATCAGAAATTTTACAAGATAGCTCTTAAAGTTCCAGTTTTCATTCTCTCTTCACCTGGAGTTTGCTCTCCAATCATTGCTCCAAATGTGTCCACAGAAGAGAATGCATTGGGAAGGACTTTAGAAAAATAGATCTAACTAGCTGACCAATTCAATCTCTTGCCAGAGGAAATAGCATTCTTCCATGGAATCACAGGAAATGCATTTTAGGGACACATACAGAGGAGAATTTGAGATATAGAGGCAAGATTTATTGGAACGAAAACAAAAGACTACCTCCAGGTACCCCACACCTGATGACTCATCCACAACAAGGTGGCTCAGCTCTGTCTTGCTGCAGAAGTCCAGCCTCTGGGGCCACATGTCCACCTTGTCCCCACCAAGCCCAGCAGGAGGGTCAGGCCCAGAGCTGACATACCATTATCCCATCATTTGTGCCTCTGGTAGTCCGCTACAATTGCAATTCCTGGCTGGCCCACAGTTGGCTGCAGAAGAGAGGGAGCATGCACATTTTTGTTAAGCTTTGACTGTATTTCCTCGGGTTTGGGAATAAGTAAGCTATCCAATCTCTTTCCTGGATCTTCCCAGGGCTGTGCTGGTGCCTCCACCTTTCCAATCTGTATCCTGGACTTTCCAGGGTTTCATGCCCTTATTTTATGCTGCCTTTTTCCAAGATTTTTCCAGGCTAGACTCCTTCCTTTCATGGTCACCATTTTGGCTCCTACTGCACACGCCTGCACATAGTTTTGCTTTGTCATCTTGCTTCTAGGGCACATGCCTTAGCAGAAGAATATTCCATTTGCTGTTTATCCTTTCCCCAGTTAATCTAGAAGACCTGGCTGGTTATTCTCTGGGGAGAATAATTGGAGGAGGGACTTCCCTGAAGGAAGGTGTATCACCTGCCTGAAACCTTCTTGTTTACCATGCTCAATTCAAATTAGTCCAAGGGGATCATCCTAAGATCTCCTTCCTAAATCAGTCTTTTTCATTCTGAATCTCTTGGGCAGGAAAGGGAAAGCAGTTTCAAGGTGGCAAAACTTTTGGTCCCTTCAATCCCACCTTTTAAATAATAATGTTTTACATTACAGAAGAGGGACCGCTAGACCACTTCACATTTCATTCATTTCAGCAGCTAGTTCTGACAACAAGTCAGCTTAGCCAAACCACTGACTTTCATTTCAAGAGGTGGCAATGCAGAAGGGCCTCCAAAGTGAGGTTCATATTGTGTTAACAAGTAATCAGATATTTAAGAAGGGGTGTGCCTATTAAAGTAGAAGAAAAACAAAGGTTAATGATCAGAGCAAATTCTGAACCAGCTTCTGAGTCTATAAGATTAAACTATTTTTAGATGTAAGGCTCCTGCTGTAATGAAAGCAAGCAGTGACAATCTTGACCGAAGTCTGAATGTCTTCGGTGATGTCATCAGGTACTCAGGCAAATTCTGGATGGCATACACAGCCTTAGGCAAAAAGGTTTTAGTTCTAATAATTCCAAGTCAAAGGATGGGAGAAAAATAAAACACTAGTTTGGAGGGTTGAAGAAAACTAGAGAATTCAGGATCCAGTTTAGTTAATAGATGAAAAATAAAATTTTGCAGATAATTAACTGAACTAGAGTCTATTATCTACCACTTGGCATTACAATTTTTATTAAAACACAATTTTTCCCTTAAAATCACCCTCACTTATATTCAAGTGGTAAATTGAGATCAGTTTATTTACTGCATTAAGTCCAGTTTCGATTTGGCCTCATCATTTGCATAGACAGAACAAGAATAGCAATTGATTATATTGACTCTTTTAAATCTGCTTTATGTAATCTCATAAGGAATCTCCAGATCGAGCTTTAATTAGCTCTTGGGGCAAAGAAGCCAAGGCACCCAGTTGCCATTAGCCTTTGCCTATAACACCTATAGGTTTGGGTAAATTTCTCAAATTCCCGAGGTCACCAAAAATGTCTTGAGGTTCTTCCTATGCCATATACCAGGAAGTATACTTTGTTTGTTATTGGGAAAGACTGCCATGAACCATGTAAATAAGCAAGATACTGGGTTATTTCTCCAAGGAATAGCTTCCAAAGTCAATATTATTTCCTTATAGATTCTGGTGAGATCCAGAGTCCAGGTATATCCCTCTCAGATATAACATTCCAGTCAAAGATTTGGTCATTAAAATCACAATTGGGACAAATCCTTATTGGATTCACATAGACAAATACATTGCCATGAACATAAGAATACTCACTCATTACGAGCTGCCAAATGCTGGAGGGATCGGACAGGGAGAAAAATATAAAGCATTTGGAAAATCCTTGTCTTTTTAACAGAGAAGAAAAGAAGCAAAATCCAACTCTGTATCAGACAACTACAAAGCAAGTAGCTTACATTCTTTAGATTGGCAAACACATTTCATCACTTCTACAAACATAGGCTCTCCTCTTGGCAAACATACTCACACTTCTAAGAGATATACTTCTATTAAAGTATGTTCATTAACAGCTCCAAATTTATTTTCTAGCTTCTCTGTAATAAAAAGCTAAAAGGAGGTGAATTTAAGACTTGTCTAGCAAAGTTTCAGAATCACCTCCTAGAAATTTGCATTTTAAAAGATGGCCCAGATAGGATAAGAGTTCTTGAAGAAACCAGGTTCTACATTTCAAAGGTGCAGGAAAAGAAATTCAAGCTTCTCCTAGAAGGACTTTGGTTTCATAAAGCCAATTATCATATACCTTTTTCTTGGGGGACTGGGGGTCAAATTTATCCCAGTTGGCAATATGCACCCCAAAGGGGTCTCACGAAGCACTGTTGGTGGAAGCGATGTTACCCATTGTGTTCTGGGAGAGAGATTCCCTTTCTTGCGATTGAGTAGTTAAGGGAAACGAGCACCATGTGTTTGCAGTCCCATCATAAGACCAATACCCAGGACAGTGTGAAACCCCCATGACCAGCCTTGGCGTCCCAAGACCTGTGCCTTCCTGCCCCTATTCCAACAGGTGCAAAGGCTTTCCAAAGGATTGCAATTAGTTTATGCCCAGGTGTGTAATGTTACCCTGTCATCTAAAAGAAGCCTAACCAACAGGCACAGTGGTGACAAGTACTTTTTAGTTGGATTCAATCCACTCAGTCAGGTGGACTTAACTGCACATGGGCAATAAGTATGGCCCATTTCCCCAAGCACGGTGTCCCTGCCTGATGGCCTCTGGACTTAGCTAACCTTACCAGAGGTCCACACCCTTGTGCCTGTCTACAAGGGGTGCCTAGAACCTCCACTGCCTCTAGTGGAAAACTTGTCCTATAACTCTTTCCTTTAGTAGTCGGCTAGTGATCTGTTTCTGTGCCTCTCGTATTCTAAGCAGCCCTGGTCCTTCAAGGCACCTAGTAGGCAGGGGGCCTTCACCTCTAGAAGGAAAGGTGGTCGCTGTTATGCCACCCCTGAGGTTTTCATGGAAAACATGTTTTAAAAGACAGGTGACCCAGGAGGAATCAGAAAAGATCCTTGGTGACCTATGTATATTAGCTGGGCCAGCCAGACAAAGAGAGCACTCTTGGGCAAATCCTGTCGACCTTCTCTGAAATGATAATAGAATGCTGGCTATCCCTGTGTGTGAAAGGGCACAGGAGTTGTGGGAAACGTTAACAAATGTTCAGTCAGTCTCAAGATTAGTTTTCTCTTGTGGAGGTTCGTTCTTTTAAAATCATTATCTTACCAAATGACTTAAAAACCTTCCCATTACTGAAAATATTTTGCAAGTAAAAGCTTTCTATTTATTGTTTATCTGCATAAGTGTTAATAAAGGCTGGGGTCTGGAAAGTTTCAGCCTTGAAGGCACAATTTCCCTTGTTTAAATGCACAGCTTGGGGAACCCAGTTGCCCTCAGAGCCTGGGTGAGTAGCAGTAGGTGCAGCGGTAGCGGGGAACATAGCAGGCTGCAGGCCCCAGGTGAGTGCTTTGGCCAGCAGTGGCCCCCATGGCATTGGACCTGGGCTACACAGTGGTTGCCCGAGGAAGAAAAATACAAGCTGTGTGTCAGTGGCCCACACCCTAAGCTATGGGGCAGTGGCTGGTCGTGGGGTCACAGAGAGGGAGCAGAGGGAAGGAGGGGAGTTTCAGATCCGGAGCTCGAATGGGCATGCAACAAAGGGGTAGGGGAGGGGGATAATAAAAGAGCTGGAGAGCATACAAGGGCAGCAGTAGAGGAGAGGAGAGAGACAAGTGAAGAAAAGACCTCTGAGCACAAGAGTGGTGAGGACCTAGCTCTCTTACCACAACTTCCTCATTCCTTCATGGTCACCAGTCTGTTGCCATAGGAAATAGGATTCTTGCATGGTATCACAGGAAATGCATTTTAGGGATACATGCATAGGGGGATTTGAAGTATAGTGGTAAGGTTTATTGGAGCAACAACAGATGACTATCCCCAGATCTGATGTCTAAGACTACCCCCAAGTCTGATGTCTCACCCAAGACCAGGTGGCTTAGCTTTTTCTCACTGCAGAAGTTCAGCCTCTGGAGCCACAGAACTTGCTCCTACCAAGCCCAGAAGGACGGCCAGGAACCATAGCTGCTGTGCCGTTAGCCTGGCATCCAAGGCTCCAATAGTCCAACACAGTCTCTATTCCCTTGTCAACACAATCAGCACTGCTCTTTAGACCATCTTGTTGCTGAAGAGAGAGTGCATACCTTTGTTAAGCTTTGATTATATTTCCTTGGGTTTGGTAAGGGGTTAGCTTACTTTCAAACTATCCAATCTCCTTCCTGAATCTTCTGGGGTTTTGCGCCCTTATTCTATCTGGTATTTTTCTCATGTTTTCTCAGGCTAGACTCTTCCACTTTGTAGTTGCCATTTTGATTCCTACTGTACATGCCTCATAGTTTTGCTCCATCATCTGGCTACTATTGTGCATGCCTCAGCAGAGGAATATTCCCCTTGGTGTTTATCCTTCCCCAGTTAATCTGGGGAGACTGGCTCCTTATTCTCTGGGGACATTGGGAAGCCAGTCTTTCCTGTCTACTCAAGGATTTATGTCCTTTTGGTGAAAGATGTTCCTGGATTGTCTGTGAAACTGCCCCTTCCTAGTTAATCAGGCTTAATATCTGATTCCATTTACTCCTTTCCTTTGTTAATAACTACCCACCTACCTGTAACAAATCCTTTTCCATGTAAGTGATTTCTTGTTATTTTTATCTAGAAGAATGTTATTTATATAAATCTAAGAGGAGCCTCTGTGTTTCGTTTTCCACTCTCACTATTTTTGCAGTAGTCACATTTATTTTTCATCATTTTATATCAAGTATTCGGAGACTAAATACATTTGCCAATTATCCATATATGGAAAATCATGAGGATCTAAAATTAGAATTGACTTGGAAGACTGACTTACTATGGAGAGATTTTTTTACTTACCATTACATGAGAATTTAGTCATCTCTTTTTTTGATAGAGTGAAGACATTTAATATAGACATGAACACTTTGAGATTATAGATTAAGATAGATGAATATATGTGGTAAATATGGTTAAGTAAACTACTTGACAGTTAATAGGCCAAGTAGTAATGGAAATACAGTCATGCTTCACTTAACAACAGGTATATGTTCTGAGAAATGCATTGTTAGGTGATTTCATCATTGTGCTTGTATCACAGAGTACACTTACCCACCCTAGATGGCAGAGCTTACTACACACAGAAGCTGTGTAGTATGGCCTATTGCTTCTCGGCTGCAAACCTTTACAGCATGTTACTGCACTGAATAGTGTAGGTGATTGCTATATAATGGTATTTGTATATCTAAACACACCTAAACACAGAAAATGTACAGTAAAAATATATTATAAAAGATAAAAAATGGTACATCTGTATAGGACACTTACCATGAATGGAGCTTGCAGGACTGGAAGTGGCTCTGCATGAGCTAGTGAGTGAGTGGCGAGTGGACATAAAGATCTAGGATACCACTGTACACGAGTGTAGGCTCTAGAAACGCTACCTCACACGCCTTTTTCCTGCTTCCTTCCAACAACGTTGGAAACAGAAAATGGAAGTTTTCGATACCACTCCATGAACGGAGATGCAGACTAGATTGATGAAACTATCAAGGAGAAACTGTCTGGGTTAGGTGCAGATGACCATAACAGCGACTGTCAGGAGGGAGTGAGAGGTGGCCTGAGGATCAGTCAGAATAAGAAATCAAGATGGAGAGATAAGTGAACCTACAGATTGCCATGGCAATGCAGTTTTAACTAGAGCATGTTGGAGCAGTGGTCAGATTATGAATCTTTGTGGTAATCATGAAACGGGAAGCTTTTACTAAAGTGGCAGTGTTACTTAATACTTGTTAAAGAACCTCTTATGGATGAATCTAGGTCCTCAACAGAGAATTCACAACAATGTACTCTGAGGAGCACCAAGCTAGATCTGGGAGGGCTGTACTACTCCTCAATAGGCAGCCATGGTGGAGCAGGCTCCTCTGTGCTGAAAGAGGTCTGTGGCTATCTGATTTGGATTTCTCTGTGAACTCAAAATTTAGGTGCTGTGAGGAAAGGTAATATATTGCCAATCCCCATACATACTGCTTCTCTTTTATGGGAGCACTGTGGCATATGGAGCCCGTAACTAACCAAAACATCACTATGTTGCACATAACTGTATTTTAAAAAGAAGAAAACTGAATCACGAGTTGAACTTACAAGAAAAAAGTAAGCAAAAAATTGTTAAAGGTAAATAAGCACATAATTATTGAATGAAACTATTACAGCAATTGTTTTAGGGGTTATGAACTGAGATAGAACTAAAAGATGGCAACAGCTACATGTAAGACAAGAGGAAAATCAGAAATAAAGTGTTTTAAAATCGGTGTGTGGTTTTACAAGCAGAGATGCTGATTAACTTTGGATTTTGTGTCCTATTTATGTGTGTTAAAATTTAACGAACAGTTTTTTAAAAAATATAAAGAGACTATATAAATTTCACAACTTGCACAGGAAAGGAAATGGAATGAAAACAAAACAAACTTGAAATCTCAAAAGATAGACAGGAAAGAGAAACAACTCACACACACAAAAAAAGAATAAACGAAAACCCACAGTGTACCTAGATTGACAGTATATGCAGAAACTACACAAACAGATTTTTTAAAATTGCCTACAAGATGTGCATGTAAAATGTAATGGCAAATAAGCTATAATTAAAATGTTAAAAATTACATACAAGAAAATTACTAGTCAAAAGTAAGCTAGTATGCCTTTATAGATGTTAGACAAAGCAGATTCTGAGGTCAAAAGAATTTTATGAATATAGAGATTTACTTCATAATTTTAAAAGATGCTTTTTAACCAAGAATCTTTTACAACTCTAAAGTTGTATTTATTTAATAGTATTTCTTGGAACTACTAAAACAAAACAACAAAATTTTACAAAAGAAAAATCCACAAAATCCACAATCATAGGAAAGTTTTAACACACTTCTTTGGTCACCAAAAGCTCAGGAAAAGAAAAAGATTTGAAGAATTAACACACTTAATGTATTAACCTGATCAGGCTCCAGTACCAAATATGAGACAGAGTAGGTGCCTTAAACAACAGAAATTTGTCTCTCACAGAGCTGGAGACTGGGACGTCTGAGATCAAGGTGACAGCGTGTAGGTTCCCTTCTGAGCCTTCTCTTTGCTAGTGGAAGGCTATGTGTTCACATGACCTCTTCTATGTGTACTGGTGAAGAGAAAGAAATAGATAAATCTTTCCTTCTCTACTTATAAGGTCACTAGTCCTGTATGACTAGGGCCTCTCCCTTATGACCTCACTTACCTTTCATTACCTCCTAAGGATCCAATCTCCAAAGACAGTCGCATTAGGGTTAGGGCTTCAACACAAAAAATTTGGAGAAACAAAATCCAGTCCATAGCCTTTGATATTTAGAATATTGAAATCCACAATTATAAAATAACAAGGAGTTGCAGTTATAAAAATTGTCTAATCCATTAGGCAATTAGGTGATGCTCAATAAATTTAACAAATATGTGTTTCTTATGTCACAGTCTTTAACCAAAGTGCAATTAAATTAGAAATCAATAATAAAAAGAAAACTAAAAATAAAATTTGCTTACTTTTTGATACTAAATAACATGTTTTTAAATTATTCCCAGGTCAAAATATAAATTACAAAGCAAACTTTAAAAGCTTCTAACTTAAAAAAAGTTAAATCATGGGTGGTATTGGTATAATATGATATACATATCTCCTATGAAACCTGATTTCTGCAAAAATAACAAAATGTATCAGAAAAATACAGATCCAGGAGTAAAATGTTAAATTTTCTCATTTTATAAGTAGAGCACTGATAAAAAGAATAACAATCTTAACAAAGTAATAGATAGCAGAGTTAAAATTTGTTTAATCTTAAACATTACTGTAAATTTTTAAAAATAAGAAACATAAGATAATACTACAAGGAAACACTGTGTGTTGAATTATAGCAAGAGAAAAATGCACTAAAATGAAAAAAATCACTAAATAAAAATCACTGAATAGTTCCAAGAAGAAGCCCATGACTCACTAAGTCAAGAGGAAGAACACAGAGTGACTAGGTACCATGACAATGCCGTAGTCATCCACAGCTGGCCGCCCTCAACAGTGTCCATGCACTTCCTGCCTCAGTGTACTTTCAGCTTTATGGTTCTTACTTTTGGTAACACAAAATATTAACATATTGACTTTTTAAAAATGCTTGAACCAAAACATTGATGTACTTTGCTGTCATTATTCTCTTATCAATTGCACACAAGCTAAGTCATATTATAGGAACCCTTATTGTAGCAGAAGAGTCTTACCATATTAACAATTTTACTATTAGAGAGGAATTAATAGGTTTATATGTTTTAATTAGAAAACGTTCTAAAATTCAGTTATTATCTGTATAAGCTAGATCCAATCAGGAAAACGGAGAATTTTGACATCATTTAATTTGAAGAATTATTAATTATGATTGGCCAGTTACTGTAAATACAGAAAGAGAACCCTAAAAGGGATTAGACTGATCCTAGGCCTGAGGGAGAATTTCTAAGGAAGGACAAATTTGAGAAGGTTTTCAAACCTTGTCGAAGAAGTTGTTGTGGCAGTCAGTTAGATAAGTAAGAAGTTTGCCAGATTGTTGAGCCAGAGCAGGTCCGCACTTTCCAAACAAGCAGGAACAACTCTTTGGAGCACAAATAAATTGAGACTGGTGGCAGACAGAGTTGGGCCTTACTGTGGATTTGAAGTATAGAGTGCTATGCTCACCTCAGGAGGGTGGAGGAAATAAACTTCCATGATACAAGCAAGCTGGGCTGATGAGTATGTCAACCACCTGGAGGTTAGAGGAGGTGGGTTATTGGTCATTGTCAGAGAAGGGCCACTGCTTATGTGGCTACTGGAACCAGGAGCTAGAAAAGCTTCCCTCCACAGGAACTTAGTGCTCTTAAGTGTGTCTTGGGCCTGAGTGGTCCTGGGCTAGCTGTTAAGGATAAAGTTTGGGCATTAGTTCCACTAAATGGCAGGCCTATTGAGGCTCTCAACATGGTGCCAATAGGACTGAGGAGAGGATACAGGAAACAGGGATCTTGGCTGAGTCACTAGCCTATGCTGTCAGGACATTCTAACTATGTTGCTGCTGCCAAAGTTAAGAGCTATGTGGAGCAAATGCTGGACAAAACCAATCCTGATCCTTACAGGCATGTAGCACTAAAGATTCTGTGCCAACCAAGCAGTGGATTAAAAAACCATATTCTCCAGAGGTCTGCTGTGTAAGCCACTTTTGAAGCAGGAATGCCTCTTAAGATCTTTATGGTAGACAAAGGAAAAAACATTTATAAAGCTAAGTTCCTTTTTAAAAAAACATGGATTTAGAGCTGAGAGGCAACAATTCAATGACCATCACAGAATCCACCTTGCAAAGTAAGAAAAAGATAAATAAACTCAAAAACAAAGAAGAAAAAATAATGATGAAGAAGACAAATTTGAAGAAATAAAAAAATACAACATAAAAGAATCAATAAACTAATAAAACACTGGCTCTTGAAAAGACAAGTAAAAGAGACAAAACTGTCTGGATTGATCAATAAAAGACTAGTGAACACATAAAGTTAGGATTGATAAAGAATATGAAAGTAAAACTACAGCAGAGGCATAAAAATAAAACCATACTACAACTAAATATAGGCCAATAAATATGAAAACTTAGGTGAAGAAATTATTTATAAGGAAGATATAACTTATAAAATCCAACTTAAGAAAAACAGAAAAATTCTAAAAACACCTGTGATTATTAAAGAAATGGAATCTGTCCTGGCTGGGTAGCTCAGTGGATTGAGCACGGGCTGGGAACCAAAGTGCCCCAGGTTCGATTCCCAGCCAGGGTACATTCTTGGGTTGCAGGCCATAACCCCCAGCAACGGCACATTGATGTTTCCCCCCCCCCCCTTCCCTCCCTAAAAATAAATAAATAAAATCTTAAAAAAAAAGAAATGGAATCTGTAGACAAAAATCTACCGCCAGCCCCCACAAAGAAAAAGAACAATATCAAAAAGATAAAGCCAATTCTATTGACAATGTATACCAAACTTCCATAAAAAAGGAAAGAAAAGAAAAACACTCAAGTAATTTTTTAAGATTAATATTCTAGGGTCTGTCTGGTAAAGGTCCAGCATTGTTAGTATAATGAAAATGTTTTGTGCCATGTCAATGTAGCCTGGCACCCAAGGAGAATAGACTGCAGCGTGCATGCATGAACAATGTTGCCTTCATTGTACTAGTCTGTGGGGGGTAGGGGATGCCGTGGAGTGAGGAGCTACACTGCGTGGCCTTCACACTCAAAATGCCTGAGCAAGTAGAGCAACAAAACTGCATCAAATTTTACATTAAGCTTGAACATTCTACTGGGAAACTATTGGATGTTTCAGAACTATCAGAAGGTCACAGCTATGGGCAACTGGCGACTGACATCTTCATCACAACAACACACTCATTCATGCATCATGTTTCCTGTAGAGATTTTGGTGAAACATCACATAACCAGGTGAATCAGCCCCCACTACAGCCCAGATCTGGTGCCCTGGACTTCTGGCTTTTTCCAAAACTAAAATCACCTTCAAAAGGGAAGAGATTTCAGAACCTTGATGAGATTCGAAAAAATATGTTGGGGCAGGTGATGGTGATTGGGAGAGCTGTGTGAGGTCCCAAGGTGGACTTTGAAGAGGACTGAGGCATCTTTGTTCTATGTACACTGTTTCTTATTTCTTCAGTAAATGTCTCTATTTTTACTAGCACATGGCTGGATATTTCCAGGACAGGCCTTGTAAATTTAAGTCAATATCAGAAAAGAACAGTTTGAGAAACAACAATTGTAAACCAATTTTACTTTTAATATAGAATGAAGCTGGTTCAGAAATGTTTGATTTCAGTTTAAAGACTGGCAAGAATGATGACTGAAATATGATTCATGATGATCTTTTCAGTTTCCCATTGAACCAGTAAACAAGTAAAACAAAATATATTAGATAAAGACTCAAGTGAAAAAGTGGATACAACTTCCTAGTGCTTAGTTCCTCATAGAAACTAACTTTTGTTTTCAGTGAAGAGAGGGCAGCATGAGAAACCACCACATAAAAGGAACCCTAGTCACTAGCTTCCTTCCATTTATGCATTAGAAAAATAAAAGGGGTCATATCATTATCCAAGTGTTTATCTAGCATTAAATAAAGCATTTCCTTTCTACACTACAATGTCATCACTTTATATCATTAATACATTGTGTTTTTATTGCATTACTAGGTTCACCGTAGGTTTGACCATAGCCTATTATATACATACACACAAAACTCCTAAAAATGTATTTCTGCAAGTTGAAATCCATCACATATTTAAAAAGTAAATCATGAACAAGTTAGTTATATCTTAGAAGTGTAGAGATGAGGTGCTGTTAAAACGATCATAATGCAATACAATACATTAATAAGGGCATGATTTTGGCACATGAAAAAAACATTGCATTAAATCAGCTTCAGTTTATGATTAAAGAGAAAAGTTATTAAACCAGAAATTGAAGAGAATTTCTTCAACCCAAATAAAAGGAAATGTGCAGACACTATAGTTTGGTTAATCTGGCATACAATTCAACTCCTTTTCTAATGCTCCCTTTCGTTATAGAAGCTAAAAGCCTGAACGTGCAGTTTCCCAGCCGGCCTCTAACGAGCTCCGCCCTGAGCAGCTGAACTTGCGGCAGCCATCTTGGAAGCGTGAGGCAGAGGTGGATGTCTGCACTCACCTTGACACGAGGAGACAGAACTTCCCTGAGTTTGAGATACTAGACTCTTGTCACATCTTCTGGCACCTAGGAATGAATACATTCCTAAGAGATACAGTTTATCTGACAAAAACCTACAATGATTACCATTATCAATGTTGGATTTCTAAAAACATTACCTTTAAAAATTAAGATCAAGACAAGAATGCCTACCATTTCTGCTTTTAGTTAGGAGTATATTGGTTGTTCTTGTCAGTTCGGGATGACAAGAGTAAGAACTGAAATCTGTGAGATATCAGAGAGAAAATTAAAACTGTAATTCTCACAGGAAAACACTGAAGGGATACACAGGCAAATTATTACAATTAATAAGAAGATTTAAGAAGATAACATTAATGTTCTGGATAGAAGATTAATACAAAAACTCAACTAATTTCTATATTTCAGCAACAGTGTAATGGTGAATTTTAAAAGTAACAATAACATTCAGTAATCTAGGAATAGAGAACTTCTAAACTTTATAAAGAATACCTATAAAAACATACAGCTAACATAATACTTACTAGAGCAAAACTTGAAGCTTTCCCATTAAGATGAGGAGCAAGGCAAGGATGTCTTTTCTTCCTACTTTTGAGCATTGTACTGGAAGATCTAGCTAATGCAATAAGACAAGAATAATAAATAAAAAGTATACAGATTGATAAACCTGTGTTTGCAGCTAACATAATTGTCTATGTAAAAAACCCAAAAGAATCAGTGAAAACAACAACAACAACAACAACCTTTTGGAATTAAAGAGTGGTGATAGCAAGGTTGCAAGATACAAAGGGAATATACCAAAGTCAATCATTTGCAATGAGCAAGTGGAATTAAAAATCAAAAACCTGATACTATGCACATTAACACTCTCCCAAATGAAATGCTTAGATGTAAGTCTAAAAAAATATGTACACAATATATATGAGAAAAACACAAATTTGGGAAGACATAAAAAGTAAGAACTGAAAAATGGAGACCTATTTCATGTTTGTGTATATGAAAATTTAGTATTGTACACATATCAGTTTTTCTTTACTTGATTCAATGCAACCCCCCAAAGTCCCCGTGGTTATTTTATGGATATTAACAAACTCAGTCTGCAGTTTATGTTCGAGGCAAATTACCCATAATAACCAACAAAATTAGGGGACTGAAGAAACCTAGGCAAAGATTCACTATAAAGCTACAGTAATCAAGAGAGTAGGTATTTGTGATAGACTAGAAAAAAAATAGATCAATGGAATAGAATAGGCGGCCCAGAAATAGACCCACATAAATATTAATCAACTGGTTTTCACAAAGCAGAAAAGGCAATACAGTGGGGCAAAGATAGTTTTTTTTTTAATAAATGTTCTGGAACACTAAGATAGCTACATGCTGAAAATTTTTTTAAAAATCTACATACAAATATATCCTTTACAAAAAAACCCTCAAAATTGTTATAGACCTAAAAGTAAAACAAAAATTATAAAACTTCTACAAAATAATAGAGGAAAAAAACTAGGTGACATTGGGCATGATCATGACTTTACAAACACAAGACCAAAGTCATGCATGGTCCATGAAAGACAGACTAGATCAGCTAGACTTCATTAAAATAAAAAAAGCTTTTGTTCTAATAAAGACAATGTCAAGAGAATGAGAAAATAAGCCACAGAGTGGAAAAAAATATTTGTGAAAGACACATCTGATAAAGGCCATTATTTAAAGTATACAAAGAACTCTTAAAACTCAACAATAAAAAGACAAACAATTTAAGTCAATATGTGCCCGAAGACCTGAACACCTGACCAGAGAAGATACACACATGAAAAAAAAAGCAGAGGAAAGATTTCCCACATCATATGTCATCAGGAAAAGCAAATTAATAAAACGGGGACACCACAACACACCTATTTTACAGGGCTGGAAAAAAATACATTTACATTTGTTTGTAGGGAAAATAATACAATTTAACAAACAAGAATAGAAGAATAAACTCTGTGTTTTACATGCTCAGAACTGTAAACCTACTTTTGCCTCACCCTGTATCCAGAACACCACCAAACCACACCAAATGCTGGTGAGCTTTGGTGCAAGAAGAACTCGAGTTTATTACTGGTAGAAATGCAATATGGTATAGCCAGTTTGGAAGACAATTTGGCAGTTTGTTACAAAGCTAAAGATACTGTTAACATATGATCCAGCAATCACACTGTTTGATATTTATGCAGAGAAGTTGAAAATTTATGTCCACACAAAAACCTGTGCATGAATGTTGTTAACAGTTTTATTTATAATTGCCAAAACTTGGAGGCAATCAAGATGTCCTTCAGTAAGAGAATAAATTAACTTTTGCATCCAAACAATGGAATATTATTCAACACTAACATTAATAAGCTATAAAGCCATCCTGATAAGGTTGTAGAATGTATGATTCTAAATGTATGACATTCTGGGAAAGGCAAAACCAGGAAGTCAGTAAAAGGATTAGTGGTTACTAGGGGTTGGGGAGAGGGACAGATAAATAGGCAGAGCATAAAGGACTTTGGGGACAGTGAAACCACTCTGATACTGTAATGATGGATACATGTCATTATACAGTTTTCCAACATCAAGAGTGAACTCTGATGTAAAATATGAACTCTCAGTGACTATGAGGTGTCAGTGTAGGTTCATCAATTGTAACAAAATGCCACTCCAGTGGGAGGTGTTAACAATGAAGGATGTTATGCATATGTGTGTGGGGGGAGGGTATGTGGCAAATCTTTCTATCTCCCACTAAATTTTGCTGTGAACATACTACTGCTTTAAAATATTGTTTATTTTAAAAAATATAACAATAAGGCTTTGTTTCTAGCCATAATGGAGCAATGCATTTAATCTGGGACTTAACTTCTCACTGGAAATCACTAGAAAACTCAACAAAAATACATCAAACCTGTGTTTAGATACTGAAAAATGCACAGGGTAAAAACTGTGATCTCAGAAAAAAAAAAAGGGAAATGAGAAACATGAGCCCTGCAAGCACCATGTCTCTCCTCCTGCAGGCACAATCTGGACTGAGGTAGAATGAGGAAAATCGCAAGCAACAGCATGCTGCTCTCACTTACAGAAGACAAAAATATTTCAGTTCAGTGAGTCTAAGGTAGCTAGAAGTTGCAATGCAGAGTTCCAGAGATACAGAAACTATTCCAAAAAAGAACTCTGAAAATATGTATAGAAATCTCTTTGAGTCTATTGCTAAACACTGAATTGTTCATGCATACAATGAAAATTCCATGAGTTGAGGCAATAATGACCAGGGCGCTGTCAACTGCAGAATTCCCAGAGCTCACACAGGGAAGGGAATCATTCAAACTCTGGACAATCAGAGCAGACCATCCTTAATGAACAACATGATAGTCAGTGGACACTAATTTGTTCCCAGAGTAAAGACTAGTCAATACTACCATATATCAACTTTTAAAAACAAGCCTCAAAAGATCATACTGATCCATAATAGTTAAACTGTCTCTCAGAAAAAGTACCACATCTTTGAAGGAGGATTATAAAATCTAATAACTTGACAACATAACATTTCACAATGCCTAGCAGCCAATCAAAACAAACAAACAAAGAAACAAACCAGAAAGGCCAAGTAGCAAGAAATTGTGACCAGTAGGCAAAATAATCACTTAAATAAATTCTCAGAAACTATGTTTAGAAAGTAATTTCATCAACCTGATAAAAGACATCTATAAAATTCTAAAACTAACATCTACTGCAGTTTGAAAAACCGAATGCTTCCCTGAAGCTCAGAAACAAGACATGGATATCAGCTCTCATGACTTTATTCAACAATAAATGAAAAGGCATGCATTTTGGAAAGGAAGAGGTGACTTGTATTTATTTCCAGAATCCTTACACACCTCTGGTGAAAGAGTGAGTTTGTACCAGAGAGTTTAGAGGTCATTTTACCAGTATTTTATAATTCTAAAGGCACATAGTTTCTAAACCAGCAATTTCACTGTTATGTGACCTTAAAAAGTATTACGCATATGTACAGGAAAACAAGTATGAAAATGTTCATAGTACCTTTGTTTTCGGTAGCAACCACTTGAAAACAATCCAAGTCTATTAACGTGAAAATAGACAAATAAACTGTGGTGAAGTCATAAAATGGAATGTTATGCAGCAATGAAAAAAGTCACACCTGATAAAATGAATGAAAGCATACTGTTGAGTAAAAGAATATGTACAGGGTGTCATACTAAAATATGCAAGATAATACTTGCATATAATATTTAACAGTACACACTTATTTAGTATAAGTATGAAAACATATAGAAGGTGTCAATCAATGTTTAGTGAGTCTAAGGTAGGCAGAAGTTGCAAGGCAGAGTTGTAATTCAACACCAGCAAAAATCCCCAATTTGAGGTGAGGTAATAAAGGAAATTTTTTTAGTGCAAAAAGAGCTCAATTGTGATATAGCACAGCTGTAAAATAGCTCAATTGTGATACAGCACAGCAGTGGAAACAGCAGGAGTGTGAGACAACCCCTGGGCCTGGTGGCTCCAGGCCAGTGCCTTTTCTGGCTAGACAGCTCTGCCCTGCTCTTGGCTGCTCTGCACTGCTCTGCTGCTGGCCAGTCCGCTTTGAACTGCACTGGTGTACTCTGCTGTGTGCTTTGGCCTGCTCAGCTCTGTGCCAGATTGCTCTGGCCCCCACTGGTCTGTCCTGCTCTGCTCCCTCAAGAAATCTTCTGTCTTTCAGCTCAGCCAAGGAGATGCAGTATTTAGTCTTCTGAGGAAAGGGGAAGTGTGCTCCCAGAGTTAGAGGAGAGCTGGCTTATATGGACAGAAGTCCCCACAACTGGTCCCTGTTGGTCTCCAAAAGGCACTGTCCTAACTGATCAAAATAGAGCCACTCTACTGGTAGAGCTACGCAGCTCCGACTGGATGGGAAAAGCCTCAGTCCCACTGGCTGAAATAGGAATCTAGAACCTCCTTTGAAAGGGCCAGCTCAGATGGCAGAAACACAGTGCAGGCAGGCAGTTTAGTTCAGGCTTCTTCCTACAGAACAGTTTGTGTGAGAGGCCCCTGTGTAGAAACAGCTACTGGCTCTGTTTTTTTATTTTTTCTTTTCTGTTTGTTTGTTTGTTTGTTTTTAATTTGAGCCCAGTTAGCCAGCCACCAGGAGCCCTTCCTAGTGTTTTCTTTCTCAGGGTTCACAAATGTTAAACAACACACAGCATAGTGGTTACTTGAGGCCTGATCTCACACGATGAGACCATGAAGCCACACACAAACGGGCTCCGTCTGTATTGGTAATGCTTTCTTTGTTTAACTGGGTAGTAGATACAAGGGAAAATAATGTATTACGTTTATGTTTTTGTAAGTGTGAAGTATGTCATAACATAAATGGGTAAGCAAAATAAAGAAAACACCATGAAACTACAAACCAGAAAAGGAAAAAAGTGTGTTGAACATTACGGCCTAAATGAGCCTAAATGATTATGTTGGCCTAGTTATAGCTTCGAAAGGTAGATTTTAGAAGAACTAACAAAAAATCTTTCAAGAATAAACAAGGGAAAATGTTATTTTTTATTCATAAATCTTTGTTCTTATCAATCTGGGAGAGGCTCTTTTCCAAAGAAGACAATCAAATCACTTATCAAAAGGATATTTTCTCTCAGTTTTTGTATCATTGATGAACATCACCTCTTAAGATACTTTCTTTTGTCCATGAAAAAATTGAATTCATTGCCAAAGCAACACCTGTTTCATGTAAGAACAACTTGGTTTACAGCAATACCCATATTTACAAAATGCATATCTCTCAGACAAAAAGATATGTGTTAGGATATCAATTATCCTCTCTCCAAAATTGTGGAATGGAAAGGAGTTGAAGCTGGAATACAAGGTTATTCCTCTCCTAGCAGGGACTCCTTGGAGAAAGGATTCATTCATTCCCTTAATTCCACTTTGGAGACTTCTGAAGTAAAGAAGACGTAACCGCAATAATGAGATCATGTATTCAAAAGAAATGCAGGCCACAACCAATAGAATGGTTTTTTTCTGTGTCGTGTTTTAAGAACATGTGTTCTTTGTTTTTAAAGAAAAAGCCAGCATGAGACGAGAGATGCAATTTTGGTTTAAGAGGTAAATTTTAGCTACATTAAAGTGGTGATCTAATACATAAATCCTATTGTCTATTCTCACACATACATATACATCATATAATCTTAACTATAAAGCAATATATTTCATGGTAAAAGCATATGTTAAAAAATGCATATATGTAAAAGAGGCAGAAAACAGAAGATATATGAATGTCTTCTTTGAGCCAACCTACAGAATTGTGCATGACAAGATAATTTCAGAAATTCTATTTTCTAAAAGTACTCAGATGATACATGATTGAAAACAACCTAAACAATTAACTCCTACTCATGCTTCAGAGTGAAGCTCAGGTGAAACCTCCCTTGAAAAGCTGTCCCTAACACCTCCTTCTTTCCAGAGCCCAGAGTGGGCAACTCTTTCAGCACCTGCCCAGGCTCCCCTCTATTGTGCAGTAACACCGAAGCTCCATAAAAGACTTATGTGTGAGTCTGTCCCCTCATTAAAGCACGAGTGCCTGGGAAATGATCTGTTCCAGGGTCCTCAGCAGAGCTGGGTGCCTGGCACTTAGTATTTACTCAACAAATGAATGTTCATGTCATCTTTTGAGATATATGTGTATTCCAGATCTGCATTCCTATGAAGATAAATCTAATTAGGATCTTATTCTTATCTGGGGAAAAATGTTCAAGCAAGGTAAGGAAAAAATGCCCAATTCTCAACAAGATGTCACCATTTTACATTTTCATTACCCTCTCTTCTGCTTCTCTAGCAGAGGGGCCCTCTCTGGCATAACCAGCAACAAACTGTCAGTTCTCTAATAGAAACAGCAGTTACTTTTCTACTTTCCAGAACATTGTGTTTAAAATATACTTTAAAAGAAGTTAGTGAAATATGCCAACGATATAAATTTACCTTGATGTATGTATATCTTAGCAACAGAGATATGACCTGATTCAACATTCATTAAAATTTTATCTTGAATAATTTTTGATATAATTTCCATAATACACCTGAATTTTGTCACAGTATGGAGAGATACATACAAAAACTCTGCATCTCAAAAAGTGGAATAAGGGATACATTGAATTATGTATTATACAAAAAGTGACAGATGGTATTATAGAGGATGCCGAAACACTGGTATTTATACAATAGCATTAAATGCATTTCTCTAGATAAATGAGGTTATTTGCAGGTATGACGCACCTAACCCTGAAATAATGGCTTATTTTAGGTTTGAGTGCATCACACAGATTATTTTAGAGGCTGCATCTGTCAGAATGAAACTGATGTGATGCAGGAATCTAAAAGATATCAAAAAGAATTCCATGTACACCTAGAAATGTGGGAATACAAAGAGAACATAGAACTAAAAGATAGATTTTCTCAGTGGTAAAAAGGGAATAAAATAATAATTGAACTTCAAAGAAAACTGAGAGAAAAAATAGGATTTGAAATCATGGATGTAAGGCACTTAAAAAGCATTCATTCCATGAATAAAGAACTCTACCCAAGTATGACAGTTGAGAGTTTACAGTAACCCATTAGTCAGTATAATTTATTTTAAATATAAGAGACCAAAATAAACCTCTGGAGAATGCAACTTATTGATTCCACACAAAATGCAAAATCATTCCACTTTTTGCTTTGTGTTTTAAAAACCCATCCTTTAAAAAAGCCAAGGAAGCCCTTGCTGGTGTGGCTCAGTGGATTGGGCGTCAGCCTATGAACCAAAAGTTAGCTGGTTTGATTCCCAGTCAGAGCGCATGCCTGGGTTGTGGGCCAGGTCGGGCCCCCAGTAGGAGGTGCATGAGAGGCAACCGCACATTGATGTTTCTCTCCCTCTCTTTCTCCTTCCCTTCCCCTCTCTCTAAAAATAAATTTTTTTAAAAAAGATATTTTTAAAAAGCCAAGGAACATAAATGAAATCTTTTCTTTGTAGCTTTTGTTATCCAATTTATTTCTCACTTCTGCTTTCAATTTTTTTATGAAGAAACTGAATTCTTATTTCTTCAAAGAGATTTTTTCAGCATCTAGCATGAAAAAACTACCCCCAATGCAGCCCAATGACCAACATTTTTCTTGTAACTTCAAAACTTTATTTGAAAATTCATGGATTATTTACATTGAGAGGAAAAATAGATATCAAAGGAATATAACATTTTTATCACATTCTTTATAATTTTTGCATTTTAGGAATTGTTTTCTTCAACATAAAGCCCATCTTGGACTCAGTCTGATGTTTCCCCAAGCCCTCTGTGCAGAGATGAACTTGACCTCATTCCCAGGATGAGGTTTAGAAGGGGACATTCTGCAAGTCATCAATCACTTACTGGTGTAGTAAAATTTACCCACTCCTTTTAAAGTGTAAATAAAACACCAAATTGAAAGAAAAATACTTATTTTGCATTTGTGAAAATTTTTGATGATATAGATTTACAAGTACCACTGTTTTATTTTAAATAATGATTTAAGCTTTATGAAACATGTTTTCAAGTGTATCATTTATGACAAATATCTTCAGAACAAAAATAATTGCTATAAAAATAAACCAGCATGTTAGCAAAGAATAAAACCCTTTTATGTCTTCTCTCTGGTTATCCTGCTTAAAATGTGATGCTAAATGCTACTCCTGGATACCAAGAGCAAAAAATCCAAAATAGAAAAGAATAAAGACAGAGATTTTATATATATTTATATATATAAAACTTTGAAACAAAGATTATGAATGCACTGATCAAGCTTCCTCATTTTAACGTGTTTGTATTTTCGCTCATGATTTCCCACAAACAGCTGAAAATCCTAGTGGAGTGCACAGAGTTATTTTGCACTTCTCAACTGCACTATTTCCTTCTCTGAATAAAAATGAAGCATGAAGCATTAACTTCATTGAGCAAAAATCTGTATCACAAGAATTCTTTCCTGTTTAAATAGACTTATGAAAATATACTCACTGTCACCAATCATCAGAGAAATGTAGGTTAAAACCATGATTAGATATTACCACACACATGTTAGAAAGGCCATCATCAATAAATCAACAAACAACAAGGCTGGAGAGGATGTGGAGAAAGCTAAGCCCTTTTGCACTGTTGGTGGGAATGCATATTGGTGCAGCCACTGTGGGAAGCATTTTGGAGATAATCTCAAAAAGTTGAAAATAACCCTGGGTGGTGTGGGTCAGTGGATTAAGTGCAGGCTGCGAACCAAAGGGCTGGCAGTTTGATTCCCAGTCAGGGCACATGCCTGGGTTACAGGCCAGGACCCCAGCAGGGGCCATGTAAGAGCCAACCATACATTGATGTTTCTTTCCCTCTCTTTGTCCTCCCCCTCTCTCTAAATAAATAAATAAAATTTAAAAAATTGAAAATAGATCTGACTTTTGACCCAGCAATTGCACTTTTGGGAATATATCCAAAGGAACCCAAAACACTAATTCCAAAGAATATAAGCACCCCTATGTTCATTGCAGCATTATTTACAATTGCCAAGATACGGAAGCAGCCCAAGTGTCCATCAGTAGACAAGTGGATAAAACAAGTACAGGACATTTACCCAATAGAATACTACTCAGCTGTAAAAAAGAAGAAAATTTTACCCTTTGCAACAGTATGGATGGACCTGGAGAACATTATTCTAAATGAAATAAGCCAGACAGAGAAAGACAAATACAACATGATTTCACTCACATGTGGAATCTAATGAACAAACCGAACTAACAAGGAAAATGGGGACAGACTCATAAAAGCAGGATGATAGCTGGGCAGGGTAGGTTAGGTCATGGAGGGATTAGGCAAAAAGGCAAAAGGATTCATGGACATGGACCGCAGTGTGGTGATTGCTGGAGAGAGGGGTGTATAAAGGGACAAAATGATAATGGAATAAAAATACAATAATGATAAAATATTACATGTTCTGTTTTTTCCATTTATTTTTTTATTATAGTAGACATGAATATTACATTAGTCATTAGACGTTCATACACCTCACGAAGTGATCACTCTGATAAGTCAAGTACTCATCCAACATCATACTTAGTTATCACAGAGAAAACTATACGAGAAGATTACATGGTCTAATTTATGTGTTGGGAACCTGTTAGAATCATTGGTGTGAGACCAATTACATATACATCAAATTGATTATTATAAAGCAGCAGATAAGTAAGTATGAAGATCAAAATAATTCTGCAGGGCTCTTTTAATAGCAATATAAACTGAGGCAGACATAAATTGGCAGGAAAATTACAAACCAAAAACATCCATCTTTACATTTTTTTAATTTATTTATTGTTAGAGAGGGAAGGGAGGGGGGAGAGAGAGAGAGAGAGAGAGAGAAACATCAATGTGCGGTTACTGGGGGTCATGGCCTGCAACCCAGGCATGTACCCTGACTGGGAATCTAACCTGCGACACTTTGGTTCACAGCCCGCGCTCAATCCACTGAGCTATGCCAGCCAGGGCTACTTTGTAATTTTTCGAATAAACAGTCAACCCTAATTAACTAGAGGATTCCATATATTTGAATTTACCTAATCACTAAAATTTATGTGACCCCAAAATGAATATTCACAGTGCTTTTGCAGTCATGCACAGACGTGCATGGAGTTTCAAAAAATCTGTCACCCAGCATGAATGCTCCTACCTGATATCAAACAAGGTGACTCTGTCTCTTGTTTCAGATCTCTTAGTAAACAAGTATCTTTTTATGGTCTAGTTGCTTGACAGTCTTCACATTTTTATACTTTTGGTTGGTGATTTCACTGTTTAAAATGACCCCTGAGCCCTGAGTGTAGTGCTGAAGGGCTGTTTAGTGATCCTAAGTACAGGGAGACTGATGTGCCTTGCAGAGAAAATATGTGTGCTAGATAAGCTTTATGCAGGCATGTTATAATGCCGCTGGCCATGAATTCAATGTTAATAATCAACAAGATATATTATATCCAGTTTCTTTAAGAGAAACACATAAAATATGAGTATATTTATCAGTTGATGATAATATGGCCAGAGGATCTCAGAAGCTAACCTTGTGTTTTCAGTGTCCACAGTGACTGTATGGAATGCATCTAATGTGAATAGTGAGGATGACTGTGCTCTGAACCACCAGTTATCTAATGGCTGCAGCTCCAGTAGGTTTTCCCTTACTTTTTGAGTCAGTTTTACTCATTTAAATATATTTTGAAAATTATCCATTTTATAAATTTGTTTTGCTACTGTAGAGTTTTTTTAAAATCTGTGGTTGTAGCTTTTGTATTTATTCCTAATATTGTTCAATTTTGCTTTGTTTTTTTCCTTGATCAATTTTATCATATTATTTGCCATTCTACTTTCAATAATTTTGATTTGGTTTTATAAAACCTCTCTATTATTCCTTTATATTGCATTTATTAACTGTTTTCTTTTAACTTTTTATTTTAACCTACTTGGGCCCTCCTGATTTTTCATTTTTTTAAGTTTGTAAGTTGACTATTGCATTTCTTTATTTGTCTGTTTTAGCATATAAAATTAATTATAAAAATTTTTAATGTTTTTATTTTATATTTTATTTTCTTATCATTCAGTTATAATTGTTTCATAATTCACATTATAATTTTCTTTTTGGACTATAAATTTTTTAGAAAGGATGTTTTCTGTTTGTTTTAGATTCCAGACATATAGAAATTGTGATTTCTTTTTGCTTCAATTTCTAAATCTATTGCATTGCAGTTATAAAATGAGGAATGCATAATAATGATTTCACAGATATTTATTTTGGGTTCTACTCTTGGCTCACTTTTCTTTTTTTTTTTAATCCTTATGCAGAGCATGCTTATTGATTTCAAAGAGAGGGAATGGGAGGGAGAGAGAGAAAAGCAGTGATGTGAGAGAGAAGCACTGATTGGTTGTCTTTCACCCAACTGGGGACCAAACCCACAACCCAGGCATGTGCCCCTTTTTACTGGTGACCTCTTGGTTGGCAGGAGGTCACTCAACCAACTGAGCCACTCCAACCAGGGTGGCTCAGTTTTGTAAATGTTCCAATTGTTCTGGAGATGAGTGAGCATATTCTATGGATACATGATTCTATATACATTTATAAAACATGATTAATTATGCTATTAAATTTTAAATATTCTCAGTAATTGTTTTTGTCTGCTTGGTCATTCATTGTCAGAAAAAAAGAGTATCAGAATCAACTGTTAAGTTTAGGGATCATCCTGGTTAGGTTTATCATTTGATTTGATCATCATCCACACACCAGAAGATTGTGGGTTTGATTCCTCTTCAGGGCACAGACCTAGGTTGCAGGTTTGATTCCTGATCAGGGCATGTGCGGGATGCAACCAATTAATGTTTCTCTCTAATATTGATGCTTCTCTCCCTTCCTCTATCTCTAAAAGCAATGAAAAAAAAGATCAGGGATCTGTTTGTTTATCTTCTTACTTATGTCTATAGTTTATATAAGAGGTCTGTCCAGAAAAAGTCCAGCCATTGTTAACATAAAGAGAATGGTTTGTGAGACATGGATATAACCTGGCACTCAAGGAGAGTGGACTGAAATGTGCATGCATGAACAATGATCATTTCACTGTACTAGTCTGTGGGGGTGGTAGATGCCATCGAGTGAGCACATGTACTGTGTGGCCATCACATTCAAAATGACTGAGCAAGTACAGCAACGAATCTACAATGAATCAACATGCTAAATTTTGCATTAAGCTTGAACATTGCTCTACAGAAACTATTCAGATGACTGAGAAGGCCACAGCTACGGGCAACTGATGAAGGCAGCTTCATCATAACAATATGCCCGCTCATGCATCACATCTCATGCAAAGTTTTTTGTCAAAACATAAAATCATTCAGGTGACTCAGCCTCCCTGCAGCCCAGATTTAACAACCTGTGACTTTTGGCTTTTCCCATAACTAAAATCACCTTTGAAAGGGAAGAAATTTCAGACCATCAGTAAGATTCAGGAAAATATGATGGGACAGCTGATGACAGTTGGAAGAACTGTGTAAGGTCCCAAGGTGCCTGCTATAAAGAGGACTGAAGCATCATTGTCCTATATACAATGTTTCTTGGATCTTCTTCAATAAATATCTCTATTTTTCATATTGCATGGCTGGATACTTTCTGGATAGCCCTCTTATTTTGGAAGTTTGTGTTGATTCTCATTTTAGATATTAAATGTTATCTAATATCTTTCAGAACTTATGGAGATGATCATATTATTTTTCTTTTTTGTACATTAACAAAAAATTTGGTAGAATATCTTTTTAACACTACCTCATCTTAAGAACTGGGGTTTATGAGGGTGAGTGAATCTGTATTATTTGTTTCTGAAACTCCCTTTGTTTTTACCATGGCAACTATGCTGGTTGGGTTATGAAACTTTATTTGAATAAGTTGTGTAATTTTTATAAATCACATACATGTGAAAAGGTAGTGTTTTCAGGGTACAGATTTTTACATGTACTTTATCATTATGTTACTTAGCTTATGCAAGAGCTGCAATGTGAAATAAATCCTCTTGTTACTAATGTCTTTCTACTTTGTAATTCCAACAGGTTTTTGATATATTTTGTTTTTTCAATTACTTCATTTATTTCTTGTTTTATTAAATATTTGTTTATTTTTCAACTATAGCTGATATACAATATTATACTAGTACCAGGTGTATAACCCAGTGATTGAACATTATCTAACTTACTAAGTGATCATGCTGATAAATATAGTACCCATCTAATACCTCATATAGTTATTATAATATTATCGACTGTATTTCCTATCTTACTTTACATCCCCATGACTATTTTGTAACTACCAATTTGTACTTCTTAATTCTTTCACCTTTTCTACCCATACCCCCAACCTTCCTTCCATCTGTCAAAATCCCATCTCCAGCCACCCTCCCCTCTGACAGCCACTAATTCCCTCTGTGTCTATGAGTCTTTTCAATTTTCTTTGTTCATTTATTTTGTTGTTTAGATTCCACATATCAGTAAAACTATACAGTATTTGTTTTTCTTTGACTGACTTATTTCACTGGGCATAATACCGTCTAGGTCCATCCATGCTGTCACAAATGGCCAGATTTTGTTCTTTTTTTATAGCTGAGTAATATTACATTTTATGTATATACCACAGGTTTTTTATCCACTCATCTACTGATAAACACTTGGGCTGCTTCCAAATTTTGGTTATTGTAAATACTGCTACAATGAACATAGGGGTGCACATATTCTTTCAAATTAGTGTTTTGGGCTTTGAATAAATCTCCAGAGGTAGACTAATTGCTAGATCATAAGGAAGATCCATTTTTAATTTTTTGAAAAAATCCCATACTGTTTTCTATAGCAGCTGTACCATTCTGCACTCCCCCCAGCCATGCACGAGGGTTTCCTTTCCTCCACATTTTTTGCCAACATTTGCCATTCATGGATTTATTGTTGATAGACATTCTGACAGGTATGAGGTGATATTTCATTGTGGGTTTAATTTGCATTTATCTGACAATTAGTGATGCTGAGTATCTTTTCACATGTCTATTGGCCTTCTGCATGTCCTCTTTGAAGAAGTGTCTATTCAGGTCCTCTACCCATTTTGTAAAATTGGATTGTTTATTTTTTGGTGTTGAGTAGTATATGTTCTTTATAAATTTTGGATATTAACTCCTTAGAGATATATCGTTGGAAATATGATGTCCCATTTAGTAGGTTGTCTCACCAATTTTTTGATGGTTTCCTTTGTTGTGTAAACACTATAGTTTGATGTAGTCCCCTTTGTTTATTTTTTCTTTTGTTTCCTTTGCTCAAGGAAATATATCAGAAAAAATATTGCTAAGAGAAATGTCAGAAATTTTACTACCTATGTTTTCTCCACAATTTTTATGGTTTTGAGTCTTTAAGTTTTAATCCATTTTTATTTTATTCTTTTATATGGTATAAGGAGATGGTCTAGTTTCATTTTTTTCAGAAGTGCCTGTCCAATTTTTCCAGTATTTTTTATTGAATAGACTATCTTTACCCTATCATATATTTCTGACTTTTTGTCAAATATAAATTGATCATAAAGGCATGGGTTTATTTCTGGGCTTTCTATTCTGTTCCATTGATCTATGTGTCTGTTTTTATTCCAGCACCACTTCGCAGCTATTTTTAAACTGTTGTTCTTTCCTCCTTAAAATATTTGTAAATTATTTTTCCCAGAGACTGTTTCATTTGTAACATGGAATTATGTGTCTACTTCATCTGTAGTATTCCTATAAATACAACAAATTTTATTTCAAAATCTGACAAATTCCTGACAAATCTAACCACTATTTTATAATTGTTCAATAACTGATTTTAAGAGGCTATCATGAATGTATTAAATTATCCCAAAGGGAAAGAAGGGTTACAGAGGCCAAGAAGTAAAGAAGTCATTCTTTTTAGAGCCTTTTTTCTAAAAATACAGGTAACTCCTTTGACAGGTAGCTCATTTTTTTATTCACTCTAGTTCTCTTCACTGTTCCATACCATATACAGAAACAGGTTCAGTCAACAATTGTGTTCAACTGTGCAAAAGGACAGTAGTTGATTAGTAGTTAAATGTAGTCCATAGCCAACTAATTGTGTCTATTTTTAACCAGTAAAATTATAAGGAAGGCAAGGAATTATTTGTTAATAATAATCCATATTCAATGTTGAACATAAATAGATTTGATTAACTTCCTAGACTGCTATAGATAGTTATACTCAGTTTGACCCAGAAATCACATCTGTTGGCACCCTCACTAGGCTTCTTATAATCACATAATCCATGTTCTGTGCTCGTATTTCTTTATAGTGAGCCTCTGTGTTTGATGTTACATCCTCTTTGACTTTTGAGAAAGAGAAGTCATCACCCTCTGTCAACTTCCTGCCACCTCTCTACAATTGCCACATTATACGGGATCTTCTTCATCCTAGACAGATAGTCGTTACTCTTTCTTTTCAAAGCCATTGTCTCCCCATAAATCAGCAAGCAGAAGGAATATGTGTGACAAAAAGTTATGTCTTCCCTAAAGCCCAACTGTACCAAATTGCTGTTGCATTTAATTGTCACCGTATGAAAAAATAAACCCCAGAATCTCTTGTCTATCTCCCTCAGCTTTGCCATCCAACTGCCTGTCAATCTATTTTCAGACAGGAATTTACAGTACTTCTTGTGAAGATTTCTTTACATAAATATTTTCTTTTCTTATTTTGTGCCACATTTTTCTTCTTATTTTTTAAACCTTGTTGCCCACACTGAAAAGCCCATTCTATCTGGACCCATTTAAAAACAATTCAACAGATGTTGCTCCCATCAGTGTATGTTTCTGTTTCTACACAAGAACAGAAAATTGGCTGAGAACGTCTTTGCTGACCTTCATTTAATGCCAGCACCATCGATACTTTCCTCAGAGTGCACCTTCCCATCCGTGGCCTCATGGTAAGCAAGTGTCATGAAGATACTAAATTATTTCATTTCATGTCACTTTTACACACATCCCCTATCTGGTCAGCATGTACAATGGTTGTTCTTTTATAGTGTAACTGTATAAAAATACTGTCACTGGATCTTTTGAACATTGTTTTGGGGGTTTTTGTTTGTTTGCTTGTTTGTCTTTTATATTATGTGGTGTTTTCCCCTAGTGTCTTCTCTGGACATCTGACTTTTCTGAAACAGAAATGATAATATCTGAAGAGAAATAATTCCTGGTGGGGATTTCCTCACATCAAACATTTACAAAAGCTTGATAATAGTATTTATAACTCACTGTACAATTAGTATTTATATGATTACAATAAGGGCTTGTTTCAATTTAAGAATATGTATGATGAGTAATTAAAAATCTATATAAGCATAAATTCAATTTTGCAGATATTTCATCAGTTCAAGTCGCTAAACATCCACATTAATTTTTTATATCATTTCACACATATTTATTCAGTTTCTACTGTTTGCCCTATACTTCAGCTAGATCCTTGAAGAAAACCAAAAAAAATGCCTGTAAGCTTCCTGCTTTTCAAGTGTCTGGCTGCTAGTCAGTGAGACATAAATGCATATAGTGTAAACAACTGAGAAATACCATTATCTGTTAACATTGTCTATATATGGAAGATTTTCATTACAAGGAACCAAAAAACTAATGTAGTTGCTCAAAGAGTCTGCCATTTGCTAGTTTCAAGGCTAATGTGTCCTTCAATGTAAAAACATGAAGCATGGTATAAAATGCTGCTTTTCTTTGGTATTTAAGTACTATATTTCAATATAGTCAATGTTTTAAAAACATTAAATGAATGAAAAACTGAATGAATATTGTTATAATTTAAATATGATTATTTCACTAATGTTCCATAAGAATCCACATAAGTACTACTTACAAAAACCTTTTTAAATATATGAATTAAAGTTTTACTTTTATCATTATTTTTGAGAACAGTAAAATACATCCCATTGACATTTAAATATTTCATATAATCAGGTGCATCATAACCAAATGGTAACCTTGCCTTATAGCCAACTCAGTAACTTCAATTTAATAAAATTAGCCTTCTACTCCTGAAAGTTCAAAAAAAATATGTTCACTCAGAAATATAAGGAACTAGATCTTTGAGTTTTCAGTGTGAACATATGGAAACTCTAGGCCTGCAAAAATTCATCTATCTTAGCTAAAACTAAGAGAGAAAAAGGCACATTTTTTAAACTTTCAAATTATGAAATGTATTGTTTTTGTATCATTAGAAGAGGTTTTCTTACTTGTATGTCTTAAATAGCTTAAGAGCTTATGATGTTGGTGATGGTTACAAGGATTTAAAACAAAACATTTGCCAGCAAAACATAAATGAACCATGAAGAGTGGACAAAATTCTGGCTGTATTCTCACAAAGCTGGATGGGGCTTTAGACTGAAGGAAAATGGTTGGATTTCAGAACTTTTTAGAAGTGAAACTTAAACACAAAATGAGGTCTTGATTCTAATGAAACAAATTGTTGTACCTCATTGCCACAGTGCCTGGCTGAAACTCTTAGGCGGGAAGACACACATTTTTCACTCAAACGTTATTTAAAATTGAATTCTAATAAAACACAGAGCAAAACCTGAAATATTCCAGGCTATAACTAGATGACCAGCTTCAGGAATGATAAGATTCCCACCTGGGATAGACATTGTATTTCTTGAATGAATTCGAAGAGCCAGTGGTAGTTTGGTAGCCTTCCTTTTCATCAGAGTCATATTGCATAATTTGAAACATTTCAACTGGAACAATATCACTAAGCTTTTCTAGTGGATGAATGAATTGTCTGACCGAGTCAAAAAAGTCCAGTGCCTTCATACTTAGGAAATGTGTTCCTATCACAAATTGTACTTCTAATCCAGAAAAACAGCATTCAAATGTTTTCAGTTAAGATGCTTCCACAAACACCTGTCAACATTATTGCAAAGCTCTCCTAGTATGTTCCAGAACCACAGTTTGGCCAACATCTCTATGGCAAATTGAGCTAAATAGAGTCAATGATAGAGAGTAAAGAATTCAGAGATGAATTCTCTGACAAGAAACCAGCCTACGCAGGGTCTTGTACACCCTTGAAAGGACCATTGCTTTTGCTGTAGTAGTAAAGGGAAGCCGTAGTAAGGTTTAGAGAAAGGGAATGACTTCATCTAACTTACTTTTTAAGGTGTCTCTCTGGCTGCTGTTCATTCAGCTATCTTTTTTTTAAAGATTTTATTTATTTATTTTAGAGAGATGGGGAAGGGAGGGAGAAAGAGAGGGAGTGAAACATCAATGTGTGGTTGCCTCCAGCATACCCCATACTGGGGATATGGCCTGAAACCCAGGTATGTGTTCTGACTGGGAATCAAACCGACCATGCTTTGGTTCACAGGCCTGCGCTCAATCCACTGAGCTACACCAGCCAGGGCCCATTCAACTATCTTTCAGTGGCTACCAGTAAAAATTAAATTCAGAGTCTTCCACCTGGCCTTCACTCTCCTTTACCTCTTTTCATCACTAATCACATTTGAACATTGTCCAGAACTGAAAGGACACATATGGCAAATTCAAACAGTATCAGTAACTGATGGGCATGTATTAAAGGGACTGTTTACAAGGTTATGTGAAACTAATAGTCAATGGAGACATCCCCCAGGTCTAGTAACAGCAAGGGGCTCTTACTACCACCAGATCTAGAGGGGAAAGGTGAATGGTGTTTACTGGAACCCAGAAGTATTTTCTGTAGCTTTAAGAGAGAATACCTTTAAGAGCCATGTCTTTAATCACAGAAATGCAGACAATCTGCCGCAACCTGAAACAAAACCCTTGTTTTGTTTCCAATGTGATTGATATATTAGGCAATGATTTGAGCATAAGTGAATTTCATGTTTGCTTATGCACAATTTCACACATGAGAAATGCTGGGTGAACAGAGAGGACTGCATAGGTGAACGGTGCAGTATAGGAATACACAAAACGCACACATGCACAGACCTCAAATATCTACCATCTCAGTTCACTGTGTGTGTTATGAGCCATGCCCACTCACATGTGGTATCAACAGGTTTTCTTCTAGCTCTAGGTAGTCCTCTTCTGCCACTTTATGATAACTCACATTCTGCAACTTTTCCAATGCCCACTTCTACAAGCAAACTTCAAGTCCTTTCCAAGATAAAGTGCCTTTATTCATTGTAATGTGTGTGTATTTTTAACCATTGAACATGTGTAAATATGCCCTACAGTTTTTATTAGGTTCCCATCTTTGTGCATATGTGTGTGTCACTGACAGATTCTGAGTACTCTGTTCCTAAACACATCTCTCCCACAGCCCTGTGGATTTAATCACATAATTTTTTCACAGTGCGGTAATTTTTAGCACCTCAGATGTCCTAGGACAACAAAGTTGATTGTACATACTCATATCTCATCACATTCCTCTTTGCAGTTTCAGCCAATTCTTCTTACTGGCCAAAACCAACACAATACTAAAGCACAGAAGCCCACTCATGTGCTCCACAAGGGTCAGCCTCCTGGGTGCGGGGAGGAGGAGAGTGGAGAGGGTGTCTGAGAAGGCAAACTGAAAGTGTGCAGCACAGAAACCTTCTTCAGTTTAAAAATTCTTTTTTGTTGCTTTGTTTTTATGTCTAGTGCCTTGGTATTCAAAATGTAACACCTTCTGAGAGCGTGTTAAAAATGCAGAGTATTGGGCTTCTCCACAGAACTACTGAATCTAAGTCTGCATAACAAAATCTCTCAAGTGATTCTTATGTACATTAAATTTTCAGAAACACTGTTCTTGAATCTTCTTATTTGGTTTTTCTGTCTCTAAGTCACTGGCCACACTGCCTTGCTATATCTTTTCTTAGTGTTTCTTCCTCTTCCAACTCAATAAAAAATTTTCAAAGTTGCATTTGACCACAACTGACCTGTAACCCAAAGAAATTTCAAAGGTGGAGTGAACTTGGACTTCAATGATATTGTTTCCAGCCTAGTAGCTAGCTCCAAGAATACTGCCAAGCTAAATAGTGTCTGTTTCCAAGATACCAGATCAAGAGCGTTAGAGTCAATCTTAATTTATGCTGACTCAAATACCAGATATTGTCTATCAGCTTGCAAGGAAAATAACATGGGACCCTTAGGCAGATCAAAAATTATAAACACGATTATAGGTATATGTATATTTTAACTTTTTAATATAGCAAAGCTTAAGAAATTTATCTGGCTACAAATTCTTCTTTGATTACATTCAGTATATAACTTTATCTTTCTACTTTATTTTCAATATCTGCCAATGGAAAGCAATATGATCTTCGCCTTCCATCCTCTCCATCAACTCTCCCAGAAGATTCTCCTGGTCACCTATTCTCAAGTCTGTAGAATTATGTTTGACTCATTTCTTTTTCTTGATCTCATTCTTAGAAGCCACATAATCATTGAATCTTAGCAATCCTTCTTTTTCAATGCCTCTTATGTCCTTTTCATCCTTTCCATTTCCAGTTCTCATTTCTTCGTTCATAACTCATCACCACTTACCTTGGGACACATGAAGAACCTCCCGGGTGGTCTTCCCATTTATTATTTTTTTACATCAATAAATATAGCCAAACCTCCAGGGATCATCATTGTCTCCAGAGTAAAATCCATACCTGCTCTGAAGCTCATGATTTCTGATCATTTGGACCCCAACTAGCATTCCAATTTTACAATGGAACCTGCACAGTGTCCTCCATGGTTCATCATCAACCACAGGTGAGGCCACAAGACTCTGTAAATACATCCCTGAGCCTACATAAGGAAAATGATGGAGAACTGGGCATCTAAACTTGTTCCTTTTACCTGTTCTCCTTAAAAGCAGTCCATTTACTTCAGACATGGTTTTCTAGGTTGTCCACCTCGATTTTTAATTGTTTTTGTCCTTGGTGCCAATTTTTCCAGTACTTCTTGATACCATGCTTCAAAGCACAGATTTTACAAATCATAGCTATACCTCCTTCAGGACTCAACGCTGGGAAACCTCAGCTCAAATCAGTACACCTAGACCCTTCTTTTCTGTTACTGAAAAGGAGATCTGGAAGCCTTATGTGCAGTCTTTTCTACTTCTCTATTTCTTTAAGTCTCCATGAATGGAAAATGCTCTCCTTTCCTCACTGAATACACAAATCATATTGACCTTCCAAGAACCTGCTGAATTTCATTCCCTCCATAAAGAATTGAATTCCACACTACTTCAGCAAAACCAGTTATTCCTCTTTTCTTCCCCTCCAGATACTTGTTTATTTTTACATGAGTATTTATTTACTGTTAAGATTCCTATGATTTTACAATATTGGCTGAACTTTTCCTGAATTTCTTAACTCGGGTTTATGGCTTATTAATCTTAGCAAAGCCATGGACATAGTCTAACTTCCTTATATGCTTTAGAGGTGTTGTATGTGCTCAGTAATACTTGCTGATTGAAGCCACAGTGACTTCTCTCAGTTGTTTAATGGAAAAATCTATTTTTTTTTCTTAATGGAAAAAATAAAGCCTGAGCACTGTGGAGGAACATGCAAATATCACAATACTATGCACATGCTAAGAGATTAACAATGCTTTTAAAAGTTGCCATTAAGGACCCACTTCAAGTCTACTTTTCATTAAATGTTAATCCCACAATTGCCTTTTCCCTGTCCATTCTCTGTAGTTTGTCTCCAGAATGCTATTTAACTTTAACCATTAGAGACCAGGTTAAAATGAACCCATTATTAAATTGGCACTGAAAAGTTGTTAATGCTGCTTTTTAGTGCAAGGCTTTCAATCTTAAATATATTAAATGTGTCCAATCCTTGTCTACTTTAGCTAATTGTTCATAACTTTTTTCTACAAAAACTATCATTTAAATATACATGCAGATATAGCTATATTTTACATACATGTTTATTTAATTTGTATGCATGGGTAAAATAGAAAACAGGTGGTTTCAAATAAGTTATAATAAGTTTTGGTATAATAAATGTTTCAAAAGAGTTTCCAGTATTTGGAATATTAGCTTTAATATTTAATAAATTTGAAATGGACCTGTAACATTAGTAAAGTTTATAACAAACAAAATATTGCTGTGGTTGATTTTTATTTAATTAAAAAATCTTATATACTGCTTACTAGGGGTGCGACACTGTTTTAAGTTTACAAATATTAACTCATTTAGTGTTCATAACTATGTCATGACCTAGGTATTATTAATATACCCATTTTACAGATGGGAAATCTGGCACAGCTACTTGATGGCAAAGACAGGGTTCACACTCAGACTGTTTGGCTTGTCTAGCCTTTTATCCATTACACATTGCTGCTTCTCTTGAGAAATAATGAAATAAGGTTATGGGATATCTTATATATACATTTAAAATGTTCCTCTATTTATATCCAAAGCCATTTTCTATATACAGAATATCATATATCAGAATATTTAAACATGACACATTAGAACTGCATAAACTCAACATTTAAATGAAGGGATCATTTTTTCCCATTATGCTTCTCATTAATCCTTTAAATGAATTTTTATTTGGATTTTAAATGTTGTTTTATCAATAGTGTCTTCTATATGGATTTGTCCACAGTGTAATAATGGTCTTAATTTAAATTTAAGTTTTATGTATAGTAAAGTGAAACATATGCATAATTATAAAGTCAAATAATTTTATAAACATTTTAATAGATGACAGTGCCCTGTCCCAACCTTTTTAATCCTTGATTTTGCTTTCCCAGAAGCAACTAGTTTAGAATTATTCTGTTTCCTCTAGAGTTTACCTCATCTTTAAGGAACCTGATTAAATTATTATTTCTTTTTTCTCATTTGTTTTAGGTTTTACCCATTGATATTGTGACAGATGAGGAGGTGTTGTACTTGTGGGGAAGCTTAGGGAGTGGCAGGCTTCCCTCTAAGGAAATGGTGTGGGTCTCAGTCAGTGTATTGGGGATCTCTAAACTTAGCACCTAATAGCTTCACCATTCTATTTTGTCTCTCCAAGGAAAATTTCCTACTCTCTTGTGGGAGTGGGGAAAGTGAGCAGTGGAATGAAGATATCGGCATGGGTGACCCCTGAGGGAATGGCAGTTGGGAAGTTTCACTGTTTACTAAGTAGTTTTTATTTAACTCTTTTATTTTCAGTACAGTACCAAAATTTTTGTCTGACATAATATCAAAACACCTAGACTCCTTCTTTTCTAAACTACCCAGAGCATAAATCTCCAGTCCACTATCAATGGTAAAGGAAGTATGACCACCCAGCAATGTTGAGAACCACAAAGTGTCTTTGGGAAAAAAAGTAATAAAGTTTTATCACATCTGGGATAAAACTCAAACTTCTCTTTATCAGGGTGATTTTCTAACCACCCAATCTATAGTAGATCTGAATCAATCATAGCTCTTTTCCTTCCCATCTTCCTCCATCCTTCCGTCCCTTCCTTGCCCTCTCTATTGGGATGTAAACTTGTTATGGTCTTAGAAACCACTCCAGCACCAGAAAAACATTTAGTACATAGCTGCCACTCAATAAAAACATTTCGAATGTTTGTTAGTGAAAAGAAAGCTCACGCATTGAACTCAAATTTCCTTTACCAGTGCTTTGCAGATGTTCTCTCTCGTTTGCTGGGGGTGAGAGTAGGCACTTCAGAAACTAAGGTTTCTTGCTTCTACCCAGATTCATGACTTATTGCTATGCAAATCCTTCCTCTCTAACATAAGGATGACAATAATACCAGCATCCTTGAGTTATGGGAGGATCTCCTGGCTACCACTTAGAACCCATTCCACAAGTGTGCATGTCCTGCCCTATCTCCCGTGATTAGGAACAAATGAACTTTAACTTCTTGATCCTATCTGTGTAAGTGTGAAGTGTGAGTCTTCTCAGTATTTTTTCTCCCTCTATTTGCCATTAGAGTTCTGACTTTCTCCAGCCCACTAAGGAAGTTTTTGTGTTGCTATGTTAGTTTTTTTGTTGTTGCTTTGTTCTGTGTGCTTGTTTTTTTTTTTATTTCAACACTGCAGATTTGGAAGAAAATTCAAGACATAGAAAGATTATAATTTTTCTGGTAGATTGTAGCAAGAAATACAATGGATGTAAAAAAAGAACCATGTTCTATAGTGCCCTGTGATAGTGAAAGTGGGAAAACAAGGCTCAACAGTAATTTAGGAGGGGAAGTCTGTTTTTAAGGGTTCAGAAAAAGAGAAATTGAAAGGACAGAAAGTCATGAATGAGGGAGTCCTGAGAGCTAATATTTTAAAAAGCTGATGCTTGTTACATGCTTACAATGAGCCAGTTCAATAAATCTCACTTATTCCTTATAATATACCTATAACATAGTATGTTTGAGATGTGGAGTTTCAGAGAATAGGAGATAACTTGGAATTTTTATAAGCTTTTCTGTGAAACATGGTTCCTTCCTTATATTATTCCACAGAAGTAAAGAAACAATAAAATTCTTGCTTACACAATACATCTCTAAAAGAGAGATTACTCTGAGATTGACCTATATGGTCACAACTTCAAAAGATTGATCAATTGTATTTTTATTTTTTTAAATGCCATTCTTTTTTTAAGATTTTATTTATTTATTTTTAGAGAGAGGAGAAGGGAAGGAGAAAGAGAGGGAAAGAAATATCAATGTACAAGAGATACATTGATTGGTTGCTTCTTTCACACCCTAACTGGGGAACTGGCTTGCAGCCTAGGCATGTGCCCTGACTGGGAATCAAATCGTCAACCTTTTGGTTCACAGACTGTCACTTAATCCACTGAGCCACACCAGCCAGGTCAAGATTAATCAATTTTATATAGATCTCTTATTCATTAGTATTAGCTATGAATACAACAGACCTACTATTTGCTATCCAATATTAGTTATTTTTTTTACTCTATAGGAGTGAAAGGCCTAATTTTAATAATTCTAAAAACCAAAAAACATCCAGAAGATTGACTCAAGTAAATTCTGGGAGTTATGCCATGGTCATTCTCTGTGGTGGGTACAAAATTGAAAACAAAAGAAAAAAGAAAAGTTTTGTCTTTTCAGTATTTTGATAATATAATTATTTTTATTGTTTTAAAGATTTTATTTATTTATTTAGAGAGAGGAGAACATAGGGAGAAACACAGGGAGAGAAACAGCAATGTGCAGTTGCCTTTCATGTGGCCCCCACTGGGGATCTAGCCTGCAACCCAGGCATGTGCCCTGACTGAGAATCGAACTGGCAACCCTTTGGTTTGCAGCCCATGCTCAATCCACTGAGCTACACTGGCCAGGTGATAATATAATTATTAAACTGAGGGAAAAGACTCTATATTTTAAAAGAAAGAGAAGCTACAAATTAAATTCAAATTTTATTTCAAATTATATATATATATATGTTAAAAACCTGCTGCTGGAATTAAATTAGTTTTCAATTAATTTCTCTTTCATTGTATTTGCTTTGAACCTGTGGAAGACAAAACTTCATTGATAATAATCATTTTTCTTTTAGGGCTACTATGCCTAGATAATAGTATTAGTATTTGACTATCCAGTGCTGTAAACAGATAGGTATATACACACCTCAGAGAATCAAGAAATATACTCTAAGATATATACTTGTGTACTTGGGTAGTTTCTTTGTGCTTTGGCTACCCACAGGTTGTCTTGTTTACATGATTTGGTTTCTTTCTTTCTTTAATTGAATGAGTAAAAAGCACTAGAAATTTTAAGGGGACAGCTATACTTCAGGCCCATATGTTATCTTATTAGGTTTGCCTTTTAAAGTGTGCTTAATTTCCATTTTCATTACAAAAGAACATGTCTATCTCCTTGGATCTCTAAACTTATGTGTCTGGGAGTTATTTTAATTCATATAAGTGCAAAAATAACCCTTTTTATTGCACCATTTTCAGATTACTGAGTATTTTCCTACCAGTTGTCTTTTCCAAATAATAATGAAAACAAAAGCATAGCTTTGCATAACACTCATAATTTCAAATAAATTTCACATACCTTGTCTCATTTTCTCCTTCCAAAGCTTTATGAGGTATGGAGGCTGGTATTATTTTCCACACTTTATAGATAATGAAACTGATGTACAGAGAGTATAACATACTTGCCCAAGGGCATATACCTAATAAATGATAAAATACAGCTATGACACAAAAAAATGTGTTTCTCTTTTTGAATCCACAAAATAATAAATCATGTGTGTTTTTCAAGCCTTAATTCTTATTCTAACCAATATTTTACTATTACATTGAACCAAATGTTTATACTAATGACTAACAGTCTATTTAACGGTAAGCCAGACTCTGTAGTTAGAGATGCCTCAATTACCTTCTAAAAGAGAGATCATGACAGAATTTAACTCATGTGAGTTATTATGAGAATGAACTCAGTTAATACAAGTAAAAGGCCCTCTTTGTGAACAAACCTGGGTTAGAACCTTGGCTTTTTTGTACTAGCTGTGCAAACCTGGGAAAGTTAACCTCCCCTTCTTGAATCTGAAAACAAAACAAAACAAAACAAAACAACAACAAAAAACCCCTAGCTCACAGACTCTTCAGAAAGTCAACTGCAATAATATATACAGAGCTCCAGTGCAGCCCAAGTATCGGGTAAATGGTAACTGCTGCTGCTGTATCCCAAGTATTAGTCCTTGTCAACATCGCCACTTGTTTTTTTTTATTTGTCTGTTTGTTACTAAGTGCTGTGAATCAGGATTTCAGTCCAGCATTCTCTTCATTGATTAACATTATTAGGGACTTTGGGGCTAGCTGTGCATCTCGACTGAAAAGTACTGAACTCCTTTTCACCCACTTTTCCCCCATTTTGCCCAGAGTATAGTGAGAAATTTTTCAGAAGCTTAGTAAGAATAATCCTAGATGTCTGTTCCATCTATTTCATTCCCACAGCACTTAGTCTGTACCTCTGTAACAGCATTTATGGTAAGTTTCTGTTTTTACTTCTATCATCTTGAAATCAGGTAACAGCCAGCAGGACTATGGATCCATCCGGGAGGGACCCATGGAACACGGCTCTGCACAGAATTTCAGGACCTCGTGTCCATGTGGCAGCTAGAGAACCACAAAGCTGTTACCAGAATCAGCCCCTTACATGAGTACACAGTGTATACTCTAAAGCAGGGTACCTAAAGCAAACAGAATAAAGTTAAGTGGCTGGAGACCGAGACCTTAATCGTAATAGGTCAGAAACTGATGAATCAAAAATTGAAACCCAATAGGATTGATTTAGTTTATGAAAGGAAGGTGAAAGTGGAAAGCTTCTCTGAGCTAGAATCTGAGTAGTGTCTGATTAGACGTTTCATGTACCCACTGGGGAACAGAGCACCGATGCACAGAAGGGAGCAATTATGTGTCACTCATTCTGGTCTTCTAGGATATGAAATGAAAAGCCTCCTTCACAGCCACGTCAATCCCACCTGCAGGTGTCTCTGAACTTATTACTGGAAACTTGTCATGTGGCCTTTTCCTCCCAGGGTATTAACAAGATTCTTTGCATTTGGTGGAGCCTAAAATTCTCCTGTGCATCCGTGAGAACAGGATGGGCTCTTCAAGCGGTCCCACACACTCCAGTGAGAAAGTCTCATTAACTGGATAGGTTTTCTGTGTATGCATTTTATTGCTATTACTGTTTTCTTTTCCATTTTTTACTTTGGGATATAAACTTCCGTTCACAGACCTCTTGTCATTTATTCCCTCTGCCCCTATGCCTATCTGGCTTACACTTCTTCCAACATGTCTAGGAACAATTCACCCTTTTAATGAAACAGCATTTCCCAAAGGTTTCCTTTCAGCTTTTCCTCTAGCTTGGAGACGAACTTGCATTTGCAGCACACAGAGCCAGTGATTACCCAAAGTAAAAATACACGCATAGTACATAAGCTATAGATCACTGGAACAGATGCCATCACGCTCAAATGTAATGGGTCTCAAGAGTAATTCTTTAGCTCCCATGATATATTTCTCCCTATAAATTGTGTGGGAATTGCCTCTTTGTAGCTCCTGCTCCCAGAGGGAAGAGCTACTTATAACTACTTATTACTTACTTAAGACTCATTCTCTCCTACTTGTTAACTTGCAAACCTGCTGTAGAATGTTAGCTTTAAACAAGATTTCAATCCTGTCTCTAGCACCATCACCCTCAGAGCATACACAGCAGATGCTTGCAACAGAATTCACCTCTCTCACGGGTGTTTGGCCTGCATAGTCACACATAACTGCCTTGATTTCTTGGCTTGTGACATTTCCTGCTTCTCTGATGGTATATGGAATTCAGAACTAGAAAAGACTGTCAACACAAGTATAAATTGACTACTGTTTTCTTGGTTACTTGCAGAAGAGAAATGGGTATGATGCAACAGTCTTACATGTATTAGAACTTGAGTTTGAGAGAATGGTGCTCAAAGAAACTCCAAGGTTTTAAGTCAGAAAGTACAAGTAGATACAGCCCACATACTATTAAAATTTTAGACAATCCTGAAGCTATTTAAATATCATTCTACTCGTCCCAGAGCTTTGGAGCCCCTAACACTAGCTGACGAAGACAGTCGTGCCAAATGGACATCCAAACTGAACAGTGTAACCCAGTGAAATTCTTCTGAGAAATTTGGAGTACATTTTTTTATCAGTTCATGCTATGTCATACTACAGAAAAATTGTAAGAGCTGCTGACTTATCAGTTGGTGTGTTGATTAATGGACCTATTGAATGTGGATATAAATGTCTACAATCTCTAAGAGATACCATAAGAGAATTTCCCAGTCACTTTGATTCCAGATGATAGGCAGCAAATTCATCACTGCGTTCTAATCACCTGTGTTTTAATTCTGTTTGACTTTCAGTTTTCATATAGATATGAGTATATGAATACATATTTCTCTTGCATATATTTCTATCTCTAATACTAAAAATAACTTACATTATACAGTTAGAGGACTTCTATTAGTTTAAAAATTAAGATGTTTTCTAATTTTTTAACTATCTGCCATTTTTAAGTGACAGGTACCAGTATTTTACTCTAGTCCTTCATGTCCTTCTCTTATTATTCTCTGTTCCGCTTTTCTCTCTCTTCCCAACCATCCTCACCCCCTTCTACTACCAACCATCCCAGCTCAACGAGACAGTGATGCCTTCCAACCAGCAGCAATCAATGAGAGAATCCAGCATTTCTGAGCTTCACCATCTCCAAACCAGAAATGCTCACTTTCCTTTAAAGAACTTATGTTAGAAAAACAAAAGATGCTCTTTTTAGAAAGATTTTATGTATTTGTTTTTAGAGAGAGGGGAAAGAGAGGGAGAGAAACATCAATATATGGTTGCTGCTTGCACTCCCCCAATAGGGGACCTGGCCCATAACCCAGGCATGTGCCCTGACAGGGAATCAAACTTGCAACCCTTTGGTCCACAGTCCATGACTCAAGCCACTGAGCCATACTAGTCAGGGCCGAAAAGATGCTCTTTTAACTAATGCTACAATTAATCTAGAGCCAAGGAAAAAAATGCTTTATAAACATTACCAATGATCTATTTCCACAAATGAACAGAAACAACTACTTTCATACCTAAATAATCTATTTACAATCGAAAGCTAATGTTGGCTGACATAATTAAGTAGTTATCACCTTACTGTGTGCTTGTTCTGTGTCAGGCATTGTGTTAAGCAAAATACATTATTTTATTTAATCCTCACTACAATGCTATAAAATCATTGTTAATAGCATTACCGTCATTTCTAAAATGAGGAAATTGAGATTTAGTATGGCTAAATAATTTACCCACAGCCAAAAAGTTAGTAAAATGTAAAATTGTGACCTAGATCAGACTCACTTTAACACACATGGTTCAAACCCATGTACTCTATCCAATGCCTTCAGGACTTTTTTTCAAGACTTTCAAAATATGTTTTGAAGTAAAAATGAAAATAAAATTTTTGGTAAATTGAAATAATGCACTTTCTTTTGGGCCAAATTCTATTTACAAATAGAGCATATTCTTCTCGTTTTCTTTTGAAACAGAGCTCCACAGAGATAAGAAAAATAAGAAAAATTACAATCATTTGTTCGGTCATATTTTAAAGCAAATTTCTGACATTATATCACCTCAATTGTTAAATAATTCTGTGAGTATGTCTACAAAATAGAGACATTTGATTACATAACACTACTATTATATCTAAGAAAATTAATGATAACTTTTAATATATAGTAATTGGTCCATATTTAATTGTTTTCAACTTATGGGCATTTCTATCCCAAGCAAGATAGAGGCCAAATGAGACTCATGTTCCATAATTTAATATTTAAAATGTTATAATAATTACTTAATCACTAAATAATTAATAATTTAAACTATATATCAAACTGATACATTATTAGATATATTGTTTTTCTTCTAAGTCAGCAAATATACTTTTATATAATAACACAATTTGAAAACTGTACAGGCATGATTTATATATGACTGAAATTTTTAAAAATATACATTTTTAAAAGATGCCAATGTAGTTGTTACTGCATATGTCCGAGTGTTTCTTGGTTAGGCACACTTGAATGTATAATAAAATACAGATATACATAATTTAGAAATTAGATATTTATTAAAGTTTATTTTTCTTGACAAAGTTTTTCTTGATTTTACTTTACCAGAAACACTGATTTTTATCATTTTGATTAACATTGCTTTTAATTGATGGGAATGAGTTCAATAAATAATGGCATTTCAAAAATATATAAAATTTTAATATATTTTATCAAATGTCACATTTTTTAATTAAAATTATTTTATGTTTTCTAAAGAAGTTAGTTTTCATAAAATATTTTGTCAACTATTAAAATTATAAAATACATAGTAAAATTAACAAATATTAAAATTTCAATCATTGCTTAAAGCCTGATATTTGTGTTTATTTCTTGAAATTATAATTAAGTAATTATTTTTTGATAAAACCATAACTATTCTCAATTCCTGCTTTTAATGTCTACCTTGATGCCAATGTAAAAAATTGGTGTCACACTTCACTTAAATTACCTCTAGGTCTATGTGTGAGTATATCAAGTTTCAGAGTTGCTATTAATGGCTTCTTATTATAAAAATGTCTGTCATCATGTGCAGCTCTTGTAAATTTCACACTATTTCATTAGTATCTCCAGAACCATGAATTAGAACAGGAAAATAAGCAAAACAAAGGACTCTCATCACTGCTGAGAAACAGTTCTTCATTATATTGTAAAATCTATTGCAGTCATGCTATCTGGAAGGAAGCATTTGACAAGTTAATTAATGTGTCTTTTCTGCCAATGAAGCACTTCTGCCTCTCAAATCCTTCTTGTACTATAAAGCTGTGTCAATTTCCGATGTTCATGCAGGCATAATCCTCAAGTCTTTACCACATTTGGAGGCTGTCTTCTATGATTTTAGGATACAAGACTAAAGACATGGAGAAGCTTTTCCCTGGGGCCTGAATAGAATTGGTCACAAGAATAGATATTTAGAATTATAGGCTCTGTCGTGCTAGTGCTGAGTGCCAGCTCCCAGATCTCAAGCCAGATCTTTGATTTTGTTTGTGGTTGTGTTTTGTATGTTTGTGTTATACGGGAATATCTGACTTTCTGGCCTAAGGAAGGCCAGAGTTTTGTCCAGTCCAAGAGTTTATGGGGTTGTAGATTATTTTCAATGTCACAGGAGCATCTGTTGAAAGTGCAGCCTACCCCTAAATCTTGGAAATGTCTCTCCATACTGTTTCAAGTTTAATCTAATCAGGACTTCCATATATGATTTATTTTTGTCCAATTTGTTTGGCAATGGTATGTAATATTTCAAACCCCGTCTTTACTTTGCTAACCTAGAAGAGTAAATCAGCTGTGGAGCAGCGTCCATTGGGTCTCATCCAACACTGGACAATCCGACTAAAATATACTTACACCATAAAAAAAGAAAGAAAGAAAGCTGTTCATCACTTCTTCTATGCAATTTTATTTTCCTTTATACCAGGAAAACTCATCAATACAAAAGCAATAAAAGAGATTTTAGGAATGGAAATTACTCTGAAGATTTTTCAAGCGAATGCTTGAAAAATAAATTTAAAAAGACACCCATTTCCATTCCAAAAATGGAAGACTTATTTTCACCAAAGGAAAACAAGTGTGTGTCAAATTGCTACTTAATCCTTGTACAGGCAGAATTCAATCAGGGCAAGGTGCCTGATCAAATTGCCATGATGATCTATCGAAGTTATAAATATGACAATTCCTACCACAGAAAGAAAAATGGGCTATCAATACATATGAGTATATGAGTATTGAATGTGAGAAACAAGTTACAAAACTGTCTATTCTGTTTCAGAATCTACATTGTATTAATGTAACATGAAAAGCTTCATGTTGATACAGAAATAATTCTGTTGAAATGTGTGCATGTATAATATGCATGATATATATACATAATGTTTGTATATATACCACAGATATACATACATACATATACACACATATATATTTACATATATATGACTATGTTTGGGTAGTGTACCAGAAATGTTATACAAACAATCTGAGTTATACTAAAGTACAGTAAAAGTAACAGATAAAGGCACTCATTTGTAAGAAAAGGCAAATATGTAAATACATGAAATTTGGAAAAAAAGATTACATAATTACATTATGCAATATTTGCAAAAGTTGTAGCCATGAATATGGAGACTTAATTTGTAAAGTAACATAAAAAGAATACATGAAACTACAGGGCTTCCTTAATTATCAAAAATATCTTTTGGAAGTTAGAGAAGTAGGAAATATAAGGCAGCAAAAAAAAAATCTCTTGTGAAACGAGCTAGTAACAATTAGGGCCTTATAAACAGCATCACCAGTTCAGAGTACCAAAATATTTCCTCTACATGTTTCCAGATTTGAATTTCAAGAAACCAGAAGGAGAGTATGAGTCATTGAGACACCCTGCTTCAGGATCCCCTTAGGTTTTAACTATAATAAGTCTTCACCGAACGTCATGATTGTTTCTGGAAGCTGAGACTTGAAGCAAAACGACATACAACAAAATCCGTTTTACCAAAGGTTAATTGACACAAACACAAGTTAATTTCCTCGGGCATAATACTTCTGATCACAAAAATATCACCAAACTTCTAAATAAAGACCCATAATGTGTAATATTAAACATTGCAATAAATGTGAGTTATACACACATTTAAGAAAGATTAATAAAAACAACTAAGATAATTATTTTCCAACCTTTTATTCTAGTTCAGGGTTGCAGGTGGCCAGAGCCTCTTCCTGCAGCTCGGGGTGCAAGGTGGAACCCGCCCCAGGCAGGATACTCTTCCAAAGCAGGGTGCACTGACACACACACACACACACATGCTCACTAGACTAGGACCACGTAGACACAGCAGTACACCTTATATGCACATCTTTAGAAAGTGTGGAGGAAGCCAAAGCACTCCAGTAAAAAGCACACAGAAATGGAAAAAAACGCACGAACTCCACACAGATAGTGACCCAGCTAGGTATTGATCCTTTTTTTCATCAATGTTATAATGAAACAAGGTTGAGTGAACATTATTCAAGGAACTGTTGTACTAGAAAATCCTACATTTTGCTACACTTGGAGAAGAACAAAAACATCTAATTTCCTGTAAACATTTTCTTGTGAGCCGGGGATTTGTAGTTGTTTAACTCCTCTGTTATATGTCTTATTTGCACCCACACCTGAGATCCTATGCACAAAGATGCTCAACATAACTAGCCATCAGAAGGATGCAAATTAAAACCACAGTGAGATACCACTTCACACAGGTCAGAATGGCCAACACTAATAAACCAACAAACAACAAGTGCTGGCGGGGATGTGGAGAAAAGGCAAGCCCAGTGCACTGTTGGTGGGAATGCAGACTGGTACAGCCACTGTGGAAAACAGTATGGAATTTCCTCAAAAAACTAAAAATGGAACTGCCTTTTAACTTGGCTATTCCACTGCTGGGATTATACCCTAAGAATCCTGAAACATCAGTTTAAATGAACCTATGCATCCCAATGTTCATAGCAACATTATTTACAATAGCCAAGTGCTGGAAACAGTCTAAGTGCCCACCAGTAATTGAGTAGACCAAAAAACTGGTATATTTACACAATGGAATACTATGCAGCAAAAAGAAAGGAGGAACTCCTATGTTTTGTGACAGCATGGATGGTACTGGAGAATATTATACTAAATGAAATACGTCAATTGGTGAAAGACAAATACCATATGATCTCATGTATAAGTGGAATCTAATGAACAAAATAAACTAATGAACAAAACAGATCCATGGGCATGGAAACATGGTGCTGACTGACAGTGACCAGAGGGCGGGGGGGGGGGGGGGAATGGTGGAAAGAAGGGGAAGGGACTAGACAAAGAATGTGTACGAATGACCCACAGACTTGGACAACAGAGTGAGGACTGACTGTGGGAGAGGGAAATGAGATGGGCAGAGGTGGGCAAAGGGAGAAAAACTGAAACAACTGTAGTAAAATAATAATTAAAAATAATTAAAAATAATAACAATAATATGGTAAGTGAAGTTTCTTTTCCAATCAGTTAAGAAAGTGGTGAGACTATTATCCCACTCTAATAATAACAAAAAGAAAGATAAGCTACAAAAATCACACTTTAAAAACTCATTGAAGAATTGAGGACACAGTAGATCCCTGGAAGTCTCAAACAGGCTGCCTAACGTCAGACGGGTCGCCATCTGACATCACCAGAGGAGGATCCGAAAAGAAAAAAAGGTGGTAAATACCAGATGCTACTGAGATGAAATCCACAATGGTGTCACCCATGACCTGTGATATATTCTTTCTTGCATGTAGCTTTTTAACATTCCTTTGTTGTCCACTAAGTTTGTGCATATTAAGTCACTGAATTTTATACTATAGTTTATTTCAGTTCACATATTTTGTCCTTCCCTTCTCTTACCCCATTTTGCCTTTTTCTTTCCTCTCAATGTTTTCATTTAAAATTTTATTTTCTCTCTTGCTACAACTTGTTTGCACTCCACACTCTTACTATTTCTCCCCCACCAGCTCTCAAAACGAGTTTTCTTGTCAATAGTGGCCTCACATCCTTTTCCCTGCTCTTAAAATACCGTGTTCTCTCTCCACCTTTAGCAATCTTTGGTCATGGGTTGTGGATAGGGTAGTTGTTGCATTTTTCCAATTTTATCTCTAGATCTTCACTAATTTTGTATTTCAAATCTCAAATGTTACCATTCCCTTCTAGTACTCTTTTTTTTGTTTCAAATTTTAATTTTGCCCTGTCTTAGCATGGTTTTTTTTCATTTTCTTTTCATCCTGCTCTTTTTTTCTTTTTTCTCCTCTTTTTTTTCTTTTTCATTTTCTTTTTGTCTCAAATTTTATTTTCCCTGTCTTAGCCTGGTTTTTGTTCCCCATTCTTAGTATTCCCTCTCCCTCTATTATCTCAAAGTCACTCCTCATTCCTCTAGACACCTCTTAAGCTTTTCTTTCTTCCTTTTTTCTTTCTTATTCCCATCCCATCTATATTAATTTTAGCTCATTTGTTGCTGATAGTTCTGTGGTGGATTTTTCTCTTTAATTTGGCTTCTATTTTTATTATCTAGTTACTTTTTTCTTCCTTCTTTTTCTCTCTCACTTCATTTTAATTAATATTAATTTATATTATTTTAATTTATGTTTAAACTTAATAGTATGTGCTTCTCTTTTCTTACTCCATTCCATCTTCTTATTCCTGTTTTTATCTACGATGTACATTTTACTTTCTCTCTTCACATTGCTCTGATTCCCAACTCTTATTAGTGTTCCTCCCTCCCTCTCAAAATCATTTTTTTCAGTAGCTCACCTCATATTCACTCTCCTTTTTCATAATAGTCTTAATCTCTTTATACTCTTATTAATACTGGTTCATTTGCTATTGATAGTGGGATTGCCGCGGGGAATTATTTTTGTGAATGTGGGTTTGTTTCCATGGCTTCGTGGTTTTGTTCTGGCAGCACTTGCACAACAGCATACAAGATGTGGTGGGTGGAGTGACCCTCAGTCAACCAGCTGGAGGGAAGAACCCACCAAAGAACAATCCAGCAGCAATCAAACCCAATTACATCCACAAAGCCAACATAAAAATGGCATGAAGGGCATCCCTAGAGTATCAAGTTCAGGAGATCAAGGAGACTGCACCACTGAATCTCACAGGTCTCCTACCATAGAAGTTCACACCACAAAGTCAGGGAGTCAGAACAGGTCAACTTAAAAAGCAGAAGCAAACAAGAAGAGTTTCCCCAAAAGTGGAAAAACAAAGAAACAACCCCCTATCAAAAGGGATACATAATGTTTTATTTCTGTAGAGTATTCCATTACACAAGGGAATGCTATGTGGCAGAAAGAATGAAGGAATTCCTACCCTTTGCAACAGCATGGATGGAGCAGAAGAGTATTATGCTAAGTGAAATAAGCCAGGAGGTGAAAGATGAATACCATATGATCTCACCTAAAAGTGGAACCTAATCAACAAAATAAATAAGTGAACAAAGTAGAACCAGAGACATGGAAATACAGAACAAACTGATAGTGACCAGAGGGGAGAAGGGAGGGGGATAACAGGGGAAAGAAGGGGCAGACTCAAGTCAAAGAACAAGTATAAAAGACCCACAGACAAAGACAACAGGGAGAGGTGGAGGCTTGCAAGTAGAAGGTGGGAGTGGGTTGGTCAGGGGAAAGTAATGGGGGAGGGATGGGGACAACAACTGTAATTGAACAACAATAAAAAAATACTGAAACTGGAAAAAAAGATTGAGGACATAACCTAAAACTAACTTCCAGGAATGCCAAGTCCTTCACACAAAAGAAGAAAGCCATGGCTGCTCAGTGAGAAAATATACCTTGAAAGTAAGATGCAGGTGAAGCATACATAGGGTAGAAGTAAGGGGAAATTAGACAGAGACTTAAGGAATTGTTAACAGTGATATGTAAACTGGAATGACAGATTAGAATCTGGAGAACCCTATCCACAGACCAAATCTGCATCCATCTGCAAATTCTCACTCATTAGTATTCACCAAGTGCAGGGAGTGATCACTAAAAACAGGGGGAGTGGTGGCAAAGAATGAGAGCTACAGAGATAGATCCACTAATGTGCAGGGCTTCTTCCAAGTATAAATCTCCCTCAGACGAAAGTTATTAGGGGAAGGAGTCAGAGATAAATTAATTATCTAAGGAAGTGGGAAAAGTCAAGGACCTCACACACACACACACACACACACACACACACACACATTTGCGGAAGACATCTGTATTAATCCTTACATTCCATCCTGTTGAGCTAGGTATGGCTTCAGAATCTTTTTCATCACAGCCCCTGAGACAGACACTAGTATCACAGTGAGAAACTCTTTGCCATCCTTGTTCTGAATTTCCATTAGTGTGACCTTGCTTGATCAAGATCCTGTAGCTATAAAGTGAAGGGCATAATATTTATGATTTAAATCAAGGAGTGAGGAGTACAGTACTAAAACCAGCATGGCATCTTCTAGCTTCAAATGACACAGAGACTATGTGAGTTAAAATGAATTACTGCTTGCTAGGCTTTGTGGGTGCATTTGGTGATGTAGGCAGAATGTGAACAGTGATGCATCATTATTTTCAAAACATGTTTATTTGTCCACCGCTAGCATACTGGAAAAAAACAGGCAGGATTTCTAAAATGATACTCAATTCTGTAATTCAATCAAATATCTGGATTTAAATTAAAACAAATATCCTTGCTTTTTATATTAAAGAGTTCTGTTTTTAAATAATCACTTTCTAAGCACTGTTTATTCCTTGGACATAGGTGTCTAATAAGCTCACCCCAAATTCAAAATGCTAACATGTATTGCTAATACAGAAAACTCAATTTTTAGAACAAAAATGATTATTTGTGTAGCTAACCAATCATCTCTAGTCTGATTTCTTGCCATTCTGAAATTCAAATTCTTTTTTCTCCAAGGTGACCGATTTAGTAGATAGTAGTAGCCCTCTGGTCTTCTCAACTAGAAACAATCCCCTTGTTGCAGATCAGTTACTCGTGCCAATAGTTGTTACATAAAAATGCAATGGCTGTCTGTGTTGATAAAGTGGAAAAGTCAGACGAGAGTGATTGAGTCAGAGAAAGCGATAATCAGAGGAAGGAAAAGTAGATCTGCCATTTGTATACTTGTACGAATTGTAGCAATGAACACCCAAGCAAGAGAGAATACATTCCATTTCTTAAGTTCTCTCACAAATATTAACAGATTTTTTTGTTAGCTGAAAGCAAACAACCAATGAAATTTTAACTATAGAGTTTAAAATTTAAGATATTGAAATGTACTAAGATTAGAGAAATTCATATTTCCAGATTTCTCTTGCCCTACTCATTACAATTGGAATCTTAATACAATCAATTCAACTCGAACAGGAACATTTTTAAAATGTTTGATAGCTCGATATTTACTAAAATATTATTAAGCTTATTAATAATACACTAAAAATCTGTCAAATTCCTTTAAAATGCAGGAAAAATTAAACTTTGCTGATTTTGGCAGATGAACACATATGTTAAGAAGCTGGCTTATTGAAACTATCCATAGCGATTTGATACCTTTTAATAAGGATCCATCAACTGACTTTAGATGTCCTCAATCTCTCCCTTTAATTTGGGTTTTTATGGCTCATAAACATGAGTATTTTCCTCTGGGCAAAAAAAGCTATATTCTTTGCCTCTTTGTAGTAAGTTTGGGGCACGGTGTCCATCTCTGACCTGTTTGTTTGCAGAACCGCCCTTTCCCAGGTCAGCTCTGCGCTGCAGGCCCTGACCCCTGCAGCCTGTCTTGCCCAGGCTTGCAGTAGTAGTTTCAAGCTAGATGTAGCAAATGAGAGCTACTGAAAGGATATTAGGGGAGGGAGAAGAGGAAAGACCATGATGGCATTAACACCAGTAGCTACAACCCCTGCAGAGCTCCAGATCCCACAAGACAGCCCCACCATGATTTCAGCTTCCAATATGTAAAGTGACCTTGACTCTGGTAACAGCCTACTCTGACTAGAGGGTGCAAGAGTTCACTGCTGTTGTTAATCCCTGAGGTGCCTTATTTTCCTTTGTTTGGTTTCTCAGTTCTTTTATCACTTATGTAATATCCCATATTACATTTCTTATAACCAATTGTTTATTTTGAGCCCTTAATGTAGTGCCTTTCTATCTGACTGCATTCTGATTGATAACGCCATATTTTCATGTTCTAACCAAAGTAATGCAAGCAGAAGTGATGAGCGCCATTTCCATTAGAACTTCCCATATGGGATCCTTACTCCTTTCCCCATTCAGCTGAATAGTAAGGGAATACTCCTTACCCAACTGGCACACATTATGTTTTGACATAAGCAGGAAATTCACACTTATTATGTTTCTGGGCTTTTAGGGTGTGTGTTACTGTACCCATCATTTACCTTAATTGATACAGATGCCTTCCTGCTTCTTTAATTCTTGAGTCTCTCTACTCATATACAGAAAATTATTTTTGTATAGATGTTTCCTAATATCTAAAATTAGAGTTTAATAACATTTACCAGAAATATGATATTGAATTAATTCTCCATAGCTATCTCCAGGAAACATCATTTAAATGGTGGAGTTACACATTAGTATATCTCATGTGTTCTTTAAGGTTAATCTTCCAAACTAACACATTGATTTAAACAAAATGAATTGCTTTTTTCTTATGTATCAGTAAGTGTAGATGATTCCGTGTTAGTAGGGTATGTCAGGGGCATTCGGACTTTTTTTTTTTTCATCTTATTTTGGAAGTCTTGTTTTCTTGTCCTTAGATTCATTGTCAGATATGGCATCTCTCCACACTCCAGCCTCAGGGAAGAGGGAAAGCAAGAAGCAGGTATGAAGAGAAAGGTGGAGGATTACTGAAAAACTAAAGCCACGTTATAACATACACATTTTAAAATCGTATCTTGTTGATTTCATGGACATGGACAACAGTGTGGTGATTGCTGAAGGGAGGGGATATAAGGGGACTAAATGTAATGGAAAATATAATAAAGATTAAATTAAAAAATAAAAAAATAACAAGCTATCCATTAGATGATGTACTACTTATAATCACAAGGGGAAGATGTTCCTGATTAAACTACAGCATAATGCTTTCTTATTATGCAGAATTTTTACTTTATGCTCATTGCAATCATTCTTCTAGATTTATTTATATAGACATTTTAGCACATGCGTGCTGCTCTGTTTGCTGTCTCTCTATGTATACAATAATTCTTTGTATTAAGCCTGACTCATAGAGTATTCTTCCTGATGATATTTCAGAGCCAATTAAATTTAATGTATATACTACCAACAATGTCAGCCATTCCATTGAAATGATGATATTATGAGCAGCTGTAGTCAATTTTCACATGAACACTGAATAACTACTAGATAACTACCGCTATCTGGTTAACAGTGATTAAGGTGCATCCCAAATATAAAGGTGTTCAAATGTTAAAACAAAAAGTTCACCTTCAAATGAATGAAATAAGTAATTATCAGGTATCACATGTGTGCTCCCACTGTCCCCCTCTCCACATCCACTCATTTCTGTTAGCTATGTCTCTTTTTGAGCAGCCCAGGTTTTGTGAAGAAGGAGCACATCATCTTCTTTTAAAAGGTTCAAATTCACTTTTGTTTTGTGGTGAATATTTACACAATTTTGATCCATTGTTTCCATTTTCAGATGCCACCTATAAGCATAGCAAGGTAGAAAGATATATGGTAACAGAATGGAAAGTAAATAATATTTTGACAGCAAAATATAGAAAGATGTGGTGATCAGCAATTGAGATTTAGAGGGAATGAGGAAAGATGGAGGAATATTTAAGATCACTAGATCCCTCAATATACACTGTGAACATACTGTCTAATAGTGACAAATGAAAAAAGCTTACTGTATTAAATTAATCTTTAAATTTAATCAAGAAACTGAAAAGGAAAAGCATGACTAGCAAAAATATGGGCTTGGAGCAAAGGAAGAAGAGAAACTAGACCAAGTAAACTGAATTCTTCATCTTGAAGTATGGGGGATTAACAGGTATAATATAAAGCTATTTCTTCTAGGAATTAGGTGAAGAAAAAGAGAAAAAGAGCTTTTTACTTTTTATTGTGAAGCCTCTATTGTTTTCAATTATTTATTTATTTTTATTTCTTAATTTTAGTGATTACATTTTTAAGTTTTTTCATTCCTTTCCAAGAGTAACTGTTTTTAATGATCATTTATTGTTTGCTCATTTTACACTTATTTTTGTTATTTTTTTTTACAAATTCTATAAACATTTAATGTTCTTCTTTATCTGATAACTCCAATCACTAAAGTCCTTAGAGATTATACCTGATTTTTGGTTGCTTGTTTGATTTTGTTTTTGGTTTTATTTGAATTGTGAGTTCATATTTTTTCATCTAATTTGGGGGCAGGATTTTCCTAAAGGCCAAAATTGGGTGCACTTTTCAGGGACACTCTTGACCTGGAACCTCATTAGGCTCATTTAAAGGTTTCTTCTGATCTCCGGTGTTGCAGTAAAACCCAGTCTTGGTCTCGTGTTTCCAGAGCAAGTCAGTGTATACCCAGCAATAAGATTTCCATTCACAGGCTTCAGTTTATTTTATCTTCAGCAACATCACTTATTTTCTATGATCCAGTGATTCAAGAAATATACTGAAAATGTATTTTAGCTTGAATTTTGTTGTGTCAGAGTGGGAGGGTCTTTTGTAATACTCATCAGCTGTATTGGTAGAGATAGGGAATATTTAATTCTGTAATGATTTATTAGTTATCTATCACCATGTTAACCAACTCAGTGGTTTAAAACAACAAATATTTATTAGCTCACAGTTTCTATTGGTTGAGAATTTCAGCAAGGTTTCACTGGCTGTTTCTGGCTCAGGGTCTCTCACAAGGCTGCCATTAAGGTATTAGTTGGAGCTTCAGTCACTTCAAAGCTGGCCTGGAGGGAGATACTCTTCCAAGCTCAATAACTGACTGAAGTTTTCGTTGGCTGTTAGACAAAATCATCAGTTCCTGGCCACATGGACTTTTCAACACTATGAAAACCGGCTTCCCGCGGAACAAATCAGAGAGAGAATAAGCAAGGAGGGGAGCCACAGTCTCTTTGTAACCTAATCTTGGCAATGGCATCCCATCACTTTGGCCATAGTCTCCTCAGAAGAGAGTCATTAAATCTAGCCCACACCAAGGACTACACAGGATTAGAACGCAGAAGTCACTGGGGGCCTTTTTATAAGCTGCCTACTAATAAGGGAGAAAATTTGGTATTTATATAAATCACTTGCCACTATTATATAATAGTCCTTGGGTCCTTTTTATTATGTAACTCAACTGTATTTCCCTCCACGTATCTCTTTCATTTTGTTCTATATGTCTATAAAACCATCTTTCCTCTATAAGTTATATTTTCATTATGCAACTCCTCTTCCATAAGGCTTTTTTTGGGGGGCTCTCAACTTATAACCTCTACTCTGTTTTCCTGATCTATTTTACTTGATCAACCTTATTTGGTCTTCTTCCTAGGCAATATTTTCTCCTTAATGTGGAATGTTCCTTGTCCCTTCCCTGCCTTTATTCAGGTTATTTAACATGCCTGCTTGGCTTTTCCTATTTTGAGCTTCTTAACAAATATTCTCATAATCTTTCAAGATCTAGTTCATCCCATCTCTTCTACCTAGGCTTTCTCTGCTTCCAGCTCAAAGTGATGTTTTATTACTTATATCAGTTATTTGACAGCTAATCACATACTATTTTGTGACAGTTTTTTTATGAATATTGCTTTCACCTTCCACTGATAATTCATGTAAATGTAATATTTTGTCAGCAAGATCATTAGTATCTCAAAAGCAGGAATTGGTTTTCTAGAATACTTGTATCAATCAAAGTGTACCTAGCATAGAAATGTCACTCAAAAAAACATCTGAAACATTGACTTATAGAAAAAGAAAATCAAACCTTCACCATTAAATCCCCATTTAACTACTAGCCACCTGAGGTATAACCTACCCAATATATCAACAAACCATTTTTTGTATTTCAACAAAATAAATTATTGATTATATAGGCAAATATGAGAAAAAATTCTATCAAACCTAAAACAACAATTAAAATTAATAATGAACAAAAATTGATGATGACTATGTTGCAAAGTTCACACACAATTAAAAAGAAGCTTTAGGGATATCAGACTTGATGATCAACCTTTGTGATCTTTGTTTTCACAACTGGAAGTGCCTAATTTTTAAGTGTAGGCATCCCTAAAGATAAGAGAGGAAAAATGAAGGGGCTAGTCACAGTGCACATAGAACATGAGTAGGAAATAACCATAGAGGATTCTAATTTATTGAAAAGAAAAAAAAACAATAATCCGATTCTCATTCAGGAAGCAAGGACCAGGCTAAAATGTTGGTAGTCAAGTTCCCTTAGATACGTAGTAAGCCAGTGTTACAGCCTCACTGGGACATGGGCAGGGATGGCTTGCATATCACCTCATTGTAGGATGACCCAAAGCAAAACAATAGAAACTGAAATGATAGGTTAGCCATACTTTAAGTTTAAAAGCTCCTTTTGAAGAGATCTTCACAAAGTCTAGAAAGTTTTCAATTTTATTTCTGTTATAAATTATGCTTGAGGAAGTCACAGCAGGATACTCGGGATCTAATGCACTTTAAGAATACAGAGGAACAGCACAAGGAGGAAAAGTAAAGTTTTCCCTTCCTGAAGTTTCACCTTTCTAGTTTTGAAAAAGAAGGAAACTCTGACTAGGTTACATTGCGTGAAGTGAGTTGTCCAAGCACAGAGCATGACTCACGGCAAGGCTAAGAAAAAAACATGGGTTTTATACCCTAGAAAACATTTATTTAGAATAAAATTTTAAAACCTATGTGTAATTTAAACAGTGTTCTTATAAATTTATTAGTGTCTCTCTGAAAAGTTTATTTTCTTTCTCTCTCTTTAAATTTAACTCATAAAATGAGAGCAGATAACAGCTAGTGGGGAGGTGATTAGGGGGTAGAGGGATTGAGCAAAAAGGAAAAAGGACTCATGGACATGGACAACAGTGTGGTGATTGCTGGGGTTGTGGGTGGGTATAAGGTAACTAAACGGTAACAGAAAAATACAAAAAAGATTCAATTAAAAATGTATGGTAAGCATTTGCAAGAGTGTTATGCTAAATAAGATAGCATTGACCTCAGCATATAGAGCCTTAAATAAAGAGAGCTGCAAGGAGAGGAAATGAAAATGGGGAGGAAAAATTAAATGAAGTTAACATTTATAATTTTGATACAGTTGAACTACTCTAAAGGCCATTTATTTTTGAGGACTTTATCAGGTAGTACAAAGAATTTAAGTTATAAGGTTAGAAAATGAGTTCAAGTGACTGGACTGCTCTGTGAGGCCTAGGTAAGTCACTTAGTCTGAAGGTTTAGGTCTTCTTTTTAGGTGTAATTAGCACGACATTGTATTAGTTCAGGTATACAACACAATGATTCAATATTAGTATATATCTGGAAATAATCACTACAATAAGTCCAGTTAACACTTGTCACTATACATAATTACAAAAAAAATTTTCATGATGAAAATTTTCAAGATCTACTCTCCTGCTACTTTTACATAGATACCTCATGCTAACCAATCACCCTAATGGAGCTCCTCTTGCTACTTCTGAATACATGATGCAATATCATTGTCTACAGTTACCCTGCTGTGCATTATATACTATGACTTATGTATTTCATAACTGGAAATTTGTACTTTTTGAACCCCTTCACCTATTTCAACAACCACCCTACTACCAACTGCAGACATCCATCAATCTCTTCTCTACAGTCATAAGCAATTTTTTTGTTAGCCTGGGGTTTTGTTTTGTTTTGTTAGATTCCATATATGTGAGATCATATGGCATTTGTCTTTCTCTGTCTGACTCTTTCACTTACCATAGTGCAGGATTTTATTCTTTTTATGGCTGAATCATATTCCATTGTATATAGTTACCACATTTTCATTATTCATTCATCCATTAATGGACATTTCGATTGTTTCAATGTTTTGGTTATTATAAATAAGCTTAAAGGTCTTTATCTATAATTTAGGTTACAATGCAGCCTAATAAAGACAGTGTATGTAAAAATCATTTGTAAATTATAAAGTCTAAATACATACTAAGCCATCTTTTATGTTTTATTTAAAATATAAAATGAAATTTTATATTTTTTCTCTAATGAAGAAAAAGGTAGGAGCTAGCTCTAGGCAAAACTATAAATTAAACCAAATTAGATTTTGTGTTTCACCTTTTTTCATTATTTCTCACCCATGTCTGCTGTTACTGTGAATATTCAAATGCCTTCTTCTATCACCTCCTCCCTTTTCTACACTCAACTAAGAAAATGTGTCCATATCTGTATATACATATTCCTGTATTGCCATGTACAGACAAAGGCTTTTGGAAGAACACAAGATCTTTCTCCTGGCAGCAGTTCATTAAGAGGCTCCAAAACATAGTGTCCCCTTTGCATATCCCAGAAAATTTACTAACATGAACAGACCATAGACAAGGCGAAACAGAAGACACATCATGGAAGAACAGGAGTTTGGGGGGAAGTTAAAAGGTTTTGCAGCATTACACCCAGAATAAAACACCAACCACTGGCATGTGTCCTACATCTCCTTTCTTTAAAAAGAAAAAGAAGATTTTATTTATTTATTTTTAGAGAGGGAAGGGAGGGAAAAAGAGAGAGAGAGAGAAACATCAATGTGCGGTTGCTGGGGGCCATGGCCGTCAGGTATGTGGCCTGACTGGGAATCAAACCTGCGACACTTTGGTTCGCAGCCCGCACTCAATCCACTGAGCTACACCAGCCAGGGCTCTGCACCTCCTTTCTATTTTATTTTTCTAAACTATTTGAAAATCATTTCTGGGCATATGGCTGTATTTGTAGGGCTCTCATTAACGTTAATGGAGTTCAACACTAGAATCACTAGAGTATTTATGAAACAAACTTGCCTAATATGAGCAGTATTCATTTTTAAACATGGAACTCCAAGTGGTATTAAATGGCAATTTGAATTAAAATATAGTTCAGACAGATTAGCATGTATATGTTGAATGATTGCCAAGCTATTTTCACTTTTGTCTGGGAAACATTCTAACTCTACGAAGATCAACTTTTTCTACAATATGCAGAAAAATTAAGTGAAGTAGTAAAAAGCAGCCCACTATAATCTGAGTGATTTATCCTAGTGATGTTATTAGATTTAAGCAACTTTAGACTCCAGTATTTTTCTGATTACCATTTAAAATGCATTTTAATAAAAACAACTACACACACCAACTAAGACTTCTATGCCATTCTTGTACCAAGGAATCTAATAGTAGTATTTATGTAGACTACAGGGGATCCAGCATTTTTTCCCTACCTTATATATGTTATTTCCAAAACCACTTGTTTCTAACCTAAAATATTATAATTTTGACAATAGTGAAATAGGTGAATACTTTGTCAATATGTTTATAAATTTTTCATGTACCATATATAGCAGGTTCTAATGAATATTTATGCTCATAACTGAAATTTATAAGTGATGATATACTTAACAAACTACATATCAACAATTATAACTTGTTCACTGACTTTCAATAGTCTTGTAGCACTTTTAAAATTTCATTTACTGTTGTTTATGTGTCCCTTTGTTGGAAATGTGCTACAGCTATCTCCAATAAAATATGCTTATATACAATAAATTCCCATTGACATTATGGAAGTTTTCATTTTTATGTAATATTCCACCATTTTTTAAAGAAATAGTTCCAATTTTTATTCATAAAATCAAAACAGCAAAAATAGATTTACAGAGCCACATGTCAACAACAACACACTAGGGAAACGAAACATTCCAGAGACATCTTAAGAAGTTTCAAAGGAATACACATCAGTCTAAAAATCTACAGTTAAACAGTGGTTGCAGTACAGGTTACATTTATCCCTGCATGCTCTCAATAAGTTCTTCATTATGTTTGCCTTTATCTTTCCCAGGTTGTCAAGATTTGGATTTTGCCCTGAAGTTTTGTTTTTTTTTCCCCCAGTGTTGGTCTAGATTTAGCCTGGAGATAAAACACCTTGTTTGGGTGAATGCCTTTGTAGACAGTTGTGCTGTTAGCATGCCTGCTCACGCTGCACCCCCTCGATGCAGACAACATATCTGTTTCTGTACACCTGGCCTACCTTGACAGTTTGCTGACCTTTGTAGTCTCCTCAAACCACCTGGACCTCATTGTCCTTGCAGATGGGAATGGAAAGGATGTTGTACTTCTGGTGCAGCTCCTTGGAGAATGAGATTGACAGATCTTCCTGTGCACATGAGACATAGTATCAAAGTGGTATTTAAGGTTTTTGCTGCAGTCCAAGGTCATAAAAGGGTTGAAGTTCATGGTGACCAACTACCTAGTGCTGGAAGTGTTCTATTCCACCATTGTTTTGACAGTTGTGTAGTTTCTCAAACATGGCTGGCTAAGTGTTACGATTTTTTATTTATTTCCAGTTGTACAGATTTCATAAGATCTTGGCAAGCACCCGTCTTTGTGAACTAAAATTCCTATGTGGACATTTTATTTGAAGATGTGAAACTCTTCTCCATGTCTTTCAAACCTCAGTCTTCCATTGTCCACATTCCTTAGTCCCCAGTTCTTCATGTGAAGATGTGAAGTCCTTCTTCTCCAGTTCCCTCATTCTGCCTCTCTGTCCAGAAGCTTTGCCATTCATCATACTGCCTGGAACCACCTCAGCATTGAATAAATTTCACTGCCTGCTTTCTTATCCTCTACATCAGCACTCCTGAGCTCTGATGGAGAAAATCACACAACTGCTCAGATCGATTCCAATTCCAATTTACTGCTTCCACATCCACTGGGTACTCACATCTGTAGGGCAAGCCTTCTCTGCCCTAGGCACCCTCTCTCTCTGTCTCTGACTGGCAATTTCAAATGTTCTCCCTGTTCTCACACCTCCCACCCTACCTCCTGATCTATCCCTCTTAACACAAAACCTCTCCTCCTATTTGCAAAGAGAGAAAGAGAGAGATTCTTTTCACCCTCCTTATTGTTGAGCTCTCCCCTCTCCCTTACCTGGCTGCTCATCCTGTGCCCTGGACCCCTGATGTCTGACCTCCTCACACTCAGGCCTTTCAATCACCTGCTTTTGCAACACCTCTGTTCCTCTTACAGTGTCCTTCCCACTAGCACTTACTATAGGACAATTGTGGTATGAATTAGGCAAAAAGTAGTGAGCATAGAGAGAAACTGGTGCACAGAAAAGGGAGAACTAGTCAAATTTTGTGTTTAATGTGAAATAATGTCATAAAAAACTATATATATAACTATATAGAGAATATATATATGTGTACGCATATACACATGTGTGTACATATATGTATATGTGTGTGAATATATACATGCATGTACACCCCTATACATATATATAGAGAGAGAATATATATACAAATTTTGTATTGTGTATGTGTGTATGTATGTGCATGTATACATAAAAGTTGTGTGTGTGTATACATAATACTCAATTTGTACATACCTACAGCTTGGCTTGAACAACTGGGGAAGTTTGGGATGCCATTTTCTTAGATTCACAGAGATCCAGCAGAAGGTAGATGTCTTTGCAACAGGCCAGATGAGTGCCCAAAGAAGTATGTTTTGACCACATGAATTTTATGACCCTAGAGCATGTCTCAGTGGAAATATTTAGTGAACAATCATCTGTGTGGCTCTGAGTTTCAGCAGAGAAAGCTGGGCTATAATTCTGGAAGTTATCAGCATACAGATGGTAAATGAGTCCATGTTAGTTAGTCCATTAATTCATACAGGGAAAATATTTAACATAAGAAGAGAAGCAGACTGAGGGTGTAATCCCCTGTAACTGCTTTAAAGGGATAGTCAGAGCCTGTTGATTGGAGACTGAGAAAGAACTGAACACTGTAGGAAGAAAATCAGAAAGTGTGATGTCACAGGAGTTGCAAAAGGGAAAACTGGGGGAAAGAATAATAAAAAGCATCACACGAATGCAAAGGGTCAAGAAAGAGTAGGATTAAGAAGCATTTATTGGATCAGTAAGAAATTGTTGGTGGTTGGGCAGGACTGTTTTAGTAATTTGGGGATGGGGTAAGATGTAAGAAATTGAAAAATGCACAGGAAAAGAGTAAGTGAAAGTAACTATTATGGGAAAGATCCAGAAAGTTTATGTTAAGATGGGTGAGATTTAGGATGGTAAGTGTTGGTGGGAAGAAAGTCGTAAGAGGAAGAAGGGAGTAGAAATTAAAAAAAAAAACAGAAAGGAGAGGGCCTGAGTGTGAAAGCAAGTTCTCTGAGGAGGTCATGTGTCTGGGGTCCAGAACACAAGTGGGGCCAGATGGACTTGGAAGGAGGGACAGCTCAGCAATAAGTAAAAGCTCCGCTCTCCTCCCTCATCCCTCCCCTATCTTTCATGCTTCCCTCTAGTTAGACTAGAAGGAGGTCTTATGTTGACAACGACAGATCAGGAGGTAGGGTAGGAGGTGAGGGGAGGGAGATGACTACTGAAATTGTCCATTAAAGACCGTGAGAAGGGATGCCTTGGAAAATCCTCTTCTAGATTAGTTAGAGTTTCTAGCTTGTCTGCTTGCCCTCTTTGTGGTCCTTCCATACTACATGCTGCAGCCAGGAATTTCTAACCTCCCGAGTATGACCATCACAATGTGGTCCCTGCATCCCCTCCCTTGCTACTACTAGCTCTGTCTACTATCCCAGTCAAACTGAACTCCTTGAAGTGCTCAGCATGTGTCCTATTCTCTTTCTCAAGTCTTAGCACATGTGGATACCCCTGTCTAGAATGCCTGGATCTGCCCACACATCCTGCCCTCTTTCTCCTTCTCCTATTTCCCCAGTTTTAATTTGGAAGCTATCACCTGCAGATCTTTCTGCTACATACTCTACCATGGGGTAGTTGCCCTCCACAGCGATCCCACAGTACTCTATGCTTTCTCTGTGTATTAGCACATGTACTGCATCATGATTTTCCACTGAGTTGTTTTACTTCTCCTATTAACATCATGGCAAGGCCAGAATAAGTGCTAAGTAAACAGTTTGGAATGAATGCATAATGAAGACATCCCTCAGATAGTATTTGTCATACAAGTGTTTATAATTTATACAAGATTCATTTTCAAAGAAATGTGAAAGAGAAGGCAAAATCTGTGTCCTCTTTAGACAAAGGAGTACTATACCCATTTTAAAGCAGAGAATCTGAACATGTGATAATTTCTCAGCATGAGGAGCAGACAGAGTGTATACGGAACCTGGACATGGTTTAAGACTGTTATACTCAGGAAGGTCAGGAACTGGACATCTCTTGCTGTTGTCAGTAATAAGGCCTCCCAACCAGTTGGGACAACAGAAATGCCAGAGGTCACAGTATATTGATGTGTGGCTCCTGTTGTCTAGTTTGGAGACTCTCTCTACTAAACATACATTAGATTAACAAAAGAGAGCAGTACAATTACCTTCTGCACAAATATATGACCATCGCTTTTGCAGGCAGCTGAAGATTCAAAATATGCTGGACAGCTTCTTAATTACATGTTACACTTATTTATCACTTACTAAAATATTTGAATTCTATTATTCATTTTCTTTCTCCATTTTAATATATGGAGTACAAAATTATTCAACTCAGTTTCTAAGCCAGACATAATTTTAGTATTTTCAGCTTTAAGGAAAGAGTCTAATAGCCTTTTGCAGCCCTTTTCCCCACCTTTCTCTTCTTCTGGTGACTGACCTTTCCTATCTATAACTCTGTCTAGAGCCTTTAGGTCTATTCAGGGATTATCCTGGTGACTTCTTATGTCAGTACAAAAGTGTCACACAGTTGTTGTTTTTTTTAAAATCATGGAAGTGCTATTACAACCTGGGCAAAAAAAGAAAAAACTGACACCTTCCTCACCATGCTGCAGAGATACCAAACAACTATCCAGCCTCTATCTTTACAAGTGATATTCTATTTTCTGCTGAATTGTCCTACTTGTCCAGCCTAACTTGTTGAGACAGAATAACTTACTACCTACCATTATGTAGAGTTGCCAAAGAACAAGAAACCAAGTTAAATTTGAAGTTCAGATAAACAATGAATACAGCGTGTCTCATTCAATTTTAGAATATACTTATACTAACAACCTTATACTAACACTTACTGATTATCTAAAACTCATATTTAGCGGGGCATCCTTTAATTTTATTGGCTAACTCAGACAACCCTAACTGTAAAAGCTGCGTCCAGGAAGAGACTACAGCAGGAAAGTCTAAGCTACCCAAGTCCAAGTTCAAGTCTGAGCCCAGCCTCCTCATATTCCTCTTGAGGGAATAGAGGTTCAGAGTTCAGTAGCTTGAACAAAGACACACAGTAATGAGACAGCAGAGCTGGGGGAAGTCTCAGTTTTGTCATTGCAGTTGTTAGCTAAAAGCCTTGTGTTCTCAAGATCTTAGTTTTTAAAAAGTGGAATTTTTTTCCAAGATGCCACTAAAAAAAAGATGGCCAAGCTTGGTTGACTGGAAGATGCTTACAAACACTAAGATAAACTAAAGGTCATGTAAACACCTTCCTAATTGATTTGCATGTAATACATTCCTAAGCAAACAGATGACTAACCCAGAAATTAAGATAGAGAGATGAAGGTACATCAGGAGGACACAGGAAAGGGAGTTAGTGGCTCTAAGTGTCTACATGGCCCTGGAAACAGAGAAGCCCCTGGAGACCCTAAAGTCTTCTCTTCAGAACTGCACAGAGGCTTTAGATCTTGGTAATGGGCTCCATGTGGCACAGCTGATATCAATGTATAGGCACATTGGAAAACAATCAACACAAAATCATGTACATGTCATTGCATTTACAAGTCAAGGCAACTTATTTGTGCTTGAAGGCAACTGTCTCTTTAAGGGCAAAACCTGGGCCTGCTATGAACTCTCACTCTACTCCCCCACAGGTAAAACATCATCTCTATGACTCATTATATTTTCCTAATGTGCAATGTGATTCTAAAGCTATAAATCTCAAGACTATGATTCTCAAGATCACCCTCCCTTGCCCCCGGGACTCCTGAAGAGTGCAGTCATTGAAGAAATCAATGGAAAACTGTTCTAAACAAACAAAAAAACAAAACAAAAAAAGGGGCCTCATCATGCACAAAGCTCAGAACCTGGCTGAATATATCCTACAAGTAGGCTGAAAAGATACAGCTTTCCTTAATCTGGAAGTGAGAATACAGCAGGTAGCCATGGGCTTTGGAACAAGAAGCAGCAGCAGGTTTGCATTGTGCTGGTGGCTCGAGCGAGGTGATAGAGACAGGTGCAAGGGAAAGACACTGTGCATAAACAGCAGCACTCAGCGGCTATGTAGACTGCATAGAGAACCTAGCTTGGAATTAGCCAGCCAAGCAAAAAGAAGACCCTGTCCACTAGTAAACATAATTAATAAAAATTAAAGAAGACAGAGAGAAATGGATTATGGGTTAAAAGGCATAGAAACAATAGGGCTGAAACTCAGAAGCCGTCTATAAAAAGAGGCAGATATGGTGTGCTGGAGCCAATTATGCCCTGTGCAGTGACAATGGGGAAATTTATACATGGGCATTGACAAGAGATTCTAATCATTGTTCTTTCTAGGACTATGACACAATACTTCCCTGCAAAGAAATAACCTAATACCTGTTGACTGACGTGTATAAGACATTAAAGTATGTGATATATTTAACAGTTTAGGTGGAGTGAGAGCCAATGTACAAGCGCAGCACCGCCCACTACCTCAAGCCCAGCAGACGAAACACGACAGGAGCGGTACAGGACCAACCCACTAAAGCTGCCTGCAGAGAAAATGGCGTGTGGCCAGAGGGACAAACCCAGAAGTAGAAATGGAAAGAGGAGTCTGCCATAATTTCCCCATATCTAGAAGCCCTACCTATCTAAATCTAATTTAGAAGAGAAATCTAAAAAGTTCCTTTCCAATTATGTTGATGCAGAGAAGAGAAAAAATATATGAAGTTTAAATAATATTTAGAAATTAATGCTCCAAAAGCATGTGTATTTTTTTGGTTTGCTTTCTGAATTTTCTTTTGAAAAATTCAAATCCCATCTTTGCAGTGAGCTAAAGAGTTTTGTTTTTAAACCTTGGTCTTGATAGCCTCAAACAAGGTTGCTGGAGCTAGGACAGGGAATGGGAAAGAGATGCCAAAAGAGGCAAGAAGGATGGCAAGGTAAACTTCACCCACTTTCAAACAGATACTAATAGCTATTTGACCAAGCACAGCTATACTTGGAATTTGCAAAACTGCCTCCAGCGGCTCCACAGGACACCCACACACGAGTGAAAGCCCCAAATGCAATAATGAAGCCTCAGACTGCATCCACAGGGATAGTGCCTGAATTTGCTCAACGATATAAAAATTGCTCATTAATTTGCTTTTCCTACAACTTCAAGATAAGGACAAACTTGAAGCAATCAGTGTTTGCATGGGCAAGCAGATAATTGCTTTTGCACTTTAGCAGGAGGTAATTGCTAAGCCTGTTCCAAAGAACAGAAGAGAAACACGTTTCTTGTATTTTATGTACCAGGAGTTTTGCAAATTCCAGATAAAGAATTTTTTAATATATTTTTTATTTTATTGATTTTATAAAGAGAGAGGAAGGGAGGGAGAGAGAGGGAAACAGCGATTTGTTGTTCTACTTACTTATGCACCAAATACGTTGTTCTACTCACTTATACATTGGTTGATTGTTGTATGTGCCTGACCAGGGATCCAGCCCACGGTTGGTGTATTGGGACACTGTCCTAACCAACTGAGCTCCCCAGCCAGGGCCCCGGTAAAGCATTTTAAAGACAACTGATTATGAAATTGCCCTGTACATACAAAAGAGCCTTCTTATTTTTGGCTTTGATAAAAATTATTTTATTTTTTACTGCAAATTTTATAGTCACTTTACAAAGGATATGTAAAAGACTGATGAGGATAATATCAGAAATAAGTTTATGGTATATTTGTGTGTGTGCTGGTTTTATAACATTGAGCTCATATGAAAGCCTTCTGATATTTCTTTGTAAAAATTCATACTTAAATCATAATTCAAGACAATATTCATTTTAAAGTAGTATATATATAAACGGTTTTAAAGCATAAAATTACCTTAGTAATCAATGAATTAAAAGCCTAAATCCTACAGATAAGGAAATTTAGCTGGTTGCCAATGGAAAATCCCAAGTCCACTCTTCTGGCTCTGAATCCAGTGTTCTTTCTAGGACTATGACACACTGCTTCCCTGAAAAGAAATAACTTAATACCTATTGAGTGAGGTGTATAAAATATTAAAGTATGTGATATATTTAACAATTCAGGTGCAGTGAGGGCAAAGCAGGTTAACAAAAAGCAAAACACTATGAGGCCTGGATTATCACGGCTCCTGTGTTCAGCAACCCAAGAGAGCCTCAGCTGGTGGTTTCAATTAGGGTCATCTGCAATCTTTATTCTTTCCCCCTGACTTCATGCTGAGTGATTCTGACCAAGTGACCACATTGGTAACTGTCAGACATGATGGTCTCTAAAATGGCTTCTACTGTAAAACACTCACTGCCCACTGTGTGGTCATTTTCTTATGCATCTGAGTACTTTCCTCTTCATTGACTCACCAGGTAATGGGTGTCAGAGATTCTGGATTGCATTTGCCTGGTACTTGCGAGAAAATATCCTACTCTCTTTTGGTGCATGAGAGGTCTTTGTACACACCAACAGAAAGTGTTTTAACTACATTTCTACAGGGACAACCTTGCTTTACACTTCCTACTCTTGACATACTTTTTTATGTTTTCTGGAACAATGACCCTTGGTGCATTACGTTTTTGTGTCAATTATTTTGACAACTGAAAGCAAAATTCAGAAAGAGGCTTCTAATACAACATCACTTATTTTATTTTTAGTTCACCCTGACTTGAGCTTAAAAACCACTTATGATTATAAAATTAAATAAATATTGAGAAGTTGCTGCATACAACAATGCAGGTGTGGCTCAGCACAATTCCCAAAGATGCCACTCACTTCATAATAGATGAGAATGGTGCCTGCTCCAGAGTTGTGTCAGGCATAGTCTGCATGGCCATGCATGATGACATCGCTTCCTTGGGGCTAATTTGCCTATATTTACAGAGTACAAGAGGAAATCTCATGTATTTTGCACTCTTCGCCAACTACTTACTCTTTTACCCCATTTTGCAAACTCTTTCCCTGAATCTCAAATATACAGACTCCATGAATAACAAAACCACAACTACTTGATCTGTGAAGACAGGGAAAACATTCAGCTCACACCTATGAAAAGTAGGGATCCAAGTGGGATGTTAGAGGTTCAGATCCCCAACCAGGAACACGAACAGACCACTTGCAGATTCAGCCTCACTTTCTTCAGCTGTAATGTGAAAGTAGGAGAACGTGACTTAATCTCACTTAGTTAATACAGTGAGGTAACGAAACTGAAATCATCCAACACAATCCTGCCAGCTACCAGAGGGGGCAAAGACTTGAGTGGGTATTAGAGATCCTGAAGGAATTCCCAGGAGAGACGTGAGATTTAGACCACTTGTTGACTTAAGGACCACTATTCATTCATTTATGTTAACCTAAGGGACCCAAGCAGAGCAGTGGAAACCAATGTCTTTACTTCAGGAGAATGGGAAAAATGTATTAAAAATTATAAGAGGCATATAAATTAATAATACACATATATAATCAACCTCACTTGTACTCAAGGGAATATAAATGTAAACATCACTGGAAAAAATATTCCCACCTCTCAAATTACCAAAGATGAAAAAATTGATGTTGAGGAAGTTGAAATGAGATTCTATACCACAGCACCAGCAGGACTGTAAATTGGCATCATTTTTGAGTAAAGCAAATGGGACAGAAGGATACTGGACTATTCAAAAGTTAGTGATCTTGGTCTTAGAAATTCTACTTATCAGAATAATCATAAATAAATTAGCTGGAGATGTATAGAGAAAGATATGCATGGAAATACATACACTTGGAAAAAGGTGTCCAAAAAAAAAGGAGTCTATCCCTTTAATAAAATTATGGTATATCCATCCAATAGAACTTGCAGAAAAGAAATAACTTTTTAGCCGAATATTAGATGGCACACAAAATCCACCCTACATAGTTTTAAGTGGGTTAAGCAGACCAGACTTCCAATTAAAATAGTCATCATATTGAGTGTACTTTGTAAAAGATAACTATAATCGCAGTAGTATAGGGCAGTAGCACTATGACTGGACTATTTTTCTGAAGTTCAGAAATAGGTTAAATTAAATGATGGTGTTGGAAACCAGGACAGTCATTACCTTTGGGGACTAGAAAAGGAGTAGTAAGTAGGAGGATCTTCTAGGGTACTTACTTCTTTCATTTCAGTCGTGGTTACCCTACTGGGTTCACTTTGTGATCATTCATTGAAAACACTCGCAGTTTAATTCATTTTTCTGTGTGTGTGCTATATTATAATAAAAAGCGATACATACATGATTTGTTAAACTATAAAGAAAAAGCAAGGGAATTCATGACACTGGTTAGAGCAATGCAACCCTACATAGGTTTCTAGTGTATTCATACTGTTCCACTTCTTAAATTGTGTGGCAGATCTACAGCTGTCTTCCTTAACATATGAAAACAAAATTTTAACTGCTACATACATGTATTTTAGAGCAAAAAGAAGTTTCAAAAATGTTCTTTAAAAAATAAAAGATAGTTTATAAAGCCTATTTATGTAAATTAGTCCTGTGTGTGTGTAAGACACAGAAAAGAGGCACACCTATTTTTAAATGTATTCATAGTAAAAAGCTTATGAAGATATACACTGTTTAGTCTTCCTCTTTAAAATACAGGCTAATTTTATGTGCATCTTTTTGTAGTTTCCAAATTATTTTTGACCATCATATTACTTTTGGAAACCTAAATGAAAAATAAAACTTTTTTTAAGATTTAAAAAACATTAGGAGCCATCTCTGAGAAGAGTCACTTGAGCCGTCAGTGGCAGAGCGGCCTATGGGTGGGGCCGCGCACGCGAAGGGGTGGGGCACAGAGGGTGGAATGTGACGTTTGGAACCTGGGCACCCCGCGAGCCCGCAGACCGGCGTGGCTGGTCGGATTGGGACGTTTGGACCCTCGAGTAGGCAGATGCTGTAGCTGGGAGGAGTCCAGAGCTTCGTCGGTCCCCGCTTGGCTGAGCCACAGCTGTGGAGGTAGGAGGAGATTCAGGTATACTCAAGTGGACTGAGCTTCAGGAGAAAGGTGGAGTAAGTTGGGGGAAAACAGCAGCTCCTGTCTTCCTTCTCAGGGGAGGAACCAAGAACAACGTTGCTTATAATGAGCCTAATAAGTAGCCAAGAAATCATTTTCTGTAGGTAGAAGAGAGGGTGTTTCAAAGTGGGTTCCCTGTCCTCTACACAGTCACACCCTATCCTGTTACCACTTTGAGGAAGCAGGGAAATCCAAGATTCTATTTGGTTTCCAAGTAACAGATTTTTTTTTGTTGCTGTTTTGGTTTTGGTTTATCCTTACATACCTTAATAACATATATAATTTGAGGACTTCTACCTCTGGTCAAGTGAAAGATGACTATTTCAGAGTCCAGAGTTTTCTGTTGTTGTTGTTAATCCTTTGTGATATAGGCTGTTGTCTCCTTAATTCATACTACTGTGGACTGTAGATACTGAATATCACTAAGTAGGGTAGAGAGACAATCTGAGCTCTCTCTAATCACAGAGCTTGTCTTCAACTGTGTATTATCAAACACCGTGCCTGGCACGAAATGTGTTCCCCGAGAAGTTTGATGTATGTGAGTGAGTAAATGAATGAATGAGTGTTTTTCACAAGGAGTCTTTTGATCTGGCAATTCCACTACTTTATATCCACTGATTATACCCTAAGAGTCCTGAAACACCAATCCAAAAGAACCTATGCACTCCAATGTTCATAGCAGCATAATTTACAATAGCCAAGTGCTGGAAGCAACCTAAGTGCCCATCAGTAAATGAGTGGATCAAAAAACTATTGTACATTTGCACAGTGGAATACTATGCAGCAGAAAGAAGAGTTGCCTTCCCTTCATGGTAGCATGGATGGATGTATTATGCTAAGTGAAATAAGCCAGGCAATGAAAGACAAATACCATATGATCTCACCTCTACGTGGAACCCAATCAACAAAACAAACAAGAAAGCAAAATATAACCAGAGACATTGAAATAAAGAGCAAACTGACAGTAACCAGAGGGGAGGTGGGAGGGGGATAATGGGGTAAAAAAGGGGAAAGATAGTCAAGGAATATATATGAAGGACACATGGACAAAGCCAAATGGGGGTAAGATGAAGGGTTGGAGGTGAGGATGGGTGGAGCGGAGCAGGAGAGTTTCTGGGGGAAAATGGAGACAGCGTACTTGAACAACGATAAAAAAAAAAGTTTCACATCCCTTGTCCATTAAATATTTATAGGTATCAGTAAGAGTCTCAGTTTTTGAAACACCAGCAAAATGTTTGCCATTTTAGTAAGCTACTAGTTTGAAATAAATAAATAAAAACTTACTTGTTATTGATAAATATTTTTGTTTAACCCCTTATTGTTAAATGTAATGTGCTAATAATGTTTTACAAACCAAAGGGCTTTGGAACTTTCAAATTTTACTGATAAGACCTCAAAAGCCATACAGGTGCTTTCTTTTAAATATTACTTACTGCAGGCTGGATGGACTGTTTTTCACCAAATGGAAAAAATGACTTCAATTAGGACCCAATGATAAATTTCACGGGATTTTTTTTCTTCATTTACGACAAGAGCTCAAGGATTTTTGTAGAGGGAAAGGTAAATAAAGGAAGAGGATTTAAAAAACACCCTGGTAGCACAAGATGGGCCAGAATCCTTCCAGCCACCCAACTCAGGGTGGTTTTCTGCATTGTCTTAGTTTGAGTAAGGAATGAGATTGATTCTGAGAGAAAGGAAGTCAACTGCAGGCAACACTGCGTTGTGTAGTATTTCAGAGAGTTTGAAAATCGTTTTTAAGTCTCTTTTTCAAGTTCATAGAACCAACCTAAACTGGTGAGTTGCCATGGTGTGCAACAAAAATACATAATCAAGATAGAACTTAAACTATTTTGTTTCCAAAGTGGACTTTTCACTGAAGCACCTTTTCAATCTGTTGCTCATCAGTGTTATTATATCCAAACGGCTAAAACTTCCAGTCTGGTCATTTTCAAAGATATTTCCAAAGAGGAATAATTTTAAAAGCCATTCAGGAAAAAAATACCCTTTTTTTGCTACCATTCAGAATGGAAAGTAACTACTTATGACAAAAACTGCCCCTAAATTCATAGTTATTTTTCTGAGCAGTGAAACCAGAATGCTGGGAATTGATTACAACTGAAAAGAAAACAACAAATGAACATGAATCATAATCATGAGATACAGGACCTTACAATGATCTCCAGGCATAAGCCCACAGTTTATTTATTATTCTTCTATAACTGCAGGTGAATATTTTCTGATTGAGACACATGATGACTAAAGGCCACATTTTTCTACATAGAATTTGACTGCAATTTCTTTCTTTTTATTTTCTTTTATGTGACACATCAGTTGAAAATAGATTAATTAGTAGGTACCCCAACAATGGTAGGCTATGGTAACAAAAGCCACACAACACCATATGCTCAACGGTTTTAAAATCTTTTTACAATGGAGAGCCCAGAATATTGTTATTCAACTGCTATAAAATATATTGAGTCATCTTCCTGGAAAGTAACATTCAAGCTGTAACATTTTGTACCCATGAAGAGCCTTGTTGAATCTTTTTCAGGTATGTTAATAAAATAAAATATTATAGAAGTCTAGCTTAAAGATCACTGAAGGAGAGGCTATAACTTACCACAGCTCTGGCTAAATTTAAAAATACACATGATGAATGAGCATAAGCCAGGTGTCCAATAGAAAGAGCATTTTTCTAATTGTCTAGTTTTAAAAAAATTGCTGAGTACTAATAACAGCCATAATAAAATGATGATAACAATAGCATAATAATTAACATTTATTGGACACTTACTGTTATCAAGTACCCATCTATTACTATTCTTAAAACAAGAGGCAGATATTATTACTATTAGCCACATTTTATAAGTGATGAAACTGAGAACCCAATGGCCATAAATGTTATCAACATCATTACAGATCCTCTATATGATGGGAAAATTGTTGTAAAGTAAGGGTGATAGCAAAGATTCAGCTTCACCTCTATACAGGCTGTGAGAGAAGTAGGTTTACAGTTAATAAGTATGCAAAACACAGACTTTATTCTTGTATTATTATTTAGTAATTATTATTTTCCATGCAATCAAATGTTAACCTACTTTTTCCCCACCCTGAATTTTAGAACACCTTAAAGAATATAAATGTGTTCACATATTTTATGATATGATATACATCTGTGTATACCTATGTATAGTTATTATGAAATATTCAGGATTCATGTGTTTGAACTACTAATATTTCACAAATTTTAGGCAACTTCGAAAGGTCATTGAGCTGATTTGACACTGGACAAGCGTTAGAATGTGTCCCTTTAACCTTAATGAGTTGAAGCTGAAGCTGAAGTCACATTGCAATCTAGAACTGCATGACAAGTGGGAAATTCATGTGGTTTTAAGTAGATCATTTAAGAGGAAATATTTCAGGAAGATTAGTATTATAATCACTGAATAGAAATAGAAATTACTAATAGAAATCAGAGCTCTTAATTTCAGTTCTTTTTCATGGTCGAATTAGTTCTATCTGGCTATTTACTTAAATAAGTTATATTAAATAATAAATAAGTGATAAAGCTAATAAATTGTTGATAAGTGAGTTAAACTTAATAAATAAATAATATATATTAAAGTTAAAATAATAAGATTTATTTACTTTAGATTTCCTTAAGTAATTGTATGAATACCTTTCAAGAGTGAGCATTAGTATAGGAGTCAAAATTTTAAAAGTAAGATTGAATTCCTTTTAACAAAGGAAGAGAATTATATATAACTCTTTTTGAGCTGGGATTTTTGAAACATGTTTGAAAATACAGACTTGGAAATGTTGGTTTGCTCTTCTTCAAGCAGCTTTAGCTTGTATCTGTTCAGAAGACAGCTTCACATGTTAGTTGAAAAAATGATGGCACTTCACCTGGTCTTTTATTTCTCTGCTAGAATAATTTTCCTTAGGAAATTCCAGGTTGTAGGTGTTCATCTGATTTTACATGGTGAATGCTTCAATGAATACTCTCCCACCAATTATCATTAAAATCACTATTAGCCAGCACAATTCAAGCAGAAGCATTCAATGCTGTCTTTAAAGATCAACTAAGTTATAGCATGAGAAGTCATTGTATTGTCACCTCCTTTCAAAAAAAAAGTGTGCTTCAAGTTGTTAGAATTCAGCTCAATTTTGTTAACTTGAAGCTGTGAGAAGCAAAATTATGACATAACAACTGCTTCACATCCATCTTCACAAACTTTTGGAAGCCTACATTTAAGCCGTGGAAAGAGAGGGTTACCTCCATACTGTTGCCCATCTCTGTGGTGGGCGGGAGAAGTGGAGACATGCTGGGCAAACGGTACAAACTTCCAGTTATAATATAAATAAGGTCTGAGGATATAATGTCTAGCATGGCGAGTGTAGTTAACAATAGTGTATTATATACTTGGAAGTAGCTAAGATCTTAAATGTTCTCATCACACACAAAAATGGTAATTATGTGAAGCAGTGGATCTGTTAACTAACCCCACTGTGGTAATCATTTTGCAGTTATGTGTATCAGTAAAGCTGGAGAAAAAGAAAGGATTGCAATAGTTCCATGGCTCCACAGTCACCTCCCAGCCTAACATTAACTAGCCCTTTACTTTTCGGAGATGATTGTGTTGTGGGGTGTGTGTGTGTGTGTGTGTGTGTGCGCACGTGTGTAGTCCCTAAGGGCTACATCTCCTCTCAGAGATGAAGAGGAATGGAGGAAGACATAGAATGTATCTGCATCTCCTTAGGTACTGGGAGCAAAGCTTAATTAAAGACTCTCAGAAAATTCAGACCTCAGTTAATTCCCCCATCTTTCATACTTATTAATGTAGTTAACAATGAAGGGAAGGAACATCATGTTAAAAAGGGTCATTACAAGACTGAGGGGCAGGACTAGCTGTACATTCAAAATGATGCCATTTATGAATTTAAACATTTCTACCTACGTATAGAATCCCTTCAGATATTAACCATACGTGCATTGACAATTCCAAGTATGTAGAAAAGGAAGGATAATCTATCACTTATAGAAGCATTATGTTCTCATGCAGTTGCCATTTATTCCCATTTTCCTCCCAGAGATTCTGCCATCTATGGCCCTTCACGTTACTCTGCTGTCCCAGAATCTGTTCAGCTAGTGCCCACATGAAACTAGTCATCTGGCCTTGTTCTTGTCTTCCAAAGGCAGGTGACTACCTCATGTGTTCAACTTGTATCTCCAGCTCCCTAATTCTCAATAGCTTTTTATTCTCCAGATCTTTCATATCTATAATATGCTCTTGGAATCAATGGAATGGAGTTGGGGCATGAAAGGAGGGAGGTGTAGTTTGAAAAAGTCCTTCCAGGAGCCTGATTCATCTCCCTCCAGGGTTCAGAACCCTGCTTCAGTTTGGGAAATTCATAGGAGGAGACGTTGCCCTAGGCTGTTACAAGTGTAAAGTGAGGGGAGAGGAAGACAAACGTTTGTTTTCATAGCAGAATTCACTGAGTTCTTAAGGCTCCATTTCTGCTGATGTTAAAATGTGGCAGTAGAGAGAGGGACTATTTAAACTCGTCACTCAGAAATAATTCAGTAATGATTTACAGTAGCTTCTTTGGATAAATATTTAATAAAATTGAGGCTCAAATTCTTTTTCATGTCTATTTCTCCAACTCAAGTAGTTACCTTTTTCTTGCTCTTCCCAAGATGGAGAACAGTAGAAACTTACTTATCTCCATGGCAACCGAAATGGGAAGGGGCCTTATGTCAGTGGTTTTCTGATCCACACTGGTCTCTATGGAGAAATCCTTTTCCCTGCCTTTCCCAAAGCTGAGTGTTGACTGAAGTAGGGTTGATCCTGAGGTCATTGATCTGGTTATCAGGCCACCATACTTACCAATGAATATAACACCAGTTGCACGAAGATGAGAGCAAGCCCAAAGGGGCTTTTTCCCTTACCATAACTAAACTTTAAAAAATTATCATTTCAGCATGCAACTTCCGCACGTCCAGTGCAGTGCAGGTTGTTTAGGCTCCTTGTGCCCTTCAGAAGCAAACACAGACAGAAAGTCTCTTCCACCTTACCCACCGTACACACAAGTATGATAACTCCTTAGCCACTTGTATGAACTACATTTTATGTGTTTTGTGTGGTTTTGCCCTCCCGAAGAGTTTTGCAAACAAATACCTACTAATTTATTGTCAAATTCTTTCCCTGCCTTAGTACTCTCAGAAAATACAGGTGTCTTAGGTAGGCGAGTAAAGGACATGCGTTTAAGAAACTCTTGTTTTAGGGAAACAAGTTTTTTGATATGTGAAATTGCAGGCTGTCTGGACCTTCAATTTTCTTAATGTAAACCTTTTATTGATGTATAAATGCCTTTAATAAAACACAAACTGTAAATGTACAACTCAATATTTTTTATTAACACACTTGTGTAACCAGCTCTCAGATCAAGAAGTGGTGATGCCAGTAAGTCCAGAACTCCCTCCTGGCCCATTTTACTCTTCTAACACTGCACGTTTGTTTTGCGTGCCTTGACCATTAGCTTAATAAATCATATAGTATTTGTTTTCTTGTATTTAGCTTTTTTCCTCAACATTTTATTCGAGAGCTTCTTCCTTGTGGTTGTTTGCTTGTAGTTTTCATTCATTTATTCCCACTGCCATATAATGCTTTGCATTGTATAAATATGCTACCACTTAATTTTCTACTGTTGATCGACATTGAGAATATTGTCAGCATTTTGAAGTTATGGATAGCCCCACTGACAATATTTCTGTCTATGTATTTTCTTGAGCATATGTATGCATTTCTTCTGTGCCCGTAAGGGGAAAAAATTGTCCACATAGAGACTATGGCAGGAAGTAGGTGCTACCGAACAATTTTCTAAACTGGTTGTACTAATTTGTATTCATATCATCGGTACATAAGAGTTTCAGTTATGCCATATATTTGCCAACATTTGGCACAGTCCATGTTTTTAATTGTTATCATTTGATGGGTTTGGGGTTATGTCAGCCTTGGTTTTCAATTTACATTCCCTTGATGACTAATAAAATTGATAACTTTTTCATAAGTTTACTGGCCATTTGGGGATCTTCTTTTGTGACATGTCTACTACTGTTTTGGGCCCACTTCTCTACTAGGTTATCTGTCTTTCTTGCTAACTTATAGAACGCTTTATGTATTCTTGTTATGAGTCCATGTAGAATGTATGTTTTGTAAGTATTTTCTCCCATTCCATGAATTCTCTTTTCATTTTCTTTGTGGTATGTGTTGATGAACAGAAATTATTATAATATAATACAACTTAATATGCTTTTTTGTCTTGCCTAAGAAATCTTTGCTTACCTCACAATCTTGAAAATAATCTATATTTTCTTCTAAAAGCTTTGTTGCCTTTTATAATTAGTTTTGCAGTGCATTTTGAGTTAATTGTTGTGTAAGGTAGGAGTAAAATTTATTTCAGTTGACTTTTTCAAGCACCATTTAATGGAGAGGCCATAATTTTCCCCATTACATGGTAGGATCAGTCTTAAATGAATGATAATTTGTGTATTTATCTACCTCTGGACTTTTTATTCTGTTCAAGTGGTTTCATTATTTATTCTTGCACTAAAACCACACTGACTTAATTATTATAGCTTTATAATAAGTCTCACTATCTGGCTGTTTACATCCTTCAGCTTTGTTGTTCTTCAAGTTTAAATAGGCTATTCTTAGCTCTTTGTATTTCTATATAAAATGTGAAATTTGTTGTTGTTTGATTTATGATGGAGCCATGGTCAATTTTTGTAAAGATTTCAGGTATACTTGAAAAAGAACATATGTTTTGATGTCTTTGGTGCAGGATTCTATGTATATAAATTTGGTCAACTTTACTACCTGTGTTGCTCAGAGCTTCTATGTCTTTAAAAGTTACTATTTTTCCTTTTCTTTATTTTCTTTTTCCTTTTTTGAAAATTAGTTATTGAGAGAGGTAAATTATTAAAACTTTCAACTATGAGTCAAGATTTGTCATTTTTTTGGAGAAATGTAAATTTTTGCTCTGTGTAATTTAAAGCCAACTTATTGATAGAATTGTGCTGTCTTTTCTTTGTATAGCTCCATTTTTGTTATAAAATATCCTTTCATGTCCATTGAAATAGAGTCAGAAAAGAGAAACTAGATTAAGCAGATTAGTATAGAGAATAGTTAACTTGATTAAAAAGTGGTTAACTATTAAAATAAGTAGAAAGAGAACTCCAAGGATTATAGACATAGAACCTGCAGCAAGCGGATTAATCCTTTTGGGGCTGAGAGGCAATAAATTAATAACTGGCACCCATTCTTTATGTCTAGTAATGCTTCTTGCCACAAAGCCTGCTTTGTCTGGTAGGAGAAGAGCCCTCCTGTTCTCACAGTTGATGTCTGCATGCTGTTTATTTCTGCATGGTTATGTATAGACAACCTTCCTGTGTCCTTATATTTAAGGGATATCTCTCGTAAGCAGAATATAGTTGGGGATTGTATTTATTTTTAGTGTGATAATCTTAGATTATTAATTGGAATATTAATACTGTTAAATCTAAAGTAACTACTAATCATTTTGGTTTATACTTACCATATAGCTACCTGTTTTTTTAATTGTTTTTCTTTATTTCTTGCCTTTTTCTGGAATTAATCAAAATACCTCATTTTCCTCTATATAAATTTGTTGTTACACATTCTATCACTCTTCTTCAATTTTTACCCTAGAAATTACATGAGTTCTTAATTTATTACAATCTAATAAAAATACTATTTTTAACAAATTCCTAATAATTTTAGATCATTGAATACTAAACTTTATTTTCCCTCTCATCTTTTACATTGCTGTTGCCATTCTTTTTATTCTACATATATTTTAGGCTTGGCAGAGACATGTCTGTTATTGTTTTATACCGCCAAATGGCAGTCAATATTTCTTTTTATATGTATAGTCTTACATATTTACTTCTACTATTGCTTTTCATTCCTGACTGCAGTTCTCTCTTGCTTCTTCTTCATTCTCTGTGGTGCTTCTGCGGTTCTCAACCATACTGCTTTTATACCCTCTCACTGTGTTCCACGTGTCTCTAAAGTTACTTTTTTTGTATTTTCCATTGTTTTACTTCTCTGCTTAAATCCAGATATTTTCTACTGACTTTCTTGAGTTCACTGTTCCTGCTGCCACATCTAAATCTGTTGTTTAATCCACATAATAGGTTAATTTCAGATACTGTATTTCTCAGTTCTAAAATTATTGTTTGACTCTACAAATTGCAATATTCTGATAAAATTCTTTCCCATCTCTCTCCAGCAGAGTTGTTTTAAATATAGAAGTTATTTATCAAACTCATATATTTAATCACCTGTGACTGTGTTTCTATTGTCTACTTTTTCTTTTGGTTTTTATGTTACCTTGGGAGTATTTGGAGGCATATTTGATAATTTTTTATTAAGTGCTACACATTGTATATTAAAGATTATAGAGGATCCAGATGATGGATCTTTCTCCATAATGGAGCCATCCTTCCCTTCACTAGGCAGATAATATGGTAGTTTATCTTAATCAGGGACTGTGCCATGTGGAGACTTCAGTAGCAGCTCTGAAGAGAATCTACCTCTAGTTCATCTGGTTCTCAAGAGTTTTCAGCTGAAAGTCTGATGTTTCTTTAAGACCCCTCTTCCTGTGGATCCTTGTCTTACAAGATTGCCAAAACTTTATATTGCTTTTCAGAGGCTTTCCATGTAGGTCTTTAACATTCTGTCCCACATAGCCCCAGAAATTATCTTTTTTTTTTCTGGTGGTAAACATTTCTGTCCTTGAGGCTCCTGAGATGTCTACCCAAAGCTGTGCTGGTTTTAGTATCACTTAAAGGTGCATCTCCTTTGGCGAAAAGCTACAATTCTCACCCTTCTCCCCATGCTGAATTGGCAAATGCCACCAGGATAAGTATAGCTGTAAAGCACACTCATTTTAATGCAAGAGGTGTACTCTCTCCACTTCTTGTCACCTCCCAGATCTCCAGCACACTCAGACAGATGATTGGGTCCTTTCTCCTGCTTTTCTACTTGTCCCCAAGGGCAGTGCTCATCTGATACAAACTACTCTACCCACAAGCAGAAGGTAACAAATAATTAAATAGTTCAAATGATATAATTTGTCAGGTTGAAATTGCCCATCGAGTAATTTTAAAAGTATGATACATATCAAATTTTTTTCCAAGCAGTTGTTTGGCTTCATGTCCTCTTTTTCTGAGATCAGTTGGAATGTATTAGTGAATGATTAATATGCAATCAGTTTTCAAATATTTCTCGACTTCATAAACCTGTAAATCTTTATTAAATGTCATTGAAACTTGCTTGAAAAAAGAAATTTAAAAATTTCTAAACTATTTTGATAGCTCCTCTATGTTGATTCCAAATTAGTATCTCCCACAGACAAATGCATTTCTGCAAAATAAATATTAGTGCTTACACTAGAAAAAGATTCAGAAGAAATCTTCAAATAATAGTACTAGAAAACTAAACAAGTAAGAAATTAAATCATTATTTTTCTTTACCTATTGTTTTTGATTCAAGGAGAAGGGACAGTGCAGTATGAATGGGAGGGGAGGTCCCGGGTCTGTCTTTGCCCTCTTACCTGCTTTTTATATTCCAGAGGAAAACAGAGGGAAGCTGACTACACCTTGAAATGGGGCTGTGTGTTTCAAACCCATAGAGTAAGAGGGGATCTGTGCTTTGTGCAGCCTGAGCCCTAGGCACTGGGGTGAAGAGAGGATGTAGGCTGCTTACGGCTCTGTGCCTTTCCCTGAGCAGGAAGGAAGCCGCCACAGTAGATCACACATTTGTAAACCGAGCCTGCTGGCTTCAAGAAGGAAGGCAATGAAGTCAAATTAAATATTAAGTCCTCTATGCAAAAATAACTTAGACCAATATATATACAAGACAAGTATATGCAAGAACTAAATAGTTCTGTTTGAAAGACTTCACAGTTAAATTATCTTTGGTAAAATACCAAACTTAAAATCCTGGAAAGATCATTTAAGCCCACTTTTGGCTCAGATGTTTATGATGTGAAGTGGCTTGGCATGAATAGATAAGTAGATAAATAGATCATTTCTATATTGCTCTATCTCTCTCAATCTCTATCTATCTATCTATCTCTTCATCTATCTATCTATCTATCTATCTATCTCTATCTCTGTATTTATTTCTGCTAGGTTCTATGGTAAAAGTGTACAACAATATGCCATTAATCCTCAGTCACATTATATTTAAAAATCCCATTGAACAGTTTCTCAAATGTTAAAGATGAAAGTTATTCTTTAACTTCTGAAAGGAGTCAACATTTTATGGATTGTTATGTTAAAATGCATTATAAACATATTAGAAAATATTAAAATGACAATGGTGATCTTTTTTATATGGTATGTTTGGAGATTAGGGACCTTCTATGTTTACTTTCTGCCTGTCTGTACCCCACTCCAAAAGACAGTTTACAGAGATTTACAAGGATCTTATGTGAAAATAAACCTCCAGTTCAGCTTCAGGGAAAAATAATTCAGAAGCTGTCTCATCCTCATAAGATGCCTCAGGTTCCATTTGTGGGATAAGAATGGCAGATATTAATTATTCATGCGTTGGCCATGTTGCACCCATTTTATAAACCATGCAGTGTTTGGGGGGGAGTTGTATGACAACAGCAAGACGTAGATCAGCAATTCCTGTTGGAAATGGATGTGCTTTTCTTTTACTAACTGCTTTCCTGATACAAATTTCTAAGGGAACAAATGTCTTGAGTTAAATCTTTAAGTAAATATTAGTTACTAACTTGTTTAAATTTAGAAAGAAAAATGATACATATGTGTGTATGTGCACATAAACAGCCTCACAATATAAAGCAAATCACCAATTATTGTAATTTGTTCATGATATAGTATATATACTATATTTGATAGCATAACAGCTCCCCTTGTGGAGAACTTATGTGCCAAATAATGCATTAGTACCCAACACATGTTGTTTTGTTAATCCTTCAGCCATCCCTGTGAGGAATGAGTTAGTGTTTTATGGATGAGGAAACCAAGAGCCATCAAAGTTAAGTAACTTACCAAATATTTCTTCGGCAAAGAAGAAATAGAGTTAAGATTTGAACTCATATCTCTCTAAGTTCAAAGTGTGTGTCCTGTTTTGTTATCCTTTTTTAATCCTTGAGTTTGGAAAATCCTTCCAGAGAAAATAGCAGCTCTGATCTCTTGCTCCCAAGCTCCTATGAAGCACGATCTATCTCCTTCATCTTTGTAATCCCCCAGACACAAGCTCAGTATTTTTGCCTAGTAGAAACTCAACAAGTATTTGTTGAGTAAATGGATAATGAATGTCTACCAATAATCCATCCTTATAACTTATTTTTAGGCGAGGTAGCATATAGACTGTAAAGTGTTTCTTTAGCATCAACAGCTAATGCAGCCTCTGCCTCTCTGGCAGATTGCTTCTCAGTGTCAGCCAAGGTACCAGTTTTACATTAGCAAAACAAATCATATGAATGCATTGGCCCGGGCCAGCATGGTCACAAGACCACTTCTATTAGGCCTCCCTGGAGCAGACTGACCATGAACATGCTTAGGGAAGCAGCAAAGCAGCGTTACCAAAAAAATAATGTTATGGAAAAACTTTGTCTAACATTTAATATTTTAAATTAATTACCATGATAATAACTGAACTTTGTTGATCACTTAAAATTTTTATTTTATGGTTTGGTGTTGTTTTTACTAATACTTTTCATGTCAAGGGGTTGGAATGGGAGAATCAGGAGGTAATGCATATTCCATACAAATTTTAATGCTTTGGACCTCTTATATTTCTAGTATAGCCCTCTTCTGCTTATTTAACATGCAAATTCCTTTGTACTACTTCAGACCTAGTAAATCAAAATCTGTGGGACCTGGAACCTAAGGAGCCTGAGACAATTCTGACGCATACTAACATAGGACCCATCTAAGCCTTCTAATAATACCATAAATTGGGAAGGGAAAAATCATCATTTGCAATCATCATAGTTAAGATTGGTTCAGGCAAGGATCGTCTGTGGATGATAAATCAAAAGAGGGACATTAGATGAGGAGTATAATAATTGCATGTTCTCAGAATGTCTCCCCAAAGACTGATGATAAGTTGCAATTGGAGAGATCTTTAACTACACTCTGAAAAAAACTAGATAACATTTTGACCAGGTGACAAAATTTGGCATCTCCAAAAAAATGCAAGTGGATGTGTGCCTTTGAATGTGGTACCTCAAGAAAGACACAACATCATTCTGTAATATTCTGACTGGGTACATTTTAACTTGGATGTAATCATGTGGAAATATCCAACAAACCCCAAATGAGGGAGATTCTATAAAAGAGCTGGCTCATACTCTTCAAAAAAGTGCTGATATATGTAAGACAAAGGCTGAGAAACTGTTCCAGAGTAAAAGAGATGAAAGAGACATGACAGCTATATGCTAGACTCATTATCCTAGACTGAATCTTTTACTAGAGGAAAAATTACTATGAGGACATTATTGAGAAAACTGACAAAATTAGAAAAGAGAATATAGATTAGATAATAGTATTATATCATTGTCAACACCAGTGGACTGTGTTACATTAGAGAAATATCCTTGATCTTAAGAAATATGCACTGAAGTAGTAAGAGGTAATGAGGCATGATATATGCAACCTACTCACAAATAGCTTCAAAAAATAACATAAGTTATTTTTTGTTATAAGTTATAAGTGTGTGTGTGTGTGTGTGTGTGTGTGTGCACGTCTGACCTCTACTACACACACACACACACACCCATATATCAGGGAGAGAATTATAACTGTGGCCAAAATGTTTAAAATTATTAAATATAGGTAAAAGGAAACTGAGAGATTTAAATATTATTCTTAAATAACTTTTCCCTAAATTTACAATTATTTCCAATAAAAAATTGTGTTTTTTAAGGATACATTTTCCACTTCTGGGTAAATTTAACTTCTAGACATGTTTGAGAACAACTAGTTAAGTAATTTAAAAGTAGCTCAAAAGGTAAGGAATCTTCACGGTTTCTGTTCATTAATTTTGTGAGTCTCAGAAAACAAAGTGCTGAGTCATCCAGTATATGTTTCTTCATTCAGAAATGGCAATTTTGACAACCATTTACCTTGTGTACTGTGGTGCAATGCAGTGGGGTGATGTAGAAAGAATTCTGAGAGCTGTGGAATGTGTTGAATAACAGTGATCTGCTCTGTGACTATAGCTGGTCATGTCTCCTGGCCAAGACTCCATTTTCTCATTAGAAAATAAGGAGATTAGATTGGACTATGTTGGAATCCTTATCATCTCTACCTTCCTACAATTCTGAGTTATAGTTTAAGAAGTAAAATATGAAAGTCTGAGAATGAAGAACTGTATCAACAGAATTAAAGAGATGATTAAAGTTAAAGAAAAAAATGTTTTTCTCTACACATCTATACAGTCTTAGCCTCTTTGAGAAAGACAGAGCAATGTTTACAAAAAAGCAGATGATTAAAATTTTCTCTCAGGAAACCCAGGAATTTGGCAGCCGGATTGCATTTATGTTTCAAGAATAAATGTAGCCAAAGGTCTCTGAAGTACATTGGAACATTACTTCCTTTGCCCTCATATTCCTGTCACAGCAAATATGTTATTGTTTTTACAATCAAATTAGATTAAGGATTCTAGGGAAGTATAGTTGTGTCCTCATGGACCATACTTGTAAAGGTAACAAGTTTTACCATTATAATTTTCACAAAAAGGTCTGATTTTTCTGAGTTGCTTTTGGTTCTGAATAGCCCATACTTTATGTCAACAAAGAATTGGGAGAATTATTTACTTCCTAACACAGACTAAAATAAAAGAGATCAGGGTAGCTGCACCATAAATATTGTTGGCCTAGAGTAGCAAATAAATACAGAAGAAAGGAATGAAGAGAGGGAGGGAGTGAATTAGGGAGGAAGGAAGGAAGGATGGAAGGACAGAAGGAAGGAAGGGAGGAAGGGAGGAAGGGAGGGAGGGAAGAAGGAGAAAAGGAAGGAAAGAGAGAAGAAAGGAGGGATCGAAAATTGCCTGGAGAAGCTTTCCATGATGAAGCTAATTCGTAGCTTGCTAGCTTATATTTAGTTGACTCCCAACTAAACTGACTTAATAAGCTTTTGTAATGTGGTACAGCAAGAAATAAAAAGATAATTTTGATTTTTTCATTAAATGTAGAGTAAGATAAGATACAATCTTTTCATTTGTCCAGTCAACAGATACTTATTGTATAGGTACTCTGTGCTGAGCACAGTCTGAATATATAGCAGGGAACTAGGGTACATTCTCTCATGGAACTTAAATTATTATGGAGGAAGATAAATGTGAATAAAATATACCTAAGTAAATATTGCTGTGATAAGGGGGAGGAAGATAGATGTAAATAAAATATACCTAAGTAAATATTGCTGTGATAATGGGTATGAAGAGATTTTGAATCAATAAAAGACTGAGGGGTGGTTACTTTAATTCATCAGAGAAGATTTTTGGGGAACAGACATTTAAGTTATGATGTGAAAAACAAAGGAGTGAACATTCCAGGCCAACTAATGCAAAGGCTCCTAGCTGGGAAGGAGCTTGTTAAGTTAACAGAACAGAATAAAAACCAGGTGGCTGGAACATAGACAAGGGAAGAGGGACGTGTGACAAATTTTTAGAGGAAGCAGAGGCATAAAGGATTTGTATCATAGGTGTTGTGGGCAGCCATTAGAAGGTTTTAAGTGAGAACTTGTTGGGGTCTGATTCTCATTTGAAAGGATGACTGGGACTGTTGTGTGTGAGGGAGCAATTAAAATTATCTAGAGTGAAATCATGGGGTTGTGCAGGAGGATATTGTCATGGATATGCAAAAAGGTGGATCTTTGAAAGAAACAGGCTACAGGGTTTGATGATGAAATGGAAGATGGTGGTGAAAGAAAGAAAGAGAGATAAGAAAGAGAAGAAGGCAGGAAGGAAAGAGGAGAATAGGAGGAAGGAAGGAAGGGGAAAGAGAGAGAGAGGGAGGGAGGGAGGGAGGGAGAGAGGGAGGGAGGGAAAGATAATGGAAGGGGAGGGGAGGGGAGGGGAGAAAGGGAGAAAGAAAGAAAAGATAGCTTATAAATTTCTGTCCCAGCCAACCTGATAGATGTGGGGTCATGTACTGCAAAGTTGAAGACTGGGAAAGGGGCAAACTGAGGAGATGGGAATTAAGGGATCTCTTTTGAGCTTGTTAGTTTTAGAATGCATATTAGTGCTTTCCAAATAGATATGTCACATAAACATTTGGCATTCAATTTTGAAATTCTGGAATATGTAAGGGCTACAGCTACAACCCTGGGAGGTAAAAGCACATGATAGTATGTGAAGTTATAAGCCTGGACACATTACCTAAGGAGAGAATATAGTTGGAGAAAACAAGTAACTCCAGCTCTTGGATGGGACAGAAGAGGAAGAGTTAACCCAGAAGACTGAAAATGGGTGGCCAGTGAAATGACAGAAAAATCGGATGACCTTGGTACTGCAGAAGGTGAGCAAAAGGGTCCCACAAGAGAAAGTGTCATCCATAAGGATCGCTGCCCCATGAGATCTGGCAGGTGAGAGCCACAAGATGGCAACATGAAAGTCATTGATGACGTGTCCATGAGCAGTCTAAGTGGAATGAATGGAAGGGACTGAAGCCTGGAGAGAATAGGTTAGGAAGAGACTGTGTGATGAAAAAGTAGACACAGAATATTTTTTAAAATTATTTTCAGTCACTTGGCAGTGGAGGCAACAGTGACGTGGGAAACCAGCTGGAAGGAGAAGTAGAGGAAAGGGAGTTTGTATGCTTGTTTGTTTTTCTTCAAAGAAAAGTGTTGCTAGAGCAGTGTCTGCAATAACAGGACAAAGCGAGAGAGAAGAGGTGATGTGGAAAGGTGTCTGTTGCAGGAGCACAGTCATTGAGAGGATGAAGAGATAGAATCCAGATGGAAGATTTAGCCTTTGAAAGAGCGGAGAGATGTTCTAGAAGGTTGTTTGTGTAATTACCTCACCTCTTTTAATTTATGTGCCATTACGTAAGACATCTCATCGGATTCTCATATGATTCTTGTGTATTAGGTCATTCCCATTTCTGAAGGAGGGAAAATGTTTAGAAAGGTTGGACAACTTCTCCTAGAACATACAGTTAATGAATAGTAAATATAGAATTCAAACCTTTCTTGCAACTCCAAATTTAATGCTCTTCCAACTACATAATACCATGATGAAACCGCCTCTCTAATGCTGACTCTGATGCAGCATGGCAGTTTTCACAGTGTACCAGGTACAAAGACGTACAGTTGCTTCGATACCATTATTCCCATTTGGTGACTCAGTGATCAGCAAATGGTTTGGCAATTTTAAGTTTGAAATCCCTGGAATCCCCTCATGTGGAAGCGTAATGTCTGCATCATTTTATTTCAGAACGTATTGACTGTTGGAATCTAATAGGGCCATACTTACATTTGCAACTAAAGATTTTATTTAAAAACATTAAAACCTAACCCTTTTCTCAACAGATTTAGTTCACATACATGCTAAGCATTAATTGCCAATTTGTTACCATTTTAAAAGGAGTCCCACCCAATAAAATAACAGTAAAGTTAAGTAACCTAGTTATTGAATTAATTTAAAAAGTTTTAAGGTAGAAGTACCAACGTTAATCTATGATGGTACAGTACACAGGAATTTATTACCCTGAAGTCCAGAATGCTGTGCATATTAGCCTTAGGTCTGGTAAACACTCTTGGTGATCACCTCCAGGTTGTTTAATCTCTTGGTTTCCCCATTAGTAAAATGAGGGTAATGACATTTATGCAGAAGTGTTTTGAGAAACAAATGTGATAATCCAGTGAGATAACTTTGTAAACTGGGAGTACCTGTTGGTTGTAATTATTATTCTTATAACACTATATGACATGTTTATTTGTGTTTTTTAATGAGCATTGTGCACCAAATTCACTCTCCCTTCTGATAATAGTGCTTTATGGGTATTTAGATAAAGGTAAAGGAAAATTTCTTGCATAGGGACACCTCCCAGGCAGCCTCTTCTGAAAAGCAAATCTCTAGAAACTGCATCAGCCCCATGTTCCCACGGAAGCATGTCCATCAATGCTACCACAGTACTCCCTGCAGCCATGCACGTAACTCAGTAACAAATGTGCACTGGGGGTCTGTTATGTTCCAGACTCTGTAAGAACTAGAGAGCAGTACAGAAAAAGGATTGTGGTGCATTTCCGCCTCAGCAACTCACAGTTTGAGAATGTCTCCTCTGTATGAAGTTACTTATCTATACATTGCTCCTGCTCACCCTCACCCCTATTACCAAATATGAGCTAGGGAATGCCAATACCCCTCTTATTCATCTTTAGTTTTCTTCATAATATGTAGCACAATACATTGCTCATAGTAGGTGTTCAATAAACAATTATTAGATGAAGAAATATTTTGTAGTGTGTTTTTAAAATATATTAAGGTATACTAGTGGACTAACAAGCAAGATGTTTTTCCTTATAATGTCTCTCTGGTTACATTTAACAGCAAGATAAAATTAGATCTCTTTTTTTTTTAAGAAAGAAAACCATGGCAACTGTGATGTTGAATGTTTCAGAGAGCACATTTTTTAAGGATGCTCTTTTTCTGAATTTCCCATGTTTGAGCTGCCTATTTCAATTGAAATTTTAATAAACAGTTTGCAGTACTGATAGCCATATAGACCACTGATTGTATCTATGAAGCAATAGAAACTCCCACATAGAACAGAATGCTTGATGAAATGCTTGGAGAAAAAAATACATGTATTAAAAAGCCATTGAATCAATTTTAAATGGTCCCCCCCAAAAATGATTGAACATTAACCTCTCTTTGTTTCTTGTACCTGTATTTATTATAAAACCTTGGAAATTTTTCTAATGTTTCATATCAATATTTGCTGGAGATCATTTTTTTTTCTCTGTGTGGAAATCAATTTTACATTGCTGTCTTCTAAATTAAAGAATGGACTTTTTGTTTTTACAGAATGTTATCAGTGAATACTGTCACAGTTTTCTCTAAAAGTATTTTTACTGAAGTAATGATTAAAGTGTAACTCAGTGCCTCAGGAACACTGACTAATATTATGTTAATCAACTTGACTACTAAAAAAAATAAAGAGGTTGATAGTTTAAATCTGGTTGGTACATGATTCATTTGAACTATCAAAGAAGAAAATGTACTTTATCCAGGACCAAATTTAAAACAAATAAAATTCTAGAAAAACACCTCAGAAACAACTGTTAAAAAATTTATAGGCCATACCTTTAGGAAAATCCAGTTTTGTTTCTCTTAAAATGTGTAAATTAACCTTAATTCATACCATCCATATTGATCAACATGTATTGAATGCATACTCTATGCAAACCACTAAACTAATGTCAAGATAGGTAAAGCATATTTCTGCTTTAAGAGAGTTTATTGGAAGAAATAAGTCATTCAGACATAATGGCAATGTACAAAATAAGTGCTATAAATGCCATTGGTATTCTGAGGAAGGAGAGATGGATAACTTCTGGCTAGGTTTGGACAGGTACAGTGAGGTGGGGACAGGAAGATGGAGAATTCTTAGTAGACAGACTGCATACGAGTATCTTTTGGAAGAAACAAGAATTTCAAATTGACTCCAGAGTCATCTACATAAGAAGTGCTCAGTAGATCTGGAAACACGCATTGGACTAGGTGGCAAAAGGCCTTGAAATCCAGATTATTTAAATGGAGTTTAATGATTTTTCAAAAGCTGTTAAGTGAGCAATTTCATAACTAATCTGCAGATGGGCACCAATTTTTACAAGGAACAAGCTCTAAATCTGAGGCTGAAGTTACTTGATTTGTGAGCAACATTGAAATATACTGGTTGGTTTGAGCCATGTTTTTCCAGCCTGCACATTTAGGCCACTTTTAGACATTAGGGTATTTTAGACATTAGGTAGACATTCTGGGTTGTTGAAGGGGCAACAATCCAGAATAAATACCCTATTGTTTCTCAGAAAAATTTGCAATAATTGATCTTCTAGGTGTTTGAAATGATATATTTTTACATACTTATTCCCTCTTGAGTGCTCTATCTTCCAGGTACATTTCCCCCTCCTCTATTATTGTTTTTTACACAAATCTGCACTGAAAACCAAAATTGTGATTTCTACAGAGATTTAAGGACTGATGCACAAATACTCAGAAGCCTGTTTCATAAAAACAATAAAACCTTCCTTCTTGCCAAGAAAAAAGGTGTGGGGAAGGATGGGGGACAGATGGGAGGAAGACTGGTCTGGGGGAGTTTGAAGGAAAAATAAGCAGAAGGTAGGAGGGAAGGAGGCAAGGAAAAAGATTGAGAGAGAGGGAGAGAGGGAGAGAACAACTACCTTCTAGAAGAAGTGGTTATAAAGATAAATTTATACATTTATATGTGTTTAAGAGGTACAAAATACATGTGGCAAAAATAGGTAATGCTACTGTAGGTAGGTAATGCTAAAAATGTTACTAGGTGCATTCATACTTCAGTACTCATTGGCTTCAAACCTCCTCAAACATGGTACTTGTTGCATTTTGATGAGAAAAAATGTTTCAGCACTCAGTGCTTGCTCCGGACTCATCACAGTTGCTGGAGCTGAGTCATGACACCACCCTGCCAAACTGAATTTCTTATAGGAAAAGTTCGTTTGGTATTCGTCAGTGTGGGCACTCATCCAAATTAACAGTGAGTACTGAGGTACCACTATATAACCAATTACAAATAGTCTGACACATTTTAGCCACTGGTGCTTGAAGTAGAGAGTTCAGAAAAGACACCTGGGACATGTCATGAAAAGTTTGGAATGGCTCACCCATTCCAGCAACATTTCCCGTTTATCTTTTTGCAGTCTATTTTAAGAATGAATATGAATCAGAGATCCTTAAAATCAAGTATCTTGAGCTTTAAACAGTTTTCAAGAGCTTCACATTTCTTTTGCTTCACAGATAGCATTGAACCAAGATGGGGATATATAATTTCTATAATATTCATCAGAAGCAAGCTGTATTTGGAATTTAGCCATACTGTGGTATATAAGTTTTACTCAAAAATGCATATGACACTTAAAAAATCATGCAATGCATGTGTGGGGTGTTGGGATTATGCTACAATTGTTTCTAAATCTCTGCTACTAAAATAAAGTTATTGGTATAGATGCATATCCCAAGTGTCCATCCACCAGACATCTTAATTCAAGGACTGAAGTTAACTTTTACTCAATTTATATATGGGACAAGAACATAAGATAGAGTGAGGGCCAAGGCAGATTTTCCCTCACTACTCCAACTAGCCACATTAATGGTCCAAAGATACATTGGATACCAGCAATTACTCCAAGAGAGTTAAAAGAACACACACACACACACACAGGGCCTTGATCAAAGTAAAGCTGTGTGGTTGGGGTCTGTGATTACCATTCCTGGTAATCTCCTTCATTGTTAAGCATAACACACAACTAATCAATGTAAATCACTGGGGAAATATTATTCTAGTACTAAACTTTTACAAATTAATATCCAAGATGGTTGTTACTGAAAGTATTGGAATGTGATCTCACTAATAAAATAATATAGACCATCACAGTAGATTTCTTGACATGCCCACATTTGACCTTAACCTTTTCTGATGACACAAATATGTAATGATAAGGAGGAAAGTGCCTCAAAGGCTAGAGCCATATGTTATTTTGTTTCTTCCTCTATTATCCTTAAGAATTACTAAGGAAGGGATCCAAAATGGCAGCAGAGTAGATACAAGTTATACTCACCTCCTCCAAGGACCAAACTGGAATTACACTAAATTATGGAATAATCAACCTGAATAACCAACTGAAGAATAGCAGAGTAGAAGTCTTATAACCGAGGATTTACAGAAGAAGCCGCACTGAGACTGGTAGGAAGGGTGGAGATGTAAAAAAGACTGTCCCGTCACCTGTGTGTGGTGGTTGAGAATATGGAAGGACATCACAGCTGCAAAGTTCCTCCTGAGGAGCAAGGAGTCTCAACTCCAGGCCAGGCTCCCCAGCCAGGAGCACCAGAGCTGGGAAAAGGAGCCCACATAACATCAGGCTGTGAAAAATCAGTGGGGATTCTTTGTGCTAAGGAAAGACAGCAGTCTGCTAGAAATCCAATAACCTCTTAAAAGGCCAGTGTACAAAATCACATTCTCAGGCACTCACCCACAGCAAAGCTAAAAGAAGGCAGCTCTAAGAAGACTAGAGTCATACAAGAAAAAAATGGGTAGTGTGGCTCTAGGGAGGGCCTGCAGGGATAGCCACCAAGGTCTCTCTGCTGAGTCCTTCCCTCATGCCACCTACAAATGCCATCTTTCCTGGGTCAAGCACTCCCCTCCACATAGCATTAGCAAGGGGGAATCCACTAACCCTCCCCACAAACACTCCATGTAGCTCCATCCTGACAAGTTCATGCCCTTTAGAGGACTCAGCTTATTGAGGTCAGCCTAGACCCATGATGCAGACTTTTTTGGAGGACCCGTGAGGAGGTCTGGGCAGACTCGGAATGTCAGAGATGCACATAGGAAGAGACTGAGTTGTTTGGCTATAGGATGGGGGCCATTAACTGCCCCCCCAACCCAATCCACACTGCATTCCCTGCGAGATCCACTCATTTTACACTCTTGACTCCCAGTGGACCCACCCTGCCATGCTTGCACCTTAGAGGAGTCAGATGGCTGCTGCCAGCCTGGGCTCATGGTGCAGACCTTCTTGGAAGGTTCTTGAGAAGGTCAAGGCATACTCTAGGAGAGATTGAGTTGTATAGCTCTAGGTTGGAATATCTTTCCCTCACATGCTTGACTACCACCACCATTCCTGTGCAGAGCCCTCCCTTCAGACAACTTAATCTTGGTCTGTTTTGGCCTGATGAACTTTGCTGGTCTCAACCTGATGATTCCCTGAGACTCTAATCAACCACAAAGGTAAACAGGTACCCAGAAGCAGGTGGCAGTTAGCCTTGATGTACCCTGAGAGGCCTCAGACTCAGCAGTGGTGCTGAGTTAGAATCTGTATCATTCTGGTGAACACCACTCACCCCTACCTGATGACTCACTGAGAACCTACCTAATGAATCTTGCATACTTCCAGAGGTTCATTTAGTGACTGAGCCTAACAGGCAGCCAGGAGGAAGAGGTGGATCTTGAGATGCTTTGGGCCTTTTGTTGACTTGACATCAGGCTTAATACTGCTAGAAGCTGACCTCAATGCACAGCTTAATCTCTTCCATGCATACCCAGGCCAGAAGAGACAGCCACAAACTATGGATTGCTTTGTAACTCCAAACAGCTGGCCACAAATAGCACCTGACATTGACCCACACTTGGGAGTCCCTCCCAAGAGGCCCCAGGAGAAACCCACCCAGTGGCAGGCTTTGGACCCCATCACAGCATGATGCAATTAGCTCCACAAGTGGCACACCTAAAGGAAGATCTTGACAGTCACCAGCTGCTACTGGGGTGAATTCCCTTTGTGGCATCAACACTTGCATGCAGCTTATAAACTGTGGCCAAGGTCAGTCCTCATAGCCAGGCTAAGAGTCAACCCATCCATGGGCAGACCAACATCAGTCAAGATTCAACTACAATAGGAGGGTTCACATACTCATACAAGGGACATTCCTGGAGCACCTAGCTCATATGATCAGGGTAAATGTGTCACTGAGCCCTACTAGACACCTACTATATAAGGCCACTGTGACAAAGCTAAGAGACATAGTAGATCTACCTAATACACAGGAACAATATGGACAACTACCAAAACAAGAAGACAAAGAAACATGCTCCAAACAAGGAACAGAAGAAATCTCCAGAAAAAGAACTAAATGAGATGCAGGCAAGCAACCTACTAGATAGAGTTCAAAACAATGGTTATTAGGATGCTCAAGGACCTTAGAGGAGGAATAAATAAACTCACTAAGAACTTAAAGAGTTAGTAAGCATGAAAAGTGACAGAGAGGCCATAAAAAAAAAGGACTAGTCAAAAATGAAAGAGTGTAATATCTGAAATAAACTAGAAGGAATCAACAGCAAGTTAGATGAACCAGAAAATCAAATCAGTTATTTGAAAGACAGGGTAGCAGAAAACACACAATCAGCTTGGCAAAAAGAAAAAGAAAAAAGAAAGATAGTTGAAGAGACCTCTGGGACAACATTAACCAATAACATCTGCATCATGCTGATACTACAAGAAGAGAGACAGCAAAGGATGAAAAATCTATTTGAAGAAATTATGACTGAAAATTTCCCTAACTTGGACAAGGAAATAAACATACAAGTCCAGGAAGCACAGGGAGTTACAAACAAGATGAATCCAGAGGTCCACTCCAAAACACATCATAATTAAAATGGCAAAGGTTAAAGATAAAGAGAATATCTTAAAAGCAGCAAGAAGGGACAGTTAGTTTCCTTCAAGGAAACTCCCATAAGACTGTCAGTTGATTTTTCAAGAGACATTTCAGGCCAGAAGACATTGCATATGAGATATTCAAAATGATGAAAAGCAGGGATCTACAACCAAGACTACTCTACCCAGAAAGGATCTCATTTTTAATGGAAGTAGAAATAGCTTTCTAGACAAGAAAAAGCTGAAGGAGTTCATTACCAACAAACCAGTCTTACAAGAAATGTTAAAGAGACTGTTTAAAGAAGGAGGGGGGAAGAGGGACATAATTATAAAAAATAAAATGGAAATAAATAGTTATCTATTAATAATCACTTTATGGTAAATGGATTAAACACTTCAGTCAAAAGGCATAAGGTAGCTGAATGGATAAGAAAACAAGATCCCATATATATACTTTCTACAAGTGACCCATATCAGAATGAAAGAATGAAAGTAAAGAGATGGGAAAAGACACTTCATGCAAATGGAAATGAAAAAAAAACTGGGGTTGCAATACATGTACCAGACAAAGGAAATTTTAAAACAAAGGCTATGTGAAAAACAAAACACATTACCTATGAGAAAGAAATCAGGTCAACAAGAGGATAAAACTTTCATAAATATTTATGTACCCAACATAGGAGCACCTAAATATATAAAGCAAATCTTGTGGATATAAAGGGAAAATCAACAGTAGTATAGCCATAGTAAGAAATTTTAACACTTCATTGACATCAGTGGATAGATTTTTCAGACAGAAAATCAACATGAAAACAGCAACCTTAAATGGTACACCAGACCAGAAGGTAATTGGTATCATCAGAGCACTTTACTCCAAAACAACAAAATAGACACTTTTTCAAGTGCACATGGAACATTTGCTAGGATAGACTGCATGGCAGGACACGAAACAAGTCTCAATAAATTTAAGAAAATTGAAATTGTATCCGTATCTTCTACTAAAATTGTATGAAACTAAAAATTAATCACAAGAAATAACACAAAAATATGGAGGCTAAATAACATGTTACTAAACAATGAGTGGGTTAACAGTGAGATCAAGGAAGAAATCAAAGGCACCTTGAAATAAATAAAAATGAAAACACAACAACCCCAAATCTATGAGACACAGTACAAGCTGTCCTAATAGAGAAATTTATATTACAGGCCTACCTCAAGAAACAAGAAGAATTTTAAATGAACAACCTAATCTTATACCTAAAGGAACTGGAAAAATAACAACAAACATAACCCAAAGTGAGGAGAAGGAAAGAAATAATAAAGGTCAGAATGGAAATAAACAAAAGAGGCTAAAAAATAATACAAAAGGTTAATAAAACCAAGAGCTGGTCCTTTTAAAAGATAAGACAAATAAACCTTTAACGAGACTCATCAAGGAAAAAAAGTGAGAACCCAAATAAATGAAATCACAAATGAAAGGGGAGAAGTAACACCACAGAAATAAAAAGGATTGTAAGAAAATATTATGAATAACTGTATGCCAACAAATTGGACAATATGGAAAAAATGGATAAATTCCTAAAAACATACAATCTTCAAGAAGAAACAGAAAATGTGAACACATCAATTAAAACTAACAAAATTAAAGCAATGATCAAAAACTCCCAACAAACAGAAGTCCTAAACTGGATGGCTTCACAGGTAAATTTTACTGAACATTCAAAAAACTAACATCTCTCTTACACTATTCACAAAAAACATTCAAGAAGAGGAAACACTCCTAAACTCATTTTATAAGTCCAGCATTATCCTAATTCAAAAAGCAAATAAAGACACCACAAAGAAAGAAAATTATAGGCCAATATCCCTGATGAACATAGATGCTAAAATTCCCAACAAAACACTAGCAAACAGAATTCAGCAATACATTAAAAAGACTACACACCATGAACAATTGAGATTTATTCCTGGGATCCAAGGTTGGTACAATCTCCACAAATCAATTAATGTGATGCATCACATAAACATAATGAAGGATAAAAATCATGACTATATTAATAGATGGAAAGAACACATTTGACAAAATCCAGCACCCACTTATGATAAAAACTTTCAGCAAAGTGGGAAATAAAGGAAACATATGTCATATGGCCATATGTGATAAACACGCAATTAACATGATACTTAACAAGAAAAAACCAGAAGTGTTTCTCTTTAGATCACAAACAAAAATGGGTTGTCCACTTTCACCACTCTTATTTAGCTTAATACTGGACATCCTAAAACAGCAATCAGACAGGAAATAAAAGGCATCCACATTGGAAAAGAAGAAGTAAAACTGTCATTATTTGCACATGATATGGTACTGTATAAGAAAACCAACCCTAAAGATTCCACCAAAAATCAACAAGAACTGATAAATGAATCAGCAAAATAGAATACAAAGTGAATATTCAGAAGTCAGTTGTATTTTTATATACCAATAGTAAACTATCAAAAAAAGGAAACTAAGAAACAATTCTGTTTATAATTGCACCAAAAAATAAAAATAAAATACCTGGGGACAAATTTAACCAAGGTTGTAAAAAACTTGTACTTAGAAAATTATAAGTACTGAAAAAAGAAATGGAATAAAATGCTTGTAAATAGAAGCATATACTGTACTCATGGATAGGAAGAATTAATATTATTAAAATGTCTATATTACCCAAAGCAATGTATAGATTCAATGCAATGCCTATCAAAATACCAAGGGCTGATTTCACAGAACTAGAACAAATAATCTAAAACATCTTCATAGTGTGGGAAATGTAGAAGCTAAAGAACTTATGATACAGGGACAAGAACTAAAGGGGGGAATGTGGGTGGGAGAGGGTGTGAAGGGTGGAGGGGAATGAAGGGGGGAAATGGGACAATTGTAATAGCACAATCAATAAAATATATTTTTAAAAATAAATAAAACATCTTCATAGAATGACAAAAGACCTAGAATAGCCACAACAGTTTTAATAAATAACAACAAAGTTGGAGCCATCACATTCTGATACTGAATTGTACCTCGAGGCCACAGTAATTAAAACAGCATGGTACTTGCATATAAACAGATACATAGATCAATTGAATGGAATAAAGAACCCACTGGAATGGGAATAAGTAGGAGAAAACTGTACTTGAACAATGATTAAAATAAATTTTTTTTTAAAAAAAGAACCCAGAAATAAGCCATACTTATATGGCCAATTAATGTTTGACAAAAGACACAAGAACATACAATGGAGTATAAAGACAGTTTAATAAATGACACCGGGAAAATGGATCATATACATGAACATGAAAAAAATGACACTAGGAGCCATCCCTTTTCAGTGAGGAAACTCATACTGACCATTACGAGCTTCCTAAACACTGTCGGCCAGGGAACCTTTGCCAAAGTGAGGTTGACCCGGCAGGTTCTGATCAGGACGAAGGTGACTGTCAAAGTCATTCATTGGTGGGGCTCCTCCAGACTTTTTTGAGAAGTCCACTGTATGAAGGGCTTAAATAACCCAAGTATAAAGTTATTTGAGGCGCTTTCCTCAAGGAAACATTATTCCTCGGCCACAGGACTGAGAGGGAGACCCCAGCCACGGTCCAGCAGCTGGTGTCGGTGGTAGAGTACTGCCACTAGAGGGGCATTTCCCACAGGGACCTAAAGCCAGAGCACACATTTTGAGATGCTGAGCTGAATGTAAAACTTGCATGCTTTGGCCTCAGTTGTGAATTTACCAGCCATAAGCTCAGCACAGTCTGTGGCACCCTCGCATGTCACCCCAGAGGTCTCGTGGTGCCAAACGTATGATGATTGATTGATTTTTGAAGCCTAGGGGTGGTTCTGTACAGGATGGTGACAGTAAGGTTCTATGAGGACATAGTCATTCATTGGAGAGGACTTTTGGGAACTGAAGCAGCAGATAACTGAGTAGGCACATCCATCTACCATACTTTAGGTCAAAAACTTTTTTAAAAATGATGCTTGACCCCAGCAAAAGAAGACTCTTGGAAGATATAATACAGGACCCGAGGCTTAACATGGGCCAGGAGGAGGAACTCAGGCCTTATAGAGAGCCTCCCTGTGATGACATGGACCCCCAGGTAACAGAGATAATGAGGAACTGGGGGTTAAGAGGGATGAGATCCAGGGCTCAGGGACAGGCAGAAAGTACAACAATTTCATGGGCATGTACCTAATCTTGAGAACCACGAAAATCAAGATGAAGGGCTGCACCATCAGGGTAACGCCCTGCCCCTAACAGCTGTAGTCCTTCCCCAACCTGTGAGGTTCAGCCTGCCAGTCCTCTCACCAGCCTGGAATTGAGGATGACTATTTCTCTATCCAGCCTGGAGTCAAGGGTCACCATTCCTTCACCATGGTCCTGGGGGCTCCCACTCCTCCCAAAGCAGCAACAATGGTGGTGGAGCCCCAAAGGGAACCAACAAGGAAAACTTCCTCTGTGCTGGGAAGCCTGATGTTGGGACCCCAACTTTTCCTTCTGGCACAGCCAGGGCTGGCAGAGGTTGGCTAGAAGGGTCTTCAGTTTCATACTAAGACTCATGTGCTGTAGGCCATCTACCAAGAAACAGCATCTCAAAAGGACAAGAGTCAAGCCATTATCATTTCTAAAATTGTAAACAACCAAGGCAGGGCCACAGTCAGACTCTGGGGAGGCCAAGCCACACTCTTTGCATTTTAAATGCTGAACTTGAAGGTGCTAAGCTCCAGGGAGGCCAGGCACATGGTAAGATCAGACCTAAACAGTAGCAGGTGACAGCAGTGACAGAAATACTCTCTGTGTGTGCAAGGACCCTGGGTGAGAGACTTGGTCCAGTGGACAACAGATGTGTGCAAACTGCTGTGGCATTCTCTGCTGGGGATTCACAGCAGGAGGCTTACAGGAAGGCCTGGAACCCCCTGTGGGTCAAGACGAGATATTGCCTTCCCTACAGATCCACCCCTCTGCCCCCGCCCAAATGAAACTTTAGAGACTGAATTGTTTTTCCTGGGGCCCCATTTCCTCCCCTATTCTTTTCTTCCATGTTTGTGAAGGTGCTTACTAAAGTATTCAGTTCTTTCAAATTTTGTAATAAACTTGATACTCCAGAAAGATGTATTGGATACTGTTTTTCACCCTCCTTGCGTGAAATTGGGGCTGTGCATCTTCAAAGGAAAGAAAAAAAGAATTGCTGGGTCTGACTTATTTCACTTAGCATAATGCCCCCTAGGTCACAAATGGTAAGATTTCATTCTTTCTTATAACTGATACACCACTACTTTTTTATTCACTCATCTATTGATGGACACTTAGGGTGCTTCCAAATCTGGGCTATTATAAATAATGCTACAATGGATATAGGGATGTATATATCATTTCGAATTATTTTGGGTTTCTTCAATAAATACCCTGAAGTAATTATGCTGGATTGTAAAATAGTTCTCTTTTTAATTGTTTAAGGAATCTCCACACTGCTTTCCACAGTGGGTGCACCAGTCTACATTCCCACCAACAGTGCAGGAGGGTTCTCTTTTCTCCACATCCTTGCCAACACATGTTTGTTGACTTATTGATAATAGCAATTCTGACAGGTGTGAGGTGATATCTAATTGTGGTTTTAATTTGCATTTTTCTGAGGACTGGTGCCTGAGCACCTTTTCATGTCTGTTGGCCATCTGCATGTCCTCTGTGGAGCAATGTCTATTGAGGTCCTCTGTCCATTTTTTAATTGGATTGTTTGGTGGGGGAGGGGTTGGTGTTAAGTTGTATGAGTTCTTTATAAATTTTGGATATTATCCCTTATCCGATATATCGCTGGTGAATATCGTCTTCCACTCAGTATGCTGTCACTGTGTTGATGGTTCCCCTTGCTGTGCAAACACCTTTTAGTTTGATGCAGTCTCATTTGTTTATTTTATCCATTTTTCCCATGCATAGAGAGACAAATACCATATGATATCACTTATCTAAAAAACAAAACAAACAAACAAAACAGAAACAGACTCATAGATACAGAGAACAAAATGGCGGTTGCCAGGTGGGAGGGGTTATGGAGGCCAGGTGAAAGGTGAAGGGATTAAGAAGAACAAATTGGTGGTTACACGGTAATCATAGGGACGTCAAGTAGTCACAGAGAATATAGTCAATAAAATTATAATAATTATGGTGCCAGGTGAGTACTAAACTTATCTGGGGAATCACTTTGTAAGTTATATAAATGTCTAACCACTATGCTCTATACCTAAAATTAATATAATATGAAATAGCAAGTGTAATTAAAAAGGGAAAAGAAAAAAAAAGAATTACTGGGTCTAAATTCACAGCATTTTAAAGGTTTTCTATAGGCAAACTGCTGTCTTTCAAACAAACAAATGAAAATAATCAATGACATTAACATAATCATAAGTTTTGAAAAGCTGCTCCAGACGTTGTTGTTAGTCAGGATCTTTTCTCACTGTTACCATTCTCAGCCTTTCTTGCTTGAATTTTGTTCTTCTGTTTGTGTAAGTCTGCCATTGTTTCTCCTATTCTGGAGAGCAAGGACGTGCCCTCAGGCTAGGAGGTGGTGAGTGGAAGTTTCAGGGACAAAGGAAGTAGCAATCCAGGTTCTGCTAGTGACCAACAGCACTAGGATAAACAACCTACCCTCTGTATCCAGTTTCTTTGAAAAACGTGGTGTGGTCTTGTTTACCCTACAGAGTTGTTTCTGGGACAGAATTTGACAGGTGACAGAGTTTTCAAAAATAGGACCAACCATACTACATAATTGTTAGATGTTAGGACTTTTTTATTTTGAAACTAATCTGGAAACAGAGATAGTATGCAGAAACTTTTGAATCAAAAGGCTGCTAGTTATTTTTTGAACAATGGTGATTTAGGAAAATGCCTTGTCTTCATATAGTATACAATATTAATGTCATTGCTACAAAAATATTAATACGGCAGAATCAAAGTAAATGTGTAGTTCCACATTAATGAAAGGTTGAAGGTCATGTCCTTGTGCTTTCAAGTGAGGTCTGAATAATAGTTATCTTTAAAATGGTTTAAACTTGAGCTTCTTATTACTACTAGAAGAAATACATTGAGAAAACACTGTGCTCACAACATTTCTGAAAGTTTTTCAGGGGAAGCAGCTGTGGTTTCTTTAGACTCCCAAGTCTATTATGCAGGTTAGCAGTATATTTTATAATGAGTTCTAGACCACCTGCCTTTCTCAGGAAATTAATATCGAGATGGATTTTTTTTTGTCTTTTTTGTCCTCAATGGCTGTGTATAAGGTTTTTCTATTTAGTGAGTTTGGGTACCCCATAAAATGTTCATTCAGTGTTGTTCAGCTATAGATGGTTATTTTTTAAGATGTTGCGTAAATGTGTTTTCAACAAATGCTTGGTGAATTCTGAGAGTGAAACACGCACTTCCTTAGTAAAACAGTCAGCAGATAAGATACATACAGTTTTACTTTAAGAACAATAAGCGCCTCTAATGAATAAAATAATGTTTTAAATAATTTTGACTTTAGTCTTAAACCATTGGAATTTCAAAATATTTTCATTATTCTTCTTCTTCTAACCCCTACAGGAGTTTCAGGGGAGAAATCAATGGATTCCGGCAGCAGTAGGAGTTTGGAGAGCACAGGAAATGCGGTCTGTCCTGATCAGCTGGTTCCCAAGATAAACACAAGCAAGAAAATGTCCTCTTTAGCAAACCCGCCCAGCATCCTGGAAATACCACAAGCAATTAAGAAAAGCTGTGGAGGTAAACAGGTAGAAATCACAGTCGAAAGAGTAAAAATGGCAAAGAGCATCAAAGAAAAACAAAACAATGATTTAGAGAAACTGTCCTTTAAAAGGAAGGCAGAAGGTGAAGAAAAGCCAGCTGGGAGGAAAGAGGCAAAGGTCATGGAACCTGACTGTCCATTGGTCACCTTGCCACTGCCTCACATCCCCTTGAAGAGCATCATGGACGTGGAAGTGAAGTTGGTTTATGTCGATGAAGAGGACGTGAGCTACGAGTTTGTGGAGGCCTTTACAGCCACTGGGATTCGGCCAACATGCCGAGAGGCTGAAATAGTAGACCCTTTGCACATACCTAATTTCAACTTCCTGCCTGAGATTGACAAATGGCTTCAGGTAGCCTTAAAGGACGCCAGCCTGTGCTACAGACAAAAGAAATACGCTGTGGCGGCGGGACAGTTCAGAACAGCACTGGAGGTATGGGATTAAAGGAAATATAGATGGGTGAGAGGAAGCTGTGAAGTGAAAGTTGTGATTACATTGAGCAGCTCTGACCATAGTGCAAGGAATAGTGATCATGGGGTGAGAAATACTGAATGATAGCAGGATTATGTGGTTCCCGGTTTACATAAAGCAAATGAGTTGTGCCTGCAAATTAAAATACCTGTGTACACTTGACATTCAGAAATCACCCCAAAAGCATACTTCATGCTTTTTCTCTGATAACAAACCTTGAAGTGAATGATAACATATATAAAAGTGCAATTGGTTTTGTAATTTAGATGTACACCTATAAAAGCCATAACATTTTATTACAGTGGTGGTGGGTAGAATATAGATTCTCTAGAAATAGGCAGTTAATGAGTATACAAATTGTCCTCTTTTGATGTAGTCTTCATGATTAAATGTAGCCATCTTTTTAGCATGAGCTGATAATTTATACAGGATGTTTATTAAACAAAATAAAACCATTTTACTTTATCATCAAACTTCATTTTCCTTCCCAGTCCAGTGAGCTTTATGAGTAATGATTTTTTTTCTCTCTGAAAGCAGGTAAGTTGGTCAATATCTTGGTATAAAGAAATAGCCTGTGGACTAAAATAAACTTGAAAATCACCACTAAAACACAAAAGAGTAGTAGGAAAAATTGCTTCATCTCATGACTCACTGAGCCTATAAAAGGATCCAAGTGTGTAACCAGAAGTCCCACTGGCCTGGCAAAATGGGGGAAATACATATTTCATTAACTACAAAAAAAATTCAGTGCATTGTCTATACATGCCTGGTGGCCACTGGAGATATAATAAATGAGGTGACACAGGGTTCCTTCCCTCTAGCAGTCTGATGAGGGAGACAAACCAATAAACAGTGAAACAAAGATAGTATGTATGAGTAACGACTGATCCACCACAGGACAGAGGGCATGGGCAGGAGTCAAATGTGAGATGTTTGTGATGTAGATTTAAAAAGTAAAGTATTTCCACTGTTACTGGCAGGTTAAAATGACTATATCTACAATGAATTGTTAGTGCATAGTACTAGATGGTGCCCCTAAATACTTAGAAAGAAACTCTAAGCACAGAAAGGGAGGCCCAAAGAGATATGAAATGATAAGGTAGAGCACAAATAGATACATCTATATATATCTCTGTCCATAAAGGATTATTTACACAACGAAAAGAAGAGTGATGTATTGTGTAAAAAATACTCCCCCACAAAAACACAGCTATCCACAAACCACTGAGAACCCTGAGCTGTCCTTTGAGCTAAAGACAAGAAGCCTCTGGCTGAGAAAGTGATGTTAGAGAAAGACTCAGGAGGACCTTGGGGCACCTCTGCTGGGGCCATTTTCAGCTATTGCCCCCCCCCCCAGGGAGTGCAGAGGGCATGGTTAAAGGTGTAATTTTATAGATTAAAAAAATAACCATTTGGGCAATGAAAAAAGAGAGGAATAAATAAGAAAGAATATAAACTTCAAATTAAGCCTAGCTAAGAAGGAAAAGATATCTGCATTAACTGGAAGAAAATAATCCGGTTTTTCCATAAAGCCCAATGTTTAAAACTGTAAAAATTGAATCAGGTTTTAATGACCCCAAGATATAATTGTACTGGAAAATACTTGTATTCTGACTCTCTCTTATGAACATTCATTCTCTACCTTCCATCCCTCTCTCTCTTTCTCTCTCTCTCTGCCCACCGCCTCCCCAAAGTTTTTAGGTAAGTGTTGGATGCTGACACTAATTACTGGTAATTAACAAAGGTAATTATTTTGAGACCAAAACTTAGCTTAGACATCTGGTCTAGCTTTTGTCTCATTATCTTGGGAATTAACTTTGAAATCTTACCTAGAATGTCTCTTAATAAGCCAAAGCTACTAGGAATAGCAAAGATTTTTAACCTCTTTAACCCTTTCTTCTCCTGAATATAACTTCTCCTAAGTTTAACTTCTTTAATACTTAGTGTCCTCAGGTATTATTTAATGCATCTCTCTCTTTTCCTTAGGTCGTAGCATGGTTTTGAGTAAGTGAGGATAGATGACAAAGACTGAGGCATAATGATAAGACTCATCCCTGAAGGATAGATGCATCAATGAATATTTCAGTGTGTAAAAGTTTAGGTTAGGTTTCACTGCAAGTGACAGGAAAAAAAACCATGAGTGTCTAAAGTAAGAGAGAAGTTTATTTTTTTCTCACATAGATGTAGGTAGAGAGGCAGAGAGGGGCAGGTACGGTGAGATCACCAGGCTGCCTAATCCTGTTTTGTCCTTTAAGATGTGGTTTTGATCACATGATCCAAAATAATAGCCCCAGTTGGTGTCATTGTATCCACATTCCAGACGGGCAGAGGGGAGGAAAGGAAGTACAGAGGCAATTTTGTCTCTGTAAGCATACTTCAGAGAAGTTGCACACACCATTTTCATTTTTCTCTTCATTGACCCAAATTTAATGATGTGGCCCCATAAGCCTCCATGAGGTTGGAAATATTGTCTTTATTCCACATGCTCCTAATATTCAGGAGTCCCATGACTGATGAAGAGGGGAGAAGAGATATTGAAGGATAACTAGCAACTTTCCATTAGAATGCTTGTTATGGGAGGCATTGTGAGTGTACAAAATGCTTGCCAAAGGGATGATATAAAGACAGCTGTTTGGATTATACAGAAGACTGATTGTGCATAAAGTTAACACCACAAAAAAGAAGCAGAAAAATAAAGATTAGGAAAGGCTCTGGAGATTTGTGAATATTTATTAATTGACGTGATAATTTCCAGTGCATCTAATAATCCCTTTAGGAACATACTGCTTATATGTTAGTTTCCTTGTGGTCTGACAAAGTATTAACTCATTTTGTTTATATAATATAGGCATTAACCAGATACATAAGTCTATGGTAATGTTTTATAATGATTAACATAAAATAGTGTGCAATGACAGATGACGACAATTTAGCTTCCAAAAACCAGGCAACTTGAATATTTTAGGATTTCAGACCACAAGAGGAATCTATTAAATGTGCTTACTGAAACTTATTTAGTTGTGTTTTCTTTGTACTGTGTAAAACTAAACCAGTTGTGTAGGTAAGATCAGTCCTTAGCTCTATGAGATTAACTCATAAATCTTTGTAACATTTTACTGAATTCAGTCATTCGCTCTTGTGTTCGTAGTCACCTCAGAAGTCACACTAGTTGGGCAAAGGTATAAGCTGAAGATAGAAACACAAAATCATAGTAAATTACTTTTTCATGCCTAGATGCTATTCCCTGTAATTTTTGGAAGACAAGTATATAAATTCACCCACCATAAAAATAGTAGGTTATCTATAAGGAGGTATGTAAGACACTGTCCTCATGTGGTTGTATTTGCATATTAGGTAATACACACTACTTTCAATAAATTGCTTAGCTGTTAGTAAAATGGAAAAAACTAGCTAATAAACATTTGTACTGCACTTTCATAGAAAGGATAATAGTTATTAATAAAAACCTACAGGAAAATTTAAAGGTGTGGGAATGTACTAATCAGGTTTTCTTGTCACTTATAGGAAAAACACTCATTCTAAAAGATTCTTCTAAGTTTGCGGCATGCAACCTAAACAATATCATCATTTCAACCTTACTTGTAGAATTGAATTCGAATTAGATCTATACACACCCTTCAAAATTCACAGCTTCAAACAATCCCACTGAGCCAGCCAAAGAAGACAGAACACAGCTTATTCCTTACCAAATGGAACTTTCAATTCTGATTTCATCATGTAGGAACCCCTTGAGGTACTAATATATTTTTTTAATATCTTGGTGCTTCAGTCACTGATCTGTGAAGTTAGAGTAATAACTCACATTTATGGAGCTCTTCCTACAGGTCAGATACTGTATTTTACATTCTGTGAATGCTTACACTTATTACTCCATTTTATTCTCATAACAAGCTTATAAGATGGGGCTATGATTATCCTTGTGTTACTGATGAGAAAACTAAGGAAGACAGGTTAAGTAACTTGCACGAAGGTAAACAGCTAGAATGGATAGAGGCAGGAGCCAAACCAGGGTCATCTGGCTCAGAGCTCACCAGCTTAACCACTCTGCCTTTGCTACACTAAGTGAGAGTTTGTTGGAAATCCAGAATTTTAGACTGTGCCAGACCTGCAGAATCAGGATCTGCACACTAAGAAGATCCTTAGTCGTTTTTGTGCGCGCTGCAGTGAGGAGCGTGGCGCCATGTGATATACCAACATGGATTTGCCCTCCAATTAAAGCTTTGCAGTTTGGTTCTGCATTTAAAATGCTGTAGTCCCCTCACTAATTTCATAGGAAATAATTCCCTTTTGAGCAGTTTTTTTCTATAACAATGGTTTAGAATTTTGGGATTTCAAGGGCCCGAAAGAAATTTTTTTTAATATTGAGGAGGAAGATTACCATTGTATTTGTATTGTGCAAGAACGTTACAAAAATAACCATCTATTACCATCATTTCATAAAAATATGGGGCAATTTGCCACCAATGAGATAGAAAGAAAATAGAAAGTACATATTCTCAACAAGGGTTTTTAAAAATAGATTATTTTAATTTTAATTTGATGAAAAGTTGACTAAATTTTAAAATTATTTTTATTTCTCCTTGTATCAATACAGCCTCAGTCTGAGAACCAGCTTTTGGGAATCCCTGTCCTAGAACTCAGTCCATTTATGGTAAACGCTAGGCATCCAGGACGAATGAACCTGCACACGGCCTTCTTATGAGATTACTTCCAGTGTAATGGAATTTGGTATGAGGCAGGTCCATTTGGGAGCCCATCCAAGGGGGTTTATTTAATGAAGTAGCAAAGATATCTCATTACAGGGCAGCCTCACCTATAATTGCTCTGCTGAGAATAATTCTGTAGCAGGTCTCTAGGGCATAAATATATGGACATCCCAGAAAGCTTAATTTAAATGGATTCTAACACAGATAGTTCTCAGTGCAACTTGATCAAGAAATCAAGAGTTCACCAAGTTTTCTGAGTGCCTGAGCTATCTTTTTGCACATCTATGGACTTGCGTGTGGATTTAGTGTGTACTTCTTAACTCCTGATGGGGTCCAGGCCCTTTTACTCAGGTAAACATCACAATAACGCCCAAGGGCAGGTATTTCCCCTATTTTACAGATAGAGAAACTGATGTTCTAAAATGTTTAATGAAAAAAAAAAAAGACTACAAGCTTAAGTGCCACAGCTAGTTTGGGGAAGGGCTGAGACTGAATTAAGGTGCCCTGATTTCACACCTGGAATTCTTACACTATTGTTTCTCATAGCTTACGGTGTGTAATAATTGCATAGGAATAGTGTTAAAAATGAAGATTCTGATGGGTTAGGTCTGTGATGGGAAACCAGATGCCTCATTTTAAAAACTTCTAAACAATGTCCATGCTGCTAATCCAGGGACCACTCTGAGTAACAGGGATTCATGCCACACCACTGGTAGGCTCACAAATGCCTGCCACTGACCCTCTAACAAGTTAGCAATGAGTGCTTCCATGTAATATCCAGCTCATACAGCCCCAGGTGGCCACGTGGGTCCAGAGCTGTGATGGACAGACACCAAATTTGGCGTTAGATTATCTGTGTTTCATGTGGCTTCTGGTACCAAATTGCTATGTAACTTTGGAAAAACTTGCTCAACCCCTGAGAACACCTTTAAGTAGGAATGATAACTAATGCCCAACAACAAGGTGCCATCACGTAGGGCTGCTTGAAAAGCATGATGAGCCCTCCACGCAGGTACAAGTTGTCATGTACTTCTCAAGTACCGCATTTCTCTGTCGCGTACATATTTAACTTAAAACTTTAGCACCCCCAAGGATTCTGCCTAATTGAGTGTTTATCAACATTCGTAATTGTTTTAACCCATATCCCTTTTTCCTTTTGATTAATATTAAAAATATATCATCTTCCTTTAATAATGTTTGAAATTCAATCGAAGCAAAAGGTCAAAATAATGCATTGCTTTCTACTCTATTCCCTCTTTCAGAAGCAATTATCTAAATCAAACACTAGTTTGAACTGTTAACTGCTTTTGACAAATATGTAAGCTTTCACTTTAATGCACAAATTGTGCTAGAAATAATTCACTTTTTCTTAGTTGTCAGGTGTAAAGTGACTTGAACTCTGTATGTTCAGGATTAAACATTTAAGATTTTAACTTGTTAGTTCCTGTCTTTGTTCAATGTCCTTTGTACAAGGACATCATAACTAATAAAGATTTGATGATAAAAGAGATTGCTTTAATGTTAGCAAATTTACATAGCAGGAAAATACAAAATGGATACTTCTCTTAACCTCAAAATTAAAATAATAAGATTAGATAGTTAAATAAAACAAATCTCTAGAAAAGCAGGATTTGCCATTATAAGAAAAAACTACTTTAGTCCCACTAACATTTACTGGCATTTGCAACCTGACATAGTGCTAGATACAGGGGCTGCAGATACAAATAAGACACAGTCCCACCCTCAGGAGCCAAAAGTTAGAGGCAAGGCATATGGTCCTGCCGCCCGTGTGCCAGGGCTTCATTTGCATTTTCTGGTTACATTTTTTCTTTTTAATTTACTGTTATTATTATTTATATCTTAAAAGGTTTGTATTTGAAATGTGTCCTTTAAGTAGACATAGAAAAGGACTTCTAACATTATTTCAGTGTCTCGTCATTAACTCCAGTGACCATCACACTGATTCTGGTGCAATTAAAAGGCAAAGATTTAAGCTACACAAAGGAGAGTTGATTTTGGTTAAAGGAACACAGTATTTTTCAGGCTGAGTATTATTAAGAAGAGATGGGGAATGGGAAGAATGTCTAAGGTGATTCCCCAATTTGATGGGCCCCTGTCACCCTGATGGCCTGGAGCCCCTGCGTGCCTACCATCCGACTCAGCTGACTCCTGTTAAGCCCTCTCCCCTTCCTCCACGTGAGCAGACACTGACACAGCAAGGAAAAGAGCAAAGACCCTGGTCTGTGCTCAGCACCCACAACAAGGGAGAGCTAATGGGATTAGATGCAGGGAGGAGGGGAAGAATCCAGAATGCGTGCTGCAGGGCCGGCACTGGCTACTTGAGTTTCCTGTAGAGGAGAAGAGTGGGAGAGGGGTGAGTAGGAGAATTTTCAGGATATAAGAGTATATACTATAAGTTGTATCACTGTACAAATGAAAGAATTACATTTGATATAAAAACATGATGAAACTCGTAGATTCTTCACATAATTACAGTCACCTGAGGGAGGTATTAAATATTACGTGAATGCCCAAATTTGCCCTCGGAGAGTCTGATTCAGTTGTCAGGATTAAGACAATGGCCGTGCCTGGGGCACTGCTATTTTTAAGTTTCCAGGTTATTGTATGGAGCAGCTAGCAGTTGAGAACTGCTAGCATAGAAGACACGCATCACTTCCTTCTTTAAAATATCCTACAACTGGTTATAGCCCACGTGTGCCTTTTTAAAAGGCATTAAGAGAACTAAAATCTAAACATTCGAAAGCTATTTAAAAGCATCAAGAAAAAATGTCATTGTCATGAAAATTTATTCTTTAGAAATTCACGCTTAAAATTATCTTATATTTACTTAAAAGCCAAATTACCTTAGTGATGACTTTCTTATTAACACTAAGAAATAGATTGTTATGAAACTCTACTCAGTGGTTAGTATATGTCTCTGAAATTTTGAATTTGTTTATTGGTCATGATCTCACAAAAAAATGAGTTATTAATCCATAGGAAGCTAACCAAGGTCTCTTTCCTGAGCAGGATTATTGCCATAGTTACAGCTGGTCGTTATGGGTTTGAGTCTAATGACAGTAGATATTGGTGTAGTTTTTATATATGGTTCACTTGGTTTGCAATGTTGTGAGTCAAACCCTGATCGACCCAGTCACTGAAGTCTTACACGACTTGTTTTTCATGTTGGCAATTCCCTGTGGCAGGTAGCACACATGCACACAGAAACACGATTCTTATCAAAATACTGGATAATGTTGCCCAGCATTTCTCCCACTATCCAACTTCCTAAATTTATTACAAGATTTCTAAAGCCAAGTGAAGTTCAAAACAGTAGCTCTCTCTCTTTCCTTCACCCCTTTCCAGCCTTCATACACAAAATACTGTGATATTTAAACAGACTCTGTAGGTACTGAGTAGATGAGATCCACTTGAATTTATTCAACAAATGTAACAGAGTGAGGTTGTGGCTTCTCTTTTGATTCATATGCTCTAGAAAAAAATTAAGAGAAAACTTTTATTTCAACATCTAATAATTATTTGTTTAATTCTTCTGTTGCCTCATTGGACATTCACTAAAATACAGAAGACTGTTTTCACCTGGGAGTTGATTCCGTTCCTATCAGAAAACAGGATGCAGTTAGGCATCCGATAACTTTTTAAAAAAGGGAAACAGACAGATTTTTATTGCACTGTCTCAGTGTGGTTTCCTTATTTTGTATGAATTGCTATGAGTACCTGTAACACTGGATTCATACATATTTAAGTGCCACTACCAAAGTATATTTTATATCTAGAAATAAGTGACTTCTGGAGTACTTGTTTTAGTCTATGGTGATGGTGGTGATGATAATGACAATGATGATGATGCTACTAACCTATAAACAATTAATCATTGTTTTTTGTGGGGTAAGTTATACCAAGAAATCAGCCACAAATTATTAAGTTACCACTTTCTCATTAGTTTGTATCAACCTGTTGGGTAACATGGGAGTAACAGCACAGTATGTGACAGGGCTTTGGTTCTGTAGGAGTGAATCAAGCTCTAGACAAAAGTGGTGCAAGTATACGGCAATTCAGAATTTACCATGTGTCAGTGATGGTTAATGGCTTTGTAGAATGAAGGTTTAGGATGGGAGAGGTTGGTGGAAGTTGTGATACACATTTATCAGCATGAACTCTGCAGCATGCCCTTTATCTATATTAACTCCTTTAATCCTCTCAATAACCCGGTGGGTTAGGAACTATTGTTATTCCCTATTAAAGAGATAAGAATGTATAAAGTACTCATGAAAATGATGAGAGGATTTGGGGTGAATTTAGGGATTTGACGGGACATCAAAAATAAATAGCTGAATGGAAAAGTGGAGTGCCTGGAGAGGATGGAAAAGAGTACCAGCTGTGAGAGGAACATTACTGGCAGGATGGAGAAGTGGAAGATGAAGGATGAAACAAAAAGACAGCCAAGAGATGGGTGGGCCAGGGGAAAGCATTATTATCACATAAGGGTGAATTAATAAAGCCAGATTCCAAATGGTCTGAAAAACAAGGGAGAGGAATTTTGTATTGAAGGCAATGGAGGCATTCTTGGATAGGAAAGTAAAAAGAAAATGTTTAAACAAGAATAATTGAGAATCAATGATGGAAATATTGAGTAGTTAGTACTTTATCAGTACTATGCTGGTTGTTATGTGAACAACAAGAAAGTACGAGATTTAAACCCCCAAATTATAGCTCTTTATCTTTGCTTATGTTACGTATGAAATATAAGTATACTTATTTTTATGGTAGACATTTTATTTGTCATAACTCAAGTGTTGATATTAGGGGGAAACAGCCAGAGGAATGAGAGTCTGAGGGAACCAGAAAGAGAAACCAGGGTAAATGGGAAGGAGGTGGCTGTTGCTAGGGTAGGAAGTACAGAACAAACTGGGGAAGAATGAAGCTGCAAGAGCTGGCAGGTTGTCAGGGGGCCGTGCATGCTTGTCACAATCTTGAGCATTATCTAATAGGCAATAGGAGGCCTTCCAAGAGGATTCATATGGCAACTGGTGAAGTCAGATTTCTTTTTTTTCTATATCACTCTAATGTATAGAGAGGGCAAAAATAGAGCTCAATCTCTGGGTAATAATCTATTACAGGGGTGTAAAATCAATTTAGTGTGTTGTGACCAGCATTGTGTTTAATTAAAATCTAGAATAGAATAGAATAGAATCCAATAGAAAATGTAAGTTCCTAGAATATTGAAAGATATATTTTACTTTGTGAAAACATGTTTCTGTCATGTATTCAGGTATATCTATATCCATCTATGAAAAGAAATATAGGTAGGGAGAAGAGAGAGAAATAAATTAATTATGTGTGCTCCGTAGATTTGTGTGTGCATGTTTGTGTATGTGGTATAAAATATTTCTTACCATAAATTGTGGTAGAAATATTTGAAAGTCTCTGGTTTAGAGGCAGGTTTAGATAGGAAAATACTGGTGACTGTTAGGAGTTTATAACTAGGATAACCTAGGTGGGAAAACTAAACGGAAGAACCAGTATAAGGAGGAGAAACCAAATTAAGGGAGGAAAGGAAGAAGGAGGGTGAGAAGGAGAGGAAGAAGAAAAATTGTCACACCTTGGTGGCAGGTGAGAAACAAAGAAGCATTCCTAAATTTCAAAGTGCCACCAACTCAGAAACATGAGCCCATTTAGAGGTAAAGTGGGTGAAAGCAACTTTGGCCATTTCGTGTGAAGGCTGATGGCAAACTCATTAGAGCAGTGTATTTGTTGGCCAAAGCCATGTAGGAAGCATAGGGAAGAGTTTATGATCAAAAATAGACACTGACGAATCATCCGTACCTGAAGTATAGTAAGAGGGATGAGGAAAGAATCCTAGAGAATGTGAACAGTTAAGAAAAGACTATCTTTCAAATTAAGAAATGAGACTAAATTAAGAGGAAACTCAAGTAACTCCTTACGGACTAGAGGCTTTGGGAAAATGGCTAGTTACAGAGTTTCTAGAGAAAGCACTAAGAGTGAAAAATAATCTGTTTGGCCCTGGCTGGTGTGGCTCAGTGGATTGAGCCTGCAAACCAAAGGGTCTCTGGTTCTATTCCCAGTCTAGGGCACATGCCTGGGTTGCAGGCCAGGCCCCCCAGTAGGGGGCATGTGAGAGGCAACCACACATTGGTGTTTCTCTCCCTCTCTTTCTCCCTCTCTTCCCCTCTCTAAAAATAAATAAATAATTTTTAAAGCATCTGTTTGGCCGCCAGAGGTCTATATATTGAACAATTTAAGTGGTTATCTCTGCAACTCACCTAGGAAGCCTTGCTTCCTCAAAAACAAGATAGGACACACTTTAGCTTAGCAAGCCTGGGGATGAAATAGTTTGAACCTGAAAAAATAGTCTAACCATGCTCACAAATCCCATGTTTAGAATGTGGACTAAAATTTAACATAATTTGTACCTTGAAATTTTACACACTGGTACAATTAGTCTTTGTACTCATTATGTTGTTGAGCAAGTGATACAATCCCAGTGACCTCAGTTAAAAGAATAAACAATCATCTGAAACACCTGATTTCATTGATTGTCATCAAGGGCACACTGTGCTTGCGGGACATGGCCTTTCTGAACAAAGCCCACTGCCAGAAGCAGAGGTGGGATTGGGAAGGAAAGAAATGGGCACAGCGTCCAAAATACTTACTTTCAAAAGAAGAAAATGAGACAGTAGTTCAAGGGGAATGTAAAGTGATAGGCTTATTTTCACTTTTTAAAAGAATATGAACCCGGAACTTGATTACATTGAAAGTGCCCATAGAAAGGGAGAATAAAAGTAATGAAAAGGCAGTTGGCTGTGTGTGAAATCCCCAAAGCAGCATGAAAGGATCGGGGTCTGGAGTCAGAAGGGAAGGTCAAACTGAACACATGGAAACCTACTCCACCGAGATAGGAAGGAAGAGGTTTTATGGGTAGCGGGTACGTTGAGAGAATTCTTAGCTTAGATTGTTTTTAATTGAGTTAGATGCATTTTAGGACTTTGAGAATTGAAACTGAACATGGAATAGACAACAGAGACAAATTAGACAAGGGCTAAATAGGACTAATGCAGAGGATTAGGGACCTCCCCAAGAAGGGGGACAGGAAATCTGTAAGGGCAACAAACTGCAAAGTTATGTGATTTTCTAGTGTGTCCCTGAAAATCCAATCGTTTTGACTGACTCAGACTTGAGGTTTTGGTGAGAAGGATGAAAGGGCAAAACTACTGTCTTTAACGGACAGAACGGTTTTAACGGACTGGGTGGGTCTGGGCGGGTAGGAAAAGACCAAAGGGAACTGTCAGACTGAGATCACAGTGCTTCAGGGACTATAGGTTAAAGGACGGAGGCCAAGGGAGTGAAAGAGCTGAAAGTTAGGTCAAAAAAAAAAAAAAAAAAAAACCAACACTGGCGTATAAGATTTGAGATACAAAATTCCATGGGATTGAGTTGCAAAATTAGAAAAACTGAGGCATTAAGGAGTTTAAAAAAAAAGTGAGAGGCTAGGATGTTAGTGGATGATTGTGGAATCTTCTGGAGCTGGGTGTCCGTGGTGGCTCAGGACGGCCCTGGAACAAAGCGCAAGGAGGAACTTTTTGAAGTTGACATCCAGGTGTTAACTTTTAGTAAATGTGGGGACATATCAGCAGCCTGGAAGAGGAGAGGGTAAAAGGACTAGGTGATACAGCATTCTGCTGTGTGGTGCTAAGGGACAGGAAGGACAAAAACCTCTGCCTGACAGAGGCTATGAGGACCATGGGCTCCTTGGAGGCTCAACTTAAACTGAAGAAGGTAGACAGAAGATTCAACCTCTTGAGTAACTGAATATGGTGACTGGTTTACGATGGGAGGGACAGGCACCTGATAGTGGCAGCAGTGAGAGGGGTCAGATTTCAGAGGGGAAGCCACAGAGCACAATAAGAATGAGATTTTGGGCGTGTGTCATTCAAAGAGCAGTTGTAACAGGCTTGGGGCAGCAAGTATGAATTGTCCCTCTCCTCCATTCTGGCTGGTCAGTGGTCTAGTCCAGCTTAAGGTCATGTATGACCCACTCATGCTCAGTCTTCATGGAAAGCTCAGCAAGCCTAGTATGAAGGCAAAAAGGAGGAAAAAGGTTTCCATGTACAGCGAAGTGTAGAATAATTTTCTTTTTTGTTACTGTGTCCTATTTTCCTTTGTCAGCATAGCACTAATCAAAAAACAGTAAGGGTTATTACAATTATGTGAACTGGTACAATGATAAATTGCTTTTACAATACACCTTTAAAGGTAGTCAGCAAGGTTGTTTGTATATTTTGGCATGTACATTTATATTTATTGGATTTTCTTCTTGTTATTGATATTTGAAATATTACTGAATAATTGTTTATGACTACTTAGGAGGAAACATATCAATACATGTAATGATAATCACATTTTTTAATGAAAAAATGTCACCCTAATTTACCTTCTTTTAAAAATTAACGTAAAAATTTGATAAATTTGAATTCTCGATGGCATTGTTAGCACACCGTGTGTGGGTGCTGTTTGGGTGCCCTGTGCTTTCAGCACGTTCCGTTTGGGATGTGTCCTGCAGCCAGGTTTTGGATATGGGTGATAATTATTTGTTGGCATGAAAAGTTGTGAACACAAAGAAATAATTTTTTTAAATACCAAGCAAAACAGTGAGAAATGAAAATTAAGAAAATAATTATGATTCGCACTTACTGATGCCCTCATAAGGTGTGAATGTGGACAGCTGGTAACTTCACATTGGTTAGTTCTTTTGTTCTTATTTTAATCATTTTATAACTTTTGAAAGTTCACTCAGCAACGGATCAAAATGAGATACCCCAAATAGTTGAAAGCAGCCCAAGCTTAATACTAATCTCAAATTAGGAGTGAATGGATTGTGCCCTACCATTTGTATGGGTTATGGGAACAGCAATCTATCAATGGTAGCCACTTAAGCAAAAGAATTAAGTAAAATATTATGCTCTCTAACACTGAGAACATATGTCATCTTAGAGTACAGGAAGCTATCACTGGCACTAAGGGGCCTGCTCAGCATTTCTGGCTCTCACAGAGGGTTTCTTTCACAGATACTTTCAAATTGAGTTATTGTGCATTCCCTCCACTCTGGTGTCATGAACGCTGAGGGTGCATTCTAAAGCAGGTCCCACCTGCTAAATGATGGATTTAGGCAGAGTTCTCAGAGAGGGCATCCAGAAAACGCGATGTTACACATGGGGATGCCCATTTAAGGCATCACACAGTTGCTGCCGCCACCACTTGTTAAAGTAGGCTGTCAAAGAGGAATGTGAAAAAACTAAAACGAACGCCAAGAGACCTAGCTGAAGCCAGAGAGAGGTGTAGGTGGCTCTGCTAGGTTTTTGACCTCCACTTGAGTGCTTCCTGGTGACAGTTACAAGCACAGCGGAATCCTCAGCTCACTCATCGGCTCACCCACACACAATGTGACTTTCAGAAGTGGGAGCTGTTCTGTGCCACTTACTGCTTTTATTTTATATGTTTAAATGTATCATTTATCTTTATATAGGTAATATATTCACATAGCTCAAAATTCAAGACATACAAAGTTGTATGCATTACAAAATCTCTCCACCCCAATCCTGCAGCCCCCCCCCTTTTCCCTCTAAATGGGCAACCATTGTTTATCTTGATAAATATAAGCAACATGGGAGTATATAATACCCTTTTTGTAACTCAATTTTTTTACATCTAAATACATGTTAGAGGCTGGTCTCTAGCAGTGTCTGTCACATTTCCCCTCTTTATTATTACATCATATTTTACTGTATTAAAGATATATATTCTCCATTAATGAACATTTGAGGTAGTATTGATATTTTTTCTTAGAAATAGTGCTGTAACTAATAACCTTGTATACATGTCATTTTTCACAAATGCAGGCATATCCTTAAATTAGAATCAAAGAGTTGGCACATTTAAAACTTTAATAGCTATTTACCAAGTGAGAGACCCATCAGCTATGTATGAGAAACTGTTTTCTTTTGCTCTCACCAAAACAGTGTATTATCAAAGCTTTTTATGCTTTTCCAAAATAATAGGTAAAAAAATCAGACTATAAGACGGATTGCATTTCTTTTATAAGTTGACCATCTTTTCCTTTGTTTTAAGAGCCATTAACATTTGCTTTTTCTCTATAATTTTACTTCCATGTCTATTATTTCACCCCAAGATTCTAATGGGTTGTTGGTGTTTTTCTTAGGAGTATAGTGGTTTTAAATTTCAAACAAGTCTGCAAAGATCCTTTGAGGCAAATAGGGTTTTTTTTTCCTATATAATTCTAGCAAATTTCTGCAGAGTAGAAGAAAACTTCCCCTTTTAATTTGTGTTGGATTATAAACTTGTAATAGAACCCAATTACCATCCTTGAGTAGTGCCAGGACTGACCTGAGTGGCCATTCCTCACAGTGTGAGGTAAATGTCTCTAAAATGAAGTGCATGCTTATATTTTCAAGAAACGGAATAGTAATTAAGCAATAACATTTAGAAAAAATATACCCAGTCTATAAAAATCAGAAAGGCCTTTATTAGTTGTTAAGTTCTTGTACAAAAGCATTATTTCTCATATATTGGGAGACTGTAAAATCTTTGGCAATTTAGGAGTTAGTTGAGATTGTAACATTTCGGATTTGGGTATTGGTCCTAATGCACCAAGTCTAGCACTGTCATTTCTCCTAGAAAATCCTGGGGCAAAAATATGGTAGACGTCAATAGCTAGCTAAAGGTGGATTTTACATGAACTGTCTCTTTAACAATGCATTTTATAGGTAGCCTATGGTAGCACAGTTATATGAATCCTGGGTTAATTTTTCCTTGTTAAATTTTGCTGAAAGTGTTACATTTTAATTAGTGTTTGGTATAAACTATTTATTTCAAATAGGAAAATCATTTGATTCCCCCTACTACATATTTACTGTAGAACAAGAAATATAAAGACTGTCAATCATGGTTAAGTCAAACATGATACCCAGTTTAGAATTCTCTGACTGCTGACAGTGATTTGCTAGAAAGACTATTTTTCTTCCATGACATCAAAAGATCAATGCTGAACTTTGAGTATCAATTATCTTCAGTAATACTGTTTTTTTAATCTAAGATTTATAGATAGATTATAGATCCATAAGTAGATTTTACAATTTTTTCTATTCATTCTTCATCTCTAGGGTGTAAAGGAAAGCAGAAATATGGGGGGGGGGGTTCCACTTTCATACACACACACAAAAGTTTTCTACCATTGTCCTGAAATCACTTCCATTCAAATTCTTAGAAGCATGGTCTTAACTGCAGTTCACTTTGTTGTGTGTGTACTTCAGTCAGGACTTATTATGTCATTAGTGTGTGCCAACAGCCTTCTTACCACACCTCCTTCAGTTCTCACACCCACCCAAAGAAGTAGGACTATCATTATCCCCATTTTTCAGGTAAGGAAACTAAGGCTTTGGGCAGTCAAGTAATTAGCTTAAGATCACCTTCCCAGTGAGTAGCAGAGTCAGAGCTTGAACTCAGGCCTATATGATTCTAACCACATTGTCTGTAACCACTACATATACTGCCTACTTGGCAGGGAAGCCCTTTTTCAAATAAAATCTTACAAAGAACCATGAGTGATAGTCAAAATATTTTACAATCAACATAGCCAAATCACTGAACAATCATAAAAAGGGCACAAACTAATCTGAACAGATGCCTACAACCAGTGGGTGATTCTGAGCTCAATATATTTACAAAGATAAGATGAAGCAGTTCTGAAACTACTCTAGAGAAGTGTGACTCGCCCTATGGCCTGCCCGTCACATTCTTTTCAAAGAAGCTCATTCTATTCTTTTTTTAAGTCTATTTTATTGATTATGTTACTACAATTGTCCCATTTTTTTTCCCTCCAGCATTCCCCCACCTTAGTTCATGTCCATGGGTCATATATATAAGTTCTTTAGCTTCTCCATTCCCCATACTATTTCTAACCTCCCCCTGTCTATTTTGTACCTATCATTTATGGTTTTTATTCCCTGTACCTTTTCCCCCATTCTCCTCCTCTCCCTCCCCTCTGATACCCTCCGTATGATCTCCATTTCTGTGATTCTGTTCTTGTTCTAGTTGTTTGCCTAGTTTGTTTGGGGGGTTTTGTTTGTTTGTTTGTTTTTTAGATTCAGTTGTTGACAGTTGTGAGTTTGTTGTCATTTTACTGTTCATAGTTTTGATCTTCTGCTTTTTCTTAGATAACTCCCTTTAACATTTCATATAATAAGAGCTCAAATTTTACCTTATCTGGGAAGCACTTTATCTGCCCTTCCATTCTAAATCTTGGATGTAGGTCCTTGCTTTTTTATGACTTTAAATACTTCTTTCCAGCCCTTTCTTGCCTGCAAGTCTTCTTTTGAGAAATCAGCTGATACTCTTATGGGACCTCCTTTGTAGCTAACTCTCTCCTTTTTTCTCTTGCTGCTTTTAAGATTCTCACCTTATATTTAATCTTGGGTAATTTAATTATGCAGTGTCTGGTGTGTTCCTGTTTGGGTCTAACTTCTTTGGGACTCTCTGAGCTTCTTGGACTTGTATGTCCAGTTCCTATACCAGAATGGGAAGTTCTCCTTCATTATTTCTTCACATAAGTTTTAAATTTCTTGCTCTTTCTCTTCTCCTTCTGGCACCCCTATAATTCAGATGTTGGAACATTTAAAGTTGTCCCAGAGGTACCTAAGCCTCTCTTCATTTTTCTGAATTCTTGTTTCATCATTCTGTTCCAGTCAAATGTTTATTTCTTCCTTCTGTTCTATATCGTTGATTTGAGTCCTAATTTCCTTCCCTTCACTGTTGGTTCCCTGCATATTTTCCTTTATTTCACTTTGTATAGCCTTCTTCCTTCATTTTGTGACCAAAATCAATCAATTCTGTGAGCACCCTGATTACCAGTGTTTCGAACTCTGTATCTGATAGTTTGGCCATCTCCTCATTGCTTAGTTATTAGTTTTGGTATATTCTTTTATTTGGGCCATATTTCTTTGTCTCAGCACACTTGTTATGTTATGAGGGGAAGAGCCTTAGGTATTCACCAGGGTGGGGCAACCCAGGTCACTGCATTGTGATGCTATATGTGAAGAAGCATTCAGAGATAGCACAATGCCACTTGCTTGGCTCTTGCCCCACTTTCAGTCACTTCCCCCACTACTCACAAGTGAATTGGGCTCTTCTGGCTCTGTTTCCTGGGTTGGTGGGTTTGTGTACATTCTAGGACCTCATGGGTCCCTCCAATAGACTCTCTTATGAGACTGGTAGTTTCTCCCACTGCCCAGCCCCCACAGGTTTTTAGAGCCAGAAGTTTTGAGGCTCCAGTTTCCCATGCTGGAACTCTGGGTTGTGTGATCTGACCCACTCCCTGGTTGTTCCTCCCAGCTTATCCACACACAAATGTGGGACTGCCTGGTCTACCAGGTGGTAACCTTGCTGTGCATCCTCTCTGCCCCTGCTGCCCATTTCCACCCCTCCTACCAGTCTGGATGAATGTTTCTTCTTTAACTCCTTGGTTATAAGACTTCCATATGGTTATATTTTCTGGAAATTCTGGTTGTTTTTGTTTTTTTAAATTGGTTGTTATCCTTCTTTTGGTTGAGTGAGGAAGCAAAGCATATCTACCTACTCCTCCATCTTGGCCAGAAGTCTTGAATTTCATTGTATGATTTGTCCTTCCAACTTCCACCTTACAGAAACTGGGATTTACTACTAAAAGGAAAAAAATCTCTCATAAAGCCTCATTCTATTTGTGTTACTTCCTGATCTAATACGAGATCCTATTCTTTCTGTTTGTAGTCTTCCTAAATAATTGGAGATAAAGATATAGATTCATTCTAATCCCTTTAAAATATCTGACTAGGCCTACTTCTAATTTTTCTAGTATCATTTCATAAGGAAACTTGTCTTTGTACATTTTAGCATACACCTTCTATAAAATATATGTCAGTTCTTCATGGTCATTTACTGAGTGTTCACACTATATGCTTACAATTTCCCATTGGCTCAAAATTACTTTCCTTTTTAAAATGTTATATAGAGAATACAATGCCCAAAATAGTATTTGGCTTTAAATATGTATGATTCACTTATTTAAATGGTTACCAGGTAAACCTCACAATGCGAGGGCGACCCTTGGATGTTGCTCTTACTGTGAGAAAAATCAGACAAAATCTAGAGGTAGGAGTAGAGGACAAGCCTAGCAATTGTGAAAACATGTATTGGGGGCTCAATACAACAGTCACTGAGCCAGTCAGTATTCCAATTTCTTTTTTTTCCAAAAGGTAGTTGTAGTGGCTTACTATACAAAGAAACACAGCTAAAATAGGAGCAAAGGAACACATGTCAACAAGGAAATCGAAAAGAGAAGGGGCAGAGGAAGTAAGATGGGAAAGAGGAAATTGAGTGAATCAGAAAAGCTGTTCTATGCTCCCTGGTCCTCCAAATAAGCATAAAGTGGTATTTTGGTGCTTACTAGTAGCCAAGGTGAAAAGTAAATGGAATGCATTTCCCTAGCTCTCATTTACTAATTTTAAGTAGTACCGATTCATAAGAAGGTAAGTCTTTTTATTATTATTGAAACTCTAAAAAAAAATTCTCATAAGAATCTGTGTAAAGAGTATCAGCATCTTTTGAGGTCACTGATTTGGGAGTATAAATATAATTTTAGGAGCATGCTATATGCAAAAGCAATGGCTCTGTTTTTGTCTCAGATGCATAACTTTTCCAAGGTTTTATCTTGAGGTGTTTGCATGGAGAATATGATCTTAATACTTATAGTATCATCATGCACATATTAACCTCTTGGAAATTTTTATTTCCTAATTCATGACACTCAGCACATTTTTATCACATGCCTGTTCTGTGCCAGACACTGTGTTAGGCTCTGAGGTTATAATACAGAATATTCACGTTCTCTCCCTTTATGAAGCTTCTGGCTCAGAAATGAAAATCAAATGTGGTGTGTGTTCCAGTGAGGGAAGCATAAGGTGCTGTGGCAGCATACGATGTTTGACAGCATCGACAGCAGTGGTCCCTAGATTTTTTTTATTTCATAAATCAGTACATTTTTTTAAATGGGGATCAACACAGATTGCCAACATTTTATTAACCAAGAAAATATATTTAAAGGAGAAAAAGGGGAACTTCTGCCTTCTAACAGACATAATTTCATTTGAAGGACAATTTAAATAAAAAATATAGGAAGAACATAGTCTTAGAATGAAGGGTGGGCTTTCACCAAAAAGACAATAGACAAAGATAGTCATCAATCTTAACCCAAAATATATGTAATGTTTTAGTTGCAGAAAAATTACAACAAAACCTGGTTTTAATTAGAGTATATAGAAAGTGCTATAAAACGTATGGTGCTGTGGTAAGGAATAACTAGAGAAGGCTACTTCAGAGAGAGAGAACAGGGAACTCTACTTAGAAAAGGTAGAGCATTTATAATGAGGCCCAAAGGATGAGCATAAGTCAGATGTGCTACAAGAAAAAACCCAAAACTTTCCATGTCAGAAATGTTTAACATTTCTCCCTCTGGAATACTGTGCTATGGTTGCTATAAAAGGTAACTGCAAATGTAGTGGCTTAAACAACACAATTTATTATCTTGGAGTCTCACTAAGTAAATGAGACTCACTAGGCCTAAGTCCAGCTGTCTTCAGGGATATGTTCCTTCTGGAGCCTCTAGAGGAGAATCTGTTTCCTTGTCTTTTCCAGCTTTTAGAAGCTGCCTCCATTCCTTAGCGCATGGCCCTTTTTCTCCATCTTCAAATCCACAGTATAGCATCTTTAAATCTCTCCCTGACTGTGACACTGACTCTTTTGCATCCCTATATGACATTCAAAGAGCCCTTATGATTTCATTGATCCCACCCATGTCATCCAGAATAATCTCCTTATTTTAAAGGCAGCTGATTAGCAACCTTGGTTCCATCTGCAACCTTAATTCTTTCTTGCCATGTTACATAATATTGAATTGGCTAAAAAGTCCATATGTTTTTTTCATAAAATAAAAGACACAATTTTTTGTTTTCACCAATAATTTATTGATTTGGATATTTTGAGTACATCAGCTATCTCCCATGTGGTATAACATTGTTTGTTCTCAGTTAATGTCTCATTGTGATCACTATCAAATTCAACTGGTCTACCAGACCGTGGAACATCATCCAGCAATAAATCTTCAGCACGAAACTTTGTAAATCACTTTTGACATGTTCTATCAGTCACAGCACCTTCTCTGTACACTACACAAATTTTTTTTTGCATCTCAGTTGTGCTTTCACCTTTGCTGAAGTAGTAAAGTATAGTATGCCGAAAGTGTTGCATGTTTTCTTCCATTTTCAGTATTATAATAACTACACAAAAATTCACCAATTTTGATAAGTTTCTTGAAGTGCATGCTGATATGACAGCTGTCACAATACAATCTAACAAAATTGTTTTGAATTAATTTGACAGCTAAGTGCCACCAAAGCCATATTATGGAAAAATACCAAATGGACTTTTTGGCCAACCCAATATATTCACAGGTTCCAGGGAGTAGGATTTAGACATGTATGGGAAGCCATTACTCTGCTTGCCGCACCCTCTGCCTAATAGAGACCAGCGTATGTGTTAAACTGCTTCCTTCTGAACTACTGGCTTGTCAAGGACCGTGAGGGCTGTACGATATTACCTTCCTTGCAAACTAGCAGGACAGGCTGCAAGAATTCATAGATGGCAATAGAAGACTCCTGGGTCACAAACAAAGGATTTCATTACTCATGGCACAGCAAGTGGCATAGCCATCATCACATTTGCATCAGCTCCCCTTTCAGCACCAAGTCCCACGGGGAGGACACAGGGGAAGTCTGATGGATGCCTGCATTTATTGTAGACTGTGTTGCAGGAGGCGAACCTGAAGCTTACAGAACCTGAGTCACTTATGATGGTCAGTAAGCATGCCTCTCTTTTATTCCAGAGGAAGATACTACCTCTCTCTTCCAAGGTTGTTCAATATACCAACTTTCTTGAAAAGATAATCCAGAACAAAAGGCAGTTACTACCTTGTTTTCAAGATGTGCAAAAAGCTAGAGACCCTTGGAAAATGGTCCTCCAATATCTTTATGCTGGATCTGTATTGAGTAACATAGTCTACAGTTTCTCAAATGCAGGGCTAGTACTTTGAAAATCGTTTTAAAATGAATTGGTTTAAACTTAAAAGATTTTGTTTTCTCATTTTAAATACCATTTTTTAAAAATTATTTGTTCAACTTAACGTCCATTTATTTATGCATTGCATTTAAATATGTCTTTAGTGCCTTCTCTATTCCTTGTTATTGTTTTATCAGAAACTTCTATATGAAGCCACATTGACTTTTTAGCTAATTTAATAAACAAATTACTAATGCAAAAAGACAACTTGACCTCAGTTCATAATGAGAAAACAAATATTAGCAAATTTTCTAATTAAGGCCCTGATACAAGCAAGTAATTATGAAGGAAAAACCAGGTGCTAATATCCCCTTGATGTGAAATGTCATTCTGTGAAAACAGTGACTGAGAGAGGGCCTTCACTCAGAAGTGGAAGACAGCCAAATTCATTTCTGCATATTAAATTAAACCCATTCTGAAAGCAAGGAATGGCTGCAACAAGGTACAGAAACAAATGATTGTATAAACAAGTGATTACATTTGATATTAGATGTGTCAACCGTTATGAATTTATTAATGGGTCTACTCCTTTTTCTGACATTCTCCTAGTCATATATTCCTCTTTAAGAGCAAAGAAAGCTACAAGGAAGATATTAAACAAGCGAATAATAAAAATGAACTAAGTCAGAAGAAAAAAGAAGTAGAAGAAAAAAACTCTATCCTCTCTGTGCAGACGTGATGGTAGTAGATACATATCAATAAGACATATTGTTTGAGCAACTTTTCCCCCAACATTATGATGTCAGACCAAGGGAAAGGGGGCAGACTTCATTCATAAAAGAGAGCTGTTCAAAAGCCAACTAGATTGTATTTATATTCTACTTATGCGCTAATTAATCTTGCCACTTAATTTTTTATCCCATTAATGTTTCTGAAAAACTGAGGTAAAGCACTATCCTACTTTTACCATACCCTTGTACTGTATAATAAATTATTGCTCCTATGTTAAATTTATCAATATGAATATGTTGACAAAAGAAGCAATTACAGATTGCCAAGGAGCATGACAAACTACAGCTTTCCTTGACAGGTAAAATGCTTCAGCAATTCAGTGGAAGGCATTAAGGAATTGCTATCAGAAAACATGAGTTTTAAAACTGGCTCCTTCCCACCCAGTGTCAGTGAGCTAAGCCTCAGTTTCCTCATTTGCAAAGAGAATGTGAACATGTGTTGCTTTATCACTGATCTCAAGGTGACATGATACAGTATTTGTGGAAGCACCTGGACTCATGTGTGTCACTTTTTTTATTTATTTAAAATCTGGATTTCATCCTTTTGTTTTATTTTTATTTTGGCATTTTCTTTGAGAGAGTTCTTTAGCACCTGTTAACAGTAGACTTTTTAATACAAAGTACAGTTGGAAAACAAGGAGTGTGATCCACAATATATGTCCAACCTGGGTCAGAAATCTCTGAGCAGGTCTCACAAGCCCAGCCAAGCCTTCTGTCCTGCTCTGCAGAAAGGGCTGACTCGGGGAGGAGCCACACTGCTGCAGTTGATTGGCACTTCCCCATTTCCTCTGACCTGCTGTCCCAATATTTTCCCTCCCACTCATCATTCACCCTTGAATACCTTTCTCACTCTCCATTACAAGGCTTACCATAATATACCCCTGAGGGTGAGGGCTCCTCATCCTTGCTTATCCTGTTCCCAACATGAACTGCCACCACCATTCCCCTTCAGATCCCCTGAAAGCACAGAGAATCCCCTCCTCAGTGCCTTCACTGGCTGGATTGCTGCAGAAACTAATGGGTCTTTGTCCTTCTCTTCACTGATGGCTGTCATTGACAGAGGCAATCATGCTCCACCTCAGCTGTTAACTCTGCAGCCTCCTCTGTGCCCTGGGTTTGTCCCTTAGCTTCCTTTAGGTCCTAATTTCCTCAGCTATCCGCAGATAACATTTCAGTAGCTAAGCTGAAATAAATCGGCAGGAACCATCCTATGTGGCCTCCTGCCTCAGGAGGGAGAGAGAAGGTGCCACACAAGATGTGTGTTTTCACAACCTCTTTCAGTGTTTCCTCTAATTTCTAGTCACAGCCTGAAGTGAACTATTGCTCTGAAAGTAAACTCTCCCCTTATGTCCAAACCAATTGTGGTTTGAGTCTTATTTTGCCTCTTTGATCTCCTCTGGAGAACTTGTCTCTGATTTGGGCACATGATAGAGGGAACCTCAAAGTTCAAAAGTCATCTGATCCAATTACACATCTATTTTTTAAAATACCATCACCTCCAGTGGGTTGTGCAGTCTAAAAGAGAGTTCACTTCACCATAGGTGGTCTGTCCATCCTTGAACACCTCTGACCAGAAGAAATGCTTCACCTGAATTCACTGAAATTTGCTTTTCTGAAAGTTCTGTCCTCTTGTTATACTCTCTCCCATCAGCATGTCACAACAGCTTCTGCAGTCAGCTCTCACGTTCTCACTGCTTCGGCAGCACCAAGCGCAGGCCCCTGAAACACAGGAGGCTCTTAAGAAACACTTTGAATGAATGATGAATGGATGGATGAATGCATTCATAATGCATTCATAATGAAAAAGATCTCTTCTACAAGACAGCACTTTTTATCTAAGACATTTATGAAATATAATCTGGGTCTTCAGGCTAGAAGTATTGAGTTCTCATTAGGAAACTTTTCAAATTCAATACAATATGTCTAAATTCAAAATAACAAAAATATTAAATTTCTTTTTATGTATATAGTTGTACATAGGAATATGTACATTTGTTTACATTATGAATAAATAAGTGAATGAATAAAGCAGTTATTAAGTTTTAAGAAATATGGTTTGGCATTCAAAATCTACTCACTGCTAAGTGGTTTAATATTATTAAATTAATTTTTATGTTTAACAGAAGCTTTATTATAATATCATTAAACTATTTTAAAAGAAAAATTTGGATCACAATTCTACTAACCTTCTGCAACTATTACCATTTTTCTGTTTTTCACTACCTTGTTCATATATAAAAATAACTTTGTTATGTAAGTATATGGTATATATTTTGCATTGTACTTTTTTCACTTAAAATTATATTGTTCATGTTTTTCATATTATTATTAATCTTTATTACTATAATTTCATGGGCTTAATAGTATCCCATCTATTTGATATATCTTAACCATTTCCCAATTAGTACTGATGTTTCCAGGTTTTTGCTTACAGAGAATGTTGTTAGGAATATTACAGACATGTAAATGTAATATTAAAATATTTTAAAATATTTGAAATGTTAGAATATAGATATTTTAAATATCTTGCTGTATTTAAAAATATTTCCTTATATTATCATTTAAAAGGATTTTTCAATTTGTATATATATGACTTTTGTTTATATGTTGCTATTTGTTCCTAGTTTTATATCAATGTAGTAAAGCGTTGAAGCCTATAAAACTTTGACTTTAATTAGAAGTACTTATTAAGCCCTAAAACATTATAAGTTTTATAAATGTCACAGGTATACCTTGAAAGATACAGTTTCATTTTTAAATGACTAGGATATTTTATATTCCAAAATATTTATAAATACCTAATTAATGCTAGGCACTATGCTAGGCACTGGTAATACAAAAGTGAACAGGTGCGTCCCTGCCCTTAGGGGGCTTAAAGTCTAGCAATGAATAAAGAAAAAAAGATAAACCATTATAAGTGTTATGGTCGAATGGTCCACGGCACTACTACCCTTAGACCTAGGAGCCCTTACCCTTTCCCTTGGCTCTAGGTTTCAGAGAACCCCACTCTGGCCCTCCTCCACCTGTGCCCCTTCTCATCAGGCAAAGAGAGACCGTGGTCACCTGGGGGGCATCCTGGGCATGCCCATCTGGCCCACAACCCTCACTAGACCCCTGTCTGGGTAGCAAGGATACCAAAATTCCTTGACCAAAGGGTTCAAACCCACTTCTAGGGCCAGAGCAGACTTTTCTAGATCCAGCCTCCTGAAACTGGAGTTTGTATGTATGTCCCTTGGTGGATGCACAAACGATGCTGAGAGGTAGTGAATGGGGTTTGAATGCATGATCTGGGTGTCCCCACACACATAGAACAAGATGTTCACAGTTCTGGATGAAGGCAGCAGTGGAAGAGGAAAGAAGAGTAGCCAGACTGAGAACAAGAAGCGGGGGCCACTTCTTTCCAAAGTGATATTCTAGGACAGATCTCTGAACATCCTGAAAGTTTTAATTTGAACCTAGTTTTCCAGGTGGTTTTGAGGATATATTTGTCAAGGTAGGAGGATGGAACATATTTTATTTAATGGTATGTTAACTTGATATATAGCTTTAAAATATTTAACCATATGGAATGTGAGCCTTCATTTGTATCCTTGCTCCAGGCCCTACAAATGTTGGAGCAGGCTTGGTTGGTACAAGGTGCTATGGGGCCACCTAATAGAGACCTACGCTTATATGAGGGTGTGTAGAAGGCCTTTCAGAGCAAATCACAGTCAACAGAGTAGGTTCAGCAGAACAGGCTCAGCCATAGGCTATTATTCTACTTATGCAATCCACCACATTCCTGGGCTAAAGGTGAAAAAGTTATATGCTCTTCTTAATAGATGCCCAAAATACCTTTGATGAAATTCAAGAAAGTCATTAACTCTTAAGATTCTAGAATAACAACATACTTAGCATTATAAATGGTATTTATATGAAACAAAATACTGACATCATTCTTAATTGTAAGTACTAGCGGTATTGCCTTTAAATTTAACCAAAGACACGAAGGCAACTATCATTCAATTATTTTACATGGATCTTAAATTTACAACCCATTCATTCTGGTAGATGTTAATTTTTTCCCGTTTCTGGTGGCATTTTCATTTACTCCATCACTTCTTTAAGTCTTAACCTTCCGATTTGATGTCATGTTGGCTTCTGGTCTATACCCTTTTTCAAGGCATGAGTTCTATAACATTACTACCTGCTTGATAAAACACGCTTTTATTTCTCTCAAATTTTTCTCTTTCAAGATTCAACAGATGCCTCCATTTTTCTCTTTATGATTTTTTTATTTGTTTGGTCAACCATTGCCTGGAGCTGGTATTTAGACCAGGAAGCAGCTCATTATTCTCCCAAATGGTCCCTGTGTCTCGATTATTAATCCACATCAGCTGGAGGCAAATAGCATCCCCTACACCCTCCAGTCTTAACGCATAATCAGGAACTTGGCAAAGGAAGAGAGCGGTAGTGGAAGTTCTGGCATGGCTGGCTATGAGGAACCAGCAGTTAATCGAATATAAACAAGTCAGATGGCATTTTTAATTTGAGTAACAATACAAGTCTATTTTAAAGTTGTTTTCCTGGTCACTGCTAGGTATCTGTTAGCTACTGTGTTTGCAGATTCCTTCTCTCTCTCTCATCCTCTTTCTCTCTCATATTTCTAAACTAGAAATTCCCGGATAAGATTTCGATATTTCGATATTCGACATTTGATGAAGGACTGTTATTAAACAATGACTCATGGAAATGCAGGATAGCTTTAAGAAACAGCAGTTTGAATGTTGCTCTCTGGCTCCTCCTCAAGTTTTATAATAGAACTCCTGAGAACCGGCCTGCTGCCTGATACAGCATTACATTTTCCGAGAAAATATCTTATTCCGAGCTTGTATGAGTCTCTTCTCCCCCACAATTTGGGACCTGCGATAATTTTTTGGATGTCAAGCACACTTATGCTTCTAGATTAACTAGAAGGCAGGACATTAAGATGCTTGCTTTTTATCCTCTCTCAAGTACCATTTTGTACGTTCTTAAGTCAGGAATTTCATTCAGAATTTGTCTACTGGCTGGCAAGATCAGAAATTGCCTAAAATTGATTCTTCCATTGTTCATCAAGTATGATTTTAACAAAGAAAGAGATCTCTAAGACTCTATTTCCATATGACTCCTCCTTTCTAAAGGGTACTTTGGCAGCTTCTGGTACAAGGATTCCTGGTCTGGGCCTAGGGAATCTCTTACCTTACGGCAATGCCAGAATGCAAGACTTCTGTCCCCTTCCAGACTTCTTTCTGCTTTAGAAAATCAAGTCGCAAACAACCCCATACACTGGGTGGGTAATCAAAAGGAGGAAAGCTAAATTTGCAAATAATCCCATGACTCAACACTGATAAACATTGTTGATACTTTAGGATAATGAGTGGCATGCTACAGTGTGGTATGGTATAGTATAAGTAATACATGACATAATTATTTTGAACAACTATTTATTATGTAAAATTCAATTTTAACTGAGTGTCAGGTATTTTTATTTTCTAAATCTGGCAACCCTATAATAGCTTTAATCCCCATGGGCTGGTTTTCTTTTACATATGCCCTCACTAATAATCTCACATTTTCAAAATTAAGAACAAGTAAAAGAGCATTTCAGGAACAATTTTGTTCAGGAAATTGATAACGTTTTGCTACTTATGCACCGGGTGGAAAATTGCCTCCTTTACTAACTAGTAATATGTTAACAAAGAAAATGAGTGATTTTAATTTACATTTTTGTGTTATTGATTGGGAGTAATAGCTCTAATATGTACTAACTAGCTGATTGGTGTACACCAGTTATTTTAGATGACTCTGACTACTAAGTAATGAAGCATTTTTATTTACAATTAAATAAAAGGCAAAGTTAGCAAACTAAAAGCTTATAAAGAGAAGATAGGGGAAATTCATGTGGAAAAGATGTAATAATATCATTGCTTTTTCTTCCCTAATGTGTAAGGAAATAAGAAATAAAATTTTTGTAACCCTCTATAAAGGAAAGTTTCATTTTTGGGAAGAGGATTGCAGATTGTTTTATTTTATTAATTTAAAATGTTTGGGTTTATTTTAAATGAGAACCTCATCATGGACATGGTTTTTCTTATTTATGTTCACCATAATATTGTCAACTATGCACTCCTTAAACCTAGAAGTGATTTCAAGTCATAATGAGATTGCATATAATATGTTTGTGACTTGTCAAGCTCCCAAGAAAAACAGAGAATGGCACCTGAACTATATCAACTGTCTGTATCAACTTGCTGTCAGCCTTTTGACAGTATTATATTTCAGACAGTAACTTGATAAAGTTTGGCACCCAGAGAAATTTCTTAACAAACTAAAGCATTTTCAGGGTGACATTAACAATAGACACTTTTAGGTAGCACATGCCGACAAGAATTACAAAATGAATATATACGGAAACCCTTTCCAAGTTTAATTACCCTTGTAATTAGTGTAACCATAATGGACAGAAAACAATGATGGGAATGCTTTCTTCCACTTAAGAGCAGACCAAATTCCTTTTGTTTGTCATCACCAAAGACAAGAGTGGAAGACAGTGGGAAAGGTTGGACACTGGAAAGGGTCTGCAGCTGCTCATTGGGTGTTCATGGAAAGTGACATGGCATCAGGGCTCGCTGGGAGCCAGAGGAAGATCTGCAATATAATTAGGGGAGAAGCAATTGTCATTCATCTGGCTTGTTCTGACATCACTTCTTGGCAGTAAAAAGTGACTAAGATAATATGCAAATCTGACAACTGGGAAGTTGACGAGTTAAAGTGGATACTTGATATCACTTCTCTTTTCTGGCCATCAGGCATCCGTGCTATGTTGAATATTATTTTCAATGTTGAAATGATTTATATAGTCAGGATCACTTTGGTATGGTCCACAGTAAATATGAGATGGCAGCAACTAACATCAGAATTAATGCACGTTTTTAGTTGATTCGCTCTTCAAATATATTTAACAAATTGGTAGGTTTTTATCCAAGAAATTCCCTATCCTAAAAACATGATGTGTTCAGCTCTTTTTTCCTCAATACATTTGTCATTTTACCTTGACCATGCTGAAGGAGGTCATCAAGAAGATGTGACCACCTGTTGACTTCAGAGCTGGACCCAGGCAATCAGAGGCCCACCACCACCTCCCCTGTCCTTTACACCCGCTATTCCCACAGTTGGAACTGTTTCGAGGGTGCAACCCTGAGAAATTAAAGTGTTGTTGAAACTGTATGGACTGAATATGTGACTGAATCCTCTTAAAGCCTTCAAAGTTTCAAGATACTAGAGGGTGGTTGTGGAGATCTACTCATCCTGTGGTCGTCCAAGAAATCTCAGAGTGGTCTGTGTCTTTCTTCAGCCTCTCCTTGCCCTTTGTGCACAGGGGTCAATTTGTGAACCAATAGCCATGACCGATAGGGGGTAGGTTCCTATAGAAAGATCTGTACGTTTCTTGTCTGGGAGCAAGTAGTGTTAGAACTAGTGCTGTAATAGCCAGTGTTTAACTACCAGAGCATTTACAAATGCAACGGTTAAAAGCATGCCCTCTGAGCTCTGAGCTGTGTGAGCCTGATGCAAGCTCGTTGTTCACTATAGCTTTGTGGCCTTGGGGAAGTTATTTAAGCTTCCTAAGCCTAAGTCCTATCATCTATGAAGTGAAAATGGTATTAGTACCTTTCTCATATGGTAATATAAGTAAAGAGCTTTGCACAATTCGTGGCACATGTAAATGTTCAATAAATAATTACTATTATGACTATAAGAAATATCACTATCAAGTTTAAGATACATTATAGTATAATCCACTATGGAGGTGTGACCATCATCACATTTCCTCTTGATTTTTCTCCTCTCACATCTGACTAGCTGGAATATTGAAGTAGAAATATTTTTTTCTTTGATGCATTTTCTCCTAGGAGCTACTGTTGTTAGCAGCATATAGGCAAACAGGAGATGGGAAGTGATGTCTTCATGTTAAACCTGTATTTCTTAAGCAATGGTCAGTATAGAAACTTAGTGTGTATTTGGGTGAAATCTTCCCCTTTCTTTCAGAAATGAAAAACATTTTTACAGAGCCTTTAGGAGACTCTGATATGACAGTATTAGTTGGTAAGAGAGAAAGTAATCGTTTCCTTCTTGTGTACTTGAACATAGAGCCATCAAAGTAAGTTATCACCTGTTCTCACATCCCTTAAAACCCTGATTAGTTTTCTAGCAAAAGTACTTCTTTCTGTTATGTCTCAGCACCAGCTCTTAGAAACAGCATGCCTGCTTTTACATTGAAACTTCAATGATTATGCTTTAAAGTTTTATTCTTGTATGGAGGAATGACCTGCATGTACTATAAAAACTTATTTTTGTCTGCATAGATCCATAAATATTGCCTTAAATTCCCTTCCCAGAATTCAGATCCTCTTATCATTGCTTTTATACCTCTTTCTCCTAAAATATTTAAATTTGAAAAACAATACTTTAAAAAAAAAGAGCTCCCACCCCTTCCACCATTTTTCAACTAAACTCATGAGAGAGGATGAAATCTAATTTATAATATCAACTACATAGTTGGAATCAGAAAACAAACCTTGTGAACAAAACATTTCAGAAGAAGTGTTCAAAGATGTGGGGAAAGCACCAAACTTGAAATCAGAAGAAATATTTTTCATTTCCTGCTCTGCAGTTTATGAACGGTGTGACCTTGGACAGGTCACTAATTCTGTTCAAATCCCAGTTTTATTACCCACAAAATGGGAGTCAGCGCCCACCTGACCTGCGTCTTAGAGCTTTAGTGAGGAGAAAATAAGATAATGTATAGGAGTGTTATATCAATTCCGAATCCCCATTTCAACATTTTTAGCAATACAGAATTAAGTCTTCAGCTGCTCTTCAGAAATTCCTTTTAAAGATTCCAAAGAGCTTGCTGCCTTTCATAATCAGGACTGTGCACAGCCCTGCCATGGTGGAGGGCCTGGGCTTGTGGCTGCCAGGACCGTCAACCCCACATGGTCTTTCTTTGAACCTTAGAATACACTGATAATAATTATGCAAAAACATACTGACATTTTCCTGAAAGATTAGTGAATAATTTTCCCTTATCCTATTTTTAACAGCAAACTCTTAAAAAGTCACAATATTGACTAATATATTCCTCTCATCTACATCATATAATATATTCTTCAGACTTTTTATTATCCTGGGTGGCTATAAAATCTCAGCTGTTTAAAATGATGTGTTTTTTTCAGATTTATAACATTCCATAAAAATTTTAGGTATAAAAACTATTTTCTACCAAGCTAAAACTGTCCCAGCCTCATGGGTGTTTCTTTTTAAAAAGGTGTTATTCTCTGTAGCATAACATCAAGGTGTTAATTTAAACATGCATTTCAAGAAGATAAATATCCATTGGCATTGCTAATTAAAAATTTTTTTTGGCTAACCAGAATTTTATTCCTGATGAAACTGTGGATTAAATGACCCCAGAACTACATTCTTTCTGGGACTAGAAATAGAAATTTCTTGGCATCTGCAAGCATTAAATTCCTGTTCGCTTTAAATATGCACATTAAACATCTCTGAAATATTTAAAAGAGGCATTTTAAAAAACAGTGAGACATGCCTGGATTTGACTGATTCAAAAGTAACACAGGTAACCTATAAATTGAACCAGCTCATATCAATAATACAATTGTATTATTATATTATAATTCAATTATAATTGTATTATAATACAGTTATAACTAAGAGGTAAGAAAGATGGAATTTGCCTTAGGACAGCATTTCCCAAAATGGATTACACAAAACACTCAGCCCTCAAGGTGTTCTTTAAAAAAAGAATTGGTTGCACAAACAAGATTCTGTGGTCAAACAAGTCTGTGTGCCAGATGATCTCCTATGATATCTGCAATATGCATTAGTATGTCGCATAGTTTTAGTAGCCCTACAGTCAAGCGTATCACAGGCTTATTTGCTCTGAGAAATTTTTTGATATAACACCTCAACATGCTGTAGAACATACAGTTTCAGAACTGTTTCCGTCCTGAAGGAACCGGTGGTACTGAAAGGACAATAACAGTAGAGATCCAGAGTTTTATCTCGTGTCGTAACCCACACTGTCCACCTTCACACCACTGTGGGTGGAGGAATTTGGAAAAGAAATTCTTAGAAAAATAGGTCTGTTTCTCTGCTTGAAGCACATTAAGTTATTGGTCTCAATTCTTTACTCCACACCCTCATCAAGTCCTAGTATTTATTACTTACCTCCTCACCCTGGCCACTCTCTCAGCCCTTGACTTGGGCTTGGCCTTGTGACTTGCTTTGCACAATGGGAATGTTAGTGGATCTGAAGTAAACAAGGCTACTGCCTTTTCTATGAGAAAAAAAATGTCTCAGATAGCTGCTGTTACAAGTCTTAGTTAAACTAGAGTTAATTATCATCTTAGACCCTTAGACCCAAGCCTAGCCAAACGTAACCTAGATTGGCCAAACTTAGACAACCTGCAGTTACGTGGGTAAGAAATAATTGCACATGGGTAAGAAATAATTGCACATCGGTGTGTGCCAGAGAGTTTGGGAGTAGTCTGTTTTGCTGTGACTTCATAGCAATCGCTGACTTATGTACTACTCCATAGGAGTTTGCTACAAAATAATTAATGCTGCTATCAATACCCACAATAACTGAAAGAGAAATCAAGTGAATGGGAGTAAAATCAAGTGATGTATCACAGGGCAATGGGTTGTGGATTACTGGTGTTTTATTGCCCTTAATTCTTAAGTTCTTGAAAAATATGTCCTGTTAAAAGCATTTAATTTTTTGATATCTGACTTGTTTTGATATGCTTTCCCAAACATTTCCAAAGAAAACATACCCTCCCAAACAGCCAGCTTTTCCTACCTAAACAAATCTGAGCTCTGAAAAAGATTTAAATAACATGACTATTAATTGGAAAATAAATCTGCAGTTTATATATTAAGACAAAAGATCCCACGAAATCCCAATTATTATCAAAAACCCTCAAAACATTCATTTTAATTTTCTTGATGATCAGCCAAGCAGATGAGGGAGTGAGTGGACCAGAAACTCCCCAGCCTAAGGAAATGGTGGTTCTGGCTGATGGTCATCACCCACCAGGCTGCTCAGTGCACCCAGCCGAGGCCTTCATCACTGGGCACCGGACAAGCACACCTGTGTTCTGACAAGAACTATGCTCCCTTCCCCACTCTAGCACCTCCACCACATGTTCTTTTTCTCATTCAGAGGCACTATTTAGCCATTCTCTCCATTTCTACATGTTCTAGCCTCCTCCGCTTCTTGAATTAGTCAACTCTCTGTGTATAAAGTGGGTGAATGCAGAAATTAAATGATTCGTGTATGTAAAAGTTCCTCACCTCATTGCTCAATAAATGCTTCCTATCTCTCTTTCTTCCTGCCTATGCTATCTATCTTACTATTTTCTTAATGATAGTCCAGTGAGATATAAAAAGTTATTATTATTAGATATATAGATATAGATATAAATCTAGATATAGATATATAGCTATAGACCAATCAGTATACGAATGTGAATAGAGTGGTCATAAATAAGAAAGCAAGAAGCTGTTGGCAATAGCTGTTTTGACTCACATTGATCCTTCTAGGATTTGACAGTGACGAACACTAATGGCCCGCTGAGGAGCACACTATCTGAAGAACATCAAGTCTAGGCAGGGATGAGACCCAGATCCGGTTTTGAATCTTAGCTCTAGAAATTATTATCTGACAAGTTACTAGCCTCTCTTAAACCAATTTCCACATCTTTGAATAGGAAGTAATGATATTTAAGAAGATACCATCTAAAGGATGATATCTAATGGGATACTATACTTAAAGGGCTTAGCACAATGCCAAACACATATCAACACTCAGTGAAAGCTAGCTGTTATAGTATACGAACTAAGTTTGTATGGGATAACATAGTTACTTTATAATATGAATAACTACCTTAAAATAAACGTGTGATTAACATTATCTTTATTTTAAAATCACTACCTTTATGACCTGATATTCAGGGACAAGAAGAAAGATTTATTCTATTAATTCATTTCACTCCTGCCACATATCTAATCTGCTTTGCACATCAGATAGCTGGAGTTTAGGGGTATCCTGGAAAAAAACTGAAGGTTAATGTGTATCATCTACATGCTTCAGAAAATAAGAAAATTACTGGATGGTCATATCAAGGTGAAACACAGGAATGAACCCACTGTGGCCACACCTCTGTTTGAAGGCTTCTTGGGGAAGGGGCGGGGGGAGACTGAAGCACAACCATTTTAACAAATAGGAGTGGAAGTGATTAATTACTTTTTACTGTCATTCAACAGCTTGTCACCCAGGGAGTAACCTCATTTCTTCAATTCCCATAAATTTAATGGAGGTCACATCATAGTCTACTTGGCTGAAAAGCATTGCTTCTGAAATCCTGATGGTACTTTTAAGTCCACTGATGTGTGAACATAATTCTCTGCATCTCTTAGCTTCACATACTCTGTCTCTCCCATGGAGACACTTTAGTCGATCTATGTGGCACCATGTAGAAAGTTACAAGTAGTGAGGTCTCTGATTCATTCCTCTTTCATGCAAGAAGATGAGAGAAAACTAAAAACCAATGGGAGTTATTCTACAGTATAGAGCTTCTTTCCATTCTGTTAAGAGAATATAAAAAGATATTTATTATAATTGAAAACTACTACTTATGAGACCTTTTCCATCTGAACATGGAATCTGGTATCTAAAAAGAAATTTAAAACATCACATTAAAACATTTACAAGTAAGAATGGTGGTTAGCTGTTGTGCCTAATTCTCATCCTACCATATACATTAAGCCGCATAAAAGTAAGAGAACTGCAAAGATCTGCCAAACACCAGATTAAATTTCAAAAAAGAAAACCCAAAAAACAAAGCAAAAAAAAAGTTCCAAGGAAGAACAGATAATAAAAAATTAAAGTATTACCTGTATCTATGGCATGCCCATAGACACAGAGACACAGGCTTTTTGCAACTAGAATGCAGCAGTATCCAATTTTATTCGAAGACTCATTTCTGGGGTTTTCAGTGCTATTTCATCCACTAATTTCACTACTAATGCCTCTCCTTTTATACATATGTATAAAATGTTAATTCCTTTAACATTTGGGAAATGGAAATTAATAAACAGCAAACAATCCATAAGTGATGAAATATTATTGACTAGTAAATATTCAAAAAATGTCTAGTCTTACAAGCAACTAATAAAAACAGGTAGTAAAGTTTTAAAGAATAAATACTAAGCCCATATCTTCTTAAATAGTTTTGGCAAAAGAGATGGAAATAAAACCTATGAATATTTTCTTCAGTAAAACAGAGAAGCATACAATAAACTTATAAGAAAAACTAAAAGAAATGAGTTAAGTATTCAACTAAAGATATTAGTTGAAGATCTACAGAAAAAAAATAACCCTAAAAAAAGAATGAGGCAAAAGAAAAAATATAATACCAAAGTCAGCAGAAAAAACAAAAGACTAGTGAATTAGAAAGCATGATGGCAGAAATCATAAATTAATCTGAAAGCTTTTGTTTTTAGAGAAAAATTATCAAATTGGCAATTCTACTAAATATACTATTGAAATTCCATTTACTATCTAGTTTCTCCTCAAAACAACTGCACCTATAAAGGCTTCACTGCATTTTCCCTTTAACGTAATGCTTTTAATTTGTCCATGAATCCTTCAAAAATATTTTAGGCTTCATTTTGAAATAAAAAAATGAACACCTAATATTATCTTTCCTAATTCAAATTCTTCTCACTGATATACTGTATCACGTATGTAGTTTAAAAGTTTCTATGTCTTTATCTCCACAACTTATTTCATCAAAGACTTGGTATGTAGTTTTAGACAAATACAACTTGAACAAAATCATTGTTCGACAATCAAACACATTTATACCACATTAAAATCCTTCATCTTCTGGAGAATTAACTTAGTCTTTAAAAATGTCTGCAGAGAAATTTTAAAATTTAGTGAAATATCTGCACTGTTTTTACAATCCTTTTGTCAGTATTTTGTCTACAATTACCTTTAAGTTCAACATATTCTATAAAGATTTTCCTTACAGCAAAGTTTGTTCAAAGATGTACCCTTTGGCAAAAACAAATAAAGTAATATTTGATAAAATCAAGAAACTTCTCTGTCTTATAATACTTGATTGATAAAACAAGATTACTACTAATACATATAAAGTCTACCCAGCAGACTGCCTCTTTTCCATTTTAACGTGAATTGAAAAATTATCTTTGTCTTTCAACACTGTCTTACAGTTTGGTTTCATGAAGTCCTCACTTTAGTATGTTAAGATTGATTATTTTTATTTCTTTTCTGGCCTTGAATCTCATAGAAGTAGAAAATATTGCAGACATTACAGAATAAGGCATTTATCCTTCACTTTGTTCAGTGTTCATAGACATAGCCTTTAATATAATCAAACCTGAAGGTTGGCTTCCTCTTGCTATGTAGGGTCTCAGTGTCCTCATGGAAGTGAACCCTTGACTGCTCCCTAAGTGGCCCACATTCATCCCACAGTAAGTGTGCCTGGGAAAGGAAACCTGTCTTCTCCTCCACATTAAAGAGGAACACAGACAGGAAGGGGCAAGGAATATGTACAATGTGCAGCTCCTTCTTTTATTTGTTCATTTCTTTCTATAAAATTTTACATGCAGAGTTCAGGAGGTTTGAGTGTTTAAGACATGAAAAAAATAATCTTGATTTTATTTAGGAGATAAAATTAATTAAGAAGGTCTGGAATTTAATACTGTGACATAATAACAAACAAAACTTACACAATTTCTACTTATTTGTTTCCTACTGATTTGGGTTTAGAAAGAGCTATGCCATCCAAGAAAAAATTTTAAAAATATGGAATGTGTCACAAATTTGTGTGTCATTTTTGCACAGGAGCCAGGCTGATCTCTGTATTGTTCCAGTTTTAATATATGTGCTGCCAAAGCAAGCACCAAAAAAAAAAAAACGTTTTTTTAAACTCTCTGTTTAGGTATTTCTGGATCCTGTGGGATTAAATTGGTAGAAGAGCAGAGATGCTATCTCAAGCATCCATGTTCAAACTACAATATTTTCTTAAATTATAATTTAAGGTCTGTTTACAACCACATTGACAATGGTAAGGTAGGAATTTGGAGTAATTACTGAATCAGTGTTAAATGTTTGTCTCTTTCATATCCAATTTTATTTTATTTTTTTTATGAAGCAGCCAAAGTTAGCATTGACTGAGGTCTTTATGTTTTATCTTCCCTTAATAGTGTTTGCTGTTTTGTTTTTCAAAAAAATTGAAAAAAAGTGTTTTATAATATGTACTCTGAAGGTCCTTATCAGAATATGAATAACAGTTGAATCTTTTAAAATTTGAGAGGTATTCTTACATTTGATCACATGTATGTAGTTGTTAAAGAAAGACAGAAAACAGGTCATATATCTAAAGAGCTCTTGTTACTAATAAAAAGATTAACATAATAGACAAAACAAGAAATAGAAAGGAATATACACAGAGCAAAATAGCTGAAATTTATGAAAAGTTTTATCTAATACACATTAAATTAAAGTCAGTAATTTTTGTCTGGTAGTTAGTGGTAAACACGCAATAAATATTTATTGACCACAGGAATGAAGTAACACTTTTCACCTATCAAATTGGAAAAGAGTTTCAAAGATAGTGTGGGTTCTCAGAATTGACAAGATATCAGCAAAAGATAATATAATTAGGTAATGACCCATTCAAAGTAGGGATGTTAAACATCTAGAGTCTAGATTCTCTGTTTAGCTTATAGTTTTTTTTTAATAAAAGTAAGAAGAAGAATACATTTTAGAACAGAACATAGCTAATTCTCGACCAAATTGCACTTAAATAATTGCCAATAATCTTAATGTAAATAGTAAGCCAATGGTATTTAGGACATAAGAAATTTTATATTAAGGTATAGATGGATAGGTATTAACTTCAAATATTACTATCCCTGGTGAGAAAATTTCCCCAAGTATATACATAAATGGAGAGAGAAAACAGCAAAGATACAGATACCCTAAACAAGGTCGCTAAACAGAAAGTGGGGCTTCCCCTTCCCCAGCAGCCTTGATTCCAAGGAACAAGGAACAGTAGGAAAGTCTGTGGGGAAGCAACGGTGCTGGTCTTCCTTGTCATATTATTGACACTTCTTAATGTTTAGGGTTCTCAAAAAAATACTATTTTTTCCCTACAGTTTATCCATAGTGCCCAGAAACCATTGACTTCCTGGAATTTTTATTAAAAATTCCACATTCTTGCCATGTTTTCAGATATTGTGGTCTCTGCCAATAAATTCTAATAAATTTTTACTTCTTTTCTTTCAGTAACATTCTAAAGAATATGATTCAGACTCAAATTAATCACCGATCATTTTAATGGCTCCTAGGAGTTTACTTCCGATACCTCTTATTATATTAAATCAAACTTGATAGTGTGCTATATCATTGCTCAGCTGGGTTTTCATAAAAGCACTGGTATTTAATATGATTTATACCTGGTTTTCTGTTAATATCTTTGCTTATTGTGTGCTTTATTTTTAAAACAGACATTCCTAGCAAATGGCACTTATTTAAAATATATCATACTTCTAAAATATTTTACAGGAAGCATTTTACAGTAAAATGTTTTTTATGGTCACATAATAGTGAACAGAAACATTTTACTTAATTTATAATCAAAATATTAATACTTATAGTTTGGTTAAAATATATGAACATATATATATGTTTTGATTATTTAAAGGATAAATTATATCCCAAGACTATTAGGATATTTAAAGTATTGTATTTTTTTAAGCTCTGCAGCAAAGGGGCAGCTCTTGGAAAACGATTTGAAGCACCTGCCGAAGATATAGCAAGTGTGGCAAGTTTTATTGAGACAAAGCTTGTTATTTGCTATCTACGGATGAGGAAACCTGACCTTGCCTTGAATCATGCACACAGGTAAAATGAAATACTAATAACCACAAGTAAGTATTATCTATGCAAGCAGAGGGTATTATGTGCACCTGTATTATCAATTTCCATTCCACTTAAATTTAAGAGAAAACAAAAACACATTTCTTCATTCCTTGATTTATGTTAAACCAGACAATTCTAGATACGACAAGGAGCATCAAAGCCTAATGAACGAAATAGACATAAACAACTATTTCATAATGTAGGGCAAAATAAAAATGCAAATAACTGTAGTAGCAAATTACTAAAGGAAGAAAGGAGGGAGCAAATAAGGTAAGTAAGGGAGGTGACATTGAAGAATGAGAGGATTTCCAAAGTGCACAAGATACAGAGAATGCTGGAAGGGAATTCCGACTGTGAGGCATGAGCAAAGACTGAAAGTCTGTCATTTATTTTGGGTCACAGCATAGCTACTCAAAGGACACTATGCAAGTGTGAGAGCTGTCTAAAGGTGTGAGACACTTTTTATCTATGTCCTTCAAAATTTATTTTTCATATTTCTATCACTCTTCAGAATTCTGTATTGTTACATTATCCTGTGACTTTCTAGATTCCCCAGGCCTGTCTTTTTTCTATTAAAAAAATTCCTCTTTTATGGCCTATTTCTTAAAAGCCTTGCTCTTCTTCTCATGGGTAATAATCAGTTTAATCTACAGCAGAGATAAAGTGATTCTGTTATGCCTTTCAAATAACTTTTTCCTTAGAATCATGATGTGTCTGTCCCTCCCTGCCTGACTTAGAGTAATTTACCTAGAACATTTGGCTTTTCCATCTTCTGACCTCATATCCTGTATTCTTTTGGATATAAACAACACCACTAATACCAACATGAAAGAAAAATGCCCACCCTGTTAAGAACCACTAGGAAATATAACTATCAGTCATATCATGGCCTTTTATGTAAGCAGGACACCTGCCACTATGGTAAAAGTCACTTACATCCCCACAAGGATGTGAAAGTTCCACCCAAGATTCTTCACACCCCTAAGGAGACCTCAAGCTTGTAGGACTGATTGACATGAAGGACTAACAGACAACAAAATCACTTTGCAATTCACAAGATAACCCGCTTGAGAGAAATGTTCCTGCTTAAATAAATTATAGAACCTAAGGCAGATTCTCTTTGACAATTAAAGAAGATTCAGATGTCTATATTTTCTGGAAACATTTTATGCAACCAGTTTCCAAACCCTGTATCAGGACATACGATTTGTCCAAGAATTACATTCCATTTCCATTTAAAAGAACCAATTTTGGAAATGTAATGTGTATTTCAGTATGTCAAGGTATTGGAATTTCTGGGCTACTTTGGTCACTTGTGAGCATCTTGGGAAACAAACTTGAAATTAGGTCTAGCCTAGGAAAATCTATGGGTATATGCAAACAATAAAGTGTTGAAATGCGGTAAAAGTAATTATTCATTGCCTTCCTCATGGCTTTTGCTACACATTAAAAGGTCTACTACCAATATAGCCTACACTTTAAGAAAAATATCTTCTGGATATTCAAAATAGCATGATGAATTTTCAAATCACATATAATAAAAAAAGTGCTCCAGTTGGTGTGGCCAGGTCAAAATTCTATTCAGGGTTCTAAAAATAAGAAATAAACATGATGAAAGATTTCACTAAAATCCAAATATAAGAAAGAGTTAAATGCTGCAGTGCCTGAGGATGCAAGGATTACCTTCTATAAATTCACTATTTATACTTAAAAACTTTTGTTTTAAAACTGACTGCTCTTTCAAGACCTTGAAAGTTGCTGACAGGAGAACATATAATAGTGAATAATAAAGTGATATTCCCTGTGTGCTAGAATTAACATTTGTGTCTTTCTTCCTATTGTCAAATAATTTTTGCTTGTTTCTAAATTGAACATTAAGTAAGAAATGCAAATCAATAGAGGTTAAATAGTCAAGTCATACAATTAATAATGCACCAAGTAAAATAAATCTTTTTGCTGGGCTTGTATATTGCAGAAGTAAGTGCATAAAATTCTAATGTTAAAATATTTTCAGAGATCTCAGATTTAAGACAGAATTGAAATACAATCAATAAATATATTTCTAAATTAATTAATCAGTGTACAGTCTATAAATAGCTTACAACAATTGGTGATACTTTAAATGTAAAATTTTGCTTTAGTATTATTAACACATTGTGATGATTGATACTAATCATGGATCAAAATTAAAATATTCCATTTTGCATTTATTTGCATTTGCTGAAGCATCCTTTCTTTAATTTTATGTAAATATGAAGTCTACTGCATATATTTCAGAGATTTATTAACACAAAAATTAGCTTAAACCATCATGTAGTCTGGTTTCTGATAAAAATTAGTGCATGTTGTTTTGTCATGTAGAAGACTATGAGAACCAAAACTTGCCAGTTTAAAGTTCAACAAAGGTATCTTTTAAAAATAACCAGCTGAGGCCCTGGCTAGTGCGGCTTAGTGGATTGAGTGCTGACCTGTGAACGAAAGGGTCACTGGTTTGATTCCCAGTCAGGGTACATGCCTGGGTTGTGGGCTGGGCTCCCAATGGAGGGGAACTTGAGGGGCAACCACACGTTGATGTTTTTCTCCCTCTCTTTCTCTCTCCCTTCCCTTCTCTTTAAAAAATAAGTAAATAAAATCTTTAAGAAAATAACTAGCTGAGTATTGGCATTTAAAATATGATAATAAGTGATACAAAGTCTCTAGAAATACTTATTAACAAAAATAGTTTTTCCTTTTTCCTAATAACATATTCAAAGTGACTAATGTGGACATCTTTTTTTTTATTTCAATCAAACATGATGCCTCAGTTCATCAATCAAACATGTCAAATCTGTGCTCATTTCATCAAACTAGCATCATTGTTTATCAGTAGGCGTTTCAAAAATTCCTAAGACTGATTTCAATTACTGCTCTCTGATCAAGAGCAGAATTATATTTTGTATGTATATAATTGTAAAGATTCTAGTAATACATGTCACTCTTTTGCATATTTCTCACCTTTAGATTTTGGTTTGTTTTTGTTGCAGAATTTTGATGCCACAAAGTAGCAAGCAAAATGAAGTGGAAATAACAAATATGTGGAAAAATTCTATTTTCAAAATTGTTTTATAATGGTAGCATCTATATTCACTCATTCATTCAACAAATATTTATTGACTTTCTACCAAAAGCCTGTGCTAGGCAGTGGAGAGACAATTGTAAACAGGAAATATATGGTATTTACACATAGTATAATGTAGCAAGCAAAGTTAAAAATGAATATTAATAAAACTATGAAAATAGAGTCTGATAAACAAAGAAATAAAGAAATAAGCATAATACATAAACATAAAGAAATAAACATAATTTCATGCTACAGAAGCAATGTAGTATATTGAATCAGAGGACGGAGTCTTGAATCTGACTGCTAAGGTTTAAATTCTGACTCGCCTACTCAGTCTGAGTTTAATTTTTTACAAAATTGGGCTATAATGATAGTATCTACTTTATATATACTGTCTCACAATGTTTTGAAGAAATTAAACACAAACCCATGGATTTTTTTTAATGACTCTTCCAGCCATGAAAGAGTCATTACCTGTCTTCCTGCTGTATAAAACTATAAAACTGGACAAAATATCTAAGACACCTGTTTTCAGACATTGGACAATAATCATAGCAGGACTTTGGTCCTCAAGAGAAAGGAAATATACATTGTCAACCCCACAATTTTCTCACTTTTTGCTTGGTTGTTTTCCTGCCTTAATTCAGGGAGATAAATGTCACGTTAAACTACAGTCTCACTGAGTTGAGGATGCAGAGATTAGAATTCGAGGCTGCCAAAAAAGGCTGTAATTTGGGAAGTTGGCCAAAACAGAGGTAGCTGTGTGAGGAAGTAGTGGGTAGAAGTCCACATGAGGCTTTACTGCAGATCCTTTATCAATGTGAGTAGTCAGACTTCACATAGCAGAGGTTTCCTACTAAAGGTCTAGGTGCTAACTGGAAATACTACAGAAGCTGCAGTGATAGAAGATGTTGGTGTAATAGTGCAAAGAGGCCTCACTGAGTGCCTCAGACATGCAGTTGAGACCCGAGGAAGAGGGCTGTGCTTTCTTGAAAAGGACTATACATTAGGATTAAGATCAAAGCCCAAATAGACTTGCCCTATCATACACTGAAACCAAGCATGACAAGAACAAGATTTTTCATCATTTAAATTGACAAGTAGAAAAAAAATTTCAACAAGTTTTCTGGGACAATTGCATAACCCAATTTCCTACAAAATTCAATCCAAAATGTCCAGCATAAATTTAAAAATTGCTACACATGCAAAGGAGAAGGAAAATGAAACTCATACATAAGAAAACAAATAGTCCAGTGAAATTGACCTAAGAATACCCAGCTGTTGGAATTAGTAGAGGGTTTTTTAAAAGCTTTGAAAAATTACCTCAAAGACTTTGAGGTAAAAATAGTTATAATAAGTGAAAAGATGATGAAACTCTAGCAGAAAAATAAAAACTATAGAAAAAAACAAACAGAGTTTTTGCATAGATTGAGAAAATATGTGAAATAAAAAATTGTACTGATTGACCTTAACATCAAATTATACACTGCTAATGGTAAGCTTACTGACCCTTCACACAAATCAATAGAAACTACCCAATATGAAGAACAGAGAGTAAAGAGAGATTTTCAAAAATTAACTATTGCCTCAGTGCCCTGTCCTTGGGAATGTAACAAGCAATCTAGCATACATGTAATTGAAATCTCAAAATGAAATGAAAGTGAATAGTGCATAAAAATAGTTACTGAAAATTCCCCAAATTTGGTTAAAAAAAAAGGAAGATCCAGTTATCTCCAACTGGGATAAATACAAAGAGAACCATATCTAGGGACATCATAATGAAATGCTTAAAAACCCAAGATGGAAAGAATACATTAAAGACAGCCAAGGGAAAACAACACATTACATAAAAAGAACAATGATACAAATAACATGTGACTTTTAATCAGAAATAATGAAGACCAAAATACGATGAACAACTTTAAAGTGATGGAAGATGTCAAATAAATGATGTCAAACCAGAATTCTATTATTTGGCAAAAAAATTCTTAAAAAATGAGAGTAAAATAAATATATCCTTATATAAAAATAGAAGTTTTAGAGCTAATCTTTAGCAGAGCTACACTCTGAGAAATAATAAAGATATTTCAAGCTGAAGTAAATGACAATAAATTGAAATTTGGATCCACAAAAGTGGCAAATAAATAAATAAATACGAAATACTATTTTTCTTAAAATTTATTTAAAGAAGAACATTTTGTCATATCATCTAAGTAAAAATAATAAATAATAAGATTACATTATTTCAATGGGAAATATTTGACTACAATACCACAAAGGCCTGTAAGAGGAAGCACAAATGGAATTTTATTACTAAGGTATTTACATGAAATAGTACAATATTAACTCTAAGTAGTCTGTTAAATTAAGAATGTATATTGTAATCATTAGAGTAACTAAAATAATGTAAAAGTACAGCTAGAAAGTCAATAATGGACCGAAAATTATATACTAAAAATATTTAAGTAGCTGAAGATAAGTGGGACAGGAGTAATGAAGAAACAATAATGAGTGGAATATTGGAAGATAATAAGATAGTAGAGTTGAACCAAACTATATGAATAATTGTATTAAATATACATTGATTTAACATTCCATTTAAAAGACAGTGATTGCCAATCTAGATTAAATCATAAGATTTAACTATATGCTATCTAGAAAAAGACATAGGTTTAAAGTAAAGGGAATAAAAATGATATAACTTACAATGAACATTTAAACCTGTTTTTATGTCAGGTTCACCTGTGTTAATATCAGACAATGTGGACCTAAAGGAAAAGAGTATTACCAGAAATAAAAATAAGGCTCAATAAAATTTCAGAAATGAGAAATTTGATGGAACTTTTTCTCTAACCACAATGGAATTAAAGTAGGAATTATTAACAGTAAGATGAATAGATATTTTGTCAAAGAAGACATACATGTGGTCAACAGATATATGAATAGGTCCAACATTATTAATCATCAGGGAAATATATATCAAAATAATAAGATTTCAACTCATACATATTAAGATTGCTAATGTCAAAGAGAGAAGCAATAATAAATGTTGCTCAGGGAGTAAAGGAAATGTTTGTCGCACCATTGGTGGAAATGGTAATAAGTTTAGCCTTTATGGAAAATAGTATTGAGGTTCCTCAAAAATTTAAAAATAGAACTACCATATCATGCAGCCCTTCCACTACTGGATATGTATCTAAAGAAAAGAAGTCAGTACTTTGAAAAGACATCTGCATTCCTGTGTTCAACATTATTCACAGTAACCAAGGTGTGGGAGCAACCTAAGCATCCACTGATGGGTGAATAGATAAAGAAAACATAAGATGCACATACAGTGGAATACTATTCATCCATCAAAAGTAGGAAATCCTGCCATTTGTGACAAAATTAATGAATCTAGAGGACATTACACAAGTGAAATAAGCCTGCCACAGAAAGACAAATACTGTCTTCTCACATATATGTGGAATCTGAAAAAAGCTAACTCAGAAACAAGGAGTACAATGGTGGTTGCCTGGGCCTGAGGAGTGAGGAAAATGGGAGATGTTGGTCAAAGAATGCGAACTTTGTTATAAAATGAGTAAGTTCAACTTTGTTATAAAATGAGTAAGTTCTGGGAATCTAATGTATAGTACTGTATTATGTACTTGAAATTTGCTGAGGGTAAATTTCATGTTCTTACCACACCAAAAAAAAAAAAAAAAAAGCAACTGTGATATATGTAATGTGATAGATGTGTTAATTAATTATGATAATCATTTCATAATATATACATGTATCAACCCATTGTATTTGACACCTCAAATATATTCAATTTTCATTTGTCAGGTATACATCAATAACACTTAGGGAAAATTAAAAAATAGATGAGCAAAAATATAAATAAAATTTGGCCATTAAATCCAGTTGCATTATGTAAAACAAAATAATTCTCACACTCTTAGATGAACTTAAACAAAACCACAACATTGATAATGAAAGAAAACATTTTTGGTACCGTATTCTTGATATGAACCAATGTATGTTATTAAGTCTTGGTACTGCTTGTAGAGAGATAATGATAGAAAACACAAAAGAGAAAGATGCGATTTTACCTGCAGATATATAACCCAGTTACTTCACAGTATCTTGGTTTGGGAAAACGTGTAGATGACTGTTTTTATTACATTGCCATTCATTTCAGAAAGACTTTACATTACCCATACTCATTTTACTCATGAAGGAGGGGCTTGATTTAGAAAATCCCTGTTTCTTCCTAGTTCTAGCCTTCTGCAATCAATGGATTACTGATTGTTCCTTCCAATTGAATGAAATAAGAACAATCTAAAGACACATGAATTCATGTTTGGATGAGCCTGTGAGTGTGGAGAAAACAAGGGAGATCATGGCATTAGCATCTTAAAGATATCTGCTTGGACTTTTTGCAAACTAGCCACTTTGCTCTTTGAGAAGTAGTCGTGTTACAATACTGTACAGGTCATTAGTACCTTTATATGTCTCTTGCTATTTTACCCTGATGCAAATATATCTACCTATAAAACATTCTTCCACTGAAAACTATATTAAACACTCCCAACATTTCCTTTTAATTTTAAAAAGAATATGAACATGCCAATTTCTGTGGAACGACAGAGATTATGTTCATTATACCATACCTCAGAGAATAGCCACAATACCTGTCTGCAGTACAAAGTTGACCAAGTTAAGAAATACTTCTCAAGACAGAACAAAAGCAAGCATTTATTGAACACCTACCATGTAGCAGGTATGAATTTGGCATTTCATATGCTATCACAGTTAATCCTTCTAAAAATGTCTTGAGGTTTTTCTTACTACCATTTTCCAGATAAAGGAACTAAATTCCAGCAAACCTATGAGATCACAGTAATTTTTCTATCTTCTAAAAATTCTGGCTGTCATTTCATTTCATCTAGAAAATTATATAAAAATCACAGCATATTTAAAATGTGGAGGGGTTCCCTTACAGGTTGAGATTGCAGTGGGAAGTAGTGGGCATCATCCTGATATCATAAAATCTAGACTCAATTACCATTTTACTGGTTGTTTTCAAAAGATTTGCTTTCCTCATGTGTGATTTGTGAATAATATTTAGCAAGTCTACTGAAAAATATTGATTCAACACAGCTTGTGATTTGTAATACAAATCACAAGACTAGCATATATCAACACTTCCCTTCCTTCTTTTTACCTAAAGACCTGCCTCTCCTTTGTGACTGTCACATAAACTAATAAATAATAAGTCTTGCAAGGTAAGACTTAATTGTGTAAACAAATTTTAAGTAAGGAAAAAGAGAATGAAAATTAGAGCAAATAAATTCCCCCCAAAATAATTAAATATAGTCACGTATTATCCAAGGAATACAGATGTATAAGTGTTTAAGAGTCATCATCTGCTTATGTTAGCAAGAATAGAAGCAGGACCTTGATGGTTCATTCATCTTATTAGAAGTTGTTTTTTTTTTCCTGAAGAAGAAGGAGGAGAAGGAAGAAGAGAAGTAAGAAAGGGGGAAGGAGGAGAAACAGAAGGACAAGGGGAGGGGAATAGAAGGACGAGGAGAAGAAAAGGAGGAGGAAGGAAAAAGGGCGAAGGGAGAGAAGGAAGAAAGGAGGAAGGGAGGGTGGGGAGGAAAAGACAACAGCTGCATTGATGAGAGGAAATTTTTAAGAAAGGAAATGTAGAAAAACAGATTGACCCCCTCTAGAGTTTTCAATGATAGGCAGGTTCTAAAACTGAATCAGATTCCTTGAGTTGCCTAAGTTGCAAAAGATGTGATAAAAGGATCATACTCTATTTATATTAAATATATTGACAAACTTTCAAGCTTTTATTTGTATTTTTCACTATACAGAGCTCGTAATAGATTAATTAAAATAACTCCACCTATGGCATTCTTATATTGCCTCCACTATACTTTGCCATTCCTTCCACAGCTCTTCATCCATATATTCATTATCTAACTTTATATTCAAACTGAATGCATTTTAGTTTACAATCATCTTGCGCAATGCTTTATGTCTTGTCCTAGCTTCCATTCTTTCTCTTCTAACAATTTAGTCTAGTCTTAACTCTGGTGTCAGTATCCATTTGGCTTTTACCTTTCCTTTTCTTTAATATAAAAAATGGTTTATACACGAGGAAGCAGTATATTAATGGAATGGCGTGGTGGTGTTCTTACACAACAATACGTCTGTCTGACTTTGGAAGGTAAATCTTCCAGTTTTTGTTGGCTTGCTCCCCTGCTTTTGATTACCCTGTTGTTCTTGAAAAACAGAACAGGGGGTGCTCGTGCACAGCTCACATGCTAAGTACTGCCTTCAAGAAATGTTCATTTTGATCCAATCCTCCGAGATGACAAGAAGGCTGCACAGACACTCCTTGTGGGTAGGTTTCTTCCTATATTATTGTAATACGATTCTATTATATTTGTTTCCCACTTTCTAATATACTGGCTCTAAAATCCATTCTGATGGGTTGAACAAATCACTTATCCTTTCTGCAACCTCTTCCTCTGTAAATTCTCACTGGGATATTAAAAACATTTGTGTACTTGAAATATTCTAAAGCATGTCAATTGCTTGGCCTGAGGTAAATACAAATGAGAACAGAAGAAATGTGTTTGGTTCTGCTTCTTGCAAGGTCAACTGATTTTTTTCAAGTTCTAAATTTTTCAGAATTGATTCTGTAAATACAAATAAAGAAAAAGCTGTAAATTCCCTTGTAATGCAGTTAAACAAGGTTCAACAAGCAAAGGCCTGGATTTGAGTTCCTGCAAAATCACTGACTAGCCTTGACTTGCATGAATCACTTAACTTTTCTTTGCCTCAGTTCTGCATTTCTGAACATTACCTTCCTTAATATTTACAACAGGGATCAAATGATATCATAGATGGGAAAACGTTTTGCAAATGGAAAATATTTGTGCAAATCTTAACTTTAAGCTCAACATTGTATTTAGTTTTAAAGACCTCAGGTGACCAACCTGAAATTTTACACAATTCTAGATTTCACGAACTTCTTTTCATCATGAGCACATTTGCAGCCGGTGTAGCTAATGCTCACCAACAAAGTGAAAACTATTTCGTTGTCCCCATGGGGATATTTGTTTTTAACCTCCTAATTTACTATCTTTACATACAAAAAGATTTCCGGCATGGAGTTAGAAAATGGAATAGGTCAAGAGCAGTACTGAAGCTGAAGAAGTGTTAGGAAGTACAAGAAGTTGGTGAATACTGAATGTTCAAAAATGTTAAGAACAATTAAGGAGTTGTTTGTTAATTGGAGAACTACCAACATTTCCAAATTTAACCAATACTGTTTTAAGGTACTAAAGCTTATTCCCAGGATAAACTACAAAACTGACGTTAGTGTCTTATTCTCAAAGCAACTTTCCTCAATGTTTTTCCACCCTTTCTGTCCTAAGGATATTTTCTGGGCTATTTGGCATGGAGAAATCACACATAAGCTATTACATGTAGGGCTACATGTAACGAGAGACAAACTAGAAGCAGACCAGTTTTTATAGAGCAGATAAAAAACATGGCTTAGATGCCAGCCCCTATTCATTGTATAGCTCTTGTCGACCTGTCTTTGATATTTAAGTTTCCTTTTTACCTTTTTTCCCAGGTAGAAATCTCTTGTTGGGTGTGCCCAACTTGCTCTTACTCTAATGTTTTTCCTTAGCTGACTGCCTTACAAATAAAGGTGTCATTCTACTATTCATTTTACTTTATATAATGTATGAATATGTACTTCACAAGTAAGGATATTTTTGTGGATATTTTATATTATTGACAACATAGTACTAGCCTCAATTAACATTTTGCAAATCCTGGGGCTATGCTGGTACTGCTGTATTTACCTAAATTCTTTCTCACTTCCTCTGCTGTTGCTGTGGCAAGAACTCTTCATGTTTATCCTCATGTTTGGCCTGTGACTTTTCCTTATTTTTCACAGCTTATTTTCCTTAAGCAGTCTTAAGAGCAGCCATATGTTAAGTTATAATACCTTTTGTTTGAAAAAAAAAGTCTCCCTGATGGCAAGCACTGCCTGTAACTTGGCTCACCAGTTACACTGTGACATACATTCCTTGGGAATCTTCCTCACTGGAGGGAATGCAGACCATGTGCCTTTTCTAGGTTTCCTGAAGCAAAATAATTTTGTAATTGAATATAAATGTCCTTATATTACTCTTGTATTACCAAGTATTGAGCTTTTGTTAGAAAACATGACTTTCAAGCTGAAGACAGTAAATTTCACAGTAGTATTTGATTTTTTGTTTCTTTTTGGTGTTTCATTGTACGATGTTAGGCAGATAATAGAAGTCTAATATATAACTTTGCTATTTATTTAACCTTGATCTTTATGCATTTTAGACTTTTAGATTCTGTAAGCTTTCTTCCTAGAGCCTGTTTAAAACATACAGGCTCTGACAAAGTAGTTTTTGGATTTTGGAAAGAAAATAATGTGAGAATCACATTGAGAAGTCACCTGTACAGAGACCAGAAAAGAGAAGGGGTATTTTGGTTTTAAGAGAGAGGTCAAACGGATGGTGTGTTATAATGCAAATTATTAAGCAAGCACGATCCATGTGCCTCTTCATCTTCATTTGCACAGTCAGAGCCTTCATTCCAGTTTTTACCATTTACTTGTCCTCAAGCTGGTCTTATGATCCCACTTTATTTTTTAACATTATTGAAGATCCCACAGAGCTTTTACTTTATGTAGGTTATGTCTCTAAATATTTACCACGTTAGAAATTAAAATGTAGACATTTTAAAATATTTATTGATTTAAAAATAATAATAAAACCATTACACGTTAACATAAAATACATATTCTATACAAAATGCATGGCATTATCAAAGGAAACTGGGTTGCCATATCTGATTCTGCATTCAATATGTTTTAATGTGGTTGAACTATATGAAGAAAATCCATTCTGACTCAGATGTATATTTAGAAAAGAAAGAGAATGCTAATAGACTTTTCAGATAATCTTGAATAATCTCCTTTGATAATACACCAAGACTTAGCAAGGGGTATTTTCTTAAAGATTAACTGCAATATAGATTCTGAAATCATATCAATTTGTGCTCTGTTACATTAAAAGACATTTGGTCTCCCTTACACTTTGAATAGATTGTTTACCCATGCATGAGTTAGTAACATCATATATTGGTTATTTGGAAAATTATGCATCATTTGCAAATTTCTGTTATGCAGAGTTCAGTTATGCAATAATAAATTTTTTAAATTGCATGTTAATATCACCACTCTCATCACAAAAGTCTTTAAGCATTGGGTAACTGTCAGCTCACAGTGAAAGATGCAAGTTTCTCAAAATTCTAATTTTTACTTGAAAGCTCAAACTTTTATCACTGGCAATAAACAATGTCAGTTGTGTTCCTTTAAGTGACAGGCACACATTTTATTTTTGAGAAACGTCTGCCAGATTCCAAGCCTGAGAATCATAGTTTGTTAGTTCTTCTGAGTAAAAGGTGGTGTTCCATGGAAACAGTGACTAAGTCAGCTCACAAATGCAAACACTGGTGCAAGCACTGTCCTCCAGACCGCCATTACACGTTGTTGCGCTTGCGAGAAGTGCTCTATGCATATGGCCCATCTAGCCATGCCGGACACTAAAAAAGACAATTCCAAATCTCTAGGGTTGAGATTTATAATTTGGTAGGGCAAGAAGGGGGTATATTCAATTAGTAAGGAGTACACTCAGTGATTACTAGAACAGTTTGCTAATCGCTGATTTGATTTCTGAAAAAGAGCCTACAGTATTACATACCATGGCTTTTGTAACATTAGTGCAAGCATCAATACAGTGAAAAAGGAAAGTAATGTCTTACTATCATTATGAAAATGATAACATTGTGAGCCCTCTGAGAGTGGCTAGAAACCCTTGGGATTCTGCAGGCCACACTTGGAGAACCTCTATAGTTCATAGACTCAGTCTCCTCCCAGCTTTTGTGTCTCTCATCTTTCTTCAGATTGTTGCAATGGCTGCCTTCTTAAAAAAATGTTTCCATCACATGCTTGCTTAGTAATCCCTGAAGCATTAGTAATTTCTTCCATAATATTAAAAATCCTTTAACTAATGAATAGATTCTTAATAGGTTCCTGCCTCCACTGATAGTCAGTTTATTACTGTAGTCAACCAAAGTTACATGGACGTTTTTAATATGGTTTGCCATCCTCTGTTACCCGGTCACTTGGGGGCTACTTTTCCAATTTGAATTTTCTACCACTCATCCCTAATTGTGAACATTCCAAAGTGCAGCTCAAAATTCACTTCCTACTTATGTATTTCCAGGTTTTATATTTTCTGCCATTGCAGACCCTTTTCCTAAACCTTTTGTTCTTTTCATCTCCTTTGTATGCATCTAAGAATGTAACTCCAGTCTCAGTGCATTTATTGTTGATTATGTATGTATTTTTCTGGTTTTTCACAATTGGGTCAATACTCCCATTAGGGAGCTCATTGCTTATTGCCTAACATAGCTCTTTAAAGAAAACAAGCACAATATATGCAATTGTCATTATATTCATAGAACTGGCAGAACTTTTAAAGAAGTTCATAAAATGTGTTCTTTCCAAAGTACTGTGCTATGACACTTTACTTGGTACAAGTCACAACAGGTTACAACTCAATACTTTGAGCCAAAAAGAATAGATATATTGTAGAATGTCAAGTGGTAGATTTAGTTATCTTTGTCAGTAATGAAGGATTCATAAACACATTAGAAAACCTTCTGTATTCAAAGAGAAACCATTAAAATTCTCATAAATAGTAGACTTCCCTAATTAAAGTCACTTTAAGTAATGGTGATTTGGGTTATAACTAAACATTGAATCCAACAATGACAGCTTTTTCCATAATCAAAGTCCATATCCAATTCCAATTTGATTTTAAACTTGCAAACCATAGTATATAATCTAGGGGTTTAGCCAGGATGGACACTGTATACATACAATGCCCATTGTGGTATAATTCTGCTAATTCTGTTAATTTAACAAAGGGAATTCCAAATGCTTCATAAACCCTAAGAGTTACATTAATGTTTCTCCTTTGGTTTAGGAGCTATAGGGGGGCTTTTACTAGATAAAAAATATTCTTACCTGGATGTCATTTATTAGTCTCCAAACCAAAAAATAATAATGTTAATATGAGCTATTTTAATGCTTGATAATATATAAATAGTTTTGATCATGCTATCAAAAATCCCTCTAATTCTCAGACTCTAAAAAAATAAGCATTTCATTTCATTGTGTCATGAAACTAATAGAATTCATTACATTTTATTTCAATCCACTTTAAAAGTTCTTGCGTAATTGCCTATTGAATACAGCATAAATAATAATAGAATGTAAGAAGACATTTATTTCTATATAATATGCCTACTCAACATATTAATTTAAGTTTGAATTCACCCTTCTGGCTCTTTTCTTTAAAAACTGTACGGTGTCTGGAACATGGTTTATGCTCATTAATTATATCTGAATGAATCATTCTGGTAGGTTAGAACAGAGGGAAATTTATTAATTGTACTTTTCAAAGTAATCATTCTAAAATGCATCCCACCCAAGCAACACAGAGAACAGAAGAAACATGATATGTGTCAAGCTGTTCTTGAACCACCGCCATTGCTAATCCACCCCCCGCCCCCTCAATGTTACATAGACAGATGAACAAGTCTTTACATCTACATCTTTGGTTTCTGAATCTTGATAGCTTTTCTGTAAAAGAGTTGATAGCTGGTATTTGGTTCTCAGATCCTGAAGAAAAGATTATAGGGCCAACACTATTATTTTTTTAAGAGAACATGTCAAGAACAAAAAAAAAATGAAAATGTCAAAAGATAGGTTGATATACTATATTACTTAAAGACTGTTTTGTTGGAAGAACTGACCAAGTGATATACTAACAGCTTTGACTGGACAGTATTTGGATTACAATGTAGATGAAAAATAAATGGGGATTCATTTCATGTTTACTCTGTCCAAGGATCTGACAGAGAAAAAAATGGGAAAGCACAATTACAGTCTACAAACATGTGGGGATATTTTTCTGTTTTCAAATTATGAAAAACAATTTTGTATTGGAAATTTTTCTCAAAAGCCCTACTTATCTATCTCTATATCTTTTAATTACATAAACTGTCTTTTATTCCTCATCACATATGCATACAGTTAAAGAATTATGAGATTGTATAGATCAGACATTCAACTGGGATATAAGGGCAAAAATCAGTGGAGAGAGGTCCTTGGTAGGTTCAAGTCTCAATAGATGTAGATCTCATCAGAGAATCTTAGAGAAGATTAGGGTCTTTGGTGTCTCCTTTGGAAAAGTATGTTCAGTCACCAGGTAACATTGTTTTATTCCAGAAACATTCACTGAGTGCCTATTTGTGTCAAGTATTTGCTAGGTGTGAACTTATAATTTTTGGTGAGCATTACTTCCTATTATGGAGAGGTCTCCAACTGATACAGGTTAATTAAGGTAATAAAAAATAAAAAATATTCTCCATTGCTCAAAAAAGCATATTACTGCACACTTCTAAAGATCCAGTAGCATGTAATACTTACTTTTGGTGATTATTTGATGCATTTAATTGATGTTATTCATGTTTTTGGAAGATATGGAAGACCAAAAAGTGGCTTCCTTCTAAAGTTTCCTATTATTTGGTATTGATGACCCATTAAATTTGTTATTTGAATTCTTAAACCTTCATTTCATTTTCCTAAGCAAAGAAATCTCATACTCAAAATGTTAAGTAAAATATACTTAAACATAAATCCTAATCAATCTTTAGTGTGTACCTATTACTAACTCTATAAAGAAGACAATATAACATCTCCCTTCTAACTACATATTTTTCAGTACTGTGAAAATAAAACAATTTTAAAGTATTTATCCCTCTGAATCTTGATCATGTAAAGAAATAAGCTATTTTATGTTCAATTAAATAATTTATATGTTTCATATTTAATATTTTTCATATATAATTAATCATAATGGGGGGGGCAAAACATCAAGGATGATAATTGAGTTACTCCCCTGTTTGGTTTCTCTTCTCTAAACTTCTTCTGTGCCATGTACAGGCTGAATTTCAAAAATACGTGAGAATAGTTTCTTCTTGCTATTTCCTCAAAGAGCTAAGTTCCACTTTTATGCTTTTGCAAAAACATTCTTTGCCACTGTTTTGGCAAGGCTATGTGCTTTATTCGACAACAATCTACCATAATTTTCTTATTTCAAAAACCGATGCCCTTAATTCTAATTTTATGCTCTAAAATACTTTATAAAATAGTTCCATTTCTCCCATGCAAATTAAATCAGGCCATTCTATTGTTCTCTCTTGCTTGTCAATATAAGATATTTAAAGTGAGCAATAGACTTCTCAATTCTCAGTAGGTTGAAGACTGTTGTACTTTATTTTAGCTTTTAATTCTAATCATCAATCTTTTGCAGTGAACCAAATGACCAAATAAGACACAATCACTAAGACTTCACTGGATTCTTGTGTAGTGAGAGCAGTATTGCAGGAGTTTTCTTTACATTCCCATTCCTTCCACCTACCCAGAACTTAGGTTACTAAATTGAGATTTAGTATTATGCCAACAACCCATGCTGAAAGAAGCTCTAAAAAGCAACCGTATGGAACACTTTCTGATTTTTCTGTAAATCTGTTACTGAGGACAGATTGTTTCATTATAGCGCATCTTTGGATAAGGTGATCTTTCTGATTATACTGCAAGAAATATTTGAATTGAGCAACTGGCTTGTTTAAAACAAACTATATACCCTCATTTCATTAGCTACCATCAAATCTAGAAGAAAATATGTATGTAGTCCATCTCAACCTGTCGTGGCCACCGACCAGCAGTGACCGCAGAATGCTGCAGGTGGCTCATCGAAACACAAGAAAAACATACATGTGGACAACTGAGTCCAGTGGAGAAATAGGGACGAAACGGCCACTCTGTCTACTGGAGAGCGCCCTGGCCACCCTCTGTAGGGCAGAATGCCTCGTTCTCCCACCCGAGCAGGCTTTTATTGGGTTTGTTTACACAGGAATTCAGGTAAGGCTCATTAATCATTGCCAGGAAGTAAGGATCAAACAATAAATAACAAAGAACTCTGAGGGCCTATTTTGAGTCAGGGTCAGATAGCTAAAGAGCTGTAAAACTTTGAGGAAGAAACCTACTTCTTACTTGGACCTTTATTTCATTGAGCGCATTCTAAACAAAGCAGATTTCACAGGATTTTACATATTCTTTCTTAGGCCTGATTGCCCAGGGAACCCGCCCTTTCCAGCACAGGAGTACACCGCCCTCTATCATTGTTTCAGGCTTAGGTGGAGCAAGGGAAATAAGGCAGCCAAGAAATTAGGAGGTTTTTCACAGACAATCAGGACTCAGGCTTTGTCAAAGCCAAGGGGCAGGGGTCCATCACCCCCTTTTGCTGTAGCCCCCAAAGTTCTTCTTTGGGGGCCTCCCACATAAACGTGCCTGTCTTAGATCATTCCCCCCTTGCGGAATCTTACCCGTCATTGGCTAATAGATCAAGCATTGGGGGCCAGGCAGGGTGAACTAAAAGGAACAGAAGCAGCACTCTTGCCAGGGAAGTAAACTTTTGTCTCCTTGCTGGCTTACGGTCCAAGGTTGTTCCCTCAGCCTTAGCCTTGGTGGGGGTTACAGCTTCTGATACCAGGCAGAGAGGTTCCCAACATCAACCAACCTCTTAGAATCTTAGATTTTGTGTTCTGATCTCACCCAGCCTTCATCTTAACTCTCCTACATTTAATCTTGCTTTTCTTATTCTTTTTTAAATTTTTAATTATGACAAAACACACATAACATAAAATTCACCGTCTTACCCATTCTTTAAATGTGTGATTCAATAATGTTAAGTATATTCACATTGTTGTACGACCAATCTCCAGAACTCTTTTCACTCGGCAGAATTAAAACTCCATACTGTGAAACAGCAACCCCCGATTCCCCTCTTACCTCAGTCCCTGGCAATCAGCATTCAACTGATGTCTCTATGAATTTATCTACTCTAGGTAACTCATATAAGTGAAATTACACAGCCTTTGTTTCTTGTGATTGGTTTACTTAATCTAGCATACTGTCCTGAAGATTCATCCATGCGTGGCATGTATACAAATTTCCCTTTTTAAGGCTAGATAATATTCTATTATATTAATCAATATATCTTACATTGTGTTTATCCACTCAACTGTTGATAGACACTTGTGATGCTCCCAACTTCTAGATATTGTAAATAATGTTGTTACGAGCATGGGGGCACATCTTCAAAACCCATGTTTCAATTTGGGGGTTCATATACAGAAGTGAAATTGCTGAATCATAATGTAATTCTATTTTAAATATTTTGAAGAATTGTCATACTGCTTTCCCTAACAGCTGCATCATTTCACATTCCCATATACTATGCACAGGGTTCCAATTTCTCCATATTCTTACCAACTCTAGTTATTTTCTGTTTTTTGATAGTCATTCTAATGAGTGTGAGGTGGTATCTTATTGTGGTTTTGATTTGCATTTCCTTAATTAGTGACTTTGAGCATCTTTTCATGTGCTTATTGGCCATTCGTATATCATCTTTGAAGAAATGTCTATTCTAGTCCTTTGCCTGTTTTCTAATTGTTTTTTATTGTTAAGTTATAAAAGCTCCTTATTTATGTATCTATACATTAACCCTTTCTCAGATATATGATTTGCAAATATTTTCTTGAATTTTTTGGGTTGCCTTTTCATTCTTATAGTATTTTGATGTAACCCAATTCATCTATTTATTCTTTTGTTCCCTGTGAGGTATTTTTACTTTAACCTAAGTATTCTATAAACTGCCTTAAACTCTTTCTAGAATGGAATACAAATAGATGATAATGTAATTACTCACTTTTCAACATTAGGCATTTGTCATTTTTGTATGATATTTTAATACTTTGGACCTTGTTATGAACTCTTTTTATTTGTTAATGGCATGACTAGAACAAACAGTACTCTTGTATGTGAATAAAAATTATCTATGTAGGGAGAAAGTTTTCCATGGGTCTTTTGCTTTTTTTTTGCATATTCTTTGAAAAAGGCTTTTGCTTTTGCTCTAGACTGTGGAAGGTGGGGGTTGGACAGGGCAGGAGAGAGTAATGGGGGAAAAATGGGGACAACTGTAATTGAACAACAATAAAAATATATAAATAAATGAAGAAAAAGATAATGTAGTAAACAGCTTTGGAAGAAAAGTCAAGTCTGACTACAGTCTTGGAAGATGGAGTTAGTGTCTCCCTCTAGAGTTGAGGATAGGCATGCTTACAGCTGAATACAAAAGATTTGCATTCCATTAGCTCAGCATTCCTCTCCTGTAATGCAACCCACTGCACATGAAGGTGTCACTTGGCCTTCTTTTCATTGCCCTCTGGAAATTGTAGCAGTACAACAAAAGACTGATACACTGCCTACTGCCATTGCTATGACTAAGAAACTCTCCTTTGTCTCTGGTCCTGGAGGTCCATGTCTTCTATGAGAATCCATCAAACTATGTCAGACTGACTTGTTAATTTGCAAGTAGAGAAAAACTCAGACCCTTCACAGTGCTCAACAATGTATTATAAGGGATTTAGGTGATTATACTTGAAAGTCATTTAGTCTCATCTCCCACACAGTCAAGAATTTCTTCTACACATCCTGACAGATGGCATTCTAAATGTCACTTAAATATTTCTAGTGATAAGAAACTCTCCTCAAAACCTGTTGCATCATTGATTAATAAGTATTTCTTTATGTTGAACTAAACTATTTACAACATTATAATACTAGTTTTGGCCTGGCCTCATCTGGTATTAGACAGAATAATTATATAGAATAAAATAATAGAATAATATGGTAGGTCTTTGTGTTTGGAATTACTTAGTCTCCACTAATTTTACTTAATTCTCTAAATGTATCATTTTCATTCCATATTTTTCACACAGTGACCTTCAGATGCACTGAACACTCTAGAAAAACTCCAATATAATGATGATCCTCAAAGATGATCTAAACTATACATTCAAGGCACTGTATGGCTAAGGGGCAGCTCAGTGAAAATGTCATATATTATTTGGACCCAATACCTTTGATTGATGTAAAATTTTATTTACAGTTGTTATAATTCTATCATATTGTTATATTTGCTCGTGATTGGTTTCAATATTCAGACTTTTTCCACATGGTCATACTCAAGCTGTGTTTATATCTATGAAACTGATTTTTTAAAAATTCATAACATAAGGTTTTTCCTTTTAGCCAGTCCAGATCATTTTGAATTTAGCTTCCACCATCAGTGATATTAGTTACTTGTTAGGTATGATTTACAACTATGCTGTCTGAAAATTTTATAGGCAATCTTTCAATTTCTCAAACCTTAGTTACTAATGGATGTGTTATCCACAAAAAGGTTTAAGAATAAGCCATTAAATTCCTTTTTTCATAATAACCCAGACCATCCTTCTAGAGTATTGATCAGTTGCTCAACCACTTACCATCTACTGAATGATGCCATTATCCAGCATAAATGTCACCACCTTATCCATAAAGATATCATGTTTTGGCAAAATTAAAATATTCCATATTTCTGGAATTCTCTAGATTTACCAACTATTTCTAAAACTATATGTTAGCACTTTCCTAGGAGAATAAGAGGAGTGTCGTTCAGGAGGATGAATCAATGTGAATGCACTCTGCTAACGACCAAGCAAGATAAAGCCTACTGGACTCAGGCATCAATAAGAAATTGTTTCCCTGATCTCTACTCTCAAGTAAAACTAAAACCTTGGATCCCTGAAGGAGTGGCAGCTAACATTCTTATTCACAAAGTCCAGGCAAAAATCCATGACTTCTGGTGTAGAACTAGAAGTAAAACATATTTGTCTCCAAGGAAATAGATAGAAAACTCTCCTGCCTCCACTGCCACTTTTTGGCATCACTAGAAATATCCTGTACCTTTATCATGGTGATAACTATAAATCTGTCAGAATGCATCAAACTGTATACTTTAAAAAGGGTGAATACTACTGCATGCAAATTATACTTCAATGCAAAAGAATTAAATAAAGTTTAAAACAAGTTTATTTTATAAAAATTAGAGACTATATGTAAATATGAGAACAAAGAACATGAAACCAATATTGCGTTTTAAAAAAACTAAATTTTGATGTGGTAATAGTCACTAACAAAATTCAGATATAAAGCGATGGTACATCTATACAATGGAATATTACTCAGCCATAAAAAAGAATGATATTTTGTCATTTGTGACAACATAGATGGGCCTACAGGGTATTAAGCTAAGTGAAATAAGTCAGTCAGAGAAATGCAAATGCCATATGGTTTCAGAAATATGTGGAATCTAAAGAACAATATAAACAAACAAAACAAAACAGAAACAGATGAATAGATACAGAGAACAGACTGGTGGTTATTAGAGGGAAAGGGAATTGAGGGACTAGGTGAAAAAGATGAAAGGATTGAGAAGTATAGATTGGTAGTTACAAAATAGTCATGGGGATGTAAAGTACAGTGTAGGAAGTATAGTCAATGGTATTGTAGTAACCATGTATGGTGCCTGGTGGATACTGAAAATATCAGGGGAACACTTTGTAAAGTATGTGACTGTCTAACCACTATGCTATACACCTGAAACTAATATAAAATAATATTGAATATAAACTGTAATGGAAAAAAATTAAAAGATTTTTAAATGAAAGTAAACAGGTACTTTGTTTGGAAAAAAGTGAGTGTAAGAATATCTCTCAAAGAACTTGAGTGGAAAAAAGGTATCTATCTGGAAGTTTTATTTAGATCATTGAAAATCTTATAAGTTCACTTTCAGTGGTTTCTAACTAATGATGCCTTACAAATCAGAAATCTATTATTCCTTCCACATATTATTAAACATTAAATGCAACAGTCCATTTTTTATTACTCTTGATATATCTGAAAAGCAAAGATACATAAGACATATTCTCCTTTTAAATTGTAGTATGATCAGAAAATAACAATAAAAATTTTAAAAAGAAAAACTACCCTGTATAAATCAAGCAGTGTTATCCTACATAAATTTTCAGTCAAAGAGAAATTAAAATCTGTAATTGGAGGCTAGCAAAAAAAAACTATGAAATTAAAGCATACTCCATCATTTTTAAGGATATGATCATAGCTAAATTAGTTTTGAAAATTTATAACTATGAAATTTTTATTTAAAAGAAAACATATATAAAATGAATAGTAAGTAAGGAATAAGAATAAAATAATTTTTAAAAACCCAGAGAGGACAATAATGGATTAACAGATACAAAAGTAGATATGAATGAATTGGAAGACAAAAAGAACAATAAAATGAACAGCTAAATCCAAATTAGTCTGGTTGAAAGATTAAAAATTACAAAGCTCTGGCAACTCAATTCTTGCATAATGTTTTATAAAAATGACAGTGTAATAAAAAATATTCTGGTTGTAGTTCTGTTTTGTTATTCACTTCCTTTTTTAAAGGTTTCATTTATTTATTTTTAGAGAGAGGAGAGAGGAGGGAGAAAGGGAGGGAGAGAAACATTAATGTGCCAGAGAAACATCAATCAGTTGCCTCTCTCACAAACCCCACCCGTGACCAAGTCTGCAATCCAGGCATGTGCCCTGACCAGGAATCAACCCAGTGACCTTTCACTTGGTGGGATGACACCAAAACCAGTCAGGACTATTCACTTTCTTAATTCTTAACTTTAATACTATGTTTATTGATTTTAAGCCTTTTTTAAATCATACATTAATTCAAATTATAGTCCACAAGGTTATGCTCATAGATTCAAAGTGTTTTGAAAAAATGAAACATTTATTTCTGATATTAACTCTGGAAACATGATAAATTTTTCTCAAGTCAATTCATAATCAAAATTATCAGTGAAATGTTGAAGCATCCCTAGATAACCTTACTTATATCAATTTCTTTTTAAAAAAAATTTAGCCTATGTAGTAAAAGAAGAAAAGAGATGTAAGTGTAGAAAAACAGTACCAACATCATTATATTCAGGTGATGTTAATAAAGCTTAATAATTGCAATATAAGTCATAATAATGAAAGTATTTTTAAAGTACATAGCCAACTGCTAACATAAGTTAAGAAAGAGCTTCTGCAAGATGGTTTCATAAATATACATGATTTACCTCCTCACACAACCACATCAAAATTATAACTACACTATAGAACAACCATCATTCAGAACCATCTGAAATTGAGCTGAATGGAAGTCCTACCACTATAGAATTAAAGAAGAAAACACATCGAGACTGACAGGAGGGGTGGAGACTTGGAATGGGCTGGCCCCACACCCAAGTACCTAGGCATAAATTTAACCAAGGAGGAAAAAGACCCATACTTGGAAAACTATAGGACACTGAAGAAAGAAATAGAGGAAGATACAAAGAAGTAAAAGTACATACCATGACATATATCAGAATAATTAACATCATTAAAATGTCCATATTATTCAAAGCAGCCTATAAATTCAATACAATTCCTATTATGGTATCAATCATATTTCATGGACCTAGAACAAATATTCCAAAAACTTATGTGGAGTCAAAAACAAGCCTGAATAGCCTCAGCAATCTTGATAAAGAACAAAGTTGGAAGAATACAATACCCGGTATCAAACTATACTACAAGACCACTATAATCAAAACAGTCTGCACCATACACCATACAACCTACACCATACAGCAAAATAAACTCAAAATGGATAAAGGGCTTAAATATAAGTTGTGATATCATAAAAATCTTAGAATAAAACAAAGGCAGTGAAATTTCAGATATCTCTCATAGCAATATTTTTACTGATACACCTCTTAGAACAAGGGAAATAAAGGAAAAAATAAACAAATAGACTGGATCAGATTAAAAGCTTCTTTATAGCTGAAGAAACCATTACCAAAATTGAAAGGCAATCAACTGTATGAGAGAACATATTTGCCAATGATACATTGGACAAGGGTTAATCTCCAAAATATGTAAAGAACTCATACTACTCAACAACAGGAAGACAAATAATCCAGTAAAAAATGGGGAAAGGACTGAATAAACACTTATCCAAGGAGGACATACAGATGGCCCATAGACATAGGAAAACATGTTCAACATCACTAGCCATCAGAGAGATGCAAATTCAAACCACAATGAGATATCTCCTCATGGCTGTCAAAATGGCTATCATTAATAAATCAAAAAACAACTGCTGGAAAGGATGTAGAGAAAAGGCAACCCTACTGCACTGTTGATGGAAATGCAGACTTGTGCAGCCTCTGTGAAGAATAATATGGAATTTCTTCAAAAAACTAAAAATGGAACTGCCTGTTGAACCAGCAATTACACTGCTGAGAATATACCCTAAGAATCCTAAAACACCAATTCAAAAGAAATTATGCACTCCCATGTTCATAGCAGTGTTATTTATAATTGCCTAAGTGCCCATCAGTAGATGAAGAGATAAAAAAAAACTGGTTCATCCATATAATGGAATACTACACAGCAGAAAAAAGGGTAGGAATTCCTACCTTTTGCAACAGCATGGATGGAACTAAAGACTATTACGCTAAGTGAAATAAGCTAGTCAGGGAAAGACAAATACCATATAGTAGTAATATGAACAAAGTACATAGTAGTTCTACCTACTACATAGAAACAAACACAGGGAGGTTGCCATAATGAAAAAACAAAGAAACATGGCCCCCAAAAAAGGAACAGAACAAAACTCCAGTAAAACAATTAAACAAAGTGGAGACAAGTGATCTACTAGATGCCGAGTTCAAAATACTGGTTATAAGAATGCTCAAAACACTTAGAAAGGACCTTAACAGCATTTAAAAATCAAGTCAGAAATAAAGGATACACTAATTTAAATAAAGAACAATTTACAGAGAATCAAAAGTAAAATGGATAAAGCCAAGAATCAAATCAGCAAATTGGAGCATAAGGAAGAAAAGAAAAAAAACAACAACAACAACAAGCAATCAGAACAACAGGAAGAAAAAAGAATCCAAACAAGTGAAAATAGTGTAAGGAACCTCTGGGACAATTTCAAGTTTACCAATATTTGCCTCATGGGAGTGCTGGGAGAAAAAAGATAGAGCAAGAAATTGGAAACGTATTGGAAAAAATGACAGAAAACTTTCCTAATTTTGTGAAGGAAATAGACATACATGTCCAGAAAGCTCAGAGAGTCCAAAACAACATGAACCCAAAGAAGCCCACACCAAGACACATCATAATTAAAATGCCAAAGTTTAAATACAAAGAGAAAATCTTAAAAGTAGTAAGAGAAAAGCAGCTGGTTACCTACATGGGAGCTCCCATAAGACTGTCAGCTGAAACTTTGCAGGCTAGAATAGATTGGCAAGAAATATCCAAAGTAATGAAAAGCAAGGATCTGCAACCAAGATTACTCCTACCAGCAAAGCTCTCCTTCAGAATCAAAGGACAGATAAAGAGCTTTCTTGACAAGATAGGCTAAAGGAGTTCACGACCTCCAGTATTATATGAAACATTAAAGGCTCTTGTTAAAGAAGAAGAAGAAGAAGATCAAATATTTGAACAATAAAATGGCAATAAATACATATCTATCAAAAATTGAATCTAAAAAAGCAAAATAAACATGGAGAACAGAAACAGAATAATAGATGAAAAGAATGTTCTGACTGTTGCTACATGGGAGGTGGGTCATGGGGATGGGTGAAAAATGTGAAGGGATTAAGAAGTACAAATTTGTGGTTACAGAATAGTCACAGGGATGTAAAGCACAGCCTAGAGAGTAGAGTAGCCAAAAAAACATATATATGCATGTCCCATGGACATTGATATTGGTGTGGAGATTACCTAATGAAGTGGGGAGCTGGAGGGAGACAAAGAGGGAAAAACCTGGTGCAACTGCAATAGCATAAACAATAAAATATAATTTAAAAAGAAGTTAGGAAATATAATGGAAAATTTTATTTATATTATGCATGTATGTAGTGGTTCTCAAACTTGAGTGTACATACAAATCACCTGACAGTCTTGCTAAAATGAAAATTTAGTATGTTTGTAGGATGTGGAATAAAAATTTTATATTTCTAATGAACATCTGGGTGCTCCTGATCATATTTTAAGTAATAAGATATGTATGCACACACATGTATGTAATATAAATATAGATACATATATTCACATGTATAATTCTCATATATAATTTTAAAAATTCAGAATTAGCAAGAATAATATTACTAAGTTTTTAGAGAAGAGTATTTGAATTAAGAAGAGAAATGTCACATTCCTGGATGGAAGACAATAGTACAAAAATACTATTCTTCCTACAAATTAATCTAATGCCTTTATTTAAACACCAGTGAAAAACACCAAATGCTGTATTTTGTAGCTTTAAAAATGAAGATTATAAAATTCATCGGGAAAAATAAATATGTCATATTAGATAACAAGTTGTTTTTAAAAGAGGACATTAGGCAAGTCTTTCCCGTCAGGAAACTAAAGTGTATTTTTAAATGACAATAACTAAAAAAATTTGTTTGTGTCATAGAGTCAGACAGATCAAAAATGTGAAGTACAAAGACCAGCCATTGATCTAAATGCACATATTAATTTAGTATATAATAAAATGGCATATCAAACCACTGAGAGAATAAGTTATTTGACAAGTGAATTGAGACGCCTTGAATAATTACCAAAATACACATATTCTGGTCCCACAACATTATGACCGGAGGACTTAAAACAAACACACATGCATATATACACAGTGATGTAAACTTTAATATAAAAGATAAATTTTAAAGTATTAGTAAAATAAATAAAAAACATAAGATACACCACAGGGTCTGGATTTATAAAAAAATAAACTTTTGTCTATTGTAACATTTATCATTCCATATAATCCTTCTGCTAAAATAGGGTTAGTCAATCAAGGGAGTGATCATGGCCCATTACTAACAATATCTCCATTCTCATGGCAAAAAATTGATGACTTCTGTAATTTAGTGATTTACTCCAACATGATTCTTGTTTTTGCCAAAAGCCTTATCTGCATAGCTAAATCAGAGTTATTTCCTCTGTGATAAAAATCAGACCATTCAGCACAGAGATCTTTCTCTAATTATAACCGTAGGATTTTTGTTTTTGTTTTTGTTTTCACTACAGCCCCAGTCAGATTGTCCATTTTGATCATAGATGGCCTCCTACAGCTCCCCAAATGGCATCAAATGATAAATGACTAAGAAATTTTTAAAGGCTAAATCAACATTTCTTCTACAAGTTATACACAAGATAACATACATCTTTAAAAAGGTATGTCATTTTAGAAAGCATCACAAAAATTAATAAAAATGTAAAAACTAGGCTGCATAATTACCAGTAGGACTTTCTTGCCAAGTATCTACCAGGACATATTATAAGCACACAGTGAATGCTGCAATAATTGTAAGAGTGAAGAATAATAAGTTGCCAGATGTAATATTTTAGTCCAAATTTCTAAACATTCTTTTGTAATTATATCTCCAACTCTCTGGGTAGACTGAGTCCAGGTTTTCTTTGGGTTCCTCTTAAGGAGTGTAGGGTGATGTTATGGTTAAAAGAACCTGGTTCAGTCTAGCAATAGTGATTCTAAACTCATGTCCTTCACTATATTTCTTCAACATCATAAAAAGCCTTGAAATTACAAGCAATTTTCTTAAAAATCTTTTTTTAAAAATCACACTGAGACAGTGTTTCCTTCACCAACCTTCAATTACCCACAAAAATCTCCTCCTCCACTTATATCAAAAAGCTACTTTAATGACTCTTCCTTCCCTCCTTCTTCTCTCACTGAACCCTTTCCTCACTACTACTTCTGCCTACCACTCCCCATCCTTCTATTTTGGTCAAAAGAATTTTGGCAGAGCAAGACTTTTGGAGAACAGCTTAGCAAAGCCAGAACACTACATCATGGGCAAAAGATGTCAGACTAGAAACATCCACTCACTAAGGATTTTTTAGGTGCTTACTAAAAATGCATAAGTGAAGATATGATTACATAGTAAGAAGAAAGAATTATTTGATGTGAAAGAAAAAGTTCTGATTAGATTTGGAAGACCCAGGCCACTAGACAGAGCTCTACTCTTAGACTGATCTACTTTTACAAGATTATTTTTATAGGGATAAAACATATAAACATGCTTTGTAAACATATTCTTTTCTGATTAATATAAAGAATTAGTTTGGTATTGGTGTGGAATAAACTCATACAATAGTTTTTACACTTCCATCATTTTAATCAGAAATCACCAAAGCAAATAATTTTTGTTATTGGGTAATTAATGTATTAATTTGTATAAATTATTAGTCATAAAGTACAGTGAACTTCACTAAATCAGACCCATTTAATTCAGAAATCACCACAAGAAAGGCAGTAAGGTATAATGCAAAGTGCTGTGGCTAAAGATGGAAAACACAATAAATTTGAAACTCTTTGACTAACTAGTTATATCTGATTTTAGAGAGGTCCCTTCACCTCTCTGGTTTCTGTTCACTGGTGCTTAAAGTAAGCTTAACTATTTAATCAATCCATCTCCTCACAATTCTATAATTTTACATGGGCCAGATAAATGTTCCTTTTCTAGTTTTTTCTTTGCCCAAGCAATATTTCTGGGATTGGAATTATTTTTGTCTGCATTTTTTTTAAATTTGGAGTTCTTAACTAGCCTTAATAGGTCAAATGAATTCCCTAAACTTTGGCAATTATATGTATTATTCTGGACAGAAGTCTATAGCTTTCATCTGATTCTCAAAAAGCCCTGTGAATCTCTGAAGAAAAGATTAAGAACCACTTTAATAGTAACTTCCAAAAGATTCTCACCAACTTGTTTTAAAAACAGGCTAATAAGAACATTGCTTAATAATCCCATGTTAGTTCTGAAACATTTTTTACCCCACATCAATAACATAATACACTGTTAACATAAACTACATTTCAAGTTTTCACTAATACTGTCTCCTTAATCGGTGATGGGCCATGGTCTACATCTGTCTGGTTCACCTCATTATGTCAAATGTCTTGAACAATGCCTGGCAAGGAAAGAAAATGTCTACCAGTTCATCTCTAGGAGAAGAAGGCAGGTGGGGAGTGATCATCATCTCCTCTAGGCTTGGCCTGAGGCTCCAGAACTTTATGAAATGCTAGAGGAATAATCAAGACTTGTTAGTTGAAGAGAAAAATGGAAACCCAAACTTAATAAAGGCCCTAGCAAAACTGTCAAGGTCAAGACCAGAGTCCTTAAGCACTATGGGGTTTCTTCATTCCACTACATGATCCAACTGGGGGAAGATGCAGAAACTAATTATGGAGTGCAAAAGAACATGTCACCCAAGTTCCAGTTCCTTTCTTTGAAAGAAAATTCAGTAGCTAGCAACCTTTTTCTTTGTCATAGGTAGACATACCATAAATAACCTGTGATTTTTGCCTGATTTAGTAACATAAAAAAATAAAATAATGACATGTAATATAAGTTGGCTTCAACTTCTTTGTTATTGTCATATCCACAAAAGACCTCCAGTGCTATAAATAAAATTGCTTTCATCATGCAAATTTCATTAGCGTTTCAATAACACTTGTTTATTTGTCTTCACTGACAATTACAGGAAGAAAGGGTTTCATTCATTAGTATCTTTTAAAATATATAGTATATAAAATTGGATGCATGTTATTTCATTTCTATACACTTCTGGTAATTGTGTTTTAAAAATCTAATAACATTTGCATTTCTTTTATCTTTTTACAGGAGCATTGTTTTAAACCCAGCCTACTTCCGAAATCATCTTCGTCAGGCAACAGTGTTTAGATGTCTGGAGAGATATTCAGAAGCTGCCCGGTATGTTTGTTGTAACTTCTGTGAAGATTTATTTCAAGTTAAACTAATTTTATTCTCAGCTTCTGGTAATACTATAACAGAACTTTCCATTTCTCTCATGGACTATGATTTTACCAGAATTATTGTCTTATAAATGTCAAACCAACAATTATTGACTATTATTTTTCTTTAATTAAAGCTATTCTATGTTCATAGCTCTTGGTAAAATTCAAATTTTCCAGACATGAGCTCACTGATAATGATGGTAAAAACTTTCATGGAAGACTAGAAATGAACTTGACCTCTTGCTCTAAAGAACATTCCTAATCCTGGTTGTAATGGCACAACTGGGACTGTCTCTTTCTTGACTTCTGGAAATGAAATCCAACTACATAAAAAGGACCCCAGGATCCCATTTCTAGAGGAGATGACATCAGTTGTAACTACAAGGGTCGTTGGATGTCCTGAAGTATTTGCCTCTTGAATCCAAATATGTTTCACAAAAACTTAGTGAAATAACTCTTAATATTCTCATTCCCAGAACCTAGAAATATGGCAAAAAAAGTCCAAGAATTGTGAGACAGCCTCATTGCTATATTCAGAGTTTCTACTCGCCTGTGACAACCAAGGCTATTTTTCTTCCCGGGTCAAGTTCATCATATCAGACTTCCCCTCTTTTTTATGAATTCTCTCAATTTTAATTTCCCAATGTATATGTACATTGTTTCTTATTCATCCACTCTACCAACCCAAAAATTTAGCAAGTGTAGATGGTTTCTACACTTAATCCAAACGCAACTCCTAGGAAGAAATTTATACTATATAAATGGGGAAGGGAGGCCAATGCTGCAGGTGGCAACTGTCTTTAGAACATTTGCAAATAAGACTTTCTTGAAAAATTAAGTTTAAGGAGTTTAAGTAGGTAATAAAATGGTTCCATAAAACTGATAGCAGGAGACTGACATGAATTCTTTTTGTGTAAGATTGTCATAGGAGTTAACCGAACTCAAATGAATGATGGATATGGAAAGCAGAATTATACCCAACAAGTCTCATTTTGCACTCAAACAACCAACATGACCCGACATCTATTTACCAATGTGTTAATGTCCACTTTTAAAAATTAAAATAGGCCCTAGCCAGTGTGGCTCAGTTGGTTGGACATCTCCCTGAAAACCAAAATGTCACAGGTTCAATTCCTGGTCAGGGCACATGCCTGGGTTGTAGGTTTGGACGCTAGTCAAGGTGTGTATGGTAGGCACCCAATCAGTGTTTCTCTCTCTTAATGATATTTCTCTTACTCTTTCTCCCTCCCTTCCACCCTCTCTAGAATCAATAAGAGAAAAAAATTACTTAAATAGGTCTTCATCAATTACTTCTTATCGGTTTCTTTAAAATTTTACAGTTCCCTGTAAAACAGGTTTTCTTAAGAGGTAATTTATTAATATGTCCTTATAATCTAATCAAATAATCAATAGAAGGTTAGGTGCAACTTCAAAACTAGACAGCAACTAGTAAAAAGCTCTCGATAGTATGCTGGGATCAGCTTATATAGACTCTAGGAAGCTGTAGGAGAAATTAGCAATTCTGGGAGAATTTACAGTATGGAAATTAGCAACCATAACAAATCCAGGCTTTTTTGGGTTTGGAGTAGAGCCAAGTTAGCAGCATATCATTAATTATAACCTAATTGTATCGAGCCTAATTGAGTTAAAGTGGTGACAAAAATTTTATGGATCCTAAAATAAATACACAAGAACTTAAAAATTAAGAATTTCTTAGTATTTACCATGTAAAATTGGTACTGAGTGTTCATTGTTTTTAATATGTACATATTCCTGCAGTGATATAAATGTATTTGTTTAAAAACATTTGGTGAATGACCTGGCAATACTCCTTGAGAAAGTTCCTGGTAGTTGCTGGTTATAATAGTGTAGACTTTCCAACAAAGTAGCAAGTACAATTACTTTCAGAAACACGTGGGTTTTTTTTCAATCATGGTTCCCTTGGTTGTCTCAATGTACAGTATTATAGCCCTCAATAACAACACTGATTGTCTTTTTTTCCCCTAAGAAAAAGAATGCTATAGACTGTGAACATGAATATGTTAGTGTTTCTTAACTGTCAGAGTTATAATGTAAAACAACAAGTATAAATCAGCATATAAAACATTCCTGTTTATCATTAATTTCTTAGGAGATCTGGCTAGTGTGGTCCAGGTCTCCTACAAGCACATTGTATTAAAATTTATTGGAAAAATCAACACATTAATGTTCTTTGCTCTAAGATGTCAAGTAGTCATGTTTCTGAGATTGAGAAGCACTTACCAAATGCAAAAAAAATTCCATTTTTATGTGACTTAGAACATCTTAAAACAATGATTCCCAATGAAACGGAACATGTCTTTCCTGATCCAACTTAGAGTTTTTATAGCCGTTCCCTGGAAATTAGGCTACGCTTTCCTGAGCCTAACCATCTCTACCTAGAAAGGACTTCCTAGTGACACCAGTGAAAAATTCCCAGGACAGCCTCATGGAAGTTCACATTCTCCGCCAAAGAGGCTGGAGGAAATGGTACTCCTGGTGGTTGAAGGCAAGGTATCAGTTAGTATTACAAAAATAGGAAGGTCCTTTTATTTTATGGGTCAATATCCTTTCAGGAATATCCTACTAGAAGAAAAAGCAAGAATATAGAGATGGTAGAAAACAGAACAAAAATAGGGATATTTTATTTCGGTTTAGGTTTTGCGAGGATGCTAGTCACCCTTGAGGAGACAACTGGCACTGGTTGAAGTGATGAAAATCACATTTTCAGAAAACCAGTCTAAATCAAGATTGTTGTAACCCGCCAAGAATCAAGAAACCTCTGAGGCCTTAACTGAAATAGCGAGTAGCCTAGCTCTTTAGTATCTCTTTGTTTCTATGCATACAAAAGTGTATGGGATTAAGTAGAATGTCTTTGCTCAAATCGGTTCCTCCTCCTCCAACACACACACACACAATCACATCATTTGGCACCATCTTCATAAAAAAGATGGTAAGACAAGAAAAAATATGCAGAGATAAGAAACAAACAAACAAAAGCCAAGACTGACTATTTTGGGGTAAGAAATAGTGACTCATAATAACACGAGTGGCATAATGTCTTTCATCTCTGTATGCTCAGTGTTTAGCACAGGGCTTGGCACATGCCAAGCAGCAGCTTGGGGTTTGCAGATTAAATTAGCTAGTTAGGGATAACCGTTTAGCTTTATAAGCGAGTAGATATTACATGAAATTGTTAGTGCAAACCTGGTTAAAAGGTAAATATGAAAGTGTACACATAGTATTGTAGTTAAAGTGATAATGTTATGCCTCCTATAGTGAAAATCCATAAGGCAAAAAAATAAACAATATCATGCAGAATCTCTAGTTAAAACCATGCTGTGTAAGAGGTAGCATAAAGAAGGCACAACAAAGCCTTTTTATCCATCACTGATGAAGAATTAGCCACATATTTCTGCATACATGACCTAGACAGAGGGTTAGTAGAGCAGGAATAACACATTCAAATGCTTGCAGGCCCAGGCAGATGGTGTGCAAAGAAGGCCAATTTAAAGGGTGTCTTAAGAGCTACAGAGAACTGAAGATCACTAACAAGAATGACCATACAATTTATCCATCAAACTGGACACTTATAATAGTGATAGTGGGCACCACTAAAAATTATACCAGGAAAACAGGCACAAACCAGGACTCCAATGAGCCTACCGGCTATGTGATCACCCTACCTCTGGCCCTCCCAAAGGGAATGTCCATATTGCAGCCCAGCTAACACAACTGTATAAAAATGTAGGTTCAGTGTTGCAGATTTTTGAGTCTTCCAGAAATAATGTAATAATTCAGAGCTTTCCAAGAAATTTCTTGACTTTTAAATGTTGTCAATTATTTTGAATTTTTCAAACACAATGTCATCTTAAGAAAGTTAAAGTGGTCCCATTGGTGAAAACGTAATTCTCTGAAGACTCCATTTGCCAAATGACCAATTTACAGAACTCACCAAGTTTAAAATTTATTAATAATTTATTTTGAGAAAGAATCTTATTGAATAATTAATATGAATACATTTTCTTATGTATATATTTCTCATGAAATATCTATCATATAGTTTTTTTCAGTTTGAGAGAATTTTCCATTTTTCAAAAGCCAGTCATAGAATGGCTTATTCTTATGGAATGTTCTTTTTGTGTATATGATTATTACTCTACTGCTCTTGAATATATTCTATGACTATTTTCTTTTTATGACTATAACTGTAATTTTAATATAGAAGTTTAACAGTTTATACTTATATCTTTCTAATATTTTAAGTGATTTTTGTAAATTTTTAACACTTTATCATGTTTAGGATTTTCCCCCAAATTTTTGGAAGTGATCAAATTTACCTATTTAATAAAATACATTTTAACTCTTTATAGCATTTACAATGATTCAGATCTAACGAGATGATTTTTACAGCTCTCTGCTTTGTCCCTGAAGCCAGACACAACACAGCCTCAGCTGTGCATCCCACAGGGGGCACTGAAGAACAGGGAGGAATTGAAGGACCCAGAAACCTGGAGTCCTGGCTCCTTTTACATTTATCTATAGCATAACTAAAATTTTTCTAAAGAGCTAAAATAAGCTAAGTTTTAGTAAATGAATGTTTACAAATTTGATAAATTGGTCATTGACAAATTCATTATTTTATGAATTCACCTTTGAAGGCTGGATCAAATTTTGTCTTTCAGTTCTCAGTAAAAACAGAGCTTCATGGATTGAAAATTGAGCTTCCTCCTACCAGCAAGAGAATTTCTTCCCCTGTCAGTTTTGTGCTAGGTCATTTGGGGCAACATTTTAGTCTAAAACCAGCAGTCCACTATTAGAAAAAGATGGTATTTTATAGCATGCAATGGCTGTAGTTAATTTATTATCTGCAGCAAATCTGATCTGTTATACCTTTAATGTTGCAATTTTACTTAATATTATATATGTAATATTGTGAGAAGTAGATTAAATAATAAAATATGCAGTCTAAAATTTTCTTATCTTCACCTTCTTAAAGTAATGCACTAAATGACACACTGGATTTCAAAGGTATTGAAATATGTGCCTTTCAGGATAGCAAAAGGTAAATTGATAAGATGCCACCAAGGTGTATCAGTTTGTTGGTTGCTACACTAAGAATTTTCTCCCTTGTAGATAGTTCTCAGCTTTCCCACTCTCACTCTTGATCTCTGACAGTGTCTTCTTTATTTTGATTTTACCATTTTGGCTTGCTACTCTCTTCTCTGTCCTTGCCCTTGGACTTGTCTTGTCTGGTTTCATGTTCCCTACCTCTTTCTCAAAAACGCATCCCTTCTTGTGAGCATCCCCTTCCTTCTGATCATTAACAAGCAATTCCCAATACATTTTGTTTAGTCTGTAAGCCCTTAGTCCTCCTCGGTGATTGCCATTGATTGAACTGATCAGTGATTACGTTAACTTTATTTTTGATATTCTGAGATTTGAAACTACTTAATATGTTTGAATTCTCTGGAAATCTACTCTCTAGGTGAATGTAGAATGAAAACCTCAAATGATAAATCCCTTGAAAAAGTGATTATTTTAGAAATGTACACTCAACATGCTTAAGGTGTGAGATGTTTGAGTTTTGATTTTTGAATGAAGATTGGTATAAACACTTAGGGTCTGCATGCTTATATATTCTATATGCTTATATACTTTGTATGATATCTCAGAGTTTTTGTTTGTGTTTTATTTACATCAAGCAACATTTTCTATGCATGTAATCCAAAACACAATACTTAAGATATACTGATTTATGGCTACCCTCACTTACAAGCCAGATAGTAGAGATTAGTAGGGGTGGGGTTTGAGAATGATTTGAGGGTTTGGTTTTGTTGTTTCCTTGTAAATGCTGATCCCTGAAAATTAGAAATAATGCATCTATAAATCTCAATCTGCCCCCAAAAAGAGTGATCTAAAAATAAACTGAAAGGTGTTCAGAAATCTGATAACATAAAACAGTGAAGTCGCTGTGGATAAGCAATCACTCAGGAGTAATGCTATAACAGCAAACAGCAAGAAACTGCGTCACCTTTCTCGGTGTCATGGAATTCTATGATTTTAAATGAGATTATCATGTACCTTGCAAGGAAGGAGAATATATTGACAGGTAGACTCAAGACAAGTGATTCTGAAAAGATGATAGTAGTGTTGGGATTTTATTTAACTTAGTTTTGATTCAAATGGAAGTGTAAAATCCATTCACTTGCCATCAAGTTGCTAAAAATACATTGCAGATTTTTTTGGGTTATGCCTATGAACAGAATAAGTGAAGACTGTAGCCTAATTTTTTATTCTTATACTGTCCATCTGCCTGAAAAGCTTTCTTTCTCTTTCTTGGAGACAATGTGCCTTTGTCTGAACAGCTTTGGTGTGGGCTGGCATTAGTTGGTCACACATAACCTGTGGCTGAAGGCTGGTAGATGACATGATCCTTCTACCATTAAGTTACCTTCCCATTCCTAGATGTGAAAAAGCTGCATGTGCACTAAGCATTGTACAGTGTTGCTTCTTGGTGTATGATTTCTGAAACAGACATCAGTAAAGACAGATTTCGTCATTTCAAGTAACTTAGAGTAAACATCTGACTACAAGACTACAGGAAGCTCATGCATTTTTTATGTATGTAAGCTGTAGTGTTTGTGATTTCAAGGGGAAAAAATTAAAACTAAGGTATGCTAAGGCCAAAAACTAAAATAAAATAAAATAAAATATTCAATAAAATAAGACAAAATATACTAAAGCCATATCATATATGTCCCAAGGATTTAAAACTGAGGACTGATAACTGTCTAATTTATTATCTTATGAAAACACTAATCGTAAGGTTATAATAATATTTAGTGGCTTAAAAGTAACTCTGTTGCCTTAAGAAAAGTTCATTGTTTTGAATATGGTCAAAATTATAAATAAATTATTGCAAAGATACATTATCTAGTATAGAGAAAAATGTAACTCAGATTCTCAAAAAGAACATCCAACAATTTGTTAGAAATAAACAAACACTGATTGACTTTGTAAATACCTCCATCTTGCTGATGTTTACCTTGATAAATATTTTGCATTTCCATTACCTAAAAATATTTCTAAAGTTGTTTAGAAATGCACAATTCTTGGACTGTGTGCACTTTCTGTAAAGATTGGTCTAGAAAACATATGATGTTTTCTAATATCATAAACTTTGAATAAAAATATGTACTATTGTCATTGTTTTTGTTGTTAACGTTTAGAGCTCTTTGAAGATAGATGAAGCTACCTTAAAAAATTACATTTCTCAAAATTGAAACCAGAACACATTGGGCATTCGTCTAGGTGAGGTATGGCACTATAAGAGGCAAGACTGCACCCCGAGACTCCAGGTCCTATCTTACTTTGAAAGTCAACATGTCTGTGTTTTTGGAAAGCAGTATTAATACATGGGTTGAGGGGCAAGATTTTGGTTGGTTTAGGAACCAGAGGGGCAAGAATCTGACTTTAAAAAAACTTTGTGTATGACTGTATCAAAAGTTTTAGCATTCTGTTTCCATTCTGCATGATAATTGCAATTATTCCTGAAGGGAATTAGATTTTGGAGGCCCCTGGGGTGGGCTGGTGGAACTTCACACAACAGAGAAAGACAAATTCAGGTTACCAGGTCTCGACTGAAATTCTCTTTCTTTTTTCCTGTCCTCATTTCTGTCAAAATAGCAATACCCTGACAAATGATTAGACTGGAAATCCTAACAGCACACCGATAAAAACTCTGAAATTCTTCACTCTTTTTAAAAAAATACTGGCATTGGTTCAACACTATATTCTGTACCTAAATTTGTATTGATCACTAATTGTGAAAATTGATCATAAGTCCAAAGTTTTGTTTCTGTGTCTGTCTGCTAAAGAGGAATCATCTACACTAGAGGATTATAGTCAAGCCAGAAAGGCCTGTGTTCTACCCCCAAGACTACAAATGACTGACTCTGTATGACCTTGGGCAAGTGAATTCAGTAAACTCTTTCAGTTTCAATTTCCTCAACCGTAAAATGGAGATAATAATACTACTTTATAAAGTCAGCCTGAGGATTAAGTGAAATAATGAATAAAAACACTGAATGATGTGCCCTCATGGTAAGCCCTGTTATTGCTGCCATTGTTGTTATTACTAGCTCTGAAGGACTATGTTTAAAACCCTAATACATTAACTCTGAATTAATTATGTTGAGTGAAAATTTGCTGTAAACATTATATTCCTAGACTACCACCCCAACTTATCTCAATTTTAACAGCCATAATCTATGACCCTCTTTACTTCACCAAATTTTATAACAGATGCTGTCATGCATTATGCTTGTTCCTCACAAGTCTAAGAAATGTAACTGGCAAAGAGGTTACATTCTGCACATTGTAGTGACGAAACTTCAGCTAGAGCTTGAGTGACTTATCAAGGATAAAACCACTGATAAGCAGCAGATCTGGAATTTGAACTTAACTTTGGCATTGTGACCCTGCCTCATGCACAAAAGAATACACTTGATTGTCAGACTTCACAATGGCCATTTGGGTGCATTTGAAATTATATTGTCTTGTTGTTTACATTTTCATTTTTTATTACTAATGAGGCTGTGCATCTTCAATATATTTATTCCCCAAACATGTTTTCTCTCCTGTGCAACATTCATTTACATATTTATCTTTTGCTATTTTTGTATTGAGTTGTTTATCACATTATCATTGAATCATAGAATTCTTTATATATTTGGGTACTAATAATTTTTGATATTATATTTTGAAAGTAATTTATTCCAATGTATGACTTATATAATCATACTCTTCATAGTATCTTCTGATAAGAAATAAAGCTAAAGACTTGATTTTAGTTTAATTAAATATAGTCAACTTCCTTTATAATTTTCACTGTCTGAATTTTAAGAAATTCTCTCCTATCCCAAGCTCATCAAGATAGCCTTCTATGTTATTGTGAAAGTTCAAAATTGTTTCTTTTTGCATGCCTTCATGGTGGAAGGGAAAGATTTTTCTTTTATTTTTCAATTACAGTTGACTTTTACTATTATTTTCTAATAGTGTAAGTGTACAGCATAGTGGTTAGGCTGTTTAATTTACAAAGTGATGTGCTTCGATAATCTAGTACCCACCTGGCACCATACACAGTTACTACATTATTATTGACTGTATTTTCTGTGATGTAATTCACACCCCATGACTGTTCTGTAACTACCAACGTGTATTTCTTAATCTCCTCACCTTTTTCACTCAGCCCCCAACCCCTCTTTCACCTGACAACCATCAGTTTGTTCTCTTTATCTATAAACCTGTTACCTTTTTGTTTGTTTGTTTACTTCATTCTTTAGATATAGGTAAAATTGTATGGTATTTGTCTTTATCTGACTTATTTTACTTAACATAATACCCTTTAAGTCTATCCATGTTGCCATAAATGGTAAGATTTCATTTTTCTGTGGCTTAATGGTATTTTATCATTTATATATACATTTTCTTTATCTAATTGTCTACCTATTGGTACATCACTTGTGTACATACGTTGGTTATTTTAAATAACACTACAATGAACATAAGGGTACATGTATCTATTTTAATTAGTGTTTGGGATTTCTTTGGATAAATACCCAGAAGTAAAATTTCTGGGTCATACAATAGTTCTATTTTTGATTTTTTGAAGAACATCCCTACTACTTTTCATAGTGGCTGCACCACTCTGCCTTCTTACCAACAGTGTACTGGGGTTCCCTTTACTCCACAACCTCACCGGCACACATCGTTTATTGATATTTTTATGATGGCCATTCTGAAAGGTATGAGGTGATATCTCGTTGTGGTTTTAATTTATATTTCTGTGATGATTAGCGATGTTGAGCATTTTTCCATATGTCTATTGGACATCTATATGTCCTCTTTGGAGAAGTGTTTATTCAGGTCATCTGTCCATTTTTTAATTGGATTGTTTGGTTTTGGGTGTTAAATAATCCTCAAATTTATATGGAACCACAAAAGACCCTGAATAGCCACAACAATCCAGAGAAAGAAGAGCAAAGTTGGAGGTATCATGCTACCTGATATCAAAATATATTATGAGGATATAGTGACAAAGCCACATGGTACTGGCATAAAAAAAGACACACAGGTCAGTGAAACAGAATACAGGGTCCAGAAACAAATCCATACCTATAGAGTCAATTAATATATGACAAAAGGGGAAAAACATAAATAGTGTTGGGAAAACTGGGCAGATACATGCAAAAATTAAAAGTATAACACCTTTACTCATTATATTCAAGAATAAACTCAAAATAAAGACAAATATAAGTCCCCAAACCATAAAACTTGTAGAAGAAAACGATAGGCAGTGACTCTGTAAACCTGCTCTAAGTAATATTTTTTTATATATGTCCTAGGGCAAGGGAAACAAAAGAAAAATAAGCAGATGAGACTATGTCAAATTAAAAAGATTTTGCACAGTAAAGGAAATCTCAACAAAACAAAGACAACCTACTGCACAGAATATATTCACCAATGATAGATACATCTGATAATGGTTAATATCTAGAATTTTTAAAATTTCCTTTGACTTTAAAGTTTTGACCCACTAGTAATTGATTTTTAAATAAGATATGAGGTGAGGTAGGAACCTATTGTCATATTTTCCCTGAATGGATAGCCAGTTATCATGACATCACCTTATTAAATTATTTTGCTATTGATCTCCAATGTTGGCTCTGTCTACATCAGTTTTCCACATATGAATATGTTGATTTATGGCCTCTATTCTATTCTTACATCTATTTGTCACATTGCCAAAACCACACTACTCTATATAGGATGGTTTTATAATATGTCTTGATATAAGGCAAAGCAAACCTCCCTAATTCTTTTCCAGGAATGTCTTGTTTATTCTCAGACTTTTAAAAATATTTTTGAAAATGTTTATTGTATTTATAGAAAGAGGAAGAGAGAGAGAGAATCAATGTGAGAGAGAAATATTGATTGGTTGCCTCTTATATGCACCCTGACCAGGTATCAAACCTGCAATTTAGGCATGTGCTCTGACTGGGAATTGAACCCCCAGCCTTTTGGTCCATATGACAGCACTCCAACCAACTGAATCACACTGGCCAGTGCATATTCTTGGTCTTTTGTTCTTCCGCATCAATTACAGAAAGTGTGAATTTGAATTCCAAAGCAAGATAGTGAAAATTCTGGTTAAGAATTCCCAAGGAAGACTATCTTAACTTTTCTTGTATTCTGCCAGGGTCTGAAGCCAAGACTGCCGTGTCGTTCCACTGTTTTTCTCTGTAAGAGTACCCCTAGTTCCTTCACTGAGTGTGTTATTTCTTACAGAAACTTTTATGTATATGGGCTGCTATTCAATCGTTACTCTGCTCAGACCAGAGGCTTTGTCTCCCTTTCCTCATGCATTTGTCCTGTTAAAAGAGAGTTACTAAACTGATGAATATTAACAGAAACCTGGCAGGGAGGGAAACAACAGTTTCAGTACTTTCTTACCAAACCCTGTTTACTTACATGACACTGTCCATGCATTTTTTTAAAGGTTCATTTGACACAAGAGTCAACCAGAGGGTACTCTCTATGCCAAAGCTGAGACACTTTGAGTAATGAAGTAAATATTGATAATATCAAATTATAACCCATAGAATTAAATGAATATCTGTATGTATGAGTCTATACTAATATAAACATAATTGAATAAACAAATATATGGGAAACAAATGCAGAATACATGAGAGAAAATCAATATGATCAAACACCACAGCAGTAATTATTGCAGGCAAGATCCACTACAGGACTTCTGCTTTCCAGTCTGGCATATAAGGAGTATAGAAGTCACACCTCCTTTGTAAGAAGTAAACAGCTGGACGAATTGAAAAATCAACAACTCTTCTTAGGTGCATAAGAAAAGTGAGGTCACAGGGTAAAGCAACTGTCCCAATATTGGGGATACAAGACAAACAGATGCAAGAGAATCACCACTTACTGGAGGATAAATCTCTGAGCAGAAACCACATCCCCAGAAACCAGGGCTGGGGTAGGAAAATCTGAACTGTATTTGACAAATTACTGGAGGTTCAATGTGAGCAACTCTGAGAGCTAAAAATTCAACCCTGTCATAAGGAAACCTCAACCCTTTTGTGAGTTTTACTTCTAGGAGTTTTAGCAGTTTCTTATGGTGACTCTGGGAGAAAAATCCCCAAGCTTCCATGAGGAGGAGAGGAAAAGGAAACACTTTGAAATATATCAGAACATTCTATTCTTCTTAAGGAGGCCTGCGCTCTAGAGAAAGTGTTTCACCACAGCCAAACGTACCTGCAGAAAAACAAATGCCCAATTCTAGCTCATTCTAGCCTTCCAAATGGGAGAAAGGAAAACCTCAACTCCAGTCCCCTTTAGCCATCCCATCATATTTAAGGCAGGAGGAAAAACAAACTGAGAAGCACTGATGAAGTTCACAGTTCAGGGCACAGCCTCAACTGACATGAATAATATGTTAGGATCTAATCATAGGACTTTAGGATGCTTCCTCTCCTCCCACACCTTACCACTGCATTCCTAAAGGCCTATTTACTGCAGTTCCTTTTACCCATGACATCATGTTCATCTTTCAACCAAAAATTTACAAGGCATACTAAAAGGAAAGGAAAGGGAGGGGAGAGGAGGGGAGGGGAAGGGAGGGAAGGAGAGGAAAAACAGTTTGAAGAGACTGAACAAGCATCAGAGCAAGAATCATATGTGGAAGGGATGTTGGAATTATCAGAACAGGAATTTTTTAACTACACTTAATATACTAAACGCATTAATATAAAAATAGTCAGTATGCAAGAACAGATAATAACATAAGCAAAGAGACAGAAATTCTAAGACAGAATCAAAAAGTGCTAGAGATCAAAAACCCTGTAACAGAAGTGAAGCATGCCCTTGATGGGCTCATTAGTGAATGTGTATGGTGAATTATGAATCTCTGGGCTTAAGGATATGACAGTAGAAACTTCCAAAACTGAAAAGCAAAGAAAAAAAGACTGGAAAAAAACCAGAATAGATTATTCAAGAACTAGGAAAACCACAAAAGCTATAACACACATCACATGTAATGGAAATACCAGAAGGAAAAGACAGGGAGAAAGAAAAATAAAAGAATAGAAATCATAACCTTGTCTTCTTTCAGGCCACAATGGAATTAAAACTAGAATTCAATAACAGAAAAAATAAGTGGAAAATCCCAAAATACTTGGATATTAAAAAGCACTCTTCTAAATAACAAGAGTCAACTAAGAAATCTCAAGAGAAATTTAAAAATGTTTTTAACTAAGAGAAAATGAAAATACAGCCAATCAATATTTGTGAGATATGCTGCAAAAGCAGAACTGAGAGAGAAATTTATAGTGATAAATGCATGCATGAGAAAAGAAAAAAATCTAAAATCAATCTAAGGTTCTATTTTAGGTAACTAGAATGATAAGAGCAAGGTAAGTCCCAAGTAAATAAAAGAAAAGATATAATAAAAAGTAGAGTCAAAATCAATAAAATTGAGAACAAAAGATTAATAAAGAAAATTTAAAAAGCCAAAAACTGGTTCATTGAAAATTCAACAAAATTTGATAAACTTCTAGCAGGGCTACAAAAAAAAAGGATCAAGAACACAAATTACTGTTATCAGAAATGAAAAGAGAATATCACGACACATCCCATGAATATTAAAAAACTATTAGGCTACTTCCAGGCAGGATGGTGGCACAGGTAAACACAGCTTGCCTCCTCACACAAACACATCAGAAGTACAACTAAACTGTAAAACAACCATCACTCAGAACTGTCAGAAATCAAATTGAATGGAAGTTGACAACTACAAAATTAAAGAAATTACATCCATCCAGACTGGTGGGAGGGGCAGAGACACAGAACAAGCTGGTCCCACATCCAAGTGGGGTAGATAAAAATTCAGGAGAGATGTCCCAGGAGCAAGGAGTCCCAGCCCCACAACAGCCATCCCCCCCAAGTCCACGGTTCCAGTGGCTGGAAGATTAAGTCCCTATAACTTCTAGCTGCAAAAACCAGCAGGGATTGAGTCAGTGGAAGAAACTTCTGGAGTCCCAAGTAGTTCCTCTCGAAGAGCCCACACACGAACTTACTCAGATTTACTTCTTCTGAGCTCTAGCACCAGGGTAGTAGCTTGAAAGGTACCAGTGGCATGCAGGAAAAAACTGAAGTGTCTGGCATCAAGGCAAGAGTTGGAGGACAGCTTTTTCCGAGACAGAAAGGTGGGCAGAAGCCATTGTCTCTTTTTTGAATCCTCCACTGACAAAACCAGAGAGCCAGCAGACAGGTGCCATATGAGAGACTCCATCAGCCTGGCTAACACTGTCCTGTCCTGGAGATCCCCTGAGACTCTGTCCCATCCAAATTACAAGCCCACCTAAGCTGCTAACAGTGACATAAATAGCTGGTCTTGGCTCATGCTTCACAAGTTCCTAAATTTTCTCAAACAAGCAATAGCCAGCCTCAGTGAGCCTCCATCCCATGTATCTCTTGCAAAGTGGCACCAGGCCTGGCACTAGCAACAGCCAGCCTAGATTCACAGCCTGGCTTCACCTGGGAATCTCCAAGCCCAGCATAAGTCTCCAAGACATGTCAGAGTTCTATAAAGCTCATGCAGGGTGGCTCTGGGTAGAATACAGATGAAGGCTGACCTTGGCCTTGCACCACCCGGGAAACTCCAGAGCCTGTGCAAGCACGTGGACATCTACAGACTACACCAAAGCGCCACCATCCTGCTCCTGCATAGCTGATCCTCCACAGAGGTTTGTGGTCACAACCAGTCCTTGCAACTGATTGGCCTGGGTAAATACCTCCCACTGATCCACCAACAGCAATCAAAATTCAACTACAAGGGGAGGGTGTACTCAGCCCACACAAAGGGCACACCTCAAGTACTCAGCATAGGTGATAGGGGAGGCTGTGCCACAGGACCCTACAGGACACCTACAACATTAGGCGACGCTACCAAGACAGGAAGTCATAGCAGCTCTATTTAATACATAGAAACAAACACAGGGAGGCAGCTAAAAAGAGTAGACAAAGAAGCATGGCCAAAATGAAAGATCAAATGAACAGATCAAAACTCCAGAAAAAGAACTAAACAAAATGGAGATAAACAATCTATCAGATGCAGAGTTCAAAACACTGGTTACAAGGATGCTCAAGGAACTTAGTGAGAACCTCAACAGCATAAAAAAGATCCAGTTAGAAACAAATGACACACTAGTTGAGATAAAGAACAATTTATAGGGAAACAACAGTAGAATGGGTGAATCCAAGAATCAGATCAATGATTTGGAACATAAGGAAGCCGAGAACAACCAATCAGGACAACAAGAAGAGAAAAGAAGCAAAAACCAAGGTAGCATAAGTAACCCCTGGGACAACTTCAAGAGAACCAACATTCATATCATAGGGGTGCTAGAAGGACAAAAGAAAGAGCACGGAATTGGAAATCCATTCAAAAATAATGAAAGAAAACCTCCCTAATTTGGTGAAGGAAATAGACATGCAAGTCCAGGAAGTACAGAGTCCCAAACAAGAGAACACAAAGAGGCCCATTCTAAGGCACATCATACTTAAAATGCCAAAGGTTAAAGATAAGGAGAGAATTTTAAAAGCAGCAAGAGAAAAGCAATTAGTTATCTACAGGGAATTTTTCCATAAGACTGTCAGCTGATTTCTCAAAAGAAACTTTGCAGGCAAGAAGAGATTGGCAAGAAATATTCAAAGTTATGAAAAACAGAGACCTACAGCTAAGATTGCTCAACCCAGCAAAAATATCATTTAGAATCAAAGGGCAAAAAAAGAGTTTCCCAATCAAGAAAAAATAAAGGAGTTAATCATCACTAAGCTATTATTATATAAAATGTAAAGGGACATTTTTAAGAAAAAGAAGATAAAAACTATGAACAATAAAATGACACTAAATATATATCTATCAACAGTTGAGCAAACCAAGTAAATGAAAACAGAGACAGAGTCATGGATATGAAGAGCATTTTGTTGATTGTCAGATGGAAGTGGGGTATGGGGAAGTAGATGAAGAGGTGAGTTGATTAAAAAATACAAATAGGTAGTTACAGAATAGCCAGGAGGATGTAATGTACAGTAACGGAAATGGAGTAGCCAAAGAATTTATGTGCATGACCCATGGACATGAACAATGATGAGGGGATTGCCTGAGAGAGTGGGGGATGCTGGGTGGAGGGGGACAGAGGGGGGAATTGGGACATTGTAACAGCATAGTCAGTAAAACATAATTTAAAAAAAAATATATTAAAGGAATGCTATGAACAAATCTATGTTAACAAAACTGTTAATCTAGATAAAAATGGACAAATTACTCAAAAGACACAATCTTCCAGAACTCACACAAGAAAAAACAAATATGCCTGTATTTATTGAATAAGTTAAATCAATATTTAATAATGTTTTAAGACAGAAAGCACTAGGACCAGATACATTATCTGATGAATTCTATCAAACATTTCAGGAAGAAAGTATGCCAATTCTCCACAACCTCATTCAGAAGAGAGAACTAAAGAGAATATTTTCTAACTCATTTTATGAAGCCAGCATCACACTAATCCCAAAATAACACAAAGACATTACAAGATTAGAAAACTGCAGACCAACATCTCTCATGAATATAGATGCAAAATAAAATGGAGTAAAGGTAACCTTTAACAATGGGGTTGGAACAACTTAAAAATACACATAAAAAAGAATCTACATTAACTCAATGAGAATCATAGACCTAAATTTACACCACAAAGTTATAGAATTCTTACAATGTAGAAGAAAATCTAGGTGGTTTTGAAGCATGGTGATGCCTCTGTAGGTACAACATAAAAGATAAGACCAATGAAAGAAAAGATTAATAACTGGACTTCATTAAAATTAAAAACTTCTGCCTTGTGAAAAACATTGTCAGGAGTATGAGAAGACAAGCCACAGGCTAGGGGGAAGTACTTGTGAAAGACGTATCTGATAAAGGATTATTATCCAAATATGTATCAGACTATTGAAACTTAACAATAAGAAAATAAACAACCTGACTTTTAAAATGAGCAAAAGACCTAAACAAACACCCCACAGAGAAGATACTGATGGCAAGCAAGTATATGAAAAATGTTCAACATTATTAGGGAACTGTGAATTACAATAGCAAATGTATGCCACTAAATACCTATTAGAGTAGCCAAAACTCCAAAAGACTAGTAACACCAAAGACTGGAGGGAACGTAGAGCAACAGTAGTTCTCATCCACTGCTGATTGGAATGCAAAATGGTACAACTGCTTACGAAGACAATTTGGTAGTTTCCTACAAAACTAAATATATGCTTCCCATATAATACAGTAATCACACAGCTTGGTATTTATCGAAATGAATTTAAAATTTATGTTCACACAAAGCCTGCCCATAGATGTTTATAGCAACTTTATTCAAAAATGTCAAAAATTAGAAGCAACTGAAATGTCCTTCCGTAGATAAATAGATAAATCAATTGTGGTACATGCAGACGATGGAATATTATTTAGCTCTTTAAAAAATGATCTATCAAGCCATTAAAAAAAGGGAAGAAATTCAAAAGCATATTACTGCATGAAAGAAGCCAATCTGAAAAGGCTACATAATGTATGATTCCAGCCATCACTTTGGAAAAGGCAAAACCATGGAGACAAGAAAAAAAATAGTGGCTGCCAGGTGCATTACCAGAGCACCAGGATTTTGAAGGTAGTGAAACTATCTTCTATGATACTGTAATAGTGGGTACATGTCATTAAACATTTGTCAAAATCCATAGAATGTACAGTACCCAGAATTACCCCTAACATAAATTATAGACTGAGTGGTAAAGATATGCCGATGTAGGGTCATGTATTGGTTATAACAAAGGCACCATGTGGGTGGGATGTTGGTAGTGGGGGAATGGTGGTAAGTGTGTGATTGTGTAAGGACAGAGAATGTGTAGGAGATCTCCCTACTTTCTGCTTAGTTTCATTGTGAACCTAAAACTGTTCCTAAAAATAAAATATTATTAATTAAAAAAATTTTAATTTTAAAAATAAATTTTAAAAATGATCCACTAATGAATACCAAAATCAGCTGACAAAACTTTGCGGAGAAATATATCAGCATAACCTCACAATATCTCTCACAAATGTTTATCAATTGGAAAGGAAAACCTAGTAACTTTTTGATGAAGATACAGCAAATACCACCTTAATCAAGTGCTCAAGGTTAATGTCACCAGTAATAAAACAATGAAATTATGTACCCTCCAATGGCATGCAATGAGTATCCACATCACTTCTATATTATCTTTCCTAAAATGAATAAATTTAATATAATCATGAGAAAATATCAAGCAAACTGAATCTAGGAGACATTCTACATAATAACTACTCAGTATTCATGAAAAGTGTCCACTCTATGAAAGATAAGGAAAGAATTAGGAAATGTCAAAAGTTGAAGGACAGTAAGGAGAGACAATACTTAATGTATTGTGGAATCCTTGATTAGGTCTCAAAACAGGAAATGGGCATTGTGGAAAAAAACTGGTAAACATTTTAAAAATCTGTTACCTAAAGAAATATACTGGAAGGCAAAGTAGACCAAATGTGTGTTATGTGATCAGCTTTCATTTCTGTCCCTTTTCTATTTTAAAAGTTTTCCTTGAAGCATGCTGCAGTGTAGAAAATAATAATAATAATAATAATATAAAAATATCTAAGATACTTAATGGTAATATACCAATACTAATTTTCCATTTTCATTCATTGTACTATGGTTGTCAAAATTAGAGAAAGCTAGGGGAAGATGGGTGTAAAGGTATGCATTAATGATATGTTCTATTTTGTAATTTTTCTGTAAATTTTAAATTGTTTCAAAATAATTTTTTAAAAACATCTGTTTGTTATGTTTGTTTTCAGTTCATCTTGTTGAAGAGTATCAGCTGTTCTGGGTATGGTTTCTCTGATCATCTATCTACCATATTCCCAAATTTAAAAGCCAACACTTAACATTTTGAAGACATTTTTATCATCTTTCTCTCCCAGCCTATTTTGGGATATCCTTTGCCTGCTATAATTTAAGAACATGTTCTTTTTCTACATATTATATCTCCTAAAGATCCATCTGAATTTTAGCTTCTGAAGCTTATTCTTCTATTCTTTTATACTTTTCTTTAGTTACCTCAATCATAAAATCTGGGGCTAACTCCATTAGAATTGGAGCTAGATGATCAAGATTGGCAATCCGATTTTATCACTTAGAATTGTGTCGGCCTTTAGCCTCTGTGGAATGGGAGTAATAATAATGGCAGTGCCTGGTCTCATTTCTTCGGAAATTGTTAGGAGATTCAACTCTCTCCATTCCCCTTAATCCCTGACATCACACTGTCCAGATTTTTTCGAATAGGGTTAATTACTCTTTTTTCTATACTATTTCTCTGTCTTGTCTTTTTACTACTTGTGCATATTCTACATCATAATGATTTCATTAGACATCAGTTCATCTTGGAAGACCAGGGAGTTCTTGAAAAGAGAGAACTGACCAATTCACTGTTTTACCTTCACCACCTGCCTTCATGACTCAGTTACATTATTCACAGTATAAATACTTGTAGAATTGAAATTAGAATGCATTTGAAAGCACATAATACACCACAGAGTGCTCTGAAATGAAAGATAAATTATTGCTACTTAAATTCACACTATAACACACTGACATTTTAAGTCAGCGTCGTAAAAAACAAATTCTCCAAAACAAGGCTTCTTACCTAAATTCATGTAACCTCGGTGTCAAAATCTTGAATCTAGTAGTAAAGTAAGTAAGATCACCTTAAATCAGGTGTCTCTACATACAAAAACAGAATAACAGGCAAGCTCCTTATTCCATAACTTTATAAAAGTCGACAAAAGGATTTATTGGGAATAATTTGACCCAGGCTTTATAATAAAAACTTCATGATTTTCACTCTACAACTTATATGATTTGAAATTCCACCTGTGAACATAAATCAAATTATAATAATGGCAACAACTCAATATACAGCTTATATCTCCACCTGCATAAGACTTTATGTTTCCCCCAACTTACCCGGGACTCACACACATTCCAAAAAAAGGATGGAGTGGACTAGCGTGATATGAAGAGGTTAGTTGTTAATGCCAGTTTCTAAGGCCTGTACATAGTTTTGTGTATACAACCTGTGTACAGATATACTCACAAAAACGTATCATTGTAATCTTTAGTGTACAATTCCATAGAGCTATTATATCCATAGACTTTTTCTCAAGAATTTCCCTGTTTTGAAAATTTCAGCAAATTAAGGACCTGTTCTTTTGGCCCTTCCCACCCATCATCATCATTCCACCTCCTGTGGATGACTTTATCAGACTAATTTCTCCTTAGCCTTCAATTAATTAACTCAGTTTTTTCCTTTAAGGCCTGGAGGGCCAGCCACACGCCTGGCAGATGTTTGATTTCTTTGCCATTAATCAGGGAAAACCTTAACTAACATCTTTCTCCCTTTTTAAAAATAGGTTTACAACTTAAAATGATTATTGCTGATTTTACTGACTTCATTCTTTGCCTGTGGGCTTAAGCTCATTAAATAAAATGGCAAGCAGGCACTGGGCACTATTTAAATTTCCATCTTCCCTTTGGGTTTTCATCAATATTTTGAAACCCAGCTAGGTTAAGTGCATGCATAATGTGACCTTGTTTTTACCAGGGTTTTGTTTCAGCCTCAGTCTCCAGGCTCCTCACCACAGAACAGGGAACAAGCCCCGAGTCAGGGAAGAGGGTGCCTGAGGGAATCCTCTCCCTACTAGGTTAGTCTGAATACTTTCTTAGGGATCTCATAACATACTTTTCCTAAACTTGTTGTGTTCTAAGTGTAATTGCTTAGAAGAGTATCTTTTTGTCATGAATCTTTATCAATTGACTTCTGTGTGAAAGATTTTGTTTTCTTCAGATTAAGTTCTGTAAAGTCTTGACTCTGACAGTCATTCCTAAATCCCTGTTTCTCCCTGGGGCATGAATGACCATTGTCTCTTTAGCAAAGCAAGCCCAGCCCATTGATGGGAAGAGTTGTTTCCTGAGTTAGGGAGAGAGGACATGGATCCATTTGTACAGGGATTTGAGACTGCCTGTGTCTCACATTTGGTCATCCCCACAGTAGTAGAAGCATCTCAGAAGTATATGAACAGGGTTACCATTACATCTGCTCTACCAAGAATCCAGTGGATAATATGGGTACGATAAAAAGTAGAGTCTTCCCTACACTCACCATGAATATTTATCCTTATAATGTATCTAGTCCCCCTAGACACCATCACCCCTACCAACCTTAGACACACCTTACACACCACATCTTCCTTCAAGAGATACACTTATTCTCTTCAGGTTTTTGATAAATTTATAATTTTATCAAGAAGCTCTTACTGTATAGGCTGCTCTTCTGTGAATTGGTATGGTTTGTTTCATCGTGCCTACAGAACTGTTTATTCCTTTTCTTAACAACAGCTCACATGAAAAAAAAATACTCACCAGCTGTTATTGCCTGCAAAATTAAAAACACAAATAAAAAATAAGACAAACATCATGCAACCTGTAGTTTAGAAAAGAAAAGAGCATTGTCTCGCCTACGTTAAATCCCCTTCAAACAAACATCTAAATAAACAGATGCTGTATTTGTACTGTGCCCCAAAAGAAATGTAAAATTTTTCCTAAAATCAATATAGCAACCAGCTCAAGGATGCAAAAGTTTCCCCTAAAAGTGAAAGGGTGATTACCTTGTAAATTCAACATTTTACTGTTAGAATCTAGCATCTGGCTTCTAAGTCTTCCATGTATTCTGTCCCAAAGGTTAATAATGAAAATACTACTTATAACTTGTACATATTAAGTGCTTGATAAATAAATAGTTGTTTGCTTTGAATAGGCAACTCTCTAGCTTTTTAATTCCCAACTCTATGACTTCCCTTAAGCTGTTCAGATCTCTACTCCCTCTTTCTTTTTTTTTCCTTCAACCCTGTTTGCATTTTATTTTCATCTAGGAACAATGTATAGAAATTTTACTTTATGTTAATATAGTCGTTTGTGTGTATTGTATAACCTGTGAAGTAGTAAAATGTTTATTAACCAGGCTTTTTATTCTAATCTATAAATTACGAGCTACAAAATGAATCTTTGCAAAGCACTGTTTCAGCACAAAAATTAGGGTTCCTATGGATTGCATGTCCTGATAAATTCAATAAAAAAAGTCATCCAGCAAGTGTATTGAGGATAAATACATGTATCTCTAAGAAAATATATTTCATAGAAGAAAAATGCACATGTAGTGATATATGTGTTTTTGTCCATAGAATCTTCGGCCAGGGAAAAAGTTAAACATGATTTAATTGGAATTTATTGCAGCCTACTATACATAATCAGCACTTGCCAGAAAGAAGGAATAAAAGAAGAAAACAAGATTCCTGCCCTTCAAGAGCTTACGACCCTACTCAAGATAAAATAAACAATTCTCTTGAGAGAGTATTAAACAGTTCTGTCTGGAAGAAGTCCAACAATTGTTAATATAACAAGAACAGCTTGTGTGACATCTAGGTAACCGGGCAGCCAAGGAGTGTGGATTGGAATATGCGTGCATGAACAATGACAACTTCACCGTACTGCAGTGGGGGCAGTAGAGAACATTGAGTGAACATGTGTACTGTGTGGCCATCACATTCAAAATGAGCAAGTAGAGCAACGAATCTGCATCAAATTTTGCATTAAGCTTAAAAATACCTCTGCAAAATGTATTCAGTTGATTCAGAAGGCTTTCAAGGACAATGCAATGAGTGCAATGCAAATAAAAGTGTGGCACAAAATGCTTAAAAGATGGTCAAGAATCTGTTGAAAGTGATCCATGTTCTGGAAGGCCTGCAACAAGTGGAACACCCGAGAATGTTGAACGTGTACAGGCTGCAATCAACAAAGATCAGCAACTGACAGTGCAAGAACTAGAAGCTGATCTGGAATTCCAAAACTACTGTGTCCGAGATTTTGACTCAGGATCTTGGCATGAAATGTATCGTGGCAAAATTTGTTCTGTGTCTTCTGCTACCACAGCTAATGACTTGATACAAACCACTACTGATGAACCAGATTTCCTCAAGAAGGTCATGAACAGAGATGAATAATAGGTCTATGGCTATGATCTGGAAACAAAGGCCCAGTCTTCTCAATAGAAGTCACCTGGTTGTCCACTCCTAAAGAAGGTGCGGCAAAGTTGCAGCAAGGTCAAGTCAATGCTAACTGTGTTTTTTGATCGGGAAGATGCTGTCCATCATGATACCCCTCCAGGCCAAACAGCTAATAAGGAGTACTGCCTCAATGTTCTTCTTCAGTTGTGAGGTGCAATGAGACAAAAACAGCCACAGCTATAGGCCACCGATGATTGACAGCTTCATCATACAACATGCCTGCTCATGCATCAAGTCTCATGCAGAGATTTTGGCAAAACACCAAGTTACCCAGGTGAATCAGCCCCTCTACAGCTCAGATCTCCTGCCCTGTGACTTCTGGCATTTCCCAAAACTAAAATCACCTTTGAAAGGGAAGAGATTTCAGACCGTTGATGAGGTTCAGGAAAATATGATGAGATGCCTGATGACGATTCCAGCAAAGGATTTTGCAGAGTGTTTTGAACGGTGGAAGAGATGCAGGGAGAACTGTCTGGAGTCCCAAAGTGCCTACTTTGAAGGGGACTGAGGCATCATTGCCCTATGTACAATGTTTCTTGTATCTTTTGTTATCTTCAGTAAATGTCTCTATTTTTCATAGCGCTTGGCTGGATACTTTCTGGACAGCATTTAAGCATGGAGGATGACTATGCAACGTGCATTTGTGCTCCGAAACAGCTCTCCTGAGAGAAATACAGAAAACCACATTATTTATCACCTGAACCATGCCAATTTTGATAGTGAAAGAAGCCTTATTAATTACCATGGAACAACAGGCATACGTGAGGACTATCTTGGAAAAACCTAGGGGTATGGTCACCCTAAGCATGGAGTCAACAGTGGGGGTGTCGCAGTGCTGACTACTGTCCCCTGAAGTTTTCTCCTGCTCAAAACGACCTTTTTTTCAACACTCTCAAAGTGTTTATCCATTAAGGCAGCCTAACGTGGAGGGAAAGATGAAGGACAGATGACCTCGAGCAGGTGGAGATTGCTTTTCTTTTCCGTCCTCCTCCTGCTGGTGACTGTCTCTCTTCTGAATGTTCCAGTTCTTGTGTATCTGTGATGGCTAGCCATGCACATTTGGGCCAAGATGTCTGTCCTGAGAGATGTCCTAAGTCTCTAAAGCTTGACTGCCCATCCTGGTCCAAACAGAAAAGCAGATCAGGGTCACCTAAACCTGCTTCCTCACCAGGAGGCACGGGCAAGACAGTTTCTCATAGAAGTGTTCTGGCTGACCCCATCACTTTACCCACAGTGGACGAGATCTCCGCACTTTATTTCAGCCACTCGGACGTAAACTCTGCGATCAACATCTTTGTGTAACCTTCCAGCCTGATACTACAGTGTCCTTCATGAACCAAGTGGTCAATAGCTTTTGCATGAATGAATAAATAAATGAATGAGGTGGTAGTTATGGCTAGATTCAAAAGAATATAGCTAATGGATAACAACTATTACTACCTTCCCTTACCTACAGAGAAATATTTCCAAAGAAGCACCAAAGTCCTAGTTTAGACATCATAGTTTGCTTGCCCAATGCACATTTTCTTTTCTGGAGGAATAAATCTCAAAATATTTAATGTAATTCAGTGGAAAATTTGGTTTCATATATAGAATCTCATTTTAACTTTAACAGCACATCTGTGCCTCCCTTCATTTAACAAAATCATCACTAAATATTTATTTACCAGCTACTATGTGCCAGTCACTGGAAGCTTGGGAAACAGCAATAAGCAAACTTCTAAAATATCTGCCCCTATGTATCTTTCAATTGTTTATTCACTTGATGATAGTGTAACAAGAGCCTGCACTGTGCCAGTCTCTGGTGATTCATGAAGATGAATCAGGTTTGATCCCTGCCCTCCATAAAATGATACTATATCAGAGATGCCTGTAAAGAATACCAAAAGCTAATCCACAAGGGAGAGTTAAAGGACTCTCAGAAATGTGTAAGTGAGGTGTTGTGATGGGCAGAAGACAAGAACGTTTAAGAATAATAAGGGTTAAAGAAGACTAAACCAAGAAAGTGGCATTCTTGTTGTAGGCTCACAAAACTACACTACATACATTAGTTCCAAGCTGCTATGAGTTTTTTAAATGCAAGAAAAAACTTTAATAACAGTGAGAAAATCAATACGCTTTTGAGGCAGTCTAAATAAGCCTTTTTTTGAGTATAAGCTTCTCAATGAAGCCATGTGCATTTCATTTTTCTAAATATCAATGTTAGTGACTGGGCAGAATAATAATTTGCAAGTTAACACTTACTGAGCACATCCCAGCATCAAGCATGGCTTAATGTGCATTCCATATAATAGAGCATTTCACACACCCGACAGTCCTCTCAGGTTAGCAACTATTATTACCCGCATGGTTATATTAGGAAGGCGAGGCACAGAGAGGTTAAGTAACATGTCCAAATTCATACAGATAGCAAGAGGAGAGCTCAGCTGCAATGTCTGAATTCTCCGTCCCTGTGTTGTGTTGCCTCTCTGTTCATTTGATTAAAATAACTTATTCCAAATTATTAATGAACTACAATACCTTTACCTCCCAGGAAAACACAAATGTGCAATACCATTTAATACCTCAAACCAAATAGGTGACTGATGGGTCACTTTATGTACTTCGTGTCATTGCAGGGAACGTTTGGGGGGCAGGAGATTTTTTGATGCCTTACAAATTGCCTATTTATTTCTAGATGTACTGTTGCGTTGAAAAATTTAGAGGAAGCATGGATATGCTTCAGTGAGGGAAAGTAATGAGAAAGGGAGAAGCTGAATCCTGTGATACTGACCTGAGGCCAGGTGAAGGTGGGTTTCACTGTGGGGATCTTTGGTGGCCATGATGCAACCAGAGTCCATTGGAAAGAAAGGAAAGAGATGCCGAAACAAAAGCATAAACTTTTTTAAATTTCATTTTTCAATTACAATTTATAGTCAATATTCTTTTGTATGAGTTTCAGGCATACAGTGTAGTGATGTGAACTATTTGAAGACATCTGGAAAAGTAAGAAAGAAAATTGGAACATATTATAATTTTGCCTAATGTCCACCCTGAATATATATCACTCATAAAATCCAGCCAATGCTTAAATGCTGCTTTTGTAGTCTTCTGTTCTCTTCTAAGAGTCAGCCAGTCCTTTATGGCTGAGCATTTAACACTTGGAGAACAAACTCTTTATTGTATCTTCTTCATGAGATTTTCAGAAAAAAACGTTTTGTTGTTAGCGATGGTGGCGGTGATGGTGTTTTGTCTTGGTCGTTCTCCTATTCGGATTAAATTGAAATGTGACATACAAGATTGTTTTAAATATCAAATTAATCTTTGACCTCAAGTGTGCCATGTAACAATTTTGATTATGTTAATAAAAAGGCAGTCCCCAGACATAAGGTACTTCTCCCCCAGGTCTACAACCAACCGATTCTGACCTCCTTTCACACCATCCCTGCTCTCCAGTACAGGCACCATGCTTGCCTGAGTTGAGAACATCTGACTCAACTTCTGACTCTTACCATATCTACCTTCATTTTCAGGCTAATTATTATTATTATTAATTAACTTTTATATTTATTCTATCAACCTAAAAGTTGTGGATTATTTCATAGATTTCAAATTCCTTTGCATATAATATTACTTACACACATACCCATTCAGAATATAGGTATTGTTAAAGTCATCTCCATTTCAGAGCCCTAGCTGGTGTAGCTCAGTTGATTGAGCGTGGGCTGCAAACCAAAGGGTCGCTGGTTTGATTCCCAGTCAGGGCACATGCCTGGGTTGCAGGCCAGGTCCCCAGTGAGGGCCACATAAGAGGCAACCACATATTGATGTTCCTCTCCCTCTCTTTCCCCCTCCCTTCCCCTCTCTCTAAAAATAAATAAATACAATTTTTAAAAATAATAATACAAATAAAATTATCTCCATTCTAGAACTGGACCATAGAATGCTAGGATTAAATGATTTGTCCAAGATCAAGCGTATCATAAATGGGTAAGAGGCAGGACTCCATGGCCTAGGTTCAGCCTTCACATAGGACCGAGCAAACAAGCCTTCCTCCTTCCCTTCTCTCTTTCCCCATTTGGTGCTCAGGTTAGTGGACCTCAGGAAACCTTTTGTAAGATATACATACTCTGTCGGCACTAGATAGTCTTTTTCTGGCTCATCTTTTTTTGTTCCATTTGGAAGCCAAAAAATTATCCTGCTCAAGACTGAAAAGAAAAATGTTCTTGACAATATGGTCTCAACTAAGAAAGGTTATAAAGTAAAACTCAACCTAAAAAATATTTTAAATCGGTTCCATCAGCTTTTAAAGTGCCTGTGTTTGCTTTCAGAACCTCTGTAAACATCTCCGAGTGGGTCTCAGCCCCTCTTCCTCTCATGGGAAGTGAGAGCGGGAGTGTGGGTTGTCACAATGCCTGGCAAGTACTCTTGGCATGTAGAGTGCATACCCAGAGATGCTGAGCCTCCCGCAGTGCACAGGACAGTCCCACACGACACAAAATGTAACTACTTAAAATTGCCCAGAGTAATTGCTATTGAGAAACACTAAAAATGAAACCTACTTCCATTCTGTTAAAAATTCAGATTTATTGCCTTGACTGGTGTGGCTCAATGGGCTGAGTGTCACCCTACAAACTGAAAGGTCACCAGTTAGATCCCAGTCAGGGCACATCTTGGGTTGCAGGCTGGGTCCCCAGTTCGGGTGAGTGCGAGAGGCAACTGATCCACGTTTCTCTTGCACATTGATGTTTCTCTGCCTCTCTTCCTCCCTTCCCCTCTCTCTAAAAATTAAAAAAAAATTTAATCAGATATATTATCACTTTACTCTTTTTATTTAATTAGAAAACATTGCATAGCCATTAAACGTATATCATTTCAGGAAGCTGCACTTTAAAGGGGTGCCTCAAGCCTGCCTTGAAACCCTCACCAGTGTCTGTATACTTTGATTCAATTGGAAAACTGATGACATGTTCAAAGGACCAGTTTGCCATATGGGAGTCTATCATTCTTTTCCTCATGCTCTTCCTCTTACCTCTTGGTCACAGACTCTTGGGAAATAGGCAGCAGAGTTTATGGCTGTAGTCCAACTACACAATCTCCTAAAAAATCAAGATGTTTTTATCAGACTGTATAATCTCTTTATATTCTGGACTTTGCCTACTCAATCATAGACCAGGAGATGGAATGGCAAGCAGTAAAACCGTGATTTTTTCCTTATTTCTAGAGTGTAACAACACAGTCAGTTCTGGCTGCACTTGCTGTAAGCTGTTCCTCTGCCGTGAATGGGTTTATTTTCTGCTCTGTTTCTTCTTTCCAACTGCTTTACATTTCATATTGGCTGGAGAGACTGCTGGTATGAAAGCAAAATTAGACTCAGGATTGCCTGTTTCTACACAGCCAGACTCATGTCTAGCCTTTGTCCCTCTTCCAGATGACCTTCTTTAATTTCTCCTAATGGCATTCTTTGTTTTCTTTTGTTGTGTTTTCCCCAATGTTCCCCTTCTTTTGATCCCACAAAAAGTTGGATAAACTTGAGGAGCGTGTTCAATTAGAACCATGTGTTCTGGATATACCAAAGATGAGGGCGCCCTCTGCTGGTGAAGTCATGTTCCGAGGATGGGGCCTCAGTTCTTGATCATGCGGAGTGACCTGGGGCTGTGGTGGAGCAGAAGGCCAGTGGCTGGAAGAAACAGTCCCTAGAAGAATACTCCAGAAGGAAACTTTCAAGAACAAACACTCATAAGGCTTCTCAGGTTTACCAGGCTCCATCAACGCTCTTTAGAGTCAGGGAGCCCATTATTTAACTTGATGCTGGTCTGTGATATCAGTCAGGCTCCACCGAAGGGTTTTCCCGCTGGCTTCAGGCCAAATACATTATTGTTTTCTTGTTATTTATCATCTTCTTAAGAATAAGATATTAGTTCAGTCATCCGGAAATGGAAAGAATTCATTTTTAGGTTTTTTGCTTTTCTCACAAGATTAATAAAATGTGGTAACTGGAAACCACCCCTAATATCTGACGGGCTCACCACAGGACCTGGGATGTTACCATACTTAAGGACTCAAATTCCCTATCACATGCCTTTGTCACTTGACTGTCTTTAGGAATGGTACCAATATCTCACCTTCCTACTTGCCTACCTTCGCGGCCTTGTGCAGGCTCACCCACTGTCGCTCAGAACTCCTGCGGGTGGCTTCCCTCCTCCAGGCTTCTCACCCTCAAATGCATCCTCTGAGAGTCGCTTCCAGTTCTCTCACCAAAGCACAGAATGACCCACGTCACTCTGTACTTAAAATCCAAGTCCCTTCATGACTTCTCCTCACCGCCCTTGCCTACTTTAAACTCAGCAAGATGGTCCTGTTGGGATTTCCCACTCTTTCTCCTGCTTCTAACCTCTGGACAGAATGGCATCCTTGTAAATTCAACACTGTACTGCTAGCATCTAGCATCTGGCTTCTAAAATCTTCCATGTGCTCTGTATCCAAGCTGTACCCTAGGCCTAGAATGTCCTTCTCAGTACTGTTCTCTATTTGCTGGACTAAATCCTGCCAGTATTTTAGGCTGAGCCAAGTTCTCATGTCCTCTAGGTCCCCCTCCCTGAACAAACCCACCGACTCACCTGTACTAGTGCATGTATCAGTTATTTCACTTCACTCATTACGACATAAGTATCTTTGTGGTTGTTTGCCTCCCCGTTAGACCTCAATGATAAGAAATGGCTTATTTACCTTAGATTCTCCAGGTTTGGTAAAATAAATGAATTTGTGAACTATGTAGATATGAGACTTTACAAAAATGTACCCAAACCCCTTTCTACATCTGTGTGCCCTATCAGGACATGCAGAAGAGGCTCCCCACACCCTCTTCTTCATCCTGGAGAGCAAGCGGGGTCCAGATATCAAGGGACAGGGCTTATAAGCCCACGCCTGAAAAGCAGAGTAGAGACACCCCTAGAATGTTCCAAGTGCTGTCAGAGGCTGTCAGTGTCCCTGAAAGGTCCCTGGGAGGTCCTCCTCAACATGGAATCCAGACCAGCGGAGAATTTAAAACTGAAAGTTCCCATGTTAGTCTTCCTGCCAAACACCTGTCAATCGTTCCCCAAACTCTGCACCACAAAGTCCAAACTCATCTGCCTGGAATCCAAGGCAATACGATAACACGTCCCCAACATAAGTGTCTGGCCTTTTCTCCCTCTCTTCTCTTCCATAAACACTCCGTCTCTCCTCGGATTCTGCATTCACACTTTCCACCTTCAATGCCCTTACAGGTGCTGTGTCTCTGATAAGAAATTAATTATTTAATTAAATCGCTTTTCTTTACCACCACTCTAAAATTAACGCTAACGGTTTTTCAGCTCTCAGCACTGAATCAGTCCATTGGAGCCAAAAGTAATCATTTCCCCCTTTACAATTATATAGCACATACACTCTGTACTTCTTAGTGACTTAACATTTGCATAGTTCTCTGTCTGTAAATCCACCTTATATTTCATTACTCTCTTCATATATGGCTATCACATCAATCGTCAAAAATTGGCAGCTCATCGAGGTCAGCATCATGCCCTCATACTCTTTCATCATGCCGTGACTCCAAACCTTGCTTAGTGTAACAGGCATAAACACTTGTTAATAATTTTGGTAAACTCATTTTGGGACTCCACACAGAAAAATACAATAACCAAAAATAAATTCAAAGTGTTGTATATAATCTGAGATGATTCCTATTCATCTAGGCCTCTTCAACCAGACATATGAGTGTATTTTCCTATAGAAGTAATAATGCGTCTTTTGACATGGCCAGGAGAAGAAGAGTAGACTGTGCCAGATTAATAAGCTTAAGAAGACTTACCTGCTGGTGAGACAAGCATGGAATGAGGATAGGGAAAAGGAACCAGGCATCAATAGAGAATAATAATTAACTCCCTTGCTATTTAATCAATCGCAGGAATATAGTTTTTGTATAGTGCACCTGTGATCAATAGTTTGTCAAGATATTATATCAGGGAAATCCAACAAAAAATAGTGAAGTCTTGTAAAAGAGGCACAGAAAAAACAATGGCAATATGTAAGTAACACAGAATCATGGTTACGAAGCCGAAGTTTGGTGACATATTTGCTTGAATCCTGACTTTGCCACCAACTTTTTGAAAAAAAAAAAAGCCTCCTCAATTTGAGGAACCTCAGTTTTCTTATTTCACAGGTTGGTTTTAAGAATTCCAAGAGATGTTACTTACTATATACATGGTAATTACTCAGTTAATTTCAGTTGCTGTTACAATTATGAATAGTAATACTATCACTGTTGTTATCAATTGAGAATATGGGGACAGGCAATGTTTGAAACTTCAGACTAGTAGTGAAGGCAGGCACTGAACTTCAGAAAAACTCTCACTGATTCTTGGACAATCTCGAAAGAGCAAACATGGCCACAACCCCAGCAGCAATCAAAATCTGAAAATACAATCAAGGCAAGAACACAGTAACTAGATTTGACCTGCAAAGGTAAAGACTTTGTCTCAAGGACAACTTTCAGCTATTAGAATTGGCAATTAGGCAAAGAGACAGGCTTCTTAAAAAAGTCCAGAGACCAAACTATAACTTCTTCAATGCCCATCAACTACTGAAATCATGGACCCAAAGCATTGTAGGGGCTCAGCCTCCTGATGAACATCAAATGACTAAGGGTAGTGGAGTGGGAGGAGAAGATGACCAGGGCAAAATACAAATAAAAGCAGATATAAATTATTGAGCACTGTATTGGCCTGGGTTCCTCAGAGAAACAAGCCAATAGGAGATACATGTGTGGAATTGACTTACACAGTTATGGAGGCTGAGAAGTCCTAAACTCTGTAGTTAGCAAACTGAAGACTCGGGAGAGCCAGAGATATAGTTCCAGTCCAAGTCCAAAAGCCTGAGAACCTGGAGAGCCGATGGTATAAGTCCTGGTTCAAGTCTGAGTCCAAAAGTGGGAGAAGACGGACGTCCCAGTTCAAAGACGATCAGAAAGGAAACTCTCCCTTACTCAGCCTTTTTGTTCTCTGTAGCCCTTCAACTGATTAGATAAGTCATGCCCACATTGGAGAGGGCAATGTTCTTTAGTTAGTCTATAAAATACAAATGTTGTATCACCCAAAAACAACCTCACAGATACACCCAGATTCATGTTTAATCAAATTTCCGGGCAAACCATAGCCCGGTCAAGGTGACATAAAATGAACCATCACAGGCACCTCGTGGGGACCAGCTTTTCTGTGAGGCCCGTGACTGGCAGTCTCCCGAGGCTCACAGTCGAGAGCCTCAATCAGGGCCCCAGTGCTGACGGAGATGTTGTGTGTCATTCCGTCTAGCAGCCACTGGCCACGTGTGGCTCCCCAGTGCTTGAAATGTGCCGTGTGTACCTGAGAAACCGAATTTTTAATTTAATTTTAATTCATTTAAATGTAAATAGCCACACGTGGCTAGCGATTGCCATATTGGACGACACAGGGCAAGGGCCCAGATCTTGAGAAGAAGCGGCCAGAAGAGAAATTGAGGGAACATATTCCAGGCACGAGGAACCACACACACAAATGTTCCCAGGTAGGAAAATTCTTGTTTCCTTTTGTAACTGAATAAGCCACACTCGGCTGGAGAGTGAAGGAAAACGTGTTGATGAGAAAAACAAAGACAGCCTATTAGGAGAATAGTGGGCCACAGTAGGAGCTTGCGTGTTATTTGAGGAGATTTACATTTAATTTTTTTTAAAGATTTTATTTATTTATTTTTAGAGAGGGAAGGGAGGGAGAGAGAGAGAGAGATAGACAGACAGACATCAATGTGTGGTTGCTGGGGGTTATGGCCTGCAACCCAGGAATGTACCCTGGCTGGGAATTGAACCTGGGACACTACATTTAAATTTTTAAAAACACCATTGTGGCTGATTGCTGTGTGGAAAATATGAGAACCTAAGAAAAGATGCTGTGTATGTGTGTGTGTATTAGCTTGAGTAAATTTGTGTTTGGCTCTCCTGGTCAGACTATACTCTCTTTAATCTTAGTGTGTGTTTGTATTCAAAAATAATATACACTTTGCATCAATATAAATTCATCTAAAATTAACAACAAGATATATATGTGTTCTTGAGCCTTTTTAAGTACAGGAGAAAGGAAATAATCTTCTAAATATGTTGATAATAAGGAAGGATTCTATAGTTATCACCACCCAATAGACATACTCTTAAGTACCTATACCAGCTACCTAATGAAATAGCTGCATGCAAAGACATAAGATTATTCTTAGACTCTTGGGAGAGGTTAATTTCCTATTGTAGAAGAAAGATCAGAAGGAACTTAAACAAACTGAAAAGACAGTCATGAAACTGACTAATGTCTACAAAAGGGAACCCAGAGAGAAAGACTAAAGCAAGTAATTTTAATTAATTAACCTAGGAACAAGAAGATTAATAAAATTTTGTGAGGCTATGTAGAACCCTTGTTCAGAGAGTAAGGTCTTTCTGGATTGAATTAACACTGGAGAGAGCACTGAAGCCTGCAAACTAGAACTGCAGAAGATGCTATTTATGGCTATGAAACTCTGGAATCAGTGAGGAAGGCAGAGCAATGTCCTTCTGTGGGGATCTTTAAAAGAGAATAGGTTCTCATCAGTCTCATTTGAAAGGTTTAAGTGTGATCCTGCCTAAAGGCAAAGTGATGAACGGAATGACTTTTCAAGGTCCCAGCCAGTCAGCCGGATGAGACTGCACAGCTGATCGTGGGCTGTGATTTTCTTTTGTTTACCCATATCTTATTGTTGTACACCACCATGTGGCCACGCTGAGTAAAATGTTATAAACTTGAGTCTGAACATAGGCCTTGAGAAATGTCAATGGTACATTCTTATACCCCTAGGACCGCACAGTCTGCTTTGAAATATTCAATGTGTGAAATCATTTGGCTTGAATATCCTTATACATCATGATCCTTTATGGCATTAATTTGGAAGACAAAACTAGTACCTATCTTATTAATAATAACATCAAATTCTTTGAATGTATATTTGCCATTCTACAGCAATGGAATTTGATTCCCAACAAGCTCAGTTTGTGACATAAATTTTTTTTTATTTTAGATGCAAATATATTTAAAAGCCAGATTCTGACCCTTTTCTATTTAACAAATGTGTTAAGTAAATTAAATGTGACTTCAGAAACAATTTTATAAAGTGAATTCAAATATAGTATCAAAATAATAGATTTGCTTTCAGGGAATGAGTAATTGTTGACACAAAACTGAAGACATGGTAAAGTAATTATAGATACAATATATAGGCTAAAGTGTTTCTTGGTACCTTTCCTCTTTAATTTATGTAATAAATACATAAGCATCCATTAGCATTCATTCAGCTCTCATATGACTCAGTGTTGCATTGGATTCTTTTTTTTTAGAAAAAAAATTTTTTAAAGATTTTATTTATTTATTTTTAGAGAGGGAAGGGAGAGAGAGAGAGAAACATCAACGTGCGGTTACAGGGGGCAATGGCCTGCAACCTAGGCATGTACCCTGACTGGGGATCGAACCTGCAATGCCTGGTTCGGAGCCCGAGCTCAATCCACTGAGCTACACCAGCCAGGGCCTGCACTGGATTCTTTATCGAACAAATCAGACTGGCAAAGCCCACCTGTCACTCCATTCTGAGGCCAGCTCCACTACACAGGCATCTGTTAAACACAGACAGGGCGGGGCCCTGGGGCCAGACTGCTGACGTCAGGGTCCTAATCAGCTTTGTAACTCTGTAGGCCTCAGGTCCTTTGTAACAAGAACTAATTTTTTTTAGTTTAAGTAAATAAATAAAATAATGTTTGATCATATTAGTGAACATATATTTGTGAACATATATTTGTTGTGTGACTACCACTGTTCTGAGCACAAAATTCCTGCCGTCAAGGAGCTTTCAATGCAGATAAGAGCTGATAGCACACATTTTAGGCTGCGTGGGCCCTAGAGTCTCCCGTAACTACTCAATTCTGCCACTGGTGCACAAGATGTGGGCATAGACAGTACACAAATGAAGCACAAATGAATGAGATTCGCTATGTTCCATTAAAACTTTCTTTACAAACACAGGTGGCAGACCAGCTGTGACCCATAGGCCACAGTTTGCTAACCTCTGCCTTAGAGGAAGAGAGCAATGAACACAGCAATGCTGAATCATACAATAAACACCGTGTGGGATGGTGATAAGTACTGCGTGTCAGGGTAGCCCTCACTGGGAAAATAACACCCAGTAAGAACCTGAAGGAGGAAACCAAGGGCGCCAAGGGATGTCTAGGGAAAGAACATTCTAGGACAGGAACTGATGAGTGCTAACTCCCAGAGGCAATAGGGTACCAGTTCATTTTGTGGGACAGCAAGGTGGACAGTTTGTCTGGAGCAGAGTAAGTGGCTAATGAGATCAGAGCAGCAGCATGTGGCCAAATGGAACAGGACTCAGATACCATTGTAAAGACTTATTTCTACTCTGGGTAAGATAAGTAGCCTCTGCAGTTTTAAGCATAGCAGTGTCCTGCTCCAGCGCACCGATTTTAATGAGATCATTCTGTCTTCTGCATTGAGAGTAGACAGATAGGGAAGCAGGGAATCCAGTTTGGAGGTTGTTGCAATAATGCAGGTGAGACCTGGTGGACCAGATGATAATGCTGGAGGTGGCGAGCAGTGGCAGGATTCTGGTACACATTAAAGGTGACCTGACCAGAATTTTATCTTAGATTGGATAGGAAATGTGAGAGAAAGAGAGAGTCAGTGAAGTCTCCAAGATTTGAGGTTTTTTGCCTGAGAAATTGAATAGATGGAGAAGACGACTAGGGACTGGGGAGGGGAAGTAAGGAGGGTCAGCATCTGAGGTGTGGAAATATTAGGTATCTGTCAAAGGTTCAGAAATAGCCAGGTTAAATTCAAGGAACCACTAAAGTGGAAATAATTAGTAAAAATATGGTACACGCACCAAAAAGACAGTTTGCAAACTGGGAACACTCAAACCAAAACATGGAATGAGGCTCAGGGGTGTATCGTTACAAAGCAGCTGATATAGGGAGAAGGCAGTGCCTGTTTATTCTGCACAGTGATTGGTTATAATATTAGAATTTTTTAAATGATAGGGGTTTAGTCAGTGGTTACGGCATATCAATCTTGAAAACGAGCTGAAGTTACGCTTACAATTTCCAAAGGCATAAGTAAGAAATGACCCACCATCAAATTAGTCTTGAAAAATAAGCTAAATTAAGCTGTGTTTATATGGCTATACTGGTTTTATCTGCTCAGGGAATTTTCAAGGTGAGTCTCTGTTTTTGATTTTTACATATCTAAGTAGAGATGTCAAAAAAGCATCTTCTGTAAGAGTCTAGAGATTCAAGAAGAGACTTAAACTCAGGGTATAAATATAAGAGTGGTCAACCTACCAATGATACCTGTGACATCACTAAAGGAGTGAGCACAGACAGAAAGCAAAGAGGTCCAAGCATTGTGCCCTGGGCCCTCCAAAGTTAGGATAATCCAGGGCGATGAGGCGCCAGCACAGGAGGCTGAAAAGACAGAGCTGTGGGAGCTGAGTGAGGAAGTGTATAGTGGAGGCAGGAGCAAGCAGTTGCATCACTTGCACTCTGAGTGCATGTGAAATGAAGACTAAGAATTGAACTCTTGCATTGTGCTGCATGGAGACCTTGAGTAGCACGCACTAGAGCAGTTTCAGTAAGGCGATGGGAATGAAAGCCTTGCTGGAGTGAGTTCAGGAGAGAAATTAGAGATAAGGAGTGCACACAGCTTTCTCAAGGAGTTTGCTTGTTTGTTTGTTTGTTTGTTTGTTTAGAAATAATTAAGATGGTAACTGGAAGGGAAGTGGACCAAGAGAGGTCTTGAGATGTTTTGTTTTAAGATGGTAAAAAGAACAGCATTTTGTGTGCTGGTAGAAAGGCTCCAAGAATAAAAGGAGAAAGAGAGAGGAAAAGAGAGGGAAAGAAAAGAAGGAGGAAGGGAAGAAGGGAGGGGAAGGAAAGAAAGAAAGAAAAACAAACGAGAAAGACAGAAAGAGAGAGAGAATGTTTCTGAAGCAGTTTCCATGGCTCAGCACGCCAGGCTGAGGTCTGGTGCAGAAGTGTGGGTGGGTGGGTTCACATTCTGCTCTGCAAAGAGCTTAACATGGTACTTAGCATTTATTAACGGCTCAAAACTGACAAATTAAAACATCAACTGTCAATTTAAAAGGTTTGGCTAATATGATCATGCAGTTCCAGTGCAGCTACAACATTCGGTAGATTAATGAAAGTAAGTTGAATAGAATAATGACAATGAAACAAGAACATTTAGAAGCAGCAGTGAATCACACTGAGGAGCATCCAGGATATTGGCGTAAAGAAAACAGAGATAGCCAAGGGAAAGTAGGAAGAAGGACAGGTTACTGCTTACATTGGTTCATGACGTGAGTCTGCCAGAACCAGCAACCCACAGGTACTTGACTCCTTGTAGATGCTCTGAGTTGACTGTAAATTCAGCATGATAAAACAAAAAGCCCACCTGTCTCTTTCCTCACATATGTCACAGGACATAATTTTACTTCCATGCTCTTTCCATGCTCTTCCACTGATTTTTACACTGATTCATAAAGGCTAAGCTGTAAGGCAGAGCTATGACAAGGAGCTGGACAAAGGAAGGTGGGTGGTAAAGGTGTAACTCTCATTTCCATCAGGAGGAAAATGGGCTTGAAGTAACTGCAATCTAAGTTGTGTTTCCAATATTTACATAGCTTTCTGCCTGGTATTGAAACAGATAATAATACTTAAGAAAAATATTTCCACAAGCATGTAGCTTTATGAAACTATGTTTTGTTATTTAATGTTAGTGCAATTTTTCTTTTTTCTTTTTATTAAATTTATTGGGATGACATTGGTTAGTAGGATCATATGGATTTCTAGTGTACATTTCTATGGTGCATGATTGACATATTACACTGTGTGCCCCCCACCCAAAGACAAATCATCTTCCATCACCAGGTATCTGACTTCCTTTACCCTTTACTACCCCCCCCATCCCATTCCCTCTGTTAACCATCTGTGCCTATAAGTTTTTGTTTGTTTGCTTTTCTTTTTTGTTTATTTGTTACTTTCAGTTCTATATCCCAAATATGAGTGAAATCATGGTTTTTAACTTTTCCTGGCTGACTTATTTCTTAGCCTGATATTCTCAGGGTCCACCCATGTTTGTCACGGATGGCAGTATTTCATCTCTTCTTATGGCTGAGTAGTGCCCATAGTATATATGTACCACATCCTCTTTATCCAATCCTCCATTGAAGGATGCTTCAGTTGTTTCCATGTCTGGGCCACTGTGAATAGTGCTGCAATGAACATAGGGGTGCATATGTCTTTGCAAATAAATGTTTTCAAATCTTTCAGGTAGATACCCAGAAGAGTGGTTGCTGGATCATATGGTAACTCGAATCTTAACTTTTTGAGGAACCTCCATACTTTACCATTTTACTGTTATAATAATTGTGCTTCACTGAGGACAGCCAACAAATTTCAATGGATCTTAATTCCTCACTTGTTTCTTTTTTTATTTTAGTTTTCAATTATCATTTCCATTCACTGTTATGTGGCACTGGTTACAGGTATAGAGCATAGTGGTTAGACAATCACATACTTGGCAGGGTGATGCCCCTGATATTCCAAGACCCACGTGACACCACACACAGTTGTTACAGTGTTGTTGACTACATTCCTTATGTTGTACTTCACATTCCTGGGACTGTTTTGTAACTGCCAATCTGTACTTCTTAATCCCTTCACCTTTGTTACCCAGTCTCGATTTAAATTTGGAGATGTGTTCCTTTGGAAAAAGACTTGGGACCAGGAGTAATAAAATCATACTTAAGAACATAGCAATTAAACAGCATAACATTACAGAAAAAGTAACTTTCAGAAAATAACGCTAAAAATACTAAAAATTCTAAATTTACCCTAGTAAACTCAAAACAAAAGGACCAGGAGCATTAAAAACACAGGAAATCCCTAGAAACCCACAGTGGCGGTTTCTCCTTCTCTTTCACAATTGTTCCAATACCAACATGACCATCACTAACATTGAAGAAACTATCAATTTAGCTTTTACTTAACTCAAGCTACCGGGTCTATGAGCCAGAATACCTTCTACTTTTTTTAAAATGTTTCAAAACTGTAAAGCTTCTTTCCTGAACTCAGCACAGTAATTTTAGCACAATGTGTACATTGTCCCAGAAAAGGAAACAGTAGGCTGAAATATTTGAGGGGCCTGTGGCTGGACGGCATGGAAGCAGGTTTCTGACTATTGACTGACAATTATATCAAGGTTGGCCACCTGTTGCTCAACCTAGCAATTTGTTTATCTTAGAGGCAGACAAACTATGCCAAACCTGGCCCTGCTTATTTTTGGAAATAAGGTCTTATTGGAACACAGCCCCACGCATTTGTTTACTGCTGCTTCCGCAAGACGAAGCTGAGTTGTTAGGAGACCACATGGCTCACAAAGCCTAAAATATTTATTATCTGCTCCTGTACAGGAAACATTTGCCCACCTCTATTTACCTACCGGCTGCTGTCCGGTTCACCCATGTTTGTTGAGCACTGCAGGGAAGCAGGAACCAGAACGCAGCCAGTCCGCACCTGAGGGCCCCCGACTCCTGCCAGTGCGGTGTGTGCTGTCCTTGAGAGTGAGATTCGTTACTGATTGGTTTTTTCATGAAGATTTTTCACAGATTCTCCCAATGCAGAATTTATTAAATGGATTTCTACTAGGTGGCAGGCACCTATATATCAAGGAGGCTTTCACACTAGGTAGGGAAAAAAATTTTCCCATACTAGGTCATGGGAAAAAATTTTCCATGTGATTCTATCACATTTCAGATATTTGAAATTCACTTTGCCACTCCCTCATCTATGGCTTTTGCACCTTGTTTGCTGCTCCATACACATTCACACAACATCAAAACCTCCTAGCTCCCTTTGTCTTATTAAACTAGAGCTTTGAAAATGTAAAAGGGTTCTTAAGACATTAGTTATTCTTAAATTATTGTCATTGATTTTGAAATGTCAATGGACAGATTCTTTCCAATACCCCATGTGTGAAAAGAAAAATATTGTGTGAAAAAAAATCTGCCAAATGATGGTGTTTTTTTTTTCATTGTTAATTTTCAAAGTCTCAATTTTTCTCAGTTCTGAGTAAGAATCTAAACATTTTAATTCTTTCTACACAGTACCATAGTGAGTTTATGGCTGCTGTGATTTAGACAACCTACATTTAGGGAAGGAAAATTTCTAATTCAATTTAGAATAATGTCAAGAAACGACATGTATCTGCAGGCAAAGATAAGAAAAACATTCAGGGGTACACAGTGATAGCTGTACTTAAATAAATAAACTTTTGGTACTAGTGATTAGGTACACAGGATTATTATATGTTTAATTGGCTAACGTGACAATTTGGAATTACTTCTAGTCACATTTAATTGGATTTGGAATCTCTAGAGAAAAGAAATAGAGAGGCCTAGCAGAGAAACAGTCATAAAAGTAAACTGTGTTTTCAAAGGGTGCTAAGCAATGAATTAATATCCATTGCACAATAGTTTTTAATATCCCCTCAGCTTAATAAGACTAATGTAGTGGTGTACACACTAGATACTAAAACCAATACGTACTAGATACTAAAACCAATTCAATTAAACACAAAGTATTTGGGGAGGAGAGTGTTTGTAGAATTGGAAATTTTTTATTTTCAATTTTAAGGAGGCTAATTTAATCAAAGGTGAAGGATCTTTAACTCAGGTAAAGCTTGAGATGTGCTTAAATATTACCAGTATATAATAGTTAGCTATAATGCTATGCTAAGTTTAAAGGCATTTTAAAGTCCATAAAATGTGTTATCTCTAAATGTTTTGAAGCTTAGTAAGAGGCAACCAAAACAAAGCATTCTCTTATCATCTTTAAATACTATTCTTATACTGTACAAACAAATTCTAGAAGATAAATGGCTAGTTACTTTTCTTATTGTAGTAGTTTAGCTATTTAAAAAAAAAAACACCCCACCCTGCCAGGTGGCTCAGTTGGCTGGAGCATTGCCCCCACACACCAGAAGGTTGCAGGTTCAATTCCCAGTCAGGATACATACCTGGATTGTGGGTTCAATCCTGGTCAGGGCACGTACCAGAGGCAACTGATCGATGTTTCTCTCGTGCATCGATGTTTCTCCCTCTCCTTGCCTCTCCCTCTAAAATCAGTAAAACATATTGTTGTGTGAGGATTAAAAAGTACCTACTTTCTACATTGAAAATTATGCCTTATGCTTTGCTTAATGTTGGTCCAGTCAAATTTATGCATTACAAAATCTTCTTCCTCTTTATTTATATATACTGCTGCTATGGTTTTCCTTTTGTCCTATAAGTTTTTTTAAAAAACATCTGTCATTGTTCTTAGGAGTGCCATGATTGCTGACTACATGTTCTGGCTTTTTGGAGGAAGTGAGCAGTGTATAAGCAAGCTCATCAAACTGTACTGGCAGGTAAAAACTGATGTACCAACAAGGGAGGAGGAGCCTGACTCACTTTCAGAATCCAGATGAAGGACTGATGCTTAAAAGACTGCTGAAAAGGGCAGCTGTGGGCATATCAGTCAGAAGGACACTATTCAGTAGTAATATATTTATAATGAAGTAGATTTTCTGAAACTAATTTTAAGGGCAAAATTCAAGGTTGTTAACCCTTGGCTCATACTTCAGTTTTACAACCAAATATAAATTTTAGACATCCCAGGAACTGTTTTCCCGGGATCCTGCTATAATGACATGATCCTTTAAAATATGAACTTTGTATTTTCATAGATTCTTTTTCATCTATGACCTGTAAAAGCAGATGTTAGAAACAATACCAATTATAAAATAAAGGAAGACCCTGGCCAGTGTGCCTCAGTTGATTGGAGCATCGACCTGTAACTGACAGGTTGTGGGGTCGATTCCTGGTCAGGGCACATACGTAGATTGTGGGTTTGACCCCTGGTCTGGGTGCACATGATTCCTAGTCTGGTTACACACAGGAGGCAAACAATCAGTGCTTCTCTCTTGCATCAATGTTTCTTCCTCTCCCTTCCTCTCTCTCTAAAAAGCAATGAAGAGAATGTCCTTGGGTGAGGATGAAAATAAAATAATAAAGGAAAATGCATAGATCAGTTGTATTTGTTGGGCAACATTTAGGATTTAAAACACTTAACCAAACTACAGACCTTATCATTATTCAAAATAGCAGCAAGAAATCATACAGAAAGTCAGTTAGATGTCAAAAAGAGAGTCATAACTTTTTAGAATTGTAGGAGAATTGTGAATGTTCTGGGTCACTCTCTGTCACAACGTGCACATCTATTTTTGCCCAATTCTCCTTCCACAAATTGTCCATGACTTTCTTCCAAAATATATCCAAAAGGAAGATCTCACTTATCCCAAGAAACATCTAATTTGCAAACTATTAAATTGCTTTCTTCACAAAGTGGATTTCCACTCCCTTAAAGCTTCCATCAAGTGGCTCCCAGTGGGGCCACACTGACCAAATCAATGGAAACCCATTTACAAATATTTTTTTCCAAATATCTGAAAATCAACTACAAAACCCACCTCCTTCCTTCACATCTGCTCTCCAAACTATGTGAGGCTATTCTTCCTTTGTATTTAAGATGGTTTAATTTAATTGAATATGAAACACTGGAATCAACTCAGGTAAAATCTGCTAAGACATTAATATAAAAGTGAGAAATAATCATCAACAGTCCTCTAATACTTCCTGATTTTTCCCGCATTTTCACTATGGTGTCTCAGCTTCAGGTTTTCTGTATCTCTACCATATGTTATCTTCAGTAGACAGTAAAGTATTAGGTTTACCTCCTACAAATAATAAGAATTTAAATTAGTCTTACTTATAATTGAGCTTGTAACTATTTTTTTAAAGTTGACTTTTAACTATGTATAACTTGAATCTTAAAAAATATTAATTTGCTGATAAGATTTAGGCTTTTCTAAGGAATCTGGAACATGCAAAACAGTAGTAGTTGCTTATAAGGCATGTAAGTAAATAATTGTAAAGTATTGCTAGATTGGAAAACTAAGCAAATAATATGAGCTATAGACATAGCAAAGGAAGAGGACATTTTATGAAAGAATTTCAGAGACTTCTAAAGAGCAGTGGGAAAGGAGTTGAATCTTAAGATGAGATCGTAGTAACGGGCCTGGCATATATTAGGTCCCAAATCAATGTTTATTTTAGTTTATTCATTCATTAAACAAACATTATATTGGGTTCCTCTTGTGTTTTCTATACTGGACTAGGAAAAAAAAGGTCCAATATTGGTTCCTAAACAGATCAAAGAGTGTGAAGCTGGTTAAAAATTTTTTTGTTTCCTTTACCTTTCAAAGAGCACTAATTTCACTATTTACCTCAAACTAGGAAAATAAACTCCACTTACTAATACATACATGCATGTTTGCTAAATAAAAAAAGTAAACAAGCACTATTATGTTACCATTCTGCATTAAGAAAACATAAAAAAAACATATCTCCCTTTAGTGTCTGCAGGAGCTGCAACTACAAAATAAGAGAGGTCTACTCTTCATGCCCATTTTAGCACTAAGAATCTCACATTTTTAGACACAACCAAACATGATGTCACAAATTCTAAGAAAAAAAAGTAACTATTAGAAATCGCATCCTGTAGATAAATTCTATACACTAAACCCCTCTAAGTCCCAGTGTCACCACACACCCATTTTCTCACCAGTTACATTTTTCCTTCTGCTAGCCAACCTCTCCTGCATCTTAATTCAAATACACACATCTTCCCCCATACCTTGTTCTGTTGTAAATAAAAATGGAGACTTGGAACATTGCCAAAGAGTGCTCAGTCCATGCCAACTTTAAAGGCAGGGATGCCCCACTACCTGACTACCATGGCAACCATTCTGTTAAATTTATTTGTTTGTTTGTTTGTTTATTATTATTGATGCTATTACAGATGCCCTCCACTTTCCCCCTCTTTGCCCACATTTACCCAGCCCCTGCCCTTGCCCCCAGCCCTTACCACACTGCTGCCTGTGTCCATGGGTTGTGCTTACATGTTCTTTGGCCTCTTTACCTTCTTTCATCCAGCCCCTCCCTCCCCCTGCCCCTCTGACATCCACCAGTCCCGTGTACCCATGCCTCTGCTTGTGTTTTGTTCATCAGTTTATTTTGTTCATTAGATTCCACATATAAATGAAATCATATGGTACTTTTTTCTCTGGCTGGCGTATTCCACTTAGCATAATAATCTCCAGGCCCATTCACGCTCTCACAAAAGGTAAGAGTTCCTTCTTTTTTATAGCCATATAGTATTCCATTGTGTAAATGTACCACAGCTTTTCATCCACTGATCTACTAACGAGCACTTGGGCTGTTTCCAGATCTTGCCTATTGTAAATAACACTGCTATAAACATAGGAGTGCATATATTCCTTCCAACTGGTGTTTTGGGATTCTTAAGGTATATTCCCAGAAATGGGATCACTGGGTTAAGAATGCCCCAAATGTCGCAGACTAGGAATTGTATTTGCATGTACATTCGTAGACATTCATTAAACCTGAAAAAACACAGCAGCTGTTTTCACTACCTTTGTTAGTGGAGAAGTTGGTATATAGCTTCCTATCAACCCCATAAAATCCCAGTAAACTCTGGCCAATTATTCTCTCTAAAGGTTTTAAACGGGGAGTAAAAAAATTCAGAATGTAAAAATCTGAGAACCAGTCTACACTCACTCTCACAGACTATTGACTTACAAACGATACACGTAAAAGAAGAAACCCTTGCACTGGAAAGCTCAAGAACTCCTTTCACATGTATTAAGGACATTTTTCATATCAATCAAGCAAGAAAAAAGGACATAAAGCTCTATACTATATGACAGCTCACACTGGGATATATCACTTTGAATAAAAGTGTTTGCACATGTTATTTTATAATAGTGTCACCTCGTCAGAGCTCAAAAGGACTGGAAATCACTTGTCACGAGATGATACTTGTAGGCATGCCTCTGCAACCAGATGCCATCTTCTGATACCAGCCACCTTCCTCCTCTTTTACAGCTTGAGACCTCATTACAATTCCGAACTAATTAACAAAATAGAAGGCCCTCGTCAAGCTCAGAATTAGCTGTTTTGAAGCCCTTTTGTATTTACATACTGCACCTAAAGTAATAATAATATTCCAAGAAGAACTTCATAGCAAACTCTAATCCCCCTCCCAAGCCCCTTGCCCCTTAGATCCAGGGCTAGATGTAATAGCATCGGGAAACAAAACTTCCTCCTTCCACTCTTCTTTCCTGGTTTTGTTTCCCCACCTTCACTTTCAGCCATGCTTCCAGCCACCCGGGTTACCTAGTGTGTGGCTTTATCTCCTGCAATATGAGGACCCAGGCCAACCCTGGTCTGCACCACACAGCAAAGCAGTGAGGAAAGGCAGTAACAGCTAATTTTGTGGCAGAATTTCCATGAAACGAAAGCAGAGGAACCCCACTAAATAGGCAAGCTGCCTAATAAGCTCACTCCCCACCTTAATTGTTCTGTTTAATTTTTTTCTTTTTTTGTTTGTTTGTTTTTTTGAGTCACAAACCTCTTCAAGAATCTGATTCAATTTGCAGTCATCCACCTGGAAACAATACTCATAAACACACACACAAAGAAAAATGTGCTTACCCTTTATCTCATTGCATTGAAAATTGATCTCCTACACATAGAATACCAAAGCAGCATTTACAGATTATTCTGGCTTTCTCACTCTTGTGAGGTTGTGCAGGTTTTCTGGGATAAGAAATTGATATATTATATTTGACATCTCACCAATGTCAGCATTTCATTTTAATGGCAACAGAGCTAAAAACCCTGATCTCAAAGTCTTGAATAGCAAATGGAGTCAGAGCTCCTAAAGCTCACAGTATCTCATATGGGTAGGCTTGCATCAAAAAAACACCCAAATTCACATTACATTATTTCCTTTGTCCTCACGTCAATGAAATGATTTTTGTTAAGCCTATATCATCAAGGCTGTGTGTGTCAGCAATGGGTTTCATTGTTCAAGTCATCTGAACAAAAAGTGACCTTTATAACAGATAAGCCATTCATTCACCAAGCATTTATAGACTTTTATACCTAGAAACTCTCAAGACTTTGTCAGTCTCCCCCTTAGTACTGGAAAGTTCATGTTGTTATTTGACTCTAGCCACCTCATTTGAAGTGACAGCTTGACCAAAAAAAAAAGCTCATAGCTTTTCAGCAACATCTCCAATAGTGAGTTCAGTATTTTGGTCAAAAGCTGTGTCTCATTTATCTAAGATATCAGCCATTAAAAAATAAAAATAGTACTGGAATGAACTCACTATCAATTTATCCTAAAATGAGTTTTCTTTTCTCATAAAAACAATATAAAGAATTAACCTAACCAAATTTCTTCTCTGGATTGCCAACAAACTTCTTTAATAGGAAAGAACCTTGTGGTGTATGTATGCTCTTGTATCTTGATAAAGATCTACCAAAAGGCATTGATTTGAGTTCTTGGCTCCAAGGAATTCGAAGACTTTGACAGCAGTAGAAAGACCTCTTTGGGGACTGTTGGAAGGGTTGCTGACACCAACACTGGCCCGGGTAGAAAGCGTGACAGGTGGAGCATCTTTCCTCAGTGAAGTAGCAAAGGCTGAGGCAGTGCCAACATCACGGGTTTTCCATCTGTGCAGAGAATACCAAGACTTTCCATCCAATTCAAGTTGTACTTGGCACTGAAATGTTCACCGTCTTAAAGATATCAATGGCATAAATGGTTTCCAAAAAGGGCTCACCAAAAAGGAATATTTCTTTGGTGTAATTATTCACAAGGGACAAAGTCAGGAGTTGGCTGCAGTGAGAAACAAGGTTTTCCCCAATGCCGACCTGGAGGAAGATGGTGCCACCTCCAGGCTCCTGAAGCCCTTCCTTGGCTTTGGCTTTCAGCAGTTTCACGGCCACAAGTTAAAACTCTTGCACTGCCCATTCTCTTGGAAACAGCCCTTTTTCTTTTTGGTATTGGGACTCACAAGAGACATTTACTGCTTTTAGCACTCAAAGCGAAAAATAACACCCAGAATGTCGGTGTCATATAGTGCCTCCTTAAACTGCACTGTGGTCATTCAAGCTTGAAACCTTTCCAATCCAGTGTCTCCAGATGCCTCTGAAATTGGTGGATACCTTTTTTCTTTACTCTCAAATTGCATTTGTTACTGTACTCATTCAGCAAATATTTATGAAGCACTTATTAGTGATGATATGTTAGGCACTGTGCTATGTGTTGGAAATATATCAGTGAACAAAAGAAACATCACCCTGTCTTCAAAGAACATATATTCTGACACAACATATTTACCCAGGAAAACAACTGGTACTTCCATTAGACACCACCTCTTCTTGATCTGTTTTTTTTTCGTCAGTATCATCAAAGTGAACTGCAAAAAGCAGTTCAATATGTATTTGTTAAATGACTCAGTCAACTGATTTAAATATTGGTTTGACATGAAGCTCAAGCCAATAATGTTCAGAGTATTCTGAAATAGTTATTTTGTTTGCAATTTCAAAATTCAGTGTTTATATGAATTCAACAAGTATTTCTCTGTGTGAGTATTAAGTTCACGATTGTAAACAACTTTTGTGCTTTAGTTGAGTGTGGGATTCCCCAGAATACTTGGAGAAGGTTGTAGATTTCCTAGAGTCTTTTGTCTCATTGATTTCTGTGTTTACTGGTGTCTCCATACAAATCCTGAGGTCTTAGCTATTACCTTTTTTCAAACATAGCAATCAAGGCAGCAGTAAGCTAATGGATTTCTCTGCACTAACCAGAGAATGGTATAGTATGACTTACCAATGAACATGAATTGATCCCTTATACTAATAATTTAGACCAATATTTTTACTTCAGTTTTGTTTTTATTCTTGATATTGAAAAATATCCTAATATTAGTCATATACATGGTAAAAATGTATGATATTTCAACCTCAGAGTAAAAATAAGATCTTCAACATAAAATTAGAGGCAAAGTAAGGTCAAGGAAAGAGAAAAAATTTTATTAACTTAAAGAAAACAACTACATATTCTGGAGAAGAAAAATATGTTCTCTCTAAAGATTTGCTTCCGCATGAAAAATTCTTCCAACGAAAGGAACAAAATAGAAATACCATATCAGCCATTTCTCTTAAAGGCTTGTGTTTAAAGTCTATTTATTTATTTGGCCTTGTCAGGCAGAGAGCTTATAAAATATTTGGACAAGGAATGTCTAAAAGCAACCAAGCATTATACAGTGTGGGGTGAAAGTAGTTTACAATTGTGAGTATATGAAACAGAGTTTATTCTTGTATTGCTACTTATTAATCATTGTGTAATTTTCCACTGGAAGAACTTTAAACCTACTTTTGTCCCCACCCCACACCCCATAGTATTTAGATTTGAGATGACTTGAGAAATACCAAACCACTCACCTAAAAACCTTTTCCCTAACAACTGCCATGTATCGTGCTTACATTCCCACCATTTGGCATTGAGTCTCTCTTCATCTTCAGGCCAATGCAAAAGAATTTTATCTGGAAGTTTTTAACTCATTAATGGGTGAATCATGAACGAAATTGTGGGAATCAGTTTATTTGAGTCTTAGTCTCTTTGGAAACATGGAAACAGACTCCTGAGGGAACAAGATGAAAGAAAAGGTAAACTCTGATGAGGAAAGGTGAGAGAATGCACACAAGCTGTAATGAGGGACAGTGACAGAATGTTTTGGAACCTAGAGAATGTAGGTTTAGCAGGTGAACCTGATGGAAGCAGTGGATATCGGTGCTTAACTCTGTGAAGTAAAGAAAGCAAAAGAAATATAAGCAGTGGGAAGAGCTTAGGCTTGAGATTCACAAGATGCAACTTCTAATTCCTATGCCAGAATTCAATTTTGGGTAAGTCACTTCATTTCTGTATTAGTCAGCTACTGCTACAATAATGCTGTGTAACAAATCACTCTAAAATTCACGACTTATGATAATAAGCAAGTTGGTTGTCTTGGACTTGCCCAGTCTAGTCTGGTCTTGTCTAGACTTGGCTAGGCTTAGCTCCAAGCTGCCAAAGGGCCCAAGTGTGATCCACATGCTTCTCATTCTCCTTTGGCAAATGACCTAATGTCTGTTTATCTTTTGGAAAATACTCAGGAGTCTAAGAGAGAAAAAAAAAACCATATTCACATTTCAAGCATCTGCTCATGCTATGCCTGCTAACAAACCAGGGTGCCAAAGCAAGCCACGTGACCAAGCCCAAGGGCAAAGGGTATGACTCATCTGCTCACTGCAAAGCCATGACAATGGTACAGATATGATATTGCTGTAGGTGGGGGAAACTGAGTCCTGCAACTCAATCTACACCAGCTGTAGACTTTGGTCTCTGCTTTGTTATAATGAGGAAGTTAGCCTCAGTTGGTGGTTTTCAAACACTGGTCTAGTGACCGACTATATCAGAGTCACTTGGGAAAATATTTAACATATTAGATTTCCAGAGTTGGGTGATGTCACCCAAACCAAATTTGTCTACTTCCTCCCAACTAGGTGACTCTCATGCACAGTCCTGGGCTAGATGGTCTCTAAGGCCATTTGCAATTTCTTTTAATGTTAGTGATCAACTTAGCATACCAAAGAGTCCATCTAGGGCTTCCTTAGGTGCAAAGGTAGAGTATCAGATGACCTGCACAAGTAATGCTGCCTCCCTGACAGTGCAGGTGAGATAGAGCATAAGCCCCAGATTATCCCCGAAGTCTTTGCGGGCAACCTGTGCTTTCTATTTTTAAAGGTAAACAACTCTTATCCCCTTCTCACCATGATGTAAGTCAGGTTTTCCTGCACACATCCCATCCCCAAAGCAAACCCCCTGGCTGCTTCAGGAGCCTCTCCTGCATTCTAGACAACAATGGGCATTGCAAGATTTTTCAGTCAGTTGCCTCCAAAGAGATCATTCATTAAGCTAAGCAATATTAAAATTCTCACCTTATAAATTCTCATATTTTTTAGTTAAGAGGCAGACTAAAGAGGACGTGTCCAAATTGAGACGAGAGGTAAAGGAGAGCTGCTTTTCCTAGGTCTTGGAAAAAGATAAATGTAGAAATGGATTTCTCATCTAATTATTCATTCCTGTTTATATATTCTTTAATGATATGTTTCCATGGTTACTAGCGTTGTAAAATGCTGCCTGTGTTTCATTTTGCTTTGATGCTATTTGAAGTAGTATGCCAGTAAGGGAGGTTCACTTTTAAATGCAAAGATGTAATTGAGGCAAATATTTGATCCAAGGTTGAGTGTTCCTATGAAGAAGATAGTGACCGTGACATTATTTTCTGTTTGTATAGTTTTGTGTAGTTCTTCTATTGATGTTCTCCGAGTGTCCCAGGCATTAGCAAGGCAGAAAGGAAGGAAGGGAAGGAAGGAGGGAAAGAAGGGAAGGGATGGGTACATGGAGGAACCTGAACCCTACACATATTAAACTCAGGTACACTTCAGTACACATTATATGTGTTTGGTGACACTGATTTTCCTAGACTGTCAAGTAGGTAAGGGTGCTTTTTACCTGACCTATCTATCCCTCCCTTTTCCCCACACTGTCCCTCCTCCTTGACCCCACAAGTTCATGCCAAGAGCCAAAGCTTTCTTTCAAAAATGAAACCAACATTTAATGACTTCACCCCATGTGAATTTTTGTCACAGTGCCACCTCATCAGAGGTTGTCTGACTTTGAAGCCCCAATTGTCACAGAAGTAAAAGGCTTTGTCTCCTGCAAAAACAACGGGTATCCAGATAATGTAAGAATGTGGTGACAGTGCTTCAAATGTTCTCTGCAGGAGCAGCACCCTTCACCTGTACATTAGCCCTCTATGTGCACATTGACAATTTAAGCTCCTTGGAAAATGGTGACATCATCTCAATCAAGAAAATTAATCCTTAACCACTCCTGAGAAATATTTACTTATTCTTAAATGGTGCTGGTTTGGTTTTGCAGTCACATTAGTAGGTGATAAGGGAACCACACACCAGAAAACAGTCAACTTTTCTTCCCAGCCCCCTCCTAAAAAGCTTTTTGGGTTTCTGGCAGTTGTTAAGGGAGAATAAAAGCAACCTCTAAATTTCTTTTCATTTTCTCTCGTTTGAGAATGATATGGGTTTCAGAGATTTAAGGCAATTTGGGCCTTTTTTTACTTGAACAAAGTTAGGTATAGCTATTTGATTTCCAGGAGCCCTGAGACAATTCTGCCAGGTTGCCATGAGATTACTTTGTTTGCACAGAGGTTTTCCTTTCATTTTAAGTTTGTGAGCATGTTGATTCCTTCTTTGTTTTTGTTTGCATATTAAAATAAAAAATCGTTATAATTAAAATCAAAATTAAAGGGTTCTATGGTTACTTCTTATATTTCCCATAGATTTTTATGGGTTATTGATTTACAAACTTGCAGAGAAATTGAGGTCACGTTTTTTAGCAGATATGAAATAACTATTCCATGAAATCATGAAATTTTTAATGCTGTGTTCACTCAGGTGTAAGATAGTTTATAAAGCTCAAAACTTTGACTGTTTTTGTTTGTAGTCATCCATTCTTTTGATGGTACTGCACACCTATTAAAAATAAATTCTCCTCTTTTCTTGAAGTCATACAATTGCATTTTCTCACTAATTATCAAAGACTGCTTGCTGTACCTGTACTGTAGTTCCTGGTTCAATCATTTTCTTTTTCATAACCTCCCCTCTTCCAATAATAAGACTTTGGCACTTTAAAGAACAACCTTTAACATATGGCATGATTTACTTTTTCTCTGGATTTTTTTTAACAACACAGCTAGGTGATGGGCATTAAGAACTTCATGGTTCATGGAATTTTAGCTCTTTTCTTTTTTAAAAAAACCTGTCTTTTTTACTAAATGTATTGGGGTGGCATTGGTTAATAATGTCATATAGATTTCAAAAGTACATTACTATCATACACGATCTATATATTGCATTGTGTGCCTGTTACAGAATCCCCACCAATGCTGTTCTGGAACAGCTGTGGGGGTCGATTGCCCACCGCCTAGAAGCATGACTCCCAAAACAAGACTTTGGTGAAAAAGGAAAGGGGCTGTTTAAAGAAAGGTTATACAGATTTAGAGTAATGGCAGATTTCTGCCATTAAGTCCCACTCCCTTTAAAAACACCCAGAAACATAGTTCTGCCTCCCTTTGACAAGCCGGATCAGTTCCAGAATAGGCCCGTCAGAAGTACCGCCTTTCAGAACGGCAGATGTCTGCAGCTCAGCATTCCCAGTCCCAGTTCAGCCCCAAGCATCTCTCACAAGCCCAGGTGGGTGGGCAGGTCCCTCACAGCTCCATCATCTCTGCTGCCTCGCTAGACTTCTGGCTTTCACCTCCTCTCTCTTACTCCAGACCAAGTGGCTCTCCCTTTCTTCTCTTTCCACCTGTCTTCGTTTAAATGCTTGGCCCAGAACTTCCTGCATGACTTCATATCTGGCCTCTCCTATGATGTGTTAGAGTCTGCCATTTTTGCCAGTTCCCCCATTTCTTTTACCTTCTTTGGGTTGTCATATTTAGTCAGGGCAAAAGTTCCCAGTAATGAACGGACATGCAGGGTGGACATCCGCCCCCTGCCTCTTACTCAGGTGCTATAGGACCTCCCCCAGCTATGTTCTGAATCCCTGAGCATTTTCGAAGTCATATACACAATTTGCCCTGGGCAGCAGCCCTCTTCCCTTCAGGAAGGCATGGCTATTAACTCAGCAAGGCTATGCAATATATCTGTTTTTCTTCTTTTTCCTTTTCTTGTTTTACTTAATTGTTGTTCAAGGATGGGAGTAAAAAACAGAAAACTGTACTTGAATATATCTTAAATGCAGTATCAGCCACTCTCCCTCTTCTCCCAATCAAGGATTGTGGGGGCTGTTCTTTCACTTTCACAGAACCCTCGCTCTGCACCTCATTACCAGCCCACCACCCAAAGTCAAATCATCTTCCAACACCATAGAATTGGCCCTGTTGACCTTTACTGCCTCCTACCCCTTTCCCTCTGGTAACCACCATACTATTGTCTGTCTATGCCTCTGAGTTTCTGTTTAACTTTTAATGTAAAACCAAAACTCAGGATATTAAAGTAACTGTTGAGCTAACCTATTTTATCCCAGAAAGCATAGGTGCTATGTTATATCATGCAGGCTAAACCACGAGTCAACAGCCTACAAGGGACAATAACCTGCAGAAAACCTTGGGCTTTTTCAAGCCCAAACCTAAAGGGGTGGAAAACATGATACTAAGCATGACAAGTCTCATTTTATCCCTTCTTCATCAAGTGAGACTTGGCCTGCTTCCACATTCATACATAAGACGCAAGTCAGAGGTAAAACTGAAGACTGGACACAGATAACTTGGAAATACAGTGGCAGGTCTCTTGAAGATAGCACGTCATTTCATTCCTCACTGACGCATTTATCCCCGTCCTGAGACATCTTCTGATGATGGGAAGTCACATGCAGGAGGACGCCTGCCCCACAAGGTCATGCTCGTGCAATCTGTTGCTATATGAAATATAGAGTCCTCCGGGAGGAGCCACAGCCTGGAAAAGATTAATAACAGTCAAATGAGAGGAATAAGAATGAAGGAGAGGTGGCTGGTTGCCACGCAAAGTTGAAACTTGAGGAAGAAAAGAAATTATGGGGCTGTACGAATATACCCGAGACAAACTCTGAGTAGTAGACACTAGCACTACACTTTTCTACATGGCACCGTAGTCCCTTTTACTGGACCCGGACAGTGCGTCGTCCCTCCTCGGTGTGTATACCACCAGGGTCACAGAGCCACTAGCTTCCAAGATGAGCTGCTCCCTCACTGGAAGACTGCTTTAGAGCTTTCTTCTCCTGCTAAGGATTCCATTTCTGCCTTGTGAAGCTGTGTACAGGAGTCCTTCTTGTATTTGGGATCCTGCCTTTGTCCCGAACAGGGCTGTGGACCTCGTTTACACATCTGCCCAATATGAACAGCTCAGAGCACCAGGCTCTGACTGAGACAGATCTGACTTGAATCCCAGCTCTGTCACAAAGCAGCCCTGTGAATCATTGCATATTGTATAATAGAGACTCAGTTTTTCTCATCTGTAAAAGGGGATAACGATGCTTGTTTTTCTAGTGTTGTCTTAACAAATAAAGAGAATAATTTGTCTACAGCATTTACCCAATGCACAGTGACCACTTATTAATAATTGAGTTTTACAGATTAATCAATGAACTAAAAGAAGTTTACAGGGGCAGAGTACAAGGGAAGGTTGCTTTCTGATGACAGAAATGTAGTCCCTGCAACTTACGTCTTGTCTTCAAATTAAACATCCTTGAATTCTTTTGATTTTTTTCTCCAATACAAAATTTTTCAAGGACATTCTTGACTTTCCTTTCCACTCAAAGTCATCTTGTGTAGTAGCCCAAAAGACAAAACAGATGCTTTGTGGGAAAAGCAGTACAAGTCTGGCAACCAAGGTCACCAGGTTCTTGTCTGAACCCTGCCATTAATCGGCTGTGCACACCAGCAAACCACGACCCAATCTAAAATCGTCACTCAGGAAACACCATCAGAAACAACATACAGCTAGGGAGAAGGGATCCCTGCCTTCCCATAACTGGACAAAGTATAGGGTGGGAATGCACAACAGCAGAAAGGGTCCCAAACTCTGCTGACATTCACCACTGAACGCCGAGCCTGCAGCTCATCAGTAATACCCAGCTGTGCTTATGAAATAATTACAGTGATGGAGCTATTGATTCCTGTGATGCTTTTTGGTGATTCATTTTAAGTCATCAAGAATAAAAGCTCTGCAGCATCCTAAAGAGTGTGGAGGCTGCTGAAACCCACACTTGTAACTCCGAGTTTCTATCAGCTGGTGTTTCTCTAATGTGCAAGCAGAAAATTATTCAGGGTCTTTAGAAAAAGAACGTACTTTAAATTCTATTTATAAATTATATGTGCTTTGCCACTAACTAAGCTAGACCGACCCAAGCATATTCTTTAAGTTTTGCTATCAAGAAGGCTTTCATTTAATTTTTGTAAATGTTTCTCTTTGAGACAGGCAAGTTAATTGATAGGATATCCTAAATCTAATAATGAGTGGTGGTACAAAATAGTCTTATTGTGACCTGTAGCTGTGAAGGATGAATATTCTGTTTTGTGTTAACATTAATTTGTGAAGATGACCTTGACCCGATTTAGGTTTGATATGATGTGATTCATTTGTTTCTCTGTTAGAGTTATAGTCAAATTTTGTCTTTGAAGACAGGATTAAGGTGCTCAGAGAAAAGGAAAAAGGGAAGTAATACTTATGCTCCCAAATTGACAATCTAATTAGAAGAATGAAAAAAGTCTCTCAGCGTAAGAGAAAGCACTGGTTTAGGAACGGGGTTCTTGTGTTGCTTCCATCTCAAAATTTCGTGGCCTCAGGTGTGTCAACAGAACTCACCCCCCTCAGCTTCCTTGATCGTAAAGTTGAGTGATTTTAAACTACCTTAGATCTCCTTAGTTCTGTGAGGAAATTACATGGAAATAAAATTTTGCTGCAAACTATAAATGGTTAAAAATTAATACAGAGTAAATTTTACGCATTAAATTCATGTTATTCAGCTAGTGGAAGCATTGTATATATAATCAAAATCTTACCCCTAACCCTAACCAGATTGGATTGTGGACAGTGGTATATACACACACACTGTATGGGTATATATACATAAATATATATTCCATATATGTATGTGTATATATAGCATTCACATATACTGCAAAACTAAAATACTTCAGAATTTAATATTATACTTATTATGATTATTTTTAAACGGGAAAGGTTGCCAACTAGAGAATTCAAAACAGCTCTGTAAAAAATATGCTTAACTTGGTATGCAATTTCATATAATCTTTGGTAAATTCAAGACAATGCCAATATATGCAAATAAAAATTTATGTATATTAATTTAAATTGCATGAAAATATAATTTTCACATCACTGGGCTGATAGATGTAATGACCAACTGCCAAATAATCCCTTATTTTAGAAAAATGCAAAACTTATGTTGAAAAGTGTTTAATAAAAGGACTGGAAATTCAAGGTAATATTTCAGCATGAAAATGTTGATCAACAAGGCAAGGGCAAACATTTAATTATTACTTATTGTGTTCTGACATATCCTGATATTAATAAACTCATCATAAAATTGTCAATTCTGGATGTTACCTATATGATACGGTGACTAAGCTTATAAGGAAGCCTCGAGGTCGGATGTTCTGTTTCTTTAAGGGAGTCTGCTCCTCAGGTTAATTCTAAATTTCAAGAAAAGAAAATCATCCATATTAAACCCACATATGTTTAAAGAGATTACTTTGAAAAAATATTGCTCATAATATTTATAGTTCCATTTTCTAGAAAATTTTAGTTATCATTCAAACATTGTATCATTATTAATGCAATAACAAAAAGTCACATTGGCCACTAAAAGCAAAAGGTTCCCATCTGGATAATTTACAGTTTGCAAGTATAGCATTGTTTCTTTTTAATCTACTAACGTTAACTTCCAAACTAAAACAATACAATCGTAACGTTTGTTCACTCAGAGTACCTACTTACATAGACTTAATGAGAATTAAAGGAAAGAGGATATGTGAAAGCATTTATCACTGCTAAGTCAAAGTTATTTTATCTCTTAAAATACCAAGTTTTTCTCTGTACTTTCTTTATAACACATAAGACTTAGCAGGAAAAAAATAGGATTTTGAATGAGATTTTAATTTTTATTTGTTATTATTTGTGTGGTAGACTAACTGCTACAACAAACAACTCCAAAATTTCAGTAACTTAAAACATAAAAATTGGTTTCTTCTGTGCTAGTCTATGTGGCTCAGCTGGTTGGAGCTCCCACACATACCTAGGTCGTGGGCTTGATCCCCGGTCCGGGCATGTAAGATTCAACAAATTAATGCTTCTCTCCCATAGATGTTTCTCTCTACCATAGATGTTTCTCTCTCTCCCTTCTTCTCTCTCTGGATGCAATCAAAAAATGCCCTTGGCAAGGATATAAAAAGAAAAAGTTGATTTCTCCCTTACAATGTAGTCCAGTGAGGATGCTTCTGATTGGTTCTCCTCCAGCCAGTAATGTGGGAACCCAGACTCCTTCTTTCTTGTAATTCCATCTTTCTCTGTGTCCTGGGACTCCTTCCTTTTCCCACAACTGATGGGGAAAGGAAATAGAGGATCATACTAGGCAGGATCATGCATGTGGGCTAGGCCTGGAAAGAGGACCATTCCCGCCTACATCCCATTGGCCCAGTCTCAGCCACAAGGCCACACTAACTATGCAAGAATCTGAAAAATGCCTAACCATGTGCTCAGGTTGTATATACATGCCTGTTCTAAAATTCTACAGCACTCACATGCACTGTGGAACTAAAGTAAATTAAATATTTTAGAATTTTAAATTATATTTATTATGAAAGCTTTTAAAAGGAGGGTAAAACCCAGGAAGTAAAAAACATAATTTTCAAAAGACAAAGTAAAATATTCAATGTAATGTTTGAGACCCAAATTCTAAATTCCATGAAATAAGAAGCTCCTCATCCTTAGAAAAGTCACTTAAGCCTCTCCAAATCACAATTCATCTCCAATTTAGTGAATTGGGCTGGAAAATTCACAAAGTTCCTTCCAGATGTAATCTTGTGAGTAAGGCAATTTGCTGCAATTATGATCAACCCTGACATTGGGAGTATTCAAGGAATAATTTGCTAATAACCTATAATAATTTGATCACATTTTCCAATGAGAAGTGACAGGATTCCTGTTTACTGAGACACCATCACTGGATACAGAGTTAAAAGGTTACATCTTGCTCAAGTCCTCCAGCAAAACCACAGGGGAAAAATTCCTAATCCCATTATGCTGAAAATGTTTGACGTTTACACTTTGTGCCTGATTTTTCTTGAGCACCTTGAGTGCTCTTAAAATTTTACCAGAAAAAAACATACCCTCTTGAGTCTAGAAGGAGATGAATTTTGTCTCCCTTTTATTTGTCATCTTTTCCCTCTACTTGGATTGCTTTTTCTTTACCCTTGATAGAGTATCTCTCTTCCCCTGTCTCTCCCAGTGTCTTGTTATATAGTTTTCCTGGGCGAGGTGATTTCTGAGGTAGCAAGTGGCTCTTTTTGCTTAGCTGAAGTACCGGGATAAATTATTTTAAGTTACTGTATGTAGAGGAAATGAGCTGCCAACATATACTCTTGGTTTATGTTAGTATAAGCTTTAAAACTTGATAAATGTGAGGATAACAGTGGAAAGTTATTAGGACCCCTGTATTCAACATCTAATTTCAAAGTCTCTGTGTGTATATGTGCGTGTAGTAACAGAGGGAGCTACCACACACACAGTATAATTAACAGCAATGTACACTGAACAGGACATGTGGGCCAACAGTCTTCCCCATTCTCTGTACACATGCAACACTTACTGACACTAGAGAAACCCATAGGTTGGGAAATAATGACTTAATTGCAGAAAATTTTTGTCAAATTGAAAACTGTCATTTCAGATCTGCCTTCATTTCTAGCACATCTACTTTTTACAAGCTGTAATTCCTCATCTGGTCTCCTCCTCTATTGTATTTTCAAATCAAGGAAAATGTTTGACTAATCATAAAAAGTGAATTAAAATCTATATTTTGATATCTATAATTATTACTAAATATTCTAGTTTTTATCAATCCTAAAATATAATTTTTCAATATACATAGAATGGACTCTTCATGAAAGACAAGCCCCGCTCTAAATTACCACCACAAAATGAAAACCTGACATTTTGGTATCTAACTCCAAACTCCCATGATTTTAATAAAGCTAAATTTCTTTCAAAGTTGTTTCATGAAGGAGTTATTCAGTGATGTCCTAGAAATATATATATATTGAAGATATATATATATATATATATATATATATACCCCATTCTTCTGCAAGAACAATGTGAGACAGGTTCAAAGTCTCAAGATTGTTTATCTCTAGAAGAACAAAAAATATTAATTCATTAAAGCACAGCAAGAATGTGTCAGGACCTGGCAAAAGCATTTTCTGTATCCTCATTCCTACTTCATTTTCAGTTTTTATTCTTGGGGCTATAAAATTTCCTTTGAGAAACTACCTCCATGAAGAATTCAATTCTTATTCTTATGCACACTCGGTTCACTCAGCCACTTCCTTACCCGTCTTCAAGATAGAGGGCAGGAGCCATGAGAGGACACCATTTCTACTGGCTCCGAGTGGGAAGAGAGGGAGGCTGCACTCCAGTACGTATACTCCTAAACAGAGAGCCCCGCAAAAGCCTGAATGCAAAGCCTTGCAGATCAAGCTGCAACACAAAAACCACACTTCTGCCACGTGCAAAAAAGCTGGTGTAGGCTCTTGGGCACGATTCTTACTGTCTCTGCTGTGAGATGGCTTAGCAAAGCTACCCTGCAGAAGTCACTTAAGCTGCCAGCAGTTGGAAAAGAAATGAGACAGGGAAAGTGTTTTCTTCTATCCTGGTCTTACTGGGATACTGTTAATGTCTTTCTGGAAGAAAACTAGAGAATTAAATCCCTTCACTAAATTTTTTGATCCAGAATTTAAAGGCACTCAAAGAGACCATCAGAAATGTTCTTTGGGTGTTAGGAACTCGTATGAGCTGAACTGTGTCCCGCAAAGTTAATATACTTAAGCCCTAGCCCTGTGCTGGGATTGTGATTGTGTTTGCAAGTAGCGTAACTAGGTCAAAGTGAGATCTTTGGGTGGGCCGTAATCCTAGTAAGCAGAGGAAGTTTTTCACACAGATGAAAAACTATGTAAAAACACAGGGAGAAGCTACACAGCCATTGGGAAGGAGAAAGACCTCAGACATCAACCCTACAAACACCTTGATTTTGGACTTCTAGCCTCTGGAACTGTAAGAATATGTGTGATAGTTTGTTAAGGCAGTCGGAGCAAACTGGTACAAGAACTAACAGTTTACAAAAAGCAATAAAATCAGGCCCTGGCTGGTATAGCTCAGTGGATTGAATGCGGGCTACAAACCAAAGAGTCACCTGTTCAATTCCCAGTCAGGGCACATGCCTAGGTTGCAGGCTAGGTCCCCAGTGGGGGTCTTGTGAGAGGCAACCACACATTGATGTTTCTCTCCCTCTCTTTCTTCCTCCCTTCCCCCCTCTCTAAAAATAAATAAAATCTTAAAAAAAAAGCAGTAGAAGTCAGATCATGATCTTAGAACTGAAGTTTAGAATAGCCTCTCTCTTCAGCACATCATTCCATGTGCATCTAGGTACAACTACTCGCTTTTTTGGTCTGGACAGACCATCCCAGGATTGGTTCCAGTGGTGGACATATGTAAGCACCAATCTGGAGCAATATTCTCTACTCAATCTAAAGAACCTTCATTTTTGCTGGAGGACCAGAAACACCTTGTTTAACTTCTTAATCCACATGTCTGAATTCCACTCCTGTGTCTGCATTACCCATGTTAGACTTCCAGAGTCGGCATCTAGGCCTCAGCACCCAAAACTTGCTGCAGACACACCATCCATCACTTCCTTGTCTCAGCGCTGCCCCTGGGCCTGGTGTCACAACTGTACTCTTTGTTTCCTCCCAGTTCCTCCCACCTGGAAGGGACAGGACTGTGGGCAATGTAAGTCCTTTCATTCAGCCAGTCAGCCATTTACCCCACAGCAAATTCAAAATGTAAATGAGAAAGTTTATGCCATTTTCTAATTAGAAAGGAGGATCCTTTGCATCCAGAAAATTCCTGCAAAGCTGCTCTTTCACACACAGTGCAGATAACCGTAGAGGCCATTGGAAGTCATCAAGGCCTGGAGTTGGTAATGACTAAATTAAATTAGGCTTCTCAATTTAAAATCAGTAAAATCAACTGCTTACTGCTTTTATTATCAATCAGAAACATATTTACAAAATACTACGCCTTAATAATATAAATTGCTGGGTTTTTCTTTATTAGAAAATTCAAATCTATTATTTTTCCATATTGGTTTTTGGCACTCTCAGCTATCGGAGGAAAATGTATTCCTATACATAAATACAGATTTTTATAATATGCCTTAATGCTATTTTTAGAAAAATAAGATAACTTATTTTAAGAAAAATAAGTGGAAAATGAGATGACTATTCCACTTTTAGTTCAGTGCTCAAGCCTCATTAGAAAGCAAAGTTATAGGAAAAAAATAAAATCTTTTTTAAATTTCTTATAAGTTTCTTTTTGGTCTGTTTCAAATAATAATGGATGTCCTTAAAACAGGAAGTTCAGGATGATGTCAGGCTTTACCAAGAATGACATGTGAACAGAGAAAATTTAAAGAAATTCTTAAAACATAAATAGGCAAATTCATCTCAAACAGCTCTTGTGATCTGGAGAGAGGGGAACCTTTGCTGGGCGGAAGCTGAGAAGGCTTTTCTTGTTCTGAAAGGCTTTCCTGGGTATTGGAAGAAAAAAAAACCTGGTTTGTCTAGTTTGTCTGTTATTTATAGAAAATACTTAGATCTAGATACTCCAATTAGTGGTTTTTAAGTACAAGTTGCTCATCAATGTCTGTTTGTAAGATAATTATGTTAGACTTAAGAATTTGATTTTTTAAATCAAGTAAAAAATGACACCTTAGAAAATAGAATTTTTATTTTATCTTAAAGCAAGTTCAGTTTAGAGGTGTCTGTTTACAAACTTTCTTCATTTAATTGGTTTTCTTAATATGAAATAGTGTTTCCAGAACTAATTACAATTTCACTCTAATGAATATTCAAAATGAAAATATATTATCTTCCCAATACAGTATATAGATTTTTAAATCATCCATAAAGGTGATTATATTATTTTACATTCTTCAAAAGTCATACGTTGTTATTGATACCAAGCGGGTTGTTTGCTTCTTCCCAGGCCATGATTGAAGAAGCCATCACCAGAGCGGAATCATTCTCCGTTATGTACACACCATTTGCAACCAAAATCAAAGCTGATAAAGTAGAAAAAGTAAAAGAAGTTTTCACAAAAACTCATCCTGCCTATGTGGAATATATCTACACAGGTAAGATTCAATATCTTCAAGTTATCAGGGGATACTATATTTTCATTAAAACAAATAGAGAGCCATTTTCTGCTTTATTTATGTATTGTTTCAGTTTTAGGGGTATGGTGTTTTAATCCGAGGAGTATAAATGGGAAGTGATTTCAAGGCTTTAAGCAGGTCTAGCCCTAGGGGTCTACTGCAATATTCCTGTACCGCCATGTTTCTGTATTTTAAAAATGAGGGATAAAACCTAGACATGCTAAGATTTTTAAAAATAAAGGAATAACCTTTAGTAAAAATACCACCTTTTCCCATATCCTTCATCAGTAAACTAGATGGTTATAGTATTTTCTTGAAGATGGTTCTTTTTTCCAGTGCCTGCTCCTGCTATTTCTGTTTCCTCTCCTCCATCTATCTCACACCTGAGACCTCCCCCCTTCCCTCCGTGCTTGGATCACTGGTGTCCAAATGAGATGAGATGTGGGTAGCCACATACGGGGTGAGGACACTTCCTTTTTCCTCTTTTTGTATTTGGAAGCCATTTGCTTTTATTCATTCATTCAAAAATACTTTTTACTATCCACTACATACCAACTGTCATTCTGAATTACAACATGGATTTTCTGTTACTAAATTAATAGCTCTTAACAACAATTACCATGTTAAGCAAAATCTCTAAATGGGTATACCTAATATCACACCCTCTTGTTAATGCCCCTTCATGCCTTTTTTCAGGGCTCCGAGGGCCAGTCACTGATTTATGTGATAAATAATGTCCTCCATTAGTGATCGCTTTTAATATGCCTTGTACTCTACATTCATTATCTCTTGGTACTCCCATAACTTTTGAAGTGAGTAAGATGATTCTCATTAAGAGACAAGCAAACAACGATCAGAGAAAACAAATGGCTTTTTCAAAGATGAATAGTAAATCAGTGGGATTTAAACCCATGTCTTTTCCATTGAGCTACATTATTTCCACCTGGTAGGAGCAGAGATAAAATGGAAGCATTAGGTGTAGGTCCCATGGAGTCCGTTATTTCCTACTGTACCTCAAGCTCTTCAAAAGAAACACAGTAAATAAATCTAACCAGTGGTGATTAGTGAATCCCTAAGGAACAATGAGAATTTGAGGGCAGAGAAAGGGAAGAGAAGCATGCCATGCATGCTGTCATAACCATGGATGCTTATTTATTGCATTTGAGCTCATGCAAGGGAGCAGAGAAAAATGTTTTAGAACTTACGTTCTTTTGTTAATTGTTATAAATCATTTATTATTTTATTATGGATACCTTAACAGGGCTTGGAGGAGCATTAATAGCAAACAAAAGTCATGTCCATCTAGTGTCATGGAAAATGAATCAGATTCAGCTATTTCCATTTCATTCTCAGCTCCCTTTGGTAATGAGGAGAGAGACTCACCGAGGAGATCACCAGTTTGCCAATCCTCTACTGGTAGAATGAGTTTAGTTATATTTAACTTACTTCACAGAGAAGGCATGAAGATTAATTGATACTTAGGAAGCACTGTTGTTACTGATAGTTTAAAAACAATAATAACATTAATGAGCCAGATTCATGACTCATGTAACTCTATCAAACCTGTTATCAAGATTAATTATGATCGGTTGCAAGATGACTCATGCTGAAGGATATTATACTTTGGAAGAGAAGATAATGAGAAGTTATTAATGAATGTTTCTATTATTTTATAACTGCTAATTGCTGGAGTATGACAGCTCTATATAAGAACTTAGAAAAGACACAGCTTCTAGAGAAAGAAAGGGAAATAGAAAAGGCAACGTAGACTTTTACATTTCTTTGGGACTGGTTAGGGTCTTTGCTCTGTAGCACCTGCTCCTTGGCTAACAAGGCTATTGCACTGATGACCTGACTTGCCTCTGTTGCAAATGATTAAAGCGTCCTCCCCAAAGCCATTGCTGGAATGATGGTGAAGCCCGTGTTGATAACAGGATGTGTGCAGTCTTAGTAGAATGGCTTCTTTTTCCCCAGGTAATTCCAAGGTGAATTAAGGTACAAAGCATAAGAGGAGGAAAGGTGAAGTGCTGTCTTTAGCATCTGGATATCTTTCACAGGAGGTGCAGGGTGGCAGTGATGGCAGGCATTTGATAGCCAAAGGCAACAGATAGAAAGTGAGTCACACAAGGGAGATGGGGCCTGGAAGAGGAACTACCTTGTTTTGTTGACACTGACCAAAAACCAAGGTTTTCCTTCTATCCACCTTGTAGATAGAATTTAAGAAGCTTCTATCCTGTCAAAAATTTATTCAGGTATATATTTCAACAAATAGTCACATAGTGGGTGTGACTGGACAATCACATGGCAGACATTTAAAATGTAAGATTCCTTTTCTTTTACCTGTACATATTCATCTTTGGTCTTCCCAGATATATTCTATCTCATCCTGTGCAGTCATTTAGTCTTTCTTCAGTTAACTATCTAATCAAATTCAATAGCTTTCTTCCCCCTGGAAGAAAGGGGGATTTTCTTCTCCCCCTGGTCTGGTTTCAAGTTTCACAGGACTCAGAATGTACCCAGTGTTCAAAGGGGACAGCGGGCATGTGAGGAAAGAATCCCCTTTTGAAGTCAGGTGCAGGTTGACGTAGCTGCTGATTGCGTGGCTAGTGTAACTTGAGATCAGCTCTGTTGGCTTGAGCAGAGCCAATGATGGGCTCATTTACGTGACATATTAGATGACTCAAGGGCACCTATATGAGTTTGCTATGCTTCCTCATGGTGTAGATGCTTCTTCATGTATACAGCAACCACCCCATGACCCAAGTTGGCCCAATTTAGAGCCACTCTCAGATATTTCTCTCTTTGTCAGAATGCTGACTTGTGAACACAGTCTCCTTCTTAGTGTTACTCTAGAAACCCCCTCTATTCCGCTAGAGACTGGAAATAGTCCTAGCCCTCTCTCCAGCTTGCTGTGTTATTCTGCCATTTCTCTTCCCCTTTTCTTCATGCACCAGAATCCCAAGATCCTCTGGACAAGAAGAGGTTGTACAGTGAAGATGGGTGGTTTGTTCATCTATTCATACATTTATCAAACATATATTCCAGCCACTATTGTAGGCAGTGCTAGGATATACTTGTTCCTAAGAAAAGATATGACTTCATTAATTTAAACTTCAGGGTAAATATTTGACTATATCTTCTAGGTGATATTTTCAGTTTCAACCTAAGTTGTAACTGTGCAGTGAAAGGCTGACACTAATTAAAAGAATGATGTAGGAGAAAACAGAGAAGGTGGCAGTTTGGAAGTAGAAGTCCTTGTCACCAAAAGTAGCAAAATAGTGGCTAGCTGTTTGCCAAACTATTTCTCCCTTAATGCATGCAACTAGAATATATTCCAGCCTCCCTTACAGTTATGTGAGGCTTATGGCTGAATAATGGCCAATGGAATGTGGACAGAAATAATGTATGCCACCTCCAGGCCAGGCCCATAACACCCTACCTTACAGGACTCTCCCTAGCCACTGAATAAGTGGATAGGACGACAAAACTAAAGAAGCCACACCACAAAAGAAGCTTGAATCCCTGAATGACCATGTGGAAGGTTGCCCGTTGAATATCCACATGAGCAAAACTGTCTTTGACCACTGAGATTTGGAAGTTGTTTGTTAAATCAGGTAGCTTTATTCTAACTAAAACAGTGCCTTACATCACAACAAATAAGCGGCTTACTACACCATCTACAATGTACACAGTGAATTCATGTGAACTCAGTGACTGAATAAACACTCTTCCATATGCCAGCAATTCCATTCTCAGAAACACTGAGTTTGTGCACATTCTCTTCTACCTCGCATTCACTCATCCTTCTGCAGACAACTCTAGGTGGATGCTCTTCTATTCATGTGTTTGTACCCACCCAGAAAAATAACATTTCAGGAGAGACCCTGATGTCCCATGAAAGATACAACACCACTGGGTAGTTTTCATTGCAGCAAGAGAAATTGAAGCCATAGTAGGAATTTCTAAATTATAGAGGTCATCTAAATAGTCATAGTCTCTATAATATCATATAGATATAATATTATATCTGTAATAAGAGATGAAGGTCATAATATCTGTACCTCGAAGATCTTGGATCAGAAGTCAACCTATCAAAGTTTTCCTGGATAAGTAGCTATTACCATTAAAACTTGGAGACTAACACATTTAATTCTCCCAGCAGGGGCTGGCAGACAAGTCTCCAACCCAGAAACTCGGCCAAACTCCAGGTCACCTTCATCAAGCCCAGATAGCATTGAATTCATTACTCCTTGGTCACGTGACAGTGCAATGAGCCCAGCAATAGCTGGCAGAGGCGGTGGTGCTGAGCAGAAAGAGAACTCACTCATGAAAGAGGTCCCCCCCACCCCGGCAGTGTGTTCTCACTAGCCAGCCGCCAATTCATTTACCCTCATCAGGAATTTTCACATGAAAAACAGATTCAAAGGGGAAACGCTATAAAAATAAATTCACTTTTAAATGTATAAGCCCTAAATATGTTAATTTTTAAATCAAATAGACCAGCTAAATTAGTGATTTATTATGAGAAAGACCCACTTCAGGTAAGCGCTAGGACTATCTTGTCCTTATAACCTCTGTGAGAGTGAGGAGGGAGGGTTAAAATTCAAATCTGCCTTGTGGGACAACCAGGCTTGTACATTCCCAGGAACTTAGTGTGTATCCTTTGCTCTTTGGGGTATACAGTAAGACCCACTAAAATCTTAAATCCATCTTATAAGAGAGCTGTATTGCATTATGTTTCATGGAGAAAAAAAACTACCGAATTTTTAGCACTGTAGCTATTCATTTTTCTTATTTAAGGAAAAATCCAGTTTGATTCATGCAGAGTAGTCAGGGTATATAAAACAAATAATAATTCACAAGCCCCAGAATTATTATGTTTTCATTTATAAAGATTTTGCTTGAGATTCCTATTCATATATTCCAATGAAATAATGCAATTCTGTATAATTCTTATTCTTGCATGGTTGTATTTTAATAATAATAAAGTAATACAATAAGCATATCCTGTCTCCTCTTGATGAAAATGTCAAGATTTATTGGCTAAATAAATAAATATTCAGTAATGGATTTGTGGTTAGTAATGTTTAATAGAAAAGTTTTCTGGATAAGATATCAATTACTTTAACACTTAGGTGGATAGAGTCATATTTTGTCTTTCCAATGTAATTTAACTCCCAAGAGTGAATTTGTATGTTCAGAGAAATAATATATTGTTTTAAAATAGACCTTTAAAAATTGCTTTTCATTGAAATTTATAACATTGTTCTTGTTCAGTCATCATTTACCAGTAAGGCTAATACATTCTTATGCTCTCTAAAAGATGAAGTTAAAATTTCTCATTTTATTCTTTCTTCTTTAAAATACTATAATTTTATCGTGATCAAGAGTTTTCAAGATCAGACTGTTATCCTCCTTAAATGTTGCTTTCTCAAATTGAAACGATTATAAAATTAAAGAAACTATATCCCCAATATTATTATGAAAATGTTATAGCCAGATTGGTTATAAAGACTATAAATCACCTCATATGTGTACCACAGAATTCTTGTTAGAAATAGAGGATCATTCCCAAAGTAACAAAACCCCTCATATATGGAGCTAAAGTCTCTAGTCTTAAAATATTAAAGTGTTGATCCTCTCAATGGGAAATGTGGTATTCTCTGGCACTGTTCTGTCTTATGAAAGTAAACACTCCCCCACGAGCAGTTCACTTGCCCTTTGCAGCAGTCGGTCACAGCACTGTTTGTCTCCGGTCCCCATCATCTCACGCCTCTCACCTTCTCCGATTGATTTCCTCCTGGACCTCCCTGGCACTGCCACGCATTCTGCTTCACATGTTTTCTTTTGTGCTCTGAAGACAGGCAGGGTTGCATTTTGAAAATACAAGTCAATAATCCAAAAATAAGTTGAAGTAATATAAATTTTTAATGTAGCCTCTCAAGAACAATCAATGGGTTGGGGCAAAGAGCAGTTGGAATGAGATCCATGCAGGAAGCAGGTATCACAGATATTGTATTCAGAATGCTCAGTGAAACCTTGCAATACACTCACACACATATAGCAGTTTCCATACAAGTCTCCCCTCCCTACAAGAAATCCAGACACACTCCTCCAATTCATTCCCCCATAAAGTGACAGATTAGTCCCTTTCTAGTGTCAGTCTTGGTAGTTATACAGTTTCTTGCTTTTTTTATCCATCACCAGTTACCCTAGACTGCGTTTAAAAAAAAGCTTCATAACCATTTCAAAACAGACAGCTAACTTTAGCAGGTAAGCGAGTAGTGAGGTAAATGTGTTGGGATTTTGTTTCTCTTGAAATACTTACTTAGGTTGTCTAATCTAGCCACTCTGTAATACTGTAGCCAGTCATTAGGTACTCCTATCTAATAAACCATGCAGCCAAGCATGAAAATCCCTAAAGACGGGGCATCCTACCACAACCACATCAAATACACTATTAAACTACAAAACAACCATCATTCAGAACTATCTGAAATCTAGCTGAATGAAAATCCTACAACTAAGGATATAAAGAAGTCACATTGAAAATGGTAGATGGGTAAAGATGCAGAATAGGTGGATCCCAAAACCACGTGTGGTGGATAAACATTGGGAGAGATGTCTCTGTTGCAGCGGTCTCCCCTGAAGAACCAAGGTTCCCCACTTCACACCAGAACCCCAGCCCAGGGCTCCAGAGCTGAGAACAGAAATCCCCATCACTTCTGGCTATAAAAAGCAGAAGGGGTTGTGGCTGAGGGGAACAGAGGGCTTCTGGAGTCCCAGGCAGTTACCCCTAAAGAGCCCATGCACAGACTTACTCAGACTCACTCCCTCTGAATTCCATCCCTGGGGCAGCAGTTCAAAAGGCACCAGGGACATATGGGGAGGAACTAAAATATCTAATATAAAGGTGAGAGTGGAGGGGCAGCTTTCTCCCAGGCAGAAGTGCTGGCAGAGGCCATTATTCTTTTCCTGAGTTCCCCTGCCACAGAGTTGGCAGGCAGGTGTCATAATGTCTCCATCTACCTGACTCACACAGTACACCCCACCATTGTGATCCCCTGAGACACCATCCTACCAACTCATGGGTCCACCCAGGCTGTTTACAGTGTTTTTTTCCATACAAGTGGCCTCTCTTGGCTCATGCTTCAGACTTTCCTAAAATATCTCCAACAAGGTGCATCTGGCCTTGGTGTGCCTCCTATCTCTCACTAAGTGGTCCCAGGCCTGGCACTAGTGACAGCCAACCTTGGTTTACATCCTGGCTTTTCCTGGTACCTTCAAGCCCAATATAAGTAGCAGTCATCTGCAGCTCACTATTTAGTTCATGCCAGATGGCACCAGGCAGAACACAGGCAGTAACTAACCTTGACCCACCTCTCCTAGAAGGCCCCAGAGCCAGTGCGCCTAGTGGACAGGTTCAGACCATGTGAAAGTACCACCCAACCACCTCCAACAAGCAATGCACTCAAGGGACTAAAGTAAATCCTGATCTGTGGGGTCAGCCCCTGCACAGCTGATCCTCCACAGTGGTCACAGCCAATCCTTGCAGCTGACTGGCCTTCAGAAATCAAGGCTCAAGTATAAAAGGAGGTTGTACACAGCCCACAACTGGAATGCTCACATTGGGTGAATGGGGAGGCTGTGCCACTGGGCCTAGCAGGACACTGACTACATTAGGCCACTCTACCAAACCCAGCAGATGTACCAGCTCTACCTAACACACAGAAACATACAAAGACAGGCTGCCAAAATGATGAGAAAATTCTCAAGAAAAGAATAGAACAAAACTCCAAAAAAAGAACTAAATAAAATAGAGACAAGCAATCTAATAGATACAGAGTCGAAACACTGGTTATAAGGATGCTCAGAGAATTTAGGGGAGGAGTAGATAAACTCCGAACTTCAACAGCATAAAAAGGGACATGGAAACCATAAAAAAGAGCCAGTCTAAAATGAAAAGGATATACTAACTAAAATGAAAAATATTTTATAGGAAATCAACAGTAAAACAGATGAAGCTGGGGATTAAAACAGCAATTTAGAATATAAGGAAGAAAAAAAATGAACCAGACAACAAAAAGGAAAAAGAATACAAAAATAAATAAATAAAATAACGCTAATTTCTGGGACAACTTTTAGTGTATAAACATTTGCATCGTGGGGGTGCCATAAGGAGAAGAGAAAGGGAGGATGTGAAAGGAGGGGGAACGGGGAACATCTATAATAGTGTAAACAATAAAAAAGAAAAGAAATTGAAAACCTATTAAAAAATAATGACAGAAAACTTCCTTAACCTGGTAAAGGAAATAGAAATACAAGTCCAGGAAGTGCAAAGTCCCAAACAAGGTGAATCCAAAGATGTTCAAGCCAAGATATATCATAACTAAATTGCTAAAAGTTAAAGACAAAGAGAGAATCTTAAAAGCAGCAAGAGCAAAGCAGTTAGTTACCCACAAGGAAGCTCCCATAAGATGGTCAGCTGATTTCTCAACAGAAACTTTACAAGTCAGAAAAGATAAGCAACAAATATTCAAAGTTACGAAAAACAAAGATGTACCACCAAGATTAACCAGCAAAGCTAGCATTTAGAATCAAAGGACATATTAAGAGCTTCCCAGACAAGAAAAAGCAAGAGTTCAGCACCACCAAACCAGTATTACATGAAATGTTAAGAGCCTTCTTTAAGAAGAAGAAAAACATTTTTTTAATATTTTATTTATTTATTTTTAGAGAGGGAAGGGAGGGAGATATATATAGAGAGAGAGAAACATCAATGTGCGGTTGCTGGGGGTCATGGCCTGCAACCCAGGCATGTACCCTGACTGGGAATCGAACCTTCGACACTTTGGTTCACAACCCGAGCTCAATCCACTGAGCTATGCCAGCCAGGGCTGAAACACATTTTTTAAAGATCAAAAATATGAACAATAAAATGGCAATAAATGTACAGAGTCTGTCACAAATAACATCCTTTTTTTATTATAAGATCTTTTATTGTGAAATCATAATCATAAGAATGTAATTCTGTAGCACAACAATATCACACTCAGGCACACCATATGACATTTTAGGTGAAACATTCAATTAAAACTATAAATGATCACACCCATATTCTTACCCTACCAACTACACTCAGGCAGGCGTCCCTTCAGCCAGACCCTGCATATCTATCAACTATTGAATCTAAAAAAACAAAATGAATAATTGAACAGAACAGAAATAGATTCATAGGTATATAGAATATTTTAACAGTTGCCAGATGGAAGGAGGGTCGGAGGGCTGAATAAAAAAGGTGAAGGGACTAAGAGTATGAAGTAGTAGTAATGGAATAGTCATGGGGATGTAAAGTATAGCACAGGGAATATAGTCAATAATATTCTAACAACTATGTATGGTGTCAGATGGGTACAAGATTTACTGGAATAATCACTTAGTAATTTATGTTAGTGTCTAACCACTGGGGTGTACTCCTGAAACTAATATAATATTGTAATGTCAACAGTGATTAAAAAATAAAATATGATTAAATTTTTTAATTATAATAAGTAAAAAAATACAAGACACTTATGTAAAACAATGTCTCTACTTTCTCAATTTTAAATTCTACATGTGGATTTTGCACAGAATTAGACATTTGTATATTGTAGTGTTATCCTTTTTAAAATTTAGTTTTGCATATTCAGCTTTTGGGTCCTATTTACTTCTGCTTTAATACTTGGCTTGCTCTTAGTTTACACCTTAGTAGTGTTTCTTGATGATCCTGTGGCCAGTCCACAGATGATCACTGAGTTTCACACCTAAAACAGAGTATCACCCAAGCATTTGCATTCTTTCTTTTATTCTTAAAAACATTTACTGTGAAATATTACACATATAAAATATGTAAAACAAATACACATGTTAACTAATTATGACAGAACAAACATCAAGTCGAAAAATAAAACTTTACACCCTCTCCATATATCCTCAGCTGGCCTCTTCCCCATCTGAAACCACTCCCTGTCTCTACCAAGGTGATTATTGTCCTGATTATTAGAATAATGACTTCCTTACTTTTCTCTATAGAGCTATTACTTACCTATGCATTTCTAAGCTCTGAATTATAATTTGCCTGCTTTGAAACATTGCATATATGAAATCACAGAGTTACATCTGGCTCTTATTACTCAATCTTTTGCTTATGAAATTCATCCGTGTTGCACAAAGCTTTAGTTGGTTCATTTTTATTGCTATGTAGTATTCCATTATATGAATAGTCCAGAATTTATATATGTATTCTGCTTGACATAAACATTTGATCTATTTCCAGTTAGTGGCTATTATTAAAAAATGCTATTATGAACATTCTTACATATATGTTTTGCATTAAACAATATATCTGAAAGTAAAATTGCTGAATCATATAATTAGGTATGTACCTACATATAGGTGTATATATATAGGTATATACCTATTTATATTGTATGATTCAGTAATTTTACTTCAGCAATATATATATACATATTTATATGTATATACTTGCCCATACTTGTTATTTTGTTTTGTTTTTAATAGCCATTCTAATGGATGAGAAGTAGTGTCTCATTGTGGTTTTGATCTTAATTTCTTCATGATTAGTAATGTTGAGCATTTTTATGTGCTTATTGGCCATTTGCCTATCTTCTGTGAAGAAATGTCTATTCAAATCTTTTCCCATGTTTTACTTGAGTTATTTTGTTGTTGTTGTTGTTGAGTTGCAGGGGTTCTTTATGTATTCTGGATATTAACTCCTTATCAGATATATGATTTGCAAATACTTTCTCCCATTTTGTAGCTTGCTTTCTCACTCTGTTGATGGTGTCCTTTGATGCACAGGTTTTAAATTTTGATGGCATCAATGTATCTACCTTTTCCACTTGATTTCTGTGCTTTCGGTGTCATATTAAAAAATCATTGCCAATTCCAATGTAATGAAGATTTTCACCCATGTATTTTTCTAAAATGTTAATAGTTTTAGCTCTTATATTTACAGCTTTTGTTTATTTTGGGCTAATTTGTATACACAGTGTACGGTCCATCTCCAACTCCATTGTTTTACATGTGGATATCCCATTTTCCCAGAATCACTTGCTGTAAAGACCGGTCATTGTCAGATGCAGGGCTTTTATATGCCTACTAGTTTAAGCTTGAAAATTATCCCTGTCTTCTGGATTAGCCACTAATTTTTTATCTGCCTAATTAATCAATTTTTTTAAAATGTTAAAGTAATCAACAATGGTGATGGATTTGTCCATTTATTTTAATAGTTTTAATCAACTTTTACTTTTATCTTTTGACTTAAAGTGCATGCACTTTTAATATGGTTAAACTTGCCTTATCAATTGTATATTATTGTTAAGTAATTATATTCTTTGGCCTTACTAATGCTTTGCATATTAAAATATATTTGCCTGATATTAGTGTAAAAACACTAGTTTATTCTTATTAGTACTTTCCAGGAATTTATTTTTCACATTCTTTTACTTTCAATATTTTGTGCTTTTATTTGATATTCTCTTAAAAATAACACATAACTAAACATTTATTTATTTACTTATTTACTTAATCAATCTCTGTCTTTTAACAATCCCTGACTTGCTTAAGTTTTTCATCCAGTTTGTAAGTTTCTGAAATACAGAAATTTTTGTCTGTTTTGTTCACTGATATACCCCATTGGCTTCAATAGCACCTGGCACATAGTAAGTGCTAAATAAATGTTTGCTAATGTAGTTTATTTCTACTATGTTATGGGCTTTTTATTCCATGAGGTTTTTCTCTTCCTGACTTTCCTTCTTTTGTATTCTTCAAGATTTTTTTCTTTATTTTTTCTGTCTACAGGTTTACAAATATAATTTATGTTCCTGTTTTTTTAAAGATTGGGTTTGACATTTTAATATGCATAGGTAACAGAATTTAAATTTTCAATAATCATGTTTACTCAACGAGATACAGGTCTTAGAGTATTTTAACTAAAATTACCCCCCAAACATATATGGTAAATCCCATATTTTTATTCTAACTTGATTTTCCCCTTATTCCCAAAATTAGTTCTTTATAGTGAGAATTGTTTTCACATAGTCAACATTTATCTACAGTTATCTTATATACATGTCTCCTAATTTTTCTTATACTTCAGTCATTCTGAGTTCCATTTCATTCTTTATAGAGTACATTTTTAGAAGTTCCCATAGCAAGGGAGGGTCTGTTGGTAGCAAACTGTGTTTCTGATTGTCTAAAGTGTCTCTAATTCACCCTAGTTCTTGGATAACAGTCTGCTGAACATAGAATTCTAAATTGAAAAATTAACACTTTGAAGTTTTATTTTACTGCATCTGACTATATCTTTGCTGTTGAGAAGTCGATCTTCATTTCTTTATGGAAAATCTTTATTTCTAGTGCTTTTAAAATATGTCTTTGTTTGATATTATACATTTTAAGATGTATTTTATTATAATTATTTTTGCTTAGAAGTCACTGTGCTTCATAATTGAATTCTGTCTTTGCATTTTTTAATACTCCATTTAACTCTTATTATTCTTTTGCTTAAGAATTTTAACTGGATCTTTGTTACATCTATTTATTCTGCACATCACTGAAGTTATTTACTACACTTTCCATCTTTGTCTCTCTGGGCTGTTCATTTTACTTCTCCCATTTCTTGGTGACCATCTAAAATGTTTTACCCTCTGGCCTGAGTCCCTTGACTACCCCTCTTCTGCCCTCCCCCCCCAGACTCCCACTCCTATCAAGGTTTTCTTTATTCACCCCATTTCTTACTCACCACTAAACACTTCCCACCCAGCTGGGATGAGTCCCTTGAGTCTCCTCTCTTATCTCTCCCCATTCTCATGCTCATTGTTCCAATGCTGTTACTTCCCTGGTTGTGAGTCAAATAAACATTGAAGGGACTGGTAGTATCTTTACTGTTTGCATTATCTCAAATCTACCTTGGTGCTGATAAGGAACTTCCCCAGTATAAATACTGTACAACATATTAAACATCACACTTTGAAATCAACAAGAATTTAAAGTAAAATGGAAATGAACTATGAAAAAAGTCTTGTGGGAATTATTTGTTTCTCAAAGTTTAAATGCATGTCATAAGAGGAAATATACAGACACGTCTTGGGCAAGTAGCCCAGCAGCCTAAAGTGAAAATTAGGAATGTTAGTAACGAAAACCGACTTTTTCCACTTGCATGTATAACTCTGAATTTATAATGAAAGTCTAAGGGAAAATATAATTTATTATACAAAAATTGATTATAAAGTAGTTTTCTCATATATCAAATGCAAAAATCAAAACATGCTTTAAAAGTAGAAACTTTTATTATCTATAGGGAGGGACAATAATGATAACTGAGCTGTGAAGTTGCTACCCTTTGCTCTTTTCTTGCTGATGTGAATTTGTGAGCAACTTCTAAGATAGCATTGAATGGAGTACAAGAGAAAACTCAGGAAATGACTTGGAAAGAAGAAATGACAAAGTATTGTTATTACGAAGTCACTGTAGATGCTAAACCCTGAAACTGACCAATAAAAAAGAAGTCGTATAAAACTGACATGGTCCCATCCCACACTGAGCAATTGGGCCTTTAAAAATAAGAGTTTGCTCTAACTCAAAATGTCAGAACATTTTGTTATGGACAAAGGGCAGAAAAATGACATAAACACCAGGAAATGAAAAGGAAGTGAAACTTAGGGAAAGGTAATGGTAGAACACCAACGAATTTGCATTTTTCTAATAGAATTTTAAAAGCTCTGCAATGATTTTTTTTTAGATTTTATTTATTTATTTTTAGAGAGGAAAGGGACGGAGAAAGAGAAACATCAATGTGCGGTTGCTGGGGGCTGTGGCCTGCAACCCAGGCGTGTGCCCTGACTGGGAATCGAACCTGCGATGCTTTGGTTCGCAGCCCACACTCAATCCACTGAGCTATGCCAGCCAGGGCTGCAATGATTTTTTTTAAAAATTGCTTTGTAAAATTCATTTACAACCTGCTGGATATGGTTATGATGTGTCTAACAGAAAATACCTGAGATGATGGCATCTATGTTTTGTACTTGTAGAGAGAGCAAATTTTATTTCACATGTATTTAACTTCACAACAAATAAAGCTACCTTTCCTCTATAGAGATAAGTCTGCTGATCTCCAATTAATATTTCCTGGTTTTGCAGATGCTTTTCTGATGCTACCAAGAGTTTCACTAAGCCAGACTCTCTGTATTTTTCCAGTTTTTTGTGACTGAGAGTCCATATTTCCCAGAGAATAAGCTGCACCAAGGGTACAACCTGAATATGAAACTAATTTTTCCATCCAGGCAAAGCCACTCTGTTCATTTGAACATCTACTCCATCAAGTTACCTGTTACAAATCACTTTGCCTCATTCACTCTTTGCATGTTGAACAGAAATCACTTAAGATCTTGGTAAGATGAAGAACAAAGGCTATGATATTCTAACTTTAGGTACAAAGAAATAAGCTCTGAAGCTCTGAACATTTCATTAGTTTTGATTTTTTTTGAAGTTCTATTTTTATTTGGACCATTAAAAATTTAGGATTTGGAAAGGCTTGTTTTTATATTTAATTCAAATATTGATTGAGCACCAAGTTCTTGGGGCATAAACATAACTTGAAGATGTGATCTTCGAGAGGATTGGAACTTGTTGGGAAGGTAAGACATAACCCCAGGAAACATTAGGAAAGTCACTCTACACAGGGGTGTCCAACCTGCGGCCCAACACAAAACTGTAAATTTACATAAAACATTATGAGTTTTTTTGTGTGTGTGATTATACGTCCCAATGTATTTAATGTATGGCCCAAGACAACTCTTCCTCCAGTGTAGAAGTATAGCACAGAGACGCCAAAAGTTTGGACACCCTTGTTTGATGGTATAGATGTTCTTTAAGAGTTTAAAGGGCATAATGAAATATTCAAGAAACCATCCATAGACCAGATGGGACTTAAATTATGTATATCCAGAAGGTTGGTTGATCTATTGAATAAAGGAAAAAATGGGGAGAAAATGTGGGTGTTCCTGAGTAGAAAAATGCACAAAAAGTTCGAAAGCAGAATAAGCACAGGCCGGTACAACTTAGTGACATCAGCACAGCAGATGATAAGGTTTATACTGGAGAAAACCTGGGAATTAGGTATAGGTTGTGAAACAGATGCTCATCTGAGAGCCTTGACTATCAGGAAAGACGTCCCTGAAGTTCCCAAGGGTGGATGTGACAGTGACAAAGGCAGTGTTCCGGAACTACTCATTGAGTCGCAGTGCGGAAGTATATTGTCATGAAGTAAACACGGGTGGCAGTGAGGCTGAGGAGGAAACTTCTGTAAACCAGATGTTAGGTGATCAAAAATGTGACCAGGGTGGGTAATGATTATACAAAGAAAGGGGTTAATATGAGATGCATTACAATGGGCATGTTTATTAGTTTTTTGAGTCTCACTAAATGTTAGAAAATAGGAGGGGAGAAGTCATTGACAGCTTCAGACTTTTAAGGCAGAATAATTGGGGTGAGTAATAGCTGTCCTTGTAACGTATTGGTGAAAAGCAGGAAAGAGGGGGGTTGTGACGATTTTAAAAATCAATTTTAAGGACTATTTTTGCAGTGTCTGAGTGTTATTTTGCAAATAGCAACATCCCAGTTGGCATTTGGAAATGCTGTGTTGAAATTCAGTGACAATTTTCAGATGAGACTATAGCTTTGATCCCCAATTGTTTGGTTAGAAATAATAGCTAAAGTCACAGTAAGAGAAATTCCCCAAGAATGTGTGTGTGAAGAACATGTTAGTGAGCTGGAGACAGCTTGGATTATACAAAGCACTGAGAGAGAAGGTGGGACAGGAAAGGGAGAAACTGGAGTGCGAGAGTGCACGTGTGTGTGTGTGTGTAGGTAAGGGGTAGAAAAACAGAGACGGAGAGAGACAGAGAAATGGAGGCAGAGAGATGGAAAAAGAAGAGGTGTCCCTGAACTTGAAGGAAGTGACTTTACGGAGGAGGACCACAACAATGCAGAAGGTCAAAGAGCATACATGACTTGGGGACCTGAAAGCTGGTCAGTTTCGGCATTCTGTGGTACAGTGAAAGGTTTAATGAGAAAAGATACTTTATCTCCTTTTGCAGAGAGTTAGACATCTTGCATTTGGAAAAATTTGAAATATTATGTTTCTGTAAGAAATTTCATCTGCATAATATATCTTTGATATCATTTTTTAAAGCATTTGCTTCCCTCATGGTAAAAATTTAGAACTGTATCACACCTGCAAACTGACTTTTTTAATAATACGTTGGGTCATAGTCATCTAAATTTCATCTCCAATTGTGGTAAATTGTAAAAAATGCATTCAAGGATTTATTTGTCCAAAGTTTCCTTCTGGCATGACAGGAGCAAAGAAGACATTTTTAATCAATTCAACTTTTCCTATTCAAAGGACAATATAATCTGGTTAACTTTCATATCCATCAGAGGCACGGGGCTTTTCGGACGTAGGTAGAGGCTTATGAGCATAAAATTGAGAACAATTAGCACTTAAATTAATGTTACATGAGATTCAACATCTGGTAAGTGCTTAGTCATTTTGGGTCATAGACCACCTGCTAGGCTAAATGTTCACACAATTGCAATTTACTCTGCATACAAATGGAATAAGAATGACACTTCAAAAATATTTTTTCTAAATTTAACAGAATGTATGTGGGACCTCTCACATTTTGAAACTGGATGTTAGTAATAAATTAAACACTCATAGGGTGAAACATACGGGATCAAAATAAACAGAAGATACTGCTATGTTTGCAAGCATATTTTACAATAAATTAGCTATAATGCTAATGTTAGTTTCACTCGTCGATTTAATCACTGCCACTATTAGTATTGGTCTCCTGTTTATCCACCAAATATTTATGAGCAAAAAGATGTCAACCTCTCAAAGTCTTTATGTTATTTATATAATAGAGCTCTCAAACATCTGGATGTCTGTGGCAATAGAGCTGCACCAGAAAATGCCAAATCTCAAGATGCTTCCTGAAACCTACTAAATACACCAGTCCATGCACAATACATCTTAGTCTATTCTGAACTTCCAGACACTAAGACCTCCAAGATCACTTCAGTGTAAGCCTAAAAATCTTGGAAGTGTCCTCCCTCAGCAGAATTCCTTTCTAGTACTAAAGGTAGACTTCAGGGTATCTGAGATCCAGAGACTTCTATGTCAACAAGCTAGATATACTCCAGGAAGTCTGAATACCCATAAAACCTATCCACATCCATTCAGGGACCCTCTGGACATTCAGAGTTACCCAAGAAGACAACGACCTCCCTATAGGACAGCCGCAGACATCAGCAGCATGGTCTGGAGGTCCTAGGGCCTTCTACCTTAGGGAGCAAAACCAGACGAAAGAGCCCAACATCACCAGGGGGCAGCTCTAAACTTACTGGCTTTAAATACAGGGCTTCTCAGTAAATTTTAGTTAAAACAAAGTGTTCTACAGCCAAAGAAGGGTGGTCAGGGAGGGTAAATAAAAACTCATGGTTTACTGTGTCTATTTTTTTAAAGAAATATAGCAGATAAATAGTGGAGTCTCTTATGTGAACCATTACCATTTGAGTTCTGATTTGACATTAAAAATTGACATTTAACTATATTATAATTGAAAGATCTTTGGAATTTTATATTTTCCCCTTTCTGGCAGTGTTAAGTAGGAGGGCTCATTAACCTCTCTGTTCATCAGCCTTCATTTGACAAGTCTTTTACAATGAACCAAAGCCTTATTACTCAGAATGGAAATGAATTAAGTGAATCTGTGTTCCAAGACCCTGTGACTGACATTTGTCCCTGTACCAAAAGTAATCCAGAGCCAAGCAAGCAAAAGCAGAGAGCAGTGTTTAGGCCTGCATTTCTGGAGTTGGGAATCCTGCTTTGTCCACTTACGTGCTGTGTTCTTAGGCAAATCACTTCCTACCTGTGCACCTCAACTCCCTATTTGTAAAATGGGGACAATGTCACCAATTTTGTAAACATATCAAGAGGATTTAAAAAGACAACGCACACAAAATACTTAGAACAAGAGAAGGTAAAATAAGTACTCAGTAAATATTAGCCTTTATGGGCATTAAGGACTGAGTTTGTTTTAGAACCACTTTCATGACTCTTGAATTACTGCCCAGTCTAATTACAAAGTCCATACAGTTAGCATTCCAAATTTCCGTCTGCAACTAGGTTGGATGGTAACTAAATTCATTAGCCTTATATTTTAACTCTTACTTGGTAATTTCTCTCTTTCCTTTTACATTACATTATTTCCTTCCATTTCAAACTATGAACAGAAAAACCAAATTCTCCTGAAAAGAGTCACAGAGAAAAATATTAAGGCTATAAGCTGGTCCTAAATTTCCTATTTTGAATGTGGAGAAAGAGGACCATTTCTATGTCTTGTGTATGTTTATATTTTCAGAAAAAATATAAATAATCAAAGATACTTTTGACATGTCACCTATTTGACCTTTTGTTGAGTACATTTACTTTGTATCTTTAATGTTTGTACTTACTTTTTTCCAAGTACAACTTCTGAAATCTAGAAAAAAATACCCTGCCAACAATAATAACATAATGACATCTTTAGTTCTCTTCCTGCTGTATTTCAGATCTTCAAGGACACCATGTGTTGCCTCAGACAGTTGACTGGTCATCTTTTCCTCCCCAACAATATCTCTTGACCCTTGGGTTCAAAAACAAAGAAGATGGGAAATTTTTGGAAAAAGTGTCAAGTAGGAAGCTGCCAACATTTACAGGTAAATCACCTGGACTTATTACCCTTCAATAGTGTTATAAGGCAAGACTTGTACATTATTCAAGTCTTATTGATTACAAGGCCTAGCATGGAGTAGGACCCCAAAAATGCTTGTTGGGTTATGATTAACTCCTTCTGATCTTCTTTGTGTGTTAGTTAACAGTATCTGGAATTCTGGCTCCAGGAAAGCTTCCCCCAAGACCAAGCACAATCCTAGAGTGCTTACCTTCCTCACTCAACCATCTCTCCCACCCACACTACAGCCAACGTCTATTCATAGGGTATTTAAAGAATAGAATTTCTATTGTCCTCAATTAGCAAATGTGGAAGACAATTATGCAGCAGAACTATTTTACGGAATGAAACAACCTTAAATCACTTGAATGATCTGCTATTGTATTAATATCTGTTCCACTTCTTTCTTATGTAATTAACCAAGAGCTTAGGTCTTCTGAAGAGTATTATAATTAAATGATGTTCAGTAATTCTAGCTGAAACTTTAAAAAAAATCAAGAAAATATTCACAGAGCATTGAAGTCAAACTTGTGGGCTGAATGCATGACCAGGTTGAATTTATCCCTTCAGCTCTACCCACGTAATTAAGGATTTGTGTTTTGTCTGGCACTGTATCTTCTGAGGCTTATCTCTACTTCGAGCTACATTCAAAGTCCATGGGATCGGCACACTTGAATAATACCTGGGAGGAAAAAAAAACAAGAATCAGACACGTTTATGACAACATTTTTTCACAACTCAGAAAAAACATACTCTGCAGAGAGAGGTGAATTGTTACAGGCTGTCTCTCAGATTTCTCAATCTGAGCAAAATGAATAAGTGATCTCCTCTCAAGGGCGGTGCTCCTCTGCCTGTCTCCTCGTCGACCTTTCATTGTTGTGGGTGTAGTCTAGGGCCGGGACTGGTTTCTAGACTAAAGATTTCATATCTATTAACATTGATATATCTGCTTATAGCTTGCTAAAGAAAGCATTTTGAAATGAAAGTCTGGAAAAAATAGTGTAAAAGTTTATCATTACAATTTTTAGAACATAAAACTCCCTTCGGTCTGCTTACCAGAGAAGACACAGTGAGACAGATGGAGACCATGGGGAAGCGAATCTTGCCAATATTGGATTTTATTAGAAGCACCCAATTGAATGTAGGTATATGAGCGTTTTATATTTCTTCAATGTACAAATGTTAAACAATTCTAGAATTATGGAAAGTTTATAGTGCAAATATTTCAAGTATTGAAAGAATTTAGAAACTTTCACAGTAGATCTCATTTGCAAAACCAACCCAAGTTTAGCTAATGGTTTTATTCCTTTTATATTTAAAAATATTTTAAATGCTATGCTTTGCAATTTCAAGCATTTATTAGGTAGTGCTTTTTTAAAGTCTTTTCTTGTGCTTTCTGATATCTAATTTAAGGATGCAGTGAATTTCTCATTTCAACTCAATAAGAGTATTGAGTATTGCTCAAAATCTTAGCAAACACAGTGTTGCTCCTATATCATGTATTGGCCTATTGCATATAACCATCTTGTTACCTAGACAAGAATTCAGCTAGCACCAACACACCACACTGATAAAATCAGTGCTACTTTAAATATTGCCAATTGTTCTTTGTATACCCTCATGTAAATTATCTAATCCCTTTCTCTGATCCAAGAAAAATGTGTCCTTTCTGCTTTTCAGCCTTAAAAAGCCAAAAATAAGACCTGGATTATGCTATGCTATTTTACAAAATATAAGCTGTAAAGGAACTATTCATTAACAGGCTATAAAGTCTGCAGGTTTCTTTTTTTTAATACAGTAGTTCCCCCCACCCACCTACGCATCCAAGGTTCACTTTCCACAGTTTCAGTTGCCTCAGGTAAACCGCAATTGGAAAATATTAAATGGAACATTCCAGAAATAAACAATTCATAAGTTTTAAATTGCACACCATTCTGAGTACCTCACTTGCTCTCCTCACATAGGCATTGTATCATCTCGGATCATTCATCACAGGAAGGGTGAGTGCAGTACTGTATGATATTTTGAGAGAGACCACATTCACATAATTTTTATTACAGTATATTGTCATAATTGTTCTATTTTACTGTTAGTTGTTATTAATCTCTTACCGTGCCTAATTCATAAGTTAACTTTTATCAGAGGCATATATGTATAGAAAAAAAAGAGTTTATATAGGGTTTAATACTATAGATGTGGTTTCAGGCACCCACTGTGGGTCTTGCAACGTATCTTCCTGAGGATAGTGAAGGACTACTCTATTTTTCAAAAGACCTATAAACTGGAAATTTTAAATAATTTTCTTTCTGTGAACTTTGTCTTACATCATTGATTTGATGTCCTTACCTTACAAGAGGGAGCTAAAGAGGCCATCACAAACAACTTTACATCTACTCAACAGTTTAGAAAAGCTATAAATTCTCCAACATATTTACACGCACACCCTTACCAACCTCTGCATCCTAATTAGAGACCCACACACATCATCTTTGTCATCATCAGGCCCTTGCAAGCAATCAAAGGGTTGTTAACAAGAGCAATCACCACGTAGCATTATTGCCTCATCCACACATGGTTAGCCTAGCAGAGCCAGGGTGCTGAATGCTGTGGAGGTGACCTCTCTGTGCCCCGGGTGATCTCCAGCCAGCACAGGTCTCCCAGTGTGTTGTGAATGCTGCCCATCTAAGTTGTGATGGGCCTGCCTAAGCATTGTGCACTTCTTAAATGTTCTTAACTTGTTTTCTTCTGACCTTGAAAAGGACATTCCAGCTATTTGGAAATTTATGTATGTATATATTTTATGTGTCTATAATGAAATTAGCATCTAATTAATAACTCAATCTTCTTTAAAATGAGCCTGTACCACATTGCTAGCTGCAAAGAATTTATATTTGCCTATGTTTGCTTCTATGGAAAATGATGGTTTTTGAAAGATTATCTCAAAAAGCTTTAATAGAATTTAAGTGAGTGACCCCAAAGGTACCCAGGGACCACAAGTATATCCAAACATTAGCCCCTAGGTTTCTTGTTATATGGCCAACTACAGCTTCATAAAACTGGACTGAATAAAACTGGCTGCAAAGGTAACCTAGCTTAATGAAGCAAGTAATGAGTTGGTGAGTAGAAATTATTCCTACATGGTGTCATTAACTGTCACCCAAGCAGCCCTGCACAGTGTCTTTAACAGCCCCTGAGGTCTGCTTTTACTGTCAGATATCAAATGCCATCCACTCAAATGCTGAGGCATTACATTCTCCTTATTAGCTGTTACCCTACTTGGTGACACCTGTGGATGAAGACCGTAGTTCAAGGCTGTGCTTTGGCTGTGTAACCCCAGGGCAAGTCACTTAATCTTGGAGCTATTTTTTTCTCATTTATAAAATAAGCTGGTACCTACCAGGCCCACCTCACAGAGCTGCTGTGAGATCAAAAGTACATAATCCATTGTTGAAGCTACTTGGTAAAGTCTTACAAACTTTAGAAGTTTTAGTTATTTGTATTGGTTTTAGTTAGCTTTGACAAAAGGACTATTTTATAGACCTTCCTTTTGCTTTGTACAAACTGTGTACTTTGAAATGACACGTTCTTCCAAAATGAAGATTGTGCAAGTGTCCCGTGGATTTCGATTTTTTTTCTTAACTCACCAATGTGCTCAGTGTCACAGAGTTTAGGTATCTTTGTGCTTTGTGTGATAAAGGCAGGATTAGATCTGTCATCTCCAGCCGTGGAGTAGATCCGCTGCCCACAGTGAGGCACCCCTTGCCATGAGGCGGTAGGCACAGTTGGCAAAGGAAACAAAGGACATTCTGGAATGAGGAAGGTCTCTATGTCTCAGGCAATGATTCCCTTACACACTGGCACCAGTTTCCTTACATTGATGGATTGCTTTGCTAGGCACTCAACACATAGCCAAAGCAGAATGATTCTGATATTCTAAGGATTATAATCTAAAATATTCTACTACCTGCCTCTCTGGTGGCTTTTAACCCCACTGAACATCAACACCATTCAACCAGTAACTCTACTTCAATGGTATTTTTCCTTCTCTAGATCTTTGACCTAATTATTTCACGCGCTGTCAGATGCAGCCTTGCTTTTTCATCCCTTAACTTTGTTGGTTGCTGTCAGTTTCAAACCTTCTGTGCCGTGCTTCCTGGGCTAAGTGTTAAAGAGTTAAAATAATAAAATATCTTGCCGTGCATGAAGCCTCCTTCACAGGCTGACTTGCCCCAAAAAATGACTTAACTAACCATAATTTTAATACCTCATTAATTTTACTTTTAATTTCCTCCAAGTGAAGCGTTGAAAATGTTTACATATGCACATTTGAAGTGAACAATAATATGTGCTTCCTACCTCCTTTTTTGCAATTAGTGTTTCTGTATGTTGTGGATAGTCCAAATGTTTGGGCTGGCTTTTCAGCATTATTATACATAGTGCTACTTATTTGCCAAACATTTATCCACACCTGCTAATAAATCTAGGTGATTCTACGTAAAGCCTTCATTTGACCCTGCTATTTGCTTAACCTTCATTGTACCTGTGTGAGCTTCAGTGATTGCCACTTCATGACACTCTCTCCGGCAGCTAAAGAGCCCTTCGATCACTCCCGATGTCTCACTGGGAAGGCTGCTTCCCTTTAGATCTCATTCTTGCTAGCATTAGATGTTTAAGGTAATTCCTTCCTTTTCCATCGTTTCCTTCATTTTCTGAAAGCAACAGCATTAAAACATCCCTACTGGCATTATCTTAATTTTTATTTCTTTTCACTTCGTCTCTCAAAGACCCCTATCTTACGTAGGTAAAATATTCATCGGCAGTTTCCCGATAGCCAAAACTCCACTGGTCTTGAGAGGAGGGAGAAATTAGCAGCCAGCTATATTCTTTTCCTAGTATTATATTTGTATGGAGCACTTCCTGTCTGCTTATGCACCCAACAAGCAAGCTAACAAAGCACCCTTGCCTCCCCTATTTTTATTCTCCTAATGTTTTGGAAAATTACACTGATAGATTATGTTCCCAAGCAGGCTGCTGTTGTTTCTGCTCTTTGGAGTTGAGTCACTACACCATTTTCCTGCAACTAGCCCCAGTGTTCATATTTTAAAAAAGACAAAGAAAGTAATTTTTCTTCTGAAAGAAAGAAAACTGTTCCTCCTGCAACTTGCTTTCCTCTATTTGGCAGAATCCCACTGTTTAGCTACACGTTTAAACTGAACGGGTAGGGCAGCTGTTTTGTCAGTTCAGAGAAGGGATCCCAAACATACAATTTGCAATCATTGCTCCTATCAGTTTATAGATTTTTAGATAAATGATTAATCTGAAAGAACATGGCAGGGATAGAAGATGTTAGTCTAATGGCACAGATAGGAGTTAGGGAGAAACACAGCAAATACAGTGGCGTGGTGGTCAACCTTCCTTTATTAATAAGATTCTAGGAAAGTACCAGCTTCTAGAAGTCATTGTCAATTAAAATATGAGTTTAATATTTCAGGAAAAACTGGTTTCTAAATTCAAGGTGAAATTCAGATGTTGTTTAGTAATGCTAGTGATTAATACTATTTCTCCTTGGAAGATACATTTTAAGAAAAAAAAATATGGCTACTTTCTCTAATTTCTGGGGAAATCTATTTTATAAATACAAGGAGGGACCCAAAGAAACTGGAATTATTTTCGGGGGGGCAGATCCCTTGTAGTACAGGCTTCCCCCTCTAGGTGAGTGTTCTAGGAACCCCTCTGTATCAGTGCACCAGCTGGCATTGTTGTGAGAGGCTGCATTCGGCTTCAGTGAATTTTTCTGGGGAGTCTTTCAATGCTTGCCCGTTTCATGATGGATGATTTCATATTGCACCAGCCCACGCCATGCTGTGTTCAGCAGTTTTTGCCAAAACAAAGACATGACCCCCAAACCCCACTATCTCTATTCACCCATTTTTGCCCTGAGTGACTTTTTTCTTTTGTTTCCTGGATGAAAAAAGTCCTCAAAGGGAAACATTTTGCCAATGTGGAAAAAGTGAAACAAAAAATAGCAGAAGTGCTAAAAGGCACCAAAATTGATGAGTTCAAAAACTGTTTTAAGCAGTGGAAAAAAATCTCAATAGGTGGACTGCATTAAATGGAGAGTACTTTGAAGGTGACTGAAGTTTAATCATGTAAGAATAAATACACAATCTTTTATAAATAAATTCCAAGTTTTTAGGGCACCCCTCTTACATGCACAAAACTAAAATAGTTCTTGCTCAGATACTAAGATTTAAGGTAGTGGTTTGTTCTTCAACTTCTGTTTGAGATATCTGAATGTTTGCACAGGGAGGGGTTACCTACCTAAAATCCATAGAGAGAGAGACATATATCAAGATTACGATTCACTGAGTAAGGCCCAGGACTCCACCTAGTTAACCAGCAAGCCCAGTGAGCCTGGGTCAGGTGGTCCAGGAGAAGCCATGCCGTAATGTGTGCTGGTTCCCCAGCCTCCCTCCTCTGGGCACCAGGAAGTGCAGGCAATTGCCAGACTAAGTCTTTCTGTGACTTCCAATTCTCCTCTCCCTCCACACAGTAGAAACTCAAGGATTTTCTTTTAACCTGTTACAAGCCCCTTTATATCAGAAATGGTTCTTCTTAAATATAAATATGGGAATTTTAACATAAACTTTACCTCTCCTGTCATGCATTACAATTTATATTAAACTTTTTAGAGAGCCAATACCTCCTATCTTATGGCTGGCAATAGCAAGCACATAAGTACGCACCCTTATTATAAAATGCCCCATTTTGAAAAAGCCCAAAGCACCAATAGATGCATGGAGGTTTGTGGTGCTTACAAACGTGGGCAATAGTCTGTTTCAAGATGGATCTTGTCAGCTGCTGGGTTGGCCTTAGGAGTCAAAATAAGAGCTGTAATTGCATTACTGTTCCTATCAGCTCCACAAGAAAAGGAGCTGGACCTGAGGCCATACAAGAAGAACTAAAGATGAAAGCAGAGCTGAGGTCTGATGGAAGCCATAGGGGTGAACAGAATTTAATGTGCATGCCCTTTTCCAGGATTCAACTTGCATAAAAATATTCTTTTGTATAAACAAGGTAGTGGGCAACTCTTAGCTCTTCTGACACCTCAGTGTCAAAGATAAAGTTCCCCCAGTCTAAACAGACACAGCTTTCTGGGATCACCCCTGGGAAGATGGATCCCAGGTTCATTTCAGTGGCCTCTTCTCCCTTCAGCACAACTTCCTCGAGCAGGGCCACCTGCAGATCAGTCCTGCGAAGTGCTCCCTTCTATACACTGTCAGCTATTTGAAGGAAGAGTACAGGTAAGTCTCTAAAATGGTAGAAGGAAACATTTGTTAGTACTAGATGTAAATATATCAAAAGACATTAATATATTATAACAAACCCTGATTTCAATCCCCAGAGAAAGCTCTTTCTGTGGTTTTATTCTAAAACATTGTCTCTTACTGGGAGAGCAGGGGAGCTTCCCTGCATGCTCCGGTGTGATGGAGAAGTTGCAGTACGCCAGCTTCCTCAGCCAGCTGCAGAGAGTGAAGGAGCAGTCCCAGGTGATCAGTCAAGCAATGGCAGAGCTTGCGACCATTCCCTACCTGCAGGACATCAGTCAACAGGAGGCGGAACTGGTAAGTATTTGTTTTTCCCCCCAGAGTCAACAGGAAAAGTGATATGGTCTGAAACGAATTTGTCATAGTAAATGTAGTCTGAGTGCAAACTCCCCGACTCTCATTTTAATGAAGACACTGGAAAATGTAGAAAGGTGTGTCTTTTTCATTTGCTCACGTTCACGAGCTTCCTTTTTTTCAATAGCAGGAATTGTGTGATGTGTAAAAATGTGGGAAAGGTCTGATTATTTTATATTGTGTCAGGCTTTTTATTTTAAGTAAAGTTAAATTTTAATAAATTGCTTCTTAAACTCCAAGATATGTTAACATATGATTCTCTTCTACAGAAAACAGAGAGTACAAAAGAGTAATTGCTGTGTAGAAAACCAACCCTACAAAATAGTCTTTAGAGCTGTTGGCTTTGCGTGCGAGCGCGCGCGCGCGTGCACACACACACACACACACACACACACACTAGTACAGTTAGGATAATTATTTTATTGGAGGGGAAATGAATTTAGTCGAATGGCTGTATTTTTAAACTGAATTGGCCACTTAGAAAACACAGAAGCCGTCAAAAACTAGTTGAGGGCATCTCTCAAATAATCCTCAAACAGATATGTATGTTACAACCAAAATTAACAGTAGAAATGATAGCACCTTGTGTGAAGAGCAGTTAGTAAACAGTTTGCTGGCTGTTCATGGAAAAGTAAGATGTACCCTATATGGAGATCCAGATGTTTTATAGGAAAGGGCTCTTTGCCTGAAGGCTTTAATTGAACGTAGCTAAAATGAGTAGTAGACCTGAATCAAATTCACATAGCAAGGGTGAGAACAGCGCAAGCTGACCACCTATAATTTTCAGATAACTAAAAGAATCCTCCCTCTCTGATTTTTTAAAGTTAGAACAAATTAATCAAGAAATGAACTACCAACCTACATAATGCTCATCTGAACCTGTAAAAGTGTGTTAAATAAATACTTATGTTCAGAGTATGCACGTAAAAATAATCTGACTAGCCAAATAAGAACACTATGCCCACTAAAGACTGAAACTAGAAGGGGCAGGAGAGAAAATCTATTAGTCAAGGAATTACTAAGTCAAAAGTGACAGTAATACTTTCAAAACCTTTATGGTTGTGTGCAGTGGAACGCCTTCTAATAGGCTGTGTTTATCCTACCATTCATACGGCATTCAGGAGTGCAGTATGGAGCTTTCAGAGTGTATATTACAGCCAATTTTAGATGATTAATGCTCCTGGGAGATAAGAGGAAGCAAAGAAAATGTTAATTTAAGAAGCTGGCACAATGTTGATCCTGTCTTCCTGAAAAGCACATGCAAGACTTAAATGAAAAATACAGAGGAGCTTTCTGCACTTCGGTGTTCTTAACCACATGCCTGCAGCTTCGATTTTCTGAAAATACTTACATTTCAAAATATATACAAAGGGTGGCAGACTAGCTTTATTGACATCCCTTACTAACATATGAGTGCAATATTCCACTATCTCAAAAAACTTTGGAAAGCAGGATTTAATAGGATATTTGCATAATGTATACACCTACTAGAAAAAAAAATTTAATGTATATGAATGTATGTGTGTGGGCCCAATACTTAAAAATCATGTATCTTGCAAGATTTCATCCCCGTAAATAATAGATTTTACTTTTCACCTTCAGAGCATGGGCTAACCTAGATGACAAATCTTGGGAATGTCTTTGATGGTGCTGTGTCACCAGTGACCGCTCAACGGAAGAGTCCCAGTGCCTCTGCTCTGCCCTTCTGCCACAGCTCTGCCGCGTCTGAAGCTCAAAAAGATTATCTAAGGGTTTAAACTGTTTGAAGCCACAGTGAACTGAGTGGGCATTTGTTCTTTTTTTAGAGAACTTTCTTTTTTTAGCTTTGCTGTCACGTGGCTTCCTGTAGCTCCGCTGCCCTGCAGCTACCTAGGCAGCATGTGTGGGGGACTGTTCCTGATTGGAGTGTGGCAGTTTGGGGAAAGGGTGGAATTTTGAAAACTTGCCTTTGAATGAAGCCTACAAAGACAACTTGGTTATTTTGAAGTTTTAGAGAAGAAAAGAATAGTAAAAGAATTTAAGTGAGCCAGCTCCTTGAAGAGGCAATAAAACAGCACAATGTTAGAATTGTCCTCTGGTGAGCTTTTGCATGATGCCTGAAGTTATGATACATTAGCCTCAGGAGCAAATACTAAAACGCATTCATGTACTACATGCCATTTCCTGAGAGAATTAACTACCGCCTTCATTCTTTACAACCCAAATCTGTTTGTACAAAGCATCAACACTTACTACATTAAAACCTATATGTTTTCTACAAATTTTCAAGAAGAATCTTTTCATTGTTTCAATACTTTATATCTGCAATAATACTCTGTAATGACTGAAGCAAAGATGAGGTAGCAATGTTCATTGCCGGAAAGATGAGTAATAAAATCATCAGCGTACAAATGATTTTTTAATTAGGTTTTAATCTGTGTGTTCAGAGAAGTTATTTCTGTGTGAATGCCACACTGATAATTTTTATCTTGGTGCCACAGCTGCAGTCACTAATGGCAGATGCTATGGACACCCTTGAAGGAAGAAGAAATGATAAAGAACGTGTGTGGAATAAAATCCAAAAGGTAAAACTTCCAGCTGAATGAAAAAGATATATTCTTCTCAAAGAAAATGTCCATCTTGGGTCATGTCTGTTTAGAAGATAAAAAGAAACTTCTTCAAGGCTGTTTTATTCTTTGTTTTCTTTTTAAAATAAATGTAGTTCTCTCTCTCCCTCTCTCTCTCTCTCTTTCTCTCCCTCTCTCTCTCTCTCTCTCTCTCTCTCTCTCATAACCAAAACCAAATATGGGTTTTTTTTCACCTGTTCCCTCCAGTATGCTTCTTTTTCAGCAGACTGTAGTCATATGCTTTTATGGGTCTTCTTATCATGCTCATTTCCATATTCTAGTTTTATTATCTGCTTCTTCATTATTGGTTATTCTAGTTTTTTAAAAGCCCTTCCATCAGTGTTTTAGTTCGCCTCTCAACTCTTTCCCTGATTTTTTATCATTTAAGAAAAAATGTCTATATTTCAATAAGCCACAGAGAATATAGCACTTTGATGTCTTATTGGGAGGAATACCATACTGGTTGTTAGAAGCAGAGGAACATTCCTTCGTTGGCTACTGGAGTTTAAATGAAGCAGCCCTGAGATATATCTGGACCCCTATACTCAGGAGGCTTAAGTGATACCACAGGGCCCTCTGACCACACAGGAGTGAGTAACATCGAGTCTCCATTTCAGCTAAAGATAATATCATAATAAAGATAAAGATCAATCAATAGATTGATCAGAACCTACACTCAGTCTCCTCCATTCGCTGTAAGAACCCAAAGAGAACCGGTGTCGGGAGATATGAGAGGAGCAAACCAAAGAAACCTTCACTTTAAGAGACAGCAGTCAGCCAGCCAGGAGGGATTCTGGTGCATCTGAGGAAATGTGTCTTCTGAGATCATTCGGAGGCCTTATGCTGAATGCATAAAACAGAAAGCAACAGAACTCAGCAAATTTGTTGAATATTTACTATGCCAGAGAAAACAGTAGTTATCAAAGATATTGTGCTGGGCAAGACAAACACAGCCCCTGCCTGTATGGGCCTGACCATCTAGAAAAGAAGACAGTTATTAAAGAGTTACTTATAGGTTTAATGAATACTATAGTGAAAAAATAGATGTTCAATGATCTATAGATATGAATAGGAGAATATAATTTGGTTTGGGAGGTCAGAAATGCCAGAAGCGATATTTATACAACATGCAAAGGTGATGTAGTTGTTATCAGGAAAAAGGGGAGATTTCTAAACAGAAGGAACAGTTTGTACCAAGAATGCAAAGAAAGCATGGCACTTTCAAAAACTGACAAAGGCACAAGGAACATATTTCAAAATGAATTACAGAGGCAGACGTTAACTCACAGAAGGACTTGTAAATTATGTTAAGAATTTGGAATGTTTCAGAAAGTATATGACTGGAAAAATGCATTTGAGACATCTCTAGGGCCTCAGCGGGAGAACAGATTGAGGGACTACAGAAACGTGGGAAGTCACTTATAACATGGTGGCTGATCTACAGTGGAAGACGTAGCGATGGAGCAAGGCAGACCAGTATAAGAAATATTCAGGAAGCCCAATCAACAGGACTTGTAGTTCACTGGTTGCATGTGGGAATTTAGACAATAGAAAGAATTAAGAATGATGTCCACGTATTTGGCTTGAGCCACTGGGCAGGGAATAGAGAGAGGTTTGCTGTTGCCATTTACTAAGGATGAAAACACTGTTGGAGGAGCAGCATTTGGCAGAGAATCTAAACTACTTCAGGATCCAGTTGGGAGACAGAAACCATGCCAGATATTTGAAAGGGAATTTAATATACAAAATGATTAACTAGGTATGAGATTGTTAACCACATAACTGAAAAAGCAAAAGAGAACAATAATTTATCACAAAGGGAGTAATTAAAGGAAACATCTACTACCCATTAGGGCTGGGAAAGCAAAGAGAAAAGGTTGGGATCACTAAAACAAACTTGGAGAATCGGTCCCTACTGGGCCAACACTAAGACCTTCCACTAGGAGGCGCTGCTTAGCTGGTGCTAGTACAGCTGAACTTGGAGGAAAGCTCCTGAAAGGTTGAGACGCTAACTTCTGAGGGGGCACTAACCCACTGGTGCTAATGGAGGGATTGGGAGGGGGAAGGGAATGGTAATGAAGGTAATTCTGCAAATTGTGTAAAAACTAGATTGAACTGCTTCTAGAAACTAGAAATGAACATGTTTCTGGAGGAAGGAAGCTTTGCTGAAGAGATGCTCGCGAGAACCCCAAGCAGACAGAAGTCAGCTGCAAGTGAACAGGAAGCAGCAAGTCTCTCCTCTGTCCTTGGGATTCTCAGTGTCCCTCTATTGCCCCATGGACAGAGACTAAGAGCTGGCAAAATAGAAGCAGGGTTTGCTGAGTTCCAGCCCCAAGATCAAAGAACTGATTGCAAAGGATGGGTTTGGAGTTGACAGACGATAAGTTAATAACCGGCACAAAAGTGCACTGAACTCACAGTGCTGGCAAGATGTCCGAGAGAAATATAGAGTCCTGGAGTTCTGGGTAAAAGACTGAATAGAGGTGGAAATTTCTTAGTCATTGCCAAAGTGGTGTGAACTGAAATCTTTGAGTGGGTGATATGGCTGCGAAAGAACACAGAATGAGAAGAGAGGCTTTCGGAGAACATTTCCATCTTAAGAGGAGAACTTTACAAATGAGACTAAGAAGAAATAGCAAGAGGGATTGGAGCAAGGGGTAAAGCAAATCCAATTCTGATGAGAATCAAGCTATGTAATCAAATATTTCTGTCAGCTACAAAAATAATTTTTTACAGAAGAAAGATCAGCAACCTCCAACCCTCAGTTCCAAATTGTTCCAACCACCTATTTTTGTAAATAAAGTTTACTGCACATGCTCATGCAATTCATTTACATATTGTCTATGTCCTCTTGGTCAAGTTGAATAGTCATCACAAAGACCATAACAGTTTTACTACTGTATCATGGATCTATTGATTGACCAGACTCAGCCAGGTGGTTGAGTCTGGTCGCTCATGCATTGAACCAGGTGGTTTCAATCACTTGGAGTCATTTGAAAGCTACAATGGACTGGAATCTAGAATGGCCCACTTAGGTGGCAGACAGTTGACATTATTCCTGAGAGCCTTTATGTGGCCTGTGTATGGGGCTTACACTGGGTTCTAAGAGGAAATACTTCAAGACAAAGAAAATAGAAACCATTGGCCAATCCTCCTAAAGGTGAGGCCCAGAAATGGCAGAGCAATTTCCACCATAAATATTGGTCAAAGCAGTCACATGCCAGCCAAGGGTCACAAGGTTGGAGGAATAGATTGTACTTCTCTCTATGGAGGAGGGTATGTACATTCAGCAAGAGACTGAAATGATAGTGTCTGTCTGGGAGACAAGTTCCAGCAGCAAAGCCATGACTCTGTCTAAGCAAGAAAATTTACAAGCAAGAAGAAGTCTAGAAGATAGTCAAGTCAAGGCCACTGAGACTGAACACTGCTGAGCCACTCCACCCAACCACTAGGTGTCTAGAAAAACTGACTGGTGAGCAGCCGATCCTTCCAAATTAAAAGCCCTGGTAATGATCCTAGCTTTCTAAATGGAAGCTCCTGAGAGATCTTTAGGAAGACGTGAATGGGAAGGAACAGGGTGCCAAATTTTTCCCAAGGGCTTTTAATTTGGTTAATGTGACTCTACAAAGGATGATCCTATCACTTTCAGACAATTCTGGTAGCAAGTAAGTAATTTTCTTTAATTGCTACAGAGTTAATTTGCATGTGCAGAAAAAAATAATTTAAGAAAAAACTAATTGTACAAGCTACACTGTGTTTCAAGCCCACTAGAAGTTAATATCAGCATCGCCACCTCTGAGATCTGTTATCTGTAATGGAAACAGCTGTCGCACCTAATGAAAACACGTGAAATTTTCATCAGAAGCAGCAGAATTATTGCAGCACCGCCTAGTTCCACATAGTTATAGAGACTGTCAGAATCCCCATTACCTCTCACAGTTTCCAGAGCTCCACTTTGTTATAGGTCAATAAAAAGCCTATCAAGATGAAATCTGATTCATGAGCACTGACCTGCTGTCTTTATGTTTTTTCTGTGAGATTTTACCAAGAGCCCAGAAAAAAGTATGAGATCATTGTTTTTTCCTAATCCACTAGAACTAAAATGTTCTTTATAGAGTTTTAGGATATTGTCTTTTGCTTTGGCTTTACAGAGTACTATTTTCTTTCTGGTCATTAACTCTCAAGAAAGACATACATATGTTGGTTTAGCTAAGCCTATACAAAAATAAGCAGGTTGTGTCAAAAGAAACAGGTACATTTTCTTGTACTGGCAAGTCCCATGCCACAGCCAGACTCTTTATCACACTTTGCTTTGTTTTAGTTTATAGCAAGAATCCCTGAGAAACACTCCTTTGAATAGTTCATAAGTCCTGTTAACACAGCTCATTCATGCATTCATCAAACATTTACCTAGCACCTCCTCTGGGTCAGGCTTTATTATAAGCAACGCCCTCATGATGTTTGCATTCTCCTAGATAAAAGTAGGGAATACACTACCTAGGAAATCTGCAATGTGTCATAACTAATAAATGTGCTGGGTAGAGGAGGCAGGAAAAGAAAATGGGAAGTGCCAGGTGATTGCAAATGCAGTAGAATAGTCAGGGCAGTACACACTGGGGTGACGTGTGGAGAAACATCTGAAAGAATTGCAAACCTTGCAAATAACCTAGTAAAAGTCATTCCAAGTAAATGAAACAGCAAACGCAAAACCCAGAGACTGGACATGCCTGGCATGTGCAAGGAACTGCAAGGAGGGTGGAGCGGAATGAGTAAGAGCAATGGGAAATGAAGCCAGAGAGCAGAGGACATAATGCTTTGTCAAATAAGAAAACACTGTAGGCTGCTGAGCTGAGAATAGATTGAAGGGGGCAAGTGTAGAATCAGGAAGACTAGTTAGTAGGTTCTTACAGTGATACAGGGGAGTGATTATGATGGCTTGAACTCACGGTTGGATGGCATGAACCTTGAACCCAGGTGGTGGCAGTGGGCATGCAAAGTGGTGGGGCTGGGTCTATCTAGAAGAACAAAGGCTTACACAGAAGGAGGCTAGTGCAGTTAAAAAGCACCCTGAACTAGTGGTTTGGAAACCCAGCCTGTCGCAAGTAGCTCAGAAGCCTCTTCCTTTCTCTGGACCTCAGCTTTCTCACCTGTAAAACAAAGGTATTGAACCAGAAGATTCTAGCTCTGAATGAATTCATTTTTTGAAAGCCAGACTATCAAAATGAAAGAATAAGAGTTAATCTTTACTAAGTACTTAATAAGTGCCAACACTCTCCTCACTTCACATATAGCAACTCACTAATCCTCACATGAGGTAAAAGGTATAAGACCTAGGTTCTTAGACCTAAAAGGTTCTAGACCTAGAACCTAAGCTCTTTCTTGACAGAAGCCCACATTTTGTACTGCCTGAAAATTCCTGTTCTGTGTATAGCTGAGCATTCAGGTGTGAGGCCAATGGGAAATTACAATAACCTCCAACCAAAGTGGAATTTAGCCATAAACTTGACCAGCTTGTATGTCTTCAATTCTCAATGTAATGTTCTTCTAATCTGAGCCAAAAATGCCACTCAGAAATTTTTGGTTCAGTATACCTTTGTAATCCACCTATAAAGGATCCTCCTGTTCCGTTCCTCACTTTCCCATCTATACCCATAAAGAATCCAAAGCCTAAATCTCCAAGTCTTGGACCATTAATTCAGCTCCCATTCATGGGACCTTAGGCAAGTCACGACCTTCTAAGAAACATAATGTGTTCACATCCTTACCACCTTCAGAGTCTACAATTTTGTGTTTCTTGGCATTGAATCCTAAGGCCCATTGAAGCTTTATAAAAATAGCCTGAAGATAAATAGAAAAAGGAGTCTCTAGGAAGAAAATTCTTTTAAAAAATGCACCAACTGTTAAGTTGGAACATTCCTATTTCTTCTCACCAGAGAAACAGTTAAGCAACACTCTGGTTCAACTGAGAAAAGTTACTTGCTCTTCACTTACAAAGTCTACATTTTTGGACTGAGATGATCAGAATTTAATCTGTTATAATGAAGTTTTTTTTAATTCTGATATGCCTCTGGATCACTGATGTAAGACTAAATGAGAGAAATGAAAATGTTATTTTGAAAGTAATGAGAGAAATACTCCAGCATATAATCATGGTCCTGTGAATTTTCATGAAAAATAATGCTACTTTGAAATTTCATTAGCTATTATAATACAACATAGTACATCATAATCTTCAATAAATGTAACTAGTATAGTATAGGTGGATATCTTTAAATCATCCATATGAACTTATTCAAAATTATTTATCTTTTTATGTGCCTTTTTCATCTTGAAATCTTAACTTATAAATTATACTTGTCATCATACAGAAATGGCATTCATCGATATACTAATTTGGTTTTTTAGGATGAAAATGGGTGAGAATTGTATGTCACTTAGCAACTCTGTTCTGTTCAAGGCTGATGTAAGGCAAAGCAAGCAGGGAGAATACAAATCTGGGAGCTGGGCCAGGGGCAGTTGGTTGAGAAGGGAGAGGGAAGAGGAAATTGGAACATTATATTTACTTTCCACATCAGCATTCAAACCTACATCCTTCCAGAAACCCTTCTGAGAGAGACAGCACACGACACTATCATTCACCGGCCATCGTTCAGGCTGACTAACATGTGGTTAGGACAGGCGGTTGTGTCTCTCTGAAAGAACTGCCCTCTTTTCAAAGATGCAACAGCCGTACCACTCATTTGCAAAGCAGTTCTTCCAGCAATCAGGTTTTTCCTCTGTGTCTTGTTCTATAAAGGGTCTCTGCAGATTTATTACAATTTGATTATGAATCTTCTCAGCCTCTGGTTATGGGCTTCCGCATTAGCATACTCCCAAATTCCTTAACAGCGTCTGCTCTGAGCACTGCTAAGCAGTTCTGTCCACGTGTAATGCAAACCGTGGAGAGCAACCTAAGTGCTCTTACTGCTGACCATGCTCGGGGCAAGGCAAGAAAAAGCTCTGAGAGACAAGGAGGGAGGCAAAGCCCCTGGGGATAAACAGGCCAGATACAGGGAACATATAAATCACTGTGCTTCCTGGGATAAATGAGTCTGTGCCAGAAGGCGTACAGGCCAGCAGCTGCAGCGGAGGGGCCTCCACCAAAGCCCAGACAAACCTCTTATTGTGGTCACAGACTGAGTCCTGGGGCAGTCAGACCTGGGGGGAAGACAGCCCTCAAGTGTTACCCACAGCGAAGCCAGGTCTAGCCTGGGAAGTGCAAAAACCCGAAAGCCTTGGTTCTGGCCATCTCCCCAGCCACTGTGACATACCCCAAACCTTAATGGCACATTTTAACTATCATTTAAACCCAACAGCATCTTTCTCCTCTGACTTATAGGAAAAATTGTGTGGTTCATTTGTGAAACATGTTCAATAACTCCATTTGCTAATAACTCACTTTCCACCTGTGCTTGGCCATTTCTCCAACACTTGGGATACCTATTCTATATATTTCAGTGGTTGGAAGTATTGTCTTCTAAAGCTTTGAGGAATTGGCGGGAAATTTCTGCAGCAGAAATATTTCTATGTGAGAGCTGAATCTTAGCATGGCCTTCATCTAAGGAGCTTGTATCCAAAAGTTTTGCCATTTTTTAAGACTTTATTTATTTATTTATTTATTTATTTTTGGAGAGAGGAGATGAAAGGGAGAAAGCGAGGGAGAGAAACACCTGTGCAAAAGAGAAATGTTGAGCACACACCCCAACCAGGGACCTGGCCAGCAACCCAGGCACATGACCTGACCAGGAATTGATCTAGCAACCTCTCAGTTTGTGGCACTATGCCCAACTCACTGAGTCACACCAGTCAGGGAGAGTTCTGCCATTTTTAACAAGGAGTTCATCAAGGGGCAGACAAGCTAATTCCCACTGTGCTCATGTACTTAATAAAATACTGTTACTCAACAAATTATCAAATTATGCTAGTCTATTTGAAGCTTACTTTTGAGTAGCTATTGCAATTGAAACTATAGGAAAGTTTATCTCAAATTAATATTTAAATTAGTAATGTGAGGATGACAAATATTATCAGTGATTACTATTGATCTTTCAGTATGTGCGAAGCATTTCAACAAGTTATTAGTTTAATGTTGCAATAACCCTAGGAAGAAGATTTTATCTCTCCTTTGAAATATGAGGGAAAAGAGATTTGCATAATTAACCAGGGAAACAAGCCGAAAGTTGGTATTGACAGGGTTTGATTTTGAATCATATTATTTGGGTCCAAGCCTCTGTTTGTAATCATTAGCTAGAATGCTTAGGTTCAACCAAATGCAGCTACTTAAAGGTCAGTGGCACAAAGAATGTTGCCTGACCCAAGCTCAGACTCTGTAAGACACCAAGGAGACCACCTTTGGCTGTAGCAGGCATCCTGTGTCTTTCTCTGGACCACAGCTTACTGGCTCAGCCAAGGACTTACCCAGACTGCTTTGCAGCAGCTGCTTGACCAAAGCTGAACCTTGGTGCATGCTATGCCCCTGGAACATGCTGCTCTTACTCTCCTTCCTCACCGTCCCTCCCTTTGTAGATATAGTGTGTTTCAGCTAGCTTCGACAGCTCATCATTTTCCTTCTCCCTGCAACATCAGAACTTCAAGAGAATAGCTCAGAAGTCTAGTTGCTCCTGTAGTGACTTAATGTCACTCTAAGGGACACTCTCTAGTAAGTTATCTGAATTAGCATTCTGAAATACACCAGGGTCCCAAGGAAAACACAATTTTAGAAGTACATATTGCCATAACCCCTGCAAGCTTTACCCTCACATCACAGAGCCCTGAAGGCTGGGATTGGGCAGCACATTGTTAACCTCCTTTACTTCCTGTGATCTCCTGCCCATCCCACTAATTAGATAATATAGGGAGGTGACTAACACAGAAATTGAAAATGCTCATGTAACCCCAAATCCATTAGTATTCTTTTCTTTGTATACGCTTTTCAAAATGCATCTTTCAGAAGTTCAGTGAAATATTCTGTGGTGAGGGAGGAGAGCATATATCTCGATTGTATTTTGAACTGCAGAGTCAGTTTGCAGTACATTCAAAAACTTACTCTTTAAAACACCAAAACTGTCTTCTTTGATTGGTGCCCCCAGCATTTTATTGCATGTATTTTACACATTAAGTTTTGTGATTTTTTATAATTCTAGAGAATAACAGAATAACAGCTTCTGCCACTTGGTAGCTAAATGAACCGTAGGACATCTTCAATTCTGTATTGAAAGTAGGATTGATACCGAGTTCAGAGCAACTGACTTGTAGCTCATTCAATCATGTATGGTGTACTCATTATACCTTTCATCTTTTGGAAAAGGGCAAAAATGAAAGTGCCTTTACGTGTAGCCCTAAAGGAAGGTATGAGTCATTTGTTATTCTGATTATGACCGTCTTGAAATGGTGCATGTAGACGAGAGGACAAGACCATAATCTAAAACACATGCAAATGCTGTAAGCGCAAACACACCCTTTGCTCTTAGCATCGTCAAAACTCTGTGTAAACCTTGCGTGCAGTCTGCTAAAATGGTTTTGTGCTGGAGAAAAGAGGAGCGCGAGGTGGCTGGTGAAAAAGTGGCTGCGGACCTGTGTTTGAGAGATCCCAGCCTAGAGAAACAGGCCCTTTTCTCATTGAATTCAAAGGAATTTGAGAAGCGTTTAACTTCCCAAGTCCGCTTAATTGGAGAGAGGACCCCTGCAGCTTCACAGTAATTTACTTCATCATATTGTTAAAGATATTTAGAAGCAACTGGGAAAATGAATTTAAAAAAAACAAAGTATGTCTTCCTGAGATATGGGGCTCAAAAATAGTTGTTTAAAAAGCAATGATAGCAGATTTCCACTTCTGGGAATGTAGATTAAATATGCTTTTCCTATTCCTCCCATGAAGTACAACTAAAAAAGGTAGAATGAAAAAGGCAGACAAACTGGGGATATGGGACCTGAGGAATGACGTAGTGGTGAATTCAATGGTTTTTGTTGTTGCTGTTGTCGTTGTTTGCCTCACACATCCTGCACTTGTTGCTGCAGAAGCTGGTAACACAGAAATGCTAACATGTGCAGACCAAAACAGCCTCCCTAAAAGCCTGCTCTCTAGCCAAAGGATAAGAGAAAGGGAAGCCTAGCAAGACAGTAAGCTCAAGAAAGTAAGTCTTTCTACTCCAGCCACACACCATGGACAAAATTGCCTTCCAACCCCAACCCAGGTCAGCCGAAACCAAGTGAGGAGTAAGACTTCTACTCTTACTAGGCTATAGCGAGGTATCCCAGTCTCCCATCCTAACAGGGTGGTGTCAGAGAAGACCAAATATGGATCCTGCACTTCTGACCCCACTAGGTGGTGAGGCTCTCCCTTTCCTTTCCCCCCTGGTAGTGCATTGTCAGAGGAAGCCTAGTAGAGAGTCAGGATTTCCACCACCTGCCAACTATCACGAACACCCCACCTCAGTACTATGTCAGTGGAGGCCACATGGGAGCAAGGGATGAGGTTCCTCCCCCTCCCAGCTAACAAGGCATCAGTGGAAACCTACTGAAGAGCTTGAATGCTCATCCACCACCCAGAAGTAATGGGAAGCCCCTTGCTTAGGTGTCAATGGAGGCTGAGCAGGGAACTTAAACTTCTATCCTTACCTGGCAGTGCCTCTCCCATGCCTGTGACAGCAGCATTGGAAAGATCCAGCTAAACCAGAAGTTCTAAATAAGATCCAGTGTGTCATAACATAAGACCCAAAATGCCCTGATATCAGTCAAAGCCCACTCATCATACCAAGGATCAGAAAGATCTCAAACTGAGTGAAAAATGATAATCAATAGATGCTAACACCAAGATGTTAGAGATATTAGAGCTCTCTGGCAAAGATTTTAAAACAGGCATCATAAAAAATGTTTTAATGAGCAATTACAATTTACCAACACCTTAAAAGAAATTAAAAAATAGAGTCTCAGCAAAGAAATAAGAAGTCTCAAAGGAATAAAAGAAATAGAAACTGTATAAGAGCCAAATGGAAATTTTGGAACTGAAAAACACCATCATTAACATTTAAAAAACAACTCACTGGAGGGGCTCAACAGCAGAATGAAAAGGACCGAGGAAAGAATCTGTGCGCTAATGGTAGGACCCTGATATTACCCAATCCAAACGCCACCCATGAACCCTAATAAAGGCATGTGCTCCGGGTCTGTCTGTCTCCCTGCTTGTCCTCCTGTGTGGCCTTCCTTAACCTCCTGCGTGGCCCCTGCAGAGGATGCTGTGTAGTTCCTCCAGGACCTGCGGCTGGTAAACGTCTCTATTCTAATCTCCCTCGCAGTCTTCTGTGGAGCTGCATGTCACCACCAGCACCCCGTACTCTCCTTACCAAATGTTAACAGAGACATAAACAGTCTTCCACTCTTCTTCTGCTTTTTGAAGTTTAACTGATTATATTATATGATTTCATTTTCTCTACTTTCTTAAGATTATCAGCTATACTTCTATTGTACTTTTTTTAGTGGTTGCTCCAAAGGTTGTAGTATGCATTTATAACTAATCCCTGTCCATTTTTGAATTACAACTACATAGGTGGTGTGAATACTTTATATTAACAAAATAACCAGAATTTCTTTTTCCAGCCCTTCTATCATTGTGGCCATTCATTTCACTTAATGTAAGCATATGTATATGATATGTACATAAGTATACATAACCAAATCCATCATTGCTATTACTATTGCTCATTCACCAAGATCAGCCATAAAACACACCTTAGCAAATTTAAAATAATAGAAATCATGCAAATTATAACCATAATGAGATAAGTCACTACACACTTATCAAAACAGCTGGCATAAAAAACAGTGGCAACACGAAACGCTGATGAGGACGCAGAGAAATTGGACCACTCATACATTGCTGGTATAAATGGAAAGTGGAATAACCAATGTAGAAAACTATATGAAGACTTTTAAAAATACCCTCAAAACAAAGGGAGATCCACCTTGCATGCTGTGAGGACACTCCAGCAGCCCTAGGGAGCAGCCAGCAGCCATCGGCCAGCCGTGTGGGCCTCCCGGAAGTGGACAGAAGCTTCCAGATGCCTGATGTCTGGGCTCATCACTGCAGCCTCAGGGGAGATGGAGCCAGACCCACCTGAGTAAACCATTCCCAAATTTCTAACACTCAGAAATTGTAGGAAATAAATGTTCATCATTGCTTAAACCATTAAAAAAAAAGACTAAATATGCTCATAGGACCTAGCATTTACACTCTCAGGCATGCATCCCTAAGAAGTCTTATGTTCACACAGAAAGATCTATACACAAATGTTTATGGCAACCTAATTTGCACAACCAAACACTGGAAGTAACGTAGATATCCTTCAAAGGGCCGATAGTGAAACTGTGGTACATCCATACCATGGAATACTGCTAACCAATATAAAGGAGCAAACTGTTGGTACATGCAACAACCTGAACAACTCTCCAGAGAAACACGAAGTTATGGACTATATTATTTCACTTTTTCATTTTTTATGTTTCTATCCTTACCCAAGGATATTTTTCCATTGCTATTAAAGAGAAAGGAAGGGAGAAAGGAAGGAAGAGAGAGAAGCATCAATGTGAGAGAGAAGCATCCATTGGTTACCTCCGGTATGTGCCCTGACTGGTTGTGGCACACCCTGGGACCAACCGAGGACCCAACCCACAACCTAGGATGTTCCCTAACTGGAAATAGAACCCACAACCTTTTAGTTATAGGGGTGGCACTCCAACCAAATGAGCCACACTGGCCAATGCTACATGATTTCATTTATATAACCTTCTTAAAATGACAAACATAGAAATGGACAAGAGATTAGTGTTTGGCAGGGGTTAGAGAGGGTAGGGCCAGGAGGAAAATGGATGTAGCCATAAAAGGGCAACATGAGAGCTCTTCCTGGTAATAGAACTGTCTTGTATTTTGAGTTAACTTCCTGGCCATGGTGTTCTACTACCCTTTTGCAGTAGAAATGTTATCACTGGGGCAAACTACATAAGAAGTATAAAAAGTCTTTTTCTACTACTACTTGCTGGTGCATGGGAATCTACAAATATGTCAAAATGAAAAGCTTAAAAAATATATTCAAACCTTCAAACAATCTATGCCGTTAAATGTTGAAAAGTAAAGTTTTATTTTTTAATTATTTTATTTTAGTTGCTGTTCATGTACAGTTTTCTGCTTTTTACTCCCATCCCAGCCCACACCCCAGCCCTCCCCACCTCCCTCCCACTTCCACCCCCTCCTTGTTTTTGTCCATATGTCCTTTATACTTGTTCCTGCAAACCCTTCCCCTTTTCCCCTGAAATTCCCTCCCCTCTCCCTTCTGGTCACTATCAGCCTGTCCTCTATTTCAGTGTCTTTGGTTACATTTTGCTTGTTTGTTTATTTTGTTGATTAGGTTCCTGTTAAAGGTGAGATCTATGATACAAGTTTTCCTGGACAGAGTGGTAGCAAGGTTTTGTAATGTTCTTTAACTCTATACTGAACATAATAAAAAGTGGTATCATTAGGGACATTTTCAATTAAGAGTTGATAATACAGTTGAGAAGGATGTTTTTTGGTCATTTGGTAACATCTTGGTAATAGGTGCCTCAGATTTTACATTGTTCCTTTATTACTAAAACACTCAATAGCATATCAAATTCTCTAAATGAAAAGGAGTAATACATAGTGCTTGTTTATCTGTCTGGACGGTAGCCAAAAGCTAGAGAAAAATACTATATTGAGAGCAGAAACAAGTTCGTTTCAAAAACTGACTTTCCTTTGGAAATTAATTTCAAGCCTGTTTGAAAAACAGTTGTAATTCTAATTAAAATTAACATTCAAACCATTTCAGATGATAAATATTTAAAAGCGTTTGGTCTGGAAACTAAACTGGAACAGAGCAAACAAACCAATGTTATCAAATCCACTGTGGCAGAGTGAAACGTCGGTTTTGCCGAGAGGGTCTTGGTCCACACTGCTGATCGCTGGGAACACGTTCTCATTCTGTAACCACCCCTGCAGTTATATAAACCTGATATTTATTCCTGAAGAATCCGATGCTTATTCCATCTCCTTGTTTCTTACTTAAGAGACACTTTTAAAAGCTTTACTAAGAAGAAAAAAAAACCCTTCAAGCAGCCAATTCCTGAGGCGTGAACATGTACAAACAAACCCCTATAAACATGCCTAATGCCCTCTCCTTGATCCAGACTAGATCAAATCCAAGAGGGAGAACTGATTCAAGCTTAGCGTCTTTCTTCTCAGTATTATCTGCCAGTACTCGTGTGTTTGAGATTAACTTCCTCGCACCGCTGTTACTGGAAAGAAACCACCCTGCTTCCCGAGGTACATGCTTTACACAGGTACATGCCTGTGCAGGGGGCACCAACCCAGTAGTACGCATCAGACAGCAGGAGATGTGAATTCCAGAAAGCATCGAAGTCACGTCTCAAGGGAAAATTGTAACTTAATTGAGCTTCCTTTTATTTTATGGCGTAGTAATGACAATAGTTTGCTGGGGAAATGGAGTAGCTGGAACAGTTTATTTTCTCCCAGTGCCAGAGGCAGGAAACCTGAGACCCAGGTGACACCAGGAAAATCAGTCCTGTGCCTCCCCCGTGGCCTCCGGTTATTTGCTGACAATCTATATGGTACCTTGGCCTGTAGGAGCGTCCCTGATCTCCCCTTTCATCTTGACATGGCATTCACCCTGTGTGTGTGTCTGTGTCCGAAGCACCCTTCTCTATAAGGACATCAGCATTTTGGATTAGGGCCCGTGCCAACGACCTCATTGTAAATCGATTACCTCTGTAAAGAGCCCATTCTGAAATACTGGGAGTTAAGTCTTCAACTTATGAATCTGGGGGGAAATAAAATTCAACTTATCAAACAAGCGATGCTTGATTTTAAATGACTTCAAAAGGAAAAAGGCCACCTGAATCTTTATAGAGACTCTCCTCATCTGCCCCATTGGAATGACACCCTCTCAAAGTTCTGTTAGGCTGTGCTGCCCCTTAATTGTGACCATCTCTCACCAGCTTTGCTCATGTTGAGCTTCTTGCCATTTGTTTCCTTAGTTTGTCCCATTCCTAATTCTCTGTGGCCCTGAAATTCAGTTTCTCGCTTAGCAATGCCTTTGGTGGCGTGGCTAGCCTGCACACAATAATCAAAGTTGCTTCCACCCCAGCTCACCTGCCTTCAATTACCAAATGCAAATAAGCTGGATCTATGTACAGATGAAGGTAATAGCAATCCTCCTTCACAAGAAAGCTCTCAAGTGCACGGAGGGTCACCTGACCCCGCGACATCCCCACACTTTCCACCTACATCAAAGATTATGCTGAATATGTAAGATAGAAACCCATTTCATCGTAAAGGGTTACTAGAGAAAACATTTGAGTACATTTTAGCATGCCCATACCAAAAGTGACTATGAAGTGGTTGTATGTGGGAAAAAATGTTATTTTAATCTGTAACCATGTTGTATTTTATCCCAGAATCCTGTAGAAAATTCTAAATTTTGACATGCTGAGAAAAAATAAAATCATTAACTGAAAAATACCTTAGTACCAGTAAATAATCCGATGCAATTATGGGGTGAGAAAGAAAGGATGCTGTGAACTACCGTCTGGTGTTAAGCTGATCCATCATAGGGAACCTCTGGATGCAAGATAAAATTCTGATACATCTGGAGAACAATATATAGGTCTTATAGGTAACTATGGATGTTTCTATTAACCAGCTCAGTGCCTTTCATTTTAGGCAAAGTCACAACAGAGGTGGCTGGACCCCTCTCTTTTTCACAGTGCTGCTTCTTCTTGTGGTACAAGGCACATTACAACGTGTCCTCCTTCCACTGAGCACATTTCCATAGAGTGAATCCAGGCCTAAGCATCATCATAAAATTAGTACTTCAAAAACAGAATGGATTTTAAAGGTTTATTCAGTCCAGCCTCCAGCTCACACATGACTCATGAATACTTCATGTCCCCAAAAGAATCACCTAAATGTTTGCTTTCCAATTTCTGGTGATGGGAGTCTCCATACCTCACCCTGAAGTCCATTCCATATTTATGCAGTTGTGAAAGGCAGTTATACTTAACATTCACATATATCTAGTTTTTCACTCATTCAACTAATCATTCAACATTCATTGACTCAACCAAGTGTTATTGAGAAATCACCAGGCACAACAAAATGTACTACTGTCTTTGTAGAGAGCCTAGCCAACTATGAAGAGCTCTGCACAAACCTCAAGCCATTAAATCCTCACAAAAACCCTGTAACATAAACTATTTTTATTATTAATTTTTGTGTACACTAGGAATGTGAAAATTAAAATTCAGAGCTGAAGTCATATGACTAGGGAAAGACATGAGAATCACACACACCCTCTAACTCTTGAGAGCACTCTCTTTCCAGTGTGTTCGCCGACACAAAACAAACCCATTGCCTCTTTCTCATGACTTTGGCACCACTTATGGACACCACCGATACCTGTTATATTTCTCTTTTCCATGTGAAACACTTCCAGATCCTTCCACCTTCCTTCATGCAGTTTACAGTTCAGAGCCTGGGCACCTCCCGAACTGAGCATGGTCACCCAGTTGTGACATGACCTGAGCGGGGAAGAGGAAAACCATCACCTCCTTCAAGGCAGACACATTTTAAACACTATTGTCTACACTCAGATCAGTTTGGGGGGAGGTAACCAGGTAATACTGTCGGTTTCTATTGAACCTGTGGCTAAGAAGTACTATCAGAAACTCACTTCTCTCCCCTCCCTTCTCTGACCCCTCCTATTTCTGCCTTTCTGTAGCAGAAATTTGAGACCTAATCACAAGACTTTAGTGTATGTCAAACACCTACACTTAGCACAGTTACGGAGGCAGTACCCCTACTGGGGAGAAGCCAAAACCACAGTGATTAGTAGATAAAATTGCTTAGTTTTTTGTTTTATGTCACTTACCTATGAATTTTTTCATTCATTTATGTTATTTCCCATATATGGGGTATATACTTTCAGATTCTAGAATTAATACTATTACTTAATAATAGCAGTTCAGACCTCTATGCAAATATGACATGTAATTGTTTAATTCAATCTCACTAGGGCCCTGTGGAACTGTTGATAGAGGAGGAAACTCGGGTTCCAGGGAGTTCAGTAAGTTTGCCCAGAGTCACAAGCCAAGAAAGTGCCAGAGCTGGGATTTCAACCCAGATACACCTGACTTCACCAGTAGGCCAGAACTCTGCCATGACCCCTTTTTGGTCCTGAATAACAGAAAAAATCCTTCTTCTGTTTGTTTTCTTAGTACTTTTCAACTTCTAGAATGCTTCTCTCTCTTTTTTTAATTTTAATTGTTGTTCAAGTACACTTTTCTGCCCTTTATCCCCATCCCAGCCCACCCCCCAGTCCTCCTCACCTCCGTCCCATCTCTACCCCCCCTTGTTATTGTCCATGTGTCCTTTATACTAGTTCCTGCAAACCCTCCCCCTTCTCCCCGAAATTCCCTCCCCTCTCCCCTCTGGTCTAGAATGCTTCTTACATGGTAAACTATAAAACAGTGGGGTTTTTTTTTCTTTTCTTTTCAATTTGGAGTTTTGCCATCATTCTGGCTTTTACCCTAGGGCTAGGCTATCATATAGATCCATTTTTTAACACATTCCTGATTGTGTGGGCTTTTTTATACTTTGTATTTGTCACTAATCAAATTCATTCTTTTTCCCTGAAACCGTTCATCTACTTGTATTTCTTACCTCACTAAGATATGATCATTATCTCAAGTTAGAAACTTCACAGTCATTCCTAACTCTGCCTGCCTTCTTATCCCAACACAGAATTTTTCCTTGTCTGTAATTCATACTTTCTAAATGTCTCTTATCCTTGACTCCTGCCCTGGTTGTACTTTTCATATCCTATTGCACTGGCCTCCTAGTTGATTCACCGGCTTCTAGTTCCCTTGCTGCATTTCACTCCACATAATGATACCAGATTTATCTTTCTAACCATGTAGCTAAATATTTTCAACTTTTCACAAGCTGACCCCAGTGTGTATTTCCTTCTGCACGTCTCTATTCCCAGTCCCCTCGCCTGCCTACATCTGTGCCATAAGCGACTCATCCCTGTCAAACAACCCAGGTTCTTTCACAGCCTTGCTGGTCTGGATGCCGTTTCCTCTGTCTGGAATGCGTTTCTTACCCTTGCAAAGACCTGACTCCTGCGACCTCCGATGCACTTCCCTACTCCTGCAGACAGAATTCACTCTTCTGACATTTCTCCTAACAGAACTCTTCATACGTAGTTCTTATATAAACAGTTAGGCTTTATTGTAGTAATGTGTCATTAACTGCCTCTTCTACATGAATGCGAGTTCTTCATAAACACACATGTTGATATTTTTGCTCATCCTAGTGCAGTGACAAATACATAGTAGATACTCAATAAATATTTGTGTGAGAAGATGAATGTACTTCCTCTGAAATCTGGGCCTCTAGAAAATTTTTAGAAAATTTAGAAATTTCCCTATAACCTTGGTCTATTTAATTGCCTCTACATTTCTTCCCTGTTGATATTGTCTTTGTACTGTTACAGTTTTGAGACTTCCTGTGTTCTTAGGCTGTCCTCTCTTTTCAAGTTTCATAGTCATCTTTGTTCTGAACTTTTTGAATCTACAGTAAATCATGACTGACAGACTGTTGTATATAAGAATGGAAAGGTCCTGAGGAACTAGTTGATAACAGTTTCCTTACTTTCTGATGTGGAATATAGCTGATAGCCAAACAGCATGAGAGAATCTGGTTTCCTACTGAAACCATTAGTTCCCCTTGATCTGATAGCCTCAAGTTTTCCGCAAGCTCTTTTGGTCAGCTGACCATATCTCTGTAATGCCAAATCAGCAGTGGCCTATATAGATACACCAGAAAATGGTATCTGCCCACTTTGCAAATGGGAAAAAATAGATCCAGAATGACCAAGTAGACTACCCGATAGTGTTAAGCAAGTACCATAGATTCCGTACCAAAAGGAAAGTCTAATAGGGCCTCTGCTCCAAAAACTGGCTCATTTTCTTCCCTACATGCTTACATATTTCTTTGTGTTTTATGTCCCTAAGGGCTTTATAGAAGTTTCTATCATTTGCAATCTGCTCCTCTTAGTTATATGAATCTATTTTCTCTTCAACCAGCATTTTTCTTTCCTTGACTTAAAAAAAGAAAATAAAGAACCAGCTTTACTAAAAACATGTTGCAGCTCTCCTACACTTCAGTAAGTACAGAATCTAAAATTAAGTTACTCTCCTGCATATTGGGTCATTCATCTAATGGCATCCTCTAAAAGAATAGCCTCTGGATTGAAAAATGTGAGGGCCCGTCTTAAGACTGGACTAACTGATCTATGAATACAAATCATGGAATTTTTTAGCTTGGTGTGCCCTTGGAAATTACTAGGCTAACCCTTTTCTCATCAAACATTGGTGAAAACTGAAGCTCAGAAAGGCCAAATGACTTCTTAGGGGCCACAGATCAGGGTTATAAGCCCAGCTAAGAGCAGGACTCAACACTCCTACTCCTTATTCAGCACCCTTTCTACCCCTGGCTGTTTCAAGTATGGAGACCACGCTTTCTTATCACCTTGCCTCGAGGGTCTCAAAGCTCAGCCAAGCTAATAGAATGATGATGGCATATGGAAGCAGTGATTATTTAACCTATAAGAGAAAAGAGAGCCTTCTGATATGTTCCATACCAAGATCACTTTGGAAAGACACATTGGTTTCTAAATGTCTGCAGCTCTATTACCAGATAGGATGATTGATGAGGGCATACTACATCCTAGGTGCTGGGAATAGTTGACAACATGGACCTGGATCCTGCCTTATGGAGATTAAAGCCCAGTTGGGAAGACAAATATTGTATAAATCATTATCAACAATTAAGAAAAATTATAATATGCAAAGAAATGAATGGGTTGCTATGGAAATATGTTACTGAGAGACCCAATCTGGTCTGGGCTATCTAGAAAGACTTCCCTGAGGCACTGATGTTGAACTTGAAATGTAAAGAATATGTAAGGGTTTGGATGGGAGTATTCCATCAGAGGGCATTGCATTAGGTGGGCCAAGGATGCGAGAGTGCTACCCAGCTGTGCTCAAATAGCTGAGAGATGTACCCTGTGGCTGAGGCAGGTGGAGTGACACAATTGAACCAGATTGTCCATGGCTGTACAAGCCATTTTAGGGTTTGAGAACCTACTCATTTTAAGCAAGGGAACAATGTGATTGAGATTACATTGTTAAAAGATTGTCCCAGTATCATTAGGAGAATGGGTTGAAACGTCAGCATGTAGACAGACCAGGTAGGAGGTGAACACATGCCAGGTGTGAGACATGCATGTAGTCCGTACCCTAGACCGCACAGCCTAATTAGGCAGCACTCTCTGTTCCAGCAGCACAATTAAAGGAATAAAAGACAACAGCCACAAAATGGATAGTTTAAAACAATTATTTTTCTGTATCATTGAAGAAAGCTTTTTTGTTGTTTAAGACTGTAATTTTAAATTGTATTTAGGCTAATTGCAATCTATCTCTTTTCCTCTCTCTCTCGCTCTCTTCCCCCTCCTTCCTCTCTTTCTCCCTTCTTTTCTCTCTAAAGTTGGTACACATATCCTCAGGTGAGGATTTTAAAAAACATTAAAAATAAATAAATAGATAAATAAATAAATTATCAGTGCAGATAACACGAGCCATCAACTCAACTATTGAAATAACAGTAAAGTGCCATTCATTATGTTTGTTTTGATTGTGCTCTATGTTAACTTTTTGCTTATGATTTTGCTGTAAGTTGCATATAAATATGTGGAATACATAAAATAATGCATTGACTTCATGATAAGATGTAGAAATAATCTGTCACATTATTTTGATGATTGCTCTAATGATCAAACATCATATTCAACAATGTGCCTTTGGAGAAATTTACCTGCAGTAATTTTAAATTTTCAAAAAACACTGTTTGCATAAGTTATCTTATTTTCTTTAGAAAAAGACCAATGAACAGTTTACATCACCTGGGTGATATAAGACCTAAGAATAACATATAGATGAGTGCTACCATTTATTATTCTCTTTTGACAACCTGAATTATCTTTTTGATATTACAGTGAATGATAAATCAAGGGATTTAAAAGTAGAACTCAAAATTGAAAAATTGAAGTTGTAAGTGCTTTTATCTTAAGTAGATGATATGTTCATGCGCCTTGAGCTAACTTTATGACAATGGACTCTTCCCTGAATGACTTTAAGCTAGTATAATAAGTAGGTCTCAGCAGTCAGGGTTAAGTATGAATTGTTACACCTACAGACTTTCATGAGGGCCCAACTCAGCACATATGTAAATTGTTTTCTTCTACAGTTCTTTCTGGCAAATTGTATAATACGTTCAACTGTCACCAAATAATTAGTTTTCTTTGGAGAAAGACTAATTTATTTTTAAGAATTATTGATTTGTATTCATTATTTTATCTTACTTCCTGGGGTGTAGCATTTTTTAAGAAAGTGTATTTTTTAAAAATTTGCTGTTGATTTAAAAGAAATAGTTCTTATTAAGACAGTGTGGAATATTCATTTTTCTCCCTGGGACATACAAATAATGGAATCTCTGACTTCAGGGAAGTGAATTTTTTTGTTCATTCTTTTGGATAAATCATTAATTTTTCACCATTCACTTCTTTTTGAAATCCCTGGTATTACCAACCATTAAAGACAGTGAGCGATTCTCATGCCCAATAGGGAGGACTGAGTGGTAAAGCAAACTCCCACAGGCCTGCTTCATGTTCCTAAAACAGAGTGACCTGAAACGGAAACAGAAGGAGCCTTTTAAATTCCATCCTTTCTGTCTCTACCCGTTCTGTTCCAACGTGGACCTACATGTGCCGTTTAATTTTAAATACCTCACCATTTTCCTTATTCATACAAAACCCAGAAAAACAACAACCAATCTTGTATCTATTTCTTCTAGGTCGGACGAATTGAAGACTTTCTATACCAGTTAGAGGATAATTTCTTAAAAACTAAAAAACTGAGAACTGCTCGAAGGCAGAAAACAAAAATGAAACGGCTTCAAACTGTGCAGCAAAGCTAGTAGTCACTGGGGAGCAGGCACTACCACAAGACGTCCCAGAGAAAGGGACAATGGCCTCCCACCAGCCTGACTGCGACAGCTCAGTGATTAAGGCCTATCGGTGCTTCCCTTGGCTCGTCTTCAGCAAAGGCGATCTATATACTTCATTAATCTTGACTGGCAGCAATAAATGTTCCGACAAATCTGACTTGACTCTTGTTCAACTTCATCTTGTTTTTCTAATGGTTTATAAAATAACCATTGCTGCCTTTTTCGCTTGCCTTGTTCTTTCAAAAATGACTAAGGTATATCAGTACACCTAAGTATGGTTATAGTGTGTGTGTGCACTTTCATGCAGTTATTAAGAGTTAATCACACACCACATACAGACACGAACAGACAATGTAAATGCAAATTTTAAAAATTATAAAACTGATAATAGACTTTCCTGATTTTTATAGAGATAGTTATATATAGTTTGGCTGATGCTACCTGTTAAATTATCTCATTAAAATCTTGATTCTTTTCTCTGTATCCCCTATATCCCCTCCCCTTAAATGATTCAACACAGTGCTTATATTTGACAAGGTAGTTAGTTAGGCAACACCCATCACTCAAGACCTCAGCTGACACCAAAAAGTGCTTTTAAGGTAGAGTAAGGAGGAGGAAGTCAGATACAGAGGAAAATAGATAAGAAAACATAATTTTTTTAAGTAGTGGAAAAAATGAACAGGATCTCAGAGTACAGTGATGATAAACAGCATGAAAAGGAAAACAGGAAATAAAATCCTTAGTGCTAAATGATTCTTTATAAAATGATATTATAAAGGGATCAATTAATAATTTAGTCTTAAATGTATGTTAGATTTGTATAGTCAAAATTATGCAAGATATAAATATTTTTAAATCTTAAAATAGAATCTTAGTTTCCCGGGGGACAATTTGCTTATCTTACCTTTATCAAATAGTTCTCTGTTTTCCATCCAGCTCCGCCCAGAGAACACCATCACTGCCACCAACTTCCCTGGGGTTAGTTGTTAATACCATTGTAGTCAGTTAAAGACAGTGGAGTTTTCCCTCAGGTTAGTTATTAATATCACTGTAGTCAGTTAAAGACAGTGGAATTTTCCCTCAGGTTAGTTATTAATATCATTGTAGCCAGCTAAAGACAGTAGAATTTTCCCTCAGGTTAGTTATTAATGCCATTGTAGTCAGTTAAACACAGTAAGAGTTTTAAAAACTCCTTTTTAATTCTACACTCACACCAGCATGGCATCTCAGTTCTGTTCTCATACGTACTGGGAAAAAATTCCCATGGACACTTGAATCTAGCCAATTGTGGGCCTAAGGTAAGGAAATGGCTGTGCCTCCCGTCTGACCACTGATGCAGTTGCCACTTCTGATCATTGTCCAGGAAGGTCCCACTTAAAAAAGAAATCTTCATAATATCTTTAGGAATGAAGCTTGTCCACTTTGAATTTTAACTCGAGTGTTCAAATTTCATTTTCCAAAAGGATTTCTATGTTCTGTGAGTAACTGTTGTTTTTTGTAGTTGGGTTGGAATCTTAGCACTGCCGATTTGTTTCCTCAACTGTTTTCTGGAAGGCCTGTAATATTCCATCGCTGTTCAATCGCTTTACCTTTATTCTTTGAAAAGGAGGGTTCTCTCACTCCTCAGTGCCTAAAGATTGTAGTTGAAAAACACCATGTCGTTAAATCATGTCATTACAGATGACATAATTACAATTGTTAGATTATGGCTTCACTCTTTCATCATTTTCCCCAAATCCAATACTAAATACCATTGGTTATTTTGTCTGGGGCTTGGGTAGAGAAAGGAGGGCTGTTTTAGTTGGTCTTGGGAAGGATAACATGAAATGGAAATCCAAAACTTTCCAAAGAGACATTTTTCAGGAAAAAAAATGTTAATCACAGCTCTTCAACAGGTATCACATCTTCAGAATTCCTAACAGGTGCGTCAGGAACGTCCATGGGAATGGGTTTTGCTTGTGTGTTTCCAGCGGTGTCAGGCTCCTTCAGAAGCAATAATGCAGCGAAATTTACTGCCCCTGGTCTTCCATCCCTTGTTTGTTTTTTGAGTTGCCTACAAAGAAGAATTTATAAAGCAGCATGGTATTAGAAAAAAATCAATACTAGGAAAAGGAAAGTTTACAAAATACTTTCAGAAGGGTTATTTTATATCAGCTTCACAAGAATCTCATCGTGTATGCATTTTCTCCATTTTGCAATGAAAGGTGAGACCTTGCTTGATTCCAAGACTTGTTCTGTCCTCTACCTACTGTTTGAAATGTGGTCCACGGACCAGCAACATCAACTTCACTTGGGAATTAGTGAGAAATGCAGAGTTTGAAGCTCCTCCCCTGATCTATGGAATCAGAATCTGCATTTTTATGAGATCCCTGGGTAATTTATATGCTTCTTTTAAAGTCTGACAGTTGCTTCTTTGCCATATTGGAAAACATTTTCCTGTCAGCTCAAAGTTAACCTGACGTAGAAACCGATGATGTAACTACTCTTAGGTCCTGGCCACAATGAGTATCTTCAAGTATAATTTCTGTAAAGGTTTATTCACATAAAAAATTAAAGTTTCAGTGTTAGTGGGATATCTGCTCTTTTTCTGCTATATTCTTGAAAATATGTGGAATTTCATATTATATTTCTGTAATATTTTAGAAACATAAGCAAAACAAAAGAAAAGCATATTGGCTGAAAAAGAGAAGTGAGATACCCTCTATGATCAGACCAATTTAAATATTATTAATTGTATAGCTAGAACATGTCCTAAACACTTCTATAATCTTGGCTTCTTTTATGTTCCACTACTTCCTAGGTCCCTCCATCATTTGCTGATACGTCTGGATGGGAAACTCTGCTGATCTCTAATGCTAGGGGCAACTTGTCTTTCAAAATATCTAAAGAGATTCTTCCCCACTTGTCTTCTGCATTAGAATGATAAATTCTTTTCATAAAACATAAATTCTGAGACTTCCACTGGGCATTCTTCTGTAAAAAATAGTTCAAGTTCAGAAGCCCTTTCCCCAAAGAAGGAATCCCAAAGGAGGCCACCCATAACCACATGAAAATCATGTGGGGTTTTTTTTAGGTTTTCTTTTTAATTATTCCGTTACACTTGTCCCACTTTTTCCTCCATTGCTCTCCCCTGTCCCACCCACCCCCCAGCCCCATTCTCACAGTCAATCTCCACCCTGTTGCCCATGTCTATGGGTCCTTTATACACATTCCCCTTCCCCTTCTTTCCCTTGTCATCCCCCTCCCCTCTGGTCACTGTCAGTTTATTCTTTATGTCAGTGTCTCTGGTTCTATTTTGCTCATTTGTTTTGCTGATTAGGTTCCACTATAGGTGAGATTATATGGTATTTGTCTTTCATCACCTGGCTTATTTAATTTAGCATCATACCCTCCAGTTCCATCCATGCTGTCATGAAGGGCAGGAATTCTTTCTTTCTGCTGCATAGTATTCCATTGTGTAACTGTACCATGGTTTTTTGACCCACTCATTCACTGGTGGGCACTTAGGTTGCATCCAGCACTTGGCTATTGTAAATTGTGCTGCTATAAACATTGGGATGCATAGGTTCTTTTGGATTGGTGTTTCAGGATTCTTAGGGTATAGTCCCAACAGTGGTATTGCTGAGTCAAAATGCAGTTCCATCTTTAGTTTTTTGAGGAAATTCCATACTGTTCTCCACAGTGGCTACACCAGTCTGCATTCCCACCAACAGTGTACTAGGGGTCCCTTTTCTCCACAACCTCGTCAGCACTTATTATTTATTAATTTGTTTATCATGGCCATTCTGACCACTGTGAAGTGGTATCTCATTGTGGTTTTAATTTGCATTTCTCTGATGGCTAGTGATGTTGAGCATCTTTTCGTACGTCCCTGGGCCCTCTGAATGTCCTCCTAGGAGAAGTGTCTATTCAGGTCCTTTGCCTATTTTTTAATTGCATTGCCTGTCTCCTTGGTGTGCATTTGTGTAAGTTCTTTATAGATTTTGGAGACCAAACTCTTGCTCGAGGTATCATTGGCAAATATGTTTTCCCATACGGTTGGTTCTATTTTCATTTTGTTGATGTTTTCTTTAGCCATGCAAAAGCTTTTTAATTAGATGTAGTCCCATTTGTTTATTCTTTCCCTTATATCCCTTGCCCTAGGGGACATATCAATGAAAATATTGCTACATGGGATATCTGAAATTTCACTGCCTGGGTTTTCCTCTAGGACTTTTATGGTATCATGACTTATATTTAAGAAAAACATTGGTTAGATGCCATGAAGTAAGTAGGTGGCAGTGCCTTAACTGTGTGCATGTTGTTAGGGCTGAGACCCTCTTGCATCCTTGTCAAGGGACATACCAACCTTCTCTCCTTTCATACAACATGAAAGTCATGTGTTTTGATGCATGTCTGCCTTAATGCCAGGCACTTGATCATTCTCAATCATTCATTGATCATTCTTCAAAGCATTTTGGCATTGTTTGTTTGTATGGGTAAGGGTTTAGAATGTCACCCTAAAATATGCCACATTGGCATATTAATTTTTTTAATTAAAGTTATGGGACTAAGAACCTATGTATGAAAGACACTCTGATCTTCCTTCATTCCTCTTAAAGCAGGAGATAAATACCTCGCATGAAAGGTGCCCTCCTTGTGCCAAGAGGATAAGAGGCATCCTTATCCCCACAGACAAGGCACCTAGGGCTGAGAAGCCTGTATGAGCAAAGCTTGTTAATTCTCCATTTATGACTCTAGCTCAAACCCCTCTGCCTCATTGATTCTATACAAATTTATTGTTTCTCTGTGAAAAAGGTATAAAAGCTTCCTGTTCTGGTCACTTCTTTGAGTCTCATGTCTGGGTGGGACTCCCATAATACATACTCCCATACTACATACATAATTCCATTTGTTTTTCTCCTGTTAATCTGTCTTTTTATCACAGGGGCGTTTCAACCACATACCTATAATGGTACAAGGAAAATTATTTTTCCTCCCCAACAGATGTTTTTCTCAGCTTTTCAGTTTTAAACTTTTCAAACCCGTGGAAAAGTGGCAAGAATACTACAATATAACAGATACACCCTTTGCATAAAATTCCCTGATTATTAACATTTTGCTTTATTGCTTTCTCTCTGTCCCTTGTAGCTGTCTCTCTCTCTTTCTCATCAGGTAAAACCCATTTTAACACACACCATAGAAAAACCAAATTGTTTCCCTTAATTAAATTACTTTATCATGAGTACTATGCTAATCCCCGATTCACAGGTCTAAATTTGTTCTCTGCATCGAATTATCTAGCTGACCACAATGACTTAGAAACTGCCAGGGGAAGAGGCTATAGATGAATGGCACACACCGCACACTCCCCCCCTCACTGCTGGCCTTCCCATGGCATTGCTTCGATGGTCGCAGCAGCCCTCAGCGAGACCAGGGTCCTTGAAGAAGGAAATGCAAGTAGCAAAGGCAAGACACAGCCTCAGAGCTGCCAATTCATACTTTTGTATACCTGCAAAGGTGCCAAGCCGTTCTTCTCTGAGAGCAGGTGATGCAATTTTTAAAAATAGCCAAACATGACTCAGAACTCACATTGGTAAGTAAACGGCCACCTGCACAATGCTACCTGGTGTCCAGCATTGGGTGTATCTCTGAAGTGACGGCTCACACAGAGCCACCTGCGCTGCAGTGAGTGCAGCTTTCCAAGGTGACTCCTCTGAAGAGAGGCACACGCATGTGGGCATTTACATGCCCGTATGTTTGTTTAGGGAATATGTCTTTCCAGGCATTTCTCTATACATCTGATGGAACAGAAAACTGGATAAATTAAAAAAAAAAAATCTGCCCAGAAAGTAACCTGTTAGTGTGTATCACAAGCAGCCCTAAAGGAGTTTATACCTTTTGCTCCAATAATTTCACTTTTGAGAATCTAACCTAAAGGAATAATCAAATATGTATTAAAAGATGAGAGTTAAAAGGTATTCATCACAGGGTTATGTTAAATAGAAAAATAAAATGAACTCAACCAAAATTTCCAACATAGGTAATAGACTAAATCATTTATGACAATCTAACCAATGCTTAACCTAGTAACATATAAAAATTTTATGATGTGAAAAGAAAAAAGATATAAAACTATATACAGCATAATTATAACTAGGTTATAAAATATATGCATATAAAAAGACTGGAAGGGAATACAATAAGATATTAAGAATGGTAATCTTTAGTGGAGACAGTTATGGGTGATTTTATTATCTTTTCTTTAATATTATGCCTTAAGTGCATGTTCCTTGATAAGAAGAAAAAATCCTTTATTCTTATTTAGTATCACGCTGTAGAAAAATTTCAAGCCATAGGAGTTTTTCTTTGCCTGTATATATATTTTTTTCCACAAATTATATATCTATATATAATTTGCAGAATTATTTGTGTCATAAAATTTTCATGACCACCTCCACCAAATTTGTGGCATAAAATTTTTATGACCTTTGGATATATAGTCCAAAAGGTCACTTAATGAGTACTACACAGAGCACCAATTATGGTGTTTCACCTACTTTTACAAATAACAGCATGATACCATATATAGATTGTTTCTATCTCCCTTGCTTTTGTTCCTCATAACTTTCTCCTCTGATTATTTTGTTTCATTCTTTCCCTGTACTCACAGGATATCATCTCATAAAATATGAGATGATCACAGACCAGTCCCTTAAATCAAAATGTATTGAAAGTTGAGAGACCGCTGGCAGAGCAAGGCTTTGATTTACAGTGGCTTGATTCATTGAGATAGTGTGATAGAGTCCAAGTTCAATCAGATATTTCACAAGTTGCCTGATCTACTCAGTGGTTCCCTGGGCTCCTGGGACATGGATACAAAGGACTATTGTGCAGCCTTGACAAGTGGCAGATTGTCAAGATAGAATGTAATGACACCTGGGGACAGGCACCTATTTTTGACAAGCCATCAAATGCAGGAAAAATCAGAAAACAGACCCAAAGAACATCCCAAAAGTTACCAATGTAAGCATATTCTGCTTATGCCTTAATGAGAAGAAGCCAGAAACACTTAGTCTGTATGAGATAATTAGAGCTTGAAATCACTCTCTACATACCTTCTTTAACAAATGGTATGGGAACTTACTTAAAAACTTAATATCGGATATGCTTTTTTGTTATCATCTTCTATAGATCCAAGGCAGTGTGCATTAATGATCAAGATTTTAACTTTCTTTTAAAATAATGTCTGGGGAAGTAGAAAGGCAAATATTTAGTGAGAAATGGGAAGACTGAAACCCTAATACTGAGAGTAAGTCAGCCTTTTCTCTGAGCCCTGGGCTGCAGGCTCACAATTTTGAACAGCTGTGTCAGGCCCTGCTTCCTTAAAGCCCGAAGAGGAAAATTGATGTAGTGTAGCTATTAAATGTAAAGCCCTGTTCACAATACCTCTCACAGGCACCACTCAATTCAAGTTAGCTTATGGAGATGGTGAGCATAAGATAGAAAACAAAATAAGCTTAGATTTGGAAGACCCAAGCTTAAGTCCTAGCTCTTTTGTAAAATGGGATAATACTTCCTTCCCTACCTAATGAGATTCCAGTAAGTAGCAAATAAGATGATGAAATATGAAGTGATTTTTAAACTCTGAAGCAGTAACACCTTACTTTTATTGACAATTCACTATACACTAGGCATTGTCCTATTTGGTGCTCACTGCAAAGCTGCAAAGGGAAACGCATCTCTTTTCACAGGTGAGTAAGCTGAGGCCCAAGAGGAATAGTAACTTCCACATAGCTAGAAAGCAGCAAAGCCGGAGTTGAGATCCCAAGTTGGGACTTGATATTCTGCCTCTCTGTGTTTTATCCTTGATCACTGTTTTTAAGGCCTTGTGGGTCTCAGGTAACATTGGCATTATACATTCTTGGGGTTGCCTCAAAATGACTCCAGGAGATCAATCTGTGTCCAACAGAGTAGCTACTAGTCACACAGGACTATCAAGCTGCTGAAATATGCCTCCTGAAACCAAAGGCCTAAATTTCATTTCAACTTTAAATCTTTTAACTTCACTTTTTAAAGTTAAATTTAAAAAACTGATATTCAATTCAGTGATTGGAAAACTTTGAAGTATATTTGGAAAATTTGGGTATGAAAATCTACTTTTTAACCACAAATGGTATGAAATTTAAGTACAGATCAAGTATTTCCAAAGAAAATTTAGTGCCTGAATTGATTCTGTCAGTGTAAAATATATACCTGGTTTCAAAGATCAAAGACAGTATTTTAAAAACTAAAATATCTCAATAACAATTTTAAATTGATTACATGTTGAGATGATAATATTTTAGATATAGTCATTCAAAGAAAATGTTACTAAAAATTCATTTCATTTCACCTGTTTCTCTTTACTTTTTTACCGTAGTTACTAAAACACTTGAAGTTGCATAAGCCACTTGCATTATATTTCTACCGACCAGTACTGACCTGGAATAAAAGTCAGCAGACACTGGGAGCTCTCCCTTCTTCCTGGCACATGGGGCTAACAGGAATTTGGCCTTCCTACCCTGGCTATAAGCTACTGTGGGCTCCACAAACCCTGGAGGCAGGGCGATTGGCTTTCCAAGACACCCAACTGTGCAAGCCCTAGAGTCTACTGGTGTCCCCCTTAAGGAGTTTGCTCTCTTGCTTGCTCTGTAAGCTGAGCCATTGAGAAGGGGGTAGGTGCTGCCCCTGAAACATACACCTCCTACCGTGTTCCACACAGTGTCCTGCACCCAGCACTTTTCCATGGGAGCCATGTACACCATACCTTGCTGAACTTTGCTTTAAGCTTCCCAATAAAGACTTTCTAACCCCTAGAGCTGTAGAGTTTGCTTTGGCTCATTAGAGATGGTAACCACAAAGTAACCCACCTTGCACAACAGGGTCTCCTGGGGGTACTCAGAGAAAAGGATCCTGGGAAAAGACTAAACATCCTGCTAACAGGAAGGAAGACACTTGAAGAGCACTGAGATCTGTGGTCTTATAAATGTGACACAAGTGTACTTACCACAGGAAAAGCCAAGGACATAGTGGTTACAAATGTAACCAGTTATAGTCCCTTGAGTCATATTACCCCATAAAAACATAAGTGGCAGCAAAGTGAAATTCCCATACTAACTCACAATACTGCATTTAACCCAGAATAAAGCTGAAACATAATACTGTTCATATACTCCAGGGACAAGGGACTCCCTATCCACCTGCAAGCATGACAGAGAGCTACCTGTTGATGAGAAGATCCACCTCTGTGTATGCTAATTAAACATCTACTGAGAGCACCCAAGTATGTGTGAGGACATAAAAAAGACATTAGGGCAGTAATGTGAAATAACGTAAAAAGCACTGGCCTTTCATTCTGTGATCTGGGTCTCAGCCTCCTCATCTGTGAAACAATGACATTGAGAGCCCTAAGTTGCACATGCATTTTAATTGTCTAGACATTGTGTGGCACATACAGAGACTCTTTAATAAAGCCTCAGTGCCCTGCCTCTGAGAGATAACAGAGTGAAAAACAATCCCTGCCCTGAAAGAGTTAATGTGCTAGTGGGAGGGGCTCCTGGGCACCTATGGTGGGGCTGTAGCCAGGGGTGAAAGGGTCCCTCTGCAGCAGCAGCAGGTAGGATGGAGGGGACGCTGCTACTGTGTGCGGGAATCGGGGACAAGCAGAGGGTGACGTTCAGAGGTGAGAGAGAGCACCAATGACACCGAAGAGGTAAGACATTGAACTGAAAAGAACGAAAATGTAGAAATTGCTCCTTTAAAAACAAAATCACTCCCAGCTTGTTTTCTTGTAATTTGTGTTCCCCATTGATGTTTAGCACAGAAAACCAATTATTTGAGGTATTTAATGAGTTGTGCTTCAAATAATCACAATTTTAAACTAAATATGTTTGTGTTGTGCCAGAATTCTAGATCTTTGTGAAACAGAAACTTGCCTTCTCCTTTATGCTTTACAACTCAGAGTCTTTTATTTCTCAAAACCCCAAATTTGTCCACCCCACTCTGGATTCCCATGGTCACTGCCTTCACTCAGGCTTTCTATCATCTTTGATGAGTTGTGGTTATTTCTGGCTGGCCTCACTCTCTGAGTGTCTTCTCCCTCTCATCCCTCCGCCACGCTGTAACCAGAGCAATCTCTCAGAATCCCCCACGTGCTGGTGCTGGTCGCTGCACAGCTTTCACACCAGCAGCAGCAGCCCGTTCCTGCAGAACAGGCCAGATGACCTGGGCTGCACTGAGACTTCAAGACCCAGTCCTGCCCATCTGCTGAGTCGCCCTGCCCCAGACCACCTTGTATTTCAGTAATACCTGGAGTGGGACCACACCCTGACAATCTTCACCTTCCTTAACTTGTTCTCACTCCTTCCTGCACCCTTCCCCTTCTTCTCTGCTCGGCCTTCAAAGCCTCAGCTCAAATGTCACTTCTCCCTTCTCCAAACCAGGCAGCCTCTACCATGTTTTCTCAACAATCACACCACACTGTGTTCACACCACCAGCATAACTCTGCAAGGGGTATGCAACCTTTTGGCATCTCCAGGTCACACTGGAAGAAGAGTTGTCTTGGGCCACACATTAAATACATTGTGACACACAATCATACACACACAAAAATCTCATAATGTTTTAAGTTAATTTACAGTTTTGTGTTGTTGGGTCGCATTCATGGCCATCTTGGGATGCATGTGGCCTGTGGGCCACGGGTCGGACACCCTGCCTTGTACTGCATCGTATAAGAATGCATTGCGCACACACTGTTTTTTCTCCGTGACACCGTCAACTTCTAGAAGAAGTGACCTTTTTATCCCCAAGCCTTCTTTAAAGTGTCTAGGATAGAGTGAAATCTCTGAAAATATTTATAGAGGAGAAGAAAATTAAGATGGTGAAAGAGAAGAAAGATGCTTAGCAATTGAGTTTAAAATTTTGCACAATTGGTTTATAGCCTGGATCCTAGTGACGAAGCTGCTGGGCTGTGATGGAAGACAACCCACATTGTTTCTCTGAGTGTCACTCTCCCCATCGGCAAAACAGAAATAACAATGATAGATCTTAGCTCCCCGGGCTGTTGTGAGAGCAGGTGACTTGAAAGAGTAGCTGTAAAATTTCAATTTTGAATTGAGTCCAAGGTCATTCCATTTTTTAGATGTAGTTTTCAGAAAAGGAAAATTAGAAATTTGCTCTAAAATTTTCATTGAAAAAATATTCTCTTTTGTTGAATAATGATAGGAGATAAAACATGTCACAGTCCAACTCATCCTCCTTTATTAATGAATTAAGCCTCATCAAAAGGCAATAAAAAGGGTATAAGAGGCTCCTAAGTACCACTCAAATTTTTATCAGTCATTTTCCCTCCATAAAAATGAACATTTCTATTAAAATGATATTACATAAAAATAGAATTTTAATGTGCAGAGATTCTTTAAAATCACGAGACCACCTGGTAAAAGGCAGGCTTAAAATGATTTTTGCCTGCCTCCATAGAAATTAGAAATGAAAGGAACACTGAAATGAATACAATTAAGAAATGCAAAACCTAAATTGCCACAAAATAAAATGTGCTCCCCAAGTGTGGAAATTTCGGGACATCCAACTCAAAGTTGAGTAATTATTGGGTCCCAGTCAGCAGTGACCGTGGGAAATGAGCAGCTCTCCGTGCATACGTAGAAAGACCGCCGGGGCCACGCGGGAAGGCAGGGCCGCGAGTGAAGGAGCAGTGTGCAACTAGAAAATAAGGGTGTGACACCACAGCACAGTGCCGGCGGGGGTCACTTCCCACACGGGACAGGCCCGGGGAAAGGCTTACAGCAGGCAAACATGCAATGAAGTTCCAAGGATGCTCACTCCAGACAGAAAACAGGTCCTTCTAAGAATAGAAAAAGGATACATTTGGTAACTTTGATCAATGACTAAGTTTTCATATCATTTTCCAAATATGACTACAGTGATGAACAGAAAGCATTTCAAACTGAGACACATTGAGATGATAAGCATAAAACTGCATTCATTGTATCGGTAAATATTTGGGGGATGTGAATATTTATCTTGATCGTCTTGGGGGAATTTCAATTTAAAAAAAAAGGAAGAACGATGATTGACCCATGGACATGGACAGCAGTAGGGGGATTGCCTGTGGCAGCGTGGGGCAGGCTGGGTGGCGGGGGGCAAAGGCAGGAAAACTGGGACAACTCTAACAGCATAAACAATAAAACAATTTAAATTCTAAGAGATGAAAATATATGTGAGAACAAAATACTCAACAAACAAGATTCTTCCAGGGTACAAGCTGAGCACCTTGGGAGCTGCATCAATTTCACTTTTCCCCGGGATGCAGTTTAGGAAATCATCCTAAGGGTGTTTCCTTACACCCACCGCCGCCGGAGTGTACTGGAAGAACGGGCTCTCCCAAGGGACTGGGGAAGTCTTTTATAAAGAGGAAGAATCTAGCTCGACACGTTCCATGCACTTAAGAAATTCTGCAAGGCCACAAATCATCATTCCTATCATCTCCCTTTTGGCTTTTTCACCCCACTGACAGCACTTGACACTGGAAAAGCTGGTCCTAGTTCCCCAAGCGTTAGCTCCTTTGCTCTTCAACAGCTCCGGAGCGGCTGGTGGTGCAGTCATTTTCCAGATGAGAGAACTGAAGGCTCGGGGAAGGAAGGAAGGTCATACTCCTACAAAGAGGCACATTGAAGAGAAAAATCTAGGTCTTCCTGGTTCAAAGCTGCTGCATCTCCCACTACCAGTTTAAATTTCGTAATGCTTTTGGGAATGGCTCGATTCTTCGAGAAAGAACAAACCCCTTGGCAAGTGCTCCTAAATGTTTCCGGAGTCCCTCGGAGTAGCTGGTGCTATGTTTAATCACTCGGAGGGGAAGAGACCGTGGTGAGTTTCTCGTGTGTGAGGCATTGGCAGTGGGCTCAGGCTGCAGATGGGCAGAAGGAGGGGAGACCGGGGTGCAACGCTCCGAGCGGGGATTAAACATCCAAATCGGAAAGAGAACAGCTGTAGTCCCTTTACATTGCAGTTTTAAAATTCTGGGCGTAAAAAAGAACTATAAAAATCGCAAGTTAGGCTCTGGATCATAACAGATGAATAAGGGATTTATAATCTTTAAACTGCAAGGAAAATGGCTTACGTTTGTACCATTTCCTATTTTGATTACAATCATTGTCCCAAGAGTAGATTCATGTTGTGCCTTTTCTGATCCTTCCCGCAATCCATCACCAGGAGAAAACAGAACAAAAGACAATAAAAGCCTATGCAACTTCAGACCTTTCCATTTCGATTTTTATTGCCTTCTCTCCTTCCTTCCTTTCCTTTCTTCCTCCATCCCTTCCTCCCTCCCTTCCTTCCTTCCTTCCTTCTTTCCTCCCTTCCTTCCTTCCTTCCTTCTTTCCTTCCTTCCTTCCTTTTTTTTTTCTTTCTTCTTTTTTTCTTTTTTTTTTTCTTTCTTTAATTTGATTGAGCAGTCATTTTCTGCTGTGGCCTGTTAGGCACCTCATTAACCTGGAAGAGGGAGGTGGTCTGGACAATTACCTTCCAGAATATTAAAAAGGTTAAAGTAAAGCAAAAGCCTGCTGCTTAGTGCTTTTCATAAACTAGCTTGGGTATTAAATTCTGATATCTTATTCCAGGTTCCCAGCTTGTAATCATGAGAAATGCCACAAAGCAAGGCTCTTTCTAAATTGTTTTAAAATGACATTCTTCTTCTAATGCTGTCAGGTCATATGTAGTTTGTGTGTCAAAAAACCTTGGGGAAATGTCTACTCCTTGTCCCCTACAACACTCTACTTACAACTGAATGTCCCTTATTCCTTCATGGGGACTTTTTTCAGCTCAATTTGTTTTCCTTTGTATTAAAAGAACTTCTATAAAATTGATAAGAACCTTTATAACAACCTAAATTCTCTATTGTTCTAGAAGTCTATTGTTCACGAAATGCAGTGTGAAGACATCAAAGCTCATATGCAAAGAAAGAACGAAAACACCTTAGGTCCAATGCCTCTGGGCTCCCACCTGCCGTCAACTACCACGGCTGCAAGCAGAACTGGGGCAGCGCGCACCCCCCCACCCGTGTTACCGTGTGGCAGATGCAGTTCACTGGGGAACTACAGCGGCACCCATGCAAGAGAAATTTGTAAAAACACAAATCACGTTACATTTTTCAGGTGTTATTCAGATCTCACACTTGGGTACATTCTAGGATGACATAAAAATTCAGTAACTTCAAAACTGGAAAGGAAAAAATAACTTTTTCTTCTCTGTGTTACTTTTTTCACTCTTGGTCCAGTTAGACTGTCTAGCCTTTTATAGCACAGAAAATGGATCAAGCAGAAGAAACTGGTAGCATACCCACAGCTGACCTAACTTCATAGAATAACACTCTGATCTCCATCATTTATACTCCAACTGCCCTTGGGTAGTTGCATACGCAGGTGACATTTGGGACCTATGGGGAGTTTCCCCATGGAGGCTGCAAAGCTTGTGGTAAATTATACCATATCCAGGAGCTCATTAAAGCATTTCCACACAGTGTTTCATGATGGATAGGGCAGCCTCAGGAGTTCCAGTTGGATATATAAACTGCCTCTTGTTGTTTCATATTGTAATTGTGGTCATTATACAAATGTAAATGATATGAGCACTCTGTCTTCATTTGCATGTAATTTTGGCAAGCAGTATTTGAAAAGTGTTGTCAGCCACTTCTTTTGCCAATCACTGCTCTTCTCAGACAATAGATTAACTCATTCATTCATCCATTCATACATTCCACGAGCATTAACTCTGTATCTAATATGAAGGAGGAGGTATGCAGGGTTGGCAAGCATGGGATATACAAAAATAATAGAGACATAGTCCCTGTCCTCAAGGAGCATATGGTCTAGTGAAAAGAGAAATATAAACAGATAGATGCCAGTACTATTTGTTGGTTAAGTGGTAGGATTTTTGTACAAATAAAATTCGATGGCGGGAGACCCAAATAGGTAGGTTTAACAGAGATATTACTTGAGTTGGATTTTGAGGGATGAGGAGGACACTTGCGAATGAAGACAGCTCACAGGGCATCCTTGACAGGGGAGAGAGCGAGGGAAGAGCTAGAACAACTTTAGTTCTAGGCGAAGCAAAATATAATTAAGTAAAGGCAATCTACTTTCCATTGCCTCCCCTTCTCCTTCCCACAATCAAGCAACACAGGCAAACTCTAATACAAATAATGTGGAACTTTACTTCTGTTTCTCTCTACTTGTATAAATGAAGATAAGATTCTGTTACGAATAACCACAAAAACAGCAAGTAACCTGGGAACCAGGCACTTTCCTGTTACTATCTCCCTGATCTTATGTGTCTGACAAAACAATGAAGCAACATTCCCTGAGAACTGCCAGCTGACAAAGGCCTACATGCAATTAGGAATGAGTGCGTGTGCCAGGGCACAAGAAGTTTTCAAGGGGGTCAGTCAAGATTTCCAGCCAGTGTCCTCAGCTGTGCGGTTGTATTACACTCCTGTCCTGCTAAATTACTTGTTGTTCCTGAAATACAGAGCTGCGGTCTCTCAGTTGCATACAGACAATTCCCAGAACCCACTGCCAATTTCTACATGACCAAGTCCTTAACACTCAGCTCAAGAGCAACCTCCTTGAGAAAGCCTCCCCACTCTCCATGCTCTGGGTGGGTGCTGCTTCTATGTGCTCTTATAGACTCCAGTGAATATCTCTACCATAGTTATCATCTCCCACAAGACCAACTCCTAGAGGGCAAACTTTTTTTAAATATATTTTATTGATTATGTTATTACAGGCATCCCATCTTCCCCCCTTCACCCCCTCCACCCTGAACCCCACTCCCACCCACATTGCCCCCCCTTTAGTTCATGTTCATGTATCATACTTATAAGTTCTTTAGCTTCTACATTTCCCATACTATTCTTACGCTCCCTCTGTCTATTTTCTACCTACTGTCTATACTACTTTATTCTTTGTACCTTTTCCCCCCTCTCTCTTCCTCCAATTGCCCTGTTGCTAACTAGAGGGCAATTTTTTAAAAAAAATTTATATCCCTGGCACCTATTCAAGTGCTCAGTAAGTGACTGATAAATGGATAAATAAATAAAACAATCAATCATTTTATCTGTAGAACAAAGTGACTCAGGTTAGAGAATTTATGTTATGAATAATTTAGACGCAAAAGACAGAGTTGTAGCTAATCAACCCAATACTTTTTGAAGCACAGTGATATGTGGTAAAAGATGCAAAAGGGTGTGACTAATTTAAAGGACAACAAATTTTAGCTTCAGGTAGAACTTCCTAACAAATAGGTTTGTCCCACAAAAGAGTGGTCTGATTTCAGGTAGGCAAATTATGCCCACTACATGTTTTGATAAATAAAGTTTTATTGTCCATATCTGCTGTCACACAAAAGCAGAGTTGAGTAGTTGCAACAAAATCCTAACCCCTGCAAGATCTAAAATATTTACTATCTGACCCTTTACAGGAAACGTTTGCTGACCCCTGGTCTACTAATGAGGCTCTGAGATTCCCATTATAGGAAATATTTAAGTAGAGGGCTAGATCTGTCTGGGATGCAGAAAGAAAGAATATGTTCCTTTAAAGGCAGAATGGTAGCCTTTAAAGTTCTTCCCTCTGGAGAGGTCTATGATTATAGGCCTGCTTTTTTATGACAAAAATAATTTGTCTTTGAGGGACAGCCCTCTAACGGGCAGCGTTGCTAGTGGAAGTAAAGGAAATCATCGCCTATATGATTATGATTTAGGTAACGCCCCCATCTTCCTTACTCCAGCTTACTGGCACTCTAAATAATGAGGGAAATAGATTTTTGGCTTTAAGCATCACCAGGGCAATTTCATAGGAAGAAGTCACAAAGGATTCAAAAGCAGCCAAGGGAACAGTAACCTGACCTGCTTCTGACCACATTTTCCAATGGACCTAAAACTGGGATCTCCCTCCAGCCCACAAGTATGAATCAGGGGCAGCCCTCCGGCCTTTGCTATTCATTAGGAAGGGAGCCACCCCTGAGATTACCTCTCCTGATCGCCTGCTTCTCATTGACTCCCCTCAGCGGTGCTGGAGGTCAGGTCTTAAAGAATGCCTTTTCCTTCTTTGGCAGGCATATTTACTAGGAATGAAAAGATTCTCAAACTAAAGAAGCACTCTGGATGAAAAAGAATTCCTTTTCAGAAATCATTTTGTTTTCACACATTAAGACGATGTACGTGACATGCTTTTAATGTTGAACTAAAGCCATTTGGTGTTTATCAGGAGGGGGACATGTCTGTATGCTTCCATACTTTCACTTCCAGAGGCTGTAGCTTGCAGCAGGTTAAAGAAGGAGCTGCTGCATCAGGAGCAGAGATGCATTCCTGTGTCCTGTGACACTGGACAAGGTATTGCTGCAAAGATCTGGCCAGTCACAGCAGGTTTGGGGATAAGGCGTGTTCTTGCTCCCGCCACCACATCAGTAAAGCACAGTGGTGATCCTAGCACATTTCTGGTGTTACTAGGTATACTGTTCTACAGATAAAAAAGAGACAGGGGGAAGTCCCAGAGACTCCATTTTAAAGTGGGTACATGAGCTGTCCCTGAAGATGCTTCATCCCTACACCAAGCATTCCTAGTCCCAGAAGATGCTCAAAGATGAAGGCAGCTGAAAAGCCCCCAGAACATTTGTGGTAGGAATTATGTATAGCTGCTGTTTACTGCTTTCCAGCGGTCACATTTGAAAATGCTTATGGGTTTCTCCTTGCCTTCCGCCTATCCCTGTAGGAAGTGATCCCCTCTCCTGACTTACCATGGCTGTGGTGCCACTGAGCAGCACTCTCAGACTCATGCCGACTCTTGTCATCAGTCTGAAGGAATTGGCTGCTTTAAAGGAGAGGAAGAAATCTGTCCAGCATTATGTAGTGTAAAGGGAGGGCTATGTAAGTTATAGCTGTCTGGGGCCAGTGTGCACAGACACTTGGCGTTTGTTCTGTTCCTCCTCCCCCCCCATTCTTCTGTGCTGGAGGATACTTGCTGTAATAAAAAATAATGGAGAAAATTTGCTCCCACGCAGCCTTATTGAAATGTTCCACTGGTAGAAGTGACCGCAGGTCGAGAGGGGAAATGTCTGGTCAATGGGATTCAGAGCCATGCTCCCTCTTCTGAACTCCCCCGGCACTGATTGGCTGAACCGGTCCATGACATTTATCAAGTCCCGCCATGCTGTGTGTCTGGCATGGCTGTCTCATCCACGCAAAGCGTGTGTAAAAATTCCTTAGAGGTAATATAATCCCACATGCTCTCCTTTGTATCACTAACAGCTTCTAGCACCCTGAAGTCATTCGAGAAAAAAAAATTGGTGTGCTATTTCTGAAGCCTGTGAACTAGTTTGAATACATTTTAAGAATGTTTTTTAAAGTTCCACAAAGAACCAGAACACAAAAGAGAAGGGAGCAGATTTTTCCAACCCTTCACAATGACAGGCAGAATGGTAGCACATTCAAAGATGTCCAGTCCTCATCCCCAGATTCCGTGAATGCGTTACGTTACATGGCTAGGGAGAATTAAAGTTGTAGGTGAAATTAAGGTTGCTAATCAGCTGACCTTAAAACAGGAGGATTTTTCCCTTGATTGTCTGGGTTGACCCAACATAGTCACAAAGGTCCTTAAGAGTGAAAGCGGGCAGCAGAAAAAGAGTTAGTGTCAGTGAGAAAGATCACGAGCTTTGCTGGCTGCGAAGATGGAAGCAGATGCCAGGCCAAGCGATGCAGGCGGCCTCTAGAACCTGGAAACGGCAAGAACGCAGTCTCCCTGGAGCCCCCAGAGAGGAATGTGGCCCTGTTGATCCCCTGCTTTTATTTAGTGAAGTTCTGATCATCAGAGCTGTAAGATAAGACATTTGTGTTGTTTTAAGCCACCAAGTTTATAGGAATTTGTGACAGAAACAGTAAGAAACGAATAGACTCAACTACATAAGACTTAATCAAAAGGAAGTTTAATATTGTGATATTTTCTTCACGATAGTTTCTACCTTGAAGAGAGCCTTCAGTCCTGCTTGACAAGAAAATTTCTAAGTGATAGGGACTAAGAAGGAATCAAGCAACATTAAGATAAAATCTTTGGCCTCCCAAAACCATGTATGTTTCACGTAATAACCTATTGTGAAAGGCAGAATTAACCTTGCTCTTACATGAAATGAGCATTGCCTCTGTAGTCATTTTATGGGGAAGGATAAGGTCCCCCAATCTGCCTCCCACAAAATGTTCCTCCCACGTCCCTGCTGGGCCTTGAGAACTGGGAAAGTAACATTGCAGCCAATTAAATAGGGCACCACCCCTGCTTTCTCTAGGGAAACCTTATATCTGTTGACATAAAGGGTCTAGTTTTCACAATGGAAAACCACTTGCTCTACTGCCTGAACACAAAATGTCACTTGAAATTGGTGTCCCCAAACCTGGTAACAGCGGATGTTGCCAAATGAGATAGGCTAAGAGCCAATGATACTGGCTGCAAACACAAACGGATGCATGTAGACACATGTGTTTGCCAAGCCAGGGAGGGAAATACAGAGAAATGAGCTCCAAAGACCATCTTTGATAATATCACAATGTTGTTTATTGTCAACACTTAAAGGTGCAGGCTCCCCAATTCAGTCTATTGAGTTGATTGAACTGGAAGGGCTACAAAAGCTGTCTCTAGTATATACGCTGAGCAAAATAAGAGCCTACAGCTCTTTCATAATTGTTCAGTACCCAGGGTATAAATGAACACAGTTACGGGACTTGGCCTCTAGCCCACTTCATATAACTACACATAAACACACCTTTTATTGCTCAATAATGTTTTCCCTTTTGTAACATTTTACGACCCACTAAGAAAAAAACAGGGCTTGTATTTTAATTTTTTTAGGGAAAGAAACCAGAGAAATACCAGATCTTCCAAATGGGAACTTCTCTTGCCTGCTGCCTCAACCAAAAAGTATTTGTCAGGGGAGTAGTCAAAGCTTCAGCATCAACAACTCGAGATTTTAATTTGGTTCAAATTCAGCTAACTTGCTCTCCAGACTGAATTTCTGCATTTCTCTTTATGAGCCCAACCTCCTTCTCCGGGATGCTTGAGGGGCGATATGGCAGAATTCATCAGCTCTATATGCTTGTGGGATGTGCTCCCCACTGGCTCTGTTACAAACCAGTGCTCTCTCACCCTGGCTTCTGTGCAGACAAACAAGAAACTCATCCATACACACCTTTCCCCTGACACTTTCTACACCGTGCCCAGGCCTTTGTGACCCCCTACCTGGACCACTGCGACAGCTTCCTACCTAGTCACCCTGCCTCCAATATTCATATTCTCCAATTTATATAATCACATTGCTACCAGATAAATATTGAAATATTGCCCCAGCTTAGAAGCTTCGATCGTTCTTCATTTTTCACCAAATAAAGTTCAGCCTCCTTAATCTGGCATTCAACCTCATACAACTTTCTCCAAATTACATTTTCAGTTGTCTTGCTCACTTTCCTCTTTCATGCATTAACCCGGATGGCTTGGCACTCCACAGTGTACCCCACACGTGCCTTTATTCTTGCCACTTTGAGTTTTTTGTTGCAAGCCACAAAAACTGACTTTGGCTACCTTAGGAACTAGAGGGTATTCTGAAAGTTCACAGAATCTAGAAAGAGCATGGTACAGAAAGGACAGAACTCAAAATTGTAGAGGAGGGAGGTGCTCAGTAGCAGGAATTTTGGACAATCTCTTCAGGTCACAACCAAAGTAACTAAATGAGCGCCAGATTTTTTTTAATCCTCACCCGAGGATGCATTTATTGATTTTTAGAGAGAGAGAGAAAGAGAAACATTGATGAGAGAGAAAGCATTGATCAGTTGCCTCCCATACGTGATCCAACTAGGGATCCAACCCACGACCCAGGTATGTGCCCTGACCAGGGACTGAACCCACAACCCCCTGGTGTGCAGAATGAGGTTCCAACCACCTGGGCCATCCGTCCAGGGCTGAGCTCCAGATTTTTGAGTCTTTTTTTCAGTTTGGTGTTTTTCAAGTCTACGCAGATTCCAGTCCCAGAGTATTCAACTGACCTGGCTTCAGCTAGAGAAAATCAGAGCACCTTGATGACAACTTCTCAAACTTCATCCAAACAGAGAAGAAAATTCTCCAAAAGCAAGTTAGAGTTTTAATACAAAGAGAACACACGACAGAAGCTGGGCAGCCAAAAGCAACAAACACTTACAACACTATCCCCACCTGGAATGCTCACTTCAGCCTACCCAGACTCTGCCCATCCTTCAGGACTCAGTTCAGACATCAGTTTGGTGTCTGAGTTCATCTCTTTTGTTGTAAACTTACAGGTCAGAGTGCACTCCCCTTTTAGTCCTCCTTCTTTTCTTTCTTGTTTATGTTTTGTGGGTTTTATCCCTTTCCTCACCTTCTAGCTGTGAAGTGAGAAATTCACCTGCACAATAGGCTCCAGTTCCTGGAGCTACCAAAAAAAGTTAATGACAGCTATCTCACAAAATCATTGTGAGTCAGATTATAATATCTCTGAGTAATGTAACTAGTTCAATGCCTGACACAAAGTAACTCTTCAATATATGGTATTGCTGCTATTATTTTTATTAGTCTGTCATCATTATCTTTGTCAGTATATAACTCTTTTAAACTGAGAACCATGATTTATTCATCTTTATAGACCCTAGTCAAACATTTTACACCAAAAAAAAAAACTATGTGTTACCTCCAGTGAATGAATGACTTAATCCATAAAGCAATCAATCAATGAAGGGAGAAAAAAGTTAGAAGCTGAAACTGAAACTGAGATTTCAGTAGACCTGCTCTTTCTACTTTCACAGCCCAGTAAGAAAACCCCAGGTGGAGGAGCGAGGATCATCGCCAATGTTCCAAGACAAAGAAGAGAACAGAGCTTTCCACAGACCATTCCACGCTCTGTGGTATTTGGAAATGTAGCCCCAGTTCTTTCCTGGTGCAGCAATAGCTTGCGTCTGCATAAAATTTAAAATCAATGATGAAAAGAAAGAATGAAGGAAGGAGGGAAAGAGGAAAGGGAAGGGGACCATTAATAAGAACTCTAGGGTGACCCGTGGTGACATGAAACAGACACCCCGACCCTGACCTCGTCTTCTAACTCTGTCAGTGGCCTCCTCCAGAGCCTTCCTCGGTGCAGCTACTGCGAGCAGTAGTTAGGGAGGCTCCTCGGGCATCCTCATCTCCCTTGGTTACCGCAGTGGGTCTGTCTTCTCTGAATTTATCTAAACCTTCAAATCTATTTTTAGATTCAGCCTTTGCCACTTTCTATCTGTACCTTAAAGCTCTGCTCTAAGTCTCATCTGGCTGGCTAGTGAGAAACAAGAAAAAACAAGCCCTTCCAAAAGAGAAGCTGAGAAAGTTCCAGTTAAATCTTACCTGTGCCACTCAACAGTCTCAGGCCAAATATTTGCCCTCCCTGGTTCACTTTGATTCATTTGAAGCTGATATAATAATCTTCAGATTAGTATATTAAAGATTAATTAGATTTTAGTTTTCACTCGTTCATGCCACAGGGAATATAATATATAAATGTTACATCTTACAGATTGTAAGTAAGAATCTGTTTTTAATTTCACTGAATGTTTTCCTTCCTGACCACTTTTTTCTCCCCTCTACCATCATATTTTTATACCCTTTGGGAAATCCCTGCAGAACCACCACATACAGTTGTATCGAGTATGCATCGCACTACTCTAGGGATCAACGTTAACATTGTTTATCACAGATATGCATTCATTTGTCATGAAAATTTCCAGGTAAATGTCAGTAAAGTATCTCAAGGCAGGGGTACCTTTTTCTACTTCACACAAAGCAAACTGCCTTTCCCTTCTCTGCAGCACACCAGCAAGACTTAATTACCTACTTGGGGAGAACGAACAGAAGCATTAGACCATCTAGAATGGAAAAACCAGGCCCTCGTGACTCAGAGGGCTTCAAAACTGAGCTTGCTAAGCTGCATACTTTCTCTTTGCCAGAAGTGAGTCACATCGAGATGAGAAGAAAGTCTAGCCATGAGAACCAGCCATCTTGCAGAAGGTCAGCCAGACTAGTCAATCCCAGGTGCATGAAGTCTGAAGATAACGACTGTGTCTCTGGAGTAACCACACCTTTAAATTATTAAGAACAGGGGTTAGAGTTTAGAAAGAAGCCTTGTATTTAAAAACAGATGGTTTTCTCTTAACTTCCAGGAAAATTAGGACTGCCCAGATGCTGCTGCTGATAGAATTGACTTCTAATAGCATACTGCAGTGTTGAGACTGTGTCATTTACGCTTTGTAAAACCCAGAATCTGTCGGTGCTCTGAATGGTAACAGCCCAAGCAAACTGAAGCCAATGGAGCTTTTTTGTCCACATCCCTCACCGTCTTCCACTTCCCCTCTTCTGCTCAGCGCCGAGCACGATCTGATTAAAAGGAAGTCACCCATATAAAGAGTACAGAAGCCCAGTGAAGGTAATGTGTTCTGTCCCTTTGTAAAAAGAATGGAATCTCAAGCTATTACCCAATCTAGCAGCATGCCAGTTTGAAAGATCTTCACAAGCTTCTTTGGTGATAATCAGGACAAAAGAACTCACTGATTAATTCTACAAACTTTTCTTGAGCATCTTTTTTATGCCAGGGGTTGAGCTTTCACAGGCACTACTCAGAGTCTATCACCAAGAGTTCACGGCCTTTGTGTATGGGAGGCCCAGACCAATCAACGGTCAGTGTCGTCCAATCAACGGTAGGCTGCGGTGTTTTCCCGAGGATGCACTGGCCAGGTTAAAAGATGTACTTCATAGTGCCCATTGTGGACTTTGATATAAGTTTTTCATAAGTCACGTGACTATCTCATGAAACGCCTGTTTATATTGCATCATATGTTTGTGTTAAAAGAATTAATTGATCAAAGATACATAGATACAGTTATACATATCCACATGTACACTTTTTTACATTCCACAATTTTAGCCCTGTTTTAGCATTTCTCCGTTTGTAGAGATACTAGGTACCTCAAAATGTGGAAGTGTCCCAGCCCTCTCTGAGAGTATACAGTGATAAAGATAGCAGGAAACCATGGAAACAACATCATTTTCTAGCCCTTAAATCATCTCAAGTAACAATTACTACCTTTTACTTTTAAATCTCCATTCAAGGCTTCTTATTGACTCTTTCATAATAGCATGGTAGTATGCCAATGTGGTTTGAAATTATTTTCTGCTACACTTTAAATCTCTCCTGAGATTTTAAGCATCAATTTTACTACCTTTTTACTTGACCTATTGGTGTAAATAGAAAATAAAAAGTCATTTATACCATCTTTTATACTGGCTATTTCTCACCTTGTTGCAATGTATGTGACAGAGTACTTTGCTTATTATACACAGATGCTGAACAGATGTTGCTCAGATTTCACCAATGATGTCAACCAGATTTATATACCAAATATATATATACAATACACACACACACACACACACACTATTAAACAAGCTCGTACTATACAGCTGAGGAAACTGAGTCTCAGAGAGGCTAAGTAACTTGACCAAGGTCACCCCTAGTGAATGAGAAAGTCAGGACTTACGCCCAAGCCCATCTGACCTCAAAGCCGTATTGTAGGCTCCAGACTACTAGGTGGTATCTTACCTTTGGTCCAGGTGCTGGATTTGGCTGCCTTTAGTTGCCAATAGGCTCCACCTGTACTTTCTAATGAAAACAATTGTTAACTACAAACAACCCGACACAGAATCTAAAAAAATGAAGCATCAGTTTGGAGAGGGCAGAGCTTTGACATTTTTTCCCGTTACACTTCTTGAAAGTAATTGCTCAGAAAGATAAGGTGGTACTTATTTCTAGTAAAACTGTGACAGTCCCAGAAATGCTGACTCACTTGTAACGGGACAACATTCCTGGAACCGTGTCGCATACCGAGTGGCCTGCCAGAGCTCTCCCAGACATGAAAGGGCCTCGGCGATCCTGGCACCGCGTCCCCCTCACTTCAGCAGGAGTGTTCTCGGGGCACTTCCTGTCTGCTCGATGCTCACACCACAGGTTTGTGTTAGAGAAGCCGACACTTCTCAGGCTGCTTTCCAAAATATGTGGTGACTGGGGTATTTGTTTCCTTTAATGAACAAAGTTTGAAATCAGCAACTTATTTTGTCTCCTTTACTATTTTGGCATTTAAGTGTTTAGCTTCTTGTACCCTACTACATTTCTGTGCAAGCATCTTTCCTGCCACTACATCATCATATCAAGCTGGAAGCTCTCCAAAACCCCTGCTGAATAATTTCTAGAAGCCTTCTATGACCAAGCTTTTTAAAGATTCATTTCCGCTCTATCACTTCTCATTTTTCATTCATATACCTCCAAAGAGCCATGGGAAATGGATGTTTCCACTCCTTATTTATTTGATCTCTGCAATATTGCATACCATTCGCCTTTCCCGCTCAGAAACTTTTCTAACCCTTGATGTCCTTGGTATCATTCCGCTTTCATTTTCCTTCTATCTGGCCAGCCCTCCTCCCCATTTTTATTCATACGATATCTTTCATATCCTTCCTCCTTTTCTTCCTCCTGCATCTTAAATGTTAATCATTCATAGGATCCTGCTTCTGCACTTTTAACTACACACTCCCTAAGTGATCTCATCCTTAAGACTTCAAATGTGCCCATTATACCATGTCTGCCTAGTATTATAACTATAATGAAGGCAAAGATCATACTAATCTTGGCCTGGAGCATAGAAAATGATTAATAGATGTTTGTTGAATGTATTACATATTTATCTCCAGCCCAGGTCTTCCTCCTGAGCCCCAAACTATACATATACATATATATATATATGCATACATATGCATGTGTGTGTGTGTATAGTCTGTGTGTGTATGTGTGTATATATACACACACACAGGGTCCAGCAGAAGTAACACCTGCTTGAGCATGGTTCGCAGGATATGTGAATGTCTCACACGAGACGGACAGTAATTTGAACATTTCACCTAAAATGTCATATGGTGTGCTTGAGTGTGATATTGTTATGTCACAAAATTACATGCTTATGATTTTTTAATAAAAGGTTTTGTAATAAAAATGATGTTATTTGTGTCAGACCCTACACACACACACAAATCTATAACTACCTGTTGGACTACTCCCCCTGAATATGCTACAGGCATCCAACATTTATCTCATTCAAAAGGAGCTTATTTTCAGCTGGTCCCCAACCTTGTTCTTACCTTTGATTCTATATTGTGGTAAATGGCACCATGTGAATCAATTACCCTGGAGGTGGTCCTTGTGACTCCCTCTTACCCACATGCCCTGAATAACATCCAGTTATTCATTAAATCCACTTATTGTTCTCTTGTAAATCTTTCAAGCCCATGCTCTCCACCCACTCACACTGTCACAGCCTTAGTTCAGGCTGCCCTCACTATGTAACTGCTGCAGCCTCCTAATCGGTCTCACTCTCTTCACTCTTCCTGCAGCCCCCGAACACCCCATGCATCCTCTACACAGCTGTCAGAATGGCTTTTTTTCCTGAAAACAAACCCAATCGTGTTCAATTATATATCCAGTATCATAAGTTCCGTGAATTTCCTTTCACTCTCCGTGTAAGCACTGCAACAGGCACCTTCCACAGACAGTCCACTCGAGGCAAATGCAACCATACCCTTGTAACAGGAAGCCAGCCAACCTTCTGATGGGAATCAGAACCCAGGGCCAAGACCCCCCCCACATTCTTCTACTTCATCCATGAGAAGCAGTGGTGCCTGTGCCATATTTCTAGCCATATACGTATCACGAATACAGCTTTTTTCACTTATTTAAAATTATGGCTGGCATCCCTCAGGCTAGTTAATAAACCCTCCGGTGCCAATTGAGATGGCTAAGAGTTAAACATTTACAGTAGCTACCTGATTAAAGTCTTTCAAATGCTAACCAACCTCCCTTGGAGTGTGTATTTCTGATTGAGGTACTTCAACTATTAGCAAGCTGCCCCTGGAGGTAGGTTAAACTAGCTAAATGCACACATATGTATTACACTTTCTCTGCTGAATGATTTTAAACTAAATTACAGACAATATATTGCCCTATTTGCAGGGCCTTACATGCGTGCCTAATTTGCCTGCTGGGTAATTAAGCAGTGCCAGTACTTCCCCAGCCCTTGGCACCCTTGCCTGGATGCTCAGTGCAAGAAAAAATATGCAGCAAATGTTTTGTTAATGAATAAACGGGTGACATAACTAATCCATTAGTTATCAGGGCAAATTTTCCGAATGCATTTCATCTATCAGGGCTTGATTTTTCACATATGTGACAGGAGCTAATGTTAAGCTGAATTATATGAAAATGCCACCTTTAAAACGGGAATACATGCCAATATGGACAATTGTATGTGGTTCAATCCCCTAGGTGACTTCCAAACCACCTTCAACTAAACAAAGAGAAACTAGTCTGAAGCACTGGTAAGAATCAAGTTCTATTCAAATGCTTCACGACGAGGTCCCAGGAAAGCCGCAGATCTCCCTGCCCTCAGTGTTGGGAGTGCCTCCAACCTCCATCCTGTTCTTAATCCTTCGATAGGGGCTGCGGTGGCTGTGACGTTGTCCCAGATCAATTAAATCCTGGGCACTCTGGGGGTGACATTCAGATTAGTGGGAGGGTGACAGAAAATCAATCCTTCCTTTTCAGGCTGCAGGTGCCCACAGATTTCCTGGTGTCAGTAGTGAACTCTCATTTCAAACACAAAGGCAAAGATGGCCTGGCCTCTCAGGGCCACTAGCTGATTGCTAAGGTGATGTACGAAGAATAGGAGCGCCGGGGGTCTTACCTTGTCATTAAGGGCACTGACACAAAAAGACTTCTTTATACCCGAGTTGGAAAGTGGAGAGGATGGAATTCCTATTTCGCCAAAGCTTGAAGTAAAATTACCTTGAGAATGTGGGCTTCATACAGGGATAAGAGCACCAGCCTTCATTATCTGGCCAGGACTTGAAGGGAAGAAATGCTTTTTGAGGAAAAGTATTACTTCGGAGGGGAGAGGGGAAGGAAAGAAGAGTCAAGGTTAGGCGAAGTGAATTCCACCATTTAATTAGCAGTCACCCCTGCCCTGCCAGACACAGCTAGTGTGCGTGATTCCTGAATGGCGAAGTCAAAGCAAAGAAGCAGGTAATTAGACAGCAGGCGCTGGGGTGTTAAGAAGTGTCACGTTTCCAGGGTTTGCATGGAGAGCAAACTGGATGTATGTGCTGTGCTTTTAATATAGTCTGCTTTCTAATTAGCAATCAGGATGGATTTGTCAGTCATCCCTCCTATAATGCAGAAAGCAGTGGAACGTAGGAAAAAAAGCAAGTTCAGAAAATCAATTATGCTTATATTTACATTCCCTCAAGGCTGAGGCACTGCAAAAACTGCCGAAATATTATCTTTCTGTTTACAAAGGAGCAGGAAGGAAGGGTGAGACTGCAATTCCACATAATGAATAAATCTCTAGGTGTTTGGTGAAAGGTACAATAACTGAATATTTATGAGATTGGTGATGGGAAATGCATTTCGTATGGTCAGCAATCGTAGAAATAGTCTACCATTTTTAAAGAGCATAGGAACACGTACATGTTCAAAAACATAAAATCATCTTTTATAGATAGGGAGTTAACAGAAAATGCTTTAAAATTCAGCCTTTTTATTGGATAGTGATTGGCAGAATGGGAATTTATGATCTCTCTCAAATAGCCCTACGAGTGTAACAATACACTCACACAAGAGGTGATATATAACTTCCTTACAGCCTTCTCAAGGCGGGAGTCTAAACTCATTCAGAGACCCCTCTTAATTTCCAATTCAGTGAATACTTCCCAGGATTCATCTGAACGGGCGTCCCTGTGGTCATTGCCATGGATGACTTCTCCCCTTTTCTTCAAACAGTCTCGCCCTTCGTTTCTGTGACATCTCACTTTCGATTGTCCTTCTGCTTTTCTGGTCACCCCATCCATATATATCTCCTTCGTGAGCTTCTCTTTATTGGCATGTGTCTTTTTTAAGTTTATATTTATTGATTTTAGAAAGATAAAAACATCAATTTATGCTCCCCTTACTTATGCATTCATAGGTTGATTCTTGTATGTGCCCTGACAGGGGATTGAACTCACAACCTTGGCATATCAGGAAAACGCTCCAACCAACTGAGCTACCCGACCAGGGCTATCCTTATGTGCTCCGCAGTTCAGCTTTCACATTTTCTTTGAGTGCTATCTGCTCCTTACCAATGGCTTTAACTGCAGTTGACAGGCTGAAGACACCTAAATCTCTACTTCTTGTTTTGACCTGACGGAGGTCTCAGGCTCAACATCTAATTTCCAGATGGACAACGCTTTCTACAGAGTGCGTCCGAGGTAGAACCTGTTGTCCTTCTAGCTTGTAGTCCTGCTCCTCCTCTGTCCTCCCTGCCGCCGCCGCCGCCGCCGCCGCCGCCGCTGCTGCCGCTGCTGCTGCTGCTGCTGCTGCTGCTGCTGCTGCTGTCTGTGGCAGGCAGCCTCCAGGACAGCCCCCAGTGGCTTCCACTTCTGTTGCTGACCCTGTTCCACTTCTTTGACTCCCCTTGAGTGTGGATGGGACCCAGTGTCTTGCTTCTACCACAGAGAATACAGCAATGAGTACCTCCGACACCATGTTGCACAAATGATAGAGACTTCATCCATGCTCCCCTCTCTGATCCTCTCTCCCTCTCTCAACCTGGGGTTTGCCAGATGCCATGTTGCATGCCGCCCTACAGAGAGGCTCACATGACAAAAGACCGATGTCACCAGACAACAGCCAGGGGGTACCTGAGTCCTGCCAACAGTCATGTGAGGGAGCCTGTTAGCAGGTTGAGCCTTGAGATGGCTCAGCTATAAATATCTTGACTGCAGTTTGCAGAGTTCATATACCACATTAATCAACTGTTTCATAGATTAAACAATTATTTAGAAAAATATACATGTGGTGAGACCATAAAGAAAAGAGGGAAGTGATTAATGTAATATCGAGAGCAGTGGTTACCTGTGCTGGGATAGTGTGGAATAAAATTAAGGAAGTGATCATAGAGTCTTCTGAGGTGTTGGTACTATTTAAGCTTAATGGCAAGAAATGAATGTTTTATTACCCTTTAAATTTTATTTCTTCTTTATATATGTATATATAGGTATAATGTATTCTTTGCATATATGATATATTTCACAATTTAAAAGTATAAATAAAAGTAAATGTATCCCATACAATTCAGCAACCTTAGTTTGTTCTGGGTATATATTCAAAAGAATTGAAAGCAAAATCTCAAAGAGATAAGTGCACACCCATGTTCTTTGCAGCATGCTTCACAATAGCTGAGCAGTAGGAGCAACCCAATTTTCTGTGAACAGATGAATGGATAAGCAAAATGTGGTAGATGCATGCAGTGGGATATTATGCAGCCTTAAAAGAGAAGGAAACCTTGTCATATGCTGCAACATAAATGAACCTTGAGGACATTAGGCTAAGTGAAATAAGCCAGTCACAGAAGACTAATACGGTAGGATTACACTCATATGAGGTAAACAGAGCAGTCAAAATCATGGAAGCAGAAAGCAAAATGGTGACTCCCAGAGGGAGGCCGGGGGTGAGCAGATAGCAGTTGTTGTCAAGTGGGTGTAGAGTTTCAGTTCTGCAAGATGAACAAGTTCTGGAGATCTACTTCACCACAAAGGAAGCACTCGAAACACCACCAAATTATACACTGAAAATGGGCAAGATGGTAAGTGTTATGGTATAGTTTTTAACCACAATAAACAATATTTTTAATCAAAAAAGTCAATGTGTATTTTTTAATTTCAAAATTCTAAACTAAATAGATATCTTTATATACTCTCCTTTCTGAGACAAGATTAAAATGTTAATAAATTGTTTCAACTTTTTATTTTGAAATAATTTGAGATCTTCCCCAAAAAAAGCTGCAAAATAGTTCAAAGTTCATATAGACGCATCACTCAGCCTCCTCTAATGTTAGTAACACAAATACCCATAGTTTAATTATCAAAACCAGGACACTACCATTGCCACAAAGCTATTACGGAAACCAGAGACTTTACTCCGACACCACCAGTTTTCCCACTAATGTCCCTTTTCTGCCCCAGGGCCTAATCAGGGATCCCACATTGCCTCCTAGTCTTCTCCACACAATCTGTGGCAAGTCCCCATTTCTTCCTTGTCTTTATTGGTCAGTTATTTTGTAAAATAGTGTTCAATAGTGTTCTCCAAGCTCTATCAACCTTGAGCCTGCGGGCAGGAACACCACCTGAAGTAGCGGCTTGTCCTCCTCAGTGACTCTCCCCTCAGTGCTGGTGATGGGAATGCTGATCACTGGCCTAGGTCATGCCTGCAAAACGTGCCCTCTCTAAAGTCACTACGACTCCTTTCCTGATTAGTGGGGATGCTCTGAGGGCGTGCGAATACGCTGTCTCTCCTCAAGCTTTGGTCCAATGATTTTAGTGTCGATCTTACTCAGTGGGTCTTACCCAGGAAAAATTTTGGATTTCTTTCATTCCTTCTACATTTTTAGTTGGAATTTGTCTGTAAGGAAGAGCTGTCTCTCTTCCTCATTTATTTATTTGATGACTTAGTTATATCAGTGTTGGCTCAAGGATATTTATATCATTCAAATGCTCATAATCCAATATCTAAGTTATTGTTCAAATAGTCCCATTTTTGGCCACTTGGAGTTTCTTCAAGTTCCTTATGATATACCACTATATCATAATAGTGGTATATTTTTTCAGCACTTTTTTCAGCACCTTTTTTTCAGCACTTTTCCTCATTTTCTGACTCCACAAGATGTGCCAGTCTCATCTTTTGTTTTCTCTGGTCCAGCCCTGGAATCAATCACTTTTCCAAGGAACTCTGGTTTCTTTTACTGGAGAATAGTATTTACCATTATAAACCAAGAGTTTGGCACAGGGTGTGCTCATGGCTACTGGAGTATCTATCATTCCTCCTAGGCTCTCTCCATCAACAAAGCTGAGAAATATATATATATACATGACTACTAGCCCACACATACACCCATCTACATGTACTTATACATCTATCTATCTGTTTGTATATTAAAACCATGAGTTCCTATGGATACCTGTGATTCCAGCGCAACCCCATGAGGCTCATTCTGCCTTTCTCCATTTATCTGTAACTTCTTTCTCCATGAAGGTATTAACAAGTTTATTACCTGTATGAGAACTTGGAATTAATTAGCATTTTGGTGATACTGTCTTTACATGAATAACAGCAAGAGGCTGGGCTCTCATTGTTTATAATATAGTCATTTGTTTGTTAAGTATTATAAGTAAATATAAAATATACTATATTTATCTGCATATAAGAGATGCATATAAAATGGTTAATCTATTCCCTTATGAGTACAGATTTACTAACTATATAACAGTATTTGTTTATGGTTTTTTATCTTTAGCCTCGTAATATTCAATCAAAATATGATTTTTCTAAAGCTATTTAGGTTAGTTTTTGTTTTTAAGGTTTTTTAAATCCATTGAGTACAGTAATGCCACTGATTTGTACTATGGTTTGGTTCATTTGTTACTGATTATATTCCATTTTAGATTTCCTCCACTTCCTGGCTGATTTTAATTACTTCTTAGGGAGGTTTGTGTAGGAAATATTGCTATGGTTCTGAAAGTCATGCCTCTGAATGTATTCAGATTAGTGCAGCTCCTCTTCACCCCTACTAACCTGCCATTCCTTCCTTCTTCCCACACCATTTCCACCAACCTCTGAGATAACCAGCCTCTATTTTCTCAGTAATCTTTCTTGTATTTCTTTTGCACAAATGTGTAAATACATACATATTTTCTTATATTCTTACATTCCCTTCTTTCTCACACAACGAATAGTGTGCTGCATACACTCTTTTGTACTTTTTCTTTTCAATTTATGTCCTGGAAATCTCTCCATGTAAGTTCATCTCCACGATGTGAGTGTAGCTTCCTCATTCTTCTCCAAAATATCATAGTACTCCATATGATTTGGCACACCTACATAATGGACTCTCCTATGTGGTCAAATTTAACTTGTTTCCAGTATTTTGCAAGTACAAAAATGTTATAATAAATAACCTTGGCATATATATTTTTGTATATATTCAGGCTAAATTTCTGGAGGTGGGGTTTCTGAGTCAAAAACCAAGTGCCTGTGGAGTGTCGTTAGGGGTTGCTTTCCCTTCAGAAGAGCTGGACGAGTGCCCATTCTCACCAGCAATTTGTACCAGAGCATCTGTGTCCTGACAGCCTCACTGACAAAACCTGTTGAGATGCTTTTTGATTTTTGCAAGTCTGATAGTGAGAAATTATACTGAGTATTACTTTAATGTGCATTTCTTTCATTATAAGTGAATCTGAACTTTTTTGTTTGAAAACTCTTTAGATGTTTTTGCATCTGTTATTGTTCCCCCCCCCCATTTTTCTAATAGTTCTTGGTCCTTTGTGTCTCAATTTCTGCAAGATCTGTGTATGTTCTTGTCTGTGGAATATGTTACAGAAATGTTTTCCTAGTTTGTCAATTGTCCTTTGATTTTGCCCATGATGTGAGTGTATGTGAAATAGTTTTTTTAGTAGTCACACTGGTCAATCTTTACTTTTATTACCTGAATTTTGAGTCATGACTAGAGAAGCTTTTCCTACATCCTTAATAAGGTTAAAGAAGAATTTCCCCATGTTTTCTTCACACACTTAGATGTTTTTATTTTTGTTTACATTTAGATCCCTAACCTTTTGGAGTTCATTCTTGCGTGTAGTGTGAGATATATACATAATTTTATCTTCTCCCAAATGCTATCCAGTTGTCCAGCACCATTTATTAAAAGCTGCAGCTTCATCCCAATGATCAGAGATGCCTTCTAATAAACTAATTTTTAAAGCTATAAAAATGAAGAGATCATGAGAACTATCAACACAAGAAATTTTGAGATTATATATATAACAAAAAGCAGAATATATATACATATGTGTGTGTGTGTGTGTGTGTGTATACACACACAAAGCAGATAGAAAAGCATTGGCATTGACAGATGAGGCCAAACTAAGGAAGCTGTGGCTAAAATACATACAGAGGAAGGACATTTTATAACAATTTTTAAAAAGCCAATTTATCAAGAATACATAATATTCTTAAATGTGTATCAACTATAGTGTGCTTTCTGACTGATTTCCAAGTCTGACAAAATTCTGTGGTTCTCATTTAACACAAAAGTTGGGGTGGAAAATCATTTCTTTATTTGTTCTTCTGAAATTGTTTTCTATTTCAACCCACAGAGCCTGAGGCATAATGATGAGTCTTCAGCTACATCTACAGTAACATCTTGACACCCTCAACATCCTTTTAGATCCTTGGAAAACAGCTGGGTATAGTACTCATTCAATTCTTCCAGCTGTGAGTTTTTATCTTCTGCTTTTAGCTTCTCAAAGTTTTGCCAATTCATTTCCATTCTCCTAGAAAAGCTTCAGATAATGAAAACATCAATTTGTTTTAAAGGGAGTGGTTCTGGAATAGGCCTTTTTATTCTGAAAGACCCTGAAAAACCAAGCAAAGCAGTTCTTGGCTACATTACACAGGCAATCCAACTCTGCCTTAGTACTGAGCCCCGCCTTACCTCCCACCCTGCAAAAGTGTTGTGAGATGAATCGTTTAATTTCAAAAACACTCTGTGTTAATTACAGACTGGATGAGGGATTTTGCTATAAGTAGGATCAAAGTTTGACATTTAGAAAACTCTCCAGAATCCAGCTTTAGAGTGTACACTACCTACTTAGTGAGTAGACTAAGCAGGTAGGATTTGTACCAAAGGATTTATCCATAGCTCTGAGCTGTTGGAATCAGTGAGTCAGCCAAAGTCTTCTCTTCCTGTTTATGAAATATTTTCCCCCCAGGGAGTTCTCACATTCATTACCTCATTAATCATCCACTATTCCCTTGGAGAAAGAAAAGTGAGTAAATATGGGTTATAATTCCCAGGAGGGAATATTGAGGCTCAGAGTGAAAAAGTAATTTGGTAATTCAAATTTGCAAGATAAAAAAATGCTGTCCTAGAAAAATGTGGAGTGATCACAGAGATTTTGTTGTTTTAACCCCTAAAATTGACACTGAGAATAAGGGGTGAACTCTGCTCAATGAGCATCATTAGTGTTAATTTGTAAATTAACCTGAAAAGACCTTCAGAGCGCTGGAGCAATACTGCTGGTCAAGCTTTCACATAATACACACACCTACCAGAGCCTCTTCTGGCCAAGCTGCAGAAAGTCCTATCCCCCTGTGCATGCTGCGAGGACTTGCAAGGCCTGACTCAGGGATAAACCCCTGACCTTCCTCATCTGCAGAATGAGTCCTGGCACCTAGCTCAAGCCTTTGATCCAAAATACTTATTGAGAATGAAAGAAGTGAAAAGTTCTTTACTCCTTAAAAAAATTATACAAGGTTAGCTCCAGGACTTGAATAGAAACGAGGACTTTATGTTACCAGGACCTGAGTGAAATTTTGATAAAAATTAAAATGTCATGCAAGTACTTTTTGCTGTTTTGTCGCTCCAGATATTTTTTCTGCCTGATGGTGGCCATCATTTCAACCAATGAGTCTTTTACAGGTTGGTCACCATTTGATGGTATTAACATGTTTATTACCTATATGAGAAATTGGAATTAATTAGCATTTTGATGATACTGTCTTTACATGAATAATTTTTATCATCCCTGACAATTTCTCCAAAAAGGAGAAAACGTTATCCTCATTTTACAAATAAAATGTGGATACAGACAAAATTACTAAAGATACTTATCCAGGATGTCACAGCCAGTGGGCATTAGAGCTGAGAATTGAATTTGGGTCTTTTGATTCCTAAACCTGTGTTTTCTCTAATACAGGAAACATTTGCCAGCAATGACATTTCATCGTGATTTGATTTATTCCAATATCTTAGATTAGGTAATTCACAAAGTGAACATGAATCTGTATTTTTTGTGTTGGAAATCCTGGGCTTCTAAACAAGATGTGAGCAAACTCAACAGCCACGAGTGGAAGAGGAAAAGTGGTGTCCTCCCCCTGGAAGGTGGCAGCTCATGCTCTGCACACTCTCTGAAGGATGATGCTCCCTGAGGGCGCCGTGATCTGCGAGAGCTGGGGAAGTAAGTATTTTTGTTGTTTTTTAAATACCTGACCAAAGAACAATGTTCGAGCCTAAAATTATTACTGCCATACGCTATGGCATTCGTCTTCGACTTTTATGTTGCTCCAGCATTCCTGTGGAATGCAACACACTGATGTCAGTAATAGTGCGGTTCTGTGCTACACGAATTCATGGCTAAGTGGCAGCCTGTCTGAACCCCGGAGGATAGGATGTGGAGGTCCCTGCAGAAGTTTGGTAAAGGCCCCATCCTCAGATGATTTGGCTATGAGAGGCAGGGGTTAGGAAGAGCTATATTTTCACCACTAAATAAATCCAGTCCTCATTAGAACAAGCAACCCATGCATTCATGCAAATTATTAGAAATAACAGCCTAAAAAATTGTAGAGAAGTCCCCCTTCCCCCAGCCTGATGTAGCCCCATACCAGGACATGTGACTTGATAAGTGCAGGCTGTACATCTGTCTGGACTCTCCTCTCTGGCCCCATTGAGGCATAACCTCCACAACCAGAGGCGGCAACCTGCTCAGTGACACGAAAGCCCAGGTCTGTGCATTTCACTATAAAGGAATGGGGATTACTAAAAAAAAGAAAGCACACAACAGTGTGGTGATGCCCCGAAGGGAGGAGGGATGGGGTTTGGGTGGAGGTGGGCAAAGGGGATGAAATGGGGACATCTGTAATGGTGTCAACAATAAAATAAAGAAAAGAAAAAGAAAAGCACACACACATTTAACCTCACTCAAAACTAAAGAAACACATATTAAAATCATTTTTACTTCTCAAAGTTGTAATTTTGTAAAGTCAAACGTATCCTGATGAAGATAGCATGTGATAACAACTCATAGGCACCGCTGCTGGCACAGCGCATGTCAGTGGAAACCTGCTAGAAAGCACTGTGGCAGTGTGACTCCAACGGTCGAGAAGAAGGCGACATACTCCACAATTTTCACATCCTGGAAGACACAAAACTATGACGACTGTAAAACACATCAGTGGTGGCCAGGAGTTAGGGCAGAGGAAGGAAGGAACAGGTGGAACACAGAAGGTTTCTAGGGCAGTGAAACTACTGGGTATGATACTATAATGGCAGCTGCATATCATTACACATTTGTCAAATCCCACAGAACGTACAACACAAAGGGCAAACCCTAACACAAACTATAGATTTTGGGTAACAATGATGTATCGACAGGGTCATTGTTTGTAACAAGTGTACCACTCCGGGGCAGGGTGTTGATTGTAGGGGAGGCTGTGGATGTGTAGTAGCTGGGCTTACAGAAGTGTCATTTTTGCTCAATTTTGTTGTGAGACTAAAACTGTTTTAAAAAATGAAGTCAATTTTCAAAAAAAAAAAAGAAAAGACAAAGAGGTCCAGACACTTTAGTTCAATAATCCTACTTCTAAAAATCTGTCTTGAAAAAATACTCAAGATGTAATCAAAAAGTTACATTAAGGCCCTGGGGGGTGTGGCTCAGTGCATTGAGTGCTGGCCTGTGAACCAAATGGTCACCAGCTTGAGTCCCAGTCAGGGCACACGCCTGGGTCACAGGCCAGGTCCCCAGAGGGGGCGCTCAAGAGGCAACCATGCATTGATGTTTCTCTCCCTCTCTTTCTTTCTCCCTTCCCCTCTCTCTAAAAGTAAAATCTTTTTTTTTAAATATTGCATTAAGGATGTTTATCAGAGTAGTTGTGAAAATATAAAGACAAACTAAATACCTACCAATGAGGTAACAGGAAAATAATTAATGGTACAGCCATAATAAAATACTATGCAAGCACTTCAAATCAACCTTTTGAAGAATACATAAAAATAGGAGAAATTCTCATGTAAAAATCAATATAGAAAAAATAAGTGTAATCCCAAGGGTATCTGTTCCCTGGATATGAGGAAAGCTATATCTAAGAGAAAATGCATACGTTTTTTCTTTTAATATTAAAATGAGGAAGGCTTTATAAAGAATGAAAATAACAGAATCCATAAATAAAAATGGATAGAATATATATAAAATATTTTAACTTCTGGACATCAATCAAAACAGAAATATAAATAAATTAAATGAAAAACCAAGGGAAAAATATTGGCAGCATATATGACCAAAAAAAAAAAAAAGCTAATTAATGACTAATTAAAACTTCTCAATCTGTATTAGGTAAACCTGGGGAAAAGTCACACTTCCTACTGTTTGATCCTATGAAACCTCTCTCAGCTCAGTTTCGACTTCTCTAATGTGTGAGTAGCAATAAGCTCCCTCATCAGGTATTGTGAAGATTAAATGAGATAAGGCTTTTAAAGTTCATAGCACAACTTATGACACATAGCTCTAAATTAATATTAGCTATCACTATTAATAAACTAAAGAAAGCTCTAACAAGTCAGTATTTTCCACTCAAAATATTAGTGAAGATTAGAATTGAAAATAACACCGAGTACTGGAAAAGGAAGAGGAGCCGGCACTCTGGCAGATGGCTGGGGGGAGGGTAGGCCTGCAGTCTTCATAGATGGCAATTCAGCAATACACACCAAGATTGGTAGAATGCCTGCCTATTCTTTAGCTGAAAAGCTTTACTTCTAGGAATTTATCCTGAGGAATACCACACACACTATAATGAATGTACAAGGGTTTTCATGACAAAATTGTGTCCACTGTAATTCCTCCTTATCTGCAGGGAATTTGTTCCAAGACCTCCAGTGGGTGCCTGACACAATGGCTAACACCAAACCCTACACACACAGTTTTCTCCTACACGTGCACACATTTTCACGTCAAGGAGCACTAAATGGCTCCTCTTTGGCAAATCTAAATCACCAGCACCACAAACGTTGTGCTTGGGAGCCATTCTTAAGCAAAATAAGGGTTACCTGACCACAAGCCCTGTGACAATATGACAGCAAATCTGACGATCTAGGTGGCCACTGGGTGACTGACGGGTGGCCTCATACACGGTGTGGATGTACCAGTCAAAGGGATGATTCGCATCCCGGGTGGGACAGATCTGGGTGTTACTCAGAATGGCATGCACCTTAAAACTTATGATTTATCCCTGAAATTTTTCATGTAATATTTTTGAACTGTAGTTAGCCACGCATAACTGAAACCTCAGAGGGTGAAACCACGGATGGCGGGGAGGGGGGGAGGGCTACTGTAAGTTGAAAGCTGGAAATAATCTTATGTTCACCAATAAGGAATTAATAAGTAAATTTTGTATACTTGTACTGTTAAGAATTTGGGAGGGTTATAAACAAAGGTTTGTTCAATTTGCTTTAAGTAAGTGAAAACTTATTGGAACTACTAAGGGCATGAGAAGGAAGTTAGAAATGTCATCCACATTGTTGTGCTTCTGCGGAAACCAAAAAATTTCTCACAGGAAGCGCAAGCCTAGATCATCCATTAAGACTTCCCAAAACTGGAATGAAATTAAAAGACCTGAAGGGTCATGCAGGAGCCGGCAGCCTGTGACACCAGGGCACTGGTCCTTCTCCCACGACTCTAGATTGTCAACCCTGACTGTCATGACTCAGCTACTCTCTCACTGCTTCTACTGCTCCTACTAACTCACGACCTCACCTTCAACTCCGTATCACTTTGCTACTCACTAATCACAATTTTCTCTTACTTTTGGCATCTGCTGCTTTATTTTCTTCCTACCAACCTCTTCCATGAGGACCTTTTCCCTCCTGTCCCCATTGTCACTGACAAAATCTCAGACTATGTTCAAGTCCTAAAATAACACTACTGGCTGTGTTAATTGCCATGGTCCCTGACTTCGCTTCAGTGGCAGGCCACCTCCTAGGTTCTAGGTCACCGGCATGTCCATACGCTGACTGCTGTTGGAAAGGCCAGAAGTTGCAAATAAACCACACGGACTAAATCCAGCCCAAAGACATGGCTTCTTTGACCTGAGCTCTGTTGGCCTACACAGTGAGGTCAGGGAATTTTGTTAAAGAACAGGAAATTTTAACTTTTCTTAAAAATCCAAAGATCTGAGTAATATTTGGTTTTTATTTCTATATGACAACTGTTAGCAGAAGCTGCACATTGGCCTCCCTCTTAAGACAGGGAACTCTGCCTCTAGTTCTTCGTAGCCTCCAGTGAGCCCTCTGTTGTCTCGTGCATCCACCTGCTTACTTGCTGGCCTCTATTGGCTTTTCGGTTTGCAAACTCTGAGGTAAGTGCCCTCCTCGGCTTCCACCATTTGTGACTGAAGTGTTGGAGTCAGGTGAGAAGAAAGTTCCTCGTTTTTTATGAAAACCGTACGGTCCTGCTCCCTCAGTGGAGGGCCATGAATAGGAAACCTTCAAAAGGGAGCTGTGGGGGCGCCTGACGAGCTGAGGCTTGGCCGACCCATCGCCCCATCAGGCAAATAATACATTTTTATAAATGTCCAAGTACATTATTTATTTACATAGATATGTGGTCACATCATATTGTGAAAGAGCAGATTCAAATCAATGAGGGAGTACCCCAATTTTTTGTAAATTATAAATAAATATACAGGCATTCTTTATTATTTTAATTGAGTCATTTCCTGGTTTGATATGTTGGATATCAAATTTGGAAGCAGTGGGAGAATGAGCAAAAATATTCCATTATTTTAAATGAAAAAAATTATTATAACCTGTTTCAAGCCTATCCCAAAACCCCAACCACTTTCCAAAATGTATTTAAGTACTCTTAAACATCTATATAATAACATTCTCAAAGACTTCTGCCAAAATATATTACACACAACATTAACTACATCATTATTTAATACTTCATGGGCATTTTAGTGGATGTATTTTCATGTAATATGCAACAACATAGTAGAAATTAGTTTTCCTTGTACCATAGCAGGCATATACTAAAATGTAAATTTTAAAGTACCATATATTTTAAAGTTATGTAATGTATACAACTAACAATTAAATAAGCAAACATGGATTTTTTAAATGATTGTTTATGAAATAAGCAGTTCAGGAGGAGAAAGATGGTGGGGAGGCTGCTGCTGGGCGGGTTGTACAGGAGTGGGTGAGGGTGAGTGCGAATGAGCTAGCAGAGAGCGAGTGAAGTGGCAAACACCTAGTTCAAGTCCAAGCATCTGGAGGACAGTCATCTGTTTTTGGCACTTGAATCTAGAAATGGATGCCTATGAACCGTTATGCAAAATGATAGATAACTATGGATCCCCCAAATAAAATAAAAGTTGCAGGAACAACCACTTTATGTGCATAATGCCAAGTTTTCTAAAAATCTAGCAGCAGGTATTTATGGTTCCTCTTCCTTCTCTTCCTTTGAACTGAACACACATCAGGTTGTACAAGTTTCTTGGTCATAAGTCCTTTGCACCATCCACCTCACTAAATCTAGCCTTCCTCACAAGATTTAGGATTTCTGCTTTGCATTAATCACTTCCTCAAAACCCTGGGAGTCAGCAACAATTGTGGGACTGGTTTCACCCGTACTCTATTCATTGTTATGATACATTTGAAGCCCAGTTGATAAATTTGAAGATCTTCTGAATGTCAAAACTCTTCCGTAAATCCTTAATCGAAGCAGTATAGCCGGCATCCTCAGACCATATATCAACGTATAAGTGCCACATGCTGCATCACCATCTATAAACAATATGCTTAGAAGGCTGCAGCAACTCCTGGGTTCGGCAGCCATGATAATGACATAATGCTGGGGTCAAAAAGACCACTGTGAAAGTATCTCTGTAACTGTCAACAGTAGGAGGACATCTACCTATTACCAGAACAGCCTTGGTTGCAAGTTTCCCATCCTTGTGTGCTCTTTGATGAATGGAGACAGCTCCTCCCATAATCACTGAGCTTTGCCTTGATCACCCAGTCTTTATGAGCTGAATACCATCAGCAGGAAATTCACTCTCCAGTAGTCTTTAAAAAGCAGTGGGGTTTTTGAAGGGATGCACCAGCAGAAGTTTTAGCTGAACATCACATTCATGTTCAAGTAGCATTAGCTGATTTTATATGTTTTATGTTCCGGCACTTCTGTCTCCTTTTCTGAAATGAACACACAGGGTAGCATTCGTTTCCAAAATGGCCCAATTTCATCAACGTTAAAAATTTACTTTGTGGTTCAATCACCTTTGTCAATAGTTTTCTGCAATTCATGGGCTCATCTACTTTCTGTGCACGCTTTTCAGCATTCTTAGAACATATTTTCCTATAATAATATAGGGAGTGTGATGAGATGATGCACATCATGTTTGAACTGAGCACAAGATTCAGTGTCATCAAGTGAAGAGCTGAGAGTCTACTACTGCATGCTCCGTATTTTCTCCCTTGAATCTGTGCACAAATCAAATGGTTTTGTTGCTGTGACAATGCGGATTTGTTATAATAAGTTCTCCTTTCAGATGCTGAGTTTTGGAGGAAAACTTATAAGTAATTTAAACAAAGATTTGGATAGTGAGATTCAGACAGCAAAGATAATCCATTATAACATTAAAGAAATATAAAAGGATATAAACCAAGGTTAATAGGAACTATGTCTGAAAGATGGGACAGAGTAATTTTAACAAATTTCCTTTTTGTTCATCAATGCTTCTTGAAAATGACTATGTATCAATTCTATAGTTCAAGTGGGGAGAATAGATAAATCAAGAAGAATGAAATACCATCCACATGGACTAACAGACTATGTCACACCAGACCCACATTGTTTGGGTACTCAAAGCAGAAAGGCACTTTTACAATAGTTTCCATCCACTTATGTGGCAGAATGGTATTTAAAATGTAAAAAGATATTAAAATGGGACTCTTTCCTTGTACCTGGTTCAGCGGAGGCCACCAGGAAGCTGAGAGACAAACAACAGATGACAAAGGAGATTTGCGGAGGAAGTGTCAGAAAACTGGTTTTTCAACTTTTAGCTCAACACCAGTCAAAGGTATAAAAAGGTTTTGTAGAAGAGACAGTGCTGTGGCAATTTCCCTTCCACCCCCAATGAGAGGAAAAAAGATGTTCCCCCTTTACCTCAAGCTTTGAGAAAGGGGTTTTAAGGAGCACATCTACAGAGCTTGGTACGTGTCTCTGGAATGTGAAGAGCTCAGGGGACTGGGATCTGACACACCCTGAAGAGTCTATCCCCTGAGGTAACTGCAGGGGGCGCTGGCTACACTTGCACCAACAGCCAACAGTGTGGGCACAGCACCCTCAGTCAAGTAAGATGCTTTCTGACCCAGACTTCCTCTTTCCCCCAAATCAGAGGAATCTGGGAGAGCTTAGTCATGAGAGTAGAAAAGGGGGAGTGTAAGGAAGGAGAGAAACAAAATGTCAAGACCTGGAAAGGCACAAGATACAAGACTTCCAACCCAACCTGGGGGAAGAGAAAAGTTCAATTTCAAATAAAGTTCAGAGCTCTTGTCATTTTGGCAGACTGAACATCATAAAGACTATAAGGGAGACTATCTAGTGACTGAAAGTGAATGGAAACAATTTTTTTTCTGAGACTGATACAGAGGACTCAAGTTACTGGACCAAATTTCACTAAAGCAGTGGGGAGAATCAACAGGTATCAAATGGATGCTGACTGTGGCGTGGGAGTGGGACAGGGAGAGCAAAGGTGCTTGTCATTGTGTCCTACGGAGTTGTTTGTTCATATTGCTCCAACTCCCACATGCCTCATGTTGCTATAGTTACTATAACACATTCAACATACCTTCTCCACCAGAGCCCATAGGAAGTTAAGTTGCTCCAGCCTTTATTCTGGCAATATCTCTCTTCCACAGCAAACTGTTTTTATTTTATAGGCATTGTGAATCAAGGGGTTGGTCCTGCTGGAGGTCAGACTGGTTTTTGTTCAGTTGTTAGAACATTCAGAATAAAATGTGTGGTGCAGTTCTAACAAATGCACCAGACACTCTGCAGGCACTCACACTGAGTACCGGCTTCAGCCCTAACTTCATCTTTCCATTCCTACCCTTTTTGCCATTGTTTTCTATCTTTGGGGGCAGTGTGTTTTTATGTAATACACCTCAAATCCTTTCTCTAATAAGGCAGGGCAATAAACACATCAGAAGTGTCTATAGATCTGACTTTAAATAATTTGCACTGCAATTAACCTGGAACATAATTGAACTTTGTTCTGGTAATTATGAAGATGCTTTGGGGTCTTGTATTGCCTTAAGGACATCAATGTGAGCATCAAGTATTATTGTGCTATAAGTTTGCTTGATCTGATAAAACTCTAATTAATGATGGATTTAATAACAAAGCATTCTCTGTGTTACTAGCCTAAGGTAGATGGAAAGTGGAGAATATTCTGAAAGGACCTTCATTAATTTTTAGGTATTTCCAAGTCTTATATCTATTCATCTTTATCTAAGGCATTTAGTATTAAAGAACCAAATGATTTTTTATGTGATAATGCTATCTGTATACATCTCAGATTTTACAGACACACACACTACTTTGACTATTATATTTAGAATGTGTACCAAATTAGGATTTCTAGCTCAAAACGTAGCTTAAACACAAATGATCACCCAGAAAGACTCCAATAAGAAAGTGTGAAGAAATAATGTGATAAAAGTAGATAGAAGGGAAAACTCACTAGAGGAGATTTTGAACATATTTCTAAAAAGATGGAAAGAGGATGAAAGCCTGCTGAGGAAGCGGGGACCTAGAATTTACAGAAGGAAGAAAAGCAGCAGAAAAAGAGACTTCAGGTCAGAAGCTCTGAGAGAGACTCCAATTCAAGATCAGAGGTTAGGAGAAAGATAGGGAGGGAGCTGAAGAGAGATTAATTGGGTTACAGAGGTTGTGGCTGTAAAAAGAAAGAAAGCAAACAGGAACACAAGAAGACTTTACAAGTCTTGTCCCAAAAACCACATAAACTAAAATGTGGTGTGTTTTGGGGCAATTGGAGGAGGGCTTACCGAAAGAAATGGAAATCCATTTGAACTAGTTATGAGAGTCATTGTCTTTGACTGGCATCGAGGTTGAAACTTTGAATTTATAATCCTGCACACCATTTCTCTCTCCAATGGACAGTACTCAGTCATGATAATGTAAATGTTGTGAGTTAAATGCTGAACCTTTGAATTAACCTGTAAGCCAAACCTGGAACACTTAAAATGTTCCATAATAGAATGTATATATTACTAATTTTGACAATAACAAAATTTTTTTCAGTGCAGGTTCATGTCCTCCACCCTAACCACCAGCGCCCTCTGGCTTCCATGAGGCCCTCCGCCCGGGCACCCCTCACGGCAGCCCCAGACGCTGTGCACAGGAGCACGCCCACCACCATCTGCACCACTGTTCCCAGACCCCACGGTGGGGTCTTGGCGGGGCTGCCTTTTCACCTCTGGGTCCTGTGAGCAAATAGAAAATAGGGTTTCTTCTGAGGGACAAGAACCTGAGTGAAAAAAGGAAAGAATGTTAATTTCGCTCCAGAAAGTGAGCAAGATTTGTGTGGGGAGTGAAAAGGATAAGTGCACAATTAGACGCAAGGGGACAGTAGATACGTGGCGAAAAAGGGAAGGCTAGGTATCCTGATAGGCTCCTCTCTGGGAAAACAGGAGAGCATGATAATGATTGAGCCATCCCAGCTCTACCACTTACTAACTAGTAGTAGCCTTGCTCAAGTTATGTAACTGCCCTGTGCCTCAGTTTCCATATCTGAAAAATGGGAATAATTAATCTCTATTCCATAGGTCCAATGTCAGAAAAAAATATTAATATATACAAAGTATTTAGAACAGTTCCTGGAATAGAGTACGCACTCAGTAATATGTTTAATGTTACCTAACATCATTGAGAGTTATGATCTGCTCAGTAAATAAATAAAACAAAAATAAAGACTGTTTTAAACTGGAGGAAGAGGAGCAAAGAAATTGTAGCTTAAGTAGTAGATAAATGTGTACTTTTCAGCTTCTCAGTAGTGCAGCAAATAACTATTGCCTAAAGAGGACAGTTGAAGAAATTACAGTGTTTTTGCATTATTTAAAGTTAAGGAGGTAAACATTAGTAACATTACAACTAAACATAGTGATAACCTTTTCTTATTTTTTCTAATCAAGTAAAGAATTATGCAATTATTCATTTAAAAAATTAAGTGATAATAAATTTGGCACAAGTTAATTCTATGAATGCTGAAACCACAAAAGCCAAACAAATCGAGCTGAATCTATTCTTTTGCAAATGAATTCAGCCTGGAAGATTTATTTGGAAGTGAAAAACAATCTCTCAGCCAACAATATTTTCCCAAGTCTTTGCCACACTTTCCAGGGTTACAGCAATACTACACCTCTTGGCAGGGAAACTCCAGTCCTGTTGGGAACCGCCCTGACTGGTATCAGAAGCTGAAACCCCCGCGTAGGCTAAGGCTAAGGGAACGCTCTTGGAACCATAAGCCAGCAAGGAGACAAAAGCTTATCTCCTTGGCAGGAATGCTGCTTCTGCTGCTGAACCCCAAAAAGCTTGGTCAGTTAGCCAAAGACGGGTAAGATTCCCCATGGGGGGAATGACCTAAGCCAGGCACGATCACTTTGGGAGGCCCCCCAAAAGAAGGACTTTGAGGGCTTCAGCAAAAGAGGGTGACGGACCCTCGCTCCTCGGCTTTGACATAGCCTGAGTTCTCATAGCCTGAGTTCTCATCGTCTAGGAGAAAATCTTATTGCCTTAGTTCCCGTGCTAAGCCTGAAACAATGACAGGGTGGTGCAGCTCTGTGCTGAAAAGGGGCGGATTCCCTGGGTGATCAGGCCTAAGAAAGAACATGTAAATTACTGTGAAACCTTCTTTGTTTAGAATGCTCTCAGTTGAATGAGAGGGGTCCAAGAAGGAAGTTTGTTCCTCAAAGTCTTACAGCTGTTTGACCCCCACTCAATAGACCAGCAGAGTTCCTTGTTTTCTATAGTTCCTTACTTCCCCCTGATAAGTACTGTACTTTACCTGAATTATTATGCAAAATGAGCCCAATAAAAGCAGGTATGGACGGTAAATCAGGGCGCCCCCCATTAGGGGGTGTGGCCATTTCGTCCCTACTTCCCCACAGAAACTAGTTTGTCTCTGTGCATGTTTGTTTCTCGCGTGTTTTTCGGCGAGCCATCCACAGCGTTCCATGGTCACTGCTGGCCGGTGACCCACGCGCAACACAGTCCTAGGGAGGTACAATATTTGTGCCTTTAAGTCACCATTTCAAACTCTACAAAAATTATCCTGGTCCACAGCCCAACTTCATCCAGGCCCCTGCGGCTGCTTCACTAGTGCCAGCGCGTGGGTGCGATGTATCTGGAGGGCAGAGACACTGTCTTTGAGAGATCGCTGCACAGGTGATCAGTTTCACACTTCTTGCAGGCAGGTGATCTGCAAAATGTTGTTTCCATGAGTAACAATGACAAGACTGCTCTTTGGACCATTCTAGCATGTCAGAGCTGACGCTGGTTTCTCTCTTTACCTAAAACTCCTTCCTGCAATGCTTACAATCTGCATTCTTCCTAAGGCACACCTGACAGGAACATGTTAGATTAACGTCTTCAGAGAGGAGCTAAAACCCCAAAGGTATTTAGACATACATGGCATGTGGTTATTCTTTTTCTCAGTGACACACTTGCTTCACTCTCCCCACTTTACAACTTTCAGGTAGATACTGGAACAATTCTAAAAGTTTTCGAGCATCTAGTACCTGTCAAGTTCTGCGTTAGAAATTGACAATCTAGTTTAACAGGTACATTAAACCAAAGAAACAAAAGTAATGGAATACAGTAAATCCTGTGATGAAGGTAAACATAGGGTGTTACTGGGATGTGTATAAGAAGGGCAGTTAAGCGAAAGTAGAGGGAATGCCACTGTAGCGGGGGATACAGCATAGACAAGGAGGCGGAACAAGAGTGGGGCATGGCGTGAAAAAGGCGTGTATGGGGAAGTGGTATTCAGTAAGCGATGGCTCTAGGAATGCAGGGATGGGCCAGATCATTATGGGAGGGCCTTTATGAGATGCTAAGGAGAGTATATTCTTCTGGAAATCTCTAAGAGAAAACCTGGAACATGTTAAGTAGGAAAATAAGATGATTTTGTTTTAAGATTATTTTGCTCTAAAGAATGGATTGTGGAAGGATAGGAATGCCCCGACTCATTTTAATGAAGCCACTGCTGAGGTGTGTTCTACCTACTTCTCACTCCTGTACCAGGGATTTCTGAGGCTTTGGGGTATCCAAATTGCTGGGCATCCATGCAAGGGCAGCCACCATGTCCACAGGACCACGCTTGAACAACTGAAGATGGAAACTGAGAGATCAGTGCTTCCCCCTTTCACATAGGAGATGGAGATTTTACACAATACTGAACAACAGTGGTGTGTGGTGGTGGCAAACTTGATAAGGTACCTAGAAATAAAATTAACCAAGAAGGCAAAAGATCTATAACCTGAAAACTGTTAAGACTTTAATGAAAGAAAATGAAGAAGTCTTCCAGTCCAACATGATGGTGTAGAGAGAGCCTGAACTCACCTTGTTCCACAAACACATCAAAACTACACCCACAGAAAGAGCAATTGCCCCTGAAGGAGAAGTCAGGGCAGACTGAACAGCTTCGGCACAAGGAGTTTCCCAAACACAAAAGCTGAAGAAGTCCATCACCGCTAAAAGGGCATTACAAGAAGTTTTAAAGGGACTCCTTTAAGTGGAAAAGAAAAAAGCTAACACTAAAAGAAAATTAAGAAAGAAATCTCACTGATAAAGACAAACATTTAGTAAATGTAGTGAACTGACCAATTGTAAAGCTAGTATGAAGGTTAAAAAACAAAAGTAAAGCAAGTGTAACTACAGCAATAAATTAGATACACAAAATATGTAAAATATAATGTCAAAACATAAACATGGGAGTGTGAATAAAAAATGTAGTGCTTTTAGAATGTGTTCAAATGTCAGCAACCATCCACTTAAAATAAACACAGCTTGTTCTATATGAATCTCATGGTAAACACAAACCAAAAGCCTGTAATAGAGAGAAACACATACACACAAACCCAAACAAGTCCCTAAAGAAAGTCACCAATATATAAGAACAGAGAGCAAGAGAAGAAAAAAGGAACAGAGAGAGACTACAAAAACACCAAGAACACAGTTAATAAAAAGGCAATAAATGCATACCTATCCATAATCACTTTAAAGGCTCCAATGAAAACAGAGTAGCTGAATGGATACAAATGAAAAAGTCCCATTCATATGCTGTCTACAAGAGACTCATTTCAGACTGAAAGACACCCAGACTGAAAAGAACAGGATGGAAAAAGATATTTCATGCAAATGGAAACAAAAATAAAGCTGAGGTAGCAACACTTATATCAGACAACACAGACTTTAAAACAAGGGCTGTAATAAGAGACAAAAAGGGCAATACATAATGATAAACGGATCAATAAAACAAGAGGATATAGCACTTGTAAACAACTACACACCCCAAGTTGGAATACCTAAATATATTAACCAAATATTAACGGACATAATGAAAGAGATTGACAGCTGTACAATAATAGGAGACTTGATCAACTCAGTCACTTCAGTGCATTGATCATCCAGGTAGAAGATCAACAAGGAACCGTGGCCTTAAATCACACATAAGATCAGATGTACTCAGTATTTACAGATCATTCCATCCATGTGTATTTTATTCTTATCAGGCACACGTGGAACACTTTCCAGAATACATCACATGTTAGGCTACAAAACAAGTCTCAATAAACTTACAGATTCAAATCATGTTAACTATCTTTTCCAATACCAATGGTATAAAACTAGAAATTCCAAGAAAAAAAACTGAATAAACACAAACATGTAGGGGCTAAACATGCTAGTAAACAATGAATGGATTAATGAAGAAATGAAGAAGAAAATAAAAAATATCTTGAGACAAATAAAAATGGAAACATGATAATCTAAACTCTTTGGGATACAAGGAAGATCTTGGGGAAATTCACAGTGATACAGGCCACCTCTGAAACAAGAAAAAAAAAAAAATCTAACCTTACACCTAAAAGAACTAGAAAAAGAGCAAGAAAACTCAAAGCAAGTAAAAGGAAGGAAGGAATAAAGATCAAAGCAGAAATAAATGAAATAGAATCTAAAAAAAAATCAACAAAACTAAGAGTTGACTCTTTGAGAAGATAAATAGATAAATCTTTAGTCGGACACATTAAGGAGAACCCAACTAAACTAAGAAATAAAGAGAAGGGACAACAAACACCACAGAAATACAAAAGAGAATACTATGAACAATTATATGCCAAAACATCAAGCAACCTAGAATAAATTTCTAGAAACATATGATTTGCCAAAACTGAATCAAGACAAAACAGAAAATTCAGACTGATTACTAGAAACAAAATTAAATCAATAATCAAAAAACTCCCTAGCAAACAGAAGTCCAGGACCAGGCGGTTTCACAGGTAAAGTCTACCAAATATTCAAAAAAAAAAAAAAGAATATCTACAATTCTCAGGCTATTTAAAAAAACTGAAGAGGAGATTAAGCTTCCATACTCTTTCTATGAGGCTGCATTATCCTAATACCAAAACCAGAGAAAGGCACAACAACAGCAACAAATTATACCCCAAACTCCCTGATAAAAATAGATGCAAAAATCCTCAACAAAATATTAGCAAACCAAATACATTAAAAAGGCCACACATTATGATCGAGTGGAATTAATTCCTGGGATGCAAGGACTGTTCAATATTAGCAAATCAATCAATGCAATATACCATATAAACAAAATAAAGGATAAAAACGTTATTTCAATAGATGCAGAAAATATGACAAACCCACAGCTCATCATACCCAACAGTGAAAAGCTATAGCTTTTTCTCTTCTAAGATCAGAAACAAGAAAAATGATACCCAATCTCACCGCTCTCATTCCATATAGTATTGGAAATGCTAGCCATAGCAAGCAGACAAGAAAAAGGAAAAAAAAGTATACAAACCGGAAACAAAGTAGTAATACTGTCAATATTTGCAGACGACATGATATTTACTATAGAAAACTCTAAATATTCCAACAAAAACTATTAGAACCAATAAATAAATTCAGCAAAGTTGAAGGATACAAAATCAATATTCAGAAATCTGTTGTATTTCTGTACATTAATAACAAACTATCAAAAAGGGAAATTATTTTAAGAAGTTCTATTAACAATTGCATCAAAAATTATAAAATACCTAGGAATAAATTGAAACAAGGAGATAAAAGACCTATTCTCTAAAACTACAAGGTATTCATTTAGGACACTGAAGACATGAATAAATGGGAGAATATTTCATGCTCATAGACTGAAAGAATACCATTAAAATGTCCATACTCAAAGCACTCTATAGATTCAATGCAATCCCTGTCAAATTACATTTTTCACAAGACTAGAAGAAATATTCCTAAAATTCATATGGATCCACAAAGAACACCAAAGAGCCATAGTAATCTTGAGGGGCAGGGAACAAAGTTGGAAGTATACACATTGATTTCAAACTATACTACAAAGCTACAGTAATCAAAATAGTATGGTACTGGCATAAAAACAAACACATAGATTAATGGGACACAACAGAAGACCTAGATACAAACACATTCTTATGTCATCAATCTATGACAAAGGAGGCAAAAATAAACAATAGGAGAATATTCTCTTCAATAAATGGTACTGAGAAAATTGGACTGAAACATGCAATAAAATGAAACTGAAACATTTTCTTATACCATATACAAAAATAAACTCAAAATCAATAAAAAACGTAAATGTAAGACCTCAAAACATAAAACTCCTAAAAGAAAACATAGCAGTAAATTCTTTGATATTGGCCGTAGCAATATTTTTCTGCATGTCATCTCAGGCAAAAGCAACAAAAGCCAAAAAAGAACTACATCAAACCAAAAAGCTTCTACATAGCCAAAAGAAGCAACAACAAAATAAAATGCAACTTATTGAATTGGAGAAAATATTTACAAATTATATATCCACTATATATAAAGAACTCATCCTACTCAACATCAAAAGAAAACAATCCAATTAAAAAATGAGCAAGTTGCCCTGGCTGGTATGGCTCAGTTGATTGAGTGCCAGCCTGCAAACCAAAGGGTTGCTGATTCAATTCCCAGTCAGGGCAAATGCCTAGATTGAGGGCTGTCTCTCACATGAGAGACAACCATACATTGATGTTTCTCTCCCTGTCTTTCTCTCTCCCTTCCCTTCTCTCTAAAAATTAAGTAAACAAAATCTTCAAAAATTAAATAAAAACTAAAAATTAGCAAATTATCTAAGTAGACATTCTTCCAAAGATATACACATTAACAACAGACACATGAAAAGATGCTCAACCTCACTAATAATCAGGGAAATGCAAATCAAAACCACAATGAGCTATTGCCTGACACCTGCCAAAATGGCTGTTATCAAAAAAACAAATGAGAGTTGGCAAGAATGTGGATAAAAGGAAACCCTTATGCATTGTTGGTGGGAATGCAAATAGGTCACAGCCACTGTAAAAAAACAGTATGAAGTTTCCTCAAAAAATTAAAACAACCATATGATCAAACAATTCTAATTCTGGGTATTTATCCAAAGAAAATGAAAACACTAACTTGAAAGATATTATGCACCCATTTTCACTGGAGCATGATTTGTAATAGCCAAGACATGAAAACAATGTGTTTAACAATGGATGAATGCATAAAGAAAATGTGAGATATATGAGTGATTTGTCCAGAAAGTATCCAGCCATGCACTATGAAAAATAGCCATTTATTGAAGAAGATACAAGTTACAACATTGTAACGTAGGACAATGACACCTCAGCCCCCTTCAAAGTAGGCACCTTGAGACCTCACACAGTTCTCCCAATTGCCATCAGCTGCCCAGCCAGTTTTCCTGAATCTCATCAATGGTCTGAAGCCTGTTCCCTTTCAAAGGTGATTTAGTTTTGGGAAAAGCCAGAAGTTGCCAGGCTCCAAATTGGGTTGTAGGGGGGCTGAGTCACATGGGTTATTTGATGTGTCACCAAAAAAACTCTGCACAAGACATGATGCACGAGCGGGCATTCTTGTGATGAACCTGCCCATCACCACTTGCCCATAGCTGCGACCTTCTGAATCATCTGAATAGTTTCCACAGAGGAATGTTCAAGCATAATGCAAAACATGATGCAGATTCATTACTCTACTCAGTCATTTTGAATGTGATGGCCACAAAATACACATGCTCACTCAACAGTGTCTACCACCCCCACTGACTACTACAGTGAAGTCATTGTTGTTCACACATGTGAGATGTGTGAACATTCTGGAGGCTTTTTATTTTGTTGCTGTTTTCCTTTGCTAAGCCTTTTTAGTTTGATGTCGTCCCATTTATTTTTTCTTTTGTTCTTTATTTGGGGATATATACTGTTCTTTATTTGGGGATACATTTTGTTCTTTATTTGGGGATATATGTCCGATAAAAAATTTGTATAAGCAGTATCTGACACTTTGCAATGGAATTCTATTTGGCCATAGAAAAGAAAATTTTACCATTTGCCAACAGTATGGATGAACCTACAGAACATTATGCTAAGTGAAATAAGCCAGAGAAAAATAAGTACCATATGATTACACTCATATGTGGAATCTAATGAACAAACTGAACAAGCAAAACAGAGACAGACTCCTTGAGGGAGAGATGACAACTAGTGGGGGACAGAGGTGGGAGTTTGGGGCATGGCGGGATCAAGCAAAAAAGATGAAGGACTCATGGATGTGGACTACATACAGTGTGGTGGCTGCTGGGGGAAGGTGGGTAAAAGGGGACTAAATGGTAACAGAAAAAAATACAATGAAGATCAAGTTTTTTAAAAAAATAAGACGAGTGTAACATACAGCATGGTGACTATAATTAATAATATACTGGATTGTACATATTAAAGCTATGAAGCACGCCCAGGCTGGCGTAGCTCAGTGGATTGAGCGCGGGCTGCAAACCAAAGTGTCGCAGGTTCGATTCCCAGTCGGGGTACATGCCTGGGTTGCAGGCCACCGCCCCCAGCAACTGCACACTGATGTTTCTCTCTCTCTATCTCCCTCCCTTCCCTCTCTAAAAAAATAAATAAAATCTTAAAAAAAAAAAGCTATGAAGCAAGTAGATCATAAAGGTTCTCATCACACAAAAATTTTGTAACTACATGTGGTGATGGATGTTAACTAAACTTATTGTGACCATTTGTATAAAAATGTTGAACCATTATGTCGTACACTTGAAACAAATGTCAGTTATATATGAAGAGCAATAAATAAGAGAAATAAAATACTGAGTGCAAATGCAGTGAATTTAGTGATTAATTTGGGATGATTTATTTGAAATATTAGTGTCATCACCTAGGAAAAACAAGTCTCTACAGTCATTCAAGATTCATGCCTTTTAATAAGGGTTTGTATTTACACCGGGCCTGTACCTTTCTCATTAAATTTATTCCAAGGAATTTAATGAATTTTGTCACTATGTAGGGAAAAATTTTAATATGTTGCTTCTAATGCTAACTGGATATTGCCAACTTGGAGAAAAGCTTTTGATTTGTGTGTATCATGTAACCAGCCAAATATCTGGTGTGGTCAATTACATTGAGTTTGTATTATTAAAGCAACCTTGCATTCCAGAGATAAACTCAAGTTAGTAATGACGCACACTCTTTTTTATACAATGCAAAATTGCTTAGATTACTAGCAACTTTAGAATATTTCCATGATAGTCTTGAATGAGATTAGACTATCATTTTCCTTTCCTATTCTGTTTTGATATCAAGATCACGTCAAGCTACTTAAAAAACAGAAAATGTTCTCTTCAATCTGCTTCTTGAATTTAGAAAGTTATCCATAAGTCCTGATGCAGATCATACCTAACATTTATTTGTCATCTCTTCCTCAACACTGAGGCGTTTGTCAGTGTTATTGGCTTCTCAAAGAAGTAACAATAAATTACTATGAAGTAAACAACTGTATAAATAATGCACAGGCTAAGCAATAGAATGCTGCCAGCAGCACCAAAGTTTACCATGTGCGCCTTCCTCATTTTCACACGTGGGGGTTACACAATATTATGTTGGCTTTTAGGAAAATCATTTTCTTGCTTTTCTTTATAAACTTTTGCTAGATAACTTTGCAACTCTACACCATGCAGTATCACTTTACCAATTTTTAAATTTTATCTAAGCAAAATCATAGAGTGGTTATTCTTTTATACTTGCTTTCTTACACTCAATAATTATCCAGGCCATTTCACGTTCATTGGACTTCATTTAGTGCATGACGAAAACAGTATATTATCTATTCTAATGTTAATATAAATTTCTGATTTTTCAGTTTCAGACAGCTATAAACATTATTTTACATGGATCATAGTACTTATAAGCTTATATGTCTCTGGAATAAATATCTAGGATTGGAATGGTTGGGATTAAAAGCATGCATATCTTAAACCTCATCAGTTAATGCCTAAGTGTTTTGTGTGTGATTCACACTGTTACAAGCAATGCAGGCCTTTCTGATGCAGACACCAGCCCACAGTGTCCACGTCATTATGGATGAAATGAGACACTCACACAGACTACCAAGTCCAGTGGAGGAAAAGGGACAGCATGGCTTTTCTATCAAGGGGAGCCAAAGCCACAGCCTCTGCCATGACAGGCCTTTATTGGGTTTCTCTGCCCATTACATGATGGTCCTCATTTACTATGCATAGATTCGCTTTAGGTGGTTACCTTTTACAGAAAACAAAGGAGCCAATCACATCACAGAAGAGGAATATTTGCAAATGAAAAGGCAAAAGTAGTTGAACCAGTTACACTCATCTTTGGAAGGTTTAGCATGGTTTTTAGGAAGTTGCTTTGCATTAAATGTCAATTCAGGGTGAGGGAGTTTTAGCAAAAAGCAAGACTCATAGCAACTTAGGTACATTGCAGGCCTCATTCCCCACAGGAGAACCTATCCGTGGGTGTGGGTCCTGATTATCTCCCAGTGGCAGCTGGGCCCACACCACGCAGAACGGTCTACTACACTTTCTGTTTCCCATCTGTACTAAGACAATATGGTGTATGTACAGTGAAGAGCATCTTATTTGTACTTCCTGCATTACGTATGACAGTTTTTAATAGTTATTTTTTTATTTTTTCCACAATTTATCCTCCCTATACCCTCTTCCACCTCCACCCATCCCCTCACCCCTACCATCAAAATCACCACTGTTGTCTGCCCATGAGTTCTTTTTGCTCAATCCCTCCACCCTCCCAGTTCTGTCAGCCTGCTCTTTACCTGAGTCTGTCTCTTATTTTGCTTATTAGCTTAGTTTGTTCATTAGAGTCTACATATGCGTGGGATCAGATGGTACTTGTCTTTCTCTGACTACCTTATTTCACTTAGCGTATGTTCTCCTGGTCCATCCATGCTGTCACAAAGGGTTAAGATATTCTTAATTTTTTACATTTACACAATGGAATACTACTTAGCTATAAAAAAGAAAATGTATGAGATCATTTCTTAATAAGCGAATTAGCCATTTGGATTTTCTCACTTGTGAAATGCCTGTTTTTCTTTAGGGAAGTTTGATTATTCTGGTTTTCTAGTTATTTTTGTATTTTGGAAATGAGTCCTTGTCAGTTACATATATTGTGAACACGTATTCTGTGACTTCTACTCTTACAGATATCTTTTCAAAACAGGTAGTTCTTAATTTTAATGTAGATTTAACAGTGTTTTCCACTATAATGTTAAACATGTTAACACGATTAAGCAATCTTTTCCAACCCAACAGATTAAGATACTCTCCTGTATTATCTAGTAAAATCTTTATAGTTTTACCTTTTAGATTTAGGCCTACAAATTCCCTTGGAACTCATTTTTGTATAGAGTGTAAAGAAGAAATTAGTTTCCTTTCTCTTCTTTTTTAAAAAAATAAAGATACCCACTTTTCTCAGAACCATTTATTGAAGAGACTATCTTTTCCCACTGTTTTAAGTGTCACTTTTATCTCTTTGTAGGTCTTCAGTTGTGATCCATTGCTTGTCTTCAGCACATCAAGAGTTCTAACTCCTCATTGTCTTCACCCCTACAGCTTTAAAATTAACCTTGTTCATAAAGGAAGTCTTTGTACTTCTTCAATTGATTGGTTATTTTTAACCCTTTGCATTTCCGTATGAATTCCGGGAATAATTTATCATGTTACACACACACACACACACACACACAGCCTTTCAGCATTTTGACTGGCTTTGTTTGAATTTATAGTTCAATTTGGGGAAAACTGCTATTTTTCAATACTGAAATATATAATCCGTGACTTAAATACTTCAATAATTGTTATGGTATTGTGACAGGTAACTTAAAAAAAAAAGGTATTTTCAACCTGTTTATGCCTGGTGCCATGAAATACAATTGATATCTGTATATTGATTTTTGAATCAGACTTGAACGACTTACCTGTACATCCAATAACGTTTCCAATGTCATGCCTTGTCATTTCCTCTCCCTTGAAACCCCACAGTTTTGGAGACACAGCTCTATTCCCAACAAAATGATAAAAGCAGTATAACTTCTAACAGAAAAATGCATATATAATACAATTTTATATAACTACCACAGAATTCACTATCTCCATTCTACAAAGTTGATTCCAGATTAAAAAATCCTATCCCACACATAATAATGCTTAAAAATATTAATGGAGGAAGAAAGAAGCAAATAAATATACAAGCAAATACACAAGAGTAGAGGCTGATGCATGTGCTCATCCGGTCGGTGAAAATTTGTCTAAAGAAACTATAAAACATAAAATAACCTCAGGTTTTAAGTATTTATTTACAACATTCTTCCTAATACAATTGCTTTTAAAGTATAGTAATGAAGGTTCATTTACAATTTAAAAGTAACAAATATGTGGCAGAGAAAAAATCTATATAGTCAGTTAAACTCTTAAAGAAAATAACGGAGAATTGTTAAATGACAATTAAATGTTTGTAGTGCTCCCTAAACAGGTAGGAAATAATAATGCATTCATTCATAATAACTTGATTATTTTCTATTAATGACTATAAAAACAAAACTATTGTGAAAAATAACATCAAGATTTGAAAAATATTTTACAATAGCAAATAAATGTATTTCAACTTTACATTCAGTTATGGGACCTTAGTAAAAAGTTGACCATACACATATCTATGTATTTTACAGCAGACTAGTAAAACTGATGTCAACTTTAGAGTTATGTTATAAAGAGTATAAAGAATCTTTACCACAATTTCCGTGTGGTCATTCCTCAAAATAAAATTCCACACATCATCAAACTAAATCAAGATTTACTAGTGGCTAAAAAGTACCATAAATATATATCTCTGAAACAGCTACAAGTATATACCAATATCATGTTTGTGCAAAATATTCATTATTTTTTAATCTCTCTGTCCTTATCTCAATTTGCAAAAGTATTTAGAAACAATCTCCTTTAACTGTTATTCTTTTTAATCAGGGCAAATCTTTTTAAACCCACACACTGGATCTTAAAAATACTTGAGAATAAAACTGGAAAAGGAGCAATTTAAAAAGTACTTCAAACAGCACATATGAAACAAGACCCCACTATTTAATCCAATATTTGGTTTTGATCTAGTTAAGTACTGTGGTATCACTTAATTTCTGCACAAATTGAGATACACAAGCATGTATTTCCAAAATTCATTCATGGACACTATACAAAGAAATTCACAGCAGCATTTAACATAGACCAATAAAATTTATTTACTATATGTATCAGGTTACAAAGCTACCGATATCATGAATAACTTAAACATACTGGTCTTCAAATGAAGGATTTCAGCAAAGAAAAAAATTACATCAAAAATCAATAAAACTTTCTAATAAATTAACTTGAAAAATGTAGGAGGTTAACCTTACTCTTTAAAGAAGAAAATCAAATAACGTAGTTTAGTGTTACCTATCTTATCTCCTTTATGCTTTCACCAAGTGCTAATGGCAAGTACCATTTAAGTCAGTTTCTTATTTGCACATGAGATGTTAAGTGTCTGTAAGTAAAGTTTTTTAAACTTCATATCAAATGAGTTGTAGATCTACTTAAAGCATAACTTCTCCTTTCAAAGAAGGAAGGAAGGCTGACAAGGGAAGGAGATGGGACACCCTGTAAAGACAAGACAAATATTTTATATTTAAAATTTTTTCTTTTAAAAAATTGTAACATACAGTTTAGCATAATACATATCATTTTATATTTTACAAAATACTATAACAGTTAATTAACAGACATCTGAAAATTCTAAATTCTCTAAATAAATAAAAATTGAAGATTGGAGGGGGGAGAAAACATAATTAAAAGTATCTCATCATTATGAAAACCAAAAACAAATGGATGCACTAAGTTAACTACATATCAACTCAATGGAATAGATATTGACTTACTGGTAGTTATGGTACTTCTATGTGAGATTAATGATTCAGTGTTTCAGGTGATTAAAAAGTTATAAATCAGTAAAAAGTTTTGAGGTAAAAAGATAAACCCTAGTGGTTTCCTCTTAACTTAATCATAAAGCAGAATTAAGAAATTACTTCGTGAGGAATAATTTTCTAAAATTAAAAGCCATTCACTCCTAAAAAGGTTTTATATTACATGTGCAACCCATATGTATGTATTTGTATTTGTGTGTGTATAATTTTGCCCCATATAAAAACTGAACAAAATATCAGTACTTCTGACAATAGAAATTAAGCTACTAAGCTGTCTAAATTTGTTGCTTCTGAGGTCAAAGTTAAATATCATCAGAATTTTAACAATAACAAAGAAGCATACACAAGAATACCAAAAATCCAACAATGGGTGTAAATCAAAATGAATTAGAAAGCAAGTTACTGTTTTATTTTCACATATATACGAGGCTAAGTGTAACTAAAACTCAGAACCAACAAGGTTCTCACCTACAAGGTAGTAAAATGAAGTGTTTAAAGAGCTGTGTTGGTTAATGTACTACAAAGTAATGATTTAAGTAGAAAATATAAAAATATATCTTCCTGAAGAAAAATGTTTCATGATTTGCTATATTAAAAGCATAAATTTTATAAAATGCCATAAATCTAAGATTAAGAATCAGATTTGGAAAGAATCCCTTTCATGGCAATTATTACTATTGCTTAAAATGACCACTTTCATACATAAGAAAATTTCTAGTAGCATTGATTTTTTTTCTGGCCTCAAGCATAAATTACCTTGCAAAAATATATTTTTAAAATTCTTTTATTTTTAATATTTTATTTATTTATTTTTAGAGACGGTAAGGGAGGGAGAAAGAAAGAGAGAAACATCAATGTGTGGTTGTCTGTCATGTGGCCCCCAATGGAGACCTGCCTGCAACCCAGGCATGTGCCCTGACTGGGGATCGAACCTGCGATGCTTTGGTTCATAGCCCAAGCTCAATCCACTGAGCTATGCCAGCCAGGGCTTTTGCAAAAATATTTTTATGTGTCAATATGCAAAGAAACTCTAATAAGCCTAGTTGTTGTGAATTCAAAGCAATTATAAAGTTGTGAATTCAAAAGTTCCCACCCACCTAAAAAGTATTCAGTGGAGAAAGAATACTTTTCTTTTTCACAAAAACAAATTTCAAATAGCTAATAAGCTCACATTAAACTTCATGAGGCTTGTTTCCATTACTGGGTTGGCATATCTCCTAATTCTTCACATATATCAAAGATGAGTTGGATAGAAGTTTTTTTGAAATTTGAAAAACCAGTATTTCCCAGGACTTTTAAAAACCAGGACTTTTGAGAGCGCCCACCAGTACAGTTTGAGCGCTGAGCATAAACATGCTTAGTAAATCCAATTTTACTGCTTGTGGAAACTGAATGGATAATCTGTTAGAACAGAAATAAGCAATGGAGAAGAGGACATAAATGTCTAAAAGATATTTTAGATACTTCTTATTTATATTGTCTTCGTAAAAGTGATAAAACAATAAATAATACAAATTAATTTCCTACAAAATTCCTATAAAATCCAATTACCTTCATTTGAAAAGTGATGTTTACAATAGTTACTCACAGATGCAGGAAATAAATAAGGGATGGTTCTTTGTCCTTCAGAAAGCTTATAATCTGACTTTAATATAGAAATGCCTACTGTATTTTGTCAGTTTTAATGTTTTTCAATGATTAAATTTCTTTGGATATATTTATATTATCAACTAAGTACAACTTTTCTCTTGTCGTAAGGTTAACCTTGATCAAATATCTATATAAACATGCTCAGATACGGCTGTAACTCTTTGATGTATTAACTCAAGACTTAACTAGCTGTAAAACAGTACATTATTAAACATGACGTGTCTTATCTAAATGTCACACTGTAACAGGTAACCACTTATAAAACACTACAGCAGCCAGAACAGTGACTCTCCACCATGACCCGCCAGTTAGGAATTTATGATTTAGTACAGCACCCTTTTTCATCTTATAGGCCCAATATGAAGAATTGAAGAAGGGCATTTACTGGTGCAAGGAAAGGCCCTGTGCAAAACCCTCTGGGTGGAGTGATCTTACAGCATTTTTTAAGGAAATCAAGAAAGCTAGTGTGGCTGGAATTGGGTGGGGAGTGGGGCAGAGGACATGAGTTGTAGGAAATTAGAGGAGGACAGGGCTGGGGGAGACTGAGCATACTGCCATGGAGGGGGGGTTGATAGTCTGAGGACGGAGGGGGATTAAAGAGGGTTTAGCTGAGAACAACAGGGTCTCTCTCAGGCAGCCAAGGGGAATGTGAACGGGAGGCTGAAAGAGGATGGGGGAGGGGGACAAAAACCAAACAAAAAACAACTAGAGCTGTGTGTGCCAGGGGCTATTCAAAGGACTTTGCATAAAGTAACTTATAGACATTCCAGAGTTCGTGCTCTTAGTCACTACTCCAACTGCCTCACTATATAATCACATCACATGGAGTATGTGTGTGTTTGTATTTAGTCCTTATATTAACACCAGAGGGAAGTACTATTAATCTCTTTTCCCTCATCAGCAAAAATGGTGATAAGAGAATAAGAAACTTGCTAAAGGACACATAACTGACAGTCACTTGTAGGTTAAGTTAATAATTTTACAAAGATACATCACTCATATACTTAGTGACAGTAACAAATGTTAGAAATGGCCTTAATATTAATCATCTAATAATTTTGACACCATTGAAAATTTGGACTTTTCAGAAAACATTTACAAATATAAATATGAATTTGGAACCCGTATCATCCTTAGACATCCACAGTTTCAGAGATTATATTCTACTCATCACAGAAATAGTAAAAAGAATAAAACTCAGCCTCTGTTATACAAGTATGGGCAAAAGTAATTTACAGTTATACCATAATTAATAAATTATATATAAGAATAAAGTGTTTTGTGAACTCACAACTGTAAATCTACTTTTGCCCACCCCTGTATTATTGGAACCAATCTGTATAAACAGAACCATTACTACTTAGGTGAGTAAAGTGACAGGCCAGACTGAAACATGATTTTTTCCTTAGAGATTGTAGAACATATCTCAATCCAAACAAAACTTATCAAATAAACTACATTTAAAGTATGTGTTTATTTCATTAAGTAACGTTTTCTCAGTTACCTTTACCCAATAAAAGATGTTAGAAGAGATATTAAAAAATGATAGAGATACTCAATTTCCATCTTTGAAAGTTAGCAAATTCCATACTTACTCCATAAAAGTAAGTCATTTAGCCCCTTATATCAATGTCACTTACCGCTAACGATGATGTGCTAGACAGACGACTCAGTGCCTGCCTGTCACTGCCGTGAGGACTTCTTCCCTCCACTGAACTTTGCGACGGCATAAGAGTCCTTCGGAGGGCTCTTCTCGGAGTTTTGGAGAAAGAGAATGCTCTTGTAACCTAGAGTTAAAAAAATTATTATTAAGCCTATATAAATTTAACATAATTTATAAAAACAATTATATATAAACAAAGCCAAATAACATCGAAAGTTTTTGTATAAATAACACATAATGAGAAACTCTTCAAACAAAGCACTGAGAAAATGTAGAACAGTCAGTCCTCACTCGGCATTGTGGTCATGAACAGGTTCTGTGACTTCACGTGAAAGGACACATAACAAAATCTAATTTACTGCAGGCTAATTGATATAAACAAGAGTTAAGTTCCTATACTGTCTCATCAACATTACAATCAAATGATGCTGAACATAATTCAAAAGCCTGCTGTACACTTGCAATCATAGAGCGCTACAGTCAAATGGATAAAAGAAAGTGCGAGCATAAACCTGGCATGGAAGAGAAGAAATGCGGGTTTTATTTTGTCTGATTCTGCTAAAATATAGTTGTGATCTCTAATCCAAAGCCATTTGAAACTCAATTTCTTTATTGAAAAAGTGAAGGAATTCATTTGACTCATGATTTAACACGTTGAACTAAGATCTATCATATATGCTAACTGCTGGGAAATGCAAAAATGATTAAATAAAGTACAAGGCTTCCCCTCAAAAGCAAAAACAACAAAAATATGTAAATCTAGCAGTAGACTTTAGCTGAAATTTTAACCTGGACAGTTAAAATTCTAGTTCTACTTTTTAAAAGCCCTATTATCAACATTCTTACATAGCTGTCAACAACCCTGACAAAGTAAGTAGGGAAGTTATCTTCATTACACGACTGAAACATACTATGGTCAGGTCCAGATCCCAGGTCTTCTGTCTGTCAACTGCCCTTTGCTGAACAATGTCTGAGGCAATATGTAAGAGGAATGCACACATATATATACCTAAAACACAATCAGTATACTTCTACTGAACTAGAGTTCACAGAAGAATCTATAACAAGAATAGGAAAGATATGATTACTTGTGCCAAGGTTGTTATAATTACTGTGCCAAAAAATTCACTAAACTAAAATTATCTCTGTGAACCATGTCTATCCCCAAACTAACTGTTTTAGACTATCTTTACACTGGTGTTTATGGCAGTATTATTTTAATTTACTCTGAAAAATACTTTTTGGAGATATGTTTAAAATCTCCACTAGGGCTCACCTTTTTTGAAGTCTTTTTTATTGCTCTAGATGCTCTACTCAATGTACTGTCCATATCTTTTGTATTTACTTCAAGGGTTTCTGGATCAGCAGTATAAATAAGATTTTCCTGTTGAAAAATGAACGTTTTTATTATTTTAAAATAAAACTTAAAAAAACACAACTGTTTCTAAAAATCAAACCTTTAAGCACATATCTACATATGGGAGTATATGTAAATGAAGCCATTCAATATTTTTGATGTGCTTGACATAATTTCTATTCTAAAATGTACTAATTTAAGATAGTGGAAAATAAACTCGGTAAATAAAAAAATTCATTACAAGGACAACAGATACCAATGCAACTTGAAAAAGAACTTAATATAAAATCTTACTAACAACCCTAAAACTAACAAGTTAGAAAATTAGCATAATTTATATGCTTAAAAATAACGTCTGTGACAAAACCAATATCACAAACACTTTTCTTGAGAAAAATCTCAAATTTAAACTTACACTTTCTCCAACTTTTCCCTTTCATCCTCAATTAACATGTAGAGGAATTCTAAATTGGAGGTTCTGAACCTGTGATCAAGAGTTCAGAGAAGTGGCAATGCATGGAAATCAGGAGGTATGTAACCCCCTTAAATTATGTGCAAAATTCTGTGTGTATGTAAGTGCAAAGGACATTTTTCTGAGGAGGTTTAGATCTTATATCAGATTATGAAAGTAGTCAAAGATTTCACAAAGGCCAAGAACCACTAGCCAAAATTAACCTTAAATGAAACAACCAACCTCCAAGTAATTTAAATATTAGTTGCTCAGATCATGCTTCATCTTTCAGGAGAAAGCAAGTTAAAGCAAGTGTTTTCGTATATTCCTGTAACAAATTTTCACTTTAAGTTATAAATCTGGGCCATGAACTGGCAAGCTGCCTCACTACTCTAGCGCAGTAGGTAGGACTGACTGCTCTCTAGCACTACCATTCCACTACTAGAGAGAATTTTCTACAATCGTGTGGATGTTGGTTTTTCTGACAATTTTCTCATCTGCAAAAATGTAGAAAATACTTGGTACACCTAACCCATTGTAATCATAAAGCTAAAACAAAATAATGCATAGTAGTTCTTTGAAATGAAATGTTTAACTTGTTCATAAACACAAGGTGTTGAATATTATACTCGACAATTTAAGTGCTTGCTTTGGTTCTTCAACACTAAAATCCACAGACAGCCTTGGTTTTTCTAAAGCTTCTTTAATTTCATTAGAACAACCAAGTCCACCTTGCCTGCTCCAGACCCTCTCTTTTCCACTTGAACTATTTGCTAAATGACCCAGAGTTGCTTCTCTAATCCCATTCAGGAACAGTACTTATAATTATCACTATCCTTTAAATACAATGTTATAATTTTTACCGAGTTTTTTTTTTCCTTAATCACATCATCAGAAGAAATTTAGAAAATTTTTAACTAAAATCACCCACACACTCTACTAACCATTTACTATTTATATTTTGGTATAATTCTAACAGAATTTTCCTACATGCATGAAATATTTCAACAAAATTGTAGTTATTTAACTGTAGTTATTTACTTTGGGGTATTCCCCACCCCATGTCTTTAAATATTCAAAAGAATTATTCTTACTGAACAGCTTATAAAAGCCTCTTCTGATTATACTAGAACTAATTTTATCATTTGACTATTTTTAAACACTTAAAGTGTTTACACTTTCTTGTTAGGAAATAAACTATTATAATAATATGAAAAAGATAAAATAATACTTAGGAAGAATTTAACCAAGGAAATGAAAGATGTACATGCCATAAACAACAAAGTGTTACTGCTGAAGGAAATTAAAGGAGACACAAACAAATGGAAAAACATCCTGTGTTGATGAACTGAAAGATTTAATATTGTTAAGAGGTCAATACTACCCAAAGCAATTTACATATTCAGTAAAATCTCTATGATTTTTTTTCAGAAAAAGAAAAATTCGTTCTAAAATTCATATGGAATTTGAAGGGACCTCAAATAGCCAAAATAATCTTTAAAATGAAACAAAAGAAACAAACAAACGAAGTTCAAAGTCTCAAGCTTCCTGATTTCAAAACACTACAAACCTACTATGCTCAAAACAATATGGTACTGACGTAAGAAATAAAAAATGGGGTAAATTAGAATAGAGAGCTTAGAATAGAACCCACAGCAACAAAAATAGTCAAAGGGAAAAGGGCAGTTTTTTCAACATCTAGATATCCACAGGCAAAAATGAATAAAGTTGGACCCTTACCTTATGCCATATATAAAAATTAAGTCAAAATGGATCAAATATCTAAATAGATGAGTTAAAATTATAAAAATTCTTAGAAGAAATACAGGAAAAAAGTTTCAAGGCAATGGATTTAGCAATCATTTCTTGGTTGATACCAGCAGCAGAGACAAAAGAAAAACAGACAAAGTGGACTTCATGAAAATTTAAAAATTGTATACATAAGACTCTATCAAAGAAAGAGTAAGATGGCAACTCCACAGAATGGGAAAAAGTGTTTGCAAAGTATATATCTGATAAGGGATTAATATCCATAATATATATTCCTAAAACTCAACAACAAAAATATAAACAAATTAATATTTACCACCTATATTTTATTACAGGTTTTTTAAATGGCTTCACTTTTCATTTTTAATTCTTGAATCTACCGTTAGGAATGATAAGGTTAGTATATACCATCTAATTTTCTCTAAGTATTCATGAAATATCTTAGTACCATGTGTTAACAATTTTATTAAATTGTTATGGTTCTACATTTATCATACAATGAAGTCTTATTTCAAGAATATCTATCCTTCCTACTGATCCGCCTATAAATTTTTGAATCAGTGTAAAGTGTTCTGATTATTGTAACTCGAAAGTTACAATTTAATATCTCATAAAGGAAGTACTATTTTCTAAATGTTCTTGTTGCTTTTTTAAAAAGAAAATCATCCTTGAAATCATTCTATCATATCCCAAATATTTTCTATAGAATTTTATAAGGACTTCAATGAATCGACATCTTTATGACTAATCAGTATTCTCACTGAGGAACATTATAGGCCTCTTTGTAAAGTAGTTTTCTTAAAATAGATATCATTTGTTCCTTATAAGGATATTCCTAGATAAACTTACACTAAATCTTATTGAAAAAGTAGTATGTGATGCAGGGGAAGGGTCTTTATTTTCTACACTTTCTAGTTGGTTACTGCTGACAAAGAGGAAAACTGTTTGTATGCATCTATATTTATTTGACCAGTAGTTTTCAATTAGTTCCTGCCAATCATCTAGACAATCACATAAAAAATTTCCCTGGCTGGTGTGGCTCAGAAGATTGAGCACTGGCCCGTGAACCAAGAGGTCACCAGTTCAATTCCCAGTCAGGGTACATGCCTGGGTTCCACGAGGTTCCCAGCTGCAGACTAGCAAGAGACAACCAATCGGTGTATCCCTTGCACATTGATATTTCTTTCCCTCTCTTTCTCCCTCCTTTCCCCTCTCTAAAAGAGAGTAATAAAAAAATCTTAAAGAAAATAACAACAAACCTCTGAATAGTTAACATCTCTTGCCAACCCATGGAAAACACAGCAACCAGGACTGTGATACAAGTTCTGCCTAACCCCGAGTCTCCCTGCATTATCTTAATGTTTCATATTAACATTCCTAATTCTACACTGCTGTATATATGGCAACATAAACTAAGCACAGCTTTAACTTTAGTTTTATGAACTTAATTTTGTTTTCATTTCATTCCATTTTCAACTTTAATTTCATTTGTATTTGGATTTCATCCAATCAATACATATATACCAAAAATCTATTTTTTGATAGAAATTTTTTATCTAGACATAAAAATAAATTTTTTAAAAGATTTTATTTATTCGTTTTTAGAGAGGGAAGGAAGGGAGCAAGAGAGAGAGAGAAACATCAATGTGCGGTTGCTGGGGGCCATGGCCTGCAACCCAGGCATGTACTCTGACTGGGAATCGAACCTGCGACACTTTGGTTCACAGCCCATGCTCAATCCATTGAGCTATGCCAGCTGGAACAACATAAAGATAAATTTTAAAAAAAGTTTTGAAACAGAGTAATTTTTTCTTTATTATGTCATATTTTCAAACCAAAAGGTAATTTATCAATGCTCAATCTGAATTGGTCAATTCATGACATTTTTTTAAAAACTCAGAGCTGAAAATTCCAAAAGAATTATCAGAAAACAATTGGAGACAGTAAGATATTAATTTAATAAAAACAATGGATTACAAATTTAACATCCATATATCACCTATATAGATTCACCTAAATAGAAAACAACTTATACAACTCTCTCATTTATGATAGCATCTAGTATCATTGTGTCCTCGCCCTTAGCCTGTGCCTCAGTGATTTCCTCAAACTCTGTAATCATGTTAATAGCTTAGAGTTTCTGATTTGGTCAAATTAAAGTGGTACCAATAATGGACATTTATATTAACAACTTACAATGGACTGCTAATAATCAGCAAAATAATTATAATTTTAAATAAAAATCACAAAGTCCATTACAAAGATTATTGGTTTAGGAACACAAACTCCTTTTATATATGTTCTGTCTTCAGTCAATTATTCCTTATGTAGTTAGAAATTCTAGTTCTACAATATTGAATATTATTGAATAGAGTGAATATTGCTACTAATAAGTAGCCAGTGGTGATTCATCAAGATGTAAGGATGAGTTTGATTTTTTACAGAAGTATAAATAATTAACAGTAAAAGTACTAACTGTAGCGTAAGACATTTAATTATCAAGTTATTTACAAACTATTCAAAGTGGAGGAAGACAGTGTAACATTGCTTAAATTTGTTAATAGACTTATACTTTTGCTATCAGAGGCTGGAAATATGCAATGGCTTAAGAAAAGCTATCATCTGACCACAGGTGATATATGAACCTTAAGAGTACAGACAATGTAATTGAAGGTTACATGTAGGCAAGAGACCAAAAATACATAACTAAGCATTCTAAGAAAAAAATTTTCAACAGATTAAAACTATAACCTTTAAATCTGAAACAACAGAATATGGGACATCACATCCATGAGGAGAAAAACTATTGAGAGGGCTTAACCAAAAATAAGGATACCCAGAATCTAATGTTAGTTTTATGCTCTTGGCCTTAGTTTCACACATAAAAAATGTATTAGATTAAGTGTTCTTTCAGCTTGAAAATTTTTATTCTTAAGTCATTTACAAATGGGCATGAAAAATGAAATTAGTCTATAATAAAACAGCTATACTTATTTACTCTTAGTTATTTAAGCTCCAATTATTTAGGGTACCAAAATACACATAATAGGGCAATAACTACTGATTCCAAGAATCAGAGATTTTTACATTTTATGTCTTGTGTGTGTGTGTGTGTATAAATACTTTCTCTTCAACATGGCAAATGTTCTCAAATGATAAGACAGTGACTCAGGGTTTTTCGAAAATTTACTATGTGCATTATTTTAAATTTGAGACAGAGTTCAACTGAAGTTAACAAATATGTGAATTTACAGATATATTTCTTAGTAACAAAATTTCACAACTGAAAAAAAATTTTGTTTAAGACAGTATGAAACAGGATATTGTTAAATGTTTGCTGCCATCTTGTGGCTAAGTTTACTTTATGGAATTTGTTTCATTAGTTGAGGTCTAGCATTATTAGCCAACTTATGGCCAATAATTTAATAGATTGTATTTTAAGCAAATTTTTCCATTAACTGAGGTCAGATGGTAGGTAGCTTTTTGAAGTCATTACAGATTTCTAACCACTAATGTCAAAAGTATGATTCTAATAACGAATGAATGTTGTTAATAAATCTATGTCACTTACGATTTATGATGGAGCCTATATATAATGAAGTTAAATTATCTTTTAAAGGACCTATATTTCACCTAAGAGCTACAGGTTCTTTATACCACATTTTATTGAAAAGGTGTATGTGTGAAAAAGAGCTACACACACCTTTTCATAAGATTTCAATACAGGCTACCCAACTTCTGGTAAATCACTTAACTTTGATAATTTGAATTTCTCATCTATCTCTACTTTAATCTGTATAGGGTAATTATATATACTATATTTATATATTCATAATGGCATTTGAGTTTAAGAGGCTAGACAAAGAAAACTAGATTGGCTATTTGCCCAATAGGAAAAGCAACTTCCTACAACTCATCTACTGCTTTCAGTTAGATTAAAAAAATAAAAAATAAAAAATAAAACACAGCAGAAAAGAATACCTTCTATTTTACAAACAGGCATGTCAAAGGGCATCAGTGAAAATCACAGGGTACATTACAAGTCCCAAAAGCCTCACTAAATCAGAAACACAGAAACTATGAGGTTATGAGGACCTTTCTATAAACTAGCAACTCATAGAAATGTTACATGTGTATACTTTTAAAAACTCTTTTCCAAAACAACTTATTAAACCAGCTTTTCTCAATATACACAAAACTAAAACTTTCCTATATTCATAATTAGTAAATTATTAGAAATGCACAGGTTTAGCTTGAATGCTTTATAATAGGAGATTAAGAACTTACAGTATCTGCTTTACAAATGGTGTTGGCTACATGTCGACACAGCATCTTTAGCCAGTTTTCTTTTGGAAGTTCCTCTGATGTCATCTGGAAACTGAGCAGCACATTTGCCTGCTCTGTTGGTGGCCTCACCAGCAAGGCAAAAGCATTATGGCAATCTAGAGTTCCGGAATCATAAACGTTGTTACTCTTAGAAAGTGATAGATTTATACGACTTTATTCCCTCAGACCAACAATATTCCAATGAAAAAAAACTGTCTTCACCATCCTTCCCATCCCCTCTATTTTTAATTGGACAAGAGCATCACCATATTTCATTAAAACACTAGAAAGAATTTAACAGTAAGTACCACATGATGAACCAACAATGATAATTTGATACTACATAAATAATATTTCCCATGACATTAAATATTTTGTATGATGGAGGTTTTAAACAATTAGAATGAACTTAGAATCCTAAATTTGAGTTATGACTATGTAAGAATAATTTAAAAATTCAACCTACCTAAAACAATTTGAAAGAAATAAAATGTCCAAATATTAAAACTTACAAAAAGTTTTGTGACCAAGATGTAGAACCTACTTCAAACAATGAAGTCTTTCATTATTATAATCCAAAAATATGGAAATTATTTCAAATAAATGTACTACACAACCCTTAATAACTCAGAATTTGACAAGTGAGTAAAGATAAGGTATTGTTCAAATTTTCTTTAATTGTTTCTATTAACCCAAAGCCTTCCATCTTTAGAAGAAGCCATGCAGACACACCACTCGGTGCCAGGTAAACAGCTAATACTGTTTTGGGTAAGCAGAACCTTTGGACAATTTCGGGCCTTCAGAGAACCCTCCCTGACACTACCAAAGTCAAGAGTAAAAGCTTCCCTTACTATACATTTAACTCCATGTCAAGACTACCCTAGTTACTTTGGGTGTATTAACTCATGCACATCTATTCCTGGTCATAGCCTAACTGCATCCTTAAAAATGCAGCCATGGGCAAACAGGGAAGGCATAAGATGCAGAGCACAGGTAATACACTAGTAATTTCTTTTGGACTGTGAAGAAATTAAAAGTTTGGTATGGGAACAGGCTAGGTTAGAATAATATTTTGACACGTAACCAACCATTCAAAGGATGAAGATATTCCTTCCTTAAGTGGTTACATGCTGAAGTGAGATAGCACTTTTACTTGAAAAATATCAAAAACCAGGTCAGTTCCTAGAGACAGAGCTGGGATAGAAGTACAAGAATTACTTTACCAGAACTAACCAATTATATGTAAGGATAATTTAGCACTTACACATAAAACATAAGAAAGTGAATCAAACCTGCAATGAATAATTTTATTAGCCAATAGTTTATCCAATAAGCATACCTTCAGTCTCTCTTATGTCCAGCACTTTCTTAATTTGAGAAAGAGGCATTAGGTGAATATGCTTAAGAGGGGCTGGGGGTCGGGTATGGCCATGAGGACTCTTGAAAGTGCCAATGACCTTGTGGCGTTTCCTTGCTATCTGATTACAGAAAAAAATAAAACATAATTAATATGAATAAAAAGACCAAAAACATAAAATATAAAATAGTACTAATCATATAAATCTATATGCAGTTCATCTATCAGTCATTCCAGAATTGCTGTGATAAGAAGTTATGTAAAAAAATCCATACACATTAACTGTGTAACAGAAATGCTCATGTTTATATAATAAGAGTTCAGAAGTCAGGGAACCAGGCCAAGGAACAGGATCTATGCAAAAAATCCCAAAGGTGTAAAAAAACATAGAAGCATTGTAAGAACTAAGAGGATTAAAGAACTGAGGAATCTTCTTGAGTTCAGGGAAAAAAATAGTTGCTCTGGGGTCTCTGAATTGGCTTCAAAAGATAACTGATATCAGTTAAAGACAAGAATTCAAGATTACCTCAGATCCTGAGAATAAAGGAGTTAAATTAAAAAAAAAATGGTTCTGTCTCTAATATTTTCATATTGTTGAGAAAGATGACATTTAAAAGGTAACTATACAATATACTAAACAAATGATACAAATCATAAATTCAAGATGCTGTGTTAAAATATAATTTTACCTATACTGGGGATTCATGCAAAAGGAAGGGATGGGCAAAGGAACACTGGAAAAGCCAGGAGCAAAATCAGAAAGGTCCCTGTGATTCCATGATATACTTGAGTTCTGTGAATTTTATAAGGTCTCTCAAGTTATTGTTTTCATTTCCACGAAAGCCTGTTATGTTATTTAGCTTTTTTTAAAGAACATGACTTTTGAGATTATAATCAACTGAAAGACATTCACAAAAAATCATTTAGATTGGGTTACTTAATGAATTAAGATTAATTGGTCATCATCATGAATATGATAAAATGTGGCTGAAAAGTATACCTACCTGTGTTTGCTAATTAGAAAAGCCCAAAAGGCAGTCAGTGCCACATTCACACCGAAGCAGACATATGACACAGATCTATGTTATACAGCTAATATTAAAAGTTCACTTATATAGCCCTGGCTGGTGTAGCTCAGCGGATTGAGCACAGGCTGCGAACCAAAGCATCGCAGGTTCCATTCCCAGTCAGGGCACATGCCTGGGTTGCAGGCCACAGCCCCCAGCAACCAAACATTGATGTTTCTTTCTCTCTCTCTTTCTCCCTCCCTTCCCTCTCTAAAAATAAATAAATAAAATCTTAAAAAAAAAGTTCACATATTAATTGAATGGAAATAAGCAATAAGGACTCTAAATATTTTCATGCATATTTAAACATACTTTGTGTCAAGTTAAAAAATCAAAACACAAGCAAAATATAAAAGGAAAATATATTCTCAAACACTAAATTATTTTAGATTCAGTAAAATATCATCTGCCATATTTAAGAGAAGTCATAGATTTTACCACACTCTTCATTTCCAATTTGCCTAGAGGTGTGGGTTTTACGTTTGCCTATTTGTTTTTTAGATAAATAAGCTAAAGAATAAGAGTTTAGGATTATAAATCTTTAATTCCAAATTTAATGTTAAAAATAGAGCTGTTTTAGTTACTGAGATTCTGAGAGAGAGCAGAACAAAAAGTCACTGGTAAATGTAATGAGAGGCCAGAGTATCACATAGCTGACTGAAAGCTACAGGGAATAACAAATGGCAGGAATTAAAATGGAAGGTAAGTCAGTCCAGTTATAGAAGTCTTCATGGAATTTGAAGAGGATGAAAGATCAAAAATTTAAAGTTGGCCACAACTCTCTCAAGATTAAGAGGATAAAAACCAGAATGGATTAACAGTGAAGTGCCTATAACCTAACCAATTAGGTGAATATAGCCAGTTGACCTAGGGACTTCAACAGGAAAAACAAAAAAAGAGCTTCATTAGAAGCTAACAAATAGAAGTACTGACAAACTATGGACAGACAGAACCCCATGACAATGCAAACTGAAGTAAGTATGATTCATAATTGACTCTACCTAGCTCCTGTTCTCAAAAGCAGAGCAGCCCAAATTTCTTACTACAGAACAGACAAGAAATCCTGCATTACCTGCCTCATGATTTCTTAATAACTTTCTCAGTTCTGGATATGCTCAATTGTGTACAGTATTTTCACTGTCTTTACTTTTGTGTGTTGTAACATTTCTGAACAAATTAAAATACTATTTTTAACTAACCTCACAACAAAACTCTGCACTAACACAAGTGAACTTTTGGTGACTGGGCACGATTATTTATTCTCTAAGATTCCCTTTTATTTTATATTAATATACACGATATAAGAGCACAACACTAGAAAACAAGTAGAAAAGAAAAAAAGAAAGAGGTATAGTCTTTTGAAAAGAATACTCACTGCATTGTCAGAGTGATATTACCTTGTTTTTTTTTTCACATAATTTAGAAAATAAGCTTTTTATTTGAAGAAACCTGAAACCCTAATTTGAAAGAATATATGCACCCCTATGCTCACTGTAACATTATTTACAATAGCCAAGATATGGAAGAAACCCAAGTGTCCATCAGTAGAGTGGATTTAAAAAGCTGTGGTACATTTACAGAGTGGAATACTACTCAACCATAAAAAGAAAATCTTACCCTTTGCAACAAGCATGGACGACCCTGGAGAGCATTATTCTAAGTGAATAAGCCAGTAAGAGATAGACAAGTACCATATGATTCCATTTAATGTGGTAACTGATGAACAAATCAACTAACATGCAAAAGACTCATAGATAAAGAGCAGGCTGACAGCTGGAGTGGAGAGAGGGCAGGACAGAGTGAATGGGTAGAGAGACTAAGCAAAAAGAAAAAAAAAATAAAGAAAACCTCATGGACCACAGACAACAATGTGATGACTGCTGAGGGTGGTGCGGGGGAGAGGTAGAGGAGGGCATAAGGGAGGGTAATAGTAGCAGATGGAGACTAGACTAAGGGTGGTGAACACACGATACAGTCCAGAGATGATATGTTGTAGAATTGTGCATCTCATAAATTCAATAAGAAAGAAAGAGAGAGAGAGAGAGAGACGAAAGAAAGAAAGAAAAGAAAGAAAAGAAAGAAAGAAAGAAAGAAAGAAAGAAAGAAAGAAAGAAAGAAAGAAAGAAAAATAAGTAGGAAGGCCATCAAATCTCTTTAATGAAAGTAACAAAGCTACCCAATAATAGAAATGTCAAACAGATCTTCTGGTTAATATCCATTTTATCAAAATGAACAGCTTTACCTCCTGAGATGAAGGAAAATACACTCCTTTATATATCCCATTAGGCTCTTTAAGTATTTAAAAATATACTATTAACAGAATGAAAAAAAAAAAAGAGTTGAAAAAGGACACAAATGTAATTCAGTTTGCTTGCAGAAATAATATGGAGGAAAAACTTAAATGAGAATTTTAGAATTAGAATCATTGTACACCATCTTACATACTCACCACTCACACTCTAAACCCTGCTAACTTAGGAAGAATCAGGGAATCACAGTTCATGATATTAAATAATCAAGTTATCTCTCTTTTCAAGAAAATACTGACTTCTTTGCTGAAAAACACTTATATAAATTTCAAAATAAACTCATAATTATTTTGTACATCATTTATAAATATACATAGAAATAAGAAGTTCCTAAAATTCTTGAGTTATTTATTCGTATGACAATAAGCTAAATTTTCATTCTGACTTAAATTTGAAGTTATGAAAATTTATGCTATTTCTTAATATTAGGTCCTCTAAAAGCATTCCATTAATCAAAATTCATCTCAATCAAAAAGTGTGATTATTTAAGTTCACTTACTTTAAACTTGTATTTAATACTTTAATCACAGCTTGGTCTTATACATTCAAGGAAGTCACACAAATCAGCAGCGTTAATATCATATTAAGTGCAGCTTTACCTCCAGGCAATCGTTGAAGAGGAAGAGAGTTACTTGTTCTCCTCTGTCACAGGGGTGCTCACCAAGAGAAATTGTTTCAACTCGTTGGACTAAGCTTCGGTGAGAAGATAAAAGATTAGCCTGTACAGATTGAAAATATTAATGGATCACTTGAGATAAAGGAATTTTTTAAATTATAACTTAAAAGAAAGTGGTGCCAAGATTCGTTTATATCAAAATTATAGAATCTAAATAACAAGAAAGAAAAAAAAGTGAATCATCAAAAATGAATACTTACTGGGCATCCATCTACTTCATAAACAACATCAAAAATTTGCTTTTGAGCTTCAGTTTTTCTCTTATCCTCATTAATATGTCTAAAAAATCAATAAGGGTATTTTTAAAACTTTAACTTTTAAAACAACAGAATATAGAAACTGCATACAAATACTTCTCATGTTACAATAAAAGTCCTTCCAATGAGTTTATCTTAATTCTAACTAACTGAATCAGTTAAAATATTCCCTAAAAGAAGCTATTACACTTAAAAAAATTCCATAGACCCTTCCAAAAAAAGTATCATTTGCCATACCTCTTACTATGTTTTTTTTTTAAACTATAGTCAGTATATACTTCCTAAAATGCATTCTAGTCTCATCCCTCGCTATATCGCAGTTCACTGATTGCGGCTTCACTGTATCTCAGGTTCTTTTAAGCACGCAATACAGTGAAGCCGCAATCAGTGAACCGCGATATAGCGAGGGACAACTGTGTATTTCACTGGTGAGTATACATATAGAATTTTATATGTTGTTAAAATTACATAGGTTTAAGAGTGTATAGAAAGTGTTTAAGAGCATATGAAGTGTTTATAAGAGTACGGGAAAGGTTAATAAGAGAGTGGGAAAGGTTTAGAGGAGTGTGGGAAAGGTTTATAGGAGTGTGGGAAGGGTTTATAAAGCGTTAAAATATATATAAATAAAATAAATATAACACCGCTACTTTGTGGATTTTCACCTATCATGGGGGTCTCTGGAACATAACTCCCATGATAGGTGAGGGATCACTGTATAGCCATATAATCTTCATTTTAACAGTTTTAAGTTAAGATTTTATTAAAGTTATTCCCAGGTCATACACTGATTATTTAATTGAAACAAAAACTAAGACCACAGCTTCCAGAAAAGATGAAATAAGAAAAGCATGTATCATATTTTGCCATGTATAATGTGCACTTCTTTTACCCAAATTTTTGAGGAAAAAATAAGGATGCACATTGTGCATGGGTATAATAATTATGTGTATAATGTGCTCAAAAACATGGGTGTACATTACACACAGCTAAATACAGCCCTTCTGCCTAAAACAACTTAAAAACCTTCAAAATATAAAGAAACAAGGGTTCTCTAGACACTGGAAGTCAATTCCTGTGTGACAGGAAACAAGGCAAGTTGGTCAACTAAGTGCTGTCTATAAGAGACGTATTTAAATTCAAAGACAATAGATGCAAGTAAAATGATGGAAATACGACACTCAACAATAGCAAAATGTACTTTCTTCTCAAGTATGTATGGAACAGTTGCCAGATAAGGCCATAAAATAAGCCTCAAAAATTTTAAAGGACTGAAATAATATAAATTATGTTCTCTGAAAACAATGGAAAGAAATTAGAAAACTATGGAAAGAAAAAGGAAACTATGGAAATTCACAAACATGAAAATTGAAAGTACTTAGGTAAACAGGAGATTTGAAAGTAGTTAGGTAAATAAAAACAAAACACAGCATACCAAAATTTATGGGATATATAAAGAAATACTTTAAAAACTTATACCTATAAGTGCATATAATAATTTTAAAAATTATCTCGAATCAATAACCTAACCTTCCATTTTAAGAAACCGAGGGGGGAAAAAAGAGCAAACTAAACCTAAGCAAACAGAAGAAAGGGAGACATAAAGATTAGAGTGGAAATTAATGAGAGAATACAAAATAATAGAAAAAAACTGACAAAACTAAAACATGGTTCTTTGAAAAGATCAACAAAACTGACATTTAGCTAAACTGACCAAGAAAAAAAAAAAAAGAAAAAGACTCAAATTACTAAAATCAGGAATAAAATGCAGGACATCACTACTGACCTTAGAGAAATTAAAAGGATTATAAAACACAATGAACAACAAATTAAATGGCTAAGATGTAATCAACAAATTTCTAGAAAGACACAAAGTACAGAAACTGATTCAAGAAGAAATAGAAAATCTGAATACACCTATAAACAACAAATTCAGTTAGTAATTTTAAAACTTCTTGCAATAAAAAGCTTAGGCCCAAAACACTTCATTTATGAAATTCTACCCATGACCTAAAAAATTCATACCAATTCCTCCAAAAATCAGAAGAGGCATAAACACCAAGATACCAAAGCCAAAGACATTATAAGAAAACTATATACCAACGTCCTTTATGAATACAGACACCAAAATCCTCAATAAAATACTAGCAAACCAAATGCAACAACATATAAAATGGATTAAACACCATGGCCAAGTGAGATTTTTATCCTGGAAGTACAGGCTTGAGTTAACAATAAAAAATCAATTGATGACCCTAGCTGGTGTGGCTCAGTGGACTGAGTGCCAGCCTGCGAACGGAAAGGTTGCTGGTTCAATTCCCAGTCAGGGCACATGCCAAGATTGTGGGCTAGGTTCTCAGCTGGGGTCATAGGAGAGGCAACTGATAATAATAATAATAATAATAAATGTATCGCGTGTATCGATGTTTCTCTCCTGTCTTTCCTCTTTCCTTCCCCTCTCTCTAAAAATAAATGACTAAAATCTTTTTAAAAAAATTTTAAAATCAATTAATGCACTATACCATTCCAACAGAATAAAGGACAAAAACCACATGACCACCTCAATAGACGCAAAAAAGCATTTGACAAAATCCAATGCCCCTTCACGATAAAAACACTAAACAAACTAGGAATAAATGAGGACTTTCTTAACCTAATAAAGGGAATCTATAAAAATCCCATAGGTAGCATCATATTTAATAGTAAAAGACTGAACACTTTGCCCCCTAAAACCAGTAAGGTTTGATGTTCACTCTCACAGCTCCTGTTCAACATTGTACTAGAGCCTCAAGCCAGAGCAATTAGAAAGAAAACAAAATAAAAGGCATCCAGACTGGAAAAAAAGAATTAAAACTATCTCTCTTTGCAGATAATAGAACTGTATTTACTGTAAGTCCTAAAGAGTTCTCTAAAAAAATAACTTAGAACTAAAACAAGTTCAGGGAGCTTACAGAGTACAAGACCAATATGTATATAATTCTACTGTCTTTCTACACACTAACAGTGAACACTCCAATAATGAAATTAAGAAAACATTTGCACTCACTATAGCATCAATAAGAATAAACTATTAGGAATAAGTCATATGGAAATATTCACAGATCAGAAAATTTACTATTGGCATGATGACAATACTCCACAAACTGAAGTACAGATTACACAAAATCCCTATCAAATTCCCCATTATTCTTCCCCACCTCCAGAAATTGACTGGCTGAATCTAAAAGCAAAATGCAAATTAAAGGGATCCAGAATAGTCAAACTTCCAGAAAAGGAGGAACAAATTTGGAGGACTCACACTTTCCAATTTTAAAACTTAAATGACAAAGCACAGTAATCAAAACTGTGTGGTACTGGCATAACCACAGATATACAGATACATGAAATAGAATTAAGAGCCTAAAAATTTAAGGTCTACTGACTTCCAACAAAAGTGCAAAACTAATTCAGTGGGAAAAGTTGGTCTTTTTATCAAAGAGCAATGAAACAAATTTCCATTAAAAAATATTGATCTATATATACCTTATACCAAAAAAAAAAAAAAAAAAAAAAAAAAACCTCACCAACCAGAAATGAATACTGGATCTATGATCTTCATCTAATAATTAAAAATACAAAGCTTTTTTGAAGAAAACAAGTCACTGTCGTGACCCTGGGTTAGACCAAGATCAACATGTCTTAGATAAAATCACAAAATTACCACCCATAGGGAAAAAAAACAAAACAAATTAGATTCCATAAAAATCTAGAACTCCCATTTTTCAAAGGAAATGTTAAAAAATAAAAACAAACCACAGACTATACAAAAACATTTGCAAATCACATATTTGACAAAAGCCTTTTTTAAAACAATTCTTTTTAAAAGAATTTTTTTTAAAGAACTCTAAAATAAGAACCCAAATTTATTTTTTTTTAAAGATTTTATTTATTTATTTTTAGAGAGGGAAGGGAGGGAGAAAGAGAGAGAGAAACATCAATGTGCAGTTGCTGGGGGCCGTGGCCTGCAACCCAGGCACGTGCCCTGACTGGGAATGGAATCTGCGATGCTTTGGTTCGCAGCCCACCCTCAATCCACTGAGCTATGCCAGCCAGGGCCCAAATTTTAAAAAAGCAGACAAAAGATTTGAACATACATGTGCATATCACAAAGCAGATAATATGGATGGCAAGTAAGCACATGAAAAAATGCTAACCATCATTTGTCACTTAGGGAGAATGTAAGTCAAAACTACAATGAGATACATCACTACACATCCATTAGAAGTTCACAAATTAAAATGAATGACCATACTTAGTAAGAACATGGAGCCACCGGTACTCAGGTAACTAGCATACATTGTTGGTGGGAATGCAAAATAACACAACCACTTTGGAAATAGTAGGGTAAATTTGTAAGCACTTCCGTGACCGAGCCATTTTTACTCCTACGTATTTACCCAGGAAAAATGAAAGTATATGTCCACACAAAGATTTATTCACCAATGTTCACAGCAGCTTTATTTGTAATAGCCAGACACTGAAAGCAATCAAAACATTCACCAACATATGAAGGGACAAATGTGGTATTTCCATACAATGGAAAACAGTAAAAGAGAATGAACCATTGATATAAGCAACAATAAGGACTACTCTCGAAATAATTATGCAGAGTAAAAAACAAAAGCCTGACAAAAGATAATATACTGTTTGATTTAATTTAGATAAAATTCTAGAAAATGCAAATTATTCTGTTTAAAACAAACAAAAAAAATAGCCGTTGTTGCTTTGGGATAGTCTAGAGAGGGAGAAGCAGGAAAAGTGATACCGAAGGCTATTTATAAACTTTTATGGTGACAGAAATGTTCCTTATCTTGACAGTGGTGATGGTATTGTGGGAGTATATGTATGCCAAAGTTAATCAAAATATATTTTAAATATGTAGAGTTAACATGCTGAAACTACTGAAACATAAATCTATAATAAATCAATGTTTATAAATTGAGTATATGTAATTAATGGTGTTAGAATCCCATTTTAGGGGGTTTTGTTTGTTTTGCTTAAATAAAATAGCAAGGACTATTTAATTGGTGCTGTCTCGTTATTTCCTTTACCTAACAAATTATAGTTGTTTCAATCAACCACAGTAAGCATTGAATCCTTATGCCTGTTTCAAGAATCTCAAGAATTCAGATATGGTCAAATTCTGTAAGATTTATATATCAGCATCACAATTCAGCATTAAAATAACAGTTTCTATAATTCAACATCTATTAAAAATCTACTATGAGCAAGTCATTTAGGATAGAGATATATTAGAAAGATTTGTAAGGTCTCAAGATGCTTAATAATGTTGAAAAAGAAGGAATCTTTAATCATCCATCTTATGAATTTGGCTCATTATCCCTAGAGTGGTCCACTTGACACTACTCTAAAGGTGGCGACAGGTCTAATGAGTAGTCTATTCCCTAGTTAGGTTACTTCATAACCTGTGTTTACCAGAATCTATTATATGTAAATAACAAATAGCATGTGCTATTATCAAAACAAAAGTGGTAGAGTATGATACACACTAAATAGAAAAGTTGGGCAAGTTAACAACCTCTCAGTTTTTCTCTTTTGTGAAAATATGTTAACAATGACTGCCTACTTCAACAGTTTGTTGAAACAATCAAGGTTAGTAGTGTCAGAGTCTGTTCAAGTATGAAGTGTTGAAAAAAACTATTATCCTAGCCCCAAAATAAATCAAAAGACTCACTGATGAACACATAAATACTAAATAAGCAAAAAACAAAACATGCACAGGACTGTCAATAGCAAGAGAAACTGGTATTCACTACTTTGAGTGTTACTTTACTGTTGGAGCCTCATCTTGCAGCCAGTAAAGTTCCTCGCTAACAGTTCCTTTGCAAGTATTTTAAGAAATATTTCATATTGATGCTCAGAATCTCATCTGAGCATCAATATGAATTGAGGAGAATTCTGAGATTCTCAGAATCTCAGAAATCATTCCTTTAAATCTATTAAATATGCTGATACGTAAAGTCCTAAGAAATGAAGTGTTCTTGCCCTTTATGAGACAAAACAATACCAACCTTCTTCTCGATTCTAATCGTAATAGTCAGAAAAGATCATTTCTGATCAGGACTATGCCTAGAAGTTTATAACAATCAAGGCCCTAAGTCAATTTTATTGAGTTTATGCCTTTCTTACATCTACAACCAACCCCGACAATTTAATCCCTTAAAATTCAAGGTAAGAAACAAAAAGCTAAAAGTAAAGTGAAGAGAGTACGATAAACATTTTATTTTTATTTCACTACTGTCAAATTCCCAAGATAAATGTGGGCAGTTTATATGAATATGAAGATAAAAATAAACTATGAATAGAGACATATGAAGAAAATGTCTATTAGTAAATTATAACATTTTCAATTTTGCAAACCATTGCTATTCCCTGTGCATAATAGTTTAATAGTTTAAGAAATAAATGTTTTTGATTAATCAATATTTTCTTATAATACTCTCATTTTAATGTGTAACTACACTATTAGAAAAATAGCTTCAATATTTTACAAATATTTGTTGACATTCTTCTCTCCATTTATGACTCTAATTGTTCTATCAGTTCCATTCTAAATCCAAGGAAGAATGAAAAATTGAAAAAATGCACTTACGTCATTACCTCCCTTAGTGATTCAATAGCATTTTCTAGAGTGCTTTTGTCAGGATTTTCCTCAGCTGTATGCTTCTTAAGGTCTGTAATGATAAAATGGTTTTTTCCATGATTAACAAAAATGTAGTGGTTTTCCCTCTAAGATTTAAAAACACTGTATAGCCTACAGCCATACCACCCTGAACGCACCCAATCTCCTCTGAAAAATGCTGTCAAGGAGAGTATAAGATGTCCTCTGCAACATCTCCAAATGTGTCAACATCTTAATCATAGGGATGCCCGAAGGACAATAACAGCAAAATTGAAAACTTACTTGAAAAAATAATGAGAAAAAAAAAAAAAAACTTCCCTAATTTGATAAAGGAAATAGACATACAAACCCAGGAAGGACAGGAAGTCCCAAAGATATTGGACCCAAAGATGTCCACACCAAGACACATCATAATTAACATGCCAAAAATTAAAAATCAAGAGAGAGCCCTGGCTGGTGTAGCTCAGTGGATTGAGCACAGACTGTGAACCAAAGGGTCACCAGTTCGATTCCTAGTCAGGACACATGCCTGGGTTGCAGGCCAGGTCCCCAGTGGGGGGTCACATGAGAGTCAACCACACATTAATGTTTCTTTCCCCCTCTTTCTCCCTCCCTTCTCCTCTCTCTAAAAATAAATACATAAAATCTTAAAAAAAAAAAAAGATCAAGAGAGAATCTTAACACATTTCCTACCACTAGCTCACGAGTTTTTTCTCCTGTTTTGAGCACCTCACTTCACAAACAAAAATGAAGTATAAACAGTTTCTGCTATCAGAAGAGTCTCACAAACAATGGGAAGACAAAGAAACAATTCCCAAATGAAAGGAAAGGAGGAAGCCTCAGAAAGAATGCTAAATGAAATAGAGGCAACTCAACTATCAGATACTGAGTTCAAAGCAATGATTGTCAGGAAGCTCAATGAGCTCACAATGAGATACCAGAAACTACAGGGAAGCTACAATGAGCTCACTGCAAACTCTATCAACATGAAAAAGGAAACAGAAACTATCAACAAGGGCCAAGAGGAAATGAAGGACAGTTTCTGCTTTCGGTGGCCTCAGAGACTGGATAATGAATGACAATAATGAAGGCCCTCCAGAACCAGAGACAAATCTGTCCAGCCCTTCCCCTGGGGGTACAAGGAGAGCACCTTGTAAAGATCCACCCAAAAGGTTGTCAGGTGATATGAAGCAGCATGCACCTACGTGTATTCCATCGAGTGGAAAGAAAAAATTTCCTATAAGAGCCTGCAGAGTTTATGCCGCCCATGGAAAAAAGGAGTGAATCTAGATACTTATGTAAATTTTGTTTGGTCCCTCTTCATAGAGGAAAATGTTTTACGCAGTACCATACATTAAAAAAATACTAGGAACTTTAATTGTTTAATTAGTTGTTTAATTTTTTTGTAAATAAAAATGTTATAATTATTGAAAAACAACACCTAAAGTGCATTATGATATGTAGTTATGATGATTTAAATAACATGCAGTTTGCCCAAAAACGTGTGGTCCCTGACGTATGTCTTAGAGATTTCTAAGAGGTACACAATGTGTTAAGAGCCACAAGAGAAAAGCAAAGTTACCTACAAAGGAGTTCCTGTAGGACTGTCAGCTGATTTCTCAAAAGAAACCTTACAGGCAAGAAGGGACTAGCAAGAAGTATTCAAAATGTTGAAAAGCAAGGACCTACAACCAAGATTGATCTATCCAGCAAAGCTATCATTTAGAATGGAAGGGCAGATAAAGTGCTTCCCAGACAAGTCAAAGCTAAAGGAGTTCATCATCACCAAGCCATTACTATATGAAATGTTAAAGGGACTTATTTAAGAAAAGGATGATGATCAAAGCTATGAACATTAAAATGGCAACAAATTCTCAACGATCAACAATTGAATCTAAAAATACAAATTAAGCAAACAAGCAGAACAGGAACAGAATCACAGATATAGAGATCATTTGGGGGGTTATCAGCTGGGAAAGAGAAGGGGGAGAATGAGGGAAAAGTTGCAGGGATTAAGAAACATAATGGTGAGTACAAAATAGAGAGGGGGATGTTAAGAGTAATAAAGGTAATTGAGTAACTAAAGAACTTATATGCATGAACCATGGACATGAACTAAGGGGGGATGGGGTTTGCGTAAGGGAATGGGAGTACTAGGCAGATGAGGACAAAAGGGAGAAAACTGGGACAAGTGTAATAGCAAAATCAATAAAATATATTAAAAAAATGAAGAGAAGAAAATCATTATATCAGCTAATAATTCTAAACTACATTACATAAACTTAAAGAGAACAAAAATTTTCCATTTTTAAGCTACTACTATAATTTATGTTAACCCAGATATTTTAAGAAAATAGATTAAAAACAGGTTAAACAGTTACAAATTTAGCCTCCTTGTTAGCTATACATCCTCCTGTAGTTAAGGTCTGAGAATCAAAATGCTTTATTACAGACTTATTCCTGTCTGTAATTTAGTTTTCATACTTAAATTTTTTTAATAATATAAAAACTGACACTGTCCTAAACATGATCACTTCCTTAGTCAGCTAAATTTATAGATACGCTTGCCTTTTACTGCAGGCAAAACGTATTCATAAAAATTAACTCCCTGCTGTAAAACTCCCTTGCATTGATACCTGCAGTTTAACTCCTAAAATAAATGAATGAATGTTTCAAGAGTGTTCTGCACAATCTAAGAAAAGAAAAGTAAGCACAAGACCAAGTATACAAAATTTTACTATGATTTGAAAAAGAACCAAATAACTTGCGACATATGAATCACCTCTTGCCTTGTGATATTTTTGGGTGAATGGTATGTTTACATAAGTATAAAATGATTTTAAATTAGTGATACACCATGAAATGTAAGAAGACTTTTAGTGGAGAGATAAAAAGTGCAATACTAGTCAATATAATCGATATGAGAAAAAATAAAGCATTTTAAGCCAGACTAAGTTTTTGTAACACAAGTGATTAAGATTATCCATAAAGATGTTATGTATGTAAAAGATATAAACTTTAAATGCTGAAATCTAAGAAAACTATCAAAACAAAAATGTTTCCAATTTTTTAGAACAAAACCTTTCCATTAAATCATCCAAAGTGGTTTGAAAAGCAAATAGGCAAGTACCATTCAGAAGTAACCCAATGCTGGGTAACCTCTGTACTGGTCGGATAAGGAGTTCAACAAGGCTTTGCCGTCCACATTCTGGTTTAGCTTGGTTTATCTGAAAGAAATTAATTTATTAAACAATTTTTAACAAATGTTCTCTACAAACACTAAACACCCTACATTTATCAGATTATACCTGATCATTGGTACCCTGATGACTAATTGCAGAGGTGGGGTGGCAGTTGTTCATTCGGTGGCAGATTAATGTAGCTAAAACATCTTCCAAGGCCTGAACTGACCTCCTGGCCAGCCAAGCATTAACATCTCAACCAGACAGTGAGTTCCTCTACACACTACTATGTATTTCATCTTAAGCTACTCTTAAATCTATATCATTCACAAGAAAAAATATTTTAAAATTAATTATTCTATCCTGACTGGTGTAGCTCAAGTAATTGGGTGTCGTCCCACAAACTGAAAGGTCTCCTGATCAATTCCCGGTCAGAGCACATGCCTGGATTGCAGGCCAGGTCCCCAGTTGGGGGTATGTGAGAGTCAACCAATCAATGTTTCTCTCACACATCAATGTTTCTATCTCTCCTTCCCTTACCCCTCTCTAAAAACAAATAAATAAAATCTTTTTAAAAATATTAATTATGCTGACACCATTGGAGAAACCAAATAAAGCATTGATAAGGGGGGATAAATCACTAAAGGCAAACAAAATCTCCCTGAAAATTTTTAGGTGTTTGAGAACTAAAACATGAATAACTTAAAAAATAATAATCACCAAATACATTCTTATTCACTCAGCCGACTCTTGGACTTTGCTACCTAATATGTCAAACCTTCAGAAGCTAAACATCACTGCCACTCTCAGGTACAGCTAAAGTTAACAGATAACATCAAGGTGTCCTTACATGCATACACTTTTACTAAAAGCATAATTTTAATAAATTCCTTCAGATATTATTCTCAGATTTTTATTTAAAAGAATGTATATTACCTTCAGAAAAGCATGAAATCTTGGTTTCTGTTTTTCACATTTAATAATTGTTTCCTTGCTCATTTCAAAGAAGTTTACAAAGGGAGGGTAGGTTTTTACCAAATCTTTTGACTAGGAAGAAGAAAAAAAAAAAACATTAATTTGTAATGTATTTCACCCTTACACAATGAAACTTAAAATCAATAATCAATAGTCACAATCTGACATAATTGAAGGCAAAAGTTTATAAGTTTCTTCTCATATTAAATAAACTTCTCACTAATGAGTGAGTTAATTGCTAAACGAAATGCATCAACTGACACATAATGGCCTAGAACCTGAAAAATAAAGACTGGGAAGAAACAAAAGTATATTTTTGTTTAGCTTATTGTACTGATATAAGTACTACAAGTTTAAAAACATCTATACATTAATTAACAACAAAGAAGCCAAGAACATATAATGGAGGAGGAATCTACAATAAATGGTGTTGGAAAAACTTGACAGCCCCATGCAAAAGAATAAAACTAGACTACAATCTTATACCACTTACAAAAATTAACTCAAAATAGGTTAAAGACTACAATGTAAAACCTGCAACTATAAAATTCCTAGAAGAGAACACAGGAGGTTAAACTCTTTAACATGGGTCTTCGCAGTATTTTTCAGGATCTGACTCCAAAGGAAGGGAAACAAAGCAAAATGAACTGGGATTACATCATTCTAAAATGCTTCTGCACAGTGAAGGAAACCATCATCAAAAGGCAACTACCAAATGGGAGAAGATAGTTGCCAATCATACACCCAATAAGGGCTTAATATCCAAAATAAATAAAGAAATCATAAAATTCAACAACAAAAACCTGATTTAAAAAAGGACAGGAGAGAAAACTATACTTGAACAATGATTAAAATAAAAAAAATAAATAAAAAATAAAAAAAAGGACAGGAAAATCTGAATAGACATTTTCCCAAAGAGGACATACAAATGGTCAACAGCACATGAAAAGATGCTTGATATCACTAAATATGAAAAAAGTGAAAAATAAAGCCACAAGGAGATATCAACTCACACCTGTTAGAATAATTATTATTAAAAGTACAAGAAACAACAAGTGTTGGAAGGATGTGGAAAAAAGGGAACCCTGTACACTGCTGGTGGTACTGTTAAGTGGTACAGCCACTATGTAAAACAGTATAGAGATTCTTCAGAAAACTATGAATAGAACTACCATATGATCCAGGAATTCCACTTCTGGGTAATTTATCCACAAAATCTGAAAGCACTAATTTAAAAGGTATGTGTACCCCTACATTCACTAAAGCATTATTTACAATAGTTAAGATGTAGAAACAATCTAAGTGTCCATCAACGGATGAATGGATAAAGGTGTGGTGTTTTTATATATATATAAATATATATAATAAATATATATAAATATATATAGTGAAATAGTATTTAGCCATAAAAATATTAAATCTTGCCATTTATAACAACATGGGTGAAACTTGAGGGTATACTGCTAAGTGAAATAAGTCAGAAAGAGAAAGACAAATACCATATTATTTCACTCACATGTGGACTCAAAAAAACAAAAGAGAAATAAAACAAAAATAAAATCATAGATACAGAGAACAGATCAGTGGAAAGGGGCTCGCGGGGGTAAGCAAAAGGAAAGAAGAAGTCAATGGCATGGTGATGTATAATAACTAAACTTTTGGTCATCACTTTGTAACTGTATATAGATGCTGAATTATAATGCTGTATACCTGAAACTTGTATAACAAAAAAAGTTTATAAATTCAGAATATAGTAATTAGAATTAATTTATGCAGAACATAAGAACATGCTATTATTTTTTGAAGGACCCAAACCACCATTACAAGATTAATTATATTATCCAAAAATGCAAACAAGAAAATGAAAACTGTCTTGTCTAATTGAGGAAACTAACAGGTATCAAAAAGATGTATGAGAATAATTTGCATATTTGTAATTCACAACCAACCAGGAAAAAATATATAAGAACATATATGGTAAGGGTAGAAGTTAGAAGGCCTCGGAAAACAAAAGCAAATGTGCCAGAACCCAAGGCACTGAAACTTATAAATCATATTTTAAAAGACTGAAATAAATTTATAAATACTATTCACAGAACCTCATTCAAAATAAATTTATTTCGAAACTTAAGCTATGTTGTTCTTACACTAAAGAGAAGCAGTTCATTAGAAGCTTTTATGAAGAGTAGACACAATGGCAATAAAAAGGAGTATCAACTAAGGAAAAGTAAGAAAATTTCCAAAAAATCATTAATATGGCCATTTGTGAAGGGCAAATAACTTGATACATAGGAAAACGACTATAGTACAGTATAACAATTACTGTTCTTAATGATGACCCTGAGCTACTGAAAGAATTAAATTTTATTTTTTAAATACAATGATATCGAGCTTATAAAAGCTCTCACATTTAAACAGGTAACTTTCATTTCCTGCCAATCCTTTATGATACAATACTTTAATCTGAAAACTTAAAAAAAATACTTACATATTTAAGGAAGATATCACCAATGCTTTTGCTCTCATCCCAATTAACAATAAGATCTTCAAGATCATCCTGAAAGAGCACAAATTAAATCATTTAAGACTGAACTTGACAATGCCTTAAACATTTTTTAATATTTTTCAAGATATTTGTTACAAGGTACTTTACATAGTGTCTTAATTGGATGTGCAGAACAGTAACACAGTCTTTCTCCTTAACAAGGAATTAACTTGAGAAAAACATGCTCTGAAAAAATCATTAAGAAAATACAGAGTAGCCCTGGCCTGGTAACTCAGCTGGTTAGAGCACTGCCCCATACACCAAGGTTGTGGTGTCGGTGCCCAGAGTACATATAAGAATCAACCAGTGAAAAATGGATATGGGTGGAACAACAAAATCAATGTTTCTCACCCCTGCCTACCTCTCAAACAAATAAAAAAAAACACAGAGTATCAAGTCAATAATAAGACTAAGCCTAACTTTTCATTATGATGTAACTGTTCAACATCTTTTATTAACTATAAAGCTGACTGGCATTATTTATTATAGAAACTACTTTCATTCCTGCTGCTCAAATACCACACAGAAAAAAATAAGAGAAAGTAGAGATAAGTTACTTATAAGAGTTCAGCTAATCCTGCCCAAAACTTAACAATGAAAGAGTCATACATGAAAATCATGGGTCCTTCACTAATAAAAAATTTAAAAGAACAGCATTGTCTTACATACTTTTAGCACTTATCTAAATACAGAGAATCAAATGAAATGAACTATAAGTCCCTTTCAGCTTCATAGTTTTTCAAACAAACCAAAGGACAACCAAAATTCTACAACCCCAGAGGGACAATGGTAGAAAAATAGTACTGGCAACCACATGGCTCTAGGAGAAAACTTTGTATGGTCTTAATTCCTTATTTTCAGGATTAATTGAAATAAAAAAACAACAACAACAACAACAAGCAAACAACATTAACAATGCACTGGAGCAAAAGACAAATCAGAAGTTTTAGACACAAAATTTATTTAGCTAATCAGGACTTGAAAAAATCTTAATAAATATACATAACTGAAAATTAATTACTATGAACCTAATGTATACAAATTTACCTTTATCTTACTGTGCACATCAAAGATATCTGGTATACTACCAAAAATAGTCTTAATCTCTTCCGGTGCAAGGATAGGCCCACCACGTTGTCCTTCTTCTTCCAATGGTACCTGAAATAACTAAAAGGTCAGGGGTGAGGGGGTAAAAAACATTAGTTTAGGTAGATTGCATGTTGGGGGGAGTGGGGAAGCTAACACACAGACAGATAAAGGGGAGACGAGATGTTAATGAAAAAATTTTTTAAATACTTCTATTTGAGATCTTTTTCCAACATTTTCTATTAATTTATATATCTGTATATATGTATATACTCTTACAATAAAATGTTATGTCAGAATCTAATCAAAATTTGTCACACAGTTCTAAAAATCATTAAAATTGTTAGTTAGTACAAGAGTAATTTCTATTTTTATTCAAGTTACTAAAGAAGAAAACAGTTAGTTATTCCAGACTTAATATAAGTACTAAATGTTTTTAAATAGTAGGCACAGTACCTTGGTTTAGGAAAAAGAGACTAGATTTGAAGACCTGCCTATATCAATATATATATAAAAAAAAAAAAAGATAAATAGCTCCTAGAACTAACATGTGCACATAGAAAAGTCAGAGGATACAAGGTCAGCATGCACACATGCAGGAAGGACACAGACACATCAATCATATTTCTATATACCAGTAATGTACAAAGGAAACCAAAATTTAAAAAGTATCATGCATGATAAAAAAGAAAAATACTTAGGCATAAATATATAGCAGGTCCTCAAATAATATCATTTCATTATAATATTGGTAAGATGCCATGAACTTTGAACTTAACTATTATTTATATCAATTACTTTATGGTAAAATTGGTTTTATTATATGTTGTATTGCTTAAAGTCGCAGAACCTATTGATGATGTTAAGGGAGGACTCTATGATAAAACATATACATGATGCTGAAAACTAAGGATACTAATCAAATAAGACCTAAGTAAATGAAGAAATATATGGTTATGGATTGAAATATTCAACACAGGAAAAAAGTGAATTCTCCCCCAAGATACTCCATGGATTTAACCAAAACCTATCAAAATTCAAGACATTTTGTAAATAAAGAAAACAGAGTTCTAAAAATGTATATGGAAAGGCAAAGGAACTTCTTAGTATAAACAGCAGTATTCAAGACTATGTGGTATTGGAAAAGGGAGAAACATGTAAGATCAATAGCAGAGAACAGAGTTTGAGTACAAATCCACACAAATATGAAGTAATTTTTGACAAAAGTACAAAAGCAATTCAGTGGAGGAAGGTTAATTGTTCAACAAATGTTATTAGAACACCATTTGCCATAGGCAAAAAACTAAACCCTCAAAGTGAACCAAGTTACCTTTCTGAAATGCAAGTCAGATTAATATCACATTCCTCTTGTATAGCTTACAGATGACAGCACACTAAACAACAGCCTTCACTGGCATGGCCCAGGCAGTTTTATCTCAACTCTCACTGTATCCATACCCCATCCCCTATCCAGGTCCCCTTATACCACTCTAAACTCTAATCTCCCTTTAGACTACTGTAGATACCATGACGAATACATTATCTTCAGTCATCTGTATTATTTGCAAAATCTCAAATACATTTCCCACCCATATTCTTTGCATGTACCAATCAGACTCAAATTTAAAATCCAGTCCAACTTTTTCCTTTATGATGCTTTCCCAATACTCAACCTATCAAGAATTTCAATGCAACGCCTTTCCTAAGGTGAAAGAGAAGTAAAACTCACCTTACAAATCTCCAAATATCTTAACTAAACCTTCTCATGATACCTGTAACCTTCCACTAATATTACAATTTGGTATATATATTCTAGTTCCTCTTCCAGTCTATGTTCCTTTAAAATAAAAATGGTCTTTAACTCCTGGCACAACATTAATTTAAAATATTATTATAAATTTTTCTAATATTCTGGAACAGTTTATATTCTTCCATATTATATTTTATTCCGGATACTCACTTAATTTGAGGGTTAAGTTAAAATCAAGTTATTCCAAATTCAATTTCAGAAAACAAAAAGAATACATCAGTCCTAAAATAAAGTTCCTAGAAAACACTATCATACATTTCAACCACAATCTCTTAAATAAAACCTTAGGTGAGGTTATACTAAGTTGTATGAAATTTTGTCTATAGTTTAATCATTCCAAGGGCTTTATTAAAAAGGGGTTCTGGTGAATTTAATTTATATTCAAATTATAATTCTGAAGCTCCAATGCATTTACCATGGTGTAAAAGGATTTACATTTCTAGGAAATAAATGCAACCAAAGTACATGAATAGTATATACTGAAAAGATAGTCTGCTACTCAACTACATTTTGGCTGACTACAAAAACTTAAACAAGAAAGTCATCCAAGTATGATATTTTCCTTGAGGAAGAAGAGAAACACTGACTTAAAACAAGTAAAGTTTAATACAGCTGAAGGCCTCATAAAACCTTGATTACTGGTACACAAATTAACTGTGAAAAATAACCTCTTTCTTCATTAATACCAAGAAAGAAGTCTTTCCATCTCTTATCTTATTTTTTTCTTTTCTTTTTTTTTTTTAAGATTTTATTTTATTTTCAGAGAGAGGGGAAGGGAGGGAGAAAAGGAGAGAAACTTCAATCAGATGCCTCTCATGCACCTCCAACTGGAACCTGGCCTGCAACCCAGGCATGTGCCCTGGCTGGGAATTGAACCAGTGACCCTTTGGTTGGCAGGCCAGTGCTCAATCCACTGAGCCACACCAGCCAGGGCCATCTCTTATCTATTTATCATCATTATCATCTTTCTATTCAAAGACAAGTTTGATGGCATAAACTTTATTTTCCTGACAAACTATCTCCTTCATTACCTAAAACAAATGTATTCCTTCTTTCTACAGATTCCAAAATAATTATGTCCTATTATTATGTCTTTCAGAAACTTGAATTTCAATTTACTCCTTAATATATTCTTCATCTCATATTACAAGAATTCATTAGAATTGTTTTCCTTCAGAAATAACTTCATAGTACATGTTAATAGTGGTAAGCTGTGAATTAACATTTGACCAATCCCTGCGAAGTTTAAGAAAACTTGACATATGAAAGGATTTTTTAAATTACTGATATCCATATTGTTATACCTCATTCCTATTGCTTTGCCACATATGTACAGTACTACCTAAAGTGATGACTCATGCACTTTCAGAAAAAGTTATCTACCACTTCTAAATATAAATAAATCCAGTGTCTTGAAAAGGAACCTGCAAAGTTCTGAATTAAACTAGGCCCCCTCTATGATTATCTAATCAGGATCCTTTTCTCTTTAAAGTCACTCTAAAAAATGGTGCCATTACTGCTTGAATAAAAGCTCACCCTGGTTGGTGTGGCTCTGTGGATTGAGTGACAGCCTGTGAACCAAAAGGCTGCCAGTTCGATTCCCAGACAGGGCACATGCCTGGGTTGCAGGTCAGGTTCCTAGTTGGGAGAGTGCAAGAGGCAACTGAGCCAATGTATCTCGCACATATTGATGTTTCTCTCCCTCTTTTTCTCCCTCCCTTCTCCTCTCCCTAAAAGTAAATAAATAAAATCTTTAAAAAAAGAAAAAAGCTACCATTATAGTTATGGTATTTTCGTAACAGCAGTTTTTGCCACTTTCATTTTTAATATCTATGCCAAATTCTATGCTTATGTAATTTTTCTTCTAAGACAATCTCTCTTATATTTTTTACTTAGTAACACTGGAGCAGAAATCATTTTGCAACCAACTCTTACCTGAATAATTGTGGCCAGTATATTTACATAATTACTTTCAGTCTGATAGAGCTCTTTTGCAACTTGCCACCTGGCTGACTGCTTTGAAAGAACAGGAGTGGAATTTTGGGAAGGCTTAGTACAAGACTTTGGTGTTTCTAAAAGGTAAAAAAGGAGGAGTGATTTAAAATGCAGGCCAGATACAAGTACCAAACATTGCACAGATTTAACAGAAAAAGGGAAGAATACCAATTCTTATAAATATAACACCATACAGATATTCACTGAAGTAAAATTTCTTAAAATGAGATCAGAAAAAAACTGTCAAAAATATCAATGACTCCAAATTGACAGACATTTCACTATTAGCCTGCACTCTTTGAAAATGTCAAGGTCATTAAAAACAAAGACTGAGGAACTATTCCAGATTAGAAGAGGCTAGAGAAAGATTACGTAACCTATAATCCTAGGTTGGATCCTGGACCAGAAAAAAAAAAAACTTTTTTCTTTTGCTAGAAAGGACATTAGGACATTAATGGAACAACTCATAAAATTTGAAGGTCTATGGAGTAGATTATAGTATTAATGTTAATTTCCTAGTTAATATAAGAAATGTCCCCACATTTTGGGGAGTACAAATTTAAGTATTTAGAGGTAAAGGCATAGCATATCTGTAACGTACTCTTAAAACTCTGCAGATGTTAAAAATGTATGGGTGGAGAGAGACACAGAAAGAAGACAAACGAACGAACAAATGAATGATATTAAAGCAAACATAGTAGAATATTTCCACTTGAGAATCTGAGTAGAGAGTTCAGAAAACTTTGTATTATTTTTGCCATATTTTTGCAATCTGAAATTATTTCAATATAAAAGCTTAAATAAAATGAAAAGCAACATGTAGAAACATTTAAGTTAAAAAAGAGAAAGATATTACTATGATTACACAATTACAATAACAAAACTTTTTATGTGTGTATACACGCGCACACGTGTGTGTATAAAGAGGGAGACAGACAGACACTCCCTTAAAAAAATAAAACCCTAAAATCAACGGCAAATTCTGTTAGTTCAAGTATCCAGTCCAGCCAAAACTACAGAGAGTATGCATTCATATATTTTACATGTATTAAAAAATTTTTAAAGAAACTTTATAAAAAGCCTAAAATATATTTTCCTACTATCAATATGGTTAGTATATTTCAACATTATATACAGAATCTCCTAACAGAAAGTTTTACAATAAGAACAGGAATATATAACATAAAAATAGAAAGACATGAAGACACTATATAGTCCCAGCACACCAATTTTACTGAATAAAAAATAATTTGAAGCATATTAAAACAAGTATATGTACTATAGAGTTTTGAATGCTTCGGAAGATAACAGACTTTCACAGAATTCCTCACTTGCCTTATTTCAGGTTACTGTCACCAGACTGAGAAGCCTCTGCCATTAAGGGATATTTTTTTGGGCGGCGGGGGGGGGGGGGAACTGATACATACTGATCTAATTTTATTACTATGTCTAGGCAGTGATCTACAAACAGGGATTGTATTATACAGTATCTAATGTATTAGTATTGTCATGTCTCATTTTTTTAGTGGTTCATTTACCTTTCCTACATCCTGTATTAGATAATCAAGCTTCAATCCTTTATAATCAGCTCTTACTACCCCATGCCCATATGTTCATAATTACAGAACCAGTAAAATTCTCAAATCTACGTATCTATCATAATTCCCTGCATAAGCACCTGACTGAACTTTTCCAAATGCCTACTGGACATTACTCCCTCAATTTAACTTGGATGTGCTCTAAAACTATCTTCTTCAAAATATAAACTTGCTATTGTTGCCGAGGTAACATTTCTCCCACTTTATACTTCACTGTCTTCTCCTCTTATTCTCTTCCTATCACTCCATTCTATCTGTATTTTCCAATGCTTCTTCTTTTCTTTCCAATCCTGATTCAGGAGCCCTATCACCTATAGTCCAAGCCACTGGATGTTACTTCATGGTCTGGCTATCTCTAAACTGCCTTCCATCTGATCATTCTTCAGAATAATCTACTACAAATAATCTATTCGATTAGTCTGGTGCTCATGAGTTTCTAATGGTCATTGTTGATGACAATATACAGTTCAGACATGGCCAACTTGATTACAAAGCCCTCTAATATTAGGACCCAATTAACCTTTCTAATTAATTATTACTTCTTCATACTCCTATTCACTATTCCCTAAAACTATATTCTCATTTCTCTTATATTCTGAAATACACCTCAGTTTTCTGGGCCTACCTTAAAATGACTTTGATTTCATGAATATTTAGTGATTACCGACCCTGTAACTAGGCACTGAGAGTACAGCAAAGAGTAAGATAGGCAAGGTTCTTTAACTACTGCTGAAAACAACAACCAGGTGATGGGTTGGCAGGAAGGAGTGGGCTTAGCATTACAGAGAACCCAACAGAATTTCTTTAAGGCAGCAAAAGCAAGTATAAATAATGTCCCTGGCTATGGATATAGTAGAAATATTCAAAGAAAAACAAAGATAGTAGGACTGAGGCTTAGAGAGTATCACTGGAGAGAACATGACACCACATGATGTCAGAGGCAGATAAGGAAGAATTACATAGGAACTTGAAAGCTATAGTATACAAAGCCACTGAATGCCTTCAGACAGAGACATGATCTAGTTTTTTTAGTTTGAGAGACCACTGTAAGTGTTACATGTACAAAGGCCAAAATGGATATATAGACCATTTAGGAGACCACTGGAATTGTCTAAGAGAGACCTCGTTTCTACAGAAAAAACAAAAGATGACAAAGGAATAGCATTGACAGTGGTGGAGAAAATCAAAAGTTCTAACTTGATTATGTTAAGTTTATGATATGATAAAGAGATATGAAGCAGGCCATTGGAGGAGGACAATAACTTTTAGAGTAATCAGCATATGTTTGTTAAAAACCATGGAATTAAATGAGATCATTTAGAGAATTAAAATAGAGAAGAAACACACAGGAATAACATTCAACATTCAGAGCTTGATATAGGAGCAAGGCAAAGGAGAATGAGAAATGAGTAATGTACAAAAGCCAAGGGGAAAAAAAACGTGTCCAGGACTAAGTAGCTGTTCATGTATTGAATAATATTGATGGCATAAAAGCGGTCATCTCCCCAGAAAGAGGCAATTTTACATAGTGGGGAGCTGGGGGGGCAGTGGAATGAAGTTCAACTGGAATGGGTTGAAAAGACAGTGAAAAGCAAGGAAACGAGACAATGGCTCTTTGAAGAGCACTCATGTGAACTGGAGAGGAGAAATGGGATAACTGAGAATGTAATGAGATCAAAGGAATCTAGAAAACACAACATATTTGTGTGCTGGCTAAAAATAAAAAAATTTGATTATCAACAGAGAAGAGTTCATTGTAGGAGCTTTCTTATCTCAATTGAGAACAAAGTGAACTCACCACTTCTGACCTCATTGGACCCATTTTCCCTATAATACACCTGTGATTTTGTTTAGCTCATGTGAAGAATCTGCTCTTTGAACATCTCTGTCACTTTCTAATGTGTTGACACTAAACAAGTTATTTCTCTAACTTCAGTCTACTGATCTGTAAAAGAGAAATAAAACCTATCTTATAAATACACAAAATACAAAAAGCACTTAGCATACAGTAGGCAATCATTAAATAGAAGCATTTCCATGTGCTTGTTCTCCTCAGCTAGAACGAAAGTAGACCTATATTTAATATTAACTATATTTAATATTCACTATAATAGAGATTTATCTATACTTTAATAATAATTCCATTCCACTAAAATGTAAAGATAAATTTTTTAAATGTGAATTACCTCCATAGTTAATGCTAGAGTCTGGTGTGTTGGAGATATCTAGGAGTGACCCTATAGAAAGGGAATGGTCAGCTGATGGGCGCTTACGGGGAGGGGAAAGATGACAGGTCTGACTCTCTTGAAAGCTGAGCCAGTGTCTCCTTCAAACGACGTCTTTTGCGATTGCTGTTTGGAGTACTTAGAGAAAGCAGTGACACTGATTTCTTGAGCTCAGGTGTATTAGCCTGTAATCAAAAGCACAAAAGCTCAATTTCACTTCCATGGTTCTTTACTGAGACAGCAACAAAAGAAAAACATATTTATGGGTCTGACAAAACCTGAATTTTGCACAATTTACAACTATATACTCTGCCAGATAATTCAGAATCTTCATAAAACACAACAGGCAGGGGACCACTGTAATTGCCTAACTGCTAGCATCTCATTCTTTTTTCTTCATAGCACTATCACCATTATATATTCATCTATAAGCTTATTACTGTCCTATTCCCTGGTTAGGACATAAACTCCCAGCAGGCAAGAACCATTCATATTTTGTTCACTGTATCCTTAGCATTTAGCACAGTGCTGAACATAGTGCTCTCCTATATCTGCCTAATAACAGTTGATTTTAAAAGCTCTTTCTCAATATCTAAAACATATTTTTAAACTTTGTTAAGAACCTAACATTAAGTCTGAAAAGAATACAATACCCACCTGCTGTTTAGATTTATAGAAATACAGTAAATCTACACCTCATCTTCAATATCTTTTCAAATTAAATCCCAAACTGAAGCAAATCTTCTCTTGGAGCCTGCTTCTATAGCTTTATGCCACATTTTGGCAAATGACAGCACTTTTTACCAAGATCCAGGATGAAGGCTGGATTTTCTTACCTACATTCTACTGGTACAGTCATTTTTTTAAAGGACGTCCTCCCCTTAATATTAAATGGCTCCCAATACTTAATAAAATCTAAACCTCTACAACATTAAAAACTTCTTAATTCTGCCCACCTAGTAAGCTTTATCTGTTAGCCTTGGTTCCCACGTTCTTTTCTAAAGCCATACTGAACTACTTGCTATTTTAATACACTTTCAAGTTTTCATATGAACTCCTACCTACAGTCTAACCTGAATGTCCTTACCAGGTTAGTCTATTAATTTGGCTCAATACTTATTGTTCATAATACCACCAGGTGTAAGTAAAGATTGACATATATGAGATTAAAATAACATCATTACATTGAGTGTTTTCACCTAAATATATAGAGACTCCTAGCCCATATTCAATTGTTCTCAAACTCCTGACGTGATGTAAAAGATGACCTATAGGCTAATTACACCATGTTCTTTCTGGGTAGAAGAGTGTCATCTTTATACAATCCGATTCACAGAACAAATGACTAAGGTACAAAAAAAAGCATACCTTTTCATATAAGTACATAGTTTCCACAGCTCGGGCATCCATTTGAATGCTTCCCCAGAACCACTAGGTGAGAAAAAGACATTTTAATTAAGAAATCAACTTATCAGAAAGCCAACAGAAGTATTTTTAGAAAACCAATCTTATTTTAGAATTACTTGCCTCTTGCTTGACACAAAAGTTTCTCTGAAGGTTCAAATGGAAGTTCTTTTACTATATTCTCTTCAACTATAAGGTGAGTGCACCTTTCATCCCCAACCGGTAAGTAGCTACCTCCTGAAGAAGAAGCATACAAACATAAAAAGGGCATACTATCTTCAAACCCAAATTTTTAAAGAGGCAAATTCACCAGGAAGTCATTAGGCAGGAGTGGGAATAAAACACATATATAAAACCTACCTTGCATTTCAGTCATCTCTTCCATATTAGTTTTTTCTTCATCTGAAAATCCAAGGAAACTTAAAATGCAATCTTGAAATGGAGGAACTTTAAATTCATTCCTGAAATCATCAACTGATGCACAGAAATCCCTAAAAACAAAACATATTCTTCTAAAACCAGTTAACTTAAATTCAACAAATCAGACACAGCAATTTATAATTCTCAAGGTTTTAGCATAATCCATTTATTGAAAATATTTTATATCTAGTCCTGAAATGTTAACAAAATTTTAACATTTTTAACAACCACCCCCCCAAAAAAGTTAAAAAAAATTGATGTGCCCTCAGTCATCCTGAATTAACTTCTGACAAAATTTGATCATAGGTAATCTTTGCAAGATTCAAATTTCTGCTCCGTACATGAAATTTTATGTGCATTCCAGGGGCTCTAGTTTTTTGTTGTTTTTTTTAATAACTAATCTGTACCATAGGATTTTTTTTTAAGATTTTATTATTTTTAGAGAGAGGGGAAGCAAGGGAGAAAGAGAAGGAGAGAAACATCAGTGTGCGGTTATTACTTGCGTACCCCCTACTGGGGCCCTGACCCACAACCCAGGCATGTGCCCTGACTGGGAATCGAACCAGTGATCCTTTGGTTCACAGGCCCACGCTCAATCCACTGAGCTGCACCAGCCAGAGCTGGCAGTTCTAGTTTTACAAAATCTTAAGCAACGAAGAAGTATAATAGCATGGAATTATAAGGTTGGAAAGCTTACAAAGGTTATGAATTGCAATCACCACTTAAAATGTAATTAAAAAAACAAAAATAGAAAAAATATATTATAATCCAAACATCCAGATGCATTTAGCTATTATTAAAATTATTACCTAATAATCTTAGAATATTTATGATAATCAAAATTATTTCACAAGATGAAGTACAAAGATAACCACAGATATCTTTCAATTTTCAATATTTCCTGATTTTTTTATAACTTTGCCCTTCCTAGCCTTTATTTCCTAAGCTACCCAAAGACTGAATTAATTTTTCGATATTATCTATGAATTTAGGGTTTGGAGCATGAGGGTTTACCTCTACAAGATAGTATGTTTAATTCACAAATTGAACTACTGAATTTTTTTTTAAGATTTATGTATTTATTTTTTAGAGAGGGAAGGGAGGGAGAGAGAGGGGAGAGAGAGGGGGAGAGAGAGGGGGAGAGAGAGAGAGAGAGGGAGGAGAGAGGGGGAGAGGAGAGAGAGGAGAGAGAGAGAGAGAGAGAGAGAGAGAGAGAGAGAGAGAGAGAGAGAGAGAGAGAATCAATGTGCGGTTGCTGGGGGTTCTGGCCTGCAACCCAGGCATGTACCCTGGCTGGGAATCGAACCTGGGACACTTTGGTTCCCAGCCCGCGCTCAATCCACTGAGCTACGCCAGACAGGGCTGAACTACTGAGTTTTTTAACACTTACTGTTCATTTCGTCTTTCCCAAGCTTTATAAATCCATTCTGGCTTCATAATTGGAGTACCCAGGCTCACAGCAATCTAAAATTATAAACATTAATTACTAATAATTTTTACTTTAAATAACTGCATTCATGGTAGTTCTAAACAATTACATACATATTTTTGCATGGTTTTAGATTATTGTTCATCTGCTTTGTAACATAATATAAAGAAAAACAGAAAAAATGTGTCAATCATACAACTTAGGTTAAAATACCATATTTTGCCATGTATAATGTGCATCCCGTGTTTTGGTCCAAACTGTCAGGGAAAAAGAAATCTTTCATTTTAATTTTTTAACTCAACTTTTGTTTATATATAAAACTGCTTATTGTGTTCCAGGGTATTATTTTGCATACAGATATCATTATTGCTTTCCAGAGTTACACTTTTAACACATAAGCATAAGTAAAAGAATTAAAAACATTTATATAGACATGGAATCAGTACTACCCAGTATTGTCCATCCTTATTTTCCCCTCACTTGAGCAAAATGTGCACATTATACATGGCAAAATACAGTAACTTTAAAACAAGTCCCATGGTGTCCAAACCATTTCCTACTTTTAATATATCTCTAAATTGATTAAATTCACCTTTATTATATTTCACTTCTACTTTCATGCTTACTATCTTGAAAGAACTGACCCCCCAAGACAGCACTACAGAAGAAAACATCTAAGTAACTAAAAACTTCAGTATGAATCTTCATACGAATCCCCATACTTCTGAAGTTCACTGCTACACATAAGAATTCAACGTTACCTAAAATACCCATTTATTCACAGGTAAGACACTGAGGAGCAGGAAACAGAGAGACAGATAGTCTCGGTTCTGTCTAATAATCTACTCTGAGTAAATCTTACGATTTTAACCTAATAAAAGAATACTCTCTCGTGTTATTGTGAATTTTTTCACAGTTAATCTTAGAACCATTTATAAGAACAGATAGCTATGCTCTGTTCCTAGAAACACCACTTGGACAAGAGTGAAATATTGTTTCATCACTTCTCAACCCCCTCACACAATACTATAGTAACCTTTGTTAATATTATTAATCTGCCTGAAATATTATCCATCTACCAACCTCCAAAATCCTACTCATCTTTGAAGACGTAACCCAAGTTCCACTGCCACCTTCAAACCTGACACCACACTCATTTTATGATTTAAAATTTTTACTAATGTACACATAAAACAAAAATTGAATATCTGATCTTTAGTAAATTGTAGAAGAAAGAGACAAGAGTGCTATTATTAAATGCATTCCCAAATGATGCTATTCTGAAATACACAAAAATATCCAAGTTTACATACATACCCTGAATTTTTCTCCTTGAGTACAATTTGCCACCAAATGTGTAACTTTTGAATTAAAGTCTTTTCGAATAAGTCCACCCATGTGATGAACCAATGTCGCCAATCTGACCTCAAAAAGAAAAATTAAGCAACACTGACTTTATAGTTAATATAAACAAAATTTTAAACTATGTTTACAATTCACTTAGCATTTACTGAACACTTTCAATTTATAAGATACATATAAAGAATTTTTATAAAGATACAAATTTTATGGTAAAAAAATGAAGATTTGTTTGCATTATTAGCACAGGCAAAATATATATAGTGAAAAGCTAGTAAAGATGATAACAAAAACTTAGTTAATTAAAACTGGCTTTCATACAGCCTAAATATATTACTTTTTTTTTAACATGAGGTTACATCATACCAAGATTCTTTCCACAAAACTAGAGTAATACTACATTAGTTCCAACATAGAAAATTCCATAAATGAAAGAAAGAAGTTTTTATGAATTCTATAGAGCAATAAGAACTCTGTAGAGCTGAACTTGTATCACAAAATATTGCAATGTGTAAACAAAAACTTCAAATAATATGGCTGATAGGATATGAACACAAAGACAGTATAAAAAGATTAGACAATTATGAATATTTCTGTTGATTCATATGCTACCCATACTAGAAAAAATTTGTTTCTTTACAAGACTCTTCAGAATGTTTCTTCACAAAATTTAAAACCTGGTATGATAATAGTAATTTCTCCTTTAAAACTTTTAAAATGCACCCTGGCTGGCGTAGCTCAGTGGATTGAGCGCACACGGGCTGCGAACCAAAGTATCGCAGGTTCGATTCCCAGTCAGGGCACTTGCCTAGGTTGCAGGCCACGGCCCCCAGCAACCGCACATTGATGTTTCTCTCTCTCTCTCCTTCCCTTCCCTCTCTAAAAATAAATAAATAAAATCTTAAAAAAATATTATTAAAAAAATTGAAATGGTCACATTAAAAAAAAAAACAAATCTTTTAAAATGCAACCATGGTACAATTATTTTAAAAATGCCAATTTAAATTTTTTTTTGCTGGAAAATACATTTTTTGAATAGAAGTTCTGAAATACTTACTAATTCTTCCTTCTTCCTAAATCCAGCAAAGCATAGTACCAGATTCATCATGCTTGTACAATAGAGTGGACGCCATAAATATGGCAAAGGCTGCAGAATATAACAATTTTAAACCTGTGAGTTTCTTTATAGTAGAAAGGAGAATATGTTGTTCTCAACTTAACCATATTTTCCCTCTTGCCAATCAACTATCCCAATCCAAAGATTTACTTGCATTGTTCGACATGCAACAAAAAATAGCAAAAAAAGAGATTGCTGGCTTTACAATAAAAAATTTCCCATAATTCTTAAATCACATTTAATACACTTAATCTAAGCACACTTTGCAATTTACAAATTGAATATAAATATATTCAAACCTTTAGTTCCAAAATGTACTTTGTTGCATGTGAAATATTATCAACAAGGAAAGATTTGACTTCAAGCACTACTGTAAATGCTTCCAATTAAAATTAAAACAGGTCAGATATTATATATACTAGGTATACGATACATACTTGAACCAAATATGCTTCCAATTTTTGAACTAAAAAAATGGAGGTAATCAGTAAATAATTTAAACAATTTACATATATATAATTGAGACATAAATATATATTTAACTATTTACTATATGTGATTTAATTACCACCATTATGCAAGATTTTTTTTCTTAATATTGATCTTTAAAAATTTTATTTGGTTTCTGAGTTTCAGCATTTCTCAATCAAAACGAGAACTAAAGATGATGCGCTTACTAGTTTCTATAACAAAAACACAATGAGACTCAGCAATTTTAAATTAATAAGTTTCAAAATAGCAAACCAAAGCAATAAAACCAAAGAATAGAACCTAACTCTACTATAACTCTTACAAATTACAAATATAGTTTTTAGTGTTTACCTTTAAAACGTCTTAGATATTCACTACTGAAAATTACAATAGAAAGTATTAAAGGACTATTATAGTAGCTACTACTATTCCATTCTAAATATTCCATACTCTGAACAATTAGTGAAAATTTTGTTTATGAATTTCCACATATTCGTTAATAAAAATTTATCTTTGAAAAGTCATAATGAATACATTGTATTACCTTTCCTTTTTGTGCACAGTTTAATACAACAGGTGGTCCAATAACTCTAGAATTTTTCCTGTATAGCTCATTCAAAACAGGATCCTGGAAGTCCATGACTACGAATACATTTTCAAATTCTGGAGAATCCAAATTTTCATATTCTTCCACTGATTCCATCTTTACAAAGGGCATTTTAATTTCCTTGATTTTTTCCATGTAGTTATAGAAATAAAATTTATTATATAAAATTAATTCATAACTCTCTAAATAAGACCTAAAAATCAATTCAATATCAACATTTTAATTTCTATTTGTAGAAAACTTAAGTGTTAACCCTGGCTGGTGTAGCTCAGTGGATTGAGCTTGGGCTGGGAACCAAAGTGTCCCAGGTTCGATTCCCAGCCAGGGTACATTCCTGGGTTGCAGGCCATAACCCCCAGCAACCACACATTAATGTCTCTCTCTGTTTCTCTCTCTCTCCCTCTCTCTCTCCCCTCTACCCTCCCTAAAAGTAAATAAATAAAATCTTAAAAAAAAAAAGAAAACTTAAGTGTTAAGTTATACAGTATTAAACTTTATAGTGAACAGCTATTTCTTTAATTGCTTGTTGTATTTTAATATACATATCTCCATCTACATTAAGATATTAAATTTTGAACATTAATTATAATAATGGCATAAGCTTCTGGCTTAAGTCATAAATCTAGTGTGTATGTAAAATAAAAGTGATAAATTTAAGTGCACACATTTTGATAGAAGGATGCATTAGAAACATATTGCTTTTCCTTCTGACCAAGAAAATGATGACATACATATGGATCCTCTTGCACAAATTAACTGTCATTGGAAAAATAGAAAAATCACTATGGCACTTGATATCTACAAAAAGGACATTGGATTAACATAATCATTTCAGTATACATGAAGAAATTAAAAGAAAGATGTGAAATATGTAGATAGTTGCAGCTTGGCAAATATAGGATATAAAAAGGCAAGTTACTGTTTACCACTTTATACCGTACATCTAGGAAAAAGAATGAAGTTATATCTAAGTGCCTATATGACTCGTGTAAAAAGAGAACCACATAAAATTCTAAATGGGTAAATTATCTGGTTTATTTGCTAGGTTGATGTGATAGGCTGAATAGCTTACGTACTCAAGATTCATAGATACTTTAATCCACTATACCTTAGAATGTGACTGTATTTGACAGGGCCTTTCCAGGGGTAGTTAAGGTAAAATGAAGGCACATGGGTAGGCCTAATCTGACTGGTGTCCTCATAAGAGGAAATTTGGACACACAACAGATAGCAGGGATGTGCATGGATAGAAGACCATGTGAAAAGACAGCAACAAAGAGGCAGCTACCTGCAAGCCAAGGATAAAGGCCTCGGTTTAACCCAAATCTGATGATATCCTGGACTTCTAACCTTAGGAACTGTGAGAAATGTATTTTCTCACAGTTTAAGCCAGCAGTGTGCTGTATTTTGTCATGGCAGCTCTCACAAACTATTACAGCTGGTACAGAGAATTAGATATATTTCATATGCTGATTGTCAATCATTATAATTTATCATTTTGGAAATAAAGCAAGATTTTAGAATAAACATACAGTTAACGAGATAAAAAGATAAAGAATTTAAAGAAAAGAAGCATACAAAGTCTGTCCAGAAAAAGTAAGCCATTGTTAATATAATGGAACAGTTTGTGTGACATCGATGTAAACTGGCAGCTAAGGAGAGAGGACTGGAATGTGCATGCGTGAACAATGACCACTTCACTGTACTACCAGTGGAGGTGGTAGAGGCCATTGAGTGAGCCTGTGTACTGTGTGGCTATCGAATTCAAAATGACTGTGTGAATAGAGCAGTGAATCTGCATCAAATTTTGTGCTAAGCTTCCTTGGAAGCCACTCAGATGATTCAGAAGGCCACAGCTACAGGCAACTGACGATTGGCAGCTACATCATGATGAAGTGCCCATTCATGCAGAATTTTTTTGGCAAAACATCAAATCACCCAGGTGACCTGGCCCCCCTACCACCCAGATTTGGCACCCTGTGTCTTCTGACTTTTCCCAAAACTAAATCGCCTTTCAATGGGAAGAGATTTCAGACCATAGATAAGCTTCAGGAAAATATGAGGGGACATCTGACAGCAACTGGGAAAACTGTACAAGGTCCCAAGGTCCCTACTTTAAAGGGGGCTGAGGCATCATTGTCCTATGTACAATGTTGCTTGAACCTTGTATTTTCTTCAATAAATGTCTGTTTTTCATATTACATGGCTGGATACCTTCTGGACAGACCTTCTGTCTTTGTAAATGCATGATACGCCATTTAAATTTAACAATGCCAAATTACTTTATAAGGATTTCATTATTTGCAGTATATGCTATAGTTTGGGGTTTCAGAAACACCCAAATTTTAAAAATAATATAAAATTGTTTATTTATCTAGCCTCATAGAGCATTATATACCCTGTGCCTGAGAGCCAATCACCATAAATGGAATATAAGAATACAATCAAGGGAAGTGCAGCATGCCACATGCAACAAAGTGCTTGACCTACCATATTAACAACACTTTTTATTAATTTTTCATCCGGTTTTCCAGGACAACTTTCTTTATTATTACAGGGACATCCATCATTTTAATACTCTGTGGGAAAAAGACTTAAGTATGAGATTATTTATACACTAATGGAAGACGGCCTTTTAAAAAAAACTAAAACTCCATACCTTTAAGGCTTCTATAAGTTCTTCTTGATTGCCAGCTTCTTGAACCAATATCACTCTTGTTTCAACCTGAGGCATTTCTTCTATTAAAATTAGAAATGTTTAAATATGTTTACCAGGAATTAACATCAAAATCAGTAGTTCTGAATCCCTTTTTTGGCTATAACTAGTATGTTTTTCATCTTTGAGATCATAACATTGTCTAAAATTAAAATTACTGAATTCCCAGTTTATTAAAAAAAGCTTGGCAACATTTCATTTTAAGGAAAATATATTGTACCAAAGCACATAAACATCAGCACTACTCGTGGACCAAAGGAAGCATGCACTGTCTTGTATAGCTATCCTCTTCAACAATACATGCAACTTTAGAAAGGGCCCATTTACATGGTGGAGTAAGGGAAGAAGTCACTTTTCACCTAATCAGATATACTGAATATAATCTAGCTAACAATGTTACAGCTGGACTGCCTTCACATACAGAAAAAAGCAATATCCAACAAGATGACAACTTCCTCTTCAAAGTTGGGAAGCATTAATCCACACAATAAACAAAAATCTACATAGTGTAGATTCTGTCAACAAATACTAGTATCTGTACTCTAGCTTAACAGTGTTACAGTTAAGTCTTAGAAGTCTCTAGTAAGTTTAGTATTAAAATACTGATTTGGTGTTTTAAAGTACATTACCTTCAACATATGAAGTAGGTCCCAATAAGTAAGTTTTCCTTACAAGTTCGGTAACTTTAGAATCAAAAATGGAAGAGTCTGCTAAGCTTGAACTCTCAGAAGTGGATTGTTAACACACTATTGTCAGCCATTGTTTGTACTCTTCTAAGTTGGCTAAAAAAAAATAATAATAAATATGAATAAAAATACCTGAAGCAAAATGATCACTGGGCAAACAAGTATTAGAGGCTCTACTTTTACACTAAAATTTATAAAAAGCATCATCATCTGTTTTTCTTAATATTGAACCAAGAAAGTCACTCAACTTTTCTGAGCCTTATTTCCTCTCTATAAAATAAAGATACTAATACCCAGCTCATAGGATATAGTAAAAATAACAATCGAAAGTACTCAGAACATCACCTAATATATGAACACCCAAAAGGTACTCAAATATTATTTTACCTCCTTTCCTACAGCTTACAGTCAACCAACCTACTTCTTTTGCTATATTCATTTATAATACTAACTTCCCCAAATAATCTGAGTCAAAACTGGATCCATTCTTACTCTTTTGTCTACCTATTCACCTTCCTCAAAATTCCTACCAATCCCATCTCAAGTATCTCTGGAACTTGACGCCTCTTCTTGAGGTGCAATGCCACAATGGCCACCTATCCACTAGAAAAGCTTCAAAAAACTTTCTCTAACACCAGTTTCTTCAGACATCACTCTGTACATGAATTTCAGGGGTATGATCCTAAAAACAAATGTGACCACATCACTTCCTTGCTGAGAACTTCCACAAGCACTCCTCCCTGTATGATCAAATCCAAATACACCATGCAGTCAGTATACAGTTTGGTCCTAGCTTGGCTGACGTAGGTTTATTCAGCCTCATCTCCTCTAATTCCCCTGGTCTACAAATGCTCCAGCCAATGTATTTCTCAGCATTTCTAAAACAGAAATCACGTTGTACTCCACACCTCCTTGCGTTTCATAGCACTCAATTCTCCACCTATCATGTCTTTCAACTCCCAAATCACCACTCTTGACTCATCCTCTATGGATTTCTTTGAACCTCTCGTGTATAATTGGACTGTTCCATTATCTGTTATTTTCATAATACCATACAAATGTCTCCCTATAAAAAAAATTAACAAGACAATTATGCATGGGTTAGTGCCCATATGACTCTGGACTATGAAAAAGGTTGTTTTTGTTTTTATTTCTGGGACTTAAGAATTGAAAAGTTGGGCAAGCAGGGAAAAAAGGAAAAATTGAACAGATTTTCATAAATTCAAATGAGGATTTATGTAAATGTATTATCTTGAAGTAAATTTCCAGAACATTATCTGGAGGTACATGTCTGATCTTTCCTACTTTTTCAGATTAATAAATATACAAGTATCTCCCACCAGATTCTTAGCCAAATGATTGTTTAACTGTATGCTATGATGAAACAATGAGGTATCATTAGCACCTTTCTGAATGGTGATGCTAAGTAGTGTGAAGAGGTGGGACACTAATAAAAAGAGTCCTAAGCACAACTGTTAGGTCATTAAAGTCTGACAACTCAACTTCCTGTCTCAGCTCTGTACTTAATAGGTTAAGGAACAGTTTCACATTAGTGAAAAAGTAATAAAACTCAAATCCAGTTGTAATGAAACCTGAACACGTCTTAAAATGAGTGACAATTATTAATTATCTTATAATATTCACAATGTGAAGATTTCTTATAGTCTTAACCAAACATCCATGTCAATTCTTATTCTGAAGCTCTCTAAAGGGGTGCTCCAATAGTTGTTAATAAGAGTCTTTTAGTATCCATGATAATTCTCTTTAGTCCTTTTTTTTTTAAGTCTCTAACACAATTGTTTTCAGTGGGGTGGGGGAACGCTCTAAAGAGACTTTCATTCAAAGTCACTTCAAAAAAAAGTCAAGAGGTGAGCTACCCTGCTTTAAGAACATTCTTGAGAAACTTCTGACTAAATACACTAATTCTGACACATATCTCTTCTCATCACAGATAAATCTGTCATTTAAATAAATATTTACTTTTGGTTTCTTTTTAGTGAACTTTCTTTCAGGGTAGAAGAGCTCAATGCAATACTGGATATGTTGGACGTGTTACTGACAACAGTAACAAGATTTATAACATTATAAGACATTATGATGGAATTGCAAACTAATTTATTTAACCCTTAATAGGCGGGAGACATTATTCTAAACCTTTTGCTTGTATGTATTTAATCTCTGCAACAATCCTAAAATGCAAGTACTATATTATGCCCAGCTGATCAAGCAACCTAGAACAAAGAGGTTACGTAACTTTGCCTAAGTCACAACAGTGGTAAACCGGGATTCAAGCCAGAACTGATTCCAGACGCTGCGCTTTTACCCACTAAGCCATACTTATCTGTCCCGAAGAGGAAGAGCTGGCATTTTGCGGGAAAACTAAACTGCCCACAGAGAAGACGCCGGGAAGAATCCTGGGGCAAAACCACAGCGTCCTCCGCGATAAGCCCACAAAGGGCGCAGCGACTGGTCCCCAGAGCCACAGAGGACAGTGTGGTTTGCCAAGAACCCCTTCCCAACTCTAACCCTTCACCCCGAGGACTCTTCTAGAAAAATTATCTAGCCAGGTGAGTGATGAAGATGCACAGCAACCTAGTCGACTTCGGGCTCCCGCCCCGCGGCACGGCCCGGGTGCTGGGAGTGCGGTAGGCAGTTCCCCGAGCCGCCAAGTCTGGGCCGGGGTGCCCCGGAATTCGCGGTCACCGGGGAGGGCTGTCGGACGTAAGCAAAGATGTCCACGGCCCCCGGGACCCTAGCCCACCCCTCCTCCCCCACCCATACCCACAGTGTCCTCACCACTCTCAAAAACGCCCTGGAATGCCACGTCTTCAAGCTCCGATTCCTCTCACCGTTACAGCCATTACTCGCCGGAGGTGGCCACAGACAATTCAAAAAGTAAGCCTCCCTCTCTAAAAGCCACGCCGATTGGCGCGTGGTGTCAACCTCCTTCCCATTGGCTGTAGTCTCCAGAGGGGCGGAAGATTGGTCACTGCTCCCTGCCCAGCGATTGGTTGTACGTGTGTTTCAAATTGACCAACGGCTCGGACGTCGGAACGCCAGGAGTTTGTAGAGGAGTGCCCGGATGCGGCCAGAAGGTGGCGGTCGTTTCTCCCCGGCTTCTTCTGTGTCTATGGCTACCGCTTGTTTACTCTGTAAACATACCGTTTCCAGAGGAAGGTTTGAGCCGATTCTCCTCTCCTCTCTACCTTTTTTTTTTCTTCAAGCACCACCAAATCCTCTACAGGAAGTCAGTGCCTATGATGGTTGTTTTTCCGATTGCTGAGATCTCTTAAGATTTTTCTGCCCGAATGCTTTCTGTGTTAGCAACTGGGCTTAAAGGTGTAGCAGAGCCGAGGACAAAATAACTCCGGGGCTCTGCAGATAGACTTTAATCAGTAGTTCGCTTATTTTTAAATCCTGATGTACCGAAGGCACTGGACTCTGGTCAAGGGGATTTCGTGGGTGATTAAAATAAGTTATTAGTATTCGTCGGACATTTTTTAAATATAAACTTGCATTTGAATAAACGTAAAAATACGTCAGGACATTCTAGAATTCCCTGCCAACAAAGTGAATTGCTTCCTGATAACCTCCCCCCACCCCCACTGTGAGATCTTTTTGTTGTATTCGTCTAAAGTCTAGCCAAGAATTTATCGTTTTTCCTGTAATAACTATTGTTATTATGAAAACAACCTTATTTTCTTTGTTCTCTAAATATAATACCCTATATAATTACAATCTCTTAAGAAAGTACACCTTCCCCAGGTGAGTTTGCTGACTTCCCAACCTAATCGGCTGATTTACCTGAAGGAGAAGAAAAGAGGATTCTGTGGCCAGAATCTTAAATCCTATAAGAAAGGCAAACTTGTGCTTTGAAATGGAATTCCTCTGAACATCTCAAACAGGTCGTGGGGGTTACAAATTTTTCTGATTTTGTTGGACCAGCTTAAAATGCCTAAAAAAATGAAGCAGTCTAGTAATTATTGATTTCCCTGTTTATAATTGAAGAATAGTTGCAGTCAGCCATTCACTATAATCCTGTGATAACCGTTAGGGCAAAAGAAAAGAAAAACAGTCATTGAAATTTCACTTTGGAATGTGCTTGCATACTTAAACTCGGGTGTGCCCAGCATTCCAAAAATTCATCTTTGAACCTATACCCTCGGGAGGAGAGAACAGCCTCACTATTTGTCCGGTTTTTAAACAGGCTTTGCACTCAAACCTAAGGACTGATCGAGTGGTATCCCCGCACAAACTATACTGCTGGCCTAACAAAAGTTATACTGGGCTCCTCTAAAGAGATGTGTGGCCGTTTGACTACCAAACAGGCAAGACAGTCTTATAACATTTCCAAGCCATGTAACCTCCAGGAAATGATTTAATCTTTCTGTGTCTCCATTTGTCTTTTTAAGATATGCCATGCTTCTACTTAACTCATACTGTTGTGAGGATTAGAAGACTCGATGTGTGTAATTAAAACATATTCTGGCATACAATAAGCATTCGATTGATGTTAGCTATTAATATTACTACTACTGGAAGCCCTGTAATCTCCTAACGGGACTGATGGTTCTCTGCACTGCCTTCTCACCCCAGGACCACTGGAGCTACAGCGACTCTGCTTCTGTTCCCTTTGTTTCACCAGAATCCCAGCCACAAATGCTTGGTGCAAAGAAGACCTCCATTGCATTGTTTTCCTACCAGAAGGAGGACAGTCCTTCTACACGAAATCTAATCTCCCTCTTCTCTTCTAAGGGAAATCCTGCTGGACTCAAGCCATCTGCTCTCGTCTAGAGGACATGGCTGTCGTGCTGCTGCCCTTGGCCAGGCTTCTGTCCCTTTCCCAGGCAGGCCCCCGCTCAGATTCCTTATGCTCCAGGACCCTTCACTGGAAATACAGTTATTGAATTCATATGTCAAGGGGACAAAACTGTTTCAAGTATAAGCTAGCTAGGTAGATAGATAAATCAAAATGAGAAGTTCTTTGAAAGCATAAATCATTAAGAAATTCTTGTGTCATCCACATCTCCTAAGAAGCTGAATAAACAAGTTTCAGACAAAAAAAAAAACCACTAAAGGAATTGAACTGAATTTAAGTACTTAGTATATTAAAATGTGTGACATATTTTCCCCAAGCAATAAATAATTTCTGAAGTGGGGAAAAATGAAATGGAGAAGATTAAATTACTGAGATTATTCCTTTGGAGGATCGATTTACGGACCTCCGTCTTCTGAGTGACACTCTGGATGGTCTTCCCTAAACATCCTCTGACACTTGCTCCACTTCCAGTTTATTCCCTCCTCTTGATTCATACTTTCTTTCTTCCCTCTCTCCCTCCCCACTCTATCTCCATCTTGTTTTTTTAACCTGTACTCCTTCAGGGCAGCACAAGATGGGAAGTTGGGAAAGTTAGTTTTGGGTTATGGACCATCTTTCTCCACCCGGCCTCATTCACAAGTGTGCACACTGCCCGTGTCATCACTCTTTGAATCAGTATGAAACGGATTTCTCACACTTTTCTAATTAGTTCAAATCTACTAATAAAAGCTAATATATCTGAAAAAATATTATATTTGTTGCAATGAATGGACATTTGTTGTAATAGACTTTGTTTTTATTACCTAAAGTTGTGATAAAATATATTAGTTACCTGATATCATTTCTAAATATGAAATGTTATGTTATTAACCTATAGTCTTATCTATTTAATAATAAATTTAAATGGCTCGGCTCTTCCTGGGTAGATCAGTTGCTTAGAGTGTCATCTGGATAAGACAAGGTTGCGGGCTTGATTTCCTAGTCAAGGCAAATGACAAGTATCAACCAATGAATACATAAATAAGTGGAGCAACAAATCGATGTTTTTTCCTCTCTCCCTCTCCCTCCCTTTTGCTCTCTAAGGTAATAAAAAATAAATAAATGAATAAATAAATTTTAAATGTCTCATCATAGGATTAAATGTTTTACTGGAACTAAATATTAACACTGTAATGTCACATAGATCTCAAATAATTGTTTTTTCTCCTGTCAGCATCCTTAACCACTCAAGGCATTTATGAAATACATAGTTATATGTAATGCTGCGTTATGTACAGTTACGAAGATTCATTCCTCTAAAAACTTATCACTTGAGATTTTTATTTTAAAATGAATAACCATAGAATTCTATTCTATCTTGGAATTATTAACATGCTCCAATTAAAATGTCATATTTCCAAGTTGCTTATAATACAGCATCTTCTAACCTGTCATCTCTTCCTGAAAAACAAGCTTTAGAAATTATAATCACTTCAAGCCATAGGAAGCTATTTTATACACCTCGGTAGCCAGTAATTATGATATGAATCATTGCTTTATTCATATAATCAAAAGGCTATAAATCACTGGACATAGATTTGCAAGACTGTGCAGATTTAGCACTTAAAATTTTTCACAAATAGAATTAGCTTTCCTTGATGGAGCAAGAGGTTTCCAAATATGATGAGACCATTATTTCAAATTATATAATTTGATTAGTAAAATTTTAGATGTGGAAAAAAAATCTCAGTTCATTAGTCTCATTCTTTATTTTACAGATAAATTTTACCAAGGCTAGCAACAGAGAGGTTATAGTCCTTTACCAAAGTCAGGTAACTAGTTAGTGGCAAAACCAACATCAAAGTTTTATTTCCATTAATTTATTCTGTCTTTTATTAAAGATATATTTATATTTTACATTTTACAATATACATTATATTTATTCATAATGCTTGTATTTTTTACCTTTGAAAATGTTAAAATGCTTTCAGTTCCATAAGAGACTTGTTGGTCTTGTTCACCATTGTATTTCTAGCACCTAGCAATAGTTCCTGATATACATTACAGTCTCCAAGGTTGCATGAATAGCATTGCAATTAATCTGCAAGAATCCATATCTCCTTCTAATCCATCTCCAGCCTGCATTCAGAGTGGCATTATGCAAATCTAAAGTAATCATATCATCACCTGCATGGTCTGACCTCTACCTGCATTTCCAGCTTCATCTTACACCATGTTCACTTTCTTTCTCGAGTTTTCTACCTGCCTTCCTTGTCAAAGATTTTTGCACCTGCTCTTCTCTCTACCAGCCCCTATAATCCCCATTTTTTTTAACCTAGAGTAGATAACTTCTATTCATCTTTTAGCTTTTGCTCAGTTACCACTCCTAAGAAGGTCTCCCCTAACTAAGCACAGCTTCAGAATTCCCATTACATAATCCCCCAGTACCGTGAGTATTTCTTTTGTAGTACTTATCAAAGATGTGATTGTTAGATTATTTGTCTACTCCACTATCTAAGCTACTCAAAGGTCGGGAAAACATCCTCTTATCTACCATTTCATCCACAGTGCCTAGCACAGAGAAAGCACTTGATTAAATTTTTGTTGGAATACAACTGAATAAATTAATGGATGAATAAAAACTGTTGTTATAATATCAGTGGTGTTTTTTCCAAAGATACTAAAGAAAGTTTCTATTATTTTTATTTATTTCTAACCCATTTTTATGAATTTTTCAATAAAAAATTAAGTGGAATATTTCCAGCACTAATAAATTTACAAGGATGAAATAATTCCATCTTTGACATTTGCATAAATTTCCCAACAATTGAATGATTGTTGTATTACAGCTAATCAAGCTTTAAATGGAAGCAAGTTAATATCACTGGTAATAAAACAGATTCAGTTAAAACTTGCCACTGTTTATAAACATAAGAAATTATCCATATAAAAAATTCAGTTTTCTTATAATCTACACAATCATACATTATTCACTGGCAGCCATACATTGTTTCTTCCACACTAACAACTGACTTGCAAATAATATCTGGGATATCCAGTTATACTGTCTGCCGGGTTTAGTTTTGACAGCAATTCCATCTTTGTAGAGTAGTATTTGCTACGACAACAATTTGGATACTTTGCTTGTCCTTAGCCATGTTTATGTTGCTGCTGTTTAAATGAACGAGAGAATGTAATTGCTAGTTCAGTTGATATAAAAATGGAACCCAGGTCATCAGAAACATATGGATAGTTGACCTCAATTATACGCCCATTCAACAAAAGCAGATTCAGTGTAGGTTTAATAATGAAGGAAAAATCACATGTAAGAAATAATAGAAATGCATTGGGAAAGATATTTAGGAAGTGAGATGTAGTGTTGCAAATGACATTCAATTGCATAGTGCAACTCTGTATAAATCTCGTACATAGAAGACAATTATCTGTAAAGAAATATACAAAATGTTCTTAGTGTTTTTATCTGTGCAGTAATATTTGGGGAAATTATTTCTCCCTCTCCTTTATATTTTTGGAGTACTTTTCAAATCTTCTATCATGAATGTTTTGGCGGACAATTGTTGTGTCCCTGGCTGTTGAACATTTAACACTTCCTTTCTAATAGTAGTGTGATTTCAGTTTTGAGGAATCCGTCATTGAATATGGTTTTAGTGAGAGGTCATGCTTCCATGTTACCATAGATCTGAATGGGGCACATCATCCTCCTATGATTAAAGCTGAGCCAATCAGATGCTCTCTCATAAGACTTTGAATTTTTAGCATGTGCTAAAGATATGGAAATGGGTAAGGATCATACGCATTCCCATAGCAACTATAGTGTAAAGACCAGATTCCTTAGGTCCAGTAATTAATTGTTGCTGGTGTTTCCACTGCCTATGCCTCTGGAGCTCTTTAGCTCCTGCCCATTTGCCAAGGCTGATCCTCAAACTGACTCTGTGAATTTGTAAAGTAAATTATTCTCTTTAAAGATAGAATTGGTTTTTATTGTTTATAACCAAGAATGCCAAGATGTGTTCCTTTTACAAATCCAAATCTTGTTGGTTCTACCTTCAACATATGTCCAGAATCAGACTAATTCCTATCCCCTCCATTACCATTTTCTAGGCTACTTTTAGCCCTTACCTGAATTACTATAAAACTTCCTAACTCAATTCCCTAATGTTATCCTTAAATCTTTACCATCTGTTCTCAAAACAAACAAACAACCTTGAGTATTCCTGTTAAAACATAAGTCAGATTATGTCACTCTGCTCAAAACCCTTTACTAGCTTCCCATTTCTTCCATACGAAAGCCAATGTTCTCACAAGTTTTCCTGGCCCCACACAATCCTCACTGGCGTCATCACGTGCAGTAGCCCTCCCCTTCACACCTTTACTCACCTCTAGCCACATTGGCCTGTTTGCTGTTCCTCAAACATGGGAGACATGCTCCTCACTTACACTGTTTCCTCTGCTTGTATGTTCTTCCCTCATATGTGCATGACTTCGCCCTCTTCTTCAATTCTACCTCCCAAAAATTGCAGCCCTTCCTCGAGTATTCCTGATCCCATTTGCCTCACAAACATATTATGTATTTATTTGTTATGTTACTGTTCATTCTTTGTCTCTCCACACTAGAATGTGAGCTCCATGAAGGTAGTGAGTTTTGTCTGTTTTGCTCCCTGGTATATTTCCAATGACCAGGTCAGTACCTACCACATAATAAGCACTCAAAATATTTTCAAAATAAAAAAAAATAAGCAAACAAAAAAAAGAAAGGAATAAAAAATAAAGAGAAGGAAGTAAAGCTTTTAGAACTGAGCTGAACTGAGAAGTCCTGATTTGCCTTTAGGAACCCTGAAGAAATTTAAGTTCTTCTAAAACAAAGAATTTGAAAACCACTAAAAATTATTAGAATGGTGACAATTTAAAATAAAAACAGTAAGTACCTAGTTCTGGAAAGAATGTGGAGCAACAAGACCTCTCAGTCATTGCCAGTGTAGATATTTCTTACAATGTTAAATATGCAATTGCCTTAAGATCCAGCAATTCCATTCCTATATATGAGACTCCTCGAGGAAATTGTATTCATAATTGCTAAAACTCGAAAGAACCCAAATGTGTATCACTCATGAGCAGACAAACAAATAGTGGTATATCCAAAACATGGAAAGCTATGAGGAATTTACGTGCAACAAGATGGATGACTCTCAGAAGCACTATGTTAAGTGAAAGAAACCAAAAAACAAAATGCCACATTTACTACAAAGTGGCACAAGAAAAATTTTGGAGATGATGAAAGTAATGTCTTGATTATGGTGGTAGTTAAACAAATGTATGCGTTTGTCAAAACTCATGACTTTCACTATATGTAAATATCCTCAGTAGACAAAACTTTTAAAAGCCAAGTAAACAAATAAAAAATGGACAAAATATTTCAACAGACACTTCACGGAGGAATACAAACTAATGGCCAATAAGCACATAAGAACTATTCAATGTCATTAGTCATCAGGGAAATGTAAGTTAACACCGTAATGGGATAAAAGTGTACACTCACTAGAATGGCTAAAATTAAAAAGATGGATAATACCAAATGTTGGAGAAGATGTGAGAACATCAGAACCTTTATTGTTGGTGAATCTAAAAACCCACAAACTCTTTAGAAAAACAGATCTGGCAGAGTCTTATAAGACTAAGTATATACCTACCTATAACATTAATACCTACCCAAGAAAAATCAATACATATGACCACAAAATGTTAGGATAAGAATGTTCATAGGAGCTTTATACATAATACCCCCAAACTGGAAACAGCCCAGATGTCCATCAATCAGAGAATATATGAACAAACTATGGCATATTCCTACAAAAATAGTACTCAGCAAGAAAAAGGAATGGATCACTGATTTTCACAACAATGTATATGATTCTCAAAAACATTATGCTGTGTTGGAGGAAAAACCTCACACAAAAGAGTAAGGCTATTTATATAAGATTCTAGAACAGCCAAATCTAATCTACAGTGGAAACACCAGAACAGTGGCTCTGTCTTGGGGGGATAGAAATAAGGAATAAATAAGAAGGCATGATGGCAATGACAATATTCTGTATCTTATTTTAAAAAACATTTTATTTATTTTTAGAGAGAAAGGAAGGGAAGAAGAAAGAAACAGAGAAACAGCAATGTGTGGTTGATTCTCACACGCCCCCTCCTGGGAACCTGTTCTGCAACCCAGGCATGTGCCCTGACTGGGAATCAAACCAGCCACCCTTTGGTTTGCAGACCGGCACTCAATCCACTGTGCCACACCAGCCAGGGCCAATATTCTGTATCTTGATAGCAGTTTGAGTTATACAGATATGTGCATTTGTCAAAACTGAAGATTTGTGCCTTTTATTGTTTGGAAAGTTTACATCAAAAGAAAAAGTAAACAAATATTAGACTTTTGTTAATAATATGCATGTTGAAGTACTTAAGGTAAATTATACAGATGTCTGTAATTTACTTTAAAATTTGTAAAAAATAGATGACTGATAGCTAAATATATGATAAAACCAGAAATAGTAAAATATTCATGGTATAATCTAGATGGTCTGTAAATAAATGTTTACTATTGAATTATTTCGACTCTGCTGTTTGAAAATTTTCATAAAATATTGGGAAAATTCAATAAAAATTTAATTTGAAAGTATGAGAATATAAAGAAAATGTAAATATAGTTTGAATATTTGATGATATTAAGGAGTTATTATATTTATATTTTGTGTGATAATAGCATTGTGGTTATAATCTTTAAAGAGATCTTTTTAAAAAGATTTTATTTATTTATTTTTAGAGAGGGAAGGGAGGGAGAAAGAGAGAGAGAGAAACATCAATGTGCAGTTGCTGGGGATCATGGCCTGCAATCCAGTCATGTACCTGACTGGGAATCGAACTGGCGACACTTTGGTTCACAGCCCGTGCTCAATCCACTGAGCTACACCAGCCAGGGCCTGATATCTTATTTTTTAAATATACATTCCAAAACATAAAAACTAGACTTTTGAGACCCTTGCTAATTTCTCCTTTGTTCGTTCCCAAATTTTATGTGTTTTTTTTTATTCATGTGGTTGACCTTACAGGTTTCCCAATTCTCTTCTTTTTTCCTGTGGTTTCTGATATTTTGATATCATACAATAAATACAACACCTTTACTAAATCCTGGGACAGAAATAAAGCAAAAGAGTGACAATTAGTACAGGAATTCACAGCTTATGGGATATAAGTTCAAGGCATTGGTACCCAAGAGAAGTTTTAAACCCATATGACTGAAGAACTGAGATTCTAGCAAGCATAAGGGACCAAGTAAACAGTGTGTGAAACATAAGGACCAGAAAGGCACAGACAAGAAAAGAAATTCCATAGTTTGGAAAACAAAGGTGAATCAAAAGAAACCTAAATTCAGACAATTATAGAATTCCTTAAGCTCTTAAGCTTTGCCCTATAGTGAATGAACTACTGGGTACCCTATCAAGTATTTTGTGAGTTTCTGTGAGGATCATATGAACTGTTAGTGCTTAGGATAGTGACACGTAGAAAACAATCAATATATGTCAGCTGTTAGTATTATTATTTCTTGGACACACATTTATTAGGTACTTCTTACACAGCATGCACTGTGTGAGGCACTGGAGATCAAAGTGAAACGAAGTGATGTTACCTTTGCCCAGACGGAACTCAGGGTTTAGTTAACTCTATCTAGACACTCTCAAACTCTCCCATTCCCCATGTTTTCCTTTTTGTACAACTAGAGTTCATAAAGCTGCATAGTATCCTAACCATCCATAATCAAAAGGTAATTTTATGTAAAAAATAGAAAACTGTTTTCCAAATGCATATTAATGTGAAAGTTGTTTTGCTTGATATAGTCACAGATGTGAAGAAAATAAATTAATGCTTTATCTCATTATTTGTACCTTCTCTTTCACACACGGTTGAATTTATTTTATAGAGGCTATTAAAATATTAGGCTATTTTCTCCTTCATTAAGCATAATTTCCTTTAATTTTGCATTAACATTTCACATGCTTTCCATTTTAAAGATTAAATGGAGCTGTTATGGGTTAGGTTGAGATGTTTATCAACATTTTCAAATTACATTGTTTTATTTTCCTAATTGAAATGCTTTTCCTGTTTGTTTCCTTTTCTTTTGCATGAATATGACTGACCAAAGAATTGATATATTAAATCGCTGCCCTTGAGAACACCAATGTGAAATTAAAAGCCAAGAATATGTTATCCTATAGTAGGTACCTCTTCTTATAGACAGCACTTCTATATCATTTGATTTTTCAAATTGTGAACAAGGATTGCTTTCATAATTTAAAAGCATGATAACTAAGGACAGCCATAATTGTGTCATTTTCCCCATCAAATCTTTCATTTCAAGTTAATTACCAGTGACCTACATTCAAGAACTTTCCCATGAGTGTTCAAATGTTTTACCAACTCTCCCCTAAGCAGAAGGAAGAAATATGCTTTCATGATATGAGAATAAAAAACACAGCCCTGGCTGGGCAGCTCTGCTCATCAGGGTGTCCTCCCGACACAGACAACAGCCAATGATGCATAAATTGATGTTTTTCTCTGTCTCTGTCCCTTCTTTTCTCTCTAAAACCAATTTAAAATTTTTTAGAAAAAAAAAAGAAAAGAAAGAACATAAATTAAGAGGCCCATTTTCTGAAAAGTTTTGTAATACCTTAAGGTAGAAACCACAAATAATATATTTACTTAAAATTTTACAGTCAGAAATTCCCTCACCTACCCATAAACTTTATAAGCAATAGTGCAAATTTAAAGACAACAACAACAGAAAAAAAACAACTTGAGCATCCAGCCCCTTAGTCTGTTGTATCATCTTTTTAGAACTTTAATGGATATATTTACTATCTTAAGTCCCTGGAGAAAAATCAACTGTGTGTGTGACAAGTTTATCACAGGGAAAAACATTTTTTAGAAAAACAAATTTTGCATTGCTTTAATTACTTCTTGAGTGTACTTAAAATTCCTTATTACTACATTAAGCAGTTTAAAAAAGTATTAATACCATGGATATAAATTTATGTTTTTGTTATGTTTATGCTATTCTGATTATTTGTTCTCATTCCTTTTAGGAGTTGCCTTCCTAGGGTATACCCTAGGTTTACCCTAGGTTGCTAGGGTACAGAAATATTAATTACTTTGAGGGTAGGATACCAAAATTAAAAAAAAATAAACATAAAACATCAATGCAAGGTGGCCAAGGTTACAGATTCTAGATTGTCAGCATACTGGGCCAGGTTGTACCTTTCAAATTTCAGCTGCTGATTTCCAGGCTATACTTCCTTTTTGTACTTATTTTTGTGGTAAAAACACTAATGTGAAACTTAGGAAGGTATTTTTGGATAGAGTGGAGTCCATAAGAACAGCAAGAAAATAAACCATGGAATGTTAGAACTAGAGAACACCTTAAAAATCTCTGCTTCTTCATTTTCTACAACAGAAAAATGAAAAAGAAAAAGAAGCAGATACTGGTGGCAAGGAGACCATTAAATTGGCCTTTGTAATAGTTCAAGAACCAAGATTCTGCAGTCCTGAGCCAGGATGATGGCAGTAACAAAGAAGGCAAATGTAAGAGCCAGGGTAAACAAAATTAAAGACTTGCTAGTGACTGATTAGATGTAGGTGAATAATATAAAGTTAGGTAGAGGTGCAAGTTTCTATAATCCACAACACACTATAGGGAGTTCATTTTATAACAAAGTATAGTTTATTTCCAGCAGAGCTTGCCTTTTTTCTCAAGGCAATAAAATTAGGAGAACCACTGCCCTTGAACAATGCTATCTGATGTCCCCAACAGGACTCCTTATCAAGTTTGTTTTTCTTCATACTTTGCAGTATCTGTAGGTGTTTTAAAAACAATGCTACTCCAGGTATGATCTATAGATCAGAACCAGTTGTCAGTCCACAATGAGATAAATACAGAACTGCAAGTTATCATAAACTGTTGTTAGTCCACAATGAGATAAATACAGAAATTGTAAGTTAGCATTTAGAAAATTTAATAGTTTGCTGTGACATCCAAGTGGATTATCACAGGGTAACTTAGAAAATATTAGTCTGAAAGAACTGAAAAATAACCCTGGTCCTTCACTAAAGACAGTTGAGAAGCTCCATCTTCAAAAACAAGAACAGTTTGTATATATATCCAGCCATTATTAATATAACAAGGACAGTTTGCATGACATCAGTGTAACCTGGCAGCCAAAGAGAGTGGACTGGAATGCACATGTGTGAGCAACAACGACTTCACTGTACCAGTCAGTGGGGGTGGTAGACACAATTGATGGAGCATGTGTACTGTGTGGCCATTGCATTCAAAATGACTGATTGAGGAGAGCAATGAGTCTACATCAAATTTTGTGTTAAGGTAGAACATTCCTCTGTGGAAACTATTCAGATGATTCAGAAGGCCATAGCTATGGGCAACTGGTGATTGGCAACTTCATCACGACAACGTACCTGCTCACACATCACATCTCATGCAGTTTTTTGGTGAAACATCAAATCACCCAGGTGACTCATCCCCTCTACAGCCCAGATTTGGCACCCTGCAATGTCTGGCTTTTTGCAAAACTAAAATCACTTTTGAAAGGGAAGAGATTTCAGACTATCGATGAGATTCAGAAAAACAATCTGGCAGCTGATGGCTATTGGGAGAACTGTGTGAGGTCCCGAGGTGCCTATTTTGAACAGAACTGAGGTGTCATTGTCCTATGTACAATGTTTCTTATAACTTGTATCTTCTTCAATAAATGTGTCTATTTTTCGTATTACATGCCTGGAAACTTTCTGGGCAGACCTCGTGTATGTAAATAATGCATGAAGTTATAAAAACAGGTAATAAAACTGTATTTTATGACAGCACTTTTATAAATATATACATTTATCTATAGTAAAAGTGGAAATACATTAACAAAAAAGGGTTAAGTAAAATAATGTATATAAAATATTTAGAATACTGCCTGTACATAGAAACACTCAATAGATGTTCATGACAGTGATGATAATGACAATGACACAGATGACAATAATGCCAGGACCTCTACTGCCACCACTGTTTTTATCGTTTTTTTTGCTGCTGGTACAGACTTTACCCCAGAAGTCTCTACCATATCACTGTGTCATTCCAAACACACAGTCATCATTAACCATGGATTCTTCCCATGGCAGCCAAGCCTCATGGCTCTTTCTCTTTCTGAGTCAGTTTCATTAGGGATTAACAGACTATCGAGCCTACCAAGAAACCTAGCACTACCTTAAAAATCAAAACACCTAGCGTCACTTGTGGAAGTCTGCTTACATCTTTCTCATAGTTCTTATCTAGATTTATAACAGAATACAAATTTATTTAGAGGGTTATAGCTGAAAAAATCACAAGAGATCACCTGATGAAGGTTCAGAATAAAATTTTGGTAACATCTGAGTCTGAACTCCACTCTGTGTTGTCTAAATGTGTGACTTGAGCAAGTTAATTAACTTCTCCTTTCTCCTCTCTTAACCAGAAGTAGTGATATTAATTGTCTCTTTTTAGCAGTGACTGACAAAGCATGTGCTAATAAATAATAGCTATTATTATTAACACAACCCCACCATTTACACAGGAGGAAACTAGGCTTAAGAGGCCCAGGATTGCATGATTGGTCCATAATTGAAATAGGACTAGTTGTCGATGCTTTCTCCTACCCCTCACTTTCACAGCTCTGTTCTGCAATTCTGCAAGTTCCTAGAGATGCCTGCATTGTGTTTATTTTGTCTTCTTGGAAAACATGGGCAAAACATGTATATCAGGTACAGTATATATGTTTATTTTGTGCATTCACTTTAGAGTCTAAAATAATGACTTTTCAGACATTTTAAAGTAGAACAAAATAAAGCAACTGGCAGTTGTTTTCTAAATAAGTCATTAATGTTATTATAATAATGTTGTTACATATATAACATAATGTTATATATGTTTTTAAAAATAATTATGACATAGAAACATATTCGCTGAGATTAAAAGAGCAAAAACAAGGACACAACCCTGAAGTCCAGGCTTTTTACATAGTTTTCTCTTTCATCCACTGTTCACATGTTGTTAGTCCTGTGCTTGTTGCCTCCCGTCTGTTTTTCTCACTTTTCATACTGTTAATGTGTTAAATATTTAAGTCTACATTTCCAGCTAAGATCTCTCTCCTGAGACCCACACCCACATATTGAATAGCCTACTGGACTCTCCCTTTGGAAATCTAACAGGTTCTCAAACTTCAGTAAGCCCCAAACTGAACTCAGTATTACCTTCCACAGACCTTCTTCTGCTGTATTTTCTTTTTTTTTATTTTTATTTATTTATTTTTAGAGAGGGAAGAGAGGGAGAGAGAGAGAGAGAAACATCAATGTGCGGTTGCTGGGGGCCGTGGCCTGCAACCAAGGCATGTGCCCTGACTGGGAATCGAACCTGTGATGCTTTGGTTTGCAGCCCATGCTCAATCTACTGAGCTATGCCAGCCAGGTTCTGCTGTATTTTCTAAGTGACTGATACCACCTAACCAATTACCCACAACTCTAGAAACCTTGGAATCATCTTTCACTCTTTCCTCACCCCAAATTGGAGTAGCCCAGCAATCCTGTGTACTCTCCCCCTCTAAAATTTGTCCAGTACTTTCTACCCACCCTGCTGCTATCTGTTCAGGGTCTCAGCTCTCCTCGTCCAGATCAACAGCTTACTTCCAGTCTGACATCCGGACTTGCAATTGCCTGCCCACTATGTACAGCATGCATACACTATCAGAATGATCTCTTTAAAACAGTAGGTCTGTATTTGCCTTCTCATGGATAGTTTTTGGACCTGGAAGGAATCTTAGAGATCTTGGGCCCCAGCTGTTTTACAGATGAAGAAAACAAGAGTCAAGACTGATGAATAATAACTTCCCCAAGGTCACAAAGCTAGCAGTTGGCAGAGCGGAATAAGGAGCTCCCAGCCAACTTTTCTGTTAGGACAGGCTGTTTGAGGCAGACAGGTTATAGAGGATTGTTTATAAATGCAATTTTAAAATCAGATGAATAAATGGTCCATAAAGATGTAACTTTCAATGAAAGTCCAGGTCCATCTAAGTCAGTTCCAGTACCAGTTTTCTTTGGTATTTATGTGACCCTCTATTTCTAAGTTATTTTTGAAATATTATTATGGAAGCAGTACATAAAGTTGAAAATTTCAAGGTAATAAAAAGAAAATACAATCATACATTGTTCTACTACACAAACACAAATATATTTGAAGTTTAGGTGTATTTACCTCCAATTTTTGCATTTAAACTTGTTTGTACTGTTTTAAACATGTGTTGTCATAATATATATTTACATATTATAACCTAAGCAGCTGTTTGTAGTAGTGCCCTGTCTTTTAAATTATTTTAAGGGCTAAGTAATCTATATACATTTAGATATAACATTTACTTATACTGTTTTAATATATAGAAGAGACTTATTAATTTATATATTTATTTTAAAATAAATACTTTTCTACAAGGAACTATTTACATACCAGTAGTTTCCAAGGTGCTTTTTCCAATTTTAAATAATTAACATTTTATTAAGAAATATGTTTTCTTCATAAAAATGAAGATAATTATTCATACAGTGATTTGATACTTGTGTATACTGTAAAATGATCACCACAATAAGTCCAGTTAGTATCCATCACCATTCATAATTACTATTCTAACTTTATCATTGTTTTGGAGAAAAACAGGACACTGAAATTTTATTTTGCATTTTTTGTCATTTGGTAAGGTTACACATTTTCCTGTGTGTCTCTTTACTAGATTGTTGAAAAGTATTTATTTTCATCAATGGATTTTTACACTGATAAAAACTGTAAAATAACAGAATTTTTAAATGTTTAAACAAATGCATCAAAAGTCTGCCATACCAGTTTTTACTATGTGTAGCAAGTTATCAAATCTCTAGGGGAAAAAATCCTGAAACACTGCTGAGGGTAATGCTGCAATAGTTGACTCACTTCCCAGGAGTCTTTAAACTATAAATTGCTAAATAAACTATATAATACTTCCTCTAATAATACAGGTTTGCCTGCAAAGAAATAAAATTTAACTCATTTTAAAGAATTTTTTCCTGCCCTTTAGTTCCAAGTACCTCTAACGAATTAAAAAGGCACCATGGCAGCCTGTGATAAGCCTTGTCTCTGTCACCCCCACCACAACAAAAACTCAGTGTCCACCCTTATGCCAGGTAATAGCCTTGATCTTGGCCATGGACCCTGCAGCGACCCATGAACTTCCTTCAGCCTCTCTTGGCCATAGTCCAGGTGCCTCTAAGGAAAACTGACTTAGACAATTACTCAAGGACCAGAGAGCCTTTGTATCAACAGATTCCAGGTTTCTGGAAGAGAAATTCCAGTACTCTATGGGACCATAAATAAATAAATGAATGAATAACTGTGAGTTTAGAGATACTGGAGTGGTCTTAGTAAAAACTGGCAGAGATGACTGCTACTTTAAATGTGAAGACAACAAGGCAAAATTCTAATATACATAAAAAAAAACAAGGAAACATGATACTACCAAATAATGACAATAATCTTCCAGTAACCAAACTCAAAGACATGGAGATTGCCAATTTACCAAATAAAGAATTCACAATATAATAGCTATTTTAAGGAAACTCAGTAAACTACAAGAAAACATAGAAATACAATTCAACAAAATCAGGAAAACAATACACAAACAAAGCAAGCAGTTTAACAAAAAGACAGAAATCGTAAAAAAAGATCCAGACAAAAATTCTGTAGTTGAAGAATACCATAAATGAAAAAACAAAACAAAACAATAGACAGCATCAACAAACTTGATCAAGTAGAAGAATCAGTGACTGAAGATAGGATCTTCAAAATTACAAAGTGTGAGAAAACTCATACGCATCCTTTACCTCCTCTCCACCCCTCCTTCTATTAGCCTCAATTAGTTACTAGATTAGGTGTCAATCTAAACACAAAAGCCTGAGCTTCAGAGGATTATCAAGTGGAGCACGGACTGTACAGGAGTCACCCAAACTATCTCAACAGGCCAGGGAAACCACAGGCATAGCTACTATCATGGAAGGGGTGGGATGCTCAGCTAAAGTGCTTCCATTACTCGTTTAACATTTGGGTACTGTACTGGATTGGATAGCGCCACACACCCCTTCCAAATTTACTTCCTTTCTGGTACCTGAGAAATCAATCTTAGTTAGTAATAGGGTCTTGCAGATATAGTTAGTTAAGATAAGGAAGGTTATAATGTATCTTAACTAACCTATATAAGATAAGATTGGCCCTTAATCCGACATGACTAATGTCCTTATAAGAGCAGAAGAGACACAAAGATTGATACACAAAGAAGATGGCCATTGGAGACAGAGGCAAAGTTGAATGCCCCTACAATCCAATCCAGCAACTGCAGAAGCTAGGACGAGGCAAGGAAGGATCCTTTCCTAGAGCCTCCAGAGAAAGCATGTCCTGCTGATGCCATGATTTCAGACTTCTAGCCTCCAGAACTGTGAGAATATACATTTCTGTTGTTTTAAGCCACTTAGTTTGTGGTACCTTTTTTTTTAACAACAGCAATAGGAAACTAATACAAGATCTAGGGAACTGAGAGATGAGGCATTAAAGTGGTCCCTGAGTTGTGTGTTTATGATTGGGAAGAGGAGGCAATATGAACTCCCAAATAAGAAACAACATTGTCATTTTCCTGGAGCTGCCATAGGCTGGTCCATGTTGGATTTTTTTTATGAACTGATAGATCTTTTAAATGATGATATGAAAGGGTGGCTACAAGGAAAGGAAAACTTCCTTTTGTTCTTTGAGCACAAGCCAAGGCTTTCTGTCTTGAGTATAATGCTGCTACAACTGGTAAAATCAAGGATGGGCTTCAAACCCTCATCAGTAGAGGGTGTTATGCAAATTAAGTGCATATATTATACATACAGTAGTCCTAAACTAATTTTCTTCTACACATCATGTAGTGACTTAGAGTTTAATTAAGAGCTTAACATTGCATTTAGAACATATTGCTAAGAATGTTGCCGAATACAACTCTGGGTACATGACAAGACTGAACTCACCATCTTACCCAAAAGCTGTTTTACATCCAATATTTCTGTCAGTTGATGGCCTTACTCAAATCAGAAACTTTGAAGTCATTATTGACTCTACCTTATCTCTCCCCTTTCTAGAACCCAGTTAAGAAATTTCACCAATGTAAGTTCTAAATTATTTCTTTCACTTTCCCTGTTCGTCACTACTGAGCTTCTCTACATCAGACAGTACTCTTTCTCGTTAACTTCTTCTCAGCCTCTTTGGTCAACTTGCCCACCTCCTTTTCCTAAACAGTACGTGCTCAGGCCTTCAGGCCTGCTTTTCTTCCCCCAACTCCCCGCAGTCTCACCTTCTCGCTCATCCACTGCCATGGCTTCAGTTGCACATAGAGATTCTCATGCCTGAGTCTCCAGACTGGAGCTCTCCAAGAGGTCCTGACTTGGATGCCTAGCAACCTACTCAGTATTTCTTCTTGGATGTTCCACAGACACCTCGAACCTAAATACTCCAGAATACATTTATCATTTCCCTTAAGTCCTTTACTCTCCACAGTTTTTTTTTACACAGTTGCTTCAACAATAAACCCAGGAATTCATCTTTCTTTCCCTCTCCAAGTCCCTTTGATTCTACCTTTTGATTACCAGTTAATCATTTTGATGCTAAAATTATTCCAGCTTTAACCACTGGGAGATCCTTTAAGCTGCCACCCGTGTCCTTTTAACAAGTCCTCTTCATCTTTAAGCACTTCTCTTTCTTCTAGCACAGAAGGCTACTCTTTACTTTATCTTAGCCAGGCCTGGAATTAACCCCCGCTCCTCCCTACACAAGGAGTTGTGGCAAAATCACGGTTCCTTTTTTTTGGAGACTGGGATTCATAAACCAAGACTTGGATGCCACATATACTACTGGCTTGTCATTGCTTGACTTACAAGAATTTGTAATTATCTTCACAACTTACCAGCTAGAATTTTATTTCATTGAAAGTCTGATTCTAAAAGAAAGTGGATTTTCATTTTTCAGAATCTCCTGTTTTGAGTCAGAAAGGCCCATGTGCCTTAAACAGACAGAAAATCATCATACTGAAACAATTTCAGGTTTCCACTTGAGAATCTTCACGGGGAGCCCTTGGTTACACACATGCAATACAAACCTGTGTCCTCCAGAGTGCGCTGTGCTGAGCACATACCAGCCTCAGCTCTTTTTCAACCTGGAGTGTCTGCAACACTTCGCAAGGACACCAAAGAGGGGGCACGTCAGCGCTCGGACTTCCTCCCGACGCCGCCTCTGATTGGCTCCTTGGCATGTAAGAAACCAGTGAATGAGCAGCTGGCCCTTGCAGAAACTTGCGGGAGGTCTTTGGGTGGCATCGTCCTTTCGTCCTCGTCAACCCGCAGACGAGCCGACCCGGGGGAAGATGAGGTCGTCCTGTATCGTGCTCACCGCCGTGGTGGCGCTGGCCGCCTATTACGTCTACATCCCCCTGCCCAGCTCCGTGTCCGATCCCTGGAAGCTGATGCTGCTGGACGCGACTTTCCGGAGCGCACAGCAAGTGGTGAGACGCAGCCGGGCGCTGATTCTCTCTCCCCCTTTTTAGGCAGTATTTGAACGGGGAAGCAAAATTTCCGGACCGTGTCCCACGAGAATGTATATTTTTCTAACGCAGTGAGGCCATTGCTTTTTAAGGTGGTTCAGTCTGTCATTTTCAGGGTGTCGCATTCGCCTCCTTGCGAGCAGCAGTCTGGGTCTGTGTCTGCGTTGGCGACGGGGAAGGTGAAGTATTTGAATAGAATCTGACAACTGTTTAACCAGTAATCTAACCTAAATAGCTTCCCTCACCCCCGTTTTGGCTTGCAAAACAATCTTTCAGCATTTTATAAGCCACCTCTTCCCCATTTTCTTTCTCCGATAGGGGCCGGCAGAGAGCGAGTTAAATATTTTTAGGGCAGCTCTTGTAATAACAGGCTCTCCTTTCGGGCAATGAAGCCACCTTAAAAGCTGAAGCGGGCACAGGCGCTGTCCCCATATACCCTGACCGTGGAGCTCTCCATTCCTGGGTGCCCAGCGGTCAGAGCTCCTCCGAGTCCTTGAGGAACCGCTCAGATCTCCCATTTGTGCTTGGCATTTATCAGTGTAGCCCAGGACACAAGGCCAGGAGGCCTGGCTGGCTGGAGAGGCAGTAGATGCAGGAGCTCCTGTTTGCAAGATCCACTTGTTTTCTGCCTGCCCTGCAGCATTTATTTGATGTCCTTGGCTGTTGAGGATATAACCTTTGCCTGAGCCAGGAACCTCAGGCTTACCCTGGCAGGGTAAAATTTCTCTCTACTGTATCATGGGTATGTATTTCCTTTCCCTCATAAACAGGAAAATATCACTGTCTCCACTTTATTCTATGGTAAGAGGCCTTATTTTTAGTGCCAGAGATTCTAAAATCTAAACTACAATCTGCAGCCAAGGCTGAGCCCTATGATTCAACAGTATTTCTGAAGAGCTTGCTCTATCTAAACTCCTAACCTTCCTCCACAATCAAGTTTTCCCCTTTCCCCAACCTTAAGCTTTAATCTCAGGTCATTTTTGTAAACTCCTTTTTTCAAGAATGACTAGAGAAACAGAGGGGGAAAATCATGACTTTTTCTAGAGGGTTGATATTCTTTTTCCCTGTCCATCCTCATTGTGTGTGAGATTCCATGGTCTCTGAAGCTTTGTGCTATCAACAAGCCCCTTCACTAGGGTATTGTCTCATATTCCTAGTAGGGATCTGCTTTTCTTGAATCAGGTACCTTCTCCACCGCCCTAGTGCCCTGTTGTTCATAGACACATCCTATGAAGCTGTAGACCCTTTTCCTTTCCTCCTGCTCACCGTAATGTTCACGTGGAGAAAGAATGCCCACCCCCTTCTCTAGCACTGCTTTCAGAGAAGGTAGTCTCCATGTAGGAAGCCCTACATTCCCTCTTTTCCTTCAGAAATGATGTAATTTGGGAATAACATCCTTCAAGAATTCTGGGATACAATGGTATTTGTGGGTTAAATGGCGTTTAGTAATAGTAGATACGGAAAAAAATAGCGACTAATAAGGAGAATAAGAAAAACAGGGGGAAATAAAATAATAAAACTTCTGTGTTGGCAGCCGAGATTGTTTTCGTTTTCAGGTTACCAAGGAAGTCTTCCATAACGTAAGTGAGCTGGGAAAAGCGAGGTTGGAAGAAAAGCCTTTCTTCCCCAACTAGGCTGCCAACCCAGTGAAGGCAAGGCTTTCAGGCCCTGCACTCCTTTATGGAATGCGCCCCGAGCTGGTGTTTGGGACTGATAAAGTGTGTGTGATGCCAGGTCACAGCGATAGATGAGGTAACAGAGTATCCTTGCCTGGCACCGTAGCTTGGGAGTGGCTTTCATCACTTGTCATTGGAGTTGCGAAATATCAGACAAATCATTCAAACCGCATGGAAGCCTATTCTGCCCGGTAAAGCAATTTACCAATATTTCTTCAAATTGTCCTGGGAAGAAGACAGTATGGCTTGACACACTGTAAGTAAACGAGAGCATGACCCTTGGAGTCCTGTCTTCCTGAATCATATGCTGGCCAGGCCACGAACTGACGGTGAGGCCAGGCAACCTACTAACCTACTCTGATGCCCAGTCTTCCCTGTAAAACAGGGTGACTTTATAAGGTCATTGTGAAGTTTAGTAATGTATTTAAATGCCTGGACCTTTTTATTGTTATTCTTTTAAGAGTCATCCCTTAGGTCTGCTATGGATTGTGGAGAACCCGAACCTTTGGGATTGTCCAATGTTGTTGAAACAATGAAACAAATGTAAACTGGAAGCAATTGAAACATGGACAGCTACTACTAAATATCATGGCATAAAATTTATTACCCAAATAATTTTAGAGTTAATTGGTTCAATTACAAAGGCAACTGACATTTCTTCAGAAGTGAAGGCGGGCCTACTTCGAATGTAGCCTAGCATCAAGAAATACGAATGCTAGTTTTATTCTGTTGTCATCGGCAAATGCTTTACCACTAGAACTGTTCTTATCTCCTTTATCTTGTGCAGAAGAGTTATGCTTATTATACTTTTCTTCCTTGGAGTCCTCCAATATTACCTAAGAAGAAGCCATTTGATATCTTTTCTCTAAATCATCTCAAACACAGCTGCTACATTATAATCATCTAGGGAACTTTAAAAAAATTCTGATGTTGCCCTGGCTGGTGTGGCTCAGTGGACTGAGTGCCAGCCTGCAAATGAAAGGGTTGCTGGTTCAATTCCCAATTAGGGCACATGCCTGGGTTGCAGGCCTGCTCCCCAGTGAGTGGCATGCAAGAGGCAACCCCACATTGATATTCTTTCCCCTCTCTTTCTCCCTCCCTTCCCCTCTCTCTAAAAAGTAAATAAATAAAATAGATCTATTTTTAAAAGTCCTGATGCCCAAGTCACACCCTTTACTAACTTTATTTAGAATTTCTGGGAGTTGAGTCCCAGGCATCAGTGTTTTTAAAAGCTCCTCCGGTGATTCCAATGTACAGAAAAATTTGAGAACCACTGTGCTTTCAGACAAATAAAATGCATTGCAGATACAGGTCATATATTTCCTTAAACTGCTGAAGTTATGTTGGTCATATGTTTCTGGGAATGAGCCTCTTCATGTTAGCATGGATTAGTTTATAGATTAGTTGGTTGATACTTTGGCTCTAAGAGTGAAAGGGGATAAAATACTAGTTAAGAAAATTCCAGTTTTTTAGTAGAAGAGCCATCATAAGACAAGTAGTGGAAAAGCACAAACCAAAGACAAGAGTTTTAGATAACAACTGGGCAGGGGAAAACCAGAGGGGCAAAAGAATGGAGTTTGGGAGGTTCTGCCACTGACTTTAAACTGCTGTGTAAGCACAGAATTTAAACAATGCTAACGCCAATACTGGTGAGGAAGCTGAGAAGTATCCACGGCTGAGTTTGCCAATATCCATTGAAAACCATAGAAGCACATATTTTGCTTTGACCTAGCAGTCTTTATGGAGGAATTTATTTTAAGTAGTTATGGATATAGGCAAAACTAGCTATAAAGAGGGAAATTTTACAGGATCAAAAACCTTGTTCAACTAGTCCAGAAGAACTGCTGTTCATTAGAAATATGGGGGACCATATTTCAGCAAACTCAGCAAACTTTTTTTTATTTTTTATTCCCTATTTTTATAGCATTATTTAAAAGAATGAAAACTTAAGAGCAATGAGAGATTAAGTAAGTTGTGGTAAACCTACATTTTGGAATACTGGGCAGTAAAAAAAACAAAACCCAGCTTTGAAATGATGTTCAGTGGCCTACAAAGGATTCGTACTGTATAGCAAGAAAATGCTACAAAACAGTGCATATGCCCACTATCCCATTTAAAATATCTTTTACAGCATAGAGTTATGTACATTACATAAGGGTCTAGAAAAAGCAGAAGTACATAATTTAAAATATAGGGATTTGGGGAGTACATAAAGGCATAGCTTCCATTTTCAAATTTGTATATTCTAGTTTTTCTACAATGAACATGTAATAATAAATAATTTTAAAGCTTTTCTTGTAATAATTTTCTTAGTAGGTTTCTCACGTCTAATGTGGAATTGATGTGCCTATGCCTATCAGTGTGATTAATCTCTTAGTAATTGTTCTGTGGAAAAAGTCAGATTTGTTTTTTTAAGGCATCCTGGCTCCCTGGACACAGCAGTCACAGTGGCATGCTTTGTGCTCAGTCACGTAGTTGTAACACAGGTTGAAAGCCTACTGTGTGAGATTTTAGGGACATGCTAAAACGACCTGAAAGAAAACTACAGCTTAGTAGACTGGAAAAGCCAAGCTAATGTACGGCTATTAAGAAGGTAGGCACTGGCTGAGAGGTGTTGCAGAAGAGGTATAGTTACAGAAACGCCTAAGAGAAAAAGGGTATAGACACAGTAGAGAGGAGGTAAGATGGTGAATAAAGTTATCAGTGGTATGCGAAGGAGTTCAGAGCAAGAGCTTGGCTTGCCCGACCTTGATTGTCTAACTTCTGATAACTTCTGATACTACAGTTCTGATACTATGTATCTTTTTCATGATATAATGTAAAAGAGAGGTTGCTGAAATCAGTATTTCTACTGAATGTTCCCCCTGTTTCTTATGGATGACAGTGCTTTGGGACGAGTTGAGCAAGTCTGTTTTTTTTAATCCTGTAAAATGCCCCCAAACTTGCTGAAATCTAAAGTGATCTCACCTGAATTTTCTGTGCATTTGTGGGTGTGGTGTAAATGCCTGCTTAGGAGACGCCATGAAGAACTCCAACTTGCTCACTTTTTCCATAATCATTCATGCATGAACTGGGTGTTTACTAATGTCAGGCAGATTTAGCTTGAAAAACATTAGTAAATAACAAGTTTTGTCTGCCTCCTACACTTGCCATGATAACATATTTCTTCATTTAAGTTAGAGATTTCACCAACCACAAACATTTTTAGCTGATTCGATGGGAGTTTTTCTTTAAATACTTGGCTGCAGAGAGGCCTGTAGAATAGCTTCAGGGCAATACTTACTGAGCATTAATTCTGACAGGCTAGCAGTCCGAGTCCCTCTTTAGAGAGCACCTCTGGGTGAGCCAGTTTAACTTTAAGGTCAGATTGATCCAGCTACCAAGTGTGTTAGACAATGCTTAATTTATAGTTTTTTGTTTTCTCTTTCCTAGAACCCTACAAATATAGTCCTGTGCACAGAAATACCATCAATATTACTTTATTTTAATGGTATGTTCTATTTCTAACATTTGGACTGAGCTCAATCTACGACATTTCTGTGAGATCCAAAAGTGCATTGATCATTGTTAAATGTTCTATTACTACACAATTACTTCTTTTAAAATAGTGAGTAATATTTGCCTCAGTGCCAGATGAAACCATGTGGGAACTATCACTTATTCTCTCCTTCATTTTATCTTTCAGTGTTTCCAAAGTAAACCAAAACCCTACCATTTAGGAGCCACCACTTATTCAATAAACATGAACTGAACACCAGTGCTAGGAAGTGGCAAGATGAAAATGAAAAGGACACACACATACCTAATTTTGAGACGTTTACAGTCGAGGGAAAGGGAGATAAACCTATTGGCAGTTACGGAGTGGGGACTTGAGTGACAGAGGGAGAGTTAAGACAGAGGTGTTCATGGGTTGCTACAAGAGCCTTGAAAAGGACCTCTAGTGTGGACCTGCACCTTGGGGACAAGTTCCCTTTCACACTGACATCGAATCTGAGGTATCCAGGTTAGTGCTTACAGTCAAAGTAGCTACGTCTGTTAAGCTCCTAGTGAGCATTTACTCTGTGCCAGATACTGTACTACATGCTTTGCATGCAACCCATTTAGTCCACGCTGTAATTCTATGGGGTGGGTGTTTTCTGTTTTTGTTTTTTAAAATTATCTTCTGGTTTATTGGCACATCTCAATGAACTATGTGGCCCTAGCAAAGATCTCTAAAAGCATGAAGTGAATGGTGCCTCTGTTTAGGAGCCATTAGAATCTCTGAGTCAGAAAGGATTTTAGGTAATACTTAAATCAACCCATTGACTGTGGTTTCACCTGACCCCCTTGTCTGCCCTTAAACCCCCGGCTTGGAGAACTGATGTCCCAGGTGAGCCCAGTGAGGGTTGCAGTGAAGAGGCAGGTGTTTTTATTTATTTATTTTTGTATCATACAAGGGAGGAAACTGAAATGTAAAGATGACAGTTTATAAAAGGTGCAAGTACGATTCACCTTCCGCGCCCGTCTTACTCCGAACTCAAGTGCTCTATCACTGTGTAGAGTGCCCTCTCGTAGGAGCCCACCGAGAGCAGGAGGTGGAGCAAGAGAAGAGAGGGAGAAGAAGGGCAAAGAGGGCGCTCCAGCCAGAAGGGACTTTCCAGTGGGAGAGGCTGAGCCGCTAAGGAACTATAAACGTTGTTTAGACTGAAGGGAACATGAAGCTCACAAGTCGGAGGGGTGACGCAGCAAGGAAGCAACAGGCCAGAATACAAAGGGCCCTGGGGCCAAGAAAGGACTTTTAGCAGCGAAATCACATGGTCAAATCTGGGTTTGAGTGCAGTCTTTCTCGGTGGCAGTGTAGAGACTGGAGTTTAAGCAAGCAGGTGAAGGTGAAAGACCACTTAGGAAGACACCCAGGTGAGAGGTGAGCACATGGCTGGTAAAGTGGGCGGGTTTGGAGGGCAGGTTACTGATGGAGGGTTAGTGTGAGTGGAGGAAGAAGGGAGTCGAAGATGGCTCCTGGGACAGGCTCTGGGGGAACCCGGTGAATGGTGGTGATGACCCCGATTTAGGAAAAGGAGCACCCTGAGGGTGAAGATCTGGCTTGAAGATCCATGGCTGCTCATAAATAGCTCACATGTACAAGACCAGAGCTCAGACGAGAGAGAGAGAGAGAGAGAGAGAGAGAGAGAGAGAGAGAGAGAGAGAGCTGGGCTGGAGGTGATATGGACCTGGGAGTGGTCGAAGTGGTGACCACCGAAATGGCCGGTGGTGGAAGCAGTGAGAATGAACGTCATATCCCCCCACAGTAGCGAGAGGAAGAGGAGGGTAGCCTAAGAGAAATGAGACCCTAAAGAACCTATTTTTTAAACTAGTATCTTACATTTATATAAAACTCTAGATTTTCACAGAGGGTTTCTCTTGTTTCACTTCATTTTATTTTTACAGTCAAGAACTGGCTGGCACTAGTCATTTTTATTTGTCAAGTGAAAAAACACTGAGGTTCAGAGAGGGTCAGCGACATCCCCTAAGGTTACGTGATTAGTGTCACCGGCCAAATAGGGACCAGAGTCAAAGTTTCTGGACTCCTGGTTTTGCCTCCTGCTGCTCAGCCAGGCTGACCTGAAAGCCAGTCCTCTGTGATGGCTGTGCTCCTTTTTGTCCCTGCCGCCCTCTCCCTGACAGGCCCCTCGCAGCTGGGGCCCTGCACACCGGAATGCTCACGAATCACTTGGTCACTAGCACACTGTGTCCTGACCTTTTTTTTGGCCCCTAGAGTCTGCAGTGAAGTTCATCTTTCCAGTCTTTTTTTTCCTACCCATAGACTTGATTACATTTTTCAAGTATGCCAGGGGAAACTGAAGGAAATATGTGGGGGAATCTCTATGGGTTTGAATGGCAGAATTCACAAGATTTATAAAGAGAATTATACAATGGTTTTTCAATAGACTGTCAACTTGCATAAATTTTGAATCATTATAAAAATGGTTTTAAGTTTTTACTTCTATAAAACACTGAAACCAATACCTTGTGGTCCACCTGTGAACCATTTGTGACATACCTAGTAGGAATCTCTTCTCTCTGTGGTTTATATTATTGCTATTAAACATAGATTGATAGTCCGCAAGTTACATATACCTAGGTAGCCACATAATCCGTTGTCCAAACCAGGACATTTTCGAGAGTGATAGGGGCTGCTATGAATAATCATACCAATATAACTGCTGTAAACCAGAATTGTACCCAGACAAATCTGGACAGGTGCTTGGCCTACATTTATTTGACTTGTAAACATTCAGCATACTCAAGTCAAAGCTGTAGAATGGTCCTTGAGCTCCTTGGTCTGCACAAATGTGGCTGTTGGCTCTCCAGTGGACCCCACCTCTGGACCCCCGGACTTCCTGTCCCCTAGGACAGTGGCAGAATAAAAGTCCTAAATTCCGCAGCTGGCACTGAGGGCCTGCTATGACTTGGTAGTCCCGCTCTGCTGACTCCAGCCTCACAGCTATCTCATGACCGACTGCACACTGGCAGCTGACACCTTCCTTCCTCCCACTGTCACCTCTGCCCCACAGGCCCTCCCTCTCTCTTACTGTGGCCAGCATCCCTCACATCTTTCAACACTCCTGGAAATCTTCTCTTTTGGGAACTTCCCCTTTTTCCCCAATCAGCTTTAATTTCTCTTTCCTTTACACTCTGCTAGCATTTTTTTATGGCCTTTATATGTCTCTTTCCTTTTGTTGGTATGTATTAAACTCCCCACCACATCGTAAGCTTTCTCACCTATTATAGATGTAATTTGTCTCTTACTGTTTTTTGTTTGTTTGGTTTGGTTTGGTTTCATTTGGTTTGGTGTGAAGATCGCTCACCACAGAGAAGATAGGAACTCTTTCAGTCGTCTGTTACTCCACGTGCCCCGAGGGGCGGACCTAGTGCTTCATGCGCTTCTGACTCTGAGCTTACCTAAAAACGGCTTTTGGTTGGCCTTTGCAACTTTTTTTTTTTCTGCAAGCCTCGCTGTTTTCTAGGTTTCTGACTTCCTCATGTTATACTTGCAGATTATGCCTTTTTTCAAATTTGTAATGAGTTATGTGTGCATTTGAGCTAAATGTTGTTTACAATTTAAGGACACCTCCTTAAAAGATTGCTGGTGAATTCCCACATACACTTGTTATCATTCTATACTTTCCCTTTTCCTCTTGAATGGACAATTGATACGTGCCCCAGAAGAAATTTATTTGACCGGACCCTCTTCTGTGCTGCCTATCCCATAATATTGCCCCGCCCTGGGATTCAAATTACCTTTTCTTTGACTGTTCTAGAGTTTACTTTTCTAAAATGCAAGTTGTTTATCTCCTTCCTAGTTTATGCATCAGATACTGATAAGGTCACTCTATCCCAAGGTTTCAGTCACTGCCATTTGAAGACACAGTTCTCCCCTGTTAGTGAGAAACAGCCAGGAGAGCAGCAATAATGCCTGCTTCCTCCACTTTCGTAGTAAGGAAGGTCAATTCTTCTGCTTTTAGAAGATTATTTGCTTTTAATAGAAGAAGATTTCTGGCAGATAATAATGGATCTATTGATTGAAATAACAGGTATAGCCACCTTGTGAAATAGTCTTAATGTCCTCACTTAACAGGAAAGGAAAGAGAAGCTCAGCAAGGTTAAGTAACTGGCTCACAGACACATGACTGCCTAGTGAGGCTGGCTGAGACCCAGGACTGCCAGACACCGTAGCCTTCTGAACTATATTCCACAGCTTCCTATTAAAGTTGTTTGGCCTCCCTTCTCTCCTTCCCACTGCACCCCCTCTGCTCTGAAATCTTCTGTACTAGTGGTGTGATCCACAGTAAGAAAGCATCATGTAGGAAAGGAGTGTATTATGTATTTACAAATTATAGTTCTGGAGGATTTCAATATATATCACACGTTAAAAAGGATTCCATGGTTAAATAAGACTGGGAGATACTAAGTTAAACAGTTAATCAGGATTTTTTAAAATACTGTAAAATGGGCCCTGGCTGGCATAGCTCAGTGGATTGAGTACGGGCTGCGAACCAAAGTGTCGCAGGTTCGATTCCCAGTCAGGGCACATTCCTGGGTTGCAGGCCATGACCCCCAGCAACCGCACATTGATGTGTGTCTCTCTCTCTCTCTCTCTTTCTCCCTCCCTTCCCTCTCTAAAAATAAATAAATAAAATCTTTTTTAAAAAAAGAAAACATGTTTTTTTAAAAAAGTACTATAAAATGTTTCAGAATTCCTGCCATACTAACATGTATTTTGAGTCTTAAAGAGAGATTATACAGCGAGTCCCAAATTTAATTGACTATAGATCTTTATTTTACAAAAAAGTTTATGATGCTGATGGTATATTCATCAAATTTGGGGGAACATTTTCATAGTGTTTAAGTATGTGGATTTTTGGAATTAGGGAGACCTGAGTTCAAATTCAGGCTCTGACCTATGCTGGCTGTGTGACCTTGAAGAACATTTCACCTATGAGTTTATTTCCTGATCTGGTAAGTGGTCGCAATACTTAACCCATAACAGTATTTGAAGATTGTATGAGTAATGTATCAAAGCTTTATCGTTTGTCGTCACTATCACACCGTAGTCAGTAAGTGAAGCACTGGGAATGGTACCTGGCATGTAAGACGTAGATTTAGTACAGACGTGATTTTTGGCAGTTGTCTATTGCATACTCCAATGGTAACATGCTGTTTTTTACTCTTTTACTTTCACCATATTCTCGTCAATCTGCTCCTGCTCTCAGGTTTGTGGGTTTTTGTACAGGTATAGATCTTCTCACCCCGGACTGCTGTTGGCTGGGCTACTGGATTTAAATCCTGGCTTTAGCACTTTCTTGTGAGACTAGTTGGGCAAGTTACCTCAGCTCTCTAAACTTGTTTAGTTTCCCTATCTATAAAAGTGGGATAATGACAGTGCCTCTCGCAAGGCTTATTATATAGATTAAGGGTGATTGTGTATGTACAATTACTAGTGCAGTGCTTTGTATATAGCCAGAACTTAAACACTTCCTGCTATGGTTAAAGTTTCGGAGTCCTTGGGCTGATGTTCTAACTGGTTGTATGAATCATTATCAGCAGCAGCAGCATTACCAATTCATTCATGTGTTCTAATCATGTTACATGCATGTTACCTCAATTTTTACAACAACCCAATGAGGTAAATGCTATTATTATTCCCGTATATAAATGAAGAAGTCAGGCACGAAGAGTTCGGTAACTTGCTCAAGTCACACACCCAGAGCCAGAGTCCTAATGCAGGCGGTCTGGTGGAATCAGTTTTCTAAAAGCTGGGAAATTATATGTCTCTTAGACTGTCGCTGTCTTGTATTAAAGATCTCTACTGGCTTTGTCAAGGTATTAATTTGTTTTAGAAAATTATGTGTCACCTGAACAAGAGTTCCTTAGTCTTTAGGTATCTAAGGTAGAGTTAGTGACATGATATTTTGTTATATAAAGTGCTTTATTTGACCTCTGTCCCAGGGGTGGCCCTCAGGCCCCAATGTGAAGGTAGTGAAGAAGCACTAGCAAATAAGGGTTACTTTCTTCAACAACGGGCTTTGGATTTGCTCTGATGATTGCCTGCTGGGCCCAGGGATCTGGACTACAATTATGGAAAAGATGACTTTGACTTCTAAGTTATTAAAGTCATATGTCTTCTGTTCACCACCATAATAAGAGAAATTCACCATGACCTCTGTCATTTGTTAATTGAGCAATGATTATGTGCCAGGCACTGGGCTTATAGCAGTTCATACACAAGCAAACACACACACAAACACACACATACAACCCAGCACCTCGCCTTCCCAGAGCTACAATCCGTGCCAAAAATATGTGACAAGTAATCACATAAAGGAAAATGTAGGAAATATGGAGAAATTTGTTGGCAGGTCAGTGGTGTTTGAAATCCCATGAAGACATGAAATCCCCTAAGGAAACAGTGTTGAGTGAGAAGAGAGAAGTTTTAGAGTTGTAAGAAGAGGTGGAGCCAACAAAGGAGCTAGAGCAGTCAGGGAACAGAGGAAAACTAGGAAAATACAGTGTCATAGAAACCAACGAAGAGCCTCACCAAGAAGAGGCGGTCAGTGCTGCTGAGAGCCTGCCTGAGAAGCCCGAGGACGCAGGTGGGCCCAGCAGCTGTGCATCCTGGTGGACCCCTCGATGTACCAGACTCAGAATCTCCTCCCAGGCAACCAGCCCTTTTACATTTCAGCATCTCAGCTTGCAGCCTGCTTGTTGGAATGATTTCAAGGATTCCTGATAAAACAAATGTTTTGACTCAGGCAGTGTGGATATTGTTGAGCTCTCATTTCTCACAGGAATTAGCCAAAATATATTTTATACTTTGTAATTTAAACCTGAGATGGCGGATACTGGTAGATATAACAGATACACTAACTAGTCATATATATACCCATATAATTATTTAGTATATTAAAAATGTATTTTTTAAATAAAAAACAAGAGAATAAAAAAGTAAAGGAACTCTCCTTCCCCAAATAACTAAATTTACGTAGGTTGGTTCATCTACGTGGAAATACATTTTAACATCTGGATTCTTACCAGGCTAAGAAGCTTCCCCTGTGTGCTTCAAAATGAGGTTCACATCAGATGAAATACAACTTGCTCCATTGTAAACTGATGCCTTTTAATTCTGTAGTTAGCAGCATAGCAGCCAAATGCACTGCTATCCTTTTGTCAAGGACAGTGGACCACTATTTTACAGGACACAGCATGTGCCAGATTTGGGTCTTAGCAGCCACAGAAGCTCCTACTGACCCAACCAATAACTTGTCAGCCTTATTTCCTCATAGAGCCAATTAAAATTGCATGCTTTGTCAGCTTAAGCGAAGACGCATGAAAATAAAAAACAGTATTATTGGTTATGTCTCCAGGAGCAACCTGTTTAGAAGTGATTTTCAATTACTCTAAAGACATTAACATGATTTCTTTATTCGATAAAAGCATATTTTTCAGAAAATCAGATCATTTCAACTGCTTAAAAAGCTGGAGTTTCATTTGGGTGTTATCATGGTTAAATGTCTTTATGCCATTCTCCGCCTCCCCACCCCCACCTTTTTTCCATTTTCAGGTTTTAGAGAGTGGCAAGCAACTATAGGTAGCATTTTAAAGTTCTACATACCTATGATCCTTAAAGTTGTTGCAATAACGTTTGGTTCCTGTGGTTTTATGTGCAAGTGGGAGACCAGGTTTACTTAGGGCCATTTGTAAACACTGAAGTTATGCTTAAATGTACAGTGTTTTTACTCTGCTACAGCTCTTCCTGTTTCTGTTCACGGAGGGAAATCATGCATTATTCATTCTCTAATAGACCAATGTATTTATTGGTCACCTGCAATGTGCCAGACCCTGCAGAGACCTTGAGGTGCTCATATTCTAGTTTAAAAATTCCAAGAAATGGTCAATTCCAACAAAACTTGCTGAGAGCTCCAGTTTGTGGTCTGCAGTGGGCTCTGGGGGAGCCCAGCCAAGGAAGCCTGTGTTAGTCTGGGGAACTCAGGCGGAGGAGCCCAGAGGGAGTGCCGGCTGAGTGGAGGCTGAAAGGGTAAGAAGAAGCACATCAGACAGGTAGGGAAGGAAAGGCATTCCAGGAAGAGAAAACAGCACGTTCAAAATTGTGAGGTGGGAGAACATGGCACATCCAGGGAACTACTTCTACTGATTTTCCGAAAGGTAGGAAATGGAAGTTTGAAGCAGATCTTCACATAACCGATCCATGGGTAGAGCTAGCCCCATCCTGTGTTGTTAAGATATATTTCACCATTTTAATTATGGTAACTTTAGGTAAGCTAATAGTAGGATTGTGAAAGTGTGCAGCCATTGTTACAAACCCATAGCGCGGTATTTACATTTTGGTGGCCAAAATTTGATTGAAAACAATTCATTTTTCTATTGTTTTTTGGCTTAAGTAGCTTTTGGGCTTTAAGAACAAATTAAGTCAGTCTTCCTTTACTGTGCCCCAAATGTTCTGCTTCACTAAGGCATTCCTTGTTTAAAGTTTGAAGCAAACACTGCAGTTGTCAGTAGTACAGTGCCTTTTGTGCCTTCCGTGAGTCAAAAGCTTCTTGCATGTTTGTCAAAGGGGTTGGGTTTATGGTTAGAGAAACTGACCTCTTGTTTTAACCACCCAGTGTGGTTTCCCTCTTGCCTCTAAATTTCCTTTCTCACTCCACCATGCACTTTCCCTCCGCAGAACATGCTGCCTTTCGTAATTGTCTGTTTGTTTAATTACTCCTAAGTAATTTATCTTCCTCTTCCTAAGTAATTCTGTCTCCCCTGGGAGGCTGGAGGCTCTGGGAGGGGAGGGAGCAGGTCTGTGGGCTTCAGTACTGTGGAGCCAACTCCTGAAAGTACCTGGCACAAAGTTCACACTCACATATTTGCTGAGTGAGTAAGCCGTGAGTGACCGAATGGCCCCGGATGGCTTCTGTGGTAGAGAGGGCATCCTGACAGGAAGCTTTCTTTCCCTGGGCATCCCGTGTCTCAAATGAAGCGGGATCGACCAGCAAAATATGCTTTCTTGTGCCTTGGATTCCTGTTCCCTCCCGGTAAAGAGATCAAGTGAGAAAAATAGTAAAGGGTAAGCTGCCTGATTTTTTAGAAAGATTGAATTTAGAAGCAACAACAAACGAAAACATAATCAGCAACATATTCATTCATTGGACAATTATATTGAGCAGTAATGATGCAGGCACTGAAACAAAGTGTCAATTTAAGCTATTAAATTAACAAGTTTTAAAGAATGACTCACAATAGCTCATGCTGGAAGGGAGTTAGCTCTAGAGACCGATCATGACAATACAGCACGTCTCTAAAGTAGAAGCTCATACTAAGTACCAGAGAGGGTGAGGCAGGGGTGACAGCGCAAGCAGTGAGCCAGACAGAGCACCCCAGAGGAGGGGGTGTTTGAGCTGGATGCTGATGGATGAACTAGAATTTGACCATGAGAAGAAACAGGGGAAATTCCAGTAGCAGACGACACACTACAGTTCAGCCTCTGCAGCTGTAAGGAAAGGATATAATTCATGGGCAAGACGGACAAGTTGTGCAGACAGAGGTGTCCAGTGGGACGTGGGAATATGGGCAGGTTCAAGGATGTGTTTGGGCAGGAGGTGGCTGTCAGAGGGTGCAGAATGCTTTTTAATTCTGGAGTCCCTTGCTGTCACGGCTGCTTTAAAAATTTTTTTCCCATAGAAGCATAATTCCTTTAGTAAATTAAAGAACGGAATTATTTTTATATGTACCCTTAGAGGTATAGGACTATGCTATAGAAAATTTGGAAAATAGAAAACTTAACTGCACTATTACCTTAACACAAACACCGTTTATTTGTTTTTTTTTTTTGTTATATTTCCTTTCGGTTTCTCTTTTTGGGCGTAAGTTGTCTTTTGTTAGATGCCATCATACTGTATATACAGTCTTGGGTACCACTTATTTTACTTACCACTGTACCAGAAGGATGTACCACGTTATTACTGCTTAGTGGCCCCTTCTCTTTACAATGGAGCTTGTGCCATTTTAAATGTAACTATTGCCCTATTACCAGAAATGTAGAATAGTTATTTGCCACTATAAATAATGTTACAGTGAACATACTTGTATATGTAACTTTTGTGTTATTTTCTGTGTTTAGGATTTTTCCTCAAGAGATTCCTCAAAACTAGAACTCTAAATTAGAATATAAATATTTGGGCAGATCCTTATTTCCAAGTTATTCTCCCTTATTTCCAAGTTATTCTCCTATGCATACGGTTAACACAATGTGAGAGAATGCCAATTGTGCTATTGTGCTGTTTTCGGCATAAAATATTGCAGCCAATTTTTTAAAATGTGTTAATTTAATAGCTTAAATTGATGTTTTGTTTAATTGTAACTTCTTTGAAAACCGTTAGAATCCTTATCAGTTCCTTCTGTGACTATGTACTGCACATCTACTTTGTATCAGCTCTATTCTGAGGACCAGTTGAAACAAGTGCAGTAATTCCTGTTCTAACCCTCTATTCTTACTCTTAAAGAAACTGTCATTAAAAAAAAATACTTGAGAGGTTAAGTATTTTTGCAAAACTTACACAGCTGGTAGAAGCTATGAAGGAATTCCAACCGGGACTTTTATTTCAATCCCAGGGTCTTTCCAATCGTTACCCTGCCCTGTGAAGGGCTGTTACAGTGCTGTTGCTAGTACTCAGAACATATTTAAAACGGTTTTTTAGAAATTCCATTCCAAGCCATTTCCTGAGGTCCCCGTGAACATCAGTTTCACCTCACTTATGAACAAAATGCATTCCTCAGCTTCATCGTGCACCTCTTTGCCTAGAGGAACTTTGGCCTTTCCCGAAGTCAAATTCAACCTCAGGGGAAGAGGATTTGTCCCCATCAAGGGTATGCAAAGGAGTGAACCCAAGTCCCTGAAATCAGTGGGAGCACACGTACGAATTCCCTACTTCTTTGCCAGGGTTAGTGCTCTGGATGTTGCTTTGGTTTTCAGTTAGAGTGAGGACTGTCAGCTTCCACTTCTGCATGGATCGTAGGGCCCTGCGTGTCCACAGCACCTGTGGGTAACAAACACATAGGTCAACGTCAAGGACAAGGGCCAGTGACCCTTCACACAGTATTGGGCACCTATTATTATAACACTCAGTTATAAATAGCCCACTTCCTGGCATCCTCAGTGGGGTGAAGGAGACAACATGGACTTTCTTTCATACTTATATTATGTCATATAATATATTATATTCTCTTTAACATATTTGCCTTTCATCTTTTCTTCTAACACTAACCAAGTTAACAATCTCAGAAAAATTAATCTTTATCCTCCACGTCTGTTTTGGTTCCCCTCTCCCCCCCAATTGTCATTAGTGCCCCTGACAAGAAGACTAAAGTTAAATTAAGGAACAGGAAATCTGTGTGTTTTGAAGGAAAGGGAACTTTTAAAGAAGCAAGTACACCGGCCCCTGCAGTCGTTGGGCAGACCCGTAAATCCCGCTCAGGTGCTTCCCGTCCCCGTGTCCATTGTCGTTGCTCTCCAATTAAACAGTCCTGTGCGTCGTCATAATTCAAAATGTGAAACCAACAAAACAAAAAGTTCAATGTTCCAATTTTAGGTCTCGATTTTGTTTATTACTGGCCAGGTTTGGGGACAGAAGGACACTGTCAATCATGTATATTGTGTGTATGAAGAAATGTGATTTAACTTTCAAACGACCAGCTTGGGAGCGAGAGACCGACCTGTAGATGTGTTCTTTTTGGCCCACACTGTATATGAAACATTTTAAAATTCATTGCTGACACTTAAAATTCAGGATATTTTACATGATAATCTGGGCTTTCTGCTTCTCTTTGAAAATTTAGATCATCTGGCAACATGGGGCCAGAATTTCCACATCGGGCAATTGCCCGGGGAGAGCAGCACCTCCTTCTTATTCAGGACATCGTTCCTCCAGTTTGCCACAAGCCTCCCCACTCCCTGATGTGTTACACTTGTTGTATTCATTTGCTCTGACCCCTGAAAACATGAACTTGTGACCCGTGTGCTGTAGTTACACCCATTTAATGTTTCACCTAATTCACAAATATTTATTGAACAACTTTTATTTTGCACAAGTGTTCCAAATGATTGCTCTGCTTGAGAGGTTCCGATTCTGTTTGGAGAGACATGACATAATTGCACAGTAAATAAATAATAAGGACCATAAGCCTAGAGATGCCAGGAGGCAGTTAAGTACACGGGCAATTTGCAGACGGGCAGTATAATTAACAATGGCTGGGAGCTTAGAGAAGGGTGAAAACTGAGCTGGAGCAACCTTGCAAGGGTTAAGATTCGAGCTGCACCTTGAAAAGTGGGTCAGCATAGCATTTCAGGGAGGCTAGGGAAAGGGAGACCTGTGTGGTAGGGGAGAAGGAAATAATATAAAATATGAGCAAGAGCAAACTGGTAGGAATGAGCATGTGCAGGAACTGTGAGCGGGCCTGTTTTTCTGGATAAAGGAGGTGTTTAAAAGAGAATGGGCTACCACTCATCAGTGAAACTATCTAAGATCCTTCTTTTAATTACCACCACTGTCCATTCACTTGACAATTACTCTGCAAGTGCCCAAACAGAATGCACAAACATTGACCCACCTCTCTTTGTTTTCCACTCCCTTAAAGCTCCTTTGTGTTACCTCTTCCTTGCTCTCGCTCCCCTGGGAAAGAAAAAGGAAAGGAGATTGATTCTTGAAATAGTACAGTCTCTAGAATCATGTGGGAAAACTTGGAGAACATGAAAAGGAAGCTTGGGCAGCATGGAAGGACAGTGGGGCTTGTACCATTACATTTTTAGCAGGGTGCGGGTTCACTGACCCCTTCGGCCTAAAGGCCATGGCACTCATCTGAACACTTGCACCCTCAGATCACCTTCAGGACACACTGCTCTGGGCTTGTTCCTGTAGCTCGCTGGAACCCCTAAGAAGGAGCCTTAGGGTGGCTTTGCATGCCCATGCCCAGTGTTTCATGCCATGTAGAAGTTGTTTAGTGGGGGAAGCCCAGCACAGTCCTATGTTCTGATTGGCTGTGGGGCCAAGTTGAAATAATAAAATCAAGCACCTGCCCTTCTCACCTCACCCATAGGCTGCACTGTGTGAACATTGGTAGTCCTTCTCGGGGCAAAGGGCTGGATACTGGGTGTGCTGAAGACCAGAAAGAACTGGATCTAGCAGAGCAGAAACAACCTTGCTGTGCAGGCCCTGGCCTGGGACTCAGAGCGGGATTGGGCCCTGGCTCTGGCTCCCAGATAGAGCAGGATCTTGGTGAGTCATTCAAAGCAGATGCAGCTTTTTTTTTTTTTAAGATTTTATTTATTTATTTTTAGGGAGGGGAGGGAGGGAGGGAGGGGGAGAGAGAGAGAGAGAGAAACATCAATGTGCGGTTGCTGGGGGTTATGGCCTGCAACCCAGGAATGTACCCTGGCTGGGAATCGAACCTGGGACACTTTGGTTCCCAGCCCGCGCTCCATCCACTGAGCTACGCCAGCCAGGGCCAGATGCAGCTTTGATTTGTAAAGGAACAGGGCAGGATTAGGCAGTCTTCTCAAACCAGTTTTAAGGGACTTAACAGGCGTGAAGAGATGAAAGACTAAGCAGAGTAAAATAAATTTCTGTTTTACTACTGGCATGTGTCAGTGTCTTTGCACAGCTGTTGTGCCTGGGACCCTCTGAGAGAAGAATTGATGTGCAGCGTTTCCCAAACTTAGTTCATCACAGGGTCACAGACCCTTTCGCGCGTTTCCCAAACTTAGTTCATCACAGGGTCACAGACCCTTTCGCGCTTTGTTCTCTGTGCCAAGTCATCTCTTCAAACTGCTGTTCCGCGGGACCCAGTTTGGGAAAAGCTGCTTTGTAGTTTTCCTTCTGGCTCTAACATTCTAATATTCTAAGTATGTGAAAAGGCATCAAAAGCCTAGAAAGCCAGAGATGTCGAAGAGAGCTCAGGGATCAGGTGATCAGGTAGTGAGGATTCAGACAATGCTGTTGAAACCTGGATGTTCTAGCTGTAGGTGTGGGGGACAGATGGGGTAGTAAAGGGGCAGGGTGGAATTAAAATGACAAAAACAAACATACAGTTAAGCAATTTTGCTATGAAGGGGAAGAGAAAGAAAGGCTGAGGTTAAAGAAACTTTCTGAGATAAATTGAAACTTTTCCCATACAGATGCAGTGAAAGAAGCTGAAATGAGGAAGGTGCCACCCTGCATTCTCGTCCAAATCTGTCAGTGATCGGGAGGTCGGGGCTCGTCACCTCACGTCTCCGGGCAGCAGTTTGCTCAGTTTGTAAAGGGCCTACTGAGTTCTTGCTGCCAATTCTCTACACAATTGCACATAGACTAGATGGTATCTGTTCAGTTGGCTTCTTATGTTAACATGGCCTAAATTTCCAACTAAACCCACCAGACATCGGAACTAGATTGAGTAATTATTAACTCTCTTAAGAAATTGATTTACTTAACTTTCACCCAGATTTGTGTGTGTGTGTGTGTGTGTGTGTGTGTGTGTTGTAGTAGAGTGCCTGGATAATTGTACTGTATGAGTTGTTCCCAATTTTTGTTTGTTCCGTAGTCTTGCAACATTTTCTAGATTTGATTTTCATGGGTATTTGCTAAGGTAAGATTAGTTTTAGTAATCTCACAATTATGAGACACAGTAATTATGTCTTGGCAAATAAATAGTTTATGCAGATACATGGCAAACATGCTAGTCCTGTCCAGAAAAAGTCCAGCCATTAGTACTTGATAGCACGGGAGAGTGGGCTAAAGTACGCATGCACCAACAATGACAATTTACCTGTACTAGTCAGTGGGGGCGGTAGACATTGTTGAGTGAGCATGTGTACTGTGTGGCTCTCGCATTCAAAATGACTGGATGAGTAGAGCAACAAATCTGCATCAAATTTTGCATTAAGCTTGAACATTCCTCTGTGGAAATTACAAGGATGATTGAGAGGGAAGTCTGAATAAGTCTGTGCATGGGCCCTTTAAGAGGAATTGCCAAAGCCTTAATCCTCACTGGTTTTTGCAGCCAGAAGTTATGGCGACTTTTCTTCCTGGCACTGGAACCCTGGATGGGGGACCTGGTGTGGGACAGGGACCCTTTGCTCCTGAGATCCCCCTGCTCATTTTCATCTGCCACATGTGGGTGTGGGACCAGCCCATTCTGCGTCTCTGCCCCTCCTACCAGTCTTGATGTGGTTTTCTTTAATTCCATAGTTGTAGGACTTCCACTCAGCTCGATTTCTGATGGTTCTGAATGATGCTTATTCTATAGTTTAGTTGTGATTTTGACATGGTGGTGTGAGGAGGCAAGCCATGTTCACCTACACCACCATCTTGACCAGAAGTCAACACTACGAGTCTTTACAGTAAATGTTTTCTTCCAGAAAATTCATAACTACTCTATGTGTCAATGCTCAAGCAGTAACATTTACTTATGCACCATTTTATATTCATACCGCAAAATAACAAAGGCACTACTGATGCAAGCAACTTAAAATTAAACCTTTTCTGCTTCTGAGCTGTGGGCGTGGGCACACACTTGGCTCGGTGGTTTCCCTGGCCTCATTAGCAGAAGTGGCCTGGTTGCCAACACAGGCTTCCTTGAATGCTTCACTCTGCTCTGAAGTGTAAAGTGGACGACCTCTGGGTTATAAAAAACAGCATTTTCTTGGGTTTTGCTTTCTCTGCACTAGGGAATTTCAGGGCTGAAGGAATTGAGGAATTAAGTACTGAGAATATGTTCAGTTTTGGCTTTCACGTGGAGTGCGACAGTCTATGATGAATGGGTTTCAAAAATAGCCTCCAGTTTAACTCTTCTACGTCCTTGGATATATTTGTTGTGTTTAAAATGAAAAACAACTTCAAAACTAAGGGGCTGCCTGGGATCAAATGTTTGCCTCCATTTAATATATTTTAGGAATGTCAGAACACAAAGTGTCCCATTGTATTTTAATAAAAAACCTATCCCCTTCTTAAGTCCACCAATATTTTCAAATGTTTTAGTGCTTTTTCCCCACTTTGTTTTCTTTCTCTTCAATCTCTGCCCACTTTTATTTCTTCACGTCATCAAACACTGCAGTGGGGATCCTCATCATTAGACTCCGCCTCAGCTACCTTGTCCTCCTCCCCTTCCTCCTGCCGCCTCTGCATCCTCCTCACGGCCTCGGCTCCTGAGGTCCGTGTGTAGCCCTCCATTTTGCCAGTGAGCACATGGATCTTGGCAAGAAAGGCCTTAGAGATGGCATTATACTTTTTCCCCGGAGACTGAAATTCTTTATTTATTGAATTTAGCTTCTATCAGATCATGTCATTTCTGCAGGTTTTTAAAGACTTCTTAAATTTAAATATAGTTGGTATATGATATTATACTAATTATATTAGTTTTAGGTGTGCGACACAGTGAATTGCAATTCTTATACCTCACAATGTGATCAACCCACTAATTCTAGTAATCGTAGGTCACCATGTAGACTTCCCACAATTTTATTGATGATATTTCCCTTCACCTTTTCACCCCCCGGCCCTCTCCCCTCTGACAACTATTTCTATGTATAGTTGGTCTCTGTTTCTATGAGCCTCTTTTTGTTTTGTGTTGCTTGTTCATTTGATTTGTTTTGTTTTAGATTCCACATACGGTATCTATCTTTGTCTGACTTATTTTACTTAGCATGATACTCTCTAGGTCCATCCATGTTGTTGCCAATGGTAAGATTTCACTCTTTTTTATTGCACAACTTTGCACTGCATGTATGTATCACATCTTCTTTACCTGTCCGTCTATTGATGGACACCTAGGTTGCTTCCATATCTTGGTTATTGTAAGTAATGCTTCCGTGAACATAAGGGTGCATCTATCTTTTCAAATTAGTACTTTTATTTTCTTTGGATAAATACCCATAAGTGAATTACTGGGTTGTAAGTTACGTCTATTTGTAGTGTTTTGAGGAATCTCCATACTATTTCCAAAGCGGGTGCACGAAACTGCAGTCCCACTAACAGTGAACAAAGGTTTCCTTTTCCCCACAGCCTTGCCAGTACATGTTGTTTGTTGCCTTTCTGAGACCAGCCACTCCGACTGGCGTAAGGTGTTATCTCTTTGTGATTTGATTTGCATTTCCTTGATGATTCAAGAAGTTGGATGTTGTTGCACCTGTCTGTTGGCCATCTGCATGTCTTCTTTGGAGAAATGTTTGTTCATGTCCTCTGTCCATTTTTTGATTGGATTGTATATTTTTTGTCATTATTGAGTTGCATGACTTCCTTATATATTTTCAATATCAACCCCTTATCAAATATATCATTTGTGAATATATGACCCCACTCAGTAGGTTGTCTTTTTGTTTTGTTGATGATGTCTTTCACTGTGTAGAAGCTTTTTCATCCTAAGAAGTCCTCTTTGCTTATTTTTGCTTTGGTTTTCCTTGTTTGAGGGGATAGATCCAAAATAATACTATTTGGGCTGATATCAAATAGTTTACTACCTATGCTTTCTGCTAGAAGTTTTATGGTTTTAGGCCTTACATTGAAGTCTTTAATTGATTTGAATTTATTTTTTATATGGTATAAGGGGCTGGTCCAGTTTCATTTTTTCCCATGCATCTGTTCATTTTTCCCAACACCACTTGAAGAGACTATGGTTTCTCCATTGTATATTCTTGTTTCCTTTGTTATAGTTTAGTTGATCGTGTGAGTGAGGCTTTATTTCTGGCTCTCTATTCTGTTTCATTGATCCATATGCCTGTTTTTGCGCTAGTACCATATTCTTTGGATTATTAAAACTTCCTGGTGCGGGTTGAAATTAAAGAGCATGATACCTCCAGCTTTGTTCTTTTTCCTCAAGATTGACTTGGCTGTTCAGGATCTTTTGTGGTTCCATATAAGTTTTAGGATTATGCAGTTCTGAGAAGAATGCTGTTGGTATTCTGATAGGGATTTCATTGAATCTGTAGGTTACTTTGGGTAGTATCGTCATTTTAATGATATGAATCCTTCTGATCCATTAGCCCTGTACATCATTCCATTGATTTGTTTCTTCCTTCCCTGTCTTACAGTTTTGAGTACAGCCTCTCACTTCCTCGGTTATAATCTATTCCTGGGTGCTTTATTATTTTAGATATAATTATAAATGGAATTGTTTTCTTAATTTCTCCTGAGTGTTTATTATTAGTGTATAGGAATGTGAACAGATTTCTGTATATTAATTTTGTATCCTGCTACTTTTCTGAACTCTTTTATTAATTCTATTAATTTTGCTGTATTCTTTACATATACATTTTCATGTCACCTGCCTCTTCCTTTCTAGTTGAGATGACCTTTGCTTCTGCAGCTTTTTAAGGACAAGGAGCTCATGGTCTCATAGGGCCAGACACTTTTGAGTGGTCTTGAACTGGAAAACATGTTCAATTGTGTAATGATGGTAAAAGAGATAAGAGATAAAAAGTCGTTCTCAATAACCTTGTCTTAACAACAGGTGCATAATAAAAACTAATAGTTTACTAACCTACTTATTGGGCAAAACTCTCTTGTCTTTTCAATTGGGATTTACCTCTTTTAGTGGAACCAGACTTTTGCTTCCCTGGGTTTTGTACTGGGGTTGAGGGAGTGGGTGATGTTCTTAGAAAGTATCATAAAGACCAGATTCAAAGTCATCCAATCAAGAATATTTCAACACATTGAAATACAGCGCCAGCCTTATTTCTTTCAGGGCCACAGAACAGTAGTTCATCCCAACTTCCCAACAAGCCTTGCTCTTCTATACCTTTGCCAGTGACGCTACTTTGTCCCCTTGTTTGGAACGTCCTACCCCATTGTCTTCTGGCAAATTGTCCTTTGGTCTTGGACACCCAGTTCAGGTATCACCGATGCTGTAAACATGTTGCAAACTCCTCTGAGTACAAAGTGTTATTTCTTTCTCTGTGTATGTTCCCACGGTGAAACAAAGAAACCGTTATATCCTGTCAGCTTCTTCCGGATAGAGTCCGTCTTTTTATTTGTTTGTCTCTGTACTAGTTTTGGTGTTCGTTACACAGTAAACACTCAAATGTTTGCTAAAGAATAGATATGGACCCTTTTCTTTGTGATGGGATATCTGACCTACGAATTCACAACAGATGTAGTTATCTAACCTATAACTGTAATCATTATAGTGATCTGTTGTGTAGATTTTTTGATTCAGACTTAATGTTAGACATTAAACACATTAGATTGTTTGCTGTCATTGTGAATCTACAACTAAATGTCTAAATGATTGTGAGGCGTAAATTGTTTCATTTTCCTGAATCTGTTAAATCGAGAAGCCTCTCCTGGGGTAGATTTAAAACCTCCATTGTCAGGGACCTCCAGAGCCCACTGCTGTAGCCTGCCTTCCGTCCTGAGCCTCCAGGATGGGTGGACTACCCTCCTTCCTAATGCCTCGGGCCAAGGAGTGACTGAAACTTCTGGTTGTACACATCCTAATTGCTACAAAGCCGCTGGCTTTTGTCCTGACACCAGTTTTCTTAAGCACTATTGACACAGGCAACCTGGTCCTGCTGGCCAGCCCAGCAGATCTGCTGGCAACTAAGCCTGCTAGGGAAAGGATTCATTTCATGACCTACTTCCTTTCTCGACCCTGATTTTGAACCTTTGACTCTGAGGTTCTCAAAACCTGTGTGATGGGAGAGGCCCAGTGTTCAACAATGGTTTGGGTGGTGACTCTATTCTGAGCTCCGAGTAACCACATTCAGAGTGACGGGGCAGTCTGCTGGGTCTGATGCTCACTCTGGCACTCTGAGCTTTATGACTGTGCAAGGGCATTTAGCTCCAAACAAGCATAAAATGAGCATAATATCTGCTCCTCCTGTTTCACCGGTTCTTTTGAGACTCAAACAAGGGAAATTTCAAACGGTCATAAACTGTAAAGCATTGTACAAAAAGAGTAATTATTATACTTAAAATTTATTATGTATGTCCCAACTGCATTCGGTTACTATAATCACATTCTGAAGGCACACAAAGGGGTCTTAATTTATTATAATCATCTGAATCAGGCTCTTCGGACATCTGTAGGTATCTATAAAAGTCATTACCTATGTCTTCTGCATTTGCATGCCACTTCAGCCATTTCTCAAAGGTCACATCTAGTTTGCTGCTTCCTGCACTTTACATGAAGCAGAAGATTAACCCACATTCTGGAGTATCCTGTGTAACATTTTTGTGAAGTCAGGCCGAGGGCGTGAGTGGGCAAGCTCTGAATTGCCATACAGCAGAAGAAAGCCTGGGAGGTTTGGTTTGGAAATTTAATTCCTTTGTGCTGCCTTTAGTCAGCAGCTATTTGGAAGACTCAAATGAAAACAAATGCTGCTTGTCCCGGCAATCAGAGGTGGCTTTTAGCAGCTTCAGTGGCCTCATGAAGGACAGTTGTTTATTGACTGCCTATGTATGAGACCCTGGAAAAAAATTGATCCCCAAGGTTCAGATCTTATCCCAAAGAGCTCACAATCTAGTCATTGCTGCTATCGGTAACAGAGATGTCAGTAAAAAAGAACTCAGATTAATTTTTCTAAAGTCTCATTTTAACTGCCACGTGTGTGTGTACGGACGGCAAAGGAGAGAGGGATGGAACAGGACCGAGAAAGGGGTGAGAGAGAAAAGGACCAGAGAAAGCTTGTGAGAAGAGTGTGCTGGTGAGGACGGGCTGGAGGAAAAAGGGAGTCAGGAGCACCTGCATGGCCCCCAGTGGCCAAGGCGAGAGCCCCTCTGCTACAGCTGCGGACCCTGCACGAGCCTCAGTGTCCCCTTGTGTCCAGGGAGAAGGCTAAGTGTTCATGCCAGATGTAAACCTTCCAGTTTTATGATATAGGTTTGAAAACAAATTGACACGTGAGGGGCAGTAGAGGGTGATGGTCAAGGGTTCTGGAACCAGAATGCTTCTGTTCAAATCCAGCCCACCACTTTCCGCCCGTGTGGCCTTGGGCAATTCACTGGACCCCTGTTGGTTGGGGTTACCTCCACACTGAGAACCGTGACTGGCAGACAGCAGTGTCAGTGTGTTTAGGCTGTTATACTCCTGGGCATACCTTGATGGAACACAGGAGGCTTTGGAGCTCAGCAAGTACTTTGGCAACACAGGAATTCTTTGTCTTCTATGGGATAATAAAAAACAAGCAAACAGGTTTAGGAACTGGAAAGAGAAACTCTTGTGTTTTTTTTTGTGCTCTTCCAAATTGAATTGTAGCCCTGGGAGTGAGGGAACCAACTGAGGGCTTTAAGGTGAAGGGGTCAGGGTGTCGGACCCCTCTGCGAGCTCCTTCCTCTCTCTGTCCAGGCTTACCTTGATAACTGAGTGGTGGTGTGCTCCCCTCAGGCTTACTGTGTGGCTTGTAACGAAGTCCATGGACACAGGACTAAACAGATCTGAAATTCTGTAGTGGAGTAATCTCATCCGAGAACCCTACTGTGACATAAATGTACTTGTGCTTCACAGGTTGGCTTAATCATTCCCCCCAGTGCTTTGCTCTGTGGAGTAGAGTGCATTTGCGCTCCACGCAACTCTTTTGGTCCATGCCTACTCTCAGAGTGTGGGAAAGAAAGTTTATTTAACAAAGGTGGTATTGAGTAAAAGAAATAAGGGAAGAAGGGCAGGCATAGGAAGGTTACCCAACCAGATGGGAACCTTCCAGAGTCCTGAGCAAGGCTCCTGCCAATTCGGGCCCTCCACGAGAGAAGGCAGCAATAGGTAATGTGGATTGACTTCTCACGTGCTCTTTCTTCCTTCCTGTGCCTGGGAACTGGGGCCCAGACAATTAGGAAGCTTGCCCGGGTTGTGCAGCTAATGAAGGGTAGAGCCAGGACTTGGCCCTGGCCTCTGTCCAAGGGCTAGGCTCTTCCCTCTCCATCAAATTTCCTCTACCTTTTCTGACCTTGTTTTAAGAATTTCAAGGCAGGATAACGGAAATGTGGTTCTTCATAATCTTTTCTTCTGGGAAAGCCTGGAAGATGGGGTTCTGCTGCCCTGACATCCCGGTATATATGTCTCAGCGTAGGGCCGTGCAGCTGGTAACTCAGCGTGGCCCCAATCTAATGTGAGGTTTACTTTTCGAGTCACTGCAGCTAAGCTAAGGTAGTGAGACTTTATTATAGGACAGTCTGAAATGTTACAGAGGCCTGACATAAACAAATAAAAAGAGCATTATGAGCTCTGATATTCTAAGTTCTACACCAGCTATCTTTTTAAAAGGCACTATAAAGTAGTTACTATGATCACCCCAACTTTACAGGCAAAGAAACAGAGGCAGAGGGAGGTTTGGTGACCTGCCTGGAATCACCCAACTAGGAAGTGTCAGAGCTAGGACTGAACCTTGGCCAACTGACTTCGCAGTCCACACCCTAAAATAGTACACAGCACTCCGGATGACAGGGAAGCGTTGGGGGCGGGGGGGAGGGTGGGGAATAGAGGCCGTGGAGTGCTCTCTGTGGGCATAGGGAGCAGGGAGAATCTGATTTGTAGCTGTTGCTAATTTCCAGATGGCCAATTTCAAGCTACTGACCTCATATCAACTGACCTGTAAATTTTAACAGTAGATTTTTGTGACCTGGCAAGACCTAGTTCCAACACACCACTGAAGGCCATTGCCAAAGAAAATGGCAGGCTGAGGCTAAAACAAAGTCATGCAAGTTATGCTTGAGCACACTTGACTCTAGAGACCTGGAAAACACAAGAGCTGGGGTGGAGGGAAATGGGGTTGGAACGTAGAGTGGGATCCGACTGGAATGTCAGGTTCGGTTTCTGTTTGTTTTTGGTCTTTTGGGGGTTTTTTCCCCCCTGTAGGAAACTGGAAGTCAATGGAAGTATTTAAGCATCCAGGTAATGTGATCAGCTTTTTAGGGTAAGAACTCTGATAAGCTGTGCACATCAGGTTAGAGAGAAAGAGTGTAGAATTCAAGTTAGTAGGCAAATGCAGGAAATAACATACAATCAAGGCAGCAGTATGGGTAAGGGGTGGAGGCTGCAGGTAGAACAAGGTTTAGAACTGTTGGCAAGTGGAATGGACATAAATTGATGATCGATTGGACATCCTTTGAGGGGAAGGAGCTGAAGAAAATACAGGTGTACGTTGCTATGTCACTTTGCTTTTATGAAAGGCCTCCATTAGTACCTGTTTGCACTAAATAAAAAGTTCTGAGAGGATTTTGTTATTGTGAAAAACAAAAGCAGCATTCAGCGTTTGTTTTGCAGCGAGCCCTTAGGGAGGCAGCACACACTCCAAGCAGGGACAGTGACGCCCCCAGGTCTTCCCCAGTAACTGCAGTCAGTATCTCAGGATTAAGACGCCAGAGCTTTGAACTGTGTCTGTGAGCATCTGGGCTTTATCTCCACTTACTTTGTACATTCATTAGTGAGATGTGTTCTAGGGTATCAGAAAAGCCTAAGGGAGCTCATAAAAGTGTTATACTTAGCGTAAAACTGGATGTAATTAAGTGCACTTGTTATGTTTGATAGGTTATTTGGGCATTCTGGAAATACTAAAAAAAAATGTTTCCATATAAATTAATGGTACTGCTCCTTTGCCTCATGCCATTTCAGCTTACAAAAGCTTTCACAGGAATGCTGTGCTTTCAGGTAGCAGGAGAAACCTGTATCAATGTTTGCTTCCAGCTTGAAAACGAAAGTTGTGGTCAGACCAATAATAAAGAATTTATTGTAGTGAGTTGCTGATTTGGGAGTGGATAAGGGGTGGTAGAACATGTTCATTTCAAAGAGCTTTTAGGCTAGCTCCCGAGATGTTTGGAAATATGCCCCTGCGGCTTAAGAACAACTGATCAGGGACTGGAGATAGAAATTTGGAAGTCACCAGCATGTGGACAAAAGTCATAGCTATTCAATTTAATAGGCTTCTAGTTAGTAAGCATTCCCTATTTGCTAGGCATTGTGCCGTAGCAATACTTCAGCTTACTCAGGGAAAGCAGCAGTTCTGCCGTTGAATGAAATAAAAAATAGTCCCTGGTGAGTGTGTCTCAGTTGCTTGGAGTGTCATCCTGTAACTGAAATGTTGTGGGTTTGATTCCCAGTTAGGCATGTATCCCCAGTCTGAACATGTAGGATCCCCATATGGGAGACAACCAATCAATGCTTCTCTTTTACATGCTCAACTTTCAACTTAAAAAAAAAAAGAGGTTTTCTTTACGTTTCCGTCAGCCCATTGTCCTACTGCCTTTCTTATCTCTACAAACAGTGAAGTACTCCTCTGCACTCGCTGTCTCTGTTTCCTGATTCCCACTCATTTTGTAAGCCATTACAGCCTGGCTTCCAGCCAGACATCTCCGACTGAGCGTGCTTACTAGGTTCACCAGTGACCCCATAACCAGTGTGAAAACCGATGGCCTATTTCACCTCTCTGCAGGCATTTAACAACTTGCTCTTTCTTGAAACTCTTTTCCCTTAACTTCTCCTGCCTCTTGTTTCTCTTGCTATACTATTAATTTTTTTGTGGAGGTGGGGGTTGGGACTGGAGAAGATTTTTAAATGATTGGTTCATTCTCTCTCGTCCACTGTTCCTTGAAATAATGGTGTTTCCAAGGTTTCATTTTTTATTCTACTCAGCTTTACAATTCCTGCTTTCCCTGAGCAAATTGACTTCCTCTCTCTAGTGGAACTTACCATATTGCTAAAAAGCCTTCAGAAATGGCAATCAGATAGACTGAGTGGGGTTGGATTAGAGATCCAGCCCCAAGAAAGCGAAGGAGCATTTTTATTTTTGTCATCTGGGAGGGACTTGGGAAGAGGACTTGGATGTCTCCCTGTTCTTACTGGAGGAGAGTGGAGCTGAACACTTGCGAAGCAAAGTGTGGGCGTCGGGCAGAAGGATGAAGTGTGGACACCTATCCCCCCGACACAAACGTCTGTGTGCTTTCCCCACCCTTTTCTCCTTCTCCAACCCATTGATCATTCATTAAAGCTCCGTTCAACCCAGCCAATGCCGTCCCCAGGCGGCCTCTTCAGACAGCCTCCGTCTCTTCTCTCCTAAACTGGATCACAGCCCGCCGTATTTTAATGTACATAGCTCTATTTTTGAAGTGTCAACATCATGTCATAATCATCTCTCTAGTCTAGGATGTTCCCACTTTCAGGGCCTGTGAAAACTTCCCTCTTCCCTTTTTGGTTCTTCTGGCTGGTTGAATAATTCAAATGACATACAACAGACTAACAGGGAAAAATAAAATTATAATACCTGCACATGTGGAATTCACACAAGCATGAAAACTTCCAAAGAGGGGCATAATGAGGTCTGTATGGCATTTTGCACTAAGGAGTGGGAGGTGGGCAATTCACAGGGAGATGACAAAGAGTCAAGTTTCAGTAAACAGATTTTATATCGCCACCCAGACACAATGAGACACAAAGGGGACCCTAGCAAACAGATGTGTGCCTGGCTCCTCCCTTCCTGCTATGCTGAATTCAAATCAAATGTGCTCAGGTGAAGGTGACTCTGTTAGGGTTCGCCTTCTGAAGCAGGTTTTCCTATCTGTATATCTTAGGCAAGAAAAGAGGAAGAAAAAAACTTTCACCTTTTCTTGAGTTTGTTGGGTTTTTAATTGTTTTAAAAAATATAATCTGCCTGCCAAGGTGGTACTTTCTGGGGAGACTCCCTCCTGAACCCCCCACAACATTGGTATGTTTCTCTCAAAAATAGGCCCTTGAGCTTTAAAAGTTCATCCCGTACCCCCAAGATTTAGACCAGTCATGACCAAATGGACACTTAAATGGTGATTGAATTAATTAGTTGACTTGATTTACTTAGTGATTTTCAACCTCGCTATGTACTGAAATCGCATCAAGAGCTGAAAAGACACCCATGCCTCAGGTCATGCTCTCGGAGATGATTATTTAATAGGTGTGGGATGGGACTCAGGCATTGGTAATTTTTAAAACTTCTAGATGATACTAATATGCTGCCAGCTTTGAGAACCATAAGATTCAGTGAATAAAGTAATATACCAGTGCTTGCTAGAGGTCAGATGTTTTAATAAAATTTTCACAATAGCTCAATGGAAGGAGATGAGTTTGTTTCTGTTAACAACACATGGAAAAAGCAGAGGCTTGGAATGGTGTAACTTTGCATAAACCACATCGCTGGTACAAAGCAGGACTAGACTCGGAGTCCGACACCTAGCGGTTCCTTTCCAGCTTCCCTCCAGTGGAGGGAATCCCTTCGGTCCCATCCATTCTCTCAGAGGTGGTGCGTTAGACAACTGGCTCAGCTGTGCAACATCGGGAGAAATGTTGCAATTGCTCTTTTATACTTCCAAGAATGAGGTTTGAGGGGAATTAGCCCTGCAAGGCATGTCTATGTCACAACTACAATGTTTTTTACACTTGTAGGGCAGTTACGCCTTTTTTTTTCCTGGGCTGGGAACCCAGTCTTGGCTCCAGGCCCCCTTTCTCTGGAGTATAGTTGTTCCAGTAGCTTCCTGGCCCACTCTTGCCACTCTCCCTACCCTCCAGTGTCTGAAGTGAGCCTATAAATCTAATTTTCCTTTCCAAGTCACCTGTAATTTCTTTGAGATTCTGATGCTAATCTTTGATGGTTGTAACACTGTTCTCCTTTTGCAAGTCCAAAATGATGTATACTTATTACAAATAGTGTTTGAAGAATTATAATATCTCAGATTCACTAGAAGATATACTGGGATCTTGCAAGTCAAGCATAAATTACAAGTTAGCTTAAAAGGTAGTTACTGATGACCAAAACCAAGTCCAATTGTTCTAACCATTTAAGTTGTAAAACTTAATAAATTGAGCAAACATTCCCTAAATACTGTAGATAATCTTATTTAACTTACTATACATAAGGACTGTCATGATTGTTTCATGGAATAAAAACTGAAGTAACACTTTTTTATAATATCAATTATTAGGTGGCAAATCATAATAATAAACAGTTATGTAGTATTTCATTTGTGCCAGGCACTGTTCTAAGTGCTTTCCGTATGTTAACTCATTTAATCTTCAGAAGAACTCGATGAGTTAGATACTCTAATTCCCATTTTACGAATGAGGAAATTAAGGCGTAAGAGTGTTAACTAAAGCAAACAACCAGTAAGTAGTAGAAATGACATTCAAACCCAGGCTTTTCCAGTCATTAGAGGAAGATTGGTATGGTGCCGTAATTCCTGAGTAGCACTTAGCCTGGACTAACACTTTCAGCGCTTGACCTGAGCAACCAGCAGCACAGAATGCAAGGCTTGGGGAAATCCTGACGGAGCTGCTAAATCCCTGAAGGGAACTGTTAGTCAAAGGGCAGAGCTGGGCTTCTCTGGCACACAGTAGAGGCAGTGATGACGAGGATATTGAAATCATTGGATTATGCCCCCATGATGCACCTAAAACTTCTTTTGGCTACTAATCATGACATCCTACTTATGCTAATGGTCGTTTTTCAGTCCTAAGCTTCCTTAAATTGCCAAATTGTTAGCTTTTTAAAAAAATTTTTTTCAAGCCCTGGCTGGCGTAGCTCAGTGGATTGAGCGCGGGCTGGGAACCAAAGTGTCCCAGGTTCGATTCCCAGCCAGGGTACATTCCTGGGTTGCAGGCCCTAACTCCCAGCAACCGCACATTGATGTTTCTTGCTCTCTCTCTCTCTATCTATCCCCCTCCCTTCCCTCCATAAAAATAAATAAATAAAATCTTTAAAAAAAATTTTTTTTTCAAATTTGCCTTCTATACTATGATTCACTCATAGTCTTATTTTTGCCACTCTCTAGAATTCTCCTTCTAGATTCTTCTTTTCAGCCTGTCAAAGAATGTTTTCTCCAAGGTCTGTCTCCTTGACACTGTGTTTTGCCTCTTTGCTACCTCATCTGTGTTTCACTGTTTATTCGAGTTAACAGTTACCTCTGAGCTCTTCCTCCAGGCTGGACCTCCTCGAATCCCTGACCCTGTATTTGTGATCTGCCTTTGGACCTGTCCACCTGGATGTTCCACTGGCTTTGTGTGGAATGATTCTAAAATGAAATTTATCTTACCCTCCCTGAATGTTCTTCCACCTATGTTCTCTGTTTCTCACACCCCAGGTGAAAACCCTGGGTCCCTTTGAACCCTCGCCTGCCTACCTGGTCCCAGCCCCTCCACTCTTTGAGCAGTTGCCAAGGCCCATCAACTTAAAAAAAAAAACTTAATCTGAATCAATGCTTTACAATCGAAGGAATTCCTTTATATGTGAAAGTCTCAGAGAAAGTATAGGAAGCTATGAAAGCTTCAGAAGAGATGGCAATTTGGGGAAAGAGAGGAAAACAAGACTTAAATTCTTACTAAAATTCCCGGTCCATCTCTTACCTACCTTTGTCGTAGAGTCTTTACATATAGTAGGTTACTAATTAATTCTTATTGGAGACAGTTATGTGACCTTTGGTCATTTCTTGCCACAAACAATGAGGTTTTTCTGTTTCAGAAGAGTCCTGCATTAGTGCGTCTCAGGTGATCTGTACAGTGGCCTCAAGTGCAAGTCATATAATTTGCATGCCAATGATGAAATTTAAATCTGCATTTAAAAGTGTACTCCAGCTTTACAGTTTTTTAAAAACATGACCATAAATTTTCAAGCAGACAAATGGTCCATGACAATATGTCTTTCTATAATAAGTGGGAGTAAAGCAGGATTTAGAGAGTAGAATTTTAAAAAACCATTTGACCAAAACCATTTGCAGGATGAAATGACCATCACTGCAAAAGGTGGAAAACCGCTGACTTAGAACACAAACCTTTCAATACAGGAAATGAAGCAGGTAGTGGATTACAATAGATGCTTTAAGTATTTAACGAGGTTGCTCATGTTGAAAGTTGACCTCATGCTAAGTAATTTATGTGTATTGGTATCAGTGTACTGTAGCTTTTCCCCAGACTCCTTATCTCCTTTGAGATAAGCATACAAATGAACTTTTTAGAGATCATTTTTTTTCCATCTGTTTAACCTGAAACAATTTTAGAACTTTGTAATCATCATGGTCTTAATAACAAATGTACATAGTGTCTCAGCTTCTCTGGAAACATTGGACTGTCTGTCCCTGAGCTGACATTTCGAGTTGCAATGATAATAATAACCAACTCATATAAGGCTTAGTATGTGCCAGCCTCTGTTCTAGGTGATTTTGCCTTTCACTTTCTTTCATGAACGCTGGCTAATGGTTTTACAATGCAGTGCTTCCCAACTCTTTTCACAGCATGGCATATGTGTACAGTACTAATATTTACATGGGACACTGGGATAAATTGCTTAGGAACTTGGCTGCCCAGGGGCTGAGGGCTTGTGTATAGCAGGACATCTGCACTCTCTTTGAGGCACACCCGTGTGCCTGGAGCACGCAGTGCTGGGAAGCTGTATCAGAGCGTATCGCAGACTTTATACAGTTCTGATTTCTTATGATGGCATTAAATATTCACTAGTCATCAGTGTCCTGTTTCATACTGTACAGAAGGGCACTGTTACTCCCCACGATTCCCCTTCCTGGGGTTTGAGAGCCGCTAGGAGAACGTTTGTGCATGTGTGCCAGTACAGTGTCCAGTCACTCGGACACTTCCAAGCCTCTATAGTGTGACCAGTCACTGGCCTCCAGACTGCTTCCAGATCTCTGTCTCTGAAACATGGCCATTAAATCTTGCAGGGAGGTCAGCTTTATCAGTGTACTCAACAGAGAGCTTGTATAAGAAGTAAAGAGAGGGGAATACACTCCACGAGGTCTTTGCGGAGTGGAGGACTTGGGTCTCCTCTCGATGCTCCTTCTCCAACCAAATTACTGTGAGCACATAGTGCAGAGCTTGAGGTCGATGCCCTCAGGCTCAAAGAGCGTCTGTCTGTTCTTCACACATTTCTGAAAAGCTCCCGGTTATGCCTGAGTCGGCCTGCTTCTGAATGCCAAGGCCACAGCTGACTCTGCTTCTTCCCTCTCGCACACTCACTCCTTTCTCCCACTGGCAAAACAACCAGACACACTTAAGTGTACAAGCTTAAAAACACTTTAAAAATACTTAAGGCAAATATGAAACTTTCTTCTCTTTTAGTTGCACTTTAAATATTCTTCCTCCACTCCTGCTATGCTTTTGGAACTGTGATATGCTAATCTAAGAGAAAAAAAACAAAATGGACCGAATCCCTAAATTCACAGGCTCTAGGTTTTGGTCCCAGAACGACCATGCATCCAGCTACATGGGCAAGTTTATTTCATTTCTAAGCCTTCCTGATGAGATGGGCCTGCTGATACCTGTCCCATTTCCCTCTCAGAACTGATCTTGAAAATCAAAGGGAATCTAATGCCTGAAAATATTCCATAGGCTCTAGAAGCAAAATGTAAATGCAGTTTGTTATTGTGTTAAAAGTGGCCAGGGAGTCCTCGAGAGCAGTAGCAGTTGCTTGTAAGGGTTTAAATTCATTTTTTTATGTCATCATCATTTATTTATGGCTAACATGAATTCAAAGCAAGCATGCAAATCAGGACATCAGAAGACGCAACTGTCATCATCAAATGTTAGTCTTCAGAGAACAACATTCTCAGAGCTGGTGAGTGTGGCTCTAGGGATGACAAAGCTGACCTGTGTTCTCCCTCTCCGTTCCCTCCCTCACCCTGCAGAGCAACCTGATCCACTACCTGGGCCTGAGCCATCATCTGCTGGCACTGAATTTTATCATCGTTTCTTTCGGCAAGAAAAGCGCGTGGTCATCCGCTCAGGTGAAGGTGACAGACACTGACTTTGACGGCGTGGAAGTCAGAGTGTTTGAAGGCTCTCCAAAGCCAGAAGAGCCGCTGAAACGCAGCGTTGTTTATATCCACGGGGGAGGCTGGGCCTTGGCAAGTGCAAGTATGTCCTGGTCACCTCCAGGTTGTTTGGGGCTGTGATTAGCCCTGGGAGAGAGGGACATGTCATTGCGTTTGACTTTCTAATTGGGTACAGAGTGGGGGAACATTCGACTCGGTTCCTCTGGACAGTCCCAGTCACCCTTATTGTCCCAGCAAGTGTTAGTGGTGTGTCCTTTTCATGCTTGAAAGTGCCCTGATTTGAATGGTTAATTATATGTTTATAACCTACATAAAGGTTTTTGCTTATCTGTTTGTTAATTAAGGTAGTCTGTTTTGGAAATATTTTTTGTGACCCAAATCACAGACTAACTTATTATGAATTGCTAGCAATAGCTTTCTGCACCAAAGCAAGGTGGGGTGTCATTGGGCTAGAAGATGAGGGAATTTTCTATAACTCTTTTGCCAACTTCTGTTTTGAAGACATCTTTCTGTAAAATAGAACGAGTATTTCTGAAGACTCATGCTAACTCATCAACATTTCATATGCTTATGAAACCAAGATAACAATATAAAAGCATGCCACCATTAAAATGAAGTGATCTTACAAATTTCAGGAATGTTTTCTTTTCTTTTTTAAGGTTTTATTTATTTATTTATAGAGAGAGGGAAAGGAGAGAGAAAGAGAGGAAGAGAAACAAATGTGTGGCTGCCTCTCACGTGCCCCCCAACCAGGGACCTGGCCCGCAACTCAAGCCGGTGCCCTGACTGGGAATCAAACTGACAGCCCTTTGCTTCGCAGATACGTGCTCAATCCCCTGAGCTACACCAGCCAGGGCAAGAATGTTTTCTTTAGTGTTGGGTTACTTTCGTAAGCAGAACAGGTCACAGTGGCAAGCTGCCCCGTGAAGCAGGCCATTGGCTTACATACCAAGGAGGAAGTGAGGGCCTCATCTCTGCCTGTGATTTACCTGGAGTGGCTTCCTCATCTTCAGCGCGGAGCCTTGGCATCCTCTAAGTTTAAAGGCAATGCCAACTAGTTCTAGTTTTTTTTTAAATAATGATTTTCATGAGGCAAAAGCCCAAAGTATAGCTTTTTCTACTAATCCCATTTCCTTTAACTCTATATTCATCATTTATTCTTTTAGTTGTTGATTTGCTCACATTTCCAGCAGACGTCTACTGAGTGCATAGGGTAGCCTAGGACTGAGAAGTCTCCTGGGGTACAGGACTTCCAGTACAAAACCTCGGTTGTGTGCACAGTTGGACCTTCAGTCCCCCTCATGTGTGCTAGGTGATGGGGATTCAAAAATGCATAAGGCAGAATCTTCTTCCTAGAAGACAATGAATCTGTGCCATTGGGCACTTGCCAGGTGAGACATTATATTGGAGGCCCAAGGTTTAAGTAGGGGGACTGATATAGATCATGAGTCAATCTGGCCTTTTGTACATAATTCTGACCGATCACTTTCGCCAGGGGGAGAGCTCAGGCTGAGGGAGATGTGTAGATGGCTACGTAGTTATGAAACTTCTGAGTCTAAGGCTGCCTTGGAAGGCCTGTGGACAAGGTCATTATGTGGCTTTCTGTTGGCACACTCTGTTCTTAATATTTTGAAAGAACAGCTAAGGGATGGTTTTTCACATTACAAAATCGTTTCTGTCACTGCAAACCTTTGGACCCTCTTTCTAAGAATTGCTAAGCGTTCTTAAAATTCTAGTTTGTTATGTGTTGGTTTAAACAAAATACCATATTCTTCAAATTGGTGACTTTCCTGAATTGCAGCAAATGAGGATGTTAAAAGAGAAAATTTTTATGGTTCTAAGAAGAAAACTGCTTATGTGCTGTGATTTTTGGAAAAGCATACATTTGAAGCAAAGCTATAAAATCAGAATTAATTTGGTGCATTTCTTGTAGTCCATTATAAAATAAATGTTTAGTTCATTAAAAACACATTCAAACATAATCTAATATGGATTTCCTGTTATTTTATAGTAATTGGATTTTATTAAAAACTTCATTTAAGTTCTGCATTTGTACGTGTAACTGTATTAAGGAGATATATGTTCCCATTTGCTTTTTACTATTAATAACTGAGGTCCAAGTCTAAAAGCAATCCACAGCAGAATTTAAGAAAAGACAGTATTAAATCATTGGTTTAATAGCGATTGCTCCTTTGTTTCTTTTAGAAATCAGCTACTATGATGAACTGTGCACAGCAATGGCTGAGGAGCTGAATGCTGTCATTGTCTCCATTGAGTAAGTAATTAATACTAGTCATAGGAAAAATTTAAGAAGGAACTAGTTACTTTATTTTACCAGTGATAATATAAAATGTAAAACAAAGGTCCAGATTGGTGCGGCAATTTTCTCAAGGTTACACAAAATGATTTTTGATAGAACTCAGAATTTCTTGAACTCACTTTATAATGCCTCATATTATATTTTTATTTTAGTTTTGGAAACTTCTAGAAAAGGAATTCATTGAAATTGAGGGAAATATACAAGTAGTTACCTACAGCATAGAAATTTGATGACTGCCTTACATTCCTTATTAATACAGTATTTATTTGTCTTCTGTCAAACTCTGAGCCAACCACTTTCCCCAGGCTGCCGAGGAAGGTACAGGAAAAGGAACATCCAGGGCAGAAAAGACATGGGAGAAAGAACTATGGGGGGTGAAGATGGCTTCTTCACATGGCAAAGAGGATGAGAAAGGCCACAGCCAGGCCAAAGAGCCCCATGGCCTCTGGGAGGGCAAAGCCCAGAATGGCATAGAAGAGCCGTTGCTTCAGAGAAGGGTTCCTGGCCTCAGCAAAGACGAGGCTCCCAAAGACAGCCCCAGTTCCAGGCCCGGAGCCAGCCACCCCATTGTGGCAGCCCCAGTGACCTTGGCTGCTGGGCCGATGTCCCTGAAAGGGCACTGGTTTTGAAGCTGCAGCTAAGAAACCAATGAGGTCAGAGGACGTGGGGCCGCCAAGCTGCCGAGGCTGTCATCTGTCTGCATCTCTGGTTGTTTCAGCACCACTGCAGACAGTGACTGGCTCAGCAGCTGAGAGGCGCCCCTGAAAAGGGCAGGGGTGGAGACACACTGGGCGCAGGCACACTGATTCAGAGGGTGAGGGGCTGTGGCAGGAGAGCTGCTCCCAGTGCAGGGGAGTCAGAGAGCCTGTCACTACTGCTTTTTCAAACACTGACAACCAGTCAGCATTTTAAGAGAATCTCTCCTACAACCCAGAGTTGTAAGTTATTCTCCTGGAGTCAGGTTCTGTAACTCAGACCCTGTAAGCAGGAATGCATTCAACAGATTTTATTATGATCATCATTATTATCAGCAGTATTAGTATTGATATTTTGAGTTGTTTCTACAAATTATTTATTAATGATCTTTCTGGGAAATTAAGAAGCACGTGAATACATAGGAGAATTGTGGCGATGGCAACAATCAGAAAACCACAGGGCCCGTTCCGAGGCAGACAGCATGCAGGGGCCATTGTGTAGTTGTCTCTGCTCCTTCAGACCTTTCTTCAAGTACCACCCTGTCAGCGAGGCCTTCCTTGACCCTCCTGTTAAAAAGTGCAGCCCCCTTCTCCTCTGCTTTAGTTTCCCTACATCAACATCTGACAGATTATATGTTTAACTTATTAAGTATTTGTTGTGCTAAATGGAAACAGACAACCTAAGTTTCGTGAGGACAGATATTTTAGGGATTTTACCCCTTTATGGCTGATCTTTGTGCCTGGAAACATTCTTGGCAGATAGTGGGCATTCGATCAATATTTGTGGGATGAAGGAATAAAGAGTCCTGTTTAATTCTCATATAAATCATCCAAGATAAGTATTTTGATGTTTTCCTCATGGATGAGGAAAATGGGGCCCAAGAAGTTAAGTATCCTGCACGAGGTCCCATAGCTAGCTAGTCACAAGGACGGATGGAGACCTGAGCCAGGTGGATTGTCCCCAAGGCACAGTGTCAGGCCACTGTTGAAGGAAACCGATAATGCTGAGAGACAGTGTGACAGTGTCATGGCAACATCACTCACTTTCCATGCCCTGAGTTTGTCTAGTCTCCTGTCCCTCTTCCTCTTCCTGCCAGCAGCTCCCCCATTCGCTGCCCATCTCCTGATTGTCCCCAGTCCAGACCTGAGACCTAAGAGGATCCTTTCTCCTGCGGTCCCTCACCAGGGCTGTCTCCTGCATCATCTGGGCAGCTCTGACCCTGTGACCAGAATCCCTAGAGTCACACAGAGGGAAGGGTGGTTGCTTCCTCAGCACATTTTCCTCTCAGTGAGGCCTCCCAGATCACTCAGCGGCCTTCAGGGACTTTTGCAATCCAGGAACCTTCATGTAAACTATGATGTCATCTGGCCTGGGCCACTGGCCAGAGGGAAGCAGGGGCTGTTGAAGCAGCTGAGTCCCATTATGGAGCCAGGCCCCACAGCTCGGTGCCCGGGAACCCCTCAGAGCCCCTGCGGCGGTTTCCTGTGTGGCTCCAGCTCCTCTACGGCCTGGGGGAAAGGAAGAAACTTGGCACCGTGAGGATTCTCCACCCCGGCCTCTCCCTCCAGGACTTCAATATAAGCAACTGGCAACAAGCCGAAGCTCTTCCTGTCTGCCCTTCTCCACCTGTCGGCATCTGTTTCGAGTAAAACAGGTGTTCTTAGGCTTATCATAAAACACAGATAGGTGGATGAGATTTTTTGAAGATTTTTTTAAAAGAACTAAAACATGGAAGGCTTTCCATTGGGCCTAACCTATGCAGTGTAGCATCCACAAGTTTATCAGCTAGGAGGTGTCAGAGCAGTGGGCAAGTACCGTCACTCCTGACTGTGTGACCTCAGGCAAGTCATTCAACCTCGAGTGCAAAATGGGGTCAGGGATCCTTTCTGTGTGTCTAAAATGTGAGCTGCTGGGAACAGAAATCATGTCTTCTTTCCTCGGGGTCCCCATCACCCAGTGCGAGGCTTAGCACATGCATGCTGGGCAAATATGCTTTGCGTTGAGTTAATGACTTCAGAGAGTTGTCACGAGAATCCGTTTGGGCAACTGAGGTAAAAGGGCGTCAGACACCCAAAGTGCTAGACAGGTCTGGAAGATTAGTGCTATATCGCATAGGATGCAGAGGTCCAACTTACAGATGTATTTATTGACATATGTTTGAAACTTACAGCATGTTTTTTTGCAGAAGTAATGAGCTAAGATGCTTAGCATCCTGGCCGGCCAGCCCACAGAGAACCATAGAGCCCGTGCTCTAATTAGGGCACAGCTGACATCGTATGATCATGATGTTTCTCTTGGAAAGTATCTTCAGAGGCCTAACTTGGGAACACATTTCTTCTCACTGCTCATGTCCCGCCTCTTTCTTTTATTCCACAAATATCTGTTGAATTCCTATTATGTGCCAGTTACTAGGTTAAGTTCTGGTTACATACAATGTGAGTAGGACAGGCATCATGCCTGCTCTCATGGAGTTTACAATCTAGGTGAGAAAAGAAACCTTGAGCAAGTCATGTTAAGTGTGATAAGTGATGTGAAGTAGGAGGTAACTAGTAATGGAGGCATCTAATAAGTAAGATCTTTGAAGACATCCAATAGGTAAGACCTTACCTAGTTTGAAGAGTCAGAAAAGCTGTCTTGAAGTAAGTTGTATTTGAATTGAGGTCCTTAGGATGAGGATTACCTAGTTTGAGAAAGGGAATTGGCCGTGGAGGTCCAAAGTGGCATGATGAGAGGGCTTGGGAGGAAGGGGAGGAGGCAGAGAGCATTAAGGGAATAAAACATGAGAGAAGACAGATGTAGAGACTCACACTTCTGGCGTTGACCAAGGAAAAGAAGAAATAAGGGTGGGTGATCCTGAGAGTCTTCAGGAGATTGGTGGACCCTTGGCCTTCCTGGTATTCCACCTTCTCCTAGCAGGGAGGCTGTCTGCAGGCAGCTGTTCCTGATCTTTGGGGCCCGCGGGAGTGGGTGGTGGTGTGCTGGCTTTGCTTCACGTGGGGCGGGGCTTTGGGGAAGGTTCCAATCTGAGGAAGCTGGTAGGTAGGGGCTGGGGGTAGCCCCGGTCATAGAATCACCTTATGTGAAGTGTGCGCTGGGAGTTGGAACTCCTCAGCTCATGTTATTGGCTCAAGGTTCTGAGGACTGACCCAGCAACTGAGGTGCAGACAAAGGCCTCAGGGTATGAGAAACAGGCCATGCCTCCTACTCAGCAGCTTCTGCAACACTATGCTATGTTACGTAATAATTGCACAATAATTAACACTTATTTAACACTTAGTGATTGTTAAATAAATGAAAGAGTGCATCTTATAATATGGAAGAAGCATAGATATGTCCTTGTTGATGGAAGAGACCTGGTTCTCCTTGCTGATGCATGCAAAGAATTCTATATCAGCAAATCTAGTAGTATGTAATCAGTTTATTAGTGGCCCGTTCCCATGGAAGAGAACAGGACTGGGTAGAGTAGGGGGTGAAAGGCAAAGTTTTGGGGCAAGGCAGGGTGAGAAAAGCAAGAGAGGCTGAACACCAGGGTGGCAAGCCCCTGGGCAGCCTGAGGCAGGGTGGCCAGAGGCCCTGTGGACTGAGAGCCAAGAGCACCCTGAGCCCCCGAGAGAGAGAGAGAGAGAGAGAGAGAGAGAGAGTCAGTCCTTTGTTCTCAGGGCTTATATAGTTGGTGGGATAGGAGGGAAAAAAGTTACATATTGATTAATAGATACATGCGGTGCCAGCTTTCCTGGGGGAATGTAACTACCCAAACATAGGTATGTGTGGGGGTCTATCAGCCCAAATCCTTATCTTGCTCCAGATCCCATTTGTTCATCTTGTTGTAAAACAAATACGTGACAGGAGGCAGTTAATTAAAATTGGGGCACTTTCCAAAGTTGTTTATGGGCTCTTTCTGTAAGCATCAGGGACTCCCTCGTAAAACAGATAGTGACCAGAGGTAGGCAATTAACCAAAGTTGTTTTATGGGCTCTGTCCTTGGGCACCGGGGACTCTCTCCTGTATTCAGGCCTTGGGGTGAAAGCACACTTTCAAGGCTTTCTTTCCCAGATAGTGGAAATGTTACATAGAATTTCAAGGACTTTCCTTCTTTCTTGCTAACATAGTGTTTCTTGTGATGTTGGAACACCTGGCAATATTATCAGACCAGGTTTAGGACTGCTGAGTTAACATGTGAGACTTGTCTCCTTCCTCCTCCCTGCCTCAGTTTACTATTTATTCTACCTAGTTGGTAAAAGGCATTTCCTGGCAACCAGGATGCTGAATGCTGGCCAGTGACAGTATTGCAGTCTCAGAGTTCTTCCTATGCTGTCTCCTGCCTCATCCTCACTTATATAATAATCTAGGGAGGTCTTATTTTATATTCATAAACTTATTTTCATAAAGTTCACTGTAGTTTATCTGTAACATGGTACCTTTTTATCTGCAGTTTATATAAGACACAATACTAGAACCATAAAACATAAGGGAAAAGGAAGATTTAATTTTTTTTAAGATAAAATGTAAGCTAACGAATTGGCATGTTGGATATTATTAAATTTTATTTAACAAATTTTATTCAATCCATAAGTTCTATTAAGTTCTAGAAAGCATTTCTGTGGCTTTCTTGGATGTGGAAATCAGTTTCAAGTTGTATTTTGCTTTTCATTAAATCTTTACTGCACTCATCAATGCCCCATTTGACACAGGTGAAGCTTTAGTCCCATTCCATCAGGTGCCAGTGGCAGTACACACAGAGAACTTAACACTTTGCAGATCTGGAAAGAAGAACGTTGCTAATGGAGACAGGAAAGAAGCTGGAGTACTTACTGTAGGAGGCAGAGGCCACCCTTCTGCCTGCCCCGTGGCCTGCTACCTGACAATCCATCCAGCAATGCCTGTGGTTACACTGGGCTTCCTGTACTCCCAGAACTCCTGCCCCACCCTTCACTGCCCTAGCCTGTGGCCACAGCTCTTGTTCATCCGGTCTCGTACCTGACTAGAGAACATTGCCTGCGCTAAACAGCAGGTTTGTCAATAACCTTGTACCTCATATAAAGCTAGTCAACCATAACCCTCTTCCCAGGCAGCTTACCTCATGCTTCAACCCTGACCTACCCCTTACAACTCAACCCTAAACTCACAAAAATGCCCACCCTCGTACCCTCGCTGCCGCAGTCTGCTCGGACTCGCCCGCTCCGTAGCAGCTCGCTCGCTGGTCAAATCCGACAAACTTGTTGCCTATTTGACTGTCATCTCTCTCCTCACTCTGCCGAACCTAACACTTACCTTAGTTTGCTTCTCGTAGAATTATAAAAAATGGGATAGTTATGCCTCGTTTTTTGATCCATAAAATTATGAGTACAAGCTGACCAAATCACAGTGTTTTTAGATAAAGAGTTGTAAAATCAAATACTCAGAAAAGCACCACGTGACAGTGACCTAGCTGTGACTTTCTCTCTGTTCCTGTATCTGCTTGAGTCCTGAGTGGAGAAGTCCCCACGCATCAGTCCCGCCTGGGCAGCCCTGGAAACAGGGCAGACCAAGTCCCTAAGGTCCCCCTCCAAGAAAGGGAGGATTTGCTCTACTCACTCTAGGATACCCTGAGCAAACCCAAAGGCCAGCATTGCAAATATGGAGCTCTACAGAAGGCCTGTGCTGTAGCTACAGGGTTGCCTGTGACTGCAAACCACCAGGAGGCTGTGAAGCCTCGTTTCATTCCCACCCGAGTCCCACAGAGCTATGTTTGGCTTCTGAAGTGACACAGAGAGGAGGTCAGAAGGACGTGGCACCAAGCCTGCTTGGGCTTCTGGAGTCACCTGTGGAGCCCTCTGGTTCTATTTAGACTGGAGGTGAAAGGTGAGGTTTGCTTCTGAATGGAGAGCAGGCAGTTAGACACATCTGGAGAATCTGGGGAGCTCCCTGCTGCACGTGGAGATGGGACTCAAGAAGTCTTAAACAGTGAACAGAGTATCAGAGAATTGCATCCTTTGAATGGATCACAATTCTAGGCTCAACCACTCCTAGGGTTTTGGTGAAACAGCCTGACATGTCAGTTCTTTTGGATGTTATTCTTACCCAATCAGCCAAGCCTTTGCTAATCTCAACTCTCCCTTGCTGAACGTCTGGTGGTCAAAGCTATATCAAGGGGCAAGTTTTGAGAATAGAATCAGAAGGAAGGACCCTTCCTCAACCTTTATGACCAAGCTGCATTTTAAGAATAAGAAGAGAAATAATCCACTCATAATCCTTCCACTTTTGCAATTTCATTATATGGTCTCTTAATGGAAAGGAAGCATCTACCTATTAGAGGAATAAATAAGTTCTTCCTCTGGGTATGTCTCCCACAGAGAGCACGCCACAGATGCAGGTATTGATTTGTTTCCCATGGCCCCACTGAAGATACGGGTCTCTAGGACTGAAGAGAATATTAACCTTTTTTTATTCTCAAGATGAATCCATTGAGCTCCTCTTGGGAGATGATGAATAGGGAAGAAAAGGGGGGGAGGCCAAAAGAAGGAATGAGATTTTATCTCCCCCCTGCTGAATCTCACAGGAGTATAATTTCATTCTAGAATATCGTGTATACCTTTCACCTAACTGGCACTACCTGAAGAGAACTCAGTGTCCTTGTCCACAGTACAGGATTGTCCACAGTGTTTCCAGGTTAGGTTATTTTGAGGGAGGATGTCCATTTCAATGTCACCAGAACACGAGTGACATTCACGGCTTCAACTTCCACAGGCTGGGAACAACTTCCATTTCCCCTTAACTACAGGCTTGTGTACAGCACCTGCCTTTGACTTAAGGAGCAATTTATCAGCTTTTCCGATCATCGCTCCACCTCTCTGTCACTGTTAATAAAGTAGGAGCTGATCATTTCAGGCAGGCGCACATCAGGCCCTCCAGTGCCCGATTCTCACTTTCCGCCACTGCAAGAGCATGGTGAGGTGTCTGTATTATGACCTGTTGTCAGAGAGGCTTCCGGTGCTTCCGGGCAGGGGAGTTTCTTTTGGCTGGGCTCTCAGAAGGTTTCAGAGAGAGAGTGGCATTTGAAATGAGACTTAAAGGGCCAGAACACTTGATGAGTTGCTGCGGGCAGAAGGGCCTAGGTGATGGAAACAGTCACCAATGTGTTGGGAAATGAGAACAGGGAGACGTGTTCAGACAAGAGTGACAAAGTGGCTGGACTCAGTGATATTTCTTAACATTGGCTGCATGTTAGAATTACTTGGGGAGATTTTTCTTCAAATATAGCTATGCTGGGCTCCACTCCAGATCCAATGAATTGGAATGTTTTGCAGCAGGGCTCAAACCTGAGTGTTTTTGTAAAGCCTCCAGGATCACCCCACAGTGTGTACAGAGTTGAGAAACTGAGCTATACGTGGGCTCCGGGAAGTGGAGTCCCTGGAGCTGCGCCAGACAAGTAGGTGGGTTAAGAACAGTTTATGTTGTTAAAGCCATATGGCTTATTACTGTCCTCACCACAGATAGCGTTATATGACATTTTATATGTAAAAGGTATAAAATAAATCTTTTAAATTTTGTTTGGAGGAAAGAATACCATTAAAGATTGTCAACATAAGAAATGCCCATACCTGCAGAGAATTTTTTAGGAGTTTATTTGAGCCAAAACTGATGACTGTTGTCGAGAAGGATCTCAGATACCCTAGAGAATGGTAGTTTGTGGTTTCTCTTCCGCTTTTGGAGTTAAGGAGGAAATAAAAGATGACATGGAGGTAGGAGAAAGCAAGGCAGGGTTTAGATTAGAGGATAGTTAACAATGTTATGTACTCTCTTGAGGGTGTTTACACCTTTGAGGAATATTTCTTCTGGCATTTCAAAGATATGTTAAATCAGATGCACAAGAACAATAGACAGGACTGGCTTAAAAACCTTCTTCTAAAGAATTTATAGGCCTGGGGCGTGACAACCCACCATAACCTGCCCAGTTAGGAGTTTATGATTTATTATAATACCCTTTTCATCCACAAGATGTACCGTGTGCCCAGGCATTCTGCTTGGTGGTTTGTTTTGAGAATATTGCAAAACCACTGAAATCATGAGGGACATTCTGGGGTGTCCAAAATCTTCAGTTTTGAGAATTTGCTGCTTTGGTAGGGCAATGAGAACACGCATACTCATTATTAAACAGCTGTGAGTGTGGAAGAATGAATATTTTAAAAGAGGGAGTCCACATGGGTTTCCCAGTCATTCGTGAATTCACATCGAGGATGTGCCACTTACTAGTTGTTGTAAAACAAGTTACACATCCTCCTTGTTTCCATCCTTAAACCCACAGGTGTGCTCTGAGATTTGAGTGTGACATGTTTGCAGAGTACTTGGTGAGGTGCCTCACTTAGCAGGACTGACATATTTTTTTATAGAATGTACACATTTATGAAGTTGTTTGAACCTCATTCTTGAGTTTACACTGAATTTTGTTCATCTAGTAGGAGGCATGCACAGTAATAGACAGTTAGAGCTGGATTTGTGGAGTCCTCTATCCCTGCCGTGAGTTGGGGAAGGTGAGACTGCAGCTGCTAGAATTCACCAGGTGCTTTTACTCAAGACCTGTACGTTAAAAAAAAAAAAAAAAGGCAGAGTCCTTTTTCAGTACTTTTCAGGGACACAGCTTTGAACAAAAACAGCAGATAAGTATATTTTTGCGTGCTTTCTTTGGCTATACCGCTGATGAATTTCCTCCTGATTGTCAGTTTTCCATGGCTATAAAGATTTTACAGGACTTTTGTTATATTCCTCTGGTCAATTTCAAGCTCCTTTGAAGGCTCAGCTTACATTGGTGACCTCAGAAATATCTAGTTTCACTGTATTCTTCAGTCTGAAAATAGCGTCCCTTCTTACTCAGTAAAATTAGACAATGTTCCAGCTTGAACAAGGGGATGGGAAGGGTTGGGAGGTCTTTAAGGGTGCTGCAAAGGCTTTTGCACTCTAACCTGTTTGTTTTTATATTTTTAAAGGTTTTATTTATTTATTTTTAGAGAGGGGAAGGGAGGGAGAAAGAGAGAGAGAGAATCAATATGTGGTTGCCTCTCACATGGCCCCCACTGGGGATGTGGCCTGCAACCCAGGCGTGTGCCCTGACGTGGGAATTGAACCTGTGAAGCTTTGGTTCGCCCACACTCAATCCACTGAGCTACGCCAGCCAGGGCTAACCTGTTTTTAAATATGTTTACTCTGTTATCTGCACCAGTTATTGACTGCCTGAAAAGGTTGGAGATGGTAGAACTTTTTTTAGATTAACAATTTCTCTTTATTCAAAGTCACTGAGACCTTTTTGGAAGTGACAGCTGAAAACTTAGTTCATGTGTGCATACTAATAGAATATGTTCTGACCTCCTGGGCCACCAAGAAAACAATTTATCATGATACGTGGAATCTTGTTGAGACAAAAGATTTACTTTCATAATTGAAATCATAAAATGCATTCACTTTTAATTCATTGATAGAATTAAGAATTCAGCTTAGTAATCAAGTTTAAAAAAATTGCACCTTCACCTGGAAGTGAGGGTGTATGGAACCTTGTGAGATGTTTCCCCCTAGTGGACAATATGGTATAATTCTTTCACCCATTATTACCAATGGAATGCTGTGGCAGCAGCTTTAAGACACGGTGGAAATCAGCTGCAGAAAAACACGTTTTGGATGATTGACTGATCACCACAGATGAAAAAATAAGAAGGAAATTCAAAAACTTATTTTATCTGCTATAAGGCAACCACTAAAGGAATTTCTTATTGCAGGTACAGTTTTTAAATGTAGTAATTCCTGAATGACTAGATCTAAATTATTATTTATGTGGTAGTATTTCACAAATATTTGTCCATTTGACTGTATCTACACTGATTGTTGAAGCAAGTTAGTTAAATGGATGGATTTTAGATGGAGGAAACGAATGGCCTTGTAAGAGTTACTTAGAAAAATTAATTTCTGAGAATAACAATGCTAATTACAAAATGGAAATCAAAATACCTGAGTTCTTAACTATTATTACATTTTAATAAAGAAGTTTCTACCTGCCCTGGTTTTGATTTGTGTTAGACTTATCTATTGGCCAAAAAGTTCATTTAGTTCTTCCGTACGATGGCTCTAGTAGTGCTTAGTTGTCTTTAACTTCATTTGAAACAATTTTGTGAGACTGTATTGTGACATCTGTCATATCTGTGTGCATTTTTTTAAAATTTATCAACATTGCCCTGGCTGGTTTGGCTCAGTGGATTGAGCGCTGGCCTGCTAACCAAAGGGTCGCCAGTTTGATTCCCAGTCAAGGCACGTGTCTGGGTTGCAGGCCAGGTCCCCAGTAGGGTGCGCAATGAAGGGCAACCACACATTGATATTTCTCTCCGTCTCTTTCTCCCTCCCTTCCCCTCTCTCTAAAAATAAATAAGTAAATAAATAATCTTAAAAAAATTATCAACATTGGTGAATTTTTGTGCAACCATTTAAATATTGAAGATGGAAGAAAATATGAAACATTTTCAGTGTATTATAATTTATTATTTCAAAAAAGGTAAAAAATACAACTGAAATGCTAAAAAGATTTGTGCAGTGTATGGTGAAGATGCTGTGACTGATCAAATGTGTCAAAAGTGGTTTACAAAGTTTGTGGGTACTATTGACATTTTGGCCCAAATAATTTTTTGCTGTGGGCCTGTCTTATGCATCGGAAGATGTTTAGCAGCACCCCTGGCCTCTACCCACTAGAACCCAAAAGTGAGAGATAGCCCACATTCTCAAAATATCCAAATCAATAAAGTTATTAGTGAAAATGAAAGATGTGTCTTTTATTTCATGGAAAAAACTAAACGGACTTCATGGCCAACCCAATACAAATACTGTAACTTTCTGTGCATCAGTTTTTTCATTTGCAAAATAAAGGTGTATTAATACTCACATAAGGTTTACTAGATGGATGATTATGTGCCTAGCACATTGATAGATACTGGACATACAATGATGAGTAAAATATAGTCCCTGATATTAGAGAACATACTCATCAGGAGAATACATGAAGAAATCATTTCGAGATAAGACAGTAAGAACAGGGATATCCCCCAGCACATAGTAGTATCGAGGGATAGTAGCTAGCTCACACATAACTACACTGTCTTACACAGAAAGACTATATAATCAAGGAAGTCTGCCTGGAGGAGGCCAATCCCTGGAGTAAGGATTAAAGGGTGAGTGAAAATAAGGAAGGAGATTGGAGGCTGAAAGGACTCTCTCAGAGAAGACCGCCAAATGTGAATTTGTAATATTATATGGGGCATTTGATAAAACTAGGGGTTTTTTGGACTCTTAAGGGAATATGAATCCCTCAAAATGATCAGAGTGGGATCCCAAAGGGACTCTGATCATGAAAAGAAGGGCAGTAGGAGAAGCGCCAGAGGTGCCCCGAGAGCCCACCCTGGGCTGCCGGGCAGCTTTGGCTTCCTTTTTGCTGGTTGACAACTGGCGCTTTAGGTTCAGCTTCCCAGACAGTGAATGCGTTGCCTGGGTTTCATGTCAGACTGGCACGGCCGCTTTAGTGGAGGACAGTTTGACTACCTGTAACAGGTCAGTCATGAAGAATACCCTGTGGTTAATGCTGTGGAGTCACCTTCCAACCCAGAGGTGTTATGGATGGAACACTGACTTTCAGAAATAAAATTCAAGGTCTGTTGTGGTTCTATCCATATCTTAATATTATCAACATCTGCCTTTTACTTTGAAGTTTCATTTTTGCATTGGTAGTGGTAGATGTTTGTTTTGGTTTGATTTGGTTTGGTGGCTGATAGTAAAAAAAAAAAAGAAAAGGAAGAATTATTGATAATACAAAAAATCATTACATTTTAAAACTAAGTATTTGATTTGCAAGAAAATGAATGGTTTATTTTTATTTTTATTTCAACTCCTTACTTGTTTATTTCTGGCATCAGAAGGAACCAGTGTCTCCTTAAACTTTATGTCTTGTAAAGACTTAGTAAGTCCTGCAATAAATACAACTTTTGTCTTCACAGGTACAGGCTGGTTCCAAAGGTTCATTTTCCTGAGCAAATTCATGATGTTGTGCGGGCCACGAAGTATTTTCTGCAGCCGGAAGTCTTACAGAAGTATTCGGTTGACCCAGGCAGAATTGGCATTTCTGGTGACAGTGCTGGTGGGAATTTGGCCGCTGCCCTGGGCCAACAGGTAACAACAGGCTGCTCTGAGGTGCTGGCAGCAGGAGGGTGTGGGGTGATGTCCAAGAGACCAAGCGCACGGTCCACCACGCATGGCAATGGCTCAGCCAGGCTAGTCACTGTGCAGCCAAGTTATTCAGGTGACTGAGCTTGGAGAGCTCTCAGAGGTCTTTCCGAAGTAGGAGAGGGGTCACTGAAAGAGGTCATCTCTGAGTCCTTGAAAAGGCTCCGGGGACATTCAATATGAGAAGAGGCCTAACCTTTTCAAGGCCTCCCTTGCTCTTCAGGGAACACATGGAAATTAAGTATTTCCTGCTCCTTCTCCGTGTTGGACTTCCAAAACGGGGGATTTTTGTCTGAACTCCAATTGCTGAGATTGTTTCCTTAGAACCTTGGGCCAAATTAAAAATTCAAAAAGTGTCTCCCATTGTTTTTGTTTTTGTTTTTTATATGAAAGACAACATTAAATGGTTCTTCCACTTGAAATGTAATAATAAACCTGAGCTTTCCCTGGTTAAATTCTGTGAAAACAAAATTCTGGGCAGCTGTATAAATTCAAAGATAAGTACATTTTCTTCCCGTTGTGGATTTGACAAGAGAAAAATTCCGAGCTGTCCTAAGTTAAATGACAGCAGGCCGGAGGGTGGGAGGAAGAGGGAAGAGGTAATCAGCTGAAGAGCCTCGGGCCCAAGCCAGAAAAGATGGCTCACATTCCTGAGTGGGTGTTACAACTCTGAATCACCTTCCAGGTGGCTCGTTAAAAAAAATAAATAAATGCCAGCCTGCAGATACAACTGCATCCTGCCTCTGCACGAACTTTCCAGACTGTTGCCCATAACCAGTCCAGGAGTAGGGAGTATTTCTTCCTCAGGGACTATGCGCCCATCCTAGAACTTTCCCTGCTGCTTCGCTCCCACCCGCCTTGTCTACAGCCAGGTAAATTCCTTCAACCCACTGACGTCTTTCTTCCTGGAGCTCATTGTGTCCAAGGGCCCTGTCAGCCCTGGGCCATTGGACATGCTTGTCTTCTGCTTCCAGCCCGGCTGCTGGTGGTTTGGACTGCAGCCCCAGGGCCTGCCCCCCTCTCTGGCTAGTACATGGCTCCATAATCCTTTCCCTCCAGAAAGGCTTTTGGTGGCAACAGTTTTTATGTAACATATCAAATAATTTAAGAATGGCATCTCCATCTTCTCACTTCCAATTTTTTTCTTTTTTGGTATTTTCAAGTAGCATCTGCCTTTTTATCTGTGGCGTACCTTGGTTTCTTCCCCTTTGCTATAATTAAAGAACTTGATTCTCCACTTGGCATTGGCAGGTTTGCTTTCCATGTGCCCAGATGTGGTAAGAAATCAGTCCCGGTGCACTGGGGAAGCTCTAAAACCAGGTGGAACTGGGAAGGAATCCAGTCCCCCTTTGGGAGCTATGAGACTATCTCTGTGCAAGTCCTTAACCTCTCTGAGCTTCAGGAAAATGAGGATAATATCTGATTTGTGGGGCTGTTGCCAGGACTTACTTAGTGAGATGATGTATATACAATTCTTGGCACATATCAATAACACTACTTTACTGATCATTTCCCCTCGCTTTTACAGAGCAGTTACATCTTCCCTGGGGATGGGGTTCTAACGACCCGTGGAAAACAAAATTGTATGGCTAAAGTTACCTTGAAGATTGTTTGTGGCATACAGTGAGCTAGCTAGCTATATTTAAATGTTACATGAAAAATAAATCATCTGAGACACTAGAATTACAAAATGAGGCAATGCCTTCACATTTGGGGGAGCCATGGGGGAACGGAGGTCGGCTGAGATGGAGGTTCCTTCCCGTTCTTATTTGGACTTCACTCCAGGGCTTGTGCTCATTAGACAGAGTGGAGGGTACCCTGGCAGCACTATGTCTGTACAATCTCACTCTCACGAAGCATGAAGACTGAGTGCTTATCAGAGGAGGTACCTGGAGGCCCTACTAAAACACTTTGGAGTCCTGTCATCTGTTCGTTTTCCTACCCTTCTCCTTTGGACAAGTTGGGCTAGTTTTTTCTCCCTAGGAAGCCATTGCCTCTTTTGAACCTTGCAGGGAATACACAACTACATAAGGTTCACACATTATCCATCCATAGTACCATAGTTAGGTGTGCTAATTGCCAAAGGATAGATACAAGTAATATGTTAAGGAGGGTTTAGAAACCTTTGAGATCATGTACGTTTGAAGTGTTCACTCAAAATTGTAAGTTGCAGACATGATACCTTTCTTAGTAAATACCCTGTAGCTTGATAGGGTGGTGGTGGTGGTTGGTGATGAGGAATTATTTATTTATTTTTTGAACTACATTAATACCTTGCCTGCTTGAAATTTAACAACTGTATCCTTTTGACTGATTCAGAGTAACACATTACCCTGCTTTTTGAGGTACGGTTTTTGTAAAAGGAGCCCTGCCAAATAAAATGATATGTTTGTTTCTTCTTCTCCAGTTTAGTCAAGATGCCAACCTGAAAAGCAAGCTCAAACTGCAAGCTTTAATTTACCCAGTCCTCCAGGCTTTAGATTTCAACACACCCTCTTATCAGCAGAATGTGGACACGCCCATCCTGCCCCGTTACGTCATGGTGAAGTACTGGGTGGACTACTTCAAAGGCAACTATGACTTTGTCCAGGCCATGATGGTTAACAACCACACTTCCCTCGACGTGGAAGAGGCTGCTGCCCTCAGGGCGCGTCTGAACTGGACGTCCCTCCTGCCCACAGTCTTCACAAAGAACTACAAGCCTGTCATGCAGACCACTGGCGACGCCAGGATTGTCCGGGAGATCCCGCAGCTGCTGGACGTCCGTTCCGCCCCACTCATTGCAGACCAGGAAGTCCTGCAGCACCTCCCCAAGACCTATATTCTGACGTGTGAGCACGACGTCCTACGAGATGATGGGATCATGTATGCAAAGCGTCTGGAGAGTGCAGGTGTGGAGGTGACCCTGGATCACTTTGAGGATGGCTTCCACGGCTGCATGATTTTCACCAGCTGGCCCACCAACTTCTCAGTGGGAATCCGGACTAGGAATAGTTACATCACGTGGCTGGATCAAAATCTGTGAAGAAGTAAAATTTCTGGAATGCTTGTGCCCCTCTTGACCTCCTGTACCTGCTTTGGAAAGACATGCACTTTTTAGTCAACTCATTGCCCCCTTGTTATTTGTGAGTTATAGAATCTCTGTTCCCTTCCCTGTGTTAATTTAATTTTTTTAAATGTTTGACTAAAATAAGTACAAAACACCTACATCTGGTTCTCCAAGTTAGCCAGTCTCTCTCTTCTTGTTTTAGCCAAATGACTACAAATAGCCATTGCTGCGGAGGGCAGGACTAGGAGGGAAATAGCCGTGGGTCCTGCCTTCCCCAAGAAGTTCTGTTTAGAAGAAATACTTCCTGTTCTAGATGCTCCAGTAACCTTTAGTGAGTTAAGAAAGTGTGGGCTCTTCTTCATCTTGCTAGAGTTTACGTTGAGCTCGGAGCACTGTTAAATGTGTGTGCTTTACGGTCAGTGCTGGGTACCAAGTGCCCTCTGTCCCTTGTAGGTGGATGGCTTTGTTTCCTATGGGAATTTTGGCGAAGATGTTCTAGCAAGGACGAGTTTCTCAAATGACTTTCTCCCTATAGAGTGTTAATTTTATGAGATAATGATCTATATGTCCAGCTGGATTACGATGATACTTGAAAGTTACCTTCCACCGCTATTATTAGGAAATGTAAAGTTGCGTATGTCCTGGACAGCTCTACATTGCAGGCTTTTGGGTTATGCTGTCTCCTTGGAGGAGAACTTTCGGGACCAAACTTACTTAAATTTGGAATAAATTTTCCAATTTAGAACAAGTGAAAACAGGCAAACCAACCAACCTACTGCTTTCATAGTGAATACTTCTGACATAAATCACTAAGAGCAGTGTGTATATATCCGGCATAGTCAGAAAGAAGAAATACTTAATATTAGTTTAAAATTATGAAAAATACCCGTAAAAGGTCTAGTTTATTCTTAACAACTCAACTTTTTCACTTACATGGCTTTAAAACGGGGCTATTTTGGTATGTATATAATGTATTGTTTATTTTTAAAGTTATTTCATGTTAATATATGTAGCTGGGCTCAAGATTTTTTAGAATAAAGTCTATAATAAATATTAAAAGTAATAATATTTTTAAAAACTACCTTAGAATTATATCCACATGTAATTTTATGGAAAAGGTAAAATAGCTATTAATACTACTGTACATTAGGCCTAAGTATTGTGATGTTCACATGCATCTACAAATTAAGATCATTAGAAACTATGACCTCATCTAGCAAAGCCATCTAAGTCTATAGTTTATAGCTTAGACAAGACCCACACTGCTCATCTCTGCCCTTGACGGTCAGAGGAGCACTAGCTCACATTCTTCTGGGCAGAGGGCATACACTGGCACTGGTGCCTACACCCTCATTATGTCCTTCCATCAAGTCTAGAAGTTCCAGTAGCCCAAGCTGAACTTGACGTAAAGCCTTCACTGCCAATGGGAGCATCTTTGGCATAACTAGAAACTGATTCCACCGTGAGCTGACTGCCTCTGCTTTCTTCCCGCCACTCCTATGTTTCCCTCCATCTGTGCTTCTTCCAGGGACTGCAGAGAGCAGCGGCCCAGGCCAGTGATGACACAGTTTGATAAATTTATCAGTTGGGAGAAAGTAGAACCTCTCGCTCATTTGAAAGATGGGCATTTCCCACTTCTGGACGTGAAATAGCAAACGAAAATTTGCATAGTTTATTTTATTTATTGTGTAAGCTGGTAGCCACTATTGTACAAAACGGAAGTGAATGCAACATGGTGTGGATGTGTGTGTGTGTGTGTGCCTGGGTGTGTCTAAAAATAGTCGTACAAATTAGTGTGCTGGTGTGCTCAGGCAACTCCCTCACCCTCTCCGGGTCTCTTTTCCCTTTCCTCTAAAATCAGAGAACTGATTACTTGACTTATGAGGTTCCTTCCAACCATAAATTCCAACAGTTTTTTCCAGACTGACAGATACATTGACCTCTTCTTCTACAGTGGTTTTTTGTTTGTTTGTTTGTTTGTTTTTTGTCTCCATATACACAGACACATGCATCATCAAAGATATTTTTTCTGAAAAATTAGAATTTCAATTCTTACTTTCTGGTAGCTAACCTCCTTATTTAATATTATGCTTTGGACACTCTTTGAAGGAACTGATATTTGGACCTTATTTTGAGGTTATCTACCTCTAATTAAGCAAAGAAAATATGATACATGCACAGACTTCCTTAAAATGACATCCATTGCCCTTAGAATGATAAGCCAAATCCTGGAGCAGTTACAGACAGTAAGTGACTCCAGACCTCTGCAGGGTCTCTCAGAGGAAAGGGGAGTGGGGGAGTGACAGAGAGGGGAGTCAAGCACTGTTTCCGATGAAATACTTGAGTTTCGTTAAAGCTTTTATACGTGTGAATATCTGTCTAATGACTTGCACTGTGTCCCACCTCAGACCTTGAAATTGTCCTTGTAATAATAACAGTTGTGAATCATGACACACAGAACCACTAGATGCAGGATAAGCTATACACCAACCCAAAATCTGAGTGCTAAGAACTCCTTTGGGAAGCCTGCAGAGTTTATGTTGGAGATATTTTGATTTGGGGTGAGTTCATCTTCTTTTTGTTTTAATTTTTTTAAAGTTTATGCTCTGCAGATTGATGTGTATGTATTTTAGTGTTATGGCTTTGTTTTGTTTTCCTATTTTATGAAAAAGTTGATAGCATTTTTATAATATCGTTGTTTGTGAAATATGAACATAAATATATGAAGAAAAAATCTTGAAGTGCAGCAAAACATAGTGAAGTGTCCATTAGTCTTAATGATTTTTTTTCATTGATCTGTGAAGAATTTAAGACTGTTGTATAATTATCTTGGTGGATAGAATATTTTATGCATGACCTTTTAACCTGTGATTTTTTGCTTCTTTTCTACTGCAAAGGGAAAGGCAGATTTTATGAAGGATTTTAGCAGCAAATCTGTTTTATAAGACGAAAATCCAGTATGGAGGTAGGAAAGTCTGTGTCTGCTTTGACTCATGTTTGGAAATAAAATGGCTCCATCTGGCACTGTGCTCCTTGTCTCTTTTTCTGGTTCCCATCTCTCTCCTCTCTGTGTCTCAGGTTCCTAGTCACAATTCTACCCAAATCTCCTGCCCACTGGAGTCCTCCAGCTGCCTTTCAAGAGAGGTAGCTCAGTGGCCTCCTTGGTGACATTCATTTCTTGTCTGGATATGGTATGTGCTGCTCATATCGTGGGAAACCTGTGAAATACAGAATTTTTAAAAGAAGTTATCTAGAGACCAGAAGGTGGGGCTACTGCTTCTTCCCAGGCTGATGCCAGGAGGGGCGTGCTCCACCTAAGAATGATGGCCTCTGCCGTGTGGGAGAGGGACTCAGCCCAGAGTTTCTGGCAGCTGTCCCTTCAGCTCTCTCCCCAGAGCCACAAACCCCAGTCTCTCTTCACACAACTCTAGTCCACTCTACCCTCCCTCTGCTGGACCCTGGGGTGTCCTGGAAACCTGTCCAGGGGACACCTGACCCAGACTGGAGGCATTAGAGAAGACATCATCTCAACCCCAGATGGGGTAAAAATATTCCATCATGGCTTCAGGGCTCATTCAAAGACGAAGCCCAATGATGGGAAATTGCTTTTGCTCCTGGTGTCAAGGAAATCTCAGATAAAATATCCGGGAGGAAATGGTGAGATGGTTAAAGATGGTTGTGACAACTTGCGTGGATGTGGGCCGGGACTCTAAAGAAGAAGAAAAGGAGCTTTGTTTAAACCTGGCTTTACTTCTTGCTTCAGACTTTTTCCTCAAGCATCCTGAGAAAGATGTTTACCTGCTGGTAGCCTGTGGCCTTGCTGATATTTTCAGGATTTACGCTCCTGGAGCTCCTTACACATCACCTGATAAACTAAAGGATAGATTTATGTTTACAACAAGGCAAATTGAAGGGGTTAGAGGATACAAAGAGGCCACAATTTAGTAGGTATTTTTATTTACTTGAGAACATTGTTTGGGTTAAGTCACTTAATATTGCTTTGAGTTGGAAAATAGCATGAGCTTTTTATACAACTATACAGAACATTTTTTCAGTTATAAACAGTGTCCACAACTGGAAAGTTCATATGCATGTAGACCTTGTGAGCTCTGTCATTTGTGAAGGAGATACAGTAGTACCTTGAGAGCTTTTGGGTAGGGTTTTAGCAAATCTGGAACCTGCCCATAAGAATTTAAACAAGCAAGCATATGATTTGGCAAAGGTTTTACTCAAAAGGCTAGCTCAAGCTGTTGAACCATATACTGTGTTGCCAGTTTTAAAGCCCGGTTCTGATGCCTGGGAAAACGTCTCTCAACACTTTGTCAGAGTGTGTCTTTGACTTACTTTTGGAGCTCTACAAGTTGATAGTAATTTGCTGCTCTCAGTTTTATCCCAGCTTGAATTTAAACTAAAGAGCAGTGATAACAAGGAGCACCTGCAAGTTGTTAAACTCCTGGCAAAGGTGTTTGGGGCAAAGAAATCAGAACTGGTTTCTCAAAACAAACCACTTGGGCAGTGTTAGCTGGGCAGGTTTCATGGCATTCACGTACCCATATGCCTGGAATGTGTGAAGTTTGCTAGCCACTGTCTTATGAACCATCTTGATTTAGCAAAGGACTCAACAGAATGTCTTAAACTGAGGTCCCATGACCCTGGGGACAGCATTAGACATGATGTTATCATGTCTGTAATGACAGCTGCTAACAAGGATATTCTTCTGTCAATGATCACTTAATTTTTGTGAGTCAGCGGACTCTAGACAAGCGGTAGGGAGTGTGCAGATAAGAAACATGTTTTATAATGAGCAGCTGGAAAAGATGCTGCAAAACAGATTTCATGGATCAAAGACAAACTGCTACATGTATTATCAAACTTATATTGGTGCCTGAGTGTTTTTTGAATGTATCTTTGCTCAGTACACAGTTCCCTATAACTTGAAAACTACAGAATGGATGCAACACATATGTTACTTGTATGTCACACTGGATTTAAATGCTGTGAAGTATGTTTCAAATGTCAGCCTGTTCTTTCCATCTTTTGTAGTATCCTGGATTTTATGTAGAAAATATAACTACTGTATTTTTAAATGGTAACAATTTACATAATGTAGATTGTTAAAATAGACATAAAATACACAACTATTTTTTTCAGAAAGTAAAAAAAAGAAGTTATTTAAATATTTCTAAGCTAAATTTAATAATTCAAAGTATGTCGGCCAAATTTTAAAGCAAAAAAATATTTTTGAGAAAACAGATAAAGTGAAGATTTTCTTTTCATTCCTCCATAATTAAGTCCTTTCTTCACTTTTCTTAACAGATAATGAGGTTTTTGATCTGTTAAACTGTTGCAAACTGTCCTAAAAGTATGCTCTATTTAACACATTCCACAAGTTTTCCATAGAAATCAAATCAAGGGTTTGAGAAATTTTAACCAAAGCAATTCTACCACTTTTAGGATGTTGTCTTTTTCTTCTTTTAGTTTTCATTATTTTTTAATAAGAAGTTGAATTCTATTTTCTTTATTCTAGGTAAATTCCTGAAATAAAGAAATAATACTCACTTGCTTGGCTACAGACTACAGTTATCTTAAGTCTTTTACTTCAAGATAAATGGTCCACTAAGCTAAATGACACACTCCTCCTGACTTCAGTCCTCCACTCTCACGGAATGAAGTTACTGCCTTCCATACATAGCCAGGACCTCAATTTGTGTCCTTAATCCAATTCGTTAACGTCTCATTCAAGGGCTTGCTGAAGTACCTCCCGTCTCTCCAGGACCTTTAACTCTCCCTCTACTCTTTCCTTCTTGGCTCTGTAAGCACAGTCAAATCTGTCCTGTCAAGAGGGAGCTCCTTCTCTTTTTAAAAAAAGATTTTATTTATTTATTTTTAGAGAGGGAAGGGAGGGAGATAGAGAGAGAGAGAAACATCAATGTGTGGTTGCTGGGGGTCATGGCCTGCAACCCAGGCATGTACCCTGACTGGGAATCGAACCTGCGACACTTTGGTTCGCAGCCCGCACTCTATCCACTGAGCTGTGCCAGCCAGGGCTGGGAGCTCCTTTTTGACCCAGTTGTCTTTATTTTATCCTCTTTCTGATCCAACCACACCAATTGTTTTGGTGATCTCTTGCTGAGTAACATCTTATTCTGCAACTTGTAAATTAAAATCAACCATTTGTTACTGCCTGATTTCTAGGTTGACTGGGCTTAGCTTGGGGGACTGTTTGCCAAATGTACTATTGACCTGGGGCCCAGTCATCAGAGTGTCCCACTGCACTGGCCATCCACATGCACCCTGGGTGGCTGGCTCTTGTGGCTGGCTGTTAGCTGAGTGACTTGGTTCTCCTCCGCGGGGCCTTTTCTCCTGAGATGGAATTCTAAAAGTGTGGCATCTGAATTCCAAGACGGAACATGCTAAGTATGCAAATGCAGGAAGATTTGTATCTTCAAAGATGAAAGTTTCGAAATGACTCCACATCATTTCAGCATATTCAGCATGATTGGTCAAAGCAAATCACGGGACCAGCCCAGATTCAAGGAGAGGGGAGAGAGACACCACAGCTTACTGGAAGGAGTGACAGCTCCTGCTGGAAGAGAACTTCCTCTGCTTACATGTTAAAAATATATCTGATGATGTCGAGAATCTTCCACAGTTACTTCTGGCCCCATTCATTTTTAACCTTGCTTTTGCTCCACCTCCTCTCAAACACCTGCCTGGTGCTGGGTGCAATACAGTGAGCTCCTATTTCAGAGCCTCTGCCCTGCTCTTTTGCAGAGTGTGGGACAGACATGTTCCTGGGTCGTTCCTCTGCTGGGTGAGTCAGCAATAACTGCAATAGCCGTAACATCACGTGAATATGCGTATGCCACTAAACTCAAACTAAATGCATTCCCAGTGTCATTTTCCTTTGACTGAATCCTAAAAATGGCTGCAGCCACTTAACACACGAAGAGAGAGTGGAGCAGAAAGGGTCCGGGACAGTACCCAAGAGCAGGTAAAAGTGCACCTACTAATGGGGTCTGCACAGGAGGCTTAGATTCACTCATTTACCCTCCTGGGTGCCTGCCCTGGGTCCTCCGCCAGCCCCAGCCGTGCAGCAAACCCCAACTGAATGCACCTCCTTTCCCTCCTGCCCTGGCATGGGCTTCCATAGTCACTGTGTGACAGATTTTACCACTGGCTCTCCAGGTACCCAAGCTAACATGATGGCATTTTCTCCATCTCCTAATTCAGTCCCTCCAACTTTTAATCTGTCACCAAGTCTAATCAAGTCCACTTCCTAAATATTTCTCAAAATCCATTCCCTTCTTTCCATACCTGAATACACTGATCTGGCTGAGTTTCTCATCACTTCTTGCCCAAACAATTGTAATAACTTTCCAACTAGTTGTCTTCTCTCAAGTCTTGTGCCCTCCAATCCATGCATTACACTGCTGCAAAAAGGATGACTTCAACCTCCGACTTGACTATGTATGTCCAAGCTCACAGCCCCGGTCCTCGGTGACATTCAGTGTGCACCTAGTGCTGCGAACACAGCTCTCCCACAAGGACCTGCCCCCGCCTACGCCTGCAGCCCTCGCTCTCCACGTGCAGCCTGGGCACCCCTGGGGCTCACCAAACCAAAACTGTTTTCATAATAATACTGTGATGTCATTTGCCTTTGATCCTTTTTTGTTTAATGAATGTACATTAGAGTTTTCCATCTGCTACTTGACATGCAGTGTTGCAACATATGAGATGCAGAGGCAGATATCAGAAGCCAGCTGACTCCATTAAGTTAGACATGAAAAGTTTTGCGAACAGGTGCCACCCTTCTCACTCATTTCTGTTTAGAAAACTGAGGATTTTTAAAGACATGAAGTGCCCAGGTCAAGCCTCAGTGGGTCTCAGGGTCCCTGAAGGAGGAACGGCTCAGACAAAGTGAATGAAGCGAGACACCAGGTGGGGTGCCGGAGGACTCCCTGAGAAGACTCAATCTTTATTTTTATAAGGGAGGTTATACAACATTCAATGGAGCAGCTGCACAGTGTGATTATTAAAACAGAAATGGTTTCCATAGAAACAACTTCGAAAAGTACAGAAGGTTTTACAAATCAATCATGTTAAACAAAGGTTATTTTGACCAAGAGGGTTATCAATCAGATAGCCAACGAAGCTATACGGGCACAAACTTTGAGGTGGCAATTAGTAACTAGGTGTCTATTAAGATTCTAGGGACTGGTCTAAGTTAAAAGGGTGCAAGGGGTGGTTTATAAGTTATATAGAAATTAGCTATTGTCCGTTGAGGTTAGATTTGTCTAGGTTAGGTAACTGGTTTCCTGCCTAGGTCTTTTGATTTATGCATCTTGGAGGGGCCATGTTCTGTATTTGCTTCCATGTACTGAGATTATTATATTCAACTAGAACTCCTTGCTTCTTTACCCACCTGGTCCCATTAATAAACATTCCGTCCAGGGTATGGGAGGGGTAGTGGCTCTAATAAATCTTGAGCTTTTAAGTGGTGACTCCTTAAGGGACATTCCTAGCAACAGCTTCCTCTAGCTTTCTGGCAGCTGGTCTGCCCATAGTTTAATTTTGTCCTTAACTTCCCAGGTGGGGGAATTAGGCAGCATTAGGGTTGTTAGGGACTTCTGTTCTGTGGTCAGCAAGTCATTTCGCACAGAATCAGAGGCATTGTGCAGATTTTTTGTTATAATGCACAGGTATCTAAAAATCCCACCACCTATTGCTAGCAGGGACAGGCATACAGGAAGAGATAGACAGGAGATCTGGGCACAGTCACCTCTGCTGTGCAGATGTGTCTCATCCGTCCTGACTGTGTCAAGGGTGGGCTGTTGGTTGGCTCCCGACAATAAAATATAGCTCAAGGCAACCTGTGGGTCAATGTATCAACAACTATGTTCGAAATTTGTTTTAATTTCTAATGTGGTAATCATCAAGAAACAAAGTCCATATGTCCAGTCATTTAGGAAGTCATACGGACTTCCAAAAGTCTAGTGACATTTAAGAGTGTGAAGTCCTGAGGCTAAAACAACTAAGAACCGCTGTTGCGCAGCACCCCCTCTAGACAAGCCCTGAGTATAGCACAGAGCAAGCCAGGCCGAGCCTGAGATCAGGTTCTGCACACATTCTGCACACATTCTGCACATGCGCCGTGTTTTCTCTTATCCAATACTCTTCCCTCTACCCAGAATGCCTTTCTGTGCCCTGCCTTGTCTTCTTTGCCAGGCTCCACCAGGAAGGCTTCCCTAACTGCTCCCCGAACAGGATGACTTAGGTGTCACTCTGCTCTCCCACTGCACGTGACACATGGCAGAGTAACGGTGTGCTGGTGGGTCTGACGCCCCATGAGACTCTGAGATCCTGATGTGGGGTCGTGTCAGCATGACCTTTGTAACCCCAATGCCTGACACAGGGCCTCTCCCAGGATAAGCACTCAATTAATTCTCGCTGAACTGTTCTTAGGTTGTCACAATTAAAACAGTGTTCTTTTCATGATGTGCAATATTGTTCCTGATGCTATTGTAGCTACTTATTTGTATTCTTAAGATAAAATTCCTGGGGTTTCCCCCCTCCATACATCTTTTAACTCTCACCCAAGGATATTTTTTAAATTGATGAGAGAGAGAGAGAGAGAGAGAGAGAGAGAGAGAGAGAGAGAGAGAGAGAGAGAGGGAAACATCAATCGGTTGCCTCTCCATCTTGCCCCGACCCAGGATCAAACCTGCATCCTTCTGGTGCAGGGATGATACTCCAAGCAACTGAGCCTCCTGGCCAGGGCATATGTATACATTTTTAAACCAATGCATTAAAAACCTCAATTGATCAACAAATGAAATTACTGAAGTCTAAAATACAAGTCCAGCACAAATAACGCCACTTTTTTAATACAAATCATAAGCGTGTGATTCTATAACATAACACTATCACACTCAAGCACACCATAGGACATTTTAGGTGAAATGTTCAAATTAAAACTATAAATTATTACACCCACATTATTACCCGACCGACCACACTCTCGCAGGTGTTCCTTCTGCCAGGCCCTGTGGAACGTTATTAAAAAATCCAGCAGAGGGCACTCTTGACAGTAAATGGCTTTAGCCATCCAACATACTTGCTCATAGTTCACCTGGAATAAAAAGATTTCCCACACCTTTCCTGTTATAATACTTTCTGTGAAAGGTGAATAAAAAGCCTTTTCACTGCAGAATGAAATCTAAAATAGTCATTTTTATTTTTTATTTTTTTTGTTCTATTACAGTTGTCCTAATTTTTCCCCCATTGCTCTTTGTCCCACCCTCCCCCACTCCCACAGTCAGTTCCCACCCTGTCGTCCACGTCCATGGGTCATTTATACAAGTTGTTTGACCAGACCCTTCCCTTTCTTTCTCCGCTCACCCTCCCCACCCTCTCTCCTCTGGTCACTGTCAGTTTGTTCCTTGTTTCCATGCATCTGGCTTTATTTTGCTTGTTTGTTTTGTTCATTAGGTTTCTCTTCCAGGTGAGATCATACGGTATGTATCTTTTGCCACCTGGCTTATTTCACTTAACATAATGCTCTCCAGTTCCACCCATGTTGATCAAAGAGTAAGAGTTCCTTCTTTCTTTCTTCTGCATAGTATTTCATTGTGTAAATGTACCACAGTTTTTTATTTATTTTTTAATCTAAAGAAAAAATTTACTGAAGATCTGGAAAACAATTCCTAAAAGATTGGCCTTTCCAGAAGACTGTAGCTACAGAAGGCATTGCATCTATCATGTTACTATGTGAATTAGACACAAATACAAAAGCATAAACAAGCCACCACTCTTTCACAATCTGAGCAAAGATAAAATGCCAAAGCAACAGTGTGGATGACTTGTAAAGGATAAGCTCTTTAAGCACCAATAGAGAATAAAAGGAGCACCAATGGATGAGTGTGATCAGTTGTATTCACTGAATTGAGCTTTTGGCACTGGGAATCAGAGCATTTTGTCATATAGCATGGACACATATTATAGAAGTGTGTAGTGGCACCAGCATTCAAAAGCAGCTTTGTCAACTAGGCAATAGAACACTCTACAACATGTCTCTCCATCGTCCATCATACTCTGGTAGCATACCAGTAAAAGAAAAAAAAGAAAAGAAAAAAAAAGAAAAAAGGAGCCGTAACCCCTTTTATTTCCTCTGTTTAAGATGAAACAGAAAACAAACATCAATTCTCTTATACACTAACATTTTCAAAGTACATCGTACATGAGGAGGACTAAGAATAGAAATGTGTTACAGAGATCCCAATCAAGGTGTAAGTAAGCACCTCACACAGCTTTCCGGTTGTACCACAGTTTTTTTATTTACTCATCCACTGACAGGCACTTAGGCTGGTTCCAGCAGTTGGCTGTCATAAATAATGCTGCTATGAACATTGGGGTGCAGTTTCTTTTGAATTGGTGCTTAAAGATTCTTAGGGTGTAATCCCAGCCCTGTGATCTCTGGATCAGCTGTGACACCATAAAAGTCCTAGAGGAAAACGTAGGCAGCGAAATTTCAGATATCCCATGCAGCAACATTTTTGCTGATATATCCTCTAGGGCAAGGGAAATAAAGGAAAGAATAAACAAATAGGACTACATCAAATTAAAAAGCTTCTGCATGCCTAAAGAAAATACCATCAAAATGAAAAGGGAACCCACTGAATGGGAAAACATATTTGCCAATGATACCTTGGACAAAGATTTGGTCTCCAAAATATATAAAGAACTCATAGGACTCAAAACCAGAAAGACAAGCAACCCAGTTAAAAATGGGCAAAGGACCTGAACAGACACTTCTCCAGAGAGGACACACAGATGGCCAATAGACATATGAAAAGATGCTCAATGTCACTAATCATCAGAGAAATACAAATTAAAACATCAATGAGATATCACCTGACACATGTCAGAATGGCTGTCATCAGTACATCACCGAAGAAATGCCAGTGAGGGTGTGGAGAAAAGAGAACCCTAGTGCACTGTTGGTGGGATGCAGACTGGTGCAGCCACTGTGGAAAGCCCTGTGGAATTCCCTCTAAAACTTAAAATAGTCCTTTTCAGAGCATGTCACTTCTCTGCCCACAAAAGTGTTTTGCCTTTTCCCCCCCTTTACATGCTTTGATTTAATGTAGATACTTACAATCCATTTGGAAAAGGCCTGTCAGAATAAAACGGTGTTCTGAATTTTTAAAGGACCGTTTAGTGAAGGAAGAACTACAGGACCTTCATCTCTTGCTGTGTTTGCTGGCAAATTCCAGCCTCCCAGCACTAGGTAGATCCTAAGGCAAAGCTTAATGTCCTTCAAAAGCACGTTTGAAGCACATTTTCAATTCAAACAACATTCAGCTGTGATATTTGCAGGATTGTCATTCTTTTATTTTATTATTTTGTTATTGTTGTTCAAGTGCAGTTGTCTCCATTTGTCCCCCACCTCAGCCATCCTCACCTCCCACCCTTGATCCCACCCCGCTTTGGTTTTATCCATGTGTCCTTTATACATGTTCCTGAAAACTGTTCCTCTTTTATCCCCCCATTATCCTTTCCCACCTCCCCTCTGGTTACTGTCAGGATTGCCATACTTTTAAAAACAAATATATTATATTGTGTCCCATGGTTAAGGAGACAAAGCTTGATACTCACTTTATGTGGAACAGAGGATGCAGCATGAACTATAGTTAAGGAAAGCACAATTCCTGCTCTAGTGCTACCAGCAAGTATCTCAATAAATTTGTTAGTTTTCACTGGTTTCTTGGTTTCCTCAATTTAGAAGTCATATTTATCTAAATTCCACCTTTACTCCACAAAATACTTGAAGCAGATTGTAATTACACAAAAAATACCACAATGAAATAGTGACATAGAGATAGGAGCTCATAGCCAAGGAAAAGAACCAAATATGCCGACTAGAGAAGTCAACTGTGCTTGACTTCTGGTTTGGCTCTGAGCACTGTCCAGAAGAGAACGTCCAGCCTATAGAAATATTTTTATAAGATTTCATTTGATCTAAGATTTTGAGGACATGCCCAGAACCAAATTTCAAACTTGAGAAAAATGCTCTGGAGGATGGCGTTTTTATAGCTTCTTTTATACATTAGAATTAAAGAAGATGTAAAGAAAGTTACATGAAATCCACTGGTGGTAGATCAAGGGGGCAGAAGAAGGCAAAACAGAGAAATCTGTGGGATTAGATAAAATACAAAATGGAGAAACACATGCTTCTTTTACCTTGGTTGGTACAGGACAGTTAACAGTTATAGCACATAGAGATGGTATGCGGGGAATAAGATAAAAACAGGGAGGTCTGCAATCTTGTGTGCTGTTGTTTTGTGCTCTGGTGCCTGAGGATGTGCCTCCAGGGGTCTAGAAAAGACAATTCCTCTGATATTGCAAAGATATGTTGTCCTAAGTACAAAAGAGCCATGGACAGGGCTCATTTACAGTAAAGAAGACCTTTGCTGAGGAAGCTAGTCCTGGGGCATAACTACCCAATGAGGAAACTGTCATCTGACCATCCTGTTGGGTTACTTTGAGTCACCATGCAGCACTCTGATAGTTTGTGGGGTTTATTACAGAGCCTCTTTCTCATTCACAGCCCCCTAGCCATTCAGGAAAAAGTTTAAAACGTGGTCAGTGATTCAGCCTTTATGAAGCATTTGAGTTTCTCAGGGACAATGGTCTGCCTCTAGCACTAATTCTAAAAGAATATCCCTACATGAGCCTTAAAGGATAATGCCTTCAATTATTTTAAAGCAAACACAGCAGGAACTGTCACATAACTACTTATTTAGAGAACCTCAATGAAAACCGAGGTCAGGATTTTAAGCCTCAGTGCACCCATATGTCAAATCTATGAAAGTGGTGATATTTGTATGCCTGCCTCCAATGACTATTTTAGAAATAAAGCTACAGAAGGACATTTTAAAAAGTATGAGTTAAACAAATGTTAGATATTATATGTATCCCTCTAGATATATTGATAATATTAATAATATGATCCACTTTCTCTTCTTTTGTTGCTGCCAAGGAGCGGGGAAAACAGAGCATTGCTCGTACACAGAAAAATATCATTTATACAAGACATTGTTAACTGGTGACCTCTGGGAAATGGGAATGAGGCCCTGGGGAAAAAAGGTTTTTCTACTTTGGTTTCCTCTAAAAAATTAATTTTTAAAATAATGACTATGTAATATTTAATAAATACTTTAAAAAGCACAAAAGGCAACTTGCTCATAAATAATACCTACACAGGGTATGCAAATTAACTCCAAATATCTGTTTTAATTTTCTTTTAGTCATGATTTAGTTCACTCCCTCCAGCCAGGCAATGTAAAGAGGGAGGCTTGTGGTAAGGATACAACCAGAAATCTGGACATCCAAGAACAAAAAATGAAGGAAAGTTTGCATTTGGGGAGGTTGGAAAATTCAAGAACCCAGGCTACCACCTCCATCTCTGTGTATCTAACTTCTGCTTCTTTCTTCTCATCTTCCAAATGCTCAGCTTTTCTCAGCAGATAGGCGTAAGTGACCATCCTTTCTGGGGAGAGGTGAAGCCCCCACTTCTGACTTTCTATGATGGCATCAGTCTCTTGTGAAAGTTCTTGAATGTTAAACTCATGTGAATCATCTGGGGACTTTGTCAGGATGCGTATTCTAATGAAGTAGGTTTCAGTGGGTTGGGAGAACCCCAGGCTGCTGGGCCACAGGCCACACTGTGAGTAGGAAAGCCTCAGTACACTTTTTTTTGACACTTCATTTTCCGTTTACTTGGCCTTACCACTAAGAACATGGTATTTTCTTAATATGGTTTTATTGTGTGTGTGTGTGTGTGTGTGGTGGTGGCAGTTTCCTTTTTAAAAAATTCAAGTATGATTGACATAAAATAATCTACTCCAGGTGTACAACATAGTGATTCTACATTTATAAAGTGTGTTTGGAGCCTTGGGTTTAGCAGCACAGTTAATAAGGGCAAGTAGATATTTTTCATGTCCACACAGGATAATGTCAGCTCTTCATCCTCTCTGGGATAATTAAGCTTAAAAAAATAATAATACAGGTGATGTTTAATTTAGGATGGCACTTAGCAGAAATAATAGGTGTGGCTCTACCACCACTAGCCCTAGTGGTTAGTCTGACTCAAAATTTGTAAGCACAATAATGAACTATAAATACACTACTAGCTTTTATTTTTGAGTATGAATTTTAGGATCAAATGATTTTTTTTCCTGCCTACTTTGGAGAAGTAACTTTGGCTTATAGTTGGTAATAAATAAATTTAAAAATTAATTAATTAATTAAATTTAATTAAAAATAAAAAAACCTTACAAACTATTATGCCAACATTGTAGGGATTAAGATTTCAGATAAACTGCCAGTTAATTGGTTAATCATAAAAGAGAATTGTGCTTTTCTTCTATGGTCAATGAGTACTGTCCAGGCAGAGAAGAGGCACAAGGATGATACATTCAGCAACTTTTTGAATCTCAAAATATCCATCTATCCACTTACCCTATGGTCTGTCATCCACCCATCCATCCAACCTCCCGCCCCCATCTACCCATTCATTTAATAAATGCTGTTGCATTCCTCCTAAATGCTTGGTACAGTAACAGTTCCTGGGGATCAGTCCTGAACAAGGCACCTGCAGGCTCTCAGAAGCTTACAGTTCTCTAAGGGAAATGCAAAATTAATGGTATTGCTCTAATTATGAAACAACTACAAGTGTTTATAATAATCCATGGTTCACCATAGACATTACCTTATTTAATCCTTATTCAACTTAGGAAGTAATTTTTCTTTTCCTGATTTTACAGAGAACACAGGAAAGGAAGAAAGTACATGATGGGAGCTGGTCTGAAAAAGAGGGAGACAGTATGAAGAGAGAAGATGAAGTCAACAAACAGTCAACATGTGCTGCTTCATAACTTCACTGAGGCCTGGCCTGACTGCTGACACAGGTCCATGACGACTGCCCCCAAGATGCACTTCTAGTGTTGAGTTCACAGCATGTCCATTATCATTAAGCCTGGATCGTTTGTTCCAGGGGGTGGGATACCAGGATAATGAGATAAACAATGTTCAATCAGCCCACTGGTCAGCATTTGTTCTTGTCACTGGGACCATAATGAATTTGTGCCCCAAACAAGCACATGGCGTTCTACGTAGCCAAATTAAAATGCCCTGTAAGTAGTCCCAACACCATGTTTTTTTTCAGCCTGGAGATCGGCATGACCTAGTAGGGAACACTTTGTAAACAAGAGGGAACACTTTGCTGTCCGTCAATGAACTTGTGTCCTGTTCCCTTCTTGTCTCGCCTTACTGAGTCTGACACTCCAGACACCCAGTGTAGACTCATAACAGAGGACCATGGAGCATATAAAGTATTAATATCATGGTCTGCTTTGATTTTCAAGACTTTATTTAAAATTGTCTATACACTTTTGTGATTTGAAAATAACACTGGAGCATACCCTAAAAAATACGACGTCCAAGCAACATTGCTTCATCTTCTATCTGCAAACAATCTTCTATGTTAACTAAAGTATGAAGTGCAAAATAATTATTATTTTTTAAGATTTTATTTATTTATTTTTAGAGAGTGCAGAGAGGAAGATAGAGAGAGAGAGGGAAACATGAATGTGCGGTTGCTGGGGGTTATGGCCTGCAACCCAGGCATGTACCCTGGCTGAAAATCGAACCTGGGACACTTTGGTTCCCAGCCCACGCTCAATCCACTGAGCTACACCAGCCAGGGCTCAAAATAATTATTTTTTGGAACAATGCTGTGTAAACCCAGAGGGAATTACTGATGATAATAGACATGATATATTGAATGTTTATGTATGTGACAAGCACATCACAAATGTTTTTCCCTGATAATCTGTGAATAATTGTGTTTTGTGGGTAAGGAAATTGACAAGTTAATTAGTTTATCCAAATTTGCATAGCTACAAAGTGAATGAAAGGGGGCATTTTAATCCAGATCAATTTAACTCCAAAATCCTTGCTCCTTTACCACATCACTGTTGCCCAAAGAAGGTGAGTTTCCTAATCTAGGCTCCAACTTTAAGAGTGGCATTCATTATCTTGGGTAGTCGGGGAGATCCTATTGAAACATCTTGTGATGGTTAATTTTATGTGTCAACCTGACTGGGCCACAGGGGTGCCCTTATACCTGCATTTTGCCGTGCATAATGCACTCCTGTGTACAATGCACACCCATGTTTTTGTGCACATTATGCATGGGATTATTATACCACGGTATGTAATCATTATACCCATGTATGATACACATTATTATTTTTCCCTCCAAATTTTGGGGAAGAAAGTGCACATTATACACAGCAAAATACAGTAATTGGTCAAACATTATTCTGATGGTCTGTGAGGGTGTCTTCATTTTTAAATTTTATTTTTCAATTACAGTTTACATTCAATATTATTTTGTATTAGTTTCAGGTGTACAGCATAGTGATTAGACAATCATATACTTTACAAATTGCCCTGATATGGTCAGTACCTACCTGGCACCATCCACCATTATTACAATATTATTGACTATATTCCCTATGTTATAGTTTACATCCCTGTGACAGTTTTATATCTGCCAGTTTGTACTCTTAATCTCCTCACCTTTTTTATCCACTCCCCCAAACCCCCCTCCTCTTTGGCATCTACCAGTCTGTTCTCTGTATCTTTGGGTCTGTTTCAATTTTGTTTGTTTATTTATTTTGTTCATTAGATTCCACATATAAGTGAAATCATAGGGTATTTGTCTTTCTCTGACCTACTTATTTTGCTTAGCATAATATTCTGTGAAGGTGTTTTGGATGAGATTAATATTTGAACTGGTAGACTGAGTAAAGCAGATTGCCTTCTCCAAGTGTGAGTGGGCCTCATTCAATCAGTGAAAGACTTGAACAGAACAAAAAGGCTAATCCCCCTGTGAATAAGAAGGAACTCCCCTCTGCCTGCCTTCTAGCTGGGGAATTTGTCTTCTCTGCCTTTAAACTTGGATTAGAATTTACCCTGCTGACTCTCCTGGTTCTCAGGCCTTTGAACTTGGCCTGGAACTACACTACCAGCTCTCCTGGAATTCCAGCTTGCTCACTGAAGAGCTTGGAAATCTCAGCCTCCATAATTTGGCATATGAGCCAAATCTTTATAATCATATATACGTGTATCAGCACATATGTGTATACACACATGTGCTATTGGATTTGTTTCTCCGGGAAACTCAGACAATACACAACTCTTACTCATCAGATCCTCTGAGATCTGGTAATCAGCCAGTGGTTACATAAGCTTTATCTGATCCATGACCAAGCTTCTGACAAATTTACCTGCGGAAATATTCTGGAAATTCCCACTCTACTTCCTTGTTGGCAAAATTTGCATCCACTGAACCTTGGTGTTAACTGAGAATTTCAGAATATTAAAACTGACTCATCATCCAAAAAAAATCTGAAAACTTCTATTTTAATTTAAAAGTTTTAAACAAAATTTATTTTTTTAAAAGTGAGGGTTCTTTGATTCAAAATACAAATTTACTTATATTTATACTTTTTAGTTTGCATATTCAGTTCAATATTTCTCAATAGATAAAATGTACTGCATTAAGTATTTCAAGTATATCTCAAGCCATATGAAACTCATGATCGGAAAGGGAAACATTAAAAATTGACATGCATAGCTCACCCAGTGTGTAGGACCATATTTTGTATTAGATAATATAATCAACATGTCATACACAAAAGGATTTTTCCACCAGTCTCTGTAATGGCATTGAGGAGTTTGTGAAACAGACCAGTTGAATACCATGTTGCCTTGGGCAAGAGCATCCTGACCCACCTCGGGAAAGGATGGCTGCATATCTTTTACCAATGAGTTCCGGCCCTGGCTCTCTGATCTAGTTGACATTCAAGAAATTTTCTATGAGTGCCCTATCTCTGTGGCCCGTAGAAGTTAATGGGCCTGCAAAGAAGAGCAAATTCATTTCCAGTATATTAATGAGATCAGACCCAAGGACAACTGAGCAAGAATCCTATTTTTAATACCTCAAAAAAAAATTTAATGAATGAAATGCAAGTAGAATTTGCAAATTACTTGTTTCATTCAAATATCCTGACAGTACATTTCTGAATATTATGACATGTGCCCCCAAACTTATTTCTTAAATATATATTTAAAAATGTGTACTTATCTGCCTGCTACATTATTAACATATTCATCCATTCAGTATATATCCATTAGGCATCTTCCATTTTTGAGCCTTTATGTTGGGTACCATAAGAGGTTTTAAGATACATAATAGAATTGTACAGGAAGAAAAATAACCAAGTAATACAAAAATAACCATGCAATACAAAACAGCACTGTTAGTGCTGAGTAAGAGGAAAAACAAAGTATTAATCAGGATTGAAGAGAGGCTGAAATTAGAAAGAGTACTGCATGAAGTAAATTAGGAAATATATTAGAAAGGATGAAGAATATGATTTTAGCTTTGAAAGATAGCGGCACTTCTGGCAAAGGGCCCATATGAGCTCTTGCGTGCAAGTGGGAAAATTCACTGATCACAGTGTGGTTGAGGGGAACTGTGTGGGAGACTGAAGTGGGATGATGCACCCAGTTCAGATCAAAGGAGAAACCAGAGAAGCATATAGAAATTAAAGGGTAAACACACCTGGAAAGAAATTGCCCTTTGCCGACCGTGGTGGGCGTGATGCTATGGAGCAAGCACTGCCTGGTCTGCAAGTCGGAAGAAGACCTCTGCTCTGCTCTGGGTTCTTCCTTTTCTTCTGGGGGTGCATTTCACCTCCCTGAGCCTCAGTGTCCCCATGTGCGAAATAGGAGCACTACTCTGCCTACATTATGAGGATTAGAAAATGCAAATGATTACTGATGTCCACTGTAGATTGGTAGATCAGTTGGTTAGAGCTATGCTATTTAATTTTTGAGAGCTCAGAATGCTTAGCAATTTTTAATGTGAAATATCTTTCAAAATTCACCTTAAACATAGCAGTATTACTAGACCCACAAACACATAGAGCAAAAATAATTTAATTGTCTACTGTAGCACTAACAATAACAAAAATCACTTATATTTTAGACCACCCTTTTGCTCTGGAGACTATGGCCACCCCTAACTCAGAAGAAACGGAAAGTTAGAGTGTGTATGTAAGTCAGTTGCCTACAGTCAAGAGCTAAGAGATGGCAGAGTTGAGTCTATAAACTAAAGGAGTCAGAATATGAGCCCACATGCCTAACACCAGGCTTTGCTGCTTTCAGATAAAGCAAGAAAGACACGAACATGCATACGGTTTTAATAAATGAAAAATATAAACTTTCAGTGTCTATTATCCAAAAGAGGACTAGCCCAAAGAATCCTAATTTTCAATTATCTCTTTTGTTTAAAATATACCCGCAAAAGGAAAAATATTAAATGTTACTATTATAATTTAATGAATTAAAATGAAATGAGGTACTATTTTTAGTCCACATTTTAGCAGCTACTCTAAAATTATTTGTCTGCTCTCCACAGAACATTTAAAAAATACTTAAAAATATAAAGACAATAAACACTGCCCATAATCTCATTAGTACCATTTTGTTAAATGTCTTTTTTGTATTTTTTTAAATTCAAAGATAATATTTTTAGGCTTTTTGTCCTAGTGAAATATGGTATATTGTTAAGAATTGAAAATGTTTGTATTTGAGGTATAGGTTCTCAGCAACAGAATTATTACTCACTGCTAGCTTTTTTCTTTATTATATATAGTTAAATACATGTGTGTAAAATATATGTATAGTAATATATAATTAATATATGTACACTTTACACACAAAGTGTATAAATCTTAAAGGTACAGCTCAATTAATTTTTGCATACACCCATGTAACCACCATCATGTCATAACATAAAACATTTCCAGCCCCAGGAGGTCCCATGTCACCTCAAGTCAGTCCTGCTCCGCACACCCAGGATTACTATTGTTCTCAGCCCTATCGTCGTTGATTAATTTTATCTGCTTTTGAACTTTCTATAAGTTGTACACCAGTCATTTTTGGTGTCTTTTGTTTAAAACACATTGCTATATATCTCAGTAGTTACTTATATTCATTTCTATGTCATATTTCATTGTATGAGTATAATTTATGCATCCATTCTACTATTGGGAACTGCCCTGACTGGTATCAGAAGCTGAAGCCCCTGCCTAGGCTAAGGCTAAGGGAACACCCTTGGAACCATAAGGCAGCAAGGAGACAAAAGCTTATCTTCCTGGCAGGAATGCTGCTTCTGCTGCTTTATTCATAACTGAACCCCAAAAAGCTTGGTCGGTTAGCCAAAGACGGGTAAGATTCCCCATGGGGGGAACGACCTCAGACAGGCACGATCACTTTGGGAGGCCCCCCAAAAGAAGGACTTGGGGGGCTGCAGCAAAAAGGGGGTGATGGACCCTCGCTCCTCGGCTTTGACATAGCCTGAGTTCTCATTGCCTGGGAGAAAATCTCCTTATTGCCTTAGTTCCCTTGCTCCACCTAAGCCTGAAACAATGACAGCGTGGTGCAGCTCTGTGCTGAAAAGGGAGGATTCCCCAGGTGATCAGGCCTAAGAAAGAATATGTAAATTACTGTGAAACCTTCTTTGTTTAGAATGCTCTCAGTTGAATGAGAGGGGTCAAAGGAGGAAGTTAGTTTGTTCCTCAAAGTCTTACAGCTCTTTGACCCCAACTCAATAGACCGGCAAGAGTTCCTTGTTTTCTATGATTCCTTATTTCCCCCTAATGAGTACTGTACTTCACCTGAATTATTATGCAAAACGAGCCCAATAAAAAGCAGGTATTGATGGTAAATCGGCACGCTTCCCACTAGGGGGGGTGGCCATTTCGTCCCTACTTCCCCACAGAAACTAGTTTGTCTCTGTGCATGGTTTTTCTTGCGTGTTTTCATCGAGCATCATCCACAGCGTCCCGTGATCACTGTTGGCCAGTGACCCACGCATCATTCTACTGTGCTGAATTATTTACAGTTGGATGCTATTGTTGATAAAGAGGCTATGAACATGTTTGACCTGTCTTTTTGGTGGACATGGCACTTAGTCATGGCATTTGAGTATGTTGGGTGCATACCCAGGAGTAGAATTGCTGGGTCATAGGGTACACGTGTGTTAAGCTGTGGTAATATTCCAAAGTGGCTCTATGATGTATACTGTTACCAGCAATTTATGAGAGTTCCAATGGCTCCATATCTTCACCAACACATGTATTGTCCATCTTTTTAATTTTAGCAGCACTGTATTGAAGCTTTAATTTGCATTTTGTTGTCTAATGGTGATGATCACTTTTTCGTATTTGTACTGGTCATTTAGACACACTTTATTAAAATGCCTGTGAAAGTCTTGCACCTGTTTATAAATTAGAGGGGAAATTTATCGACAAACTTACCACCCAAGTCACATCTCCACAGAACACACGGCCCTCATCTTGTGACATTTTCCAGGTGAACAACTTTGATGTCTCCCTGTTGAGAGGGATGCCCCCAACATTGGCAAGAGGGAAGGTCTGAGGTCACAGTTCTCACCTTGGAGGCTGAACAGGTTCTCACTTCTGAATTCTCTATTAGCGAGAAAACCAGCAAAAAGACCCCTCGAGCTTTCTGTTCCATTTAGTTCACTACTCAGGGAAGCCAACAGATCCTGTGAAAATTGGCCTATCATAATTTCAATTTTTTTAATTTATTTGTATTTTTCCCACTAAGATTTACCCCCCTTATACCCTCTTCCACCTCCACCCCTTCTCCCCCAAGCAATCAAAACACTGTTGTCTGTGTCCATGAGTCTTTTTTCTTTTTTGCTTGACCCCTACACATCCCCTCCCCCCAGAAACAGTCAGCCTGCTCTCTACCTATGAGTCTGTCTGTCGTGCTTGTTAGTTCAGTTTGTTCATTAACTTCCACACATGAGTGAAATCAGACAGTATTTGTCTTCCTCTGACTGGCTTATTTTGCTTGGCATATTGTTCTTCAGGTTCAGCCATGCTGTCTCAAAAGGAGAATTTTTTCTTCTTTTTTATGGCCCAGTAGTATTCCATTGTGTAAATGTCCCATAGTTGTTTTATACACTCATCTGATGGACACTTGGTCTGCTTCCTAATCTTAACTATTGTAAATATGGCTGCAGTGAACATAGGGGTGCTTATATTCTTCGATTTAGCATTTTGGGGGGTTTCTTTGGATACTCAACCATTTCTGTGAGCATCCTGATTACCAGTGTTTTGAACTTTGTATCTGATAGGTTGGCTATCACCTTGTCACTTAATTATTTTTCCAGAATTTTGTTCTGTGGTGTTTTTTTTGTTTTTGTTTTTGTTTTTAATTTGGGCCATATTCCTTTCTCTTGGCACACCTGTTACATTGTAAGGAGTGGAACCTTAGGTATTCACCAGGGCTATACAAGCCACATTGATGCACTGTGGCACTGTATGTGAGGGAGGGTTTCAAGAGGGAAAAATGCTGCTTACTTGGTTCTCAGCTGGCTTTCAGTCACTTCCCCCACTACCCACAAGTAAATTGGGCCCTTCTGGTGTTGATTCCCGGGTGGGTGGGTTTGTTTACATTCTAGGACCCTGTGTGTCTCTCCAACAAACTCTCCTTTTCACAATCCCCACAGGAATTTACAGCCAGAGGTTTTGAGGCTTAAGTTTCCCTGGGCAACACGGGGTTACACAGTCTGTCTCACCCCCCAGGTTTCCTCCCAGCTTCTCTGCCTGTGAATATGGTACTGCCTGGTCCACCAGTCACCACCTCGCCTGCCTGGTCTACCACCCTGCCATGCGTCCTCTCCACCCTGACTGCCCGTGTCCACTCCTCCTACTGATCTGGATGAATGGTTTTCCTTTAACTCTGTGGTTGTCGGACTTCCATATAGTTCAATTTTCTGTCAGTTTTGGTTTTTCGTTTTTAAATTTCTTGTTGTCTGTCTTTTGGTTGTGAAAGGAAACAATGTGTATCTACCTGCACCTTCATCTTGGCTGATAGTTCAGGTGTTTTCTTTTTTTGGTATTGAGTTTTATAAGTCCTTATAAATTTTGGATATTAACCCCTTATCAGATGTATCAGTGAATATGTTCTCCCATTCAGTGGGTCATCTCTTCATTTTGTTGATGGTTTCCTTTGCTGTGCAAAATCTTTTTACTTTTACGTAATCCCATTTGTTTGGTTTTTCTTGTTTGCCTTGCTATGAGCAATGCCCAAGATTTCAGTGCCTATGTTTTCTTCTAGGATGTTTATGGTTTCAAGTCTAACATTTAAGTCTTTAATCCATTTTGAATTTATTCTTGTGTATATTGTAAGAAGGTGGTCTAGTTTCATTTTTCCACATGTATGTGTTCAATTTTCCCAACACCGTATATTGAATAAACTATCTTTAGCCCGTTGTACGCACTTGCTTCCTCTGCCAAATATTAATTGACTGTAAAGGCAAGGGTTTATTTCTGGGTTCTCTATTCTATTCCATTGGTCTATGTGTTTGTTTTTATGCCAGTACCATGTTGATTTTTTAAAAATTCTGTTGTTCCATTACAGTCATCCCCATTTTTCCTATAGTTTCATATTAGGTAACATGATTCCTCCAACTTTTTCTTTTTTCTCTAGATCGTTCTTGCTATTTGGGGTCTTTTGTGGTTCCATATACATTTTTGAAATATTTGTTCTAGTTCTATGAAATACAACATTGGAATATTCATAAGAATTGCATTGAAGCTATAGATTGTTTGGGGTAGTATGGACATTTTAATGATGTTAATTCATCCTATCCATGAATGTAGTATGTGCTTCCACATAGTTGTATTTTCTTCAGTTTCTTTCTTCAGTGTTTTATAATTTTCTGAGTACAGGTTTTATATCCTTTGTTACATTTATCCCTAGGTATTTTATTCTTTTTGAATTAATTGTGAATGGGATTATTTTCTTAATTTCCCTTTCTAATAGTTCATAATTGGCACATAAAAATGAAACTGGCTTATGGATATTAATTTTCTATCCTGCTACTTTACTAAGTTCATTTATCAATTTCAGTAGTTTTTGGTGGAATCTTTAGGGTTTTCTATGTACAGTAGCATGTTATCTGCAAATAATGGCAGTTTTACTGGTTTCTTTCCAATTTAGATGCTTTTAATTTTTTCTTCTTGTCCAATTGCTGTGCCTGAGACTTCCAGTACTATGTTGAATATGAGAGGTGAAAGCAGTCATCCCTGTCTTGTTCCCAGTCTCAAGGGGAATGCTTATGATGCTGGCAGTGGGTTTGTCATATATGGCCCTTATTATGTTTAGGCATGTTTTCTCTATTCCCATTGTACTGAGAGATTAATCAAATGCTTTTTCTGCATCTATTGATATGATCATGTGGTTTTTATCCTTCATTTTGTTTATGTGGTGAATCCCATGTATTGATTTGTGAATGTTGTACCAACTTTGCATCCCTAGAATAAATCCCACGTGATCACGGTGTATAATCTTTTCAGGGTATTGTTGTACCCAGTTTGCTAATATTTTGTTCAGGATTTTAGCATCTACATTCATCAGGGACATGAGCCTATAATTTTCTTTATTCATAGTGTCTTTTTCTGGTTTGGAATAAGGATAATGCTGGCCTTGTAAGTGAGCTTGGAAGTCTTTCCTCCTCTTGAGTGTTTTGGAGTAATGTGAGAAGGAGAGCTGTTAGTCTTCTCTGAATGCTTGGTAAAATTTACCTGTGAAGCCATTCGGTCCATGGCTTTTGTTGTTAGTTTTTTTGGTTACTGCTTCAGTCTCACTTGGTATAATCTGTGTATTCAGATTCTCTGATTCTTCCTGATTTAGCTTTGGAAGATTTTATGTTCCCAGGAACTTATCCATTTTGCCCAGGTTGTCCAATTTGTTGGCATATAATTGTTCATAATAATTACTTACAGTCCTTTAAAATTCTTTGTTGTCAGTTGTTATTCCTTCTCTTTCATTCTTTATTTTACTTATTTGGGTTCTGTGGGTGGGCTCTGCCCACAGGGCCTCTCCCCGCAACCCCTACCCCAGCCGCCACAGATGAGAATAAGTCTACCAAGACATAATCTGCTTGGGGAGGAAACGTGGCCGTTCTCTACAAGGAGAAGGGCCAGGAACCTTTTCCTCAGTGGGCTTTTATTGGGTTTAATTTGCACAGGAATACAGGTAAAGCTTATCAATCATTGTCAGGCAGTAAGGATCAAACAATAGATGACATACAAAGAACCACGAGGACTTATTCTGAGTCAGGGTCAGTTAGCTAAAGGGCTATAAAATTTTGGGAAACAAACTCATTTCCTGATCAAACCCTTATCAGAAAATTTAGAGCATTCTTAGCAAAGCAGATTTCACAGGATTTTATGTATTCTTTCTCAGACCTGATCACCCCGGGGGAACCACCCTTTCCAGTGCAGAGCTGCACTGCCCTCTGGCATTGTTTCATACTTAAATCAGGCAGGGGAAGTAAAGCAGCCAAGAGATTAGACTTCTTGAAGACAGAATGGGACTCAGGCTATGTCAAAGACAAGGGGGTTCCATCATTCCCTTTTTCTATAGCCCCCCAAGTCCTTCAGTGGGGGCCCCTTCATGACCATAACTGTCTTAGGTCATCCCTCCCTTGATGAATCTTACCCATCATTGGCTAACCGGTCAGACTCAGGGCCAAGCAAAGTGAAGTAAAGGGGGCAGAAGTGGTGCTCCTGCCAGAGAGATAAGCTTTGTCTCCTTAGTGACTTATGGTCCCAAGGTCTCTTACTCAGCCTTAGCCTTGGGGAGTTACAGCTCTGAAACCAGACAAGGCAGTTTCCAACAGAGTTCGTTCTCTCTCTCTCTCTCTCTAAGTTGGTTAAAGGCTTGTCAACTTTGTTTATGTTTTCAAAGAACCAGAATTTGGATTTATTGATATTTTGTATTTTTTAGGCTCTATTGCACTTATTTTTGTTCTGACATTTGTTATTTTCTTCCTTTTACTCACTTTGGGCTTTGTTTATTGTTCTTCTTCAACTTTGTTTAAGTATGAAATTACATTGTTTATTTGAGCTTTATCTTGTTTCTACAGATATGCCTGTAATGCTGTGAATTTTCCTCCTAGGACTGCCTTCTCTGTGTCCCATGGATTTTGGGTTGTTGTGTTCTCATTTTCATTTGCTTCAAGGTATATTTAATTTCTTCCCTGATCTCATTGTTGACCCACTCATTGTTTAATAACATGTTATTTAGCTTCCATGTGGTTGTATTTTTCGGTTTTCTTCTTGTGATTGATTTCTAATTTCATAGCATCACAGTCAGAGAAGATGCTTGATATGATTTCAATTTTCTTAAATTGATTGAGACTTGTTTCGTGTCCTAATATATGGTCTAGCCTAGAAAATGTTCCATGTACACTTGAAAAAAATGTATATTTTGCTGTTTTGGGGTGATGTGCTGTGGATCTACCAATTAAATCAATGTGATCCAGTGTGTCATTTAAGGCTGCTGACATCTTGTTGATTTTCTGTCTGAAAGATCTATTCAGTGAAGTCAATGGAGCATTAAAATTCCCTACTATAATGTTTTTCTGTCAATCTCTTCCTTTATGTCCATCAAGATTTGCCTTACCTATTTAGGTGCTCCTATATTGGATGCTTAAAATTTACTAGGTTTATATCCTCTTGTTGGATTGTTCCCTTTATTATTACGTAGTGTCCTTCTTTGTCTCTTACTATGGCCTTGGTTTTAAAGTCTATTTTGTCAGATACGATTATTGCTACCCCAGCTTTTTCTTCCTTTCCATTTGTCTGAAATATCTTTTTCTACCCTTGCTTTCAGTCTGTGTCAATCTTCTGTTTTGAGGTGGGTCTCTTGGAGACAGTATATATATGGATCTTGTTTTCTTATCCATTAAACTACCTTCTGTCTTTTGATTTGAGCATTTAAGCCATTTACATTTAAAGTGATATTTTATAGGTAGGTATTTACTGCCATTTTATTTTTTAACTCTTTTCCTCTGTTGTCATTGTCTTCTTCTTCATCTTCTTCTTCAGAAGCCCTTTAACATTGTTGCAATACTGGTTTGGTGGTAACAAACTCTGGTAGGTTTTTCTTGTCTGTGAAGCTTTTTATTTTTCCTCAGATTTTAAATGATAACCTTGCTGGATAAGGTAAACTTAGTTGTAGGTCCTTCTTTTCCATCACCTTGAATATTTCATGCCCATCCCTTCTGACCAGAAATGTTTCTGTTGAGAAATCAGATGACAATCTAATGGAAATTCCCTGGAAGGTAATTAACTGTTTTTCTCTTGTGGCTTTTAAAGTTCTCCCCTTGTCTTTTTGCTTTAATTTATGTGTGTCTAATTTAATTATGATGTGTCTTCGTGTGGGCCTTTTTGGGTCCAACTTATTTGGGACTCTTTGCACTTCCTGGACTTGTGTGTCTTTTTCATTCACTAGGCTATGGAAGTTTTCAGTCATTATTTCTTCAAATAGGCCCTCAATCCCTTGCTCACTCTCTTCTCCATCTGGTATCCTCACGATGCAAATGTTGTTACACTTCATATTTTCCCAAAGTTTCCTTAAATCTCCTCATTTTTAAAAAACTCTTTCTTCTTTTTGTTGCTCTGCTTGGGTATTTTTTTTTCTACCTTGTGTTCCCAATCACTGATTCGATCATCTGCTTCATCTAACCTACTATTTATTCCTTCCAGTGTACTGTTTATTTCAGATATAGCATTCTTTGTTTCCGATTGGTCTTTGTTTATGTTTTCTGTGTCTTTTTTATGTTGTTGATTATACTTATAATCATTACTTTAAACTCTATATATGATAAATTTCTTGCCTCCATTTCTTTTAGCTCTTCTTCTGGGGAATTCTCTTGTTCTTTCATTTGGGGCCTGTTTCTTTGTCTTCCTATTTTGGCTGTTCCTATTTTGTATTTGTTTCTCTGTATTAGGTAAATTCACAAAGACTCTGGAGCAGACCTATGTCAGACACTGACTGTGACTGGCCCTGAGCAACCTATTGGGAACTATCAGTGATCTGCAGTTTGTGGCTTCCTTTGCTGGGCCTGGGTGTGTGCAGAAAGAACCAAGGCTGACTTTTACCAATGCCAGGCCTGGGCGAGGGTCAGCTAAAGTCTCAACACTCCCAGAGACTCACCTCCTCCTCCAGGCTTTCTGTTAGGCTTAGTTAATGAAAGTGCCTCCAGCTGCACACTTCAGTAGCCTGGCTTAAGGTATATAGGGTAGGGCAAGAGGGATTCCTGCAGGTGGGCCATCGTGTCCCCTCAGGCTGATGCCACTGGGAAGGAAGTGCTTTGCCCAAGAGATGTGGCTTCTGCAGTATGGGGAATGAGTCAGTACAAGGATCCTGGTGGCTGACCTTCAGCTCTCTTACCAGAACCACCACCCCCAGAGTTTCCTTATGTGGCCCTAGTCTGCTCTTTCCTCTTTCTGCCGGAGCCCAGGGTAAGTGGCTGCAAACAAAATTTTGTTGTTGGACCTTTAAGAGGCTCTCTGCATCTCTAATTATTTCTCCCTCACAAACAAAGATCCTGCTGCTTTTCACAGCCAGAATTTATTTGAGTTCCTTTCCTGGGTCTGGTGCTGTAAGCTGAGGAGCCCAACTTGGGGTTTTAGACATTACCCTCCTCAGGGGCAACCCCCTGGCTGCTGATATATGCCTCTGAAACCTCAGCTGCGACCTTTGGGGGCTGCAGCCAACTGTCTTGAGCCTCAGCACTTCCTACCAGTCCCATTGTTGTAATGTGGTTTTTTCCCGTAAGTCCTTGGTCATAAGGCTTCTCTCCAACTAGTGTTCATTTGGTTATTCAAGATGATTTTTCTATAATTCAGTTGTAATTCTGGTTTTAGTCCTAGCAAGTTGTTAGTGCAACTTCTACCTACTCTGCCACTATCTTTGACCTCCCTGAGTCATTTTCTTTGGGCTCATTTTGCCTGTTTCACTTTCTATTTCTTGAATTAATAGCTCAGTGTCCATTTATGTAAATGAAAGTGAGACTGCAGTAGCAGCAGAGCCAGGATTTGTAAACTCTGTTTAGCCCTTACTTCTCGTAGAACCCTAGGCTCTTCATGCCTGTAAGGTTTATTCTAATAATCCCTCAAGTTTATTGGATTTATTCATGCACACTCCCTCCTCCTTCTGGCATAACTGGTAATTACACAAAAAGCAACAAAGCCAATTTTAGGCCAAATGATTGAAGAATGGACAAAAAAAAAAGCACAAAACCTTTCTGGCCTGCATAACCTATGAGGGGAAGAAACAGCTTGCAATAAAAACAAACTACCTTGACTCCCTAAATAGAAATTCTTTATATATATATATATATATATATATATAGTTGATTATGCTAATACAGTTGTCCCATTTTCCCGTCTTCACTCCCCTCCACCCTGTACACCCTCTCCCACCCACTTCCCCCCCTTTAGTCATGCCCATGTGTCATACTTGTAAGTTCTTTAGCTTCTACATTTCCCATATTATCTTACCCTCCTCCTATCTATTTTAAACCTACAATCTATGCTACTTATTCTCTGTAACTTTTTCCCCTCTCTCCTCCTCCCACTCCCCTGTTGCTAACCCTCCATGTGACCTCCATTTCTGTGGTTCTGTTCCTATTCTAGTTGTTTGCTTAGTTTCTTTTGGTTTTGCTTTAGGTGTGGTTGTTAATAATTGTGAGTTTGCTGTCCTTTTACTATACATGTTTTTTCTTTATCTTCTTTTCTTAGATAAGTCCCTTTAACATTTCATAAAGTAAGGGCTTGGTGATGATGAACTCCTTGAGCTTGACCTTATCTGAGAAGCACTTTATCTGCCCTTCCATTCTAAATGAAAGCTTTGCTGGATAGAGTAATCTGGGATATACGTCCTTGCCTTTCATGACTTGGAATACTTCTTTCCAGCCCCTTCTTGCCTGTAAGGTCTCTTTGGAGAAATCAGCTGACAGTCTGATGAGAACTCCTTTGTAGGTGACTGTCCCCTTATCTCTTGCTGCTTCTAGGATTCTCTCCTTCATTTTTACCTTGGCTAATGTAATTCTGATGTGCCTTGGTGTGTTTCTTCTTGGGTCCAACTTCTTTGGGGCTCTCTGAGCTTCCTAGATTTCCTGGAAGTCTATTTCCTTTGCCAGAATGGGGAAGTTCTCCTTTATTATTTGTTCAAATATGTGTTCAGTCTGTTGCTTTTCTTCTTAACCTTCTGATACCCCTATAATTCGGGTGTTGGAACGTTTAAAGAGGTCCTGGAGGTTCCTAAGCTTCTCCTCATTTTTTTGAATTCTTATTTCTTCATTCTTTCCTGTTTGGTTGTTTTTTTCTTCCTTCTGGTCCACTCTATTATTTTGAGTCCCAGTTTCCTTCCCATCACTATTGGTTCTCCGTGCATCTTCCTTCATCTCTTTTATGGTAACCTGCATTTTTTCATCTAATTTGCACCTAAAATCAACCAATTCTGTGAGCTTCCTGATCACCAGTGTTTTGAACTGTGCATCTGATAGATTGGCTATCTCTTGGTTGCTCAAAAGGATGAGTCCTGGGGCATTGATCTGTTCTTCTGTTTGAGACATAGCTCTCTCTCTCTCTCTCTCTCTCTTTTTGTTTTTTTTTTTTGGTCTGGTCACTCATGTTACGGTGAGGGGCGGAGCCTTAGGTATTCAGCAGGGCTGGGCACCCCAGATGCTAGATTGTGACGTTGTATGTGGGGGCAGGGGCGGGGGTGGGAGGGAACCATGGCAGTAGCTCCATTCTCCTGGGACCTCAGTCCCTTCTCTGGGATCCTGGGTTGCACGCTCTACCCTGGTCCACAATTGCTGTCTCACTGGGTTCGCCAGCTGCCACTTGGGTACTCAGGGTCCACCTGCTGTGATCTTGCGCGCGCCAGATGCCTTATGTGCTCCCTTCCGGTTGCCTTTTGCACCCAACTCTCCCTGTTCTCCGCATACCGCGACTCGAGCCCGGCTGCTCCTCTACGCCCCTCCTACCGGTCTGGATAAACGGGTCTACTTCAACTTCTTGGCTGTCCAACTTCTTTTCAGATAAATTCTCTGTCAGTTCTGGGTGTTATTCTGCCTTTAAATTGTTGTTGTTTTAATCTTGGTTGTGCGAGGAGGTACGGTGCATGCTTATTATTATTTTCTCTCCACTCAAGGAAAGCTTTTTTTTTTATTTAAAGATGAATAAAGCTTTGGCACCAGTTATGCATTGAATATAAACTTCCTTCTCATATCACCTTAGATTCGATTCAAAACACCTAAAAACTCCCACCCAGTGCTTGGGAAATTCCAGATTATTATTTCCCTGTATCAAGGTAAATAATTAGTCACATGGTAAATCACTCAAAAGTTCAGCTTCTAGGTGACTGAACTCACTCAACTAAATCCAAATGCTTTTCTGTGCATATTTCAGGATGCAGACATTGAAACTAGTGTTATATTCATTTTATGTATGTGAGTCTATATATTATGCATAACATACATGTAATTGTTTTGGCAACTAAGTGTTAAATAATAATCCTTGTCTCTGGAGCACAAGTATGATTTCATCTATTACTTTTCTGTCTGCATTATCATTGAAAGGAGAAATTTAAACTGAGTTTTGCTTAGAGGTCAGCGATGTATTTGGCAGAACTTGAACAGAAAAACCTGTCTCTTAGACTTCAGCGCTTGTAAGAAAAACATACAAAGTCCATATACATAGGCCTTGACTGCCTTAAGTCACTTTGAGGAGGTTTGCCTGGGTTGAGTTTTGGAGTCACCTGAATTTTAATGAGAAACAATAAATTCTTCTTGATCTTGCTATATTTAGGATAGTGTCCCCAGGGATTTGTAGAGAAAAGCTCAGAACTTGGAATCCTATTCCTACCAAAGGCACATCATCATAGGCACATTGTGGCTAAAAGCCATGTCCCCAAGAGGCCTAACAGTGCTGGGCAGGAAAGGGAACAAAGCAACCTATTAGGCCTCTTGACCTCTACCCATCTTTCTACTCAGCACGCAAACTAAGAAAGTTCTCCAAAGGAGGCCCCAGGGCTTAAGAAAACCCACTGGTCGCTGACGCATGCCCACCTGCCTACCGTGAGCACAGAACGCTGTGGATGGTTCATCGAAACACGAGAAAAACATACACAGAGACAACCAGGTCCTGTGGGGGAATTGGAACAGAATGGCCACCCTCTCCCAAGTGGGGAGAGCACCCCGTCTCCATTCCCAAGCAGATTTTTATTGAGAAAACAAACTTAGTTTGTGGATTCACAGTCTGGCAGAAAAGATCAAAAGATGTAGGCAACTTACAAAGGTGGGGACAGAACTCCTTCTGTGATTCTGGGCAAGATTTGTGGTCTTTAACATATGAAAGGGCTACAGGTTCCAAAAATTTCCTGCCTGTGCTTTTAAATTCCTAGTTAATAACATCCTCCAGCAAACAGATCTCACAGGATCTTGCATATTTTATGTCCCAGGCCTGATCACCCTGGGGGTCTGCTGTTTCTGGTCTGGGCTGCTTCTGCAGGCCTGAATTAACAGAGAAGACAAAGGAAGCCAGGAGACTTGGATTTCTCACATCTAAGAACAAAGACTCAGGCTTTGACAAAGCCAAGGGGGCAGGGGTTGATGTCCGTCACCCCTTCATTCCCACAGCCCCAAATCTCTTCCCAGAAGCCTCCACGTGATCATGCCTGTCTTAGGCATTTCCCTCTGTGGGAATTCTTACCTGTCATTGGCTAACTGATCAAGTGTAGGAGGTTTAGGCACAGAACAGGCAGCGTTCATGCCAGGGAAATAAGATTTGTCTCCTCAGTGGCTCCTGGTCCAGAGGTCTCTCACTCAGCCTAAGTCATGGAGGGTTACAGCTTCCTGAGACCAGGCAGGGTGGTCCCCAACCGGTTTATTTAATGGACAGGCCTGCCATTTACTTTCTGTTTGTACTTCAGTATTATATCCTCAGAACTTTTGTTCAGGACAGAAAAACCCTGGTGGTTGCTGCTGCTCAGCTTAGAGCTAATTGGATTTCCCATAACAAGAAGTCTGTGATTCCCAGAGAGCCCTGCTCCCTTCCTTAATTAGAGCGATGAGAGACTGACAATTGGAGCCTAGACAAGTATTGACTAACTCTTCCCTCATCCTACCCCAGCAGGAAAAAAGGCTGTCTTCTTTTAAGTTAATGCTTTGCATATCTTGTCAAGATTTAGCTTATCAAGCTTTGTGGGGGAAAAACAGTCACAATAATTTTCCTCTGTGTAAAAGCTGATGTTCTTAACCCTCAAAGGTTTATTTGGGAAGTTATTATTTCAAAGAAAAAAGTGCATTGAGTGAAATAAACATATATATTTAATCTATAAAAAAGATATAAAAATCTTTTCCTTTTCTTTTCTGTAGAAAATGACTACTATATCTTTATAATGTTTTAAAATCTTATAATGAACACACTAAACAGATATTTTTCTTATGCTCAGACTTAAATCCTGTTCCTGTGTTTTTTCCTTTTTTATTTTTTCCTTCTCTACTCTCCTTTTTGCATCTCTAGTATCTTTGATTTTCTTCTGTTTCTGAAGATAGAATCAAGAAAAGAAAGGAAAAAACTACCTATGTACTAACCCATACTTGTAAGACTTCCAGAACATATTTATACAGGAGTTAAAAAATACAGAAGGCCATAGGCCTAAGCATGGCTAAATTTGCTGGCCAAGTTGCCTTAAATATCGTCAGCTTATTCTGCGAAGGATCAGTGAACTAAAGGTCCAGATTCCAGAAGGGAAAAAGGAAGTGCCCGTAACATTATTTCATGCTAAATTCACTCATGCCTTCCCTGGACTTTCATAAGACCAGGTGCATTCATGAGACGGTTGTTTTATTAAGTGTGATTGAGTGTATGAAAGAGTGACCTGGTGTGTGAGTTTACAAGCACATATTGACCCCACTTTTCCTTGCCTGATTTACAAGAAATAGCCTTGTTTAAAGGAATTTGTTTTCTCACTGAACACTTTCACTTTCACTTTCCAAAGTCACGTTAGCACGTTAGAGTCAAAAGACTCTAATTCACTAGTTTTCCACAGAAAACCAGGACCAGGAACTAGTTCCAGCTCTCCTGAGCTCCACACACTGCTCTTCTCTGTGACTTTTATTTTGGTTTTACATTTTAAGTAAAAAACACACTCATCTTCCATTATTTGATTAAAATTTAGATCTATAACTCTACTGTACTTGAAGCCATCTAGGAGTCAATTATATTAAGCAAGATGATTGTTCATGAACAAAAATATATTCAAAGAACAATTTAGATGAGACTAATGATGTTCAAAATCTTTAATAAATGACAGAGCACCTGTACTAACCCACTGATGCAGACGCCGCTGTAAAAACCCGGCCCAGACTGAGATGAGTGCCAGGAGGAGCTCACTTTCTGACTGTATACTGCATTAGTGTATTTCCAGCTGGTATTGATTCAGAGGCCTGGTGGTTGTAGGCTTTTAATTTCTTGGGTAATTGGCTTGGGTTTCACTGGCAACATACCTCCTTTAGGTCTATTAGCCTTCATTGACTTATATTGCTCAGCTCCACAGATCTTGACTAGTTATAGTTCTTGAATCAAGAGCTAAATCTGAGGAATTCTGTCGTATAACACCAGGTGCTAGTGCTTCATTCATTTCTAAGACTTCAGCGTTCAACTTGGCCTTGGGGCTCTTTACAGTGAAACACTATACCCTGGGTTAGAAAAGACAATTGCCTTCTCCTTGCCCCCTGTTACATTTCATGGAATGGTTGTTACAATGAGGGTAATTGTCATCTTTGTCAATAAAAAGAGCCTGAAAAGATGTGTTAGGGGTGGAGAATCAGACTTCTCCAGATTGCAATCTTATATTCAACCACGTTTCACCTTCTTCACTTTCTCTAACTTTGGCTTGGTGCAGAAGATTCAGCTCTGCAAAACTCAAGTCTATCTGCAATTCAATCATGCTGGATTTCTGGCCATTGACAAAATGTATCTTACTTAGAAAAGCTATATTTTCCTCCCTCCTTGCCTTCTAGGAAGAGCATGTTTGATAGAATCTTGTCACTTACGTGGCTTTGCTAAAGTCTGCAGGAAATACACAAGACTTGTTAGCAGGTTGGTGGTAACACCACCTGATTTGATTTTTTAAAAACAGGTGGAGTGAAGATATTTGCATAAGGGATAGCTGACAAAGTATTATTATCCAAAATTTACAAATTCTTAAAATGCAACCTAAGAAAACAACCTGTTTGAAAAATGGGTAAAAGATCTCACCAAAGAAGATGCACAGATAGTAAGTAAACATATGAAAAAATATCAAACATTACATGTCATTTGGGAATTGCAAATTAAAATAATAATGAGGTACCACTACATCCCTATTAGAATGAACTAAATTCAAGACACTGAAAACACTAAATACTGGGGAGGCTATGGACCTTGGGTAATAAGGAGCAATGGAAACTCTCATTCATTACTGGTGGGAATGCAAAACAGTTCAGCATCTCTGGTGGTCAGCTTGGCAGTTTCTGACAAAGCTGAACACTCTGACCATATGATCCAGCAGTCATGCTCCATGGTATTTTCCCAAGTGAATTAAAAACTTATATCTACCTAAAACCCTGCACATGGATGTTAGTAGCAGCTTTATTTATAATTACCAAAATGTGGCAGCAACCAAGATGCCCTTCAGTAGGTGAATAGCTAAATAAACCATGGTACATTCATAAAACGGAATATTATTCAGCTCTAAAAAAAAGTAGGCAATCCAGCCATAAAAGGACATAGAGGAAACTTGAGTGCATATTACTAAGTGAAAGAAGCCAGCCTGAAAAGGCCACCGACTGTATGATTCCAACTATATCAGGGGTCCCCAGGCTCTGGGCCATGAACTGAAACTAGTCTGGGCCTGTTAGGAACCAGACCTCACGGCAGGAGATGAGCTTAAATGTAATGCACTTGAATCACCCTGAAACCATCCCCCAACCCTGGACCATGGAAAAATTGTCTTCCACGAAACTGGTCCCTGACGCCAAAAAAGGTTGGGGCCCACTGAACTACATGTTATTCTCTAAAAGCTAAACTGTGGAGATAATAAACAGATCAGTGGCTGCCAAGGATTAGAGGGGAGGGAGGGAGGAATAGGCAGAGCAAAAAATTTTTAAGCCAGTGAAAATATGCTGTGTGATACTTTTTGCCAAAGCCCATAGAATGGACAAAACTAAGAGTGAATCCTAATGTAAACTACAGACTTTTGGTGATAAGGGTGTGTCAACAAGTAACTGCGTAACAAATGTTCCATTCTCAGGGATATTGGTAGTGGGGGAAGTTGTGCATATACAGGGGAAGGGGTTATATGGAAACCCTCTCTATATTCGTGCTCAGTTTTGTTGTAAATCTAAAACATGTGTAAAGGACCCATGGACAAAGCCAATGGCAGGGGAGGAGTGAATGTGGGAGGTGGAGGTGGGTAGGGTGGTGGAGAGTAATGGAGGGGAAGTGGGGACAACTGTAATTGAGCAACAATAAAAAAAAGACTAAAAAATACATAGTCATTAAAATATGTGGAACTAAAGAGGCATATCTTTATTTGCTTTGACAACTGGGTGTTTTTACTAAACATTGATGCCTTTGTTCAATAACGTTGTTATTGATTTCTGTTTTGCATAAGCAACAAAAAATAAAAACATTCAATATCAAATAAAAACTGCTTTAATGTAAATTTTTAAAAAGATTTTATTTATGTATGTTTTGAGAGAGAGGAAGGGAGAGAGAAGGAGAGGGAGAGAAACATCAATGTGTGGTTGCCTCTCGTGTGCCCCCTACAGGGGACCTGGCCCACAACCCAGGCATGTGCCCTGACTGGGAATCGAACCAGTGACCCTTTGGTTTGTAAGCAGGCACTCAATCCACTGAGCCACACCAGCCAGGGCTAAAATAATTTTTTTAAGGTGACAGTTTAATCGGCCACTGTGCTAGCACCACCTATCAGTAACCAACACTCCTCAGCCAGGATAGAAGAGTTTCACTACCTCATGATGCATGCTGTTTGCACCAGTCCATAATTCAGGGTCTGTTTTACATAAAACTGCATTTCCATAGACTAACTTCTAGGGTAGTTAAGACCTTTTGAGTTATTTAGAAACTCATCTTAAACTGACTTAATAAAAAATGAGAATTTTCTGACAAGGTAACTGAAAGTGTAGGAATGAGACTAGATTCAGGCATAACTAAATCCAAGAGCTTAAAAGATAGATATATCGATATCTATCTTATTTATTTATCTATCATAACCCATCCCTCTCTGTCTTTACCTCTAGACTCATATTATCCTGGTTAAGCCATACTTGGGAGAAAAGATGCTCCTTTCTCAGCTAAACTTAACCTGTTACCTCATTGGATAGACTAGCCACTTGTCCACGGCTATCACTTCAGTCCATCGTTTCTAAAAGTTTGTATTCATGTCACTGGTGTTCCACATGATAACTGTAGGTAGTAAGCAAACATTTATTTCGATTGTAGTAACGATGTCAATTTTATGTATATCAAAAATAACTAAGGCATCAAAACGTCTTTTTCACTTTGAAAGAGGCTGAAATAGAAAGGAAGGTAGTAATCCCCTTTACATGGCTGGGATGAGTTTCAGGTTATGATAGTCAGGCATATTTGTCAACATTTCAAACCTTCGGTTATCTGAATCCTCCACTAAGGCTTCGTATTGTCCATGTAGGCAAAGTGTTGCACAGGCAGGAAAATCTAGTACCTGTTGTATACTGAAGGGGGGAAGTTTGGGGTCATTTAAGTCCCTCAAAAAGTCTAGAAAAGTCTACTTCATGTGATTGCTCATAAAGCAACTTTCTAAATGAAGTCAACAAACCACAAATGGTATTTTAGGTTTCACTTTCCACATTGCAGTTGATAAGAAAAAGTCACGCTTGTGGAATGTGAAACCCACTCATAGTATTAATCTTGAAATAATACTATGAATTACTACGAATACTAGTTTGAATTAATGAGTTATATAAGCACGTGAGTGTAACTTTGAAAACCTTTATCCTACCTGAGTAGAATCAGTATCACTTTAGTATAAAGTAAAATTAGTTACGTGACTGGCCCATCCATAGTTAAGCTTCTTTTTAACCAAAATTATGTGATTTTTGTTCTTTGTGACTTTTGTTCTTTCTGATTTATTTTTATTTTTTTAAATCCTAACCTGGGGACATATCCACTGATGAGAGAGAGAGAGAGAGAGAGAGAGAGAGACCTCATTCAGCTTCTTCCTGTAAGCACCCCAACCAGGGATCAAACCTGCAGCCTAGGTGTGTATCTAAGAAGGAACCCACAACCTTTTGGTGTACAGGTGGAAGCTCACACCTAGCCAAGGCCCTTCTGATTTATTTTTATGCAGCTTGATTTACAAGAAGAAGCTTCCTCTCTTTATTTACAAGTGTGCTTCCTAAGTTTAATTTAAATTCTATTCCAGGAAAAAAAACAGAAGCTTTTTTTAAATTTTGCATTATACTTTAAGGTTTTACTTTTGTTTCTCTGTGAGAAAGAAGGCTGCTCTAATATGCTTGTGTTTCTATTTGTAAAAAAATACATTTATACAATCGAATATTAAGTTGCTATAAAAAAAAAAGAAACTCTTACTCTTTGTGGACCTGGAGAACATTATGTTAAGCAAAAAAAGCCAGTCAGAGAAAGACAAATACCATATGATCTCACTCATATGTGGAACCTAATGAACAAAATAAATTGATGAACAAAATAGGACCAGAAGCATGGATGCATGGAACAGACTGACAGATCTCGAGGGGAAGGATCTGGCGAGGACTGGAAGAAATTAGCTGAAGACATATATGCATGTATGCTAGCCCATGGGAACAGACAACAGTGTGGTGTAGGCCGGGGGTGGGGGGCGCTGCTGGGTGGAGGGGAACAAAGGGTGGGGAGAGAATAGGGGACATCTCTAATGGTGTCAACAATAAGAATAAAAGTAAATCTAAAAAGAAATTATTTTTGAATAGTCATGGGGATATAAAGTTCAGCATAGGGAATATAGTCAATAATATTGTAATAACTATGTATGGTACCAGATGGGTACTTGAATTATTGAGAGGATCACTTTGCATATTGTATCACTGATTAACCACTAGGCTATACACTTGAAACTAACATAAAGTAACATTGAATGTCAACTATAATTTTAAAATAAAATTAAGAAAATATTTTTGAAAAAAAGTCCATCACATAAATAGAGCATATTATAATGTAATTTCACTTACTTGGAATAATAAAAATTTATGGGGATTAATCCACCATGAAAATACAAAATAAATTTTCATTGGTCTGTATAAATGATTATTCTACATGAGACCAATATATCAAACCCTATCTATAGTCCTGTATGATATTTCTTAAAATTCATTTTGCATATCTTTATGTTCATGATTCTTATATTTACTAAAACATATGATATAGGAGACTGTTCTGCGTGGCATGGACCCAGCTCACACTCAGAAAGACCAGTGGAAAGCGAGGTCTGATGCACAGGACCCATGCTCACGGATAGGTCCCTCCTGTGGGGAATCAGATTGCATTGCATCTAGGTCGTTTTTAGACTTGCTTTTTGCTAAAACTCCCTCACCCTGAATTGAGGCAGCAAATGTTTACTGCATATCTTTAAAGTGACTTCCTAAAACCTATGCTAAACTTTCCAAGGACGAGTGTAACCAGTTCAACCACTTTTCCCTTTGCATTTGCAAATACCCTTCTTCTGTGATGTGATTAGCGGCATCCTCTCCTTTGTTTTCTTTAAAAGGTAACCACCTAAAGTGAACCTGTGCACAGTAAATGAGGACTCTCCTCAATGTAATGTGCCCAGAAAAGCAATAAAAGCTTGTCTAGGCAAGAGCCCAGGATTTTTCTCCTCTTGAGAGAGAAGCTGCACTGTCCCTTTTCCTCCACAGGACTCCGTAGTCCATGTGAATATGTCTTGTCTCATCTACAATGTCACAGACTCCACAAGCTGGGACCCGTGTCATTATGACATGAGTGACCTCATCGAATCTGTGCCATGATCAAGGCAAAGTGAAACAGGCTATATCTAAACAATGGTTAAAACAGAAACAGAAAAGTGAACATTAAAAATGTTCAGGGCACCGCCCCAGTGGGGCAGCCGGTCACAGAACAATGGAAACTGTGGGTAAAAAAAATGCATGTTTACTGAGCACTTCATTACACATATGGCAGGATAGTAAAAAGTTAGGAAAATCCCTTGGCAAGTGAAATGGAAAACTGGGACAAAAGAATTACCAGTAAACAAGGCCAAACAGTTGGAACAATTGCCAGCCAGCTGGCCTCCTCAGATTTTGTCTCCTCAAACCAAGGACACGTACTTGAAAGTGAGTGCTTCATAGTTCTCCTCTGGAACCAGAGAATACATAGCTTAAAGCTTCCTGGCCTGGACAATAGAGAACAGAGACCCAATTAATGTCATTTGTGCCAGCTAACCCAAGGACAGATAGAGTCAGAAATAAATAACAATTTAAAAAAAAACATTAAAAGCCAACTCAAGATAAAAATAAGAGTATAGCAGACCAAAGAGTAGACCCAACACCCCCATGAGCTCATTTTGACACATCAGCATAATCACAAGTGATGATGAATATTCTGCTGAAACACTCCCCTTAGATTCTTCACCTGCAGAACAAAGATAAAAAGCCCTCAAGACAAAGACTCAGTGCGGGCTTGCTCTACAACACACCCATGCCCCTTCCCAGGTGTGAACCTTTTCTTTCCTCCTAAACCGCAAGGGTCCCAACGAGACTTGAAGCCAGGGGAGCAGTGAGCAATGGCAACTCAACCAGGGCTTCCCTCTGGTCCTGCTGCCAGGCCCCCTGTTTTCTGACTTCCCCGTGAGCCCACAGCAGCCCCACCTTGGCTCATGCCTTCCCTCTAACTTTTCTAGGGAAACAAAGCAGAGCACCGCGTAGGCTCTCTCCTGTCACTCTTTCTACCCCAAGTCCTTCCTTTGTTTCGTTGCCCCAGGCTTAATAAATGTATTCTCAAAATCACCTGGGCTCATGCTGTGAAATCTTTCCTACACGAAATCAAGAACCTGCACGCCACAGGAGGGCCTGAGGCAGATCCACTCTGGGCCAGTTCCTGTCTGGTAGCACACGGGTAATTACATAGTGATTACACCAAAATTGCATGTGGCATGTTATTATTTCTGTATCTGCATATGTCATTTAATTAAAATTAAATCCCATTCACAAGTTCATCTAGCTTGTAAGTGGTATTTTGTTTGACTCCAAAGAAGTGGCTTCACCGTTCAGACTCATCGGGAACAATCTTGCAGGCAAAATTAATGTGCCTTATTTAAAACTCTTTGGAAAACCATGTATGCATTCCAGTGTATTCTGCCACATTTGAAGGTGGTTTTTCTAGTGCAATAGATCGGAGACCAGAAAAATCATTATTTGGCTAATCTGTTTCATGAGAACAGGACTAATGAAAGGTCTTGCTCAACAGTAAAAGAGGCAGACTCCTGGGAACCCTTAAGAATAACTCAAAGGATAGTGGGAGGCAGCTCATAAACCTATAATGGACTATACACATATCGTTGCCCATTTATAAGTATCCTTGCCCAAGTACCGTCTAAGCAACAAGTTGTGAAATCTAATGTTGTGAACTGAAGGTGAGGGAGGGGACATTTTGGTGTCTTTTGTTTTTAAGTGAAGAACAAAGAGCAGCTACCAGGTGAAGAGCTGTAATGGAACCATCCCAGCAACCACAGGAACAAGGTACAACTTGTGGATCAGGAAACAAAGAGGCCCTGTTTAAAATTTGTGTGTGGCTTTATTTCTAGTCACGGAAGCCATATGGATCCAGCATGTTTTGCTATTATAACAATAACATTAATGACACTTTATTATATGTGCTTTAGATATATTATTTCTGCTTTGTAAGACAACACTGTAAGGTTAGTATCAGCATTTTAGAATGAGGTCCAGTGAAGTTAAGAATTGCGAAGCAGCTCAGCAAGAAATATGGCTGAGCTGAGATCCTAGCCAGGTCCTAGACTATTACTCCCAGGCCCTGCTCTTTACATAGTTATACCAAGCAGAGCAGTCTGGGTTGGCCAAACAGTCTGTTTAGTTTTTTCCATAAAATAAAAGACACATTTTTCATTGTCACCAATAACTTTACTGATTTGGATATTTTGAACATGTAGGCTATTGGCTTCTAGTGGGTAGAGGCCAGGGGTACTGCTAAACATCTTCCAGTGCATAGGGCAGTCCACAGCAAAGAATTATTTGGCCAAAATATGAATAGTACCAAGAAACTTTGCAAACCACTTTTGACACATTCAATCAGTCACAGCATCTTCTCTACACTCTGCACAAATCTTTTTTTTTTTTCATTTCAGTTGCGTTTTTACCTTTTTTGAAATAATAATGGACTCAGTATCCCAGACATTTGATCCTCCATAGTTGGAGATTGGAAATTCATTCACCTACACTTTGGATAAATTATTTAGGGTTTCTGAGTTCTAATCTTTTCTTCTACAAGAGCAGGGGGGCATTGAGGAGAAAGAGAGAGAGAGACAGAGAGAGAGAGAGAGGGAGCTCAGACTCCAGAAAAACAGATATAAAATATAATGCACTTAGCATAATGCATACTGCTTGACAAAGTCCATGTGAAAAAGTCAAGTTATTATGCAAGTGTCCCCATCAGCATTTCTTGTGGGTCCCCGTGAGGTAAGGAGGATAAGTACTTCTGTCTCCGTTTTAGATTTTGCAACCGTCTCCAAGACCCACAGTGGCCTCCAAGCCCGATGTGGGGTTGGTGCCTGCTTTGGGGTTATTATTTCATCGTTCTGTCTTCCACATGATGGCCATAACCTGGTGTGCTCTGCTTGAAGATCTTATTTTACGTTTATATACATATACAGTTTTGTTTACATTTCTCAGAGATTTTACCAAGATCAAAAGTGATTGTCCAAAAGATAATAGTCTGTATTTAATACCAATTAAGTAATTTTGTTCTCCTATCACTTGTGTTGGAAACAAAGTTCCCAGCAACACAAAAGGCGAGCTGAGTACAACTGCAGAGCAAAGTCGTACATCAGTGCCGTGGGCACCAGCAATCACCTGCATTCAGGGGCATTCTCACCACTCATCCTGGTAGAACGCAGAGCAGAACTTCTTTTGTCCACAGCAACCCCCCTCTGACCACTGGCCATAAAAACACGTATCATTCATTCTGCTGAAACTGTGTCACTTGGAAAACCCCCTTGGAGAAATCAGTAAGTCTGTTTCTGTGGCACTCAGTTTTCTGATTGCAGCTTCACTTTTCTCACACTCTTTCTCAGTTCCAAATATTTAACGTATGAATACACCTGCAAAAATATGAAGGAAAGTATCAGTTTCCTTTAGTTGCCCATTTTCTTTGGCTTAGTGTTATATAATCCAGAAATTGAAGTGAATAAGAACATTGCTAAATAGTTTTTAAAAACTTAAGTTGCCTAATAATTTGGAAAAGGCACACTTAGTAGGAGAGAGTGCTGGTAGAAGGCTCCCAAGGCAGGGTCTATTCTCAAACCAGGGAGCAGGGTAGCAGATCCACCCAAGCACAACCACGTCCCTCCAGGTTGTATGTATTCTCTCCCTTTCTGTCCCCCACCTTTCTTTTTTCTGATTTATTCTTTTGTGGAAAAATTTAACATTATTTTTTTCAATTTCAAAAGTAAAGCTTGGATGCTGACAAATTTTAAAATAACTCTTGGGAGAAAACCTCTTCATTCTTTTTACATGTAAATGCAGAAAATACTGTACTTAGTTTTTCTTTAGCAACACAAGGCTGCAATTCATGGGATACCAATGAACTCACAGTGAGTTGGTTTTCATCGCCAAGGCTAGCCTGTGGCCAAATTTTAAAAGGGGTAAAGTTTTTCTTCATTTATCTCCCTCTCAAAAATATGTTTCCCATTTTGACCCTAATGATTCTAAGTTTTCTGGTTATACAGATTTTTACAAATGTTGCAAGTATTGATAAGGTCACGCCAGCCCTGGCTGATGTAGCTCAGTGGATTGAGCTCAAGCTTGCAAACCAAAGGGTCACCAGTTCGATTCCCAGTCTATGGCACATGCCTTGGTTGCAGGCCAGGTTCCCACTTAGGGGTGTGCAAGAGGCAAGCACACACTGATGTTTCTCCCTTTCTCTTTCTCCTTCCCTTCCTCTCTCTCTAAAAATAAATAAATAAAATCTTAAATAAAAATCACTCCAGATCCAGGAAACTAAGTGAGCTGGAGGTATGATAACTAAGATGAAAAAGGAACTCACACTAGTACACATTATAATTAAATTGCCACAAGTTAATTGTAACACAGGGAGAGAAAAGCAGTAAGAAAAACACCAACTTGTTATCCACAGGAAACTTCATAAAACTACCTGCAGATTTTTCAGTAGAAATTTTGCATGCCGGGAGGAAGTGTCACCACAGATTCAGAGCGCTGAGGAAAAAATAAACAAACCTGGCTACTAAGAAAGCAACACTTAGCAAAACTGTTCTTCAAAAATGAGTAAGTGGCCCTGGCTGGTGTGGACCGAGTTCCCGCATGCAAACCGAAGGGTCACCAGTGTGATTCCCAGTTTAGGGCACATGCCTTGGTTGCAGGCCAGGTCCCCACTTAGGAATGTGCAAGAGGCAAGCACACATTGATGTTTCCCTCCCTCTCTTTCTCCCTTCCTCCCCCTCCCTAAAAATAAATGAATAAAATCTTTTTTAAAAACTGAGTAAGTGATAAAGACTTTCTCAAACAAAAGCTAAAGAATCAGCTTTTCATCATCCTTAACAGGGCCTTACAAAAAATGCTAAAGGGAGGTCAAGTTGAAATAAAAGGATGTGAATAAGCAACATAATATCATAGGAAATTACAAAACTTGTTGATAAAGATAAGTATATAGACAAAGGTAGAATACTGTATTATTATAATGGTGACAGTTAAATCACTTTTAATTCTAGTATAAAAGTCAAAAGATAAAAGTATCACCAATAACTATAATGAATAAATGTTAATGGGTATAATATACAAATAGATGTAAATTGTGACATCAATTTTTAAAAAAGGAAGAAAAGTGTTTGGAGGGGAGTAAAGGTGTAGAGTATTTGTATGCATTTGAAGTTCTATCAGCTTAAAATAGTCTGTCATTGTCACAGGGGTGCACAGGTAACCAGGTTCTTAGTGATTGAGGACAAAAGAACTGAACCGAACACACAAAGTTTATAGCATAAAGAAAGAGGGAAGGTTTATTAAGCGACAGTACACTCCACAGGACACGGGAGTGGGCCAACTCTGAGCAGAGAAGGAACATGTGGGCTGGAGGGATTCTAGTCTTATAGGGCAGAAACTCCCTGGCTAGTCTTTGGCGGGCTTTTCCTGCACAGGTACAAGAAGTTGGATTTCAAAGCTACTGCACATGTGTGGTTTCCCATGATTTTCTCGATTGGCTACTGGAGAAGGGGGTCCCACAATGTTATTTCATTATAATAATATTATAATGAATCAGGGATAATGTGCAGGCACATTCCATGATTCAGAGTTATCCCAGAAAACAAGAACAACCCGTCTTAGCGGGTCTTTGTCATGTATGGATGTTTTTCATCTCAGCCCTGGGGGGCCTCTGGAGTTTCCTTCCTGACTATCTCCTGCCTCATCATGACCATAAAATATTTTACGTAGCCCTATGCTAACTACAAAAAAAAATAGCTAGGAAGTTATGCAATAGGAAAAAGAGAAAGAAATCAAAGCATATCAACCTAAAAAAAACCACAAGAATGATAGAAAGGAAAGAAAAGAGGGAGAAAAATCTTATAAGACAAACAAAACAACAAAATGGTAATGGTAAATCCTTTCCTATCAATAATTACTTTAAATGTAAATTGATTAAATTTCCTAATCAAATGAAGTGAGTAGCTAAATGTAATAAAAACACAAGGCCAGCCGTATACTCTCTACAATAAATTCACTTTTGATTTAAGGACACACATAGGCTGAACACAAAGGAATGGAAAAAGATATTCTATGCAAATTGTAACCAGAAAATAGCAGCAGTAGCTATATTTATATCAGGCAAAATAGACTTTCAGTAAAAAACTATCATAAGAGACAAAGAACAATGTTATATGAAAAAATCAATTAAAAAGGAAGATGTAACAATTCTAAATATATATTCATCCAACATCAGAATACATAAATATGTAAAGCAAATATTAACAGAACTGACAGAAGAAATACCAATACAATAATAGTAGGACAGCTCAATACCACATTTTGAATAATGGATAAAACAACCAGACAGAAAATCAACCAAGATAGCAGACTTGAACACCACCATTGGCCAGGTGGACTTAACAGGACTTAACAGACATATGGAATGTTTCACTCAGCACCAGCAGCATTTATGTTCATCTCAAGTGTGCACAGAATATTTCCCAGGATAAAGCATATGTTAGGTTACAAAACGAGTCAACAAATGTAAGATTTAAATGATATTAAATATCTTTTCTGACCACAATAGAATGAAACTAGAAATCAATAGCAGAAGGAAAATGGGAAATTCTCAAATACATGGAAATTAAACATATACTTTTGATCAACCAAGGCATTAAAGAAGAAATCAAAAGAAAACTTAGAAAATATCTTGAAAAGTAAGACTACAATATCCAAAACATATGGGAGGCAGGAAAGGCAGCATTAACAGGGAATTTTATAGTGATAAACATCTAAATTAAAGAAGAAAGATCTCAAATAAATAACCTAACTTTACACCTAAAAAAAATTAGAAAAAGAACAAACTAAACCTAAACTTAGCAGAATGAATAAATGAATAAAAAATAGTAGAGCAGAAATAGCTAAAACATAAAATAGAAAACCTAACAAAACTGAGTGTTTTTTAAAAAAAATAAACAAAACTGAAAAACTTTTATCTAGACCAAGATAAAGAAAGAGAAGACTGAAATAAATAAAATCAGAAATGAAAGAGAACATATTACAACTAATTCCACAGAAATAAAAACGATCATAAGAGATCACTGTGAATAATTCTATACCAACCAGGACTATGAATAATTCTATACCAACCAGGTAACCTAGAAAAAAATAAACAAATTCCTAGAAACATACAACCTGCCAACACCAAATCATAAAGACATAGAACGTCTGAACAGATCTATAACCAGTGAGGAAATTGAATTCATAGTAAAAAAACATACAAATAAAGAAAAGCTCAGGACTAGATACTTTATAGTTGAATTCCTCCAAACATTTAAAAAAGAATTAATGCCAAAACATCTCAAACTCTTGCAAAAAATAGAAGAAAGGGTACATTTTATGGGGTCAGCATTACCCTGATACCAAAGAAAATGACACCTCAAGAAAAGAAAACTATAGGCTAATATCCGTGATAAATATAGATGTAAACATCTTCAACAAAATGCCAGCAAAATCAATTCAGCAGCATCTTCAACAAAATGCTAGCAAATGTAATTCAACAGCACATGAAAAGAATCACACATAATGGCGAGGTGAGACTCTCTCTGGGACGTGAAAATGGTTCGACATTACACAAATCAATTAATGGTGCATCATAAAGAATGAAGGAAACAAGATGAACAGGAAAAAATCATATGATTATCTCAATAGATGTGGAAAAAGCATTTGACAAAATTCAATACCCTTTCATAACAAAATCTCTCAACATTATAGAAGGAATTGAAACCAGAAAAGACACCGGAGTTAGGGCTGCCCGTCACTCTCAAACCCAATAAGCAACGACAGGGACTGAATCTTTATGGACACTGTATTCAGGTGGCCGGTGGTCTGAGAAGATGGCAGGTTCATACCCTAACAGACCATCTTAAATTCCACTTTAAAATGGCCTTTTTTATAAGGAGAACAAAGTACAGGTAAGGGGTTTGGAATTCTGGGAAAAGTTAATTCGATTTTAAAAATCCCAACTTCAGCATTCTTGCCCTGGGCAGTGCTCTTTAGCTGTGTCCTGGGCAGTGGTCACCTCACCCTGGAGCACAATGGTTCAGAGGTCGTCTTCATTGCTTGCAGTCCTCCTGAGGAACAAAGGTGGAACTTCTTATGGTCCTCGGGAATCAGGGCGGGTCATACTTTCAGTTCCTGGAACTAATACTTTTATGTGCATTGATCACTAAGCTTATCAAACAAAAATTTTCCAATTCTTAAGTCCCCTATCAGAATGACTTTGATATAATAAAAGGGATATACAAAAAAACACAACTAAAATCTTACTCAGTGATGAAAGGCTGAAATCTTTTCCTCCAAAATCAGGAGCAAGACAGGGATGCTCACTCTCACCACTTGTATTCAACATAGCACCAGAAGTCCTAGCTAGAGCAATTCAGCCAGGGAAAGAAATAAAAGACGAGTGGAAAAGAAAAATGTAAAATTATCTGTTTGTGGATGACATGATCTTATATGTAGAAAACCCTAAAGACTACACACACACACACACACACACACACACACACACACACACACAATTATTAGGACTAATAAACAAGTTCAGTGAAATTGCAAGATACAAAATCAACATAAATAATCACTTGCATTTCTATATTCTAATGAGCCAAGGAGAGAGGCATGAGAAGAAACCAACCCTGCCAACAACTTGATCTTGGAATTCTGGTCTTTGGACTGTGAGAAGATAAATTTCTGTTGCTTGAACCACCCAGTTTGTGATATTTTGTTAGGCAGCCCTAGGAATCTAATACAGATTTTGGTACTGGGAAGTGGAATGCTTCTGTAACACAAACCTAAAAACGTGGAACTGGCTTTGAACCTGTGTAACAGGTAAAGGCTGGAAGAGTTTTGAGGTGCATGTTAGAAGAAACTAAGATTGCCTTGAAGAGATTGTTGCTAGAAATACGGACATTAAAGTTGATGCTGGTGAGAGCTCAGATAAAACCGAGGAATTTGTTATTTCCTCCCAGTGGGGAGGAAGGGAGAGCTTTGTTAGGAAGTGGCAAAGGTCATGCTGGATTGAGTTCAAGTGTTTTGTGGAAGGCAGCCTTTGTTTTGGATGAACTTAGATATTTCACTAAGGAGATTTCTAAGCAGAGTCTAAGCACTCCGATTTCTCCTTATTGCTCGTAGTAAAATGTGAAAGAGGAGATAAATTAAAGAAGGAATTGTTAAGCAAAAGGGAAACAAAACATGCAGATTTAGAAAGTTCTCTACCTACCCATTTGCAAGAAATAAGTTTTTTCTAGAGAGGACAACAAGGGCGTAGCTGGGCAATCCTGTGAGGAGGAAATATCACAGGTGTGGCGCACAGATCCTATCAACCAAGTCTGCAGGGACTTGCTCCAGGGTGACTGACCAACTTGTAAGGACCGGGACAGATAAGGGGTGAGAGGAACACCTGGAATTCTACAGAGCAAGACAATAGAGCTACCTGGCTGGGAGCATGCATTGTCCTTCTAAAAGTGGAAGAATTATCCCAGAGGCAGGACTGTCCCTTCTTGGGTTCCCAAAAGCAGGGCCAACTCCTCAGTTTCAGTGGGCCAAGCTGCTGCTCCCTGGGACCTCAGGAGGACGGCTGCTGCCCCGGGGTCTCAGGGGCAGTGTTGTTGCCTCCATGGATTTGGGAAGCAGGGCTGCCGTCGCATGGGCCTGAAGGACAGGGCATCCAGCCAAGGAGAATTGTTTTCATATCTTAAAACTGAATAAAATTTTCCCCCGAGAGGTTTTGGACTTGCTTGGGACCTGCGATCCTTTTCCTCTTTCTGATTTCTCACTTTCAGAATGGGAATGTCTATCTTCTGCTTGCCCCGCCACTGTATTTTGGAAGAAGATAACTGGTTTGACATGTTCATAGCTGAACAGGAATTTTGCCTAAAAATGCATCATACCTTGAGTTGTAGCCACATTGGACTGAGATATTTAGATGAGGTTTGGGACTTACTGGTGCTTAGCATCAAGACTTCAGGGCTCTTGGGATTGAGGTGAATGTACTTTTCATGTGAGAAGAACATGATGAATCATCAGGGGCCAGAATGTTATAGGCTGGATTGGGTGCTCCCCAAATTCAAATGCTGCAGTCCTAACTCCCCATGCCTTAGAATATGTGGAGACAGGGCCTTTGAAGAAGTAATTAAGTAAAAAGAAGGTCATTAGGCTATGCCCTGATTCAATCTTACTATTATATGGTGTTACTATAAAAAGAAATTTGGACACTATACAGTGCTACCATAAAAAGGGGAAAGTTGGCAACACCAGGATGCTTGCACACAGAAGAAAGACCCTGTGAGGACACAGCCAGGAGGTGGCCATCTGCAGGCCAAGCAGAGAGGCCTCAGAAGACACCAAATGGACCGAGATCTAGATATTTGAGTTCTAGGCTTCAGAACCGTGAGAAAATAAATGTCTGTTGTTTAAGCCACCCAGTCTGTGGTATTTTGCTATGGTAGCCCTAGTGAACTAACACAGGAGTCCACCACTGGTCACCGACGCACCGCGTGACCATATCATGACCTTTCCTTCTGGATTCTGGTTTCCGTATCTGAAAACGGCAGGTTGGCCTACTGATATGTAAAACTGTCATCTGTTTTTACAGTCAGCTGTTCCAGAATTAGTGCTGATCTTCATGGGATAGCAGCTGTGCTCTTGTTTTTTAACCTAACTTCCGTTGTCCCTCATCTATAAAAGCCAGAAGTGGGGTGAGGAGGGGTTACAATTAAACACAGGAATCTAAAATCTCCCAGCATCTGTGTTCGTTTCCCGGTGACCATAACAGAGAATCATGACCAAAATTTGTTGTCTCACACTCCCAGAGGCTGCAAGTCTGAGTGAAAATGTCAGCAGGATTGGCTCCTGCTGAGGCCTGGGATGAAGAATCTGTTCCTTCCTCTCCCCTAACTGTGGTGGTTTGCTCACAATCTCTGGCTGGTTTTTGGGTTTTTGGGGGGGGGTTTTTTGTCTGTAAAAACACCACCTTGATTTCTGCCTTAGTCTTCATGTGGCATTCCTCTGTGCACACTTCTGTGACCAAATTTCCCCAATTGAGTCACATTGGATTTACAGCCCACCCTCACGACCTCATTTTAATGTGATTATCCCAGTAAAGACCTTATCTCCACATCAGGTCACATTCTGAGGAACTAGGGGTTAGGACTCCACCCTAAGACTTTTGGAGGGACACAATTCAACTCATAAATAACACTATCTCTAACTTTTAACCTCTCACCAGAGTAAGTATTACTAAGATTCCCCCAGGTCATCTTCCTGCCACATTTTCATCCTGGTTCTCCTACCTGCTGCTTTATGCTTTGCTCCCCCCCCCCCCCCCCCCCCGCGCTCCACCGCCCCCCCGAAGTACAGAAAAATATATGCATTTCTTTTATTTAAGATTCTGACATTGTTGTCTTGAAGGGCTCTCTACATGTGATGCCCTTTTTTTTTCAGTTTTTATTGAATTTATTAGGGTGACATTTGTTAATAGGGGATAAATGGTGACAGAAGGAGACTTGACTTTCGGTGGTGAACACATAAATCCTGCCTGCTGCTTTGTGTCTATTACTTGGTTGTCTCTTTCTGGCAACTCCAGAGTCAGCAATTTGGAGGATGCGTTTGGTAATCAACTTCCCCTTCTATGGGAGGCTACAACGATGCAGGTGCAGCCTCCCTTGGATCCACGTTCTCCAACCCATGGACACGCCCATTTTTTTTTTAAGATTTTATTTGTTTTTTATTTTTAGAGGGGAAGGGAGGGAGATAGACAGAGAGAGAGAGAAACATCAATGTGCGGTTGCTGGGGGTTATGGCCTGCAACCCAGGCATGTACCCTGGCTGGGAATCGAACCTGGGACACTTTGGTTCCCAGCCCGCGCTGAATCCACTGAGCTACGCCAGCCAGGGCCGACATGCCCATTTTTAAACCCATCTCAAGGATCAAACTCAAGAATCCCCACCTGAGTCAAAACCCTCAACTTTCCCATCCCGCCCACCACTACCACCACTCATCTGAGGGGATATGAACATGAAAACTCACACATCCCAAGAAAGTAGGTTTAAAATGACCTTTATATGCAGAAGTGGAAAAAAAAGATGTAGACCAAAGAGTATGAAGGTGGGCCCCCCAAAAATAGAACTGCCCTCTGGAGGGTGGCCCTTTGTAGTACAGGCTAGGTGAGTGTTCTAGGAACCCATCTGTATCAGTGTACCAGCTGGCGTTGTTTTTTGAGGCTGTGCTTGGCTTCAGTGAATTTTCTTGAAGACTCTTTCAACAAGTTTGCCCATTTCATGAGGGATGATTTAGTGTAACTAAAGTGTAACTGCCCACACAGTGCGGAGTGTTCAGCAGTTTTTGACCAAAAGCAGCATGACCTCTGTGCCCTACCCTCTCTATTCACTTGATCCTGCCCTGAGTGACTTTTTTATATCCCCCGATGAAAAAAGTCCTCAAAGAGAAATGTTTTGCAGATGTGGAAGAAGCGAAACAAAAGAAAAGAGCAGAAGTACTAAATGGCATCAAACCCAACGAGTTCAGAAACTGTTTTGAGCAGTGGACAAACCATCTCCATAGGTGTATTGCATCAAACAGAGAGGACTTTGAAGGTGACTGAAGTTTAAACATGTAAGAATAAATATACAATTTTTTAAATAAATAAATTCCATGTTTGGGTCCCCCCCTCATACATCCTACTTTGTAAAACCATTTCTTGTCTTGTACCCCATATCCTTCCCAGCAAGCTGCTGCCGTGCTCGTAGAAGACTGGCTGGTGGGGAGCTCTGCGGGCCCACAGCTGTCTCCTCATTTGCATGAACGGTTCCCAGGACCAGGCAAGAAGACCGAGTCATGTTTCTTAAAACTGGAAGCCCTGTTTTAAGAACTGATTTTCTGCACTTGGAAAGCACAATTTTCATTTGTCATTTAAGGATGTTGGTACACTAAAGGCTAGGGATAAAATAACATACAAGCAGATAATTACTTTAAAAATATGGACCCCCTTGTTTTCATTAACACTCAGCATACCAAAGCACAATTAGAAATGGCCTTTTAATTAGAAGTGGCCTCTTCCAAAGCCAGCACTGAGGTTTCCATGGTGAGAACAATTTTTTAGTATCATCACTTAAAGAAGGAATAAAATATCAGAAATATGTGCAGTTTGTTAGATGCTAAACACTAGCATAGTAATGTTTTCTTTTTTAAAAAAGGTGAATTTAATGGAAATTGAACCTTCTATCGTAGACCATGACTCCCTACAAGGATCCCCATTTCAAAGAGAATCATAAATGTATTTGAAAAGGTGGGGGTGGGGATGGGGGTTGCATCCCATACCACGTCTGTGAGGGAGCAGTTGGGTTCCTCGAGCATAGCCGGAGGTGAAGATAACATCGCCTCCCTTGGGGGTTGTTGCGAAAGTGTGCAGTCATCCTCAGACGGCTCCTCTTCCTCTGGCCTCTGCGCTGCTTATGTGCTATCCTGCATTCACGCTTAGCCAAGCTAGACTCATAGCTCATGCCTCGCAACTTTTTGGAATTCATTTACAAAAATTACTGCAGACTCTATCTCTAAAGACGTCAGAGGGAAAACGAAGACAATGGGTTTGCATTGCACGGCTTCCCATCTCAAAACCACAAAAATCTCTATTAGATATTGCTGTTCTCTAATGTTTCTTTCTTCTTGGGCTATTTCTGCCAGTGAAGACTTCTCCTGTGGACTCTTTTCACTCATTAGCCCGGGCTCTCAGGCCTCTTTCTCTTTCTCCTGAATTCCTCCTCACCATTGTCCTTCCTCCCCTCTATTATGCAGAAGAATCTAACTCTGTCTTTAATCCGATGCCCACAGTTGCATAACCCAAACCATCCTGAGGTTCATCAGAAGTTCTATGTGACAAAATATTACAAACACTTTATGTTAAGGCTCATGCTCACTGGCCAGTGCTTAATAGGCCCTCGAGAGAATAATATTAGTACATTTAACTCTTCTAAAAACTATATCATTGAAATTCAGCTTATTTTCACTTCTACAACTGTCTTCCTCCCCTTACATTATTTCCTAGAGTTCTAAGAATCAAAGACTCCTAAAAGCTTAAGCTGAAAAAGACTTTTGGGAACCAACTTGACCCTCTCACTTTAGAGAGAAGATCACTAAGGCCCAGAGAAGGAGGGGGACTGACTTTGTCCCGGTTCACAGGGTGAGGGAAGGGATTGGGGTGGTAGACCAGATCTCTCAGTTCCTCACACTCTTTCTACAACATCAGTGATATTCTACCTACATTCAGAAATACATTTTACATTAGGCCCCTAAATATCCATATGTGTGTTAATATATGACTTATAACACTTTTCCTTACTACATGTGATGCATGCTATTTTCTGTTCTGTTCTATCAAATTTCACTTTTAAAAATATTAGTCATTACTCTGTAACTTGATTTCAGGCTCCATTAATGGGTTGTAATAAAGTGTTCGATAAACACTGTACTATCACCCATGATCAGTGCCATTTGAAGTCAGGGGAATTTCCACAGAAAGTTAGGCTTGAGCTGGAACTCAGTATAGGGGCAGAATAAGTAAAGGTAAGTAGGCCTGAGAAAGCAAGAATGGGGAATTAATTAATTAATTAATCAATTATTGATTAATGTTGTGTTGATTAATGTTGTATGTGTGTAAATATCTCCAAGAGAAGCCATTTGAAAAGATGAAGAGATATCAAAATTTAGTAAATTCTGGTAAAAGTATATCAAAGAGAATTAATAAAAGCTGGAGGGAATATTTACTCTTGATTCAAAGTTAAAATTATTTTATACTGTACAAAAAAATCTTAGTTGTACAAATTATATATAACTATGTGGAAATGATGTGAGTTACAACCACGGGATTTCATGTAATTAATAAACTTGTAATAGTGTTGAAGCTCACTGAACACCAACAAGACACTAATAACTGTGCTAGGCAGGTGGTGCAGAGGGAATCCTCCTTTGTGCTGGTGGGAATGTAAACTGGCACAGTCACTGTGCAAAACAGTATGGAGGTTCCTTCAAAAACTAGGAATAGAGTTATCATATTACCCAGCAACACTTCTTCTGGTGTCTACCTGAAAAATTTGAAAACAAAGATATTCACACCCCTGTGTTCATTGCAGCATTATTCATGGTGGCCAAGACATGGAAACAACTGAAGTGTCCTTCAGAGATGATTGGATAAAAAGGAATGTAGTGTGTATATATATATATATATATATATATATATATGTGTGTGTGTGTGTGTGTGTGTGTGTGTGTATATCCACACCATGGAATACTGCTTAGCCATAAGAAAAGATGAAATACTGCCATTTGTGACAACATGGATGAATCTTGAGAATATCATGCTAAGCAAAATAAGTCAGACACAAAAAGTCAAGAACCATGTGGTTCCACTCAGATGTGAGATAAATCACTGAAAGCAATACATGAACAAAGAAGACAAACAAACAAAAACTCATAGATACAGACAACAGTATGATGGTTACCAGAGCAAAGGGGGTGGGGGTGGGTGCTAAAAGGTAAAGGGTCAAATATATGGTAATGGAAGATTTGACTTTGGGTGGTGAGCACACAATGCAACATACAGACGGTGTACCATAGAATTGTACACCTGAAACATATTATTTTATTAACCTGTTTCACCCCAATAAACTTAATTTAAGGGAGGAAGGAAAGAAGGCAGGAAGGCAGGAAGGAAAGAAGGAAGGGGCACTGAACATGCCTCCCCTGCCCTTGCCTGATAATTTACCTCCATTTTTCTCTTTTCCACCTCCTTCTAGATGAAGCCTAGGTGTCTTTTAGCAGCCTGTGTCTCTGGGGATCAGGGTTCTTTAATGAAGAGACCTCAGGACCATCTTCCTTAGTTCAGACCTCTTTTCTAGTATGCATATCTCAACCTATGACTATTGGACACTTTTTACAGAAATTCTCAGCCATGCCTTACCCTTTGCTCTGCTCCTTCAGCCTCCAACTTCTCCCGTGTGGAGTCTTTAATCTGGATCTTCTTTCTTTCCCCATTCCCTAAATACTTTCACTTGTGGTTCTTGGTGGTTTCCAGTAAGCTACCTGTACATACTACTCCTCATTCTCATTTAGTCAACTCACTTACCTCCTCTTGCCTTTTAAGTTTCCAGAACTCATGAAAGGACTAAGTCCTTTTACAGCTCACTACCTCATTCTCAATCCCCTGCATTAACCGCTTAGCTCAGGCTCCACTATGGCCCATCTTCCTGCCCCAACAGGAAATACCTCAGATTTAAGCCTCATTTGACGGCCACAGGCTGCCTTTGGATATCCCAGCATTATTTTTGGTCTTGCAGTGCTGACTGACACTTCACAACTTAACAATATCAAAGACTTCTTTCTCCATTCTGATTAGATTAGACTTTAAGTTCCTTACAGAAGCAAGACGGAAATTCTAGGGTAAGAAATGTGATATGAGAAGCCCTGGTTTGTGTGGCTTTTCTCTCTGTTGACAAAGTAAATACTAGTCCACCTGTTCAACCAGTTTCCTTCCTCCCTCGTGCTCCAGGTGCTCCAGGTGCATTCTTCCCAGAGCTTTGAGCTCCACTGGTGAGGAATGCCTTCTGACACACATGAAGGAGAGGTTGTTTCTGGTGTGAGGTGGCATGGAGTGGGAGCAAGTCAGGGACTGACTGGTGCTCAGGGCATCCACAGAAGCACCCTTTCGTGTCTTTCTGGGGGCAATGGCATAGACTAGAGATCCCTGCAGAAGCAAACCTAGGAGTTCTCAGAACGAAAGACTCCTAGAACCAGAGCTAAGAGTAGAGAAAGAGTATAGGGGACCATAAACAAAAGCCTTAAGATTTTACAGCCAATAGGTTGAAGAAATTTTGAACACTCTTCTCCTAAGTCTCACCTCATCATTCCAAGTTATGTTGCATTTCTACAGCATTGCCTCTGTACCAAAACACTTCTTCTACTCAAATTTTAATTGTAGGTATTTAGGTTTATAGCTCAATGCCTATATATGTCTCTGTGGCTATCAGTGCCCAACCCATGCTCTACACACAGCATGAATAGAATCGCTGGCTGTGGAACTGCAGTTGTGACCCCCACATGAGTTGCTGCTGCACTCGACTCAGTGCCTCCGCTGCACCCCAACCCAGGTTTCCCAAGATAGTGCTCTTTCCAAAATGGAAGGAATCCCTAATAAGATTGATCAGTGGTCTCCTTCTAGACATTTCCTATGACATATAAAATCTCCTACAAACACACAAATGTGATCACTCTGGCCCTCAGGAAACTTTACAACCTCACATGTTTTTAGGTAATGAGGTGAAGAGAGAAGGTTGGATAACTGTAATATTAAACAGGATTCATACAAGTACCTAAACGATGCAAATGTTATTTCTAAGTACATTTACTGTATTCTCTCCAGTGGATCATACCCATGAATTTTGGTATGCTATTTAGTGCTTACTGTTTTTCTTCTGTCTAGTAAAATCTTTTACTGTGTGGGAATTTTGTACGAGCCTGAATCAGATTGAAATATCTAGTGAGCTCAGTAGCCCCCACCCTTTATAAATGGCCTCTTAGGTTCCAGGATCCCAGAATATCACATTGTTCAACAGATTTCCCTGAGGACGGTCATTAACTGGCTCCAGGAAGTTAGCTGAATTGTTAGAATTTATCACTTTTACCTGAAGTGAACCTTTCACAAAGCACACAAGTTGGGCACGTGATAAAATGGAATTTGAACTTGCTCACACTAATAAGGACAGGTGATATGATCGTGTCTGGTTAAGTGTTTGTGTTGCAGAATCTGGGCTGACCCTTGACTTCATTGTTATCTGGATTTGTTGGGGGATGAGAGCTCCAGGCCCCAGCTCCTCCTAAAGGGAGGAAGTTACAAAAAATAATCTGATTCCTATAAACAATCAAATGTGTTTAAGTCAGTTGATAACACCCATTAGAGTGCAGAAAAGTTGGAAGTTTTTACCTTAGCTTGGATCCCCTGGGCTCAGTGAATTACAGGTAATCGACACGGCAAAGGCACTCTTTTCTCCTTTACACTTTTTTTCTAGAGAAGGCTGGGCAGCTATGTAGGCGTTACAGAGATCTGTGACTGGTCCCCAGGGTGGGCACTGGACAAGTTCTCCGCGCGTCCGTGTTCTCACACCATTCTGCCCTGCCCAAGTCAGCACACACGTACTCATCCGCGTGCTCAGAGGAAGTCATGCTTTTATTTTAACTTTATTTTGAATTTGTGCCTCAAGTATTACCCTTGACTTACATATCTTGTACTCTCCACCTACAATGCCTATTTTTTAAAAGATTTTATTTATTTATTTTTAGATAGGGAAGGGAGGGAGATAGGGAGAGAGAAACATCAATGTGTGGTTGCTGGGGGTCATGGCCTGCAACCCAAGCATGTACCCTGACAGGGAATCGAACCTGCGACACTCTGGATCACAGTCTGAGCTCAATCCACTGAGCTACGCCAGCCAGGGCTATAATGCCTATTTTTAAAAAATCTCTTTTTTTTTGCAAATGCACTTTGGGAATGCCTGACTCGTAGGATTTTCTAGCAGGTAATGGTGGGCACTGAAATGGTTTGAGGTGAGTGACAATTATCTCTCCTGCACAACCTGGTGGAGTAAATAACGAAAGCAAGTATCGGATTTTAGTCAATTCACATATTCTAAATACCTTTAATATCACCCCTCATTTGTCAGGCTAGTCAATCAGTCATTAATTTCTTCCAAAAAAAATCAACAATGTATAATAGCTATTACGCCAACTGGCAAACTGTAAGGTATTTTTTTAGGTACATATAACAAGCATTTGAAATTATTTCTGGTGTTTAGAATATTGGCTGACCACCCAAACGATGCATTTTCTTTTAGGGCCACAGATCGAGTCTATGCTGAAGTGATTTGAAAGTAAACTGCTGATATCTTAGCACATTTTCAGACCCAGTTGCAAATATTTCCATTGTAAAGGGCCGTGTTGAATAAAAATCCTCTAATATGCTATGGACATTGTTAATTTCCAGAGAGGGGATGGTGCTGGTGCTGGATCCGGTATGCAGCATTTCCTAAACCTAGCTGGCCGTGGAAATCTTCTTGGTAATGTATCCCATGCGGCTAGTGTTCCTCAGAAACCATTTTGAAAAATGCCGGTCTAGCTGGATTACATAAGCAGAGTTCCAGGGAAAGCTCTGAGGACTGGAAGACTGGGTGTGGTGCTGTGACAGATACGCAATGATGAAAACCGAAAGGGTAGGAAAGTAAGAAATCTTGGAAAACCCAATGAGACAATGAAGGAAGAGAAACAAAGTCCCTTTAGTAACTCGACTTGTAGAGACAGGTGAAGCTTTTGGAGATAAGCATAACCCAATGTGATGTTATCTGAGTATCCAGAGATGTTGCAACCTATCCAGACATTAATAACACGAAAACCATCCAGTCTGAAATCCAGACAGTTACTGAAGTTAACTTCAGTCGTCTGGTGAAGCAATGTATGTGCTCACACGGACGTGTGTCTGTAAGATCAGATGTGTAGCAGATTTAGATCTGCCTCCTTTACAGCAAAACTCCCCAGTAGAACTGTCTATTCTTACTCCCTGTGCTCATTCCCCTGCCATCCAATGCTGCATTGAGACCATTCTTGTTGAAGTCACAGACCGCCTCTAGCTACTGACTTGGGTGGGTGATTTTGGGGCTTTTTGAGTTAGTTTGGTATATCCTATATGTTCAGAAGTTTATCTCTTTCATCTAAATTTTCACATTTGCTGGCATAAAATATTTCAGTGTCCTCCTGTTATCTTTTAAACATCTACAGCAATTCCTAATTAGCTGTTGATCTCCCGCTGTGTCACCTTAAACACTTCTTTTAGGAGCTTCTAAGCCTCTTAAAATATGCTTTTTAATATTCACTATGGTGCTTTTCCTTTGAAGCTTTGCAGCATTTTCAACATGATTATTATACAACTTTAGTTAACCCTTAAAAGTGTAATGTACTTTACAAAATACCAAACAAGTTGCAAAAAAAAAAAAAGCTACAGTGAAGTAAACAACAGAGTTTGGGATAGAAGTCCAGAGTACTCATTGGCTAATAGTCTTTGTGTCTTATCTAAAGACTCCTGGCCAAGAATGTAAACAACATTTCCTGAATATCGCAGTCAAAACAAGAGAACAAATAAATGTTGATGTGTAACACATGAATGTTAATAGATAACTAGATATGATACAGTATCATGGAGATACTCGCTTGTTTTTTAAAATTCTTTCTAAGTAGCATTATGAGAAAGCATGTTGCCCAAGGCGGCCAATAAAGGCGTGTGCACAAATATGTAAAAGGACAAGAACAAGTGTGCTTGTAACACAAAAATCCTGAGACCTCACTGGTATTCCTTGAATGGTATCCAGGCATGAGACAGAACCTGGTACTTCGCTTGAGTAGTTTTGCCCTTTGGAGCTTAATTCCAGGCAATTCAACTAACAATTCATACAAAGGGAGGAGCCCCACTAGAAAGTCAAATTTATTCCCCGTTCCCAGAGAAGGTTCCACACCTTCCCTCTAAAAATTACTGCTACAATAAGCTACCATTACTGATGAGAGGATATAGTATTTCCCACTGTAATAGATTAAGAGAAAAAGCAAAAAAACAAAAAGACAACAACTGACTGTGAGTATAGAAGACAAAAATATTGAGATACCGACAGCCAACACTTCCCTTTCATTTGCTCTGCCCAGTTACTGCAGTGCTTTATGTATTGCAATTCATGTAGTCTTCACAATAATCCAATAAGGGAGTTGTAACTACTATGCCCATTTCATTGATAAAGACACTGAGACAGAGAGGTTGAGTAGCTTGACGAAGATCACACAGCCAATAAACGGCTCTGCTGGTATTCAAGCCCAGGCAGCCTGGCTCTGGGGTTGGGGCTATTATCAGTCATTAAATACAGGAATCAGTAGTTAAAATGACACTCATGTGCATTGCAATATCTGTGCACATAAAATGTTTAGTGAATCTGTACATTTTAAGATAATATCACGTGTGTTTTTCTCAATTCCTTATTTTATAAAACCCTAGGAAAGAACCCCCTTCATTATTATTGAAATAGGAATTCTGGAATTCTGAGTGGCTCCAGCAGCTTATCTGGAGGGCCCAGGCACAGAACTATCTTGTTTTAAACTTGGCAAATAAGTTACCTCGCCAAACTGTGAAGTAACTAAATTCATGTTTTGAGATGTCGCATGTGTTGAAAGGTCTGGACTTATTCAAACTTGCAATAATTTTCCATCTTTCAACATGTTTTAACTCCCTCCTGTGGATTGTGAAATCTAGTTCAAGTCAACAACTGGATCTGAACATAAATACTCAGGGAAGTAGAAATACTGAGTTGTTTACCCTGCATGTCCCAAAGTGCAACGGTCTTAGAAACCCATTGCTTTTTATTCTTTTTATCCTCTTATTGTTCTATTATTCTGCTGTGAACTAGAGTAGGCCTGCAGTGGCCCCAATCTCTTCTTTCTTAGCTCCCACTGCCATACCCCCTGAATGGCTCTCCTTCTGGCCTCCGCTGCTCAGCCTCTGGGGGCGGTGGTGTGCCCTCCTCCCAAGCCAATGAGAAGCCACCTCTCAGGAAAGAAGGCTATGCTTTCCAAAGCTTTTCTTCTGGTAAAGTATTTTGGCCACCGAGGGAAGCTTAGGGAATGCTTTTTTCTGAAGGCACATCTTCCCTCTCCGAATTAACTGCCTAAAACAAAAGCCAACCTTGATTTACTGGTGAACAATAATAAATTGTTTTCTGTGCACTTGCAAATGAAAATGGACCTGTGTCAAGAATTATGAAAAGCCAGGAGGGGAAGCAAAGGGTCTTCTCTACAGAGTTAAATGGTATGAAAATACATCGCCATCTCTTTTTTAGTAACATGTGTTTGGCATTTAGTACATTTTTTCTGATTGCAAAAAGAATAGCATCTTCTTTGCTCATATTTTTCCAAATCCATATCAATTTTCCACCATGGCTGCATGATATTCTGGCCTAAGTATTCTTGGCATTTGTTTACTCAGTAACATGTTTATGTACCAACTTTAAAAACTGCAGTCTTCCTGCATCTCGGGTCTGGGCGACCCTGGTTTTACACTATTCCTGCACTCCGGAGAGGAATCCAAGGGGTCACAAGGGGACAAGAGGAGAAGAATGTTTGCTGTCAGAAGGGAGGGTTTGGCCCAGGATTCAGCCTCAGGAGGGAGCAGCAGCCAGAGCCAAAAGCAGCCAGACCAAAGTGCGTGTGCATTGTTTACAGGAAGAGTAGGCTTCAGACAGAATGTTTTTGCAAAAAGACTAGCTCTCCTCTGTGGCAGAGCCCTCCCCCAAAGACTATGTGGTTCAGATTCATGCCTTTCTATGTGGGGGAAGAGCCCACTTGTAGCCAGGAAATCAGAAATCTAGTTACAGTTTTTACAATCGTAGGAAAGCATGAGAAGAATCCAGGCTTCCTACCTAAAGAAGTTAAACAGGTTAATAGAAACATGGAACTCTATGAAAGAGACCCTGTGATTTCAACAGAAGAAAAAAGAAACACAAAGATTTATTATTTATTTTTATTGGCACTGATGTTGTGGGTTTCCCCCCCATTCCTAACAAACTGTTTCTTGAAAGGGAAAAGTATTATCTCCCTCAAGTCATTTTTCTTGCATATTATCTGTGTTTTGACAGCCTTCACATAAACAGGGGATAGAGCTGTCATGTGGAAATTTATTAAATGTTAGAGTTTAAATAAAGGGCAATATACAATACAGTATAAGCTCTCCATTTTTTTTACATGGAAGAACAAAACAACACAAAAACCCTCAGGTCCCGGAAATTAGCCGGCTAAATCCATGGGTTGTTAATATGTCTCGCCAGCTAAATGCATTGTTCCACACAGGTTACAGTGACTCATGCCTCTTTACCGCTTTAAACCGTCTCATGTGACTGCGAGGCCCATGCCATTCTGTGAAATACTTGTATGTCAACAGTCCCATTACTCTAACTAAACTGGTGGTAGAGGTTAAACGTATTAAAATCCTTAAGAAAAAAAAGACAGGTGTAATTTAGCAACTTCAGAGCCATGTAAAATTATCTTAAAAGATTAATACGGTTTGGTAAAATAATTGCTAAATCCAGGGTATCATCAGGAAAAGCAGTCATGTGGTTGTTGTAGAACAGAAAGAGTTTGTCCACCCAGCACGAACAGAACTGAACGCTAAATGCCGAGCGAGTACTGCAGTAGAGAAATACTGACTGTTTTATGGATGAAAGGTGCGTCAAGGAGAATAGGAAGGGAATGCTCAAAATTATCTAGGGCAAAATCACAAGACGCTGTGGGTTAGGAGTTCGGGGTTGTGTTGGGAGCTGACGGATCAGAGGTGAGGAATCATTGCTTCAACTCTGAGGTCTGTCCTGGTGTCTCTTTGCCTGGTTTCATGGGTAAGTAGCCAGGGGGTTGTTTGACCTTAAGGCTCAGAATAACTCAGGTCAGGATGTTATCTTCAGATTCCCAGAGGTCTGGACTCAGTGACCATTAGTCAGTCAGGCTACTCTCTTCTGCTGCCTGGGGACTGCTGATTATTAAAGGGAAAGGCTAGGTCACTGAGGGATAGACAGAAAGAGAAAGAGATGATTTCTAGAGCTAGGAATTAAAACTGAATTTAATCAAAGTCACATGGCCCCTCAGTTTCATGATTATACAACATGCTATAAAATAGAATAGAATGAATCTTTTAGAGCTAGAGAGAGATTCACAGAGATATCTAGTACTAACTCCTGATTGTGAAACTACAGAAAAAGCAATAGTATTCAACACTTCCTGGAAGAAGGTGAGAGGGCTTTTTACAAAACTCACTGTGGTATTGACTGCTCAGCAGGCAAATAGGTCAAAGGACAGAGCTGGGAACTCAGAGAAAAGACCAATGATGCATGTACAGAAATTTGACGGGTGGCAGAGTTAGTGTAGGAGGTGGACAAGAAAAGGATGGACATATCAGCGTAAGGCTCTGGGACAGAAGGTTATTCATATGGAAGAAAAGAACATGGGACATCCTTCTTTACTGCATACCCGCCCCCCCAAAAATTGTTTCCAGGTATATTGAAAGCACAAATGTTAAGATCTAAATAAATGAAGTTTTCTACCATATTCATGACTTGGAATAGGAAAGAATTTCCTTAACAGGACATAAGGAACATAAACCATAAAGGAGAAGATTAATAAATTTGACCGTATTAAAATTACGAATGTCTGCTGATCAAAATACACCATTAAGAGAGTGCAAAGAAAATCCACAAACACCAATATATATGAACAACAAAGGATACATTAGCATATGGGAACAGTTTCTGTGAATCAATGAGAATAAAACAATCCAATAGAAAAAGAATGTTTATAAGCAAATTAAGTGGAAATAAAGCTGAAATTTTAGAAGATGCAAAAGACCCTTCAAAATCAACACAATATGTTCTGAAACTTTTTGTGACTTAAATACCATGCATCTGTGATCATTGAACTACATATTTTTGAACTGAATGTAGACCGTTAGTGCTACTACTTGAGCTAAACTTCTACATGGTTCATAATGTTTAAAGTGTGTACTTAATATTATGCATGTAATTGTCCTTTCACTCTCACCACTATGTGTCCATTTGCAAAACAAAAACGCTAATAATCAGTAATAGTGCTATAAAAGATGTTAACTCTGTTTAGTCATTGACTGATCTGGCTCTAACATTAAACTTTTGTGTTTACTGACCTCTGTTGCATTTATCCTACCCACCTCAAAGTTATCCAGCTGTGTTGAATATCAGCGTTACCCTGGTATATACATTATTTTTCTTTTTTGCTGTTTTATGCCTTCATATTAGCAAAATATGAAATTCTGTGAAAAAATGAAATCCCTTTGATTAAAAAAAACAACGACAAACTCCCCTTCTGTAGCAGGAATCAAATTGCTTGTTCTTGAAAACTTTCTCATCAAGAATTTAGTAGAAGCAGGTATATTTATATTACTTTGATGTTTGTACCAATGTTCCCAAACAGTGTGCTTTGAATTTAAAATCACTAATTATTTTTTATGTAATTCTTCTGATGCTCTTCATCACTCATCAGTGATCAGAAGTGAGATGTAATTCCTCACCGCTTTACTGCAAGAACTGAGTACAATCTTACTGTAAGTTGAAGTGAATTTTGCCCTAAGTCAGAGATTGTGCAAAGATGAACTTTTTGGGTTTGACTGATTGTAGGTGGGTTGGGTGCGGTGTGCTGAAGACTATTGAATGCAACTTACAATTCTTAATAAAAAATCTTTATTCTCTTAGTATTAAAAAAGGATGTTTAAAAAATATGAAGTTATTGCACAGAAGATAGAACGCTAAGTGAATAATAACATATCAAGAGATAAGAAAATGCAAACTAAAGCCACAATGGCTCCCCATTGTACACCACTAGACTTGCAAAAATCCCTACAGTACCACATGTTGGTGAGTATGCAATGTGGCAGGAACTATTTTACTGTAGGTGGGATTACCATTTGGAAACTTTCTTTATAAAGTACATGAACATAGCCTACAACCCATGTAAATGGGCATGTGCCTTGAGGGACATGTATATGAATGCTCATGCAGCGTAACTGTGCAAAAAAAATGAGAAAATCTCTTAACAGTTGAGTGGACAAATTGTGGAATATTTATACACTGGAATATTAAAAAGCAATGAAAATTTTAATGAACTATAGCTTCATACAACAATATGAATGAATGAATCTGAAAAAAAGTAAGGTGAAAGAAGCAAGTCACAAAAGAGGATTTGTTGTATGATTCCACATGTGTAGAATTTGGGTAGTAAAACTACAGGGTCTGGCAGAAGTCAGGCCTGCTTGAGTGTGGTCAGTAGGATACATGAATGTCTCTCATGAGATGGAGAACAATTTGAACATTTCACCTAAAATGTCATACGGTGTGCTTGGGTGTGATATTGTTATGTGACAGAATTACATGCTTATGAATTTGTAATAACAGATTTTGTAATAAAAAGGGGGCTTTATGTGTACTGGACCCTGTATATTTTTAAAAAACAAAAATCTAAAAATCATAAAAACCAAGACAGCTATTTTCTCTGGGAACAATTGAAGCACACAGGAAGGGTCTAAGTTACTAAATAAGGTAGTAGATTTTGTTCTAGATCAAGGTCTTATAATAGACAAGGTTCTTTTTATAACTTGGGTTATTATTTCATGGCTTATAGTTTTGTGATTTTATTATTATCACTTATATTACACATATATATTTTTATAGTCCCTTCAATATGTATATTTTACAATACAAAATGATTTTATTTTATTTTTTAAATTACATTTTATTGATTATGCTATTAGAGTTGACCTGATTTTTCCCCCTTCACCCTCTGCACCCAGCACCCCCTTCCCTTTGGCAATCCCCCCACCATTGTTCACATCCATGGGTCACGTGTATAAGTTCTTTGGCCATACCATTTACTATCCTGTACTTTACAACCCCATGGCTATTCTGTAGCCACCAACTTGTACTTCTTAACCCCCTCACCTCTTCACCTATCATGCCATATGCCCCTCCCATCTGACAACCATCAAAACACATTCTGTGCCCATGATTCTGTCTCTGTTCTTCTTGTTTTCTAGATTGAATTGTTGATAGATATGCATTTTTGCCATTTTATTGTTCATAGTTTTGATCTTCTTTTTCTTAAATAAGTATTTTTAACATTTCATACAATATTGGTTTGGTGATGATGAACTCCTTTAGTTTTTCCTTGTCTGAGAAGCTCTTTATCGGCCCTATGATTCTAAATGATAGCTTTGCTGGGTACAGTAATCTTGGCTGTAGGTCTCTGCTTTTCATGACTGAATATTTCTTGCCAATCCCTTCTACCCTGCAAAGTTTCTTTCGAGAAATCAACTGACAGTCTTATGGAAACTCCCCTGTAGGTAACTAACTTCACTTCCCTTGCTCCTTTTGAGATTTTCTCTTTATCTTTAACCTTTGGCATTTTAATTATGGTATGTCTTAGAATGGACTTTTTTGCATCCATCTTGTTTGGCACTCGTTGTGCTTCCTGGACTTGCATGTCTATTTCCTTCACCAAACTAGGGAAGTTTTCTTTCATTATTTTTTGAGTAGATTTCTAATTCTTTGTTCTTTCTTTTGTCCTTCTGGCACCCCTATGATGTGAATGTTGGACCTCTTGAAGTTGTCCCAGGGGCTACTGACACTACCTTTGTTTTTTTTTGGGGGGGGGGCTTCTTTTTTCTTCTTGTTGTTCTGATTGGTTGTTTTTTGCTTCCTTATGTGTCAAATCACTAATTTGATTCTCAGCTTCATCCACAGTACAATTGTTTCCCTGTAAGTTGTTCTTTATTTCAATTAGTGTATCCTTTGTCTCTGACTGGATCTTTTTTATGCTGCTAAGGTCCTCACTAAGTTCCTTGAGCATTCTTATAACCAGTGTTTTGAACTCTGGCTCTCAGAGATTGTTTATCACCATTTCATTTAGCTCTTTTTCAGAAGTTTTGATCTGTTCTTTCACTTGGGCCATGTTTCCTTGTCTCCTTGTTTTGGTAGCCTCCCTGTGTTGTTTCTGTGTATAAGGTAGAGCTGCTTTGACTACATGTCTTGAAAGTGTGTCCTAATGTAGCAGGTGTCCTGTAGAGTCCAGTAGCACAGCTTTCCCTATGACCCAAGCTGGGTACTCAAGGTACGCCCTTTGTGTGGGCTGAGTACAGCCTCCTCCTGTAGTTCAGCCTTGGTTGCCACTGGCAGATCAATGGGAGAGATTTCCCCAGGCCAATCAGCTGCAAGGATTGGCTATGACCACTTACCACAAACCCCCGCTCTCCACGGAGGATCAGCTATGCAGTGGCAGGGTGGTGGTGCTCTGATGTGGTCTGTAGCTGTCCACTGGGTATCCTGGCCCTGGGGTTTCCTGGGTGTTGCAGGCCAAGAGCAGGCCCCACCTGTGTTTTGCCCAGGGCCACACTCCCTGAGCTATAACACAATCTATTTGTGCCGGGCTTGGAGATTCCCAGGCGAAGCCAAGCTGTGAATCTAGGGTAGCTGCTGTTAGTGCCAGGTCTGGGGTTTATGAAGGCCAGCTGTTGCTTGTTTGAGAGGATTTAGGAAGTTGTGAAGCACAAACCAAGATCAGTCATTCATACTGAAAGCAGCTTGGGTGGACCTGTAAGTTGGGTGGGGCAGAGCCTCTGGGGATCTGCAAGGTGGGTCCAACAGTGTCTGCCAGGTTGATGGATTCTCAGATTTAGCACCAGCTTGCTGGCTCTGTTGGTGAATATTTAGCAAAGGGACAATGGCCTCTACTCACCTTGATGACAGACACTTCAGTTTCTCCTAGTATGGCCCTGGTGCGTTTCAAGCTGCTACCGCAGTGCTGGAGCTCAGAGGAAGTGAGTTTAGTGGGTGAGTCCATGTGTGGGTTCTTTAAAAGGAACTGCTTGGGGAACTCCAACAGTTTCACCCACCAACTCTTTCCCCTGTGGTTTTTGCAGGCAGAAGTTGTGGGGTTTATCTTCCTGGCACTGGAATCCTGGGCTGGGTGGCCTGGTATGTGGCTGGTACTCCTAACTCCCAAGACATCCCTCCCTAATTTTTATCTGACACACATGGGTGTGGGACCAGCCTGTTCCACATCTGCACCCCTCCTACCAGTCTGGGTAATGCGGTTTCTTTAATTCTGTAGTTGTCGGACTTCCATTCAACTCGATTTCTGATGGTTCTGAGTGATGGTTGTTCTATATTTTAGTGTTAATTTTGGTGTGGTTGTGTGAAGAAGTGAGACATGTCTGCTTATGCCACCCTCTTGACTAGAATCCACAAAAATAATTTCAAAAGGAAAAAAAGTCAAGAAACCCAATATATTAGAAAGGGTACTAGAATTGGAGCCAAGAGGTGCTATCATAAATTCACATGTTAAAAAGAAAAAGGTTTTGTGTCAACTCTTAGCCACTCAACTGTTTAGGAGTGGAAAGAGTATTTGGAGCAGGGATGAGTAGAACAGCAGATATTTTTTTAAGCTCTCTATGCCAGCGACTTTCAGCCAGTGTGTCACAAGAACTTTAAAACCTTCAATATCTGACTAATTAGTCAGGGGCACTGACCTCATTTCCTTTAAATTTCAAATAAAGATAATGAAAGCAGCCAACGCAACAATATCTGTCCAGTTGGATGGGTCAAAATTATACCTTTTATCCTGTCAAATCAGCAAAAAATATGTATATTTTGGTGTACTGCAGAATTTTAGTAATTAGTTTATGTGTGCCATAAGACGAAAAATGTTGAAAATCACTGCTCTAGATAGTATCAGTGAATACTTGTGAAGGCTGGGAATGCTTTAGTGTCATTGCATTGTCTGGGCATCAAACATCTTCTAAACACCAGACTCTTCACAACGTTGTATCTTGTTTTCCCCACAAATCTGTGAAGTCTGCATTGTTATACCAGTTGCACGGAGAAGAAATCTGAGGCTCAGAGGGGTTAAATGCCTTGTCCAAATTAACACAGTCAAAAAAGAGGCAGTATACTGGTGTCTTAAACTTTTCTGTGCAAATGAATCTCCTGATATCTTGTTAAAACACAGATTCTGATCCAGCAGGTCTGGGGCCTGGGATACTGCACTTATAACAGGCTGTCAGGTTCTTTGAGAGCTGCTGATCGCTGACCCACTCTGAAGGCCGTGGGTTCTGGAGCCACACTGCCTGGAGCCCCGATGCCATCATTTTGTAGTTTTGTGTTATGGAACAATCACATTACTTTTTTCATCTGTAAAATGGAGGTGATAAGAGTTAGCTCATAGGGTTGTTGGGCTGTTTAAAGTTACAATATTCATGCAGGGTTTTAGCACAGTGCCTGGCACTTAATAAGCATTCAGAAATATTAGTTATTTTTAGTAAGTAACATAGGGCTATGCTTCTAATGAGAATTCTACTGTTACTAAGAGGAGCTAATAAATTATACCAGGGAGGCTTCAGCACAAACAGTAGGAAAATTGCCTGGAGAGAATTACAGCAAGCAACTCTGCCATTCTAACTCCTTATATGCTGCTCGAATGTCTTGCTGGGTCTTGTCATTTCATGTAACTTTATATAAGAATACTTAACATGCAGAAGACTTACTTTTTCTGGAGAATAATCTCCCTACAATCTCCTCTGTGGGAGGAGACAAACTTTTCTGGGAAAACAGCTAAGGCTGGGAATCTATCCAATTGTTTAAAACTGCTGATCAAATCCAAATTGACAAATATTTTCTTATTTTTTTAAAGATTTTAGAGCGAGGGGAAGGGAAGGAGAGAAGGAGAGAAACATCAGTGTGTGGCTGCCTCTCACACGCCCCACACTGAGGACCTGGCCTGCAACCCAGGCAATGTGCTGTACCTGGGAATCGAACCCGCAACCCTTTGGTTCACAGGCTAACACTCAATCCACTGAGCCACATCAGCCAGGGCAACAAATATTTTTTTAGCATAAACCATTTTGAAATTAAAATGTAACATTAAATGAAACCATTGACTAAAGGTATTTTGGGGAGAAAGTCAAATGGAAAGCATTATTAACAACCAGTTTTTCTTTTCCTAACACCCTGTCACAATACTGCTGCCTTCCTCTAACCACTGAGATTAAAGCTGCAGCGTGGTGTCTGTTCATTCCATTTTATATCCTCTTCCCTTGTTCATTTAGTCAACCTAGAGGATTACACTCGGTAAGTTTAGGAAGGGTCTTACCACTGTCGATAACCCATGTCATTGGTCAGTGGAGAACCGAGCTGACTAGCTTCGTTATCTTTCCAATGAAAACAAATGTTTGCCCTCATTGTTTGTTTAACAAGAATTGGTTTTGTGCCATAAAGCAGGTAACTTTAAAACATCCAATTTTTTTTAAAATTTCTCTTAATTATTTTTGGAGGAAGAGAGCAAAGCTCAATAGATCACTAACCCAGAGTGACCTGGGTACCAGGCTACACCAATAGTGAGGCGACAGAGTGTTTACTTATGGCCTATATGGCTCATTGCTTGCTTCCTCCCTAGCTACCTACCCTGCAGAAACAAAACTCAGATCGACTGCTGGTGATGCAGATACAGGCTGTGACTGAGGTGCAATCAACCAAACTATTCACACACGAGAAGTGTTCCTTGAGAAATAAACAAAAATCTACAGTGGCTAGATTTTTTTTTATCTTAAAAATGTTAGTGTCAGCCCTGGCTGGTGTAGCTCGGTAGATTGAGCGTGGGCTGCAAACCAAAGCATCACTGTTTCAATTTCTAGTCAGGGCACGTGCCTGGGTTGCAGGCCACGGCCCCCAGCAACCGCACATTGACGTTTCTCGCTCTCTCTCTTTCTCCCTCCCTTCCCTCTCTAAAAATAAATCAATAAAATCTTTTAAAAAAGATTTTATCTATTAAAAAGTCTTTTAATAGATAAATAATTGATAAAATATTTATTAATATTTTATTTATTTAAAAATCTTTTATAAAGATTTAATAAATAAATAAAATATTGAAAATATTTTAATAAATAAATAAATCTTAACAAATAAAATAAAATATTTTTTAAAGCATTTTATTTATTTATATTTTTAGAGCAGGGAGGGAGAAAGAGAGAGAAACATCAATGTGCGGTTGCTGAGGGCCATGGCCCACAACCCAGGCATGTGCCCTGACTAGGAATTGAAACTGGGTTACTTTGGTTTGCAGCCTGCACTCAATCCACTGAGCTACGCCAGCCAGGGCTAAATAAAATCTTTTAAAAAATGTTAGTGTCTAATAAATAAAGACTCCTCGCAGACTTTCTTAGTGAAACTCACTTTGGAGGATGAAAACATTTTCAGAATGCAGTCATCGTATTGCAGGCACTTCCCTTCCCAGCTCCCCAGTCCTCTGCATCATTTCTTGCTGAGTGATTTTGGTAAGCAAAAGCAACTGATCCCTGTGAAGAGAACTAGAGAAACCTTATTGAAAATATCAGAGTGGGGAAAGGAAATTCAAGAATCCTACTTGGAATTAATAAATCAGCTTCCAAAACCCAGGAGAAAGGGGACAGCGATCCAATTCGGTCAAGGCACAAGCAAAACAGCCTCGCCAGAGCGTCCAACAAATACATCTTGTCAAAACGATTAACCTTAGTTCCAATCAACCGCAGTGACCTCCATTAGTTAGATAATGGAGTTGCAAGCAGGCTGGTGCCTTTATTTGCTGGCAAATTGCACAGCCGTTTTCTTCTGTGTTCAATAGAAGCAACCTGAAAGCTTCTGAGACACCAATCAAGAAGGTGGCAGACGTAATGACCCTACACAAATTCCGAAGGTCTCACATTTCTGTGTGGGGAAAATACGCTGCAGCCGAGGATACTGTGTTGCAGGTGAGTGGAGACTGTTTACCTGTAGACTCAAGTAGAAAGAAAGAGCCGGGCGGGGTTTGTCTGTGTGCTGAAGCGCAGTCCCACACACCGAAAAGCTGCAGGTTTGGATTCGGTGAGGGCTGTTGGTTCTGTCCCTGGTGGGCTGCGTGTGGGGGACAGTCGACCGTGCTCCTCTCTCCCTGCCCTTCACCCACCTTCCTCTCTTTCTAAAATCGAGAATAAATACATCCTCCGGTGAGAGTTAAAAAAAGGGTTTTAAAATAGAAAGGAAAAGCAAACCCCAAGTCATTTGGGGTGGGATTTTCCCTTTCAGACAATAACGAATTAAGTTCATTTTCTAAAATTGAGGCTAAACTCATTGTGGGAGGGACTCTGTCTACAATAGACTTTGTATTTTTGCGTAGCTTTGTGAGTGAGACAGAACTTATATATTGGCTACTTTTTTGGTTAAGAGATACGTGTGTATGTGTGTATGACTCACACATATGTCATGTGTGTCGCACATGACGTGTGTGTTTTGGCTTGTGTGTGTCGTGTGTGAAGTCTGTCTGGAAAAAGTCCAACCATTGTTAATATAACAAGAACAGCTTGCATGACATCAATGTAATCTGGCAGCCAAAGAGAGAGGACTGGAATGTACACGTGTGAACAATGACGCCTTCACTGTACTAGTCAGTGGAGGCAGTGGATGCCATTGAGTGAGCATGTGTACTGTGTGGCTGTTGCATTCAAAATGATTGAGCGAGTAGAGTAACAAATCTGCATCAAATTTTGTGTAACACTTGAACATTCCCCCACAGAAATTATTTGGATGATTCAGAAGGCAGCAGCTATAGGCAGCTGATAATTGGCAGCTTCATCGACAATGTACCCGTTTATCCATCATGTGTCATGTAGAGTTTTTTTATGAAACATCAAATCATCCAGGTGACTCAGACCCCCTATAGCTCAGATTTGGTGCCCTGATACTTCTGGCTTTTCCCAAAACTAAAAGCACCCTTGAAAGGGAAGAGATTTCAGACCATCAGTGAGATTCAGGAACATACAACAGGGCAGCTGATGGCAATTGGGAGATTAGGCAACTGTGTGAGGTCCCAAGGAGCCCACTTTGAAAGTGACTGAGGCATCATTGTTCTATGCGCAATGTTTCTTCTATCTTGTATCTTCTTCAATAAATGTCTGTATGTTTTAACATTGCATGGCTGGATACTTTCTGGACAGACCTCTCCGCTCACATATATATCATGTGTGCGTGTGTGTATGTGTGTGTGTGTATACATGTCTACATCATGTGCATATATGTATGTGTATATATACATACATGCATATTTTATTAAACTGTTTTCCTATGAGATTATACTCGAATTGGTTTTACCCTTTCTGGTCCTTGTGTATCATTCTCTCAGGGTTAAACTCAGTGAACCTAACAGTATTTTGGACTAAAGGTCTAATGATGAAGTCCTGGAGGAAGGGGAGGAAAATTCACTCTCATCTCATTTACCTCCTCAGGCCTACTCCGAATGCCTGTTAGAAGCCCAGCGTTACAGAAGACAAATTTGGATCAGGGATGTTAACTGGCCGGCCCAGGAGCTCGTAAGATCTCCTTTGGGATGCATGGCCAAACACACTTAGTCTCCCAGGGCTACTTGGTCTCTTCTACTCTCACAGTCCGCTGCTCCTCTGCTCTACAGGAGGCCATCTCTTAGGTGGGGAGAGAGGAGGGCTGCAGCCAGTGAAGTGGGGGCGTGGCCAGGATCAGTCTTCCAACAAGGGTGTCTGCACACTGCTAGTCAGGGAAGGTCAAGCTCAGAACTACTTTCTCAAAAAATTTAATGGTTTCATTTTTACATCACTTCTGCTGTTACCTACATAGATGCCCTTATGTGTTCCATGGATATCCCTTGTAAACAATATCTAGTGCCCCTTCTGTGTCCAAAAAAAAACCCCAAAAAACAGATCCCTATGCTTTGTTTGAAACCTACAGAACTTGAATTACTAGAAGTGAGCCCAGGGATTTTCATTTTAAACAAGGTTCATAGTGATATGGTCAGAATGTTTGTGTCCCCTTGAAATTCATATGTTGAAACCTAATACCCAGGGTGATAGTATTAGCGGATAAGGCCTTTGGAAGGTGATTGGGTCATGAAGGCAGAGTCTGCATGAATGAGATTAGTGCCTTTTAAAATGGATTGAAGAGAGCTCTCTTCCTAAGTTGGGGGAAACCACAGAGCACGCACTGCTGGGGCAATGCTATCATTGTCATGGGGCTAACACCTCCATGACCCAGGTACAGAGCTCCTACAGAGCCAGGACACCCATGGGGTCAAGGCTTGCCAGAGCCTTGGTTGACCAGCCTCTGCCCCAGTGGGTACAGAAGATACTGGATCTTAACTGGTATTTTAACAGGATAACTTGGATGTGCAGCTTGTATTGAGAACCACTGGTTTGGCCCTCCTCTCTTCTATTATCTCTCCTCTTTGTAAAATACCTTTTCTTCCATCTTCATGACCTAATCACCTCCTGAAGACCCTGCCTTCAAATGCCATCATCAAAAGGGTGAGGATTTTAACATACGAGATTGGGGTGATGACATAAACATTCAGACCTTAGAAATTACTCTGAGGGGAGCAGCCTTAGGGTTAAGCCAACCTGTGTGGAAGAGTGTTGAAAAGAAAAGAACCTGAGTGGGTGACACTGTGAAGTTTCAAGATCAAGCACTGAGGATGCCTGCCTCATATCTTGTCTAGATGCATTAATAGGTGAGCTGATAACTCCTTTGTTGTTTGAAGTGCATTTATCTTTCAGCTGGCTGGCCAACATGCAACCTCTTTCCTGTGTTAGGAGTTCCCCACTTTATGTACAACCCACTTCCCTTCAGAGAAGCTAAAAATATCAGGCATTTACCTTCCATTTAAGTTAGGGTGCGACATGATCTAGTCTCCACCAAGCAGATGCATAAACACCTGCAAAAATCAGAAAATTATGATGGATCACGAACTGTCACAAAGCAGAAGCTGAGCATTCCCATTCTGTGGGTTTTGCCCAGTAATCACTGTGTTCCGTAGGTTCTAGTAATAGCATCTGGCATCGAGTGCAGATGGCTCCTATGATATATGTGGCCTATGGTGACAACAGGCACCATATTTTTGCTGTGTATGCTGTACACCCACTTTTTTTGGCCCAAAATTTCAGGGAAGGAACATTTCATTTTAATGTTTTAATTGATTTATTTATTTGGTTATATTTAGAAATAAAACCAATTATTGTACTCCATGGTATTATTTTGCGTGCAGATATCATTATTGCTTTCTAGAGTTACACTTTTCATGCAAAAGCATGAATAAAAGAATTAAAAGCATTTATATAAATACAGAATTAGTACTACCCATGTATAATGTGCAACCTTATTTTTTCCTAAAAATTTTGGGCAAAAAAGTGTGCATTATACATAGCAAACTATGGTATGTTGTTACCAGAATGACTATGTGGATAGATTTGGGTGTTGTTTGTGGTGGTAGATAGCTCCAAATCTGTTTCTAGTAACTGCCACCAAGATTCTAACTACCCATTTTTTAATAATAAATTGCTTTTTCTGCTTTAATTTGTCTGAATTTACTTCAGTTGCTTGACACTTAAGACTCAATTGGAATTTTATTCTTTTAAGTAGTGTTCTGTGTTAATTGCAGCTGAAAGTATCCTCAATGATCCTAGGTTCTACCAGCCATCTATTGCTGCAATAATGCTCTGTAGTCAACAAGTCAATGGATTTAAACAATCATTTATTCTTACTCACTTGTCTGAGAATTGGCTGATTTAGGCTGTGTTCAGCTGATCTTGGCTCTAAAATGTACATTGGATTTAGTTCAGTTCCATGAAGCTGTCATTCTCCTCGGATGACCTAGAGCTTGTCTTCTTGTAGAAATGATGGCAGTCAAGATGGCAGGACCAACTCTATGATTATAATTCAAGTCTTCTTATGTTAGGTCCACTAATATCCCAATGATCAAGTTACACAACCAAGTCCACCATCAGTGAGTGAAGCAGGGAAATATACTCTTTATTGAGATGAACTGTGAAGCACACGGCAAAGGACATGAACAGAGGGAGGATGAAAAATTGGAAACAATCATGAAATCTACTGCATCCACTTACACCCCATCCTTATTTCCACCTCCAAACCAAAATGCTAGTCAATGGCTGATGATGATGTAGTAGTTTCTGTCTTAAAGCTATTGAAGTTTTGTCAGAAGAAATCTTGGACATACTGCCCTCAGGTAAAGAAATAGACTTTTATTATCTCTGCATGACCAAGAAATAATACAATAGAATCATAAAATGATTGAGCTGCTGGGGATCCTAAAGACCTCTTAGTAAATCCTATTGCTTGGTTAATAAGGAAACTAAAACAACAAAATGTGAATGTCTTGGTCAAGGTTGTACCCTGAGGAAATGGCAGAAGAACAAATAAACAGCAATATATTATAGATATACATCAACACAACAATATAATGAACATCTACTGACTCCCAGATAAATGTCTCTGACACTTTGCTATTTTACCCACGTTATGATGAGGTAGAAAGTTTTCTTTATTCATCAAGTCAGTTATTCCCTTTCATCCACAACACACTGATATAAGATTAGATTAAGATTGGATATGTGTTTGGACATCTCTGCTCATGCATCCACATTCCACTACTCAAAAAAATTCAGGCTAGAAATCTAGTAGTTATCAGGACATCTGAGGATACAGAATGAACATGACAAAATGCCACCAGGTGAGTCTTCTGAAGAAATACAAGGTGCATGCCCCCTATTTACAAATGCTTTGGAAATCACACATCTTTGTGTGTGTGTGTGAACATGCTGTTTATTGCTCTCATTATAAGGGAGTGCACTGATGGCAGTGGGTCAGTGTGAAAGGGACTGCACTCCTCCAGTCTGAGGTTCATTATAGGGGGTCCCAGACAAAGGAGGCATGTGTCCTATGCATGACTCTAAGCTACATTACCTCAGTGTGTGCATGCAGAAAGAAAAGATCAAGACGCAGTCATGGGACAAGAAGCTGCTCCCAAAAAGAGATAAGGAGGGAGTTATAATCCATTCCCAAAACAATACACATTCCTTCTGGCTGGTCCTCACCATAAGTGGTATGAAGGCCATGTATTGACCCCACACTCCACCCCAACATTGCTCTTCCACCTCACATTCTTCACATTAATTCTTCTGGGAAGGGGTCTGTATGGTCAGCATGTTGGCACTATCCATCCATGTACCACAGAGACAGCAAAAGCTACACCTTAAGACTTAAAGTGTAATAACAGAAGCCAAAGAGACTCAGGAGGAGGGAACACCACCGATAGTCTGTAGCAGTCAGCACCATAATATTCTAGCACAGGGTTGCTGGCATCCATCCCATGAGTTGCACAGTTTCATTTGCAGTTCCATTTCTGCATTCAATACATATGTGTATGGGCTGTTGTGCTTCCACCTGTTATGCCGATAACCACCCCACACCATCCCAAACTGTGTATGTGAGGTATGGCGTGGTGCAGTTAACCTGCTCTCTCATGATGAAAAATATATCATACATCTGTTTGAAGAAGGGATCAGTCAGTAGCCTTCCAGCCTTTTGGCCAGTCCCAATGGGTCTGGCTGACAGGGTGAATCCACCGTGGTAGACCAGCAGAAGTCATAGTCAGGAAATCTGTGTAAACCCAACAGTCTGAGCAGTTATTTACAGCAGCTAGCATTTCCACCCACTGGGGGAAGGTGTTGTTTCCACAGAATCCATTTGACAGAGAAACTAGGTAAGCAAGGTAATGGTATACATTCTATGAAAACAGAAAGAACACAGAGAATAAACCAGTTTCTGAGTCTGCAAGAGTGTCAGATGAGACTTCCAAATGAAGGCCCCTTTGCTGGAATGAAATTAAGCAGCGACAATCTGATATATCCTCTTTATCTGTAATTTAAATGTCTCTGCTGATATCATCAGGGGCTCAGGTGAATTCTCTATAGTTGATACTGCATCAGCAGTTCTCGATCAATCCAAATCAAAGGATAAAGGAAAATTGAGACATTAGTGTGAAAGAAACTGGAGAAATTCAGGATCCAGTCTAGTTTGTAGGTGAGAAATAAAATTTTACAGACAATTCATTGAGTTAGAGTCTACTTTCCATAATTGTTTATAGTAGATTTTATTGAAACATAATTCCCCCCCCAAATCACCCTCATTTTTATTAAAGAATCAAATCAGGCCAACTCATTTACTGTATTAAGTCTGGTTTCTATTTGGCCTGATTATTTGCATAAACACAACAGGAATAGCAATTGATCATATAGGCTTTCTTGATTGTACTTTGCTGGGATGTTACAAGGAATTCCTAGACTGAGCTTTATTTAGCCCCTCAGGGCTAGGAAGCCAAGTCACACAGTTGTCATCAGGCTTTGCCTGCAATACCTGCAGATTTGGCTGAGTTTCTCAAGCTCTAGAGGTCCCCAAAATATTTTAAGATTCTTCCCATGCCATCTTTCAGAAAAGCAACCTTTGCTCCTTACCTGGAAAGACTGTCATGAACAATGTGAGCAAGCAAAGTACCAGGCCATTTCTCCAAAGTGCTTTTATTCTTCAAAGTCAATCTTAATTCCTTATGGTTTTCTGATGACATCTGGAGTCCAGGCAAGGCTCCTTTGATTATGACATTCCAGACGAGGACATAGTTGATAAAATCAGAATTGGAAACTGGCTTTATACATCCTGTTATGAAAAAAAATCAAATTCTTATTGGATTTATACAAAAAAAACATATTGCTATGGAAAGAATAATACTCATTAAGAGCTTCCAAATTCCAGAGGGATCAGGTAGGGAGAAAAGTATAAATGCCTCAATATTGTTTATAAAATTATACTTTACCAAACTTGATTTAAGAAACAAAGTTTTTTGTGTCTAAAAAACAACTGATTAAAACTTAACAACATTTTTCAACAGGTTATAAAAGCTGCAATTACCTTCAGTTTCTTATGTCCCATAATTAATTTATCTTTATCCTGAATGTTTTCAAGCACCTCCATAAATTCAGTCAATTCACAGAGTTCCAGCAATCTTTATTCAATCCAAAGTTATGGTCTCAGTGCTCGCTTAGGCAACACATGTACGAAAGTATGATCCAAAAATCCGTTCTCAGAAATATGTGATCCAAAACAAGTCAGAGTCCTTTCTGTGAATGCCTCCCAAACGTATTTTTGCACATGCATTAAAGCAAAACAATGACTATTTATAAATGCCAAGGCTTAAAATGACATGGTTACAGAGTTGAGTATAATGCAATTGACAAAGGAATTTGCTTTCCTGCAACAACATTTTAGGATAACAACTAAAATTATAAATGAAAGCATACCAGAACTTATATAACCTCTAGAACACCTACTTGATTAATAAAAATATGTGTATATAAATAGAACATACTTATTATTTCTTTACTTGACAAAGTTTCCCATGTACTTTAGGCATATTAAGTAGGCCTAATTAGTTCCAAAACTTCTCTTTCATAAAAATGGGAGAACAATACTTGTGATATTCCAGGGGCCCATTAGAATAACCTAAAGTCATTTCTCAATTAAAAAGCCTCTTAAACCCTGGCTGGTGTGGCTTGGTGGATTGAGTGCTGGCTTGTGAACCACAGGGCTGCTGGTTTGATTCCCAGCCAGGGCACATGCCTGGGTTACAGGTCTGGTCTCCAATTGGGGGCATGCAAGAAGCAACCACACATAGATGTTTCCTCTCCATCGCTTTCTCTTGCCTTTCCCCTCTCTCTAAAAATAACTAAATAAAATCTTTTTTAAATAAATAAAGTCTCTTAAAATTGGAACTTTGGGAGAAGGCTGTCAAACAAAGTTAACTAAAAAATTATAACATAAACTTTTTGTAAGACAACACATTTTTATGGAAATAACTTTAAAAGGCATTAATCAAACTTAAAACTGGTTTTCACATCAAATAATTTGTCCCAACCACAAGCTCCTGTGTTAATTTATATAAGGTTTTATTTTCTTTAGGCCAATAAAATATTACACCCTAGTTATGATATCAGCAGGCAGAAAACACACCATATGTGTTCATCTGTGTTAAACAGATGAACATTTATCACATAAAGACCATACATATGTCAACTGAACATGTGAAATCTATACACATTATTTGACTTACTAATTTGAGTAGAGAAAGCACACAATGTTTTTATTGGCTTTTCTTTTTCTTTCTTCCCTCTACACAAGCCTTCTACGTCTTTCTTTGTCTTCTTTTTTAACTCATCCAGAAATTAGAACAATCTACTTTTAACTCTATTCCTTTAAAATCTATTGCCATAATCTACACTTTTATTACCAAAGTCATACATTTTTTCAACTTAAACATTAGTAATCAGTATTCTTTAGATTGATAAATTCATGAATACATTTCAGAAATCTCACCCTGTTCACTAGACCTTTAGTAAAACAATTCTAATTAGTCTAAAATGCAACGTATGTCAGTGGATGGCTTCAGGCCAAGATTGAGGCATAGTCAAATGTACATTGCCATCTTGCACAAACAAAAGAAGGACAACAACAAATTTAAAAAGAAAAAACAACCAGAACTGCCAGCAAATCAAACTGTATGGAAGTCCGACAAACAAGGATTTAAAGGAGAAACATTCAGCCAAGCTAGTAGGGGGGGCAGAGACAGGCAGCCAGGGTGAGAGGATGAGCCACAAGGCTGTGGCTGGAGGACATGGACAGGCAAGGTGGTGGCTGGTGTCTGGAGGAGCGAGTGGTCCCACATGTGCGTGCAGATAAATTGGGAGGAACAACTGGAGAGTGAGACAGACCATGCAACCCAGGATCCCAGCATGGGGAAATAAAGCCTCAAAACCCCTGACTCATAAAAACTTGTGGGGGTTGCAGTGTTGGGAGAAACTCCCATCCTCACAGCAGAGTTCATTGGAGTGACTGGGAGGGTCCTAGAAGGTACACAAACCCACCCACCCAGCAACCAGCGCCAGAAAGGCCCAATTTGTTTGCAGGTAGTGGAGGAGGTGACTGAAAGCTCACCAAGAGCTCAGCAAGTGGCATTGTTCCCTCTCGGACGGACCCCTCCCTCACATATAACACCACTATGCAGCAACATGGGCTGCCCTGCCCTGGTGAATAACTAAGGCCCTACCCCTTACTAGTAAGAGGCATGGCAAAATAAAAAAAGTATATGTGGCCCAAGTGAAAGAACAAATTAAAGCTCTAGAAAAAAATACAACTAAGTAATGAAGAGATAGCCAGCCTATCAGATGCACAGTTCAAAACACTGGTAATCAGGATGCTCACAGAATTAGTTGAATATGGTCACAAAGCAGAGGGGAAAAATGTGAAGGCTATGCAAAGTGAAATAAAGGAAAATGTACAGGGATCCAACAGTGACCAGAAGGAAACGGGGACTCAGATCAATGGTTTGGAGCAGAGGGAAGAAGTAAACATTTAACCAGAACAGAATGAGGAAACAAGAATTTTAAAAAAATGAGGAGAGGCTTAGGAACCTCTGGGACAACTTTAAACATTCCAACATCCAAATCGTAAGGGTGCCAGAAGAAGAAGAAGAAGAGCAAGAAACTGGAAACTTATTTGAGAACATAATGAAGGAGAACTTCCCCAATCTGGAGAAGGAAATAGACTTTCAGGAAGTCCAAGAAGCCCAGAGAGTCCCAAAGAAGTTGGACCCAAGGAAGCATACACCAAGGCACATCATAATCAAGTTACCCAAGATTAAAGATAAGGAGAGAATCTTCAAAGCAGCAAAAGAAAAGGAGCCAGTTACCTACAAAGGAGTTCCCATAAGACTAGCAGCTGATTTCTACAAAGAAACGTTGCAAGCAAGAAGGGGCTGGAAAGAAGTATTCAAAATCATGAAAGGAAAGGACCTACATCCAAGAATATTCTATCCAGCAAAGATATCATTTAGAATGGAAGGACAGATAAAGTGCTTCCCAGATAGGGTAAAGTTAAAGGAGTTTATCATAACCACACCCTTATTTTATGAAATGTTAAGGGACTTATCTAAGAAAAGAAGATAAGAAATATGACCAGTTAAATGACAAGAAACTCACAACTATCAACAACCAAAACTAAAAACAAAACCAAAAACAAAAATGAACTAAGCAAACAACCAGAAGAGGAACAGATTCACAGAAATGGAGATCACAGGGAGGGCTTTCAGTGGGGAGGGGGCAGGGGGAACATGGTGGGGAAGTACAGGAGAATAAGGAGCGTATTTGGTAGGCACAAAATAGATAGAGGGAGGTTAGAAACAGTATTGGAAATGGAGAAGTAAAGAACTTATATGTATGACCCATAGAGATGAACTAAGAGGGGGGGAGTGGAATGCTGGTGGAAGGGGGTACAGGGTAGAGGGGAACAAAGGGGAGAAAAAAGTGGGACAAGTGTAATAGCATAACCAATAAAATATAATTTAAAAAATAATAAATAATAAAATGCAATGTAAGCCCCTCCTTTCCAAAGCAGAAACAAAAACTAAATCTAAAATGAAGGCAAAATTTCAAGAAGGGATTTAGGACTAGCCTTGGAATCTTATCTCCTTATTTTTCTCGCTAACATAAACTCACCCACTAACTCCTGTATATTTGCTTTAGCTGCTTCTTTCCCCACACACAGGTCCTCTGCAAGACCCACAGGAGTGCTGGGGACATGCCCCCAGTACTGGTGCACCACAACAGGATTACCCCCCACTATTTCCAGGAATACCCCTGGCTTCCCTCACCCAGCATGTCATTACAAGCATTCTACTCAACAGGGTCATTTTCCAGAATATCCTGTTCGTAAAGCCAGTTGTGACACAGGAGCTCCAAACTGAGGAGCTGTTCAGTGTTTGTGGTATTTGGAGAAGCAGCGTGAGAATCTAGGGGTGCTGCAGTTGGGCAAATGCACATGTGCAGGAACTGACAAGCCCTGTATGACACAGAAAAGAACAGTTTGATTCCAGCTTCTTTACTTTCAAAGCCTTTGGCAAATATAAAATCATGAACTGTAACAGAAAGGTTTTTTCGGTTTCTCATTACCATGCAGCTGAGCTCCACCCCCCGCCCATTTGTTTTTCTTCCTCAGCAACTGCCTGCCAGACGCTGCAGCAGTCTCACACAGGCAAGCCATGGCTGCATTGCAGACCTCAGGGAACTCCAGTCCAGGACTGAACTGCTTGTTGATCGTGATCTTCATAGTGCTTCTGCAGTCTGTCTCTGTGGCTGTGACTTACATCTACTTCACCAATGAGCTGAAACAGGTCAGTACAATGTACATGGGTGGACAGATGCTGTCAGCCCTCTTGGGTTAACTGCCTCTCCTTTGCCTTGACTTGCTCCTCTTCGAAAACTTTATAGTGTAGAAAATGTTCTTTCCCTCAGCCCGTGGACCCTAACTACTAGTATGTATTAACGTGCATTAATAGTTACTGAGAACCTTGTAAGGCACTGTGTGAAAATGTGCAGTTGTACAACTCGCCCTACCAGTTCCTAACAGACGTAGGCAGCAAAATTCCTGAGGTGTTTTTTTGTCTTCAGTTGTATATGTATTTTGTATTAGCAGTTGCTATCATTCACTGCGTGCTTTCTTGCTAAATGTTTTCTAGATCTTGACTCTAATTCTTGGGGGTCAAAGTAGCTGCCTCAGAGCAGGACACGTCTGCTTTTGCTCACCCACCCACCCCTGGGGCTAGCACGTAGCTCCCTCACAGGAGTGTTGATTAGATATTTGTTGAATAATAACTGACCTTTGTAAATGTGGTGATATCCCTAGTACACAAGGAGCAGGGTAGAGTCAGAGTTCCACCCGAGGGCAGGTTCCAAAACACAAACAATAATGGTATTGTCTTAGGTGTGGCTAATTCCAAAGATCTGCAGGCAAACTAGACTTGGGCTCTGCACAAACAGAAATGCTCTCTTTATGGACTGTTTGCTTATCCTCTGGCTTCAGAGCTGGATTCTTCTTCACACCTTTCTTTGAAATATCTTAAATTAGTATGAAAAGGCTTCACACAGGCAAGTCAGGCTTCCAAAAGTTAGGAGGTAGAATAATACACATTAAATTGAAGTCAGAACCAAGCCTTGGTTTCTCTTTTTTGCCTCCAAGACATGGAGTGGAGACAGATCAGACCTTTGAAATACTTTTTGGTTTTAGGTCTGTGGTGTTTGTGTGTTGACCTTCGTGAGAATATAAAGGGCTAGCATTCTGCCTTTCCTCCCTGGCCGCAGGCCTGCAATGGGCAAAGTCTGTAACATAGTGGCTATCAGGTGAACTCACATTTTATTGTTCATCATAAAATAATTGAAAATAAAACTACTATTCTATGCCTATCAAATGTCCAGGTATGAATCCACGTACACCTGAAGGAGAAAAAAAAAAACAGTGCCATTTTAATTTGTGTATTTGTTAACTATATAAAGCTTTGGAAACTATGAATGCAAAATTGTTGAAAGTAAACCAGCTCAACCTCTTGGCTTCTCATATATATTTTGACTAATCTATCAAGAACTGTAAGCTGGGAGGAACTTTGAACACCCCTCATTTAATAGATGAGGACACTAGACACCCCTAGAGAAAGCACTTATTGAAACTCAGGCAGGGCTTTGGAAGCAGAGCTGGACCCAAGCCTTCGGCCACCTAGGCTCATCCCTCTGCAGCAGGGCGTCCTCAGGGTTATCATATTTGCACCTGGAATGCACACGGTGCCCTGCTATATTATGATAAGGCAACATCAAATCTGCCAGTTGGCTAGAAAATGCAAGACTAAAGGTCTCAGAAAAATATAAATTGCACAGAAACCACAGTGGGTTTATCTGTTAAGGAAGTGCAGTTAGTATACACTGGGGATATAAATTTGGTTATTTCAATGGATTGGAAGTGAATGAGGTAGAATCTTGTTTGATTTCTAGTTAATTATGAAAATGATGGCTGCCACGAGATGACCAGTAAAGTCAGTTTTATCAGAAGGCACATTCAGAACAGCCTGTATATTTGTAAGAAAAAAATGTAACTATCACTGTGTCTTCAGTTCCAAGTTTGTGTAAGAGGCTGGGGTATTGCCGTGTTTATCTGTTGGGAGCCAGCATATCTAGCCTTTGTTAGTTTTACAGCATGAACAGGGTGAACCTGTCTCTCTGTACACACTTGGGTCCCTCAACTTGCTTGCATTGCAAGTTGGTCTAATTTTAAAACTAAATTAACTGGTTCGTGATCAAGCTGACTCATGCAATTTTCTATACAGGATCAAGATTTTTTTAATTCAACTATAAAAATGGAAATTTCAAATAAAGCTTAACATCTCTTTACTTGTACGTTTTTCTTGATTGCATAATGCATATGTATACATACATACAGACATGCAGAAAAGTTCATTGACAGTGCCAGAAAGGGAGGAGAATTGACAGATACTAAGCAAGTATTATGTTCTAGATCGAAGCCTTGCAAAGTATTTCCCTACTTCACCCTTATAACAATCATATAAAGTAAACATAATGACCTCATTTTATAGATAAACAGATAAGGAAGTTTACAGATAAACTTCCCTTAGGGACATGATTTGCCCAAAACTACAAAGTAATTTACAAAAAGTAAAGCCCTCTTTTGAACCCAGGTCTTAAATAAGTGCCCAATAAACAGTAGCCATTGTAATTAGTAGGGAGCAGTCTCATGAAGTCAATACCCTCTCCTTGAGTAAACTTTGCAAAGGAAAATGAATCTGAACCTCCTTGGGTGTCTGTGTAGAGTTTGGAAAAGCATATTCAACGTGTGGCAATTTTCTAAAGTTCATAGTGTAGGTTTTAGCTCGTGAAAATTTGCAGGATTATAAGGAATGGGAGTCAAGGAGGCCTGAATAACATGGGATTGGACCTTCACAGACACAATGGTAGACCAGCAAGCATGAGCAATAAATATGGACTCCACCTTCAAAGTTTCTGTCTCTCTGAAAAAGTTTTAGGACAATGGGACTGCCTATCACTGTGGCATCATGGATAGGGAGGGAAAAGAGAAGGGGACCCTCTCCACCAATCTCCATAAATGATCCTTTATGCTATTTGTGGTTTACAGAAAATGATTGTCAGAGACTAATGCCTGGGCAGCAGAGAGGGTCATCCTGCCACTTCAAAGTCTCTGAGCCAGCTGGCCAAGGAGTCCACCCTTCTGACATCAAGCCCTGCCAAAAACTGAGTGGACCTGGCCTAGCCAATGGCACCAATGGCAGTTGTAGAAATCCACTTCACAGAGCCAGGGGCTCTGGGACAGAAAAGCAGGCACCCAGTGCAAAAACTGTGTCCTTCCTGAAGCGTGCAAAGAAAGTAGCACATACACCCTCCTGGCCCCAACACGTGCAGGAGTGGCTAGTGAGAGAAAAGCCCCAGGCTGGGAGGTACAGCAATAACCATACTTTGAGGTGCAAAGGAAGAGGTGAGAAAGATACAGCACATTAGTAATCATTGCTCATTTTTGAAATAACCCAGAACTCTTCTTCTTCCCCATCTGTCTAGTTAACAGTTTTGGGTGAGGGCTATAGAAGAAATTACCAAAAGTGACAATGCAAGGAACACGTGGGGATGGGGAGTATGGTTGGGGTTTTCTTTCTGAATTTCTGTTATTCAGAAATCAATATTTATGCATAAAAATGTCTAGAAGAACCACCAAAATAGTGATAATTGTGATTACTAGATGGTAGGATTATGGTAAGATGTTTTTCCTTTTTATTTATCTGTATTTTTTACATTTCCTGCAGTGAATGTCATAAAAATATCTATACTACCCATATATGATTTTCATACAGATTTAAGGAACATGACTTTTTGAATAGTCTTAAGAGAAAACAACAATACACAAAATTGCCCCCGCACAGTCAGATCGCAGCCCTGTACACAAGAGAGATCATCTGAAATTTAACTAGGAAGAGGGATTAGGCTATTTTAGCAGGGATTTGCTTGTTTGTTTTGCTTTTAGAAAAGTGTTTTTTAACTATGTCTATTTTCTAGGTTGCCTGTGTATCCTCAATGTTTCTAGGCTTCACTGAATGTGAGGTAGCAATAGTGTCACATCAGCTTGTCAACCTCCCTCCTATCTAAACCAAGGACATACTCAATTTTCAAGGTCCTGAAGATTTCTGAAAAATTCCCAGAGGATATCCAGAGTCACTAAACAGCAATTGACCCCTGCTTCTGGCCCCTGCTCCAAACCCACCCTCTGGAACTCCACTTCCTTTCACAGTAACAGTTTATCCTGACCCTGAGCGGCTCCGGCTCAGCCTTTTCCTGCCCCTGCCCCTAGCCTCCCAGCTTGACAGCTTCCCCCTGCTGTGAAGCAGTTGCTCTCTTTCCTTTCTGTGCCACAACATCCTTCCTACTCTGAGTTACAGAAGCTTGCAAGCCTGTTTGTTTCATTTCCTCAGACCAGTGCCTGGCCAAGCTACACTCCCACTGAATGGGCTGGGACAGAGCCAGTCCTTCTTATGCAACCACCCTGAGCCTGAATTTCCTCCCTGGTCCTCCCCCCACCCCACCCCCACCCGGCTAGGCAAGTTCTCATATTTCTAAAGCCTTTCTTTTAGAAAGGCTTTTCACTTCCTACATCAATTGCAGATGTCCATAGATGCCTAAAATAGAAGGGTCTGGGTGGGCAGGGGCAAAGAAACCCTCTCTAACTCCATTGCAGGTGGCCCCAGCTGTCGCCTCCACTGCATTGACCGGGAGAATGCTGTACTCTGGTCATTAAATAAAGGAAGGAAGAAAACAAACATTTAAAAGTAAATGAATGTCCTATCTGGAGTGTGTGAAAGGAATGAACTCAGGTGCATATTTTTGCACTTGAGTGACCTCGATCAAATGTCCACAGGGTACTTGGCTGAGCACAGAACCACAGGGCTCTGGCTAGGACCTCTTGCAAGCAGTTGTTTTGGTTTGGAATGATATCATCTTTCCATGGGAAGGTCAGTCAAGTAGTTTTGTAGGAGGAAATAACATCTCCTTAATTTCAATGGTTAGAATAGAAACAAAATTCTGATCTTGAGTGACTTCTTGTTTTAATTTGTAAGATTAACCAGTAATCAGGCTGAAGTGCTCCGGTTGGTTAGGGAAGTATGCGCTCGCACGCATGCATGCATGTGTGTGTGTCTGTGTGTGTCTGTGTGCATATAGGGGGCATGTGTGTTTGACATTAAGCAAGGACTTTGTTGACAACAATGATCTGGCCATTATAAATGTTTATTCTCAAGCAGGATGAGGTAGCAAAACTTCAAATGGTGTTTCAGATCTCTGCAGGTAAATAAATCCCTAGTTAGTGTGGATATTTAATGAGGCAGTATTCAGATTTTCAGTGGCAACGTGATCCAGACACTGCCACCCAAGAGAAGTAGAAATCACAACAACTAGTCTACTCGGAGGGCCAAAGTTCAGATCAAGTAACAGAACACTACCCGCTCCCCAGGCTGTTTGGCTAATTTTTCATTTAGAATCCTTACATTTTAACAGACTTCGCTGCCTACTTGGTACTTAGGTGAGTTTCCAGCCTTACAATGGGATCCACACTCTGCTAGAGCTTGAAGCGACCTCAACGATCGCCACAGTGAACCAGCTCAAAACTCAGATGAAGAACAGACACAGAAGACAAGCAGCTTTTTGCTGGGGGACACACCGCTGATTAATGGCAGGGGCCGTCAAGGACCTTGTGACTCAGAGTGCCTGGCCCACGCTTGTGCCATGTCCACCACATCCAACTGCTTACTTTTATTTAAAGGGCAAAGAACAGTGTGCCTACTTTAATTTTAATCTATCAGTGTATCCAAGGTGCCAAGGTGACCCTGAATGTTTCATCAGTGTCTATAGCTTTAACTTCTAAATGGGCAAATACAAAGAGCACTCGTGAGTGAGGTTTGTGTGATGTTCCATCTCGCCCTAGGTGCAGGAGAAGTTGTCCAAAAGTGGCATTGCTTGCTTATTAAAGGAAGATGATGGTTCCTGGGACCCCTATGATGATGACAGCATAAACAACCCCTGCTGGCATATAAGGTGGCAACTACGGCAGTTAGTGAGAAAGGTAGGTGAACTATCAGGTAACTTCACCAGCTGGCACAGAAGGTCGGAGGAGAAGGAATATTTAAGATTATCATGTCTAGACTCCTCATTTTGCTACAGGAGAAACTGAGGTCCAGAGTGTTTAAGGGATTTTCCCCTAAATTCAGAGAACTAGAAAAAGGTGGAACAGCACCAGACAGCGGGCCCTATTCGACCCCTGGTCTAGAGTTCATGCCTCTACTCTAAACAGCCTCCCCATCTAGTCTAACCTTTGTACCTGACATTGTGGAAACGGAGGCACAGGCAGAGCTGTATGTTCAAGGTCACACAACAATGAAGGATGTGTGTGATTTTCTTCTATTCAGAAGACAAAAGAGGCCAAATAATGGTGTTCTATATTTTTCCCAGATGTTGATCTCTGAAAATATATATTTACTTTTATGCATATAGAGACGAAGAAAGAGGAAAGGAAGAGGGAAGGAAGAGATACAGAAAAACTGAAGGTGATGACATCTAATTTACAGTTATTAAATGACAAAGTAGAGTATTGTCTGCTTATGGAAGTTGCTTAAATGAGATCTCTAGCAGAAACATTATGTTAGTTAACAGTTTATTTCACTAAATACGATTACATAATAATTCTTTCAGCAACGTGACATGTGAAATTAAGTTTCTTCTCTAGAGCTCTTCCTTCTTTACAAGATGGTATTTAGTAATACTCACCTTCTGCCTACTCAGAAAAGTCACATGAGAACACAGATATGAAAATACTCTGTAAAGTAGAAAGTCCCATGACTGATTTTTAAAAAATACCAGGACATTTCTGGAACAGGAGGAGGATGTGTTTTAATGACATGATTGCGAGTCCATTGTTCGGTTCTCAGTATGGCTTTCCATAGCACCAGTGTTTCACTGGTGCTTCGGGATCCGACTCACACACCGAAACAGTCCTCACCATACAGCCCAGATGTCAGCTAGGATGCTATTTCTGCAGGCAATGAAGTTAGACCTCTACCTGGGAGTCCTGGAAATACCTGTGCTGTGTGGCCGCCCTGGAAGTGTGGCCCACTGCGCACACGCTGTGCTGAAGCAGCTGTGACTTCATCACCCCAAGTGACAAGGCCCAGGGCTGGGAAGGGCCCTGAGGAACCTAGAAATGGGACTCCACAGACCCTGGGGCTAAGGGGGTGGCAAAGCCACAGCTTTGGGGACTGAGGCGGGAAGGGGGAACTAGATGCTGGAGCTGGGAGTGGGGAGATAAGGGTGGTGGGGATGGATTTACGTATCACTTTCCTGCCATTCTCCCTCTCCCTCCCATTCTCACATCCTGCCATTGACTAGAATAGAGAAGCTGGAAGAGGGCCCAGAGGGGTGGGTAAGAGTTAGGGGCAAAGGACTTCCCCTTTTTTTTCCAGGCACCATTAACTAAACAGGCTATTTCCAGTAAACATCCTATAACCGTTACATATGCTATCTCCTTTAATTTTCACAAAGCTCCGTGAGGAGGAAATCATTATCTTCCTCTTCTTCTTTTTGAAAAATAGATGAAAAAGTTAATGTTTATATCAGTTAAGTAGCTTGAGAAGTTTCCCAAGTTAGTAATTGACAGATGTGAATCTAAGCCATCTGACCATGCTGTAATTCTTATTATATGCTGCCTCCCACACTGTGGGAATTACCCTTCTCTCCTCTCTGCTGCTCCTCCTTTTCCCTTCCTTTCTGTTCTGAAATGAGAGAGAAACAGAGAGAGAGAGAGAGAATATGCTGAGGCCACCTCTCGCTTTCCCTTCTCACACACCAACGCCCATTGGACTGGTAGTCCCCCACTGTCTGGAGTCAGAGTGTGACACAGATGGGGAAGCAGAGAGCTTCTGATTGGAGATGGGAGTGCAGAGGAGGGGGGTTTCGGGTAGTTGCAAAATTCACAGCAGTGATAGGAAGGGAGGGCCCTGATGAACAAAGTCCCCAGGGGGTGACAGAGTGGAATGGAGGGGAATTTAGAAGCTGTGGATGAGCCAAGAGAGGATATGTTTAATTAACAGAAAGTCTCAGTTTTTACTCTTTTTTACTGGGTTTTCCCACCGGTTAGTACAAAGAGGGTAATACTAGATTTTTAGTAAAGGTACGGGAACTTGGTAAAATATCTTTAAGAATGCCTCAGCCACAACCTCAGAAGGGAGAGAATGACAGGTTCGGCCAGGTCACACCTCACCTTGAGCTGTGTATACCTCGGCCTCAGGAGAGAGGAGGTGTGCCTTATGTCATGAGGTTTGGGTCAGTCCAATCATGTAAAGCCCCTGGGCTCTATGACACAAATCATTCATGCACACACATGCGTGCGAGCACACACTCCCCACACAAAGACCTTGAGGTGACATGTCTGCCACAGGAGGGGGTCTGGCAAGGATTAGGCTGACCTAACTCAGCAGATGGCTCCTTACTCCCCTGCTGCTCCAGGTGTGGACTTTCAAAGGCGTCAGAAACAGAGCTTTCCCAGACAGAGGGCCCTTCCTGGTCAGCGTGTGAGGATGGCTGCCTTGGTGCTCACCCCAGCTCACACCCGCCCCACTCACAGTCTGTGCTCCAACAACTTGAATCTTCCTAGGTGCATACCTTACACAGGAATCTGTCAGACATTAGGAAAAGGGGCCATAGACATGCTATGGTCAGTTTAAAACGTTTAGGGAAATTAACAACCTTTATTCAATACTATTTGCAGATGGTTTTGAGAACCTATGAGGAAACCATTTCTACAGCTCCAGGTAGTATTTTTTTTATTGTCGTTATTTTAACTTTCTACTGTCAACTTCCTGGCAGGGTGAATGACCCTCCACCCTTTTTCACTCTGCCCCCATCCACACGTCCTGCCTCTGACCTGCTGCTCGGTGTTTCAAGCTACTTGATTCTATTTCCTTTTTCACACTGGTAGCTGGAAAGCTCAGAACCAAATCTGCGGCCCACTTATGGCCAGAACTTTATTTCAGCTGAATCTTATTTTTCCGACATGGATTTTCCTTTCACCTCAACTTCTTCAATCATTCTTTTTTACCTTCTAGTGTATCATACACAAGCCATCTCAATGCTTTCAAGAACATGGCTGGAAGTAAGATAAATAAGGGCCCCCAAATTATCCATCTTCTCTGTTTCTCACCACCACAGGTCTATGCCTTTCTTTATGCAGCAACCCCTTGCTCCCTCATCTCTTTCCCAACAATCCACCTACACACCCACAGCTCTCATCCTGTGGTCCCCATGCCACAGCCACCTTCCTGTTCGAGACCCACACCTCCAACACTGCTGTTGCCCAGGCTGGCTTCTTCGGGCCTCCATCTGGCTTCTTTCATTTCCAGCTTTTTACAAAACTGGCACCTTCTAATCCTCCTTCCTCATCACCTAATTGTCAGGTCTTCCCTGCCCATCAAAGTTCCTCTATACTTTATTTCTTTACACTTCCTTTGTTCATTTCCTTTCATTTTTATATCTTTTAGTTAAAACTATGAACATTAAAATGACAACAAACTCACAACTATCAACCACTGATTCTAAAAAATCAAAACAAAACAAAAAAAGAATTTGCTTTCAAATCTTGGCTTTCCCATATCCTTGCAGTGACTTCTAACACAAGATATTTATAATTGGATTTTGTCATTGAACACTTAAAAACAAAGTGCTAAGGTCTAGGGGCAGGCAGGACATTATGAATTATTTAACACTGGAGGTTATGAAGTAACCAACCCGGAAAGTTGAGCACCTTGAGAATAATATGTAACTGACTATGCATCCTCATGCCATGTTTGGTCTTCAGCACCATCTATGTGTCCAGCCATCCTGAATAAGTAACAATTAATACAAAATTAGAAGAAACGAGAGGAGATTCTCATTTCCCATTCCTTTTTCCCCTATGGAATTTTATCACCTCCTCTTAGTCCCTTCCTTCCACTACTGGCCAAGGCTAAGGCCTCTTGCTCTCAGCTCCGCAGCCATAGTCTGGTAACTTGCCATTCTCCAGCCCTCTCACCTTCTACCCGTCAAATCTTATTCCTAAACCTAAACCGAAAGCACAAGACATACCTCTTTGCTTCCCTGATCAAAACCTTTCAGAGTCTTCCCACACCCTCTAAAACCCCAATCTCTCAGCCTAGCACTCAAATCCTTTATACTTTGGCTCACCATTCAAACCTGAAACTGAACTCCTCTCCTGCCTCAGTTCCGAGAATGCTTTGTGCATCTTGCCTTGGCCTTTTCTCTGTCCTGGTTGGGGTTGGCCCAGAGGCTGCTCATCCTCACCCTGTGAAGATCATTATCCTTGCACCTCAAGCACTTTCTTGCACTTGTTTATAATTCTTTTGTCCTGTCCCTGGAAGAGTGCCTGTATTAGATGTGATGGGCACTTTGGTTTGCTGGAGTAAGGGAATAAAAAGGTTTTAGCACAAATTGTCCCCTCACCTCAGCTTTCCAATAAATAGGGATGTTTACTTCCTCTCAAAGAGATATCCCCCTTTAATTCCCATAGAAGATTTCACTTTTTAGTTTGTATCTTCCCTAAAAGACTGTTTAAGTCCCTTGAGGGCTTAGTCAGTGTAATAAGTGGTTAATCTTTGCTGCCCCATGTAGGATGGAGTGTGGTGTCTTATTCCTGGCAATATTTGCTTGATAAAAGAGTGTAATTTACTTGAAAAACCAAATGTAAACACATTTGGGAAGTTTGAGCAGATTTTTTGAAAGAGTACTTCGTTGAATCTGTATTTTTTAAGGCTGCTCCAAAGTACTTCAATGGTGGTCAATAAGGTATTTGTTTGTTACGATCTAGTGAACCAGCAATTAATATGCTCATGTACTGATTACTGTGAACAGCATGTCAGTTCACATTCCTTTTGGAAGCTGGGGGGGAATGACTTATGGATACAAGCTTGTAGCACATACGGACAATTGTTATCACTGCTACTCCTTTAGAATTCTAGTAGCTGGCAAAGAGGAAAAAATAGAGGCTATGAAGTTGGTATCATTCTGATTCTATATATAGAAACTCAATATAGAAATTTGCCAATACCTGGTTATGTGTGTACTTTATCAATTTATTTTTTGAGAGGGGGGGAGGGAGTGAGAACGAGAGGGAGAGAAACATTGATGTGAGAAAGAAGCATCAGTTGTTGCCTCTCTTATGCACCCCCCACCCAGGGATGGAACCCCAAACCCAGGCATGTGCCCTGACCAGGAATCGAACTGGCATCCATCTGCTTTGTGGGACGATGCTCCGACCAACTGAGCCACACCAGCCAGGGCTATTTGTGCACTTTAATGACTCAGCAAGATTATTGCAGGTCCACAGATTTTAGTCTGTTTGTTTGGGTACTTTTGGAAGAGGGCCATAATCTTCACTTTGTCATATTCACTGTAATTACTTCTGAGACGCTGATAAATTATAACCCGAAGTACTGCTTATTCTTCTCATCAAAAGTACTTTTCAAATTAAATATAAATGGAAGTAGACTGATCATCATACACAAATGTAGGCTGATTTTTATGAAATCATGTAATCAACGTGAGAAGCCCCAAGTGCTCGCGATGTGTGATTGGCGATAGCTGTAGACATCGATGTGATATTTGAGAGGCAGTCGGACACATGCTGATGATTCTTTGTCATTTCTCTTTCAGAAAGTCAACAGGATGGTCCTTCGCTAATAAGAAGAAGAGAACTTCAGAGAGTAGCGGCTCACATAACAGGGGGCAAACAGAGAAGAACCACACCCCCAGTGCCAAGTAAGAGAAACAACTAACTTATGGTTTAAAGAGAGGCAATGAACTCATTGGTTCCAAAGAATTTATTCTTTTCACTTGTACCTGAAATGGGTATATAGCTGTCTACAAAATGCGCAGCCGTAATCAGGTCTTAGACTGACTCTTGTCAGAAGCAAAATTACAAGACAAATGGCTCCATTACTGCCCTGATATAACTGATCTCCAAAAAATTACAAAGTGGGAAAACTTGGCCTTTGAATTTTCCATGTCTCCATTTTTGCTTTTTCCTTCTTCTTTAAAGTAATTTCTCATTCTCATTGTTATCAAACCTCCCTCTTCAAAGTTCTAAATCAGTCATTAGTCACGGAGCACTCCTTGTGACATTTGTTTGGGTTGCACTGTGAGCAGTTGCCGATACTTGACTCGTTTTTACTTACAGAAACGTCAGTGTCATAGAGTTGAGCCAAACATGTTACACCTGCCATCTAACTGCAGAGCCGGTGTCCGTCGAGTGCTGCAGTGGAGCACATGCGTCTCGCAGTCTGCACACCCCCACTGGGACCCCTGCTCCTCCTTACCTAGACATGTGTTTTGAGCGAATTACTTAACCTAATCAAGCTTCAGTGTCTTAAACGAAATAGAGATCATCTTTAACACAGAAAACAGTAAAGATTAACACATGCAAAATGCCTGGTGTATTTTAAGTACTCACTAAATAGTCACTTTTGATATTGTGAAAGGTTTTGTCCTAAGTTAAAGAAATTTCAGGCATCAGTTAATGGGGTGTTTTGGGAGGGTTGTTGTTTTGAATGTTTCTAGGCATTTGCCTTCCTGATATTCCTGAACTCGTGTTTTATAAATAATTAACAGTTCTGCTTATGTGTGAGATCATTATTGTGATGTTACTGTTCACTACTTATCAACAAATACGATAGTTATTTTAAACTCTTGAAAAACTAAATTTTGTTTCTGTCATGGAGATGAGCCCAGAGTTTAAAGGAATATCATATTTTGTAGGGCCCTTTTTTATCCAGTTGCTAGGACTTAAAGATCCAAGGATCTCAAGATCTTTAAATGATATCTTTGCCGAACCTTGTGCTCTGTCTTATTGTGGACTAGAGATGCCTTCCGCTTGGACGCTGCCTTTGGCTCCTGAGAAAGACCAAGGAGGGAATCCATAGAGATCCAAAGAAATAGCAAGAAGTTCTGAGCTTTAAGCTTAAGGAAGTAGATATGTTTCTTTTGGTTTCTTTATATCCTCTCCATTTGAGCTCACAGCACAGGAAGGGAGGCAGGGGTCCAGGACGGAAGTTCTGCCCAGGAGTACCTGAGTGAACGGTATCTGCACTACCACTCAGAGATAAGTGCGGTAGATGTGGTGTAAGTAGAGAACAAGGTACAGAAAAATAAGGTATTCTCCCAACAGGTCACAATAATACAGAGGCCTTCAGATTTCTATATGACCAGAATTTTAAATCCTTGTAAGATTAAAGGAGCAAGAAGTTGTATATTTGACTGAAATCCTTTGCAATACCAACCAAAAAATAGTCTAGCAACAGTCCTTACACATGCCTTGCTTTGCTACAAACTGCCTTTTGTTAACTTTTTTACTCTCTAACCTTCATCCAGACTCCAAGAATGAAAATGTTTTCGGCCATAAAATAACCTCCTGGGAAGCATCAAGAAAAGGACATTCATTTTTGAATAATATGCACATGAGGAATGGAGAGCTAATTATCGATCAAACAGGGTTTTATTATATTTATTCCCAAACATACTTCCGCTTTCAGGAACCTGAGGATGTTTCAACAGTAGGGCACAGAAGGAAAAACAAACAGATGGTGCAGTATATTTACAAATTCACAACGTACAATGACCCTATACTGCTGATGAAAAGTGCTAGGAATAGTTGTTGGTCTAAAGATTCAGAATATGGACTCTATTCCATCTATCAAGGTGGAATATTTGAACTTAAGGAAAACGACAAAATTTTTGTATCTGTCACTAATCAAGAATTGATGGACATGGACCAAGAAGCCAGCTTTTTCGGGGCCTTTTTAATTGGCTAGATGATCTGCAAAGAAAAAGAACAACAGTGCTCTCAAGGTAACCTTTCACTTCAGGGTGATATTCCACTACAGCTGACAAAGCAGGGCAGCCTGAGCAGGGCAGCCTGAGCAGGCCAGCCTGAGCAGCGCAGCCTCGGTAAGGCAGCCTCGGCAAGGCAGCCACAACGAAAAGCTCTTCAACACATGTGTTTTTAATATCTCTGAAAAGTGATCATCTTATTACGCCCCCCCCCCCCCAAAATGAAAGTGCTAAAAGACCTTCCAGGGTTCTACCTGATACCAATTTGCTAACAGAAATCCAGGAGAGCCTCAGTTTTCAACCATGTGCAGCAACTAACATCTGTCTTTATCATCTACCCTTGAGAAGATTCTAGAAGAAAAAGCAGTGATCTTAGGTTCTCTGACATCCATCACCTTAAGAATTGTGCTGTAAGAAGCAACAACCTTTCCTCTTCATCCCTGCCATCCCCTCCCCCTGCCCCCAACATCTGCAAAGCAACCATGCATGAATGCATCTCCATCTGTGTTGGCCAGGCTGGTGTCCAGATCAGCAATGCCTGCTGAGGGCTCTACTTCCTAGAACACAGCATTCGACCTGGTGACCAGATGCCAAATGACCGTCGTGAGGTGGGAGGGAGACGACTCTTTGAATACTGTCAGTGAGAGGCACTATCAAGCATAATTCCAGGGCAGTGTTTGTAAACCTAGAACCCATAGCCATTGATGAAGTTCCAACTGGTACCTACCACCAGATATTCCACCTTGAGCAGCTCACCGCAGGCAAGGGAGATGCTCCCAATAACCATGTCTGCGAGCACTACGCCATTGGCAAGGAGATCATCGACCTCATCTTGTAACGAAGTCAGACACTGGCCAGTGCACAGTTTTCAAGGCTTCTTGGTTTCCCACAGCTTGTTGGGGGAACTAGTTCTGGGTCCCCCTCCCTGCTGATAGAAAATCTCTCTCAGTTATGGCAAGAAGTCCAAGCTGGGGTTCTCCATTACCCAGTCCCCCAGGCTTCCACAGCTGTAGCTGAGCCCTACAATTTCATCCACACCACCCTGGAGCACTCTTTGCATTCATGGTTGACAATGAGGCCATCTACAACACCTGTCATAGAAATCTCAAGATTGAATGCCCTGCCAATACCAACCTGAATAGGTTAATAGGTCAAATTGTGTTCTCTACCACTGCTTCCTGCAGATTTGATGGAGCTCTGAAAGCTCATCTGACCAAATTCCAGCCCAGCTTGGTGCCCTATCCCCACATTCACTTCCTCCGGTCACACACGCCCATCATCTCCTCTGAGGAAGTCTACTGTGAACAACTTTCTGTAGCAGAGATCACCAATGCATGCTATGAGCCAACCAACCAAATGGCAGAATGTACCATGGTGATATGATGCCAATGCTGTCCTTGCTACCATCAAGACCAAGTGCAGCATCCAGTTTGTGGACTGGTGCCCCACTGGCTTCAAAGTCTGTATTAATGACCAGTTTCCCACTGTGGTGCCTGGTGGAGACGTGGCCAAAGTACAGCGAGCTGTGTACATGCTGAGCAACACTTCAGCTATTGCTGAGACCTGGGCTTGCTTGGACCACAAGTTTGGCCTGACGTATGCCGAGTGTGCCTTTGTCCACTGGCACGTGGGTGAGGGCATGGAGGAAGGACAGCTTTCTGAGGCCCGTGAGGACATGGCTGCTTTTGGAACAATATGAGGAAGTTGGTGTGGATTCTGCCAAAAGAAGAGGGTAAGGAAGGAGAAGAATGCTACAGTTAAAATGTCACAACAATGCTGCTTGTACAGGGATACTTATTCTGTGTTGAACATTGAAGGCTTGTGGTCTGATCAGTTCATTTGAATGTAGCAGTATGTATTTATATACAATTACTGGCCTGTGCTTTTCAGCACGACACATTGTTACAGAACCAACCTGTTCATTTCCCTGATGGGTTTGAGAAAAGTACTCCTGGTCTTAAATTTAAAAAAAAATAAATAAAAAGAAAGTAACGGTCTTAAACAGTATATCATATTGATAGCTTCCAGGTTGCTGTGAGGGATGACACTTGCAAAGTTGGAAGAGACAGGAGCGCTGCCTAAAGGTCATGGTCTTGGAAGGCCGTCTTCTGTCAACACACGCAGCGTGCACAGGGAGTGCGCCTCGCACGGGACTTTGCAGGAGTTGTCTCCTACATCTGAATCTGGTGGAAATGAGAAAATTCCACTCAAAATGCTATCACTTTTCATGAAATTATGTTTGTGAATGGCCTGTGCTACTGAAAGTCACAGCTGGCCAAAAGCACTGAAGGTATTTTTGATAAAGGACTCTGTGATGACTAATCAGCTAATCAAAACCCAGGGAGTTTGGTTTCACGTGAGGAGGAGAAACGGGAACGCAGAAATGACAAAGGTAAATCAGCAGAAAAGAGCCAAATAAAGATGCACGCAGACTCGTCCCCTGCCAAATGTTGGTATCTGATACATATCTGATTAAGGTTGTATCATTTATTTACCCCTTCCAGAAAAACAGTTAGTTTTATCTTCCAAAATCATGACATGAAACATTTTATTTCACCATTTCATCTAAGTAGTTGGAGAAAAATTTAGTTGGAGGATTTGTCTAATTTCTTCTAAATGTTATCCCTAAACATAGCATAATATCTACTCTTTAAGTATATGCTCATATTTTCATTGAAATATGCCCTGATCAAGCTGGTCTTTTTCAAAAAGGCTCATTTATATTTAAATTCACAACATGTTAGAGACACCTGGAACTTCTGATCCTCCTCACTCTATTTTTTCCATAACACTAATCAAATTCTTACGTACAAACAAATGGACTTATTTGTGTGGTTTTTAAAGCTTGTTTCAGTATAATATAAGTGGAAACATCTAGCGCTGTTTACATGTATATCTGCTGTACATACAGGAAGGTAAGGGATTTGCTGAATGAGTGAGTGAGTGAGTGAATGAATGAATGAATACCTAATGACATAGAAAGAACTGGAGAATTCCAAAAGTAATCTCAAATAGAGGATACCTTTTAAACCAAAGTTTAAAACCCAAAGAAAAAGAATAAAATGTTTTATGACAAATACCTTAGTGGTCTAAGAACAAATTAATTTTTACTCTGTATTTTTGTACTACATTTTTTAAATGTTACTTTTTAATAAACATAGTTCTATGTTGAGGTGTGTAGTTTTTGTTTATGTAACACTCACATTTGTTTTATAGGACCAAGATTACTAAAAATAGGAAAAAGGACTTCTAATTTCTTTTATCTCTTATCTGACATATCTTACAGAAGAGAAGAATTACTCACTTTTTATTTAGTGTAATAAAACATATCAGTCCTTTCCCTTATGGTGAATGCTTCTGTTATAGGTTGAATTTGCCCTCCGAAGAGATGAGTTGAAGTCGTACTCCCCAGTACCCCAGAATGTGACCTCATTTGGAAATAGAGCTGTTGTAGAGGTGATTGGATAAGATGAGGGCACAGGGGAATAGGGCGGGCCTTTACTACAATGTGACTGATGTTCTTCCAAAGAGAAGAAAAGCTGGGAACAGAGATAGAGACACACAGGGAGAACCCCATGTAGCAACAGAGGCAGAGACTGGAGTGATGCAGGTGCTAGCTAAGTGGCATTAAGGATTGATGGCCAGAGATCCTAGAGGGTGGCAGATCCTAGAGGGATGTTACACTTACCTCCTTCCAGGATGAATCTGGATTCAGAGGTAAAGTACAGAGCAATCAACCTAAATAACCAACTGAAAAGTAGCTGAAGTCTTATAACAAAGGATTTATGGAAGAAGCCACGCTGAGACTGATAGGAAGGATGGAGACACAAAAGTAGCTAGCCCTGGTCCCATAGACAGCAGCTGAAATTCCGGAGAGATATCTCAGCTGCAAAGGCTCCCCCTGAGAAGCATGAGATCTCAACCCCCAGTCAGCCTCCCCAGCCCAGGGCACCAGAGCCAGGAAGAGGTGCCCACATGGTTTTCCGGCTATGAAAATCAGCAGAGATTCTGTCTGCTGGGGAAAGACAAGAGTCAGCTAGAGACACAGGTACCCTCGCAAAGGGCCTATGCACAAAACCTCTTTCACAGCCACTCACCCTGGGCTCTGGTGGAGGGAAGGCAGAGTGGACTAGAGTCATGTGAGTAGAGGCTGGGGTTTGTGGCTCTGAGGAGAAAGCTGAAGCGACAGCAGCCAGGATACCTGTAGTTGAATTATTTTCCCACATAGCAAATGCCTTCTTTATTGTGCAGATCACTCCCCTCCATAGATATCAGACTGCGGGAAAACAAGAGCTCTGGACTCCCTGTAGCCTGCCCCTTGGAGCTTGTGCCCCGTGGAGGAGTCAGCTGCCTGGGCTGGGGTGTAGAAGTCTGGGCAGACTCAGGGGGTGTCAGTGACTGAGCTGTGTGGCTTTGGGGATGGGACTATTTCTCCCACTTTTCCATGAACCTGACTGGGCCTCCCCCTCACAGGAGATCCACTCCCCTACTCTCCCTGTAACCCCTCTCCTGATTCCTGGTGGCTCTGCCCTGCCAAGGTCTGGGTGGAATCCAGGACAGACTGAGTTGTGAGGCTCTGGGGTGGGGACCACTCCCCCCACCTTCCTCCAAGCCTCACCGGAAACCCACTAGCCACATCCTCCCTACTCCTGGAAGCCCCACACTACTGAACAAGGTATATGCTTCACTTATTTGTATCTTCTTCAGTTTCTTCTCCAGTGTGTTATAATTTCCATGTATAGGTTTTCTACATCCTCAGTTAAATTTATTCCTACATATTTTTTTTGGTGCAATTGTAAACGAGATTGCTATGTTAGGTTTCCTTCCCAATAGTTCATTATTGGTGTATAAAACAGAACTGATTCTTGGATATTTACTTTGTATTCCGCTACTTCACTGAATTCTCTCAGTTCTAGATTTTTTTTCTTGGAATACTTAGGGTTCTCTATATACAGTATCATGTCACCTATGTATAGTAACAGTTTTACTTCTTGCTTCCAATTTGGATACCTTTTTAGTTCTTCTTGTCTCATTGCTATGGTTAGGACTCCCAGTACTATGTTGAATGAAAGTGGTAAAAGTGGACATCCCTGTCTTGTTCTTGATCTTAAGGAAAATCTTGTAGTTTTTGCCCATCGAATATGATACTGGCAGTGGGTTTGTCATATAAGGCTTGTATTACACTGAAGAATGCTCCCTCTATTCCTCCTTTTCTGAGAGTTTTTATCATAAATGTTGCTGGGTTTTATCAAATGCTCTTTCTGCATCTATTGATATGACCACGTGCTTTTTATCTTTTATTTTGTTTATGTGGTTTGTCACATTTACTAACATGTGGATATTGTAGCAACCTTACGTCCCCAGAATAAAGCCCACTTGATCAGGTATATGGTATATTTAATGTATTGCTGGATTTGGTTTGCTAATATTTTGTTGATGATTTTAGCATCTCTGTTCATCAGGGATATTGGCCTATCATTTTCTCTCTTAGTAGTGTATCTGGTTTTGGAATTACGATAATACTGGCTTCATTAAATGAGCTTGAGAATCTTCCCCCCTCTTGAATTTTGGAATAGTTTGAGAAGAATAGGTGTTAATTCCTTTTTGAATGTTGGGTAAAATTCACCTGTGAAATTATCCAGTCCAGTATTTTGGTTTATTGGAAGTTTTTGGATTACTGCTTTAACTTCATTGGTTGTAATCCATGTATTCAGATTTTCTGATTCTTCCTGATTTAGTTTGGAAGATTATATGTTTCTAGGAATCTCTCCATTTCATCCACATTATCCAATGTGGATGGTTCACGTATCATGTGTAATATTTTCTTACAAGGTTTTTTTTTTTTTGGTGTGTGTGTCAGTTGTTACCTCTCCTCTTACATATCTGATTTTATTTATTTGGGTTCTCACTCTGTTTTTCTTGGTGAGTCTGGATAAAGTTTTGTCAGTTCTTGTTTATCTTTTCAAAGAACCAGCTCTCAGTTTCATTGATCTTCTGTATTGTTTCTTAGACTCTCTTTTGTTTATTTCTGACTTTATTATTTCCTTCCTTCTATGCACTTTGGCTTTTGTGTGTTTTTGTTTTTCAAGTTCCTTTAAGTGTAAAGTTAGATTGTTTATCTTTAGAATTTTCTTGTTTCTTGAGGTAGGCCTGTAATGCTATGATTTTCCCTCTTAGGACTTCTTAGAACTGCTTTTGCCGTGTCCCATTGATTGAGGATTGTTACGTTCTCATTTTCATTTGTTTCAAGGTATAGTTTGATTTCTTCCTTGATCTCATTGCTAATCCATTCGTTGTTTAGTGACATGTTTTTTGGCCTCCATGTCTTTGTGTGTTTTTCAGTTTTTCTCTTGTGGTTGATTTCTAGTTTCATACCATTGTGGTCAAAGAGGATGTTTGATATGATTTCAATCTTCTTAAAGTTATTAAGATTTGTTTTGTGTCCTAACATGTAATGTATTCTAGAAAATTTTTCATGTGCACTTGAGAAGAATGTATATTCTGCTTTGGAATGGAATGCTGTGAATATATCGATTAAATCCATCTGATCTAGTATGTCACTTAAGGCCATTGTTTTTTTGTTGATTTTCTGTTTGGAAGATCTACCCATTGATGTCAATGGGGTGTTAAAATCCTCTACTACGGCTGTGTTACTGTCAATCTCTTCCTTTATATTGATCAAGATTTGCTTTATATATTTAAGTGTTCCTATGCTGGGTGTGAAAATGTTTACAAGGATTATATCCTCTTGTTGGATTGCTCTCTTTATCATTATATAATGTCCATCTTTGTCTCTTACTATAGACTTTGTTTTAAAGTCTATTTTGCCAAGTATAAGTATTGCTACCCCAGTTATTTTATTAATTTCCATTTGCATGAAATCCCTTTACTTTTATTCTGTGTGTACCTTTCATTCTGAAGTGGTTCTCTTGTAGAGAGCATATATGTACACCTTGTTTTCTTATTCATTCAGCTATCATATGTCCTTTGATTGGAGCATTTAAGCCATTTACATTTAAAATGATTGTTGATAGGTACATATTTATTGCCATTTTGTTCTTTTAACAATATTCCTCTGTTTTTTTTCTTTTCAAAGAAGGCTCTTCAACATTTCTTAAAATACTGATTTCATGGCAACAAACTCCTTTAGCTTTTTCTTGTCTGAGAAACTCTTTATTTATCCTTCAATTTTAAATGACAGTTTTGCTGGGTAACGTAGTTCATAGTTGTAGCTCATTGATTTTCATCACTTTGAATATTTCATGCCAATCCCATCTGGTCTGCAAGGTTTCTGTTGAGAAATCAGCTGACAGTATAATGGGAGCTTCTCATGTAGATAACTAACTTTTTTTTCTCTTGCTGCTTTAAAAATTCTCTTTGTCTTTAACCTTTGCCATTTTTATTATGATATATCTTGGTGTGGACCTTTTTGAGTTCATCTTGTTTGGGACCCTCTATACTTCCTGGACTAGTGTGTCTTTTTCCTTCACCAGGTTAGAAAAGTTTTCAGTCATTATTTCACAAATATGCTCTCAATTTTCATGCTCTGTCTTCTTCTGGTACTCTATGATGCAAATGTTGTTACACTTCTTGTTGTCCCAAAGGTCCCTTAAACTATCCTCATTTATAAAAATTCATTTGTCTTTTTCCTGCTCTAATTGGGTGTTTTTGCTACCTTGTCTTCCAAATTGCTGATTCAATTCTCTGCTTCATCCAACCTACTGTTAATGCCTTATAGTGTATTCTTCATTTCACATATTGTATTCTTTAATCTGACTGGTTCTTTCGAATGGTTTCTATGTCCTTTTTTAATGCTTGCTTTCTCTTTGTTGAAATTCTCACGAAGTTTATTGAACACCTTTATAACCATGTTTTTAAACTTTATATCTGGTAAATTGATTGCCTGCATTTCATTTAGCTACTTTTCTGGAGATTGCTCCTATTCTTTCATTTGGGACATATTCCTTTGTGTCTCAATTTTGGCTGCCTCTCTGTATTTGTTTTTATGTATTAGATAGATCTGCTATAACTTCCAGTCTTGGTAGGGTGGACTTATGCAGTAGGTGTCCTGTGGGACCCAATGGCACAGTGTCCTTGACCACCTGACGTGGGTACTCCAGGAATGACCCTTATGTGAGTGATGTGGGCCTTCCTGTTGTAATTGAGTCTTGATTTCTATTGGCCTGTTCATATGTGGGGTCAACCCTCTCTGGCTGGCTAACTGTGAGGATCAACCCGTACCTCAGTTTATGAGCTGCTATGCAGGTGCTGACCACCTGAAGCATAATTTGCCTCGATAGGGTCTGGTACCTGCCAAAATCTCCCTTTGGATATGCCAAGTGAGATATTCCACTTGTGAAACTAATTGGATCGTGGTTTCATGTTGTCTGAAGGTGGTCACTGTGTGTGTTGGTTCTGGTGCCTCTTAGGAGCGACTCTGGTGCAGCCCAATGTCAGACACGGCCTGTGACTGGCCCTGGGCAACCTTTTTGGAGGTACAAAGTGATCCACAGTTTGTGGCTGTCTCTGTGTCAGTATGGTGGACACCACTCACCCATCCATGATGATTCACTGAACCTACTTAATGCGACTCAAGTACCAACAGAGTCTCTTTCAGTGACTGAGCCTACCAGGCAGCTGACAGGCAGGGGCAGGTGAAGGCTGATCTCGGGGTGCCTTGGGAATTTTGCTGGCCTGCCCACAGGTCCTGTAGTGGCAAAAGCTGGCTTAGATATGCAGTTTGGTTCTTCCTGTGCACACCTGTCCTTCAACTCTAAATGATAGCTTTGCTGGGTACAGTAATTTTGGTTGTATGTCTTTGCTTTTCAACACTTGGAATATTTTGTGCCAATACCTTTTGGCCTGAAAAGTTTCTGTTGAGAAATCAACTTATGGGAGCTCCCTGGTAGGTAACTGTTTTTCTCTTGCTATTTTGAAGATTCTCTTAGTCTTTAACCTTTCGTTTTTAAAATATGATGTGTCTTGGTGTGAGCCTCCTTGAATTCATTCTGTTTGAGACTCTCTGTGCTTCCTGAACTTGTATGTCTATTTCTTTCATCAGGTTAGGAAAGTTTTCCATTGCTATTTCCTCAAATAAATTTTTAATTCCTTCCTCTCTTTCTTCTCCTTTTGGTACCTTTATGATAAGAATGTTAGTACACTTGATGTTGTCCCAGTTCACAAAAGCATATATAACCAATACTCCAGCTTTACTAACTTTTTTATAAGTGGGAATGTATATATTATAATGATACTTACGCATATTACATATTATATATCACATACAAACACATATGTGTGTATTTGTGTGAATATGTATGTATAAACTTGAGCAACTCATTGATTTAATAGTGTAGAAACCCTTTTTGGGTGAAAACATTCAGATCTAATTGATTCTTTTTAAATACTGCAAAACTCCTTATTGACTAGATCCTAATATATTCTGCCCTTAGTTTGTTCCCACTTGTTTGTACCTACAAATAATACTACAATTAACTGTGTTTTTTTTATCTTAAAATTCCAGGTTGTAAGGGGCAAATTTAACATTTTAGATGCTAAAAATAACTATTGAATTAATTTCTTAACCTTTTACAGCAGGTCACACTCTAAACAGCAAGGAATGAGAATACCCCGTTCCCTATATCGTCACTAGAAGCAGACATTTACTGTTTTTCTTCTTGTTTTCCCACCTGATAAGTGAAAACAGTATCTAATTGGTGCGTTAACCACCAGCATCCTCTATTATGGTCAGCAAAGGTGGTGGAGACGCAGTGCTTCCCTAAGCTCACTGCCTACGGTGTATCTCCGGGGGAGCATTTAGAAACGCCGCTGCTTGGCTTCACCACAGACCGAGTGACCCTGAGTCTTTGGAGGGGCCGAGGCGTCTCTCTGTGTTTGTGCTGTGATTTCCTCAGGGGACGCTGACACAGCTAGCTGGGCACACACCCACCAATAGGCAACTGAAAATCACAAATAGAGCTTATCTAGAATTGAGAAAACTAAACCTCAGAAACTGTGATTTATCCATGAAGTCCTTGAGAAAACAATGTCATCAGTATGGTTAGAAATTCAAAAATATAATTCACAGGCAATCTTTTAATTTCATGATTTGTTTAAAACAAGGGATCCTTATGTGTTCCTTTTTCAGCTTTAGAGATGAAGCTACAGGAGGCAGCTATGAAGTGTGTATTTTAAGATGACAACTCTCCGGCCAACTGTTACTTCCTTACAAAAGGGCATGAGTCCCGAATATCTGATCTTTTTGAAAATTAAATTAGATCTAGGGATTTCTGTCTCATCATTGTTGGACTCTGTCCCATGAAACCTTCTCTCCTGAAGAATGGAGAAGAAAACTGCTAATTCAGTTTCATTAGGATAAATCTGGGCAGAGTAAGGGGTTTTTGAAGACAATGACCCCTGAGGAAAGGCCAGCTCAGCTGGTTGAGAGGTGCCTTGGCAAACTTGAATAGCAAAGTGGAAGGCGACACCTAATCTCTTCCTGAGACCAGGAGGTGGCCACCGTATTGTCACTTACCTTGGGATGCCACCAGGTGGCGAGGTTCCCCTATTTTCCTCAAAGCCCAAAGTGGGAGAGAATAAAGGACTTCAAATTCTCTATTCTGATAAAGCAAAAGTGAAGGGGAGTGGTTTACATCTGCACCATAAGTAACCAGGGCTTCAGACAGAAGATGATCAGGGCATGTATCAAATACGTGTCCTCAATGAGCTCTCAGGGGCTCCACCCCAGAGGCGTGGGTATAGGAGGCAGGGATAACTTCAGGAGTTATGTCGTAGCCTGTCTGTGTCTCAGACAATAGCACCCACTTTGCAGGGGGGTGTAAAGAAATGCTTACTGTATGTGAAGTGCTGAGACACTCCCTGGAAAGGTCTAAGCACTCAATAAACTACGTTTTTCAAAGGAAAAGTTAAAATTAAGAATACCTCTGGTATATTACCTCATTTTAATCGCTTTAATGCTGAATTCCATTTCCAATTCCTATTTATACTTAAAATCCCCTACAAAGTCATATCTATGTTAAAACTGGAAATGACTAATTAAAATAGATACATACGAGAGGGGAATCCCCCCCAGAAAACCAAATTATTTTTGGAAGGGCAGGCCCCTTGTAGTACAGGCTTCCCCTGCTGGGTGAGTGTTCTAGGGACCCATCTGTATCAGTGCAGCCGCTGGCATTTTTGTGAGAGGCTGCACTGGGATTCAGTGAATTTTTTTTGAACACTCAACACATTTGCTCATTTCGTGATGGTGATTTATGAGCACATCTGCCCACACCGCACTGAGTGCGCAGCAGCTGCTGACCAGAAAACAACATGACCCCATGTCCCACCCTCCCTGTTCACTTGATCTCACCCCCAGTGACTTCTTTTTGTTTCCCCAGATGAGAAAAGTCCTCAAAGGGAAACATTTTGCTGATGTGGAAGAGGTGAAACAAAAAACAGCAGAAGCACTAAAAGGCATCAAAATCAATGAGTCCAAAACCAGTTATGAGCGGTGGAAAAAAGTCTCGATAGATGTATTCCATCAAATGGAGAGTACTTTGAAGGTGACTAAAGTTTAAACATGTAAGAACAAATACACAATTTTTATAAATAAATTTCCGTTTCGGGGGTCCCCTTCATAAGTAGAAAACAGGGCTCAAGTACTCCTGTTTTGAGAAAAATCAATGTACAAAACCCTCAAGTGTATGAAATGTAAATTTGAGAGATTGCATGAGTCTTTATTTTAAAAACAGATCCATCACAGACTACCTTAAAAGGTGAGTTTCCTTTCTGCCTTAAAAATTTGATTCAACTTATTAAATTTTATTTTTTCCTGACTGCTCTTCGAAGTGAGATGAAGGTGTCTTGGTATCTCTAGGATAAATTGTGATGCTGATTTGGTTTCTGCATCACTTGCTTCCCCTTTTTGTACATTTCCGCTTCCCTCCAAGCTTCCTATGAGCTTTACCTGCAGCCCACTTTTTTTTTTTTGTCACCCAGTCCCCTCCAGGAGGGGAACAGACAATGGATGAGGATGACTAGGAAGTGAGGAGTGACCTGGATTTGGAGCTGTCTACACTTGGACGGCCTTCTGGTTGGGGACTTTTCATTGTAGGGAGACAATTACAACGTGGAATAGGGAGGAGAAACCATCCATTCAGCACTTTCTCTATTCTGGATATTCTTCTTTGCACCTTCACTTAATCCCCATAAAAACTCTGTGAGTATGGACGGGGATAATTATCCGTTTACATATGAAGAAATCGAGGACACAGAGCTAACAAGTGAGAGCCAGGTCTTGACTTGAGGCTTATTTGATTCCACAGCTCAAGTGTTGAACCAATTCTAGGATGGAATATGTCAGAACAGAAGCAAGACATTAGGTGAAAATGAACATTTCAGTGTAATTCTTGGAGGGGGTGTATTATCATCATAAGCTCTACCAGCTCAGCTACAAATAGAACCTACTTCTGTGATACTTACCCTCTTAATCAAACACAAAGTACTTTAATATTATCTTTTATAAAATAGGCAGTTAGTGCAATGTACAAGCATATAACATCAGATAGACCTGTGTTAGAAATTTGTTCCACCGTTTATAATCAGTGATTTGTGGAAAGCACTGCATCTCTGACTCTTAATTTCCTCACTTATAAAATGAGAGTGATAATTAACCACTTAGAATTTTAATAAGCATTAAATTAGTTAACACTGTTACCCAAATTTATATCAGGGGCCCTGTAACCCACTCTCAGCCACCATGTCATATTCAGATGAACGTGATCTAACATCTAAGAGTAAGCAAAAAGGATTCCAGTCTTTGTACTCACCTCCCACAGAATACTCCAAATCCACGCAACACCCCTCACAATCCTTTCCCTTTGCTGTTTTCCCCATCTCACGGCTCTCTCAAAGCATTGCTCCCACTTCCCAAATGAATTTTCCCTGGAAACTGGAGCTTGTTTTCTTCCTTATACTCCCCTTTCCTCCTATTTCTCGTCTTTCCTCTCTCGTAAGTAAAACAGCATTTTTACTACATACCCATTTCCAGTTCTACCTCTGTCTGCCCTTTGCTCTGATTCTGCACCACAAAAGCCAGAAAAGTGGTGGGGGAGGAGTGAGATTTAATGACCAACAACAGAATGTTCTTACAAGTTATTACCATTGAAAAATAATTGCCATGCCTACGGCTGCTACTTGCACATTACCTGACACAAGGGCAAACATGCAAATGATTATGTTTTTCTTCCACTTTATGTTACTGATTGGTAAATTTTGAATACTCTTCTCTCAGCAACCTATACAAATGTTTGTTTCCCTCCAGATTCTATTAGTATAATTTATTTTCTGTAATGTTATATTCCTTCATGACAAAGGTGCTGCAATGAAAAAAAAGAAAAAGAAGACTGGACTAGAAACCAAACAGAGGGACTCCTTGGCAAGTCACTAGTTTGTCTTTGACCTACTGGCATATTGGGCAAGCAACTCTTGTATTGTAGTACTGCCAAAGGTACTGCAAGTTGTGTAGCATCCTCAGCCCCCAGGCACTGGGTGCCTACAGTAACTGCTTACTCCCACAAAGAGTAGGCTTTTGTCCATCATAGTCCTCTTGCCTTAGTAATTCAAGGATTTTTCCTAAACAAAATCTGTTACTCTTGGGAATGTTTCTGATTTTAGAGACTGCTTTTTTTTCATGGTTTTAAAAGACAATTTAAAATATCTTGGAAGGGATTGCTATGACAAAACACCACAGAACAGGTAGCTCATAAATAACAGAAATTTATACCTCACAGCTCTAGAAGTTGAAGAGCCCGAGATCAAGGAGCCAACACGGACAGTTTCTTGTGAGGGCCCCCTTTCTGGTTCATCTGGTGCGTTCTTTTGTGTCTTCACGTTGTGGAAAGTACAAGGAATCTCTTGGGGGTCTCTTTTGTAAGGCACTTAGCCCCTTATGAGGGCTCTGCCGTCATGACTTAGGCACGCCCCAAAGACCCCACCTCCACAGGCCATCGTCTCTGAAGATTAGGATTTCCACGTAGGAATCGGAGGGGAACACAAGTATTCAGACCATAACAGTGAGATAGAAAGGGGCCCTAACATATGAAACTTGTTTTCCTCACAAAGCACATAAACATACTATGAAGTCTTTAGACTTAACTTTTATCATTAACTTAACATTTGAAATTCAGAGAATTTTGTTTTGTTTATTTGCATTTTCTCTATTGCATTTTGCTCTTCCTTTTTTTGTCACAAATGACTAATCACTATTCATTAGTCATTTTTTTAAAAAAAACAAGATTTTGGTTCTATTAATTATTCCAGTTGTTTTTCTTTTAATTCTCTATTTCATTGTTTTTCCTCAACCTATATATTTTCTGTTTTTTGCTTTATTGTATGACTTTTTTTATCTTCTTCAATTAAATAGTTAACTCATTTGTTTCAGTATTATTTTTTTAGGGAAATGAGGTCAATTCTGTAATTTTCCTCTGTTATTTTAAATGTTTAGCATACATTTTGACATATAATAATTTTTATCAGTGAGGCCTAAATTTTATATGACCTGCCATATGATTTACTCTTAAAATTATGGTTTACAGCAGAGATTTTCTACTTAGGAGAAATATGAAAATTTTAAGTGCTTCTTTTAATATTGACTTGCAAATTGACTTCACTGAATAAAAAAAACATATTCCCTGTGATTTTGATTTTTTCATATTAATTGATCCCTCTTTTTGGGATGGTATTGGATTACATTTTGTGAATGCTCAAAAACTTTTTAAGTATGTATATGATTTCACCTCAATTTTTAGAAGGCATGTGCATTCATTACACTTTCTTGACCTCTTTTTCCTTTAACCAGAATATAACAACTCTGTCAATCTTTTTTGTTTGCCTACTTTGATGCCTCAGATTATTTTTGTTTCATATTGTCCTGTTACATTCTTTTATATTTCCTTATTTTTAGCTTTTCTTTATATAATTATTTTTAGTATGTTTCTTATAAATTGCATATTGCTGAAATTTGTTTTGCTATCAATCTGAGAATCTCTGCTTTTAATTAGTTGAACCCCTTTATATTTATTGTAACTACTATAATATGGAGACTTATTTATGTATATTTAATTATTGATTTCTTTTTACCATGCTTTGTTGTATTCCTTTTTTATTCTTCTAACTTTCATTGGATAGTTTAAATTTGTGTTAGAGCTATAAATTCTCTCTCTATATTTTTTGGTCTGGTGGTTAGCTGTAACTTATAAGACCAATAATTATGTTTATTTCTATTTCTCAGTCTAAGCTTAAATGTTACTAATTTCTAAATCTTACTGACCCATCCCCAATTAGCTAATAATTTTAGCAAAAGTGTCTTATTTTCCATGGCAACATCTCCATATTGATATTGATAGCATGTTGTTGTTGGGTCATTACTCATTTAGATTTTACAATTTTTAATTGATTTTTTAAATTAGAGTTGACACAATATTATATTAGTTTTAGGTGTACAATACAGCAATAAGACATTTATATTAGACTTTAATAACTTTAATAAATTCTTTATTCTGCCCAGCCCAAGCAGTGGACTTCTCCTGCCCAAGTCCTGCCCTGCTCTTACACCTCTGCCTCAGGCTAGCACTGCTGGTTTCTTTCCCTGAAGTTGTCGGGAAAATAAACAACCCCATGAGAAAGCTGTCTTCCAGTCTGTCCCTCCTCTGTGACCCCCTGGCCCTCTCCTGCTTCACGTCCTATTCCCTGATGCTATTCCCCTGCCTGAGACCCAACACCCTTCTAGCACTGTAGGAGTTTTTCACATTCTGATGTTGACTCCGGAGCATGGCTGATATCCATCAATCGGTCATCCCCACAAGGCCACCAGTGTTGGCGTAGTGACTGAGTCAGAAGGGCGGGGGGGGGGGGGGGGGGGGCGGACATCAAATGGCTAGTTGCCATCTTACCTAAAAGTTAAGTTTTAAATCTGTTTTCTGTTCTTTACAGGGTTATCAGTACAGGCAAAAAGAGATAATATTTATGAAAGTTCTTTAAAACTGTGTTATATTAATATTTCCTATGCATTATTATGGGATTTTTTTTCCTCTAGGGTTTTGAATGGACAAAGAACTTGGAAAAAAGAAGAAAGGTAACTAGCTCATAAATTTCTTCAAAATTAGGCAATTTTGCGCTATTTTCACCTGTCAGACTTTGAGGTGAGTGGCATATTCATTACTGGAATTTAGAAAAAGCCTTTTTACTTCCTTCTTTTCTTCCCTGTATAAAATTCTGTTTTGATTTTTTTCAAACACAGTGGACTAAAGAATATGATGCTTGAAGGGATGGGGACAAGGTAAAGAACGAAAAGTCAATGTGAGTTCCTTTTTCTCTCCCATGTTGCATCGACAACAAACATCAAAGAAAAAAAATAGCATAGATATTATTTGTCCTTAAAGGTGCATATTGATTTCATTAGGAAGATGATTGCTTAGTCCTCCCTCTCATTATTAGGCCGACCTTTCCTAAAAAAGGTTTTCCTTAAAACTAAAAGTATAGGGCAAGAGAGGTTGTACATTTATATGTTATTGGCAAAAATGAATTATTCTAGTTAACTTAAAAAATATATGACTGTATTCGTTCCATTCTAGAGAATGTCTCACTAAAGAAGTAAGACAAATAGCCCTGCCAGACCGGTGTGGCTCAGTGGAGTGGGCGTCCTCCCACAAAGCGAAAGATTGCGGATTGGTTCCCGGTCAGGGGGCATTCCTGGGCTGCAGGCCATGTCTCCATTTGGCATGCGAGAGGTAACTGATAGATGTTTCTCTTGCACATCAATGTTTATTTCCCTCACTCTCTCCCTTCCTTCCCCTCTTTTTAAAAATAAATAAAGTCTTTTTTTTTTTAAACAGGAATGTTCTGTTTTTTAAAAGAGTTTTTAGAGAGGGGAAGGGAGAAAGAGAGGGAGAGAAACATCAATGTGTGGTTGCCTCTCACGCGCCCCCTAGTGGGGACCTGGCCCAAATCCAGGCATGTGTCCTGACTGGAAATCAAACCAGAAACCTTTCATTTTGTGGGACCATGCCCAACCCAGTAAGTCACACCAGTCAGGGCATTGTCTAATATTTTAAAATATGTCTGCAGCAATACAATCTTTAGAGATTCCATAATAATATTTACCAATCTATAGTGTATGCATATACATATGTGTGCATGCACATATATATACTATCTCTTGGAAGAATGCAATAGAAACATCATGCTGTTTCTTCTTAACCTGCTTAGACAAGTGGAGGGACCCAGATCCAACCTGCCAAAGGTAACTTATTAGTGAACCTTCCAGTAGCTGTGGCTTCAGCTGCATTTAACAAAAGATAAATTCAGTCAGCACCAGTAACATAAAAAGCCTGAGGTGGGATAATTCCAGACCCGGCTACTACGAGGCTTATTGCCATCACTTAGGACACAAGCTCTCTTCATTCTTCTGCTGTGCTTTGCTCAAAGCAAAGCCGAGGCTTTTGACCTCAGGCTTGCAGGATGGCTGCAGCAGCCTCAAGTACTTTGCAACACTAAAGAGTCCCTTATGTCCCTTTTTAAGACTGAGAAAAACACCACCCACACTCACTGTGCAGAGTTATAGATGGGCCCATTCCTAAATCACTTACTGGCAAGGAAAGTGGAATTTCCATGATTAGCTTCAATTAATCAAGATGATTCTCCCTAGGGCTGGGGATAATCTTTTCTAGAGTAGGCAGTCTCCAGATGGCTGAACAAAATCAAGGTTTTGATCGCAGAAAGATGAATGGATGCAATAGCAGGCGCTCTGTGGTCAACAGTGTCTGCTCTGTTGTCAGAGGAAGAGCCTAAAATGAATCAGCTCTCAAAGCTGGGCTGATACTTTCAGGATATTTGGCTTGTAGTAGGAAAATAAATGTTAAAGAATAACTGGGCAATAGTATTCTTTCTTCTCTGATTTGGTATGGCAGCCTCGATCCTTTTTCAGGGAAAAGTAAAATACTGGGATTATGTCTCTTTAAAGAGGGAAGAAATTCCCTAGAGGGAGGAGCCATTGGTTCAGTATTACATTTGTAACTAACAGAAATTTTGGGGGGAGACATAATTGAATCAATTAGGATACTTTCAACTCAACTTTACAGGCACCTTATCTGTAACAGGCTTCCAGAAGAGGAAACTTTTTTTTTCATCACAAGAAATCCAGAGGTAGGGCAGACGCCAGATTGGGTTGCATTGACTCTTTTCCATCTCTCCCTGCTTTTCCTTCCTCACTGTTGCTGGCTGTAGTGATTTGGGGTGTCACAGCTAGTCCAGACACGGTCCAGAAGGGCCAGAACAGCAGCTGCCCATTATGAATGGGAAGACTTTCCCCAGATGCCTCTCTGCCTGTTTCCTCCTATTTCACTGATCAGAGATCAGTCATCCATCAATTCCTGAACCCATCAGTGCCTGGAGGATTGGCTTACTACACATCTAGGGTGTGAGATAAAAACAAACTGCAAGTTTGTTTTCACTGTGATGAGAATAATTACTGTCTCTTTATCTGTACACCACTACTTAATCTGGATCAGAGGTCACCAACTAATCTGTCCCACCATATAATTTTATAAATAAAGTTTTATTGAAATACAGCCCCTTCCATTTTTGTATGCATTAATGGCTGCTTGCATATTACAATGACAGATGAGAGTTGTTATGACAGAGACTTTATAGTGTGCAAGGCCTAAACTCTTTTCTATTTGATTCTTTACAGAAAAAGTTTGCCTACTCTGATCTGCAGTACTTCCTTTTATTTGCTGTAAACTAACTCCTACAAATGGCAACTTTTAATCTGATTAGTCTAGGAAGGAATGTGTGATGGTTAATTAATGTGTCAACTTGATTGGCCACAGAGTGCCCAGATCCAACATTGTGTTTGGGTGTGTCTGTGCGATGTTTCCAGGTGAGAGTGGCATTCGCATGGGTGGACTCAGTGACTAGTTTACCCTCCCTGGTGTGGGTGGGCATCTTTCAATCCACTGAGAGTCTAAACAGAAGAAAAGGCAGAGGAAAGAGGAATTTACCCCCTTTTTTCTTCTTTATTGTTGAATTAGAACATCTCATCTTGTCTTCTCCTTCCCACAGGTTGGGTTTATCATTGGCTTCTCTGGTTCTCAAATGTGTGTGTGTGTGTGTGTGTGTGTGTGTGTGTGTGTTCCTATTGGTTCTCTGGAGAACCCCGTCATATGTACATCTTATCCATTGTTGAATGATGACATGCATTTTACCTGTTTCCGTTGTGATTTTTCCAAATTGAAGAAACCTAATCTATGTAAGGTATCTATAGAAAGTCAAATCATTTAGTGCCTCAGCAGATTTGTGCTGTTTATACAGTTTTCCTGTTACCGTTCTGCTGCACCCAGTTTGTACTGACTTACAAGAGCTCATTGCTAGCATTGTTTTCAAAATCTGCCTTCAGTCACCTGATAGTGTGACATTGACCATGGTAGGAGGAGTTATAGTGCAGAAATTGGCAAACATTACAAATCAAGTTTGTTTGTTTCTGAAGATTTGGTTGTTAAACATTTATCTGCACATTGTGGCTCGAGCAATTATTAATAGATTTAACACACCTGTCTCTGTTACATAACCACATAACAGAGAATGTCTGTGTGTGTTCAGGGCATTCCAAGAGATCCTGGAAAAACATGCTCGCTATTGTGGGCCTGAGAACAATGGGAGACTATTTGAAGGGTTTGAAGCAGGGGAGTGTCAAGATTATATCTGCATTTTCCATAGATCACTGTAAAATGGGAAGAATCAACAGGAGACCAGTCCCTGGACTATTGTGGCAGTTCTGCTGGGGGATTACAGAAGGTTGGAGCAGGTCCTTAGCAGAGGGAATGGTAAGAAGTGGGTAGAACCACATCTGAACTGACTGGGTTTCCCATGACACACTTAAACTTCCTCCAAGGAGCTTATAATGTAATCAAAGAAACAACTCACAGGCATAAAATCACAGAAAGAGTGTGTAATTAGGGAGGAAACTGAAAAGTTCAAACTCTGAGGGACAGAACACTTGAGAGCAAGAAATGGGCCAGAGCTCTGATAATCAGGATTTAGAGAGAGAGGCCAGAGGCAGGAGGCAGCAAAAGGCAGGACAATAAGGAGAGGGCCCTGCAGAGCAAACATGTGGGAAGAATAAATCTTGTTGGATATGCAAGGAAAGGACAAATTATGAGACCTTAAGAAGAGAGAGTCTGAAAGTCTTGATGTGAGATCAAAGAACAAGCCATTAAAAACGTTTTACAGCCCTGATGGGTGTGGCTCAGTTGGGTGAGCATCATCCCACAGAGCCAGGTGTGGCCGGTTTGGCTCCCCGTCAGGGCACAGGCCTGGGGTGTGGGTTCAGTCCCCGATCTGGGTGGGTACAAGAGGCAACCGATCCATGTTTTTCCCTAGCATATATGTTTCTCTTCCTCTCTTTTTCCTTCCCTTCCCTTCTTTCTAAAATTAAATAAAATCTTAAAAAATGTTTTACATAGGAAGGATACAAGATGCAAGTATGACTGAAAGTTAAGTTTAGTTTTACCAAATTCTTGTGGTTAATTAGACTATGAAGAACGCGCTGCCTGTGTGGTTGTTGAGAGGGGACAAGACTTGGTGGCAATTAGTAATGAAGATAAGGGATGGGTACTAGAAACATCCAACAGGGTGGAGAAAATGAATTTCCTTTAGAAATACAATGAGCTTGAAATGACGATGACTTTTCTAATAATAAATGCTCAACAGGCAATGGAGACTGGCGGGTTTTATTTGTATCTCTTTGCATTGTTTGCAATCCCATGTTGTCTTTCCTCATTAGTGTTCTCAAATGCTTTCTTTCTAAAGCGCTTGGCGAGGCTACAGAATAATATACTTTGATGCATTACCTTAACTTCATGTTAAGTAATATTTTGACACAAAAAAATTGAATTGCCCAAGCAGTCAGATTTTTTGTCTTCCTTACCAGTCTTAATAAGTAATTACTGAGTTTTAGAAAATTTGAATTATAAGAATTTTATTTTAGTGAGCTTGGTGAGATAAAAATAACTTATAGTGCTTAATTTCCATTTTAAATGAACATATATTGCATGCTACAGCAAAATAGCTTCAGGGTGTATTGTTCATGTTCATGGAGAAATTAATACACTCATATCTCATTTATAAATCTTCTCTAGTTTATTAATGACCCACCCTCCATTGTGCCTTTTTGCCGGAGATAAAAGTATTCTATTCCTCCATTCTTCCACCCCTCAACTCTCATGAAATAAACTACCACCAAAAAACCAGTATAATATTTCATAGAAAATCTAAAATTTCGATGATCCAAAACACTACAAGTGACAAATACCAAAAACCAAACCAAAACAAAAATGTCTTTGCTACAGAGATTCGCTTCAGAGAAGACAACAAATGCTGAAAGGCATCTGCTAACTGAAATTTTTAATTTGATGGAATTTGTTGTAACTCTATCAGTAAAGTACAATTGCTGTACACCATCTGTTGAAGCTTTGAAATTTCCTTGCTTATGCAGAATCAGTGTAATGATCATATCTATTAAAATGGAATACTACTTTTTACTAACTTTATTTTTTTTTCCGGTTCTTTTCTAATGCTTTCAGAATCATTAAAAGATGAGTTAACAAGAAAAAAACACAATCTCAAAAGTCAAAGGGATAACAACAACAATAAACCTGATTAAAAAATGAGAAAAGGACTTGAATAGATATTTCTCCAAAGAAGGTATACGAATAGTCACAAAGCACATGAAAAGATGGCGAGTACGTTATTTTCTAGGGAAGTGCAAATCAAAACCGCAGCGATTTACCACGTCACACCCATTAGGATGACTGGTAGAACACAGAAAAGCGAACAGCCAGAAAAGGAGAGTAAGCATTGACAAAGATGTGGGGAAACTGGAAACCCTGAGCGCTCTGGGGGGGAGGTAAAACAGTGCCGCTCCTATGGAAAACCATATGGCAACTCCTCAAAAAATTAAAAATAGAATTACGGTGTGATCCAACAGTTCCACTTGTGGGTATGTACCTAAAGAATTGAAAGCAGGACTCCAACAGACATTTGTATGCTGACATTCATGGCAGCATTATTCACAATAGTCAAAAAGTGTGGGAGTAACTCAAGTGTTCAAGGATGGATGAACAAAAGGTCATATACACATGCAAAGGAATGTTATACAGCCTTAAAAAGGAAGGGAGTTCTGGCACATGCTTAAACACAGATGAACCTTGAGGTTCTGTGCTAAATGAAATAACCTAGTCATCACAGAACAAGTCTGCATGAATTATTACACTGACATGAGTTACCTAAGGTAGTCAGATTCACACAGACAAAAAATACATAGTGGTTGCCAGGAGCTGAAGAGGGGGATGGGAAGTTATTATTTAATGGGTGTAGAGTCTTAGTTTAGAAAAATGAAAAAAGTTCTGGAGAAGGATGGTTGTGATGCTTGCACAATAGTGAGAATGTACTTAATGCCACTGCACTGGATACTTAAAAATGGTTATGTTTGCACAGACTGCATGGCTCAGTTGTTTGGAGCATTGTTCCTTGCACCAAAGGGTTGCTGATTTGATTCCCTGTCAATGCACATCGCTAGTTTGTGGGTTTGATTCCCTGGTAGGAGGCAACCAATAGATGTTCCTCTCTCCCTCACCCTTCTTCTCTAAAATTAATCAAAAACTTTTCCTTGGATAAGTATTTTTAAAAATTGTTATATTTTACCACAATAAAAAAGGGTCCAAGGGACCCAGAGGACAAATCAGATAACTTGAAGAACCTAATTAATGGCTTAAACTTGATCCAAATTAGTTGAATTATGCATAACCACCTCATCAGAGCTTTCCTTCCAATCAAGATTAAAATAGGATGGAATTCCCCAAATATGGAATGGAGGCCGGATAGTATATAAACAGACAAAAAAGTTAAATAACAATAGGGAAATGGTATATAAACTATGTTCAAACCACACGAAGAAATATTAAGCAACCCTTAAAATACTTTTGATTTAGTGCTTAATAACACAGACTATAATACTTGATTTAAAATGATATAGAAATGTATATATAATATGGTGTCAGTTACTCCTTCATATATACACATGTACATGAAAAATAATATATCTGCGTACATACATGTGTGTGGCTGGACAAGGCCTGTGCAGCCCTATGTCCTTCCCCATCCCCATGCCTGGTCAGAAGGGGGGCTGACGTCACACCGTGCGAGTGATTCAGTATTAGAGACAGAAATCATTTCTACTAGATATCCACACTGGAGCATCTGAAAGACCCATGTCCAAGATCCCTGATTACCATTCTAGAATGGATCAAAGGAAAAAAGATTTCCCAGTTTTAAACACAAAATGGTTGCCTGGAACATACATACTTGGGTTGATTTGTTCAAAGAGTCAGAGAAAGCTTTCTTGAGGAGGTAGAAACAAAGGTAAGATCTGAGTGTCACAGAGGAGTTAACATGTAGAAAAATGGGAGGCATAGTAGGACTTCCCGGAGAGAGGGAACACCTTGGGCCCAGAGCCGAGAACAAGAGGAAGCAGGGTACTTTCAAGGAACTAAATGGTAAGTGTGCAGTGTGAAGCCAGAAATATAAGCAGGGCCAAGCCAGTGGCCTTTCAGGTCATTTTTTAAGTCATTGTAAGATTTTGCTGTTGTTTTTTCTCTAAAAGCAAGGAGAATCACGGAATAGTTTTAGTGTTCTGGGGGGAGAGTCCTGGGAGATACGATAAAATTTGCTTAATGCAAAAATCACTCTGTCTGCAATATGGAGAGTAGATTGTTAAGGTTCAAAGCGGAAAGGGTACTAAAGGGTACTAAAAGGTGTAAGTGATAAATTTGATGTGGTTAAGAAAACCATTTGATATGGTCTAGAAAAGGAGAGGGAACCTGGCTGGTGTGGTTCAGTGGATTGAGTGGCGGCCTACAAAACAAAGGGTGGCCAGTTCAATTCCCAGTCAGGACACATGACTGGGTTGTGGGCAAGGTCCTCAGTTTGGGGCACATGAGAGGCAACCAAACATTGATGTTTCTCTCCCTCTCTTTTTCCCTCCCTTTTCCTCTCTCTCTAAAAAAAAATAAATCTTAAAAAAAGAAAAGAAAGACAAGGAGATAGAAAAGATGACACCGTAGTCGTTAGCTCGCACAGCATGATGGATGTTGGAGTCATTAATGACGTAGGGAACACATCATAGGGTAGTTTAGTTTGGAATATAGTGATTTTTATGAACTACAAGCTTAGTTTTAGATAAGTTAATTTTTCAGTGCTTACTTTTTAGGTGCCTTTATTTGTATTAGGTGTATACAAATAAAGATGGTAAATACTTTACACATCATTTTAGAGCTCAGAAGAGATATATATCATGTTTAGGCTTATCTGGGAAGAGGTGGTAAAAAGGAAAGCACCTAATGAGAGGTTATAGAACAAAGAAAAAAGAACTTGGCATTGAGTTTTATAAAGAAGATCTTTTAAAGGAGAAGAGAAGGATGAGTAAGAGAAGTAGGAAATGAAACAGAACTATGCTGTGTCACAAAAGTCAGGAGGAGAAGGAGAATTTCAGAAAGGAAGGCAGAGAGCGTATTATTGATCAACGAAGTGAGGTGAGGACTGAAAAGAATTTAGCAAGGTGTGAGTCATGGGTGAATTGATCACGAGTTGTTTTGGTCAAGGGTTAAAGATGTAAGATTAGAACAAGCTGAAATTTCAGTAGGCTTTGCAATGAGAGGAAAGAGACAAAGAGAGAATAGATGTAGTTTTACTAAAGGAGCAGAGTTTTTTGCTTATTTTATAATTGGAGAATCTTGAGCATATTTAAAAACGCATGGAAAGGATCCCACTGAAAGAGATTATAGGTGTGCAAGAGCAAACATACTAGATTAGGTAAGAGTTCTGAAAAATAAGAGAGGGTGAGTTCCAAGCAAAGGTAAAGGAACTGGTCTCAGAAAAGGAAAAGGACACCTCTTGTGTAGTGAGGTGGAGAGAAGGTAGCATAGGAGGCCAGAGAGAGTAACAAGTTTGAGTTTGGGAAGTTGACAAAATCCATTTATGTCCTGTGGCTTCTATTTTCCAAGACTAACAGGCTAAATTTTGTGTTGGTTATGAAGGAAGAGGTGGCAAGTATGCTTGGAAGTTTGAAAAATGGGAAATTCATTTAAAGTGGTTGTTGAGAATGACAGAGAGGACACTGACCAGGAAAATGCAGTGAGACTTTTAAACAGGGTTGAAGGCCTGCGTGAAATGGGTGATTATAAATTTAGGGAGGAACCGATCTTTCCTCTTTTGGGGTTCTCCAGCATCCTTGGGCTGCATGGGTGTAAGCAAAGGGCAGGGGATTTCTGAGTTCATTCAGGGCTGGCATTTTACCAGGTAGATGAGAAGAGGAGATAAGGGGCCAGAGAATTTAAGATATTGATGTGAGTGTTATTAAAATAATGAAGCATAGCCAATATCAGTGTGTTAGGCCACACAAGCCTAAAGGTGCCTGATCTCCAAAGCTAAAGTAATAAAACATGCAATTTCAAGCTGCAAAAGCAGGAGAGAGTAAGAGGTCAATGGAGGGGAAGTGCCAAATTAACCCTCAAAAGTTAGAGAACATGTATGTCAAAATATTGTGGTTGAAATTGAAATCTAAAATGATGTAGTAAAAGACATTGCATGTAAAAGCTGATAGAACAGATGAAACAAAATTGGAAAAATATTGATAACAGTTGAAGCTGGAAGATGGGTGCATTGTGTTTCATTATATTGGAAAAGAACTTAAAAAAAACAGAGACAGTGAAAGGAACAAACAAAAATTTCCAAAACATCACAGCTAATATTGCATTCATAAAATAAGAATGGGAACCAGAAAGAAAAAAAAAGACTGTATTAGGATGTCCAATATATCAATTACAGCATTTCAAAGAAGAGAATGGAGAAAGTGGAGGTAAGCAACAAAGAAATAATTCAAAACATTTCCCAGAATGGAAGCACATAAATTAAAGAGCCAAAAGGTCATGAAGCACAGTGAATGACGAGCCCCACCAATGCACATCCTGGGAAGTTTTGATACACTGGAAACAAAGAAAGGGCCATTTGATCTAACCATCTTTTTCTCAGTTCCTTACCTCCACTGTGTCTTCTCTTCTCTCAGCTTAAATCCAAGTATCAATGACTCTAATTAATTCCTTGCAGAGAACCTCCACTTCTTTCCCCCTCTTGTGCTTTCTCATCTGTTCTGAGCAAAATGATAACCTTGGTTAAATTAAATTTTCCTTCCACTCCATTTCTGCAGCATTACAGCTGAAAATAAAGATGTGAAAACAAACAGTCATGTTGACTGGTATCATTTCAAATTCATGAGCATTAACCTCAAGTGGGTTCTTACTGTTGCCCAGCAATCAGATGACACTACCCTCATGCGTTCGCTTTCCCGCTTTCCTAGACCACTATTGCATACTTGCATCTCTCCCCTCCATCCCCCAATACCTCCTCCCCCACCCATTCTCAGCCATCACTCTTGCTCTCTATACTGCTCAGTAAAGCTGGACCCTCCACATCACCCATCCTCCTACATCTATGCTCACACATTCTACATTCTCTCCTGTCCCCAGGGATGAACTTGCCAAGCTCCCTCTAAGGCCATTCCTTTTGCTTGAGAACTAGATCCAATCCCTCTTAGAAACACTGTTCCAGCCATTCTCCAGTCTCTACCACACTTTCAAGTTTCCCCTTTAGGCTGTAGTGTTCCCAGCAGCACACAACCTACTGTTATTTTCACACCTTTAAAAAGAAACTCTTTGGACTCCATACATTGGTCTCATTTTTGTTATAATAAAGCTTTTTTTTTAAGATTTTTTTTATTTATTCACTTTTTTTTTGAGAGAGAGAGAGAAACATCAATGTGCAGTTGCTGGGGGTTATGGCCTGCAACCCAAGTATGTACCCTGGCTGGGAATTGAACCTGCGACACTTTGGTTCGCAGCCCGCGCTCAATCCACTGAGCTATGCCAACCAGGGCTTATAATAAAGCTTTTTAAAAATTTGTCTGTACTCACTGTCTACAAATTATTTTCTCCCATGCTCACTTGAACCAAATAGGTTCATCCCCAACATGCCACCAGGATCATTAATTTACAATTGCCTCTATGTTGCTAAATACAATGATCAATCCTCATGTTACTTGGCCCATGGAAATACCTAATACAATTGTTCACTCCTTTTTCCTTGGTGTACATTTTTGTCACTTGTCTTCTAACATTGCTCTCTCCTGGTTGAGATTCTACCTCACCAACCATTTATGTGTTTCTTTTACTCTTTTTTTTTCACGACTATGACCTGTAATTACTGGAGGGTTCTACTTCTAAAGACACCTTGGGCCATTTTCCTTTTCTAGCTACACTCGCTTCCCTGGCTACCTCAGCTGGCCTCTTGACTTTAAATGCTACCTATTGCTCACCACTCACTCTCAGATTTGTATCTCCAGCCCTGAACTCTGTATCAATCTATCAAACTCCTTTCTTAAGTTATTTGCCTAAATTTCTAATAAGTTCTCTAATTTAGCACATCTAAAATTAAGCTCTTAATCTTCCTGTCAAAACTGTTCCGCTTCTAATCTTGCCTGTATCTGTTAAAGGCAAACCCATACTTTTCAGTTGCACAGACCAAAAGACAAGTACACCTGGTGTAGATGTCTGTAGGCTCTGTCTTCCAGAGATCCAGATTCAAGTATATCTTACCATTGCCATGCCACCACTCTGGTCCAAGTCGCCATAATTTTGTCACCATAATCTCTTGCTTAGATTATTAAGATTACTCCCTAGATGACCTCCCTTTCTCTTCCCTTGCTTCCCTTCAGTCTATTCTCTAAACAGCAGTCAAAATGATAAATATTAAAACAAAAGTCAGACAGTGTCACTCTTCTCCCCCAAATCCTCCAGTGACTTTACATTTCAATCAGGGTAAATGGGAAGCCATGACTGTGACCTTCACGACCCTTCACAATTTGGTCCCTTTATCTCTCTTATCTCACCTCCTACTTTCTCCCACTCAGTCACTCCACTGCAGCCACACTGGCCTCCCTGCTGTCTTCCCACAAACCAGGCACCACTCTGCTTCATGGGTAACTCTTGTTCAATCAAAGAAGTAGACCCGCTAGAATATGGGACTTGTTTTAGGAATTTGACCTTAGCAGTTGAGGTACCTGAGTAAACTGCTTACAATTATTTGTTGTTTCTGTTGCTAGTTCTCAAGACAGCAAGGCAGAAAGCTGGGAAGAAAAGACAGCAATATAGTGGGATGGACTAAGTGCAATATGGGACCCTTGAGGATGATCTGGAACCAATGATGAACTCGAGCCCATTCATCTCTCTCCAGAACCTGAGCTGTCTCTCACCAGCTCCACACTCCAGCTTCAATACTATAAGTGGCCTGCAGAAGTTAGTGCTTTTTCTATAGAGCTAAACATGCACCTGGCCCAGGAGTTGGAGAAACTGAAGGAGGACATTCAGCAGGAGTCAGAAAAGCAGTGGTCCTGTTTGTTGCCCCATGTCAATGAGGTTAAGCCAACAGATCTGTGGCCATGGCATGAGCTGCAACAGCACCTGACCCTACAACAAACTTCTGAGCATAAAAATGTCTTCTGCTTCACTTCTACCTTACCAACCTTGGGTAAATTTCTCTTGTGACCAACCCTGGCCAAGAAACACAAATGGGAGCTGTTTGAAATTAGCTTACCTATGCTGAGGTGCTACAAAGCTATCATACTTTCCACTGCCTGGATTGCCATTGCCTTTCCCCATCCACCCTCCATATCCACACATCTTTCAAGGATTTACTCTGAAGTCACCTTCCCTGGCTACCCTATCTAAAATTTCATTTCTTTTCAGATTTTTTTATACCTCAGTTCTGCTTTATTTATCTCCTTAGCACTTACCACCACCTAATTTATTTTCTTATCTTTTATATTCTTTTTCACTGCTGAATATAAGTGCCAAAAGGATGGGAATTTTTTAGTCTTTTATTCACTTCTGCATCCCTGGTGCCTAAATTTGTACTCAGCGTCATAGGTTGTCAAAAATATTTGTAGAATAGTATTTACATTAATGAACATGAAAAGCTCTAGGAGGAAAATAAACAAATAATACACAAGTAACCAGGAATTAGGATAGCATTGCATTTGAGAAATTCCATGATGCAGTTGTTTTAAAGTTCTGAACGTAAATAATATTTAAATCAGAATTCTATAAATAAACTCTCAAACTATTATGGCAGGATGAAAATAGTGTAGGTTGAAAGGTCCTGAAAAATCTACGTCTCATATACCTCTCCTTAGAAAGTTACTGGAGAATGTACTGCTTTCAGATGAAAAGCAAACTAAGAAAGAGGAAGGCCCAGGATAAGAATGGAGAACCAGGACAAAGGCCTGTGCAGCAGGCCCAGACAAGAACAGTCCAGGTGGGAGCAGGAGCGGGGGAAGGTCTCCAGAAATGCTGTCTCCAAGACATGGGTGAAATTCATAACCCGCTGTGTCAGTAGAATATACTGAGAGCGGGATTAGTGGTAGTTACATAGAGACTAGGCAAACCATCCAATGAGATGTTTCAAACATAAAGGAAAACAAAAAGTGGTTCAAAAAAAGAATGTTCTAACAATATATTATATAGTCTGGATTTAGTAATATCTAAATCAGAATAAAATGTGAGTGCTTGAAGATAGATCTAATCCAAAAAATTCGTGTGTGGAATGTGAAAAAGGCGTGTGTGTTTGTGTCCCTGCATACAGGATGACGCATGGCTTGAGAGTATCAAAGAGTGAAATACTCTTCTTTCATAGCAGTATGTCAATAGAGACCGCAGGAACCAGGATGACTTGTGATCTTTTTCTTTTAAAATAGTAATTGGAAATAAAAGTTCTCGTAAAGTCAATTTGGTCCAACATCTGTAACACACCAGGGCAACTTATGTAGCATGCTCTCCAGTAGGCTGCCTGTGCCAGCCTCCCTTCCGCAGTCGCTCACCAAGTGTGGAATCTCCCGACCACGTGCGCGAGCGTCCAGCCTCAGGTTTTTGTGGATTTTTAAGCATTAACAACTCAGGTGGTATTGATGATGCAAACATCTGTCAAGGCATGTTTCGGGAGAAACCTGCACTAAAATGTCTCGGGAAAGCCCTCGGTCAAACAGGGTGAATGGATTCTCATTTAGGCCGGGGGCAGGTGAGTGTGGGTAGGAGAGGTCGGCTCAGCCGCTGGACCCGGGTCTGTGCTAGCCCAACACAGGTGCTGAAGCGCACGCAGGTGGAGAGGCGGGTCGCAGAGCTGCGCTGCGCAGTAACCGGTTGCTGGCCGCGGTGCTGAACACGCTCCCCGTCTGCTCCCAGGTTGACCCGTAGAGAGAAGCCCGGCAGGTTACTGAAGTTCGCCTGCAGCCGCCAATCTCAGGTCTTCAACTGCTGACTCCTGGTTCCCAGCAGGGGTCGCACAGGCTGAAGCCACGGGAGTCACCTGGAGAGTGTAGGGGGGCTTCTGACCAATTCCCACCGGGCACAGCTCCTGCCCCTCAGCAGTAGCCCCAATTACAGCAACTCAGCCTATGTTTATCCTCCACACCATCCTAAAAATGTAAAAAGATTGATAATTTTGCACAAGCGAGCACAGCTACCCAGTGGCTGATCGCCCTCAATCATGCCTCGAAAAATGTTTACTGTGTACCCTTGACGTGTCAGTCTCACAGCTGCTGTTCCTCCTCCTTTGCCAGCTCCACTCTCCTCCCACCACGTCCCTTTCCTTTTGCCCCCCTCCCTCCCCCGAGGTTTGCGTCAGGCAAAAATTACCTACACAACCTTTTCCCTACCGCCGCAGAGTTGGGGGACTGACTGTAGGAAGGGCTGGGATTCAGAACAGTTGGGCAGGCACACATCTTGCACCTTGGCGCTCAACAATCCAAACCCGGTGGGAGAGCCCAGAGTCCCTAACTCGCTGTGTGACCTTGAACAAGTGGCAACTCGTCTCTGAACCTGCTTCTCTCCTAACACGACAATAGCTTCTAGAGCTGCGTGAGGCCCTTAGGTGTGCACCGGTCCCCTCCGTGGCTGGAACACCAACACTAGTTCCCTCTTTTTTTTTTTTTTTTTTTTTACTCCCTATCCCCATTTTCCAGGCTCAGTTTGGGCAGGCTTGCTTACCCAAGTCTAGCCCTTGTTGAGGGAGAACGCAGGTCTCGGCTACTGGAGGAGTTATGCCCGCTGCCCCCACCGTCCCCGCCCCCGCCCCCTCCGGGTGTGACCAGCTGTTTTGAGCCACACTAGCCAGGCAGCGGGCACAGCCGTGGAGAGAGTTCCTTGCGCTCCCGTTTCGAAGTGCATGGTCTCCGAGGTCCCCGCTCCCTGGGACGCTTGGGCAAGTGCCAGATGCGGCTGGAGCAGGAACGCGAAGGCAAGGCAGGGCTGGCGGGGCTGCCTCGGTGACAGGTACGTGTGTGGAGGCCGGCCAGATGCTGGGCGCGGAGAGAGAGACTTTGGGGGAGAGGATGGAGGAAAGGGGAAGCTCCAGAAAGAGCGGTGGGTCACACTCTGTTCTTACCACGTGTGTGTGTGTGTGTGTGTGTGTGTGTATGCGAGCGCGCGCGCGCGCGCGTGTGTCTAAGCCTCCCTCTCCCCGCGGCCCCCCGCCCTTGGCTGCCAATGTCACCTTCTACCTCAGCGTCCGATTCTCACTTCCCTCTTTTTCCTCACCAAGCTTTCCTGCGCGCCCGCTCCTCCCTCGCACTCTCTGGAGCCTAAGGCGACCTTCTTGGGGACCAGCGCGGTCCAGCCTCTCGCATCCCAGAGCCAGTTAAGTGGTGTCGGCGGCATGTGGAACGCGACGCCGACTGAGGAGCCGGGGTCCAACCTCACGCTGCCGGACCTGGGCTGGGACGCTTCCCCCGACAACGACTCGCTGGCAGACGAGCTGCTGCCGCTCTTCCCTGCGCCGCTGTTGGCGGGTGTCACCGCCACCTGCGTGGCGCTCTTCGTGGTGGGCATCGCCGGCAACCTGCTCACCATGCTGGTGGTGTCGCGCTTCCGAGAGCTGCGCACCACCACCAACCTCTACCTGTCCAGCATGGCCTTCTCCGACCTACTCATCTTCCTCTGCATGCCCCTGGACCTCGTCCGCCTCTGGCAGTACCGGCCCTGGAACTTCGGCGACCTGCTCTGCAAACTCTTCCAGTTCGTCAGCGAGAGCTGCACCTACGCCACGGTGCTCTCCATCACCGCGCTGAGCATCGAGCGCTACTTCGCCATCTGCTTCCCGCTGCGGGCCAAGGTGGTGGTCACCAAAGGCCGGGTGAAGCTGGTCATCCTGGTCATCTGGGCCGTGGCCTTCTGCAGCGCCGGGCCCATCTTCGTGCTAGTGGGCGTGGAGCACGAGAACGGCACCGACCCGCTGGACACCAACGAGTGCCGCGCCACGGAGTTCGCCGTGAGCTCCGGGCTGCTCACTGTCATGGTGTGGGTGTCCAGCATCTTCTTCTTCCTGCCCGTCTTCTGCCTCACTGTGCTCTACAGCCTCATCGGCAGGAAGCTGTGGCGCAGGGGGCGCGGCGAGGCCGCGGTGGCCGCCTCGCTCAGGGACCAGAGCCACAGGCAGACCGTGAAGATGCTGGGTGGGTCTCCGCGCGCCTCCGGCTCCCTCTCCCGCGCGCCCTCCTCTCCCCAGGCGCCTTCTCCCCGAGTCTCTGCCGCTCTCTCCCGTTTCTCTCCGTCTGGGTCTCTGTGTGTGTTCAATTCTTCTTTCCCTCCTGTTTCTGTCTTCAGCTCCTTCTTTGGTCTCCTAGATTTTCTGTCCGGTGTGCGCGTCCCGTTTCCCTCTAGGATTTTTTTTTAAAAACTTTTTTGCTCCTGTTTTTACCTGTTTCTCTTTCCCTCCCTTCCTCCTTCCCTCCCTTCCTCCTTCCCTCCCTCCCTCCCTCTTTTCTGCCCCCCTCCCAACTTGGGCACAGTCCCGACTCTCTTTAGGTCTCTACCTCTTTGTGTCTCTTTCTTCTTGACTTTCCTTTCTCTCTTTCGTGGACAGATGGCCCAGTCATGTATTTCCCTAAAGTGAGTTTTTTATATCAGCCCAGAAACTTTGCTTCAAAATTGAGATATTTTATAAACATACTTTGTGATCTTTAAATGTTAAAGGTGGGGTTAAGCTTCCTGTCTCTGAGAAAATTTGTGGATGTCTAAGTTACACTAAGAAACGCAGGCATTAAACCAAGGAAGTATTCGGTGGTAAATTTAACCAAAGATACAATCAATTTGGATAATTCTGTCAAAGATGATTCATTTTTCTTTCAGTATTGTGATTTGCTTTGTGCCCTGCTTTTTTTTTTTTTTTTTGAATCAAATAATCAAATCAATTCTGTTTACCTTGCTGATGTTTGTGTAGCTTTGTGAGGAAGTCAGTGACAAATCAGTTCTGGAGGCTCCATTTCCTTTCATGATTACCTGTGTTTCCAGGCAGAAAAGTCCATAATCTAGGGTAAGCTAGGACCGGTGGGTTTCCGACATGAGAAAGAGAGACTGTGTGGAAGCAGACAGGACTTGCTGTCCCTCCACAAATGGCCCTTAGGGGACATTTGGGTGCAGTGTCACGGCTGGAGTCTGCTGAACATGTAGTGTATGAATTCAACTTCTTTAAGTGTATGCGTTTGGTACCAGTGAAGTAATAAAGACTGTCTTCACACGCAAACAAATATTAATTCTCCTTGCTTTTTCAGAACCAGAGTCTATACACTTAATTACTTGGACATTATAGTCAATAGAGAGTGGGGCAAAAGTAGGTTTTCAGTTGTGAGTACACCAAACAGTTTATTCTTGTATGATTGTTTATTAAGTATTATATTCTTACCCATACAAACAACTGTAAGCCTACTTTTGCCTCACCTGTATTTTTTACTCACAGAGTGGACAAATTAGGCTTGTAGTTGTAGTGCAAATAATACAATAACTAATAAATAATACAACAATTAATAAATAATAATACAAAAATAAATGGTTTCATATACTCACAACTGTAAACCTACCTTTGCCCACCCTTGTGTTTGTAATTTCACAATTCTTGGGCTCCTGTATATTAATGTGATCATTTATTCAAAGAACACCCCAAATTGTCATTTTCTAGACGAATGGTTCTCACAATAGGGCTAGTAGATCGCAAACCTGCTAGGGTGCCCCAAGGACTCTGATGCTCATGGGGCTACTGTGACAGTCAGGTCTCACTATGCAACTTAATTTTTGGCATAAGTTTAATCATTTCCTTCAATTCTCTTTTAACCCAATAATTATCCTGACCAGTGTCTCAACACCAATGATGATTTTCTTTTGCCTTGACCATTTGAAGGGAATCACTAAAGTAGTGCAAGGACTAAAATATTTCTGTCCTTTTTCCTCTGATTCCTGAATTCTGAAAACTTAATCTAGAAGTGCAGAGGTCTTAAAAAATGGGCAACATGAAGACTTGGATGGATGATAATTAATGGATGATAATCGGTTGATTTTATGGGCTCTTATACCTTACTGATGTCTACCATAGGACTCATCTCAGTGGTTCTCAGTCCTGACTGTATGTTCAGTCCTCTGTGAAACTTAAAAAAGAAAAAGAAAAGAAAAGAAGAAAACAGGTGTCTAGTTAGTCTCCTAACTAGAGATTTTAATTTAATGAGTCTGTGTCGCATCCGAGGACTCTGTGCCCCAGCTCTGATCCACAGCTGTGGCTGAGTGTGGCCACTCCTCCTCACAGGTGCAGGTTGTGTCTAAGGCAGATAAAGTGGTGAACTATTGTGAACAACTAGTCTAATCAGTGGAGGTGATATGTCAGACCAGTCACAAAATCACTCAAAAAGTTGATAGTAGGAATGACTGGGAAGCTCAGTAAAAAGGGTTGAACTGTTGCTCCAGACAGAATCAATCTTGGTGAAAATGTAGGAATGAGAAAGGGCAGAACATAATGTTTCTCTGAAGTCAGTGGTCGCACCATATAGAATCAAACCAAAACGATGCCTTCCAAATAAAAGGTGATGTTCCAGGGCATTTCTTGAACTGATGCTCACTCTCCCATTGTTCTTTCAGCTGTCGTGGTGTTTGCTTTCATCCTCTGCTGGCTGCCCTTCCACGTAGGGCGATACCTATTTTCCAAGTCTTTTGAGCCTGGCTCCCTGGAGATTGCTCAGATCAGCCAGTACTGCAACCTGGTGTCCTTTGTCCTCTTCTACCTCAGCGCCGCCATCAACCCCATCCTGTACAACATCATGTCCAAGAAGTACCGAGTGGCGGTGTTCAGACTTCTGGGAATCGAACCCTTCTCCCAGAGGAAGCTGTCCAGCCTGAAGGATGAAAGCTCTCGGGCCTGGACAGAATCTAGTATTAACACAAGACCAAGCACCTCGCTGAGCAAAGTCATCGCTTATTATTCCACACTGGAAACCATGGCACAACAGAACTCGGGAGGAAGTTGAAGGTTAATTCTGGAATTTGGGACAGATAGGTCTGGAAACAGTGGAGGGTAAAAAAAGAGAGAGAATCCGTGGTGTGTGAGAAGTTTAATTTGATTGCCACCCTCATCTGTGCTCTCACACACCGTGTCCGCATATTCACTGCCTGTGATCCTGCATTCTGCTGCTGGTGCTAGCGAGGGCTTAGCGATTTGGAGAAGGGAGAAGGTACAGAGAAGGCAATTAGCGCACTTCTCACTGGATAAATACGTAATCTGATTTACTTTTTCGTGGTAATAAGAATGTGATGGAAAGAATGACATTAAAATAAAAAATTTAAAACATGACTTTAAAAAGAGCGATTTTCATACAGTCTAGATCAGCTCTGTCCACGAGAAATATAATGCAAGGTACTAAAGTTATCAACATAGAAATTGTTAATGATAATTTTACATTTTTTAATACAAAGTTTTGGAAATCTGGTTTGTTTTTTACCTTTACAGTGCACCTTAATTTGGACAGTGAAGTTTCATCAGTAATACTTGCTGTATTTAGATTTCATAAAATTTGTAGGTAAAAAAGTAGATTCATAAACCTAAGTTGTTCAAACACATGTAAAAGTTTTCCAATAACCAAAACTATTATAACTTTTTAATATAAAATTAATTAAAAATTCAGTTCTTCAAGTATTCAGGGGCCAAATGTGGCTAGTCATTACTATATTGCATAGTTCAGCTCTATAGTATATGTAAAGTTATTGATAATGTTATAAAATGTTTAAAAATTAATGCTCATTTCCTGAAATGTTTTAATTACAAAATAAGCGTCACAAAGTTTTGGCATGATAACTCCCCAAAATCATACCTAAATGCCCTATTCTTGCTTAGGAGGAAATAAATATGAAGTCGAAGATGTATTTTTAAATTAAGTTTAACTATATGTGGTAGTATTCAGGAAATGAAACTTAATAAAAATTATAGAAAATCATAAACTGCCTTATTTGGCTTAACAAAAATACTAAAGCCAACAATAAGGCTTTGATTTGTGAATAAAGAAATAATTTATAAGTTACTGTGGAAAGCATACAGGAACTTAATGAACATAGAAATTTTTCACATGGTGAAAAATTCAGAATCTCTTAAACGCTACTGCTTAGTGATATCCTTTAATCTGACAGCTATTCATTTTGAAATGCGTATGCCGTGTTCTGGATCCAAATTACTTTTGCTTTTCATGTCCGACTGCTTATCTGATAGATATGTTTACTTGGATTTCTAGTCTCCTTTTTAATCATAATGATGAATTATTGTATGCCTTCAACTAAATATTGTATTTTTGGTTATAAATCTAAAGTTTCTTGTGTAATTAACTCTGTATATTAAATATATTATTCCAAAAATGATTTTTCATAGTCCTGTGCAGTACTAAGTCATATAAGCAATTCCCCCATGAAATTATTGGTTCAACTACGAAACTGATTGAACCATTTAGAGAAATTATGGCCACGACTGATTTCCCCCACCAAAAGTAAAGATATTATGCCAAAATTATTGATTTACTTTATTTTAGAAACATGAAAATATAATCATGAATAGAATGGTTTCTTTGGAGAAATATTTCCAAAATCTATTCTGACACTAAAACTGCTCAATTTAGTGTAAATGTAGAACTTCGGTAAATGGATTATTCTGTTCATTCTTGGGAGTACATCAATTTTTTTTAAATGCACTGATTTATTTATGCCCTGGCAGGTGTGGCCCCATTGGATGGAGCGTCACATAACTGAAAAGTTTTTGGCTCAACTCTGGGTCAAGGCACATGTGTAGGTTGTGGCTTCAACCCCCAGTCCGGGCAGGAGTTCCCGGTCCCTGTGAGTTCGAGAGGCAACCAATCTACACTTCTCCCTCACACTGATGTTTCTCTCTCTCCTTTCCCTCCTCTCTTTCTCTTTGTCTGAAAGCAATGGGGAAAAAAATGTCCTCAGGAGAGGATAACAAAAAAATTTTAAGTACACTGATTTATTTAAGCCCATAAGATACTAATTATATAATTCAGCATTATTTTCCTAAATAGAGTCCAGTAAATTTCAAAGAGGTAATTCAGCCTCCTGAAACCTTGAAGTTTTTGTCTATAAATATATTCTACATGAGAGAAAACAAACAAAAAAGCCTTGACTTCTATCACACAGTTAATTGCCTTGGAGGAAAAAACCCTAACTTTTAATGAGTCGCCGCCTACCTGTTTAATGCACCCCCCACCGTCTTGTGGGTTCACAGGGAGTTGTTTACAAAGCAAGGGCCACTGTTGTCCCCTACTGATGACATTCATCTGGGCCTCAGATGTGCTTAGGCAAAGGGATTTTTAATTTGTCTTTTTATATCATGGCATTTTTATTGTCTGTAACTTCTTTGTATCATCATACTTTATAAATTGTTTAAGGCTCAGGGAAAGAGGGAATTTACACTGAAGAAAATTGTTCCTACAAGTCCATTATTTCATAAACATTTATTATGTGCCTGGCATGTTCTAAGCTCTAGAGATTAAAAAAACAAGTTTATCCTTTTTTTTAAAGATTTTATTTATTTTTAGAGAGGGAAGGGAGGGAGAGGGAGAGGGAGAGGGAGAGGGAGAGAGAGAGAGAGAGAGAGAGAAACATCAATGTGCGGTTGCTGGGGTTTATGGCCTGCAACCCAGGCATGTACCCTGGCTGGGAATCGAACCTGGGACACTTTGGTTCCCAGCCCACGCTCAATCCACTGAGCTACGCCAGCCAGGGCGGAGTTTATCCTTAATGAGCTGTTCATTTGTGTGTTATGTTGTAGGACCAAACTAATACATATATTAAGTTTTGAAGCAGACAGCCCCAGTTGACACTGGATCAAACAGTTCTCTGGTATTTCAAGGGTTTGTTCATATATATACCTTATTATGTATTTGGCTCAAAATAATGTTCGAATGGGCTGTTCCTACACAAAGCAGCTGGATTCATACACATGCAGCTAATACGTCTGCTAGTGGTAATGACACTCACAGCATTCTTCATTCATGTAAGGAAAGTAAAGGACCTGGTTTCATTTTGAATGTTTCCATTTTCCTGGTTATACAGCAATGAGGCTTCTGCCACTGCACCTTACACTGTGTTGCAAAATCAAGGCTTGCATTATAGGAAGTGACAGCCATATGAGAAGAACTTTTTAATGATTGCTTTAAAGAAAATGTTCATTGCCATGAATTATTTAAAATTGGCATTTTTATGGCAATGAGATTTAGAACATGTCTAGTGTCTGGCCAGGGCTGGAAATCATTTCTTTTCTTTCTTTTTTTTTTTTTTTTAGTTTTTTGAAAATATTTTATTTATTTATTTTTAGAGATGGGAGGGGAGGAAGAAAGAGAGGGAGAGAAACATCAATGTGTGGTTGCCTCTTGCACACCCCCTACTGGGGGCCTGGCCCGCAACCCAGACCTGTGCCCTGACTGGGAATCAAACCAGCGGCCCTTCAGTTCCCAGGCAGGTGCTCAGTCCACTGAGCCACACCAGCCAGGGCTAAAAAACCATTTCTTTACAGTTAACATTTGTATTGCAGTGAAAGCTATTGTGATGAAATTTGACTTGAAATTCCAGCTTGTTCTCTTTTATGCTTTTATTAAGAACTTGAAATCATTACAATTTAAAATCATTAGTTCAGCATTGACAATTTTAGCATTTTTTCATTTAATCACATATTTGAACTTAACATTAAAAAGCATTAGACTTTTGCAAGACTGGTGCCTTTTTACAAGACTAGTGAAAACACTTTCTTGTCTTTTAAAAAACAGCATGCACATCTTTGAAATGTGACATACATAGCACTGTGACAAAATCTCTTGGCACAGTGTCTGCTGAACAGAATAGAGCTTTTTTTCCACCAAAAATACTGTACCTAGTATAAGTAATGTCATTACAAGGTAGAGATAATGTCATTCATGATTCATTATCTAATGATCTGCCTATGAATTCTTTATAGTTTAAATTGCAACATTAGCCCGGATATATACAATTGTAATTAACTAGGTGATTAGTGACTGGTATTAATTCAGGGAATTAGTAACACAAATATTTTTTACCCAGGGAATGAACTGCAAGTCAAAATCAACAGAAAGTCATGTGCTGGTGGCAAACACTGCTTTATTGCCTTTTATTTATTCGCATTAAATATCTCGGCCACGTTAATTTTGGGCAGTATTCTAAGTTTGATGCAGGTGAGGAGAGAGTTTGGATGAGGTTTGTTTTGTGTTTTTTCTTTTGAATGCAAATTCTTGCACAGGGTTGAGGGTTAGCTATTTTGGTTTTTAAAAAAAGGTGGCATGCCTGTGTCCCTCCCAATTTCATGGATGTCTGCTGGAATTCCATGAACATTTTATACTGTGACACAGTGTATCCTTTGCTCAAGGGACTAACAGCTACCCTCAAAACTGGCAAACCGTGGAAGCCCTCAAAACGTATGCCTCGTGTAAATTCACCAAAATGTTTATAATTGTCTTTTCCAGAAGAATTTCTCTCTCCCCCATCCCCCTCCAGGCCCAGAGGAAGTGTTTTGGAAGAATTGTTTGAAAGATTTTTCATGATTTTAACAATTTAAATCCAAACATTTCTCTAACTTAAACCACAAAGTTATTTATATGTTTCACTTTTAGCACTATAGGGCTAGTGTACTAGAGAGCACTGGCTCATGGAAATCTATCCGCACAGCATGGTCTCCTGCTTCCCTGACCCCTGCATTTTAGTCTGTACAGAATTTACTGCTTAGTCAGCCTGTGTTGCTACCATGACTCATGAATATCACTAACAACGTTTTGACTTGTGATGCTTTTTCCTAAGGTCTTTGTGCATGTTAAGGAGTTCACTGTGCCTGTCACGTACCCAGCCCAGGAAATCAGGCCTTGGTTGTCTTTCCTACATGTGTCCTTAACCAAGCGATTGCTTAATAAATGTCTTTTTGAAGTCTGTGTCTGCTTTCTGCCACACACAGTTATAAATCTTGCTGTCTGGGATAGTTTGCTTCTATTCCTGTTCTAAACTCAGTTCTATTTAGTCCTTTTACTTTCTGACACACGTGTTTCACAACGAGGTGTTCGTTGTTTATTTTATTCCCCCAAGGGCTCTGAGATTTGATAATGCGTTAAGCCATTTCTGAAAGTATTAGAAGAGTCGGGGCCCTGTGGTGGGCCACCACCCCCACGTTCCCTCCGCCTCTCTGTCTTTCACAGCCTGTCACCCTCAGAGTCGACGGTGTTGCCACCTCCGTGGTTCCACACGAACACGTGACCCAAAGGCCGCAAACTCTTCGAGTCACAGGAGGAGTCCTGTCCGTCCCGCACTCAGCAGGTGCTCACCGAACATTGGTGGGGCAAATGAAAGGTTGAGGCCTAGAATTATGTGTCATCTGGGCATTTGCTTCTTCTTGACATGGACTCCAGAGATCAATAAAATTAATGCCAAAATCAGAGGACCACTAAAGCTGGCCTACTTTTGTTTGCCATTTAAGGGACTCCCTATGATCACCATCATTTTGACTTAAAACAAACATTAAACTTGAAAGTGGAAAGGACACAATCTTAGAATAAAGGATCCCTATGATGTCAAAACGTCTGCATACCACAATGTCATTGATGGATGCTGTTAACCTGAGTTACTACAATTTGCAGGTAGTACCTAAAGGCGTGAACTTGGTAATCATCAGTAATACACTAACGTGACCCGACGAAGTAAACCATGAGGTTTGCTCCATCTGTGAGGCCCTTTCCAGCATCTTCTGCCCCGGTCTGTGCACCTCTCCTCTAACTCAGGGCCCCTCGCTTTCCTTCAGGCCCATCCCTGCAGCAGACCCGGGTGTGACTCAAGGTCAGGAAAGGAGAGGCCAGTGCGTCTTGGTGGGTCTCCCGTTCTGAGGTCACGGTCAGAAACACCAATTGCTCTTTACTTCCTGACTCATAACTCACTGCTGTTTCCTCATTTTAGTCCTAGGTATTTCCTTCTTAATCATCTTTTCATTAACATCTTCACTGCAAGCCTTCTCACCACAAACACTTCCACCACACAACTACTAATTGGCCCTAAGGCAATTTCGCCATAAAAGATAAAATAACTGGTTGACACTGGCAGGTGTAATGTGTCTAAACCAGTTGTCGGTCTGGCTTTATGTCTCCACTAACGAAGTCCTCGGGCTTGCATCCCAGTCCGGCTGCTGGAGCTGGGTGGCTTCCGGCAAGTTTCTTTCCCCGATTTGGACAGTAGTAGTTCCACCCTTCTCTAGTTTAATGAGCTTTTTAGTGACTTGCCTTTATTGAGTCTTTCCAAAGAATTCAGTGTAGTTTTCCAAGAAATAGTGATTCTGTTTTTGCAATCACATTTTATCAACTTAGGTAAATTTTAAATAGTCACGATAACAAGTACAAGTTAGCTTAGACAGGTTTGGGAGCAAATGGCTCAGTTGGTGGAGGGAAGTGCAGGGGTGAGCCAGGGCGTGCCCCCAGCACAGGCCCACTCGGGACCTGAGACGGGGGATGGTGAGCACCAGACCTCGGTAATCTAATTAAGAACACTTCCAATCCCCATAGAAAAGCACTGGGAACATAGAGACTCTGTGGTTCCCTTTGAACCGGATACATCCAAGGAGATAACACTTTGAAGACTGTCTAGAGCCCCAGGGAGCCCAGGGAGTTTCACCCTGTGGGTCACCTCCCATCGTGTGGCACTGGCTCTCGGAAACATCCGCCTGAGAAAGGTCGTTTGGGTGGCTTCACAGCCCCAGTCACTCCTGCTGTTTCTGCGCTGATGCTAGGTATTTTTTTTTATGGCTGTGCCATTTAATAAGGAAAGTGAGGTGGAGTTGTCAGACCTGCACTTGGTATTTCCAGCTTCTGCCAGGGTCTCGTGTAGCAGCACACATGCTCAGCAAACAGTGTTCTCCCCTTAACCTGAAAGTCAACCAGCTACAACCTGTCTCCATTCCCAAAAAAGCGTGCAAAGCACTGGCTGGAAAAAAACCTAGAGTGGGCTCCGACACATGCTGTTAGGAACAGCCAGCGCCTTCCCATCACAGGTGGGAGAAATAAATCGTTTTTCCTCCAGTTGCGCCATGGGTCTCACTGCTGTCTTCAAGATGCGTGAAGCCACCAGGCTGCCAGGGTGGGCCAGCGGGAAGTGGGGAAAACGGTAGATTCGGAACACTTGCGACAAACGCAGGACAGGGAGGCTGAGATTCCCTCCAGCAGAGCATAATCTGAACATTCTTGTCACAATGGCGACAAGCTTTTCATTTTGCTCCAAATCTACTCAGGCTAGTAATTATTTTAAGAAGACGGTGCCGAAGCTGATAATTTTAACATAGCATTGGAGAAGGTGCACTCACATTTCAGTATGTAAAACAAGGTTTTTCAATTAAATAATTGTTCTCCTCAATTAATTTTACTCATTCTGGATTCTGTAGTTTCTTGCACATGCACAGAAAGTTCATGAAAGCCGTTTCTGTGTCAGCTTCACTGTCAGAGGGAAATCTTGGCATCCAGATGAACGAGGCCAAGATACTTATACCAATGTGCTCAGATACTTTAAATTAAAGATCAGTTAATCTCACTAATGGGTTGACTTTTTTTTCATTTACTTGATGTAATTGAAATAAAGCTTTTAGAAGCCATTTTGCCAAAGTGAAGCATTCTACGTTATTGAGAATGAGGGATTGTAACTTGGGTTAAAACATTCTCCATTAAATTAAATGTATCCATTTGGGAGGATAATACAAGTATAATTTTGGCGAAGCAAAGTGTATCGATAAAAACCATGTTCTTGCTAAATTACGAATCCTATGGCATAGACAGCAGAATTTGGAATTGATTATGGTTTACACAGTTCATAATTCTTCCAAAGATGTTGTGATAGTCTGTCAATGAAAGTAGGCGATACATTGCCAAAATTCACGTTTGCACTCACACACAGTAACAGAGACACAAACACAATGTCTCTAAACAGTACCCTTCACTTTCTTTCTTTGCTCCCATCATCAGCCGGGTGTCAGAAATGCTTGTACTTTTGAAGAATTACTTTGTGAATCACCCTGGTCTAAAACCGGGTGATAAACAAGCCCTCTGTACTTGACTGCCTTCGGCTTAAAATCAGTTGATGTCTCTAATCAGAGCAGTCGACACATGGAAAACAAGCCCCCTGAAAACTTAACAGTTTTTGAAGCGCTGTGTGAACCTACTAAAAACAAAGCCTGCATTGGGAAGATAAAACCTATCCCTGTAAAAACATAGGGAGAACTGAACAAATTACATTAATGAGAGCTCAGAATGTATAGATTTAATTTTGGAATTCTATAATTTATCTTTGGGATATCTCACAGTTGGGTTGAATCTTTTGATGGAATAAAATTGAGAAGGACAACTAACTGTGTTCTAAGATTTGAATATACCAAAGCATTCAAAAAAATCAGAGGGACAACTTATTTGACTTTTTTTTCATAAAAATATTTGTCAAAGAATAGGAACAAAGCAACAGAATCTGTAAAAATATTTAGCCTAAAATTAAATATTTCAATGAGAAAAAAGTAACAAAAAATAATATTCTCCTTTTTTTAAGAATATGCTCTGACTTCACTAGAAGGAGCAAAAAATGTCAAAAGTTTAAAAATTTTTAACCATGAATGCAACATAGAAGGAGAGATGGGTAATTTATTAAACATAAAGACTAGATTATATTTTTAAAATGTTTTCTTTATAAAAATATCAGTAATGTAGAACTGACGATAGATATGGCCCAAAAAAGCCCAATTAAATTGTATAAGTATATGCCAAGAATAGTTTTCCTATTTATTTTTAAAACATTCAGAAAATCTATGTAAATTATTTTTATTTAGATTTAATATGCACAGATTTTACTTTTAAATTTTTGAAAATCTTTTGTGAATAGAACTTCTACCAATAAGATAAGTCAACTTGTCATTCAATAAATAAAAACTTCAATAATTTTATATTTAATTACTTTTAGTATTCCCTTCTACTCTCCAAAGTGTCCTAGTTCGGACAATGAATTTTATCTCACATCTACAATAAAAAGTGTCACAATCTATTAGTGATGTCTGCTGTGAGTGAGCAAGATGGTCTTGGGGCATTTTCTCATCCTGGTGATTCTTGCCAGAGAGCAACACTTATTGTAGCTACTAATCCCAACTTTGCCTATAAAAGGAAGAATGCTTATGTGGCAGTGCTGGCCCTGAAGAAGACCCTAAAAGGGGACTTTTTCAAAGGTTTCCCACAGCATGGTTGTTAGGAAGTAAAGATTTTCACTGAGTCTCGGGAGCCAGGAGCCAGAGCTGCATATCAGAGAAATGTCATTGTCGCCCGAATTCTGTCATTGAAATGGCTTGTGCGACCCCCTGTCTATCAGTTTCTTGCTTCCATTATCTTCTCTGTCTCTGTGTAGGCCCCAAAGATGTGAAACGTTGGCAGGTAAAAAGAGGGAGGGGGAGAAGGAGAGGGAGGGGGGCTGGCAGGGGTGAAAACCGTGCAGGGAAGCGGGGCTGTGGCAGCTGCAAGGAAATACGCCCATGGAGATGAAATTTTGCAAGGGAGGCAGTTTACCAGACTTGGCCTGCTCTGGGCATTAGGCTCTTGACTCTGATGGGTTCATCTGGGTCTCCTGAGTATCCAGGAATTTTGTCATGTAGGCTACTCCTTCCTAAACTGCGTGCTGGACAGCGATGCAGCTGAGAACTGCTCCTCCTGTGAAGTCTTGCATGGAAACATCCCTTTCTGAGACCACAGCGTCTACCGTTCAGGTCTCTCAGCCACGACTCCCTTCACCTGCTTTACTCTCTCCCAGTCAGCAGGTCCCCTCCCATCTCCATGGCCCTAATCCAACCCATGGCCTTCGCAGCAGCACTTTCTAGTGAATGTTCTCAGTTCCTGGGCCTTTTTCCACCTGCCCTTGGCCCCGGATCAAAACCACTACCCTTAGTCTCTCCTTCCCACTCCAGATGCCGAACGATGACGGAGAAGCGTCTCATAGCACCAGGCACTCAGTGACTCCAAACACTCAGGGCGAACAGACTCTGCTGGTCCATCACACTCTTGGCAGTGTGTCCTGACTGAGCTCTCTGGCCCAGCACAGAATCTAACTTAAGCCTTTTCCACTCTCCTCAAACCATGCAAGCCCCTCAGCAGACACCCTTGCGTATCGCTTCAAAAAGCATATGCAAGAAGCCATTAGTTGAGAACTGTCTTAGCTCCTTGCCCCCTAGGGAAGGTCACGTGGGGCGGCACATGCTCCTCACTTCTGTTCTCGCGTCAGAGTGGGAGCTGTGCCTGCCCTCTTACACGAAGCCATTGTCTCCGTCAGTGCTCTGCTTCTCTGCCTCCCTGCCTCCCGTGATGAAGCTCTCTCCTGGAGCGCCATCCTTCCCTTCTCTGCTGGCTTCTGCCATCGGCAGTTCAGCCTGCTCAGGACTTTGTATAACTCCTGCTATGGACTGACTTGTGCTCCCTCCAAATTTCTATGTTGAATCTTCAACTCCCAGTGTAACGGTATTTGGAGACAGGGCCCTTGTGAGGGCATTAGTGACCTTGTAAGAAGAGACATGAGAGTGCATGAATGCTCTCTCTCTCTCTTCCTCCCAACCCCATGGGAGGGCACAGAGAGAAGGTAAGCAGCCACAAGGCAGGAAAGGAATCCTCACCAGAAATCAACCATCTTGGCACCTTGACCTTGAACTTCCAGCTTCCAGAACTATGGGAAATTGTAGGGAATCGATCTGCCTGGCAATGGCAATTGTAGCTCAGTCCTATTGAAAAACCCAATAGGTGCATTGTGGCCCACAGGAGCCAAACCCATGGATCGGTTCTCCCTGGGGAAATCAGGCCTGCATGATAACTAGGCTGCTTGGTGACTTGCTCTTGCTAAAACTCCCTCACCCTGAGTTCAGGCGGCGAGTGCTTGCTGCATATCTTTCAAGTAACTTCCTGAAGTCCGTGCTAATTCTCTCAAGGACTGAAGTGTAACCAGACCTATTTATTCCTTTTGTTTCCTTGCATTTGTGACATTTTTTCCTTGTTAATCTGTAAGAAGTAATTAGTAACATCCCTTCCATTGCTATCTGTAAAAAGTAATTACCTAAAGCAAACCTAAGTATAATGAATGAAAACCTTCTTTGATGTTTGCTATTAGAAAGCCAATAAAAGCCTGTCAAGGCAAGGGTTGGGGCACTCTCCCCTTGAGAGAGAGGCCACGCCATCCCTTTTCCTCCACAGGACTCAGTAGTCCATGTGAATTTGTCTCGTATCTCATCCATAACGCCATGGACACTGAGGGCCAGTGTCTGCATCAGGAAATGCATTTCTGTGGTTTAAGTCACCCAGTCTAATGTGTTTTGTTTGGCAGTGTGAACTGGCCAAGACAACCGACCCCACAGTGTCCTCCAGCTCTCGCCCTAGCTCTCTCCTTCCATTTCCAGCCAAACCCGTGGAGGTACACACAGTCTCAACTTTCTCTCATCCAGCTCATTTATAATCCACTGATGTCGCAGGATGATAGCAGTACTCAGAAGGAAAGTTTAAGTAAGGTCATGCAGGCAAGTACTCTGCTGGAACTTGTCCAATGGGGAAAAGAGTGCTTTCAACAAGTAACTGCCCAGTAAGTATAGCTCTAGATGAATTGTGTGATATGATGGAGAAGTGCCAGGTGGGTGCTGTGAGAACCCGTCACATCTACCAGCCTGGTCTAGGGCACAACACTGATGACGTCCCTAGGTAATGCCATTTAGACCATGATATGAAGAATGTGTGCGAGCTGGCCAGATTGCTGAAGAGGGGACTGCAATTCCAAGCCTAAGGGCTAGTGTGGAAAAGGTCCAAGTTAAGAAGGAGCATGCTGGAGCATAGTGGGCAAGGGAAGGGGTGGCCCAAGGTGGACACTGCCTGAGGGAGAGGGCGGGCCTCAAAAGCCATGCCAGGGACTGTGAACATTCTCCTAAGACCAATGGAGACCAGCGGGAGAGCACTGGGGCAGCATCTGCATGGAGGAAGACCATTCTTCCGCCTGTTGGTAGAACTGGGCTGAAGGAGGTGGAGTGAATATCAAGAAACTTATCTCCAGTAATAATTAAGCACTTCTCAAAGGACAAACGTCTTTGAGATGTACAGTATTTTTGCCACACATGTTGAAATCAAAGTGTCAGTCAATGGAACCAGTTCAGTGGCCTGTGCTTGCCCACACAAGGCCTTAGTAGAAAAAGTGCCGAGTCCTAGCATTGTTGAAGACAAGCTGTCAGAAGGAAGATTCCTCTTAACCTCAGGGCTGCGAGTTTATCTTATGCTGGCATCGATGAGTTTCTGGCTTCCTGGGCCATTTATATTCCATCCCCACCACGGCAGCCACCCTGGGAATCAGTGCAGCAGATGGTGTCTTGCAGATTGGAACAGGGGAGTGGAAGCATTCTCACTTTGTTTTCAGGGCCTCCGTCAACCAGCAAGTGAAGGGCAAGCCCTAGAGCCTAGCTGGCTCCAAATTCTCCATCAATTAGCAGCCCGAGGGGAGACATCTGGGTATCTTATTTATTCATGGGGCCTACTTCTTTTTCCTTCCTTCCTTCCTTCCTTCCTTCCTTCCTTCCTTCCTTCCTTCCTTCCTTCCTTCCTTCCTTCCTTCCTTTCCTTCCCTCCCTCCCTCCCTCTCTCCCTTGTAGTAGGAAATGGAGAATGGCTTCCTTCAGGTTATGAGCTGATGCAAAATCACAATATGCATCACCACCCCTTCATCTGAGTGAGCCAGTGCTGCCCATTTCCTGGAGAATGAAGCCCAAAGTGTTGTGCTGTGTTTCAAGACCCTGCCCAGTCAGAGCTGCTCAGATGTCTCAGGAACCATGAGACACAGTCCTGGTGTCTGGGGATTGTTCGTCGCATCCTTATTGAGTATGCTTGAGGGTATATCTGATATTAAGAGCTGAAAACATTGAGAAAGACAGTCTGGAGTTTCCTTTTGTTTCTTCTAAAACTGGGTTCTTCACTGCATGAACACTCGCATTTCTTGCGCACTCTAAGGGGTGTTAAGCAATCCAATCCTTAAGGAAAGTCTTGCACTGTCTTTGGTAGGCCAAAGACAGCTTGTCTTGGCTCTGTTTATTTTATAGAAAACACTGGGTTCTACTACTGGTTCTTCCACTGAATGCCTTACTTTTTGTTTTGTCAAATGGGGTTGATAATAGCAGATTTAGTATGTCACAGGATTCATACGGTCAAATGAAATGATGAGAAAAAGCATAAATTTGATTATAAATGATAAATTGATATGACAAAGTAGAGGAATTGTAGAATGTGACCAGAGCAATGGATGTATACGGTGCAGGGACGGGAGGATTTCTCTGGGCAAAAGATGAGTTCCTTACAGTTCACCTTCAGTCAAAGTCAGTAATGTAGTTATCATTCTCCATCACGAGTCTCCCTAGAGTTCTAGGTTGGGGTTGACTTTATTTTTCTGGTCCCTTCAGTATCTAGCAAGATGCCTTGCACCCCAGCCAATGTATCCAGAATGGAGGTGAACAGCAATGCCTGTGACAGGCCCAGCAGGTGTGCTTGCACAGTATGGCAGGTGTCTGGGGGGAAGGCTGCCTGAGGCCAACTGAAGCCGAGTTCAGATTCCACACAGCGAACATGCTAAGGTTAAAATAAAACTCCCTTGCATGGACTAACAATGTTTGGATCATCATTCCCAGGGAAGCATGGGGGTGGGACCAAGAATGAGGCATGGAGAACATGTGAATGTCAAGTTTGTCTGCAGTGATTTCAATGACGGCAAGGAAAAAGCGTCAACCAGAGCGACACATTTAAACTAAGGGATGCCTGGGTCAATTCTTTTCTTCCTTAACTCCCCAACTTGTGCAGGATAATGTATGAGCCCCTCAAAGAAGAAAGTGTAGTATCTCATGACCAGGAGACCTCTTAATCAGTTCTCTGGATGCATTTGCTCTGTTCCTATTTGGCATCCATCCTCAAAATGGAATGCTGGTAATTTCTCTAAGAATATATCTCCTTCTTTACTCATTCCATTGCTGGGCTCTGCCTCTCAGGAACTTTAATACTGAAGAGAGTGGGATAAGCAGCATTCACTCATTCACTCACTCATCCATTCAGTGTTTGCTGACTGCTTATTGTTTAAGACACATGTCAGGTATGACTTTCCAATCTCTGTCACCGATACCACCACCCCAGCTCCAGGGAGAGGTCCTTCCTCTGGGCTGCTATAGTCCGGATACCCTGAGCATCCCCCTCTCGACGCATTTATCACCCAGAGGCAATTATCTGCTCACGTGCCTGGCTCCACCACTAGAACTCAACCCACAGTCAGGGGTCTCCCTCCCTACCTGACTTTTTCTCTGTACTTAAAACAGTGCTTGACACAATGGAAGTGCTCCATGTAGTTTGTGGAATGATTGAGGGGACACAGAGGGGATAAACCATGATTTTCAGATTGCATAATAGAGAGCTCGAAGTATCTCTGAGGCTTGTGTGACACACTCCTGCACAAGACTGACTGACTTGTAATGGCTGGGCACGACTATTGTACCCTAAACCTCATAAAGAAACGTGTCTCTCGTCTCATCTCTTGATTCCTCACACGGAGCATTGCTGCCTGTGTCACCCCCTTCGCTCTCTCCCTTGCTCACCTGTCCCACAGTGACCCTGCGAAGTGGGATTTCTCCCTGCCACGGGAGCGAAGCTGGCACTGTTCTATGAGGTGACAGGGCGTGCTGAGGGTTCATGGGGTGGTTACAGAGGAATCGGGGTTAGAATCTGGGATTAGTGCCGGATTGTTATGAAAGATTCTCATCACCTAGGGATCAGTTTTATTGACTTTGAAAACTAAGGAGGGAAAAAAATGTCTAGTACTACTACCCCACAGGAGGGAAATCCAAGGAAAAAAGAGCCAGTGGCAAGGAGAGTCAATGTCACTCAGTCATGTTGTCCTTTTCTCTCGATTCCCTGTAACCCCTCTGCTGTCCACCAGGAAGGAACAGGATGCTTCAATCGGGTGGGGCGGTGTCTCAGTTCAAATGCACCCAAACTCATAAATGTTGGTGGATCTTCAATCCAAGCCCCCGGGTTAGGTGCTGTGGGAAACAAGCCGAGGCAGTCATTCTTCGCCGTAGGATAATTCCCTGAGCAAAAAGAATTCACGGGCCAAGAAGTATTCATGTATTCCCATATAAATCTACTTATTCCACAAAGATTTCCTACACGCTCACTCTTTTCCAGGCAGTGTTCTAGGTACTAGGGACACAGTGGTGAAAATACAAAGTTTGTGTTCTTGTGGTGCTTCCATTTTATTGAAGAATCAGGATAACCAACATTTATCTGCCTTAAGGAATTTGCCCAAAACAGCCAGTGGTGGCGGAGCATGATCGAAACCTCTGCGGTCTGTTCCCCAATCCTGGCTCTTGGCCCCCACCCCGTCCTACCCAAATCCTAAAGTTCTTGAACTAGAAAATCCGGTATCCAGCACCCAAGGGCTCCTTTCCAGAACTGGAAGCAAAACAAGATTGACTATATCATAAATAAGGTAGATAAATCAGAACTAACCTCCAAAATCACATTATTGGTGACATTCTATCCCCAAATCTTCAGTTGGTGAATAATCATGAAATAACGAGACTCGCAACAGCGCACGTGACTACTGTTCCCCAGGACCAGCGCTGCCCATGGTTATGGAATGGCGTGTGCTCGCTGTTTCACAATACTCTCACTACTCTAACAGCCTCCTTGTGGATCTGCTGTGCTTTTAAGGAAAGCAGGGGACAAATAGGAGAAGAAGAGAGAACCAGTAAGATCTGTTAATGTGGTGAGGAACTGGCTGCCTTGTTTTCTTACTTCAGGAGACACAACCGAGCCCTTCAGAATTCGAGAGGAAAACGGTCCAGGCTCAGACCCCATGGTCTCAGTGTGGCTCGCATCAGTTCAAACAGGATTTGTGACTTCACTGGATGGTGCTAATGAGACACAGGGCACACTGACTCATTTCTGCTTGACATTTAGTTGGCTGCATGATTCCCAGAATGTTATGCTGCCTGTTGATAGGTGTTTTCAAGGTGGAGAGATCATTAGAAAACAAAGAGGTGGTAATGCTGAAATTAAAAAAAAGTACTAAAGGGTTTAACGTCTAGGCTCTGTATAAATTTAAACTTTCAACTCTGTTTAACTTAGGATTTTCTCAATCGTAATAGGTGACGTACAGGCCCTGTGTCCATTTCCACACCTAGCGCCACCCGCACTTTCTTCTCACCTGTTTCAAAATAACGTGTCTGGTTTCTAAGGCTAAGTCCTTCAGTTGTGCACCAAGTTCTCATTCTTTCCATCTTCTGTGGGCCCTCGCTACATGGTTTGTAACTTCTCTTGTATCTCCAACTGCTTCCTCCAGATTAGCGCTTTGCCTTGAGTCTGTCAACTGCCAAAGCCGTGCTCAGTTTTCTAAACCAAAGCCAGCCCACCCACCACGCCCTTGCTCCAGCCTCGCCTGCAGGATAAGCTGCTGTGCTCCCCTTCCCTTCCCCACAGACCTCCCCGACATGGCCTCGTCACTGCTCATTCTTCACTCCCTATCGCCTGTGTCCTGCCCAGTGCTGTTAGAAACTGTTCTTGTAAAGGACTTCTGGGGCCGCTTGATCGGTTCAAGCTGCTGACTTTTGCAGGGGCTGTGACCCAGTAATAGTTAACTCAGACGGGGCAGAGCCAGGACCTTGACCTTTGAGGCCCACTGTCTTTCTGTGCCAGCAGGTAATGGGGAGTAAGGCGAATGCATGCATTAATGTGGGGGCTCTGACTTTCAAGTCAAGGAGTCACAGAGAATATTTAGAACTTTTGTTGTTGTTGCTTTAAAAAAATCTTAAAGGCTCTCATTAAGGAGTATTGTGGGTAGAGGGAATGAGGGAGAGGGTTTTAAAGGAGAATCCATCACTTGGGAAGTCCTTTCTTTTTTCTTTCTCCTAGCTGTTTCTCATATAATTGCTTCCTGGCATGAAGGTGGTTGGGGATGTCTGAAGTCTCTCTCCTAACCCTTGTTGAGATCCCATTCAACTCATTGTTTCACAGAAGAAACTGAGGCCTGGAGTGGTACATGGTTTGAGGTTCAAACCATGGTTAAGGGTTCAAACCTGCTAGCTGCCAGGATTTTGGACTTGCTTACTTAACGTGCTTTGCCCAAGTCACCTGAGCACCCTGTTCTTCAAGGGGGCAGCTATCATCACCTCAAAGGGTAGTCAGGTGTCGTAAATGAGAGAATGCAAGCCAAATGTTTGACATGCTTCAAGGGCTCACAAGTAAATGCTCTAATTCTGCACCAGTTTTTGATTTTAAAAAACCCTCCCCCAAACTAGAACTTTCCTAAGCTCAGCACATATTGCTTGAAAAGTAAAAAACAAAGCAACAGGCCAAATCTGAATGAATTCCCATCACAAAAACCTTTTGAGATTGTACATTTGGCATATTGTACATCCTACTTTAAATAAGTCTCCTTTGCAACATAAAATAGGTTGGAAGTGCGTTGTGTCCTGGTTGGGAACCTGCTGGTCACTGGTGTCAGAAACCCAAGGGCAACTCGCTTAAACACAAAGCAGCACAAGGAAGCCAGGAAAGGGGCTTGGACAACCGAAGGGCAGCACGAATCGGCCTCGGCGCAGGCCCTCCATCGCATCCTTGCCCTCTTTTTGCTTCTTCTCTGCCAGCCTCATTGTTTCTCTCACTGACCACTCACTGGCTCTCTCTACAGAGAAAATCAGCTGCTCAGAATTTTCAAGCTTTTCATCCTGCAGTTCCAGACTTCAGAGCAAGACGAGCTTGAGTCTTAATTCCAAATGGCGATGGACTCATCCCTAGAATAATGTGCTCAAACCCGGTCGAGAAGCCTGGGAAGGACACAGCTAAAGCTGTGAACCGAGCGGATGGAGTTGGAGGTGGGAGAGGGTGCTCCGTAGCTCACTGGCCAGAGGAGGGTGCGGCAGACAAAACTACAGATGTTTATTATACTTTCACTTTCTCTCACACACCTACTGCAAAACCAAAACCTGTTTTAGCTCGAGATCCGCAGAAATAACATTCTACAACCTTCCGGATTTGGGCAAATGCACCTTAATTTTAGCAAAGCCAATTTTCGATCAAGTGAATGTTCCTAAATCCCAAACTTGAAAATATGCACAGTAAGACAGGAAGGTGTAAGCAGGTGGCCACGGCTGGCAGGGATCAGCTATAAAAACTTTCTAGTTCAGCTCAATTTCCAGTTCTGTGTGGTTCCTGATTTTTATTCCCACTCCTTCTCCTCGTCTAAAATAAAACTCTTTTCACCCAAGGACAGACTATGTTTGCAGATGCTAACTTAAAGCGTGTGGTGTTGCAGAGGTCCATCTGTATTTTAGGAGGCAGCATGGTGCACTGTGCTCAAACTTTGGTCATTTGCTTATCAGCCCTATGGTTTCTGCTGTATCTGAGTGGCGCCTGCATTATGAATTACTTGTTCTATTTCTGTTGTAAACATAAATATCCACTTTAGTCTTCTCTGTCTTTGTTTGCACAGATGACAAAAATGACATAATTTGAAAGAGGCCGACTTCAACCACTTGCAGTTATCTTGTACACCTCTTCACGCTGGGGAGCCCGGAGGTAGAAAAACCACAAACATACAATGGCTCGTATCTGCAAGAGGTTGTGTTTGTCTGAGTCGAGCACATGTCTTCTACGACTTATTTGTGCAGAAGACAACCAAAATGTCTCTATTGTCAGTGTTAGGGGAAAAAATAAGCATACTCTTGTCGATCCTTTGGTTCAGAAAAGGGATGGAATCTTTTTTCTTTAATATGGTTTTGTTTACCATAAAACTAATATTTATCACACAATACATCAATGCATTTTTTCATCTAAAAGGCTAAAATATTGCAGTGAAGACTAAAATCTCTTTATCATCACCTCCCCACCCCCAGTTAGGACACATCCAAGTTACTAATTCAGATCGCACCCTTCCAGATTTCTTTCTTTGCATCTGGCCACAGAAATCCCTGTTCTGTTTAATGCCCAGTTAATGACTGGTCCCAGATTTCCTTAAAAGCCTCGGAGCCGCAGGTCTCTGTGTGCTGGAGTGCACCCTCAATGCGCAGGGGGTTCACAGCTCTGCCTCAGTCTTCACTCCCTGCTTGCACAGGTCCCGGTGAGAGAGGGGGCCTTCTCAGATCTTTCCTGGGCATGCATGTGCATAGCCCAGCACACGCACGTGGCCCTCTAGACCCTGAGAGCCATTATTAACTTTTAAAAGTTCCCTACGGACATCTCATTTCCCAGGTCCTGAAGTTTCTGGCCAGGCTCTCATTTGTTCCAATTGGCTTTGCAGCCTCAAGTAGGAACAGGGTTAATCAATTGCAGGATTATTTTTGAACGAACGCTCTGGGTACAAGGCTGTTCCCATAGAGTGAGCTCTGAGGCAGGTGAGATGATGACTACACCCTGTAAGGGAGGGTTTGCCAGGGAGCCGAGTCAGGTTAGACAGTGACAGTGCTCTGGGCATGGGACATTCCGAGCCCAGTCTGCTCCCTTCAGGGGCTGCAGGGCTGCTGGTTTTCAAGGCTCCTGTGGAGCTGGGGAGAGGGGCAGCAGACTGAGATAAAATACCACAAAACCTGCTGTTCTTTCCAAGTTCAATTGTTACAAACCTTTGGTTAATTTCTAGAGTTCTGAAAAAGTTTCCAAAATGTTTTTTCCCCCCAGTATTTTTGTTGCTTTTGTGGAGAAGCAGATTAACAGATGTCCTCACTCCACTGTTCTTGGAAGTCTTGTCCTGTTTACTCACTTTTGACGGAGACAAGTACAAGGAAAAGACGATATCATCCACGTGTGCCCTGGATCTGGTGGGAAATGTGATCAGCTGCAGAGCAGATGCCCCAAACACCAAGGGCAGCTACTGTTCACATCTGTTGAAAAGCACCATTCCAGAACGAGACCGAGTTGTCAGATCTTCCACATTTTAGTAGAATCTGGAACCCTGGGATTTTGTGAGAAATTTCCACATTTTAAATTATCATTTTAACTAAAAAAATCAAAACACCAAAAATAACACCCAAGACAAAAATACCATGGTTCGGAGCAGCAAGTCTTATGGATCAATCCCATCACTACCATGTGAACTTTGCCTACCAAATGACTTCAACTCAACACACCTTTTCAAACAGCTTCTACTGTGAGCCAAGTAATGTGCTGTGTGCCGCCGAGTTGATGGAACTCGCTCCCGGATGTACATTCCTCCCCGCCAGCTTTTGAGACACTCAGTGGAGGTGGAAATTTTTTTCTAGTCTCCCCCAAAAAAGGGGTACCTGCAGACAGATGTTATTTCAATTAGCCCAAGAAGTATCCTGAGAGGAGTTGAAAAGGACCATTTTGCAGTCATCTCTCTAGGGAAGTAACTGTGTGTGTTTATGAGCACACGGTGACTAGGGCTAGGGAAGGGGTACAGTGAAAGTTGCACAAACCCTGGGACACAGGGCCAGAGAGCCAACTTCTGACCCGCAGGAAAAGCACCGGAGGCGGAACCTGTGGAAGCTTCTTTCCTGGTTTATTCACTGCCGTGGCCGAGCACCTCCTCCAGCTGCTTCCTGAAAAGGCGGCACGGGAGATCTCGAGTTTCTAAAAATGTCTTCATGACACTTTACACTCAACTGACAGTAAGCAGGTAGGAAATCTTTTTCTTTCAAAATCTTCATGTACTTGCCTCGCTGACTTCTAGCCTGCAGCGCTGCTATCGACAAGTGGAGAGCCACTCTGATTTCTCATCCTTCTATGGGACCAGCTTTCCCACGAGCTTCTCTTGGTACAAACATTCTGATGTTTCAAGACGGCGTGCCTCGGCAGAGGGTCCTGTTCTCATTCGTTTGCTGAGTGCCCCTCTTCTCTCCCATTCTGGAAACGCAAGTGTTTGATCATTTCCTCCCCTACATTTTCTGCTTTCTGGAGATCCTATTACTTGGATATTGAATGTCCTGGTCTGATCCCAATCTTTTATCTTATCTTTTTATTTTTGCTCTATCAGGTGATCCGTAACTCTAGCTCCCATCCCTTCTACTGAATTTTTAATTTCTGAGAACATCTCCCTGTTCCTCAACCATTCATTTTCACAGAATTCTATCCTGAGTCTACAGGCAACTTATCTTTTCTAGCCTCTCTGGGGATGTAATAGTTTCCTGAAGCGTCTTCTTTCTTAGCCTCTGATTCTTCCGAGTTATTGGCTTTTGGACTTGTCGTTCGTGTTAGCAGCTTTCATCAGATGTCAGGCTGCCCTTGGTAAAGCTGGAGGATTGAAAAGCTGACAGAGGTTTGTTGCCTGAGTTTCACTGGAGTGCAGCAGTTCTCAATCTTGGCTGTACAATGGAATCAAGCTTGAAAAAACAATGATGCTCCAGAAATACTCATTTTATTGTTGTAGAATACTTACTGGGTATAGTGATTTTGAATATCTCCCCAGGTGATATTACCTTGCCGCCAAGGCTGAGCAGTACCATCGAGGAACACCAAAGTGTTCTGCCTGAACCAGTTCTTCAGGCTTTTCTTTTTGGTGCATGAGGCTCTTCAGGGAAGACTCTAATATCCTCCCATATGCCTATGTTCACTTTACTCTGTTTTTGATATGGCCCCTTCACGCTCCACTGTGGGCGGTATCTCCAAGTCCAGAGACTTCCTACTTCACCTCCCGAGGATGAACATGAGGGCCTCTGTGGAGTGGCAACTGGTCAGTGCAAAAACATGGGGAGGGATTTTATAGATCTAATGGCATTTTAAACAGTTTTCAACACATCCTATTTTAGGCCCTTCTCTCCTTTAACTGCCACTTCAGGACATACTTCTATTTTTGAGCCTTCAGGATATTCTGCATGTAAATTTCATTGGCATTCATTTTTCCCCAATAAATTATAATTTGGCTTTCTTCCGTTGGGTTTCCACACTTCTGGTGCTAATAACTCTGCCCCCACTCTGCCTAGAGTTGAGGGGAGTTGTGACTTAAATTCTTTGCTGTATTTTCAGTGGGATGTCAAGAGCGTATCAAATCTGTTGTCTTCAATTTATCATTCTTGTACATAAGAATGTCTGTCATTCTTCGTATATGAAAGTGAACTCTGAGTCATACACAATTAGTTTCTCCATATATTCCCCCCCCAGAAATAAAAAAAATGGATTCCTAGAAAAACAATTCTAAATCTAACAATGAAACCACAGCCATAGTAAAAGTACTACGCTTTATTGCTGTTGTTGTTGTTGAGTGAGACCTGGATCAGGGAAGGTGGAGGTCAAAGCTGTGTGAGTTGGTTAAGGAGAGGGAGTGGTCGGGGCTGGGGACCAGACCTGGGCTCCCGAGTTTTGACATATAGATAAAATGTTAGGCAAAGAGGTGGCAGATTATGCACACAGACTGACAAAAACCAACCAACCAAACAAAAAGCCAGCAGCCCGTGGCCCTCTGTGGTCTACAATCACACTCTAGTTGGTCCATATGGGGAAATTTAGATTTTTTGCTTCTTTAGAAAGCATGATTGCAGGACTCCGAGGAGCAGGAGCTAGGTGGCAGCTGCCCCTTTGGGTGGCACAGCAACCCCCATGTGCTATGACACCTGCTTGGCCTCTAAAAGCATTTGAATTTGCAATTTCTGGGATGTGGTTTAAGTTTTCAAAAAGTAACAACAACAACAAAAGCAATCTTTGTCACGGCAGAAGAACCCTACTTAAGTCAGAAAGAATTAAAACATTTATTGGGCATAAATATATTACATATACACTACAGATACAGTTAGGTTATTACATATAGCATAGTATTTGCAAAATCTATACATTAAAATTGATATGGCAGTTTCAATACAATGTATATGAAATAGTCTAAAATTTACAATACAGGAAAACATGATTATTTCTTTTTCTCCTAAAGTTGAAAAGATTGGAATGTATGTCCAACAGTGAGGTAAAACATTTTGTCTTTAAATTTAAAGAATTGTGCAAGGATAACATTCAAACACATTCAATTAGGGCACTTTTCAATTTTGACAGGAATACTGAATTACTGTAGCCAACAAAACACAGTTAGAAAATGTCAACATTTCAAGTTGATAAGAACAAGGCAGGTAATATGAAAAAAATCTTTTAAAAAAGTTTTTTTTTAAACAATTTCTTTGAGGACAAAGGGCAGTTTGCTTCACATGACTGGAATTTCTTGTGCCAGGGATGAGTTTGACATACAGAGCATCAGAAAGCCACGCACTCATTCCTACATACTGCAAAAGGGCAGAGAGAGAAGGTTAACATAACACTTTATTTTATTGTTCACGTGTAATGGCAATATATATAGTTATATATCAATATCACATATACATATTTGTGATAGAAAACAGTGCCATATAGAGTAATAACTTTCTGTCTGAGGGGTTATGATGAATACCAAATAAAGGAGAGCAATAAAATAAAGTGCTGTCAGCTAGTGTTTTGCACACTTCTGCTTTCTGGTGGTTAAATCTGGTAGTATGAAAATCTCAGAAAGATCCAATATTCATAGTAATTTTGGCCTAAAGTATTATTTCATTTAAAAAAATCTCAACTGAGTCAGAGCAGTTGTCCTTTGTAGCAGCAGTTCTAAAGTGTTTCCAAAAAGGGACATTTTTTTTTTCTTTTTGCAAACGAGGTTCTTGTACTCATTTGAATCTTCATTGCTTGAAAAATGCCTTCTTCCCAAAACACCTGCTTGAAATTGTCTCAAAATGCAGATGCAATGTTACAGTGGGTTATATAATACACAATTAAATAGAGGGATACATTTTGGAAGGCCAGACTTTGGCAAAAATATATTTACCTTGATATCATCAGTTTGCAAGGCTAATTAAACTAATTATTATAGTCAATAACAAAATACAGAACTCTCTAGTACTTACTACATCAATATAGGCACACAGAATAATTCATTAATCTTAGCACTTTCTTTAAGAGATGATTATGGTTTTTTGGGTACATGTAAACGTTTCAATCACTGATAATGGATTTTATTTTTTTTTGGCATTTAATGCACTAGATGCTCTTATCTTTAAAAACACAAGAAAATGTCAGAAGGTTGATAATACTACAGATGTTGCCAAGGAACAAGACTGACCTAAAATTACAAAAGTATAAAACACACAAAAAATAACATGCTACAGGGGAAAATTAGTACATAAGTACATTTAAAAAATTTTACAATAAATAAAGATTGCACTGTAATTGGCATTTAAAGTACTGTATGCAGAATATAGTATAAATAAACCAAGAACAAAATAATGTTGGCTTCCCCATGACTTTGGTATGGGAATATTATAAGCTGGTACAGGATACTGCATCTTAAGACAACACAGACCAAGCACAAAAGAGCGATGAGGAAGAAAAACCAAGTAGCAAAAATATACAAAAACAGAAGGCGGGGGGGATTACACTGTGTCTGTTGCACCCTTTTGGAATATATTTGCACCTCCAACTCTTAAATGTCCCTGAGGTACGCGAACATTATGGACTTCATATAAATAATCCAATGACTTTGGGTTAAAACTGATTATCTCATGACTCAAAATAAACATGCAAGAGTAACACTTTGCACTCCAATAGCACCTGTTAATCAAGGATCTCAAAGCACTTACAAACGTTAGAATCCCCATTTTATTTTATTTTATTTTATTTTTAATGCATGGGAAAACTGAGGCACAGAGAGGTAAAGTGACGTGTTCAGGTCATGCAGCGAGTCAGTGACAGATCCAGGTAAAGACTCTGGGCTCCTCGGCCCAGAGGAGCCTGTGCTTACAGCCAAATTCCACTCCCTCTCCGCACATGGCCGGGTCAACCCCCAAAGACAGTAACTGCAAATTTGGATGACTCTCTCTTGGGTTTTACCAGTTTTCATCTGCTGTTAGCTTAGTATTATGTGCACCGAATTAAGGTATGGAAATTCAATCACTTCATTTGATACCTCAAAGAACAGCCTAAAGGCAAATCTTTCAAAAATAATGAGCTGACGTATAAGAAGGTTTCTCACAATTAGTGTAAATCATGAACGATGGGCAGAGGCACTAAACTGTCACCAGTTCTCGTCATATAACTCTGGTCAAACGTAACAGAATATAATAACTCTAGTGATTAGATTAGAAGTAGTTATATACAAAGACAAACAAACAAGTTAAAGCAGCTTTTAAAATAGCTGAACAAGGAAACAACTAACTATTGCACAATGCCCTTTTAAAGTTACTGCTATAAATCGACGTGGTAAAATCTACAATGCTCCATAATTTATAGGTGCATTTTGGTTACTTGATTTCTTAGACAGGCAGCTCATAGTGTTAAAATCATAAGAGATACAGATTATTAAAACATTTTAGATTAAAGTACACTTTTTGATCTTAGTGAGCTAAACACAGTTAGATAACTGAGTGACAACGCGGTTGTTGAGGGCAGCCTTCTCTGAGCGAACACACCGTCTGCAGGTTGCCGTGTGGTCGCACTCCACACGACACCGGCACCCTAGCCCTGGGGCGACACACACTGTGATTCTCGTTGACAGCTACAGATGGTCAAGACGTAGAAGTGACTAGTGAATATAAATTACTAAACTGTAACATGGGAAAAAAATCCAAGGCTTGCACAAGACATCAGTGAAAACAGGAGGCAGGTCTGAAAATATGAAAGAAAGATAAGAAAGCTAGCTTTTGGTATCTGATTTGCTCTTCTCCTTCTCCTTCTTTTTTTTCTTAAAAAAAAAAAAAAATCCAGTTTAATCTCTTCCTAGTTTTGCATTTCAAAAAGGTGCACCAAAACACTGATATTTTTTTCCTAGCTAAATCTGTAAAACAAGAGAAATATATAAATCAAAGAACAAAAGGGCGTAAAAAGGGGGTTATCTGAATAAATGTGTGTATTAAAATGTGTAGCATTAATTAAATTCATACCTCTAGTTTTGTTGGGTTTGTCTACTTCATTAAGAAGTACTGTAATATAAAGGCAAATAAAATGGACAAAGTCGCAAAGCCAACCACAATGATGGCTGCAAACTGTTCATCAGTAGGCATCATGCTCTTCATTTTGGGATCGTCTAAGCTCCCCACGTCCCCTGGAAGCAGGGCCTCGCTGCGCTGTAACACAAAGGCTGCGGAGGGGCTGAAAGCCCCGCACAGCTCCTGAGAGGTGTCTACGCAGCGCCGACACGCACACACGCGGAACCTGTAGTCTGTGTTGGTCTGGAGGCCTGAGATGTGGAATGTGGCTTCTTCCCCCTTGTACACCTTCAAGAAAAGGAAAAGTTCTGGTCAATTAATTTATACGAATAGTGCAGGCTCTAAAGTAATGATCACATAACATCAGGAGGCTCATGGACCTGGCCTGAACTCTGCGACATCAAGGATTAAACAGAAAGGTATTTCTTCTAGTCTGTGTGCCATCCATAAGCAAGGTATCCCAACACACTCTGAATCTAACAATACACAGCTCAGTGACTGACAGTGGCAGAAGGAGACAGGCACGGACTAGAATTATAGCTGACATGAGTAACAAACATGCATCTACATACACTTCAATGACCATTTAGGCTATAAATCAGAAGATGACTTCATTCTTACAAAGGGCTCTACGATCTGGATCCACAGAACAAATAAGGAGGTTTTAATTAAAACAATTAAAAACAATGAATTGTACAAACAATGAAATGCGAAGTTTCAGTCGAACAACTTCCTGACAATTGGATACACCAAGTAACACGTCATTAAGATACCCCACCTCCAGCCCTAGGAGGTAAGCACTATTTGGACTTCGACTTGTGTAATTAGTTTCACCTGTTCTAGAAGTTCATAGAAACAGAAGCAAAGAGTATACACTCTCGGGTGCCTACAAGATTCATCCACGGTCCTGATTTCAGTAGTTACCACTTTCACTGAGGAGTGTTCCATTGTATGCCCACACCTCAATCTATCCATTTCTTTTTGACGGATACTTGTGTTGTTTTCGTTTTGGAGCTTTTATATAAGAACTGCACGAACATTTTTGTACAAGTTTTGAGGACTTAAGTTTTTACTTATCTTAGGCAGTAATACATAGGAGTCGAAGTGCTGGGTCACAGGGAAAGTCTACATTAAACTTCAGGAGAAACAGTTTCAAACGTGACTGAATCACCCCGAACTCCTATCAGGGAAGTATGCGAGCTCCAGGAACCCCACACACCCCTGCCCAACGTTCGTTTTGTCGTCTTCTGTGTGTTAGCCACTCCAGTGAGTGAGAATGGTACCTCACCTGCTCTTCCCTGATGACTAATGATGTTTCCCACTTTTACATGCTTATTGGTCATTCATACATCTTTGGTGAAGAAAAAGTTCATGTTTTTTTGTCTGTTTTTAATTTGCTCTTATTAACTTTCAGAGATTCTTTATATAATCTGGATATACGTGCTTTGTCAGATGCACGTTGTGAATACCGTCTCCCAGGTTTATGACTCGCCTAATAATTTCTTGAGAAATTTTTGATGTAGTCCAATTTATCACAGATTATCATTTAAATAATTAAGCAGTTTGTCTTAAGTGTTCTCTCTGTGTATGACTGATCTGTTTTTTCCAGTAGGGATCTGAGATGTTTTCTCCCCTTTGTAAATTCTAATACAGGGTGTGGCAAACATAGGTTTACAGTTGTGTACATAAAACACAGAGTTTGTGTATTATTATTTATTAATTATCATATTATTTTCCATAAACCTACTCTTGCCCCACCCTGTACAGTGCCCACGAGTCTCACTGGCACAGGACTGGAGAGCTGCCCGCTCACTCAGAGATCTCCACCCCGGGATGACTGACGCTTTGAGGGAGGAGAGGTCTCACAAGGTCCTTTTATCAAAGTGCTACTGGTCCTCAAAACACTTACAGAAGACGAAGATTAGATCAAAATTACACGAAAATGTATGGTTTACCCCAGCGCCAGTGAACAGAGACAGGGAAAACTAGATGGAGTTTAACCAGATCAGTAAGAGATTGGCTGGTGAGAAAATTAAACAAGAAAGGAAAATTAAGTGCCCTTTCTGTAGGAGTGGCACTGAGTGAGTGCTTAAAGCATGCTTGGTACCTAGGAATTGCACAATAAAAGTGAACTATTATTATTATTACTTTTTAAAAATTAAAAACTCCAAATATGTTCTTAAAATACAATTAAAAATGATAGATATGAACATTTTCAACAGGCCACCTTAGTAAAGCTGTCCATTTTGCCCATCAATAAAATACCATGGAAGATGAATATTTCCAACAATTTTAACTCTGCTGAAAACATTTACCAGCCATAGAGTTAGTGGGAAGCTGCAGATGATGAGTGTTTCTGAAACCTCTTGGCAACTTCTACCAAGAAGCAGGACCGTCCACCAGCGAACACAGGAGCACTGGCCGCACATTTAGTGCGGGGCGAACTGACAGAGAAGAGAGCAAAGGACACTCCCGGCTTTGAAAAGGCACCGGACTTTTAATGCTCACCTGATATTTAGCCTTCTTCTTAAGATATTTCCCTCTCTCATTTTCAAACCTTATAAGAAGGCTTTAAGTGTCTCATCTATTATACTTTTGTTTAGTGACTAAACACTGGGAAAAACAACTGCTTGTTTCTCATGCTGTTCCAGATTCATCATTGCTTTTGCCATGCGCTTTGTGAGATGTTAAGCATGTTTGCCTCGGTGAGCTGCCCTGCTTCTTTCAAGATCGTGGCCCGTGCCTTTGCCACCTGAATTTGGGACAGAGCTAGGCTGGAGGAAGCAGGAATGGAAGAACCACCCTCCACCTCCAGAATAGAGAGAGGCCACCTCCTTCTCACTGCTCACTGCTCCAACAACGAGTTAAGTGGGTATTTTAAGATGAGCGTGTTGTCATGATGATGGCCCTTACCGTCACATGGCCGGCTGGTCGGGAGTTCAGACTACGACAGACAGTCCATGAATTACTTCCCAACATGTGGGTGGTCTCAGGAAAGCAATGACACACCTTTGTTTAAAGGTATCTTTTAATTATGGATGTTCTCTACTTTCTTAATTTCTTAAATTTAAATGTTCAAGTTGATATTTTCTGAGACAAGTCTTTTCTTGGAACCTGCTGGGACCATTCACAGAAGGAATGATTGGCAGCCCACGGGACCAGTGCGCCAGTTCGATGAAGCAGGTCCGCTCACACCCACTGTTTGAGCTTTAGTTTCCATCTGCAGTGCCCCAGGTACACAATTCACTGTGACCCTTTGGTGGTTGTTGATGTTGGCATGACTAAGGCTATCTAAGCTTCAGCTACAAGGTTTCCCGATACACTTCTTTCGTTCATTCTCTTGGGGGCCTCGCCTCTTGAAATATTTGTTCACACTCACCAAAGGGTAAAATATCAGAGCCCTTGGAGCCCCCTCCCTTTCCTTTGTGCGACCTGGAGGGACTGGGTCCTGCCTGACATGGCCACTGGGAGCCACTGGGCAGATTCCTCTCGGGTACAGGAACTGCCACTTTCTAGGTTTGTGAACTCGGGCAAGTAGAGTTTTGAGCCTTATGTTTTCTCATCTGTAACATGGGGGTAGGAGCATACTGTACCTAAAGTAGCTCCAAGGTGGATTAGAGGAGAGAGGCATGTGAAAAATGCTTTCTGAAAGGAAGATGCTGGAGATAATTCAGTTTATCAAATTTAATCCTCCTGATTACACTGTCAGGTGATTATCACTTGCATCCTACAGATGAAGAAACTGAAGATCAGGGAGGCTGTTCGTTTCTTACGGTCTCATAACAAGTAAAGGCAGAGCTGGGCCTCAGACAAGTTCCGACTTGTGCCTCAAACACCTGTATTCACCACTGGAATTCCCCCAGCTCTGCCAGGTGCCCCCCACCTGCCATTTCTGTCCTCATCTAACGACTGGCGTGACACCAGGTCCAGTTCACTCGGCCCCACCACCTCCCTGCTGTGGCCATTAAACACGTGGCAGATCACGCAGCCCTGGGCTCTGCTGCCCAGGAGGAAAGCACTGCCTTTATGATGCACAAGGAGTGGTCCCCCACCCGGTCCGTGCCAAGCAAAGACTGGGGGAACACTGCTATCACAACGCGGCTTCTGCTATCTGCCAGCAGACAATGACCTCACTGCAGAAAAACCACTTAAGGAGCTATCCCCACAGATGCTTTGGGCAATTTTGCAAAGTGGATTCATATTTTTATTTAATATCTATTTAAATGATTTCTATGATTTCCATAATTTGCATGACTGGATCCCTTTAAGAAAGTTAGGCCAGAAGTATATTTAATTCCCCAGAAACTCTATTCCCGGAATCCTGAACAGAGACTTTATATGATAATTTGATTGCACTTCTCAACTCTAACTCCTTAGAGTGAAAATCTCTGAAAATGTGTTTTGAAAGCAAAAAGTGCCACTTTTCACATACCATTAGGCAGAAATCTTAGTGAAGGAAAATGAATATCGAATGGAAGGAAGCTTCCTTAATGACAAGTCCAAATAAGAATTAGGCTTTAATTTGTAGATGCTGTTCTTTTAGCCCTTCTTACAGTTTTAATTAGAACAGCTCCCATCTTTCACAAGCATTGGCAACACAATGTTAACATTATCTTTTAAAATGACATATTTATGCTAAATAGTACTAGATGTGGGGCGGTGTTCTATTATCTCCACAGCACCCAGCACAATGGCTTGAACGAAGCAGGTGCACAGTGAATATTCTCTAATTAGAGTGCTCGGATGCTCAGCAGTACCATTCTCACACCACGCTGCCTGAGGAGGGGAGCGCTCGGTGTCAGAAGACACACGCAAGCCACAGTGGCAATGGGGGCTCAGCGCAGGCGCAGCCATCACTGCACAGAACAGAATCGCTAACAGTGATTAACTTGTTTCAGTGTACTGATAATTTCTGATCTACTTTAGAAAAAGTCAACATGCACAGAAGCAAGGGAGGGCTGGAAATGGGAGGGAGGTGGGGAGGGCTGGAGGGGTGGGCTAGGATGGGAGTAAAAGGCAGAAAACTGTACTTGAACAATTAAAATTAAAAAAAAAGAAAAAGAAAAAGAGCCCCAACAAGAGAGAAGTTCTGAATTGGATGTGAGGCTGAAGGAAAAAAAAATACTCAATAGTGCTTACTAGGCCTTTTGGATTAATTCTAAGCTAAGGGAAAATTACAACAATCGCCAAACCCCATTTCCTGAGGGTTCTGACTCCTGAGGTCTGAGTGAACTGATTTGTTTTTGTGTAACTAACACAGCCGTGAGACCACAAAAATCACAAGGTCGTCAGGCCTGCTGCCCAGCTGGGCTGCTCCCCATGCCAGGGTAGCTGGATGTGCCTCCCATTCACTTCGGATTTTCTCTATTGAAGTAACCAATCATACCATCGCACGCAGTACATGCATAAGCAATATTATTTTTATGAATACGATTTCCATTCTTGATTGGATGTACGATATATTTTGAAGTAACCTGGACATGTTTATTCCAAATGGGAGGGTTTAAAGTGATACCCAGATAACCAAAATGAAGAATCTGTGACCCTTAATTCAGAAAAACATGCCGTGTAGCTGAAACCTTTAGAAAGAGAGCCTTCGGGGCAGATCATCGGAGGCTCATACTGGGGACCAGTGTCTGCATCTCTTTCCCGAGGTCACCCCTCTCCCAAGAGCTGGGAAGGGAGACACAACTGGGTAGCGCTGTCACTCACACAGTGCCTTCTCAAGACACAGCGGATCTGATGTTCACAGGAACCCTGAGCTAGAGGACCAGTGTCCCCACTTTTACAGGACAACCAAAGGCTCAGCAGGGTGAAGTAATTCTTCCAACGTCACATGACTATGGGAGGCAGATGCCAACCTGAGCTCCTCTGTAGAGGGTGCAAGGCTGGGCAGGAGCCATGCTTCCCAGTCAGAGACAGGCCAGGCCAGTTACTGGGCTGCTCCTCGGGAGTGCGCTGCTTTCACCCCCACGGTGTGTAAGCTCCGAGAACACTAGCTAGGCTGTTCTCATAGATGCCCAGCACCCCCCCCACCGCCCAAGTACAAACAAAGCACCTAACAGTTTCCCCACAGACCCAAGGTACCTGGGCTCCAGGAAACTGAATGTAAGTTTATTTCATATGAAATTTAAAATGAATGCGCTCATGAGGATTTTTCTGGTGTGAAGGGTCCTTACCTTCGTCTGATACTTATACATATGTGTAAACCTAACCCGCCCCCCCCCCCAAGAATCAATAAAATAAATGATGACTTTCAACTCTCTCCCTCTTGATCTATTCTTATTTTGCTTTGGATTTGACTCTTCACTCATGACAAAATTTTAAAAACGGTGCATGAGACAGTCATGGCCCCAGGGTTTAATTTCTGTTAGGGAGTTAAATTGAAGGCCATTAGAAAATAAGTAGGCTCGAGACTAACTTCTCCCCAGAGAAGGTCTTTACTCACAGTAACTTATGAGATACCGTGAAGAATCAATACGTGTCCAGTACTACACTCTAACAATGACACTAAGTAAAACTACACTGATAGAGAGATGCCTTCAAATTAAATATGGAGCTCTGTAAATTCTCAAATGCTTCAAAGGCCTTCTTAATGCAACAAATATGAGTGCCAAGAATATTAATAATTTGTCACAAATTCTGACTCTTAAGAGGTAATAATGTCTTATAATTTGTTACCTTTTACTCATCTTCAATGTTTATTTTTAATTTTTTAATAAAATTACTGCTTTCTGAACAGGAATGTGAATATTATTAATAGTATTAACAGATATAATGATATTAAACTGTTATTTCTTATGCAAATGAATACCTGCATATGCATATTTTCATTCTTTTCAAGGATGCTTTACAATGAATATTGATTGAAAGTAGTTTTAAGTTTCTTTAAAAAAACATGTGGTTGGAATGTTTACTAAGTGGCAGAAGAGCCAAATCAAGAAAAGCATGCATCCTAATGCAGAGTAAAATTTCAAGTGAGGATTTAACACTTGAAGTTAATCGACTGTTTCATAATTAAAACCAGCTGCTCACCCCACATCATGATAGCTGCACAAAGAAAGCTAATTAGCTACAACCAAGGCAAAGGTAAAGTCATTGTTTCAAACAAAACATCAGAAAAGGCCTGGCCTTTGCCCTGTGTTGCTGTAAAGATAAGCTTGGGTTGCAGGAGGATATCCTCCTATTACAGGTGATGTTTATCCTAAGTTACAAATATCACTTCTAAATCCACCCCACGCTGGAGCTTATACTTTCAACTGCTGTATAAATAACCCTGTTCCTTTGAAACTGCCTCTTTTGTGCCGAAAGGAAACATTTACCGAGTGCCCAGCTATGTGCCGGTCCTGGGAAGGTAACACGGAGAAAAACAGCCCGTACATTAGTGGTCCTGCAGGGATTGGGGCACACTCAGTGCTCTCAGCAGCGGGCGCCTCTGCAGCGGGCTCTGCTCAGCAATGATTCTCTCTACTTTTCTATGAACTCAAAGCCTGTTATCTCTGGACTATAATTATTTTAACCATTGCTCTGCACACATAATATAAATAGCTTTCATTCCCTATCTCGTGTCCAAAACAAGTGAATGAAGTACTCAAAAACATCATGTTTCACTTAATGCTTTTGACTAGGGAAAAGGAAAAAACTCAGTACAATTTGTCCCTGACTCAACTGTGGCTTTTCATGCACCACTACCAACCTTAATCATTTCTTGGTAAATGTAGGGAAGACATAGTTATGTGAAGCATGCTAACCCCTATCTACCGAGCCTGCCCTCTAGTACTGTGTTTTCACCTATTTTTAACAAGAAACTCATTTGTAACTGTTTACAATAAGAAATATATTCCCAGGCATCTGTGGGGTTATGTATATTAATATTTATATGTCCATGGGTCTAAATATATAACATTAAACAAGTACCAGATTCAAAACAGCCAATCTGTCAACAAAATCTAGATTACCGAGTAAATTGACCTATATTTTGGCAATGCCTGACATATATAGATAATGACCAAATAATGCTGCTTTTAAAATATAAAATAGTAATCACTGTGCTTTAAAGAACATCTGTTTCTAAGAACATGTGGAAAAGCATGGGACATGGAATAAAAGGTTTTTAAAAGTACAATAATGGATATGTAATGAATGTGCTGTTGGAGAATGGAAGTTTTAAGTGTCAAGTAGCACGCTGTGAAATTCTGTAACACTTCATCGTGTGGCCATTTTTACATCACTGCCGCGGAACAGGGCAGCGCTGCCCCAGTGTCACAGACGACTCCATCCGGCGGGGAGCTCATCTGCCCTCCATCTGAGCTGAGACCCTGAAACCAATCGTATCTTCCTGGTAAGCTGAAACAATTCCACACATAAAGTCACTTCCTCTGAAATGGGGTACACTGTATAAGCATGAGTTTGGAGAGTGCAAGGAAACAGTAGTGTTGCAGGGAAACAGTAGTGTTTTGGCTCTTGTTTAAGAGCAGTGATGGGAACTTTGGTGACATCATCCACTGATGTTAATCAAAATTGGTGGGTGTCAGAGTTAAAATGCAGTTTTTGCAAATGTGCTGAAAGCAATTCATTCTTTTCTCTGACACTTCATATTAAGAAAGCACAGTAAAATGTACCAAAAGTTCTTTGATTCATTTTAATACATTTTTATTTCCAAGTATTACTATTATACAAGGAACATCAACCATCAATTTAACAAAAACTCTGACTCAAATAATTTTCAACTTGTCTTGTGTTATCGGGAACCTCAAGAGCTGAAAAAAGAAGTCTTCACAAATTATGCTAATTTCAGAAGACAGGTGGCAATTTATCTTCAATTTTCTGAGTTTCATATAAATGTGTGGCTCTCTTAAAAGTGCTGCTCAGGAATGGGCCTCAGCTTTCCTCATGGAGTGATGGTATGATATCCTGATTTCACATAAATAGTTATTAAGTCCCTGGGAACATTACAGAAACCTATAGAGTGCCTGTATCTTTAATTGCCAAGGTCTTATAATGTGTGGATTTGCAAGAATTAAGAGTCAAAAAGGGGTGTGAAAAATCATGCAACCAAATTAATTATGTGGCTGGATCTCAATTATATTTTCTCTTGCACGTGTTTATTATGTGATCTGTACAGCCTGATACTCAAAGTATGGTCTGTGAACCAGCATCCCCTGGGAGCTTGAACCCTCACCCCAGCCCTATGGAATCCAAGTCTGCATTTTAATAGACTCCCATGCACATGGGAGGGTGGCAAGCAGTGACCTAGAGCTTCTGAACTGCAGACCACAAGAATCGATAGTCACATTCCTTATTCTTCCACTGTAACTTCCATTAAAGAGGCAGACAGAACACAGGCTTCAGTAGTTAGGTGGAAAGTACCTCCCCTATACAGTAAAACCACTGGAACTTCAGCTTTCAATTACATACAGACTTGGATATTTGCAAACATTACTGCCAACATCATATACAAACACAGAACTTACAACTCTTTACTAGATTATGCCTGAGAGCTGAAAGTTTAAGCTGAATACCACCACGTGCAAAATAAAATGTAAACTAGGGCTTGTAAACTCTACAGAACTACGTAATGGGTGATGTAGGCAGTTTCTATGATTAATTTTAAGAAAACTGCAGCTCATTGGTCACCGAGCCATTCAAAGCAACAGGGAAAGGCAAGGAGCCCGCCTGAGTCTGAGAGCCGCAAGCACGCCACGCACACTGGTCCTCACCTGTTTGTACTCGGATTCTCTTCCAACCAATACCTGCAGAACGTAGTGGATGGGGTCGCCTTTCATCGGTGGTACCGTCTCCCATAAAATTTCACATGAATTTCCTTCTAACTGTGTTACTCGAGGTGCTGAAATACAAATTCACACATTCAAGATCACAACAAAGAGCATCCCATTAGCGCTATCAGAGAGAGTAGGACAGTGCGTGTGCGGTGCCTTCCCTGAGGGGGTTTATGTGCCCAGCCTCCTGTCAGACCAGCAGGTGCCCCTTCCATGGGGAAGACACCCGGTGACTAGTCTTGGTGACCAGTAGGCCGTTGGTGAAACAGCCTTTGTTCAGGATCCTACTGATAACTGCTGGGCCTAGATTGAATTTGTGTTATTTTTCCGATGGCTGTGGAGCACCTTCTATGACTAGGTCCTGAGCTAGGTAGTTTGGGGACGGCAAAAATAGGTAGTGTAAACCCTGCTTTCAAGGAAATTAAGATCTACGTGAGGGGAGGGGACAGTAAGGTGTGGAACAAGTACACAAAGAAGCAGAATGGAAGGCAGATTAAAAGGAGCAGTAGAAAAGAAATGTTAGGTAGTTCCAGGGGAGAAAAAGTCCCACCTGTGTGAGGTCTAAGGGAGGGCTGACCCTGTATTTATATTTTCTTAGTTTATTTTTCACCTACTGGACTCATCATTGTGGTTTAAAGTTAAATATTTTCTCATAGCTTATGCTATACCTCTAACAGGGGTGGTCAACCTTTTGGCATCTCTGGGCCACACTGGAAGAAGAGTTGTCTTAGGCCACACATTAAATACAAGAACACTAATGAAAACTGATGAGTCAAAAAAAAAGGTTTAAAGTAAATTCACGTTTTGTGTTGGGCCACATACAGAATAGCCCTCCTGTGCCACATGCGGTCAGGTGTTGGACACCCCTGTGTCTACAGCTTAGTTCAATATCCATTTTTCTACTCTCTCTGAATCTCCTTATTCTTTCATTTCTAATTACTTAACATTAATTCTTTAGAGACAATTGTTTCTACTTATAATTCTGTGCAAGCATTTTTCAGAAAAATAAAGGTTTTCTTTTAAAAAAAGTTGGAATTAATGGGTCAAAACTCCAAGCAATTTATAGAAAAACTAAATAAAAAGCCTCATCAGACTGAACAGTCTCCAGCTAAGACACCACTCTCCCGAGTCTGAGGGGGAGGGGGAGAGCCCTGGTCAGGTGGCAGGGTGAGGACACTGTCCTTCCGAAGTAAACGTGCTGGGAAAAGCAGGTGCCACCAATTCAGTGTTCTGTTTTCCACAAAATGAATCTCTACCAACAATCACTTCGGGAGGTAAAGTTTGCTAATGGTAAGCAGGCAAACCTTTACCCCGATAACCTCTATCAGCCACAGTGTGTCTGGGAATCTTGTTGCAGCTGAAAGGCAAAGCTGTGCTAAAAGGCCGAGGAATTTACCCCCCCAGGCAACCCAGCCAGGCCTTGTGTGTGTCCATCCATTTACACCAATTTCTTAGTCACATGAGGTAGCAGCTGCCAAAGAGCTTCTGGACCGCTGTGGGGCAGGAAGCAGGGGGAGGTATATACCATAAAGTACCCCGCAAGGGACTATGGGAAACCTGCACAGAATCCAAGCCAGGCCCCGACCCAGGTCCTGGAGGCCCCTCACCCCTGTCATGAACTCTGAGCTGTGGTGGTGGCTGATACAGTTCCTGCTCACGGACCCAGTGAGTCAAATAGCTTTGCTGGCCCCCCAGCCACCTAAACAATATAATAAACCCCACTTTAACCACATAAAACGTGGTTCAGGTGGGCAGCCTGTCTGTCCACCTCAAGGTCATTCTGGGCAGCAGCGGGATAAAGCCACCAGTACTGCCCACACCCTCAAAGATGGGCAGTAGGACCTTCACAAGAATTGTGCCACTGGGGAGAGCAGGGTTCACAAGTCCATGGAGGGGCTAGGCTTACACCCAAGGCAGAGGGGGAAAGGCTGAGCCGGCATCGTCCTGAGGTTCTCTGCCCTGCCTGGCAGCCAGCAGAGGGCTTAACGCTGCAGCTGGAACTGGGAGATGAGGGCTCAGCAGATTCGGTGGAGAGGGTACCTGGGTGGAGTGGCTTTTGCTTGCCCCCCGACCCCACGGAGGGGGCAGAGAGTAAACTAGTCACTCACAAACCTCAAGACGAATACCCATATATATGGGAACAGACCATGGCTGCAGCCTGCCAAAGGCGTCTCTCCCCAGTGAGAGCTACGGGCCAGGGAACGGGTTGCCGAAGCTGCCTACCTCAGTCTCTCATCTCTAGGCACCAAGGTCACTCAGAGATGAATGCCAGCCTCTGCTTCTCCTCAATGTCTTTGGGAAGGGAGACCCTCAAACCTTCCACAGTAAATTGTCCTAAGTGTTATGTCGGGAACTCACTCTCATGTCTAGCCGAAGTCTGTCCCTCAGGTCTGTTTCTTTCCTTTGTCCATCTCCCCGCTGTGGGGATGTGACTATTAAATTATCTGTAACAATCACTTACACACCTGAGCAAGCTTATCAGCAGGCCATCTCCTTTAAGGCCTCTCATTCACCCCCAAATCCATTTCCCTATCTTTTCTCTTAGGAAGTTCTTTTGGTTAGATCTTGCTGAGGAACATTAGAAGAATATACCTAAAGTCAGAATTGTACTCTCTCAGAACAGCATGGCCACAAACAGGAGAAATACAATGTCCACAAACCTTTGATTGTGGGGGGGACACTCTTGGTTGTGCTGAAGGTATAGGTTTCCGAGAAGGGCCCTTCTCCAGCCTCACTTGCTGCCTGGATCCGGAAGGAGTAGCAGGTGAATTCCGTCAGTCTCTGGACCTTGTAGGTGTGGCTGGGTCCTCTGTAGATTGGAATAAACCTAGAACAAGGGGCCGAATCCATTAGCCACAGGAACTTCTATTACTGATAGGAAATTACGATACAAACTAGTGGAGTAGATTAGGCCAACTTGGTAAATGCTTTCCATATCGTCTGAATTATAATAATCAACCAGTTGTTATGTTATAGTTTAGGGTCTAATGTATCTTTACAAATAAGAAAAACAGATTTAAATACATATTAGGCCTAGAATGAGATCCCTTTTGTTATGCTTATAGATTCTAAAAATATCACTTGTTTATGCTTTTAGTTTTCAATAAAATTTCAAATTTTCCATAACCAGATACTGTTAACCTAACCTACCTTCTACTACGTACTAGGCAATGATGTTAATGTTAATTGGGCACCAAAGAAATAAATACAATGTCCTCTTTTCCTGAATTTTCCAAATAACTTAAGTTTAGCTAGAAAATACTTAAATTTTAACCCTTATCTTTCCAAGATCTTTCAAAGCCCATTTCCCAATAGTAAGAAAAGATTTAGGATTATAAGTTTTAGGAAAAAAAAAAAAGGAAAAAAATACTTTGCTTACAATCATCCATCACAGTTAATAAAACTAGCAGACAAACAGCTGGGGCAGGCTAGCCAGTTTTGACTGGCAGCTTCTGGCTCCTTCCCCTGTCTGAACCAGACAAAATGTTTGTACTTCTTTGCTAATTACTATTTCCATGAGACATTAAGCATAGAAGGCAGGAGGTAAAAAAAAGTAGGGGTCTTGAAAAATGACTATTTTTTTCACAATGAAACTGCATTACTTGTAACTACAACATACGGTCATCGTTTGTCTTTTTATAGCTAACTGTAACATTTTGGAAATAACCTAAGTTTCCATAAGTTATCCTGGCTCTTTAGTTGATACGAGATCTGAATCCTGTTGGTCCAGGGGGTTCTCCCAGTTTCCAGCACTTTGGCACAGCATCTGAGGACAACTGGTTGTGTTCAGATACTGCTGGAAGCTGGTCAGTGATAGAATCATAATTCAAAATGTGACTCGTAAGTCGATTTCACCTAAGGGCTAAGCAAAATTCATGCATTCATTTCGCAAACATCTGAACATCTGCTCTGTGCCAGGCTCTGGGACACAGAGCTGAGCAAGACCTAATCCCTGTGGGTCAGTTGGTCCTGGGGGCAGGCAGGGTTTTCTGGAGAGCAGCGGCTCTTCCACATGTTAGAGGATAGTCCTCCTGGGTACATGGATGGATGGATGGATAAGATGAAACTTCTTTTTTAATAAAACCCTTCAGAATTAATACTTCTTTTAAAATATCCATGCCTTCATTGGCCTTTGCAATCGAGTTCCCGAGCCATAGTCACTTCACTGGTTAAATCCTTCACTTCCTTCTGCTTTGCTCTGTAAGGAAGCACCTTTTACTGGTGGCTGAACATTTTAATTTCAGGGAAAGGCAGAGTCCAGGCTGAAACCCACAAATACCATGGCAACCTACCCAGGGCTCTTGACACATCGCCACCTTAATGAAGACACCCTTGCTAATGCTGGAGGCAAACAGCTATTTATTAAGTCAGCCTCACCTGGCCCAAATCTCTAACCTGAGTAATTGCCCTTAATTATACCACAAAATGGAAGTCATGGTTTAAGAAGTAAAAGTGCTATATCTTCATTACAAATGTACAGTAAAGCCTGGTTTTAAATGAGTTTGGAGAGCAGTACCACCAACAGCACTGGTTTCCTATCATGCCCTGCTCTAAGGCGTGTATTTTCTTTTGAAAATAAGTTCAATGTATCTATGTAGGCAGTAGGATAAGCATGCCTCCGACTGGTCCTTTCATTTAGCCCACTGTCTGCTCCGGCAATGATAAAGCACGACCTGCCTGCTGCTTCAGTGAAAGCCATCCCTGCTTTGTCTGACCTCCCACCTCCATGAAAAGGCATGAAAGAAATGTGAAGGGGTGGGAGGAAGAGGCAAGTTTTCTTTATTTTGTTCTCAAAATGTGAATGGAAGCAGCTAAAACAGATGGTGGCTAACTCCTAGGTCATGTAGTTAACCAGGCACGGAGCCCTCAGTAAGCGCAGGAAGGTGAAGATGGGTGTGACACAGGCTCTCTCCTGAGTGCAAGGGGAAAAGGGGTGGTGGTGGCAGGGGGCCAGGAGACATCAGGAATCCTAAGAGTGTTAGATTAACGGTCCAAGATAGACAAGCATCACCAGCGTCAACTCCACACTAAAGGGCCACCTAGAGAAACAGAGGTACCACGTCCCCACGGGCCTGGCAATGGAGCAACACGGCTGACCCCGCTGCCTTCCAGGACCTCCCCCTGAATCATCTCATCCCATGGGGAGCCATTTTGGAGCCAGCAAGTCTGTGGGTTGTTTAGGACTTCGAATTTTCCACACCCCCAAGGTTCCTCTACCCTTTTCTTAAGGAAATAAATAGCTAAGAGCAGAAAGAAAACTTTGAGAAGGAGACTCTGGGGTGAAAGGGATGAGAAACACATGGTATTAATACTTTTTATAATATGGAAATAATTTATCACGGCTATTTCTAATTTCATATTATTTTACTGTTTTAACAAAGAAATGTATATGATGCACAAGTGAATAAATTCTAGTTAAACTCTACATATAAGTCAGTTTAACAATCGGGAAATGAATCCTTCAGAAAAATCTCATCTCTAATTTTAGGTTCCTGAAAATATCTTCAAATGACAATGGCCAGTTTGGCCCTTTCGGTCCCATTTTAAGGGTTTTCATTTTGAAGCACTGCAAGGGCTAACGCTGGTTGCATGTTTCTCCTGCACCCCTCCGAGGGGCTGACACGCTCTCTGCAAATGCGCGCCCTGCGACCAGCACGGGCTCCGCAGCCTGAGTCGCCGGCAGCCTCGGCCTCTTCGTGCCTCCGTGTTCTCCTCTGTGCAACAATGACAGTACCGGCCTCAGATCTCCTGTGAGGTTTAAAGGAGTTAATGAAAGAAGAGTGTTTAGGACAGTCCTGACACGTAGTAGTCACTCAGTTGTGTTGGCTATAATCATTTTACAATGTGGAGAAGAAGGATTTTATCAAAGAAGCTCTGCTCTCCCTCCTGAGAGACCATCGACACCACTGCCTCTTCTCCTGGTGGGAAGTCAGCTGCGTGGTGAGCGAGGCTGCCCCGCAGATGAGGCCCCATCCTCGGGCGGGGTTAAGGCCATGCACCCTCTTGCATATGGACTGTCAGTGATGCACTAGCAAGAGTCACTCCCTAAGCATGCTGGGGTGGGATTGGACCCAATAGCTCACTTGGAAGTGCCCACACAGAGCAGGCCTCGGGCAAATGGTGTCGATCCTCAATTTCTTTCTGTACACGCTGACAGTAACTTCCATTTCAAACAATGAAGGCCCACCAGAACAAAATAAAAAAGCAGGCAAGACAACACAGAAAGAATGCAATCTCTTTTTCATCCCAATTCTCAATTATTTTCCATCATTCTAAGAGGCAGGAGAAGAAAGAATCATCTTTCTCCAGAGCTAGTGATCTATGCCAGTAGCACGGTGGCCTCTCAGAGACTCGCAGGTTAACACACCCTGTAGCTACAACCACTGGGGGGAGATTAACAACATTCATCAAATATTTGTTTTACAAACACCAACTTAATTTTTTCTGTCTCCTAAGTCCTTTTTTTTAAAACACCAACTTCATTTTGAAATTCATTAATAAGTAAGCAAGAAGGCTCCAGTGATAGAATTAAACGTGCTACACTTCCTCAGACACAATGCCGGAAGACTCCACATTTCAAATGCAACCAAGGACACAGAGCTCAGGGCAGAGCTTGGCCATGAAGAGGACAGTGGCTCTCCAGTTCTCCTGACCCGTCTCCTTCCCCCTTAACCTGAGAGTGCCCAGGGTCAGTGCCTGGACCCCACACACGTGCATGGGCCACAAGTCCTGAGACACCAGTCACAGCCAGAGGGTGACGGAAGTCTGGTAGGCTCGCAGGCCTGATCCGTACCACCCTGGCATGCACTGCCCAAGCCTGGGGGAAGGGAGAAGACCCTGGAATGGGAAGCAGTCAGCTGGACATAAAGCTGGGTGCCTAACCCATAAAAGATGGTGAAAAAACTCTCTGAGACCTCAGTTGCTTGATTTTTGATGGTGGTGTGGCCCAGGCAAGAGGGACACACTATGTGGGGAGAGACCTGCTTCCCCTGGCCACACCCTGGACTCTGCTGCCTGGTAAGGACTGGACTGTCTTTCCGGTCTCCCTGCAACACTGTCGGAGAGAAGTGGCGGAGCGCAAGACGTGGGCCCAAATCTCAGGTCTGCCTCTTACTGCTGAAGCACTCGCCCCTGCTAAGTGTCAGTTTCTCCCGTCCGCAAAACAGGGACAGTATCCACCCTCATGGGTTGTTTTAAGAGTTAAATCTGGAAATGTGGGTTAAAAGCCCAGCCCTGAGCCCAATACACAGTAAAGGTTCAACACACGGTATCCGATGGCTCCAGACTCTGTCCACTGAGTCCCACAGACCCCTCCAGGGGTTCCAGATGGGCTCATGTGACGCAGGGATGGCCGTGGCTCCCCACCCCTCCCATGCAGGCCGCTCTCCAGCTTGCTGGGGCATTGCCGGCTTATGCGCCAACAGGATCAGGTGCATCTGAATCGGCGATGTTCTGCCACATCTGTAATGGCCTGTGCTACACAGACATACAGCTCTCTCCAAAATAAACTAGTTTGGTGGCCAAAGAGTAAAAATGAAATGTTCAAAATGTCCCTTTTACTATACAAATACTCCTGTACTACACAAAACACTGAAATAATGTATGTGTAACAGACGACATGGGTCCTGGTCTATAGTCCATGCTCGAAAGTCACTGAGTAATTTTAGTATCAGCTCAGGCAAAGGGATACGTAGCCACGGGGACCCCCTTGCAGGGGTGTCCAACCCATGGCCCATGGGCCGCACGCAACCCAGCATGGCTATGAATGCGGCCCAACACAAAATCGTAAATTTAGTTAAAACATTATGAGATTGTTTTTGTGAGTACATGCCACATGTATTTAATGTGTGGCCCAGAAAACTTTGCTTCTTCCAGTGTGTCCCAGAGATGCCAAAAGGTTGGACACCCTTGCACAGTATCACAGCTCCTTAAAGGTCAACCTGGCCCCACACTGGCAGTTCCTGAGGGATCTTCTACTCCACCCTCAGTCCCTCCTGCCCATGGCCATGCATGCACCTTTGGAGGCATTAGCCCCATGGTGCAGGGCTCCCGTGAAGACCAAGCAAAAAGAGGACAGGTGTGGACATACCCACGGGGCCCCACCACAGGGGGGCCTTTGGCACAGGGGCTGAAGGTAGAGGAGGTAATAAAAACCTTACAGTCAGCAGACTCACGTCTGCATTCAGCTTCAACTGCCTGGTGATTCTGGGCTCCAGAGCCCGGTAAGCTGCTTCCTCCTCTGTAAATGGGTGCGATAATTGAGCCTAACCCTCAGGGCTTGTTATGAGAATCCAATGGGACAATGCAGGGAGAACCCATCACAAACCGCCTAGCACTTGTTATTAATAACCAAGAGCCAAGGTTCAGGAATGATTTAACTCCTTTCTCAGCCCTGGAGAAGCCTGAAGGATATCCCCGGAAGGCATTCCTCTCACTGACATCCCCTCAGGCTTTCCGGAGGTGGAAGAGAAGCTGTGCTCTGAGCACCCTCTGCCCCATCTTGTGACCCCAGGCCTGGGGGTGGGGGAGGTGGCCAAGAGCCTCTGCTGCAAACAGAGGCCGATGGGGACGGGGTCCTGCCTCAGTGCTGCCTGTTAATGGAAATGTGGGCATTTTCATTTAGGGAAAGGAAAAATGAAGAGAGAGAAAAGCTCTTTTGCATAAAAAATACTGGTGAGGAAAACACAAACAAGACAGAAGGTTGGTGGGTCACTGAAAGTTTACAGTGTAAATAAATTCTTCGATGGCTCCGCCTTGGCCTTGCTGCAGTGACCGAAAGCCTTCTCAAAACTGAACACTTGGACAGTAGCAAGCAAGCGTGTGTTTTATTATTGGCAATTTATCAGTGATCACAAAAAAAATGTCCCACCGATCTGTGGGTACAAAATGATTTTGCCAGTTCTGCTTGCCTGTCAGAGCACTCCACAGGGGTATGACGACCTTGGCCACTGTGAACTTGATCGAATGAGTAACTTCCAAAGCTGAGTTTCCAGACACTAGGGGTAATATTAGCTGTCTTGTTCATCTGGCGGAAATTTTTATGAGATCCAAATGAAAGGCCCAAGTAAATTCTATGATCCATGTTAAATATATACTGGGGAGGCAAAACAACAGATTCTTGACATTTTTAAGAAATTCTAGGGGGTGGCTATAACTTTTAACCTCAGTATTTTAAGCTTTAACATTCTGAAAGCTGACTTTTTTGCACTGAAGAAACCCAGACATGTCACACCTTTGGATGTTTATGTTAAATAATTTAGAGAAAAATAATATACAAACAAGTTAATTTTAAAGTGTGCTCCTTTAAAAAGTTTTGTTTCAAAAGATATATTCAAAAGATATATCCAAGAATGTTCTCAGACAGCTTATAACTTAAATTGGCAGGAGAACATAAGGGCTAATGCGAAGGTTTCTGTGTTCGCCCCTTTGTTGCTATCGTACGATCCCTAGGCCATTACAGGCTAACAGCAGCCCATTAATATCAACTCGTCAGAACGATCCAACCTGCTGACCTCAAATGGCCTGCCACCTATTCAAGGCTGCCAAGCGCACATTTCAAAAGATGTTTCGCAATATTACAAATCAACAGATGTTAGTAAGCTCAGCACGGCTATATTCCTTAACAATCACATGTCGCTGTCTCTATTTTTTCTCTGTTTCCCTGGGCTGTATGGTGTGAGTGCGTGAATTTCCTACGTTACTGAAGTGATGTGTGGGATAGAGGATGTTTGAAAACAGGAATTAAGAGTCTGTGCTCTCGCTGCGCCGAGAACACCGAGTCCTGTCCTGTCTATGCAGAAGCAGGTGGGAGCAGATGGCATCGTGTGGGGACACCTGAGACGGGAAGGTGCATTTCCTAAACTGGTTTTGATGTTAATGAGAGTCCCCATGTGCAGGCTGAGCGTGAAAAGTGCCAAGAGTGATTTCCAAAAGAGCAGCGAGAAGAGGAGCTCCATTCCTACTACCCCTTGTCCCCAGCTGCTCGTGGACCTTGGGCCTGTGAGCGATCAGGCCACAGCACTTATGGTTACGTTCTCTTTCTAAGAAACAAACTGTCACTGCACCTACTGATGAGACTCTGTTTGTAGAATAAAACAAATTCCTATTTTCAAGTTTTTGGTTCAAGCTGGACTTTGTTATTGATGTACAGAAGATCCAAAACCCAGAATTTACTTATAAAATACTGTGTATTTATTCGTACATGTTTAAACTTCAGTCACCTTCAAAATACTCCCCATTTGATGAAATACAACTATTGAGATGGTTTTCCCACTGCTCAAAACAGTTTTTGGCCTCATCAATTTTGATGCTTTTTAGTGCTTCTGCCATATTTTGTTTCACCTCTTCCACATTGGCAAACGTTTCCCTTTGAGGACTTTTTTCATCCAGGGAAACAAAAACTGCTCCAGGAGAGATCAGGTGAACAGGGAGGGTGGGGCACGAGGGTGATGCTGCTTTTGGTCAAAAACTGCTGAACACTCAGCACAGGGAGGACAGGTGTGCTCATAAATCACCTGTCATGAAATGGGCAAGTGCATTGAGAGAGTCTTCAAAACAGATTCACTGAGGCCGAAAGCAGCCTCTCGCAACAACTTTGGCTGGAACACTGACACAGATGGGTTCCTAGAACACTCACCTAGCGGGGGAAGCCTGTACTAAAAGGGGCCTACCTCCAGAAGGTAATTTCATTTTTGTGTGTGTGTGTGGGGGGTCCCCCCTTGTACTAAAAAGAGATTTATTTACATTGAAAGGAAGGATGGCTAGAATCTCTAAAGACCACCTGAGAACCTTGAAACCTCCCATTCTCCTGCTTTGCTTTCAAATATATACCACGAATCTCCTCTGCAAGGACGCGCTTCCAAGCCTTCTAGACTTCCTTAGCCTGCCTCTGTTTTAGTGGGCCTCCCTCCACCTTACCTGATTTAGGAAAAATGGTGAAAAAAATGTTATCCACTTCCATTTGGTTATTTATTTTTAAATAGATAGAAATTCTATTTCAAATAGAATTTCTTCTATAGAATTTTCAAATAGAAGAAAAAAAACCCCTGTAATCTGAATTCTACTTCTGGCTTAATTACGATATCAAGCAGTTCACTTACCACCCCTCACTTCTGCCTGTGTCTAGACACTTTATCCTGAGATTGACTAAGCTGCAATATTCTTTATTTTGTAGGCTGAAATTTTATTCTCCTTTTCTGAGAAACAGAGATGCTCTTCTCCATTAATCAGGCACTGGAGACAGGCTTCATTAGCTCTACTCTGTAGAGAGAAACAGTAAGGCAAACAGAAGGGACGTGCCTCTTGGCATCCAGAAACTCGGTAACGACCCGGGATCCCAACCGAGACTTGACACCCCCACAGCGCAGGGCAGTCTGCCTTCTGGTAATGAAATGCGATGTAAAGACGCCATTTACCCAACAACGTGATCATGTGAATCTGGATGATTCCAGAGGAATGAAGGAAGCTAATCCCGAGGGTCTCTTGTGGGCCCTGACCTAGTTGCCTTCCATCTATTCCATTTAATTTAGCAACATGCTCCGAGAAATAGAAGGAGTTTGCTCTGTAACAGGCACACTTCCGAAGTGTCCTTCTTCCCACAGTGCTCACACAACTTGTCCACTTTTACTGGTTGCCTAGTGTGCATTTTTCAGGGTTACTCGATGCAGACTGTTTTCTGTCCCCCTGGAGCAGCAAACAGGCAGTCATGCCGTTCACGTGAAATTCTGCTGGCCGAAGGGAAGTGTCACGAGCTCAAGGGCTGAGTTAAATGGAGAGCGTGCGGTAATTACCCACTCTGTTAGAGCCCTCTGCCCATCCCTGTTTTGCTGGAGCCTTATTTTAAAATATGTTGGCTGTCTGACTAAACCTGAACAACAGATTAACCATAAATGCATTCCTGGAACTTAAGTTCCTCTTGCTGCAGTGCTGTGCACAATTACCGGGAACATGGACTCAGGAGGGTCAGGACAAGAATCAGCATCAACTCAAATTCTGTTAGGGCGGCATAACATTTCATTGCAACAACACAGACAAATGCATCTTCAAAGTCATCAGTACAGTGTCACAACCTTAAAATGCATGAGCTGACCTTGTTGTTCTACTCCTGGCATTAGGTTAATGCAGAATTATGAAAATGTTTACTTTGGGTTTATATTTTTCTTGCATTACACAAGAACTACAGACATTCAGACCTCCTATGTTCAATCTGCTAAGAATAATGCACTAAATCACTCTATGGGCAAACTAATAAAATTTTATTTTTCTGCTGAAGTTAAATTCTATTGTGCTGTCTGTTCATTTTTTCATGTTAATTTATTTTCTTAGAAGGATAAACTCCATATAGATACGACGTATACCTCATAAGACCTAGCTCATTGCAGTAATTAAACAAACAAACAAATAAACAAACTTTACGATTGAGTGATCACAATCTAACTCCTAGGGATAAACTTAGCCCTGTAAAAATAAAGCATTTCTTTGAGGCTGCCACATTAATATGTAGCCAGTGACCTTCGACTAGGAACCTGTCAGTTAAAAGCCTCAATACACAGGAAACATATGTCCTGTTCCAGGGGGAAACATTCAATACAGCAAGTCCTGGTATCTGGGTAAGTTCTAGGTTGATTTAGTTTGAGGCAGGGATTTGGGCAAGATGCCCTTTTGGGATCCCTATTATTGACATGAAATAGCCCCAATTTGAAATAGAGCCACATGTAAAGTAGCAGAAAAGAGGCATCTTTTACTTGAGAAATACCCAGGACCCATTTCTGTGCTTTGGAGTCTGTATCCTTGATTTCCACACCAAGCCTGAGTCCTTACCTTTAGTCCCCATCCTTCCTAAGGCTCTCTCACATGAGATTTTAAGATTTAAACCCTTTTAGGACACATGCAACCTGTTACCTTCTCTAAGAAGCCTTCTCTCTTCATTTAAGTGTATGATGGACACCATTCTTCCTTCCTCCCTAAATGCTCCATGCATATTGTCAATCTTTAAGCCCTCTGAATCATGATTTGTTGAAATGTATCTGTCCCTTCTACCTGTCCCCCACAAGTTAGCTCCTTAAGGGACACTTCCTTGGTCATCTTTGTCTGCCCAATACTTAAGCATAGTTTATTTTTTTTGCATGTGTAAAACTTCTAAATATCATAAGTTGAAATCAAGTTAATCTATCAAAAAGATTATTTTTACCTAGATGATGGAGGGCTATGGTAGATATCCTGTCATCACAGAAATATTCCACTTTTTACTCAAGAATTAAATAATGTAGACAGAAAGCTCTCAATGCCTGGCACTTTGTAGATGCTCAATAAACACAAAGTTTGAGAATGTATTTTTGGCCCAACATTATGTGTAGAGTCTCCGGGTCATTTCACATGTTCTGACTGAGGGGCATAAAAATGAACACAGGAAACCAGCATATCACAGAGGCAGAACTGCAGGACTTTTGGGCTCCTAAGGAAAGTTAGCATCTTTCTTATTATTTTCTTTTCAAAAGGAGAAATTAAAATATGAAGGAAAAAGAGATAGCATGTCACTTTTAATGAAGCTTTTTTTTGGTAAAGAATTTAGCTCACAAATGATCTACAACATTGTTGTTTTAAGATAAAAATGGTGGAAAGAACCTCAGAGTTCATCTTCCAGTTCAACCTCTGGTTTATGGATGAGGGAAAAGTAAGACCAAAAGTTTAGCAATCAAAATCAACATAACTCTTTAATCTGACAATTACCAGGCGTGAAGTTATCAATTTTTATTATGCTTCTTTTGCAAAATATGTTTTAAGACTAAAATTTCTTGCACAGCTGGCTAGGACAGCTGTACCAGCTCGGATATCAGCAGGTCTATTTTCAAATGCCCAAAGGGACTGGTGAGTAAAGTCACTTAAAACAACAATTAAGAACCTCTGGTTCTTATGTTGGCCATAAGCAAAACATATAATATTTCTGCTACATCCATAAAAATAACTTATTAGTGGTTAATGAAATCAATGCATACAGTAAAGAATATGTACATTTCTTCTGAAACCCACAACTGGAAACCACTCCAGCAACAGTAAGTCCCAAACGAAAAAGACAGCTGCCGCTGAGGAAGAAGACACTGTTCCTTTCAACTGCACAGGCCAGGTCCAAATCCTAAAGAACCTCCAGAGGACTAGAACTGACGAAGACTACGCTGATGTATCCAACTCAAATTATTTCTCCCTGATGCTTAAGAGACAAGATCCAAAGTTAAAGGCTTGGATTCAAGGGGCCATTCACTACAAGAGTTCAGTTTCAAGGCACTAAGGAAGGTCATCTTCAAACTTAGATTAGGCCATGTTTCATCCTACTAAATCCCAGGAATATTATTCCACAAATAGAACGAGAATTTATTATGCTCTACATTCCCATCACTTTAATGACTTTCTGAGAGCACTGACAAATCTAATTTTAAAAAGATAAATTTGGACTCTAGCTCATAAAATTAAGAAAAATACTGTTTCTAATAGTAAGTTTTCTTAAATTGCCATTTAAATTTAGGCAAGTCATTTATTTGATTAAAAGGCCAGTCTTGAGTGTTTTTTTTTTTTTTTTGAGGAAAGAGCATTGTGTTGATTACTAGATTGTACACTATTTTTTGTCTGGCATAGTTAAACGGATCACGACAACATACTCATTTGGACCAGTGCTCATGGAGCTTCTGTTCTGCACATCTGTACAGTTCTCTGTACAAGGACCTCAGGTGGCTGCCCGCACAGGACAGGACCACAGCAAGACAGAGATGGCTGACATGGTGCAGAGCCATCCACCACCGCAGAACAACTAGAAAACATTCTCTATGGAGGGTCTCTCTACCACCAATGGAAGCCAAAAGCCCAGGAAAAATCATAAGGGCTCATTTATAAATTTTCTCAAATTGCTAGCATTACATGTTATCATGCTTTCTGTTGGTCCAGAATTCCTATTCCAAACAGCCTTCTGCAGTCTGAGGAGTCCCCTGCCAGTACCATAATGAGTCCGTGAAAATGCACCCCCAGGCACACAGCACTGTAGGATAATGAATGATCTTGTCTTTGACTGAGTATGCATCAATCTCCAGTGAACCCACCAAAAAGAAGCCTCGCTTTCTCTGCACTTGCCACAGCAGGACTAGTTTCCAAGAGGACAATCACTTTTAGTTCTTCTGTAGCCAAACTACTGGGTTTGAAAGATCCTTCGGAGTCAAGTTCAAATGTCACCTGCTCCAGAAAGCCATCCCTGATCTTTGCAACCAGATGACCTCTGCTTTCTCCAAACTCCCAGAGCACTTTGCTCCTATGTCTGCCTCCTCCATACCCTCAGAGCTCTTTTCCCAATGGCACAAATGTTCTCTGACCACTTGTGCATTGATATTATGCTCCTGGAGGCAGGGCCTTGATTTTGTCTTGATCCACTGAAGGCCCACCTCAATCAGTGCCTTCCACACAGCATGATTCATACCACTGCACTGAAGCGAATCAAAGCACTCAAGTACAGCATGGAGGGCAGAGACTGGACAAGGGTTTCCGTGCCACCTAAAACCAGTTCCACACACAAAGGAACAGGACATGATGATGATGGACAAAAGGGAAACAACAAAAATATTCTACACTAGCACCGGTTTTGTGCTTCAGTGGGTATGCCCGAGGAAAAGTAGCAGCCTGTGTCTGTCCCACCTCTTCACCTGATATTTTGATTTGGACTTTTGGCAATAGAACATTTTTCTGTCATCTTAACTTCTGTTCTGCATCTGAATTATTCTTAAATACAGGTCAGCTGCACACCTTATGATCGGCCATTTTCAGAGGAAATGAAGTTAGGTTAAATAAATACTATCTGAAAGGTTGGATTTGATTTCTGTGGCTAAGAGTGTTTCTATGGAGTCTTATGAAGAATCTCCTATTTGCCCCAGTTAATTTAATATTGCATCGCCTACAGTTGCAGAGTATAATCCCCATCTGTAAATCACCACAGCTATTTCAGATTGGTAAACATGTTTGTCCTGATGGTTACTGAATATTTAAAGAGGTAACATCTCCTTCTGAGTGTTATTTCCCTCTGCACTCGTGACTAATTTAATGCTATTACATTGCGTAGGCTTGAATTTGACAATTTTCTTTTTAGATCATTTCTCTCCATTATCTGCCTTTATGAAGAAAAAAATAAACACATATGTCATCTGATGTGGGCAAATCAGGACCTTTCGAATGTTAGTGAGGAAGTTCCAAATGAAGACCAGAGGGTGTAACTCTGAGTATAGAAATGCAGGACCTAACGACATAGGAAACCTTTCACCGAAGAGGAAGGGGGTTTTAGAGGACAAATGAACGAGGAGGGTTTCATTCCGAAGCCAAAGCCCCGGGACCTCCCTGTGCACCTGCACTGCACCGCCACCGTACCTCTTGTTCCTGTCCTCCAGCTGCAGCGTGTACACCGTGTCGTCGGCAGCGTGGGTCTTGGCGCTGCTGTCTCCCCATTTCAGCTTCAGGCTCTGAGGCCCGGCTGCAGCACATTCGAGCCTAGGAGGCAAGGGTGGTAATGGCCGAGTTTTTGCTTTAATGAACTGACTAAAGGGTCCAGCTCCAATTTCATTGATGGCCTGGATCCTGATCCTGGAGAATGAAAAAATAAAAACATTGCAGTGTAAGAAGCAGCAATTCCTCATATGGAATAAACATTGTGTGAAGTATTTATTACTTGCCCTTAAAGCAATATCATGGAATAAAAAAAAACCAAACAAACCAAAAAACCCCAAGTAATTCAAGACACCTTTCTATGTAATAAACTGAGCTGTGAGTATAACAATAAACAAAAAGGCACATTAGCACGATATACCTGTGCTCTTTAATTTTTTTTTTTTTAAAAAGGCTGTTGTCTGGGGGAAGATATCCTAAGGCCATTTAGCCACTTCCAAGTCAGTTTTGGAAGCAAGTGGGCTACAAAGAACAAACAAACAGAACAAATGAGTCTCCGCCAGAGTTCACGAGGCATCTCTCCTCATCTCTACCCAGAGCTCAGAGTGCGCACACGGCTGGTGACAGGGTGTCTGCAGATGTGCAAAAACCTAACTGGGTGTTTACTCTGCACCATGTTATGGGTAATAAAGGTATTAACACTGCCCTCATGGTCTAGGAATTTAAAACCAAATAGAGTTAAATTATATATGTAAATTAGTATCCTGCTGTTATTCCTATTTTTCTTGTTTCTCTATTTCCTTCCTGGTTGACTGAAACAGTTCTCCAGGGTCATCATGCAACAAACTGATGGCACTGCTCCCTCCTCATCCTCAACACCTCTTCCCACAGTGACTGAATGTTTTTGAAGCTTGTTTTCTCCTGGCATTTGGTGACCCTTCTCCTCTACGCTCAGACCAAAGGGCTCATACACAGCCCCACCCCACCCTCTGTTCCCTCTCTTTCCTCTGTACAATATGGGCAGCTCTCTCCGCAGCCTCAGACATTTCTACAGCTTCTCGCACGTCAAGACCACCCCCAGGCCTGCGTCTCCTCCATCTCTCCATGCCCTGTTCCTAGGCCTTGAGCAGAAACCTCCACCCAGACCCCCTGGCTAGGTACACAGGCATCTTACTGAGATGAATGGGGCAATGTGGAGTCACATTTAAACTTGAATTGAATTTGAAATAGTATTTAAATCATGTGATAAAAATATCATCAGACACACATTCTTAGGAAACAGATTAGTTTAAAATATTCCTATAATTGAGGTTTATGCACTTCTCATTTACAACACTTATTGCTTATACTTAAATAGAAAGTATTTAAGTATCCCCATAGCTAAATTCATCCTGTGAGTGTAAGTGTAACCTTACCTAGCCTTAATTCTTCAAATTTAAAGGTTATATAATTCTGCGAGTCAATATAACAATATGCCTGTAGATTGTTAAGAACAAATAAACAAACAAACTAGATTCATTCCAGGTGAGATGGAGTGAGTGCACTCCACCCTGTCTCTCCCACTGAGTGAAGTTATTAAACTAGGACAAAATAAGTGAGCAGCTATTTAAGAACTCCAATAAGTAACTGGTAGCTGGAGAACTTGGGGGAGAATGTGAACTATCACCGAACCACCAGTGAGTTGACCACTGCTCCCCGCCACTGTGCCCAGGCTGGTCTCACTGCGACCTGACACCCAGGAGCAGACATCTGCCCAGCCCAAAGTTCTGCCAGAAGCCTTGGGTCAGAGAGAGAAGGCAGTCTCTGGATGCTCACAGTGAACAGGGAAAAATCCCCCATTCCCTTTCCCCACCGCTGTCCTGCATTCTTTCCCTTCCTAGCCCTTAGCCAATGCATATTAACAGTCTAAAGGAGAAAAAAACCACATAATCATATCAATTAATACAGAAAAAGCATCCGATAGAATCTAACATCTATTTGTACTAAAAGTTCTCGGCAAAATAGGGATAGAAGGAAACTTTCTCATCCTGACAAGGGCATCTACAGTAACACCACAGCTAACATTATATATTTACCATTATACTTAATGGAAAGTACTCAATGATTTCTCTTTAAGATGGGGAACAAGGCAAGGATGTCTACTTTCACCATTCCCATTCAACATGATCTACTGGAAATTCTTGAGAGTAGGGGGAAAGGCATAGGGATACAGGAAAAAAAGCCTCCCAGAAACTATAAGACACTGCTGAAAATATTGAAGACCACCTAAATGGAGAGAGACATACTGTGTTCATGAATTATAAAACTCCTCCCAGAGGACTTATTATAAAGCTACATAATCACGATAGTGTGGTACTAGTAAAGAGACAGACTCATAGATCAATGTAACAGGATACAGACTCCAGAAATAGGCCCACACAAATATGGCCAATTGATTTTTTTGACAAATGTGCAAAAGTAATTCAATGGAGAAAGAATAGAAACAATTAGATATCCAAAGTGAAAAAAATAAATCTCAATCTAAAGCTCATTTTAATCTAAACTTAACTCAGAATGGACCACAGATTTAAGTGTGAATTATAAAACTTTTAAGAACAGGAAAAAATACTTGTTACCTAAGATTAGGTAAAGAGTTTTTAGATAGCATGTGGAAAACATGATTCATAAAAGAACAAAATTGAAAAAGTGGGCTTCATAAAAATGAAAAAATTCTGCACTCTTAGGAGAATGAAGACAAGACACAGACTGGGAGAAATACGTTCAAGTTATGTATCTGACAAAAAACTGTATCCAGAATGTATAAAGACCTCTACAACTCAACGGTAAGAAAACAACCCAACAGCTTTATCAGACACCTTTATGGTATTCATACAAGAGTAAGTTTCCATGATTGGAAAACAAGAAATTTTTCTCCAATTGGAGAAAAATCTTTTTTAAAAGGTGGTAATCATGGTGGTAGGAATTACTACCATTTTCCCCTTCTCAGGAAAAGGGAATTAAGTCAAACATTGTCTCAGTCTTCCTTCAAAGGTGTAACCAATTTCCTCGCTTCCAGGTTTACATTAATGTCTTTCCAGCATTTAAACTGCCACGCCTTCCCTTCCCTCTGGGCAGGTACTCCTAGGGTCCGGGGGTCAGGATGCTTCCTTCCGTCCGCTCACCTGCAGTCCTGCAGAGCTCACTCTGTGTTCCGGGTTTGGCTTTGTGCAGCACGCACAGACCTTAGCTACTAAATGAGATAATTATTGCTTAAGATTGTTGTTCTGTTCAAGAAAAAATATACTAAGTAATCTAAATCATTTATAAGAATTAAAAAATATTTTATAAAAAACAAGTATTAGGAAAAATGTGGATTTAATATTTAATTTTTTTTTTTTTTGCCATTCCACTTATTTCCCCAAAGCCTCAACGGTGTTTTGATAGGTACTGGGTTCCTTACTTTGTCACTCTATGGTTCTCTGATCTTTTACCGAGAAGCACCCCATGGTATATAGTCTCTGCCTTCCACGTGCAACGACAATGACAGTGACAGGAATGCTGCAGTCGCACTGTCACTCTCTTCAGCGGTGGGACTCCTGCTCAGCACTTTGGTCGCCTTGGGGAAATCATCTAACAGCTTTCAATCACAGTTTTCTTAAGTATAAAATGGGGATAGTAACACCTCTGCTGCATTTATAGACAGGATTACTTAAGATAAGGGATATGGAAAGTACCTTATATCTTTTTAAATATTTAAATATATCTTTTAAATATTTAAAAATACACACATTTAAAAAATATTTTTAAATATTTAAATATTTTATACTCCACCACACAACCAGAAAAGAATTCAAAAGCACTCTGGTGACCTTTAAAGGGCTAATGTATAGAGTTGTTACTAGTTGCTACTCTTCTGACTTCTCTCAGGGAAGAAAACGTGCTGAGCGCCCACGAAGAGTGGCTCTGTGCTGGGCTCACGAACGCGTGTCTTCATCTGAGCTGCAATACTGCCATGACCTCACTTTATGACTTGAGTACTTTGCTGCTTCCTCTAATTATGGCCAAGGGTCCACAGCTAAAAGGACTGGCTTCTTTGTGAACCGTCCTCAGAAGGTGAGGGTGAGACGAAGAGCTCGGGAACAGATGCAAATGTTGACATGACCACCAACGAGCACCACCACAAACAACACTGAACACTCACTCGCTCTGCACAAGCATCTGCGCTTGGAGTAGGAACTAGTAACTTCCCTTGCCTTTAGAGGTGAGGTATCTGCAGTTAAACGCCCAGAGGTGAAATAATGCAACCTTAGTGACACAGCGCCTACTAGGTGTCGAAGTACGTCCAGATTTGATAAGGATAACATCATCTCTGATTTCTACCCTGAACCCATGAGGCAGGAAGTACTTTGTCTATTTTAACGTGAATGAACTGCCGCCGGCTAAGTTCAGCCACCTGCACTGAGGGACACTGGTCAGAACTGGGTAATAAACTGGGTCTAGGCTGGGAGTCTCTGGGTATTCTGGCACACCGTACTCTCTTAAACACAACCTGGACCACACACAGCTTCTAATCCCATCAAAAGATATTTTTAATTCAAACCACACTTTCAGTTCAACAGCTGCCTTTTGCCAATGAAACAGATATTTAAAACAACCAACAAATGTGTTTTCACATTATTTAAATAACTTGGGCCTTGAAATCAACTACCTAGATTTTAATATACTTCAATTTATCCCCTATTTTTACAAAAACACATTTTGCTTCAGTAAAAGTGCACGGAAAACATTTTTCCGTGTAGCCAATGCACTGAAGTAACGTTAATTAGTTCTAATGATCAAGTCACATTCCATATTGAAGTAGAACTGTGGAGCCGGTACAATGGCCAGGTCTTCTGTTCTGATAAACACTCAGCACTCGGAGCCCAGAAGGCTGGGGAAGTGGAACAAAGACTAAGGCAGGTAGTGTTCACTTTGTTTTGGAGTGGAAAATGCAGTATGTGAAAGTAATCTCCTAACTCCAGTGAGAGCTCACCTGGGACTAACGAGCAAAATACTCCCTCACCTGAGAAACAAGTCCAGGAATTCACCTCGGAAAAAACTGACTTTCAGGTTGTATTAAATTAGTTGAAGTTTAACCCAAACCCAAACTTGAGAAGTCTTCTCTTGGCTAAAGTAATATGCTAATCTGGAAATTCAAATAAGATATGCAGGGCAATTTTTTTGTTTGTTTTTTTACACGCATTGCATATCGGTTTCTGAAATGTTATGGTCTGCAACCTAAGTATAAGGGAAATGGAACTTTGCTTTCCAATTAGGAAGTGATGTAACTCTGAGAATGTCTTGGACAGACGAATGTAAACAATCTCTTCAAGTGTCCAGGAGCCTGCAGTGCCCATTGATACACTGATGGTACTGATTAAATGAATCAAATGAAGAAGAATATTCTTTGTAAGTTTTTATTAAAAAATCTACTCTTAATATATCTACTGTCTAGTTCTAGATGCTAGATATATTCCTGCTTCAGATCATAACCTGCCACAATGCACTTGACACGCACACTGAAATTTCTGACACCACCTGTACTAAAAGAAGAATGACTTTTATAACTGACCCTTCTCAACTGGATAAGAGGACTCTGGTTCCCAGTTAGCCATCCTAGCACTCAGGACACCTGGAGTACAGAGGGGGGTGGGCAGGGAGGACAGCGGACCCCTCCCATGAAGGGCTGGGGAAAGGAGAGGCTTAAGAAACAAAACACAGGCTTTTTACAATACACCCCCACCCCCAATCTAATATCTACCTAATCATCTAACTCAAGAAGAGAAAAATATGCAAGAAGAGAATAATTATCAGCTGACTGCTGGAGGAATTTAAAACAGTAGCGTTAACACAGGAAACCTCTTTCTGGGGAAACGTGTGTTCGGAGTGCAGTTATTCAGGGGCAGCCTCCTGGAAGGCAGCCCGAGCTGGCTCAGGTTCAGCCCCTGCTGCAGCCGCGCCCGCTCCTCCTGGCCGCTCCCAGGACTCTCACCGGCCCTTCTGTTTCCACCCTTAGGCTTGCTTTTTTCCGTGCCCTGCCCTGACAGGGGAAAAAAGACCTTAAATATTTCCCACACTGCCTAAATGAAAATGCTAGGTTCCCACAGACACTCCTACTTCTAATCTGGTCAAAACCCACTTTCCAGCTCCGTTCCTTCCTCCCAAACATCAGCCAACAGGATTTACTGAGTGCTTGCTGACGATGCGTCAAGTCCCATATGAAGTGCCTGAAATCTTATCTAAAACACACATAACTCTATTAGATAGTTAAAGTTATCATCCCTGTTTTGCAGACCAGAAAACTGAGGCACAGAGGGTTTCGAAGGTCACCGAGACAGTGAGTGAGGGGTGCAGGATTGAAGTGAAGGCCGTCTGACTCCACTGTGCTACTTCTGAACTCCACAGAATAGGCCTCCTAATAAAGCCCACCTCATCTTGTTAGGATGAAATGATTCATGATTCACTTCTTGACAAGCTAATGCAGTGGTTGACATAGAGTAAGGACTCAATAAATGTTATTTTCATCCCCATTTTACCGAGCAAAAAGAGCATAAATGAGCATAACAAACAAATCTACCTTTAGTTGTTTGCCAGCTCAGTATGAGTCAGACACATAATGAGGCTGCCAAAAAAAGTAATGTTAGGCAACCTTACTAACTGTTCCACTTGGAAAACAAGTAAGGTGACAGCCTTGCTCTTCTCTGAGCCAGCCAGCCAGCCAGCACCACTTCTGGTGGTCTGGGCACGACTCAGAGAGAGGCCATCAAGACCCCTGGCCTGTATGGCTCGGTTGGTTGGAGCATTGTTCTGTAAACCAAAGGGTTGTGGGTTCGATTCCTGTCCTCAGGTGAAGACTAATAAATAAACAGGCCATCAAGAAACAGAACTCACCCAAACAGGAGCATGGAGGAGGTTACAGAAAACCTGCACTAGTCAAGACAGATGGGAAAGCAGTGAGGATGGTTAGGTAGGAAACAGCTGACTTTATGAGGTAATGATGACTAGGTACCTCTGGGAACCATAAAACCACAGCCTATAGGAGTGGGGCTCAGACTTTGGGAGGCTGCAGAAGTACTCCAGGTGCTTCTCATAAAAATGAACGTTTAGGAGTCAGTGCTCTTGGCCAGAGGCTCTCAAACTGTAACATGCCCCCAAGTCTCCTGCAGGGCTACTTAGAGCACAGAGCATCTAGCTGCACTTCAGCTTCTGATTCAGCAGGTCTAGAGTAGGGCCTGATAATTTGCATATCGTTAAGTTTCTGGGTGATGCTGGTGTTGCTGGTTCAGGATCCACAGTTTGAGAACCGCTGCTCTAGAGAAAGGCCCAGGATCAACTGTGAAGAGTTTAGACAGAGTGAGGCTTCAACACGATAGGGTTGTTCACAAGTAGAAAGGATTGCCTGCAGGAACCACTGCCCCCAAAGTGAAGATGCCGAAGCCGGGGCACTGGGAATGGGTGACACCATGTGATCGTGTCTCAGTCAGCTTGCAAAGACTGTGACTCTGTGGCTGGATGCACACGAAGGCAAGCACACCTCTGTTACTAATAACGTCTTTCCCCTCAAACCAAAACACAAGCTCAATTTCAAACTCAATTCGAAGCTTAAGAGTAATGCCTTTAAAAATAGCATTGTTAATTCCAAACAGGGTGTCAGTAAGCCAATGATTTCTTTTTTAAAATCCTCACCCAAGGGAATGTCCACTGGACTTTAGAGAGAGAGGAAGGAAGAGGGGAGGGAGGGGGTGGGGGAAAGGTAAGAGACACTAATGTGAGAGAGGAACATCAGCCTCCCATACTCACCCTGAATGGGGACTGAGAACCTACAACCTGGGTATGTGCCCTGACCAGGAATCAACCAGGGACCCCCTGGTGCATAGGGTGGCCTCCAGCCAACCAAGCCACACTGGCCAGGGCGAGCCAATGTGTATTTTTGCAAGCACCAATGGAGAAGCGATGGATCTATTAAAATACCTTTTTTGCATCAGGTTTGCTAGAGAGGTGAACTTTTCTGTCCCCACAATACAGGGAAAAAAACAAAACAAAACAAAACTCAGTGTGAGAACAATTTGTAACTACTGAAAGTTAAAAAAAAAAAATCAAACCAAAGAAACAAGTCCTTTACCGAAGCCCCACAGCCTGCTTAAGATGTTTTATTCCACATTTTTATCTAGAACATCATGATCTGTTCATTTATATTTTAACAAATTTATGGGTCAGAAAAGGGTGAGGTAAAAGTTGATTGGACCAAAATTATATCCTTGGTTCCTTAAGATACTCATTTTATATTTCACTATAAGCGCTGCAGTTGTGTTTCTGAAACAAAAGAACAGGACGGAGGCTGACCAGAGCCCCGCTATGGAGTGCCCAATTACGTTAGAGACTAGTATGGAGTTGGGTTGAGATGATCTTAAATGTGGGTATTCATCGTAGTGCCTTAAATATGAAACATCCAATTGCTTGACTGACTGACCAGCACAGACTTAGGCTACATCTTTTCCTTGGGGGACTGAGGGGGTGGGGTGGGGAGAAGAACACAACATACGACTAGAGCCAAAAGTCTGACTTTTCTAAACTATTCAACTTCATGCAATGTCTAAAATGATGTCATCCAAGCTATCCAGTCAAGTTGAGAGCTCACAGCCTCCCAGTGTGACTTTCCACATTCAGCTTAATACATTAGCCTTGCATACTAATGCTAAATAGTCTTGAGGTACTATCTATGTTCATTTTGTCATAGTCCCTACGTTACTAAACCATTTCATGTTCTCCATAACAGAATTTTTTCTGAGAAACTTTTTTAACAAGTGGAAGGTATTTTTCTTAATCCCTCCCGCACCTGGCATTGTATCATGAAGCAAAGACTCCCTACATCAGTCCCTTCGTCTGAGCTACAGGTGTCCTTCTAGAAGTCAACAGACTGTGTGCTGACTAGTACAAGTCAGCATTCTGCCAGTGTCATCCTACTATAAACCTTAGTGTTTATAACCACTGAAGCCACCTCTAAGGTAGGCGCAAGGCCAGGAAGAGGTAGAACTCCTGGGCTAGCACCCAGCCCTAAAAGCCCTTTCATGATGCCTGATCCGAGTGTCAGAGCACCGGCCCAAGGACCTGAGCCCACTCTGAGATAGACAGGGTGTGAATCGGAGTGGTCACAAAGCTTTTCTGCGAGTCCCTAAACCAGTGCACTTCTGCACAGGTTTCTGGCCTCGTGAGGGATTAAGGTCAAGCAATATTCTGGACATCTGGTCTCTTAAAAACAGCTCGTGGGCGACACTGACTTGGTCATTTCCCCCCAGAGATAAACCTCACGGACAGGTTTCCTTAGAGCATCACCATGGGGAAATTCCCTGATGTCCTTCAAGGTCTGGGTTTAATCATTTCCTCAGCACCTGAGTGACACGAGTAGTCGGCTCTGGACACAATGGGCGCTGAGAGGGCATTAGCACACCAGAACGGAGACTGCTGCTCTGAGACTGACTTAAAAGGTCACGACTGAAGGGCTGCCCTTGGCCTGACCTGTCACTCTGTTTCTAATTCCAATCCCGCTGGGAACCACCCTGACCATTCCGCGCCGGGGACTTCCTCTCTGAAATGTCAACAGGGCTGTGTACACAGCGTTACTTTCAGCGTGGGGCGGATGTCACAGTAACCCACTGCCTCAGGCTGCTGTTTCAGCGTCCCCAGCTCTGGGTGCTCTCAGGGCAAGAACATGATTCGCCACTGTCTCCCAGACCCGCGGTGTAAAGTGCGGTACTCGAAAGAGAGGCCTTAAACTAAAACAGCCTGTCATTGTTTTGAAAAGCAAAATGAATATGCTTATAGGAATTATTCACAAGAGATTTGGTAAGAAAGAAAAAGAAGAGTAGAGACGATAAGATCTGGCAGAATGGAACTTCTGTATTTCACAACTGATTAGCTGCCTCTTTCTCCAGCCTCTGGAAGTAAAAAGGTAGTGCAGCAGAGTCCTGAACTAGAAACACTGCAGAAAAAAGTGAGGGAAATGATAAAGACTTTCCTTCACTCCCCGGCCCATCCCAAGAAGGACTGGTTTTGTCTGATGGTGACCTTGATGATGACGAAAACTAGGATGCGTGTGTACTGGGAGCTTGCTCTCTACTGCTGTGCTGTACATAAACATTTGACATTAACTTCTTTACTCCTCGCAATACGCTTATGAGGTAAGTAGTCTTCACCTCCTCATTTATGGAAGGAACTGAGGCACATAGAGGTTCTGGAATTGGCCTAAAGGCACAGCTGATGACCTGAATCTGTGCTCGTCTTTGCAGCCTGACACAGGGAGATGCCCTGATAGGGCACACTTGTATAACCGCGGATGGGTCCTGCCCTCCTCAGAAGCTAACCATGAACTTTTTGTTTAGAGTGAGTTATGCCAACGTGGAGACAGAGCTAAGTGATTAGAAAATTTACAAGGCCAGGAAGGTGTGTGAGAAGAGGGAGGAGAGGAGGCTGGCTCCCAGACAGGAGCCCTGGGGAAAAGAAAGTACGTGGCTGTTAACTGAGTTTTACTCCAGGTATGTTCTTTATCCTTTCTCTGGAAGCTTGTGAAGTCCTGAGTAAAAGCTGCATCTCAGAGTCTTTGTAACACTGTCTGCGCTTAGGAAGTCAGGAAGAGAGCGGAGCCCTGCCTCAGAGGTGGGCAAGCACATGTGCAGGAGAGAGCGTGTCCACAGAGGGGTATGAGTAACAGTGAAAGTGCAAAGAAAGCAGTAAAAATGCAAAGAAAAGTGGCTACTGAGAGACCAAGAGGGAGCAACTGATTTAAAGTGAAGGGTGAAACTGTGAATTTGTAATGGATTCATAAACTATAAAGCAATGGAAGTGTTAAAGCTATATTTGCATTTAGTAGTCTTAAATATATTAAGAATGTAATATTTAGAATACTTAGAATTCTATTAGAATTTACTCATTTGCCCTTAAGAACCCAGAGGGCCTGTAGGCCCAGTACTGATGTACCCATAGAGCTTGATTTCCCCTCGCCTGCACTCACCGGTACGTTGTTTCTGGAAGAAGGTCTCTCAGAACATGGGTGGTGGTGTTGCCCACGGGGATGCAAGTGTCTCCAAGATCAATATTGTAAGCAAGGATTTCAGATCCATTATTGCACGGCTCTTCCCAGTTCAGTACAAGGCACACAGAAGGTGAATCGGGGTGGGCACTGAGGGTCTCCTCCTCCAGGACACAGAGAGTGGAGACAGGGTCGGGGGCAGACGCTGGCGTCTGGCAAAGGACAAGCTCACTGTACGGTCCTGCTCCAGCTTGATTGACGGCCTAGGAGACAACAGCAAGAAAAGTCCGTATCACCCCACTGTACCTTCTAACGCCTCCATGTTAGGTGCTGGGAAATAAATGATATATGATTAATTTCTAGAAATTAGGTAGAAATAAATACTAGAAAATGCTCAATTTAACTGAATAAACACTTTCCAAAAATGCCAATTACATCTTTTCTGTTAAGCAAAAGATAATAACATTGCCCGCATCTTTTATGAAAATTAATTTAAAATTACTCCTTTATATTTGTATGACCCATTTCAGGTTATATGCTGTCTTATGTGACCCTCGCAATAAGCATCTGAGGCACTATTTTTACCTGCCTTTCACAGATATATAGGCAAAGCTGGGCCTGGAATTCTGTAAATCTGACTTTCCACTCCGGTGCTGCCCTGGGAGAGCAACAGAACTTTGCTAAAGTTCTGATTTAAAGTGAAGGGTGAAAAATTTTTTCCATGTGATTGATAAACTTGTACCTGAAGTCAATTAATTCTCAGCCTTTTCTGATTTTACCCGAGACCAGTAACTGACACCTTCCTCACTCACTGCTCTTTCAGACACTTATTCATTTGGTCTCCAGGACCCAGACTCCTGTGTTTACTAACCTGCGTTGCTTCTCAGTCACCTATGCAGGTTGCTACTCATCACCCAGATTTCTCAACAGTGAAGGGCCCAGGGCTCAGGCCTTGGACACCTCTGCCCTTCTGGTCAAACTCAGAGATCTCACGTTGTCTCAGGGGACAAGTACCATTTATATCCCACTTTCAAATTTACTTGTGTAGCTTGGGCCTCTGCCTTAAATGCCAGCCTAATGTATCCCACTGCCGTTTGGGTGTCTCCACTTGAATGTGAACTAGGTCTCTCAAACCCCAGTGTCCACAGAGCTCCTCATCTACACGCCACCACAGCTCCTGTAGTTGTCCCCAGCCTTCAGCTTGTTCAAGTCACATCCCTGAGGCATCACCGGTCATCCCCCTTCCTCTCATACCCAGGCCACCCGCACAAGCTGTACCACCCTAGTCCAGTCACACTCTCTCCCATCTGGTCACTGGAATGGCCTCCTAACTGGTATCTGCGTCTGTCCTCACCCCACAGTCTACATTTACAACAGGGTTACTACTTAAAAACTACTTAAATCCCTTCAATAGCTTCCAACCATATTCAGAATAAATTGTGAAGTCCTCATAAGAGCCTACAAGACAGTGGCTGATCTGCTCCTCATTACCATCCCCCCCATGCCATTGCCATTCTCACTTCCATCACCTACTACCCTTCCCCTCCATTACTTGGCTCCAGCCCTGCTGGCTTCCTCGCTATTCCACAGGTACACCAAGTTTGTTCCCACCTCAGGGCCTTTGCACTTGCTACCCCTGCTGTCCAGAAAGCCTTTCCCCCAGACTTCCGCATAGCTTGCTTGATTATATCCTTCAGGCTTTCTTTCAAGTGTTGCCCTTTCAGTGAATGCTCTCCAAACAACAAATTTAAACTTGCAGTTACCGCCCTCCCTCGGCCCCTATGATTTTGCTCATTTCCTATGTCCCAGCTTTGCCTTATGTCATCACGACATTTATCAGAAACAGTATATATCTTTCATTTAATGATTCCTCTGATTAAAATGTAAGTTCCATAAGAGCAAGGCTACGTTTGGTGCACTGTTGCATCCCGAATGACTACAATTGTACCTGACACAGAAATATGTGCTCAGTAAACATTATGAGAAACATTTTTGTCTTTACAAAGAGAAAAACATTGGACAGCCTTATTACAAAAGTGAATATACTCTGAAACTTAGTTTCCAGGTACTTCATAGGAGAGCTTATGAGGACAATTACAAAACTTAGCAAAAGTCTGAGATCTTAAATCAAAGGTTCAAAACAAGACTTACAATACGTGTGTATTAACTGTTAATTTCAAAGAAGCAAGCTAAAAGTATTCATTGGCTATCAAATCACTTTTGAAACTCTACTAAAATATTTTAAAATTTTAATGTTACAATTTCTCTTAAGACTGTGTTTAGAGATTTTACTCTGGGGCACAAGTCTATCACAGGGCCAGAAGAGTAAGACAGAGCGGAGCAGATGCTCACAGCAGCGAAGGCCCCATGCCGCCACAGGAGAGAAGGGAAAGAACACGCTTTCTGAGCTGGCGCTTTGACCGTATCTTGGTCACTCTACGACTAAGTGTGTGATCTGAGGCAAACCAGTGTCTCTGCACCTGTGTCCCAGATATAACATGGGGACAACACACCCAGTTCACGGGACAATTATAAAACTTAAACTGAGTGACACGTAAAGTCTGGGTGGCGTGTCAGGCCAACAGTAGGCACTTCATGTCTCTCCCTCCCATCGGGGAGACCAGGAACAAGATGGCGCATTTCATACTTAAAAAACCAAAACATTTTATTTTAAACTAATTTTGGGCTAATGAAAAAGCTGCAAAAATAGTACAAGAAATTTCTGTATCTCTTGTACCTTACTTTCCCTAATATTACACCTTACAAAACCAGAATGATGATCAAAACAAGAAAATTAACATTGGTATGATTGTACTAACTACATACAGACGTGATTAAAATCTTAGCAACTTCTCTAGCAATGTTCTTTTTGAATTCTAGGACCCCACTTTCTTTTATTAGCTTCATTCTTTAGAAAATGCTTTCTTGACTCATACCATCTATTATTACTAGTTTTCAAAGGAAACAATTCAGAAGAAACTTCTACCAAATAAAACTATGCTTATAATAAAGAATATACCTCATGTAAACAGAATTACTTTGGCACTTATTAATTAAAATATTCCTAAGGAAGCGTATAAAAATTTAAAAATTGTTCAGCAAACAAGCAATGTTTCACCCAATTTTTATAAAACACAGTATAGGTATTACAGTGATTTAATTTTTAAGGGATCAAGTATTCAAAAAGGATGTTTGGGTTTTAACCTGATTTTGTAGTAATGCTAAATGAAAATAATTCATATTTGGTCCACAGTTAGCAAGAAATCAATACAGACTGAGCAGATCCTTTTTCTTGCAATAGTTCATTAGCAGAGCAATGGTGGCCTTGAAAGGACTACCCCCTTCACGAGGTCTGACTCATTTTATGACAAAGACGTGTTTGAAAGTATTTGCTACCTCTGACTATGAAGACAGGGAGGCACGATCACTATGCAGGCTCTGCTCTTGCCAATGTATCTTTTAGAATGCAGTTTGGGGAAGTCAGTGGTAACTGACAACACAAACCCTGACAGGAAAAAAGAAGTAGAAAGACATTTGAAAGAGAGACCAAAAATCAAAAAGCAGAGTGGCATGAAATTCTTTCCTGTGATGACAGAGAGTTCTTTATTTATATCCTGCCTTGTTCCAAAAACAGGAGAATAGCACATAATTTAGCCTTTTCCCAGTGACTCAGCATCGCTATTATGAAGGTCGGATAATGCGCTGTGACCCTGACTCACTCGTAAAGGGTTAATTATGTATGACCCAGGTGCTCCATTCAGGAAGGAAGGTGTATAATACAAGAGTGTATTCAGAAATGTTTATGATAAAATAGGACTCAGAACTTAATAGAAAAGCTTCAATTGATATGGAAAATGAACTTGTAAAGGGAATGTTTTCTCCAAAGATGCCAGAGACAATAATGTTGATGGATTTGTAATAAGCAATTTGATCTGTGACTAATTTGATCTTTGATCTTAAATCAGATGGACACCTAAATCTGGCTTCTTTGCCTCTTTATCTGTGATATTTAAATCTAAATGTGTGTGAGGACAGAATTCTTCAAGGTCAAGAAAGACATCTGACCAGCCTTCATCTTTCTCCCCCACATCATCCTGATCAGCTTTTGATTTTGGTGCAAGCAGTGTTCAAGCAATGTTACTGAACCAATGCACAAAAGCCTGTTTTCTCAGGACAAAAACATCATTCATGCAAGTCAATAAAATCAAAGTAAACCCATGACTATTGTTACTCTTAGGGGTTAGGCTGGGAGCCAACCGTTCTTGACATTGTTCTGTGTGGCCTCACAGGTGGGAGCTGACAGATAACCAGCCTTGTTAATGAACGGTCACTGACAAGTGGGAGATGGGTCGTGCAATCTGATGCAGACTAGTCCACACTACTCTGATGTTTGTTTTAGGCTCCATTTAACAGCTGGCATATAAAATTACTGTCTTTGCCAGTTCTAAGTGGCTTTCCCATTGAAATGTACATCTCGAAGAAATTCAGACAGAGGACATTTCCTAAGGAGCTGTGACCCTTCCTTCATCTTGGACTCAGTCATTTACTCAGGGAACCAATAAACAAGAAAGATGCAAGGGTGGTGAGAAGCAGACAAGAATCTGGGTTTGTTCTTATATTTTAGGACCTCCTAGAGTAGGAGACATTAATTGTGAAATTTATTTTTAGTTAAAAGGACTCTTTTTTTCTCCTACTATGCCTCTTGGTAGCTTCCATCATGACTCTTGGAGTAGGTTTCCAAGAGCCTTCCAAGGAACTGCAGTGTTTATAAGGAACGTCTGAGTGATGCCACCGACCTGCAGTCGACAGCAATACTGTGCAGCGGGCAACAGGTCCCTTATCGCAAAGCCTGTGTCTGTGCCGTGGTAGATGGCTTCCAGGGATTCTTCGTCCTCTCCCCATTCCAGCCTGTACTCTGAGATGTCGGCACCAGAGCTTTCAGGACTCTGGAAAGCAGAAATTCGTAACGTTAATTTCACTGAGAAGAAAATTCTGCATTACTTGTGGTCGCTCAAGCAAATTAGAAGAGTGACATACCCCAGGATATTTCAAATACATACAAAAGAAAGGCATGAAAGAGATACTCAACTTCCTCTCAGCTCTGACCAGTGGTAAAATTTCTACAACTTGAAATGCGATAAACAAATGTCAACAAAGATCAACATGTAAAAATCACCTAGAAGTGAATTTTGGCTTTGAAGAGGTTCTTCCTAACTTGCGTTTATTTGGGAGCCGGTAAAGTCCCAGAGACAGAGAGTGACGCGGGACCCGTGTCGGACTCACCTCCCAGCTCACTAGGACACACCCGTCAGGAGTGAAGGAAACACACGGCGCCCTGCACTGTCCAGGAGGCCCGGCCGCAGTGGTGATTTCTGAGACGTCAGAGTAGGGACCATACTGAAAGAGAACAACGCCCACATGCTTGCACGCATGTGTTTGCGCACACCCGTGTATGTGTTCGTGCATGTATGCATGTACAAGCTTATAACCAAATAAGGATTAGGCTAATACCATCATCAATACAACTGATTAAAAAATGACCTAATGGGGTTTTCACTTTCAAATAAACGCGTGCATAAGTTTTTCCTACATATATTCCTGAGCGGTAAAGGCCTATTATATACGTACATTTGTTTTATTCAAAAGGACTAGGAAGCTGGTTTACCAAACATTTCCCTTGACTGGGACACTAGAAACAAAGCCAGGTCGACTCCTGACACAACAGGCTTTGTGCTTTAACGTCGCTCCCGAGGAACATTAAGTCGGGTACACACTGCAGTCCAATTCCTCATATAGAAACGTCTACTGGGAACCGTTGCTTAAAAAACTCTAAGTATTTCTTCTAGTTATGCGTGTTTTGCATTTTGAACACTGATGCTCCTGTTACCGTTTGCTCAGCACGTCCCTTCCATCTCGCTATTTGCAGGCTGACACTGTCCCCCTCTCTCTACATCACCAGCGGTGCCCGCAGTCTCAGAGCCAGCCGGCGCTGGGGACTCATCCCATCCAGAGAGAACAGGAGTCACTCACTTTAACAGTGGAATGTCTGACACTCCAAAGACTTGAGGCAAAGAGTAAAATAAAACAATTTGCAGGCTAAGCACATGATTATATTTTTCAAAATGGGAAAAAAGATAAATTTTTAAAACCCACACATTAAAAACAACTCAAAATCTCACATTTTTCCAATACAACTTGCAAATATACTGGGTATGGTTGGGGGGGTCAAGGGTGGGAGAGAAGCTTTCTGAAATGGGCATGGTGACTAAAAGTCAAATACATGGTTAATTTCCAACAGAACAGGAGTACACCACAGCTAAAACTAGTTTTCATATCATTAACTGATTAAAGGTGAGAGCGAGTGAAACTCAAATCAGTTGAGTTGCACATTCATCTTCGTTACGGCAGAGACGCCGTGGAAGGCTGACGGGGAGAAACGCAAAGACAGAAGTAAAACGGATCCCGAAGCACCTGTGATCACCACCGCCCCCCCCCCCCCCCCCGGCTGCCTCTCCCCACTTATACAAGTCTGGGTGCCAGGCTTCTCGTGTTCTCATCGATACGTTTCCCTGTTGAGTGCCATGCTGCTGGAGTAGTTTAAGTTGGGCTGTGTCTGAAATGCTTTCCTAATGGGGAATGAGAAGAACTCCAGCTGCTGTTTAGAAGAAGTCGGAGACCTACCCTCAGACCACGGGTTTTCACCGTCAGTTGTGGCAAACACGATATGGTCTAAAGCGCGCTTCGCTTTGAGACGGTTTGTACAGGACTACCGAGAACTAGAAAAAGCTACTGCTAGTGGGCTTTCTTATTTTGAAATTTTTCATCAATTAATTTCATGTATTTATTTGCATAGAACTCATCTAAACAAATCACTAGCACTTTTGGGGGATGTTAGTGGCAATCTGTTCTACTGACACCCTTCTGCCTGCTTTTATGTTTCTGCCCATCTTTGCCACACCAGCAACACCCCAACCAACTGAGCCACCTGACCAGGGCAACAGCAGTTTGGTTTTAAAACTGACTTAAGACTTCACTGGATAATTTAGACAATATGCAAAAGGAATATTATTGTATATACTACTTTTAATTTCTCATAACTGATTAATAGAGGCAATAGAGCAAATAGGAAACTATTTTTAAAACTAATAATAAATGCATCTAATAAATGCATCTAAAGGGTGAGGCTCTTATTAATCTGAAATTCTGTCTTAACAGAATGATATGAAGACATGGCAACGAAATTTCCAATGCTGGGAACATGAAATCACAAGATATTAAAGTCAGAAAAACGACTTTGTATGCACATCTTTAATGGTGGTCAAGGTTGGCTAGATACTGCCGAGGAATTTCAGGAGGGTAGAAGCTGAATGCTAAAACCTTCTACTCACCCCTCCGTCGTTCAAAGCCCTCACTCTGAAACGATACACAGTTCCGGGGAGCAGGTTGCCGACCGTGCACTCAAGATCTGGCCCGTGGTACACCTCTGATGCCACATCCTCGGGTTCTGTCATCTCCACACTGTACTCGGAGACCTCGCAGCCACTCTCAGAGGCGGGGACATCTAGGAATGAAGAAAGTCTCACATTGCATCCTTTTCGTGCTTCCAGTTGACAAAAATCACATCAGACTTTCCACATGGTTTGCAAAACGTCATGTAGGTGGCCCCTCCTCGGTAGCTTTCTTACAAAAGAACCCTCCCCCGAAAAATAAGAGATACAAAAGAAAAAGTTTCTGAGTGATGTTATCGATACTTTCCAAAGCAAGTACATTTAAGTACATTAATTATGTTAATAAAATAATGTCGTAAACAGTGGAACCATTAGGCAAATTTCTTGACCTTCTCAGGGAAGGGAAGAAACAGAAGAAAATCTTTTTTGACATCAAAACAAAGGTTACATTAAATCAAGATACACGATCTAAAGTTGGCATGACATTTTATATTTTAGACATAAATAGTGGGAAAAAATAGCCTGATAGATTTCTGCAGGTTTGTATTTGCAATTTTGCTGTATTTGCTATAAACTGCTGAAACAAGAAATGCGAATATAGCTTGAATCAAAACAGGACCCACACGTGACAAAGCAGCAAAGATGAGGAGGAATTAGATGTTACCTCATTTCTTCGTTTATCTCTAAATTGAGCACAACTTTTTTTTTTTAATCGAATGAAGTTGAAATAATTCCTGAAAAAGACTGGCTGCTCTGAAACACTTTCTGGAAAAGCGCCCTCTGAAGGGCAGAGGGTGAACCACGCGTGTGGTGCCATCAGGAAGAGGAGGGCGAACAACAGCGAGCAGAATGCAAACCTGAGCCAACATACAGTAAAAAGAGTATGGACACTTTTCAACAGAAGAAAAACAAAAACAAAAACAAAAACAAAAAAACGGTTTTCAGAAGGAAGACTTCTAAGTTAATTTCAAAGCACTAAGTCTTAAACTTGATCTCCAATTGTCCGAACTGTCCATGTCCATGTGAAGATCGGTTCACTCACCCCACTCTAAGTGGACTTCTTTGTGCTTTGGTCTACCCAACACCCTCGGAGGTCGACACTGACCTGGTGCAATGCTTAGTGTGCGAACAGGGAGGCTTTCAGAACACTGCAGGAGAAACACCAGAGAGAACCATCTCTTAGTTACTGTGAATTTATTAGACCTCTACATACCAGGCAAATTCCACCCACATCTGTAAATGCTACCAAAAAGGCACTACACATTGCATGTGTACACATGATTTTCTGTGCAGTGAGATCTTCGTGTGTGTGTTTTAAGTGTGAACATATATTGCGTATGGCACTGGTAAAAATGACTATTTTTGAAGTCAGATTTGTAGACAGGAGTGCCACATATCCTAAGCACACAGTTATTTTCCTTTAAACCCAAATTAGAGAGACCCTTCATGAGGACAGAAGAGGACACAAAACAACAGCTGGATGAAAATTTTAAATGGTGCCATAAATGGCCGACCATCCACATACAGAGCACAAAAGCAAATAAAGTCAGTATTAATCAACCGAGTCTGACATTAGCCAGCAGGTTCTATTAATGCGAAAATAAGTAGGCCTTCTTTTGCAGGAACTGGTAATGTGGAAGCTGAACCCTTTCTGAGACAGGAGCGAACAAGGCAGAGCTACGCAGCTCAAGCAAACTCACTCTTCTTCCTGAGAAGCCGTGTGGAGAGGCACTCTACGTGCTACGCAGCAGCGCAGCCCCTGTGAGCCTCGGGTGGGTAGGGTCTCCCACGCGGGAGGTGCCCGCGGATAATCTGTGCCTGTGGTGTGGAGACACCCCACGCCCTGGGAGGCACAGGGAGCGCTGCCTAAGAATGGTCTAACTGGGCCTCCTCACCAGGAGTCCTGTGCGTCTGTGGGCCATCGAACCACAGTGTGGAGGGCAGGGAGAGAACTAACACAGGACAACCCTGGAGGCGGGCTGACTGGCAAAATTGAGACCCAAATGGCAGATATTCTCTTAAAAAAACCAACCCAGCACAAGGCTACAAAGGACCATCTCTCAGTCTGTCTCTCTCAATATTAATAGTTTCAAACCACAGTATCAAATATCTCTACAGTCAAAATGTCTTTTTACCATCTTGCCCTTCACTTTCTGAATTAAGTTACAGCCATTTAGACAACAACCACCATCTCACTTCTAGAGCACTTCTTGTGGCTTTGTTAGGTTATTTTGAGCCTCCGAGAACACCGTGTGGTTAAAACCAAGGCTCTCAGCGCACGAACCGGCTGGTCAGAGGTCACAGGAAGAGCATAAAACGAGAAACCTGCAGACGCTGTGCTGGGCGGTGCACGTGCTGCCTTTCAGCTCAGGCATCACAGAAGTGCATGGTTTCTATAGCAACTTTCCAGCAGATGGCAGTAAAGGTCCTTGAGGAAGGTGTGTCTCACATTTTCACAGAAATTGCTGGATGTGTTAACACTGGAGCTGTGCAGGACGTCTTTCATTCTGACCCATTTCTGTGCCTTCCTATCGCTGCAATAACCGAGGCTCCCCTTATTTCACTAACAGAAACTCCAGGCAACACTCAGTTTTCAACGGTCTCATGGGATCACAATAATACCTTGTAAAAAAATAACTAAGTGACAAATGTACCTGAAAATGTCACAATTCAGTTGAGAATCATCTGGGCCTATCTTTTATGTCCTCTAAAGCACAATTCAAAAAAGTGATACATTTTAAAATAGCAATTACATCCTGATGTCATTGATGGGCTGTCTGAAGTTGACCAAAGACGTTCACAGAAATCCGTACCAGAACACCACCGACCTGACTGTGCCCACCAGTACTGATGCAGCATGCCCGCAGTTTGTACAAAGTGCCTGGCTTCAAGTGGGCGAACGTGTGTTCTGTGGCTGATCCGCTGTAGGCCACTTCCCACTGGCCTGCTGCAAAACAAGACTCGTGTATGAGTGTGTGCCTTTGGTAAAAGTGCAAATAATCACCAACAACTAATTAAAAAATAAAAGCTTTAAGTGGTTTCCATGAAAACCAGCATCACCTATTCTCTCTTTTTTTTAATGGCCAAAGGGCTCTCTTTTCATTTCCTTTACCAAGTTAAATGTTAAAATAACATGGAGTTAATACTAGGTCCTGCTGGCTAGACTATGAAATATCACCATCATTACATTTTCCGACTTCGAGTGGTTTAGATGCTGGGAACCACACAGATCTGTGGCTGGCACGTGGGAGTGGCGAAAGGAGACAGGACTGTGTCAGGAGAGCTGTGACGTGGTCCCAGTGCAGGGAGGCCTCTCTGACCAGCTAGCTGGGCATGGGGAAGGCCACTCAGGCATGAGGTTTCTGGTCAGTCTGCTGAAGAGTTTCTCCCTGCTTTTATCTGCATGGAGGTTGCAAGGAGGGAAACTGAATGAAAACCTCCCGTTCCAGACTGAGTCCTTTGGGTAAAGGCCTGCTATCTTCACCAAGCCCCACTTTAAAGACAAAAATGCCTAGGAGTGTGACAAAGAGGAAACACTCAGTATGTGACCCAGTTATCTGACCCTTCTCGGGGTTAAAGCCAGCGATGAGGGCCACTGGAGCACGCTGGGTGCCTGATGAAGCTGCTTCGACCCACTGCCTGCCTCACCAATCTGGGCTGCCGGGGTGGCTCTTCCTCCTGTCTTGCTCTCACTGATGCTACATTTCTGGTTAACTGTTTTACAAAAGCCTTTTAACTCCATGAAGTTGCTGTAGGGAAAATGTTTCTACCCTACTCTGTGTTATTTTACTAAAGTAACTTCCATGAATTACCACAGTTGCTTATTCAGTTAGATTTACAATTAAGTTACATGCAGGAAGGCCACAGGGGAAGGGAGAACATTAAAGATAGTTATCCTGACAATGCTGATTAGGAAACCTGTACTGACAAGCTGAATGGGAATAAGGACCACTAAAAAGTTTCAAGTATCACTCTATGCACTGACAAAACTGTTGACTTTAAGTAGAGAATGACACCTACTTTGGACTTGTCATCAGTGGTCAAGAGCCATGACAATCTGAACTACACTTCAGTTTTCACAATAAGCCACTGCACACACAATACATGCCTCATCTTATAAGGGTGGGCGTTCTAATGTAGAGAATATGACTTTGTACTGACAACAGCTGTGCCCATCTCAAAGCATTCTCATGTTTCTAGCTTAAAATAGGGCCCGATTAACAGGAAAACCAAAGCACTCCAGGTGGTTTCTGTGGTACAGAATAAAGGGCTGGCCACACACCTGGATTGCTGGTTTGTAAAAGTTACTGTTGACTTTTTTTTTTTTTTTTGCAGTATGTGGGGCTCCTATGCAGGGATCACTTTTGATTGACAGTGAATACAATGATTATTAGAAGAGTGAGATAAATCATTTTTAAAGTTCTGGTGACTATACCTTTAAAAAAAGCTTAATGAACTTTATTAGAAAGACCTAAGAATTTTTAAAAAGGCATTATCTGAGGAACCTGATACACAACCATGTCCCATTTTTGTCCACATAGTATGACAACTAATGAGTAAACAATCTAACTCAGAAATCATAACAAAGATGAAAAGAACATTTTCTAACTTGTTATAAAAGTCTGACACTTGTCACTAGCCTACAGTAATACTGTATTTTGTTTGCCATCATTGCATATGCAAATTTGTAGGCTACCAAACTTGTCTGCTGTCCCCACCTTATCTTTCCTGCTGATTGCTTCTGACACTCACTCTGCTTGTAAGAATGTCCAGAGAAAGTGTGCCAAAGGAGGGGGAAAGAACTCTGAAGGGCCCTTTGAAGGCAACTGCGAGGCTGGTGTGGCCCCCGGTGAAAATGAGTTTGACACCATTGCATTAGAAGGAATGCTTGCCCACTATTACTATACAGATGTTTCTCATATGAGAAAATAGGGCTTGCTGTGGAATCGAATAAAAGCATTTCCAAAAACTTTACCTTCAGAATTTCCATCAGTGATCTCCAGCAAGTACTTGAGTATTTCTGAACCACCATTGTCCTTTGGAGGATCTGGAAAGTAAGCAAATGCTATGTTAATTATGAAAGGACATTGATTTTTATTGGTAAATATCATTGAAACCCATAAAATCATTTAGTATTATACTGCCTTAATTCTGTATTTAACCAAAAGGCACAATTAATATTATTTCAGGAAATTTCTTTGTCAAACAAAAGAAACAAACAAAAACACCAAGACACCTCAAATGTTATCAGATTATTCAGAGTTCTTAGAGCTAGAAATGGAAAAGAACATTTACTGAGTGAAACACGAGCAAAACTCATAATAGGAATCGATTTTTCTAAGACTTATGTTAATACATTTGCTTTGAGAATTCTGAAACCTGCTCTTTCATAGTGATTTTTATATAAGATGAAATATTTATGTATTTCTTTTTATTTCACTTATATTATCACTGGCCAGATTCTTTTGAGAGATGGATGATGAAAGAAAGAGAAGTGTAACATTTATTGACAAAATAAACAAAACGTCAGAATATAATAAATCTGTACCACCACAGCCTGCTATTAACCAAACTTTATTTCCCAAGTGAGACTAATACAAAACCAGAGTTATGGACCAATGAGTACATACACTGAAGACGCGGTTTGAGGAAGAGGTTCTGGCTTATGACCAGAGCCCTGAGGCACTCTGGGTATTTAGTCCTCTCCTAACTGCGTGCAACTTTTCTGAGCAGAAACATATCTTGCATTGTAATTTTGCAAGACTATGCAGAATTTACCTCTGCTATCAGTCAGCCACCTCTGTATTTTAGATGTACTCTCGGATTACTCACATATAGATTCAGAAACTTTATTTCCCTTCTCCTTTAACCCGCTATTTCCATTAATGCATACAGATTTCAGTAATAGATATTTAAAACAACAAAGTTAAATATTACAGCATATGGCTAATAAAAGTAAATATATGGTGTTAACAGAACTTTCTAAGATTTTCTGAGGACAAAAAAGCTTTATGGTCTGGCAAAAAGCACACCTAAATTTTTACAGTTTCTCTTAATCATACTGATCTTCCAGGGAAATACATACCCTAATAATTCTGTCTCAAAATTATTAGGTAATTTGAAACAGTTAGATGTGTCTCACTGGTTGGTCTCCAACAATGATTCAATAATATCTTAAATTCCCTTTATATTACTTGGGCTGCCACATAAAATCTTATTTTAAATTCTACTTTTTTTTTACCTTTTAGATAACTAGTATTATTATGACATTAGTGATAATTATATACATATCATAAAAGCTTTACATGTAATTGCAAATGTTTATCAATATCCTAATGGCATTCATGTCCTTGAAACAACAGAAGCAGCAGAGGTGAGCCACAGTATCATTCTACCTGATGCCCCAACCACTACACAAGGAACTTAAATAGGAAAAATGCCTGAAGTTGAAGACCTCTGGCTGGTCATTTACAAATTACAACAAAATCTAAAGTGTTCCTAATTCATTTTAACGCGCGCATTGTGCATGTCAAAATTTACTCATGATGGCATACCTAAATTTTGAAATTTATCTTCAATATTAACTTTATAAAACAAATTTTTACATTAAATATGACTGCTTTCTTAAGGGCAAGCTATTGAAGAATGAAATATATACTCAGAGATTACTACATTCAAATCAGTAATACATTAAAAATATAAAAGGAAAACCATGTAATACAGGAAACTCAGAAAGTACGGTGAGATGCTTTTAAAATTGTTCATTTTACTAATTTGTGGAGTTCTCTGGATGTTTCTCATCTGCTTTTTCCAAATGTGTAAAACTCCCATAAGTACTATAATACTGCCCTTTTAATTTTTATTTCGGTTTGTCGCTACTGAAATTAATACATTTAAAAAAATCTGTCCAAAAAGAAGCAACAGCAGCAAACATACCCCACTTGACACTAAAGCCGTGCGATGTAACTGGGCCTTTAATGAGGGGTCTTGTAGGTGGTCCAGGCCTGTCGGGACTCGTCGTACAAACCAAGACTTCACTGGGACAGCTTTTCCCTTCCAGGTTAGAAGCAGTCAGCTACACCACAACCGAGAGAATATTAACATGCTTGAGATACCAGCTATCAAGTCAGTGGTGGTTTTTTAACATGGCAAGATCAAGGCATCCATAAAGTCACACAGAAACACACACACACATTTTCTCTCTCAATCTCAAACTAATGCTTTCTAAGCATTTATGAAGTACTTATTTTCTGTATAGTTGGCTATTAACAATGAAAAATAAAATAAGGCGGGTTTTAGCTGACATTTTACTCTTTCAAGAAGACACAAAACAATGCCGGTTACCACCACCACATTCTTAGTTTCTGTGAGAGGAAAACACGGAGGGGGAGGAAGCGGACAGGAACCACCTCACCTGTGGGAGAGCAGTGCAACGCCACCTTGTGGAGGAATGCTAGCAGTATAGCCATGTTCTCACGGCCAGGATCAAATAGCAAGGGTTCCTTAAAATCTCAGAAACTGACATTTTCCTCAAATAATCACAACTCTCACTTGATAATTTGGCAGCTGTGTACTGAGTGACTACTACCCGCCCAGTTAACACCACCTGACCCCCAAATTACAGAAGGGAGGGTGGGATCTTCTCTCTCCAAAACACACGCTGTCACAATGGAGAGCAAGCACCGTGCACAGGGGCAGTGAACAGTCTGCAGCAGCCTGGTTCTCTCTCTCTTAGTGGTTGCAAAGCACTGGTTTTGGCTACAACATAAAATCCTACATTGGTATTAATGGTGGTTGTTAACAACCAAAGCAAAAGCCTAAGTGGGGGGGGAGTGGGTAAAGAAAAATAAAAACAGTTGAGAAAAAAAATGAACAGAAGCACAAAGGAAAATGGAGAGTAGCAGAAAAACCAGGTTAAAAGGAGAACGAGCAGAGAGGAGGGTGTGGCGTGCAGGTAAGAGACACGCACACTGAGCATCTGGTGTGGGTCTTGCTGGTGGGGCCGTGTGGCCATGCTGTGAAGCAATTTATTACAGCACATTACGACAGTTTTCTCTCTCAAAAGTAGGTTTTAAAATTAAAGTTTGGTGTGCATGTTATAATGTTTTTTAAAAAATGTAAATGCAGTGAATTTAAAAAAAAATTTTGGCCTGTAGCATGAATTTAAAATAGTAAATGGGTAAAACAAAAACCAGCTTCTTTTTTAAGCAGTTCAGGTACCAAAATGACTGACTCACCCTGAATTTATACTGTGTGCTTCTTTTGAGATTTTTCACAGTACAGGTTAAATCCTCTCCAGTGTATTTTGGGTGGAAAAGGTTATCCTGGAAGGGCAAAGCCAGAAAGAAACATCAGTACCATAAAACCTGGGCATTAAACACCGGTGCATGTAGGGTTTTTATGTGGCCTCTTTCCGCCATCGCCAGTAGGCCAGAGGTCTGGCAGCTACTGCAAAGGTGTCCGAAGTGTTAGTGCTGAGGACAGCACTCCAGCTTTAGGTAAAAATTCAGCACTATCACACTGTAATTTCTCCTGGGTCTGTTCAACTGTATCGTGAGGCTAATACTATTTTCAATGAGAACAATGCTCTCGGAGAGAATGTAAAAATTTGCTTTGCAATAGATGCCACCATATGCTTTCTTTAAGAGCAAACTTTCCCTGGTTACTCAATAAGCATTTTAAACAAAGAACTTAACCACCAAATGGTAGTTGTTACAAAGCAGTACGTACTTTAAAAAATTATTTAAATGTTGTCCTGAAAAAAAAAAAACCCTTGTGCTGAGGTCTTCACTGCCAAGTTGCAATGTGCTACACAATAAACTGTGGCTGAGATTTCTGACCACACAGTGTCCTCTTCTGGCCAAGGAAGAAAGGACAGCTTGGATGGGGAAGGAATAAATATCCTACTAAAAGCTGAACGTACAAAATTCATTCAATATGACTATCATCCACCCATCCAATATCACCAAGACCTTCTCTGCACCAGGCCCTCTTTTCTAGGTCCTAGGGGTTCAGTACTGCCCAAGGGCCGGAGCAACTAACTTGCCAGCTGGAGAAAGTGACTAAAACAAAACAAAGCCTATATATAAACATGAAGCATATCACATGGCACTAAGTGCTGTAACAAAAAATTAAGCTAGGCAAAAGGACAGAATGGTGGACCCAGCAAGGTGCTGTTCTCTACAGCTGCACAGGTTAAATAAGGCTGTCATGGGTGGCTCTTTACACTTAAATGAGTTACAATTAAAAATTTAATTCCTTGAGCCCACAGCCATATTTTAAATGCTCAACAGTCATGTGGCAATAGGCACTACCTTATTGGTCAGCACAAACTATTGAACATTTTTATCATGGAAAGCTGGATTAGACAGCATTGCTTTACAGGTCAGGAAAGGGCTCTCCAAAGAGGTGACGTGTGAGAAGACACCTCAAGGAAATGAGGGAAGTGAGTCACAGCTATCTGGAAGGGCATTCTAGCCACAAGGCTTAGGCCCTGTGAAGGCCCTTGGGGCAGGGCTGCCTGGCGTGCCCCCTGAGACTACGGTGGCAGGAACAAAGGGCTGTGGGCATCAGGGGAGTGCAGGCCTTCCCTCTGGAAGGCAGAGGGCAGCACTGCGATGGGAAGGGTTTTGAGCCCAGCACAGACAGGATCGTATTTTATCTAACAGGATCACCCAGGCTTCCTGTGGAGGGCTGAGTCTAGTATAGTCAGGGTGAAGGGGGCGGAAATACTTCAGACGTCATCACAGTAATCCAGAGGTGAGGCTGGTGGCTTGTGAAAGAGGCGTTGCCATGGAGGTGTTGAGAAATAGTGACTTTTCTGAATAATTCCCGAAGGAAGATTTAAAAGGATTTGCTGACTGATTATACCTGGAGTCAAGGATGACTGGGAGGGTTTTTGGTTCCCCACTCGAGAGGATGGAGGTGCCACGCACTGAGATGGTAAAGATTGTGGGAAGGACAGGTTGCTGCTGTGGCGGTCGCTGTAGTGGATGACGTTAAGGGTTTGGTTTTGAATTTGTGTAGCTACTCGACTTTCATGGGGTCCTGTAGTTATGCCAATACTGACTTACACAGAACACATGCAAGGGCGTAAGATCAGCAACTTACATTTTCATCCTCCTGGATTTCCAAGGTGTAGGTGACCGCTTCCTCAGGTGAACAGCCTTCTGGTTTACTCCACTGCAGCATGACCCAGGTGACCCCAGCTCGAACAAGCCTTGGTGCGGAGGGCATCTGAGGAATGTTTCCTAGTGTGTAGTATACCACCTCTTGGCTGTAACCACTGTAGAGAAATAAACGCAGGAGCACACAAGTTTAGGGGCACGTGAAGAGCCTCAGTACTTTCAGTGGGAGAGGACAGGACTGCCTACTGTGCAGGCTGCTTGGGTGGGAAAGTCTGGGGCCTAGCGCTTCAGCAAGCAAAGGAAGGCGTTCTGAGATACTTCTGATCACAACTTTTATTTGCCAATGTCCCCCTTCAGTCTTCTGCTTAAAAAGCACACTGCATTACAGGACAAAATATAAGAACTTATTTCCCCCCAAAAGCACCCCATAGAAAGCACAATTTAGTGCCATGTCTACCAAGCTATGAGCCACAGCTACCAGGAGTCTTTGACTCAGTGTGAACATAAATAATGTCTGTTGATAAAATAAATGTTTTACAAATACACATAGTGCTACTTTTCAGAAGTCTGTGGGTATTTTCCCATCATTTACAAATTCTTCAACCATGGAAGCCTTTATCGTTATCACTCTTCAACCAGTGAACCCTAAAACTGCAACAGCTATCATGGGTGGAGATGGAGGCTCAAAAAAAGGTGGGGACCAGTGATGTGCTGAACCTTTAGGATTTTCAGTAAGCAGTGATGAAAAGACTTTTCCTGTAATCAAGAGTTATCAAGGAAGTACACTTGGAAGACAGTTGCTCAAAGCATCTGCAACCACCGACGATCTGCTGCACACTTGCTCTTGTCTTCCTCCTGCAGCCTCTGAGCTGCGGTGCCCTGGCAGTTTGTATTTTCTCCCGTCCTGTAAGAATCCGACCTCAGCTGGACGACAGTGGCTGGCCCTGCACCCCTTTCTTTGTATCAGGAAATATACAATTGAAAAAAGGAACAGAATGAGTAGTTCGCTAACATGATGAAAGAAAAAGGCAAGGGACCTGAAAAAAAAAATGCAGCCACAAGAGGGATTCCTTTGAGTATCTGCACTTGTTACCTTCATCTTGGTTCTCAGAGATGCCTCCCGGGGCCTTTGCATTACAGTTTGCAAGATTGCAAAGGGGCCACCCAGTGGCATTATCACCTCAGAAGTGGCCTTCTTCCCTCTGACTAAGATTCCTCCTCGAAAAGCCTTAAATCGGTTCAGTGTGGAGGCAGCAGTGTCCTCATGCCTTCCAGCAGCAGGGGAGGAAGACGCGTAATGACCACACACGTGAGGACAGGGAAACGCCATACCTGGTACCGATGTCATTCCGGGCGGCCAGCCTGAATGTGTACCCCATTGCTGGACAAAGCTTTGTCAGCTTGCAGTGCTTCTGGCTCCCAAAGAAGCACTGCCTGAAACCACTGTTTCTTTTTCCCTGAGAGAAAAGTGAAACAAGACACATGAGTTTTTAAAAAAATAACCATAAGAAAATGAAGGAACGTTTTGAATAACTATTTAATGTCCTAGTTTGGATGAACTAAACCAAGAGCAGGAAAGCTTCTAGCAAAGTGTTTTTAGTTGCACACAAAAATGCTCTCAATGAAATGTCATCCTTAGCATAAAGGCACTTCAGGAAATTCTGTACCCGAGATGACTAACGCTCTGTATCTGTGATACTTCTAAGGTGGCTTTGGTTAACAAAATAAAAAGGACCTCTCAGGCACATGACAATACCCAATTTCTCAAATCTTCCCCACTCAGGTCGGTCGCACTGCCCAGTCCGACCAACTGAGAGGAAGCCTGCCGCCCTGGAGGGACTGCCAGGGTGGGGAATGCACGGTGCTCCCCAGCGTCTGCCCAGCAGCCGAGGGCTGTCTACGCAGCCTGACCTGCCACAGAAAGCCTCCCAGTCTCCTCTCTCCTCTCCTGTCTTGCCCCAGCCACCAGTCTCCCCACTTGCACATTCCGGTGATGGTGGGCGATTTGCTCACTGATCCCTAAATATTGGTCACATGCCTTTGAATCATCTCGTCCACATCTGCTGTTCTCATAACAGTGCTTTGGACAATCTGGGAGCTCAATCAATGCTTGCAGAGGTGAAATGAATGGCTGATAAGCACTTGGAACATTGGCTGAATTCATTTATATGTATTACGGCTACTCTTATGTGTCTTATGAGACTGGAAATATATTTTTAATGCCTTTCTAGCCTTACATGATGCTTCAAATTCCTTGAAGTGAAAAGAAAACACTCCAGTAGGTTCTCTTAATAGACCAATGAATACGAAAAAAAACCCAGAACCCGACTGCACTGTGCCATGCTTGGAGGCATGGGGTACTCACATCAGCAGTATGCTAGAGCAAATATTTCCTACCCGTAATCCACAGTATTTTATCTATGTTCATGCAAAGAAAAACACCCACTAACACTGAAAGTATCTTGGCATTCTAATCAGATGGTTGTGCCCTGGGCCTTCCAAAGTATGTTTGAAGTTCTCAATTTATTTTATTACAAAAAAAGACGAAAGCACATTTTTCTTCTAAGCAAATTCAAACATTTCCTTCCTTTAAGCAGACCTCCAAATGCTTACCATTAAGTCACATTCCAGGTAAATTTTAATTAAAAACCAAATAAACATATGTTTAGCTGGAAGTGTTACTAGGGTGACCAGATTGAAAACCACCTTGCACCTGCATCCTCACACTGACCCTTCCCCACCAGCCCCTCCCTGAGCAAAGTGGTGCCTTTCCAGGAAGGGAGGAGAAGTCTGAATCTCTTTAAGATCCAAAAGTCTTTTTATCAAGGGTTCAAAGAACATTCAGGTGCCAACAGTAAAGCACAGCATTTTCCCGCTGCTCCTTGAGTGAAGTCGCTGTGTCCTTCCGCTTACTTTAACCTTGAGTGTTAAGGTTGCTGCAGACGATTTATTCATATAAAAGCTCTTTATACACACATTTGCATAATTACAGCCAGTGTCTGATTACACTCTGTGCCCTGGTATGTTTTGTATCCCTCTCAGGCTGCAGTGTGATCTACCTTCTTTTTCCTCTACTTCTGAGCTCAGAGTAAACAGAGCAAGAAAGGCACATCCTGCCGCCACGGAAGCCTCATCCCTTCCAAACCCAACGCTGGCTGCCCTTCAATGCCTCATTTTTCGTATTTCTTTGTTTGGTCTCCTTTGCCCATTTCTGGCGCTCAGAACTACAGCCAGTAAATAAAAGTCAGTCTGTTCCTTACTAGGTTGATTTGCTTCAATATGGTGAAAACCAGACTGTCCGTGATTTAAATGAGAAAGAAGAGCGCAGAGGCATCAATGCTGAGAACTAGACTTTTATCTTTTAAAGGCACATTGCAATGGGGCTCACTAAAGAATGGTGTGGGGGGTGAGATGGGGAGGGGGCAGGCATCCTGTGACCTTTAAGACATTTCCTATGTTGCTAACATTTTTATTTTCAATTACTACTTCAGTATCAGGAACAACTGCTAAATAAACTCCAACTTGTTTAGACGAAGTATGCCAAATTTTCCATCTTATTGCCTTCCAAGGTGTACTTTGTGCATGGTCCTTAAGAACATGGAAAAAAAAAAAAAGAGCCAGGCTTGTGGGAACCTTAGAATCAAATCTGAGAACCAGAGTCTATAGAGTCAGAAGGGGGAAGGGTACAAATAGTTCACAGAGTTAAAGAAGTAAGGCTTATTGGTGAATTTCTAGAAGTCGCTGAGAATAAAGCAAACACCATGGAAAGTTAGGTTAAAATATTTCAGACATGAGAGAAGCTTTTGAGTAAAAGGAAATATTCATGTATGACATGGAGATTATTTTAAAAGGGCCACCTGGGAAGAAAAAAAAATAACATTCATAAAAGTCACCGCAGGGAACAGTGATCCACAGCGGAGAAGGAAGCAAATGAGGATGGAGAAAGCCCCCCCAGCCCTGGTCTTCCACAGCAGCCGGTGCCCGGCTCTGGAACGGCTCTGGGGGCTTAGGCATCAAGGTCCATGTTCAAAGGGAGAGGTGATGTTGAGAATCTGCTTGTAAACCAAGAGGAAGCTCAGGTTGCAAACAGCATTTATAAATAAAATATTACCCAGTTCTTGTTGACAGAAATGGACAGGATTTTTTGTTAAGATAATGGTCTAGAAGGTTGAAAGATTCAGACAAACTGACAGGAATTACAACATGAATGCTTAATCATTGTTTATCAGAAATTAAATATGTGCAAGCCTTTAATATGAGTGAAGTCTTACAGATGGCAAATCGTAACTTCCAGATTTTATAGGTAGCATGGCTTCAAATGATTCTGAGAGATTACAAACTGTGAAATGTTCTTTGTCCTAATAAAATCTAACTTAAATGACACCGGGTTCCTGAGACAGACCACCTTCACCTGGAAAGGAAACGAACGCTTAATAATTTAAAGTCATCCTGGGGCGAAGTTTCCTGCTAAAACACGGCCCTAACAGAAATGGGCGATCCAAGCGTTTTCAGGCTTGCTGTCGTCAATACTCCGGTCAAACACAGGAAGCAGGTATGTCCGGGGCCCAGGCCCTACCCTGGTCAACCACTGCTGCTAGGCCAACTTGTGACTCACACAGAAGAGAGGAGAGAGGAGAGTGGAGAGTGGGGTCAGGAGTGGGTCTAAAAGGCCCAGGAGCTGGCTGGTGCCCAAGGGAAGAGCTGGGGCCAGGATGCTCTTCCAGGTGGGATCAGGCACATGTGAGAGATGAGGACCAGAAACTCCCTGAAATAAGCACACCTGTGTTCCTGCTCTCCTGGGGAAGAGAAGAAAACTTCACCCCAATTAGAGAAAAAGGGGAGAGGGGGCTTTGAACCCACACCCCTGATCATTCTGGAGCAGACCTGGCCCCTGGGCTCTATCTGACACGAGGCAATGTAACAGCCGACCTTGTTCTGGCCTCACATTCTACTGCCAGTGTCCACAGGCCAAAAAAGGCAGATTTTCAGGGTTCCCTGGCTTGTTTCCATTTCACAATGTAGGCCATGCATGAGCAGACATTAGGTTCATTCAAGGACAAAGCTCATCTTTACTACAATGTGAAGCAATCTTGAAGTACAAATCAACTGTGTGCCAATAAACTTCACAGCACTCAGTCTGGCATGAGGTGCGGTATTACCAACCTGGGTTGCTTTCTTTTGTCCTCTTCTCATTCAACTGAATTTATGGTCCTTGCTAATCTACTGTCACCCCACACCCAGACTTACCCTGAGAGTACCAATTCAATAATACCCTGGGTGTTGAGACACATGGAACAGTTTTGCAACCAGAGCCCAGGGCACCATGTCCTCGACTTCTGGTCGAATTTGCTCTCCAGGGAAGCACTGGATTTGCCAGCAAGCTGGCTCATGTACACATATCAAATCAGTCCTTCTCCAGTCCTAAGCTTCCCACTTTGCCTCTATGCCCTCTGTCTTACCACTGAACAAAAACGTAGGGCATATCATCTACATTCTAGAGCCTTGGCTATTCCCCGTTTCCACTAGCACATCTCAGGCAGCGTGGTCCCCTGTGTACTATAAGCCGTATTTACCACGAAGCCCTCCTGGCCTAGCCTGGACATCTCATTCATCTTATCCTTGGTGAGCAAGGGTCGCCTTTCAGTTTTAGATTCATTCTAAAGGGGGTCAACATCTCTGGAGGAAAGTTCCAGCCTTATAACACGTAGAAGAGCATATGCTCTAGCAGCATTTGCCTCTCTGTTGCTCCATCCTCATCCTCACTTTCTTAGAAGAGTCAAGAATTTGGTTACAAGTCCAAAAATAATGAATCCAGATGTCCTTCTGGATCCAACAAGGTCCTTGCAAAATTCTGAAGAATGTCAATAACCTCCCACTTTGCGTGCGACTTGCAAGGGCCCCGTCTCGGGAAGGCAGGGGTGAGAGAAGAGGGCTTGGAGGAGCGAGTAAAATATACTCATGTGGCTACGTAGCCCAGAATGACTCACCCTTAGAAATATTTTCCCCCAGATGTGTTAATGACCCCAGGGACAAAGATGTTAACCTTATCACACATTGTTTCATTGTTTAAAATGAATTTTGAGTTTAATTATAAATATAAAAGGTTTTAAATATTTTGAAAGACACAGACTCCGTTTTCCTATTTTTATCTTCTGCAATTTAATTATCTACTTGAATATTTCCCATTACTTCCTAATATGTAGTTTAATAAAAATTAGCCATTAAACAAAATTATGTTTCTTAGTTACCCCCCCAACAAAAATTTCACCCAAAGGAGCAGGACACGAGGCAGAGGCATGAACTGGCAGAGATACCGTTCACCTCCCGGGTCCCTGTCCTTATCACTAAGGGAGCGGGTAGTGATCCCTTCCATTGTTCCCTGAGCAGAGCGGGGCCGAGTCCCGACCGACCACTGCATTTCTGGGTGCACACTTACGCCTTCCTTCTCCCTCTCCCCAGAACACTCAGAAGAGAAGCAACAGTAGGAAAACGAGTTACGCTGCACTTTCAAAATTCATGGCCTCGTATCTATGGTCTAGTTACTCAAACACACCACATGTGCTATACAAAGATAAAGGGGAAGAGATTTATTAATGGTTTCTCATGACTAAGGGAGTCGAGAGAAGCCTTGTGTCACAGGGTGGTGATTTTCAACAAGTCCACAAACTCTCTGATACTCTACCACTGAGGAGCAAAATCTATGGCCCTTTCTCCTGAATGTGGGTGTGCTCCTGACTCACTCGTAACTGAGAGAACATGAAGCTGTGTGACTTCCAAGGCTTGGTCTGCATAGGTGATGCGGCTTCTGTCTTTTCCTTTAGGAACATTAACTTTTGCAATTTTGACTCCCTCATGGCTGCCATGCTGTGAACTAGCCCCAGATGAGGTCCTACCAAAGCTACCCGTGAACACTAGACTCGTGAGGGAAGACCGCACTAGAAGATATGAACCCCTAATGAGCCCTCCCAGCTGACGCTCCAGCAACTGCGGTACCCAGACAAGACATTTCCTCAGTGCCCTGTTCAAATTGCCACCCACAATCCAGGTGCATAAGAAAGCGAGTGCATTAAGCCATAAAGTTTTGAGTTAATTTGTTATGTAATATTACACTCTTCTATTTTTATGCGCATCCATTTATGCTACTGGTATGAAGTTTCTCAGTAAACTTTTATAGATTTGTCCTGCACTGCAAACTGGAAGGAAGGAAGGAAGGAAGGAAGGGAGCGGAAGTGCGTGTGCTAGAACACACGTTCACCGTGTGCCTGAATAAAGGCTTCTGCCTTCTACATGCACTCGGTCCACGCCTTTCCCCTCAGAACCATCCCACAGAGTAAGGCCTCTTTGAAGAGATTTTAAAAACTGTTTTTGTAGAAGATAAAAATGTAGCCATCTTCTTCAATGATAAAGATCAATGAAAACTGTTAATCAATGGCAATAAAGTTACTTCATCTTACCGAGCTACACTTTAGACTAAATTAAGATTTTTCAAAATGCTACCCCAAAAGTTGTAGAGAACTGTGGAGAGATTTTTTTAAATAGACATACAACAGTTTTTTGATGATGGTTTAAGGATGGCATTACCCAAAGCCACCCGAGTGAACACATTAAAAAGCTTTTCAAAGGGCCTCCACTGGTAACCTCTCCTTGGTACCTGTGTATAAACATGCAGTGGAATAAAGTTCCAGTGGAGAAATCAAGTTACAAGTGGGGATGCCTGTTTGAAAACTGGTATCTAAGTATGTGAAAAGAATTTGATTCATTTGCAACTAATTTTTAAGGTTAAATGTTTAAAAGTAACTGTTAATTTATAAAATTATGAACTGAAAGGCTAAAGACAATTTTTTTCCCAAGTCAGTTTTTCTTCTTTCTTAACTTAAGTGTCTTCATAAAGTTGTCCTCAGTACTTGGGAAGATGAATCAACTAAGCGGGTTGTTTTCCTGTTAAGGAATTAACACATCCATTGCCAGTTCTAACATATAACTCACACACACTCCAATTAATTCAGGCTACAGTATTTTCCTGCCAGGAGTAATTCTGTAGACTGTGGGGAATGTGGTTGCTCTGGCTAACATTTCCAATTACCCTGGCACTAATGACCCTGGAAGCTGCTATTTCCAAAACTGGCACTAACAGATGAAGTTGGCTGATATTTTCAGTCTCCTCCAAATTAACAGACTGGAAATGATCCTTCCTGTTCCTCTTCCTGGAGCGAGAAAATAAGAATGGACAACACAGGGTGCCAGAACCCACAGTGACCTGGCTCCCTCTGGTCACGTGAGCGCAACTCTTCCCGACGTTTTCTCGATCTACGGCCCCTTTCCGCTGACCTCCTTCTCTTAAGGCTCTGTCACAGCCACGCCTGCTGCCCTCGCAACCTGCCCTTTCCAGATTTGATAACCGTCTGCTAAAAAAGTTACATGGGGTTGGTTATCAGTTGTTATGTGCTTGTAGCCTATGGCTGTTGGATCCAGACACGGGCTGAGCAGTTCTGGGCTGGGCACTCTTTGTAACAGGCATAGCTCAGCCTGTCAGAAACGGCAGAGATAAATCAAGTAAAAAATAAGGTTGCGCTGGCCAACTGAACTACTGCCAGGCTCGAAGATTTAGTCTGCTAGTACGTCTATATTTAGAAGTTGTTCCAGCGCTGGCCGACCCCAGGCAACATCAAAGATAAATGTTGGCTTGAGAAATAAAAGAGCATGTATGTGCAGCATAACCATATATAAGAACGGTTCATAACAGGGAGGTAGAGACACCCCACATCTGGGTGGATTCAAAAGGTCCTTGTGCCAAACCTCACTCTCTCCTCAGTGATGCCTCTTTCGCTTTACTGAGCAGCTCTGGCACAGAGGAGCCTTCAAAGGTAAGAAAAGGGGCTGGGACAGTTTTTGGCTCCAGGCTACTAAATAAGTACTGCATTTATTTCATGCCCTGGCACACTTGTTTTTTCTAGTAGCGAGAGAGGCTGAGCTACCTGAAACAGGCAAGGGTGACCAGGTCCTTTGATTTAGAACAAACAAACCATTTTTCTGTATATCCCTCTGAAGATGGTGGTTCATCAGATCCACTTCTTCGATAAGATCAGTGTGCTCAGGCTGTCCCAGTGAAGAGAGAGGAAGGGAACAAGCCCCTATACTGTTCACAAGAGATGGATGTGCTCAGTCCACCCACCTAGCCACGGCCCGAGTGGGCACAACAAACGTGAGCTGGTCAGTTGGGTGCCGAGGGCAAAGATGGGTATTTGGAATTTCTTCTCAGCCGGAAGCTCCTCACAAATCCTGCTGCCCAAATGTATCCCTCACACGTGTGACAAATGATAAGCAGATGGAGAATCTGCTTCAGGTGTGCAGACGACGGGGCTGAGGTCCCTAAGAGAGAGGGCTGTTTTTAACTCAGCTCTTTGCCTTAGGTTCCTGTGGACCTCTCAGAGTTGCTAAATCCTGCCTGGCCTAGTTTCCTTCAGTAGGAGCTGGAGGGGAGGAAGCTTCTCCCTGGCTCTCTGACAGCACTCTTGGGCGTGGCGGGGTAGGTCTGTGATGGGGCACAATGCTGCTGCTCTGCCAGGCCACTGGTCAGGCTCAAGGCACTTGTGTGAAAGATGGTTTCTGATGGACAGGGTGCCAAGCCAACCTGAGACCCCACTCTCCAATCTCTTTGAGGGTTCTCCCTGAGAATGACCAAGAGGCACATGGATCCAGGCCATCCCGGTTTTCTCCAATGAACAGACATGCAGCCTAAGGCGGCGTGGTACCGCAGACAGAGCGTCACCTGCATCATCCTCAGGGAGGCTCTGCCGAGCCCCTTTGTGATCCCCAAGTCACTCTACTTCCCGTTGCTGTCTAACCTGAAAAGCCATGTGCAACTTCACTTGGGCAAAAAAAAAAAAAATGTTCTGCAAGATTAGCAATACTAACTAGTCGACACCTAAGTTAAACAGTTATCTGGTTTATAAACTAGATAGCACTTAAGTGGCCAGCTCAACTCCTAAAACAAGCAAGGCTGGCTGCTCCCGAACCAGGCGTCCCAGAAGTGACAATGTGGGGCCTGCCACTGTGGTTTCTGCAACAGGACTTCTGGGCACTATGGGGTTTGCTAATGGCTCCCCGGGGGCGTATGGGCTCCACCTGCCGCTGGCCTTTTCTGCTCTCTCCATTTCAAATTCTACACCCCTTGATTTCTATAGTATTTAATGTATTCTTAGTCGGCTGTATTTTACAGCTGCGTTGGCTCATTAGTCACCAGGGAAGCGAGATGGGAAATTCCTTTTTGGTCTAGCTGAGTCACATGTGAGGAAGATTCTTGGGAACTCCACTAGTCCATTCCCACGAAGCTATTTTTCTGGTTCTTTCATAGGTTCCCTGCGTGTCATGTCCGGAAGCTAAGCTAATGGTAAGTAAATATCTATATATAGCATTGTGTCTGTTTTTGTTCAGTGCCAACCAGAGACACTGATCTCAGGTTCCTGTTAAGCTCCCAACAGAAGAATGTCATATTCCTTTCATTCAATCCTTCAAGCTGCCGACCTCTTCCTGCCCCAGGTCTTAACTTGTGCTTAGGTGACATGAAATAATCATTACCCTGAATCTCATTCAATCTTCACCTTCCTAGGAGATAAGTGACATAATTTTTCAAGTGGAGAAGCTGAGGCTTGGAGGTTAAATTATTATACTTGCTTGACTAGTTAGACACAAAACAGAGACTACTCATCCACATCTCTCTAGGTGAACGCCACAGCGCTGACACAACTGTCATAAGAAGCCATGCCACAGAGTCACAAGAAGATCTCAGGACACGAGTATTTGCTGAGTAACTAGCTGCAACAGCACCAGTTAGTATTTCTGCATAGTATGACTTAAAACAATGTCTAAGAGTAGAACACACAACAAGCTAAGTTTCTGTAATTACCTTCCTTACTGAATATATGTTTTCTAAAATGGAAAAGAAAGTTCCTACTTGACCGTGAAGTTTGCCCTTTTACTCAGGTTTTCAAGGAAAAGGCCAGACCGCCATCCCTTAAAACAGACTGGGCAGGCATTTATGTGTGAATCAATTCAGAGGTTTGTAATTCCTTTCCATAAAAGCCCATTCCTGCTCTAGAGGCCTCTGGGTCCTCATCCTTCCCTCTTAGCTTCTTCTAGAGAAAAACTCCCACCTCCACTGTGTCATCCAGCAGAAAAGCACAGAGGGGCCGACTTAGCTTGGAAGGGTACCCAAGGAGGGGAGGGGGCAGGTCAGGGGGATCAGCTCAGGGGGGCCCAAGGAGCAGTGAACTGTAAGCACTACCTCCATGAGAAATCCAGCATCTAAGCATTGTTTTGCTGTTAAAATGGTAAGAAGCTTTTCTCCTATTCATAATTCTGGATTAAACGAAAACTCAATTCATAAAAGAGTTTTTGTTGTTGTTTCTTGTTTTTATAAATCAGCACTAGGTGTAATACTCAAATCTAGCAGAAGAAAAAAAACAAAATAAGGTCGCTGACCTTTCTGCTGGCCTTTAGAATAACGCTGACTTGTAAATTAAACATGGAGGCAGAGGCACATGGTGATCAGAAAGAAACTGAAATGTAATGCTGACTCATTCAATACTCAAGTAGAAACCCGCCTTGAAAATGGCCTTCTGCTTTGTTGCTCACGTGGGGAGTCTCCTGGAGGAGCAAAACTTCAAGGCCAGACTGCAGGTTCCAGGGCTCTAAACACTTCAGCTCATCTGAGCCAGTGCGTGTGGGGATGCGGCCAGCTGAGGCCACACCTTTCCAAGTTATGAGAACTGATCCGTTTCAGGGGAAAATGGAAACTTACGGCCATAGCCGAAAAGCCAAAGACACCTGTGTGTTCCATTTTTACTTGCTCATTACCATCTCAGAGTCACGGTTACTTCCCACATTGATTTAAAAATGAAGGGATTGCCTCGTTAACAATTATTAACAGAGACAAGGAGGCAGCTAACCCTCTTGAAGGACAGTCAGTGAGTGATTTCTAAGTGAATTCTACAGAACAGTGATGTGACAATAATGGCAATACATTTAGGAGATGGTGTAGCAGCTTTCTCTTGTGCTGTGTTGTTTCTGTTTTCTGTTCCCCACTAGGGCCACACCTGCCTTCAGAGACCATAGCTATTGAGTCAGGTGGCTCTTCCCAAGGTCAGCTCAGCCCAGCAGCCCCAGTCCTAGTAGAAACAAAGGCCAGGTGCTCACTGGCCTCTCTGCTGCTGCTCTTTCATTCACAGGGGTCATCTTCTAAGAGGCCTGAGAGCTGGATTTGATGTCTGTGCTTTAATTTACAAACACTTGCAATATTTTACACTAACTGTTTTATTGGAATGGTGACTGAACAAAAGAATAAAGTATCCTGGGAACTCCAACTAGTGCTGTTATGCTGTGATAAAAACATGGGCACACCCAGACATTGGTGGTGGCATATACAAGGATGGGACCACCTTGCCTCAAGCTGTAATTCTCAGACCAGGGGCCAGAGCAGAAATAGGCAGCGTGCTACTCATGAGCACAGCCTTCCCTGAGACTCTGAGTAGGACCCATCTCTCTGTCAGGTGGAGGTTCGCTTCTGTGTGTACCCTACAACTTTGCTGCCCTTTAACTTTGCCCCCCCCATCCCACCTTAAAGACAGAAGGCTATGGGTGTATGGCTGGGACAGATGTCCTGGGAGATGAGAGCATTGGCACTGGGGAGTGACACCAGCAAAACACTCCCTTCCATTCTCCTGCCCCAGCAGACTCCACTAGGGCAGGGCCCGGAAAACGCCCCTGGTACCAGGCGCACCTGGCTTCCGAAAACTACCAGCAGAAGATTTCTGAGCAATAGCCGGAGTCTCACGTGTTCACACTTTCTGCGGGTCTCTGTTCATGTATTTGCTTTTCTTCTTTGAGGCCAAGGCCTGAATAGCATGGGAATGTAGAACCAAAAACCAATGCAGGTGAGCTGCCCTCAAGAGGCTGATCCCCATCTTAGCCACAAATTTTAGAAACACAAGACTGTCAGACTATTTCATCAGAAACTTTACTTCTGAAATGATAAGATGGGCAGGAATGAACTGGTTACTATTGCTGGTATTCTCATTGCCAGGAAACCCATTTTCAATCTTTTTAGGGAGACTAGAAAGGAGGGAGATACAACATAATACAAATAACCTACTGGATGGAAGCTTATTTGATGGATAAATTTGATGAAAATTTTTGGAAAAAAATTTGGGAACATGTGGCTAAGTTTGGAAAAATTTGAGAAGCACATAGTTAAGATTGTTTCTTTACCTGTCCAAAAGTATAGAAAGATAGCACGATATTAGCTTTTTCAGCCATTAGAATAAGGACATTACCTGGGCTCTGTGACAGATCCCTCATACGACAGTGAACAGTGTTCCTGTGTGTGTGTATGAACTGAGAGGTATGCTCCAGAGATGCAGAAATTATTAATCAACAGACCAAACAACAGTGAAAAGGATCCCCAAAATGTTCTCTTGTCAGGAAGGATAACTCTGGTAACCAGGTTTGAGAGAAGGTAAGTGATACCAGTGTACATAAGCTGATGGGCTGAGGACCAGAGAAGTCAAGCGACCAGTTTAAAACTTGGAACAGAATCCACATCTTCTAGTCACAGTGTTCTTCCAATTATTGTTTCTAAGGGGTACTATACAGAGTTTGGGGTCAGAAGTTTTTTGGGAAGGTTATCATGCCATAGAATGTAAAAGGATTCCCGTGTTAACAAAAGGCCTACGGTAGGTGAGTGTTAATTAACCTGCATCTCCAATAAGGCTCATCAGCCGGAATTACAAGGTGGGAGAGAAAAAAGAGGAAAAAGAAAGGTGGAAGAATTAAGGTGGGTACAAGGGAAAGATGGAAGGAGAGCAAGTAGGGGAAAGGCAGGAGAAGGCCCAAAACAAAACTAATATTTTGTGGTCACTAGTCTATACCGGGTCCTACTGATTATAAACAGTCATCAGAAATAGTTTCTCCATTTCATCCAAGGCTGTGGTGTATTTCTCCCACACCACCCCAGGGCACTTCCAATTCTGATTCAAAAGGAAGGAAGTCAGCAACTGAGTCACTAATACCATTTCCTGGAGCACCTGGGTTTTCCTTGGAGGATGTTCAACTTCTTTGACATTACTACTTATGAGGCTGAGAAGCAGCAAAAAACAGAGGGGAAGGAGAGAAGCACACATGGTTGCTTTATTGCACTGCCCTGACAAGATATCTGAAATGAAAAAAAGGCCTTCTCTTTAGTGGTAAACTGTACCTCAATATAAAACCTCAAAGTATGAGAGAAAACACTAGGTCAGTGCAATAATGCGACACACTCATCCGTTCCACCTGCATTCCTCATTCAGGAGCAAGAGGGAAGATGTTAACTCCGTGTCACGGGCAGCCAGGTTCCTTTCCAGCTTTCCTGACTGACTTTAAAAATCTCTTCCCACAAGGGCCATAGAGGTGGTTTCACTTTCCAATTGAACCGCCTTAAAATGAAAGCCACCTAATCTGTAAAACCTAACGGTTACGTCTGAGATTTCACCAGTCTTTACGTAGAAACCATTCACAAGGATCCTCAGGACAAAAGATTGTTGTCTTTGGTAACTTGTGACTCTAGCTGCTCAGATGCAACCGGATGGAAAATATGCTCCTGTAGGAGTGATGAAGAGCCCCTTCTTTCACATCAAAATTTAATCAAGAGAATTTTATCCAATTTTCATGTTATATTTGGTTAAAACATGTTTTCCATACATGATAGGTTACTTTTTTGCCTAAACCTAAGCCTGTGTTCGAAATCTTTTATTCTCCTGAACCTCAAGACTAGTTAGCATATGTTTCTCTCCCAATTCTACATTTTCTTTTCTTAAAATCCTCAGTCTGTTTGCTCAATCACACAAAAATAGATTAAAGCAAGGATAAATGAATGAACCGAATTAAGATCTACAGGTACAAAAAGTATAGGTGCTTCTCAGAAACGACAGTCCCCTACATTGTTTCCTTCCTGAGATTCTGTTTGTAGCTTAACAAGACCAGAAATGCATTTGGTCACCATTCAGCCCAGAGTTGCCTCAAAACAGGGAGACTCCACCATGAAGACCCTTCCAAGGGCCTCAGGGGATAGAAACAGCAAATGGGGGCACACCTGTTTCAGATATTCTAACCCACAGGGTGATCACACACGATAGAGTGAGACCTCCAGGTGCTGCTCCACTCCCCACAGACAGCACCCAACAGTCCAACACTGCTGTGTACACGTGGTGTTCAAACTGAAAAAGGAAAACCAAACTGTGCTTCCAAAGCCAAGGTGGTTTAACTTTTCAAAACCATTTATGCAGATCACATGGAGCAGAAAGATGACCATCAATTTTTAATACTAACGAATGAATGGCTAGACACTGGGAACTCCAAAATAATTAAGACCCTATATTTTCCTTCAGTAGCATTTCCTACAAATATATATGTTTTAATGCACAACTGCTTTTTAAAAAAAATCCTCACTTGATGATATGATTATTGCTTTGAGAGAGAGAAACATCGATCAGTTATGGGCCCTACCTGGGGACTGACCTACAACCTAGGTATGCGCCCTGACCTGGAATCAAACCCACAACCTTCTGGTGAATTGATCGACACTCCAAGCAACTGAGCTGCCCAGCCAGGGTTTAATGCACAATTCTTTATGCTACTTTAATTCATATTCATTTTTTAGTCAATAACTATTGGCTTAAATATTTCTCTACTTACATTCTTTTTTCCGTGTTTAGCACATCTTAAAAAAGAATAAAAAAATAAAATGGTATTTGTTCAGGAATTTTACTTTTGAAATGGTGTTTTAGATGAATATGAAAATACACTTACCTCATCCCATTCCAAAAGGTAGTTGGCGATTTTGGAGCCATTGTCAACTGGTGCCTAAAAAATAAGAGGAGGAAGAATCAGAGAAAGTTATTCATAGATGTAAGTCATGAGCTACCCACTTGGTTCAAACGTAATGTCTATGTTAGTGCTATTCTATAACCCTGGATACTCCTGTATTCCTTGGTCAAACATGATCAGAAACCAATTTTACTAAAATTCAACTGTAAAGAAAGTCATCTACTATTAATAAATCATTACAACAAAGAGCCAAACCTGCCTCCCCTACCACCTCTGCCTTTACACCTTTATCTTCTGGGGAAAATACCTCTAAGAGGCAACTTTAAGTTTAAGAGTAGAGGAGAAATAAGGCAGCTAAGAAACACAGGCACTGCTTGGGGTCTGCCAGAAATAGGACTGACCCACTAGGTTCAGAGTTAAGAATTTGTATATTTGTGGCATTAAGATCCCCCCAACTATTTTTAAGCAAAAATGAGGAAAACTGGGATCCTCTGAATGATTACCAGAGACTATTAGACCTTTATAAGTTAGCAAAAAAAGGATCATTTGCTTTCCTCCTAAGAGAATGCTGAGATCTGCTTCACTGAGAAAACAAGCTTTGGACAATGGGCGGGCGGGGGGGCGAAAAACTTTGGGAAAAAGAGTGTTTTGCAGGATTAGGCCTGCCAGCGGGGAGTGCAGCACTGGAGTCCCTTTATAGCACCAGGGGAGAAGGGTAGAGGAATGAGAGAGAGATGAGAGGTGCAAAAGAGATGTGAGATGAGAGAGGGAGGGAGGGAAAGAGAGGGCAAAAGGGGGAGGGTGCAGGGAGGGAGGAAGAGAGAGAGGAAAGGGAGGGCAAGCAGGAGAGAGGGGGAGAGAGAAGAGAAACTAACAAGTGGGGGAGGCAACCAAAAAGGGACCATGTCCCCACTGCAGAAACGCATCTGGGCCCAGATCCTCCCCGGGGAAAGAACAGAGCCCCGGAAACTGCCATGCCCTGGCTCTAGCAAAGGGCAGCCTGGTCACCAGAGCTGATCTGAAGCCCAGCTCAGCTGTTTGTCATGTGTGGTCTGATGTTAGTAGCTTAGTATCAATGTTTAATTTCTTGTTCCAAGAATAGATGTGTGTGATAAGTAACTGGAAGAATATATGTAAATCAACTCCTAAACTACCAGGACTTATAGGAAGCACTCAGTAAACAGCAGCTGTTGCTTTATTAGTGTTAATAAAACATCATCAGGGGCTCCATAAATATTAGTTAAATTAATAAAGAAACTCTTCCTCCTCTCCTGTCCTTCCTTCTTCCTTCTGAATCATATAACCTCTGATTCCCCAAACTCAAATTTCAGCTGAGTTGGTTTCAGGCTGTAAGTTCTACTGAACTGCAATTTTAGGCCTTTGTGGACTCTATTTGGGAGACACAAAGGGGCACATTTAAAGTTCTAAACAATATAAACAATTCAAGTTTTAGATGAGGAACCACTTCTAAAGTAAGAATTGCATTTACAATGGCTCATGCTCCTACAGAGAAATTGATTTTTAGTAGTTTCTTCTCCAATATCCTGCCTGACCAGAGCCTCTCAATCCATGAGGGTGGGGACAGCCACTTTGGCTTTTTCGCCCTTCCACCTGTTGCTGACCAGCAAGACGACATTAGCAGACCCCGAGCTCCCAGTGTCTTTGTGGAGTCAAGGGCAGGCGGGCGGCTAGAACATGCGCCCTGTCTCCGTGCCCCCAGCCGGAACACTGTGATCAGGAAATCCGTTTAAGAACATTTAAGTAAAAACTGAACTAAATTCAGAACTTTCAAGTTGGCACAGGACTGAATGGAACAGGAGGCTGTTTCTGATTCACAATTAAACAAAGGGAGAAAGAACAGGTGAAACATTTTCCTTCTAACAAGAAAACTTTTTCCTCAAGTTGCTGGTCTGCCCGAAACCTGAATTGCATGTAGGTTTGAAGCAGAGCACATATCAGTGATTCCCAACTTTAGGTTTATAATACCCCGAGGTCCCTCTGGTATTCTTAAGATTTCTTCTATTTTCCAAACAAAATTAATGGTACTTCTTCCCTTAATTAAAGATATATTTAAATATGTATATGTGTACCTATAGAACACATTTTAAAATGGATGTATATGCTCCACAAAATTAAACAACGATGACCGATTGGGTGTTAAAACTCTGAAAAGGTGGGGAATCACTGACCTGGATTATCCCTGGAAGCCAGGAAGGAAAATAAAATAGTTCAGATTCTAAGCCAGTTTAAACTTTGCCTTTGTCCAAATAACACATGCAGTGTTGGCCACTGGCAATGGGAGTGCAGTTGCCCACAGCAGAGGGGTCTAGAGAGGCCCAGGCTTTGCTGCCAACCACTACCCTCAGTTGCTTCTACCAGCTTCCTAGGTGAATTTGGCCCTCTGGTATAGGAACAAAGAGACAAAATATTTCTTCACCAATAATGGATCTGACTGTCTTATTTCTTTCACATATTAGTGTTCTACCCAAACACCACAAATCTGTATTATCTCTATTTTTACAAATTTTACATTTTAAACTACATTTTAAGATATTTACATATAGAAATAATTACTATAAAGATTAATAAAATAATCTACTATTTTCTTGCAAACACACAAGTATGAGTGACTAATAAGCTCATGAAACACATTAAGAACCTCTTGTTGGCAAGAATTATTTGTACCAGTAACATGAGACCTATTATATAATTTGGACTTCTAAAAAATAACTAGTAATCCTGACTGATTTAAGGCCTAAATAAGTAAAAATTAATGAAATCTTAATGTAGTTTAGAATACTAAATGTTCTAGGTAGTTTTAAATATTAAACATTTCAGAATCACCACTCAAAGAAGCCAACAGAGCTATGACCCTACAGTATCTACAAATTTACAAAATGCTTTTTACTAAGGTCCTCAAATGTTTGTTGAAATGAATTAGGGAGTGATGAAAACCATTAAAAAGTGATGGAATTTAGTTATCTTAAATATTTATACCACTTATAATGTATTGCTCATGAGCCTAGGAAATCTACCCAACTCCCTTGCAAACAGAGCTAAAGCTTGGTTTTGCAGTCCCCTCTCCCACCCATTTATAGACACGGCAGCTTTTGATACCATAATTTATTTCACAGTTACTATGGAAAAAACCAAACATCATCACCAAACTGGAATGGTGCTAAAAAAAGTTTCAAATGGCTAGAGACGTCCAACTCTTCCTGACACTTTGAGCTACCCACCTTCCACTGCAAGGTTAGTGAGCTTTTGCTCCTGTGCGCCAGCTTGGGCGGGAACGGGCATTCGGGCGCGCAGCTGTGGGTGGTGAAGCTGACTGGCTCAGAGCAGGATCCCTTTACGGAATTGTACACGGCGTATATCCTGAAAACAAAACAGACAAGTACGGTCAGTGGCACTGGCCCATCACAGAAGAGCAGGGCTTTCCACAGGGGCACAGATTTTCTTACACAGTGCACACGTGACTCTTGTTCTTACCTGGTGGTCTCGCCCTGCCCTAAGTATGGTCAATGTTTCCAGGGGATACTCACCCCTGCAGGCAACATGCCTCAATGTGTTCTCTCCATCTGCTAATGGTAAGAACCGACCAGTTCCATTTAAGATAGGCGAGGTCTACCGACTGAAAAAGACTATGCTAAATACCCTAAATCCCCAGAAAGGTCTCCAAATATACATTCTAAAAAACAACCTGTCACTCTCCAGTTGACTTGGTCTGAAAAATGCCTAAAGGTAAAGAGTTGGTGAAAGATAAGAAGCAGAGATGAGAGTCAGAGGCAGCACAGAAGTATAAGCAATAAGGATCTTGGAGTAACATTGCACATGTTCAGGCAGAAATATGGACATTTCCTACATGGAAACATGGTTCCTACTGCTGATTACACCTCCCTTTAATTCAGCAAAAACAATGTTCAGGTACAGTTTACCCATGTAAAGATTTAACTCCTGCACCTGGTGCCAAGATTAAAGATGTATACTCTGCACATTAAAATGTCTGACCCAACACTGAACATATGTGTTCATATGTGCCTGATAACTCCAGAGAACCTGTGAAGAAAAATGGGCTACTATGTTGATTTTTACTGTCCTTTCTACTTTTCCATTTTTTTTATATTGAGCATTAAAAAATTGAAAACATATTCTTTGAAAAAGACAACAAAGACAAAAAAAATCTAAAAGCAATGCAAGGATTGAGCTATTTGGAGTGAAAAAATACTTATCAAGTTCTTAATTCTTACAACAGAAAGGTGAAGTAGATTCCCCAGGGCTACATGGCTAGAAAGTGGGGTCGGCTGTACTCAGCTGCAGAAGTCCAACTGCTGTGCTGTCCTGCCCGCTGCACTTCCTCTCCTGCGATCCATGTCTCTGAACACCTACAATCCATTTCCCCTCCCTCTTCCAGCGAACAACAGCCAAAGAAAACATTATGGAAAGCGCATCCTAATTGGCTGTGTGATTTGCAAAATCTTTTCTCCTCAAGGCCCATCACAAAAGATTTATAGAGGCCATCCAAGTCAAAAACATACAGGGTAGGGCAAAAGTAGGTTTAGGGTTGTGAGTATGTAACACAGTTTATTCTTGTATTACTATTTATTCATTGTTGTATCATTTTCCATACAAACAACTAAACTTACTTTGGCCCTATCCTGTATTAGTAAAATCATAAAGGTAAACATATATTTACTAGATATTTGAGTCACTTGCCTTCTGGGAGGATATCCACCATGACATTGATCCAAACAAAGAATGCTTATCACTAGGATGCTCTCCATCTGACTTGATCAAAGAAATGCTTTTTTTTTTTCATAAGGAGACACATGATAATATAAAACTGAATGGTAGATCTGGCAATATCATTTCCATGTACTAGGACAGGCTCCCTGGGAGTGACTTAAAACAAATCATAGAATGTTCTTGACAAGGGAAGGGTTCCTAGCTTGAACTTTAGATCAGAATTCTCCAACTGGTGGCTTATAGGCTGCATCTGACCCAAAATATGGGGGGCAGGGTGACATAAAATAGTGTTTTTAAATATTAGAGCCACCTGTGAATGGATATAGGCAATGATCACCACAAAAGAGACAAGCAGACATTATGCATTCCTAATGAAAGATTACACCCACTGTCGAAATCCTGGCCAGAAAACCCAAGCCCGTATCTGATGAAGCCTCTTCACCTCTTTACAGGAAACACAGAGAACATGTTAAGCAGCACAACAGGGTTGCAATCAGCCTACTTCACACTGCAGAGAATTCCACAGGACCAGAAAAAAATTATTCCAACAAATAAATTGCAAAGGGAGAGAAAAAAGAGAGGGAGGGAAAACCTATAGATTGAAAGAAATTTGCAAGATATCAGCCACACTGAATATTTATATCACGTTTGCACTCCACTTACAACATAATGAAAGAAAACAAAACCTTCATTTTTAGGACAGCTGAAGAAATAAAAAGTCTCTATTTTAAAGACATTAAGAAATTTATCGTTCTGTTTTGAATGGGCATGTGAAAATAGTAATGTGGTTTACAGGTGAATTAATATGATGTCTAGATTTTATTTCAAAATAACTGTGTGGGCAAGTAGGGGGAGATGAGGATACCAAGAAAATAAGCAGTTGGGTGATGAGTATATGACAGTTTATTCAAACCTCTGTCTATTTTTTTACTATATCTGAAATTTTCTGAAGAGTTAAAATGAAAAATTAAACCAATGCTGAAAAAAATCTCAGAGATTTCTCATTTTAAAAAAGAAACCCCTGGCTTTTCTTAACAACTAGAAGTTCTAGCAACACTGAGCTGCATACCTGCATGGCAGTAGTTAAATAAAGCTGAGAGCACTCCCCTTAAGAAGGGGCAGACGCTGCCCAGTTCAGAGAACTCCCCACCTGCCACCGTCTCCTTGGCACCGAGACTATGTTTCAGCTGCCTTTTACCCGACCTGCTTCTCAGTGTGCAGTCACTAGGCATTTGTGAATTACACTCTTGTAGAACACTTCCTAAACATTCACAAACACAGTTGATACCAAAGATCCACCCGGACAACAGAGCAGAGGAAAAGGAGGCAGGGAAAGGGCCTGCAAAGTACTCTCTGGCCACAGTTGTTATCTGGGGAGATTTGGACTCAGTCAACTTGTTCTTTCTTTTCAATGAGATTCACGGAAATCTGTACTTATTAGGCCAGAGAAACACAAGTGATGGAAGCTCCTGACAGCCAGGTTGGGAGGATGACAGTCGGGATAAAAGAACCTGACAGCAGAAGCAAACTTTTGAGGTAGTTGAAGGTGGCCAGTCCTATGGGCCACATGGAGTTATTGTCCTTGTCTTTACACTCAAAGTAGTGTTCAAATTAGTGTGTTTAAATTAGGAATCAATGACTTTCTACGAAGTGAACAAAATCCATTTCACATGGCAATATAAATGTGCTACATACAGTACCTAAAATTTGACACGATACTTAAGTATCATGATTATATCTGTCACTCAATACTGTTTAGTACAGATAGCAACTACTGGTTTTTACCAGTCACTTTTATATAAAAGAAAATGCTCTGGAAATGATGCTACATTTTCAAGAATGTTGCAAGTGAGTTTTCACATGATGGTGATGTGTTTTCTTTAAATAGCATGTGGCAGGAAGATTTGTGAAGCACAATTAGTTTCCTAGGTTAAATAAGTCAGCAAAAAATTCAGTTCCTTTTTCATTTATCCCAGCAAAGAAAAATACATTTTTCTAACAATATAATTAGTCTTGTGTTAGGTTTTCACATTTGTTTCAGTTTAAACGCTGACTGTTTATGAAACAGGTGCTCCAAGAATTTCAGAAATTTGCTTCTAGCTTCTTCCAGAACATCTGTAACATACTACGAGCCACAGCTGCTGGTTGATAACATGTATTTCATAACTCTGCATGGAGCGAGCTGGTCAACCATATTTCTGGAAATGTTTCATCACATAATTTTTCTGGGAAATGTTATTACATGATATCATCGCTGGGAAACTTCTTTGCCAAATTGTTTATGCCAATGACTGGAAAACTGCTTCAAATTTCATCATGAAATTGCTATCCATTCCATCATTCAAATTCCTGATTATCCCATCATTGACAAAAATATAAATTCTTGACTCCCACAGTAAAATGGGTAGGTATTTCAATACTAGTATTAAGTATAAAACTACCAATTAAAGAGAAATATGCTTTTTGTTATATATTCATAAATACTTGTATAAATGAGTATATAAATGCTTATGTACAGAACTTATACTCTTCTATGTATTATAAAAATGTTTGTATGTGTATGCATATATATACTGGATTTTTCTCATACCTCCTTCTCAACACACACACACACACACACACACACACACACACACACACATTTTCTCTTATGCACTCACACACAAGATTTTGTATTGGTGGTGTTATACAGTACATAATACAATGTCTGACATGAAAGCACTGAATACATATACTTGGACAATTACAAATTGATTCCTTTTGAACATTCAAGCAATATTAAACCAAAAAGAGCAATGTGTTTAAGAACTGGATAACAAACATAAAAGTGATGACTTTAATAAAAATCTAAGCCAATACCCAAGACCTAACATTCTGCAAATCAACATAATAGAGGAGCATTAACTTGCTCAATCACCAGGAGAATAAAAAGAATAATAGTTGAACAGATGTGTAGGCAATGGCACACAAAAATTCACAGCAAAAAGTGAGAAAGAAACAAAAAACTTTAAAGCCTGAAATGTCTTAGGATATAGTTGTCTATGGGGAAAATGACATGATAAGTGCCAATCTAAACAGCCACAGACACATGACTTGTGGCACTGCCCCAGGCATGCCACCAGTCTCTCCATCATTCGCAGTAACAGTGAGAGGGAGAGGAGTTAAGAGTTGTTACCACCTAGAAACTGGTGTCAACCACCAGACAGTTCAGTGACAGAACGCCATGGCTGAGAGACTACTGCTCAGTAGAAAGGGTTACATATGTGACTGCTAAACTCTGACAATAATAACATGCGGGAGGAAAAAGCTGAACATGAGAAAAGGCATTATATAAAGATATCAAGGAATCAGTGTGAAGGGGACAAAATCAGAAAAGCAAAACCAAAAGCAGTAAGAAATGTAAGAACGGAGGCCCCACGTGAGACTTCAGCAGATGACTTGGGAAAGAAACCTTTCACTCTGCTGAAGAGTGATCTGAATGAGGCTGTCTGCACGCCTTCATCAAAGTGTGCAGTATCAGAACCTGGAAGGGAAACAGAGGAGGCTGGGCACTGCTAAAATAAGTATGTCCATTTTCATCACTGGCTCCACCAATGTCGCTAGGGCGATACTTGCTAAATTGGTAACGTATAAGCCAATAAACACGGCGATGAATATAACTGCTCATTTTGCGGCTGTATAGTAATGGAATTCTTCTGTAGCTTCTGTTATGGAAATTTTGTGAGGAATGTATTTCCACACAGCCTTTGGAGGCCTTAGAGGTGACTATTAAATTGAAACCTATATTTGACGCTACTGTATTTGATAAAAGTTTACATTCCTGGAACCAAAACTTTGAGAATGTTAGTTTAACTGAACCTTAAAAAAAAAAAAAAAGACTTTGCTCTTTTTTGTCAGTGCCAAGTATGGTATATCTTTACCCCAACAAAATAGTGAGTGATATGGTCAAACCATTCACAGGCTCAGAGAACCTGCACCATGAAGTCGTTTTTCTTTTCAGAGTGTGGGAAACCTGAAACAACCTTGGAAAAACAAAACAAACAAAAAAACACGTTTATATACTCGACAGGTTTATAATGAATTTGCATTATTTGCCCTCACACCATCTTTTTGAGGCTGGTACCATTATTTCTTCATTTTGTGAATGAGAAAACAAGGCCACAGATGTGCCAATGGCTTGCCAAAGCACACACCTTTACTAAGTGACCAAGCCATTAACCCCAAATTCCAAGCTCTTTCCATTAGATATCAAGCTGCCTTGCCAAAGCGATTCAAGGCAGAGAAAGAGGCTGATCAGAAGTAAGAGCTGGAAGTGTTAAGACTCTTCTTTAGCTTGAAAAGTGAAAGGCTGTTTAAGGAAAGAGAATCAATCATCTATACACACTGTGGACTAGGCAAGGCAAAATAATCAATTTAGAGTATAGGCACTTTTCTTAGGAGATAATTTTTTTAAATACTAGAAGAGACCCAAACTTTCAATCTCTCTGGCAGGCAGAGAGCTAGGCCAAATAACAGTTGGTGGTGCCTCAGGCTGCACATGCATGGTATCGCACATGTGTCATACATGTCACAGTGCAGGGGTCCCAAATGTGTCGGAAGAGAAAGTGGATCCAAGGCTCCTAGATGATAACTGCCTTATACTTCTGTTCCCTTGTCAGGGAATCCATGAATTACTCCTTTCATCTGTCCAGAAGTCCAAGGTATTTGAAAGCCATGGCAGTTAAAAAAAATGATGAGCAATTGTCCAAGATTTAGCTTTAGTAAAAGTGGTTAAAAAAATGAAGGGAAACAACAGACAGGATGGTAAATAAAGGGCCAATGCTTTATGACATTTAAATTTGTTTAAAAAGATACTGTCAGCTCATGAATGAGCAGGAAATTAATAAAGTAAATCTTTAGTAAAGCAATAACAATAAACTGTTAAAAGATGGAGAAAAAAGGAAACATATGTTAACAATGACTAATGGGGAATATTTACATGGCTCTCTATATAGTGTTACATTTTCTGGTTCATTGTTAAACAGACTATTTGACAGAATGATTAAACTATTCCTATTATCATCCCAGCTTTACAAATTATACAAATCTTTTTGTTTGTACAGACTATGTGAAAAGTTCAATGTGTTTGGGCTAAAGCTAATTGACTCAAAACCCAAAAGTTTTGATTTAAACAGGAAGCAATGGTTGCAAAAGAATTCACCTAAACATTACAACAGCTAACCAGATGTACACTTTATGGCTGAATGTAAAACACCTTGCTCTTTTATGCATGGCTTTACATTTAGTTTTAAATACTTATGCACCTAATAAGATATTATAACCTGAGCATAGCCCTACTTCCATACCTTTCTCACTGGGAAAATTGTGACATAAGGACTCTGTGGTGGACCAAAGTTAAAACAGACAATTCATGGCAAAACCAGACTAGAACTCTAGCCTCCTGATAATTCATATGTTCTTCCTATAAGGTGACCCTGTCTCCCCTCCATCACAAAGGAATATGTGGTATGAATTAACCTTTGGGAAGTATAATAAAGGATGTATACTTAATCCTTGCAATTTTATTACATAATCTTTAATATACAGGTATTTAACTGAAGAAGAGAGAGAGAATGTTGTGCATCCTATGAGATCAAATTATAATTTCTGGTCAATTTAAAAATTAAAATAAAATTTTAATTAAAATGAACATATTTTAAATGTTATGGATCATATTTGGAAATCTGCATATTTGCGAATGGATGTATGGGTCTATCTACCTTAAATAAACAGATCAGCTCTGTAAAAACCCAGGTAATACCTTCCACTTCACAGGTCTGTGGTTGGCTGGGTTTTCTACTAAGATGAGCCAGCCCTGCCTTCCCGAGTAGTCCCAGTAGAGATTTCAGAAAAACCACAGTAAGACATTAGGCTACATATCAGACCACACAGGTTCACTGCTTTGCTAAGTCGGGTTAGTTCTTGTTAAAGATAATTTGATATCTGCTTTAACTTTTCTCGTTTCAGATTGAAAGGTCTGAATGTGTTCTTGCAAGCTGGGAAGGGCTTTAGTCACATAGGTTGGACACATGGTTTGTATTCATGGTCTATAACAAACACTGATACACCCATTTATTTTACAGAAAGAAAATATATATATTAAACCACACAGTCCAATAGATTATAGGAGACTATATAAAATAAAAGTTACTTCAAAAAATAATTTTTAAAATTCCGTTCAATGCATCGCCTACTTTTGGTTGCCAAAAGCACCTCTGTATACTTCCAGACACTATGCCCGAGTGCAGAACAGAAGTGCACTGGAGAATGAATGGACAAAGAGCCAAAGTACTGTAACTTAAAGTTAGGCAAGTGCCATTGACCATGAATTTTATTAAGAAATTAATTTATTTTTAGAAAGAGGATAAAGGAAGGAGAAAGAGAGGGAGAGAAACCTCAGCATGTGAGAGACACACTGATTGGTTGGCTCTTGCACACTCCCAACCAGGGACCTGGCCCACCCTCATGCACACGGCTCTGACCAAGGTTCGAACCAGTGACCTTCTGATTTGCAGGACAATGCCCAACACTCAGCCCCACCAGTCAGGGCAACCACAAACTTTTCAAAGGGGGCACATAATTGATTTTAGCAATCTGAATTCAATATAGTTTAGCTCCAATATCCTAACTCACCTCACATGATAATCAGTTGCTGGTCTAAGATCTTTCAGGTTATATTCTAACTCTTCTCCACTGCAAAGAAAAATCATTCATTAGTCAATGATATTAGTTTCAAAAGTAAAACACGTTTTGCATCTGGGTCTGTACCAACAATGACACAAGAATTATTATGTCTGATTCCGCCATAAACCAGAAATATACTTTCCAATTTGGTATTAACTATCTTTCTGAACTAGAAAACTAGATGCCTTTTAGTTATGCCCTCCAAAACATGGTAAGTTAAACTTACTAATAGTTCCAAAAGGTCTTACCACTTCTTCAAAGTAAACACATAACAATAAGTAAATACTTAAGCAAATTAATAGATAGACAAGATAAATGTAAACGTAAATAACTGTGCTGGCTGTCAACCGGAGGTAGCTCCCAGACTCACCTTGGCAGGAACTGCAGCCACCTCCACTTCTCAACTCTCCTGAAGAAGTTTCAGTCTGCTTCCCTCACATATCAATACTAATAAATAGCTCTACTATAAAATAAAACCACTGATATCATCAGAAGTTGCAATGGAACCTCAACTTAATCATGAGGAAACAACATAAAATAAGGAATGTTCCATTAAAATATTTCTAAAGGTGAGGAGGATGTGGACAGGCATGACTTCATTCTTTAAAAATGTCCCAGATAAAACAAAGAAATATTGCAGAAGTGTTCCAAATTAAAGAAGGCTCAGGATACATGACAACTACACACGACGTCTGACCCTAGACAGGATCCCATCCTGGAGCTGGCGAAAAAGGCTAGAACAGGCATTGTTCAGATCGACCGACAAAGTTAGAATATGAATGATCAGTTGATAAAAGTACTGTAGCAGTGTTAATTTGTGACACTGACAACTGCACTGTGGCTATTTAATAACAGGTGAATCTGGGTCAAGGGTATACACATATTTCTTGTTATATTTACTTTTTCCAAGTTTTATAAATTTAAAATTATTTCAAATAAAAGTAATTGTTGATGTTGTAAACTGGAGGCCAATCTCCACACCTCACCCGCAGCACTGTAGTTTGACCTGCACGGTGTTTTTGAAATGTTTTTTTTTTTTTAATTTGCCGAATTAGTTTCACATTAGGAAAGTTTATGTAACAACTCAGATTTTCAGTATTTCTTGAAAACAAACAAAAAACAAAAAACAAAAAAACAAAAACACCCCCCAAGGAATCAGTGAAGCTTAGCCTGCATCGCCTTCTGGCCACAACCTATTTTAGGTGGGGACAGGAGCTCTCCTGTTCCCCTACTTCCCAACCTTGGCTTTTCTCACTTATGTTACCCGCCTCGTCTTTCTGGGCACTTGAGACTCGCCCCTGCCACAGTGCCTATCTGGCATTAATAGAATCTGTTTCTTGGTGAGGCTGTGGGAAATGCTGCTCTCTATTTCTTTAAGGTCTCCACCAATTCTGACCTTTTGGTTGTGCGCCAGAGGAAGGAGTCAGGATTTAATTTTAAGTACAGTGGGGAATCACTGCAGTTTTGTCCACAGGGCAAGGATTCTGTCTGACTTCTATTTCTGCAGGATGGAGGCTGGACTGTAGGAGAGCAATAGAGGATGTGGGAAGACCCTGAGGAAACTCCTGTGGAAGTCCAAGGGACAGACAACAGAGCACTATGGGCAGCCAGAGGAGCTGACCGGCTACAGGACTTCCTTCCCTATCTCCCCTGTTCTTTGTCCCGATGAAGACTTGCCTCTGGAGCAGGTTAAGAGTTAGCAACAGGGCCGGGGAGATACAGAGCCTGCAGCACTGATGCAGCAGCAGAACGGGCGAGAAAACCAGCAAGCAGTTTTCTGTGTGGCCACGTTACCCTGGGCTCCAGTCATTCTTGGGGCCACTCACAGGGGTTGAGCGGGAGACGGCTCAGCTCAGACAAGTAATGTATTTTTTGGACCATAAAACACCTAGGTGTTAGAGGAAAATAGGAAAAAACTTTTTTTGCAAAAAATGTGGTAAAATATTTAATAACATAAATAACATAATATTTCACCAATGTAAATGTAAACAGAACTTAGCAGTAGCATAAACAACCATTATTCCTCCCAAATTGGGGGGGGGGGGGGGGGGCATCTTATAGTCTGAAAAATACGTAGTTAAAACAAGACCAACTCTGATTTTCTGTCCTGCAAATGTGCCCAGTCCCTGCAATTACAAAGTAGAGAAGACTTGACCCTAAAAAACTTTATCACCTTTAGAACATGGTTGTAAATCATCTGAATGGCTAACACCTGGGAGTCCATAAAGCAGAAGATAATCCCTTATTCTGTGTGCTAAACGTCTGGGCATTTAAGAAAGCCTTGCCATGAAACACTTTAAAGTAATTTTTACTACAGGATAGAAAATATTAAGGAAGATAAAATTTACAGTGTAATTGTTGTTTCATATAACCATGAAATGTATTGCAAATTAAAAAAAAACTAGTTATAGGCCTGAGTCTAAAAAGGGGCAATCATATGAGTGTATAATGTAGGTAAAAACTAAAAGTCATGGTTATGTTTTTCCCTGATAGACATTAATAGAAAATTTTCATTAATTCTATACTGACAAGCTAAAAAAAATGAAATGATATATTTCACCAGCACCAAATAGCTCTATAATTAGTCATTTCTGATTAATTACTCTAGACAAAATCAACTCTTGACATTCTAATTATCACTAATTCTTTTTAAATTGTTGTTCAAGTAGTTTTCTGCCCTTTACCCCATCCCAGCCCACCCCTAGCCCTCCCCTCCCCTCCCCCTTGTTATTGTCCATGTATCCTTTACCCTTTTCCTTCAAACCTTTCCCCCCGTCCCCTGAAATTCCCTCCCCTCTCCCCTCTGGTCACTGTCAGGCTGTTCCCAATTTCAGTGTCTTTGGTTATATTTTGCTTGTTTGTTTGTTTTGTAATTATCACTAATTCTTAAATGAACAATTTAAAGGAAAATTTGCAAAGCCTTCCAATTGTCTTTTGTTTCTCTCTTCCTTAATGACTCCAGTTTCATTATTACGCTGCAGAGAAATACATGAGAATAATATACACCACCTGTAAATTATCTTGTATTTCCCATCGCGTCCCTTGTCGGACAAGGCGACCTCGTAACTGTAGGGGATGGGAAGGCCGCTGTGGGGTCCACATGAAAGTCCAACAGGGGGAGCCCAGGACAACACGACTGCTCTTGCCTGAATGTTAGAAACCTGAGGAAGAAAAATATAAACACAACTACTCAAATCCACTCCACACTAAATTAAACTCTACTTCTTCCAATGACATTTTCGGGATTAGTGGTGGTGATAAGAGACTCGCTCGGATTTAATTCCAGGTGACAATTCCACTTTAATGACAGCACCGACAAGCACCCTCCATGGCGCTGTGCTCTCTCGCCAGGTCCTCATGTCCACAATACAGCGCCTGCAACATCTGTCCTCGTACCGCACACCCTGACCCAGTCCTTTGTAATTCCTGCCCCATGCTGCAGAAAATAAGATAATCTGTCATGTTTGGTAATTGGGTAAAGGTGAACGTAAGGCTTCAGTGATCAAGATTCTATCACATTATGTGGAAGAAGCCATACCCAAAGGAACCTTCCAGGGGCCTTCAAAGCCTTGGGTGGTATAGAATTATCCTGCAAAGCTAATACATACAGCAAGTAATCGCTTAACATTGTCAACTGGTTCTGCAACTTTCAGTGAAATGATGCATAACAAAACCTAACAAAACCAACTTTACTATAGGCTAACTGATATAAACAAGTTTCTGTGGCAATTCAACAACAGTCTAAAGGAGCGATGCTGAACTGAGCAAAGTGAGGTTATCTGCAGACCCACACACTGTACCTTACGAGTGAAGCTGCTTTCAAGTCCTGTGGGCTCCCTGGATACCAAGGCCCAGGACGACGGGGTACAAACGTGTGTGGAGGTGGACAGTTCACCTCTGCAAGCTCTGCTTCCATCTTTTTGGTTTAACGTCATTTGAACACAGCAGTCTGAGGCTTGAAGTACCCCAACTTCCTTCCCTTACTAAGGACTTCCCTAGGGCACGTTCTGTACCACCTGCCAGCTATCTTCAGCGGACTCCCCGCCGGCTGCCCACAGTGGTGGCCCGCTCACTTCCAGACCACGCGCTGGCTTCTTTCTCTTCCTCGCCTGGGACACCTCCCCATAGACATGATTTACTTTCAAAATGTTTCTGGAGAAACCCAACCTAATGCGTGGTCTAATTCTATAAAATAACTCTATGAACAGAATTTTAATGTTCTAATTTTATAGAGGTTATTTTGTTGCTCTCTGGATAACATTAAAAACCAACTAAGAGTTGTTCATACTTTATAGCTATAGAGTATCAGGCTGTGGATGGAGATATGTAACCTGCTCTGTATCCATCTTTTTGTCTTCCACATCTGTCATTATCTGATCTACATAAAGAGTGCTAAGATGTAATATAAACTTATTTAAAAGTATGAGGAGTAAAAATAAAAACTGAGTCTCCCTTTTCAGTCTGTTACTCATTCCATTTTTAGCAGACTGTTCCATAGCATTTCTGGTCTGCACAGATATAGTCATGATATATAAGTAACCAATTATCTAATCAAACTTCTATTCACGCTTTAAGAGCCAGCCTAGCCTCACTATCCCCAAATAGCCTTTCCTGAAGTATCTCACCCATCACCATTCCTCTTGTCCACAGAACCTGGCTGATATCTCTACTACTGCTGACCATGCTGACGATAAATTTGTACCTTCTCCACTGCACTGTGGGGCACCCTAAAGACAGGGCCCAAGTCATATTCAATTGTGAGTAGTGGTTTCTTAGTAAATGTTTGTTGTAAAATAAAAAATAAAAATCAAAGGGAGTAATAAGACAGTCTGAGTTTATGATATAGGCGACAGTGAATGGTAGACTAGCATTACACATCTCTCTAAAACCTCTGATGACACACTGTTACAGAATCAATGCAGCCTTCTTTTTAAAATATCCTCACCCAAGGATATGTTTACTGATTTTTGAGAAAGGAAGGGGGGGGGGGAGGAAAGGAGAGAGAAAGAGAGGAAGAGAGAGAAACATCAGTCAGTTGCCTCCCTCCCTGACTAGGGACAGAACCCACGACCTAGGTATGTGCCCTGATGACGGATCAAACCCATGACCTTTAGGTGTATGGGACGATGCTCCAACCAACTGAGCCACCTGGCCAAGGCAGACCCACGCCTTCTCGCTATGGCTCTAGACAAGCAGCGCGCCTCCTGCTGCAGCCCTCCTCTGCCGCGCAGTTATGACACACCTTCAGGATGCTGCCCCTTCGTAAAACTCTGGGACTTGGCTTTTGACTTTCTTGCTTTCTTGGCTTTAGCAAACTTCTTTTAGACCCAGTTCAAAGGCTGCTTTTGTTTATTCTTTTAATCCTCATCCCTCACCCTGTGAGGGCCTGTGGGCACACAGGTGATTAAGATATGAGCTCTACCTCAAGAAGCACCAACCCAGTGGAGAGAAACAGATGCGTGGGGGGCCTTGTAGGGGACACATGGAGTGCAGGGACCCACAGCAGCGGTTTGTGACTGATTCAGGAAAGGTTGCTGTGCCGTCCTGTCTGGCCTTCTGCTCAGAATCAACCACCATTTTCTTTGTGTTTGGGCTGCATTTTGCTGCTACCTGTATTTGGCACCTTTTGCACTGCACTGCGCTTTGCTTGGTCATTTGTGCATCGTTCTCCTGACTCCACGTTAAGACAGCATTTCCACTGTGCACACCTAAGTATTTGCTGAATTCCTTCACATGCCACCAATGAGTGATCTTGAGCTACTAAGTAATAGATTTTATTTTTAACTTAAAAGGAGACATTTTGCTATGAAAAGTTCAGTTTATAATTTAAAAGGTGGCTGACTAGGTACTGGGAAACCTTCCACTGAGGTGATAAATGGCTGCTCTGCACAATTCCAAAAGCACAGTGGGTAGTAACTCTGATTCCATGACTGGTGGTGTGAAATAACATCACGTCTCAAAACAATTCAGTCAGAAGCAAGCACTTCAGATGCTGAACAAGGATTCATCGATTCACAACCTTTTAGCCTACCTTTTCCATCAGCTACTAAGAATTTACGATTTTCCTTTTGGACGTGGTTAAATTACTACTTAACGTAACAGTGATGCACAACACTTGGAGCATCAACTAAAATTGTGTCCAACTTCTCCCTAGATTTGCCTTAAATGGGCGAGCCGACACCTGTGCAACACAGAGAACACGGAGAACGTGGCTCTCCGGGCAAACGCAGTCTTCTGACGGACAGCCTATCAGAAATGCACTAAGAACTCGGCCTCACTTTCAAAGGGCAGCGGCTTCTGGGAATTTTTTCCTCGAGCTAAGCAACCAGCCTGCCACCTAGATTACTGCCATGGCTATGGGGCCAAACCCCTCCTGTGCGCTGTCGCTGCCTCCCTTTCACTGATTCCTGGGCCTCAGGTTTCCTTTATTTAGGCAGTGGAAGCAAAGAGAAAGAAGGCTTTGTCTCTGTTAGAACTTGGAACTCACTCCCATTTCAAGGCTGATGCCAGCAAATTACATGGTGCCTTTCAAGAGAATGCCACGTAAAAGGGAATCCTCAGCATCAGATGTGCATTTCCTCCGAGTGTGCAGGGAGGTGATAACATTGATGAGAGATTCAGAACTCTAGCAAATCTGCTTGGGTTCAGGCCTCTTTCTGAGCAACTGCATGCTCACACAAGCTTCCCTCTCTGGGGTGGAATTTTCTCACCAGCAGTGGCCACTGAGCTGAACTGGGGCACGGCTAATCTGATCATCACAGTGACTGTCATGGCTGTTACCCAAAAATAGAAGCTCCGAGGCCACAAAACTAAATGACTTTCTGATGTTTAATTATTCTGCCATAAATAGCAGTCGATCCCTTTTGTGATGGTGATTAAAGTGGTGATTTCTAAATACAGACTTATTGGACAAGATCCAATTTGACATTTGTCTCGGCCCTAGTGATATACTGGTCTCTTGTGTGGGTCACTTGTGTTAAGTCTGCACAGAAATTATTTAAATTACACTACTTTAAAGTATCTTGAAGGACTCCAGAACCACCAACTACTTCTAAATGATTACACACTGACTGGAAATCATTCTTGCCTGTGTATTTATCAAATGGAGATTCCCACTTGTGAACAGTTGTTAGTTAAAGGCATCTGTGTGCACACATTCAGAATGACAGGACTGCATTATTTTGTAGCTGTTCGATATCTAACCCTTAGCTCCCTTCCTCTCCTGTTCTTCCCAGGCGATACGAGATGCAAATGGTGTTATTTGGATCAAAAACACCATTTACTCTCATGAAGTTAATAAATTTGTTATTGTCATGTTTAAAAATATTTCTATGTAAGTTAGTAGCTTCTAAATTTGGTCTGGTCTTTGGATTTCACTATGTGGGTGGTCTGCTGATCCAATTAGTAAGTATGTTAAAGAAACATGACCATAAATACCATAAAAATACTGGCTTCACTTCAAAAGCACCATCATGAAAAATAATAACACAAAGGAAAATTCAAAAGGAAAAGGTCACAGAGGTCATCACTCAAAGGAATAAAGGACATTCACATACAGGGTTTTCACAATCATATGTTTCTGCAAATCCTTAAATGCTAAAAACCTAAAATCTGTTTCCAGACATACTGCTGTTTATCTTTCAAGGAAGGATTGCTTCTTGGAAGGACAGTTGTTCCTCTTACTTGTTTCCTCACTTCTGGAGCCAACGAATCAATTTTTTCTATTAGCTAAATGTTAGCAGATGGAAACAATGCAGAAAACACAATTTCAGGTGACATTTACTTACATCATAAAAATGAACAGCCCAGCAGTATGTGGAAGACTTTGTGTAGCACCCACAGCCGAGCAGATTACACCACACTAGGCTGGAGGTGGCTGGTACTAATACAGGCTAATTCCTACACCACTGAGAATAGTATTAAGCTTATTTCTCTAGTGTAGCAGTGGCTGTGAGTACAGTCCCCAAGGCACCTAACTGTTAGTCTCAGGACAAATATCCATTATATTTGTACCCTGGTTTACTCAATGACTAAATATTTGGATCTTTACAGTATCTGGGTTTCTGAAAAGTAAGTAACTTGCTTAATTCAGGATCCCCAAAATTCTAAAAGGATGACTGGAATCCACAAGTCCTCAATACTGTTTTGCCACATTAAACAAATCATCTGCAAAATCTCAAAGAAAAATATATGCCTTTTATTTAGTGGCGTTTCCAGATGTGGCTGAAAGAAAAACAATGAAGAACAATGCTTTATACAATTGCATGCCGAACTTTCTGCAATTCCCTTCTTTCTGTACAAGGTGGCCAGACACCCCTCCTTCACATTTCCGAGTGTAACAGGGACTTTCATTTTTCCCTAATGATATGTTATAAACTATAAAGAAATACTCCATACTCCATTCCAAGTACTCTGTAAATAGTATGTAATTTGCTTCTCCATCCCATGTGGTATTTATTATCCTGCCTTTCAAAGATGAGCAAACCTAGACTCAGGGAGGTTATATAACTTACTCAAGGTCACAAAGACAGTTAATGACCATGCTGGACCCCAACCCAGACAACCAGATTGTACAGCACGGGCCCTTGCCCTCCTGCTGCTGCCTCGGGCTTTGGCGCCGGGCCATCCCCACCTTCCGCCAGGCTGGCTGAGCCTCACCTAATGCCGGCCAGTCCTCAGACATTTTTCTCACCTGCCAGAGCCCAGCTGCAACCACTGCAGTCTGCCACACGTTTGCCCTGCAAATGTTTGTTAAGGGTTCACGATGTGACAGTGCTAGGCGTGAGGAGCACAAAGATAAGACACAATCATGCCCTGGCCAGCGTGGCTCAGTTGGTTGGAGTGTCACCCTGTAGACCAAATGGATACAGGTTCGACTCCAGGTAGGGGCATCTGCCTAGGTTGTTGGTTCGTTCTCTGGTTGGCGCGCGAGAGGCAACCGATCAACATTTCTCTCCCACATCGACGTCTCTCTCCCCCTCTCTCTCCCTCCTTTCCTCTGTCTCTTATAAGCAATGAGCATGTCCTCAGGTGAAGGTAAAAAAAAAATCATAAATAAGAACTTCGGACACAGAAAGGTAAAGGGAGAGGAAGGAAGGGAGAGAAATGGTGTAAATAACTAACTGGCCTGGGAAAAGGAATGGACTGTCACCAGACCGAGGTGTGTACGGGGCCCAGGGGATGGTGTGGGCAGAATAATGATCCCCATCCCTACCCCCCACCCAAAGATGTCCACACTGTAATCCCTGGAACATGTGAACATATTACCCTGCAAGGTAAAATGGGAGTTTGGCGATGTCATTAAATTAAGGATCCTGTGAAGCAGAGACTAAGCTGGGTTATCTTTCGGGGCCCAACTTTGTAAGTGAAAGAGGAAGGCAGGAGAGTCAGAGTCAGAGAAGGAGACATGAGGACGAAAGAGGCCACGAGCCAAAGAACGCAGACAGTTTCTAGAAGGCGGCAAAGGCAAGGAATCTGGCTTACCCCCAGAGTCTCCAGTAAGGAATGTAATCCTGCGGTCACCTTGATTTTAGCCTAGTGGAGGAACATTCTGACTTTCAAAAACTACTTGATGGAACCTAATTTTGAGTTTATAGATCTACTTAATCCTGTAGACAGAATCAAGGCAAAGACTCATGCACTTCAATATTGCTTTCATCTTGCTAGAACCATGTGATCCCCAGAAAGCATGGACTCTGTCCCTTCTGCAGTAGAGAAACAGCTAGGAATAACTCAAGAAAACACCACGTATACGTGATAGAGACGAGGCTGTGAAGTTATGCCAATACACCTGGGACAATCCACTGACCTGCTGCTCTGCCTTCTCTCTCTGATTATGACTTCTGTTTTGCTCATGGAGTTTTTTTCTTTCTGCTGAACTGTGTATGTAAACTCTTCTTATGATTCTGCCCTTAAGCCCTTCCAGTCTCCCTCTGTACTGCAGCCCCCACTCACCCCCAAAGCTATCATCCACTCCTATGACTGGATCATTCCCACGCATGTGCTCTCCCCATCGGTATCTTGCTCCGCTCTCCGCACCGTGCTGACCTACCAGACACTTGCAACTGCCCACTGTGTTTATCCTTCTGGTTTATCCTGCTCTGCTGATAAAACAAGCTTCACGTGGCTACAAATGGCACCAAAGGTATGAAAGGGACACAGACATGAACCTACTCTAGAGAACTCAAGGATTACAGGGGAACATACAGAGACAAGTAAGTGGAGTATGGTGTACTAAATACACGCAGAGCACAGTACTGTGTGGAGTGTCCCACCCAATGGGCAGACACGGCAATCAGGGAGCACGTTAGAGGAAGCGACTAAAAGGAAGCATCTAAGCCCCAAAGCCCAGTCATCATGACACCTTATTAATTTCTCCTTAGAATGGCTCTAGTATCCACCCTCCCCTTGCCACGGCTGAGGCCACAACCTAATTCTGACTTCCACAGCCTCTCACCAGCACTACGGTAACAGACTCCTGACACGTCTCCCTGGGTCCATCCTCCTCTTACTCCAATGCATCAGCCAACTGTCTGAATGTTCTGAAAATACAGCCCTGATTACATAACTTCTTTGCTCAAAAACTCTAAATGGCAACCTGCTCCTTAGCAGGGTAAGTGCAGACTCCCCAACCCAACACCAACACCCCACTCCTCTACAAGTACTGCATTGTGCCCCTCCTCCAACACACCTCAGGCTTTTAGGTTTAATCAAACTCAGCTATGTACTGTACCCTGAGGCATGTTTGGACTCTTCTGTTAAAAAGCCTCAGTATTTCAAACACAGAAAGAATCAAGGTTTTCCCATTTGGGGGAAAAAACACTCCCAAGAACTTGGCTCTCTAATCTCAGATGAAAGGCTGAATCAACATTTTGAATTTGTCCCTTCAATTTCAGAGCACCTGGCAAAATCAAGCTTAAAACCTCCTAATATCACCACTCCCACCAATTTTTTTCCCCTTGACATTACACTCAATGTTTTGGACTTGTTTTTCTCAACCAATATTTAAGTATCTTTTTGAAATTTACCTGGAAAAATACTTGGAATTACTGAGATTTTCAAAACTTACTACTGCATTTACATAGGTAAAAGAAAATTACTGAAAGAAAACTGTTCTGTAGACCTTAGGGGTCGGGGGTGGGGAGGGGTGCGGCGCTGTACCCTTGGAGGTTATGAAGAATACCTCACTGCATTCAGAATACCTAAATACAGAGGACATTTCAGTGGATTACAACTACACAGAAGACCTCTGTTCTGTATTTTCATGCTCCATTAATAGCAGCACTATTTCATAGTTTATGAATAATCTGCAATGGGAAGGGGTCCTTTTGCTTACCTACTATGTGGTGAAAGAAAAGCACACTTGAAATACTTAAGAAAGTGTCATTTATGCTGAGACATCCAGAAGACATACCTGTGGTTTCTCTATTCCCGAAAGAATGTCTTGCACCCTCTTTACTTCCAACTCATACTCTGCATGGAAAAAGAGGCGGGGGAGAAAAAACAGTTAATACCATTAGAAGGCAGTAAGGCTGTCAAGTACCTTCCCCAAGGCCTATACCAAAGGTTATCATTCAGTCAGTTGCCTGTTACCATCAACTTCTGGTACCACAAACATGATAATAAAAATCAGGAATGGGGTGAAATGGGGATTTCACTGTGGTTGTGCTAACTAGCCACTATATTGGCTTACATACTGACAAAGTTGATGAGATTAACACTGAGTTCCATCTAATAGTTCAGTAGGCAACAGGGAATAGAGGTCCTAAGAAGGCAAAGGAGGAAGAGGAAGGTACCAGTACAGCTGGAAACCGAGTGAAAGGAAGAGGCAAGTCTGAAGAGACAGGTGCCAGCCAGTTCATGCAGGGCTGTGAGTTCAGGCTTTTGAGTTCAATTTTTATTCTAAGTAGGATGGGCAGCCGCTGGAGTGTTTAAGTAGAGGGGCTGACATGATCTTAAGTCTGAAAAGCTCTGTTTGGCCCTGGCTGGTGTAGCTCAAGGGACTGAGTGCTGGCCTGTGAACAACAACAACAAAAAATTCTGTTTGGCTTCTGCATGACAAATGGCCCTGTGAAGGTAAGGGTGGGAGCACAATGACCAGGCAGGACATGGTTGCACTGGTGCAGGTGAAAGATAAAGCTGGCCTGGGCTGGGGATGGTAGTACAGACAGTGAGAACAGGACTGGTTTGGGAGGTGAAAGTGCCAAAGGACTGGATATGATGGGCAGGGGTGAGAGAATGAGAAGAAATCAGAGTTCAAGAATAATCCCTAGATGTTGGCTTAATCAACTAGATCAAGGTGTCAAAATCATTTTGACTGGGGGCCACATCAGCCTCGTGGTTGCCTTCAAAAGACTGAATGTAACTTTAGGACTGTATAAATATAACTACTCCTCAACTAGGGGCAAGGAGCTCGGCACTGCCACTGGGTAGAAACAAGGTGCCTGGCTGGATAAAACAAGGTGGAGGGCCAGATTTGGCCCTCGGGTCTTGTGTTTGCCGCCTCTGAACTGGATGAATGATGATATTTTTTAATAAGATGGGGAGATGGGCAAGTTTTGGAGAAGGGCAAGAACTATTTTAGAAACGAAAGGGGGGAATTGCTAGAAATAGGGAGGATGGGGTAGGAAGATTGTATATAAAAAAAGATACATGTTAGAATTTAAACTTAAGAATCTGTTTTGCTAGCGGAAACTTTTGACTTTCAAAACCTGCCTGATGGAACCTAATTTTGAGTTTATAGATTTACTTAACTGTTAAACCTAGTTCATGAACTAAATGCTAGGCTATATGATTACCAAGACACATGTCCTTGCCTTCAAGATATTTCAAGTCTAGTGGGGGTTGGGGTGAGGGTGGAGAGGGACAGCAAATAGACAATTACAATGTGATCGGTGCTGTGGTGAGTAAAACCTAAAAGAGGGGATTCTATAAGCTTCCTAGGGAGCACCATCTAGCTGAGCTCTGTGGACAAGCAGGCATGTGGAGATGATGGAAACTGAACTAGGAAGTGAGAGGTCAGTAAGCCCAGCTCTTCACAGGACTGTTCATTCTCATCGTTCATGTCTAATTTCAATGTCACCTTTGCAAAGGATGCCCTCTCAACTCCCAGCCCCTGCCCCACCACTGTGGTCATTCTTATAGCTCACTTATAGTCTTCCTATCAGTTATCAAAACCTGAAATTTAATCCTCTTGTTTATATGCTCTCTTGTTTATGACTTGTCTTTTCCTACCAAAGTATAAGCTTCTGGAAGGTGGAGATTATATAGGGCCAGAGCAGACAATTTTTTTTTCTGTAAATAACCAGATAGTAAATATTTTAACTAATTACATTTTTAATTAAAGTATCACTGATATATACTATTAGTTTCAGGGTTACAACATAAAGATCGAACATTTATACACCTTACAAGTCATCACCACAATAACTTCGACAACCCTCTCTGTACTGTCCACAGTCATCACGATAATACTGACAACACTCCCTGTACTATATGTGTTACAGTTCCATGACTTATTTACTTTATAACTCAAAATTTATACCTCTTAATCCCTTTCCCCTTTTTTGCCCAGACAGTAAATTTTTTAATCTCTCTGGGCCACATAGGCCTGCCACATTCTTCTTTGTTTCTATGGCCATTTAAAAAATCTTGGCCTGAGAAGCACACAGGAACAGGCCACAGGGAGCCTGCAGCTTGCTGACACGGGTGCAGGACATGCTCACCAGTTAGCCCGAGCACCCAGCACAGTTCCAACACAATCAGAGCTCAATGGGTACTTGTGGACTAAGTCGATAAACCATAAAAAATAAGAATTTTAAAAATTCTTATTTTTAATAAGAATAAAATAAGAATACATAAAAAATAAGAATTTACAGTTGGCACCAACCTAAACTATAAAGAGAACAGTTCTTCGTATTTTCCCCATTGCATTCTATTTAGTAGAATGTGCTCGCCTTTGTTTTGTTGAGAAAAAGAAATGAGCTAGTAGAAATATGCTATTTTTTAAAATTATAACTAATAGAAAGTTCATTTCCAAAGACCAAATGTCACAAACTCATTTCTAATCAGGTATTTATGTTAAGATGTAGATAATAATTGAGCATACCCAAAAGTGGAAAGGGCATATACTTGCACCTGTTCTGGAAGCTCCTACTAAGTAAACCATAAGTACTGAGTGCCTTGAAGTGTCAGTAAAAACAACAACAGATGAAGCATCAACACAGTTACAATAAAACAACCAGTTCAGTTGTTAAAGACAAAACTTTTTCAGTCATTAGTGTTTCCAGAATCTGAAAGACTGTATGATTTCAAACATACACACGTAGCTGGATACCTCCCAATGCCAGCTCAGGGAGGCCCCTGTTTCCTCCTGTCAAGACGGACACACTGAAAGGGTCGCTGAAGAACAAGAGGCCAGGCCCAGCCTTGATTTAGCCTAGAACAGAGATGATCGCCTATTCAACAAAAATGGGAAGGATTAAAGAGCTCTGCAAAGGAAGAATCTCAGGGCAGTGTACTAAGACATGAAAGAAAGGAGAAAAAGGAAAATCAGAGACCCTTCCCCCAGCCAGCTTTCAAACATTGGTGACAAAAGAAATAGTTATGCTTTTACAGAAAAGGAAAAATGGGAAAGAAGGTTTGATTAGAAAAGGAAAAAAATCTGTATAAAGCGGAAAAGAGTGGGTTTCAGATAAGAGCCAGTAACAGTAGTGAAAGGTCCTCAGATAAACACGACTTCCAGGGAGGGGCCATGACCTCCCGTTTGTCCTATCGTAATAACAAGAGTTGGCAGTTCTGAGCACTTACTCATGTACTCATCAACGCACCATCACCCCACTCATTTTGACAACATCCCTTGCAAGATGGACGTCCTCTGCTCCGTTTTACAGCAGCAGGCAAGACTGAAGTCTACCTTGCACAGCCCAGTTTTCATCTCTGGCACTGAGTACAACACCTGCGGGTGTCTTTGTTGACTGGGGAATGAGGAAGAGGGACAAAGAAACAGGTTCCGAAAGCAGACACGTCTTCCCCAGAACCACAAGACTAGTACACGGTCCCAAAGCAAAGGAGCCTTTGATTGCATCATGACAAATTAGGGAGACATGGGAGTCACAAGGCAGAGAGTGTGGAGAAAGAGGAGCAGAGGTTTGAGACTGGTGGGGTGTTGGATGGGGAGAATGGGAGAAAGAGAAGGCAGCAGCAGAGACCCTCTAAGTCCCAGGAGACCAGTGTGTTGTTGGTGCTTTTTAAACTCCAAAGAAGCTGTGAAGTCAATAAAACAAAGGTCCTTGGAGCTGGGGAGAAGGTATGAGAGAAAAGGAAGAAAAAAAACAAAACCAAAACCTGGGCCATGAATGGAGACAATAAAGGATTCTGAGATCAAAAGTAAAAAGGAAGGGCGTGGGGAGGAAAGGTAGTGCCAGGACAATCGCTACCCTATTATCTCAGCAGAAACGCGCATCAAAGCCAGAGTGGAACTATTCTTTCCTCCAAGGTTCTAAATTGTGAATGTGGAGAGAAAAGAGAAAACTGCATTCCCACCACATTTATTTAATGCTTTTCCATTTGTGCTGCCACAGACAAAGAGAAAAAAAGTAAGTAAATGCCAGGCACACAATTTGCACAGACAAAAGTGAAAATAAAATGTTTAACTGAGCTAAAGTGACAGTTACCACATATAAAATAAACTCTTGTACATAAAAGCTAACACTCTGGTATGAAAATGCCAAAATTCACAACTCTGCTGCCTAAATAACTGAGTTAACTCAGACCTCATCCTAGCTTTCCCTACACAAGATTTAGCTGTGCCTTGGAGTAGCCTTTGAATTATTATCACCCTTTTTATAAAAGAGTTTTGGAGCCCAACTGTCCATAGTATATTCAGATTATGTTTCTGCTTGCATGCATGCTTGCTTTTTCTTTCTGTTCCTGTCTTTCCAAAACACGAACACCACATTGTGAGCGAGAAGAAAAACAATAGTTAATCCCTTCACAAAACCAAAACAAAACAAAAGAATAGTTCTGATCATTTGCCTTTTGGATAGCTTTTATATCAAATTAAAAAGAAAACCATGTTGGTTCTTGTTTTCCCTCCCCCTAAGAAACTGGTGTGTGGCAAACGAACAAGAGGTTGTCCTAGAAGAGGCAGAAATGCAAGGTTCAGATGCAAGGTGCTCTTCCTGCCTTCTTCCCTCTAGTTTGCAGTAAGTATGTTAATCAATCCAGGGGTAACTCCTGCAGGCCAGCTTTGTCTTTCTCCTGGCATGGAAGCTGCCACGAGGTTTAAACAGACTAAAACCATTTTTCCACCCACTTCAATTATGTCTGTGGCCCCAGCTGAAGTGGATGGATAGAAGAGCCCACCTTTTATATCGCTGCCTTCTTAATGTCTGAAAGGCGCTTCCTTGCAGTGAAGGTGCTGAAGGATTACAGGGCGCTCTCAGGACAGAGCTCCAAACAGAGAAGGGGCATTTTGTTTTGCAGACGTAAACACATTTGGGGAGATGTAATTTCTTGAAAAGGCAGTAAGATGGGAGCCTCTCATTTAAACATGCCCCACTGAGAACCACCCTATTTGGAAATGCTATAAAAGGGGAAAGAGGGAATTCAGCTCGGTGACTTATGCCTTTCTTCCCCCTAAAAGCCAATATTCTAAGAAATAAAACATTTTTAGCGAAGGAAAGGTTAAAAAAAATACACAAGCAAGGGAAATACATTTAAAAGAAAAAAAACCCACACGTAGAGGGAATATGTGTCGTGTGAAATTTAAACTTTCCACAAATAATGGTTTTTATGTTTGCTCTAAAAGGAACCTGAGGTTCAGACTGTTAGAATAACTGTAAGGCCTAAACTAATTAAAATATCCCCTTCTATAAACACAATTTACTTCTTTGGTTTGTTTCACATTTTTTCCTTCTTAGAAAAGAAATCCAGCTAGACACTTAGCTGCTACAGAACGTATTTAGGGTTGTAACAGCTCCTTCATACCAGTGGAATGACATCAGCATTATTTCCCTATAACCTTCTGTCTAGTTCTCATCCACAGGGCTCATTTACAGATATGCCTGGCATAACATAATATGCTTTCTCAGATTTGCCAAGGAGCTGACTTAGCTAATCTTTTTAACAAATTACGTGCAATAAACTAGGGGCGTGGAAAAATATGCAGCTTCTGGTCATGCCCATTTTGGGGATAAGAGGCTTAAAATCAATAGCAAACATTCAATGTAAAACTAAATGAACATAAATAAATACTTTTAGTTTTCAAAAAATGACTCAATAATAAGTTGGCTATCCAGTTAATGCCTACAAATGCTGAAGGGAATGAATGGGGATGAAGAAAGATAGCTTAAAAATGCTAATTGAATTACCTTTCCAATCAGAAAAACAAATCAGCTATCTTCATTTTTGAATATTACTTATGTTGGGGAAAAACAGAATACAAATGTAGGAATTCTTACTGAAGAACCTTCATTTAGTGATTATGATCCACATTTAGTGGTGTTAATTATTAAAAATGTATAAACTCACAGGGAATAAATTTGCAAAATATAAGGACAATGCAGTTATTCCCAAAGACACCTATTCCAGAAATATTTTCAGATGTCAATCATCCTGATGCTAAAAATGCAAAGGCAAACATCTCTAGCCATTTAGCTAGTTAAGTGGTTACTCTATTCGAAATTCTGAAAGATAGCCAAGGGAATACCAGACTCTCAACCCTTTAAAACAAACAAACAGACAAACAAACAAACAAAAACCCACAGCAGGCAGGTGAACCTATGTTGTGTGAAGTTGCCGTCCAGTCCAGGAAAATATTTTCAAGAGTAACCTGGGTTCCAAACAGATTCTGGAACCTTAAAGAAAGGAGAAATGAATTCCTTCTGCAGGTGGAGTGCATGGCTGGACAGGAAGGATGGCTAGAGAATGTAAATGGGATAAGGGAGGCTGATTTCCTCTGAGCTTTTGTTGCTATTTCTGGAATTCAGTGAAAGAATGCTTTTCTTTCCCGGCCTAAATCTGAGCAAAGTCCTACTTAAAGTTCACATTAACCTACCTGTAGGCAAAATGGGTCTCTTCAGACAAAGCTGTAGGTCACATTAGGTAACAAAAGGGACAAAAGAGCAGAACTAGGTCTGGGTCCTTAATGACAAGAGAAAGCACCAGATGTGACACCCTTGTTGACTCCCAGGTCAACTCAAAGTTTATCTCTTAGCCACCTTCTGGAATGTCAGGTAAATTGGGTTCTACCTGAACTACTAGGAGATTCTATATATTCGTTTCTTTCAAAAGCTCTAAGAACAATTCTTGTGTTGACCTCACAAGGCAAAAATCATATATATGAATGGAACTAGACAAAAGCAACTAGTATTTTTAAGGACATCAAATTAAACAGGGATGAAAACCCCACAAAAAATGGATGAAGTATTAGGTAGGTATGCTTGCCTGGCCAGTGTGAGTCTAGCACCGGTCCTTCCCTTCCTTCTGCATGTCTGAACCATGGCACTAGCTAGCTGAGCCCGAACCTGTGCCAGATATAGCTCTTTTATTTTGGGGGAAGGCTCAACTCCATGATTATCCAGCAAAAGCTGGACCCTCCCTGGGTGTGTAACAGGAAGGCAATCGCTTAAACACAGGATAGAACGACTTACAAAGGTAATTAAAGTTTATACACTACTTTCTGCACTGGCATCTATAAACATTTCCACAAAATGTTTTTTCATTAAGGCTTGCAATGAAAACTTTTGTAATGAAGGAGTGAACAAATGATACAAATATCATGAGTGACTGTCAAAAAGGTGTGTTGTAATGAAAACTTTTCAAGCAGCATATTTAATACTTTCATAAGGCTGTGCCAACTGACAGGCAGCATCGAGGCAGCACAATTTTGTAAGAAGTGAAATATGAGTAAGAATTTTATTACTTATATCATCGATACAGCAAGTTTTGAAGTTTTTACACTCACATTTTCTTAACTGATGTCTCATATGACTATATGCATTTGCAGATGAGGACAGACAGTAAATCTATGGTGACAGAATCCAGTGAAGCTCATCAGCTGATCACGGGATCAAATCCAGAGCTAATGTCAAGGGCTAGGGCCCCAAAGAACTCGCCAGCATTTTGGCATATGGAAAAGTCATTACTCTCCACGATCCAACCTACCTCACCCAGGAAATCAGCAAAGGCTACCTACATAGGCACATACTCAAATGTGTATAGCCACCAGGCAGGTAATGTCAATGAGTAAATGGAGGTAGACATTTATCAGGCAAACAGGAAGGGCTGCAAAAAACCAAAAAAATCCCTCACCCTGTCTAAAGTGGGTAGCTGCTAAGTACTCAATCATTTACTGCCAGAAAGGATCATGGGTCTAAGGTGGACAGATTATTGCTCTTTTCCCAGAGAATTTGGAAATGAAAAGTTTATCAAGAAATTACCTGACTTGTAATTATTCTTTTATCTATAGAAAAGTGAAGGAGTACTATGAACTCCTCACCCATATTCCCCTCACCTAGATTCACTATACTTGCATTTCACTATACTCACATGCTCACATTTCATCTGCACATATACAAACGTATCTAAAAAGAAGTTGTTGATCTTATGATACTCCACTCCCAAAACTTCAGTATGTCTTTCCTAAGGACAAGGACCTTCACGTACATAATCATGATCACATCACAACCAAGATATGACACTGATAGAGTAAAATCTAATCTATAGTCCTTATTCAAATTTCCCCAACTGTTCTAATAATGTTTTTAATGTTCTCATTGCCCCCAATCTAGGGCCCCATTAAGGAACATGTGTTGCATTAGTTATGGGGTGTTGTTAATCTCTTTTAATCTAGAACAGAAATCCCTTGTATGTATTACCTTCCTCAGGCTGATATTTTTGAAGCATCTAGATAGACCACTTTGCTTACAGCATATACCACTATCTGGATTGTGTGACCTATTTCCTCATAATTAAATTCAGGCTAAAAATTCTCACCAAGAATTCTCTATAGCACTTTGATGTAATCACTTGATTACAGTGTTGCTAGGCATATTTCTCTGTCCTCAAAGCACCTTCTCCCTCTTTCACCTGATGCTTATAGTAAACACTGATGGTCTTTGCCAGAAGATAATGTATCAACAGTTAGCTGCAAGGGGGAGATCGATGTTCCTAATTCTACCCTTCCTGCTATGTACATCGGTTCCCTCTCCCACTTTGTCTACTAACTCATGGATTCTGTCTTTTTAAGTTCAATAAAATTTGTAATATCCCGAGGCCACCATTCTTTTGCATGCTAAAATTATCCCAAATGTGGCCAGTGGGAAGCCCTTTAAGCTGCTTTCTGTGCCTCTTGGTCCACTCTCTTCAGACTTCTGTTTCGAACACCTGTTAAAAATTCTGGTTTAAGATCACTTGGCCAACAATGAGAAAATGTGCAGACCACAGGTGAGAGATTTTAGTAGCATCAAGTAGAATTTAGCCAAAGTTATTCAAAGATTCTCCACTAGTTAAATGTGACTAGAAGGAAAAAACCTTCGATATGTCTGGTTCCTCTATCTTTGAGAAATTAAAGTTAAAACAAAGCCAATAAACCAAGAGCCATCTTATGTGACACTTTAACATATAGCAAACTTGAACTCTATAAACTTAAAAATGAACCATGGTAAACTTTAAGTAGAAAAACATAGAACGCATTTGGCTCTTCTTGGATTGTGTAATTTCTGCTCTCAATTTAATCTGGCCATTTTTCATTTCTTATTTCTCCTAATCAACATTTCCCTTTAAAAAACAGATAATCAAAAGAGACAGCACCATCTGCTCCAATCCAAGAAAGAAAATGGACTGTGTGCTAAACGCATCAAACTGAAAAATAAGCTAAAGTGAAACGTTAGATTGGGCCACCAAGTAGGGAATGTCTAAACGGAGGAGACTATCAAAGTGAGATTTTTCTCCAGAATTAATTGTCTGAGGACCAGATAGCCCCAAATGCAAGGTCAACATGAAAGAAGTCATAAGTTGTTTTTAAGCAAATTATTCTTTACCAAAATCATATTCACTGATCCTGCTGCCTCATTCTGAGTCTTTTGTAAAATTAAACTATCTGGAATTTAAATTACTCCATTTTCTATATAAAATAAAGGACTCTTTTGAGCCACACAGCTGGCATCTACATTGTCTAAATGGGCTGCCTTTGTTGTTCAAAACATGACAGTCAGAGGCCTGAATAATGTCTTTTGCATGCATATTTAAAAGTGTGGTTAAAAGGTCTGAAAACTGGAATATTACACTTGTACCCCAAACCTGCTATATAAATGGCACACCTTACCATCCATACCAGTCATTCCAAAGTCTGCAGGTGACAAACCATTCTCAGCTGGGACCCATCTGCTCACTACTGAGCTATACAACCCCTAGACCACAGTGAGCTTATCAGGCCTGGGGCGGGGGGCAAAATCAACCATTTGGGTCATGGACCAAGCTGAACAAGAAATAAAAATGCACAAGAGGAAAATATAAAAGATAAGATAACAAAGAAAAAAACAGAACAGATGTCCTAACCCTAAAGTTGGGGTGGGCGGGGGCTGGACAGGTACATGCAAAAAAAATGAAACTAGACCACCAACTTACACTATACACCAGAATAAACGCAAGATGGATAAAAGATTTAAATGTAAGTTGTGACAACATAAAAGCCCTAGAGGAGAATGTAAACAGGAGAATTTCAGACACTCCACGCAGCAATATTTTCACCGATATGTCCCCTAGAACAAGGGATATAAAGAATAACAAATGGGACTACATCAAACTATAAAGCTTCTGCACGAAGAAAACATCAGCAAAATAAAATGGGAATCAACCATATGGGAAAATATATTTGCCACTGATATCTCGGACAAGGGTTTGATGTTCAAAATATATAAAGCACTCACATGACTCCACACCAAGAAGACAAACAATCCAATTAAAAAATGGGCAAAGGACCTGAACAGACACTTCTCCAAGGAGGACATACAGAGGCCCCACAGGCATCTGAAAGAATGCTCAGCATGACTCGCCATCAGAGAGATGCAAATTAAAACCACAAAGAAATACCACTTCACACTGTTCAGAATGGTCACCATTAACAACAAATCAACAAACGAGTGCTGGCAAGGTTGTGGAAAAAAGGGAACCCTAGTGCACTGTTGATGGGAATGCAGACTGGTGCAGGCACTGTGGAATATACTATGGAATTTTGTCAGAAAACTAAAAATGTTACTGCCTTCTGATCCAGCAATTCCAATGCTGGATTATACCCTAAGAATCCTGAAACACCAATTCAAAAGAACCTATGCACCTCAATGTTCTTAGCAGCGTTATTTACAATAGCCCAGTGCTGGAAAGAGCCTAAGTGCTCATCAGTAAATGAGTGGATGAAAAAACTATGATACATTTACACAATGGAATACTACACAGAAGAAAGAAAGGAACTCCTACCCTCCATGACAGCATGCATAGAACTGGAAAGTATTGTGCTAAGTGAAATTAAGCCAGGCAGCAAAAGAGAAATACCATATAATTTCACCTATAAGTAGAACCTAGTGAACAAAACAAACAAATGAGCATAAAAAGAACCAGAGACATGGAAATAAAGTACAAACTGACAGGGACCAGTGGAGGGGTGGGGGAGGTAACGGGAAAAAGGGGAATATATACAGAGGACCCATGGACAAGGACAATGGGAAGGGGGTTGTCTTTGGGAGTGTGGGTTGGACAGGGTAGGGGAGAACAATGGGTGAAAATGGGGACAACTGTAACTGAACAAAATGTATCTTCTTATATTAAAAAAGATTCAAAATATAGCTCTCACAATTACATTAAAATTTACAATTTCTCATCCAGGCAAATGACTCTAAAATAATTTCCTGGAGATTATAATGATAAAATTTCTACTATAAAACACTAAAATGTAAAAGGTTACTTTGTGACAGACAAACTTGAAGTGACCCAAGAGTGGAAGGACAGTACAGAATATACACACAAGTCTATCCCTCCCCTCTTGTGCTGGCTGACTCTTCTCATCCTTCATGCCTCTGCTGAGAGGAGGAGAGGATGTTAGATTCTCCCCTAACATCCTCTCCTCCTCTCCACATGCAAGTATATATCCCACTGCATGTTCCTGTTCAGAATGATAAAGGTAAGCTTTATGAGCACAGGAATCACGTCTGTGCTGGGCGTCACTGATTCCCTAGTGCCTAGTTCAGTGCCTTACACAGGAACATTTATTGAGTGTATGACTTAATACACGCTCAGAGAAACACTACCCACAAATGCACGAACTATGCTTTTAGTCTCTAAGTATTTAGAACAAGCACGCAATAGATGTCATGGTAGAGAGAGTTGCACAGGAAGGTACCTTGATAGATCACAATTTTATGTTTAAAAACACATTCTAACAAAACTGTCCAAAATCTGTCAATCTATATTTTTGCACAGGAAACTAGTATGCACCTACAAAGTTCATAAGAACTCTAAATGTGGTGTGGATTAGAAATATTTCTACGGCTAAAACTAACAGCTGGCCTGGGAAAAAAACCTAAATAATGCCATCACAATTGCTGTGAAGGTAAAAATGAAGCTATGCACATTACTAATTAAGCAACTGAAAGTTCTTGGATCTCACTCTGGACGGTATCTTGGAGAAGAATGGAACATTTTATCTACTAGTGGTAACTTTTTAATCTGCCGCACACTAATTTTATTTCAGAAAATTAAATCAGAATGCACAAAGTTGTTTTTAGAGGCTAAAATGTCTTAGGTTTATTTAGCCAAGTTAGTTGTTCTCCAATTTTCCTGTTCCACAATAGTTTTTTTTGTGTGCACAAATCGCACGTCTCTAAAGAACCATTTGAGATGATTCTATTATGCCATTAATTACCCAGCCTAATAGAAAAGTTTGACCTGCAAAAGTATTTGCAAGTCTCCTTTTCTGCAGTCTTAGTGCATGCTTCCAACTGCCCTGACTACCCTTTTTGCTTTCTGCTTAGGAGTATGTGACCATCTGGTTGCCATTCTTCCCATAATTAACAACCCTCCAGTCGCAATCCCAGGGAACGAAAAGCTCAGCATTTTCCATTGAGGGATCTCATTCTTTGCATTGCTCTCTCAGGCCCACAAAGCCCTACTTGGCTCCACCGCGGCCTCTGTCTCTGGCTCACCACCTGTAGCAAGCATCTAGCAGAACTGGACACTTTTGAACACACTGCCATTTGCTCCAACTTTAACTTTCAAGCAAGTCTCCTGACCCTTGAACAAAAGGTTAATTTAGACTGTTTAATCTTGTTGGCAATAAGCAATTTAACTCATCCATTCCTGCCAACACCTTCCCAATAAACTCCCAAACACCCCTAACATAACTAACAGTCAAAGAATAAAAAATAAAAGGTGTCTCTAAGAGATAGGAACCAGAATGGTATGTATGCAACAGTTCTTCTTATTCCTACAGAGCAAATATGTTCTCTTTTCACTTACAAATTCACCATAAGGAACGAAAACACAGGTGAATCTTAAGTTTTAGGTTTTAAAGAAAAATAGTGTGATTTTTTCCTGTCAATGTGTCCACTGTCATAAAATTCTATTAAATTATTTTAAATAACCAGAGCAATTCAAATAATTATAAACTATAGTAATATAATTTTTAATTTCTATAAGTCTCTGTAATTCATTGTTATTGGCTAAATTGTGTTCCTCTGAAAATCCATGTATTGAAGTCCTAACTCCCATCACCTCAGCATGGAACTGTCTCTGAGGTAGTGTCTTTTTAGAGGTAATTAAGTTTACATAAGGTCATTAGAATAGGACCTGAGGCAGTATGACTACCATATAGTCATACCTGGGTACTCGTCAGCTTCGGTACTCGTCAGCTTCGGCACCCGTCAGACCCTGTTCTCGTCGCATTTTGACTAGAAAACAACGTTTCAGCACTCGGCACTTGCTTGGAACTTGTCTCGCTTGCTAGAACTTGTCTGAGTTATGACACTGCCCCACAAGAGAAAATGCTTCATTGTTTACTACTCGTTGGTTTCGGCCCTCGTAGTGAGTTCCAGAATGAATTAATGACAAGGACCGAACTACCACTGTATGTTTTAAAAGGAGGAAATCTGAACACAAACACACATGGAGGGAAGGTGATGCAAAGACACAGAGACAAGGCGGCCATCTACAAGCCCAGGGGAGAGGCCTGGAACAGATCTCTCCTCACAGCCCTCATAAGGAACCAAACGTGCGGACGCTTTGGTCCTGGACTTCTAGTCCCAGATCTGTGAGACAACAGATCCCTGTTTAAGCCAACCAGTCTGTGGTACTTTGTTATGGCAGCCCTATTCACATGCAAATATATATTTAGTATTATTTTTCCCATTTACCAGATATGGGCCCTACAAAGTAGAGATTTTAAGAATTTGGTCAAAATCACAGGCAAATCTAGAAGAACCCACTATAAACCCTAGGTCTTCTGATTCTCAGTATAACTACTTTTTCATAGACAACCTTTAAAACATCCTCTCATCCTGTCATCTCCTATGTCCCAGGGGAACAAGGGAACGCTGGGGAGAACAATTTTACTTATGCAAGATAAATAAATCTACCAGCTTGAAGGGATAGCTAGACCACTTGGTTCAGTACAAAATAATTACACTGGAAGTTAAAATGTGTTTATGCTACTGCTTCCATATGAGGTCATATCCAATTACAGAAGGCCAATTTAGAAGTCCAAAAAGAAGCTACTGAAAATCATTTGGAAAGCTGATCCAAAAAAGACCATTTCCTATGATAATTCTACTGACTATTTTGTGCCAATGCATCAGTAACACAGTATTCACCCTCTTTTCCCTCACCCCACATATATCGATATTTTGAGGCTAGAACACAATTATGCAGTAATTGCTTCCAAAACACATTATAACATTTTTGCAGCTGACTGTGGCTTTAGAGAAGAAGTACATACTGGTTCCAAAGGAACAGGAACTATGGTGGGCCATGAACTACAGCTGTTTGCTGTGCGGCACCACCTGAATCGTCTGCGCGTTGTTTTCTTCCATGTCAGCTAGTACAGAGTGTATCTGGACTACTCAACTTATTTATGGCTCCAGCTGCTTTTCCACACTTTCAGACACTCAGCATTAGCTGCAAAGAAGAGCAGTCATTTTTCTGAAATCTTTCAGTAGGCATAAAGAAGTCTAGGTAAGCTTAAGATGCCTAGTGGACACTAGTTCTGTTCTTGGATAAAGTTAACAACCACTAAGGCATAAATTAATATCTTTGTATTAGTAAAGCTCCTAATTTGACATTCTGTTACAGCCACAGAGCACAAGTCTCACAAATGTTTTGTTTTGCAGAAGAAACACCAAACTGCCAAAGAGTGTGGCCCAGGCCTGTGCTTCTAGGGAGGCTCTGTACACCTATATGGCCCCAACATTATTCTAGTAAGCCAGGACAAACACAGAACATTGGGCAGGAAGGGAGGGTGTCTACAATTAGCAGAGCAGTTGCTGGTCGACATGACTTGTCTGACTGCATGCAAAAACGGACACATAGAAAAAGAGCCGAGGAAACGGATTTAAGAGTTTCTAAGCAGCAAATAGTTGAACTGTTAGTTGTAATTATTGTGAGCTACTCTTCATCATGATGTAATTACACTACACCGTTAGTATTGTCGTGAACTAGTCTTCATTTCCACATTTTGAGTAAAATATAGAAGTCTTATTCTCTTCTCCCCATCTACTAAGCTTCTTTTAAGTACAGTATTAAATAGTGGTTACTAAAATGCAACTGAGTAAGAGATTGCAAGACCAAAATTTTAAATGACATCACCTAAGTGAGTGTGACCACTCATCAGGTACAAGATTAAAGTATCACATTTGACCAGGGTTATATTCCAGCAGGATGAAGTGAAATGAACTAGAGAAAAAAGCAAATAGGCTTTATGCAGACTCGGGTTTACAGCTACCTAAAGATGGTGAAATTATAAGCATTCCATCTGCTCACCAGCTGTGGTCTCTAATCCTCTTTAATAACTTCAGCCTGCACGACTCCATGAGAATCCAGGCGTCTTCCAAATTTCACTTTACATCAGGTGCCAGGATTGATTTTTAGACACCAGTCTCCAGTGAAAGCAGCATAAAGTTGATTTCACTGGCAGGTGCTAATTTTCAGAAGAGTGAAAGGAAGTGCGAAGAGAGACTAAGAATGGGGAAGAAAGGCATTAAGAAGGATCCAAGATCATCACATTGAGGTTTTAGGGTTCTATGCTGTCCAGCAAAGCCCAAATGCTCAAATAAAGAATATGAGCCTGAAAGGTAAGTTAAAATTTCCCTAAAACTTATAAAAAGCAACATCTAAAAAAATTATGTCCAGTTATGTCTACAACGAGGTTCTAAATTCTGCAGCAGTCACTCCTTTTCCCCACTGCAAGCCATAACCTCTACCTTTTGGTCGCCAACTAGAGACGCGGTCCTGGCACGGTGAACACTCCCTGTTGTCACAGAGCTCAGCTGCTTTTTCCTTACAGTTTTCAAGCGGTTCCCAGCCAGGCTCCACACAGGTGGTCATCACAGCTCAAGTCAAGACAGAAAAGGTGTTTTACTAGAGAAAACACCCACATTTTACTCAAGATACAAGCAAGACTCACGGGACTGTTTTATCACTTTTACACGCCGAAATGCCTTTCCAGCCTCCACTCTTAAGAGAGTCACTGTAGAGAGGAAGAGGAGGAATGATTCCTTTATGGGTTCTGAGCTTGGTGACAACCTGGTTTCTAGGCAAACACAGGCTTGTCATGTCTCCTCTATGGTATGTTTATAACACCTTTAGTTCACACTGCTGAAATCTTTTGAGAAAAAGGTGGAATTACAGGTCTCTGCTTAAACCCAGTGGTGATCTGGACCCAAGTGACAATGTCATGAGGCCTAGGCTTTGCTTCCTATTCACATGTCTTCTACCAGGCTTATCTCCTGGGCTACGGGTCAGAGGCTTCCTTTCCTAGAATGCTGTTATTAGAGAGCTCTCTGAACCAGGGTGGAGTCTACCCTGGTTTCACAATGTCATTGTATTATCTGGTAGAGAAGGCTTTCCATATGTGTATGGAGTCTCCAGTAATAATTCTCAAAGTAGAACCTGTTGTTCTGTCTCTCATTTTATTAACATTTGGAAGATGATGAACCCCATTTTTATTTCTGGCACAGACTTGAGGTTTCCTTAAGAGCTCCCTCCTGAGAACACAGTGACCAGTGGAAGTGGCCCTGAGTGGAAGAGCCAAGTGGGAACAAGTGAGCAAACAGTCCCCAGCACTAGCACAAAGTGGCCAGAAAGGATCCACGACGTGTCCCTGCAATCAGAGAAGAGTACTTTCATCTCCTCTTTCAACATAACAAGAACGTATAAAACCATTCTGACTGCCAAAGATGCTGAGTAATATAAAAGTTGTACCATTTTTTAAAGATGATTTAATAAAAGTGCTAAGAGAACCAGACTAAGAACCAGTGCTAAGAGCTGTTGTCCAAAAAACATCCCCACACTATGGGAGAAATCAATACTTTCAAACAAGAGGTTGAATCAGTTTCCATATTAAAACTGTGTTTTCATATTCCAAAATGTTTTCATTGCCATGCAGTGAAGAGTATCTGAGTGAGGTTTCAATCCCTATGAATCACAGGATACAGTGTAAACTGGATATGGGAAAACAGAAAGTGCAGGTTCCGCAGAAGGGTAAGAGCTAATGGTAGCAGAAAGAATCATGGATTGCCAAAAGTGATTCTGCACCCACTAAAAAAGGCTAATTCTCCCAAACAAAAATGGGGCGGAGGGAGCAGTGACAATAGTTTATTACTTTCATTTGGCAGAAAGGAAATATAAGACTTCATTTATAGGGAAAGAGCGTCACCTGTGGGGATGAAATAGGCTTAGCATAAAATTCTTACCTGTCTGTTCAGTTCCTCCAAAAAGTATTTTGCACTACATGCCGTGCAATTCTGGCACACACAAACCACATAATGAACTATCTGGTAACTCTTTCCAACTGTAATTGGAATTCTGTATTTTAAGCCAAGCCTTATAAAATGAAAAATTTTAAATAAAAAACAAAATTCAGCATTTCTTATCTATAAAAGATGTTTGGAAGTCCCTTTGAATGAGCTCTGCACTTGAACTTCTGACGCCAGTCTGTCTCCTATACATTCAAGGGGTAAACTCTGGTGGGAGAATATAGACAATATACACATACATAAAACCCACCTTATGAGGTCAGCAAGTGGTGGGCACCACGATGAGTATTTTTTCAAGGATAATGAGATGGAATAGTCATGGAAGGCCTTTCTGACCCTGAAGCATTGGGGCTGCTCCAGGAAGAATGAAGAGAAAGAGAACTTGCAAGGCTCAGGAAACAGTAAGAGCAAAGGCCTGGGGCAGGCAGGGCCCAGCATGTTAGAGTACTGGAAAGAAAGCCCTGTGTCTACAGCCCAGGGAGCAGGAGCAGGGCTGGAAAGGGCTGAGGTAGCATAGCCTCAGCATAGCAGTCAGCTGATACAGAAGGTTGTAAGAAGCATAAAGAGTCTACTTTATGCTACATTCAGAAGGAAAACACAGGGGTTTTAATAAGATCCTGTGGCTACTGTGCAGAAAAATGAATAGTAAGGAAACCAAAGTTAAAGCAGAGAGACTCACTCAGTGAATAAAATCTCTAGGCAGGTGTACATGCACACACAGAGATTTAAAAACCAACACTGTAAAAGGAAAAGCTTTGTACCTTCTCAATTTTGCTGTTAACCTAAAACTGCTCTAAAAAATTTAAGACTTCAAAAAATAAGCACTACAATAATATTGGACATTTAGGGGAAAAGTCACATTTGATGAAATGTACTTTAGATACACGGAAACCTACTACTTGTTTCACAATAATCAATGTGATTTTCTACACCCACAGAAAAGCAAGGATTTGCAGCACACTTGCTCTACAATCTAAAGAATCCAAAACAGGGAGTTTTAAATCATGACATGCATGCTTCATCACAGGCTGAAGTCATCCTTGTTCTGAGTGCTGCTGATCAGAGATACACTGCAGTAGAGCCTGGAACATTATTCTAGACAGCGAGTAATACCAAAAGCAGTAAGTCATATTCTCTACATTTAAGATTTCAACATATTTCCATGAATGTGGTGGCTCACAAAAAAAGCCAAATTCTACTAAGTGGAAAACGTATTTCAGTCTCCAGAGCTGTCCTCAAATAGTAAAACAATTTACCAGACATACTTAGATGGTTTTCCCCAAACTCCTTTATTTTGCTCATTTAAACTGGCTCCAAAGGAACTGGCAGGGCACAGTATATGCTGTAAGTGATTGATACTCTTATGGAAAAAACATGTAAGAAGCTAAAACTAAAGGCTTATAACTATGCACAAAGTTAAAGGGCCTAAATAGATTTCGTGTTTTAAATGTATTGAAAATAAGATTGGAGAAACTATTCTAGAGAGGAGACATGGCATCGTCCCCTCTGGTTCTCTTCCCCCTTAGTAGGTCCCAGCAATACCACTAACCTCACACATCTGATACAGCTGGACCTGGCTACAGGGAAGACCCATGTTACTGGACCAGAACTTCACCCTCCATTCCTTGATTTCCCACTTACTGTCACAGCACCTGTACCTGCTGCCTTCTGTCATGTGTAATCTTGTATGACCTTGGTTCATACTATAAAATCCAGCTGCGTTCTCATGTTGGTCAAAACTTTTTTCCCGTCATATTCTTATTTCTTCACGTACCCCAACTTTATTACTCTCGACCTCTCATTTTAGGACTCCTTATAACAGCAGTCCAGGGAAACTTTTGAAACCCACTGCAGATACAGTTTGGACTACTTTGTTCATCCAAGCAATGATCTGATGAAATTTAAACTATAAAGTTATATATACTTAACTTTGATTGATATACACACACCCACACAAGCAAACACACACACAAAATCTCTTACCAATTTCACAGACTCATAAAATTCTGGAAGAGGACAGAATCTTAAATGATTTCAAATACTGGGTTGGCCAAAAAGTCCATTTAGTTTTTTCTGTTAAATAAAAGGCACATTTTTTTCATTTTCACCAATAACTTTATTGATTTTGGGCATTTTGAGTATGTCAGCTCTTTCCCACTATTGGCTTCTAGTGAGAACAGGCCAGGGGTGCTGCTAAACATCTTCCAATGCAAGGGACTGTCCCACAGCAAAGAATATTTGGCCAAAATGTCAAAAGTACCAAGAAACTTCGCAAACCATTTTTGACACATTCAATCAGTCACAGCACCTTCTCCATACACTGCACAAATCTTTGTGTGTATGTTTCAGTGGTGTTTTCACCTTCCTTGAAATAATAAAGCATAACATGCCAAAAATGTTGCATATTTTCTTCCATCTTCAATATTAAAATGCTGAACAAAAATTCACCAGTTTTGATAAGTTATTTCTAAAATGCACACTGATATGACAGCTGTCACAATACAACCTAACAAAATTGATCTGAATGAAGTTAAAGATAACTAAGCAATGCTAGAGCCATCAAATGGGACAAAAAACTAAATGAACTTTTTGGCCAACCCAATACTATCACATACATAGTCAAAATCTTCTGTCTTTCTATTTCAGGCAAAACACCCACACAAGGGTAAAAAATGAAATCTTTAAGACACAATTTCATTATGCCAGGCAATAATTATTAAAAATATAGCAAGGTAAATAACAGGGCTTTAGAATTTATCACCTTCATGATACCTTGGGGTCCATTTCCAAAATTAAAGCAATTATTAGACCCTGCCTAGATAACAGCTCTCAAGGAAAGGATGCATGTACTCAATCAGTAGCATTCGCCATGCAGGCAATGGCTAACAAGCATCAGTTTTCTTACGGAATTCTCTTGGAGTAACTATATAACAGCTATTAATTATTATAGAATCACTATATTCACTAAGATTTTGAAAGTTTTGTGAGTTTTATCTCATGCTAGGTAAAAACTATCTTAGTTTCCTCTTTGAAGATAAACTATGTCCCAAATTAAGAGAGGTTCCTTTCACTTCTTTTTGGGAAATGCCATTAACTCCACTATTCTTATCTTTCAAGGAATTATACAGATCCTGTCATTTAGCTTCCACGAAAATTGTCTAAAAATACACATCCACCATTGTACATATATATACACATACAAGTCCACAAGATAGCTCACTCCTATTTCCACAGTTAAAGTGATCAATTGTTACAGGATTCAGTTGACTTGCCTCAATTAGCTTAAGTTACTGTGCAGAGATTTCCCTGATGCGTCTGCTACCATCAAGAAAGGAGGTGGCTGTACCAAATGATTCCTGACCTGCATTACTTCTAGAGACAGGTACTTGGTGTTGCTCTTGTATGTCTATATTGATGGTAACTCACAGAAAAGCCTGTGGCGGATGCTAAGCAGAGTCAGGTGATACATCAATCAGACCTAAACACTGTGGAGGACAGTGGGCTGGCTCTGGCCAGGTTTCTAGTTGGAGGACACTAGAAGTAGTCTGCAGTAGGCCAAAAAATGGCCCACCAGTCCCTGGAGCCTGTGAGTGTTATCTAACATGGCAAAGTGCTGGGATTAAGCATGCTAAGATGGGAAAATTATCCAGGATTATCTGAGTGGGTCTTACATGAAATCACATATATGCTCATAAGAAGGTAGAATAGATTTGACATACACGGAGGAATAAGCTATGTGAAAATGGAGCAGAGAGAGATTTGAAGATGCTGGTTTTGAAAATGAGATTAATGCAGCCACAAGCAAAGGCTGGAAAAGAAGAACAGATTCTTCCCTACAGCTTTGTGGGGGGGGGGGGGGGGGGAAGCCTGACCACAGCAACACCTTGACTTCAGCCCAGAGGTACTGAGCTCCATTGTGCAGTAATTTCCTCGTGAACAGAGAGAGCAAGGAAAATCAAGCCAAATCAAATGAACTGAGTTCCTAATATGTGCCAGGACTGTGTTAGAATTTATCATAAACTTTTCTAATCTACTCTCCTAGTAATACAGAACAGACACTTGCTACTGAATTTTTGGGGTCTGACAGTGACTAGGTCACTATACTGCATTATCCCAAATTTAGTACAGGGATAACAAAGACTGAGATTATGGACATTTACCCCTGCTCAAACGCAGTTTCCTAGTCTCAGAAGTTAATGCCAATCTTTTTCTTTTGATGTCCTGTTCTCCTCATCTTGTGCATTAAAATGGTTCAAAAATGCCGAGGGAACATCTGCTCAAAACAGTGTAGGATTCAGATGGATAACATACTTTCCAATAAAACGGGAGCTCGTTCTTTTGGTAGCCGATACTATGTACAGCGTCCATAAACCTAGGCCTGAGAACACCCCCTGGAGACTTATGAAATTGGATAGGACTGAAAAATTACACACAAGTTTCCACAAAATATCCAATTCTCAAATGCTTCAAATTTCTCTTAAAAAAAAAAGTAATTTTCCAGGAAGAAAACCCGCCAACTAAATAAAGTATAATTAACATAATTGTCACCTATGATTACCACTTGTCTAGAAATGGCTTATTTTCCATTTTGGTGTCTCTTCACCAGCATTAATCAATATGACTCTAGCCACCATTTCAAGTAAACATCTTGGGCACTGTAACTTTATTCCATTTTATTTCATGGTAACTTTATAAAATCCAGTATATCCTGCCTTCAACACATAACTAACTGATCCTCTGCTCCCCCAAAATATCCCTTTTGATATGCTGCCTGCAGTGGATGAATCATCTGCATTCCTTGGTGTTCAGTTTTCTCTGACTCTTTCTTGACATTGAAAAAGAGGAAAAATTTAACTGTGCCAGCAGCAAATAAACGAATGAATGAACAAATAAAAATTCTGGATTTTAAGTTCACTTGTAGTACTAGCAATGATAAATATGGCAGGTGATGGACACCAAGTTATACAGAGTGGGGAAGAAAAAGAGAAATCACAGAATTTAAAAAAGCAAGGAACAAAGAAAAGTATACAATAGGAGAAGAAGGAGAATGAGTGAGAATTTATAAAACATCCCACAGACTATCAAGTCCAGAAAACCAAAGTTCTGAAAGCTGAAGTACAGAGGCTAATGTATAAAAGATTATTACTGTATTTCCCGTTCCAACCGTGAGTAGCATGGCCACAGAATGGTAACCAACTGACCCTGAAATTATTTAAAAGAAATGATGGAGAAAACAGGTGTGTATGCATTGCAGAATCAGGCAAAATCAGAAGGAAATCTTATAATGTATGTATCTATACTTCCTAAAAGATAGACTTTCCTTCATAAAATACTAATGTAGTAGGGACTTATCAAGCTTAATAAAGACAGTTTTGCCCTCATGAATGATAATCTAGATGGTGCCAAGTCCACTAAATCCAGAGAGTAAAATCTATGGATAATAATAGTTCATAAACATGGAAACCTTAAATAACATCAAAATATAGTTTCAAATTAAAAACTGCCTATAATTGAATTCGAGCCATCCTCTCACAGATGACAGGGTGAGCAGTAAGTAATATTGATGGCATCAGTGTGTTTAAAAAAGTAAAATAAAAAAAAAGCCCTGAGAGCTAAAGAGTTATGGCACCAATAACCATTTTTCACTTGAGTAACACATGATTTTTAAGCAGTTTTCAAGAGATGCTGATATCTTATGGAGTTCCTTGAGGCCTTGAAGCCACATTCCACATACAGATAAATCTTCCTGAAAGACTAAATATTATTTTTTAATGTGCTTGGCAAAATACTGAAATAGTTTTGAGGAACTCAGTGAACTTAAAATATGGCAGTTTCTTCACTGCTCATTTTAAGGATCTCACTGTTCCATATAATAATTTGAGTCTCTTCAAATACTAGCAAAAAAGAGGCCAATGTAAGTTTGCCATGTGACTTAAGAGTAGCAGTAATAAATTCATTTATAAAATTTTTAAAAAATTGTTGGTAGGCCTAGTTCTTTCTCTCACTTCCTCATTTGCTTCGATGAGGTAGTTCTAATAAGAAAACAAAGCAAGGCTTTGGCATATAATAAATATGCTATTGATACTCCTTTTTATTACAGATAAAGGTGAAGTGAAAGTGAACTTCCTTCCTTCCTTCTCTGCAGAAAGAACTGACTGCATCTTAAAGAGGCCATGGTTTGAGAGGACCGATAACCACGGTATCTTCAGTTAAAGCAGGCTGCTTTTAACATAGGCATACTGACCCAAGGGTAAAGGCGAACCTTTTCTTGTTCTAATTTTTTTAAACTAAAAAATGAGGGAAAATTTCTAGACTTCCAGCTTTTAACTATTATCAAAACTCTATAACATCTCTTTAACAATACAGATTGCTATTCAAAAACCCAATACTTCAATATTGCGTCCTGCTACCTCCTTTCAAAGTTCTTCATAAGACTGAGTTTTAATTCACTTATCACATCAATGTACACTGCAGTGTTGGGAAAGCCCCAATAGGAAGAGTAAGGGGTTCATTCACAGGGAGATTTGCTTGAAGTGGAGCAGCCAATAAAAAGGCTCACCGACCACAATAGGGCACCCCTCAACCCAGGCAAATGTTAAGTAGTGGGAAGAAAGGAATACATAAAAATGGAACATAAAACCTCTCCTATTTTCTGCCTCTTATTTTTTCCAAATTACCTTTATTTCACAGCCCATCTTATCTTCCCAGCCCACTGTGTTTGTTCTTTCATTTCACTTGTTTTCCAGTGTTGCCCCTTCCTTTGATTTCCGAGCCTACACCCCTGAGGTCCTTCTCACTTCTCCCCGTCCTCCTGAACCTGGGGAGGGCGAATCATCCCATCACTATCACCTAGTCTTTCGGGCCCCTCTTTGAGCACAGTGTCTACAGGGAAAACCCCCATGCTTCTGCTGTAGTTGTGAAGTAGTTAGGACCTCGCATTTTCCGAAAATTCAACACCAGAGAAAAAAAGAAGAAATTTTACAGTCAACTACAAGGATATTTATACCCTTTACTTTGTCTGCGAAGAGGAAATCAAAAGCAATGAGCTAGTATCACTACTGTTTCCCAGGGACCTTTCCCATTTGATGTTCTCTGCTCAATTCTTAATATAATTTCAAGGTCTTGTTAAAGCATCAAAAACTGGAACAGGGTAATATGGTCTCCTACACTGTGGTGTGTTTGCTTGGGCAAATTAAATTTAAAATAAAGCCACAGCTAGTCATGGCAGAAAGGATGACTTGTGATTAGCACATTTGCAAAACTGATTATAATTGTCATGTTACAACATATTGACCCTATAAAACCAAAGATAACAGCAGTTAAATAGAGGGACCCTAAAGCACCATTCCACAGGAGATCCAGTGACAAATCAATGTTGATAAAACAGCTGGAAAGTAGCCAAAATTCCGTCACAAATGCTGAGACTAGTTCAGATAGACTATTCATAGAAACAGTTTCTGGCTCTGCCCACTGGTAGCCAGCTTCTGCGATGCCACCCTCCCTTTCCCACCCCAGCCCCTGGACATCCTGCCCTGGTATTCACACCTCTGTGTGGAGGCCTTCCACAATGTATCAACAGACACGGCGTGTGACTAATGGAACATGACCAACAGAATATGGAAATGATGGCGTATGATTTCTGAGCTACAAGAAAAAATGTTAAACTTTGAAATTTAGTGGGTTTCCTAGGTAGCTTATCCACCTGCATTAACTAACTGTCCCTATAGCAAGTAAAATGAGTGTCAGCAAAATAAGTATCAAAAAGTTGTCATCCACCCAAGTCATCTCCATCCAGCCAACCCTCCCCCCTTTCTCCCAACACTTCTGATACCTAGCAGAGTAATTTAAAGCAGTCAGTGTGTCGAGCAGGTTCAAGCAGAATCAAGCTGGCCTGTCATGCTCCCCTCCTCAGTCTCACAAGAGAATCCAACCCAGAGGTGAGGCAGAGAAAAGATGAGGAAAGAAGGCTAAATTTTATTCTTGTCCAGTACTCATCATATTGCTTGTGGGTAGCCAAAGCCAAGATAATTGTGGGAGGTCTGGATGCCCCGGTCATCCCTTCCTATCTCAAGTCCTTGGCACTGCAGGTTACTCAGCACTGACTCTGACTACAGGATGCCCTGCCCCTCGGCACTCTGCGGGGTCTGCTCCTGGCTGTGTGTTCGGCTAAGGTGATCCATGGGAGGCAGTTCTCACAAGCAGAAAAAAGTTACAGTCTTTCTCCACCCACACTCTTTTAAACATTTTAAAAATACATTGTAAGAGTGTGAAACTGTAGTAAGAGCTCATGACAGCCTTCTGAAATACAAGCTATTAACTACCTCCATTTTATACATACAGGAAGAACTGCAGCTTTGGGAGATTAATTATCTTCTCCAAAGGAACACAGCTCACAACTGAGAGAACTAGAACCAAATACCGGGTTCCCACTAGTAAGTTATTTGGCTTCTAAGCATGGCACCTTTGTGATGATGACCTCGGACCCAGTTAAATCCAGAATTCACCTTCATTCAATGAGAGAATGACATATAAAAGTTTCAACTCAATAAAATTGAAGGTTATATATGTACCAGAAACAAGCCACGTCATCACTTACATTTGCTATTTAAGAGGGTTTTTTTGTGATGACACATATTTACCAACACAGGTTCTGATGTCATCTAAATGCCTCTGTGATCAGTTCCCAAGAAAGCAAAAGGGCAGAGAAAATAATACGGGTTCACGGAGGTAAATACTATATATGGTAGAAAGTGATCAAAATTCTGCCCTCAATCTTCTGGTGAACATTCACTTCAAGAGGAAAATCAAAGAATTTTTTTGCATGTTGTTTGTCATGTTACACGTAGGTGAAAGATGTGAAGCTTCAAATATGACTTAATGAGTTAAAACTTCTTAAATTGACATGACAAAAATGTTTCATCTTGCCTGTTGGAAAAATCATGTACTTAATACCTTTAAAACATTCCAGACTGCAACATAAAGACAGTGGAAAGGGCAAAAAGAAAGGGTAAATGATGTAACCTGCTAATGCAACCACACACTCTGCTCATTAGCGACGATTTGGGCCACCACAGCTCCTCTCTGTTGAGCCACAGACTTGCCTGTGCACCAGTCAAGTCAACACCACTCGAAGGGAAAAAAATAATCGGCATTCTGGGGTCTTAGAGAAAAAGAGTTATTCATAGTTTGACTGCTGCAGTCCTGGCCCTTAGAAGGGAATGCCCAGGTCAGAAGGCACCTGTCAATTAGCAGCACACTCCTGAAAACAGCCTTCGGTCCCCAGGCCCGTCTCCTCTCCCATCCCATAGGTAAGCAGCTGCAAGCGGTAAGGCCTGAAGTCACTCGGAGGCCTTCCACGACTGGGGATGGGTGGACCTGGCAGCCCACATTTAAAATGGAAGTGAGGGTGTGAACTGCCCAGTTTCTTGCCAAAAAAGAATGTCTCTTGCATTTTGATCCAGGGGTCCACATTATCCTTTAAAAAAACAAGTTATTTGCGCTTGTTTGGACTATTTTCACTTTTCAGACTGTACTTGGCAGAAAGATGGAGACATTCCACTGACCTGAGCTCACTCATGGTTTTTTTCATGATTTCTTGATACTGTTGCCATGCTTAAGACGTGTCCGCAGCTGCAGACAGGTGAAAACACACAGGATTTATCATCACCAAAGGCTTGAGAGAGAAGCAATAACAAAACTCCATCTAGAAACTGTGCACTTTCAAATGCAGTGAGGAGGGTACACACACCAGGAGAACAAAAGAACCCTGCCCCCTCCACAACCGCTCTTCCAAAACACCCTGTCTGAGCATGCAGAGGGGGATGCATGCTCACAGGGTAGAAAAGGATGCGAGTGAAAGAAGAGATCAGCCCCTCGTGTGGTGTGAAAGCCCCACTAAATATCTTATTTTAAGCAGAAAAGCACCAGTGTTCTCTCTTGCAGGGAGCCAAGACCAAAAGAGATTCCAAAAGACAATCTGCCTGGACTCCCAACATTCCAGACCTTATTAACAGGAGGCCCATCCTTTCAAACAAAGGACACACTGTCCGCACCGCACAGGTGGATGCAACCACCCCTGCCCAGAGCGCATGCTGTCCAGCCAAGGGCAGACTCCAAGGACCGGTGACTGTCCACAGTCTCAGACCCACTACAGTAATTCTTATCTGCAGAATGAATAAACTCTTCACTCCCACTTTCAGTAAACGGACACTGGGGTCAGATTCTGTTTTCTGAGCAATGATAGCAAAATATAGGGAGAGAAAAAAAACATCAGAGAGGACCTTCTGAGAAGGAACTAGAATACAAACACCCGACAATAGGAACTATGGCTCGGGTCCAAAGGCAATTGTGATCTCTGAAGGAAGACAGCACAAGAATAATGCTTTTGTCACCAGCTTCCAATGTTACAATCAGAAATTATGACTCTACGTGGTGGAATTTCATCTGAAGTGTAACTGAATCTCTGGATTCTCAACAATTCCAAAAGTCAAAGGCCAAAAGTATGTTATATCCTCATTTCTTCCATATTTGGAATTCTTACCATTTTGTCCCAATTTTTCCCACACGGCAGGGTGAGTTCCAGAGGTCTTCCTATGAGCTCCTACCTACCTGTTAGTGACACAAAAGGGCCCTCCCACCACCAGTGGGTCCTCCCCAGATATTTGATTTTCACTCTGAATCCACAGAATCTTTTGGAGTAGACACCCTTCTTCTCCTGTCTACGGAAATATGCCAAAGGGACTAAACTCCGCTGAAAATTGGGGAATTTCAGTCACAATCTGTATCCCACTGGGTAACTTCCTTAATATCATACACTGTGGTTTTCACCAAGGATAAAATGGAAGGAATAAGACTTTCCTCTCAATAAAGAGCAACAAAAACCCGTTAAGCCTCTGTGAGGAAAGGCAATCAGATCACTTTAACTGGGTCTTGGCCAAAGAACAGGACCAAGGCCCAGCTCTAGCACAATAATCTGCACACAAGGGCATCTTCCATCCCTGTCCCTCAACGACTATGGACTTGGTACCCAAGGACTGTTCTCCAATCACATGGTGGACAGAGAAAAAGAGAAACATTCTTGAACTATTTTCCCCTAACTAACCTGCATTATTATGCCCTGGGGAGACAGGCAGGCTTCACATGGGAGGTGGCATCTGCGCTGGTTCTTGAAGCAGGGGCCAAGAGAAAATGAGGCAAACGATTATGACATGGGACAAAACTCTGGATGGGGCTGTGGGGTCTGACATACTTTAGGAGGCTGGCAGGTGCCACAGTAAGCAGTTCAGACTTGATTCCCTGGACAACGGGGACCGCCATGGAGGTTCCTTAAGGAGGAGAACGGCATGTTTGGATCTAATGTAGCTGCAGCTGCACTTAATACAGAGAATGGAATGGAGAGGGAAACATAATCACACATCTTAAAACAAGTTGTCCCCTGGAAGGTCTATCAAGGATCACACTGAGCAAAGGGAATCAGAACTGCAGCCCATAAGAAATGTATGAGGAGACACCAAAAGACAGGGCCCACAAAGAAGGGTGCCCCTGGAGGGGACCCAGAGTGCTCCTTCCCTCAGAGCTGCCGGTGTCCCATAATGAGGTGTAAGAAGATAGGTGAAATCTGGAGCCTGGCTGGAGGTGCCTGATTTCTGCCCCAGTAGCAGCCCCTCCCAGACAGCCTGAATGCGATTTTCAGAAGGAGTGGTCCGGGTTTAGCTTTCAAATTGTAAGATAGGTTTAAGCAGAAGGAAGCCACATCTGGCTTACCAGGGAGGAAGGGCAGGGGAAGGGCATGAAGGGCAGAGGCAAGGCCATCAGACAGGAGGGTAGAGAGATACCTGTTTTGAGAAGGGGATCACCTGGATAAGGGTTGATCCTAAGATTACAGGAGAGAGACAACAAGAATGTTCAAGTAGCCCTGGCTGGTATAGCCCAGTGGATTGAGCGCAGGCCTGTAAACCAAAGGGTTGCTCCTTTGATTCCCAGTCAGGGCACATGGCTGGGTTGCAGGCCAGGTCCTTGGTCTGGGGCACGCAAGAGGCAACTACATACTGATGTTTCTCTCCCTCTCTTTCTCCTTCCCTTCCCCTCTCTAAAAATAAATAAATAAAATCTTAAAAAAAAAGAATGTTCAAGTAACAAGGGTGACTGTTATACTGAAGTGCTAAGAACTAAGCTAGGCTATATTTAATAACAGGAATTAAAATACCCATTTTGCAGATGAAGGTACAGAGATGCAGGAAATAGTAAAAGCAAACAGCAAGTAACAAAGCCTGAATCTGATAACAAAGCCTCAAATGTTCTCCACCCACATCACACCATTAACTCCAGGTAGTTAGTGCAAGGAAACAGGCATCCTCCATTTCTCTGGGGCACTGTGGGAGTCTGTCCGGCCTAGGCTGTTTTCCTGAAGGTAATCGTAAATGAGAGGCGGAGCTGGCTGCAAAGTTCTATCCTTGAGCAATGAAGCAATGTGTTCTAGAAGAGGAAATGGTACAATAACTACATGTTCAAATAGAAGGCCTTTTCTGGAAAACAAAGCAATTAAGAACACAGGATTCATTCCACAAATATTTACTGAGTACCTACTATCTACCAGGCATAGTTCTAGGAGGTGGGTAGAGGGAACGCTTAGTTAAACTAAGTTCCCACATCATATTGGGTACAATGTCATGAACAACACTTTCTATAACCACCCATAATATTAGATAGTAGTTCTCTTGGCTGACCATCACACCCAATGAGACTGATAATAAATAAATAAATAAATAAATAGACAGATAGGTAAATAAATAAATTAATAAATAAAAAATTTCAAAGAAACAAAAACCATGAAGCCAGATCTGGCAGAGATTCTGATTTGGGGAGGTCTGAAATAAGGTTGAGGAATCTGCATTTCTTTTTTGAAGTTCCACCAGGGTTTCTGAAGCACAGTTAAGAGAGAAGCCGGATGCAACAGTACATAATCTATCTCCATCTTTTTAATGTATTTATTTTTCCAGATTAACCTAAGTTATTTGCTTCTTTATATGTACTTAGTTTTATCACAGGACGAATTACAAATTTAAAGTTTGTCCCCTTTCTGTTAACATTTGTCTTTTGTAAGTGGTAAAAAGGTAATCAACTCAATTAGATTCCCTCAAAAGCTGGGGAACTCTGCAGTAAAAAGGTTGGCCTCTGGAAATGTGGGCTTCTTAACCTAAGTAGCATGTAGAAGAGACTGTAAGCCACTTGTCATGGTTAAGGATATATCTTATTCTTCTGCAAACCACATATGAATGGAAACAGATCAATCACACTAGTATTAACTACAGTTTAATATTAATCATATGGTGTCATATACTTGAGAATTATGAGTTTTCTGGGTGTAGAAGTCAGCTGCAATAAATTTAGGTACAAGATACTTTGGGAGAATGTTCCCATTTACAAGAAGGCAGGGAAAAAAGCCTTCCAGGACCTTTACAGCCAGCAACTACACTCTAAGGCAGACAAGACTGAAACATGGTCCTGACTGGTAGGGCCCAGGTGGTTGGGCACAGTCCCGCAAAGCACAAGGTTGCTGGTTCGATCCCCTGTCAAAGCACATGCCTGGGTTGCAGGTTCAGTCTCCTGACCGAGCATGTATGAGAGGCAACCGACCAATGTTTCTCTCCCTCTCTTTCTCTCTCCCTTCCCTTCTCTCTAAAAATAAATTTAGAAAGTTGTTTTCTTTTTTAAAAAGACTGATACATGAACAATATAATGGACTACGTGAATAATAGGTGCCTTTGTTCACCTACTCCACCTGATTCACGTTTCCCTCTTTGTTTTGACAACCAGAAGGCTCAAAGCCTCCTACACGGCCTACATAAGCAATGCTACAGGATTCTTTCATGGACAAACCTACTAATGTCTTCATCTGATTTGTGCTCAGTTTCCTCACATATTTATTTATTAGACTATTTTTTTTAGAGCAGCTTTAGGTTCATAGCAAAATTGGGCAGCAGGTACAGAGCATACTCTTACATGCCCTGTCCCCAAATACACACCGCCTGTCCCACCCATCAAAATCCCACACTAGAGTGGCACATTTGTTACAACCAATGAACCTACACTGACATGTCACCATCACTCAAAGCCCACAGTTTACATCAGGGTGTATGTAGCTCTTGGTGGTGTACATTCTATGGGTTTTCACAAATGTCTAATGACAGGCGTCCAGCATTACAGTCTCATACAGGGTAGTTTTACAGACCTAAAACTCATCAGTGCTCTGTCTTGTCATCCCTGCTTCCTAACCCCTAGCAACTATGAATCTATTTACTGTCTCTACAGGTTTTTAAAAAATAATTATTTTTTCATTTATAGCTGACATACAATATTATATTTGTTTCAGGTGTATACAGACATTCATATAACTCATGAAGTGATCACCCCAGTATGTCTAGCACCCACCTGACACCATACATGGTCATTACACTATTATTGACTATATTCCCTATGCTGTACTTTACATCCCTGTGAATGCTTTTATCAATATGGAAGCAACCCAAGTGTCCCATCGATAGATGAATGGATAAAGAAAAGGTGGTACAATATAGAATAGAACATTACTTGGTTATAAGAAAGAATGAAATCTTGCCATTTGAATGGACCTAGAGGGTATTATGCTAAGTGAAATCAGTTAGGCAGAGTAAGACAAGTATCATTATGATTTCACTTACATGTAGAATCTAAAAAACAGCCTCCATAGTTTTGTCTTTTCCTATCATACAGCTGCAATCATACAGTATTTAGACTTTTGAGTTTGGCTTATTTCAGTTAGTAACATGCATTTAAGGTGCCTGCATGTCTTTTCATGACTTGACAGCCACCACCCTCCCCTTTTTTTAGCACTCCATTGTCTGGATATGTCACAGCTTATCTGTCAATTCACTTACTGAAGGCCATCCTGGTTGCTTCCAAGTTTGGTCAATTACAGATAAAGCTGCTATAAACATTAATGTGTGCAGATTTCTGTCAGGACATAAGTTTTCAATGCATTTGGGTAAATGGATACTTATTTTTGTATCTAACATATAAACCCCTCAGATTCCTATTGTAATGAGTTAGCATACACAAAATAATGCTCCATCTGACTCTTTATCTCATGGCTAAGCCACATGGAGAGCAGCACTTTGAATGAATTTTAGGAGGCAAATAATGTGATAGGCATAGGAGCAATAGTCCAAGTTCAAACTAAAGATGAAATAAAAATATTTTCCAGTTCTTTCCATTGTGAAACACACACCCCCAGAAGCCCACAGCACAAGTGATGTCACTGTCACCAACACAATAACATGTTTTCCACACAACAGTGAGGAGCTTAAGGTATGCAAAATGATTACTCTCTGTCATAACACAGAATGCCAAACTGCCTGTAAACATACAAGTGTTAGCAAACATTTTAGCGCAGATTTCAGAGCAAATCTATTTCCTCTCTTACAACTTTGAGAATATTAAAATATAGAGCAGCTTATACAGTTAGGCATATGTGTTATGAAATAACTACATGTACAAGGAGGGTATTTACTTTTGCCACAGTTAATCCTTCACTACAATAATTTTATATGCTAACGTCATTCCCACTTGATTTTATTTTCTCTTCTTTGTTTATCTCTTTGCCACTCAAAGTTTATTTTATCCACCTCTATGTGTATCTATGTTATCTTCTTTAAATCTTTCTTGGTGCCAGGAAGGACAAAAACTGTTAAAAAATATATCAAGTAATCAAGGTAGTTCAAACTCATAAGGTCTCTGAAGATAGCTTATACATTCTTTTTTTCTTTTCTATGGACTAGAATTCTCCTTAGGAAAACTAACTTTTGTGTGATTTTTATTATATGTCCAAGGTTAAAAATTATAACACTATTAGTAATATAATTTCAAACTTAGAAATGACAGTACCGTTTGATTAAATTTATTCTTTATGGCCAACATAGCACTTTGCCTTAAGAGCTGTTTAAAACCCTCTTGAACCTTGGGTCTCTTTTATACACTTGTTTATGTTTTATTTAATAAGAATAGTGCTTGATAATAGTTATAAGAATGATTCATAAAGCTTTGAAATTAAGAAAAGAATAAAGAGCAAAATTACAAGAACATATCATACAATTCATTCAGAGAAATTACTGTTCACTTTTCACTGTTATCTTACTATTCCTGCTTTTTATGCTACAATCATTTTTACAAACAATATGGGGTCCGATGCTTGATGCTGTCTGGTTTTACCCCGTTTTCCTCTGCCCTGACAGAGGCCCGTCTTCCCTGCACAATCCTACACGAACCCTGTCTTTTCATTCACACACAGATTCCACCTGGCTATGGCCCAATAAGGAAGGGGTCTATTTAATGAGTGTTATAATCAATCAGTTCTTCTCTAGTCTTTTACGGCTGTTGATGTCTTTATTTATATCTGTAAACTCACCTACCTTATCAAAATGTTACCTTCCTTTGCTTCACTTAGGTCAGTCCACTATTTGTGCCTATACAAAAACCCTGTTTGTAAATCCTGTGGCATCAAAATAGGTTTTCTCTAAATCTGACCTAAAAACTTAATTTTAAAACACATATATCTTCTTTCAGAAATTAACTGATCTACAGCCACAAGATACATCTGCAATAACACACATGCCCTTTTCACTGGATGCCTTTCTCTAATATGTGGTAACCATAGGTTTTCCATCTCATTCTTGGCCTGTGAAGAGTTCATGCAGGGTGCCGAAGGCGGCATTAATAACTGATGTCTGAAACCGAAGAGAAATAATATGCCTGTTACACAATGATAAATTTTAGTACAGCGGGAAATTACACCTTGTTTTATGATGTATAATTATTTTGAGATTTGAACTAGCCCTATATGTCTCAGAAAGGTTGTTTTACTTTGGATCTGGTCCACATCTGTCTACTTAGAGTGAAACAACTGAAATAATTGCTAACTTTGTAAAAATACTTTCAGATACCTGTTACTGAAATTAAGGAAAATGTTACCTGCCATATATAATCAGAAAATTATATTTCTGCCATGAACTGTTAATAAAAAAGAGATGATGCTACATTCTGTCCCTACTAAGAAAAAGATCAGAGGTCTACCACGTCATTCCTAGTGGAAAGACCAGCCATGGGAAGTAACTTTCTCATGTAAAAGGTGTTTCTTTCCGGATGACCCTGTCCTGTCAATTCACTGCTCAGGGCACACGTCTCTGCACATTACCTTGCAAGTCTGAATCATTTGCCTTTGGACTGCTTCTTGCTCGACGCTCAGTTTTCTTAATCCCCGGCCCGCCTCCAGTGCAGCCTCCTCCACTCCCACTGCCTCCACCACTGTGGCCTTTCCCGTAGCCGTTGTACACGGTCGTGCAGTTGCTTTTGTAGACAGATGAGGGTGGGCTGTTGAGGCGATTCTGGCGGTCAATCTGGCGGTCTTTCAGTTTTTTGTGTGGAGGCTTGCTGTACTGGTCTTCCCGGGTAATGTAGCTTGACATTCCGTAGAGTGGTATAATTTCTAAAATGGACGATTATGACAAGTGCAAGCTCAGTCTACATTTTCAATAATGTTATTTAATGGTTAAATGATCTATTAATGAAAAATTTTAAAAATGTTACACAAAACAATGATATACATGTTATACATGCTTAAAATATTTCCATTTGTTTCTAATCAATCAAGGAATAAATAATCATTAAAAACCATTCTGTGTGTTCAGGAGTGTTCCAGAAATTATTGTACTGAAGAAGGAAAAATTTCATATTCTGATCAAATTAATATTTGATTTTTGCCTGTTAAAATGTATTTTCAGTTGTTGCAATATACAAAGTTAGAACAAATAAAATGTCCCTAATGCATACCTAGAATCAAGATATTTAAAAGTATAGTTATTCTTGTAGACTGAACAGCATTTCTATTGGAAAGTATATAATAGCAACCAGAATATAAAGAGTTATTTGTGACATCTTAAAATATCCAACATTTGAACAAATTTTACTAAAATGATAAGAGGGGAAATTTCCATGAAAAAGAATCAAAGCTCACAGAATCAGGGGAGATATTCAAGAAGAAACTGTAGGGGTAAACATAAGCCATCTCTTTAACCTGGCACCAAACGTAATACGCAGGGGTCTCAAACTCCTGTGCTGCAGAAATCAGGAGGCAAGACAAACTGACTAGCAGAATGTCACCTGCCTTCACTATGCATATTTTTAAATGGCTCAGAAGAAAATGGGGGCCTGCAAAATAATCTCATGATTTGGGGGAAGGCAGGGAGAGATTATTTTAAATTTAAATCAATTAAAAATATATTCAGACATTATTAAAAATGCAATTCAGAATACAGATTGGGTTCTTACATGTTTCTAAGGACAAAGGGCTCCACATGCATAGGGTGACCATATAAATTACCAGCCTAACCCGAATACTTCCGAGGAGGAAAAAAGGACACTCCTAATCATTGCTCTGAATAAGCGGCCTAAACTAGTACTGTCCTAGCCATACCAGCACTGTATGGTCAGCCTAGGCAACGTAACAACTGATGTTTCAACTGTTCAATGGTAAAGCTCCACTTTTCATTTTCTTCCTGTTCATAAGGCTTAAAAGAAAGATTTTTAAAAAGAAAATCTTCACAGGATAAGCAATTTGTACCAGAGAAAAGGCATATGACCAAATAATTATGTTCAAATATACAAAAAGGATAACAAATATTTTAAATATCATAATGCATTACGCTTGAGATTTAAAATATATAACTATTCACAATAGGCACTACTGTAATATTTTAAATCATAATGAGAAATTTTTAAGATCTTGTAGTTTGGGAAATTATACATTTAAATTACTTTTGGGTATGCACAATGAGAACTAAGGTAAGAATATATATATTTTATATATTATATATGGCTTTTATGTATATAAAAAATACATAGCCCTGGCTGGTGAAGTTCGGTGGATTGAGTGCAGGTCTACAAAGTAATGAGTTTGTGGGTTCGATTCCCAGTCAGGGCACATGCCTAGATTGCAGGCCAGCTCCCCAGTAGGGGGAGTGCAAGAGGCAACCACACATTGATGTTTCTCTCCCTTTCTTCTTCTCTTCCCCTTTCTCTAAAAATAAACAAAATCTTGAAAAATTTCATACATACATATATATATATATATATATATATACATATATATATATATATATATATATATATATATATGGCTTTTTAAAATCAATTCAAAGGAATTCTTTTCACTGCTTTAATTTGCAATCAATGAAGGCACTGTTATTTTTACATTATTGATCTGTGTTATTTAATGAAATTATATCAAAATACTATATGAAATGAGCACAAAATATTTATTTTGCTTAATTCTAATGAGGATTTGAATCACACTGTGGTCTAAATTGCTAAGTGCTTCATTTATAAAATAATAACTACCTGGTACCCTACCAAGGGCTGCTAAAATGAGCCAGGCTGCTCTTCAGCAAGCAGTGAGTCAGCAGGCCAGGCTTTCACCACATCATTCAGCTCAGACCTCACCAGAAAACTGACAAATGCTCAGTAATGCACCTTGTGTCAAAGCCCTGGATACTTTTTTAAAATTACAGTTAATTAACTGGATCCTTTCCAGTTTTCCTCCAAATGTTGTCATGGAATATACTCACTCCTCAGATATTCTGGGGTATTCTGTCACTAATGATAGGAAGTTATTGACACCTCTATGAAATCAAAATACTAATTTCATCTGTTGCTATCATTGCTTCACATTCCATCATGATAGCACCTGATTCTTCAAATTATACTAAATTTCTTTGTAACTACTAAAAAAAATAATAACCAATCAAATTCTATCCATAAGTTACAACAGAAAATTTCATTTAAAATACTCATCTCAAATTTTTCTTGTTAATAAGAAAAAAATTACAATGTGAGATGAACATACAGAAAAAAATGTATATGTATAATTGATAAGAGTAAGTGAGGTGCTGATTTGCTCCAAAACTCTACACTATAACAGGTATTTCTCATACAATTTATCTGAACCAACATAAATATTTGAAGTTATACAGTGTTTCATATTCTGACGCAAGAAAATCACTTTGCAAAGTCCCAAAGATTAAAGACTAATTTTTACCCTCACCTATCTGGTCTCTTAGTTTCATTTTGATAGAAAAGGGCTTCAGCCTCTACCAACACCAAAGCCAAAACTAAAAAGTCATAATGTTGGTATCTCTAGACTCTTTCTCATTTCAAGGTGAGTATCTGCCTAACAAACAGTGAACTTTTGGCTGCACTAATGGCTAAATGACTACTGAACTAAAAGCGGTCCAGGAGGACCACATCAACAGCAAGAGGACTCTGGGTTCTGCCAAGACTGCAGCACAGAGCATCCGGGAGACTCAGAGGTTACTGAGACCTCACAGTCTTCCAGCATTGGAAAGGGGGCCCAAAACCCGCTGTAATTTCCCTTCTACTGCTAGACTACACGGATGTCAAAGAAATGATGTGCTGCAGTGGCCTCAGGCCACTGTCACAAAAATACGTTAATAGGACATGGGAACATAAAATAGATCACTGCCTCTTTTCTAAAATAGCTGGTGTCCAGTTGCTCTGTGGGGTGGGATAGGGAAGCAGAATTTGGAAATTATAAACAAAGAAAGAGCTACAACCAATGAAGTAATTTTTACAAGACACAAGTTAGGACAAAGGAAGCTAGGCATTCCCCATGAGCTTTATACATCAGATAGACTGTCTCCTACCATGCTTATTACAGAAGAAACAAAGGCCACTCTGGTGCTCTTATGCTACATAAGTGTCGTAATCAGTTTCAACAGCTGTCAGTGCCAGCTATAACGTACTCACCTTGCTCACCGTATAATGTAGGGGGAAGATGATGCTGAGGAAAAAACTGAGGTGGCATATCTCCAGGTCCAGAAACAGGTGGGTAATAAGCCGTGTGTGAGTTATGAATAAAATGTGGGTGAGGCAAATAGTGGGGTAGGTGATGGGTTGGAGACATGGCTGAAGGATAACTTGGGGGGTAACACTCAGGAGACTGGGGTGTGACCACCACCCGGCGGACCCCAGTATTGTCTTCAATCACCTAAAGAAAATAGCAAAAAGAAAGAGTGTAGTATGTATTATTAGCCAATATCTTTTGAATACAGTAATTAATTACTTCCCCCTTCATTTTAATTTTCTGTCCTTCATAGGAGAAAAAATTAGTACATGTTAAATTCTGGTTCTATAATTCAATCAGTTAAATGAGTTTTAGAAGTAATAACATTTAAGCATTATAAGTTATGAAATTTTCATCGACCACCTAATTCTGATTATACAAAACTTCTGCAATGATGAAGAGCTTGATAATCAATCTTCTTTGTCTCATAAAATTTTCACAGATGATGTCTTCCAAGATTTCAAAAAGACTTGGAAGAAGACTCCTGAAGACTTCATCTAAGACAAGTGAATTGAATGTGTGCTTAAGTTGATTTTAGGAATGGCTTATCACATAACTAACAGTGGTTTTTCCAGAAAGAAGAGACTTTCCGGTCACATAAGTGTGCTGTGCAGGGCTGAGCTTCCTGATGACACTGGGCCCCACTCCTATGTTAGCATGTACAGCTCCATCATCATAGAGGCTCTAGTGGGGAGATGGGCACACTGACTTCCAGAAGCCATAACAGCACCACAAGGTCATTTAATCTGGGACCAAGGATGGAAATGAAACAAAGGGATTCTGACCAATGAAAACCTTGAGCAATCCCAAATCAAGCTGCACACCTGTGCTCACATCCTGGTGATGTAAATGAGCGTTGTGAAGGGAGACACAATGAGGCAGGGCCTGCTAGAGCAGTGAACACCAATCAACATTAGTTCTGTCCTGTCTTCAAATGTTTTTCAATTTACCCAGGAAGATAATTAACTAAGGCAGTACAATACCAACATTATTGCTTCTGTGGCCAACTTCATGCTACTGGATCTAAGAGCAAACAATCTTTTTAAGACACAAGATAAGAAATAACTACTATTACAGATACCATAGTCAAAAGGGAAAGCTGTGCAACACAGAGATGAAGAGCCCTGCATGACAGAGCTGGGAGGGCTTCAGGAACCTCAGAGATTTGGGAGGGCTGGGACAGCTGAGACAGGCCCCTGAGGTAGGGCCCTTGCAAGGAAGGGGACAAGAAAGGCATAAGGGTAAACTTGGAAGCCAGGATGAGGCTGCCAGAGAGACCAGTTGGTTTAACCAAGTATTTAAGAAAATCAGGCACACATAAGGTAGGAAGTTTTGTTTTTAAAAACAAACCCAACACTGAAAATTAAACTTGTAATTGAAATGCATATCTTATTATACCCTGTAAGTTGATTATAGGCCAAAATAAAATGACTTAATGGTATCTAGAACATTCTAATAAAATTTATACTGAACTTTGTTTTTTAAAATATTGCCTGATACAAAATAGCAAATTTACCAATGTTATCCTATACTTTAGTGTACAACATGGGTTTGGTTTGAATTACCATTAATGTTCATATTAAGAAAATCTTTATGTATATTAATGAACTAATTAACAAGAAAGTATCAGAATTAACTACTATGTTAATAGTTCATTAATAAAAGCAAGATTAACTCCTTAAAATTAAGATTCTGAGTCATACTCTGTACTAAAGCTCAAAACATATCTTTTTATGCATTCATTATAACTTCTTCAGAACCTTGGCAAGCTAATCACAGTAACCTAATTTATGAATGCATAACTGCTAATTTACAGGTGTATGTGAAATGGTGCTTAAACCATAATACCGACAATTCTAATGCATGTGCTAATACTTGACATCAAAGCACACCTTCTACGAATACATTTAGTAGCACACTTTGTACAAATATGGATTTTTCTTACCATCTAATATAAACATGCATCATTCTATAGTGTCTTCTCTTTCCCTACTCTGCCACTAGCTATTAAGAAAAAAGTAAGGCAGCCCTGGCTGGTGTAGCTCAGTGGATTGAGTGCAGGCTGCAAACCAAAGTGTCGCAGGTTTGATTCCCAGTCAGGGTGCATGCCTGGGTTGCAGGCCATAACCCCCAGCAACCACACATTGATGTTTCTCTCCCTCTCCCTCTCTCTCTCTCTCTCTCTCTCTCTCTCAAAATAAATAAATAAAATCTTTAAAAAAAAAAAAGAAAAAAGTAAGGCATATTCCAGATACTCCTCTTTCATGAAACATTAATTCAATCCTGTGCTAGACACTGGAAGGTCCACAGAAGCAAAGTATTTGTTTTCTAGACACAAGCTTCATTATTTCAGTCACTGTAACACTTCCCAAGGTTAAAACCAGCCATACAAACTTGACCAATACAGTAAACCAAGAGCAGGGCTCTCACTAAATGCGAAGAACAACTCTTTGGGTTTGTAAATGAGGGTAATTATAATGAAATGAAATTATTTTAATCATTTTCTCATATAATTTCTGACATTAAAACAAAGTATTTTTTAAAAAATGTAAGCAAAAAGCACTAACAAATAAAAAATGTTAATGAAGGGAAAGGAAGAAAAATAAAAGATAAAAAGCCTAAAACATCCTTTAACTTAGATATCTTTTAAGAATAAGTATTTCCACTACTTAAAAAACTGAGTCTTCTCTGGCTGGTGTGGCTCAGTGAATTGAGCGCCAGCCTGCAAACCAAAGGGTTGCTGGTTTGATTCTCAGTTAGGGCCCATGCCTGGTTATAGGCCAGGCCCCCAGTGGGAGGCATGCAAGAAGCAACCACGCATTGATGTTTCTCTCCCTCTCTTTGTCCCTCCCTTCCCTCTCTAAAAATAAATAAATCTTAAAAAAAAATTTAAAGTATAAATTACCCTTCACCCCCCCCAAAAAAGGGTTTGCAGTTAGAAAATTAAGTAGCTTTCTGAAACCACAAATTGCCTACATATATGAAAATTGTTGGAAGCACCATTTTAATTATCTTATTCTGTGGTATTTGTGAAAGACATCTATTTACATATGCAAAAACCAAAAATATGTGCTAAGTATTTTGTTCATTGTTCTTCTATAACACAAATAAAAATAAGTTTTTTGTTTATTGTTGTTCCATAACACAAATTACAATATATTTAATTACCAAATTTTTTATCTATGTCTAAAGAAATTATGCCCATGTTCCCAAAAGAACAAGTAAGTCTGAGGAGCAATAATGATGAACAAAATAATATGCAATTCAGGAAATGGGAGCAATAACATTCCTTGTTTTTAAAAAAGTATGGCTCATAAAGAAATATGACTATTGCAGAATAATTTAGAAATCAGAACGAGTTCAGTCCCAAATCCTCAGACAATAAAATGTGCCTGCGGTGTTCACAAATAACGATGGAAAGGACAGATTCATTTCCTTTTGGGATGAATGAAATTGTGACAATATCCAGAGACAGACAAATCACCTGCATTCAATTCGACAATCATTTCCTGACACATACTATGAAGTAAGCACTGGATATTCGATGGTGAAGAAAAAAATAGGTGCTAAACAGTAAGATTTATCTACATAGCCTAAGAATAATATAAAGTGAAAAATTAGACTAAGTCTTAGTAAGTGCTATTCAGAAATCAGAACAAAGCACTGTTTTCTCAGGAATTAAAACGAAGTGTTCAGCATCAAGACTTTTTCCCTAGCTCTGTGAATCAACGGAATGGTACTCACATATCGTCTCCAGAGCACAGACCCTTGGAAAAGATCATTGTGTCCTAGGTTCTCAGGCTGCCACCTGTTACGGGCTGAATTATGTCCTCCCTTCCCCCAACCAATTTATATATTGAAATCCTAACCCCCAGTACCTCAGCAGGTGACTGATTTTAAAGGTATGTAATTACAGTAAAATGTGCTCAGACAGGTGGGTCCTGTTCCAATAGGACTGATGTCCTTATAAGATGTGAAAACTAGGATACAGTCATGCAGAAAGAAGACCATGTGAAGATGCCAAAGGAAGACGGCCACTTACAAGCCAAGGAGAGGAGTTTTAGAATAAACCAAACGTGTAGCTTCCAGAGTTGTGAGGAATTAATTCTGTTATTTAAGCCACCCAGGTTGGAGGATTAACTTTGTTACAGCAGCTCTACAAATACACCACCTAGCAGGGCCTCCCGAGTTTCCTCTAAATTCTACTAGCAGCCTTGTCTGCTTGAAGAGAAACCCTCTGTAAAAAGTAGTGCATTTATCCTCATGGAGGATAAAAAGTCCTTCTCAGGCTTCCTTCCTCAGCCTAAGGAAGAACGTGAGCCTGATGGAAGCTACTTTGATCCTTTATCATGTCTTTTATTCTGCTCCACAAGTATTTACTGGGAAACTTCTATGTGCCTAGTATTCTCGCTATCCTGTGGCCTACACACAGGATGAGAGGCTAGAGAACAGGGCACAGAAACACCCATGCAAATAAGACAAACATTCTCCATGACAAACAGGGAGAGTGTTTGTCTCATTTGCATAAGTGATTTTAGAAGTAACTAAGAGAACCCTTAAAGCAAAATAAAAAAACAAAACAAAACAAAACACACCAACAACTTGGAAGCAACAAGAGGGAGCAGCATGGGGAGACAGATGAGAAAACACTCGCAGTCAGTGCCAGCTGCTGGACACAGGTTATGTCATTTATCTACTGGAATTAGATATTACTGTCCCTGCTGGACATGAGGGAAACCAAGGCCCAGCGCTGTTAAAATGTACTAGAGTGCAGTTGCACAACCATTCATTCTGCTCTGTGTGCCAAAGTTTCCATTATGTGGAGAACTATACACAAATTAGGTATGCTAAGAAAGAAATATATTAACAATGAACTGTGAGAAATAGGATGGCTGGTTTATTAAGAGATGTGAAAGGATTCAAAAGACCACCAGTAACTACTGAACACCTGTTGTTTTGCTTTAATACTCTCTCCTGAAATAAGGCAATACACTAACATGTGTTAAGGCCCTGGAACAGTAACTGACACATAACAGAAAAATCTTACCTAGCAATTACTACCATTAACATTAGCACCTCTCTAAACACTCCCGACAGCCCAGCAATCCTGTGAGGCATACACAGCTCTCTCCACTTTGGAGATAACAGGAATGCAGCTCAGGGATGTTCAGCTAACTCACCTGAAGTCAGAGAGCTATCAGGGGCTTAAGGGGACAATTTTGAGTTCAAGAATTAAAATGTATCTCTTATAAACACTTACAGTTTGAGTGTCTTCTCTCATAGCTGAGAGAGAAGGAAGCTAGCTTACTGAACTGAAATGTTCCAGAGGAATTTTAATAAACTCCTCAGTTTCTAACACTCTGTTCTTCCACTTCTGGGCAGTAAGTGACAAGAATCAAAAGAAGAGCTTAAAAGGCAGGAGGCAACAGAAACAGTTTTAAAGGCTGCCTCAGAAGGCTAGGATGAGCTAGGAAGGAGACAGAGCAGAATGCACGGGGACACACACCAACCTGCGTGTGTGTAGGTGGCGTGCAAGGCCTGGCAGCCAGCTCTGGGGGGGGGGGCAGAGTGGGGGAGGGTGTGTGTGTGTGTGTGTGTGTGTGTTAAGGAACGCTGAGTGAGCTGCCTGCACACAGAAAACTGGGACCAAATGAGTTTGTGGAAGTCAGGTTCAAGTTCATTTCCTAACTGTTGTGAACATACTTGAAGAGGGCTCCCAGGCCATTCTGAGATAGGAAGAAATCTCAGCGAAAAGGCCGGGAAATACAAACAGCAGGGTGGACAGAGGAGTGGGCAGGCACAGTCCAGGCTTCCCTGGCCAGCCTGGTGCGCACCCCTTCCCCTGCTCCTGTGTCCTGCATGTAGGGTGAACTAAATAGATCTCTGTCTCTCCCACACAACAGCAGGTCCCTCAAGGGCACCTGGATACACAGTAGACTTTCTTTCTTTTTTTTTTTTTTAAGAATTTTATTTATTTATTTTCAGAGAGGGATGGGAGGGAGAAAGAGAGAGAGGGAGAGAGAGAGAGAGAGAGAGAGAGAGAGAGAGAGAGAGAGAGAGAGAGAGAGAAATATCAATGTGTGGTTGCTGGGGGTCATGGCCTGCAACCCAGGCATGTACCCTGACTGGGAGTCGAACCGGCGACACTTTGGTTCACAGCCCGTGCTCAATCCACTGAGCTACGCCAGCTAGGGCCCACAGTAGACTTTCAATAAATGCTGGCCAAGTGGACAAATGAATGAAAAGGCAACTGCCCCTTCCCCCGTCAAAAAAGGGCTTAGCAGCTTATATTTGATATTTACCAACAGCTATTAACACATTCATTATCAAAATTTCCCCCCATAACTCAGGTATAAATACCTGACATTCTCTTCTAAAATATGTGCTAAGTATTTTGCCCACTGTCCTTCCAAAACACAAATTATAACATTTAATTACCAAGTTCAGTTTTGATCTATGCTAAATGGATGGTCAGAGGAGCTGGTCCTTAACCTAGAGGGTCTATTGTCTCAGGACATTAGTGACAATGAAATATTGGAAAAAGCAAATATGATTTCATCAATGTCAGCCATTGCTGACAGGAAGAGAAGTGACATTGAGAATCATATGTTTTATATTTTCAACCAGAGATGTAATCATGAAATTTGAAAGGACAGAAAAGTCAGGAAGTCTGGACATAACTTCTCACTTGTCTGGTGTTCTTATGTGTCACACATATACTAGGGAAGATTAGACTGGATTTTTGATCTTCAAATGTGGTTCTTTTGAATATTTAGGTTGGTAAAATACAATAAAACATGATACTTAGCTGACCTGAGATTATTAAGTTACTTAATTGCTCCTGACATTTTTCATGTAGAATTTAGGACTATGACGTAACCTACGGTACAGGATCTTCTGAGCATTATGTAAGGTAAGTTCTGTGCCAAGCAATTCATAAACTAGTAAGCGGTACACAAATCACAGGAGTTGCTATTGTTATACCTTTAATAGTTACACCAAATTTATTCCCTTGCCACTTGCATTCAGCATCTGCCCAGTGTTGTATTTCTGCTCAGAGAAGGGGCCGACTGACCGTCAGCAGTGCCTTCAGAAGCTCAGCTCTGTCTGAATAGGGGCCTCTCCCTTCCCATGGGCCCTCAAGTCGGGGTACCTGGGGAACAGTTAGAGAGCTGGAGCCAGCGGAGGACCCACCTTGGTTCCACAGGGTGTAAACTGTGTCCCTTAGCCTTGCAGGGCTTCCTTCTTAATTTGGAAGGTCTTCATAAATTGCTGTCAATGTCCTCTCAAATATGGCATTACTGCATGACTGAAGTAAGTTGTATTAAAGAGATACGCCACACAGGACATACTTGTTTCCATCACCCTCTCCAAACCTCAGTGGTTTTAGTTATAAATAATTGAGTAGTCATCTGGAAAAAGCCAGGTATGTCAAGTAAAGTACTAAAAGTTCTTTTATTTATATATGCCCTAGTTGGGCTCCTTTCCCCAGATAATAGATTTAAGTAAGTGTGAGTACCTTGGCTTGTTTCCATGCAGATAAAAGTGTTGGCACATACAAAGCAAACAGTGGGGATATCTCCTTATACTGGTCACCTCCTGAAGAAGCCTATCAGTAAGATCACGTCCAGAAGTCCTGGAGACAAGTCCCTATCAATACCTTCAACATGTGACCCCCTGTGTAGTGCCCTGGCTCAGATTTGTTACCTGGGTCCACTCATTCCCCTTTCAGTTTATACCTCAGCCATTGCCTGGAGTTGGCATGTGGGTTAAAAATTAAGCATCAATGGAAAATTTCAGATGCTTAGACATAAATGAGTGTGTAGGTAAAATGTTTGAGGAACTTTTGTTTAGTCTTGAATCACCTTATTATTTAAAACCTTAGGTTTGGTTGCCTATACAGCAGATGAATTGGTTGATTACTTAGCCATTGCAAGAACTATTTCAGAAAAGTAATCGGAATTTTCAAAAAATTTTTTTAAAAATCTGGGGATGGCATCGATTATCAATCTGTAACTACTCTGCAGGGCAATCCTTTGTGTTATATAAAGTGCTTTTTGAAACCTAGAAACATCACCGGGACTGTCTTTTTCCATTTGGCAAGTTGTTCTTGATCCTATCTATGAATTTATATTTTAATTTAAAAATGCTTCACCAGCCTGCCAATGGGTTCCACAGCCCAAGAAAGGATTAGGAATCCATGCTAATGATACTCATATCATATTTCTATCACATGCCAAAGTAAGTTTGTAAGCCTGATGGGTTCCAAAGAGTATGTAAAATATAAAATCTACTTAACCTTCATCATGTTTTGTACCCAATAGGTTAGGGAAAGATGTTTTTCTAAGAAAAGTTGTTAGCTACGACAAGTATGTTACTAAATTAGAAAGACAGACTATACTAACTATGCAATAAAATCAAATAGAATGTGCATAATTTAAGCCTTACTAAATGATTCAGAAATCATTGCTAGATGTGATAACTGCCTCAATATTATTATTATAAAGAACTATCATTTTTCCATAGAAGTAAAGAATAGCACTCTAGTCAATAGAATGCCAAATACCAAAGGAATATGCCACACAGTTTTTGTAAAGACTGCTTATGGAAACTTAAACTTATATTTTCACTTAGTGTCTTTTTAAAGGAACAGTATATGAAGTAAAGGAGAATCACCTAATTTTAGATCAGAAAAGAACCTCAGCCATCCTCCAACCCTTTCTTTCCCCTTCCTTGTCCTTCCTTTCTCCTCCTTCCTCCTCCTTCCTCCACAAGGTAACAATGATGCCAGCCAGACAGGGCCTGTTATGTGCTGAGCACCCTTCAAGAAACTAGAGATCCAGTGAGGAACAGGAGAATAGGGTCTCTGACCTTGAGGAACTTGAACGCTAAAAGGGAGGAAGACCAACAATGATCAAGTGAGCAAACAAGTAAAACACCCAAGTAAATAACTTAAAAACCGTTCCTAAAAATCACATGGGGAGTTGGACGCAGAACCCCCCCGGGTTCATGTTTCCTCCGGTTAATCCTGTGTTCTATTAAACCACAATGCCAGGATCTCAGAACAAAGGAAAGAAATAGAAGAAAAAACGCAAAACAGGGAGATAGAGAAAAGGCTCAGAAAGAGGAAACTTGCACTGAGGGAGGGGGTATATCCTGGGTACATTCTTTAATTTAGCAATGCCAACCCATTCCTTGGGCAAAACAGGCCAGAAAATAAAAATAAGCTTGCTGAAAAACTACTGATAAGGGAAACTAGAACAGAATAGACATGTAAGTCCTCTGCTCTTTCTATAGCTCCCAACCGCCATGCGTACGTTCTCTCTGTTCATTCTGGAACACTTCCCTAACTTCCTACAGAAGAATCGATTCCTCCACAGGAAGTGTAAGAGATTCCAACTCTCTTTGCTCTTGGACACCGAATGGGTCTGATTCTCGGTCTGCCAGGGCACAGGGCAACCCTCCATGCTCCTTTCTGCTCATCATGTTCACAGCCCTCAAGAAGAAACGCAACGTTTGTCTAATCCCAGGTTGTGATGACGACAGGGAAAGAGCTGAGGCTTGTATGTATAGCCCAGCTGAGCAAAATGGGGAAGCCATGCCAGGGCTCCCACCGGACAGGCCCAATAATTTCCCCATAGGGTCTCCGATTTCTGTCCAACTCTTTAAAAAATCCTCACTGGAGAATTACCAACCATACCAAAATTTAAATACATTTTTAAATAGACTTCATATCTCTCTCAGGTCAAGGGAAATAGAATATATATATAATTTCAACAGGTGTTTACCCATTAACTAATCCCCAAAACGAAGGAATGAGGCAAAGTACGTACTCTGCTATAATAACAAAAATACTTATTTCAACTAATATTCAGGTTTTTAGGTTACGTCAATTAATCTAGGGGAGAAAAGAATAGTTTCCCAAATAATAGAACGCTAACTTGGATATTTCATTTTTTCTTTTCACATGCTTTTTTAATCTTTGGTCCACATGAAGTTTTTCCTGTAACATTTGAAAAATGTTTCATAAATTACTATGAAGGGATGGAAAATAAAACGCAAGGCATCTGCTTAAGAAATTTTTATATATAAATTATCCAGAAAGTTAATGATGAGGTTAAAAATTGAGAAGAACCACGGCCAGTATACAATGAAAGGAAAAAATTGCTTCATACTTGTGTGATCTCAATATGTATTTAGAAAGGCAAACTGCCAAAGTTTCACTGAAATTGTTCTAACAGTCTTCTTCATCATAATAGCTTCCACTTATTGAATGCCCACTGTTATGTGAGGCGTGGGCTACACACCTCACATAACACCAATCAGGGAGGAATTGGCACACGTGGTGCAAGACTCTGTAAGAGTTACGTGGAGAGCAGCCATGGCAAACTTTGAAGACAGGGCTCTTCAATCGATGTCCATGTTCTTCCCAGCCACAGGACTCACCCTGCTCCTCCCACTGGTTCAACCCTTATCACACTCACAAATGCTTTTACATAATGGAAATGATGAGTGCAACAAAGTCTTCCTTACCTAAATCTGCTCTCTCATAGTTAAAAAGTCAGGTCACCTTGTTCCTCCAACCTTCCCCAGCCTCCCACCAAAAAGCAGAGCACAAGACGCACACACCCCAGGGCCTACTGCGGTGAAGTGACCAGACCCCACTGTCCTCCTGCCCGGAGCCCACACTCTCTTTAAGGTCCAGGGCTTCAGTCCTCCTCAACCTGAGAACCCAAGGCTGAGACGCAAACTACGCCACAGAGCAGACCACAGCGATCTGTCTCTTCAACTGCAGGCCTTTCTCTTACTGTAGGAGGGTCTCTGCCCTTGACTGACATTCGTCTTTTGTCAAATTTGTTTGATCAATTTTACCAATTTATCTGTAAAGCTGTTTTAGCTATTGAATTATGTAATGACTCTGTTGTAATCAAGACTTTCTCCACTGACTCAGTTTGGAGTTACTAATGTAAGACTTTGAATCATTCACTTGCCTCCCCCTGAAATTTTCTTACAGTAATGGACCATCTCATACGTGAGAAGCTGACGTGTTAGTACTGGAGCCGCATGGGAAGCACACCGCACAGCCACGGTCACAATGTCAGAAAGTAACGCACTGTTAAGCAAATACATCCATCAAGGCTCTGCCCCTGAGTTCAAGATCACATCACAGTGGGAAATAGGTCAGTAAAATAAAAAATTCTCAGGCTGCAATTCTGGTTCTACTCTGAGCCTCAGCTTCCTCATAATTAAATCACAGTAACACACTGGCAAGAAAAAGTACACTGCAGCTTCTCTCCACCAGAATTTCAACTCTTAACTGGTATTTCTTAAAGGGACCTTTGGCAAAAAAGGAGGTGTTATTTCTGCCATGACAATGGTGAGAACTGTACTCTGTTCAATGGAATGAAACGGTTCCTCAAAATAAATGAGCAGAAGACACAATGGAATTCTGCATTCCTTGTTCTTTTTGGTTAATTGACTGCCAGTGTGAACATGATCCATCATCACATGTCCTGGCTGGACGGGGCTGCTCTGCACCCTTTTCTCCCTCCACTGACTCCTTTACAAAGACTTGTGTAAAACAAGTCATTTATTTAAAACACGGGGAGGGTTGGCCACACATTCTGGCTACTCAAGACAAAACAAAAACAAAAAAAGTTGCCAAATTGGCCCACGTGAAAGTAAGGATGGAAAAAATTAAATTATAGTGGCTGCACTGTGACTTAGAGAGTAAAGAAATGGGTAAGTTTTACATCAGAGAAGGATAAGACTTCTCTGATTCCTGCCTGCACTTCAGCAATTTTCCTATGTGGCTGCCAATTCATCCTAACAAATCATTAAAAATTTAAAATACAGATTTTTTCAAGACCACTGTAAAAACAGAGAAAGAATGAAGAAAAATTTTGGAACAATATAACCCAAAAATGTTAACACAACAATTATCTTCTGTGGGTAATAAAATGATAAATATTTGTAATACTTTTCTGATTTTTTTCCAATGAGTATAGAATGTTCTTACAATGAGAAAAAAGAACAAAAGAGGCAAAGAGAGAGAAAAATGGTTGATCAGGAATTTGGAAAGAAAGGTGTGTAGGGAGGAGCAGGGAGACATTCATATTGCACTGAGCCCAGCACAAAAACCGAAATATATATAAACACCCACATTCCAGGCACCCGGAACAGTTTAAACCTCCGGACACAGGAGTATAACTTCTTCCTTTAACATTTTTTTAAATCTTCCAGTATACCTAGTACTTTTTAAATTGCTATTATTTTACTTAAAAGAAAATCAAATTTTGGAGAAATTTAAGCACAAGCAGCCAAATCCTCACATCACACTCGGTGATTCACCAAGCCCAGAATGTGTGTGCCACGTTGTGGAGAAACGGGACTCCCATACCAGAGGACAGTCCCTGTTTGTGTTAACAGTGTCTCCTTTGATATTTTTACTAATTAATCTCTAAGGCGGTGGACTCGGAAGAAATCACAACCAGGTTTTCATGAAACCCACCTTGGCCCAGGGCAGCCCAGTGGCCCTGCTGCGTTTCCCTCCCTCTAACTCTCCGGCACGACAAGCAGCAGGACTCAGAAAAGGCTGCGTGGTGCCACAAAAATGGAGATAACTCTAGAATTCTCCTAACTAAATGAATCCTGGGATAAGTTTTCGAGACTCCAAACTCTCTTATGGCACGGACACTGCCCACGGCGAGCAGAGAAGCCCGTCGCGTGGCTCACCTGTGAGATGTAGCCTGGAGGCACGTGGATGGGAGGGATGGACCCGTTGGGGGACATCATGGGCACCTCAGCAGGTCCTGAAACAGGCGAGAGTGAGACATCAGCAACTGAAGAAATACACAGTGCTCAAAACAATCACTGGGATTTAAAAAATATTATCAAAACTAGGGAATTACAAACTTTGATACTTTCAGTAATTGGTACATTATACCTCAGACATCAAATTATGGATGAAAAGGAATTCTCCAGCTGTGTAAATCGAAGAGGAAAAACCAAAATTATGAACATCTTTTCAAATATTCAATAATTCCCAAATCCTCAAGTTCCACAAAGCAAGGCTGTTTAGTTAGGAGCACTTAACAAAGTAGGTCAAAAAGTTTCTTCTTACTTGCCTTTAAAGTATGAGTTATAGCTAAACAAATCCATTGTAAATGAATTTATCTCCTCAGGTTTAAAAAGCTCCAATGGACTTGGGTTTATCGTTTTATTTTCAAATTATTATTTTCAGTAAGTTACTGTAACATGACATTAATTTTGAAATAGAAAAAACCATAAAATACTCCAGACTGAATAAATTCGGTATGCTTCTTATGTTGTAAGGCAGGTGGGAAATGTCAATTTTAAAACTAGGCACTATTAGAAATACTAATGCCAAATTTACTTAGGGTTGTTTCAAAGCAAAGCATTCAATTAACAAGAGGTTGGTTTCAAATTCATTGAAAATTAATCAATCACATGTCTGACGCAAACAATGAACAGCAAGGCATCACTGACCTAAAACATAGTAAATGTTTAATTGTAATGAAACCATTCATCATAACATCAAAATCAACTTCTGACCCCCTTCCAGGGACCTCGGGATTAAAGGGTCTCCCCTAGATGTACGTGATCCTCATCACCACTGGTTTTCAGTTTGGTGGTTGGACCACCTGTTTAGCAACCCACCTTTCAAATGTCATTCCAAAACTGTTTCTTTTTTTAAAAAATTAAATTTATTCAGGTGACACTTGGTTAATAAGATTATATGGGTTTTGAGTGTGCATTTCCATGATACACGATCTATATACTGTTTTGTGTGCCCACCACTCAAAGTCGAATCACCCTCTGTCACCACACATTTGGTTCCCTTCTCCCTCACCACCCGCTCCCACGTTTCCAGTCTGAGACGGGACTTCCTGGCTCCAAGTGCCCTGTGTTGTTTGTGTATTTGCTCTCCCTTAATGGGAACTGTGCTGCCGACAATGAAAACTGCTGGACTGTATGGAACAAAAACCAAGAAAACTACAATACTTTTCTTGGCAAAAGAAGACAGATCCTGCCACCCAATGCTGCATTTACAAGTAAGCATAATGCACTTTTCACCTCACAGTACAACCCAGTGTTATAACTACTTTGCAGAAGAGGATGGACCAGCAGAGGGACAGGGACACTGCAGTGCCCATCCATGGTCTCCAAAGGAAAAAAACAACCATGGTAGCAGGGCAGAGAAGATACTGATGTTCATGTAATGTAGCATCTGACCAGAGATCACACTGCAATGTCATGAACAATGTATCAAAGCACTGAACCACTTTGATAATCTCTAAATGTACACAAAACTACGGTGGACCCTCACAGGCTAACAGACTGGTGATCATTTAAAGCAAACTACAACATCATATGAACGGATAACTGCATGAGTCTATTCTATTTTTAAGTACGACTTCAGTCAATATGTCCATTAATCACTGAAGGCACTTTCTAAATCTATCTTTCTCATCAGCTTCAGCATTTTTGTCATAGTCATCAAGACATTTCAGTATTTACTAAGTAGTTTTTTTGGATTGCCTCACTTAAAAAAATCATACACAACTACTTCAGCCTCAGCCTGAGCAGGATCTGTGAAAGCCAAGGGTCTCTGCCTGGTAGCATTCCCAGCTCACTAGCCATACTGGTTATGTGACCTTGAACAACTCCCTTTTGGAGCCTCATTGCTAAACAGTTATAAATGAGAAAACAATCCCTACACCTTATATGGTTGGGTTTAAAGATTAAATGCAATAATGCATGCAAAAACACAGTAGTACATAGCACAGTAATCACTCATCAAAATGTTAACGATATTTACAGTGTTTTTTAACATTTTTATTTATAGCTTTTGGTTTTTTGGTTGTTTATTACATTTTAAGTACTGATTTAATAGCCCTTGTAACACATAAAATCAACAAGTATACACTTTGTACAATATTGCCTTAAGAGGAAAACCTTCATTATCAGATAAATATCAAATGTTTCACCATGCAGATGTGAACAGAAATGCTACCACCTCAGTAAAAGATTGTTTTTTCATCATCAAAATGTATACCAGGCAGTCTCTTAACCCCAGGCATGCCCCCTAAAACTGTTAAAGTCATTTGTATAAAATGCTTTAAAGAATGTAGGACAAGTGAGTGATTTACAGCCAGAAAATGTTTTCTTCCCAACCTTGATTTCAAAAGTAGCCAAATGACTTTAACATGCTTGTCCCCCCTTCCTCTTGTCACTGTCATCAAAACCCTTACACAAAGGGCACTGCCAAACATACAGTAATGACTTCCAAAGCTCAACTGCTCCTTGGAACCCCAAGGTTCCTCTCCTTTCTGAAATAAACTATTGTGTTCACAGGCATTCTGCAGTTGAAAATCTACCAAGCAATAATGAACGAACGAATGAATGAGTGAATCACAATGGTGGCATGAGCAAAGCTATTGTCTGGCTAAACACTTTTCTCCCAATCAGTGAATTTACTGCCTCTGTGCAACTGTCTTGTGTTTGAGAACCTCCTGATATTGTTGTAACCCTTACCTAATGGAAACACAGACTTCTCTCTGTGAACTGCCAGGACTACTAGGTTCCTTTGGATTTTGTAATCAATACCCTCATAACACACAATACTGAAAAGGACATAGCCCTTAGAATACAGTAAAAATGGTTCTCCCCCTGTTCAAACTACCAACACTGGCTATATTTTTGGGGGGGCGGTGGTATTTGGAGAAGTGTCATGACATAACCTTTCCAAACAAACCAACCTCCTCTCTAACTATACTGGGAAATCACTGAACTATTAAACTTTTTAAAAATAATTTTAAGTCTCTTAAGGTTATCTGGAAGCCCCTTTAGTTAAATACTTATAAAAATATATATTTTATTAATTATGCTATTACAGTTGTCCCATTTCTCCCCTTCATTCCCTTCGACCCTGCACACCCTCTCCCATCCACATTCCCCCCTTTAGTTCATGTCCATGTGTCATAAGTTCTTCAGCTTCTACATTTCCCATACTATTCTTGCCCTCCCCCTGTCTATTTTCTACCTACCATCTATGCTACTTATTCTCTGTACCTTTTCCCCCTCTCTCCTCCTCCCACTCCTATGTTGCTAACCCTCCATGTGTTCTCCATTTCTGTGGTTCTGTTCCTGTTCTGGCTGTTTGCTTAGTTTGTTTTTGTTTTAGGTGTGGTTGTTAATAATTGTGAGTTTGCTATCATTTTACTATACATGTTTTTTATCTTCTTTTTCTTAGATAAGTCCCTTTAACATTTCATATAATAAGGGCTTGGTGATGATGAACTCCTTTAGCTTGATCTTATCTGAGAAGCACTTTATCTGCCCTTCCATTCTAAATAAAGCTTTGCTGGATAGAGCAATCTTGGATGTCGGTCCTTGTCTTTCATGACTTGGAATACTTCTTTCCAGCCCCTTCTTGCCTGCAAGGTCTCTTTTGAGAAATCAGCTGACAGTCTTATGGGAACTCCTTTGTAGGTAACTGTCTCCTTTTCTCTTGCTGCTTCTAGGATTCTCTCCTTAATTTTAATTTTGGATAATGTAATTATGGTGTGCCTTGGTGTGTTCCTCCTTGGGTCCAACTTCTTTGGGACTCTCTGAGCTTCCTGGACTTCCTGGAAATCTATTTCCTTTGCTAGATTGGGGAAGTTCTCCTTCATTATTTGTTCAAAAAACTTTTCCACTTGTTGCTCTTTCTCTTCTCCTTCTGGTATCCCTATAATTCAAAGGTTGGAACATTTCACGATGTCCTGGAGGTTCCTAAGCCTCTCCTCATTTTTTTGAATTCTTATTTCTTCATTCTTTTCTGTTTGGTTATTTCTTTCTTCCTTCTGATCCACTTCATTGATCTGAGTCCCAGTTTTCTTCCCATCACTATTGGTTCCCTATGCATTTTCCTTCATTTCACTTAGCGTATCCTTCATTTTTTTTCAACTAATTTGAGACCAAATTCAATCAATTCTGTGAGCATCCTGATCACCAGTGCTTTGAATTGTGCATCTGATAGGTTGGCTATCTCTTAGTCACTTAGTTGTATTTGCTGTGGAGTTTTGATCTGTTCTTCCGTTTGGGCTATTTTTTGGGGAGGGAGTCTTGTCCTGCCTGTTACGTATGAGGGGTGGAGCCTTAGGTGTTCACCAGGGTGGGGCAACCCAATTGCTGGGTTGTGGCATTGTATGTGGGGCCAGCGTCTGAGAGAAAACAATGGCACTTGCTCTGCTCTCTGTCGGATTTCAGTCCCTTCTGCCGCTTCCCCCAAGCAAACTGGGCCCTTCTGGTGCTGGTTCCCGGGTGGGTGAGCTTGTGTATGTTCTAGGACCCCATGGGTCTCTCCAACGAACTCTCCTGTGAGGCTGGGAGTCTCTCCCTGCTCCTTAACCCCCACAGGTGTTTTCAATCAGTGCCCCGGGGCTCTATTTCCTGGTGCTGGGATCCTGGGTTGCTCGGTCTGTCTCACTCCCCAGTTTTGCCTGGTTTATCCGCGAGTGAATGTGGGATGGCCTGGTCAGCCAGCCTCCTGGCACTCAGTGCCTCACTTCACAATCGCCACCTTGCTGGGTCTGCCGATTGCCACCCCATGCCTGGGGTCTGTCAGCCACTACCTGCACACCCGGGGTCTGCTCACTTCTGTTTTGCATGCCCAGTGCCACCACTTTTTGTGCCTTGACCTGTCACTGCTCCGCTGACCGACTCCACCCCCCGCCTACAGGTCTGAATGAATGTGTCTATTTTAACTCCTTGGTTGTTGGACTTCCATATAGTTCAATTTTCTGTCAGTTCTGGTTGTTATTTTGTTTCTAAATTGTTGTTGTCCTTATTTTGGTTGTGCGAGGAGGCACAGTGTGTCTATCTATGCCTCCATCTTGGCTGGAAGTCCTAATTAAATACTTTTGTTACATATAGCTGGGCCTACACAGATGTATGTACACGTACATTAGATCATTTAAAAAATGAAAGCAAGCTAACATGCCTCCAAAATACTGTCAGTGAGGTGGGTTTTTTTTTTAAAGCTAATTTACCAGTTTAGCTAGAGACTACATGAACTCTTCCACAAACAGATGAAAAATGTCAGAGGCACAGTTTCTAGAGCTGGAATTAGAGTGTTTGCTAAAAGCCATGAAAAAAATGTCTTGGGAATTTTGATCAATTTCAGGTTTTAGGCTGTGACTTCAACAGTTAAGAATTCTATTTGCACGGAACAAGATGTAAAACACTAACAAGAACTATGATTGGCTTACAGTCATTAAAAAATTAAACTGTAATATACATGGTGCAACATCTTAAAAGTCTGTTAGTATTTGTTAACGAATTGGGGTTTCATTTACTATACCAGACCTTCAATGAGAAAATCTGAAGAGTAGCTTACTTATTCAATCAACAATAATTCACGCAAGGATCCCATGACTTAATTCCCACATCAAAGAGACTGAACGTAAGACCAGCAAGTTGTATTTTTCGGACCCCACATGCACATGAAGAGGTCCTGAGCCACCGCCAAGGCTGAGGCCATTCTGCTTCATTCTGGATTTCTTCCCTGCTGACAGGGATCCCCACAGCTAACACATTCATACAGCTCTAGCCCTGATTCTGCATTCAGAATATTCACCGACTCTGGGAGCAGAATGAACTAGACTGACTTGAGGTAAATGTACCAATGAGGTTTAGAAATCTGAAGTGGTGGAAGTTGAGAATCCAGGGTGTAACTTATCATTGAAAACAGCATTAAAATTGACCAGCTATAAGTAATTAATTATACCACAATTTCAGACACGTTTAAATGGCATTTTTATAAGTGAAGTATTCACCAACGGGTGAATAAATATTAAAAAAACCATAAAACTCAGAAGAAAAGATGGGGATGTTTCATAGTGCTGGATTTGACGATGGATTCTTAGCGATGCCACAAAAAGCACAAGCAAAAAAGAATAAAACAGATAAAACTGAACTTCATGAAAGTTAAAGACTTTTGTGCATTAAAGGACAGTATTACCAAAGTGAATAGGAAAGCTATAGAATGTAAAAAAACATTTACAAATCTCATATCTGATTAGGGACCTGGACCCCAAACATACAAGGAATTCTCACAACTCAGCAAAATAACAATCCAAAATTAGCCCTTGTCCAAAATTTAAAATGGACAAGGGCTTGAATAGATGGTTCTCAAATGAAGACATAGAAATAGCTGCTGGCACATGACAAGATGCTCAACATCACTAATTGTTAGGAAAATGCAAATCAAAACCACAGTAAGGTACCACTTCACACTCACTATGGTGGCTATTCCCAGAAAAATAAAAAACTGTTGGGAAGCTGTGGAGAAAACTGGAACCCTTGTACAATTGCTGGAAGGAATGTAAAATGGTACAGCCTCTGCGGCACTTGCTCAAAAAGTGGAACATAAAATCACCATACCACCAATCAATGCCAATGTTAGATATATACACCCATAAGAATCAAAACCTGGAACTCAAACACACACACATGCTCACACATTAACAGTGGCACTACTCACAACAGCCAAAATGCAGAAACAGCCAAAATGTTCCCAAGAGGACGAAACGATGAACCAAATGTGATATAATACAAACAATGGAACATTACTCAGCCATAAAAAGAAAGTGCCGATACAAACTACTATGTGGATGAGCCTTGAAAATACTATGCTAAGTAAAAGCAGCCAGACACAAAATGTCAGATATTTTGTGATTCCATTTATATGAAAGATCCAGAATGAATGAATCAACAGAGACAGAACTCATGTCGTTTCCAAGGGCTGAGGGGTGAGGGTGGAGGTCAGGGGAGATTTGGAGAGCAACTGCCTAATGGGTACAGGGTTTCCTTTCAGGTGATGAAAATGTTTTAGGATGTTATGTACATTTCACCTCAATAAAAGTATTTGTTTTAAAAAGATGATGAACACACAGCCAAAGAAATATAAGGTAATAAAACTGGGATTACAAATAAACTACCAAAAAGCAACTGAGTATAAATCTCCTGGAGGGCAACTTCGTTCCGCACACACTCCCATGTGAGAGGGAGCTATTTCTAGACACTGCTGTGCAGAGACCAGCAGGATACATTCAGTCTCTGTCCTCAAAGGACGGGTAGTCTAACTATGGAGAGACGGACATGTGAAACAAATAAACACGAGCAGGGGCTTCAGGCATTGTCTAAATTTAGCAAGATTTGTAAAGATATCATCATGTGAACACATCAGTAATTGCAGAAATGGTGGTTAGTTAAAAGGCCCTAATGATTTCATAGAAATCACACTGCTTTACAGATAAAGAAACTGAGGCCCAGAAGCAAACTGACCAGCAGGTGGGTGATGGTACAACAGGGTTTGGAACTCAGTTCTAGTTTTTAGCTCAGTGCTGTTTCTCATTTTACTTTCCATCTGGAGTAAGCTTTGTTGTTCCTTAAAATGCTACTGCAAAGTCATTCTCTCAAAGTGTAGTTTTCATACACAGCTAGGTATTAGTACATTTCACTGGCTGAGGCTGGTCTCTTTGACCTGTAACTACTTCTTTCCAAAGGCATGCCACCAGAGAGAAAACAGGCCGGCAAGGACAGAGTCTGAGCAGCCCGGAAAACAAAAGCCTTGGACATAACAAGGCCTGGGTTTGACTATGGCCGCCACCATTTTCTAGCATGACCCTGGGCAAGTTACTTAAAATCTCTGACTGACCAGCACTTTTGTTTACAAAAAGAGCTACATCCAAGGGTTGTTCTGGAGACTGGAAGATGTAATGCATATAAAGTACCAAGCACAGAGCCTTGTCAAATAATGGCATTAAAAAAAATAACTTAAACATTGTGCTATGAGAAGAAAAATACTGTATGGATAATGAGGTTAATAGAGAGTAATCATTTACCACAGGGACAAAGGATTGCAGAGTTTCTCAAATGAGCAAGTTAGTCGTTTGGTTCTTCACATACTCTCTTCTAAAAATATGTTTCCATCTTACAGCTTGGAAATAATATCCTCCTTTAAAAAATGTAATGCGTTTAAGATATATGAATTATGATCCTTAAAAAACAGGAATCAAATTTAAAAATGGGAAGGATGGTTGGCTGCTTTCTCATAGTTACCTGCTTCCTCCCCCCTAATCCTAGCTCTCTACCTCTCCCCAAATTACCTGTTACCTTTCCCTACTTTCTAGGAAACCTTAGAATGCTGGGTGTAGGTAACTGCCCTGAGACAGCTCTGAATCAAAGGCTCAGCCTTTGTTTTCTGAAAGCTGGATCGCCCTTGTCTCCCTGACACTGGCTTTATTACAAGAATTGTTAGTCTGGCTCAGCCATTGCCTGTAAAAGTAGCAAGTGACCAGAACAACAAACTGCCAATGACTAAACATCCATGCCGAAATCTTCTTGCAGTACATCACTACCAAGAACCAAAACTCAGTTATAGAGAGAATTCAGAAGTGATGAGTCACCACCATCTCATCACTTAACCATTTTAAAACACATGAAGGAAGGAGCTGCATGAATTAACAGATCTGTTTTGCCAATGGGAAATGCAAGTCTTTTCTTTCCAAATATGTTTGAACTTATTTTACTATTTAGCTTTTATAAAGGCAATAGGAGTAAAGAGACAGGGTTTAATTTTCGCATAAAACTAAACTTCCTGAATCCAAATTTTCCTCAATTTCAATGAAGCTGAGATTATCTGTGCACTCTATCAAGTTGGTTTAAGGCTTAAATGTTATTCTATATAATTACTGTGTAATTACAGAGGGTTCTATTTATACTAGCTAATATTTTATTGAATTCAATTCAACAAACACTTGTCATGTAAGATGCTGTAAGGAATTTAAAGCCACACAGAGGATTTTACAAATAGATACGTTACTAACACACTACAACATAAATAAGCAGCAACTGTTTTATTAGAGGCCAAGAGCTCTGGAACTGGACAACAAAAAATTATCCACAGGGAGGGCAGAGGAGCAGATCTAAAACTCTCAGTGACTGAAAATAAATGGCAAAAGAAGTTGGTGAATCCAGTCCCAACAAGTATGACGGCCAGACGTGTTTTTAAAAGAGACAAGCTCTACGATGGTTACAGATGTTAGGCACTATGGCAGAGGCTGAGACAGACTTCAGCTCCTGATGGTAGAACTCTTGGTTGTGGCTTTGCTGAACCCAGTCTAGTTGCCAGACCCTGAGCAGGATGCCAAGGACACAATGACACCGAAGAGAGCAAGCACTTCTGTTCTCAATTATGGAGAGAATGGCTTGTGGAATGAGTAACTCGCAGGTGCACAGAGTGTGCGGGGGTGGGGGGCATGCCCCAGCTTTGTGTGCAGGTTTTGGCCAGGGGTTTCTGTGACAGACACTGCACCTCAGCATGGAGTCAGGCGTGTATAGCCCAGGCATGTCAAGCAGTATGGGCATTTGGTGAAAGTCTGGCTTAGCCATAGAAATGGTTAAATACTTAGGCAGAAAGCCTATGAAAAATGATTCAAAAAGTTGATCTTTGGGGGAAAAACAAAAACAAACACTGGGTTCACACACCCAGCCTGGTATTGCAGCAGGATCTCCCAAGGTCTCCCTACACTTCAAGTTAAACTGTATCACCCTATTCAAATTTAGAACATTAACAATGAAAAACATTCATCATCACCCCACCAGTTAAACTCATCTAAATGAATACTAAGATTCAGGCTGTCCTTGTTTTAATTTGCAACATCAGGTTTCAAAGGCAGATAATCCATGGGTTAGCTTATATATATTGCACTTAAACCAGAACCTTATAAACCTCAGTGTTCTGAGGAGTGCCACAAATATAACTCAATAGTATTGAGAAAAGGCTTCTGATATTTTACAAAGTGCCTAAAAATATTAGGAGCAAAATTAAAATAAAGGCATCAAAAACAGCATTAAGAGCAAAGCCTTTTAAAGTAAATCCTCTCCAGCACGTCTTCTCTTGGGCCCTTCACAAGCCCCTCACACGTTTTCATACAGAAGAATGAGAACCAATTCAAGCAACTACTGGCATTCCAGCTAACAACAAATTCAGGAGAGAGTTACCAGAAAACTGAGTCTAAACGGGTGAGCATACTCTCAGTAGGACCTTCCAGGTGGTCTTGTCAAGGGTAAAAACTTATTAGAGCGGAATTATTCAAAATTCCATTCTAAATGTCCTGAGATAAAACATAAACACATTTTTAAAATGTATTAAAAATGATTAATTTTGCAGGATAAAGGATCAAAAATAAAAACTGTCATTAACAGCCTACATATGGCAGGGAAGGCAAGAACAGGGCAGAACTTGTTCGCTGTGGCCCTGAGTATTTTGAAGGGTTGTCTTCACTCTCTCACCAGCTTTCTCTACCCTCAGGAAAGGTTACGGAGGAAACAAGGATGAATAACACCTTGTCCACTCTTCTTCCCAGACCCCCTCCCACCCTATCTGGCTGACCACAAGGCCCGTTTCTCCCAGGAGGATGGAATGGCAGACAAGACAAGACAGCAAGTAGGTATTTTCATAACAACTCATGAAGAACTTGGGGGCAAATGTGCATTTCTTATGTTATTTGCGCTCCACTTTACAATTCCAGTGTCATGCTCTAGAAGGGCAAATGTGAAAACAGTGCTCAAATCAGCCACACAATATGAATGTACTCCTTACAAGATCTATAGTATATTACTCATCTGTTACAAATGAAAAAACATTATAAACATCACCCACCTGAATGATGAATTATAAAAAACTAATAATAACAATGATAATGTATAGCTTTACCAACATATCATCACTCAAGGGGGAGTTCAATTATCCATTAATCTCAGGAGGTTTTATAAAGTAAACCACAGAGGATGCCTTTTACCTGCTCCCAGGGCTGGCCCCTTGGCTGCCCCAGTGAGAGTGCATGCTGTACAACATCCCAACATAATTCACTAGCTTAGTTCTTTTAACTCCCGTGCCTCAAAATCAAAGGCAAGAGAGAAATGTCTGGGATCCACAGAACTACTAAAGAAAGCCAATAGTTACTATGGGAATGAAAAAAATAAACCAAACATCCCATAAAATAAATCAGTTTATATACTTCATGCTACTTTCTTGCCAACCTGGTAGGCTACTCACTCACTCATAATCACCCAATCTCAGGTTGAAAGTTGTCTCTTGACCAAAGGCTGGCAATCTTTTGAAATTAACTTAATTTTACAGAAGTGTTCTGGTTGCTAATAAAAATTCTCTGAATTGTCCAGTGGCTGGGACCTAATAATGAGCTTTGGGATGACTCTAATTTATAGCTCTAGAATGCCTTACCCTAAACTACACAGAAGAGGCTGGGAAGTCAACTCAAGTTCCTGTAGACCGGCCATGTTGATATGGCCTGTTGCCTGCACACCTTTGTTTGTACGCAGAAAAAAAGAAAAGACAGGCTGGGAACTGACAGTAAACAACAACTGCAAACAGGTTCGACTCTCCCATTTACAGTCCGATGAAAGGCAGTCGGCAAACACCTCACTCCCAGTAACTGCGGGAAGGTTAGGTCGCCCTGGCCAGTTACTTTCTCAGCTATAAAAATGAGCTGACAGGTTATTGTTGAAGGGCAGCTGAGTGCTTCCTGGCACAGAGGCTTTCTAGTCCTGGCACAGTGGTACCACAGCAACAATTTCACTACTAAACAGGCCACAATTTCCCATTCAGCCATTAACCCTCCATTCACTAAGGAGGCCTGAGACAAATGAAAATGAAGGGCGTACACTTGGGAAACATGTTACTAGGAATATCTCCTAGCTGATTCACTACTGTCTGTCCTGAGCCGAAAAAACAAGCTTTTCAAGAGAATTCGTGCATTCTAAAGTTGACTCATCCAGACAACTACCAGCCCATAAGCCCTCAGTGTATGAATCAGGAATGGCCAAGACTAGGCCACATTAGCGGAGGTAGGAAGGGGAGAAGGCAAAATGACTGTTTTCAATAAAAACAATGAAAGTATATCAAGACTGAAATCTCACCTATAGTGCCATCAATAGTTAGATGAGAAGATAATCATAAACAGACATACAATATGCAAATATGAACTCATGTTTGTTTACTAACAAAGCCCTTCAAGGCAAAACGTTCTGATCATACCCCTCCCTTTCAGGACATCCCACTCAGGTTAAACTGTGAGCATGAGAAGACCTGAATTTTTTTTGCCTTCTTCATCTCCTAATTTCCATCACTGCCTTTGAGAAACCATTGTTTTATATGACTTCTCCCCACCCCGATTTCACGCATAAAATATTCCCTATGTGAACCAACGCCCATGTTCCGAGGTCCAATAAGACACCTTCAGTCTCATACTTACCAAGTGATCACCTTCACTTTTAGAAGAGTGAAATGATATAAAAATATTAGATTAATAATGTTCTGGCCACAGGTATGAGAGGTCAGGTTTGTTAGGCAATGTGTTTGTACAACAAAGTGAAGAGCAGACAAGGAGAGAGAAGGGTTTGGGGCAGAAAGCTGACCTCTTTGAAAAGAGGAGAGGAACTAGACAGATTACCTAACATGGAGAAGGAAACAAAGCCAAAACAAAACACACACGCAAACCAGAAGAAGGAAATAATCTGCTGGATTGGAGGGGAAATGACAAACCAGGCAGAAAACCACTCCCAAAAACCAGAGAGCCCCAGTTAATCTTTGAATGGCAGCTGTTTCCCAATTAACAGGTCTGCAATGGTAGCACACACAAGATGCTCAAAATAGCAACTCATGAAAAGCATTACAGGAATCTAAGGGCTACTCACTGGTCCATTTCAGCTTTGAAATAGTATTTTCAAAGCTACTCTCTTCAATCCACCCCATCAAAACCAAATGGAGCTCAGTGGAAACATGGGATCCGATGCCCTGGGCCTATGACGAGTCACTGACCCTGTTAATGGATTCAAATGCAAAAGAAAAGAAAAGAAACCCAGTGATGGCTATCTAGGCTTCCCTCTAGAGCAGAGATTGATTTTCCACCCATGTGCCAAGGCACACTGGTGCACTGCAAGAATTTTTAAAACATGTAATACTTGACTATTAATCAGAGGCACTGACCTCTTTTCTCTTAGATTGTAATTAAAAAAAAAAAAAAAAAAGACAACAGCCAACACAATAGCCATCCAGTGTGAATGAATCAACATTGTATCTGTCTTTTTGTCAGACTGTCAAAAATATAATACATTTTTTGGTGTGCCACAGACCTTTAGTAATTAGTTCATGTACACCACGACATGGAAAAGGTGGGAAATCACTGTTCCAGGACAGCAGGCTGTGGCGATGGTGTACTGAGGTCTGTGCTTGCAGATTCCAGAAAACAGCTTTTAAATTCTGGTCCCTAAAATCCTTCCCAGCTGTGAGCCTACAAGGTGAGCTACACTGTCTGAGACCTTTTGAAAACGTAGATTTTCAGGCTCTGGAACCTGCCTTTTTCCACAGGATGGCCACTTCTCCTTCCCTCGCCCCAGAGTCACTTGCCACCCCTCACCCTCACTGACTTTGATGTGGGGTTCTATGGAGGAATCAGAAAAAATAGTGACCTAGAAAGAACATAAATAAATACAAGAGAGAAAAAATAAGCACATTCAAGATCCCCGAGGCACATCTCATGTGTACTCACTTTAAGCCAAATTAGCCGAGTCTTAATTTCAGCACTGTGTTTAAAAGGGGGGGAAAAAGGCAACAGAGTTCCATAAATTTTATCCTATTAATGGGTATTAAATTAATTTCAAATAATAAAGATGACTGGAATTTGGCCAAAACTAGTTCTCCAGCTTTAGTCATAATAAAGCAACTACTATATTCCCATGGCAACAGCAAAATGATCATAGGCTTTTTCTTTAAAATAGAATAATAAGCAACCTATTAAGAAACACTCTATGCACTTACTGCACTTATTTATGGTTACTGGCCACCACTGATATCTTAATATGAAACACTATGCATCTAAGAATAGGTAAACAGAGCAGCTGATAAAAATCTTCATAAATATTTTTAGTTCACAGCCAGGACCACAGAATCAGAACTCCCTTGGGGATGAGAAGGATTTAAGGGTTGTCCAGTTCAGTCCAAGCCGGGTAGCTCAGTCAGTTAGAGCACTGATACACCAAGATTCGATCCCAGGTCAGGGCACATACAAGCAGCAACCAATGAATGCTTCATTAAGTGGAACAACAAAGTGATGTTTCTCTCTCTCTAAAAGTCAATAAATAAAAATTAAAGTTAAAAAAAAAAGGTCATCCAGTTCAATTGCCCAGTTAAGGCTTGAACTGCTAAATAAAATCTCTAGCAAGTAGCCAGATACTTCAAGTAATGTAGATTCACTTTCTCAAAAGGTAGCAAATTCCATTTTTTAGTGATCTTAATTAATGTTGGGTTTCCCTTTGAACAAACAGAAATCTGAATTCTGTTTCTAAGGGCCATACAGAGTAAATGTACCCAACATTCTATAAAACGATTCTGCAGATACTTGGAGAGGAATATCTTAACAGGCCTCCTCTTCTACAAACACCACCACTTGGGATTTCTTTCCTCTCTCCTTCCATGACATAGCTCATAACCACCCCGCCATGAGTCAACCTAACTATCTACCTTGTCTACTGCCCTTTTAAAAATTAGGTTCTAAAAACATTACACTCCATCACTCTGCACGCACAAGGTGTGGAGAATCATCACCACCCTGGTCAAGTTCAGGCAGAAACGAGCCTTTCCTCCGCACCATGGCCATCTGACCAATGAGGATGAATCACTGAATCGTCCATGCCTCTGGTGACCCATGGACCTTTGCAGTTGGGAACCCAACCCACTGTAGAGGTTAGGCAGAGCCTGAACAACAGGGTCCTGTCCAGCTCAAACCTAGAGAAGATTATGATGTCAGTGTTTTTTCATTCTGAAATGTGCTAGGTTATTGAGGTCATTGGTAGTTGAATCAGCACTAGTCACTATTTAAATATTTATATTTTCACATTTATACACTGTGACTAATTTTTATGTATATTATATGAAGTCATTTAGATATTGTAGTTATATTTTTAGGTGTGTGTACATTGTCATATGAAATCATAGCATAAAGTTCACTTTGTATGAACTAGTCTCATTATCTGTAACTATAACCGAAAGGTTTTTGTAACAGAATAGTCAGGCATTAAGTCTAATTTAATAAAGATACTAAAGTATTTATTTTATATTATTTTTAGTCCCAATTTTTGTAAATGTGTCAGTGGTAAAATTTCAACTCTAACAATTTGTGTAAGATTAATGACTTAATGATTCTACATATGGGTAACATATCTAAAAAGCAAGTAACTTCTCATTTGACAAATCTCTCACTTGAGCCAGGAAAAAGAATGTTTTCATCCCTAAAACCTTCATTTATTCTTTTCAACATTCACACCCATTTGAGTATTCACCAGCAAACCTTTTCATTTTTGCATATGGCTAGGAAGTTTTCTTTTGTAAGCATTACAAAAATGCAAAATCTTAAGAAAAATTAGCACTTAAGTCTTTTTAAAACCTAAAACAATCTAATATTGATCAATTTTACTGGAACACATCAATAACTTTGATGGCCTTTATTCCACCAGTCCCTACACAGTTTATAACTACTTCTACTATACTTAATTTTCTTTCATTTTTGGAAAGAGCCAATATAACTTGTAAAATATTCTGTAGTGGTTTTTACTCTGAGAAGCTTCTATCTGATTTTATTTATGTATGTATGTATGTATGTATGTATTTATTTTTTCATTTCCTTTTGTGGACTGACTTACTCATTTTACCCCACTGCTGTTGTTTGTGTGAGGGCCGTTCACAGTATAATCACATTGCTATGGGTTTACAGCCACTTACAGAGCTCTTAACTAAAGAGGTTCCCAGTGGCATTACCTATTCAAAAAGAATAAAATACAATCATCTATGTTTACTAACAACAGCCCAAAGTCTAGAATTCCTACTGTAGATCAGCAGAGTAAGATAGAAAAAAAATTCATCTTTTTATGCATCGAATACAAGTATATTTTTATAAGTATTATTTCGCCAAATCTAAGATATCATCATAAGGAGATGCAATAAATATACACCCTACCCCTTTTTCCTTTAACTTCAAATGTAAATCCATCGAACTTTAGTTGATCTCAGTATTCCCATAATCATCTCATTTGTTTTACTTCAGTTAAGTTAAATACAAAGCCGTTTTTACATTTTTTAAATATCCAAAATTTACAGAAGGACCAGTATTATATTGAGACTGCCAGTGAAGGAACTGGCAGTCTCAATATAATATGCACTAAATCCAAACTGAAGACAATTTCCAAGATCAGCCATAAATCTAGCTTCCTCATATCCTGAAAGCACACAACATTTGTTCAGATCTCTTAGCACACTCGCTTAACAAAGTAAAAACAATTTACTTCAAAAAGTTCAGTATCCCTGGACAGACTATAAACAATGCTAGGAAAGTTTGGTCACCCCATGGACTTGGCAATACATCTGATTTGCATTAAAATGCCATGTCTCGCAAATATGTTTTCAAAAAATCAGTCTCAGCATAGTGAAAAATATTGCTTTACCCAACATTTTAAAGAATTCAACATTCCTCTTTACCTTATTGACCATTAGAACATAATAACCAATGAAGAACACTCTCTGCTAAGAAACAAATTATACTATCTTCTCCAATTGCTTCCTATCTACCAGCTCCCCACCTCCACCACCACATCTGGAAGAAAGCGATATTGGGAAGGGCTTAAAATAAATATATGAATTATTATCCATGCTTTGAAAAAGTCATTTCTGATCATGGACAGTATGTCAGCCTAATCTATGATCTCTGTATCTGCATGATAACTAAACTTTTTTAAAAAAGAATTCATTTATTTATTTTAGAGAAATGGGGAAGGGAGGGAGAAAGAGCGGGAGTGAAACATCAATGGATGGTTGCCTAAAGCACACCCCATACTGGGAATATGGCCTGCAACCCAGGCATGTGCCCTGGCTAGGGATCAAACTGGCGATACTTTAGTTCACAAGCCTGCGCCCAATCCACTGAGCTACACCAGCCAGGGCCATGATAACTAAACTTCTAAATGCTGTAGTTCTCCAGCAGTTGGGAGAAATGCCAGATTTCTCTAATTTGTGTTTCATCACGCCTTCTGTTTTTCTTGCTCCCAGGTGATCACAATATTCCTATTAGTTCAAGCACAGAGAAGGAAGAAGTACAGGCTCAGATAACAACTGCCAGTGTGTGGTCCAAACCGGGGCTGGACAGGATGAGATGTACCAGGAAGTTAAAAAAAAAAGAACAGTTCTCTCTAAAGACTCTTTAAAAAGAATCCCTGTCAATGGTAAGGTGTTATTTAGTTATCTTTTAATGTCCTAATTTTACTGACTTCGCTGCTCACAAAATGATTCAATACATCTGAAGAAGTCTAATCTATCAAAATTTACCAAGCAGAATACAACAGTTTGAAGCATATGAACATAAAAGCAAAAAGTCACATATGATCCACAGAATGCTCTGGTCACTTTTTTCCCCCTTGAAAATTCTATTTATTTGATATTTGTCTCTCAGTGGTTCATTTTTCATGTTTGGAGAACAAGCACTAATACCTGCTTTTGAGTAGATATCAAGCAAAAATAACACCAAACAAATTTTCCAATTTCTGCTGGTTTTCACACAAATTAACATCTAGCAACAATTTACAGACTGACTGTAAACCAAGCCAAAAGGACTGCTAAAATCTATGGGCTGGTAGCTGCAAGAACATTGAGGGGGTAGTAGTAGGGGCTAATCAGAAAGCTGGGCCTGCGAATTCTCTGGGGGTGAAGTCACCACTCCCCTAAAGAGCTCTTTGGTGGGACAGTTTGGGAGCCCCTCAAAAACAGGATCAAGACAAGCAAAACAGAATGAAGACATATAAAATAAACAAAATTAACAAAATGATTTAATCACATTAACTTTAATGATTTAATCATTAAACAATGATTCCTGTAAACAATCAGGAAAGGCAGAAAGCTGAATTATTATTTTCTGTCATAATTTCTCTCTCAAAAGAAGGGAAATAATGAACAAGCCCTTATTTTAGAGCAAACTCAATAATGAAACTTCTCCAGAAAGGTTTCATGTGCTCAATACATTTGCAAAAAAATTTTAATTTAGCTGATACTGTTTACAGACTATGTAAAATATCACAATATAATGTGGTCCACTCCACCTTTAATACTGATTTTCTGGAATATAGCCTCTCAAATATACTTCTAAACAAACTTTTTGGATGAACTTTTGATAGATAAAACTTGCCTTATATCATTCATTCAAAACAACTTTGAGCCTTATGAACTCCTCTCATCCTTACTTGATGTATCGTTTCAGATGACCAGTAACTCCTAAACACAGCATTAATAAGCTGCAATAAATGGAACTCCTAAAAAAATAATCAATCAGTCCTCCTGTCCCTTGAGAAAAATTATGCTGCCTCTAGTCATATTACCTTACAGGAGTAAAAAACAGTCAAAACACTGCTTTTTAGCTTTATACTCCCTCTTATTTTTTCATTACATCACAAAGAAATATGTAGTTAAGTAATTTATATATCTATTTTTTCATTTTTCACATACAGCATATAAGTATATATAAATATCCTGATTTTATATTAAGATACCTCCTAATGATTTATTGGCATCAAGTTTAAAATCAAAATGTCAAGCACTGAAAAAAATGCAATACCCAACCCTACCTAATAAACCACAGTGTAACTGCATCAATGTATAATATTATAGTAACTAACAAGGAACAAAAATGGAATGCCTCTCTATAATAAAAAACAGATATAGGAGAGGCAAATTTTTTACCTATCAAATATTGAGAATATATTATCTTTCTGAAGTGCTCTCAGGTTCCTACTACTTAAGTTTTGAGTAACTTTAAAATACATTCTCTAAAATACATTGCAAGAATTAAAAAAAAAAAAGAAAAAAAAAAAAGATGAATTGAGCCCTGACCAGTGCAGCTCAGGTTGGATATCATCCCTCAAAGCGAAAGGTCTCTGGTTCCATCCCTGATCAGGGAGCATGCCTGGGTTTGACATCCAGTCCCTAGTCAGCACGTGTATGAGAAACAACCCATTGGTGTATCTCTCCCTATCTTTCTCCCTCCCTTCCCCACACTCTAAGCATACATAAATAAAATCTTTTTAAAAAAGATTAATTTAGCCCTAGCTGGTGTGGCTCAGTGGATTGAGTGTCAGCCTACAAACCAAAAGGTCACTGGTTCAATTCCCTGTCCGGACACATGCCTAGGTTATGAGCCAAGTCCCTAGTTGGGGGTGCACAAGAGGCAACCAGTTGATGTTTCTCTCACACATCAATGTTTCTCTCCCTCTTCTTCTCCCTCCCTCTTCTCTTTCTAAAAATAAGTAAAAATCCTTGCAAGAGAAAACCGTATCATTGGCTATTAAAAAAAATTATTTGAAAACTCTGTAAGGAGAATGCAGGTCCCTCTACAAGCCAACCATAGTGAAATAGCTATGGCATAGACACTGAGGCCATACTCTTCTAAGTTTAAAGTCAAGTTCCACCAGTTACTAGTTGTATGATCCTGAGCATATTTACTAATTCCCTCTGTCTCAGTTTCCTCAGCTATAAAATGAAGAAAGTAATGGTACCAATCTCACCAGAACTGAAGGAAAAGTGAGTTAGTGGATACAGAGGGCCTAGAAGAACACCTGGCAACATGCTTAGATCACCAGCTGGTCAGCTGAGGCCATCAATGTTACACCACAGTGCAGCTGCCATTCCGATCCTTTCCCAACATCCCTGGTATATTCCTACTTTAGTCAGTAAGGTTAAAGACGCAAACTTTTCTACAAGTACACATAGTCTTTAATAAAAATATTCAGACAAAAATGATTAAAACCATAGCTTGAGATGAGGTGGTGATTTTGTTTTTTAAGCTTTTTAATCAGGGTTAGCCAATTAACCATTTATTCCAGCTAATCAAATCACTGATTTCTAATTGACTAAACAAAAACAGTATAATTCATTGTTACACAGGAATCTTCTTTTCCATTCATAAAAACATCTATCCTTCCCATTAACTATAAGAAACCTTCATTTCCCTCATAATGCCAAGCAAAGTTTGCTGGATGATAAAGAGCAGGCACATGATGAATAACTCAGGCCAAAATGGATGTGTCCTCTGCACACCAGTGCTCATTTAGTTGCACTGCCAGTGATGTAGTTGGCCCTGCCCACCACAGCTCAACTAAGGTTTCTAAACCTTGGAATACACATCAGGTAACTGTAAGGAGTGTCTAACATTATCCTGTGCGCTGTGTCTTCAATCCATGCAACTAGTACTAGATCGTGCCCAAAATATAGACTTTAGTATCAAAAAAAGACTAAATACACTAAAATGACAAGAAAATTCCATTTTACTTTTGTCTTTTAATATAGAATAAGTTTGAGCCTCTAGTATTAAGTGGTTATAAAGTAATCAAAACTCCTTTATATCAATCTTTTTAAGGAATTATTCGTTTGGAATAAAACTGTATTACCTATTTCATAACTTACTATGAATGTTCTGTTGGCCAACAAGTTCTTGTGGTTTTTTCCATAAAATAAAAGACACAATTTTAATTTTCAGCAATAACTATTGATTTGGATATTTTGAGTATGCCAGCTATCTCCTGTGTGGTATAATGTTGATTGTTTTCAATTGATGTCTTGATTTGATCACTATCAACTTCAAATAGTCTGACAGTGGAGCATTGTCCAGTGAGAAATCTCCAGCATGAAACTTCATGAACTACTTTTGATACATTCGATCAGTCACAGCACCTTCTCCATACACTGTACAAATCGTGTTTTGCATTTCAGTTGCATTTTTACCTTCTGGCAATAATAAAGGATAATATGCCAAAACGTCACTTATTTTCTTCCATCTTCAATATTAAAAAGGCCTCACAGAAATTCACCAATTTTGATAAGTGTTTTTAAATGCACACTGATATGACACCTGTCACAATACAATCGAACAAAATTGTTTTTGAATGAAGTTAAAGACAATTAAGCATTACTAGAGCCATCATACAGAATATACCAAATGAACTTTTTGGCCAATCCAGTATTATATGCCTTGGGAGGAAGGTATGTGTATAGAAGTGAACAGAAATGAAGTAGGAGCTGGAAACTCAGTGCTGAAAGTTTTGTTCTCACATCTTTCTATTTACCAAGGCGTTCTGGTTTATTTATGGAAACTTGGCCACAAGTGGCCAGAATAAAGACATTTCAGTGGGGCTGTCTTTTACTGTCTTCCTTTTTCTCCAACCCTTTCTCATTCTCCTGAAGAAGCGTCTCTGGTGCATGCTTAGTTTCTAAAGGTCTGGTGAGACTATGGCTGCTACAGTGAATGCTGAAGACTGAAAGAAATATTTCCCTCTCCATCTCTTTGAGTCAGAAAATTCTGAACACAAGAAGATCCATTCAAGGCATGATGGAGTGCCTCACAGAGGCAGCAATATGTTCACAGTTGGCAAACAGAGATCTGTTTGGACAGTGAGCACAGCCATCTACTCAGTAAACATCAGCTTTCCTATTAGTTCACAGCAGAGAGAACCAGACACTGGCGGCCCTGCTTTCAGACTCCAGCACCACTTTGGGACAAGCCTTCTAAACAGAATGCCTTTGTCTGACAGTCACAATTCAGTGGGTCCCAACGGCTTTCCTAGAAGCTATATCTGTCTATTCACAATTGCATGTGGGCACAGAATTCATTTGTAAAGGTCTGGGGAAAAACAGTAATAGGAAAACCCCTAATTTCCATTTATAATAATAGATAAGGAAGTGACAGAATGGTGTTTTACCAATCAGCAAGAATAGCAGCAGGAAAGGTACCGAGTGGATGATGAATGTAATAGGCTGTCTCTCCCCTTAAGGTGCTTTGGGGAGGAACAAGGATGTTGTTACCTGGAAGAACACCAAGTATAACCTTTCAGAGGAAGTCAGAGAAATAATGGACCAAATCAAACAGCAACTTCCTGTGGAGTATATACAAATGTGATATCCTTCCCCAGAAGGTTTCAAAATGATATACTTACGCAGTTTAAGAACTGTCAGTTCGGAAAGAATGGGAACACTGATTAGATGCCCAAACTTCCACCAAATCCTCCACGTCATGAGTAAAAGCAATACAAAGATAGAAGACAAACTTGTGGCCTTTCTTCTTTTCTCCACACTTTGGGCATGAAATTGTTGTAGGACCACTTTGTCCCTATGTATCTGTTAACAGAATTCTGCCAGAATGTCATTTGCTTACTATAAATATGAAATAAAATAAAAATGAATATGACATTAAGATATGTCACAGGGGAAGGCCCAGGGGAGAAGAGGGCAGTGTCTCCCCAGGATATTATACTGCCTCTACCTTATAATATTACCTTATTCTTAGTGTGTGTGCGTGTGTGTGTGTGTGTGTGTGTGAGAGAGAGAGAGAGAGAGAGAGAGAGAGAGAGAGGGAGGAAGGGAGGAAGGGAGGGAGAAAGAGAGTGAGAGGAACATCAATGTTTCCTCTTGTGCACCCCCTACCAGGGACCTGACCCACAACCCAGGCACGTGCCCTGACTGGGTATCGAACTGGCGACTCTGTGGTTTGCAGCTGGTGCCCAATCCACTGAGTCACTCCAGCCAGGGCAACTTATTCTTTTTACTAAGTATTTATTTGCTAACTTACCTCCCCAATAATATCACTTCTATATATGTCAGAAATGAAGTGAAAATCTCAGAACCTAGACAAATCTCCACATAATATGTTTCAAAGAGCAAACACTCTTAGTTAGGAAAACTATGCCAACCTAGTAAAACTACCACCAGCCCATGGCCTGGTTCTATACAGCCTAGGAGCTAAAAATGATTTTCACATTTTTAGAGGTTATAAAAGAAATACAGAATAATATGCACCAGAGATCTTATTAAGATATATACTATCTTGCCCTTTACAAAAAAAAAGTGTGTCAACCCTGCACTAAACCATTAAAAAGCCTCAAATAACAACTCTTGATTCTACTTAAGCCAAATCATGAAATGTGAAGCCAACTTGTGAAAGTGCTTTCAAATAATCTCTTCTAGGAGTCAAGGACAAGAGGCTCTGGGGAAGATCAGTAAGACAGAGCTGAGAACAAAAGTGGTCCCACCAGGATTCTACTCATTCAACAACAGAAGGCTAATTAGACAACCCTAAGAGTTCATAACAAAACAAACTCTTTCCTTTGGGAATATACTTAATAAACCGTTCAACTTGGAGAATTCCTTTGCTTACAAAATTAGGACTAATAACCACTTGCCCTCAAAAGATGGTGTTAATTGAATCAAGTGAGTCAAAGGATAGGAGAAAGCAGAAAGGGTGGAAGAGATCTTTACTTGTATCATGTGGGGTTCTATGGTCTTTGTGTAGAACATGCCAGGAAATACCAAATGGAAGGTAAAGTAAGCAGAAGGCCTTATAAAACTTGTTTTTTCCCTACATACACAAAAACAACCTTAGATAGCTATCTTTTTCAATGGATAAAGGAAAAAGGTTTTAACAAAGGCAATGCATAGAGAATACAAATTTCTAACCTGTAAGCTGATGAGTCGTTCATAAGAGGATGGAGAAAAAGGGTAATCAGAAATTCTTAATGATTAAAGTTCCTACCTCAAGCTCGTCTACTTAGTCTGGGAACCCGGCAAATGTGATTTTCCAGCTCAACTGCAGTTCAGTTGCCTTTTAAGGAGGGTTAAGGTCAAGCCTCAAATTTTTGCCCAGTCAAGGGTTTATTTAGGAAGCCTGCCATTTTTATAGAAACTGATCATGTACACCCACTATTCAAAGTACAACATGTATTCAAGTTACTGGAGCATGCAAAAACTCATGAAGTAGAGTTGCCAGATAAAATTCATATTCAGAACACAATCAGTTAAATTTTAAATTTGAGACACATAATAATTTTTTTCATGTATGTTCCAAATACTGCATGGGATATGCTTACGCTAAGAAAAAAAAATTGTTGTATATCTGAAATTCAACTTTAATTGAGCATCTTGTATTTTTATTTGCTAAATCTTGCAACCGTACCATGAAGACACAAAGGGGATCCGGATATCCGTTAAAGCTGCCACTTTGTAATATTCCATAGGCTGAAGGGTGATAACCGATAAGGATGACCTTAGATCAATGATTTTCAACTGGTGTGCTACCAAGAATTTTTGAAACATGCAATACCTGACTTGTTCCCCTTAGACCGTCAAATTAAAAAATGACAACAGCCAACACAATATCCACCTGGGGTAAATGATTCAAAATTATACCTAATTTTCCTGTCAGATCAACAAAAATATATTTTTGGTATGCCACAGAATTTTAATAATTAGTTTATATGTGCCATGAGATGCAAAGGTTGAAAATCTTTGATTTAGACTCTCAGTAGGTCAGCAATGTGTGCCAACAATACTATAGGAAAATGTTTGAAGACCCAGCAGGAGAGTCCCCTTGCCTTACCACAGGGTACGAAAATGCCCGTGACAGAGAAATCCTCTAGAAGTGTAGATGCACCTTACCGTACTATCACCACTTCTCCCGAGGCCACACTTACAAGAAAACCACTGGCAGAAGAGCACCACTAAGGAGCTAACTAAAAACACCCCCCACACCTCACTACACACACGTGCGCACGCACACACACACACACGCGGCCTACATCCCTAATATGTCCAAGTAATAGTTGTGTTATATTATTCTTTAAAGAGAAAAAGAAACCAGAATAAACCTCACAGACACTAAAGGGCCTGGAGAGCAGCCAGAATCCGGGTGGAAAAACTGAATCCACCCTGTGCTTTTGCCACTGGGTCTGGAGCTTTCTTGAGAGGGGCACTGGGCCAGAACTCAAACCTGCCATAGGTTTCCACTCGAAGTGCTAAGAGGACTTCACTGTAGGAGCCCTTAGAGAGCCTGGCAGGAGCAGGGAGCTCAGAAAGCATGGCCTGCCTGCATGTCCACAGCGGGATAAGATCATAAGCTTTGTTCAAATAAACCCACTAAGAAGTTGGTTTCAGCTAACAAGTGCTGTTTAAAGTCTAACTTTCTGCCCACATATGCACATGGCAACAATTATGTTGGCAACTGCCATAAAGATAGCCCTTCCATAAAAAAATTCAACAAAGGCAAAGTTACTTAAGTGCACTTTTGAAAAAAATTATTCACTTCTTCAATTGTCCCTCTCTCTTCTCTCCAAACTACAGGATCATTTTTACCCAGTTTTTAGGTACAGTTGTATCTGTCAAAGTAAGACAATGAACTGAGGAACGTATCCACTGTGTTCACTTCTTTAACCTCCAACTCCAATGACAAAAAATGATACATGTAAAACTTTTCCTGGGAAAGATTAGTACAACTCTGTTGAAAATAAAATATTCCTAACAGCTACCACTCCTTCACATGGCATGTTAAAGACATGAAAACAGCTCTTCACATGCTTCTTCCTGTTCTCCAGCCTCAAAATTGGCATCCCAAGGTCGGGGGTCAGTGGACATGGGCAGTGACAGCTGGAGTGGGGTGAGGAGGACGTCCATGTGTACAGGCAGCACAGAAAGGGTGTCTACCTAAAGGGCAGGGCCTAGCATGGGGACCTGGAGACCACTCTGGCTGAAGATGAGTCACTCACAGTGGCAGCTGGGCAACGGGAGGGCAAGGAGGGTGCCCATGCAGAGAGGCACCTGGCATGTGCTATCAGAGCCCAAGGGATGAGGCGGGTGACTCACACTGCAAGGCCGGTTACTTATACAGGGAGCCAAATTTCTCACTGTCATAGGAGAAGTTTTACCAACCACATATATAGTAAGATATAGAAATAAATATGACATGTGTTCGTGTGTTGGTTTTTTTCGCATGTGTATATTTATGTGAGTGTGTAAGTATATACATATACATTCAAATACTCTCCAGCTCTGTTAACCGAGTCCTGAAGAGGTTCCTACCCAATAGTAACAGAGAAAGATCTTGGCTTCTAAAGATCATTATCTTAAAAAAAAAAAAAAAAAAGGATATCCTAAGGAAATGGTTAATTCAGGACTAGGGTAGGAAAATTTCAAGATGAGTCTGGGACATCTTTTTGTGTCAGAAAGGAAATGCTCAAATAAAGACGGGGTCATGTTTAAATGGCAGGGAAGATGGCTTGAAGAGACTTTATTTTCAGCATAAAAATAAATAATGCTAGTAATAGATTATAACCCACTGAATTAAAACCATGAATTTGTACTAGTATGCATAAATAAATAAACAGACATTTTGATACTGATTTATTTAAACACTTCAAAGTAACTTCCTACAAAATATTTATTAAGTACAAAGGAAAATGAGAAAGTCTGTAATGGAGAAGACTGGCAAAGTCCACCTTAATCAGGTAACCAAACAGTGACATCATCAGTCATGCGACAAATCAAAATCAAAACCACCTACAGAATATAACATCACTTCTGTGATATTTCTGCTAAAGATGCATAATCTAACTATGATGATATATCAACAAACCCAAATAGAAGGACGTTCTCCAAAATAATCTAGCACATAATCTTCCAAAGCATGGAAGTCACAGAATTCTAAGATTGTGTAACTGTCCCAATCTCAAAATTGAACAGATGTAGCAACTAAAGACCACATGTGGTTCTGAACTGAATCCGTCTGCTACAAAGAACTTTATTGGGGACCACTGGTGAGACACGAATGGGGTCTGAGACTTACATGGTAGAAATATATACACATATGAGGGGAGGCCCAAAAATCCAGAACGTATTACAATATTACGTATTTATTCTTACATGTTTAAACTTCAGTCACCTTCAAAGTGCTCTCCATCTGATGGATTACACCTACTGAGACATTTTCCCACTGCTCAAAACAGTTTTTGAACTCATTGATTTTGATGCCTTTTAGTACTTCCATCATTTTTTTTGTTTCACCTCTTCCACATCGAAAAAAGGTTTCCATTTGAGGACTTTTTTTTTTTTAATCAGGAGAAACAAAGTCACTTGGGGCAAGATCCGGTGAACAGGGAGGGTGGGGCACAGGGATCATGCAATTTTTGGTCACAAACTGAATACTGAGCACACTGTAGACAGGTGTGCTCATAAATCATCCATCATGAAATGGGCAAATGCACTGAAAGAGTCTTCAGGAAAATTCACTGAAGCCAAATGCAGCCTCTCACAACTCCAGCTGGTGCACTGATACAGAGGGGTTCCTAGAATACTCACCTAGCAGAGGAAAGCCTGTACTACAAGGGGCCTGCCCTCCAGATGATAATTCCAGGGTTTTTTGGATCCCCCTCGTATGACTATCCTAATTTTGATGGTTGTATTGTGGTATGCAGAAAAATATCCTTATTTGTAAGGAAACAGAATGAAAGTGTTCTGGGTTGATGAGCATCAGGATATCAATGCACTCTCCAGAGGTTCTTCGTACTGTTCAAATACAAAGTTCTCTGTACCAGTCAAATTATTTTCCAAACATAAGTTGATTTTAGCCAACAAGTCCTGTATTTTGTACTGTACTTGGAACAATTCTGTAAGCTTGAAGTTGTTTCAGAATTTATAGAGACTTGTTTTTAGAAAGGAGAGTGGTGGCTTTAAAGCATATATTTAATCCAAACATACAAAGAGTGTTCACTTACTGCCTCTGAGAGCTCATGCTGCTTTTTTTCAGAACAGGAAAAAGAGAAAAGTGAGATAGATGCTTATCATTTGTGTGGCCCATTTAGATTTTATCAGACTTTGAGGCTGTCCTTGAACTCTGGCCCTATTCTTCTGTTCAGAAAGCAACCTCTCTCCGTGAACTCCCTGAGTTCAGATCACAGCCAACCCAGACCTGACGCATCAAACAAATGCCACCCCAACCCCCTCCACTGAACAGATGAGAAAACTGAGGCCCAGGAGAGGCTACGAGTTAGAGTCAACATCTAGAATGCCCAACTTGAAACTCAAGGAAAAAGAAAAAAGGACAAACTATAAAATGTAAAATCATAAAATAAAACAAAACTTTTAAGTCTGAAAACTCTTCCTAGCAATTAAAAGATTTCATGTGGGAGGGCTGTCAAATGCCGACTACCCAAACCTTTGACATCTGAAGAAACAACTCACAGCCACCTAAAAGTGTTCTCTATAATAATAATTAACAACATACATTTATAAAGGTTCACAATTAGTGCCCGAAATCATGCTACGCATTTCTCAAAATCTCATTTAATCCTCACAACTCTTTGATGTAGAAACTGTTATCATCCATCTTTTACTGTTGAGGAAATTAAGGATTAGAACATTATGTAACTCATTTAAGGTCAGTAAATTCGAGGCAGAAGACCCAACAGTGAACCTGGACAGTCTGCTTCCAAAGCCTCGGCTCTTCACTGCATGTGCCCACTCCTGGTTGCCTGAACTGCTCACCCCAGTTCTGCAGGCCGGCATGTGATTTAACTGGTACTATTCTATGGAGACTGGGGTCAACTGGGAATGAACCCTTCTGCATTCTCCCTCTGGACTAACAGTCAAGCACAGGGTTTCTCAAAGCATGACTTGCTAAAAACAAGCACTTTAAAAATGTGGCTACCAGGAGAAAGTAGTATGAAGAAAACCTGAGTTACCCAAACTGATCAACAGTTTACAGCACAATTTTTCAGATGATTTAACATATTAGCACGCAACGTGGACCTCTACGAGTCCACAATGATGCCAAACTTAGCAAGACAGAACCTTTAGTCATAGAGCAAAGCTAGTAAAAGGCAGGTCCCAGCCTTAATCTAATAACAAGTCTTGGTGCATTAAAAAATGCCACATAGTGTACTAGTATTTGGTTTTTTAAATAGAGTACTGAATCATTTTATAGCAAGAGCAATTTACATCAAATGATTAAAATACTTTCACTTTTTTCTCACAATCTCAACTCAAACACTTGTTCCACACATTGCAAAGCCAATGCGCAGCCAAGAATCACTAAAGGAAACAAAAACAAAATGCAGACTTAAGTAGGAAAGGAAATACATACCACTTAAGACAGAAATTGGTCTAACTTAATAGTCTGTATCTTGGATCACAACTTTTTAACAAAAATAACTAGAGGTCATGATTTAATTTAAAATAACTTGGGCTTTATGTCAGTTTTTATAGATGCAGGTTTCCCTTTCTGATGAAAAATTAGTTAGAACCTGGGAACCAAATTCTACAAAGGTCCTTCGTAGCTCTGATTAAGCACCTCCCAGCAGCGCTAAGATGGCCTAAGAGCCATTGCTTCACCAAGGCAACTTGATAACATAACAAGTTTCTTAGCAACATGGTAGTCACAGTAACCATTCACCATGGTATTAGAATCAGGTTACCCACATGGGTTGAGGCGAAAGGAATAATTTAAATTTATTAAATCTACAGACCCAAGGTAACAAGAAAAGCACAAATTTTGTTAATGTCACTTGTGATTCATCTATGAAATTAAATTATGTGACTCTTCAGTGCTAAACTAGATGAGTAGATATTTATAGAAACATAATTTCAAATTGGAAATCCATCCTTAATGCTCCTAATACTTTTAGAAATTTGAAGCTAGGCATATGATTTATGCCACAACTAGATTCTTTTCAATAGAGTGTTTTCACCAACAGACTTAACAGTACAACGTATAATTTTGATGAGAAGCAGTAAGTTATAACTCAAATACAGAAGGGAAAAAGTTTTGGAATGTATATGAAAGCATTCTTAAATTCCACTTAACAAACAAATGATAAAAAATCACAATGATTTCTAATTCATAAAAAAAATCTACAAAACAAGTGGTAATTTGCTTTTAAAGTCAATTATTTATATAACCATTTGTTCCCATTTTACCGAAAGTTAATAAATGTAATTTACACAAATACCACTTTCCAAAGTCTACAGCAGACAATGTTTGTGTTGGGGAAAGCATTTAAAACTGTAAACATGAGTTACACGAGCTGTTCAGTTCTGCAGTGTGGGCAACCCCAGTCGCCTCCACTGTGCCCCAGGTTCCTCACAATTAATTCATGGGAACTGAATGCTGTTCATAGGTGCTATGCTTTCACCTTAGGAACTTCTTAGTCTCATCCCACCCACTAAAACAATATTCCAAGAGAAACACAAGCCTGATTACCATGTGTGACTATTACCTATTTATAACAGTGACACATAATCTCATTCATAATTGTACAATATAGATCCTGTTCGTGCCTAATATCACAGGACAGTTCACCTCATCTAAGATAAAAATCATGCACTTATATTTCTGTACCTCTCCAAGTGTCTACTGGAATACTTGGCAAACAGCAGAATTTCACTAATGGCTGCTGGTTGAACAAATGCATGAATCAGTACTACTCTACCACAGCAAAACTGTTAATACAATTTTACAAATTTTGTTTGCTCACCTGTAATTAACATATTCTTTTTTCCATTCAACTTTCAGTGTGAGCACTTCAGTTATTATAAAGATAATATAATTTTTGAAAAACTTTATTGATCTTCCTTTAGTGGTGGCAATTTGAGTTATTACAGTTTCCTCCTAAAGGCACATTTCTAGACACCAAAAACACCTTCCTTCCCAACAAAGAAAACCAGCACGAGAAGGAAGAAAGACAACAAGCCAAGAAACCTAGACAAAATCCAAGACAAAATCTAGGTGTTTCAAATCCTAGACAACATCTAGCAGTGATGGAGGGTGGTAGAGGTTCCACCAGCCAGCAACCAAAGTGCTGTGGAGCATGTGGAGCAGCAATAACACCAAGCACAAGATGACAACGAATCAGCAATGAACAAGGAGCTATGAGCCAAAATGAAAAACCATTCAAAATAATCCATCTACTAAAAATGAAGTAGTATGACCCCACTGCATTTGAAAAATATTCTACAATACTTTTTAATATACTTGAGACTAACAACCCAAATATCATGAAAAAAAAAATGATACTATGAGTGAAAAGCAGATTAAAAAAGGAAGAGAACAGCAGGAGAGCAACTGGGGGCCAATATGTAACACAGATAACGTAAGGTTACAGATTTGGAGAGAGGTAAGCAGGACAGAAATGAGAAATAAACAGACGACACGAGCATGCATTTAAGACATCCACTTATTTGCAGACAAATTGCATTCTTAATATTGAGACTCTATATAATGAAGTCTTTCAGATAATTATCTGGATATCAGTTTTGAAGATGTGGTTTCTAATCTGAACTAACTGCATTTGGTATACCCAACCATGATGGATAATAATTTCTAATGCCTGAGTTCTGCAGTTCTGTTCTTGTTACTCAAGTAAGTACATTGGAGGCTGCAGGCTCTTCATAGGGGAAATCACCAAAATGAAGACAAGATCAGAAATCACAGTGCCCTGTAACTGAAGATCATAACAATCGAAATAAAATAGGAGATAAGTTATCTATAGAATTCATCCTTCCTAAATAATACATGTCAGTATACCAGAAGGTAGAAAGGCAAATTACTGAATTGTTGATAGTACTTATAAAACAGCTGCTGAACCTGATCACAAGCCCTACCTCCATCTTGCCATGTAAACTTAAAATTCAGTTTCCTCCCCTGTGAAACTACAAAGCAGATTGTTATGTTAGGAGAAACAGATCTGGAAACAGAATGTCACATGTACCACCTCTGACTCTATCCCAAGGCCATGCAAACATCGTTAAACAGCACAAAGTGCCACTGAGTCCAGAGGCTGTCTCTGGATTCTGCACAGGGCACCCCAATCAGCCACAACTGACTGGTTGAGGCCTAGCAGGAGAGTTGTAACCTCATTCCTTGTTGCAAATAGCCAATATTTGAAAGCTAGACAAGAACTTGAAACCTAGATCCACCACTTGAATAGTTTGCTTAAACTGAGAAATTCATGCTCTCCAACGTCTAGCTAGAATGGGGATGATGATGAAAACAATAGCAACAATATCAGTTCTTGTGAAAAGTTGACGATTGAGAGGAAAATTTATCTTGCACAACACAAATGTTTAGTATACATTAGTTCTTCCAAGATACTCCCACTGACCTGAAAATCTAACACCTTACTGAGATCAACAATAGTATATACAAGCAAATACAGACACAAGAGTGAGTGACTTGTTAAGTTTAAGGATGTGGACAAGAACTAATTAAAAACAATACCCACACATGCACTCACGCATGCACACACAACACATAGAAGAAATCTCATTGAGATGAGGCTGAAAGGGCCCAGGCTCCAGTCATCACCTCTCTGTGACCCTCTGGGCAAATTACAGGTCTTCTCTAAGCCTCAGTCTCTTCACCTGGGAAATAAGGAGGGTTGGTTATATTCTATGGTCTCATTTACTTCTAAAACTTATGATCTTGTAAGTGAAATGAGATTATATGTAAAGGTAGTTTCAAGGTCAATGTTTCATCATTAAGCAAGAGACATAATGGTTATTAAACCACAATCAAATTATTTTTGAACATGTAATCATTAACTCCCCCCCACCAGATGTTGCACTAAATAAGCTTACCCATTATGGTTTAGTTCATCTATCCATTAAAGCCTATTAACATTTACAGTGATAAGAGTTACAAATTGACTTCAGAAAGAAAGGAACTTCATGACAAATGCTGTGTGGAACAGATGCTGCCATCGGATCCCTACCATTTCAAAGCCCACTAAGCCTTTCCACCTCACCCTCTGATAACTTTTCAGCCATCTGTGGCCTTTACAAAGAAGATTACATTTGAAACTACATAATTTAAAAGTCAGTAACAGGATACCTCCTCTCTGAATTCCAAGATGTTTCTGACTTGCCATCAGGCTCATCGCCCTACATTCTGTTCACTTCGTCCTGTGTGGGGCCACACACCTTATGAAGCATCTTTACAAAGCATCACTGCCCCCAGAGTAGGCGGGGCTCACGAGAGAAGCTGTTTTACCCAGGATCCAGTGGGGCAGGGAAACGGTTCAGTGTGGCAGATCTGAAGTCATGCTGCCGGGGTTGGCATTCCCACTCCCTCTCTTGCTAGTTCTGTGGATGTGGTCAGCTTACCTAATTTAACTGAGCTTCCATTTCCCCATCTGTACAAGAGGAATAAAAATAATATACTGCCAAGACACAAAAGAAACTAGTAAATGTTAGCTGCTGGTCTTTGAAAGTAATAGAAGATCACAAACTAATTGCCTGATATTTCCTCCATTCCAAACCATATAAGAAACATGACTATAGGCTGTAATTTTAACAAAGCAAATAATCAAATTTATTTAAAACACTGGTTTTCTGAGACTGTTGTTTATTATTAGATTTAAGAAGTGCTATTCATACTTCAAAATGAAAGAGACTACTTCATTGCCACGGTGAGCACCTGTTGAGGTGGGAACAGCTTTGTTATATAAAATTAAAAATGGAAAGCAGGTAATTTCCAGTGAAGGGTGTCACAGGAGGCATCAGCAGAAAGAAGGCTGGAGGTGGGATAAAATGGCTTCTGTTTTTCACACAGTGAAAAATAAGTGTGTTAAAATGACAATATTTTATTTGAACAATTTTGTACAGTTTTTCCCCTCTAAAAGTACCATGATAGAAAGTAAATTAGTCTTACAAATAAGAACTATAAGTATCCCATTACTATGATTAAAATTTACAAGTTCACTGCCTCTCAATCATTAAATAAAATGTAAAGTGCTTCCCTTCCTACCGAGATGGTTCATCCCTAGGGCCCTCCTTCCAGTAGTAGGGCAAATGCCCTGGCAGTAATAAAACAAGGGTGAACAAAATAAAACGATACAATTGAGTACAAAATTATACAATTCACACTAAAATGCTGCAGGTAGGGAAGCTACCTGAGGCATGAAGGAAAGAGACATGGTAAGAGCTCCACATTTTAAGGAGACAATATGAACTCTAAAACGAAGGCCAGAAAACAAAATGCTCAGCATAGTTCACAGGCTTGAAACCTTTCTAACCTAAATTCAGTATTACTGCTCCACATACAAAAAAGCAGGGGGAAACTTGCTTTGTTGCAATAGTACCACTTCTTTTGTTTTCTTTTTGTGCCACGACCTTTATTTTCTCTCATTTCCCTCAATCTCCAATTCTTTCAGTAGTAGCACTTCTTAATGGTACTTATAAAACTTTGCTTAAAGTAAAAATAAGACTTTAATTATAACTCAATGTACATTCCTATGGCTGAATTCTAATTAATAGCAATACAAGTAAAGAGGCAATATATCGATATATCTTTAGGCTTAAATTCATCAAATTTGATTGAAGAGTTTTAGAAATAACCGAAATAATGATGTCTGAAATTTTTACTACTACGATTTTACATTCTCTAGAATTACAGAACCAATCTATAATTCATATATTCAAATAACTATGCCTCCAACATTTACTGAGCACCCAAGGGCCAGGAATTGCTCTGAGTGACATGGAGGCAAACAAGACACCCAATATCCCTACTTTCATGGAGCTCACCATTCTGGCTGGTCTGTTAAGGGTGGTTAAATAGTCAATAGCTGATAAAGTAGTTTAGTTATACATAATTATGACAACCCAATAAATAGGCAGAAGTAATGTTTTCACCTAAAACAATTCCATTTATTTCTCAAAGCAAATAGGATTTTTAATAGAATTTTAAGATACTGCTTTAAAATGTGCAATATAGACATTTAAAAAGAAGGATGTTCTACCAACACTTTTAGACAGATGAATGAACCTATACTTGACCCATTCGTGAAGACATGGAAAAAAGTCACCCCAGCATTTCCACTTTTTGCCCTGCATCTGAAGAGGCAACCACACTTGTAATGCCTTTCAGAGGAAAGTCAGGTTGTTTATGCAACAACCACACTCGCACTAATCTAGGAGCAATTTAGATGGACTAAAAAGTATATCAGTGATCTTAAACAATAATGGAGACAAGATTTTTTAATAGTTCCCTACTTCCAGCTACTGTAAAAAATGAAAATTAAATCATGTTATCACAGACAACTTTGACTTTGAAACTGAAGTCACAAAGGCAATGGGCCATTTGATCCATGCTGGTTACTGATGGCATTTTAAAGCCATATTGAGGGGCTTGTAGTGAAGAAGTAGTATTTCTACTACAGCTTACAAAAAGTGTGAGAGAAGACAGTTGAAAAGATAAGCTGAGAGGGAAACATCGTCCTCCTCAACCTCTCTTCACCACCCTATCTGTTAAAGACAAAAGCAAAGACAAGAGAAGGTGCTAAATGAAAAGCCTTAAAATTTCCATCATTGTCCCCCCATTTGCTTCATTTTCTTATGCTGAATAGTATTGGTAAACTAGGAATAAAAATAGCCTAGTGCCAAGGAACTAGAAGCCAGGAATTTGGGATAAGGCACTTTCCACCTCAGTCAAGTTGATGCGCTTTGTCAGGCCTTTCCAAGGAGTCACCCATGAGTCTGGGGTGTTTTTCTGGGGGTGGTTTTCATAACTGTGTCCTACGTATAAAACTTTAAATTCTTAACTAAACTAAACTAAAAAAAAAAAAAAAAGCAAGTTTTTCAGATAGACTTAAAAGGACTTCACCACAAGGTTCAAATCCCAAATTGGAGTTTTGACAAAATATTTTCATAGAGGTGAGGAGAAAAGCATAAGTAACCCACAATTCTATTTAGACATCAAGAAGAAACAGATGACAGTATATGAACTCAATTACTTACTTTTTCCAGTTTTTATAAACTAAAAAACTATAATAGAGCACCACAGAGAGAAAAAGTTCCATTGTTGGAGGGGGGAGTGATGAAAGTAATTCCAATAAGGCTTAATTCATGGAAATTCTTTTCCCCGACTTTCAAAAGCCTTACTTACTTCAGCTTTTATTGAAATCCTCCTCTTCTAGCCTTTCTCACTTGAAATGCATGTATCATCTATAATCATCTTTCATTAAATTATATTTGCTCTGCTTTTTATTGCCTGGTCTTTTTGAATCTTAGTCTCCAAAAGGAGTGATAGCTCCCAACAACTAGCAATTCAGGAAGACTTCAATACATACTTACTATATTGAATAGTTGAGAAAGAGGCCAAAAAAAAAAAAGAGGCACACAATCCACATTAAATTACTACAATAAAAGCATTTCTTTGTAATGAAAAAACAGTGAATACTTTAGACAAATTATATTTCTTTGTACTAACTAAATTACCAATACAAAGTTAACAGAATTCATTGGCTTGTTTTCTGGCAACAGTAGTTAAATTTCCCTGTAACTATGATAAACATATTCTGAATAAAATGATACAAGGTAACATGATATATTGCAAACCAAAGGGAATTGAGTTTTGTTCATTAATTTCTAAAAATCAAAACATTTCCTTTGAAAGAAATCTCAATAAATAGACCTCTGTGAAGAACATAATCATTAAAGCGTTGAAAATAGGGCAAATACATTCTGTATAAGAACTGAATGTCTCTGGTTTTCCCAAAATAAGAATACAAGCAACTGAAACAGAGATTATTTGGTTTATAGCACAAATAATCTTTCAAAGGCGAGGCTTTCCAAAAGGCTAGGTGTCTTTCCCATCTGTCTGGATTGCTTGTCTCTAATTAATTTCTAGGCTATCAGATCAATTAATGGGTATGGTGACAGGAAGATACAGGGTCAAAAAGAGGCCAGAATATTTTTGTAAGTCTACCTGGTAAGGGCAAAAAAATGGGAAAACCTTTTATACATGAAAGATGTTATAAACTTGATAGAACCTACTAGAGAAGAACCAAATCAAGTTGACAATGTAGCTGAGATGGCCTTCTGTGCTAGGTCAATGTTCATGGAAATAATCATTGACTAAAATGCACAACTTCGAAATGGCAAATAGTAATGGCTTTTGTCTCCCTTCCTGAAAAAAAATTTACACGTAATTTTTTAGCACCTGGACACCCATTTCCAGAATAGTCACAACATTCATTCTTAACATTTAAATTTTGAATCTTTGCTTCTGAGTCTTAAAAAATCATTTGTGATAATTATTAAAAGAGATAAAAGAGAAGACCTCTGCTAATTAGCACTTCATAGTGAAAGACTTTTAAAACAGCATTTCCTACAGAAAAGGAAAGCTCCAAAGGAAAATTCCTCATAGCTGTTCCCTGAAAGTGTGGTACTGTAATTTAGTAATAAAGTGGTGCTCCCAACAGTAAAAACTTCACCTTCTTCCCATATACCTTCTGGCTGGTCACAGTCCCCCATGAGCTATGCAAACAATTAGCCATTTGCCAGTAAAACCACCATTTCAATTAAAATTTGAAACTTTATAGATCCTGGACTTGGTTTGCTTGTTTGTTTTTAAAGACTGATTCATTTCTTCCTTACTCTTTCTTCATACTATCCTAGGCTATTAAACAGAACCAATAGCCAGAAAATTACCCCATACTTTTGTAAGTTTTGCCAGTAAGCATACTCTGTGCATCCCTTTTAGCCAGTATTTTCTTCATAGCTATTAGAACCTCTGGTGATATTATATGCCTATTTGCTTAATTCTTTATTGTCTATTTCCTCCCAATTCTGTTTGCTGCATTTGCTGCCATCTTCTTAACACAGAAACACACGTGGCTAGGTCAGTGCTCATAAATATCAGGTGAATATAAAAATAAAAGGACAACGCAAGAGACAGCAGAGCAGAGATTAAAAGTCGGGGCTTTGAGGTCAGTTGAGGCCTGAATTCAAATCTCCATTTCACCCATTAATTGTTATTTGACTTTGGATGAATTACTTATACTTTCTATGGTTCTATTTCTTCATTTGTATTTTAAATAATAGCAGCTATCTCATAAAGTAATTATGGGGATCAGAAGGTTATTCACCTAGCCATGTACCTAGCATACAGTAAGGATGAATAAAAGCTAGCTAGCAGTATTAACGCAAAGCACTATACCAAAACTTTGGGGGAAGTGGGGGATGATGACAAGAAATCCCTAGTTTCAGTGGAATTGGTTGAAATATTGGAAAGTTATCAGGCCTATCATATGATGGTACTTTCTGGCCTTACATCTTCAAAGTGGAAGGGAAACTGAGTAAGGAAGAAAGAAAATACATCTCTCCTACAGTTTTAAAAAAACTTTATGATGTAGCTTAATTCAGTGATACTTCAAAGGGCTCTCAGTCAAGAAGAATAACAGACCAGGCAGATAAACTGCTACGAGTAGCAAAACTTGGATGAATGAAAACTTTAAACGCCACGGAAGGAAATGTACTGTTATCCAAAGACAAACCCTAGAGTGCATTATCTTACACAGTGGACAGGCAGGGAGACCAGTGAGCAGCTCAACTGTTTCCAACCACCACCAAGAGTGGGTTAAAATGACACATATTCTAACAAAGCTCTGTCTCTGTGAGAACCATGCTGGACATGTAATTAAGCAAATTGCTTTAATGACACAGATCAAAAGAGAAATAAAAATCAGAGTCTTTTAATATATTTGTAAAGTAAAGGAGAAATTCTAGGTTTTAGTACATGGTAATTACAAACCTCTGGAAATGAAATCAGGAGCAAGAAGGCAATTTTCATTTCCTATTTTATCAGAAATTTAAATTTTGTGTAACAAACTGCTTTAAAATCATCAAACATAAAAGCTATCAGATAGAAATTCTGACTCACTAAGTCTTGATTCTTAAAAAGCACAAAGCAGTACAAGGATGACCTGGACCTGTCCCCACGAATTCCAGAAAGCAACCACCCAGGAGGGGATTCTTATTTCTTTTATTCAGAATCTTCATGTCACAAAAAGTGAAAGCAATCTAGGATACTCATCTTTTAGCTTGCTGTATCTTGTTTTGACTTGCCAAATAGAAAACACAATCAGCTTTCTGTAATTTCTCTGCAGTTAGTATGGCAAAAGGGTGGGGTTTGGGAGCAGAAAACTTAGTGTAACACTCAAGAGTTCATTTTTTAACCCCTTTTTACACTAATATAATACTCGATCTCTATTTCTCATTCACATACCTAGTTTGTTATTACCTGTTAGCAAATTAAACATTCTACTATAAGGACACTTACAATTTACTCCAAACATCATTACATTTTTACTTCCATTGGCATTAAAAACATGGATGATATTCTTAAAGTCAAGAAACTTTCTCAAGATTCCCTGTTAGAACCCCCTGCCCTTAAAAGGTTCTTCAGGTTTGCATTTGGCTGCAGCTGATGCGCACTGCTGCAAAAGCAAATCCCACGCTGACACTGACCACTCATCTTGCAAATACCTTGGGCCTAAGTGAATCTAGCACAGTTGCCAGGGCTCCGCCTGGGCTGACGCACTGGATAGAGGGTGGGCCACATCCCGTAAGGTGCTGATCATTGGTTCCCACATAACAGGAAGAGTCCAGGAAGCTCTGAGCCCAAGGAAGCGTCTCTTGGTGTCTGACACACATATACACTGCACTGCCAAGACCTCCGGCCCGGCGGCTCTGACTCAACCTTCAGTCCTAGCTCTTCAGCTGTTGGTGTAAGAAGGCTGAGGACAGCCAGCCTCCAGCCTGAATCATACTTCCTGACTCTAACCTTCTGGTGACCACACCAGCTTCTTGAATTGTTCTTCTCCACTCAGCCCAGACTTTGCTTGCTGCTTCTGGTCCTGTTGGCAAAAGATTTCACCCAACCAACCTTGCTGATTCTGGTGGGACAAAGGGAAGTCACTGTCACAAATGATAAAAACAAAGAATCAATCTTGAAGTCACTGCTGTTGAGAAGGAAAGGGAACACACACTTAAAACTACTTCTGGTGTAGCCCTGGCTGGGTGGCTCATTTGGTTGGAGCATCACCCTGTACACCAAAAGGTTGAGGGTTTGATTCCTAGTCAGGGCACATACCTAGGTTGCAGGTTCAATCCCAGTCCAGGCATATATGGGAGGTAACTGATACATCTCTCTCTCTCTCTCTCTCTCTCTCTCTCTCTCTCTCTCATCAGTAAACAAATCCTTGGGTGAGGATTAAAAAAATAAAAATAAAAAATGGTGAAGAATCCCTAGACCTATCAAAGACCCTGCATTACTCTCAGGCCAAAGTAATGGCAGTAATGTGCAACTTTAACTTACTCAATAGTCTAGGAAAATGCTATGAAGCTACCCAAGGAAATCCAGTCAATAAATAAAACAGCAGTCTGTTCCCCCCGGGAGGCCTCAATCCTATCCTCTTCTTTAGCCTAAGGAAGAAGGGGTACTGAGTGGCTGTCTTTAAAGAAGGCATGCCAATACTACATTTAACCACCAAAATTATATTCTAAAGGCACATCTTTTAAACATCAAATGAATATATCCGCTTACAATGCCTATATCATTTCAAATCTTATTGTTAGGGCTTATAATGGTAGACATTCAAAATCAATTAGAGATTATCTTTATTAAGAAAACCAGCACCTCTCAAGTCTGAGCACAAAGGTCATTTTTATACTTAATGGCTTCCATTATAGTTTTTCTCCCTGACCTAACCATAGCCTCCAAACGATCCCAGTTTATGTTGCTTCTGAGGAGACTGAAACAGGATCCAGAAGATCCCTCCCAACTCTGGGACACTATGAATCTCAAACTAGTACCAGTTGTATAGTTGGTTTCAAAAAGTCAGGCATATTTTATCGTTGCTCTATAGGTTCCTATTTATACAGGCATTTGCTCTCCCAAAGTCATTGCTTGTTCTGCCTGTGTGGCTATTTCTCTTAATAGCACAACTAGAGTCCCACACCAACTATAAACCTGCTTTGACCTCTCCCACACCCTCATATCCCATTACTTACTTGATGAGATCTGTGTGTTCTGCCTCCATTCCCACAGCAACTAACATAGAGCTTTGTATACACAAGGTATGCAAATATTTGTTTCATAAATGAATAAACTAGATGATTACAACTTATTCTGAGTTTTACACACACACACACACACACACACACACCCCATGACCTCTGCCTTCAGGGAACCGTGTGTTATACCTTACTTACAGATGAATCATTCAGGCTCTCAAACTGCTGCGAGCCCAAAGATCACTTTGGAGGCTTGTTAAAATACAGATCCCATAGTCTCACTTCCAGAGATTCCTCCTCAATAGGTCTGCAAGAGGTTCAGGATTCTAAATTTTTCCCAAACACCCTGGAGACACACATTTGCAAAGCACTCTCCAGCTGGATGGTCAGCAGAAGCATGACTAGAGCAAAGAGACAGCACTGCCTGTCCACACCCACTCCTACAGGCTTCAGAGAAAACACGTTTGTCGTGCCTGCGGCCCCATTGAGTCCAAGGAACAAGTGTAATCAGAACACGCCAATGTGAAGAGAGCAGGAAGAAGAGAAATATTTCTATGAATCATCAGGTCAGAATGGGGTCATGTAGGGTCACCACAAAGCTATGGTTAGCAACTGTGAAATATTAAACCCAATAGGTCATTTACTCACTCCCTACATCAGACAGATGAGGAAACTAAGGCACGGGAAATAAAATTCCCTGCCTAAACGTATTGTCAGGGAGTATATGTGTGTTGTTGATGGGGAGTGTATGGCACAAAACCCAGATATCCCAGTTCATACCATCTCCCCTGTATATATGAATGTCTTCTATTAACATAGATGTTTTAACTACCTCAAAGTAATTTCTGTACCTTAATCCTGTATTTATCTTGATCACAATTATTTTTATGATGATGATCATAATCATATCATAACCATTTTTCCTTATTAAGACTCCATGGTCCACTGGTACTTACAGAATAGCAAAATATAGAGTAAACAATTTCAAAACCACACATTCCAAAGACAAACCAATTTTCTGGTCAAACACTAATTTATTGTAGTCTTATTTAATCACAAGGCAGAAATATGAAAATCAAAAATACTAGAGCTTACTCACTGGGTGTGTGAGGGAGAGGAACTGAATAGAGCAATGTGGAAGTAAAAGACCCTGAGGTTTTCAGAATGTGGCACAGGCTTTTTACCCACAAATTACCTTAGGATTCTTCCAGTTTTCCTTTATCTGTGAACCTATTATAACTTGCACTTGTATCCCTTTTACCATCACTCTTTCCTATTATCTTTAAATCCAGGGCACAATAAAATGACAAGAATGTGAAATTGCAGGGATATCCCAGCTTTAGAGTCTTCACACATCAAGCCTTTGTTGTTTTTCTTTCCCTCCCATTTTTCCCGTTGTTCCCACAGCTGCAGCCTGGACCCCTGCAAAACTTTAAACATGCCCATAAACTCTTACCAGTCTGTGCCTTACCATCTATCAACAAAAAACATATGAACATTGATTTGCAAAGTATTGTGAAAAGTTAATAGGTAATTTTAAATAAACTTGTGATTCTCTCTTCACACCTGGCTTTTAGAAAGTCAATATATCGCCTTTCAGGTGACAATGCAGCCAGCTTCCTATAAACATCTCGTAGGCCTTAAATTCACAAAGCAGTATATCATGCCAAATGACTTGCCTGGGGTTTAGGTCTGTCTTGTTTCCAGAGGTCAGCATTCTAGCTATACCAGCCTATTGCCTTAGCCTCTGCCTGCCTCCCTTGACCCAATCCCATCCCCTACTGGCTATGACCATCCACAGGTGGCAACCCAGAATGGACAATGGTTGAGAGCCTGGGCTTCAGACTCAGATCAAAGTTCAAGTTCAGCTCATCTGTGACTAGCTGTGTGGTCCTAGGCAAGTTACCTAGCCCTTCTGAACCTCAGTTTGCCGCTGTGAAAAACATGGGAGTGATAAAAATTGTACCTTCCTCAGAGCTATTGGGAAAATTGTATCAGATGAGTGAATTACCTATAGTACATAGTAAGCTTTCAAGACCAGAGTTTTCCACACTCATTTCCAAGACGGAAGATGCATTTTGGAACCCCTTCACTTAGAACATTGTGGTCAGCTCTAACTGAGCTACTGCATTCACACCTCTCTGTTATCCAAAAGCAAAGTTTCACCATCTGCAACTTCAAATGTTAAAAGGATGCAACTTCTAGTGCAAGTAGGCCTTAAAAGTATGAAGTGCAAAAGAAATGCCCAGGGAGTCTGTTAGAACTCAGGTCCTTGTCCTCAGAGATTCTGATTCAGTAGACCTAGGATTAAGCCCAGGAATCTGAATATTTAACAGGCAAATACAAGTCATTCAGAAAAGTAACATCAGCCTCACTGTGATAAATTCCACACTCCAGTTTCTGTTGGATTTCTGGTTCCTACAGCCCTTTCCAAAGGCAAAGCACTCTCAACATGATCTCACTTAACCATCATCATCAAGGGGAAGAACTCTCCAGGGGGTGCCCAACCTGAAGCCTACAGGTCCCATGTGGCTCAGGATGACTATGAATGTGACTCAATACAAAATCGTTAATTTACTTAAAACATTATGAGATGTTTTTTGTGATCACGTGTCACAATATATTTAATGTGTGGCACAAGACAACTCTTCTTCTTCCAGTGTGACCCAGAGACGCCAAAAGGTTGGACACTCCTGATAAAGGGATGCTATAAAATCTTGCCTAGTACTGTGGAGCCTAATCCTCTGCACAAAATCTGCAGTTAAGGCAGGAACTGAATTTCCTAACCCCATTAAGATATTATCTTTATTTGGCTCTTATTTAAACGCAACTTAAAAAAAAAACCCAGCTTTTGAATACAAAACAATAAGCTGAAGTTATTCCATGCAAGGCTAAGCCTCTTAAAGTACCAAAACTTCAAGTGGAAATCTCACTAGAAACCTTCATATTCCCAGAATTCTTGTGTCCACTGCTTGTAGTTTTTCAGCCTTGTTACTAAACCTCTCCTCTGCTTGCTACCCTTCCTTAAAATTCGCTGGGTTTAATCTCATCTGGTCTGAGGTACCAAATGCTTCAGAGGAATCACAAATAAATTGTACAAAACCGGCACGAGTGAGGGAATAAAGGGCTCTTCTATAAACCCAGTGTGTGTGTGTTCTAGGGCTGATTTATCTGAAACGATTGGCTAATCAAAAGCCTTTTCAACCAACCTGGTATGGGATTGGTTTGGGAAGGGAACACAGGATCAAGTTCTGTTAACCAAAATTTTAGGCCAAGTAGGGCCTAAATAGCTATATTAAAGCTCTCAACTGATGGGATGAACTTCATATTCTGTGCAGCCATTTAATATTCAAAAAAGGAACAAAAACATGTTTACTAAAAAACTTATAAATAAAAGTACTTGGCACAGAAGAGTTTTCACTTCCCTTCCCTCACTGCAGACAAGGAGTATTAGGGCAGAATTTTACATCTCTACTAACTCTGGCCCCTCCCCAGGAGAAACAATGACCTCTTGGGAGAGCCCTGGCACTTCGCATACATTCTACAAGTTTCTCACATATCACGGTAATCACGTGTTTATGTAGTGGCTTTAGGTTTATGATTTTCTGTGTAGATTCTTCTCCTAGATTTACTTAAACATCTTCAAAGAAAGAATCCAGGTCAAATTCATTTTATATCTTTCACACTATTCAAAATATAAAAAGAACTCGATAAATTAGATATTTGCTAAATGAAGAAGCATTCAAGGTTGTTCTCGTGGCTCTCTCTGCAACTCCATCCCGAAGCTGAAGCTTTCCTCAGACACTTTACATGGCCTCTCAGCAATGGGAAGGAGGAAAGTCCAAGTTGAGAACGAAAAAGAAAATAAAGGATGAAAAGACTATTTAAGAGCTTAGCTATAATACCTTCCCCATGGGACTGTAAAATCCTGAAAAAATCATTCACAAGAACAGCTTGGAAGTGCTTTAGGGCAAGCCCTTTCTCTACCCAGTCTCCACTCCATTCAACAAAGGCCCGAAGACGACAGGAAGAGAAGCCAGGAGCAGCAGACATCGCCTTCCACAGAGCCTCTCCCTGACAGTGAGCTAATTTCTCCAACGCTAATCCGAGATAACTGAGAGACGGAAGTAGCATGCATGGGACAAGGACCTTGGAGTGTCTGGTAAACTAAGAGAACATGGCGGAGAAAGCAAAGCAGCAGGGGCCTGGTAGGAACACAAAAACGAAAACGAGGAGAGCAGCTGGGAGCACCGGTGAGAAGGCCTGGTAAGAGAGGAGCCTGGCCAGGGGACTGGGTGGACAACAAATCGAGGGGGGGTAGGGAGGGAGGAGGAGAAAAGGTCTCCAAAGTCCATAGATAATCAGTAATTTGGCCAAAGCATGTATGAATAATTGGGAATTAACTGTATATGCACAAGACTTCACCTCATTTACCACAGCAGCTAGATAAACACCATATTCAAACCGATAAGAGGCTGTCCATCCCAACCTGAGTGGGGCCATGTCTTCATTCTCCTCTATGATTTTACAGAAACTTCACCATGCCTTTGCAGGCACCCTCTCCATCTGTATAAGGCTTCTGTTGGTTTTGAAGAGGCAGACTCTACTTCTCAAGATTGAGGTTTGACTAGGACTACACTAATCCAGATGCTCTTTCTAAAAGTCTTTCAAATCCAACAATTCAAAACATTAACATAAAGATACTCAGAGACCAGCTGCAGCAATTAACAAATTGTTTATATTTTCCCTTCCGTTGGCTTAAATATACTAGAAAGAATTTTAAGTTGAGACTGACTTCCAGGTCTGGAAGTTTTAAATAGATGATTTTCCTGACTTTTAGGCTAAAACAATTATATGTCATACTTTGTGTTGTGAAAACAGGCTTCAATTCATTAGACTTGGGGGGGTGGGGGGTGGTTTCACCATGCCGTACAAAACAAAGCAGTCAGAAACCATATTACTTCTGCAATAAGGCTGAGTATTTAGAAACTTCTGATCTTTAAGAATTTTCCCACTAGAGAACAAGAGTAGTTTTCCCCAAATACGCTCAAATGCTTGGGCCGTAACAAGAAGAATGATGAATTCACCCTTCGGACAGGGAAAATGGGAGTCATTCTGCACCTAGAGGTGTGAAAATGGTACAGTTTTCACAGCCCCCACTACGAGCAGGCACATTCCTCCAGTCTGAGGAGCCCGCATTCCCCCAATGGGCATCTTTCACTGCACCCATGAATGGATTCTCAGTTCGCTGACGGGCTCGGAGTTTTCCCTGTAAATAACACATTCCTGAGTCATGCTACATCAACACTGAGTGAGCCTCGCTGGCAGCTCCTAACTATTCCCTTTTCAGCACTCCTGCCACGGCAATCGCCTTATCCTCCTAAGACATGGTGAGGCCTCAAACGTCTTCAACGTGACTCACGCACTGGCTCACAATTCACACCTGAATTCTTCTTCTAGAAGCAATGAGTTCAAAGAACCCATCAGAACTGAAGAACCCATCAGAATTGTTCACCTCCACTACCTTAAATAGAGAAATCTATGTTTAGGAGTTTGGTAACCCGTGGGCTTTCATTTAAAATAGATATAGGCAAGTTTAAGACGTGAGAAAAGAAACTGTGATACAAGGCCTGGGACCACCACCATGGAGACATCCAAAAGAAGAAACAGACAACCCCACGACAAACAGAAAAGGGAATTCTACAGATTCCCTAGTGGTACACCCCTGAGCAAAAGTCTCATAATATTCCTCCTTTGTTTTACTGTATTTCTTTCCAACACTACACACTAATTCCAGTTTCTTTTTCTCTGACTTATGAAAAGGGGAAAGGAAAATTCCCTTAGGAAAACTCCTTTTAGGAAAAGTTAGTAATTTAACTTTAAAAGTTTTCTATAAATGATTTTACTGGAATTTTCTCACAACAAATTATAGAACCATTTCAATGCCCACATTATATGGATAAGAGGCATTAAGATGTAAGATTAAATACAGCTGTAGTAAAATTGACATCACTCAGAATAGAATAAACCCTTAGCAAACCACTCCTAGGCTTTCCTTTCATCTTTCATTGAAGAATTTTTAAACATTAAAGAAAACAGGCTCCTTAATATTTAAATTGTGATACATTTTAAAAGCATGACTTGATAGAACAAGTGGAAAACAGAAGACCTGGGTGATATAAATGCATATAAATGCATATAAAAATAGATATTGAAACATCAAACCAATATGTCTAAACCTGTATTTATATTGAGCTAGTTGACATGTAAGGTTTAAAAGAATCTGGGACTTCCCCAGGCAAGTTTTTGGAAATGTGTTTTTGCTGTGTTTCCATAGAGACGCCTCTTCAATACCAGTTCTCCTTCATTTCTTCCCCAGGTCCAGGCAGTGGTGCTCCGCCCCCCCAAAACATACTGCTTTGGAACAATGACAAAAATGATAGGATCTCTGAATTTTCCCTCGTATTTGTAATATTAGACATTCCTTACTTTGTCTCACATACATACACACCCAGAAACTGGGATTTAGGTAATTCTAGATATTCTTACTTCTAAATTTAGCTATTCTTTCTTTGGTCACTATTTTTTTTTAATCCAGAAATTGAAATCTACCTAATTTCTGGTCATGGGTTAAACACACTCAAAGTACAGGAATTCCCACAGGTAACAAAATGCTCATTTCCAGAGATGCTTTAGAGAACTTAACAAATTGTAAATCCCTTAATCGACCTATGAACAGCACTCAAAGCTGCTAAATGCTTAAGACCATTGGGTGTTCGAATCCTAATAGTACAGCATCTGTTTGCAGGCACACAATATGTCCTTTTCATAAGAGGCCGAGGAGGAGGAATGGAATGACTGGCAGTGCAGCAATGGCTCTCTTACAATAATAAACCTTAAAATGTTTCTAGTCAACCACAACATACCTATTTTGCTACAAACATATCTACTTTCACCACATGTCCAGCTCTCAAATGCTGGCTTCCATTTATGTCCCTGAGCAATGGTGCTAAAACTCAGGGCAGACCCAGGGTAAAACCACTGTGCACATCTGGTGTTTATAGGGGAAAACCCAACAATTGGATATTTTATTTTCAAAGTACCTTCATTAGTGATGTATACAGCTGTTTTCTGTTGGCCATTAACACACATGCACACTGACTCCAGGAATAGCTATGCCAAGCTGTCTGAGCCTGGCTGCAAAGAGCTGGAATTTTACATGTCAGTAGAGAGGCCTCTGCACTTCCCCTGATGTTGCCCCCTTCACAGAAAAGTTAATACAGCTGTTTTCTGACATTCCTCTCAGGAATGCCAAAAGAATGCAGTTGCTCCCTCTCAACCTCCCCCAAGTCCATCTCCACCAATATTGTGTTCCCTGTTCACACTACTATATGAAGAGAACTTTTAAAAAGATGTCCCATTCTTAATCAAAAGAACAAAGGGTGAAAATGCTGGGCATCCAAATTTTGAATAGCAATATGTGACACATCTACAAGGAAAAAACAAACACAAGCAGAATTTTCAACTAAAAAAGACATGTGAGTGCTACATCAGACTCACATAAAATGGCCGGTAACAATTCCAGAGAAGATGACTATGTGCTTTTGAACCACATGCTTTTAAAGTACGTTCATCGCCTGGAATGTTTATGTACTTGTCTGGTGTGTCACTCTGTTTTCTAAATAAAGGAGCAATTGCATCTTGAAATAATGGACACTGGAGCTTCAGCTTTGCGTTTCTGTGGTTTCTGTGGGCTTCCCAGCGCAGCTCGGCTTCCCCCCTTTGTGGGGCCCCCGAGCCCCGCACAGAGGGCCTTTGTGTGGGTCTCAGCCACAGAGCTCCACACAGCCACGGGCAGAGGCCTCCAAGGAGTCCCTTTCTTTTCCCAAATAAACACAAAGGTTTTACCTTACAGTAAAGAGAGGATACTTTTAACAGGAGAGAAATGCTAGGCAGTGATGCTATAAAGTGGCTCACAGATTTGCATAATGAAATTCTATTTTCATGGTTTGAACTCAAAACTAGCTAAGGTCAATAAATGGGAAGGGCATGTTTCATTACCTGAAAGTGACAGTCACCAAATGTGTTTCATCTGAGCTTTTTCTGCTAGTTTATCTAGGAAGCTGGGAGAAGACCAAGTGAAAGGAGTAAAACCTACACACAGCTCTGTTTCTGCACAACATTCCCAACCAGCTCCATCCACCTGCTGCTTGCTTCCTTCACGTTCTCCTGCAAGCAAGTAGGAGGGAAATAAATCATTACACCCTTTCTTCTGTCCCCACAACCCTGGGAGTCACACTGGAATGGAGATGAGGCGAAAAAACAGGCAGGTAAAAACTAGTTCGTTTGAAGCCATGAATCACAGCCTTGCTCACCTCCCCAACCTCAACCATTATCACAGCAAAGGTGAGGTTTGGGTATCTGTCCAGTCTCAACAAAGGCCTGTACTCTACATGGCACTTGTGGTTTGTTTGGGGATGGAGGGGGGAATGTGGACGAGATGGGATGACATATACATGATTTGTCCACAATCTTAAATATTCCACACTTAACTCAGAAGTGACAGAAAAGGTACTGACAGCTCCTTGGAATACAAAAGCTGCAGGAACCTACAGAATTAGGAAGTAATTGTCCCCACTAGACTTGCATTTCTATTTTTAATAACAGTCAGTAGGGGGAGGGGAAAACAACTAGGCTAATGTTTTGAAATGCATCAATTAAATAAGAAAGATACTGGAATTTAAACAAAAAAGTTAGATTTGAATGTTAGGAATTCTACTTGAAGGAAGGCGAACAGCACACCTTGAAGTGCAGCCAGCTTGGAAAGGGGCGGGGCGGGGGCGGGGGGCAAAGCAGCGACGACCTCGGTGACTTAAACTGGTGTATTTAAGTCAGAGTGGCTTTTAGTTTCCTTTAATTTTTTAAAAATACCACTTTTAAGTTTAAGCAACGAATTTTCTTTGTGGTAAGCATAAAATGTGAAGACACTATGTGAGAATTTAAATGGGAACAGTAACCGAAAGTTTTCGGAGCAGGGTCGAGGTGACCTGCCCAGCCCAGCAGGAGTGGTGGTGGGCCAGAGCAACTGGCCCAGCTCGTGGGCTGCAGTCGTCACCCAGTGTCATGTGGCATGCTTCCGAATGAGAACCAGTGAAGTTCACCAGCCTGTTCTTTTTAAAAAGTGGGCATCACAAAGGCAAGTCCCTAGAGAAGGTTTATATTCTGGCTGCATGGCCCTATCCATGGAAAGGTTTTTAATTATTTGATTACAGCTAAGTAGCCAGAGAATGTGTGACTCATCTCCACTGTTCCTCAATGTTGTTTTCCAATGAAGTCACCCAATCCCTGTTGTAAACAAAACTGTCCTGCTTAAAAAACATCCTTTTGGAAGCATTTATCCCCTATGACTACTTTAATATTTAGTAACTACTTTGTGAGCGTACACAAGCAGCAAGTCCCACCCCACCGGCTCCAAATGCACCAACTGGCTTGGTTCGACAGGCAGGCCTTACGCTCAGGTGTGTGTGTTCAGCAGCACTGCGCAACTAACACTGTGGAGCCTTGTTCGGGGAACCCCCACGGGTGCTGCTGTGCACCTCTGGCAGCATCAGGGCCACTCTCCGTGTTCCCCAAGTGTTCAAAATACCCTTGGAACAGAAATGAATGACTATGAGTACCCACATGGGCTGGCCGGTGATGAAACTCAAACATCAGTGATACGTTCTGGGGTGTCACTCAGGAAACATAACTGGCATTAAGTAAAAATCTGCACATCAAGGTAGAACAGAGGGGAAAAAATCCTTGAGCAATCCAGCTTAGCTATTTGACTGCAGGCCCACATATAAGTAAATTACATTATGAAATTATGAAAGGCTAAATTATTAGTTGTACACACACAGACACCACACGCACACCACCACTACTGTCACCACCAGGTGAAAAAGTGAGCAAAAGCACCGAATGTTTGTCTTAAAAACAAAACTGACTCTCTGAGCTATAAAAACTTATGAAATTATTCTAAAACTGCTTAAATGCAATAACATTTACTCGCACACACACAAACTAAATTATTATTTTAAAAGGCTTTTATCTAAGAAAGAAGTGTTGGCTTATCATTATTTTTTAAAGCTCCCTCTTTTGAAAAGGAAATTCTCTAAAAACTATCTCTGCTACTAGTAAACAAACCAGTGCCGTCTTACCAGACCCATTATCGGAGTCTGTTGCAGGTTCGCCTCCAGGCTAAGGCACATCTCTGTGCCTAAACTTTGTTCCTCACTATTGTCTCCCTATATCCTAGCTATTTTTTTTCACTCACTGTGACTAAAAGTTATACAGATAACCGAACAAATAACACAAAAGATGGCAGTATCAATCTCTTCCTTGTACCTAGGCATCCCTGTAAATGTGAGGTTGTAAATAGTTAACAATCAATGGTTCTCCAGGAAAAAAGAAGGTAGGTATGTCCTGGATTGTAGTGTTTGACAATTTCCTTGGTATAAATATTCCCACCATGGCCAATACCAACCTAACAGGATATCGTTGAACATGGACTTGGAAAGACATGTGCAGCAACACAAGGCTGAACAGCATTTCCACCATATATAACAGATACAATAGACCTAAAAAAACAACAAAAAAACCTGAAGAGCAAAAACAGCAACATGTAGTTAAATAACCAGGAGTGGAGTTTTGAGCATTTATTATTAGCTTTGTTATTAAATGTAATTTAAATTGCAAGCTTGTATTTTTCATATTTAAAAATGACTGTTTAAAAACCAGCTCACAGAATGCCTGACAGTTTGACAGCCAGCTCCTGCAAGACGGTACGAGTCATCTCCAGCACTCCACTGGCACGGTTCTGCTCCATTCTGCTGCATCACCGGTAAAGGCCCAGTAGAATGGCAAGGAAACGTCAACACCTTTCACTGTTTCCACAGCTTCAAAATAGCAGGAATCACAGAGCAAAAGAAAAGAGCTAACCCGGGAGAGTCCTTTTATAAGATCAGAAGAACAGGAGAGGCAGACTACTGTACGAACCCGCGGGGCTCATAGGAGCAGAGTGTGCTGGGATGTAGCCTTATGTTTAACAATGACCAGTTCGCCAGTTACACTTCTTTCCAGTTATATTCACTGACTATACAACTTGAAAACGTAAGTTGAAAAAATATATAACACTATAAGCAGCCAATAAATACAGTCTGTGTAGAGAGGTCTATGACACAGCATTAAAACAGGCAGTAGGCCAAAATCCTGTCCCTACGGAGAAAGTTAAGATAAGCATGCCACTAGAATATGACCACTTTTTCAGAAAAGTCAAAGGGATCTCTTAGAAAGCTTAGAAGAACTACAGTGAGAAGAATTCATAGGTGTGAAAACCATATGCAATTTCAGTGGCTTCCCCAAATTAGTCATGTGATCTCAGACTAGAGTAAAGCCAATGTGCCAGGCACTATACTACATAATGAAAACACCATGGTGAACAAGATAGACACATCTGCAGCCTTCAAGAAGTATATATCCTAAGGTACAAATAATGTGACATCTGAAAGTCTTAGTTTCCCGATCTATAAAAATGGGCTAATCACTCACTATTCCAAACTTGCAGGGATATTTGAATAATTAAAATGAGACAGTGCAAATGGCACAAAAGGCACGCTACATCACTATCTAAATGTATTCCTTTGTTGAAAAGTAAATGACACCAATGTCTTCATTTTTTTTTTTATTATCTTCTCTGGGAAAGATCTGAAGAACAACAGAGATAAATGGACCTCCAATTCTACATCCTTTGAATGGGTATATAAAAAAATGACTGCTTGGACAACCAAGAGTTCTAACCAGTTCTGATTCTTTAGCCATTACCTTAGACAGTCATAAATATCCTTAAAAGAAAAATAAACAAAGGAGACCTATGGATCTGGATTCCAGAATGTCTGGAACAAGCGGATCATGAGAAGAGCACATGCATTCTTCAAGTGAGTTACTTCTCACTGTAATCATAAAACCATTTCAATGGGGAGAGATCAAACAATTCAACATACCTTACATGCTCTCAAACAATCAAAGAAGGGCTAACAATCATTCATTCATTCATTTTATGAAGTCATTCAACAAAAATGTAGAGGGCCTGCTGTGACAAGTTATTAGTTGAAGCATGAAAATACAGCAGTGACCAAACAATCCAAAATATACTGGAAAAAAGTGAACATTCACAAAAGTTCAGCTGTAAGATTACAATCCTCCTAGTTCAGAATGAAATAGGTAGCTTTGAAATGCTGACCTTTTCCCACCAAAGTCAATGTTCATACACACTCTGACCTAGACTAATAAATCTGGGATGAAAAATCTGAAATAAGCTTCATATCGATGCTTACTCTGAAATGTGCAATTTAATTCAACTTGATCATCCTGAAATGGGCCTAGTTATCCTCTGCCCCTGGTAAAGTACAGTATTATCTTAGTTTGTTAAAATGAATTAAATACAGTTTCCTAAAATGTCAATGTGTTACTGTAAATCAGAGCACTTTAGCCCCTTTGTGTAGAAAGAAGACTTCTTCTGGCACCCAGTCTCAAACTCCCACAGTACTCAGTCATTCACCTAGGAAACTGAAATACCCTCCAAAGAATAAAAATAAGCCCATCTTAAAAGAACAGACTGGAACAATCTCTCCTGCTAACTAAGTTATTTTCCAGCACAGATATATGTTGAAATATTTCTGGATTTCTCAACCTAATATGATTCGTGACGATTATAGGGAAATTCCAGACAGTGAACACCCATGTCATATCAGTAAAAAAATTTCCACCAGTTTCTCTTTTTTGTACCTATCACTTGTAAACATTGTTTTATAATGTGGACATCTTCATGAGACAATTTATATTTTATATAACTATAGAACTGAAATTTAGTATAGCTTATAACAAAGGCTCATTTCCAGTCTGTATGAAAATTCAATCTAATGTAAGTTTATAAGACACTGCAATTGAGTACATAGAGAAACAAATTGTAATTTGGCCTAAAACATATTCAATTACAAAAACAAAGCAAAAATGTAAAGCAATTCAACAGTCCTATTTAGATTTCCAGTATCAATGAGAGAAACTGCTTGCTTCACTTTTCCTTGAAACTCTCCTCCTCCCTGCAAAAATTCATTAAAACACAGAACTCACTTTTGGGTAAGCTTTTCTTGTAGCCATAAGAATGCAAATATTCCTGGGATATCTTGAAAAATATATAAGCTCACAAGTAAGATATGCCATAACTATGCTAAGTAAAAACCATAACAAAATACTGTATTTTGCTGTGTATAATGTGCACCCATGGTTTTGTGTGCATTATACACGAGGACTGCTATGCCCGTGGCGTGTATTCATTACACTCATGTATAATGTGCATCTTATTTTTCCTGCAAAAATGTGTGCATTATCCACAGCAAAATATGGTACTTGACGTGATGAGACAGAAAATACTGCCCCTTAAAATAACAACCTTAAATTCATCTATATTTAAGAACTGAAAGTAAAGGCAGTAATTCCTTAATTCTTCTCTCCTAAAGTACTATGCAACCACCCAACAGGATAATACATTGCCTATAGCTATTTTTTAGAGGGAAAAAAATTCAAAACCAGCTAAATCTCCAAATAGAGTATGCTAAAATGATACTTTACTCCTTTAGGTGCCATATACTGAGTATTCATAAATTCACTTTTTAAATTTCATACCAAGAAAAATTTTCTGTCAACCTTTCCCCTCATATCTGAAGTGATAGTCAGTCATACTTTCTCTCATTAAGTTAAGCAAGATTTGCTTTTAGGTTACTGTTAAGTTTTTTTAAAACTTTCTTCCTCTAGCACAAAACAAGTCAAGAAGATTAAAATACCACGTCTTTCAGCACTTCTCTCCCTCAAACACACACACACACACGTACACACGCTGACACATATGCATATGTGCACAAAAGGGTATTACTTCCTAATATCAAGAATCCTTTAAACTAGATGCTGTGAATTCCTCTGAAGTATAAGTACTTGATTCACAATAAACAAATGACAGTATACATAAAATGGGCTTAGAATCAATATTGGCAAACCACAGACTTATTGCTTCTATTGCCTGTATGTTGGGTAAAAGACATCTGATTGTTAATCGAAATAAATTCTATAAAGTTTTTAACTTTATTCTACAAAGTGTACATAGCAAGAGAAAAATCATTAGATTTAAAAAAAATCTGAGGGAATTCATCTACCTTCTTCAACTCACAGCATATATAAACTAATTACTACAATTTTGCAGCACATGAAAAAATGTATTTTTTTGTGGTGTGACCAAAAAAATAGGTATAACCCTGACTGGTGTGACTTAGTTGGTTGGGTGTCATACTGCAAACTGAAAGGTCAGAGGTTCGATTCCAGATCAGGGCACATGCCTGGGTTGCGGGTTCGGCCCCAGTTCAGGGCATGTGTGAGAGGCGACCGATTAATGTTTCTCTCTCACATAGATGTTCCGCTCCCTGTCTTTCTCCCTTCCTTCTCATCTCTCTAAAAATTAAACAAATAAAATCTTTTTTAATAATAGGTATAATTTTTCATTCATTCACTCTGGACAGCTATTGTGTTGGCTGTTGTCATTTTTTTTATTTGACAATCTAAGGGCGAAGAGGTCAGTGCCCCTGACTAAATTGTCGGGTATTCCATATGTGAAAAACTCTTGTGGCATACCAGTGTGCTGCAGCACACCAGTTGAAAATTGCTGATCTAAGTGATCTAGTTCTCAGTTATAATAATCTAAAGAATATACTACCTCAATGATTTTTCAGGAACACAGATATGATTTTCAGGTAACCCAATGCCCATTTTTCTTTGAGAAAATAAAAAAAAATTGTAACTACAGAACATGCTGGGTGAAAATTTAAAATAAGACACTTAAAGAAATTACCTTGATGAAATACCATTACAGAACCACCCATCAAACTGGCAAAAATGTTTAAAGGCTGAAAATATTTAAGGCATGGAAAGTTGTGGGAGAAAGCATTACTTACTACACTTGAAAATGAGTTTGGTATTATCTAGTTAAGGTAATTCTATTCCTCAGTAAATATTCCAGAGAAACTCCTACAGACTTGGATGAATGACCTACAAGATCATTCCCATGTTCATTAAGAGATGAGTCTGGAAATAAGAATGTGGAACACAAAACAATGTAGTAGCAGAAACATGAATGAACAGCTACACATGATCTCTTTGAAACTCACAGATGAATGTTTAGCAAAGGCAGAATAGAAGCACACAGTATGGTTTCATTTACATGCAGTTCAAAAGCAGACAAAACAAGCTACATCTTGCTGTGTGTGTGACCTTGTGCACATGTGCCCATGCTTACATTCATGCAGCAAAACTACAAAGAAAACAAGTGGTCATCCAAAATGGTTAATGACTACATCTTCATTACTGTTACCCAGAGCTGCACATTTCTACTTTACAATGTACATGTGTTATATAGGTGTTTGCTTTATACTTGCTTTTTAACTATGCATTTATTAATATATACTTTTATGCATTCTCATATATGTTCTATATATCTTAAGAATATATGAAAAAATTCAAATCTGAGCTTCTAAATAGAATTACTTTTTGTAGTACACTGTGTTTTGCTCAATGATGTGATTTTGGGGTCAAGTTCAGAAAAAAAGAAGCACAGATCTTTGTTATAGCTCATGGTCATAGCATAGCTAACCATGTCCTACTTCCTTTAGTACATAATATTGATTCCCTGAAGGAACAAAAGCTCTCAATGAAAAGAAAAACAAAAGATGGCATTATAGACCAAAAAAACAGATTAACAAGCACTGGTAAGAACATGAAGAAAAATGAAAAAGCTCATACACAGTTAATGGGAATGTAAAATGGTGTGACCACTTTAGAAAACACTCTGGAAGTTCCTCAAAAAGATTATAAATAGAGTTAACATATGACGCAGCAATTCCACTCCTAGGTATATAAACATGAGGAATAAAAAATGTACGTCCACATAAAAACTTCTACACAGATGCTACTAGCAGCAAAAAATAGCTAAAAAGTGGAAATAACTCAATTGTCCATCAGTTCATGAATGAATAAAATGTAGTATGTCTTTACAATGAAATATTATCTGGCAATAAAAATAAAATACTGATACATGCTTAAAAATGAACCTTAAAAATTATGCTAAATGAAAAAAGCCAATCACAAAAGACCACATACTATGTGATTCCATTTTTAGGAAATTTCCAGAAAAAGCAACTCCACAGGGTAGAAAAATAGATTGGTGGTTGCCTGGTGATGGGGATGTGGGGGGTTCAGGGATGACTGTTAATGGGTAAAGGGTTTTTTCGAGTAATAAAACTGTTCCAAAACTAGTTGCAGCAACAGCTGCAGAACTGTGAATATACTGAACCACTGAACTGTACACTTTAAATAGCTGAACTGTAAGGTTTGTGAATCATACCTCAATAAAACTATTATAAAAACTGCATTACAAGTGATCCCTGCGATAAATAATATACAACAGTCCTCTGAAATTCTGAGGCTTCAGTAAACACATGCACGTATCAAATGAACGTCAGCTTCAAGTCTGGAAGAAATCTACACAAATGACTTTGTTTCCAATTCTTGATACAGTATTCAATAGGTTTTGGGTTTAGCCATTAGATACTGGGCAAGAATCCATGGTAGCCTGCAAAGTGCACCAAGTCCTATATGCATGCAAAGCAGTTTCTTCTATAAGCGACCCATAACTTTTCTGAAGTGATTTTCCAGGACTCTCCACGAGAGGAAAATCTGAAACTCACTAAATTTGTTAACCAGAAGCCTTCCTTGTGCTTTCTTGACTTCATATGTAGAGATTTTCTTTCCAAACCACATTGGAAAATAAGAGGATTGGAAAAGCGATCATTTAGTTCAATTCTACCCCACCAATGCCCAAATGTAGACGTGAAAGTAAAATACTGCCAATGTCACTCGATCCTATTTCTAATGAGAGTTCTACGTAACAGTTAAAAATGAACACAGTTATAGAAATACTGTACCAAGAATAATCATTGACCAAAACAAGAATGAGTCTTACTTGAAGAGCTTTCTAACAGTAAAAGTCAAAACCACCCCTGACTCCCTCTTATTTTAGTGACCTTATTTTCTTTTCATCACTTTCACTCCTTTTCATTTATTTTTGCCCAATAGACAGTATGCACATTTGTAAGTTGCCAACAATCTTTTCCACAGTAAGTTGGAGTAAACACCAAAATCCAAAGGTGAAAATAGGGATACCTTCCACTGTTCTGATTATATAGAACCAATATGAATGTATAGTAAGTTTACTATTATTGGCTTCTTTATTTTATAAACCTCATTAAAAATCTCAAAAGCCAACATTATAAAAGTTCAATTTTGATCTTTATAGGCAATGAACATAATCTAAAGTACAGAGTTATATAGATTTCTCTATTAATCTTGCGCCACTACTGGGTCATGCCTCCCTAACCCATCAAACTGACATTTCTGATTTATAGTTGGCCTGTTCATTTCTCTGTTCCATGATGACTCTGAAAGGAGCGTTTATGCAGAAGGCAGTTTTCAGTGTCTTTAATTTTTAGTTGCTCTCCCATAAGATCTAATAGAACTTCTTAGAGTTGGGGTCTAAACCCCAGAAGATGCTAACATGAACCACAACACGGGCCAAACTTAGTACAGGTTGGTGATCTTACAGAAGAACAAAGCCATGGAGAAGAAACCTGTGGGGATGCAAAGTCAAGCACTAGGGGGCACAAGCGGCAGATCCTCCAGGCAAGTGGGGCCCCAATCCACAACAGACAAGGCCCAGGGAGCACAGCCAAACTACAGCCTAATTCCAGGCAAAGGACTATAAACAGAAAGCCCCATTCAAACAAGCTAGATGGAGGCATACTTTGCGTAGTGTGTAGCACTGTCTAGCAGTCACACCCATTGCTGCCCACAGATTAATGGAACAGAAATAGGACTGAGAAATAGACACAAATAAATCCATTTTATCTGTGATTTTTAACAAATTATTTTTTTAAAAGATTTTATTTATTTATTTTTAGAGAGGGAAGGGAGGGAGAAAGAGAGAGAGAGAAACATCAATGTACGGTTGCTGGGGGTGTGGCCTGCAACCCAGGCATGTGCCCTGACTGGGAATTGAACCTGTGATGCTTTGGTTCTCAGCCCAAGCTCAATCCGTTGAGCTACACCAGCCAGGGCCCTAACAAATGATTTTTAACAAAGCCTTTTCAACAAATGATACGGGAGCAATGAGACAATTATAGGCAAAAAAGAGGAGGAAAAGCTGCTGCTTAGTGATAAACCCAAATGCTAACAAGGATGAGGACAATCTGGGCCACCCACCTTGCTGGCAGGAATGCAGAATGGCACAGCTACATGGGAAAAGTTCAGCAGTTTCTTATAAAGTTAGATATGCAATTATAATACAACATAGCACTGTGCTCTTGGGCATTTATCCCAGAGAAATGTGTGCATGAACCTGTACACATGTCCATGGTAGTTGGATTTATAATTGCACAAAACTAGAACCAAATGTCCATCAAAAGATGAACTCGGATTCATCCATATCATGTAATACTACTCAGAAATAAAAAGTAACTGTTGGTACACACAACTTGGATGGATCTCAAACTACACTCAGAGGAGAAAAGCCAATCTCAAAAAATTATATAAGATTTAATTTATATATTATTCTTTAGGTAACAAAGTCATAGGGATTGAGAACAGTTCAGAGGTTGCTGCAGGTTAGGAGTGGTGGATGAACAAGGGAGTGGCATTAATGGGGCATCGCCTTTGGATGATAAAACAGCTCTTGACTGTGGTGGTACCCACACAAAGCTGCACACACGCACACAAAAGAGTGCATGTAAAGCAGGTGGAATGTGAATGAACTCTGGGGATAATACCAACATTAACCACTGGTTTTGAGACTGTACTATAGTTATGCAAAATACTACCATTAAGTAAAACTGGGCCAAAGATACATGGGAATCTCCCTGTACATTTTTTAACTTCCTGTTATTTACAATTATTACAAAATAAAAAGAAATTTTCAATACAGGGGTTTGTAATCATCTTAAGTTCAAATTCTGGTTTTGCTACTTACTATTGTGGATAAGTTATTTGACCTTTCTGAACTTTTGCTTCTTCATGTTTTAAATAAGGATAATAATATTAACTGGCAGCTTAATGTGAATTAAGAAGGGAGAGGGAAAGCAGTATTCCATTTGAGATAAATAGGACCATATGGCAAAGCATTTTTCAAGAATGGTACCATATATGGTTACTGCTTGTATGATTAAGTTACACACTACACCTACATTTTACAATCATTTGTAAATGTGACTTATTTGTAGACAAAATTAGGTTCACAACAATTATGTTTCTAAGAGCACTTTAGAACAATAGCCAAGCCATCAATGTAGACTAGAATACTGAAGACAAATAAACTTTCTATAGTCCATAATATGATAAAATACATCTCAATGGGTTAAGGAAACATTCTAGAAGCAAAAGCGATTTGGTCTGGAATTTGATGTGGTTCATTTCCACATCAGGATTAAATGATTAATTAGCTACTTTTTAACCAAATAAAATTCCAATTGCTGTGGAAAATGAGCTCTGAAAAGAAAACTTAAAAGTCAGCACCGACAACCACTTTTCCCTATTGATCCCTTCCATAGTAAGGCTTTTCCAGGTTCGATGTGCAAACAATACAAAGAAGCCCTCAAGAGCCTGGCTGGCAGCATGACACCCTTAGGCCTCCTCACTCTCCCACCTGCAGGGTAAGGAAATTCCTGTGCCCATCCCTTGCTGGCAGCCCTGTGAGGCCTGCCTGCTGTAAGCTTCCCAGTCTTCAGGCAATGACTCTGCACCAACCCTGATCCCCCTGCCTTCCTCCAAAACCAGGATCAACTGCCACTTGGCAGTACCACTTGGAGTGGGTGGCTAATGGTGGGAACAATAGCAACTCTTAACCAGATTTGGTCAAATTATATTTGGGGAAGAAGAAAAAGAGGAAAGTCAAGAAACCAAACAAATGATGGTCTAAGTTCCTTTATTCAAAGCAACTGTATTAGTTTATGCAATTGATGGGAGAAAAACATATGAAATTAATAAAGACTTTTTTTGACGAAGCAAAAGGACTTGGTAATGTGGATTTGTGACTACTCTGAAGTTTATTTAAATAAAGAGTGTCCTGAAAATCTGTAATACAGAAATTATCTCATTATCCTCATACAAAAGAATGATCCCTCCCACTGCCTTGGCTTTCTTCTACTCACAGTTGTATTTGAAGAATAGTTTTACCAAGAACATTTGGAAAAAAAGAGTCTATGGTAATTTTTTTCCAGTATGAGTTAAGAGGGGGAAGCATATTAATTACATACACAGCAGCTCTGTCACTGAAGGAGGATTAACATAGAAAACTGCTTCTCCCCTTCTGGTCCTTCACAAAGTACAAACCTAGTCTACAACAGCAACAAAAGACCATAAATAATTTGAATCATTTTTTAATTCCATCTATGCATGGCCTATAAAAATCAAAGCCTCTTTAGGGAAAATCAAATGACCACTAAAAATAAGTAGACCTATTACACGTGTAATATCCCATCCTCTTCATTCCATACTTATCTTCATTGCTTTTCCTGAGAATTCATTTGCTATGAGAGGAGACTTCTGTTTATTGAGCTGAGCACAGTAATTTGGAAATCAACAGAAAAAAGTAGCCTGCAGGGAAGGGGAAAAACCAGAAAATATGGCCAATGTAAATAACTTCCAAAATCTGGAAGTCCAAGTCCACCTACAAACAAGACCTGAGGGTATACAAGAAAGCCAACACTTAACCGGGAATGAGATCGGTATAACTGGACCTGAAATCTGCCTCAGTTTGGTTCCATCATCTAGGATGAACATTAGAAAGGAAGAGTGATCAAGTTCTTTTTAAGCATGGTTATTTTCAAGTTTGGTTTAAATTACAGAAACTGGACATGGAAAATTACCAAGAGAACTTAGTCAAAGACGATCCACAAACACCCAGCCAAGGCAACCGGGAGAGTGTGGCGGTCCTCTGCCTCAGTCTTCTGTGCTCTGGTCTCTTAAAATCCGTGGAGCCCCTCTCACTCAGGACTCGACTCAGGAGATGGTCGAGGAGTTTGGTCCCTCACTTTCTTTACTGTTAGTTACACAATCCCTAAGTGACTGCTGAGTGGCTTCTGTCATATGGTGTAACCATATTCCTGGTGTATCGTTTATTTTTATAATTCACTTGAATTTGTCTGGAGACAGAGAGACCAGGGTGGGGTTTTTACAATAGCTAACTGAGAAATTATGAAGGCTCAAAAGCAAAAGAGAGATACAAGAACTTTTATTCTAAGGCATTTTGAAAGCCATCATATTGTCTAACAAATTGACCCTACCTGAGAGGCAAAATTTCACCTGAAAAATGAGATTGGTGGATTAGACCGGTGGTTTTTCAATATATATACGCGAGGGGTGCAAGATGCTCAGGGGAAAAGCTTGAGGGGCCACAACCAGAAGAAAGATGAGCAGGTGTGCCTCAGGCCCTCCGTGAACTCCGCTTACATGTCTGCTAGAGTAGACTTCTGCGTAAGGCTGACTGTAGAAAAGGGTCTATAGTAACTTTTAAAAATAGGTGAAGCCACTGAAGTCAGAATGAAAGTTCCATCTCACTCTAAAATTCCATGAGAGCTTGACTTTTTGGCCCTATCTGAAGGTAACAAGGAGCTGCACTTCGACCTTTTCAAATAAGCAAAATTCAAAGTACCAAGCAGTGGCTGAAACATAAGCCAATATCGAGTATCAAATTAGATGCTGACACCACTGATGGGGAAACCACACAACATGATTTCTTCCTAAACAGTTTCTCAGAGTTCTTTCTCCAGTTCTTACCAAGCCAAGAGAGCTTGTTCCACCAAGACACATACTACAGATTTGTTTGTTTGTTCTGAATGTCTGTCTGCAGAAGATGACTAGGAGCTTGTCCTCCCACCAGCCTCTGCAAGAGTGTGGCCCACGCCCTGGCCAGGTAGCTCAGCTGGTTAGAGCGTCACCCCATACGCTAAGGTTGTTGGTTCTACCGCCAGTCAGAGCACATACAAAAAACAACCAATGGATGCATAAATCAGTGCAACAACAATTCAATAATACCTCTCTTTCTCTCTCCCTATCTCTCATCAATTTAAAAACAAACACAACAACAAAAAGAATGTGGTCCACGCTGCTCTGTCTAGCCTCCTACAGTATCCTCTCAAATGTCTGTGGCAGACTGGGTCTCACCCCAGAAGTACCAACTCCTGCTGATAAGAAACCCCTCCTATGGCCAAACAAATCACTATTTGATTCTTGCAGCATTCTTCACTCCTGTTTTTCTTCCTCCTCCTCCCTTCCTATTAAAAAAAAAGGTGTCTTTTAAGTATATCTAGAAGGAAACCTAAACAGCCAGGCGCTTTCCCTCCTTATCCCGCCGGTGATTCATGCCCTAGCCGCTCCTTCCTCAGCACACTGAGGCGACTCTGTTCTTCTCGGTTGTGGGAGGCCACGTCAGCAGGAAACAGCACTGGCTGCCAGGTCACATTCACGACTGTCTGGAGCAAGTCAGCGTGCAGCACACGCAGGACAGAGGCTGCTCTATGGCTTCTCCTGAGTGCAGGGAGCGCGGGGCCTGGGAAGAAGCCGGGCCTCCGAGCGACACAGCGACGTGACCAAGCTTAGGGAGGACTCCCAACTCCATGGCGCAGTGTTCCCTCCTTCTAAATGTTCCCCAAATATTTCCAGCTATACCGTTATTGGTCTCTCTTCTTCTTCTGTTCTTAGAGGACTTACTGTACTGCATCCAAACTCATATTTGGAAAAGGCTGCCACAAGCCAAATCAAACTCCTCCGTGGCTTTCTGGCTCTGGAGTCCGACAGAGGAAATTCTGCACACCCAACCAGCCAATCTCGGCAGCCCCGACACTCGTTGAGTCAGGACGGAAAACCTGACCTCAGGGCTGACACACAAAGGCAGTCCCTGCAGGTCTTTTCTAAACACACAGAATAAAAACTAGTAAACAAATATGGCATGCCAGATATCATCATGACACCTGACAGGACGAAGTCATGTCAAGAATCACCACACACAAAGAGGTCACCTAAATAAATGACAGTACCATATTTAATGTAGCTGGCTCAGTAAGTTCCAAAATAAATCCTGCTCACGTAAACCAATGTGATGAAGACTAACATGCTAAAATAAAATTAGTAGGGCTCCGATGCAAGGGGATATCAAAGAGTTTCTTAATTTCCTGCAAATTTAGACCAGGGAGTCTGTATAAAGAAGAAATGTGACTTTTCTAAGAAACCTCCTAAGTTGATGACTTTCCCTTCCACTCTCAGAAGAAGGCTTTCTAAAGTGAGCAGCCCAAAAGTCAAATCTTCCTTTCCCAAAATGCCAGGTTTCCTAAAGAAAACATCCTTTCCCGTGGACAAGATTAGAAGAAACAGGAGAGAACGGAGGTGAAGACAGGACAAGCGGTTGAGAACACACAGGAGAGTGTGTTAATGAGAGGCAGGCACAGGATGGAGAGCAGAGAGATTAATACAACTGAACACAGCAGAGGCACGGCAAACACAGTCTGATCCTAACAGTTCTGGGAGGCACTAAGCTACCGTTAACCATCCCCAAGCACACGCACAACCAAAAGCAAAAGGGATGATGTGCCTTCCAAGGAGGCATTAGTAGCAAACCAGAGGAGGAAGGAAAGCATGAAAAGTTGGGAGACCACGTGTTGCTATAGCACGAACTTTTCCATGAGGAAGAACCAGGGGCCAAAACAAAATCAACTGTTATAGGTACTTAGATCCTTAGTGATGTAAAAGGTACTCCTTTGTGTTTTCAACCACCCATAAAAATGAACAGCAACAGCACATCTAATCTGAGTGGTCACTTCACGAAACCTGTCTTCAGACAGGAATTGAGTATCCTTACGTGGGCTGTCACCAGCACCTCCTCATGGGGGAGCAAGAAAGTATTAGATTCAGCAACCTATGAATTTACTGAAAACCAAACAAGTATTCCAAGTCTAATTGGCTACAACAGGCTTTACATAAATCCATGAAGAAAAATACCCTGATGCCCTGATAAACTACAATAAATCTTTAAAAGCATCTCAAAAATTAAAACTAAGTCTCAAATACTGATTGTACATCTGGAATAAATTTAAATTAGTTATTATTCAAGGGAAGTATTTAGAGGCAGGTGGTCTAGATCCAAAGGTAGTATATTTCTTGGTTAACACTGTAGGCACAAAGAAAAAAAGGTGGAAGAGAGTAAGTAAAAAAAAACTAAATATTTTCCACCTAAGTGTTAGAAACACATGATAAATGTGCTGAACGGGGTTATGTTATTTTAAACAGGAGAACACTGCAACAGCCAACACACAGATGAACAGAAGGGCCTTGAGAATTTTTAAACCCAAAGTGTAGCTTTTATCAAAGAGTTTTAGACAAAACAGAACAGACACAAGTGGCAACCCTGGCAAACACACTCAGTGTGTGTGTATGCGTACACATACATATATATGAAAAATAAGCCTTTTGGCGTAACGAGACAGAAACATTTGGTGAGAAGCTAAAACTAGCAAAGTGCATTGTGAGATTATGACTTGTACATATATCCTTCAGGGCATATTTAGAAGGGATAATGTTTAAGCAAATCAGTCACATTTCTATAACTGAGAAATACATAGAATAAACTATTCCAAATTTTACTCGCCTGGGCACAGACGCACACATACACAGTGATCATGCAAACACCAATTAGGCAAAATCCAAATTGATTTGTGATTTTTGAAGACCCAATTAAATCTGAAAGAGAAACTGAAAACTAAATTAGTATATTTAACTTTTGTCCTTATTTTAACATCTCTTCAAAAAGGAAAGCACCTTACAATATAGGGCAAGTCAGTTTAATGGGTGTTTTCTCTTTTGCAGAGATGTGTAAAAACGATGACATGTCTTGAAATCAATGGCATACTAGATGCAGTAAAATGACAGCAAGTAATCCTAAAAAGCCAGTGCAAAAAGGATAACTCTGTGTGCTATTTTATAGATGACAGACAAGCAACAAGGCAATCTCATCCTGTGCAGGGATAAGAGGCAGGAATGAAAGGAGAGTGAGGATCCTTCAGCTGGGATGGGAAAGTATCACTTTTCATGTTTTTAGGATTTTTTTCTACTCACAAATAATTCAATATTCTAAATATTAGATGTCATAAAAATAAAACCCACCACATGTTTTACTGAATGCAGTGTAAACTAAAAAAATTATGACAATTCTATCTTTAAAAATATACCAGGTGCCAATTCCATCTAAATTTCTAGAAGCATGGACCCAAGCATTGTTTTGTTTTGTTTTGTTTTTAAATTCCAGGTGATTCAGCCATGTAGCCCTCAGAGGCTGACAAGTAATGTAAAGCACCTGGCATGCAACAGGTGTGCACAAATCAAAAAATCTGGCAATTATTAAAACAAGAAAAAATATACACTGGGTAATTTTCTTTCCCTTTTTTTGTTACTATTCAAGATTAATTTATGCTAAAAAATTTTTTAGAGAAAATAATGTAGTACCTGAAGAGTCCTAAATGATAATTTAACATTTCACTTTCAAATAGAATACCTAGATAATTAAGCTCTTGAAATCTGCCTGCACTTGAACCTGTTTAAATAAAGTTCTAGTCTTTTCATGAATTAAAGTGCGAAAGAAAAAAGCCATTGAGGGCTAAGAACTGCAGAAATGATCTTGTCCAATCCTCTTATTCTGAGGCAAGGAAAGTGAGGCCCGGCTCAAAGAAACTACACTAAATAGATAGGAAGTTAAACCACTATTAGGTGATTCTTCCTCCAGTAAACTTTGCCAGGTCTTCATTTAAAAGAGGAAAGGTAAATTAACAAAATAATCATCTGATTTGTACTGTGTGAGTTCAAGTCCAATGACCTTTGATGTGTACCTAAGTCAATTAAAGAAAATGCACAAAACAGAGGTTCTCTGGAAGGTGTATAGTTAAAATTTGTACTGACAAAGGGAAATGGGCTTGAAACAAATTTAAAGAGGTCAGATTAGCAAGGCTATTACGCACTTCACATTGAGTCATTTACTATGTCTCCTAAATACGTTACGCAGAGCTACTTTTCAGCACTCTGGCTCACATTTTAAAGAGTCTCATTTTCTCCAAAGCCTGTTTTGTGGTTAATTACTTGCCTTCTGACTACTCTGGGTATAGCCAAGAAACAGGTAGAATGCACCTGTTGTTCTTAAGCTCCATCTGAGATGGAGGCTGACATTCTATTCACCTCCGAGGAATGTTAATTGCTGATACCAGCATGACAGGTGCAATGAGAAGTATTAAAATGATCAATGAACTCAACTCACAGAACAGTGAGGGAAATCATCTAGAGACCATGAGAAAACTCCTCAAGACCTGTAACTTTAATTACTAATAATCAGTCTGGATTTCAACAATTTGACCCTTGACACAGATTTTTAAAACAGGGCACAAAGTTCTAAATTTCTACAATAGTGCCCTGTCCCCAGGAGAAAAAAAAAGAATATGTATAATCCTGTTTTCTATGTTACTATGGAGTCATTCACTGCCCTCGACTGCCTGCCATGGATTGCTTCTCCTCTCTTCTGTGGGCAATGTTCCCTCTGTTTGAGATGCTTACTGGTGTGTCCTATTTTTTAAATATGTTTATTGATTTGAGAGAGAGACAGACATCAAGGTGAAGCGAAACACTGGTTGCCTCCCATACAGGCCCCAACAATGGATCGAACCCACAACTAGGTTATGTGCCCTGACTGGGAATGGAATCCACAATCTTTTCGTGTACTGGACAATGCCACAACCAACTGAGCTACACCGACCAGGGCAGAATCCTATCTATTTCTAAAGGAGTCACTTCCTTTCCCCCTAGTTTTATGCTTTAAAACTTTCCTGTTTCTTTATAACACTTTACACAGTGAAGCCAACTTCTATACAGGCCCACCTGCTTTTTATCCCCCCCCACCCCCCGGCTTTTCCTTTTACTATGATATGGCCCAGCTGACCGGGCAGAGCAATGTACTTGCTTATTACTTGAATACAGTATGATATTCTTTTCTCTGTTTGGAATGTTTTTCATATTTATATGTTTCCTGATTCAGTGACCTTCCCAATACTATATAATACCATTCACTAAACTTTAAAATATTCCTAGGATATCCTTGGTGATATTTTTTTTTCTCATTATGTGGGAATTGAGGCACAGAAAAGAAAAAGAAATTCCTGACAAAATGACAATTGAATTAGAAAATGTAAACTAAAAGACTGTACAAACAAATCCTTTGAAAACAGAGTTCCTGATTCAAACCTCAGTTATTAAGACTATAGCAGACAAAGGGGGAAAAATTTTCAGATGAAGAAAAAATTCTGTCTTTGAGCTTACAACTGAAGAATTTAAATCATTATTCTTTCTTATTTTCTGCATTTACATAAATTTTTCCCCTTTGTCCGTTTGGTGACCAGACTTAATCCTGAGGGTTTTTTTCTTCTCAGGGCACTATTTGTCTAAGTCCCCGTCTCTTCCAAGTATCCTCCCTCCCAACAATCTGCCTCAGCTCTCAACACTTGGTCCCACAACCAAGAACATCAGTATCGCCTGGGAACTTCTCCTAACTACAAATCCTCGGGCTCCACCCACCCCGACCAGAATTAGAAAGGCAGGGCAGGGAGATGTGCCAGCAATCTGCACTTTAGCAGGCCCTCCAGGTGACGGTGGTCCATGCTGCAGTTACTGGTCATTGTCAGCATCTGACACCAGCATGCCACAGCCTCCATTCAGGCATGCTGTGGGGACCACCTGAGTCAGGCACCAAGGTGTTTCCTAGACACCTGCACTATTCAAGGTATCGGGCAAGATCTACATAGGAAACAAAGAGGGAAGAGCAGTCCCAGCCCAATTCTTTCATAAAGTGAAAACAAGGCTAAAAGCAGTTTCAGCAGGCAGCAAGTTGTAACACGGCTATTTTCTCTCTCACTTTTTTAACTCCATCTGCCCACACTGTCTTACCTGTTCTAATCAACTTTCAATTTTATTAGTTTACAATAGGTGAGCTGCTGGGTTTACATCTAAATAAAGGTAAAATATATCTGTACTTTGCTGAAAGAAGTTAACTCAAATTTGTTTGATGATCCTTCTTTATTGCTTATGGAAGTTTATAGAAAAACTGAAGAGCTAGAATTTAAATAGGTTCCATAAAGACAGCCACCACAGAGTTTATTTAATAAGTTTATGAATAGGAGATAAAAGATTCTTAAGCACTTTGCAAAACTTCGTAAAGACGACTAACCCGGATGACCAGACACAGGTGTGTGCCAGTGCAGTGTGATGTACTTGGGAAAGCACACCGTGAGAGTTTCTCAAGCTATCCTCAGGGTCAGGTTCACCAGAGACTCTCAGTCTCCACTGCACGTTAGAATTACCTGTAAAGCTTTTCAAAACTAATGACTTACCCCCTATAATCTGACAATTCCCTTTGGTTTAGGGGTGTCCAACCCCTAAACATCTGGCATCTCCAGGCCACACTAGAAGAAGAAGAGTTGTCTTGGGACACACATTAAATATACAAACACTATGAAAACTGATGAGCAAAAACAGGTTTTAAGTAAATTACCATTTCGTGTTGGGCCGTATTCATAGCTATTCTGGGCCATGGGTTGGACACCCCGATTGTCAATCTGACAATTCCCTACAATTAGCTGGGAGATCAGCTTGCACAATTTTTTCAAGTTCCCTAGACAATTCTGCTGTGACAAGTTACAAAGCACTATGTTATTATAACAAACTTTAGAATTTTGAGATTTTAGAGATGTTCTTTACCTTAAACACACGATGCATGAATTACGTTGTTAAAATCAAATGCTTGACCCATAGAATAAGAACTGTCTTGATCACCAAGAACAAATTATTAAAACTAATTTCAGACCTTGACATGGGATAACACACCATGCTTTTGCTATATTCTATTAAGATTCTGTGACCATTTCATGCTTACACTCAAAGACATTGTAAATATAATGGTTTCATTACACTGCCCACAAAGATTGTTCTTAACAGGAGACAAGTTAAATTCTAGCTATGCCAGAGTGCTCATTTGGTCCATACTGCTTATATCCTGGTACAGCAGGCACCAAAAACTGACACTGCTGTATCTAACGTAATACTCACTAACTCTGTGCTAAAAGATTCAATCCTGGATAAGCAAAATAATTCAACCCTGGACAACTGTTAAAGACATGGCACTTCAAGAACAAGCAGATTTTAATTTGACATTTACACGTGTGTGTACATCCACTTCAATAAAACCTGCAAACAGATACAGATATATAGATACAATGTATCTAGACACTCCTCTAACAAAGAATAACATTTCCACTCAAAAAAAAAAAAAAGCCACTAAGGAGAATGCTTATATTTTTCTTTTTTTAGGTATCTAAGCCTATTCCCAAAGACTTTTCTTCCCTGATACACCTTCTTCTTGTCAGTTTAGAATAAAAATTATAGCTGATAATTAGAAGTTTTTTTTTTAATTAAGTGGAAATGTAGAAATTCCTGTAGCCAGAAAGATAACACAAAACTGTGTGAATTCTTGCTCTACATTGTGGCATACAAAGTATCCATAAAGGTGTCACATGTAAATAATGGAATGCTTCCATTTTAACTCCAATACAAAAAAACAAAGATTTGAAAAAAAAAGTCAACTTTTCTCACCAAATTGTAAAAGAAGTAAGGGCAGGGGGCGGGAGTTGGAGAAAGGAATTTCGTCCAACCACAGAAGAAACATGGGTACATGCAGAGAAGCCCAAGCCATAAAGTCATAAATGAACGTCATTGATTCAGGCCATTCTGAGACCAGTTTGCCTCCACTGGGCAGGCCCTCAAATAAAGATGTTTCCTTCAATGTCATTTTGTTAGAACGAAGAAATGCTGTAAGAACTTAACTCTTGGAACTTAACTATCTTTAAATCAATTAGCCTACGTTAAAATCAGTCTCATTACAGGTCCTTTCACTGCAGGTCCAAGAACCTATCCCCGACGTTAAGTGAGGACTCACTGTACTTAGGCCCAGGAAGGAGTATTACAACATATACCTCTTTCATCCTCAAATACAGTGTGCAAAACACTTTCCAAGTCACTGGAAACTCTCCTCAGAGAAGCAATCCCCAATTTGACAATCAGGGGAAAAAAGCACTTTTTTAAAAAGTTTATCTTCTTTATCCTTTTTTTGTTGTTGTTAATCCTAATGCTTGTCCAATTAGGATAGTGAGCACAAAAAGTTTACACACTATGGCTTACATTGTAGGACAAATATTTTTCTAAAAGACCAGATTCCACTTATTCTAAGGAAATGTACAACAACGTATCTAATGCCCATCACTTGCTCCCTGTCTCCAGTGTGTGTCCGTCCCACTGGTCAGCGATTCACAGCCATTCCCCTAAACATCTCTAGTTTCTGCTCCCACTTCCACACTCCGGTACCACTGACCTCACTCAGGCACTCTTCCCCTCCTGCCTGCCCTCCCTGGGGCCTACCTCACCACCTCTGTCACCCTTTCAATCACCACCGTTGATGAAGAATGAGAAAAATTACTCTATCAGCTCCATTTAATTCAGTAACCAGACTCATATAACCCAGCATATATTCCTGGATCTGGCAGTTTATTGAGACTTTACTGCTACAGATAAATGCTATAACTTTTAACCGCATGAAAACATTAATAAAATATTGATGAGTAATCAAAATTTAAATATTTGCCAATAATACAAAAGATAAATATAAAGCTGGTCTATCTTTTACTATTAAATAGCCTTAAAAATATTTTCCAAGGTGTTTCCAGACTTCCCCTCACAAAACCAAATTAACAAAAGAATGAATATAATAATCATCCTCTTGTGCTTTTTACTGGTGAGGAGCTAACTCACATACTGGACTTCTTCAGAATTACTGTCTGTTTTTAGAAACATTCTCATGCATGTATTGCCTTAATTTGAGGAACTGAGAACAAAAATAAGCAAATTTAACTACTTAAACACAGTTGTATTATCTTCATTTCAGGAACCCAGAGTAAAAGTAACCTAATTTAACTACCTAATCAAGCAGTCACAAACAAACAAACAAACAAACAAAGGATGTCTGTGAATTAACTAAGAAAAATTTTTCATTGTTTTGACATAAAGTTTAGCAGCATACTGGGAAATGACTTTCCCTTATTCTGAATGCCTAGTTAACTGCTGGATAGGCATTAGGATAGAAAGATCAGGAAGATTTGATACCCCTGCCCTTGAAGAGCCCTTTACAATCTTCTTTAAAGACTCTTCTAGGACGAAATTTTCTGTTTCAAGTTCTCTAAGTGTAAAAACAAGAGTAAAATATACAGAAAGAATAAAGCAAGAAGTGAAAGACTACAAGCTGGGAAATGAAATGTGGCAGGCGACTGAACCACCGTGACTCTGTTCACTGTCTGATTATCTGGCGTGCAAGCTCGGTGACACTTAAAGAGCTTTGAGCAGCGGTACCTTCAGAAACGGCATTTTAATCACTGTTTAACAAGCCTGAAAGAAGGCCACAGGAGCTAAATTCCTGTTGCATAACTTTTAAATGTATTCTTTTTGAAGCATTATGACTAAAATGTGAAGGCATCACAAAAAACAAATCCCAACCAATAACTCAAGTTCACAGAGGCTTTCCTGAAACGCTGAAAAGGACAGGTAACAAAAATGAAGAGTGGTCAAATGTCTAGCCATAATGGCTGGGAGCCTATTAATGGTTGTTATTTACTGCACCCTTACAATGACTCAGACATTGTTCCATCCGAGTGCTTTCTACGCAATATGTCATTTAGTCCTCCTATCAGTGTGTAAGACCTATGCTGTTTTTATGATATACAACTAACATGCAGGGAATTTCTAAGCCAGGCAATCTCACTCCCAAATGCATCATGATCTTACCAATGTGTCTCACTCCCCTTCAGTACTGCCTAAGAGCAGAATGCATTAGAGATTAAAAGTATGGAATTTGGAAATTTAATCGTAAAAGGCAAGTCCCAAAGAAGAGAAGGCATACCCACAGGCACTCTTTTGTATGCCTGTCTAAATATGGCTGTGCAGACACGGTGTGAGAGTCCACTTCTAATCCAAAGAAAAGCAACAAATAAAGCTTCATCTACGAGAAAACTTACTTTAAGTGCCCGGAACACTGGGCCCATTGTTTTATCTGCAAGGCTATATCTGAACAATATATACACTCCCCACCTGAAATGTTTGAACTGGTGCCATCCCCATCAACCCCACGACAGCAAGCGTAAGTGCAATGAAATGGAGGCTGAACGTCAACTCACCTCCACAAGCAGGGTAATCGAGTGACTGCTGCTAAGTGATCGTGACATCACTTTAGAATAAAAATAATCAGCAAAGCTGTGTACATTGATGATAACGATGATGACAACAATGGTACTAATGATGGATTATCTCATAACCTTATTGTATAGATATTAGCAACTATTCCCACTTTAAGAAAGGAAGCAGGCTAAAAGACTAAGCATTAGCTAGCAAACCAGAGGATTCACGCTTTACTATTAAAATATAATCTTCATAACCTCTAACAAATCAAATCACCGAAATTACTTGGAGAAAAAAACTACAGAAAGTCTGACAATATATTATTGGGTGAAGTTTTAGTCCTAGTTATATAAATGGAATAACAGGTATAAACTATTAAGGTAACTAGGAAGGGCAGAAGGAGAAAAGCAGCAAGAAGCAGACACACTGGGTAGCAGACGTCACCAGAGAGGGACATCTTTCCTCCTGGGAAGCAACACAGTGTGGCACTGATGTAACCCAGTCTCCTTCCATCAATCCTGTCAGGACAGCTGCATGTACGTTCACAGACTTCCCTCTCGCCCCTTCCATAAGCTGGACTTCCGGCTCCGGCTCCGCATCTGTCAGTATTTACCAACTCTTGTGGAGACCGCCCTGCTGATAAGCTTCCAGCTACTCAGCAGCAAGCTGTGTTTGAAAGGGGCCTATCAGGTTGGCATACAGAATGCCTGTTTGCAACAAATGGCTGTGCATGCCCATGTATGAAAGAAAAGCCAAATCAGTGTCCAAAATAAAGCCCCCAAATATTTCAAAGATCAAATATATTCCAAAATGCTGAAAATGATTTCATCAATATTACACACACACACACAACTTATTTATCTTCATGCTAACTAACATATAAAAATTATAAAATGAGCTGGCAAGTTGGTGGGTAATTGAGCTTCTGGAAATTCAGACTCTCTCGGCCTCACTGGAGGACTGAGAACTAACTCCCACCAAATACAGCTTTGAATCAATCAGAAAAGGATGAGCAGGACTGGGGATAGCCTGGGGAAAGGCCGTGGTATTTTCAATTCTAAAAGATTTTTCAAGTAAAGCCAAACTGTTCAAATTAACATTTCAGACTAGCAGTTCCTCACAAAATCCCTCCAAATGCAAAAGAAAATGGTTTTCAATGCAATTTCTTATACAGAAAAGAAACTCTGAAAATCCCAATCTTATAATAGGAAAAATATTTCCACTAATAATACAGACATTCTATAAATAATTAGTCAAATAACAATCAATTACATCTTCAATGTGATAAAACTCTGCAAAGATTAGGAAGGATTTAAAGCATTTATACTACAATAATTTCACTTTTAAACCACCCAAATGTTTTTGATGAAAAAATTGTTTGCAAATTTAGCCATGGCAAGGATTCAATCAACGTTAGAAGACAGACTTCGTTTGCAATAGGTTCTCTCCTTTGGTTTTTAAGCCAGTAAAATAGAAATTTCACATTTATATGCACGGTCTGTTTTCAAGCAGTGGACTATATAGAAGTTTTGCTTGTGAAATCATAGTGGACCTCGGCTTGTGAACCCTGGCTATGACACCAGTCTTGTCATTTCTCAACGAACCAAAAAGACAAGGATATTTCTCTAGGTCCCGTCAACAAATTCTTAGAATGACAGGTGTTTGAATGTGCCAAATAAATCCAATAAATGCACATAAAGTACAAAATGAGGGGCGAACAGCAACGTTAGGGTGGCTGTGGCAGTCTGGATGCTGAATCATACAAGTCAGGGAGGGGGGTGGGAGACACACAGGGAGACTCAGAAACTCAGAACTGCACTCAATGGCATCATTCACAGAGCCCGGGAGCAGAGCGCCCTGCTCATCAATGGTCTGGTTCCCACGCGCCCTGGGCCAGGGAGAGAGTCAGATGCAGAGCAGGAGGAAGGCTTAAAGAGAAGGAGCAGGAGAGGGGGAAAGTTTCCCATTCTGATGGCAGCTAAGCTACAGCCGTCTCAGAGCAGGACGCTCTTTGAGGTTCCCCCTACCATACACTCTGCTGTCATTTCAGGATCTCAACCAAATTAACCCTAAGTCAGCAGGGCCAACTCTCTCTTAAAGGCATCTAAATTATTGTGGGCAAAAAAAATTTTAGCAATTAAGTATCTTTAAATATTATTATTAGAATAAGGGTGGTTTCCAAACATCTTTTTAACCTGTTTTATCTTATGGAAGCACCATGACATTCACCTGTTTTCTTCAGGCTCTCATTTGCATGTAACAGTCTTAAAACACAAATAAAAACTGCAGTATTACCATAGGGTCAAAATGGAAGTTTTTCAGAATCTAAATATGTTTCTCTATAGCAAACAGATTAGCTTCAATTATCAATGTATTTGGATTTGAAAGTTCTTGTACAGAGACTTTTGAGACTACTAAAAGCACTTGACTAAACCATCTTTAAGCTCCTGGGACAATACTAAGATTTAAAAGAAAAATCATCGCATTTGATGCAATGCCCACAGCCAGTCAAGGGCATAGTCATTAATTATCATCATCAGGCTGTGTGCTGGGGCGTAGGGTGGAAGGCACTGTTTCCTATCGCAGCTGAGTTCACAGTCTAATTCAAGGGCTAAGGAAAGGTTTGTGCATATAGCCAGGCTGTTACATGTAGTGCTACCTTCACCTGCTCCCCCCAGAAATTCAGAGAAAGGCCAGAATGAAACGGAGTGGTCCAGGATGGCTCCTAGAGGAGACAGACCAGAGCCTTAAAGGAAGTATGGTATTTGTTTTGGCTGAAGGATCTTTCAGGGAGGAGAGAAATGGCCCAGATAAAAAGGCAGCATGTGTGGGCAGGAAGGAAGGCTGCATTGCCAGCACCTCAGCCCAGACAAGGATATGAAAATAATGGGAGAGACCTGCAGCTGCCCACTATTAATTCCTGACTTTAAGCAAAGGCAAGAACTCATATTGATTGCTCAGATTCCTCTGTTCCCTAACAATTAGCTCTTTATACACCTTCATCTGGCCTAGGAAAGAAAAATCTTTTCTCTAGAATGCCATAGGTATAGTGCAGCCTCCAAGTGAGAAATAAACTATGACTTTTTGTGGCCTCTTCAAGATCTATGATTCATGTTTCATGGGAAATACTAAGAAATATTCCATTAGAAATGAATCTGCTGTCACAGCATAGTGTATGTTTCCTGTGTTTTTCTTCCTTCATTATCACCAAGGTCATTCCCATGAAAACAAAATCTTGTTTTTTCCCCAGAGTAATCATATTTGTTATATTGATTTGCTTTGAAGTTCCAAAATGATTTTTCATGGCATCAAAATAAGTTTCTGAGGTTGTTCTAGTGCTGCTATAAGTGTCTGATAGAAAAAATTATTAGGGTAGCAAATGCAACTACAAGCAAAGGGGTTAACCTTATATGGTGTAATTTCAAAGTTTCCAGGAAGGCCCAGCAACCAAGTCCACTGCCTGCCCCTAATCTCCCCCACATCAATCCCTAAACTGCTGGCTAGTGTTGAAATAGCCAAGTTCTTAAATTGATAGTTTCAATCATGGCACAAGCAATAGATATGACTTCAAAATTTCCAGGAAGGCCACCACCACCAAAAGGACTCCCACCCTCAAACCACTTCCCCACCTGCTGGCTGGGGTTGAATGAGCAAATAGAGCTTTGCACTCTTAATTTTAATCTCTAGTAAAATGCAAATAATTCTTTCAGGAGTTTCCATTACAATAAGACTCCATTTCAAATCTTTTCCAATAGGTTTTTTAAAGGCAAGCAGAAAAGATTGCCTCCCACTGTATAGTCCTCTCTCGTTGTACCCCTTCTCTGCCAGCAGCTGCAAGCCCCGCCTAGAAGTTCAGCCCACTCCCACTCTGGGCCTACTCCTGACTTGGAGCAGAAATAATTTAGAGTTCTAAACCAATACTCCCTGTCTCACACTGCCTGCTCTTAACTCTGTTAAAGACCCAGTCTCTACCATCCACTTTTGCTCTGCAAACCATTGCTATCTCACCCTGGCCATCAGTACTCATCCTGGTATCTTTCCCAGAATCCTATTGCAGGAAAAGGAACCCACCTTGCTCTTGTCACATGCCCAAGAAGACTGGAGCCCTACTATCTGAGTTCATGCTTCCATGTCCAAAGCAAAACAGATCTCAAACTCTGGAGTCAGACATACGGAGATGAAAACTCGACTGCCTCTTTCCAGCTATGTGGCTTCAGGTGTGTGGATTAACCTCTACAGGCCTCAGCTTCCTCATGTGTACATATCATACCCATTAAATAAGAGCTAAATAAATATTAACAATGACAGGATGTTAATCACAGTGAAGGGATAATAACTTGTGTTGGAATTTGCAAACATATTGTCCATTTCCACATTCTATGGTGATATGTTCCACCCACCTGGAGCCAAGCATTCACTAACTCACGTGGGAGTTAGTCAAAGGAAGGCTTTGGGGGTGGGCGCAAGCAGCCTGAGTGATCACCTGTCCACATTAGCAGCCATCTATGGGTCTGGGCTCAAAGTATCTTCCAGATTCTGCAGTTCACCCTGTAGCCCCAGTGCTTCCCAAGCCCTAGCAAACCATGTGATTCCAGGTCCTAGTCCCTCTCATCCTGTCCTGTGTCATTTCAATTAATTGGCCCAATACCACCATGCCCCAAACAAAGGTAACTATAGGGTCTGGGTATTCAGAGGAGAACAAAGAATAGGAAGGCTGGGGAAGCCAAAGATAAATGGGCTCCACAATTCTGCTTTAGTCAAAGGCATTTTTTAAATCACTGGAAGGGGTGTTAGTGTCATTTATCTCCAAGTATCTTCATGAATAAATACAAAGCTCTCATTGTGAACAGAGGAACATATTTGCAACATTTCCTGTAGAATACACCAGTTACTGACATGGACTCAGAAAAAAAGTGAGGGAGAGGATAACTAGATGAACACATACACATATACACATCAACACACACACTCCTCAGACACCAAAAAGTAAAAAGCAGGTGGCATGAAAGTGTGGGTTTTATAGGTGTTGAGTTATTCAGCAATTTGCTTTTATACATTCTATTGCACATACTCAGGTGTAGAGGGACGCCGTCTACCTGCCAATTCATGAGGCTCCAATGATACCATGCCCAGAGGCTCAACTGCTTTCTTACTGAACCAAAAACAGTTCTATTCTAACAGGTGAAGTGAGTTTTCAGATAGTCTGTCTAGTGTGAGTTTTTTAAAGATACAGAGTGGAATCTGAGTTTAATTTATTGATAATATCCATTTATTAAAGTACTAGAAAGAAATAGAAGATTCTATATCCCACTCTATTTTAAAATATTCATTTTCTCTCTTCTTTAACATGAAGTTTCTTTGTATGACTACCTACAAAAACTAGTTTTGGTTTTTAAACAGTTTTAGAACACTGCAGATGAATTTCAGTGGCACAATGGTCAGAAAAATGCAATCGGTAAAAATACTGACAAAATGGTTAAGTCATTTCAAATTAAACTGCAATTAAAATTCATTAGGCTTGAACCTTTGAAAATATACTCATTTCTCAAAAAAAGTGTATTCCTAAATGTGTATTCATATAGGTACAAAACAAGTAGTAAACTTATAAAGCAGCATATTCTATTACACAAAGCAATAGAAAAATCTTTTTCCATGTAGCTTATTATAGAAAAACAAACTAAAGGGCATTTCCCCTCATATTGGTAAGCAAGTCCAGGTATTAAAAATAAGCCCTATGGTCAGATTCCAGTCTAATCAATAACCTAGCACTGAACTTAACTACATGTCAATTTACTATAAGTGCAATCACTGACAAAAACAGCTATCACAAATAGTGCTCTCTAACACAGCAGTGTTTAGAGAGGCTAATAACAGTGTTTACAGGCTAATACAGATCTGGGCTGATCTTCCTACACAGAACTCTGTGTGGATCAGAGTACCTAAGTCATTGCTTCACAAAGTGAACTACAGAGAGAAGGCCCTGGTGTTACAGAAACAAGAAATTAACTGAAATGCCCTATGAGCTGTGCACATTTAAAGAATCAAACCCAAGGAGCCTCACTTACACCTAGAACTTATTTAGATGACAAGATTCTGGACTCTGAACTGATGCTATAATGGAGTAATTATAATGCTATAATTGGAACTCTTGGGAGACAGTATTTTGCATGGGGGAGGGACATGAATTATTGGGGGTGCTGGAGTGGACAGTGGTGGGCAGCTTTCTGAGATAGATGGTCCCAAAGATTCCTGCTTGCTGGTATTCACACCTTGTTTAACCGCCTTTCTTGAGGGGGCTGGACTTAGTACTTCCTCTTGCCCTCTAGCTGCTGCTATGATGAAGCCAGCAGCAATAATATAAGTGCCCCCATAGTGAGGCCACTTAGCAAGAAACTGAAGGAAGCCTCGGGCCAATAGCCTGCAGAAATCAAAATCCTGCCAACCACCACTTGAGCGAGGCTAGAAACAGATGGGCCCTCAGACATGCCTTGTACAGGGTGCAGCTCTAGCCCACACCTAGATTTTACTGTTGAGAGGCCTTAAGCCACAGGGCACAACTTGGCTATGCCCAAGCTCCTGGCCCTCAGAAACTGTAAGATAATAAATGTTGTCTTAAGGCACCAAACTTAGCAGTAATCTGTTAATAAATAACTAACAGATAGTTAATGCAGATTTTACCTCTAAAAACATCATCTGGATAGTAACACAATATATATTTAAAGCTTTTATCTAATTTGAAAAAGTTTTCAATTGTAATTTTAGGGTCTTTTAAAATCTCTGCATTTTCAGGTCTACCAAATTCCATAATACATGAAGCTTCTGCCTTCTCAAGTTAAATGAATTCACTTAAATGTCAATAGAATACTAGAGAAATTTAACTTTTTCCCTTATATATCAGAGCCTACATCAGCATTAAGTAGCCCCTACTTGATAGAAAGAAAAGGAAAAAAATCCAAGATAAATTTTACTTCTAAAAAATCACAGGTAGACACAGAGAAAAACTTTGCTTTCTTACATTAGCAAAGGAAAACTAAACTCCTTTGATTAGAAGACTTCCAAAAAACTTCTTACCTTGGATGCACTGAAGTGTTCCATCCTCCGCTCTTATTGTAAAAGTCTCACCTGGATTAACTTGAACGAGAATAACCTGCCAAAGTAACACATTAATTTCAATTTAATATTAGAACATCTAGGATTTTCCTTCGAAGTTTTATTACTAAATTCATGTACCAGACGGGAAGTATGTGGCACAAAATCTTGTATAAACACAAAACCTAGGACATGTCTTAGACCTGGTTCAAAGTGGAGGGGGGTGGGGGCAGTAAGTATATGCATTTGAATTTCGCTAAAGGAATTCTCCAGTTGTGCTTATGATGTGATTTAACTAAAAAAATTCAATTTTAAGATACTTTTTCATTTTGCTCTTTCACTGATTTAGAAATGACAGTTAAAAAACAAAAAAGACCAGAAACCATACTTACAAAGGAAAATAGGACAGAGAAATGAGATTCTGACCTAACACTGTTGCAAACTATTCCCAAGTATCTATTACTGACATGGGTTATATGATTCTTTTGTGTAACAACAGAAACCAATTTCTTTTAAAAGGTTTGGAAAAAAGTATCTCTCTGTAGGATCTAGAAATAATAATGAACAGTACAAAATAAAAATATATTCCACTAGGTCCAACCACTCAGATTTTTAAATCTATTTTTTAAATATATTTTATTCATTATGCTATTACAGTCAGATTTTGAAATCTATTACATAAAGTTCAGTGTTTTAGTCATGTGAACGTACAAATGACAACTTCCAAAGGACTGGGCCAAACACAGCAATGGAAAAGTATTTCTTTCCAGAGCCTCACAGTTTTAGTTCTAATCTAATTTAGTTCCTTTAGATAAAATAGGACAAAAAAATCACTAATTTACATGTAAATACAAATTAAAGAATGTAATCCAGGCTTAAAAACTGTACTTAAAAATCATCATGTGCAAGGCTGACACTAATAAAATAATTACTCTTTCTAGAAATTGACAAGGTGTCAGCGATATTCATCTTACAGTTCTTAGATCAAGCCTTGTCCTTCCCTCCCTTGATACCATCAACACACATCCACCCTGTCTGCAACCACTTCATCTCTGTCCCCCTTCCTGTTCCCCTTCATCTCTGCCTACTACCCACCCTACTCTTTCCCCAGCCGGCTAAGGCCTACTCATCCTTGTGAGCCTAAGAATTGGCATTTCACTCTGAGGAAAGGTCAGGACCCCAACAATAGATATGTTCTCCAAAAACAAACAAACACTCCATTTCTCCTTCCTAGAATGTGCAATTGCAATTAATTAATTAAGCAATTATATCGGTGCCTATTCTTCTTTAATCTAGGCTTTAAAAGCACAAGATCTAGCATAGAATAAGTACTCAAAACTGTGCCTGGCATAGAATAAGTGCTTGATAACTATTTTTACTAAATAAATGAAAGTCATAAAACGTAAGAAAAAACATTGCAAATATTTAACTTAAAAATTAAGCTTTCTTTCCATGAATTTAAAAAGTCAATTTTATTTATGTATGCACCATTAACTTACTAGTTTTTAAAATGTATTCAGATTACATTAACAGGACCTCTCAGCAAAAAGAGAAAACAGGACCTCTCAGCAAAAAGTAGTCCAAACTTCATCCTTGGTGTTTCTCATTATCCATATAACTGAATTGTATCAGTTATTTCAAGGTGATATATTTTCCCTGTACCATACTGTGTCAATAATCTTTCAGTCTTAAGTATTCAAAACTCTCACCATTTTACAAACTCTAAAGGAAATCTCTTGATGTCTATAGAGTGATTAAAACACTTCGATTGCTTTCTTGAAACTGAGCTTTTAAAGTCATTCCTAACATAAAAAATGTTAACTTTATTTTTATATAAACATTGAACTAGACTACAATGGAATGAAACAATACTCCAATAAAGAAAATTATCCATGTGTTTTTAAAAATCCATAGACCAATCCTAACATCACTGTAATAGAGCAGAAACCACCTACTTTGTGTTCATACCTATAGGGACAGGCCTGCAATACAGGGTCCGGCAGAAGTAACGCCTGCTTGAGTGTAGTCAGTAGGATAATAATGTAGGTGTAATAATCTACAGTTTTAATTTGAACATGTCACCTAAAATGTCATATGGTGTGCTCGAGTGTGATATTGTTATATTATAGAATTACATGCTTATGGTTTTGTAATAGTATAGGGGCTTTATTTGTGCTGGACCCTGCATATGCCTATAGAATTAATTAGTTGGAAAAAAAAACCATTGGGCACCAAGACTATGTTCCAGATACTCCTCGATAATCCCAAATTCATACTGCTCCTCCATACTCATAACTGTCACACAAGTCCTGAATGCTGGCTCTAAAAGTACAACTCACCAGCAGTATCTAAGGTCCCAGGCAAGAAGAGGGATTGCTGAGCCGGGTATGTTTTAGATTCTGTCACATTACCTGCTTATTATACTGCATAAAAAATGTCTGTAACAGTTCCTTAGCCGTCACTGACACAAGGCCACATTCAAAGAATGGCCCAGAAGTATCCAGCCACCAAAAGGCATTTATGCTTTCCTCTCTGTTCTTCTGATGAGGTCAATTCCAGAGCCCCATCCCACTTCAGGGGAAAAAAGGATAGGTAAAGGGTTTTTAAGCATCATACTAAAATACCTCCCTTCAAATGTTTAGTTCCTGTAATGTTCCTTGCTGCTGAGTTGCTATGGCAACCAGATTATAATCTACAAGTTACCTCAGAAACCAGGCAAATCTCCTGTGTCCCAATATCAATTTTTCTTAGTAAAGCCAAAGTCATTATTTGAGCCAACCATATTCATCTTGGCACTGAGATATTTTAAATAAAAGCATTTTGCTTTGCTGAAGCGACTGACCTTGCTGTTTTCACTGTCAATAAAGGAGAGATAAAAATAAAAATTTGACACACCCCAGCCCACTGATCTCTCCCTGACACCAGACATGAATGAGAAGGCAGCAGAAGGACGTGCACACAGAGCCTTGAGCAACATGACTCACACCCTGGCAGGCTCCCTGGCACTTCACCTTTTGTATCACACAAGCATCCATCTCTCTCTCTCTCTCTCTCTCTCTCTCTCCTCCCCCCCACCCCCCAGCATCTCTCTGTCTCTCTCTCTCCCCCTCCCTCCCCCTGTCCCCTGGACTTCTTCCTTCCCTCCTTCTTTCTCTAGCCACAAAGCAGACATAGCTGTTATAGGATCTTTTAAATACAGAATGTGAAACATAACATCATTGTCCAAACCTCATCATTTTTTGTCCACTCAAATAAGCATTTCCTGCACTTCCAAAGTCAGCATTAAAACAACTCACACTGCATTCTGTGTCTTGTCAAAGGAGTTAAAGAAAAAAGGTAGAGTTTTTAACCACTGATAGACTTTTGCTCCATAGATGTTAAAATAGAAGCATGTCAACCAAATTATTAGCATACTTCAGGCTACTATTGCTCCATCAGCTCTGCTTCAAATCTGTTAGTGCTATATGAACCATGCAGCTCGAAATCACCAAACACAGTTTATCAAGACTTAATGAAAAATAAGTGACCATTCTTTCAAAGTCCGAAGAAACAATCAAATAAGAGGTCAGGTTAATATAACTGAGCAAAACGCTAAACACAGCATCCTGGGAAAGCTTTACCCAAAAGACAAACTGAAACAGGTGTAACATCTTACCTTAAAATTAAGTCTAAATTCAACTGTTTCTTAGTTAATAGAGAACAGGAAAATTACTTTTGCAATTTAAATTTGCAGTGGTTGATTAACCATGAGATCAATAGTATCTAAGACTACTCCTAAAGGCAAATACCTAATTAATGCCTCAAATAAAAAATCACCAGCCACCTGCCTAAATAATCACTGTCATCATGACAGGAGAGGAGATGCCATTTTACACTTGGAGCTTTTCCCAACTTGCCACTCTTTGTGAGACCTGCCTTAGTCTTAGCTGTCTTGTGTGTAAATGAACACTTCGCACGTGGAGCCAGCATTTGTGATCATCCAACAAATACCTTTACTGGACAAAGTGATATGACCTAAAAGCTGCAGAACAGTTCCATGTAAGAAAGGGTTCTATCCAGGAATATCTAATAACTTTTAAAAAGTGACCTTTGACTACATGAGAGGACTAGTAGCACCTCTGTGATATCTCTCTCATATTCTCTCTCTCCCTCCCTCCTTTTCCATATTCTCAAACTCCAGAGAAATCTTAGGAGAGCTCCACCCAGGCCCCCACAGGACCCGAGCCATCCAACAACACACACCTGACACTCAGGTCTCTGCAGACCACAGTTGACCTCAAGTAACACATTATTCATTGTCTCTCTTTTCTCCAGTCAAGAAAATGAGCTACAGATGACCAATGGTTATCTTCATGGTGATAACATAACACAAAAAAAGTGTCCCAAGATTTAAAACATGAGCAGGTAAAATAGAAAGGTACTGGACCTGCTCACTTGTCCTACTTGAGGCCTGAGTCCAAAGCTGGCAGAAGAGAACACTCAAGACCAGAAGCCTGCAAGGGTCCTCACACACTGGGTCAAGGCACAAGACATGCACAGCATGTAAAACTCTTCCCTCCCTGGTCAACACCACCAACAGGACAAATGGTCTTGTTTTGTTTCTTCCCGGGTTTTAGAACTCAACCTGTTTAAAGCAAGGAGCAAGAAAACTCCAATGCTCCAAAAAAATTTTTTTAAAGATTTTATTTATTTAGTTTTAGAAGGGAAGGGAGGGAGAGGGGGAGAGAAACATCAATGTGTGGTTGCCTATCATGTGGCCCCTACTTGCCCAAAAACCAGGCATGTGCCCTGACTGGGAATTGAACCAGTAACCCTTTGCTTTGCCAGCCAACACTCAATCCACCGAGCCACACCAGCCAGGGCTATGCTCCAAAACTTTTAATACTCTGATTTCCTCAAAAGACAGAAGCTTCAAAAGTTGTCCACATCAAGAGATGTTTTCATCTCTCAAATAGTTGTTTTTTTCTACAATGATTCTATAAATAGCTATTAATTATAGCAACTGTATGCTCCTGACAGGAAGGTATTACTAGCCAGATTTTACAGATAGGGAAACTGAGGCTTAAAGAGGGTAAGTAACTGGTCTAAAGTCACAAAACTACAAAAGGACTGAGCTAGTACTGGACTCCAGCCCTGTCTGACTAAAGACACACTCTTCTACACACAGCTTCCCCCTCTGACCGGGGCAGGCTTCACAGTCAGTTCTCTATGGAGATGCTTCAGTAAATAGCTCTAAGGAGAACAAGCACTTAACGGGGTCAGAGGCATGCCACCAAAGACGGAGGACACTCGCTCTCTTCTAGGAAATCTATGCTCTCACTCCCTGAGCCAAAACGCCTCGCTACCACTGCAGCATTAGGTGGTAAGGAATCCCACGACCAACAACAAATGAGTGTTTTATATTGCGCAGGACTTATTCTCATAAAGTCTTTGTCAAGACCTTGAATTCCCTTAGAATCCTCAGAAAAAGCAATGAGCTAACCACTTGATTATCACAATCACTTGATGCCATTTCTCTGGCCCAATAGTAGGCATAAGAAAAATAAAACATGACTACTCGGAAGATTGCATCTGAAGTTTCTATGCCTCCCAAAAATCACCTGTCATTAACAAAAAAGACAGGAATGGATTCATAGGCAATCAAAGGACAAGAAATCAGATGAACCAAAGAGGACATTTTTATACACTGAAATTACTCCACTGCCTGCTGAAAACACATACATTCAAGAGTTCAATACCTGCCTGCATTTAATGAAATCAGTGTCCTTAGAAGAATGACCACATCTTGGTGTTAATTAAGGAAATATTAATGAGTGCTCAGAATGGGTCAGGCATTCCTCTGGGCATTGGGAATAGTATCTTAGATAATACAAAGCTTTGTCCACTTTGAGCTATTAAGTGCAAACTGCATGGGATGGGGGTGAGAGGAATCAAAAAAAAAAAAAAAAAAAAAAACAGTCTTGGCTGGTGTGGGTCAGTGAATTGAGTGCCAGTCCTCAAACCAAAGGGTCACCAGTTCAATTCCCAGTCTAGGGCACATGCCTGGGTTGCAGGCCAGGTCCCCAATAGGGGGTGTGTGAGAGGCAAACACACATTGATGTTTCTCTCCCTCTCGTTCTCCCTCCCTTCCCCTCTATCTAAAAATAATTAAATAAAATATTTTTAAAATAAATTTAAAAAACTGTTTACTTAAAAAAATAAAACATTTACAGATAGTGGTAAGGGCTATAAAAAAATACAATGGCAGCTTGTAAAAACTGTACATTTACATTCCCACTAATTGTATACTGCCTAGAATAAAGAGATTTTATTACAAAAAGAGCTGCTGTTTGCTAAGAATAAAAATATAGCATTAACTTAAATGGGGGGGAAAAAAAGCAAAATGTAATACAGATGACTAAAACTAGGTTAAAAGCCTCTTTTAAGAGAACCACAAATGCCTGAGTCTAAAGTTTCAACTACAGGACTTCAAGATAAAAACCAAGAATATATAAGACCAAAATTCCATGTAAGCATAAGGGTAGTTTTTCCCTGGGTAAGAGTAACTAACAGCTACCAAATATACTTGTGCATTTGAAGTATGATTATGTTCATTTTATTAAACAAATTTTCAGAGTTGTTGAGTACCAAAAATACAACTCTTCTTTCTTTAGTTAAAAATTATGTTAGCTGAGAACAAAATTTGGTTCCTGTCATCACCATTTCAGGGTGAATGAATCCCTGTCAAAAATGTCCACCAAATGAGGTACAAGCCCTTTCTCATCCTCAATTCCATCCATGGACCCCCTCAATTCCATCCATGGACCCCGTGTTCCCAAGCTGGCCTCTAGCCACACTGATAAGGAATCAGCAGTTTGGGCCACTTATCAGTAAGTGCTTTGCATATTGAATCCTTAGAATGTCTCCCTCCATTTAGATCACAGCTACCTCACAGGTTTTGATTGGCTGAGACAGAGCAACATGATCCACACTGATGTGCTAATTAACATCACACAACTCTGGAAAGCTGTGCATTGAACCTAAACAAACAACTCTACTGTCAGAATCTCAAGACTGGTGAAGAAACATATTTAACTGCCTATATCCCAATATTCTACCATTATAATCTTAAGTCCCATTTCAATGTTGGCCACCTTATTCATTTAACACTGTTCTACCGCCTAAGAAATAATCAGGAAATAACATGCCCTGGCCAATGTGGCTTGGTTGGAGTGTAGTCCAATAAACCCAAAGGTTGTGGGCTCAATTACTGGTCAGAGCACACGCCTAGGTTACAGGTTCTATCTCCCACTGGCTCAAACGGTGACAACTGATGGATCGATGCTTCTCTCTCCCATTGATATTTCTCTCTCTCTCTGTCCGTCCCTCCCTCCCTCCTCCTTTCCTTCCTCCCTCTCTCCCTCTCTGAAAGTAATGAGAAAAAAGGAAAATGGCCTTGGGTAAGGATTAAAAAAAAAAAAAAAGAAAATAATGTGCTCATGAAGAATGTTCTCATTCTTACAACAGAAAACCAGTTCTCAGTACTTTGTCATTAAATATTCTAAAATTAACTATTCTAATTACTATACTTTATTAATTACTTGCTTGATATTTTTGTGCCCAGTAACATAAAATCAGAAATGAATACAAATATGTAACATTCTAGGGTTTTGCAAGGATTTTGCAGGGGAGAAAGGATTCCCCCATGCCCCCACCATGCCAGTGCAGAGTATGTCATCACTTATTAAGGCCTTGACTTTGCATTAATTATTAAACTTATTAATGCTTAATGCTATTATTGAACTCTTAAGTATTCAACACAGACTTGCCGAGTGGTTACTATTATTATACTTTATTAAGCACTGATGATTCTAAGATGAGAAAACTGAAATCCTACCTATTGTGTGTTGTTGGAGGAACAGACAATACAATTAACATAATAAAATGATTATCAAGTACTATGGAAACTGAAGAAACCATGAAGAAATCAGGAAAAGTTATAGTTGAGAGAGACATTTAATGGGAGAGTGGAAGACTGCAACTGAATAAGCAAAAGAACAATTACACAAGCAAATACCTGGGGGAGTGAATGGTATAATGTGTTTAGAATTCAGACGTGCTAGGATTTCAACCTAATCTCATTTTAGTTTCAATCCATTTTTGAACTAATCATTTAACAGTCAACTAAGATACACAAGACACACAGTGAGAAGGGGAAATCAGAAAGATCACACCCCCAATAAATGTAACTTAAAAAAAAACATAAAAAAGAAAGATTATAGTTGAGTCCCAGCTCTGCTGGGTAAGACACTTAACCTTTCTAACCCTTTATTTTCACCGGAAAAAAGTGGCGATACCCACCTCCCTCCCACGTGTGTTTCAGAAGCAGAGCAGCCCTGGTATAGTCTTGGTGCCAGCCTTCCACACAGAATGTGCTCAGTAAGTAACTTTCATTACTATTTGGTTTTCTTTATGTTTCTTTCTACCAGTGGCAAATCTTCCACGTAATAAAAAAAGTGGTCTTTAATAAGGGAGTCAAATGAAAAAATTTTACTGAATCTGCCATGTTTCGTGTTTTCAATAAGATCTTAAACCAGACAATTCTCACCTCTGACCAGATTTTCCGTTTGGGGAACATTCTGGCTTTCCTTAAAGGCTCACCTCCTAACCAATTCACATTCCAGAGTCTGTTCAGCTTCCATGGATCCGGGCAACAACAGTGACTTTGGAATCCATTCACAGAAGTTCTGAAATCTAAGCCCTTTACATCTACAAAAGGGTTTGAATTACTTGGAAATGCTTCTAATTAAGATTATCATAATGAAAGTCAGCAATAAAATGTAATAAAATAACACCACAATGTGTGGAAATTTCCTATTAAGTGCTCAGAAGTCCAAGAAAGGACCCTTTTCTGACCCTTAAGCTGCCCTCCCAAAGCACACAGGAAGAATTAAACCTGGCCAAATTCTCACAGGGGCATTGGGCATTGGGCATTGGCCTTTTCATACACTTAAGCAACTAGTTTGAGAGGTTATGTACCATACAATCCAGGAAAACAGAATTATGCAGCTAGATACTTTGGACCATTAAGTTTTTTTTAAAATGCCAAATTTAGGGTTTCAAGGCAAGTAGATTGAAAATACTCTTCAAAAATATAATGCTTTAAGGTGTTCCTTTCCAGATTTGAGTCTCAGTACTTTGTAAGCACCAGTTGGAAAGCTCAGCGGCGCATTCATACTCTCAGTCTTGGAAGAATGACGTCCTGAGTGCACACACATGCCGACTTGTACAAATGGACAGATTAGGCCAATGCTTCTCTCATTCTGCACCAAGTCCAAATTCAGGACTGACACTAGTCTCCGCAGACAACACAGGGAAAACGTGACAAAAATTTTCCAGCCAGCCCCTCCCCTCCTCGCACGCCCTCAGCACACACAGGCAAACAGCCGATTCTGTGCACGTCCCTAATTCAGGGCCGGTTTATGCACCATGACATCAGTGCAGTATAATGAGCCAAGTTTAAACTCCATCTGGGACAAATAATGTCCAGGCACACTGTGACTTCTTTTGTTTATATACACTGACTAAATATGTCTTGGTGGTAAATGAACTAACTCTGAAGATTGATTTCTCGAGGCCTCCAAAACAATATTCTGCACCCCTGAAGCAACTCCCTGACTCCAGTTCTCTTTCCAAAACTATGCGTAAGTGATTCTTAACAGAACACTCGATTTTGAAACACATAATTAACATCTTGAGAAGAGTCAAAGTCCAAGCAGCCCTTCATCAATCTAAAAAAAAAAGGAAAAAAAATGAGGAACTGGCTAGCAAGAGGGTGTGGTATCGTGGCTCACGGTACAAATAATGCGTGACAGAATTCCGTACCCCTGAGAACAGGAATACCCAGAGGTGACAGACTTAAAAGTGCTCATAACAAAGTGGCCATTTTCTTACTCTTCGAAGGATCAACTTAGTTTTACTTTTATTCTGGCATTACTTAAGAGAAATAATTATAAATTCAGAATGAAAAACAAACAATTTAATAGGTTCAAGTCTTACAACAAGTTTTTAGATTTCTTAAAACACAAAAACTGTGCCTCTGGGGTGATGTAATGCTTGAATGAAAATGAAAGGCGGAGTCTGGGAGGAAAAGAAGGCAGACAAAAAGGCTCCCCCCTCATCTTCCAGGGTGAGTCTCCCAAGGAGGAGGGACGCCTGCTACCCTTCTCTGGACACCACCATCTCTCAGCAGCTGTTGACCCCAAAGGGAACCAACCTCTCCCCTGCTGCTAATCTTAGGGAGAAAACCATTCCCTAAGGAAAGAAAGGGAGCAGCTCCAAGACCCGGTCCTCAGATGACTTCACTCCCAACTCCTCCTCCAAATTCAAGTGGTGCCTCCAGGCCTCAGACACTACCGGGACTGCTCAGTCTGCAATTCTCAGGAGCTCCTGAGTCAGAATCACAGCCACTTCCCAGAGTTAGCACAAAGGTCATATAATGAACCAGAATTACTCTCCTTGGTGAATTTCACCATTTACTACTGTGTAAAACCCAGTTCCATGTCTCTCCAGACTGTTTACCTGAAAGGACAACAGAGAGATGCCTAACCCAAGCAAACCCACCATTCCTGAGAGGCAGGACAAAAGTACAAAAGTGAATTCGAATCCCAGTGCTGGGCCTTGCCAGCTGCAAGTATTTAACCTTTCTGGCCTCTGGTTCTGTCTGTAAAAATGATCACTACTTTACAGGGTCATGATTACTGGGAGAAATGATGTGCATGCTTAGCACCATTCCTAGCACCTCATATGCCCTCAAATAGTTCCTATCAGTTCCCTCCCTCACAGAGGGAACAAAGAAATTAAAATATCAAATAAAAGCCATTCTTTCCAGCAATTTAACTTATTGCCTACAAATAAACACTCAACTAAAAGTTGAAACTAAAAGCCTGCTGGTGATCAGCAGCATGCTTACAACATAACATTTAAGTCTGAAATAAATGCCAAAAATTTATTTAGACACTTGGAATTCTTTCAGTGTCAAAAATCTAACCTTCAATGTATCTTTTACATCGTGAAGGCGCTGAAATCTCTGCAAGAGTCAACCTTATGGGCCCTTTTATTCTACACTCCCTGCTTGGTTTTCGGACAATTGTTGGAAGCTGAACTGCTTGCTGCCACCCGCCAAAGGAGGAGCACACACCTGGTGCGAGGCCGGTCTTCGGGTCCCTCGGCAGCTCTGTGGACAGGCAGCCAATGAAGTGGGAAAACTCTCAGAAGGAAATTGGGTGTGAACACTCATCAATGAAAGGGTAATGTCCTCTATCACCCAACTCCACCCTCCACTGATTCCCTAAGTCTTTAAAATGGGTGTTATTCATAGACAGGGTCTGCTTTCCCATTTCAACAGCAAGAAAAAAATGGTTGCAATTTCTGTCTAATTCACATTATATTCATCTTATATTGCTTTTATTTCAGTCATAACTAAAGTCACCAAGTAAATTATAAATAGTCATTCTGTCAGTATTATTCTTCTATGGACTTATTGCAAAAGTGATGAAAAGATAGGTCCTACACAGATCCAGTCTCTCAACGCAAATAAAAATTAAACTGGTCAAATCAGAAAAAATGAATGAGCAACATAACTCTGGCCAGTTTAGCTACCAAACAACTTCACTACCCAATGCACATGCTTCAGTGTATCATGGTTTCTCCCATAAACTAGAATACAACTCAATATTCCAACATAAAGACCAAAGAAACTTTTTCTGAGGAAATAACATGTTTCACTGATGAATTCTGGAACATTTTAACAACCTCTCCTAAAAATTAAAAGTCATGCAACATAATTAGATAACAGCAAAAGTCTGTTTCTTTCCAAATCTAATTTTTGACTCACAAAAACTGATTACCAATGTTTGAAAAATAGTAGGACTGGAACCCTAAGGACAGTCTGACTGATAAAAATAGTCTGCTTGCCCCCAAACCAGACCTCCAGCTCTCTGCTACTTCCACTTCACTGCCCAATTATTTGCCAAGCAAAAACCCTTGGCAAATAATTTTCAAAATGTAGACTGTCCATTTTACCCAAGTGTGCACTACTATGTTGCCAGGAGCGAAGAAGGGGCAGTAAAGAGTAAATTCAGAAGAGGCAGGGTCAAATTAATTATTCTCGTTAATGATTGTGCTAAACACACCTGCTGCCCATAAAACAGTTCCTGCTCAGCAATGATCTGTTCTGATGGCCACCTGCTCAGGAAAAAGGCCCCAGGGCTGGGAAGAGTACCAATGTCGGCACTGAAGGGGCACATGAATTCTATCTCTTCTGGAGGGCCACCACAGCACAGCTGCAATTTCTTTTAACAGTAGAGCTGTTAAAAATTACTAAGAGGCACTTAATTCTAGCTAATCTTGATTTAAGTGAGGAAACTAATGTAATCTGAAGGCAGCTAAACCCAAAATCACCTAGATACAATAATGTGGCGTTTCAACAACTGGCTCTTTTGGCAGGCTGTTTTATTTTCTGCAACTGCATCTGGAACTTAAGAGATTAATGTTACTAATTTTATATAGTTTGTTCACTATTGCCATGTTTGGAGTGTAACATATATAATTTACATATAGCCATATTTTTAAGTCAAACGTGTGGATGGAAAAGAGCAGAGTGTGTATGGCCCTGGCTCTCCAGCTCAGCTGGTTAGAGCACTGTCCTAAGATGCCAAGGTTGCGGGTTTGATCCCTGGTCGTGGCACACACAAAAATCAACCAATGAATGCATACATAAGTGAAACAACAAAACCGATGTTTCCTCTCTTCCTCTCTCTCTCTCTCTCTCTCTCTCCTCTTCCCTGCTCTCCCTCCCTTTCTCTAAAATCAATATATAAAAAAACTTTTTTTAAAAAGAGCAGAGTCTGCCTACATGAAAACAGTTATGTGCAAACATATGTCTTAACACATTCTGGATAGAGAATTGTCCCATCTTTTCTTCCTCTGTGTGTGTATGTATATTTTTATTGCACGATGAGATGCATCAATGGCTGTCACATTGCATCTAATGTGACAAATACACATTTTTCAAATAAAAAAAAATTTGAAATTAGTGGTTGGAAATCTACCAAATTTAATTTTTTTTATTCAGAGAGAAAGTTAATATAGAAATTATTTACATAAAAATGCCTCATCTAGTTAACACCACAAAAAGAGACTTTTAAAAAATTCTATTCCAATAATAAGTACTTCGAAGCCTTGATTCTTGGGAACTGTGCAAGAGATTGTAAACATAAGGATTTGCATCTCTGCCCTTGCAATGATGGTACCTCGCATCTGTGTTTAATGTCCCCCAACCAGTCTGTAAACAGTAAAACCAAGGTGCCTGCTTGTTTCTTCTGCCCTTCCTCTGCTGTGGTGAGTGCTCAGCACAGCACTGTTTAGGGGCTCATACAGTGCTCACTAGAAAGCAGAGGCCAAAAACAACAACGCAGGGGTCCTAACTTGGAAGGCATAACTGACATCCTCTACAAAACCATGTGAACCGAAGCCCACACTAGTTCAGTTTACAAGTCATAAAGAAAGGAGAAAACTAAGGCTTAAAAATCACTTCATCAGTGTGATACATGATGAGTGTGCCAGAAAAAAAAATTAAATGTTTTTGTTATATGTACAGCACAACATATGTGAGCACAGGATGCAATTTCAGAGGTAAAAAAAAGTTCACAGCCTCCAGGTTCCGAACTCGGATGACCACAGAGCCCAGGCAAGCTGGGAAACAGAGGAAGCCACAGAGTGGGGCCTGAGGGCGACGTGCCCCAGTGAGGGCAGCTGCTGCTTTTTGCCAGTCATTTGTTATCGAGTGCAAAGACAAGCTCAGTGTCATCAGATCTTCTGGGTCTTCCAGATAAACAGAAGGATCCAGAATTATAAGTAAATCTTCCAATTTTAAATTTTTGGCACCTAATTTTTCTGTTAAGTATAAAGGTTAAAAAAATGCTTGCGTGACAAATGCAACACGCAGACAATTTTCAAGCCCCAGTCCAGATGAATTAAATTCATTTCATTTTTCCTTCATCTCTTCCGAAGGATTTATTGAATGCTACCTCAGACGCCAGGCAAAGTGTGAACAAGAGACACAGTCCCTGTTCTCCTGAGTTTACAGTGCAGCCAGCCAAACAGTGCACCAAGTTGAAAACAATCATAATGTTAAAACCGCAGCAGAGTTTTAAATTGCCATTATTTTGCAGTGCAACCTTGCCACGCCAGTCTTTTTCCTTAATCCTCTCCTTTTTGAAGGCAGCTCAATTTCTACCATTTGAAGGATACTGACTACATCTTGTATCTTATTATTATTGCCTCTGGCTAATTAAATTCTGAAGTGTCTCTCAACCCAGACAGCTCAGAGCTGTCATAATTATATGTCATATGTCATAATTATCGTGGGTGCCACATATAACAACACCCTCTGATGATACAGCATCAACATTTTCCTTTTTGAGACTGAGATTATGCATAGGCTATGCCTTTTCGGAAGGCTTTGTAGTGAGAATTGGCAAACCTAAGGCAGGGAGAACTGTAAAATGAGACTGCAGACCTAGATAAACTCACACCCTTGTACAGTGGAAAGAAGCAGGGGTGCTGCCCGGGCCACTGGAAAGTAACTCCGGTTGAGGGATGCTCCCTATCTGGACCTCTGCAGACTCAGACATTCTGAGGGACAGACAGCAGGAGGACAAGAGTGGACCCTGACTGGATGCCTCAGAGAGCAGGCAGATTCACTAACAAGAACACTGAATAGAAAAGAGAGTGTAGAATGAGTAGACACAGTTTGTCGGGGGTGCCACTACTTAGATCTCCACTTGAAATATGCTATCCCTACACAGTGTTCTCACTTCATAAAACAGAAACTGATTACATTATACACGAAGCTTGAATAACAGTCCTAATTTCACTTCAACTGAGACCTCTGTTGAGGCTTGGCCTCCCCACAGACATTTTTCCCAGCCTGCTCTGGTCTCCTGCCCAGCCATCCTACGCCCTACTCCATCCTGCCTCTGTGCTCTCAGGACCGGGTTGTATCCCCCAATCTAACAATCTAAACACCAGATATGAGTAAATACAGCCCCTTGGGGCGGGGGGGCATTAAACTTCATTTTGCTCCCCAATAGATTGCTCATTCCTTTATGGCAAGAACAGTGTCTTATTCATCTTCGTGTCACCAGCACCTAATACAATGCTGGTATAGAAGACATTTGATAAATGCTTATTAAAATGAACAAATCTATTTTTCAGTCACTCCTTATTTCAGTCACAAATCCGACTTTCTCACTCCTCCTTTCTACTCTAAATCTGAAAAAAAAAGAGAGAGAGAGAGAGAGAGACTGACAATATCTTGACATCAGAGGTCTTTATAAGTTTGAGTGGTAGAACACAAAGGCAGTTTGCAATAATAGTTTTCTTTAAACTATTTGCACAAGTTATACATTTTTCACACATCTTGATGTTGAAGACTCTAACACAAGACTGAGCTTCCCATACTTGGTTTCCCAAACCCAACATGTGACCAGCCTAATTCCTTCTACTTTCAAGCCATGCCCCAGCTTCTAAATAGGACTCTACCATTAGAGGAGCTGCTATATGTTATTCAGCAGCAATAGGCTTCAGCCTCTACTTTAACTGCCAGCACCATTCTCATTTGAATATCCCTCTTGTCCCTGGGCAAACTTCCCAAGAACTGTTTATTCATTTTCCTACACCACACTGAGAGCTAAAACTCATTCTGGGTCCTCCTAAAACAGTGGCTATCAGGATGTTTAAAGAGTAAACTGGTGTGGTGAGAGGATCTGAACTACTGAATGCAAGAAGGAAGCTGTCAGGGGAAAAGTTATTAAGAAGATATCAACCAGAACGGAAAAGGTCACTGGATTAGCAGAAGCAGCACAGTTGATGTAAAAGACACACCGATGACGAGCACCATCTGAACGTGGAAAGTTTTAATATGTTTAATGTGCTGCCTGGAAATGAGTGCTCCAAAGAATGCTCCAGGAAAACTATGGCTGTGCATTCTGTCTAGGGGAAACAAAGACTTTTAAAAAGAAGAAACAAAAGGCGGGGAACCTCACTCTCAGTAAAACGGCATGCTAAGTGCCGGTCAGCAGGAACAGGCCAAGGCAAGAGAACTGGACACAGCTGAGACAAACGTAATGTCCTGTCTCAGAGGGCAAGCTTGTTCGCATGCTATCCTGAGATGGCAGGAGGGACACACTTTCTGTTTACAGTTAAGGAGATCTACTTCCTGAAGAAGCAGCACAAAGGAACACTCATCAGCAATTAATATTCTGCAAGCTTAAAAGAAAAAAAGAGACATAAATAAGACAAACAAAATGTGTGCTGGGCGCCCTCTAAGCTGTGCTATATGGTAGTTAGGACAGAGGCGTCTCACCCCAACCCACCCGACAGACCCCCAATGAATACAGACATGGGAAGAGTCACTAAGAACATGAGAATGTAGAGTGGTACACCACCCTCATGGAGGATATGAGTGTCCAGATTAAATTAGCAAATCAGGAAACTATGTTAGCACTTCTGTTCTGAACCTAATGACTTCCTTACACAACTGGTGGGTGCTAGAATTCTTGAGATTATAAAAAAAAACAACAGAAAAAGTAGGAAACTGGATTGATGCTTACCCTTTCGTGCTCAAAATAGCTGCTGCACTTTTAAATCTTTAAGGTGTACTAGAAGTCCCTAACAAAGGCAGTTTCATTAATATACCACTAGGCTCCGAAAATAGCAACACAGGCACCAACATTCTGATTACTGAAGAGCATGCACTATAATTTATATTGCCACACACAAAAACTCAAGTCAAAACCTGATTTTTATAACTTAAGAATAATATACAGTTACCAGATTAAGAGAAGCAAACTTTATTTAGCTATGTTATCTATTCAAAGTAGAAGAAATTATAACAAGAAGCAGAGGTGTTTTATTTAGAAAACAGTTCAAAGTAAAGTTGTTCCATCTTACTCCCAGGTATATATCCAAGAGAAATGAAAACATGCCCACAGTGCAAGCGGCCAAAGAGTGAAAACAGCCCAAATGCCTTCCGACTGATAAATGGATACATAAAATGTGGCATATTCATCCAATGGAACGTTAGTGGGCAATAAAAAATGTACAAAGTACTGATCCATGCTACCATTTCATTTCACAATTTCATTTATTTAAAATGCCCAGAGTGGGCAAATTATCTACAGAGACAGAAAGCATTAGTGGCTACCTGAGAACTGGCGGGAGATATGACTGCTACAGGGTTGTTTTGTCTTTTTTTTCAGGTTGAATAAATGTTCTAAAATCAATTGTAGTCATGATTGCACAACTCTGTGAATACAGTAAATTCCACTGAATTGTACACTTTTTGTAAGTGAACTGCATGACGTGGATATATCTCAATAAAACTGTTGAATAAGTAAAGCTGCTAAGTTGCTTCTGTCCATATTGTATTTGTTGTTGTTGTTCTTGCTCATTATTACTTAGTTGATAATATATTATGTTTAAATCTTCATTCATAATAAGGATGGCTTTTTATTTTAAGCAAAGAAGCATCCTTTCCCTGCTACCTCTATAAAATGACAGACCAAGGATTCAAACTTAACATGACTCCAGATAATGAAAATTAACAGTCTGTTACTTAAAGAGCCAGAACAGAGCAGAGCAGCCTGCCAAGAACTCATACGTATTGAATTCAGACCAACAGGGCAGAAATCAGGAGAGTGGCTGTGGGGACTGAAGAGCTTTCTCATAACTGCGGTGGTTCTCTTGCATACATAGACATGTTTAGACTGTTCTCTGCACAGCTGCAAAGCATTAAGAAAGCTGTAAACACATACAAGGTAAGCTTCACCATACCGACTACTAACAGAAATGCAGAGGAAGAGCCCCGTAACCAACGGGCAGCTCTTTACAACAGTATACTTGAGAGGCGGCTCAAGTGCTACCTCCCTTGAAATGCCACGGCCAAGGGTCTGTCGAACAGTGCCTGCTACGTCCATCACTGATCATAACACTGTGCCTCCAAAAGGTCCTGGTTAACACAAACAGGTACTGCTGCAGAGGAACAGCACGGTAAAAGCCTCAGCGAACATCAGTACAGCTAATTCTCTCTGGAGTGTCCTCTACGTCCTGATCCTTTAAAAAGAAGCCCTGAGCACAATACCACACTGTCTCTGAAGAGCACCAAATACCAACAGGTGCCCCAGGCCAGCACTTATCCTGCAATCCCAGACTCTTGGATCCATGGGTCCCCACATTTGGTCCCTGCCCTTTTTCTGGTGACCCCTACCACTCTCCTCTTTCCCTATCTCCTGTCTGCCATTTCTCCATCATTGATTTTGATTGCTCCTTGGGTTAGTTTTCCCTTTGTGCCTCCGCCCGGTTCCACACACAGGCCTGGAGGACTCTGTCACACTTAACCAGGCCAAGGGTCAATGTTAGAACTGAAAGCAAAGAGCAGAGGCCTAAGGGAATGGGAGAGATACAGGATGGGGCCCCTGGGGGCAAAAAGAGGAAGGAAACGGTCAGGCACAGAGCCCCCACCTAGGCTGAGCCACAGGGACAACAGAGGCCACAACGAGGCATGACAAACCTTGGGGTGGTCCTGCTGGGAGAGATGTTCCAAACACACTCTGCCCACCTAACAATCATAACCCATTACGGGAAATTTAGGGTTAATGCTCATCAATAGCTTGGTCCACATAACCTATAAATGTTAATGCTTCTAGCACATATTTACTAATCAGAAAGACTGAAACATTTCCTTGACAGGATTTTTTAGAGTAAGTGTACCCCAGTTTGAGAAAGCTTAATATTTTATTATTTATAAGACAGAGAGATTTCCCCTTGTCATTACAGAAAAAGTCCCAGATGAATTAAAAATGTGATTTTATAAACCAAAATGAGTAAGCAGCTTCTAATTAGACGAAGTAAATGCACAGCCTGCTGAGGAAGTCCAGTCTCTCGTCATTTCTAGGTACAAAGGGTTTACTTCCAAAGAGGAAACTGAATGATTCTATAACTAAGGGTTTTATCTGCTGGTTCATGATCTATAAAAGGCTCTTCTGTGCAAACTGAATTACAGAAATGAGGAAGAAACCAAAACACTAAAAGGACACATGATAACATGGACAGGGGCCCCAGGCCTCTGAGTACAGATGCACACAGGAACCAGGTGAGGACACTTAGGAGACAGAGGATGCTTTCCAAGTCTTTTGTTATCCTTCTGATTAGTTAAAAGAAGGGAGACCAAAGACGGCATGCCGAGACCATTCACGGCACTTTGAGACCTTCTCATGAGCGGCTGGAGCACAGTAGTGGAAGAGCGATGAAGGGAAAGACAAGGACTACAGACATACGGCTGACAGGCCATGGCACCACACTCGGATTTTACTCCATGGGTAACAGGATAGCTTTAAGTGCGGCAGTGACGTGACACAATGCATGTTCTTAGAAGACTCAAAAGACTGTGTGGCAAATGCTTTCTGATGGCACAAAAGTGAAATAAAAGAAGAGAGACCAGTGAGGACTGTCCTACCCTGGTGAAAGATGTGGCCTGGAGCCCAGTAGTGGTAGTGAACACAGCAAAGTATGCTTTCAGAAAAAGACCCTGAGATAAAGCCAGCAAACTGGTAGAGAAAGGTGGGAGGACACAAGCAAGGACTCTGGAGCTGAAAAGCAATGGAGATGAGAAGTAGAGGCTCTATTTAGAGAAGCTCTGTTGTAGGGAGGAGAGCCATAAGGTAGTAACTGGACGGGAGTGTGGAATCAAGGGAGGGAGTTTTGTTTTGTGGGCGGAGAGAGGTGTAGTTGTTTATGTACTTATGATAAAAGACACTATATGTGTTGGTGAAAATGATCCAGCAGAAAGACAGAAAGACTGAGGAGTCTGGAAGGCAGGTATCTGCACCGCTGGTAGGAAGGGAATGAAAAGTATTCAGCTGACAGATGGTCACTGAGCACCTATTCAGTGTTCCTTGTTCTTAAGGGGTCATAGTCTATTGCTGCAGGAAAGAGGAATAAAACATTTTTTAAGCAGCAAAATAAGATCCAATAGAGATATACACAAGTATTAATATGCTGTGATAAACAGTGTTCTTGTACTATGATAGACTGGGCAGGGATGTACTGATGTCAAAAATGGCTGATTAACTTATTTCATTTATTAATATTTTTGGGTATACATTTGTAAGCAATTGTTTCCAAGTCTACTTTCATAAGATAAAGACGTTTACTTTTATGCTTCTGAAGAACTTTGCAAAGACGAAATGATGTTTAATTAGTGTAAGACTAAGCAGACCCAGTTTTTGTTGCTAATAAAAGAGTTAATGTTATCAGAATAGTCCAGTCTCTAATAATTTTTATAAGTTGTACTTACAGTTTAAATTTTTCCCCAAATGCTACATGGATGAGTTCAGAAATAACTTGTCTATTCTGTAATGTTTAGTAACAGTGAGCCCCACATTTGGAAGGACAGCTCTAGGAGACAGGCTGAGTTTACAGGGACCTGTGCATCTGGTCAAGGTCAGCCACACCCTGTTTCAGGTCAAAAGCTGACCTCCCTGCTGAATGTCCTGTTCCAGCCAACAAGGCAAGCCAGTCAAGCACAATATATGGTATGAGCAACATTCTATTCCAAAGACTGGTACATATTTTCAAAATGATTCATTTCAAAAAGCAGACATTTTTTGATGCTTCAAGAATACTAACTGGATGAGGTAAGATTTGCTGTTCTCAAAAACCGTAATTTCTCATATTTTAAAAAGTTATACAGTTATTCTACAACAAAAACACTTAGCTCTAAAACTGCCAATGTTCGAAATCACAGATCTTTTGGTCTCAACACAATTATTGGGTTAATGTTTTCCCCTCAGATAATTTGACTTCAATTTCCCCCTCTTACTATACCCACCTGCTGAGCTGCATCTCCATTCACCAAGTGTGGCATCATGGCTACCTCTCCGTTCAGCAATGGTGGCAGTTCCAGAGGGATTTGGTCGGTCATCATCATTGTGACGTACATTCATGGAGAACTTCACTCAATCGGCTCCCTGCAAAAGAACCACCATTTTTAATAAGTACTCAGGACCACACAAAGCCTCCTATAAAGACAATTTAAGTACTCTGTCTTGAGGTCAGCTGAAACTCAGATTATTTATCATACGGTGCTGTATTCCTGTGTTACAGTACATGGCAGACCCTGAACTAGGAGACCATAGATGAGTCTCCAAGCAGCCATGTGAATGCAACTTCCCATGCCTCAACTTTGTCATTTATTTGTAAATTTTAAAAATATGTGAGGACTAGTAACTACTTGACCCCAGGGAGCTTTCTCAGCATACAATGAGATAATGTTTTGAGAAGGCAAAGTGTCAAACAAAAACCGTCGATATCATTATATGTAAGGTAACCACAGAAAATAAGGTCAACTGACCTATGTGACAGTTTTTTCCTTTTATTCAGATCAAAATACTATATATAAACAGTCACTCCAGGCAAAAAACAAACAAACGAAAAACAAAAACCACCCACACACGAAGATTGACTACCAATACTGCAATTTCTGAACTTGTCATTATTTTGGCAACCCCTCTTCTAATCATCTCTCTCCTATCATTTCCTTGAATTGAAATTAACGTCCTACGTATTTACATCTTTACCGCTTGTATACATCCTGAAACTTGCTGTATCTCAGAGTATCCCATGGCACCTTCTGCAGAATTGAACCCAAAGACATCCCACTGTTTCAACAGAATAAATGACTTTCATACAAGTGGTCAAAACAACACAAATCTCACTTTCGCTCCATAATCATACTTGGAAGTATGGAACCCACTGTCACATAGTTCAGTTAGGTTTTTTAATCATTCGTAATAAAGTCCCATAAAATTTCAAATTTATAGTCGGTTAACCTTTAATATGTAATATCCAAATCAGGCAAAACAATGGAGCAAATCCTTTAACGACTATCTCAGATTGGTCTTAGATGTGATAGAAATAAAATATTTCTCCTCATTTTTAACCACCTCCATTCTGAACATTAAATATACCACACTCCCAGTGCCGCTGAAAAGAAACTCCTTCCCTAAAAATATCAAATGATACATAAAAGCCGCCCAAGATTGTAAACTTTTTTATTTTAAATAGGTAAAAATTTACACTATTCATTATAACCCCATTTAGAGAAACTAATCATTTTAAGTGCCAAAGAGTGAAGTCCTGTCGCAACTAGGAAAGCACATTCTATAATAACAGGTCTTATAATTCAGTGTTAATAGTACTATCATGCTGTTTTATGAGGCAATTACTCAGTTCCTAAGCAAATAAAATCACAAAACCCAAAGCCCTATGGTCTATCCTGATGTAGGAAACAGATCCTTCCACAATAAAATTCACTAAGACAATTCCATTGACACCATCATGACATCACTGTTTGACTCTGAGTAGGTCAAAATGATGGAGTACTGATGCCCATTTCAATTTTATTTCTAACACACTTTACCATACTAGTGCATGGGGAAAGATTGGCTGCTTTTGCTCAGATTGGTGATACTACACAGGCCTATCTCTTAAGTGTAATGTTTTGTTTAATGTTTCTTCAAACCTGCAGGCTAGCAACACAGGGCAGTAATTTCCACTGGTGGTCTGAGTATAAAGCATGCAGGACCAAGGAAGTACCCCGCGCTCACTTTGACCGTCTCTGCACTCCTCCCCCAGGAAGAGTCCCAAGACACTTGCCGGTGGGATTATGGGCCAATTACACCTCCGGTGGGATTATGGGCCAATTACAGCTCCGTCTTCTTTCCTCTGCCAAGGCAGGGGGTACCAAAGCCCCTATGCACTTGGCATAGGCTGGTCTTCTCACAAAGACCCATGAGGGGGGAACCTGCTCTCTCTTTTTTCACCCAATAAAGCAGCAAGAGTAAACGGACTCAGGTCCTGCCCTGGGTCCTTCCAGCCTCTAAGTCCTTCCATTAGGACAGGGGAGAGGAAATATGATACAAGTCTAGGGGCTGGGTAGGTGGGGTAGGATGGAGGTCCTTTGTCAGAACCTGCTTTGTGATGAAACTGTTTATGTTCCAAATGGTCTGATATAGCTAACTGAAGTTTTCAATATGGAGGATTGAGATTCAAATTAAATTAACAATGTTATTTTGTTTCCAGTTCCCAATGTTTCTTAGGGAAGGATCACAGGTACTGGGTAGGAAGAGATCATTTTGATCTGATGTAAAATCCAGGCATTCCTGGTCCCCTGTCCCTCATATCAAAGAATGTCTCAACACCAACATGACATCTAACACTGACGATTTCAATTTAAGAAAACTTTTGGTTGGCATCCTGTTAAAAAGTGGGACTTGCTATTAACAAATGTAGCAATCTAGCACCCCCAAGTAGCGCTCGTAAGCACAGGTGCCAAGTCCAAGTTGGGAAGTTAAAACTCCAGGTTCTGCACGAGTCAGATGGGGTACAGGCCAATAGGCCCAAGTATGTCTCATACAGGATGGGACAGTATGGGGACCCACACAAAGCTGGAAAAAAAAAAAAGACAAGTCCACTGGCACAAAGAGATCATTGTATTTGCATTTGAAAAGTATACAGGCAACTTTGAGTAATGTAGCGGTGCCATAAAGAAAAAGCTGCCTAAATCTCTTTTTTTTTGGGGGGGGGGGGGCCCATTATGAGATGATCTACCTCACAGATTGCAGAGATTATTGCAGATTATTGGACCAGGGAGGGAAACACAGGAGGAACTGTACACTTTTTAAAAAGCCAACTATATACACAATCATTCCTCAGACAGCTCATGGTGGGAACTTACAAAGGTCATACACTTCTAATGACTCAACTCAACCCCCCAACCACCACACCTTTAATCACGGGGGAAAATGGAAGAATGAATACAATGAATATAAAACACTATTATCCCTACCACAAGTCTCACTTCATACAACCAGATTTGCCCTCCTCCTTTCCTAGACCACCAGCTTGTTAAACTTCAAGGCCTGTTTTCTAAGCCCTAAGAGTTCCACCAAAGGTAAACCAAATTTTATCCTGACTAGAATACAAGTAAAAGATTCATTTGTTTATAGATGGGGTGGTTTACACAGCCAGAATGTTTAAATACCAATTTTACACTCCATGTACATATATAGGATACTTTCATTTGCCTGGAATGCAAGAGACATATAGAAAAAGCAATAAATTATCTCTAGGCAAGATAATGCCCAGCTATTAACAAGACACTACCTGCCAACCTGTCGTTAAATTACCATGGAAAAGAAACAATTTAGTGCTGCTGGACTATAGAAAAGACAAGGGGGAAGTCAGGAAGAATTATAGAAGAAAGAAAACCAAAGACACAAACATAAAACTTACAATACATAGCAGCATCCTTTTGGTTATTCTCTAATGATAAAGGGGGAGAGGGTGACAGGGTGCATGTTGTAAATCATTCTCCAAATATAGAAAGTCAAATATTCAAGTTGTAAACTGGGAAAACCACTTGTCCCTCACTCTGAAAGCAAAAGAAGGTTAGGTTGGCCCAGGAGACTTGGGAAGGCTTACCATGCATTAATCATTCAGTGGTGATGGCTCCCCCCCAAAAGTGAGTCTCCTCTGTTTTGACATGTAACCTAGACAGAAACTACAGGGGTCCTCAACTTCAACAGCTCTGCCTCAACCCCCTTGCTCTGAGGCGACCTAGAGGACGTTACATAGTTTAAAAAGCTGACAGAACTTCCAAAATGAAATTTAAAGGTAAAGCAATGTATGTGGTAGGTATACTATCCAAATACTTATCTCTAAGGACCAAACTTACTTCATCTGTAATGACTGTAAAAATAATTACACATTCCTTACTTATTTTTTTCTTAGGGATATAGAGTCATTGCTTATAACAATACTGTGTTCAGCCCTAAGATGAGGCACGAGGGAGTTACTGAAGAAGCATTTTGACCTTACATATCCAGAGAAATTCACCCCTAATTTGAGTTACATTTAATTGGTATTTTTTTCTCTCTTTCCGATTAAGCAGTCCCACAAACTGCACCCCCTCAAATCTGAGGGCCATGTCCTAAATTTGCTGTCTTACATCTTCACTGTACAGACTGTTAGTTCCACACACACACAGAGAGGACTGATCTGTTGTGGGGTCTCAGAAGGTCCCCCCCTGTGCCTCGCACCATCATCCTGGACCACTTGCTGATTATCAGCTCTGAGGGAAAATGAATGGAGATGTGCAATTTCTCAATAACTGAGCTGTAACTGTTTTTTTGTTTCGGACAGATAGTCTCGTGAGAAACGACCCTGACAAAACACTCATTTTCCTGGTCTGAGAGCCTTCTCCCCTGGACAGATGTGAATCTGAGCTGGCCAGACCTACTCAATAACATGTGCGTATTAGTCTACACTGCACCACATCCACACTGACCCCTCACAGACGGCAGAGTTCTTAATATGAATGAATCCATTTTTCAAAGCACTGTACTTTACAAATAGAGAACAAATGTGCTATGAAACTAATCAGAACAAATATAAAACGGATTGTCTCTTACTTTTTCTATTCCTCTGAATTTTTTCTTTTATCACACAAAGCTCCAAGATTTCACCCCTATTCTTCAGTTTGTTCTTAGGCAGACTTCCATTTCAAAGAACCTGGTAACAACCACAGGCCTTTACAACCTCTCCTTCTAACAACACATCCTAACACTAAAACCACAACTGCTTTGTGCCCAGCCAGTTTTGTTCTTTTTGTTGTTGCTGTTGTTCTTTTGATTGACGGGGAGAGGATTTCACATGAGCACTGTGGTTAATGTCCCTCCCCTAAGAAGAGAGCAAGTCATTTGTTACCTTCATTACCTGCAAGCGAGACCTAGCATTACTAAATGAACGGCTGCACTAATGGCAGGTGGGGGCTGGGCACTCTGAAACACAAAATGAACAGATCCTCACTGTTAGCAAGACATTTAATTCCATCCAAATATGCCCCCAAAGCTTTTAAAGAACACCTCACTTTAAAAGAATATTACAAAGGGTCTTCAGTTTTTACATTACCCTAGGCAAGCAGCTTATTACTTTTTCCTCTTATTTTCCTTCCCCCCACTCCAAGTCTGAAAAGGGTTTCCACCGTGTTTTGGCCCCAGCCTACACTAAGAAACATACTGGCCAAGTTCATGAAAAACCTGATTCTTGGGAAAGAACCACAGATCCATTTCCAAAGGCCAGAAAAGCAGTTAAATATTAGGAAGAATTTCTAACTTGAAAAAACCAAAGGCCTAATCACTGCAGGGAGGGTTTTAAGTCTATGAACCTGGTGTTCAAATTAGTAACAAGACGTCCCAGTCCTTGCTCCATGGGCCAATGAGCCAAATTTCCTCACGTTAATTTAAGATGTGAGTTAGAAGTACAGCACACAAATTAGTTGGAGATGACAGGAGAAGAACAAACGTGACAACACCAAAAGGAGCAAAGTCCACCCATCAGAACCAGGTGGCCTGGCTGACGGTGACCCGAGTTCAGGCTCAGTCAGCACTGAGGCTCCCAAGCTCAATGCACATACACCCTAATGTGGCTTCTACTGCCTTCCAGACCATCCCAGGGGACTTAAACAATCCCACAGGAGGGTTTAAAAAGTAGGTGCGGTAAGGGAACTAAAAAGAAAAATGCACATGGATCAATTTTAACTCTTTGCTTCCATTCTGTAATTCAAATTGCATTTGCAGAAACCAAAGGGGTTCCTTGGTAAATGGCAAATGGATAAAAACTCATCAACTACAGAGACCTAAAAGCAATGAACTAAATTTAAAAATCTAATAAATATTAATAAACAAATCATCTTCAGAATTCATACCACTAAAGTTAACTTAATTCCATAAAGCCTGTATCTTTTCCAATAAAATAAAGATTAAACAATCACCTTCACACAACCTGAACAGCATTTAAATAGTTTGCTTGCTACATGTTTGTTCTGTAGCCTGAGAAAAATATTGTCATGGACACAGTAGTAAAAGCATAGTTTGATTCATACTTTAAGAAAATTTCTTTCTCTATTAAAAGTACCAGTTGACTTCTAATAGTAAAAATCGATTGTGGGCCAGGTTTTCGAAAATTGTCGCAAACATACCAGAGAAATGTTGTAGCCATTTGTATACAATCATAAGAAAGGGGAACTTTTAGTCAAAATGACAATCTGACAAACTTACTGAATCACAGAAAACAGTTTTATTTTACTATGTTGTATTTGGGGCAAAGGAATTTGAGAGGTTACTAAGAAATTACTGTATTCTCTTTTAAAGCTATATAACTACCAGATAGCTAATGCTTTATGAGTGATTACAAGTCTCTGAATGGCTTCCAATATAAAATCTACGCCTAATGGAACTTATTACGACAAACCTTAGTGCAGCTGATTTACACTTGTTTGTAGCATGGCTGTTATAAAAAAGAAAAATCTAGAAAAGTCAAAATTTGACAGAGAACCATACAGCACACAAAAAAAGAGAGAAACTGCTTCCATGACCCTCCCCTCACACAGGTGACAGCCTTTATGCATTTACATCATCAGTCTTCAGGACTGAGAACTTCCTACAGCGTCGCCTCCATTTCTAAGCTTCATTCCACAAGATTTAGAAAGGTAAAGAGGGGGGAAAGAGAGAGAGATCGGAAGAGAGAACACAACAAGAAAAAAGAAAGTCGTGCACATTCCTACAATGAAGAGAAGGTCTAAATATCACTTATTATTTTATTTTCCTCATCAGAATATCTTTCCTGCCTCATGCTGGTTTTGAAAGGTAAACCCCTTGACGGGTATAGTTAAAGATCTAGAATCTCAACAATTGTCATTTCTAGCCTTCTGAGCAAAACTGAAAACAGCTTTCTCATAATAACTGTGGAAACACCAACCACATCAATAGAAAATAAAAGATTAAGACAAAATAGAAACACTGTGCATCTTCTTTAACTCTGAAATTGAGAAAAATCTGCTCACCCATCAGCACACATCTGACTATTTTGTCACTTCCCTGCTACTGTGAGAAAAGAGCTTTTCTTTCCCTTCCCAGTAACACTACACCAGTGCCTGTGGCCCTGGCTTGACCATGTGGAATTAGCATGTGGCCACTTACGAACCTGATGTGGGGCATTGCCATTGGACAGGAGAGAGCTGGGGGTGGTTTTCGTGCTCTCCCTGCACTCACCCCTCCCTGCACACTTTGGGAAACCATGAGGAAAGGTACTTGGTACAAACACTTGCCTTTGCTTTTTTGAAAATCAACTAAGTGTGCAAAAAAAGGATATGGAGGGGGAATAAGGATTATTATTAGAATTTTTCACAGACCCTCTGCTAAAAACAGCTCAAAGAACCAGTGTGTTTGGCTTGTTTGTTTTTTCTTTTTAAACCACTATAGTACAGAGGTCCCGGGACTGAGTATTGGAAAATCTAAGCTCTAATCAGGGGTTTGCCAATAATTAGCTCTAAACTTGAGCCATTAATTTCTTCTTTTATAAAAGCACAAAATTATAGATTAGCCTTTAAGGTTTCTTTCTGTTGTTAACAGACTGTTTCAAACACCACTTCCTACCATGCTTACTTAACATAGATTAAACTAAAGCTTAAACTCTTTTTAAACAGAAGTTTACACAAACTTTAAAAACCCGTTTGTTACTTTCTCTTGTATGACTATAACCTGATCCATCTGCATAAGAGAGAGGAAGAATCTAAGTAAAAAGCTGGGAAAAGAATGTATTGAGAAAACAGAACTGGTAACTGCTGTGTTTTCATGCCAATGCAATCTAATTTTACAGCTGAGTCCTATGCAGCCGGAAGACTCTTGCCATGGCTTGCCACTTGAATGAAAGACGGAGTGGTGATAGCTGTTCGTGCAGAAAAACCTCTTGAGACATGAGCAGTACCTGGAGGTATGCACCCAGCTGGTTGGTTGAGGCACAAATAGTCTGGAATTTGTCTTCTTGTCTGATATGGGTTCATTAGTGAAATTAAATCACAGTTGTCTGAAAAAGTTCTTAACCTTAAAAACATTCTTGCTTTTTGCATCCAATTATAAACACAGGAGACTTAAGTGGCAACATTTAAATCCACTGAGAAATCCTATGAAATCAACTTTTTTAGATTAAAAGCACCACCACCACCACCACCACCACCACCACCACCACCACCACCACCACCACCACCACCCTGGATTAAAATAAACAACGACAAATGGTTCGAGCAATGAGTAAAAACAGAGTTGTCTGCTGTGCTCCAGAGAGGATGGAGGACTGCCACGTAAAACCCATAGGTGATTTTTTATTCAACTACAGTTGACATACGTATTATATTAGTTCCGGGTGTACACCATAATAGACAGTTCATACCTTAACAAAGTGATTGGCCCGGTAAGTCTAGTACCTGTCTGGTGCCCCACATAGTTGCTACATTATCAGTGACTACATTCTCTATGCTGTAATTTGACTTTGCTTAAATCACAAAGTATGTCATGTCTGAACTCAAAACTACTGTATTAGGAAGGCACTATTTTCAGTGAGGGGGGGTCTGCATATCTAAGAGTTATATGTAAACATTATATATGTAATCTGAGTCCGTGTTCATAATTTTCCATAAATATACATAGTTTACTTCCAGAGCCCTATAACACCCCCAAATCTTTAAGGAAACATAAAAATTAAAGGGAAAAAATTACATCACTGCATATATACAATCTTGGGACCTCAGATCCATACCCACACATAAGTAACAGCTCAGTTTTGCAAATACTATTAACTGAAAGGGAAAGGGGGTTCATCTATTTTTTTAAAAGTTTACCAACCAAAGGTTCAATTGCTTTGTTCATTGTTTTTAAATGGTATTTAAGAAGTTTGCAGATGTGATTAGACACGTTTATTGCAACATCTAGACTCCAGGTACACTCAGCACAACAATCTCACATCCCTTACTGATGCCCCACAGTGACAGTCTAGCACCTACAAGGGAACATCCCAAAGCTTGAGCCCTTGTTTGCACACATATCCAAGCTAACTCTGCCACCTACTTTATCTAAGGATGACAATAACTGAAGATGTGTATTTTCAGTGAAATCTGGAACTGTATGGCTATTTGTTTATACTCCTTCTAAAGTATGCTGAAGAAAATGCCTAGAAAACTGCAGTATGAAAAAAAAAAAAAAAAAAAACTCACTTCTAAGCTCTAAGGTCTAAGACTTCCAACCTCCCTACCAATCTACCTCCAAGCTGCATGGGGATGTGGAAAGAGGTGAGATGGAAAGCCAGAAGACACGCTCTTCTGCCCAGCAACAGCCCTCTGGCACTCCTGCCTGCCTGGAACCGCACAGCATGTTGACAGATCCCACTGCTTGTCAGGGCTGTGGTTCGAGATATTACTGCACAGGCTCTCTGCGTTAGTTTCTTCATCTGTAATAGGATGCTTTAACATGACTTCTAGATTCCCCTTTAATAAAATCTGAAATGTATTTTATTACTGTTTTTTTAGAGATGATGAACTCAAGTCCTATATGTGCAACCATTTGGGCACCTAACAGCCGCACGCAATGCCCTTTACTGGAGGCAAAGGGTGTTACCAGCACCCACCAAGTGACTGCTTGCTTCCTGGGAAAGGTTTGCAGGAAGAGCTCTCGGCAGTTCCCGCAGCCTGGCGGACAGAGGCACTGTGTGAAGCCCCCAGACACTCATGCTCACCTAGCCCCACAACATTCCTGTGAAGCAGGGGGTGTCCCCTTCTCCCTGATGTAGCAACTAAGGTTGAGAGAGGTTAGGAATTTGGCCACAGAGCCTCAGAAAGTGAAGGTAAGAAAGAAGTCAGTGCTATTAGTGAGCTGATTGGAACATAGAAACATCTGGCAACGTAACACAGAAGCGGAAGAGCTGATGAAAGATGCATAGGTGAGTGACTTTTTAAAAATTAGATAAAACAAGCACACGGAATGAGTTTCAAATAAATAACTTTCAAAGACACCCAATAAAAGTGCACTTCCCTCCTATCCATTCTCTAGTTCCCCCTTCCGAAGGCAACAACTGTGAGTTTTTGGTGTATCGTCACCAAGATACAGAAGTAATGATTTACAAAACATTTTTTAAAAGTAGCTTAAGGGAGGTTATCCTGTATTATCTTATAGTCCAGATGGTTAAGTTAAGGAGAGAAAAAAAACAGCAAAAAACAAATTATATATGACTAAAGTTATACCACTCCAAGGTGATTTTTAATGAGATGTGCCATAATTAAACACAAAAGCACAATTACTTCACAATGGAGGGCAGCTTAGCAAGTTATTGATGAGGAGACTGTTAGAACAAAGTCTTTGGTGCAAAGAGGTTCAAGATTCTATTCAATATCTTAAAAAAAGGACTTAGCTGAAAGGTACCTTCTAAAATACCATGAAACAAAAAAAGCTGAGCAAAGATAATCATGCATTGGTTTTCATAAATATTTTTGAGCACCTACTTTATGCCAGACACTGGTCTACAATTCTAGGATTCCAGAAATAAAGTCATGAGGTTAAACAGCATCACAGTAAAACATTATACTCAATAACTAAAACAGAATCCATGTTGGAAACTTCTGACAAAAACACACAAAGTCGACAGACCTCCACATGCGCTATGAAACCCTTCATCTGACATAAGCCCCAACGTCTAAATTTGGTTTCCCAGCTGTGGCCTCTTTTCTGGTCTTAAGTGTTCCAGAAGATAAATCTGTCTTCCAAACATACCCCCTGCCTTAATCTTTATCTCTGGTCAGGGAGATACTAGAATAGTTTCTTTAATCAGCTTGTTAAAAATTCAACCATATATTTTACAAACTCAGTTTTGTTTAATTGAATAGATATTATGAAACACTCATTATAAGGAAAACACTGGTGTTTTATTCAATTTATACTAAAATATGTATTTCTGACATGTTGTTACTAATTTTAGATGTTGGTTCAAATATTTTTCAAAAAAATATCTGATTCTTTCCCACACCCCTATGGGGGGGGGGTCATCAATGAGAACAGTATATGGTACATTGGAATTTAGCTTATAAGCATGTTTTTTAAAACAAACTATTTCTTGAAGAATCATGACAACTGATGACATTCTCATAAGCAGCTCTGTACTTAACTGAGTGCAATGGAACACAAAGCAGATACCAGGTGTTCCTTAGAGTTTCTAAGGTACTGAAACAGAAAATTCACATGAAGTGACAACACTTAATAAAGAAACAAATTAGCAGGTGCAAAGACACATCATGTAAGGGAACATCTATTTATTTTTCATGAGATATGTATGCACCCACACTACTAATTCAGACTAACATTTCTGAAAACATAAAAATGTGGAATTCTTTAGAAAAAAAAATTTTCTTTCTTTTATTGAAAAAAATCATCATTTGCCACAGCACATTAAAGAAATTTGTTTTAATAAATGAAAATGATTAATTGGTGTATACATGGTTTATAAGCTAATGGATGAATCTAAATGTTTGAAAGCACTATGCTTGCCCTATGAATACTGATGACATCACTAACGACACTAATGTCATTTGTTAAGAAAATGTAAAAGGACTATATTTGTTTATTTAATATTTAGGTTCAGCTCTGTTCAAGACAAACTCTTTTGTTCTGAAACCATACAAATTTCTAAATGTAAGGGTCCTATTAACAGCTTTAAAGCCTTTCCAGAAAAATAATTTTAAATTTCAACTGCTACAACATGCATGGTCTGCAATTCAGTTCTCTAATTTCTCCTTATGTGAAAGCATGAAAGACACAAAAAATATCCTTCAGTTATTGTTACGGAAGAACACAGAAACATGAGAATGAAAAAGACAATTAACATTTCAGGATTATTAATAGTTATGAACTCAGAAACCCCACAAAAGGTCTCAGGAATACCCAAGTGTCCCCACACCACACTTTCAGAATCATAGCACCATACACCCAGCAGCTTAGATGTAAAAGCAGAAGAACATTTTAAATTCACTCTCTAATAGACAAAGATTGCTGTTCTTAATTTATACTCTGTACATCCACAATTCACCTGGCAGTGTGTGGATAAAGAACAAATTGATCCAAACAGGTATCCGAATGCTAGCACGGATTGCTCTCTCCAGAATTTCACGGTACACTTCATAAAGCACTTTGGTGAAACAAATTCATTTGGTAATATCTTGAGGTGAGTAACCGCAGCAGGCTGGAGGGAAAAGGCCACAAATATTGAGGGCCAAGAACTCTCCCCTGCTGGGACTGTCAGCAAATCCAGTTCAAAACAGGGCGGGACCTAACTCTGATAAATCCAGGCCCCTTAGATGGGGACCTCCGTTAATCTCTCCTGTAATCAAACTTATGCCCTGGATTCCCGGGTTGATCACAAGGAAACGAAGTTCAACCAAGGAAAATGATCAACCAAGGAAGGAAAAACAAATAATTTTGTGTTGCCATTCCCACATAAGAATCCTACCAGCTCTGGTCTCCAGACCGTTTACTGTTCAGTGAGCCCATTCCAAATCTGCAGATGATTTGATCCAGTATTTTCTAGGGTCACTAGTTTATTCTCTTTTGCTACAGCCTATTAGTCTTTCATCAAAGAACCCAAAAGTTTTCTGAGGCATAAGGAGAGCTCTTAAAATGAGAGCCTCAAGTATCAAATAGAGACAGAATAATTAGTATGATGGTGAAATTCATTTCCTAGAGTAACAAATTAGCAAAATCAAAATATGCCACAAACTAATTGATTTACATTCAGCAAACACTTAAGATAACAGACTTCCCTTTTATTTTTAAAAATAGATTTAACAAGCATATTAATTTTCCACTGGCCACTATAAATAACTGAAACTCCAAAACCTCTTTCTTTGCAAGGGCGTTCTGGCCAGTCACTGTTAGCCTGACCCTGAGTGGAATGTGTATTTACATTGCCAAGAGGCGGCATTGTATGCTGGTGGGAAACCACTTCTCACAAACCTCCCATTCAGTGGAGGGCTCCCACAATAGGTACTCACACAGGAAGCAGGCCTTGCTGAGAGCACCTCTGGCTGTTCCAGGGAGAACTTTCCAAGGCAGCAGGATGGTGAACCACTGTAAATGCTCCGTTCACAGGCCCTAACTGCCTACACTTCAGGGTCAACAAAGCGAGTGTTGTCCACAACCATTCCCCCTCAAGTCCTTCCCAAGGTGAAAGGAAAACTGTCAGTAATTCCATTTCATTTTTCTAGCTAATCTCTCAGGGCATCACTTTGTTTAAAAAAAAACATTACAAAGCCATGATGTTGTTTTCTCAAACTAAAAATACTCAAGTAAGCTATTGCTTTTTAAAGCCAAATAAAAGGTGTTAATATTGAATATGCAGTTTTAAAAAACCAAAACTTCAAAGATCACTTCATTATCTTCACTGGAAACTCTGGTCCCTTGAATACTGACCATTTTGTTTAACTGCGAAGCAAAAAATAACAATAATTACTTTAACTCCTCAAATTAAAAAGTGGGCATTGTCAGCATCGTAACGGTAACGGCTTCTGCAAGATCTCTGAGGAAATAATGATAACGGTACCACTCACACATGCCATCAAATCAATCAACTGGATGTGGGAAAACTGCAATAAGAAAACAGGTTTTGTCAACTGAATACCAAACAACTGGTTTGACTCGCCCCCACTACTTGAGCATGTTAAAAAACACAACCTGGTTCTTTAAAAAATGCGATTAAATTCTCAACCTGCCAAAAGAGAGGTAACAGCTGCTTCCTATGATAATATTTTTAGGCCATTAAATAAATTAATGATGTTAGGCAAAGGGTAACTCCTCTGGCTTATTTTTTCTCATTTCTCTAATTAAAGGACTGGACTCCATGATCAAAGTCCCTGCCAGCTCTAATAATCGATTTGGGTACAGCAACAAAGAATATCACAATTAACACATATATCTTAAGGGTTCACTGGAAGTCTAATACTTAAGGCAGTCACCGTTAAAATAAAAGGTATCTGTACCCATTCCAACCATAAATAATACCACTTACTAGCTTCAGGAAGTCACTTTTGCAATACAGAAAAAGTTGAAGCAGAAATACCACAAGGAAAGGCTCACAACAGAGTGTTTAGTGAAATGTACTCAGAGTATGTATGCATATATAAGTGTTGAAAAGACTAAGATGAAATAGAACTAAAATGTTAACAATGGTTAGCCTATGGAATATGAAATGAGTTATATTTTTCCTCTGTACTCAATGTACTTTTAAAGTATCCTACAAGGAACATCTCTAATTTTTATAATGATAAAACTTAAAAAAAAAAAACCTGTAATTCAATTTACTTCTTACATCATGTGATTGTTTAAATTTTTGTGATGAGACACTTTGAAACCACTGTACAGCATAAAGACCTGAAGAATATGAGTTTACTCAAGTCTCAGAACTACTTTCCACCATTCACACCACTGAGTGTGGGACACAAAAGTGGAAGAACCTCTGTGCTTAAGTAAGACTTGGTAATGTTAAAGAACTAGCCCTCAGGTCATGCTTTGCTTAGTAATCCCCAGATTAGGCACACTCACTAGGACCAACCCAAACATTTTCTTTTTTTAAGTAAGGGAAAGGCAGGTTCCCCAGCCTTACTTTTTTTTTAGATAACAAGCACTCCAAAAAATCCTCTTCCAACTGCCAAAGTGAATCAATAAGACTTGGTAAAGATAAACTAATAATAGAAATCTGCTATATACTTGCTTAGCTGTGCTAACTCTGCTAGTCCCTAACTAGCACAAAGCCTTAAAAAAAAAACAAAAAAAAACGCTGGCTACGAAAAGTACAGAGTGGGGTCAGAGAGTTCCCCCAGGGTTGGCAGGCCTCATTCTCAGTGGATCAAGTAACTACCCACTCTTATCTTTGTGGGTTTTCTCCACCCCACCCTCCCTCAACGGAAACCTTCTAAAAATATTTGTCCCATATTTTTATTCCCACATCCCATATACTATACAATATAGTACATGTTCACTCTAGGAATCTGGAAATACAGAAAAGCAGGAAGAAAGTTGCAACTATTCATAATCACATCACACAGAAACATCCTCTTAAAATGGTGATGTCTTGTTGCATTTTTTTCTATGCATGTGAAATCTACAGAGGGCAATAGTTCACACAGGAAAGATCTGCCTATTGTTTTTATTTTTGATATTTTATAATTACAACAATGACATTAACACCTTCAAAAATTAAGCACGAAGTTGTTCCTAAGTCACATTTTCAGAAAAGGTGGCAAAATCTCCCTCCAGGGTCCCTGATCTTAGCAGAAAGATAGGGGACCAGGGAAACCAGGACACTCACCTGGCATGCCCAGTGCACACCCAGTGCACACCCAGGGACATGATTCCTTCCTACATGATAGCAGGTGACAATGGCATAATACTCTTAGATTGTGTACACGTATTTAAATAGAATTATGAAATGAATGATCCTCACAAATTACTATAAATTCTATTCTTTGTTTCTATGTTTATATGTGCTTCTAAAAAGTAAAGTTTTATTCTCTACCTCCTAAGAGCTATAGAATGTCTTATGTTAACTGTTCATAAAACCTCCTTCACACTATAAACCTGCCCTGTTCTCTCAGCAGAATGTATATACCACAGTCATGGCACTTTGCCACAGAACACTTAACCCTGAGCATCCAGGTGTATTGCTGCCAGTAAAACTATTAACAAAGAACCAGACTGGCAAAGTGTATGACGTGACTTAAAATATCTTAGTATAAAGTATGAAGACATACACTGCAACATAAAATAGTAAAAAGCTGGAAGCTGTTTCATGCATTCAGTAAAAGACCATGCAACCAATTTTAAACGCTCTAAAAATCAATCTGCTGACAAAGGAAGATGATTACAACACGGTGTTTACAAGAAAATAACAACAGAGGGAAATAACAGGTTAACAAATAGAAGGTCTATGCTGTGGTCTTGTTTTTGCAAAACCAATACATTTATTTTTCATACAGAACAAAATAGAGTAGAACCAAAGTGTTCACAGTGAATATTGTGAGGCAGGTAGAACGACGAACTTTTTCATCAACACATTCTGATATTTTTAATGATCCTTTGGTTGGGGAAAAAAGTGTATGGAACATAGAGCATCTTAAGGGCAACTTCATCATACTTATCAAATAATCTGATGGAAAAATGAGAAACAAATAATGGCTATCTGGTGAATGACAATCCTATTACGCAAAACACACCTTATGACTTCCTGATATGACTCACTGATTGCGACAGTCTCACCTCTGTGCGACAGCTCACAGGTGTGGTTTCCCCTTCATGCTGGGTATGGCTGGGCTTACCAATGATGACAGTGAAGACTCTGACCCTCCACCGCCTAGAAGCTATGTCATTTTCAAAATAATATCATAGAATCCTACATCTAAAAGGAAACCTTGGAAAGTTCAGTTGTGACTCAGACTTGTATAATATCTAAACATCCCTAATAAGCTAACTAGAGGCTTCAAAGCATCATAACCCAGCATTTTTTTATTATACTATATCCTTCAGTTACTTACCTCAGGATTTCCTCTCTTCTAAAAAAAATACATTTATTTAGAATAACAGGATGATATGAACAAATATGGTCAGAATTAGACATAACTGTCTCTGAGTCAGTGAAAAATACAACTTCTTGAATATTTTTAAGTCACCACTATTGAAAGGATTCTTCCTTTGATAAAGTCTGCTACCCTTCCTTTTTGTTACCGCCATTACCACCAGTAGCACCTTAGTTTAGGAATTAAATCAAATCACTTCTAGATTCTGGAAACATCTGGGACCAACTTACCCTGCCTACCATCTATCGTCTCTCTTCTGTCCACAATAACCTGCACATTCAGGCTAACTTCTGTGTTTCTGGAACATCACACTCCCACTAAGCCACCACTTCCTCCCTCACAAACCAGTGATTCTTCAAGAAGCTAGAGAGACGGGGGACAAGGGCCTCCGCTCTGTGGGAGAACACAACCGACACCGCTAACCACTCAGGTACTATTTCCCCAGGCGGTGCAGGGCCTGTGCACCAGAATCGAGTGGGGAGCTTATTTCAAAATTCAGACTTCTCACAAATGCTCCCAGCAGCATTACCCACAAATGCCAAAAAAGTAGAAACCACCAAGCCACCATTTCCACTTCAGAATAAAATGTGGTATATACATACAATGGAGTGCTATTCGGCACTAAAAAGAAATGAGGTGCCAGCATGTGCTACAACATGGATAAACCCTGAAAATACCCACACTAAGTGAGAAAAGCCAGTCCCAAAAGGACACACACTGCATGACTTTCTTTACTTGAAATGTCCAGAATAGGCAAAATTTAAGAGACAGAGGTAGATCGGGGGTTGCCTGGGGCTGGCTGGCCGGGTACGCTGGTGGGGTGGGAAGCAACTGCTGATAGGTAGTACAGGGTTTCTTTTAGAAGGTACAAAAATGTTCCAAAATTTGAAAGTGGTGATGGTGGTATAACCCTGTGAATATGATAAAAAAAAGTATATATTAAATTCTAGATCTTAAATGAGCAAACTGTATAGTATGTGAATTAAAAAAAACTGTTTAATAAAAAACACAGATCCCTTAATTCAACCTCAAAGCTACTAAATCAAAATCTCAGAGAGATCTGGATAGCTTCCCACTGAATAAGGACAGGTGATGTGCATTTCCACTAAGCACCCAGAAAAGTCTTAAGTACACTGAAGTAAACACTGCCTTAGATCCTTCCCAACATTACATACAGGCTGTGCACGTGGCCATCAAATAACACAGGTTTGAATTGTGCGGGCCCGCTTATGCATGAATATTTTTCAATAAATATATACTCACCCCTCCATATCCTGGGGTTTCACATCCATATATTCAACAGAAGTTAGAAGACAATATTTTCCATCCACAGCTGGGAATCAACAGATGCAGAGGCCCAATTGTAGGCTTTGATTTAACCCATTTTATTTATACAAGAGGGAGCTGAACATCCACAAATTTTGGTATCCACAGGGGTCCTGAAACCAATCTCCCAGGGATACCAGGGGATGACTGAAGTTTTGGGGACATGGATTTTTGACTGGCTGACACCTCTAACCTCTGCATTGTTCAAGGGTCAACTGTTTATTATATTCTGTACCTCAAAAACCCTCCCCAGGGCAAATAGGTCCTCAGTAGTCACCCTCCCTACATAAAGGTATTTCCTCCTCTGTCCACACAACACTCCCTTCTAACCAGGGTCAGACTCCCAAGGGAGCACACAAATGCCAGCCTTTGCTCTTGTTACTCTCTCTTCTTTCCTGAGACACCCACCTGTTCTGTCCAGGCCTTCTCTGCTGCTTTAAAGCTACTTCAACGTTACTCCAGTTCACAGTGAGCTCTGCTAAGAAACCCCAGACCTCCCTATCCGCAAGTGTGAACCAAGGATAATGAACTGCTAGGCTTTCTTCCCTATCTCAGAGTTAGAGCCTCTCCAAAGAAAGACATCCAAGGCAAGCTGTCTTTCCTCCATTCAATCACTCATTACATCCAAATAGTGTCTTGCACAACTTTCTGCCTGATTAATGTATGAGGAAGTTAAATAACTTAAGGATTATTTTTTTAAGCTGGAGAAAGGGTACATGTCAACAGGGCCTCGGGATACTGGTATAGGTTCTGGCAAATGGTGGGGGTCAGGCATTTGATGAAGTCCCTGGTAGCTTCAGTCTAGGCACAGACTTCTTGGTCTGCTGAGCTACAGATGCTTATCTTGTGTGTGGGGAGACCTGTCCTTTCTATACTGCTGCTTCTTTTCCAATACTAGCAGCTCCTATCAAAAGGACCTGTGCTGTGCTTTGATTCTCCTGTTAGCAATGATGGCTTTATGGCAGCATTTGACAGAACAGCTGATCAGGTTAGAGGTACATTCCATGGTTGAGAAATGCACCCATCTTGTGACCAATCTGCAAAGCCATTCTCTGAGACAGTCTAACGTCATTCGCTACCAGCAGACCTCTTCCCACCCCCATGCCCCCACCAGACACACACAAAAGGTCAGTAAAATGCCAACCACTCCAGGTGATATTTACTGGAAGCAACACAATTTTGAAAATGGCTCTTCAGTAACTATACTTTTCAATATGAATAATACTAATTTCCCATGAAAATATGTTTTAAAAGGTATTTCCTATTAAGAGCCAAGGTTCTGAAGAAGCTAATAACTTTTATGCCACAATTTATAGTTACAATATGCATTCTTATATTTCTAGCAATTGTAGTGAGAAAGTTAATTTCATAACACTGAGATTAAGATGCTCCAAAACAAATATAAACACATATAATATACATATATGCATATATGTATACATACTTTTTAAGAGCACTAGGAAATTAGAGTGTTTGATACTACAATGACCAATTTTAAATCTGTAAAATATCTGATTTCTACAATTTCTAACATTTTTTTCAGATGTTTGCAAATATAGGGGACATACCCACCTTTTCTTCAGATTATACTGTCTCACTTTTCATATTTTAATATTATAAATACACAGTAAAATGTTAGTAACTCAAATTAATTGGGAAAAGACCTGTATAAATATATGAAAAGAAGCATTTGTCACAACAAATTTTCTTGTGACTAAAACTTTCAACAGCACTGCCAAGTGGAACTCCTACCTGCTCTACTCAACAGATAAGACATACTTAGACCTTGAAAAATTGCTACTTTAAGAAAAAAAATTTCCCAAGTACCTCTGAAGAGTTTTATGACATTCTATTCCCTCTTCCTGGCCCCAAACCCCAGCCTTATTTTGCTAAATTATTTCCTGGCCAATGAAGAGATGACCAGGATGAAAAATTAAATCAACTCTATTAACTTCAGTACCCAGGTCAAACCAGATAAAGAATGATTTGGTCTTAGTTTTGTGAGCTAGGCTCTAAGTAAGGATATCATTTCAGTTTATTTTCACAACCCTATCCAGCTACATGAGAAAGCAAAGTGACAATGGATACTACATCAGAGAATCAAGAAACCTGAATTATTCTGATCCCACCAAGAACTATTTTTGTGCTCCTAAGCTCAAATCTGTCTCCGGCTCCTTACCATGAGCTGCCCGGCGAGGTTTTTTCTCATATGTCCACTCCAATCCATTCAGTGCCTGCCTGGAGTGCTGAGAAAGACTGACTGCCCAGGTTCAGTGACAAGAGATAGAAGTGAGGAGATTCACGTCACGTATTTACCATCCATTGGTTAGAAAGAGCACCAAGGACCCTCCCACTCAAGGGTTCTCAGTCAATCAAGAACTGCAGTAGCAGAAAAGAGGAAGTCTCTTATCTGTGCCTCTAAGTCTGCATTTCAGAGATGATATTAATGTCTGAGAATTAGATTAATGAAAAAATATTAATATACAACAATTCAGGTATTAGATTAAGCACACCTACTCAACTCATTTAACAGACATCACATCTGACATATGTCACAACCACAGCACTACCACAAATGAGTGATACATGTTGAAATCATATCTGTGACTGAAGTAATGAATATTGAATTGACAAATCCGGAAATTCATTCGGCCCATTGTTCAAACATTTACTGGGTATCTTGTGTGTCTGGCACTGTGCAGACACTGAAAATCTAGTTTTGCATATTAGGCTAACTTTGTAATTGAACTCAGATCTCAAGAGACCTTTAAAGAGTGAATACACAGTGAGATTTTCAAACCTCCATGACCTTAATCTTTATAATACAGCCTTATTGGAATCTTTTTTTCGTATGTTCCAAGATCCTTCTGACAAAGATATTAAGATATTGCTATAACTGAAATTATACTCTAGAATCATCATACTGCCGAGGGCTTAGTAACTCTGACATTCAACTTGTGTGTGGTATGCGTGCGTGGCTACCTACTCCCTACCTTCAATCAAGTGTGACGTGGTACTGGCTGTCCCAGGGAAATCCTCTAAACCTCTGCAGACAGCTGTGCTACATCACATCCTGTTTCCAGCAGTCACTAAGGAAATTTCCTCACCCCTAATGAATTCTTACTGTTTCTTCCCCAAGGTAAGAAAACCCTGTGGTAAAACAGCTTGCCCCTAGTCTTATATTGTGCTTCAATAACGTGCATTCTAAAAGAGTTTTCATACATTTTTCATCCATATGTCTAGTATAATATTAGGAGTAAAAAATCATTTGTTCTAAACTAATTTTTACTTTGCAAAGTCCTATGGGTATTATGTACTCATTGTGAGTTTCAAAAGCTCACAGCATATTGAAAATCCTACTCATTCAAAGCTGAAATTCAATACCATGACAAGTCAGTTCTCTCTCAATGCCTTTTCTGTCCATAAGAAAGCTAATTTCCCTATCACTTGAACCAGAGCCCTGAATATTTATTCCTTGGCCACTGTCTATACATCTTCAAAGTCTCACTGCTAGATGAGTAAAGATATGATTTTTTAATGCCTTCTATACAAACTAATCACTTTAAGTATTACATATTTCCTATGAGAATGCTGTTAACACACATAATGAAATCAGACTCTCTCACAGCAGTTACCTTTTGTAGAATTAATTTTTAAAATGGTTTTTAAATGATCAATTACATCTTAAAATATAGTTGTGAAGATGCAGAAGTGTGTGATTTGCTGTATATAAATTATATTTCAATTCAAAAAGTATTTTACAACAAATTCTAGCACTGGACACTTTAAAAAGTATTTCACAAGGAATTCTAGCACTGGACACGTGGCCTGAAATCCACATGATATGAGGAAGGGGGATCTCAGCAGCGATCCAGGGACTTGGATTTAAGCTCCATTATATATACCAGCTGTGTGGTTTTGGTTTCTCAGAGCCTGCATTCATCTGCAACATGAAGTGGTTGGACGAGATTACCTGCAAACTCCCTTCTAATTCTAAATTCTGTGATTCTGATACAGCAATTTCACTGATTTGGGATCAGAATCCTAAACGAAGATCAATTTAGAAGAAATTTTCCCTAGAAAGTGTCTTGTTTAGCTACACATCTTTAAAGGAAAATCACAAGAGCTGTACAACACTCATTCAGGTCACACCTTAAATGATAAGCATTTCTAGGCTGCCAGCTCTTCCAGGAACAAGATGTAGCAAGCACTTCCCTGGCTCTAAGCTTCTTTGAAATGTGAATGGCTGAGGTGATGAATGGTAAAAACTTCAAGATCCAAAGACAGAAGTAGTATGTACTGCACTATTATTTCTTGCTAACATGGACTGCATCCTACAGACCTCTGAATGAGGTTTCCAAATTCTAAAGGGCTCTCAAATTCTCCTGCAAGCCTTCACGTGGTGTAAGATCACATATGGGAAACCACTGAATTCCTGTAGCCCCTGGCAAATAGCAGATTCCAAATCATATTTTTACATCAGCATTAACTTTTCCACGATGAAGGTCTGAGTTCCCTTCCAGCGTGTTATAACCTATACTAATTTCAAAAATACAGCCTCATCATTTGAAATTTGCAATGACTGTTTTTGTTTTCTTCTTTTTTAATTAAATCAGCAGCACCTTGGAAACTCTAACCCATCCATATTTTTGAGAGGTCATATCACTGATTAAGGGAAGGGTAAGGTCTCTTGACTCAGATTTCTTCAGATTTCTGAATATATTTTCCTACTGAAGTTGACAAAGGAAACCTAACCAAGTCATAAGCTCTTTACAACACCCACACATGCACACCCACTCTTATCGAGTTCCAAAATGTTAATTATCCCACTGCCTTTCCCCCAATTCATCAGCTTCTATCTGCAAAGTCCCAGCCCTGGAAACTACTGAGGTTCTCAGGGAAAACAAGTATTACCTACATTAATAACAGTAAGTCTCCAGAAGAGCCACAGCACCAGGAAAAGATGACCACACCTAAGATGACGACAGTTCAGCATGGTTAGTTATGTGCCTTCACTAGAAGCATATTAGCTAAAAATAGGTCATCAATAGGAAATTAATAGAGATATATTTGTTTTCTAAACAGAAGAAAGACACAAAATTATGTTCTACATTCCATCTTGATTCTATACTAAATGTTAAGTGTGTCACTACCTGACATCCCTATAACAGCAGACTGGAAGAAAAGTAACTGCAAACCCAGGTAAATACGTTGAGAAAAATGGATAAACCCATATGGACACCAGAAATGACTATATGTGGTATCTTTACTTTTTTCTAAATCCACCCAGGTGAGCAGTTCCAAAGTATATGCCACAGAACAAATATTCTGCTTTATGCTATTATGTCTTATATAAGAAGTAATCCTACTATCAAAACTCTGTGTTCAACAGCCAAGGTTCTTTAATGCTGGTCTTCAGATAATTAATAATATAACACACCGAGAAACTCTCCAGAGCCAACTGGTTTTGAACACACAATCTTTTCTCAGGACCTACTGTTCCCAAATAATGCTCTTTGTATAGTACTATTCTAGCTACTTAATTATTTTCAACTCACCTAATAAAATTATATGAAATCTTTATTCTATAGAGATTATCTAATGATAGAAAAAGTTATTAGCACTTCACTCACAATTTCTTCACATAAGAACTTAGACCAATTTTTAGGTAGAGTCAAAGAAAATTGGCTCCACTAGTTTACTCCATAATCAAATAAGCAACTCATGACTCTGAAGGACTGATTGCATAATCGTATGCATCTCTATAATGACAAAATATAAGGCACATTTCCACATGGAGCATGGTTTGAAATTGTCTATTTACTCAAATTTCCCCTAGGAATAGTATGCCATTTGTTTTTTCTGCTAAAAGAGATCCAAAACTTAATTTTTAGGTCTTTAAGGCAACAACAAATCTAAAACATTCACTTTTCCTGGATAAAGTATCACTTTTTCCAAACAGAATGTTTTTTTTAAATCTTTTGCATTTCCTGCCATCATTACAAATGGGGGGGGGGGGGGGGCGCAGAGCTCTCAAGTAAACAGGAAATCATACAAATAGAGAATATATACCTTAAGGTCCCTTTGAATGTTTTACCTGACCACCAAGCAATGAGGCCATGCACTTTCAACATCTAAACCAATGATACAATCCTAGTTCAACAAAGGAAGCATTTTTCCCCCAGATTCACATTCCACGCTACCACTTCCTGTCAAAGCATGGAAGTTGTTCCCATAAGTCTGAGCTGCTAACTCTTCCTTTTGCATACCATCAGCAATCTTAACTACAGTCATAAAAATTATAGACCAAAAAAACCATAAAGGTCTTTAAAAAATCATCACATCATATTCAAATGCCTCCGAGAGCCAAGGACATACTGTAATGTGAACGAGTGAAGTGGCCCGCCTTTTCTTTTTTCCTATTTTGGAAAACATGGCCACAGAGAAATACTTCCTCACATGTAAAATGTAAACTGTGTACAAGGTGGCAAAAAAAAACAACTGACAGTCATCTCAGTATCCAGGAGTCAGAGAGAGCGTGGTGGGGGGGCTGCTGCTAACCGGAGAGCAAATGCCCCGCCTAAACTCAGTGAGCTGATTGATACTCAGCTCAAGATTTTCACTCCCATGCGGAATGCAGGCTGGCAGTGCCAGACTTCAAGAAAAACCAAAAATATTGTTTTATGTGAAATCCTTTAATTTTTCAATGTTCCTTCCAACTAAAAAAAAAAATCTGCAAAGCCGAAAACAAAATCTGCAGTCCACATTCCCCACCAACAGATTCAATCTCATCAAATTATGAGTCAATCAGCAGTGCCTAGAGATGTCTGATCACTTTGCCAAAGCTGGAAACATAATCGAAGCACTGAGTCTCATCAATTTATAGCACCATGTATATACCACATGTTGATTCCTCTAATCACCAAATTTACTGAGCTCCTAGTATGGGTTAGATGCTGTTTCAGAAATTGAAAATTGACCAGTGCACAAAGAGAAAAATAAGACAAAAACTCTTGTTCTGGAGTTTACATTCTAGTAAGGGGAACGAACAATGAACATAAGTAAGCTATAGGGTGTGTAAGAAACTGACACTTATTGTTAAAAAACAAAGCAGGGTAAATGGAATTAAGAGTACTGCAACATACTTAATGTCTCACATCTTACAGAGGTTCTGTTTGGAGGCAAAACTTCGCCTAAAAAGTTAAGAAGCCTACCATGGCCAACGTAACAAAGCAAATCAACTTTCATATGGTTAAGTTTCCTTATCCATAAAGTAAGGATATTGTTACCTGAACTCTTAACACCTACTATTGTAAGACAATCTTTAGCTACTCTTTCAGAAAAGTGAACATAATATTTCAGTGATAGAATCATAGTACTGTCTAATAAATCTTTCTAGACACTCAGAACAATTCTTAAATGTCCCAAGCACTTACTAGATTCTGATTCTTCAAAAGTAGCAAGTAGCCACTAACATCATTAACATTTCCTCTCCTTTCCAATGGTGAGAGATCCATAGGCCACAGAATCGTGGCAATGTCTACGAGCTTTGACCTAGGTAGGAGAGACTGGGGTGAAAAGGAGAAGGCTTTTACTTTATATATCCCTATTGTTGTTCTTTTTCTTTAAAGAGAGCAAATAACTATTGTAATAACCACCACCACCCCACCCCAAAAAAAACAAAACAACCAAAAAAAAACACTAAGGCCACAATGCAGTGGAGAAACAGACCTACACCTATGTCTGAGTCCACCTGGCTACCACTCATTTCACAAAAGATCTATGTATTTAACAGTGTAGAAACAAGATTTGTAATTCCTGATGCTTTGGCTGAAGTATTGTAATAAGATGTCAATCTACAGAATTAAAACTAAGTCCCTCTTATTTTCCTCCCATTTTCATTCCCGATTAACCGGCGCCTACCATTTTCTCTTATAATGAATTTCCTTCCTAATAGCTACATAATGTCTTTTGCCCTGTGAAGTTGCTAGTACTGTGTTTTAATCATCTCTTTCTAATAGCACATAAATAGACATAGTATATGATTACAGGATATTATCATTATGAGACACCCTCCATGGGTCTCTTGTCCTCCCGGGTATGCTAAAAATGCATGCCCCTGACTGTCTGGTATCCAGGCTATTTCTCCGAGTTGCCTGCAGTGAACAACCCTGACATATCACAACATCTCCCCTCTGGACAAAGAGCAAGTCTGTCTACTGCATGCTACGAAAACAGTGGGTTCCCCCAAGCTCAGCGTTCCTCAGCAGAAGCACACTCCCCCTGTGTGTGCAGTTCCATCTGGATACTTCCTGTCACCCCTGTGGGACTTGGGGGCAAAGAGAAACCAATATAAGTACACTGATGTTCATACTATTTATGTTGCTCAATGTAGTGTAGGAGTCCCTTGTCTTCTGCTAGCATGGAGGAAATAATAAAAGGGTAACTATCAGCTTAGGGTAAAATCAAACCCCAGATTTAACAATGCCAAGTTAAAGCATCATATATTTATTCAGAGATGTCATTCTTGATAAGCTTACATACAACACTTGCAAACCTTCTCTCCCAAAATGCTTGCTTCATTTCTTTTGTACTTGATCACTAATATATGCAAATATATACAAGGGGGGACCCAAAAAAAGACTGGAATTATCTTCTGGAGGGTGTGCCCCTGGTAGTACAGACTTCCCCTGCTACCTGAGTATTCTGAGAATCTATCTGTATCAGTGTACCAGCTGGCATTGTTGTGAGAGGCAGCATTCAGCTTCAGTTAATTTCTTTTGACTCCTTCAACGTGTTTGCCCATTTCATGATGGGTGATTTATGAGCACATCTGCCCATGTTGTGCTGTGTGTTCAGCCGTTTTTGACCAGAAGTGGCATGACCCCTGTGAGCCACCCTGACTATTCATTCACCTAATCTCACCTGGAGCAACTTTTGTTTCCCTGCATGAAAAAAGTCTTCAAAAGGAAATGTTTTGATAATGTGGAAGAGGTGAAACAAAAAATGGCAGAAGCACTAAAAAGCATCAAAATCAATGAGTTCAAAAACTGTCTTGAGCAGTGGGAAAAAATGTCTCAATAGATATATCACATCAAATGGAGATTACTTTGAAGGTGACTTAAGTTTAAACATGGAAGAATACACAATTTTTTATAAATAAATTCCAGGATTTGGGGGGTCCCCCTATGTACATACTATAATAAAATATCTCATTCTGTGTAGGTTTCAGAAATAAACTCCGATGGAATCCAGCTGTCACTAATTCATTAGCTCTTACTTCTAAATGAAGAAACTAGAGTGCTATGTCTGGATCTGAACCCAGCATTTCCAGTCAAGTCTCCCACCTTCTGTCCCTCGGCACAGCCCAGTTATGAAAAAGCAGAGGGCCCTGCCTGGGTGGTTCAGCTGGTTAGAGCATCATCCCAATATGCCAACGTTGCAGGTTTGACCCTTGGTCAGGGCACATACAAGAATCAATCAATGAATGCATAAATAAAGTGAACAACAAATCGATCTTTCTCTCTTTCTCTTTCTCTCATTCTCCCTCCCTCTCTTTCTCTAAAAATCAATGAATACATTTTTTAAAAAGAAAGAAAACAATTTTTAAATAGAAGAAGAAAACAGAGGAACTTTTAGGCAGAGTTCTAAAAGTCCAGATTAGGTCAAACTTTTCTGAGCCTGAATCTGTTTACCCATAAAGCAAGAGAGCTGGGCCAAAGGGACTCATCTCTTTTTCCAGTAACAGCTCTGATGATTCTACATTCAGCCTATACATGGGTGAAACATTCTTTGCTGCTTTGTTCAGTGCTAGAGTAGTTTATGAAGTGTAGTCCTGCTGAAAAGCCGGAGAATGAAATAGATGTCTTCTCAAGATGCCTCCTGGCCCTCTAATCCCATGATTGCGCTAATAATGGAATTTGGCTATCCTTATAATTAGAAATGTAGCTTGCTGGTCACACATCTGGATCAGATAAATCTGCACAAATAGCATTTCACCAGAAGCAGAAATGCCAAGCATAAAACAGCTGTGTTGTTACATCAGCCTTGCAAATAACAAGGCTGATACTAAGGAATACTATTTATCCATAGAAAATAAAAGACTTTGCAGTCAGGAATAAAGCTGACTTTATTCAAATTATTTTGGGGTGGGAGAAATGTTTATAAAAGAAAAACATATATATATTGGTAAGACTCCCATATTAATTTACAAGACTGGTACAGAAAAGAATTCCCACACATTAAAAAAACCTCAAATACCAAAACATTATTTCCTTATTTCCTGCAATCCTAGTTAATGATGAGCTTCATGTTATTGAACTTTTGTAAATGTATCAGGCTCCCTGACTTGCATGTCAATATATCACATGCAACTGTGAACCTAATCCACAATTAAGTATTAAAGTGTCAAATGGACTCTGGGAATATTCACCTCCATAGAAAATAAATGTGTTTCAAGTTAACAATTAATTGCACTCAACCAGTGCTGGATAATATGAAACAAGAGGAAATTATTTTCCTAAAAAGAAGTAAAAGCTCTCCTTAGCCAATTAGGTAAGCATTAACCACCATACATACACTTTGAAGCACATTTCTTAAACCCCAAACCCTAATGTGCTCTGAGGAATAACTGACAAAAGGCGTGACTAATGGCACACAGGTATGAACACAAAATCTGTCACCTATTACCAACCTTACCAACACAGACCCTCAACCTCCTAACTTACAATGCCTCACACGATTATATCTTCCACACTGAAAAACATATTCAGACTTCGAGCAATAACAAGGTGTCAGTACAAGTTCAGTTATAAAAAATGCACCACTCTGGTGCGGAGTGTTGCTAATGGCGAAGGCTATGCGTGTTACAGGGGCAGATGGGCACGTGGGAAGTCTCTCTAACCCTCCTCTGATTGTGCCGTGAATCCAAAACTGCTCTAGCAAAAACGAAGTCTTTAAAATGTGCTCAGTACATTATCAATTTAGGAGACAGGAAGAAAATAACTTTTATATCTAGTCAATGTCCTACATTGAAATGTGTGTATGGCATAAGATCCTAAGATTTTAACCTATAAATTGTGAGACTTAAAATAATCACTTCACATATAAAATCCAATTATGGAAAAATCACAATACGTATTAGCATGACTACCCTCATCTCAAAATCCAGACTCAAATCAATGAATTTTGTGCCATGTTAAGGAAAAACACAGGTCAGAGAGTCACTCAGAAAAAAAAAAATACCCCAGAAACCAGGGTTATGTGTCCGATTAATGGAGAAAACAGCTATGATTGAAGAAGACAGAAACAAGTAGAAGGCTCCAAAAGACAATGTGCCTCTTACTTCACATTTTCTAATATTTATTGAAAACGACTGGTAACAGTGCCTTTGAACCATTCCTGAAAGGAATACAGATGATTATAAAGTGACTAGTAAGATGAATTAAAAAAAAAAAGAGTTAATAAATCACAGCTTTCAATGTTTATATACCAAATTTTAAATGAAAACCTTAGACTAAAATGGCACCCTGATGATCAGTTAATGAATTTGCAAAAGAGTTATTAATCAACGATTTCTAAACACTGGGACACAAACTTACTCAGCCACAGTTCTTATCTGATTCTCATTCCTAAGGAAGTTACTATATGGAAAATGAGTTAGCACTTCAAAACACCTAAACAGGTAGATTTGGAGTCTCTAATAGACACAAACACACATTCTATGCATAATCATGGCATGTTTTTGATAAATGCAATCAATAGGAGATTCACAGTCTAACCTCACTTTGGGGCCTGGAAGGTCTTTACTAAGTAAATGTCAACTTGGAACTCATAATGGGCATATCAGTGAACTACCATCAAATTACAGGTGAGAGGCGGGCCTTCTAGCTTCATGCCAAAGTGAAACAGCAGGTGGGGAGATTTCATCCCTTCAAGGATACTGTCAAAATTTTGAATATTTGAAAGGATGTCTTCAATTGAAGGGTGAGAACTCTTAGAATAAGGTACCTGAACCATAATCAATTTCAATAGTCAATTTATGAGACATCCAGTTTCCTCTAAAGCCCTGAGTGCAAGGAAATAAGTGAAACTAGGCAGTGCCCACCCCACTTTTTAAATAATTCTTTCAGGTAACTGAATGTCATTAGCAAAGGCCTTAGAGTGAAGCATGAATTTTTATAAGATAAGGTTTCTGTTCTGAGATTTTTCCATAGTTCTGTTTTCTTAATTTAGGGGTTTAAAAAAACTCCTAATTCATATTTAAAAAATAATAACTAGGCTATTTACCAATCTTTACCAATCTTCTTCTCTTTCTCTACCCTCTATTATTTAAAGTCATTCTTTTTCAAATCTGAGATTTCAGATTTAAAAAGGAAGCAACTGAAATTTTGCACAGCCACGTAGACAGGATTTCAGTTACCAAGACTGCTGAATGTACACCAAGTCCAGCAGTGCACAAATCCACTCACCCACCTTTTTAAAAGAAAAAATATAGATTTTCTGCTTCTATGCCTTTCAGTTCCCAGAACACTTTTCTCATGGCAAGCAGAGGCCCCAAAACAAGGAGCAGTGCCAATCAGAACTCAGCCTTACTCCCTTCCCTCACCAGTACCTCACTTTAAATAATAATGTCCTTTCCTGACTAGAAATTGAATTTCATCATCTTAAAGGATATTGACACTTTGTGGCCATTTAGGTATTATTTCCACAAATTTCATTGTGTACAGGACTGAGTGCTAAAATGAGACCCCAACAATGGCAACAAAAGAGTAACTCCAAAATACCTCTGCTTTGGTGGTAAAAATGTACTGACTGTAAAGTTTCTTCCCATTACCTTTTGTGTCAATACTTGCCCAATGCACTTGACAGTGTGTACTCCCAGGTTTCTCCTCTCATTAAACTAGCAGGAGCACTTGGAATCATTTCCAGCTCCCACTACAAAATCCCACCAAAGGCAAACAGCTGCTTTGCAGGAAGGCAGAGAGCCACTCTGGATTTAACAGGCACGAGGCCCTTGCAAATTCCACAATTTCAGATTTACTCATTTATCCCAATCAGCACAGAACAAAAGACACTGAGGCTTCATTTCAGTGTCTACACTGTGTACTTTAATGGCATGTCATCTGTAATGCTGAATACAAAAAACCATGATTCACATTTTTTATATCATGTCTTCCTAAATCTGGAGAGGTGCTGATTTACACAGCTGTGAATCTCTGCCAAGGCTCTACAACATACAATTTCTGTAGGATACGGGTTCTATTATCTCAAAGGTGGCTAAAATATCTATGTCTGCGCTTACATTAAAAAAAGAAAAAAAAAGGTCAGTGTGTCAAAACGTCAACGGACACTCAAGTAAACACATTCCCATGGCAATCGTGTAACACTGATCACCAGAATTTCCTGTGAGAGGCTGCCTTCAGCAGGAATCTCCAAAAGTTAACCTGATTTGCCTCCCTCACTTTAGGGAATGCCCCTCAAACCAACGAGCACACAGAAGACATTGGGTGGCAGCAGGCAGAAAGTTATTTCCAGAGTCAAAGCATTTTGTACAGATTGCCTTCAACCGGGGAGGCCAGTGTTTTCATCTTCCACAATGCACAGGCTTCAGTATAGTTAAATATGTACCTCCATCCACCTGCTGCTTGGTTCGAAGAAGCTAGGATGCCAAGACAAGGTAGACTTCTTTACAATCTGAAATTTACAACTTCCAAACAAATGAAAATAAATACTATCTACATATATTGTGATATTGGTCAAATGGGATTCCTTTGGAGGACACCTATGCTCACCCTTCCAAACTCTAAGATTTCATTTACACGACAGTATTAGGACATAGCTATCTTCACATATGTAAAGGGGGGTGTATTTTAAGAACTAGCATGAAGCGCCACCTCATTTTAAAGAATGTCAAGTGGAAGTTCCCCAAGTTTAAAAGATGGTATCTAATGCGGGTATTTGTCTGAAATCACATAACTAGACATGTTCTCCTTTCTGTGTATTTTGTTTTGATTACTATTTTTGGCTTTGAGTATCATTCCAGTATGAAGATAAAAATGTGGTTTTTTTAAGGTTACTTTAATACTAATTGCCCAAATTTTTTCCAGTCTACCTTTGTGAACTTAATTTACTAGGCAACTTAACAGTACTCAAGTTTTTTTTCTATGGGGAAAAAAAGAGTCAAATATTTCTATAGTGAGAGTCTTTCTACATGAGATCACAGAAAAGAATTCATTAATTCTCTTTCAGACAACCAGAGTGAAGGCCAAAATCTTTGTTCAGGGAAGGGCAAGAGCATTCATCAATTAAGTGTAGTAATGTTCTACGGCTTTGTTTATAAGTCCAGCATAAATCGCCATCTGTTAACTTGGACTAGAAAGCTTTAATTGATGTTTATGTAGTTCAGAATAAAGCAAAGGAAGAGGCCTGTGTGAAAATGCCACCCCATAAAGATTTTCACACCCCTGGATCAATACAATCCCATTCTGACTGAGTAACGCCATGTTTAAGGCTTGCTTCCCATGCTCCTTCATTCTAAACATTAAGTTTCTCATGTTAGCAATATTTACATCCTCAATGAAAAATTCCTAATTTGCTAGTTTTTTAAATAGAAAGAAATTCTGACTATTTTAAAAGGTAAATAAATTGAAACTTCACCTCAGCACAGATTTTTAAATGCTTCAGATTCCTTCAGTTACACTCAATTTAGAACAGACATGATCTTTTTTACCAATCAGTTCCCATCTGCTTCAAATGCTAGGTCTCCAGTTGTTCTTCCTTGATTAATTCTACTTTATATAATCATATTCAAGTTATACTTATGTGGCTTGGTCACCAGTTAATATAATTTTAGGTACATAGATTTTATTTTCTAACTCAAATGCCAACTTTAAAGAAAGGGACCATATCTGTATTTATTTTATTCCCTTAAAACCCTTCCCCCCAATAAATTACTTGACATACAACCGACATTTCAAAAAGTTAATTCAATCTCTAAAACTATTAACATTGATCCAAATGTACCCATGCCAAAGTCACTCTACAAATAATTATAATTTAAGTTTAAAAGTATACTTCACTGTCCCAAATAGTTAAAGATCCCTCTTGATGCCCTTGTGACCTGAATAGAATTCACAGGCTTTCGTCACATATAATGGAAACTTTAGTGTGTTTGTACTTTGATAATTTTTTAACTCTGATTTCCACTTAATGTTTTTAAAGAATTAAAGGAAAACTTCATACATACACTCTCTCCCTAGACGCTGACATTTCATCTTTGCTGAGATGTGCACTCAAGTAGAAAGGCAGGAAGAACTCACAATTCAGAGGGGAAATGCCTAACAAGCATACAACACAGAGCCATAAAAGACCACATGCAACTCAGCGCTAAACGAGAGCTCTGTGGGCACAGGCCTGGTTATGATTCATCATCATACTCCTAGCAGCTAGCACAATTCCCTGTAACGCACAATCTCTGAAAACAGCGATTTTGGCTTTGCTCACTACAGTGTCCCCAAACACCAGAAACAGTCCTAACACACAGCAGTGCTCAGTTAATATGTGTGAAATGAATACTCATAGGAAAACAATGCAACACATAGTAGACATCTATAGGAGGGTAAGTAAGCTGTAGTTGAATTTATTTCAAGATTACATTTCTTCTGGTCACAATTACTTTAAGTGGGACACAAACAGTAAGTGTCCAGGGACAGCTGATCAGAATGACACAGAGTCAAGGAAAAGTTTCAAAAACTGGGGACCTTAAGACTGTAGAACAGAAGGTATAAAGCAAACAAGCTAGCTATAGTGGAATTTAGGGAGCTGTCAAGTGAATGAAGAAACAAACTTGCCCTAGGTTGCTACGGAGTCGCATTTTTAGAACTACAGGTCAAGACCCATTCCTGGGTCATATAATCAATTTAGTGGGTCAATGATTGCCATTCTTTTAAATAAGAGAATAGAACTGAATAAATAGAATAAAGGCAAGTATTGCTTTACAAAACTTTTGACTCAATTTATTGTATATAAATATTTTTGTGTATGTGTATTTATTGGGATACAAGGTAAAACATGCTCTCAATGTATGTCCCAATAAAAGTATATGAAAAAAAGTGCTATAGAAAGCCTACCTATAACCATGACAATTTGGGCTAAATATGAAAATGAGAGAGGTCAAAAACAAAAAATTAACTGGTTACTTCCTAACACTGAAGCTCTTAGTCACTGGACAGTTGCACAGATCAAGAACTGAAAGAAACCTTAGCTACCTCCTGGTCCACTTCTCTCATTCATCATAAAGGTGAAGAGACCTAAAACCAAACTGATAGCGAGGGGCAGAACCAGGAGTGGAGGCCAGTCTCCAGAATCCCAGTCCCACTGTCTTGTTAGGTGGTCACAATGACTCTGGCACAGGCTGGTGATGAATCAAGTTGTCATACAGAGAGTCTTGGCACTAATTGGAATGGTCTCTCTGGTGTCGACAGATTAAAATTCTTTGATGCGAAACTACAAGGTATCATACTTACCTTTTGATGGTGATCAGATCTATACATTTTCAGGAAGAAAAGATAATAGAGGCTTCATTTACATATATGTCATTATTTATAGAGCTCAGGACTTTAAACATGATAAAAGCCATTAAGGAAAAATTAAAATAAAGATCTCTTCTTTCAACGTTTTAGACGACATGAAGGCAAGGATAAACATCCTTTCAATGAAAAAGTATTGGATAACCCTTAACTAAAAGGAAGAAATTTCACCTTGAGAAAGTTTGCAGAACGTAAAAGTCTTTGAAATTGGAACACCCCTTGCCATGTTTCCCCCTATAAAGAGAAGTTAACACCTAATCTTTAAGTATCTGTAGCAAAGTAGAAAGGGGGCATTAATAAGACCGGCTCACACCATTCCCTCCCTCCCAGTCCAGTCCCGCCCATGTTTTGATGACCCTCCACCTCCTTTCAGAAGAGGATAAAATGACTCCGAATAGAAATCCCCTCAAAACACAACCCACTGACTTCCATGAAAATTAGAAGCAAACATTTAAAATTTATATTATTTTCGGTTTTTAAGTCACTGTTCCAGCTTGGGAGGCCTGTCTGTCCCTGTCTCTTTTAGGCCCTCAAGGCACAAGGCAACATAATTCAGGGCAATCTCTTTCCCTTCCTTTAACTTGGTGAGAAGAAACCCACAGGTTTCTCAACTATAGACGGTGGACAAGTGATGGAAACTTCCATTTTTCTAATGTTTAATTAAAATCAAGAGGTTCAAGGAGTTGCGTCTGGATCATGGTTAAAACTCTAATGCTATACACATACATATAGTCAAACATTCACATATGCAAGGCAAGAAACTTTTGTTATTGGAAGGAAGTTGGCAGAACAGGGTGAGTAGTTTGACACTGATGACAACATCAATTATGTCAGATGTAGGTCTGGAATAAGCTAACCAGCTCCCCAACTGGTAATCAATCATGTAACTGTGGCCACTGATGGACATGGGTCCTGCCAAGTCTCATGTGCCAGATAGCTACAAAACAGCATCTTTCCTGTGTGCCTCAAAACAGACTTAAATTATCTTACTTTTCCATCCCTTAAAACATAACCCATGCTATAAAGTAACAAATGAAGATATTGGAGACATTTTCCACCATAAAAGCATCCCCTGGAGCCAGAAGACAGGATTCTATAATCACAAGCAACAAATCTTCACTGACTTTAAAACAAGTTACTAACATGCAAAAGCATGAAGGGTTGCTCTTCAACAGAACTAATCTGACATCTTTTCATTAGTAAAGTTTTAACTTTGTGCTAATTTTATCTTTTTAAGAAGAGTTTAAGGTTCAGTTGTCATTCCAAATCCTTGGTCCATGCTGCTCTGTGTGTGCGCGCGTGCAGGTTGGTTTGATGTGTGTGAGCGCGTGGCATGTGTATGGTTTCTAGGTTACAGAACACGTAAGATTTGTAAATAGAAAACTAGATCTGGATACTGGCCTAGTGGAATTTTGGAACCGCTCCTACTACTTACTCGGCAAGAGGGACACCTCAGTGACAGTCAACTACAGTCACTGGCTAGTTTAGCACCGATATGTTATGAACTGCATGGAGACATCTCTCAGGATAGAGACCTATCTTCAGTTATGTGACTGGAAAAACAGGGTCCGGCATATGTCAATTCAAATGACATATATAGGCAAATATATTTCAGTACATCTTCTGCAAGGTCAAAAACAGATAAAGTGCCCCTGCAGAGTTATCATCCTGTGGTACAATCCTTGCTTCAAGATGCAGCACAACAGTATTCTAAGACTCAAGATGGAAGGTCAGGCTTCCAAACAGAGAACAGTTCTTAAGGACCATGTGGTAAGCAGGCCAGCTGAGGGGAGGTAGGGTACACAAAAGGAAGGTGATTTTATTTCTCTGGCTAAAATAACAAGTTTCTCAGCGAATAGGAGAACATAAAGCAAGGTGAGTTAGTAAACTTCTATAAGCTATAGAATCACTAACCCATCACAAGGTCAACATACTGAACATGAGAAAAATTCATCACAAATGCCTTTAAATAATGCTCACGAAATCATCATTAAAAAGGTAAATCGAGAGTTTATTGGCAATGAAGCAGTCAACCAGTAATCATGGGAACTCACTTATCATAGCTACCTTTTATTCTACAAACAAACCACCATTCTCTTCAAGAAGTTAAATCACTTTCTAGTGTTATGTGGTTTCCCATCCCAAAAGTTGTTTAACCAAGTGGAGAAGTCAAAGTCCACGGTAACTAAATTATTTTCTCCACTTCAAACAGTTAGATGCTGATACGGGGGACAGGAACAGGGTACGTGTCGTGGGCTATTCAATACTTCTTCCTTGCAGTCCCAATCCACTTTCACGGTTCAGTCCTGGCTCTATACATTCTAACTCTGCTGCATTTGGGAACTGCAAATAAAAACCGAGCAAACAACCTACAGAAAACACCCCACAGCTATGCTAATTCTCAATGTTTGAAGGAAACTTCTCTTCATACAAACCCTTTAAAGCAGAGTTCCAGACCCAGCACTGAACACAGTAGCTGGATTATGGCACCTGGCTATAGTACTTCAAGCCCTTCACTTAAATGCTGATGTAACAGTTCAATCACGTAAACAAAGAAAATGTCTGTTTTAGAACAGCTAAATGTGGGGACTGCAGACATGTTTAATTATGTCTGCCGAGTGGCTAAGGTCCAAAACCCGCCACCATCTGGAGGCTTTGCTTGCCTGCATTTCAGATCCTGACCGCCGCGGATGGAAACAGCCACTCTGGCCCTTTTCATCAACATAAAGAAAAGATTAAAATAATTAGGTTTAAGTGCCTCATAAAGGCTTAGATGAAAGCACATTATAGGAGGCATCTATACTATAGTTTATGTGGTCTCATCTGAAATGAAACCTGGCTTCATTAGCATGGGGTTTTCTCATATTTTCATAGATGGGAACTCTGTCAACACAATTCCACTGAGGCAAGCTGTAGGAGGAAGATGAAAAGCTAAACACTAGCTTCTTAAGGGCTGCTTTTGACCCACAAAGTCCATTTCTCTATCTTATCATCACCCCTTGATGTTAAGCTTGACCAAGGAGCTGGACTCTTCACAAAGCAAGAACTCCTCTCCAAGGCTGACAAGCTTAAGGGACTGTTAAAGCAATTCTCCCTCGGCTCCGAAGGAACAATGAGGGGATGCTTCCAGATGTGGTAGGCCCATGATCTCGTGTCAGTGATCAAACAGGATTTTGTTGTTAGGCATTATGGTTCTAAACACTCAATCATCTGACTTTTAAAATCGTTACTATTTAATGATATAACCATTGACTACCCCAGGGCGGATGAGACACTGGCAGTCACAAAACATCAAGATGTTGTCATCACCCCAGGAAAACGCAAACTATAAATCTGCCCAGGTCTCTTAAATGTCAATGTGCAATTGGAGCCACTATAGCTACATGTGGCTACTTAAGTTTAAATTAATTAAAATTAAATAGAATTTAAAATTTTCTCGGTCACATAAGCTATATTTCAGGCGCTCAATGTGATTAGAGGTTATCCGATTAGTAAGGCAGATAGAATATTTCCATCATTTCAGAAAATTCCATTGGACGGCACTGCTTTAAAATGCCACATTCTCACTGATGAAAATGCAAGGGGCAATTCTTTAGCATATGAACTACTAGTATTCACCTTACAAACCAAGTGAAGCACTCCAGCAGCACTGTTAAGAGCCAACACTCTGGACCCAAACTGCTGAGTTCTAACCATCCACTCCCTCAGCTCTGGGGCTAGGACCAGTTGCTTAGCATCTCTGTGCCTCAGAGTTTCCTATCTGCAAAACCAGCATAATTATAACACCTACCCTCAGAGGACTGTGGTTAAGAATTAAATGAGTTAGTTAAGTGCTCAGAACAGCAAGCACTAAGCAAATATTTGCTGTTATTATTATAAAGCCCTACAGTATGCTTCAGAGCCTTGAAAATGCTCACAGCCTTTTATAGTTAATGAGTATTTTACTTCTTTTAGTATGTGTGACTGCCTATAACAACCAGCCTCCATATTATCTTGGGACATTTAGGAGAAAAGATAAGATTCTTTGGCCAAATTTGCTTTTAAATTGCCTTTACTTTCATAAAGTAAGGATCTTCACTTAGCATAAAGATTAATTCTGATTTTGTTTATTTTATTACTTATAATAAAATTTGTACTTTAATATATCAACTAATTGAATATATAAACTAGGTTAGTTTTTCCAAGTTGGATACATTCATAGCATAATAAATATATTTTTAACTACGTACATATAAATAGAGCCTATGAACCCATTTATTTATTCTATAAAACCTGAGAATTCTAATAACCATGTACAATTACCAAATAAATTCCTTGAATGGAAATCTAATATTAAAGTTATATCCAACTTACTGAAAATTCCAAATTGGCAGAGTCTAAATTAATGATTGCATGAACTTAAGGTACATTCTGTTCAACCTCTTTGAAACAGCTGAAAAATGTAAAGATTAAAAACATTAAAACAAAGCTGAAGAACACTATGATCCTACACAACAGTTCAAAACTTTATGAAACATCTTATTTTTTTCTTATTGGAAAAAATTAAGTCTGAAAAATAAGCTAATTTTTAGCATTACCAAAAGATACAATTGTTTGTGTAACTGTGGATAACTTTTCCCCACGTTCCCCACTCCAACCTTTTTCAGAGAGAAAAAAAGTTCTTCAGCTAAACCAAAGTCAACTTGAAAATTGGTGACTAGTTAGACATTGCATAATCCCAACTACCGATTTATATATATAAAAAAAATCCAGTATTTCATTTGGAAAATCTTTTTAAGTTAAAAGAAAATATACCTCTGAAAGACCTTATTTGAAAAACTACTGAAACATTTAGAGATTAAATGGTAAGATGTCTGGAATTCGCTTCAAAATATTACATCAGGAAGTGGAGAATGGTCAAGGGTAAAGTGAAACAAGATGACCGTAATTTGAGGATTGTTGAGCCTAGATTAGGGGTCCCCAACCCCTGGGTCAAGAGAGAAACTCCCCTGAGCTCCACCTCCTATCACTATCACTCCCCCCCTCCCACACTGGGCCAGGGAGTGAATAAACTCCTCCCCACCCCCCAGCCCCCACTCCCCCACCCCCAGCCTTTCACAAAACTGGTTCCTAGTGGCAAAAGGTTGGGGACCACTGGCCTAGATAGCAAGAGCATGAGGACCTACTGCTATTTTCTACTTTTGTATACATTTAACATTTTTTCATAATTACAATCTTAAAAAGCTAACCTAAGAAAAGTATAAGGGTTTTTTTTTGGGGGGGGGGGGTTGCTTAAAGTAAAAGGTAAAGGTTAAAAGTCCTAACAATATGCTTAATACCACAGTCAACAGGCTAAACCAGTCAAAAGTACTGCAATTCTGCTATTCCTCCTCTCCTGTCAGCCACTGGAGGCAGCAGAATTTATGATCATCCCAAATAACTATATGCCCAAGAGTGTTAATTCTCCCATGTGACTTGGCTTTGGATTTTGTTTGTCTCTTTCTTTACCAATTCCACAGAAGAAAACCCACAAAGTAGATTAGCTAACACTCCGGAAATTGCCAACAGTCTTGTTGACTCCTGTGTATCATAATTCTTGACTCCAAGATGTGTCTTTTTTAGGCTATCAAGAGGATGCATTATGTTGATGGGTCCCAGTGTAGTGCTAGAACATCTAAAATTACACAATTCTGGTAACTTGAGTGATTTCTAACTCCATTGTCCATTTATAAAAATAAATGTCAAAATAGTCTAATAATCCGAGAAATGTTATTAGTATGATGAAAATATTTTAATGTTCATACAGCTAAAAGTACAGAAGATATGCACCTGCAGATTTTCAGAAGTATGACAGTTTTGAGACAATTTAATACATCAGAAAGAAAAGGGACAAGAGGTTCAGAATTGGAATTGTCTGATTTTTCCCCCTTTTTTATTTGCTGAGGAAAGGCACACACTCTCAGGTTAGGTTTTCATATTTGTAAACTGAGACAGTAAATACTTTGCTTATTTCATGGGCTCCTGTGAATATGTCACAAGAGATAATCATATATATTGTAGAAAACTGCTTTGAAAACGAAGTGTTGTTTTTAAAAAGGCATCAGCTTATAAACTGCATTAGTAGCCCCTCTAAAAATGGTTTCAGGCTATACTCCTACTTATTGGAAAGGGAGAAAGAGCCAATGAAGAGGACTTAATGGAAGTGTCAGCCAGACTCCACACACCCTTCCGGTGATGAAACATGAGCTACCTGGCCAGAGCATTTAGGCCCAACTGGGTGAGGCCTCCAAGGTAACCTAAAAGCGAGTCCGAGGTTTTCAGTAACTCAGGCAGGTCCATCAGATCAAAGACACATACAATCACTTACTAAGTCACCAATTCTTTGAAGATATCAACTTGTGCCTTAAAGTGTTAACCCTGTACTTGCTTGCTCTGGCCACATGAAAGCCAGCAAAAATTTTACAAAACAGTTGCTTAGCAAAGTAAAATGAATAAATAAATACTAAGGAAACTCTGATTTGATCTCATTAAGATAAACCTCAAATGGAAGGAGTATCCAACAACAAGGCCATCTCCTGAGCCTAAGTGTTGTTACCCTCCTGTCTGGCAAATCTCAACAGGCAGTTACCAGGTCACAGAAGCAGACTGAGACATTTCTCAGCAAAAAAAAAAAAAGCACAAGAGGATGACCCAGATAACTGTACAAAGAACACTCAAATGTGTAACACAGAAAAGATTTACAAAGCAATATGCAGTTTCAGGGAGAAGATATCATTTTGCCCTCTCCTATCCCATGCTTCTTACCCCAAGACCACAACTGTCTGGGTTCAAATCCTGACTCCACAACTTAGGAGCTTTTAATCTCAAGCAAGCTGCTTCCCTTCCAAGAGTCTCAGCTTCTTCAATGACAAAATGGAGATGATAAAACACCCACCTCCTGGAGCTGTGAGGATTCAATGAAGGCGTGAGCATAGAGCACTTAAAACAGTGTTGGGCACAAAGCAAGCACTCAATGTTTTTTATTATTACAATTATCATTACTACTAAATTTCCTTACAAAACATTTTTAGTTTTGCTATAAGTGAATCCTCCTCAAAAAACATTGTGACTGAGATACTTGATCAGTTGTTCAGAAGAAGAGCAGCACACACTAATTCAAATAAAATGTTTGAGGAGACAGAAGGGATGAGTACTGACAGGATGGGAGCCATGCCCTGGCCAGTCATTCACTAATTTCTCATGTTCTTCTTCCATGTGCTTTCTCACTCAGCAGAGAGGTGAACCTACAATCCCTCCAGGGGAGCCCAGAGTCTGAGTCTGGGGAGCCCAGAGTCTGAGTCTGGTGGACAAGAGACAGAAAGCCAATGACGACAGTGTAAACGACAAAGCAGAAGCACCTGGACAGGGCTGTGGGGGCTGTAATGAGCTCCACAAGACAGGGCCTGAGTGTTAGGAAATGCAGCTAAAATTAAGGCAGTCTCCCTGTGACTGAGGGGCAGGGGCAGAGTCGGGGAGGCGCTCCAGGCGATGGGCCCACAGACAGGTGCGCTGCCCGAGCAGCACACTGACTGGTGTTCCTGGAGCCCCTGGTCACAGAGGCAGGGGACGAAGCTGCCCTGAACATTCTCTGCTCTCAGGAGCCTTCGGGTAACACCACGGTGTACACCCTGAACTGGTGACAATGCCACATCCTCCGTGTGAGGGACACCTTTACATAAGTGTCCTACCATTAACTCTCAGAGGAAGCCTCTTCAAAACAGACAGGAGGGGGAAACCCTTCAAATGTGTCAAATAAGACATGAGGGTAAGTAGTAGGGAAAATTACTCGTGTCCCAAGGTCTGTGAAAGAGCCTGCTCCGTAGTACTAACTGCTCCTGAACCACAAGTCTCTCAGAAGACACAAACTTCTGTTGATTCTTAATAAGACCCTGAAGTCATTTTTTCCAGGGTGAGGACATTTCACTCCCCTGATACAGGTGCAAGGGCTGCACCAAAAACCTACCCTTCCACACAAGAGGTTCTTGATGCAACTGTGGTGACTTTCTTTAACATATTAAAACACTAAGAAAATGTACCTTTATTTTATGATCTTTTATAAAATAGCAGTATTAATGTTCCATTCATAATTGTAATAAAGTACCAACAACAAGCCCAGCCCCACTCTGGTGCCTTTGTGGATGTGGAAAAGCCTCAGAGATCAAGGTTTACATTAAGCCAGAGTAACCCACCTCCACTCCACTTTGATCCTTTTCATCAAAAAGTAACATGACTTCAAAAAGCACATCAGCCTGAGCAAGGTGTTCCTGTAGTTTAGGACACAATCCCAGAAGAACTCGTGAACTAATTACAGTGCCACACTTATATAGAAAAATAATACTGGTTAAAACAAAAAGTAGGGAGCAGAGTAACAGCCTAGTGGAGGACTCTGGTAGCTCTTACAAGTCTGAGTCAGGCAGGAGACTGCTGCCCAGTCTTAGGTCTGCATGGGAAAGCACTGATTTAGAGACCATCCCACCCAGAGCAGAGACTCCCAAGGAGTTACAGTCTTAGAAGAGCAAGCTGGCACAGGCCCCTACAGCCCACAATAAGGGAAAATTCACTGTATGTGTGCTAACTGAAGAACACGAATCTATGCTTTTCACTCAAAGTGCTTCAAAAGCTACTGTGTCAAATACCAGGTCAATCACCAAGAGTACAATAATCAAAATCCTAGATCTTTTCCTTGTCTTCCATTTATATACCAAGATCTCAAAATAAATAAAAATTCCTTTTTGTGGTATGCAACTTAATGTCACTTCCTCATGTGCAGCATTTTCTTAGAAGGCAGAAAAGGTTGTTAATGTTCTTCAAACTCACCAAGTTACTCAATAACCACAAGAATAACCGAAAGCAGTGTGGGAGTCGCAGCCGGTGGGGTGAGGCCTCAATCTTCGCCTTGTGACCAGGCTTCACTAAAAGGCTCAACCTGAACAAGCCGAGATTTTCCCAGAGGAAAATGAGCTTTATTTCCTGAAGCCTGCAGTCTCCTCTAACCTGCAAGGGCAGGAAACCTGCAATACATTTCTCCAAAATTGTATGTGACTAGACAGCAACAGAGTATCACCTAAGTCATTACCTTGGACAGATTATTGCTACTCTGAACACTCTGAATCTTGGTTTTCTCACCTATAGTAATGGGCATCACATCATTCCCATTCTAGGTTGACATGGGGGTTCGTAAGGTCGCGTGTGGAGCTTATGCTCTAGTGCCCAGGAAAGCACAGCCTGGTAATTGTTGGTAAATACCACGACCTCCTCACTGCTCATCTCGCCAGGCCCCACCTCCCACCTATACTGGACACCTATACCTATACTCCATTGTTAACCCCTGACCACAGAATCATGGGGAAACCTGAGAAGTGATGCAGTAATGTCTACCTCCCATCAGAGATGGGTCAAATGACTAAGGAAAGCCACTAAATACCAGTTGTGGGCTAACAGTCAGTTTACCTGATAAGCACACACAACCCAAATGAAGCTTCTAACCCCCCCATTTCCAAATCAGCTAGAATGATCTTGGCATATCTCTACATTCCAATTGTTCATGAATCCTTTGTAAATACTAACTATTAGGGGTACAAAGCAGCTCAATGAACCACACATCATACCTCTACATCATTATCACCAGGAACAAAGGTTACTAGATTCCAAATATTCCAAATATTAGATTCCATAACTCAAAAGCGACAATTTCTTCCCTCAGGGCGGGGAAGGAGAAGAAAAAACCTACTTTGCCGAGGGATAAAGTGGGAAGTCAATGTTCTAGTATAAACATGACAAGCCCAATTCTGCCACTGCAATATACTCTTTAACTTCAGGACAAAAATCTTTTCTGACCATCTGGAGCTACTCCATCCAGGCATAAGGCCAAAACTTTGTAATTCCTTTTCAAAGTAAGTGACAGATCAGTAACTGCCACGTTGCTAATGCACAGCCCAAAGGGAGCACCTCATATCCTCTCCAGTGCTCCCTGGAGTTTGACACATGTAGTAAAAACAAAGTGCTTCCAAATAAATCTGCCCACTTATCAATACTCGAAATTGAACAGAGATCATGTCACTTCTGAACAAAGCAGCATTTTTGGGGGGCGTGATACTATTACCCTATTTCACATACGGGAAGTAGGATATTCTGCCAAGTTTCACTAAAAAGAGCCATATCTAATAGGATGAAACATATATATGTCAATTAATATTTCAGTTCTCCAGAAATGACACGTGGGAGTCCACCAGAAATTGTAAGAGTTCATCCTCTGCGATGACTGAGATGTCTGTAAGTTGCAATAAATATGGAGTCACGTGAGATACGGGGCAAAAGGGGCGATCAATGACAATCTATAAAGTTGGTGGAACTTCTTTATAAATTCCACTGACCAGCAGGATCACTTTCTAACCAATAAACCAACTGGAGAGTCTACTATGTACCAGCTACATACAGTGATGGTGATGAAAATCAAAGCTTTCAGCATCTCCGCCAAGTATATAAATCTAAAAAGTTCAAAGGCAGTTTCATGTAATATGCCACTGATGCTAAGAGAAGCTTGAAAGCTCAGAGGCATAAATTTGATAATCTTCCCCTCAGCATACTGAGTAGAAAAATGTGAACAGAAAAGAAAAGAGAAGAGAAAAGAAAAGAAAAGAAAAAAAAAGAAAAGAAAAGAAAAGAAAAATGTGAACTAGCAGCACTGGCTATAGACTTCTTGCAAATATTTTTTTCCAGATTTCAAAGACATGAAAGCTATCTCTGAAGGCACTTTCCACTGGTGAGCTATCTTATCCTTTCAAGTAAAATATTTTAAAACTGAACAATCTTAAATTTTATCTGGTGGCAGACTGTTTCTTACAAAGATAAGTTATAAGTAATTTCACAAATGAGTAAAACGTAGCTAACCACTGATTGCAAAATTAAACTGAAGACAGATTACAAATACAAAATATAAAATAGGCAATGACGGGTTTCTCCCTTTTGATGAACAAGCTCTTCCTTGAAGATAAATTAACAGATTCAGGATAAGAGAGCTGGAAGTCATCAGAGATCATCCGATCCTGATCTACCCAGCTCACCTCTTAAAGAATCTATTTTGTTTGTTTGTTTGCCTTCAAAGCATCCTGTAATCATTACAAAATTAATGGTATCTGAGAGTCTAGAGCTAATTCCAAATAGAACCCTTGTGTTTTATCCTGAGAAGCAGGGGAGGGGGTGCTGTTGGACGACCTTATCAGGACCCCCGTGCAGAGAATTCAGAGCCTGGTAAGAAAATGAGAGCAGAAACCTTAGAACAGATTCCTCAGCACAGGAATGCATACGGAGGATTCTTTGTCCTTAGTCCTTTGGAATGGAAGAGAATGAGAAGTGAATGCTGACAGAATTACCTTTCCCAAAGGGTTTAACAGGCTCTAGCAGAAATTCCAAGGCAAGTATCACCATCAAAGGAAACTGCTGGGAGGAATGGAGTAGGTGGAGAGGGCAACAACTGCACGATTCTGAAGAGAAAGGAAGACATACAAGGAAAAGCAGGGCATTCTGAAGACATGTGGGGCGGGCAGGGGGAGGTTGATCTGGTAAATGGCAAAAAGAAAAAGTCAAAAACACTGTATAATTTAAAGAACTATGGAACACTTGAAGAAAAATAGGGAAATACACAAAAATCAAGACTTTCTTTGAAAGTATTTAGCAAGTTAGAAAGGGAGCAAAATATACAAGTAAGGAATAGCAATAGATCGTTCAAAAGCAAATTCTTAATAAACATGATTTTGCAGCGATAGCTTACACAGCAATACCACTTCTTTCGAAGGAGTCACCAATAGCTCATGTTTTAAAGATGGACACTTATTTTCTGACTCCAACTAAATTCACTTAATTCTTCATTCATTCCCCTATCATTTTGACCTCTATTCACTTAAAATTATATTTTCTTTCCATGATACAGAGATTTCAGGAAATAACAGAAGTCAAAATGAAAACAGGATGAATGAATGAATGAAAGAGCAGGCAGTCAGACAGTACTTAGGAATACTATATACAAAATCAGCTCTGCTCAAATTGCAAAATGCCAATCATAATGCTTCAAGAATCTCATCAAAGAGAAATAGAAACATTCCATTTTTAGGAAGGAGAAAAGTAGTAGGTGATTGGGGTAGTAGAGACAGGTAACAGGCATGGGAGATAGGGCTGCAGGAAAGGAGACATGCGAATCTCAGGGGGGAAAAAAGAATAAATTTATGAAGAGCTGGTACGGGGGGGATCGGGGAGGGCGAAGCGGCAATGGACTCATGGTAATGCCAGCAATGCACCAGCTTGAGGACATCTCCTTTACTGCACGCATAGGAAACAAATGGTTAAGAAGGAAGTAAAACTGCACAGACTTAACCTCAGTATCAGCAATGACCATCTCATGCAACCACTTTTCTCAGTATTCCTAAACATCCTGGTAAGTAAAATAAGTTATGATTTTTGGTAGGTGTTCCCCAGTAACCTGGTTCATACATCACACAGAAGTTCATGGATCCAAATGGTTAATGCTAGACACAAAGATCTAAGACTTCTCTGGTTCCTTGCTCCAACTTAAGTGAAGATTGTGTAACTTGTACAAACATAACCATTTCCTGTCCATCGAACAAAGCAATTAATGGACTGGGCAGTTTCTGAGATGATTTAAGGGATGGAACAACCAGACCATGTCTCTCTGCCATTCATTTTAAAGAAACAGACAGGAAAATATATATTATCATTATTTTGTTGAATAAAAGTCATTCTTCCTTTACATCACTTTCCTCCCACAGCCTTAAATGACACATGGCTCTAAAAATATATATATATTAAAATCCGTACCTTTAATGACTAAAAAGCAATGTGTAGGCTCTGCCACTTTGGGAGGAAAAAATAAAAACTGATAAAATTTTATGAGTTTACAAGTATACAGCATTAATATAAAATTAGCATTAAAGAAAAAAGGAAGGAGAGAAAGAAAGAAGAAGAAAAGCAGCTTGGATCCCAGCAACTTCACAGGCTGCTTCCAAGACTCACACGGTCCAGGGACACAGCCCTCACTTCTGGTCCAAGGAGTCCAGCCTTTATTGCTGAAGCTAGTTTGAGTAGGTTTCTTTTATTTGCAAGACAAGTAGTTTTGGACTATTAATAAACACCAAAAATCTTTTGAATCTTCACATTTTCAGGGATCTCAGTTATCTCAAATCAAAAATTTCATACGCTTAGAATTAGAACATAGCTTTAAAATTAAACATCAACCTGGCTGGTGTAGCTCAGTGGATTTAACATGGACCTGGGAACCAAATGGTCGCCGGTTCAATTCCCAGTCAGGGCACATGGCTGAGTTGCCGGCTAGGTCCCCAGTGGGGGGTGTATGAGAGGCAACCACACATTGATGTTTCTATCTCTCTCTTTCTCCCTCCCTTCCCCTTTCTCCAAAAATAAAATAAATAAAATCTTTTAAAAAAACACTTAAATTAAATTAAAAATCAAGTAAGTTTTCTCCTGGTTCAAACACATGGTATCTTGTCAAAACATCATGCCTTGCTCCATGAAGTCATTAATTAAGTCAATGACTTTATTAAGGCAAAAACTTACTGAGCACATGGTTTGCCAGACATTTACAAAAAGAGAAAAGGAAAGACATGGTCCCTGCGCTCAAGGAATTTGTGTATTAATGAAGAGACAAAGAGCAATTGGAAGTCCCCCTGTTCCTTTCCTTGCTGCATCTTTACAGTCAGACTCAACACAGACAACTTCTGATTAAACGTGGGCTCCTAAGCATCAGGTAGGTGGTTCATGCAACCCATTGGTTCCCACAGTCTTGTACTTCTGAAGGGGAAATAAACTGTGGAGTAGGCCACTAGGTTTTCTCTCACCACAGTGAATGACCAGGCTCATGACTGGAGGGGACACTCTGAAAAGCCTGAGTGTGAGCCCAGCTCATAAATGGGCCTTACCTGCTGCCTGTCGCTCACCACCACCAATTCTCTTCTGAAGGCCATCTACAACTGTGAATGCCCCCACTCCTGCCGCCCACCCCGGGGCAATGGGACTGACTGACGGCTAAAAGAAGAATCTATCATTTCAAATTAAAAATACACCATCTTCCAATTACTAGTACTTATTGAGAGGTTCACTACAAGACTGAGTCCTGAAAACCCTGGGAGAGAACATTACAGAGTGCCAACTGGTTCAGTATGTGGGTTCACTGTTCACTAGGAGAGGCTTCTCTTCATGACAGAAGCACATTCTGCAAGAAACAGGTATTTAAATAAGCATCAGTCAAGTAAAGCTCAAGACCTCTCACAGATAATGAAAACTGACTACCTGGCCAAATCTTCACATTCTTGCAAATCCAAATATGTATTCCCAAAAGCTGAAAGATTTAGGTCAAAAGATGCCCAATTGGTTCGAAACATTTCAAATTGAAGGCTCTCACTAATCAAATCATTCAAAAGATCAGCAGCAGGCATAAGCAACACAGGAGCTCTATTTGCCTAAGTGTTAATTCCGTGAACTACAGACAAACATCCTTGTACGCAATCATCTGGTCGGCATCCTGGAAAAAATTGTCATTATGCTAAAGGTTAAGCAAGTTTATATAGGCTATCAGGTGTAATGCTTCCAATGATTACTTTTCCAAAGCAAACATGAAGTGCGTTACCGACTTAGAAAAATAAATAATAACACCTAAATTGTATCTTTGCCCTGAGTTCTTGCCAAACTTAAATAGACCAGATATATTTCAAGTAAATAGGTTAGACAATCTATAACAGATTTCAGCTAGGTTAATAATCCATACAACCATTTCAAACCTAAATTTCCGATCACAAAAACAATTTTGTCAAATCAAAACGTTTGACTCCCACTCTCTGAATATGGCCTGAAATTTTTTCAAAGTCCTTTATCTCTTTATATACAAGCTTCAAATTTCCCACGCCATCGGGTGCAAATAGTGTCAGGAGTCCTGAGGAGGACTAATCTCAGAGGTGTCAAAAAAAAAAGAAAAACATTGGGACACTCACTATGGAATGGAAGACACAACTAAAAAGCCCTATTTCTTTTATAAATTTGGATTTAAAAAATGCCCCCCATGTGTGTACTATGCCATGTGCCCAAAATTTGTGACAACACACACATAATATATTTATAATACTATAGTTACTACAACAGTCAAGAATCCCATGCTTTGCTTCTTCTTGTAAGTAGTATAGTGACAAGTGAGGAAAATGAACTTTATGAACAATGTTCATATTGATGACAACCAGAAGCAAAATGTCAAAGGCACTAGAGGTAAACTGCCAAAGGTTTTAGGAATTAAGACAGAGAAAATTCATAAAAACTCCCTTAGTTCACTGTTCTTTCCTATGAAGCTGTTAGAAACTCTTTTCCAATATCTCATTTCAAGAAGCAAAGAGAATCTCTAACTGCCTACTAATGCAAAGTGAATACAATGACCCAAAGTTATGGTGCTATCATCGTACGGTTCTGCTCAATGCAAACGACAGATCCATTGCAGTAGGATGATTTCTTTCACCTCCCCTGGACACAGACTGAACATCTGCTTCTTCCAGCTCCAGCTACTCCTGTGATTCCCAGCAAGTCCCTTCAACTTAGCATCTGATAGATACTTTCTCAGAGGAATAAATTGCAGCCCACTGAAAACTTGTAACAGAACATCCCAATAAAGCAAATATCAAAATAGCAATACAAATCTTTTGCCTTGTTAGAAAAAGTAAAGATACAAGAGGGATACCAAACTGCTAAAAAGAAATCGGTTTTTGAAAGATCTCTTTTCTTAAACAAAGGACACAGAAGTAGTGGAACCCAAGTGCGCAGTGAGATTAGGAAATGTAACTCTAAAAGGCAGTGATTACAATGCACAATTTTGTCTTCTTGTTATTGAAACCACAAAGTAATTAACTGCCTTAATGAATAAACAAATGTTTCTCAACATGAATGTTTTTGAAAAAGCAAATTTGTCTTCTGAGACAAAACTGTGACAAAGCCTTCCTTCAAGCAAGTTTCCAGTGGCCAGTGGGATAGATATGTGAGAAACTGGGCAGTTTGCAAACATGTGGTAAAACGTCCAAAACTGAGCCAGTTCTGACAACATTCAGACAGGTTTTCTATACACCTAATTTGCATGTAAGTCCATTCATGATTTCTGTGTGTATAATGCCAAATGTCCCTATAATCATGATTAAGAACATCAAGTTTTTTTAAATGACGCTGTTCTTACTCCGGCCCGAGAATCGACCTCTGAGCAGCATGGCATGATTTTTTTTTCTTCCTGCAAGTAAGAAATTAAATTTTCTTCATTTCCAGCCAGGGGCCACTCAAACAAACCTAATGGGTGTAGACAGCATTTCCTGCCTACTGCAAGAAAATAATAGGATTGTCGTTATTAACATGGCCCAGGGCATGCACTGAGGTGGGGCACTGAAGAAACTGACCTTTAATTTTCATCAGTGAGCCCACACTGACTGCCTGGTTTTTGTTTTGTTTTTTAAAGGTGACTGCTATTTTTTTTTTCTACAACATTCAGGTCTAACACTGGCTCATTCACTCTCACGGAGCAAGACAGGCTCCAATTCCTATTATCCTTTCCATTCAACTGTTTAGGTCTGGCACAACCCTGCCAGTAAACAACCAGCTAAAATTCAGCTTTATTTTTCCTCTCTTACTTTTTTGGAACTGGTCTTCTACTTTATAAGGAGTTGGTGAGATTCAGGCACTGCCACAGCCAACTATTCTGGTCACTGACACTTCTGCAGAACAGTCCATATCGCTCTAAAAAATGAGCATCTGAACAATAACCAGCAAAAGTAGCTAAGGTTTCTAGAAATACTGAGAGGTCTCGTCCCGCCGTGCACCTCTCCCAGTGGTGGCATCCTGACGCCATTCCAGAGATGAAGAACTCCGTCCGAGGTGGTGACCCAGAGATGAAAGGCAGGTCTTGGAAGCCCCATGGTTTCGCCCACTAATGTCAAGGCCTGATCTTCTCTCTTAAAAACAGTCAGAACAACATCCACAAAAAAGGGGGGTGCAGGGGGAATGGGAGGGAGTGACTCTCCTTTATTACAACTTTCCTTTGATCCCAGACTTAGGAGAGGAAGCAGAGTTGTCATATATCTACTTAAAAAGGCTCAACCTCTCTTTGAGGGGGCAGGGAAGAAGAAAAAGACTGGTAGGAGAAGCACTTATAATAATTAAGTACTGTGTGGCATTCAGACACGCTTTTTGTTTCCCCAAAGTGCTTCTTACACACATCCTTTCATTTTATGCCCATACTGCCTTACCTTATTAAGGTAAACAGCTCAATTAAGATTTTAGCAAGGAGCTGCAAAGCTATCACCTGAACCAGGGACACTCAGGGAGTCCGTGGCAAGGCCAAGACAAACTGACGGCTAGTATTCCTATACACTTTTAAAGTAACTGGGGAATACTTTAAAATAGCTATTATCCCGTTAAGAAGTATGTCCAACAGCTAAATCTGTCTGCAGTCAGTGAATAAAATAAGATAGTAACTTGTTCAAAGAACTTGCCGAGCCAAACAGTCCTAACAATTCCTTTCAACAGACAAAGCCACTGAGATTGAGAAACTTAACCAAAGTCAGAGTTAGAAACCTGCCCAGTCGGGTCTCAAATTCAGGTCTGTTTCCAGAGCCCATTGGCTTAATCATCCCATTATAAATGATGATTAAGGATTTACCTTCTTGCCAAAAATACTAATTCCAAGTTAAGTGAGTATTTTCCCATGCCCTCCAATATAAAAACTGTATGTGATAAGCTACTATTACATATTGACGACAGCTAAAGAATAGCTTCTCTAAAAAGATGTTTCCTTTAAACTAACATATCTTGCAATTAAACTTTCTAGAAAATCATTCTATGCTTTTTCATGAAAAATGTTATGAAAGTTATTTCTTTGCTAAAACTGAAACTTATTGAAGATATACAAATACAGTGATCTATATTTAAAAGTGTTTTTTTAACACTTAAAAAAAAAGGTTGGTTCTTCATTAATTTGCCAAGCAGAACATCTGATGGCAGAACACAATTGTCCCTCTACTGAACTCACCGATGACTCAGTGGAAACTAAAATTTGGAAAGCTTATTCCATGTGAAACAAAACAGAAACGAACTCGCTCACCCTCACTGGGGCTACATCCTTCCCCAGCTCCGACCCAGTCTCCTCTACTCACTCCTACAATCCCTGCCATCACAAAGGCAAGGAAGGAAACCTTGCAAAACTGCAAAGTTAATGGCAAACAGTTGGGACCTAAAATTATTCCAAATGAATTCAAGCTAAAGTAATTTGGCAGAGAAATTTATTTGAATCCTCAATTCTTTCTCTTTTTAGCCAGCTGCTATATACTCTAACAGGTTTAAACAAACTTCTGAGAACAGTGCACTAACTTAAGAGCGTGGGAAAGTGAAACATAAATAGGAAGTAACATTGTTTCCATATTTAAATTTACTATAAGAAGCAAATGGCAAAAATGTAAAAAGCTATGTTATAAAAGTATTCAGACTGTCAGAGGTATAAAGATTCAGGTAAAACTACAGCACAGTAATCACACAGCAGGATTAAAATATGTTAAAATCAAATAAACCTAGAAATAACTGTTTCATCATTAATAAAGAAATTTGAAGGTAAATTATCTGTTGCTAACTAAAGCCTGATATAAAATGTAAACCTTAAAAAGTGTTATCCATTCCTTTTCCTTCCTCCAGTAAACTCTCTTTAAAAAATTTTAAAAAGACAGCATTTTTAAAATTGAACTTCCTTCCTAAGAGGCTTAAGGCTACAGATTTTATAATTTCCTGGAACTTAAGTGTACACACAGGGGCTAGTTTTAGTGTCCCTTACCCAAAATTATAAGTAAATCTCCATTTTTAAGCAATAGTGGTAAAAGTGCATGAAGGGTTACAAAGAAGAGAGTCCAAGCAATTTAAAATGAATATAAGCAAATAAAATGCACAAATCCTAAAATTAAAACATATTCCTTTATTTATAGATGCTTAAAACTGTTTCCTTTACATCTTAGGGCATAAAAGAGGTTTTAGAAATCAAGTACTCTTGAAAGTCAGCTCCATCCTATGGCAGGTAATCTGTGCCTGACGATCGCCACCAGGACTCCAAGAAAGGGTGATAAGGCGAAGGTCAGACCAGTGTGAGGAGCACTTTTCTGAGGTGTCGCCCTCAGGGAGTTTTAGCATGTGCAGCATCTCTCCTGAACAGAGGTTTGGAGCAATAAGAGGAGGTGACTCTAGCAGTCCCCACTGTCCCGTGGAGACACAACCCCAGAGCAGCACACGGCTCCTCCTGGGCCATAAGAAGCATTTCTGTGAGGCAGCCAAAAAGAGTTTTCAGTAATACCGCCTCCAGGGCTGCATCTTCATTAGTCTCTAGTCCACACCGCCCCACACAAACACAAGTAAAGAAAGAAAGCAAGTCAGGCCCCACTTCAGAGCCTTGTCCTTAACTCACCTTCAGTGAACTCACTTTCTAAAGATGGAGTAGAGAGCTACATGATTTCTAACAAAGGAAGCATTTAGGGTTGCCAGCTCCCCAGGTTTAGCCTGGGCCATCTGGGAAAGCACAGGGCTCCTCTGGATCCTGAGGTCACCTTTTATTAACCACACGAGCAGCCCTTTGAGCTCAGAGATGAGGCAGTTCTAGTCAGTTCTGTGCTGTCTCATCCCCAGGACTGCCTTTGGTGCAAACCAAAAGCCACAAGCTATTAACCTTAAAAGAAGAGAAAGCGTTAGTATTAGCAATAGGAGGACTTGCTTTTCCAGGTGCAAATTATAATACAGGATCTCGACATAAATTAACTTAAGTGAAAGGCACTAAGGAGAGGGATGCAAGATGGACAAAACTGTATTGCCACTAAATGAAAAGGACTCTTTCACAGAGGTTTTCAAATGTCTGAAAAAAGTAGAACACTACCAGTTCTTAACCAACTGCTCCAGATTCTTCCCATCCCCTTTACTGAATTTCTTATATATTATGTATATTTTGTATATATTTCTTCATATACTTTCTTACAAAGTATATGAAGTATACTTTTATTCTCTGCTTTCTCTCATTTCAAGGATAAGTTGCTATTACAGAAAACAATCTAAAAAAACCTGCCTCCTTGGAGATGTCCAAAATATTATTATTGTTTCAAAGATAAAGTTTAGGTTTCTGGACAGCAGACAGGTTGAACACATGGAAAGCACTCAACTGACACTTAGCATTCAGTACGTGGGGACACAGACTCTGTTCCAAGTCTGGAGATACGAATAAGAGTTTCGATGTGAACTACTGAGAAGCGGGGTGACACAGCTGAAAAAAGTTCTGCAATCAGTCTAGGAAATCTTAACCTTTTGGGGCTTTTTGAGCATGTCTTCTAATCTTAGTTCACTCAACAAACATTTATGGGGCACCTGATATGTACCAGCTTCTGCTGCAAAGACTGGAAACACACATTAAAAAAAGAGAAAAAAAACCTACCTTCCAGAGTTAGTCTAATGAACTTGGGGCTGTGTGTGTGTAAGTGCCTGGCTGCGGTAGGTACTCAACAATTGCTCGTCCCTACAGTTTACATCTGACTTGGAGTCAGAGTGTTTGGAAGTTTAGAGCACAAATGACCAAGTGTCTTCACTTCTACATAAAACTACCAAGATATGGTTAGCATTTTACCCTAAAGATGATAAATCCTTCTGAGAACCCTTCAGTTCGGCCCTGGTTCCTAACTGGAGTCCTCCGGTCTCCGAAGTACTCCTTCCACCTCACTTCTTTCCAGTCAAAAAAGTTAAAAGGACAGATTACCCAAAGGGCCAATTTCCCGAGCTTGGGTTTCTCAAAATTGTCTGATCATCTCATTCACCTGAAACACCAGATAAAAATTTCCAGATTCCCTCCAGACATAAGGAATAAGAGCCCTCTGTACCCTCCACCCCACATATATACCCCTATAATGTTCCAAGAGATTCCTCTTTCCTGAGGCATGCTTTAGCTCTACCTCAAATAGCTGAGGCCATTCTCCTCAGGTTTCCATGACATGCTCTTTGACCCTCCTCCAAGGCTTAGTTTAGCATGAAAGGCTCTGGCCATTGGTCTAACAGAATCAGTTCTCAGCTGGGCCCCCAACATCTCAGCAAGGCACATTCTGTTTGTTTTTATTCCTGTCCCTTAATGTCTCCCTTCTAGAGTTTCCCTACAAAAGGATCATTTTAAATTACCACAATCTCTGAAAAGTTACCTTTTCCAAAAAATAATTTTCATAATTTATAATTCCCAGCTGACTCCAATAGACAAGGAAAATATACAAAAGCAAGGGCCACATTCTTACAGAACAGAACTAAAAGCTATTTGTTCAAATTTTCAAAACCAATTAGCAGTATGATAAAGACATGAAAAAATGTAGCCCATGTATCCTCTGCAGAACTTGCTTTCAAAGAGCAATAAATGAAAGACTAGGTTTGCACTGAAAGTGACTCATGCCTTTGTTTTAATTTGTTTAATATTAGATCTCTACCATGAAGGGGAAAATACAAAACTCAGAAAAACTATGGAAACACAAAAAGGTCTACATGGCCCATGCTTCAAAGAGATCAATTTCAGCAGAAGCACCTGAGAAGAGTTACTAAGTGTAAATGACTCATTCAACCTAGGAGTTCATCCATCTATCCATCCATCCACCCAATGAACATTTACTATGCATTCATCACAAGAGACCCTTAGTTAAATCAGTAATCACACCCACACTCAAGTAAGGGCAACAAGGAGACAATCAGATAACACTGAAAAAGACAAGTGTTCCAAAAAGGTATAAAGTGCTAAAAGAACTTAAAGAAAAAGATAAATTACCTAAAATGATGGTTCTAGAACATAATGCAAAATAGAATTTGACACTCTTTTCTTTTGAGTAGGCCAAAAATCAATGAGGATGCTTTGTCGGCATGATGCTTTCATTCTTCCTATCTCTACTAGATATAGAGATCGTGACTCTCAGTAACGTGTGGTGTAAGTTGCTAATGATTCTACCTCTAGAGTAACTAGTAGACCACAAAACTGGTCCACTGTGATGTGAAAGCCATTTACATGTATGGCTAAGAAAATACACCCGTGTAGAGAGCAAAGCAAGCAAACAGACTAGCATCATACCCTTGCAACTTCATACTGTTTTTCCAGGAATTCAGAAATTAATAAACCATTATAAATGGCAAACACTGTCTGGTACTCGGTATATAATCTTCCCTGTAACTGGTTATTTGTATGTAAACTAAAATCTGTCCATTTAAATTTTTATCTATTTTCAATATTCCTAACATGCACTTTAAGCCTGATAATTACTTAAAAGCCTGACTCATCTTTTCCTAAGTGATCTACCCAAAGTTAACATCAATATCTCAGAAACAAAAAAGAAAAAACCTCAGAAAGCACTAACATCTATGAAATTATCAGATGCTAAAGACAAGCTCAGGTGAATACAACAGACTGTTACATGCTTTCTTTCACTGCACCCCCTGCCAACTCGTTTTAGATTAAGGAAGAAGAACGTTAATACCTAATGCATTTCCAATGGGTACTAGCTGAGATGACTTAGACTATGCCTCAGACTGGAAATCAAAGTTTTTCCTGAAGACAAAATTGAATGCTTAAAGGTTTGAAAATATAACAGGTCTAATTGTACTTCCTATCCCTGGTTTTTAAATAACTCAGTGAAATTCAAGATAGATTATCTTTATCTATACGTCCCTACATGGTCTGTGGATAAAACTATTTAGTTCATCTAAATATTAAAATGTCTTTTTTCCCCTCCAGGGAACTATTTCTTTTAGATAATCTCCTCTAAAATTCAAATCAGTTAATAAAATAAGGGAAGTCTGATCTCGAAAACTGGCCTAAGGGAAATCTCCCTTTATACTGCAGTAGGAGAAGGAGGAGGTTAAAAAACAAAATCTATCTATGCACTGGCATGGAGACGACCAAGGGGGAGCAAACAGATCATGCGGAATAAATCTCCTTCAATATGTTTTCATTTTTTATTGTGAAATATACATAACAAAAATTTACCATTTTAACCACTGTTAAGTGTGCGATTCAGCAGCATTAAGTACATTCACATTGCTGTATAACCATCACCACTACTCATTTCCAGAACTGTTCCATTATCCCACACACAGAAACTCGGAACCCATGAAACAGTAACTCCTAGGCCCCTTACCTTTGGAAATCTCTATTCTGCTTTCTGTCCCTATGCATTTACCTATTCTAGATACCTCATATAAGTGGAAACATTACAGTATTTATCCTTTGGCGTCTGGTTTATTTCACTTAGTATTTTCAAGGTTCACCCACTTTGTGCCATGTGTTAGCATTTTCTTCCTTTTTATAGTTGAATAATATACCATTGTACGTATATACCACATTTTGTTTATCCAGTCATCTGTGAATGGACAGCTGGGCTGTTTCCACCTCTTGGATATTCTAATAATGCTGCTGTGAACACTGGTGTACAAGTGTTTAAGTGCCTGCTTTCAGTTATTTTGGGTAGACACCTACAAAGGGAATGGCTAGGTAATTCTAAGTTTAACTTTTTGAGGAACAGCAGAAGTGTTTTCCACAGCAGCTGTACCTTTTTACATTCCCAACAGCAATATGGTAGGGTCCCAGTTCAATATACTTTTAAATATTTTCTGATTTATTAATTCAGAATGTTTACCTCCATTACTCTTAAGTCGGTTATTTTTCCTAAGAAAAACTACAATAGAAAAATCAGAAATGGCAATATCTAAAGACTTTTAGCATTTTACTCTTAAACAACATAAACAATAAAAGATATAGAATGTGTTAAAAAGCACTTTATTTTTTTTTAAAAAAAGATTTTATTTATTTATCTTTAGAGGGAGGGGAAGATAAGGAGAAAGAGAGAGAGAAACATCAATGTGTGGTTGCCTCTCATGCGCCCCCTACTGGAGACCTGGCCTGCAACCAAGGCATGTGCCCTGACTGGGAATCCCACTGGTGACCACTTGGCTCACGGGCCCATGCTGAATCCACTGAGCTACACCAGCCAGGGCTAAAAAGTACTTTAAAATATAAGAAAAAAGGGAGCATAATATCCTAAAAATACATTAAATATCCTATACATGTAATTTGTACCGTAAAAACTGCTCAATCTAGCCCCTAAAAAGTCTGGATATAAATACCCTGAGATATTTTTAAAGAAATTTACTCTCCTAACTGCCAATTCACACAGTACCTGGAACTAACCTGCCCACAAAGTTCTTCCTTTAGTAAAAGTGGAAAAGGAAATTGGGTAAGGAGCTTATCTAAATACTATTCACAGGACTTTCCACAACTTTGCCCGAACCAGGAGGCAGGAGAGAGATCGCAGCTAAAAGGAATAATGATGTTCTTAAAATCTTTAACACCTGCTCTCACCAATCTGCCATCAAGTGCTTACAGGTGACCAAGGAAATGAACAAATTGGGGAGAAAAAAGTCAACAGAAAACCTCCAAAACAACCCATAAGCATACATGAGGTCTATTGGTGGGGATGGGGTAAGATGGAGAAGGTGGGTATTTCCTTGTTGTGGTGGTTTATTTTGCATACAAAAATGCAGAACTACTTTTGCTGGTAAACTGTTCCGAGTTCATGTGATGATATTGAGTAGATGAACATTTATTTCATGGCGGTCCAAAGACTTCCAAGGGCCCCGCCTCTCTAAAAATTTGAGCAGTGGAACTAGCTTCAACCCATACTGCCGTTTTACATTGCTTTTAAGTCACCTGATTTTTCCAAGGTGCTTAAAAGTGGTTTGTTCACCTAATTAGGTAAATATCCCCCCTTATGATCTATTTAAACTTCTGTTACAATAAAACCTTTTCATACAGAATAGGAAGCCTAACTTTATGCTAGACTTGCCAGGATAATTGCCAATTCCTAATTACTTACATCCAGAACAATGAAGTTATATTAAGTAGAGACCCCTCTTTCACCAGCTGCAGAGTATCTGAGTCCCTTAAGAATAAATTAAATCATGTTATTTCCCGAGATTTTAAAATCTTCAATTATTTCTCAAGCATACTACAGTTGCTCATGTATAAAGACAATTTTCTAAACAATCATTTCAACAGAGCTTTTTATTATTTTATAATACTAAGTATAACTTAGTATTATATCAATTTCATTTAAATTGTTCTGATTAGCTACCTTTATAAAAAATCTTTATCTCCCAGAGTCAAAGGGGAGGTATCAAAAGCCTTAAAATCTTTTTTAAAAAAAGTAGCTTCTAACAAAGCCTGCAGGTACTTCAATTTTTAACATTTCTTAAATTTCAAAGAAAGAAGCAGAAATTAAAGTTGCCACCATCCTGCCCTAGGAGTCAGTGGTAGACAGTTCTCTACACAACATTCCAAAAATATGAGCAAAGTACCCCTTTTGTAAGTAAACAAAAATGCCCTGCATTTGCCAAAAAAAAAAAAGTCAGAAGTCAGAACAGAGTAGAATATTCCATTAACAATGAAGCTAGTCTAAAACTCAATAAATGCCCTCTGAGTCAATAAACAAGTGAATTAAGTAAATTACATTTTAAACTTCAAATACAATCATTTAATACAGGGGACATTTTAAACACTGATACTTACTAGAATCTATAATGCTAACTTTGGCTTAACACCACCTCACTAAAATCTTCTCCCTCCAGCTATTTAAAAACTAACAAGCAGTTATAATATTACAGAAACAAAACATATCGGAGCCACTGCCTGAACTGAGAGAGAATATTGCCAAGGGCATCCATCACCCAAGGGTATCGAAATTACAATCCCAGAGTTGCAGAATGCTAGACTTGCATATCTCAACTAGGGACAAAAAGAGGAAAAGACTCAAGGATTGATCCATTTTTTTAATTTAAACTGAGAAACATCTCCACCTGCAATGGCTAACCACAATCTAACCTGACTTATACCTGGTGGTTTAAAAACTTCCCAATCCTGTCCCCACCTCCACCCCACACACCTCTGGTCAACCAGAGGCCCATCCTGAACACTAAACCTGCACCATCTACAGCTCCCCTCTGGATAAACTTCTGACTAGGGACTGACCTCTCACTGGCGGTACCTTGAAAGAGCTCAAGTACCAATCATCAAGGCACCCTTCCCACGTGAGCCTGTTTGGCTTCCAAAGAAGTCTGCCTCTGTCTAGTGACAATGATTCAAGCATTCTCTGCCTTTTAAAAATACATAATGCCATACTGTATAGTTTACAGCAATATATACGCTTATGAATATTTCCCTATATCCAAAGGCATTCAGAGAAAACTGAACTCTCCTCCACGACCTAAGTACATTCCCAGCAGCTGTAAGGATGAGAATTAAGGTTTACTTGAAAATGTCTTACCACGAAATTTCTGATTTGATGGAATAATCTCATTAATGTGAAGAAAGGCAACTGTACTTTCTAAAGTGGGAACAGGCAGGTTGCAAAGATTCCCCAAACTGAAAATGATTCTTTTTCCTTGTGTCTAGCTGTTACTTACAGAAAGCTCAAATGAGAGGCTAAGATAATATACAAGGACTAAAGCCTACACCACTATCATTCAATACTGGCATTTCCTCTAAAACACTGTACTTTTTCCCCTTCACCTCAAAACATGACCCTGAATCAAGCAGACTGTCCTGTCCACTGCAGCAACGCTAGCCAGCTATAGGACACATCTGAGGAAAAAATTCCCCAAACCGTGAAGCTAGGACAATTTATGTACAACTTTTGAGACATCACAAATCAACTATTCCATTAGGAATGGGGGGGGGGGGGGAATGAAACACAGCAATGTAAAACTTGAAACTTTATTTACTCATCACAAAGAAAAATTAAATGATTTCTCAAGTTGTCCAAACACAAACTGTAGGTTTCTGAAAACACGAAGTAAAACTGGGAGTAGCTCAGCTTTAAACTGTGGGATATAATGAACTACGGAGTTTGTACAAGCCTTCACTCAAACACTTTTCAATATATGGACTCATTAATCCCTTGTGACAACCACTTGAAAAATTGTATGCAAGATGTTTTCTCCTTAAATTAAAATGAGGAAACCCAGACTAAGGGTGGTTCAGAAGTTCATCAAAGACAGACAGCTAAGAAGTTAAGGCTTCAACAGACTAGACAGTCTGATTTCCAACTGATGCTCAAACGTGGCCCTCATGAGAAGTATGAGATTTCTAATCTTTGCCCATCATTTCAATATCTTTATCTTTTAAGATTTACTATCTTTCATTTGTATTAAGCACCTAGATGTTTTACCAATGGAACTGTACATCATGAGTTAAACCATGCTTCCTGTATTTACCACACTCACAAGAACACTATAATCCTATTTATAACATGCTTCTCTCATCCTTGTTCCTCGAAAATAACTATGCTCCCAATGATCAGCAATAGCAGCAATGGGTAAGAACAGGCTGTTTCAGCTATCTGAACAGTCTCATTGATGGACTCCTTCCTTACCTACTGTGGAATTTATAAATTTCAAAGAGTTAGAGGCCACGCAATTCACATCACACTAAAATACAGAACAATTTGTAACTGATTTACTAGTGTAGGTCCTCAGGATCATAAAGCTCTAGGGTCAGACTTATGAACTGCAATTACCCCTGGGCGGTATAGTGACTGTGGAAGGTACAGCAGATTCAGATGTATTTATACTGAAACTGGAAATTACCTCTTTAAAAATCCTTATAAAAAAAGATTAATCATTTGTCTTTTCCTGATAAATGAACACTTACTTCAGCAGTGTTTGGAATTTTCACTATTTCTCACAAAATTAGAGTTGGTGAAATTCCTTTTACCAAATTAATTCTAAAATGCAATAGATTTAAATTAAATCCTCTACCAGAAAACTATTTCACCATTTGCCACCAAAAGAATGTTTCTTTGCTGTTTGTTTTAATCTTAAACATATTCTTCCCAATTCATAGATGAATCTAGTGTTTTATATTTGAATTTTAGTCCTTGATAGCAAAGCAATGACTTGAATCTTTCAGATTAATTGTGTAGCTACATCAGGAAAACTGAATGATGGTTTCGCTATATTATTCACCTGACACTTATGAAGTCATTTGAGAAGAATCACTCAATGAACCAGTAAACATGGGTATTAAGGGGTCATTTTTTCCAACTCCCCATTAGTGATTTTTCATTCTGCCTCCTAGTTACATTCCTTTATTACACTAAAGTAACCAACAAGCTGACTGCCTTTTCAGCAATTCCTATAAACACTTATTTCAACCAAAGGAGAAAATGTCATATAAAGTTTTGGTCCATCAGTTTTTACCATGACATGTAAGTATTTTTTTTAAAGTACTTATTTTATTCACTCAAAGTGTGAAAGCAAAATTGATCTATAGATAATTCAGCATTAAAATTTCATTTAAGCGCTGAATCTAAGCATCTCCTGTGGGGTGGGGGAAAACTGAATTTAGGAGATTTAAAAAGCAACATGACCCAGTTAAATCATGAATAGATTTGGGAGTCAAGAAGTTCTACACTGCAATATGGTAACCACTGGCCACAAGTAGCAGATTAAAATAATTAAAAGTAAATAATTTAAAATGTAGTTCCTCAGTCCCCAGTAGCCACATTTCAAACCCACAACAGCTTCATGTACCTGGTGGCTGCCATATTGCGCAGCACAGACACAGAACCATTTCCATCGGTAAAGAAAAGTCTATTATGCAAGCTACTTTAATCTCTATGACCCTCAATACCCAAGCCTGTAAAATGCCCATAACATCGCTGAAATTCAAAGAGTGTTATTAGAATTTTGATAACATTGAAAGCACAACACAAAGAACTTAGATATCCAAGAAGGAGTAGCTGTTATTACAATCCTATATTGGGTTTTAATCTCCGACGGTAATCCTGAACAAGTCACTTCCCCTCCCTGGGCCTCATTTTCCTAAAACTGAAAACTTTGGGAGAGTTCTCCTGATTAACTTCTAAGGATTCTATCAAATTCCACCACGTTAAATGAAGTGCTAAGCAGAAGGGGCACAAACTCCTACAGAGTAAACTACTACCTAGGTTCCTAGAGCTTCCTAGCTGATCCCAAGCCATTCTTCCCAAAACCCCAGAAGACTGGCTCTGCAATATAGCCATGGTCTGATGTGTGCTATTTATAAAGTCTGTCTTAAAAGGTTACCGGAATATCTTTCTGAAATTGTATATACTGTAATTAGAAGCTACAACCCCCTATTCCATGATGATATCTTGCAGTTTTACCATCTCTTTTAAATAAACACTATCTTTACAGATGAATTTTTTCTTTTAGAAGCACTTCAACCAAAACACTTTCAAAGCACATGCAAGTTTAAGTACAATTTTTAATGACTTTTTCTTAACCAGCTATGCCTCATTCAGAGTCAGCCTGTGGGTGACCCTCTAGTGTCTAAACAAAGTGAGAACTAGAACAGCCTCATGGGTGAAGTCCCCTTGCAGGGACAAAAACGTGTCCAAAGATTTTACCCTCACTAACAGCTGCTCCCAGGGAGCCAGGAAATTCACTTAAGACTGGGCCCACATAGCCCGCTTCCAAAAAGGGGGAACCAGGGCCCCTACACAAAGCACAAAACCAGGGTCATGGCTACTATCATCCCCCCCACCGCCCCGTGTTGACCAGGCCCCCAGAATCACAGCTTTAACTTAAGAGTGGAAGAGGAACTCAGGCAGCAGAAATCAAAAGAGAGCGGTGTATTTTTGCCCAAGGCCTGAAGCCTCAAAAATAAGTGTTATTCCAGAGCAGATTCCTTTTCTTCCGGGTCCGTCTGCTCTCTCTGACTCTTTGCCCATAACCACTGTGCCTCCCCTTTCCCAATGCCCCACCTCTCTCCATACTTAAAAAAAAAAAAAAAAATGTGGCTTATTCCCTCTCCCTTTGCTTTCCCGAGCAGGGCCTGGAAACTGGAGGAAATTCAAATAAAATTAACTGCACATTAAAAATTAAACAGACAAGCAATCAGGGGGTGCCCACCCAACAGAAGACGTCTCCCGTTCCAAAAAAAAAAAAAAAATGATTAAGCCTGAGTGGAAGAAGGGGAGGGAGACTAGAAACCTAAAAGGATGGAGAGATAAACGTGTGGATTTAGGGCGCTAGCGTCGACCCACCCTGGCCAAATTCCAAATTTCGTTTCAAGAAAATGCTGGGCTAAAGAGAAAAGAAAAAGTTGTAACTTTTAAGGAAGTCCGCAAACGGCACAGTCTTGGATAAAATGCCACTGCTTCCCTTCATCAAGGATGGCAGGGTAGGAGTTTAGGTTAGAAAAGCTCCAACTCCAACCGCGCACTCCTCCTGGAAGCCTCCCCGCTGCCCCCGTCTCCTAGGACACCCTGCTCGGGCGCTCGGGCTCCCACGGGGCGCCGGGACCTGACCTTTACAAAAGTTCGCGGACACAGCCCAAGGCCCCAATTTCCGCCCCGAGTGACAGGCCCCTCACGAGCCGGCCGGCTCCCGCCCTGCGACGGGCACCAGACGGTCCTCGCCACCCCTCCCAGCTGCCTCGGGGTTCAGATTCCTCCCGCTCGCCCCACCCCCGGCGGGGGAGCCCCTCGGGGTGACCGACTGACCGGAGCTACGCTGGCCCACACACCGGGTCGCCTGCTGCTTCCCGCCGCGCCCCGCTCCCCGGCCGAGCTTCCAGCCGCCTGGCTCGCCGAGTCCCGCCGCGGCCGCCGGTTACCGCCCCCAGCCCGGGGGGAGCCCGGGGGGCAGGACAGGAGGGAGGACGTGGCGCGCCCGGAGGTGGCCAGCGGCGAGGCGGGGAGTGTCCGGGAGAGGCCGGGCCGGGGGCGGGGGCCGGCGCGGGCTCGAGACCCTCCCCGTGAGCATCCGCGGGTCCCAGGTCCCGGGCCGCCCCCGCCCGGCGCGGAGAGGCGGGCCCCAAGTTTCAGCCCAGTTCGCACGCCCGCCCTCCTGCCTCCACCATATGGAAATCTACAGCCTCAGAAAGTGACACGTCGAAGATTCCTCGGCCTCCCCACCCGCCCTCCCCCTCCCGGGCCGCGTTCCTGCTGTGGAGATTCCGGGAGGGGGAGCGGATTCCTAGGACAAAATCTGCTGGGAAGGTTGGGAAGGGCGAGGGTGGAGGGGCAGGGAGAGACCGGGAGCCATTGCCCAGATTTTTTTTTTCCCCCATCAAGAAGAATCTACCCGTCTTTTTCCCCCCTCCAAGCCCTGGCAAGCTGAGGGGACGGGACGGGGACCGGAGCCCAGCCAGACGCGGCCCCGAATCGGAGGCCGACCCTCTACCGGGCCCCGTGTTACCAGGGTACCCCGGCGAGAGCCGGGCGCTCCTGCACTGTGGCGCCAAGTTTTCCCCGGGAAGCCCGGCACGCCTGGAGCGCTCCGAGACAAGAATGCACTTTGGAAGACTCGGCGTCCGGCCGGGGCTTTCCAGCGCGCCGGGACCCAGCGGCCGAAGCGCGGAGTCCTAGTCCCCTCCAGTCTCCGGCTTCTGCACGCCTTACCTTCCCTAGGGCTGAAAAGCGGGGCTCCGGGCGCGCCACACACCAGGTCGCCACGCCTTCCCAACCGGCAACCCAGAGGCTCCCCGCAGTCCGCTTCGCAGCTCCCGCCGCCGCCGCCGCAGCCGCCGCCGCTCTCCTCCTCCTCCTCCTCCGCCTCCGCCTCCTCCTCCTCCTCCTCCTCCTCCTTCTTCTCCGGCCGCCGCCGCTCAAATAACTACCAGGAGGGTTTGATGGGGGATTCCGCCATGTCAATGATGTCGGGACCACATGGGGATTTGGGACCCGCCCACAACCGTAAACAACCGGGTATAACCGCAGCTATAATCTCACAGTCGCTGGAGCTGTGGGAGCCTCCTTTACCCCTAGGCCTGCATCACTATCAGAAAGCTTATCTGGATTCAGCCAGACTAAAGAAGTCTGAGGCTTAGAAATAGGAACTCCTAAAAGGCAAGGGCTGCACGTTCTGAAATGATCACCGAATACCAATATAAATGCGGTGTTTGCTGAGAAATAATTAGAGCGAACACTCTATTACATTTCGTTATGTACACATCTATTAACTTTTTTAAATCCCCCACAACAACAATCTTGTAAGCTATTTTGTCACTCTCTTCTCTGTTTCCCACAGCATTTTTTTCACAGGCTAACAGAGCATGAACAGATTTTATTATATCAAAGTAAAAATGTCCATTTCCCCTTTTCAGTAACCAATGTGCTCTCACAAGAACAGAAACTGTTCTGTACTCATATATGTATTTCTGTATCTGTCAAATGACATAATGCATAGGCCACAGTAGGACTCATTAGAAAAGTATTGAGTTTATATTTATTGAATCAAATGTAATGTATCCTAATGTACAATCTCAAAATGTTAACCAACCGCATCCCATTCCACCCCTCAAATTTTCCAGCACTCAAGAGTAGCAGTTGTCCAAAAGAAGGCCTGTCTTTAGCTTCCCAGGTATTCTGAATAATTACATTCAGCCTTGACTATTAGGCTACAAAGCAGTGTTCAGTAGTGACCGGAGGTAATGTATTACTTTCATTGACCTAAAAAATAATAACAACCATTTATCAGATAGAATTATTATACATCATACTGTTTTAAAGCCCAAGGAACATAAAAGAATGTTGAGAAATAGTTCCTCTCCTTGTGGGATTTGCAAAACCTTTTTTGGCGTTGTGAGGGAAAATGGGGAATCCAGGTAAGTGACGTTCTCTCTCCTAAGTGGCTTCTTTTCCCAAATGTACCCAAAGGGGCTCTCGAAGCCATCTTTCTAAAACATGGTTTCAATTTTAGTCATAGTCTTGCATGGGAAAGAATAAAAAGCAGTGGTCCCCCAATTCCTGAGCCATGTCCCCCAACTGAATCAGCATGACTTCCAAGCTCACCTCAGTCCCTTTGTACATGGTTTCGCTCTGTCAGAAGTACATTCCTTCCTCTACCCTATTTTAAGATCATTTACTCATCTTCGAGCTTCAACGAAAATCATTCCCTTCCTCACCACAGTGGTATGGCTCTTCCTGACAACCCCATAATTCTTCTTAGTTCTTCTCACATGTCCTGAAATTTTTATCTCTTCCATTTGACTGGATCTTATCCATTTTTGTAACTCTTGCATCAGCCTAGCATTGTGCTTTGAATTTAGTACACCAATATGGATATTTATTGAATAAATTAATTCTAAAGTATGTGGAAGAATCTGAATAACAAATTAAAATGGGCAAACTTCAAAGAGTGGAAGGTTAAATTCAAGTGTTGAATGACAGGCTCAGCAAAGGAGGTAAAAGTATGTAGGAAAATTCAGAAGACAAAATAGTCAAAATAGTATCAGCCTATTTCTTCCCTAGACTGAATTTGTTCTAATTAAGAAGAATCAATGTATACAAAATGCCTTAAAATTAAAATATTTAAATTCCATATGCGTGATCTCAGTTTTTTGTTTGTCCTCTTACCCTAACACCTAACACCAGCTTTGGCACAGAATAGAAACCCAGTGTAGATGTATACCCAATGTAGAATAAGGTTTGTGTCAGAGAGTCATGCTCTCTGAACCTCCTTGGGAAATGATGAAGACTTAAACCAGAGTGATGGTTCTGGAAATGAGAAGAGAGGCCTCAGCCCAAGGCAATGAGTATTATTATCCGGTGTTGACACCCCAAGTCACCTGCCATCCTAGGTCCCAAATCATGAAACCATAGTCATAGCCATATGCTTTGCTCCAAAAGAAGCTTGGGACTTACTCAATAAACAAACAAAACATCCAAATAAAGATATCTGAAAGTTAAGGCCTATAAGAAAACATACAGACGTGTAACCCCTTTCATCGCCCAAGCAGTGGAGGCTGAGTCATATAAGAAAGATTTGAAGTCATACTTCTGGATCTCAAATAACTTGCATTACAACAACAAGAAAAATGCAACTTTAACATGCTGGAAAACATGAGCATTGAAACTATCATTGAAAAGGTCTCAAACCATTAAACTCCTGAATACTTCTATAAGTCTAACATTTTTTTAAAACTTAAACTTCTTTGTCTAAGATCACCGTGGCCAGGAATATGTAACATGTAGTAGACCCAGCTAGCCTCTCAGTCTCAATATTCTTCCTCTGCCTATAGCTGGAGTTATTAGATCCTCACAGGCAGGCTCAGTCTTGCCTCTAATCTTGAAACCCAATCTTGACCTTAGATAGAGGGCATTAACTCTTTGCATCTATTTTTTGTTTCAAAGTCCTGAGCCAGATCTGATATGGCCTTCAAAATGAACATTGACAAAAAAGCCAATTAATCCTGTTTTGAAGAGTGTTCAGAATTGACTGCTGTACTAACGAGAGTAAAGGACTGCCACCTAAGTCAATGACACAATCTAAGAGCAACACTGCAACTCCAGTTAAACACAATTCTCCAGAGCAATTTAACCAGTCAAAGTTGTATTTCACCGTCTTTTCTATTGTTCAAAGCAAGACAAGGGCAAACTGCAGCTCAATATGTATATTTTTAAGTCATTTTAAACAAGAATATCTGTCCCACAGTTATCAGAACTATTCAGGAAGAACGTGAATGACTGTCAGGACTCATAAAATCACAGGCTTGATAGGGAACTAAAGGATTTCAATGTGCTCTCCCTTCCAGAACAGAGTTTTTGCTCCCATGTCCATGACAGCTAAGCACCCAGCACCAGCATGAACACCACCAGGAATAGGCACAAAACGCTTCTTACTAAGACAACCTATTGTCAACAACTCTAAATCCAAACCAAGTCTTCCCAAACCCACCTCCTTGCATCTTAATCCCACTGGTCCTGTTTCCGCCCTCTAGGGGCAGACAAAATAACAACAGACACTTCCCACATGGCTCCCCTTCCGGTTAATTGACCAGACTCATCAGATGCACCCTAAAGATTCTCTTTCCCTGGAAAAAGTCCAACAAATTGAACTCTATATCTATTCATGTGTCTTCCAGATCTCTTTCCGTTCTTTTCTTCCACCATCTTTGGGGGCCTACTTATTCAACAATATTTCAGGCATGATCAGAACGCAACCACAGAGTAGTACCCTTTCCTGCTTATATTTGGACATAAGGCTCGTGTCATCACAGTTTAATATTGGACTAATTTTTAAGCAGTCTCCTCATCCTGTTAACTCATGCTTCCTCCATGAAAAGTTGTTACGCTGGGCATGTATTAGGAATGCACCTGATTTCCTCTTAACTGACTTTCATGTTAACTGGTTGAATATTTAATTTTGTTAAATTGTATTTGTAAGTTTCCTTCTCACATTTCAGCCTACCTAGAACTTTCTGGACATTGAGTCTATCATCAAACAGCCCTTCCCAGCTTTGTGACATTGGTAAGTATGACAAGTATGCTTTCCATATTGCCATCCAAGTCACTGATAAAAACATGAAACAAGACAAGGCCAAGGACTACCACTAGTAGTTTTTCTCCAAGTGGAGGCAAATTTAAGGCCAAGTTATTTAAAAAATTATAAATCTGTCCATCACACGAACTTGCCCTGAACCACACAACCAGAAAAGAACAAGTTGTGTCTGACTCTCTAGATAGTCGTGGTTAGCGCTCTTGCCAACTCTCATACCTGATATACTCCTATGGACATTTTCTTTTCTTTCTATGCGGTCAAGACCTCTGTATTATACCTGGGTCTCTTCACAACACATGTGCTAAATACTGTCTTCCTAAAACAAATTCAAAATTTTCCATGTGTGTGTGTGCTCTTCACAGAGAAATAAAGCAAAGAAATATCTTTAGCTCCAGCTATATATTTCAGATACAAACCACTTTAGTCAAGAAAAGATTCTGAGATTTGGCCAGAAAATAATGATTTGAAAACAGAGTAAACTTACTACAGAAGCAACTGGGTCTATTTTGCTTGTGTAGGGTCCAGTATTACACTTGAATTTGATTTTTATCTTTTGCGTAGATACCACAGTATTTCTTTTAGTTCCTGAAAGCATACTCTTTGGTATTTCACATGTAATCTCACTAACCAGGGGGTTAAATTCTGATCACATTAACATTAATCAACACCCTTTCTCTGACTGTGGCAGCCACCATGACTAGGACTTCTCATTCCCCAGGTTTTCTTCCCAGTTCGTTCTAAAGTTTATGAGCACGTTTTTTCAGGTTGCTTCAGTAACTTGCTAACTCAGGCAGAATTGCTACAGTGACACCTTTGTTTGTGCTGAGCCTACCGCTATTGGAAGAACCATGGAGAGCCCACAGACAGACTCACTTCTCCCTCTCTCTGAACAAACTCTGTGATATAAATCATCAAGGAGAGGGTCCCTGGCTCCCAATATCTCATCGTCTTTGAATCAAGCCTTCTGATTCCATGAGTTTTGCTTTTTTAGTTTCCATGTATAAGCGATATCCCACAATACGTGTCTTTCTCTATCTGACTTATTTCACTTAAGGTTCATTTACATTGTTGACAATAGCAGAATTTCCTTCTTTTCCATGGCTGAGTAATATTCCATTGCGGGTACATGTGCAAAGCATTTCTTTGTCCATTCATCTGTCGACAGCCACTTAGATTTTTTCCAGGTCTTGGCTTTTGTGAATAATGCTGCAATGAACATGGAAGTACAAGTATCCCTCTAAGAACCTGATTTTTGTTTCCTTTGGATATATACCCACGAGTGGGATTGCTGGATCATAGGGTAGTTCTATTTTTAATTTTTTAGGAACCTCAGTACTGTTTTCCATAGTGACTGTACCAATTTACATTCCCATTAAGAGTTCCCTTTTCTTCATACCCTTGACAACACTTACCTCTTGTTTTGTTGTTGTTGTTTGTTTGTTTTGATAATAGCCATTCTCACAGGTGTTAGATGATATGTTATTATGGTTTTGATTTGTATTTCGCTGATGATTGGTGATGTTGAGCACCTATTTCTTTACCTGTTGCCCATCTGCATCTGTGTGTATTCTTTAGGAAAATATCTATTCAGTTCCGCTGCCCATTTTTAAAATCAGATTGATTGGGGTTTTTTGCCCTTCAGTTGTATGAGTCCCCTGCACTTTTTGAATATTAATCCCTGGCTCTGATTAGGTCATATCCTCAAACCCATCGTGGGGACCTGGGCAAAGGGGAAGCAGTTTGGGCCCACCTCTGGAACTCAAAGTGAAGTCTATCCCACCAAAACCAGTGGCAAACAAAAGGGGAGGAAGCTTCTCACAAGAAATTTGGGGAAATATTCCCAGAAGCAGAGAGGAATGGATGTTTGGTATCAATGGACATTAGATAAGTAGGGAGGATAGGGAGATCATTCCAGTAATAGATAAGCAAAGGAAAAGCATGAAGTGCGCATGATAGAATGTTAGAAAAAAAAACATGCAGTAAATCTTTTATTGTTATAATACAGAAACATTTTCCATGTAGAAAGCCAAGCTAAATTTTTTTCCTGATAATTTTTTCTCTTTCTAAAGAGAACATATTTTGCGCTTAGACCAAAGAATGTGCTCCAGAGCCATAGTTTCTCGGATCGCAATCATCCCTCATCCTCAATTTACTGCAATCAGAGTCTCCTCTCAGCACTCCACGGAAATAAATGGTTTCTGACTCCCAATCAAGGCTTCCCAGAGGTCAAGAGAGGTTCAAGCACAACAGCCTTAGCCAAGGGGGTCACCCCTAAAAACCTTCCTCCCAAGTGGCTCTCTTCGATGAAAGCTCTCAGTAGAAGCAGTGTGAAAGGAAAGCCAGTGTGTTCGTTATTTTTACAACAGTGCTCAGATCATGAGCTGGGGGTGAAAAGGGAGTTGGGCTAGGGGACCTTTTAATGCTGTGATTTCCCACCAACTAGCGAGGGGTGCAGCTCCAGCCCGTCAGCTCAGACGTGTCTTTAGACTTATACCAGCCGATGGCGGAGGCTGCCTAACTGTGGGAGTGTGTTTATCTGCTGAGGATCCGGGATTAAGTTTTTCTAATCCTCACCAAAGGATATGTTTATTGGTTCTAGAGAGAGAGGAAGGGAAAGAGAGAGAGAAACATGGATGTGAGAAAGAAACATTGGCCTTGGCCAGGCACCTCCTATATGTGTGCCGACAGGGAATGGGATGGGCGCCCTAGGTATGTGCCTGGACCAGAAATCGAACCTGCAAAATCTGGTGCACAGGACAATGCTTCAACCAACCGAGCCACCCATCCAGGACTCACGAATATTGTGCCGATTATATCATTCTAAACCAGATCATTAGTCTTGCAATGTCTGGGCTCATAAGTCATTTTGATTTTGTTATTTTTCTTCAGTTTAACTTAAAAAGTACTTTGGCAAATCTATACTAATAGGCGCATCTTACCCAGAGTAAACAGATATTTATTTTGGATAATTGAAACTTCTCCCATCATCCACATAGCATACTGCCTGAATTTTACAAATAAAGATTCACTGCTTCTGGCTAAGCATGGCCCTCTTTTTGCTGTTTTCTTTTAAAATGTAAATAACCTACAGAAATGTAGCACATTGAGGGAGAAAAAAATACTGTGAGAACACTTATATGACTTAAGGTAAATGAAGTGCTACACCAGAAAAATTCTGAATGGCGTGAGTGATATAGATTTGCAGCTTTGACTGATAAAGAAGAGACATAGAAGAGGGGACATGAAGAACAAGCATTGGTTCTGCCTAATACTTGCTCCTGGTTTTGCCTGAGGTCTACCTTGTTTTCAACTTAACAACATTTTTTTCAGTGACGTTAGCTGTGTCTGCTTGGTGTAGGCAACATAAGGTACTCCAGTGGCCGTAAGTCCAGGGAACGGGAGACCTGTGTATATGTTCTTGTTCTCTCTGTCTCTCTTTCTCTCCCTCTTTCTTTCTTGCAGTAAATATTTATTGAATGTTTACTTTATGCCAGGCACTATTCTAGACACTGGGGATACAATGATAAAACAGACAAGATCCTTGTCCTTGTGAAGCTTACTTTACAATAGGGAGGAGATAATCAATGATAAACATAATGAGTAAGTAAATGATATACTATATAGAAGGTGACACATTCCAAAAGAAAAAGAAATATAGAATAGGGTGAAAAAGATCAGGTGTTACTGGGGTATAAAAGGACAGTTTGCAATTTTCAACAAGGTTGATATAGACTCATTGAGAATATTTCTTTTTTTTAATTATTGATTTTGAGAGGAAGGGAGAGAGAGAAAAAGAGAGAGAGAAACATTGATTTGTTGTTCCACTTATTATACATTCATTGGTTGCTTCTTGCATGTGCCCTGACAGGTGATCAAACCCACAACCTTGGCATATTGGGATGATGCTTTAAGCAACTGAGATACCCAGCTGGGGCTGAGACTTCCTTTTGAGCAAAGAAGGTAAAGTTAATCGTGCGGATATCAAGAGGAAGAACATTGCAGGCAGAGGAGAGAGCAAGTGAGACCATAAGGTGGAAACATGCCCGGTTTGTTTAAAGAATCGCAAGGAGATCACTATATTTAGAGTGCAGCAAACAACGTTAAAGAAATAGAAAATAAGATTGGGAGAAATGGAAGATCAAATGGTGGAGCGTGCTGTGGGCACTGCCTGAGTGAAATGGGAAGCTATTATAGGATTTGGAACAGAGCACAAAAATAAAATGAACTGACTTAGGTTTAGAGGGGTCAGTCTGGCTACTGGTTGAGAATAGACCATTAGGGACAAGAGCAGAAGCGGGGGAGGCATTCAGAGACTATAGCAGTAATCTAGGAGTGAGATGATGGCAACTTGGACAGTGGCAGATGCAGGGGTGATAGAAAGTGTTAGGACTTTGTATCAATGTTGAAGGTAGAGCAAACAGGAGTTGTTGACAGATTAGATATGGAGGCATAAAAGAAAAGAAGATATAACGATGATTCCAAGGGTTTTGGCCTGAGCAACTGGAAGAATGACGCTGCCATCCACCAAGCCAGCTGTGGCTGTGGGAGAAGCAGGATTCAGGATTCAACAGGGGGTTGGGGCGTAACGAGTGTGAGCCATCTATCCATTAAACTATTCCTGAATTTAACTGGTTGCATGATCTGAGAAAAGCCATTTATCCTGTCTCTAGGCTTGTATGTAAAATACAAAATTAAGACTAGAGGAATTTAAAGGTTCCTCTAACATTTTTTTTTAAGTTTTACTTGGCTAAATCGTTTTTGTGCTAATTTACACAATTATTTGTGGGTGTTGTCACAGATTAAATTTCATTTTTGTATTTTTAAACAGGGTGGTCAGGGTAGACTTCATGAAAAAGATGACTTCTAGATAAAGGAAACAAAGAAGTTAACCACGAAGATACCTAAGAAGGAGTATTCCAGGCAGAGAAAAGAATTAGTGCAAGGACACTGAGGTAAGAGTGGGCATGTTCCAGAGATTGCTCCATTGGATAAATACGGGGTTAAGTAGAAGGCAGAGAATTAATTGATAAAACCAATGAAAAGAGCAAGAAGTCTTGAATGAAGAGAAAAGGGGACATTGAAAAGATTTAAAAGATTCAAATGCTAGTGGAACAGCAAATAGCTTTTAGAAAAACAACAGTTTGATGATTCAAGCATAAATGAATCAAAAACATAAATAACTTTCCCCTTAAATTATTAGGTTAAAAAATCCAGACATAAAATTCTTGACAAATGTGCTTTTAGATAGTTTTTTTAATTCTTTTCTCTTCTTCTTCAAAAAAGCCTAAATTAAAAAAATTAAATTGTTGTTTTTGTAAACAATATCGAATTTAGCAATAATGAAATAATTTGGTTTTTAAAGAAATAATGCCAATCAAATCAATGGATGGGGAACTACTAGAAAAAATTCAAATCACAAAATAGCAAAATTTCTAGTTGTCTGAGATCCTTTTTGATGTAGTTAGGAGTTTAAAAATTAAGTGAAAGCCAGGAGATTTCCTCATGAAACAGGCAAAATCCTTTCTGATTTTGATATTTTCCAGATTCTTACTTTTGGAGTAGGCCAAATATACTCTTTTTTTTTTTCTGCTCTCCTAATAGAAATCTGTGGATCTCTAACACAGACCTGGCAAAATGGGAGAGATACTTCATTAATTTAGATGGAATGTGAGACCCTTCCTGGCTTCCCGGGGCTGAAATAACTGAAGTGTAAGTGGGCAAGAACAAAGAGGAGAATGTGCCAGGAGGAGTGTGTAAATGGCGTGTGTGGAATGCAAGTAGAAGATAGTTACAATCCAGGACGGTAGATTAGAAGTCTCCAATCATGTCCCTATGTAATAATAATAACAGAAATCCTTAGAGAGTGCTTACAATGTTCCAGGGAATGTACTTTACACATATGTTATATCTTTTCTTCTGACAAGTGAAATATATAGCAACTGGTTGTAGAATTTTAAATTTGAAAATGCATTCCACTGCTTTCTACCTTCTGATGTTGCAGAGTAGAATCTCACTGCCAGCCTATTTCCTTAGCTCCATCTCTCCTTTACAAAAAACTTATTCATTCTGTCTGGGAGCGTATAAGATGTTTCCCTTTATCCTTGGGTAAATAACAGAAAATACTTAAAGAGTGCTTACTACATACCAGGAAATATTTGAAACATTTCACATATATTAATATATTTAATCCTCCCAGCAACACTTTGAAACTATTACAATTGCTATATTCATTTTACAGGTAAGAAAACAGAGAAAATAAATAAGGTGTTCAAATTAAATAACATCCAGGGTGATGGGATAAGAGAGGAGACCAGAGGATAAAAAATGTAAAAGCTGTTTTAAAGCCAGTGTGCTCACAGAGTGCAGGAAATTTGAAAATAGAAATTGCGTCATGGATGACAGAGCTAGTGTGACGGTGGAAGCCTGCAGTGTGCAACAGAGCAAACCAATTGAAAGAAACGTTCTGGGCCCAATGCAGGGAGAGTGCCCTGGGGCAGACCCTATCACTTCCCTCCTAAAACAGGCCTAGGTAGCCACAAAATCTAGAACCTTGGCTTATGGGGCCTTCCATGATTTGGACCCCTGTATACCTCTCCACTGGAAACACCTACTTTTTTTTGTTTGTTTGCTTTGTTTTGGTTGCACAGCCCTTTGAATACCCTCCCTATGTTTGAGGAATTCATGACCTTCCAGATATTGCCACCCTGCACAAGCCACACAGTTTTTCCAGCCCCAGTTTTATCAAGGGTAGAAACTACATCAAATGTGAATGGCTGAAGAACTGGCAATGTTTAACCAGGAGGAGAGGAGACTTTGGTGGGGATGGGTGGATGAAGGAAACCATTGATGAAGACCTCTCCAAATATTTGAAGAGCCGGCAAATGAAAGAAGGCTGTGACTCAAGAGCAGAAGCTGGGATGTGGGGGAGGAGAAATCCGGGGAGAAAAGAGAGAGCCCAGCGGTTGAGGAGGAGGGTGTGTGTGTGGGTGGGGGGACAGAGGAACAACTTCAAACACATTCTCCAAAATGATTGCTTTTTATACAATTCTTTTAAAAATCAACTTTCTTAAGGTGTAGTTTACATACAATAAAAAGCATCTATTTTAAATGTACATGTTCATGAATTTTGACAACTGAGCACACTCATGTAATGAATCAAGATGCAGAATGTTTCTATCGCCCCACAAAGCCTCATTTTCTCCATCCAGTCATCCACTCCCACCCCCAGGCCCAGGCATCCACTAATCTGATATTAGTCACTGCGTCTAGATTACTCTTGCCTTTTCTAGAATTTCATATAGACATAATACCACCTTTTACATCTGGCTTCTGTGCCCAGCATGATGGTTTTGAGAGCCATCACTGTTATGGCATGTTTCAATTGTTCATTTCTGCATACCCCTCAGTAGTAGTCTATTGACTAGATATATTAAATTTGTTTATCCATTCATTTGTGGATGAACATTGGACATTTTTCCAGATTTTTATTATCTTGAAGATACTATTACCATTTATGTACAAATGTTGTTGGGAACACCTGTTTTCATTTCTGTTGGACAAAGACTTAGTGAAGTTGCTAGATTAAGTGGTCAGGGTATATTCAACCTTATTTTTTTAAAAAAACAGAATGCTTCAGAAATCTGTGTGTCATCCTTGTACAGGGGCCATGCTAACCCCTGTATTGTTCCCATTTTAGTCATGGTATGTGCTGCCAAAGTGAGCTCCATATGCAACCTGTTAAGAAATTGCTAAGCTCTTTGACAAAAAATGGGTGTGCTATCTTATTTCTCCAAATACTTTTGTAAAATTTTATTTTTTTATTTTTAGAGAGAGAGGAAGGGAGGGAGAAAGAGAGGGAGAGAAAACACTAACGTTTGAGAGAAACACCAATTTGTTGCTGACTGAGGACCTGGCCCACAGCATAAGCATGTGTCCTGACTGGGAATCGAACCAGCGACCTTTTGCTTTGAGGGATGACACTCAACCAACTGAGCCATGCCAGTCAAGGTGGGTGTGCTATCTTATATTTCTACCAGCACTCCATGAGATTCCCAGTTGTGCCACACCCTTGCCAACATTTAGTATTGTAAGTCTTTAAATTGGAGCTCTTCTCATAGGTATATAGTGCTATATTATATCATCGTGGTTTTAACCTGCACTTCCTTAATGACTAATGATTTCAGATGTTGAGTGTTTTTTAATGCGTTTATTTGTTGTTCATATAACTTCTCTGGTGAAGTGTTTGTTCAAATCTTTTGCCCATTTTTCATGAGCTTTTATTAATTGTAACATTCTATTTTCTGGATAGAAGTCCTTTATCTGGATTATGTTTTGCAAATATTTTATGGAAACCATGGCTTGAATTTGATTTTCTTAACAGTATCTTTTTAAGAGAAAAAGTTTTTAATCTTCACATAGGGGGTCAAGGTTTATGTTTTTGCAACTGGAAATGCAATTGTTCCATTATCATTTGTTGAAGATGCAGTTATTTCATTATTGAATTACTTTGGTATGTGTTTGTCAAAAAGCAAATGATCCTTTATTGTAGGTCTGTTTTGGGGCTCTTTGTGCTGTTCTATATTGACCTCTATGTCTTTTTTTTTTTGAGAAGACTAAAACTTTTATTTATTTATTTTTAGAGAGAAGGAAGGGGAGGGAGAAAAAGAGGTAAAGAAACATTGATGAGAGAGAAAAATGAATTGGTTGCCTCTTGCATGCCCCCGACCAGGGACGTGGTCTGCAGCCCAGGCATGTGCCCTGACCAGTAACTGAACAGGCGACCTTTCAGTCTGTGGAACAACACCCAACCCACTGAGCCACACCAATCAGGCTTCATGTCTGTTCTAACACTAGCACCACAATTGTGAGTGATGTAACTTTATAGTAAATCTTGAAAGAGGTAGTGTATTTTCTCAACTTTGTTCTTCTTTTTCAAAATCTCCTACTTTTGATTTTTTGTATTTACATATAACAATGCTGAATCTCAAAAACTTCATGCTGAGCACAGAAACCAGACATAAAAGGTAGTATTATGTTTATATGATATTCTAGAAAAGGCAAGAGTAATCTAGGCTTAGTGACCAAAATCAGATTAGTGGATGCCTGGGCCTGGGGGTGGGAGTGGCTGACTGGGTGGAGAAAATGAGGCTTTGTGGGGCGATAGAAATGTGCAGTGACTGCCATAGACATAGGGTTTCTTTTTCGGGTGATATAAATGTTCTGGAGTTAGATAGTGGTGACGTTTACATAATCTTGCATGTTTACTAAATTACTAAATACCATTGCACTGTACGCTAAATGGGTGAATTTTATAGTATGTGAGTTATATCTCAATTAAAAATAATTAAACAAAATAAACCAACTTTACTTTCCTGAGATAAGCATTCATTGAATGTGACATGTTACCATTTCTGTATATTGCTGGGTTTGATATACCAAAATTCTGTTAAAGGTTTTTCTGTCTATTGATATGTAGTCTTTTCTTGTAATTTTGGGGTTTTAAGCAGCATATACTATCTTCATAAAAAAATTTTATTGAATATATTTATTTCTTCTTTAAATGTTTAGTAGAATTCACCAGTGAAGCCATTTTAATCTGGAGTTTCTTTGTGGAAAGGTTTTGAATTACAAACTCAATTTCTTTAATAGATACAGATCTATTTATTCTTGAATGACTTTTGGTAGTTTATATTTTTCTATGAATTTTCCCATTTTGCCTAAAGTGTCAAATCTATTGACATAAAGTTGTTTCTAATACTCCCTTATTTTTCCTTTATTGTGGGGTCTATGATGATATTTCTTCTTTCATTCCAGATAGTGATAATTTATGTCTCTCTCTTTCTTCATCAAGCAGGTTAGAAATTTATCGATTCCATTAAAAATGTAAAAGAAATATTTTTGGTGTTATTGACTTCCTTTGTCCTATTTCATTGATTTCTGCTTTTAGTTTTATCATGGCTTTTTTCTGCTTACTTTGGGTTTAATTGCTTTCTTTCTAGTTTCTTAAAGTAAAAACTTAGATTATGTATTTGAGCATTAAGCTAGAATTTTCCCTCTGTATACTGCTTTAGCTATCTATCATGAATTTTGATATGTGGTGTTTTCATTTTTATTTAGTTCAAAATGTAATCTAATTTCTTGTGTGATTTCTTTTTTGAGTTATTTAAAAATGTGTTGTTCAATTTCAGAATATTTGGGGAGTTTCAGGGATATTTTTCTTACTCATTTCCATTTAATTTTCTTGTGATTTCAATGCTTCTAAATTTATTGAGACTTCTTTTAAGATCTAGAATAAGATCTATATTTGTGAGGGCTCTGCTGGCATTTGAAAAGAATGTGCTTTCTACTGTCATTTGGTGGAGTGTTAAACAGAATGTTAGTGCTCAAGCTCAAGTATCGTTAGTACTGTCTACTTGTTCTATCAGTTACTGAAAGAGGAGTGTTGAACTCTTCAAACATAATTGTAGACTCATGTATTTTCCCTTCTATTGTATCAATTTTGCTTCATGTATTTTGAGGCTGTTTCTAAGTTCATGAATATTTCATATTTTTATTTCTTCTTGATGAATTGACCTCATTATAATTATGAAGTATTCTTTTTTTATCCCTTGTTCTAAATTCAAATTTTTCTTAAATAGAGCCATTATAACTCTTTCAATTAGTGTTTGCATGGTATATTACTTTATCTGTGTCTCTATATTTAAAATGGGTTTATTGCAGGTGGCATATAGTTGGGTCCTGTTTTTATATTTTTAATGTAAAATATAACTGACACTGTGGAATTGTGTAGTAAAATATACATCATGTAAAATGGACCATTTAAGCCATTTTTAAGTGTACGTTTCAGTGCTATTCACATTGGTGTGCAACCACAAGCACTATCTGTTTCCATGATTTTAAAATTATTACAAACAGAAACTCTGTACCTATTAAACAATAACTCTTCACTGTCTCCAGCCCCCGACTCCCAGTAACCCCTATTCTACTTTCTGTTTCTTTGAATTTGTCTATTCTAGGGGCCTCATATAAGTAGAATATTTGTTGTTTTGTGTCTGCTTCTTTCACTCGGCATAATGTTTTCATGGTTCATTCATGTTGTATGTATCATGTATCAGAATTTTAATCTTTGTACAGCTAAATAACATTCTATGGCATATATATACACCACATTTTAAAAAATCAGTTAGGCACCTGATCAGTGTGGCCCAGTTTGTTGGACATCATCCCACAGAGCAAAAGGGCACCAGTTCAATTCCTGGTCAGGGTATAGGCCTAGGTTAAGGGTTTGGTCCTAGTTGAGCATGTAAGAGAGGCAGCCAACTGATATTTCTATCCCTCTCTTTCTCCCTCCCTTCCTCTCTGTCTAAAAAAATTACATTAAAAAATCAGTTAGTTTTTGCTGCTTTTATCTTGTTTTAGTTGTAGTGTTTGGATCATTTTTTTTAATTTTTATTTTTTTAAAGATTTTGTTTATTCTTAGACGGAGGGGAAGGGAGGAGAAAGAAAGGGGAGAAACATCAATGTGTGAGAGAAACACCTATTAGTTGCTTCTCACACACGCCCTGGCTGGGGACCAGGCTGCAGTCCAGGCATGCACTCTGTCTGGGAATTGGGAATCGAACTGATGACATTTTCCTTTGCAGGACAACACACAGTCAACTGAGCTACACCAGTCAGGGCTGGACCATTTATCTTTAATGTAATTATTGATATTGTGGGGTTTAAATCAATATTTTGTTATTATTTTTCTATTTGTTTCATTATTATTTCTTCCTTATTTCCACTTCTTTAGGATTTCTTTTTTAGTATAAATTTTATTTAAAATATTAAAATTTTTATCTTTAGAGGTTCGGAGACTGTTCGTATCTTCTTTATGTGTGTGTTGTCATATTTTTGTGAGCACACAGTGCATATTTATAATAGGTATTTTAGAATACATGTCTGTTAATTTTATTATCTCTGTCATTTAAGGATCTGTTTCATTTACTAATTTTTTGCCTGGTTACAGATCACATTTTCTTATTTCCTTATATTTCTGGTGATTTTTTAATTAGATCATGAAGATTATGAATTTTATTTCTTTAGTGCCACATTTTGTTGTATTCCTTTAAAGAAAGTTAGACATTTTTGGTAGATAGATTACTCTCAGATTAGGTTTTTGGGGGTTTTTTAAATCACATTGAGGCTTGTTTTTAAGCTTTTTAAAAAAGCTTCTAGAATAGCTAAATTCTGGAGCTAATTTACCCTCAGTTCTAAGGCATGACCCTTCTTAGATCTTCTCAGATCTATGTGAAATGGCTGAGTATTCAACCAGATTTCCCCACTCCGGATGGAGGAAATTCAAATTTTTTTCGGTCCTATGTAATTTCTGGGAATCGCTCACTGGCTTGCTTTGTGGGTTCTCAGTCATTAGTCTTTCCTCACAAGGTTTTCATGCCTAACAACAAGGGCTGTACCTTATCCATACACAGATTGATACTGAGCAAAAACTTATAAGGATTCTTATGCAGATTTCTGGACCTCTTTCTCTGTTCAGCGTCCCCCCCACCTTGCTTTTAAGATTACAGCTTCCTGGCCTACCCAAACTGGTTTCCTCAACTCAACAAGAAGCTGACTTCTTTTTCCCCATGGGTTCTGAAACTTCTTACTTAAGGCAGTAATCTGGGATAATCATAGGGATTCTCCCAGGGATCCAGTTCTACACTACCTGATGTCTAATGTCTGAAAATTGCTTTTTCATCTATTTTGCCTGATTTTTTAGTCATTTATGGTGGGAAGGTATTTTCTTTAGCAGTTAATCCTTAATAGGTGGAAATGAAAATTCCCCTCTCAAAAATGTCAGAGCCATTAAGTTGACATGGAAATAAGACTGATGACAGTACATTAGAGGAAACATGGTGAAAGATGAGACCGAAACATGTGAGGTCAGTTGTGAGACATTTACAAACCTATGTCAAAAAATAGTTCCTTTTTTGAGTACCACTCACACTCACTCACCAATTGTCCAGGCTCTCTTCCCCTGTATACTCCAGGTCATTTCTGAGGCCCTTTATGACCTAAGGTTCTATTTCTTTTAAATGTCTTTCAATTTGAAACATTTTGATGTCTACATGATATCTTTTTATTCACAAAGATTTATGAGGGTCTCCAAGTTTATGTATCATTTTTTCCTCTATGAAACTGTACATCCTGTAGGCCTACACTACTACACATTTAGTGAGGATATTTAATTACATTGAAACTCAAGAGTCCATCACTAAAAGCAGCTAAAAATTGATCTGAACACAATGACAATGGCTTTCTCATTAGTGTTATGTAGTCAAAGTTTTTTTGGATGTCTGGTTCTACAAATACACATTTGGACTTTTTGATTTGGTAAATGATAGTATAAGTTAGGCATTAATGCCCTTATCATACAAAAGGAATCATTCTTCTGTAACCGTAAACTAAAAAACGGCAAAATGAGATCCTCCCCTCACCCAGTCTCTGTGCTGATGGAAGTACTGTGGTTTTTGCTATGTTCACAAGCTGACAAACTGGACAGTACATTTTTCACATTGTTTTAGCCCATGTAAATTTTTCGAAATAGATGGTTCCTGCCTGCCAAGCCTCAGTGAATAACACTGATTTTTTTTCTCAGTCCACGAAGCTTACCACATGGATTACATATATGCATTACTCATACAACACAATCATTGGCCCATATGCCAGAATGAAATATGATTTTACAGTTGCCTCTAGAGCACACATTTCCAGCTTTGGTTCAACATATAAGGAGACAGATTTGCAACTTTTTTTTTACACAAATTCAAACACATTTCACCTCAAGGAGTACATGCTCTGTAGACTAGTTCTTTCGTGGTAGGAAACTCTTACTTCTTTTCAGACAATCTGTCACCTATGAAAAAAAGAGCAACACTGCACTGCCTGCTTTGTTAAAACTTAAAACTGGTCGAAAGGAAAAAGTGCCTTGGAAATCCTTCACTGATTTGTTTTTGTAGAACAGCTGGTGATGAGGCTCACTGTACTAATCATGTCCAGTTGCTGCTGGTCGAGTTGCACATTCAGGAAATTCATAATTAGGTGGTTATATCCCCTGACTTTCCCCAAAGTACTGCTTACAACTCTCTTACAACTCTCGATTTGTCTTCTTCCTTGCCATTCAAAACAAGCAAAAGGGAGAGACAGACAGACATACAGACAGACAGAAAGACACACACACACACACACACATAAGAGAGAAACAGAGAGAGAGAAAGAGAGAGAGAGGAAAATTGAAATGGAATTTAAAATAGTAATGTCTCTAAACTAAATCAAATTGTCTTACGACTGTCAACTCTCTCTTAAAATAGCCACAGGATTTATTTGTGTGTGTGTGTGTGTGTGTGTGTGTGTGCGTGTGTACATCTCAGAAATGTTGAAAAAGGTTTAAAAACATTTAAAAAGTGAAAGAACTTAAAACATTTTTAAGTTCTCCTTAAAAATTGTGCTCTGGAAGGTTCGTCTGCTTATGCTTCGATTTTAAAGAGTGTGGGTTTAAGATAAACTTGTACTATCTGAACTTCAAGGGTTAAATTTTAACATTTTATGCAAACTGCATATATTTTCTTATTCTATCTATTTCCCTCCCCATTCTCCCACTTGAGATTATTTGATAAATTAATACAATGTTGGAATTTGTAGCTTGAAGTTTGTCAGCCCCTTGCTGATTATTAGCAAATTTCTCAGTTCTATATCAGAAAATCTGGCTTCTAATATATACATGGAAACAGCAGGGTTTCTTGGGTTCTTTATTGGGCAGTTTTAGTGAAAATGAAAAAGAAAATGCGCCATGAGTTTAACTGTGGTGAGGAATATGTATAATTATTTTCCTAGTAATCCTGTACTAACAGTTAATTCAGAGATATAATGGAAATAAACAGAGGTTCAAGTTAAGTACCATATACTAGTTAAGCAAAATGGAAACCAAACAGAATTCATCAAAAAGTCAAATATAGGATTGCCATATGATCCAGTAATTCCACTTCTTGATACCCCAAAATATCAAAAACAGTTAAACAACTATTTGTACACAAACTTTTATAGCAGCATGATTTCCAAATAGCCCAAAGGTGAAAGCAATCCAAATGTCCAGCAGTGGATGAGTGGATAAGCAAATTGTGATATTTATATATACAAAAGTATCATTCAGCCATAAAAGGAATGAAGTACTGCCACATGATACAACATGGATGCATCTTAAAAACATGCTAAATGAAAGAAACCAGGCACAAATGCCACATAGTGAATGATTCTATTCAAATGAAGTGCCCAGAATAGGTAAGTCTATGAGACTGAAAGCAGATTGGTTGTTGCAAAGGAATGAGGAAGGAGAGATTAGGGAATAACTGTTTAATGGATACAGGGCTTTATTTGGGAGTGATGAAAGTGTTTGGAACTAGATAGAAGCAATGTATTTAATGCCACTGAAATGTTCACCTTAAAATAATTTTATGTGGAATGAATTTCACCTTAATAAAAAAAGTTCAAGTTAAAAAACAATAAAACAATAAAGTGTGTTTTCTGTAAGTGCCAAGTACTTCTTAGAGGTTATAGAACTTGATGTTCCTAACAGAATTGTAGGTAGGACCATAGAAGCAAAACAATAGAGCTTTGCTTTATTTTTTTCCAAAAGTTAACTCAAAATATTAATCCATGTGTTAAAAACAAGATGTGTGAACATGGCAATGATCACTTTCATATGTTTTCCTCTAAAAATAGGTCCTTACATTAATTATTTTGTAGTTATTGTGGTATCCCCTCATATCAAATATAAACTCCTTTTGCAGGAACCCTTTCTCCACTCCTTAATTTTACTAAATACAAATTGATCACTGAGGAATTCTAATATAGTCTTTTCCTATCTTAAGGAAGTAAAGAGTTTAGAAACAGAAAGAAAAGGGCAGTTGCATTGTGGATTAAATTATTCTTTCAAGAAATATACAAATAAAATTGTAGAAAAATAAAACAGTACACATAAGCAAAAGAATAAAATAGATGAAGTTAGGCATGAGTGATTGCCTGTAGCCTATCTGAGAATGCATGTCCTTCCTGGCCCCCAGGAGGGACTAGACAAGTAGACTGAGCTGTCCTTTCCTGGGGGGAGCATGAGAAGATGGAGCAGAGACAGACTTCCTCCTGCTGCCTTAACAGGGCACTGACAGGCTGCCAGATGTCACCATGTGGGTCCTCAGGGCAGAGACTTCCAGGCAGGCCACCATTCATAAACTGTCAATGCTTGACACACACCAGCAGCTGAAGCCCAGCCCTGATGAACAGATCACTCAAGACCAGGCAGCCAAAGAGAGAGAAGAACAAGCTGAACATTCAGAACAGGCTCCCCGTGAGTCAAAGTGGCTGGAGGAGAGAGAATATGACTTAAACTTGGACAGAAAAAATAATGTAAGTACCTAAGGAGATACAAGAGCTACACAATAGAGACTTTCTGGGTTTAAAAATTTTTAAAAAGACCCCATATTATTTTTACATTTAAATTTAAATTTCACTAGGGAAGAAAATGGTTACTGTTGAAATCCAGTTAGTAGCTTGGACACTGGGTGCAAGAAGTATTCCAAAGGTCATAGCAATGATGATGATGATTATGATGATGATGATGATGAGAAGAAGAAGAAGAAGAAGAAGAAGAAGAAGAAGAAGAAGAAGTCACAAGGAGAGAGATGGAAGAGAGGTTTCAGGAAACTCACATGCAAGTAACTGGAGTTCCAGAGGGAGAAAATGATGCACATGTAGGAGAACACATGTTTAAACAAAACAGAATGCAAAGCACAGAAGTAGATTTTCCTGGATTGAAGAAGAAACATAAAGTTTCAGGCAAAAATGATAAGAAAAGATATATGTGTATGGAAATACTTATATAGATATTCTTTCACATTATCTATTTACCTATCGGTCTACAATATGTGTATATACACATATACATGGCTAGACATATCCTGGTAATATTATTGAACTCCAAAAATAAAGAGAAAAAATCTTATTCTTTTTTTAAAAATTAAATTAAATAGAAAGAGGAAAAAGAAGGGAGAGAGAAAGAGAAACAGTGATGTGAGAGAGAAATATCGATGGTTGCCTTCTGAAGCACCCCAACTGAAAATTGAACTGATAACCTTTCAGTTTGTAGGATGACACCCAACTAATTGAACCACGCAGGCCAGGGCACAAATCTTATTCTTTCTGTGTAGAAGTTTGTAAATTATTTATAAAGGAAAAAGATCATACTGTCACTGAAGTTGTCTTTTGTAATACTGAAAGCTAGAAGACAATGGAACACATTTTTGACTTAAAAATATATCTCACCTGTTAGGGTACAAGAAAGATGTCTACAGACATGTGAGGATTCCAAGAAGTCATACATCTCATTACTCATCTAAGAAAAAATACTAGAAGAAGAATTTTAAAAAAACACAAAATAGAGACTTGAAGAAAAGAGAAAGCCATGGTGATACTTAATTTAAAATAAGTGGACAATGATAGACTGGGAATGTGTAACATAAGTACTAAGTGAAGATCCTAGAAATAGAGAAGTGTACCAAAAGGGAAACTTCTAATAATAATCTGGAATTTAAAAAAATTAACCACCTCAGCAAAACTAAAGGATTGTGGTGAGCGGGAGCATGAGAAGGAAGCAAACAAAAATATTCTAAAGGCTTTGTCACTTGGAAGGAGAGCAGGGAAGAAATTGTAATAGAAGTCTTCTTCAAGCTGTACATGTATGATGGGTGGAGAGGGGCAATGGAGTAACAGAACTACACTGGTGTCTTCTTTTCAAGGAATACTAGGGAAATACCTGATTTCATATGAGAGCTGGGAAAGGGCAGGTAACAATGATAAAATGTAAAAGGAGAGTAAAGTCTCAGAGCAAGTATGATAATATTAACATTGCAGAACATAGAATTTAAGCCTTAAATTTCTAAACAGAAAAAAAGGAGAAACACTGTATAATAATTAAAAACATCATTTATGAAGAAAATAAGACAGTCCTGTGTATGCATGAAAAAACATAGCAGCTCAGCAAATTAAGGAATTAGTAGGAATACAATTGCTCAATACAATATTATAGTAAAAGACTTGAACATCAGAACTGGACAGTTCTGGCACATGGACAGATAGATACAGGATGGTAGACAGACTGATAAAGACACAGAGAAACTAAATAATACAATCATGATGCTTATTTTATATGGATACAGTCATCCTTGTTATTTGTTGGTTCCATATTTGTGAGTTGTCACTCCATAAAATATATTTTAACCCCCAGATGAGTATTTGTAGCACTGTTGCAGTCATTCACAGACACATACAAAACTGAAACCCTGAGCTGCCTAACAGGCACATTCCCAGCTGAGGTCAAACAAGGTGACACTCCCTCTTCTTGTTTTGGCTCTTATCTTATAAACAAGTGTACTTTTTACAGTCTATATAGTGTCATATTTTTCACATTTTTGTGATTTGTGTTGTGAATTTCTTTTTCTTTTAATGGCTCCTGAGTACAGTACTGAAGTGCTGTTTAACATTGCTAAGCACAGGAAGGCTGTGATGTGCCTTTTGGAGATACTAAACATGGTAGATAAACTTTATTCAGCATGAGTTGTACTGTTGTCTGTAAATTCAACATTCATTAATTATCAATATGTGTTAAGCAAGGTGTCTTTAAATAGAAGTACACATAAAGGAAGGCTATGTACAGATTGGTTGATATAATGCTATGGCCAGACTATAGCCATTATAGTCTATAATGCTATAGACTCACAGGGACCTAACCCTGTGTCTCACCTCGGATCAACCATTCAGTGCTCACAGTGACTTTATAGAATGTACCTACAGTATACAATGGAAATCAGCTATATGTAGACTTAGAGAGAACTTTAAGTCCCTCAAATATAGAGGGTACTTTTTTAGTATTTCATGCAAGATTTCTAAAAAGTACTTACATGTTTTTTCTTAAAGAACAATTAGGTAGAGATGGAAGACAGTATAAGGATAATGGAAAGACGGCGTAAATGATAATGGAAAAAATATAATAAAAAATTAGTAAGAAGAAAAGAAATAAATGAAAAGAACACAAAGACCTAACTACATTGGAATCAAGAAGCACATATCTTGGAAGGTGGGTGGTGCTGCCCAGGGGATCAATGTCCCCTAGCTGGGTGGTGGTGACTGGCATGTCTGGTCAAGATGGAGGCATAATTGAACATGGCTCACCTACTCACCCAACCACAGCAAAAAATTACAACTAAAATAAAATAACTATAATCCAGAATTGTCAGAAAATGGAGCTGTATGGAAGTCTGACAACTAAGGAATTAAAGAAGTCACATTTATTCAGACAGGCAGAAGGGTCAGGGACATGGAACAGATGGCCAGTACCTATATGTGGTAGACAAAAATTGGAAGGGACATCTCAGGAACAAGGAATCCTAGCCCTACATCAAACCACCCAGCCCAGAGTTCTGGTGCCATGGGAGGTAAGTCCCCATAATTTCTGGCTACAAAAACCAGAGGGGGTTGGGGCAGTGGAAGAAAATGCAGGATTCTCAAGCATCTCCTCTTAAAGGGTTACAATGAACATAGGACTTATACACACTCACTTCTTCTTGGCTCCAGCACCAAGGCAGCAGTTTGAAGGGTACCAGTGGCATGTGGGGAGAAACTGAAGTGTCTGACATCAGGGTGAGTGCCAGAGGACAGCTTCCTCCCAGACAAAATTCAAGAGGCCAGGCAGCAGCCAATGTCTTTTTTCTGAGCCCTCCTCCACACAGAGACAGAGAGCAGCTGCACCATATCTAAGACTCCATCAACTTCATTACAGGGGCTGCCCCACCCTGGTGATTACGTAAGGCTCCTCCCCATCCAACTTACAGTGTGCTTTTCTATATTAGGATATGCTACTAAAAAAGGGAGTCAAAGCAGCTTCACCTAATACATAGAAACAAACACAGGGAGGCTGCCTAAATGAGGAGACAAAGAAATATGGCCTAAATGAAAGAACAGAACAAAACTCTAGAAAAAGAACTAAGTAAAATGAAGATAAGCAATCTATCAGAGGCAGAGTTCAAAACACAGGTTATTAGAATGCTCAAGGAACTCATTGGGTGTTTCAATAGGATGAAAAAGGCCCAGGCAGAATTAATGTTACAGTAAGTGAAATAAAGAAAAACTTACAGAGACTCAACAGTGGAGTGGATGAAGCCGAGAATCAAATCAATGATTTGGAATTTAAGGAAGAAAAAAACATTCAATCAGAACAGTAAGAATTAAAAAGAATCCCCCCAAAATGAGGAATGGGTAAGGAGCCTGTGAGGCAACTTTAAATGTACCAACATTTGAATCATAGGGGTGCCAGAAGGAGAAGAGAAAGCTCAAGAAATTGAAAACTTATTTGAAAAAATAATGAAAGAAAACTTCCCTAATTTGGTAAAGGAAATAGACATACACATCCAGGAAACATAGTCATAAACAAGTTGGAACCAGAGAGAACCACACCAAGACACATCATAGTTTAAATGCCAAAGATTAAAGATAAAGAAAGAATTTTAAAAACAGAAAGAAAAAAGCAGATAGTTACCTACAAAGGAGTTCTCATAAGACTGTCAGCTGATTTCTCAAAAGAAACATTACAGGCTAGAAGGGACTGGCAAGAAGTATTCAAAATGATGAAAAGCAAGGACCTACAACCTAGATTATTCTATCTAGCAAAGTTATCATTTAGAATGGAAGGACAGATAAAGTGCTTCCTAGACAAGGTAAAGCTAAAGGAGTTCATCATCACCAAGCCATTATTATATGAAATGTTAAAGGGACTTATTTAAGAAAAGAATACCTAAACTATGAACATTAAAATAGTGATAAATTCACAACTATCAACAACTGAATCTTAAAAAAAACTAAGCAAAAAAGCAGAATAGGAACAGTATCATAGGTATGGTCATCATTCAGAGGATTATCAGTTGGGAGGGGGAAGGAGAGAATGGGGTGAAGGTGCATTGGTAGGTACAGAATACAAATTAGTAGGTACAGAATAGGCAGTAATGTTAAGAACAGTATAGGAAATAGACTGGCCAAAGAACTTATATGCATGACTCATGGATGTGAACTAAGAGGGGGGCATTGCAGAGGGAATGATGGTAATGGGTGGAGAGGGGCAAAGGGGGAAAATTTGGACAACTGTAATAGCATAATCAATAAAATATATTTTTTAAAATGTGAAGGATATGATAAAAGAAGTCCCTTACACATACTCTTTAAGGATAAGGTCCAATCTTTTCATCTACCCATCATACTTGCTGTGTTCCCAGCAAATGTTCAATATATACTACTTACTAAGAAAAAAAGAATAAAGATGTTAAAATATAGAAGCTTCATCACAACTTACAAAAATATTTAAAAAACAAAAGAACTAAAAATGAACTAGGAAGAAGAAATTAAGAAAGGTAAAATCTGAAATTAAGAAATAAGAAAAGAAAGTAGTACACAGAATAAAGAGCTCAAAATCAGGTTATTTGAATGACATAGAAAAGGAGGAAACATTTTTAATTGAAATTACGGAATACAGGAAGAGCAAAAGATACGCAAGACTGTGAATGAGAAAAGGCATGTAAAGACAAATACCAAAGAGAAGAAAAGAAAACATTATGTGCAACTCTACAATAAATTTGAAATTTGAAACCTGCACAATTTTCTAGCAAAAAATATGACATGACAATAAACTGAGTAAAGACAGGAAACTTGAATAAAACCGATTACTACAGAAGAGTTTTTAAAGTGATTTAAGATCTAGCATTTAAAAAGCCAACAGGATCAAATATCTTTCTATCTGAATTCTAGCAAACCTTGGAAGAAAATAATTGCAAGATTATCTAAACTGTCCCAGATCTTAGAAAAAATAGAGAGCTCCCCGATTTATTTGATGAGGTCAGAAGAATTTTAATAGCAAACCCCCAAAAAAGAGTGTCAAATAATAATTTGACCAAGTAAGGAACTCTAACAACACGATTACTATTCTTTTTCATTTTAAATCATGTCAAACTCACAGAACAGCACAGAAACAGTACAAGGAAATCCCACATACTCTTCACCCAAAGACACTATTCAGGTTTTGCCTCCTCTCCCTGTAATGTCCTTTGCAGGAAAAGGATTTGCTCAGGATCACATTGTTGCTCCTAGCTCTGTCTCTATTCTCTTTCTATTGGGAACAGATCCTCAGTCCTTCCTTGACTCTCATACCCTTAACATTTCAAAAGATCATAGGCCAGTTATTTTGTGGACTCCCCCACTTTGGGCTTGTCTGATGTGTCTTCACAAATATGTGAAGATTATGTATTTTTGGCAGGAACCACACAGAGTAATGCATGATGTTGCATCCCCTTGGGCGGTCTCAGTGTTGATTTGACCCATGCCTGGTAGGCTGCTCACTAGAGTAAGTTGGCATTGCCCAGGTTTCTCCACTAGAAACTTCTTTTTCTCCTTGTAATTGATAAGTGTTTTTGTAGGACAGTACTTGGACACTAGTAAACATGCTGTTCCCTATCCAACTTTGACTCATTAGTTTCATGCAGTGCTTTTGCCTAAATTGTTTATTGCTGTGATGGTTGTTAAATGAAGCATTTCCAATTCCATAATTTCTTCTACATTTCTACTGTAAGGAAGAACATTCCCTTTGAATTTATTTGTTTGTTTGTTTGTTTGTTTATATTAGTATGTACTAAAGTGTTCCTTTTTATTCAATAAAATAAATGTAATCCTTTATTATATATTATAATTTAATAAATAAGTTACAATCCATTACTATTATGATTTATTTTGATGATCAAATTGCCCCATATTTTGGCCTGTGGGAGTACATACAGGCTTATATTTATGTCCTTTTGTAGACCCCTCTTTCTTTGATCAGGTTCTTACCTTCTGTCACAGTAAGGTCTCAGGTTTATTTTTTACTTTCCCTCCCTTGATCTTAAAATCAGCCATTTTCCTAAGAAGGTTTTGTTTGCTTTAAAAGAAATGTACTTAGAAACCAGGATCTGGGTGCAAAGTGTGCTTATTTTATTGAAACCTCATTGCTCCTAGGCTATCTAAGTGGATAGAGCTAGGAAATAATGCAAATTAAAAACCACAGCAATATGATACCACTTCAGACCAACTGAAATGACTGTAATAAAAGAGACAGACAATATGAGATGATAAAGAGGATACGGAACAACTGAAACACATACATTACTCATGAGAATGTAAAATGATACAGAAACTTTAGAAAACAGTTTAGCAGGTTAAATATATAATAACTATGTGTATCACCAGTTATACTTCTAGATATGTATTGAAAACATGTCCACACTGAAATTTGCACATGGATGTTCATAGCAGCATTGCTGATCATAGCCAAAAAGTAAGAACAATGCAAATGCCCATTACCTAAAGAGTGGGTAAAAAATGTGGTATATCCATACAATGGAAAGTTATTTGACAGTAAAAAGAAATGAAGCACTGATATGTGCTACACCGCAGATAAACTTCAGTAGTGGATTGAGTGGTGGCCCCCAAAAGATTGTTCACATCTTTATTTCTTCAACCCGTGAATTTTACCTCATTTGGAAAAAGAGTCTTCATGGATGTAGTTCAGTTAAAAATCTTGAGATGAAAAGAGTATCTTGGTTTATGTAGAGGGGCCTTAAATCCAATGACAAGTGTCTTTTTAAGAGAAAGACAGAAGGAGATCTGTGAGACAGAAAAGAAAAAGATAGTCACATACAGAAGAAGGTGATGTGAAGACTGAAGCAGCAATTGTAGTGACGTGGCCATAAGTCAAGAGTGCCAAGAAGTGCCGATGGTCGCAGATTCTCAAAGAGGGTAGGAGGCAAGATTCTCCCTTAGAGCCTCCAGAGGGAATACAGGGCTGCTAACTTCTTGATTTTGGACTGTGGCCTCCAGAGCTGTGAGACAATAAATGTCTGTTGTTTCAAGCTGCCCACTTTGTGGTAGTTTGTTATGGGAGCTACAAGAATCTAATACAACCACAAAAACATTAAGCTAGGAAAATAAAGTTAGAAACAAAAGACCACATATTATATGATACCATATATACGGAATTTTCAAAAAAAAGGCTAATTTATAGTCAGAATGTAAATCAGTGGTTGCCAGAGGCTGTGATGGGAAAAGAAATGGACTAAGTGGTCATAAGGAAACATTTTGGTGTTATGGAAATGTTCTAAAAATGGATTTTGTGGTGATGGATACATAATTATATAAATTCACTAAAAACATTGAATGGTACATTTACTCTGCAATATTTTATGGTATGTATGTTATACTTCAATAAAACTACTGAAAAAACTAAAATAAAAAATTTAGAAATAAATTTGACAAGGAAAGCAAAGAACTTGTATAAAGAAAACGGGTTATGCATTTTTCTCCCTCTATGAGTGTGGAAGGCATCCTTAACTAAGATGGGAAATTCTAAGGTATATTTCTACATTTACACATGAATATTTATTTAAATATAAAATTTGAGAACTTTATGGTCAAAGATACCATAAATAAGATCAACTGAGAAAATAACGTACTTGAAGAAAATTTTCAGCAGATGACAAAGCATGAATATTTCTGGTACTATAAGGTAATCTTTTTAAAAAGATTTTATTTATTTATTTTTAGAGAGGGAAGGGAGGGAGAAAGAGAGAGAGAAAGAAACATCAATGTGCGGTTGCTGGGGGCTGTGGCCTGCAACCCATGCATGTGCCATGACTGGGAATCAAACCTGCGATGCTTTGGTTTGCAGCCCGCGCTCAATCCACTGAGCTACATCAGCCAGGGCAGTAATCTTAAACATTGATAAAATGCGATCAACCTGAAAGAAGAATAGGAAAAGAATATAAGGAGCAAAGACAAATAATCAATAACCATGTATATTTAAAATGCATAAATGAAGGATAAAAATAAAAGCACCAATAAACTATCACTTTCTACTTCAACAAAGTGGGAAAATTATAGAACAATAATACCCATTGTTGGTGGAAATAAAATTAAGGAAGAATAATAATCTCAGCTATGTCTTGTGGAAATACTGTGAACCATTAGCTCACTTGAAATGCAATTTGGTAACATGTATAAATATAAGATATTGACAAACTTTTGACCCACTCTTAGATGTGAACTTCATTGAAATAAAGGACCACCACATATGATATATGTCCAAGGATTCTTACTTCACAGCAGTGTCTGTAGAGGTGGCAAATGGCCAGGGGTGAGGCATGGGAAGAGAGATGGAAAGTATATTCACCTCAGTAGAGGAATTGATTCAGTAGCTATGTCTGCAACCACAGAATGTTTTCCAGTTACTGAGAAAATCAGAGATAGAAAATTAGAGACAGGGATAGTAGTTGAAGTGAAAAGCCTAGTAGGTACTACTACTTGAGAAAAGCAAGTTGCAGAAGGGGATAGAGAGTGGGCAAAATGAAGGAAGGTGGTTGAAAGGTACAAACTTCCATTTATAAAATAAATAAGTCCTTGGAATGTAGTGTATGGCAAGGTGACTATAATTAATAAAAATATTGTATTGCAGATATGAGAGTTGGTAAGAGAGTAGATCTTAAAATTTCTCATCATGAGAAAAAAAATTTTGTCACTGAGTATGGTGATATGTTAACTAGACTTATTGTGGTGGTCATTTTGCAATATATACAAATATTGAATCATTATTTCACATACCTGAAATTAATATAATGGTGTATGTCAATTATACCTCAATAAAAAAGAAAAGCAAGTTGCAGAAATGTGTTATTTTAAAAAAATTTTTGTATTCATATGTATATGTGTTTAAATATGTTTGTGCACCTTTCTGTTATACAAGTGTCATTTTCCATTGATTTTAATAAGTAATATGTGAGATGCTCCCATTGATTTTAATAAGTAATATGTGAAATGCTTCCTTGAAGCCAGATGAATGTCCTGTTCACAAACTACCTCTCATACAGTGGACTTTGCATTCCTGCCTAAATGAATTATTACATTGGTGGTTGTAAATGAACCTTTTTTATTATTTAAAATAAACTTTACAGAAGTATATCCAATCATTTCTAGAACCCTGTTTTTCGGTCCATAGCAGGTTTTGAAGGCTGAATGATCTACATAACGGCTTTCTTTCTCTCTAACTTGGCCTGTGTAGACCCAAAATAAATAGTCTTACTTCATGCTTGCTCATTGTCTCCATGGCCAACTGAACACAACTGGCATTCTGTTTTCTCTTAGACTCCCTAACACAGAAAAAAATGATAACATATTAGCCAATGAGACAAGTAAAATATACTTTTGATTTTGGCATCTGCATCAGCAGTATTGATTAGTAGAATTTACCCGACTAAACTTTCATTAATCTAGCCTCTATGTTTCTGTAGTTGGCAGTTGCTTTTTGAAGTTCCTGCCAAAGGCTTATAGAGTGACATTATTCACAAGTAGTATTTTTCTGAATACAACATTCAAAATCTGTCTCTACAAAATAAATTAGGAAATTTCACAATACTGCATTTTTTTACTGTCTGATTTTTGATGTTAAATACTTAGATTCTTTAAAAAATATACCAGATCTTTTTTAGTACAAGACTAGCACAATGTAAATTTATTTTGGTTCAAATTGCATCATCTAAAATCATCTTTCAAGAGAATTGCCATGTATATGAAGGAGCTTTAAAGTTTGTTCAAAGGCTAAGGTTTGTGTTTTAGTGCTCTGTTAAAGACTTAACTGAAAAGAATCAAGAAAACTTTTTGCTTGGAGTAAAGGGAATAAAAACCCAGATTCTGTGCTATTCTGTTTGTGAGTTACTTTCTAAGCAATAAAAATCTAAATCTGTGCTATTCTATTTCTGAGTTACTTTTTAGCATAATCTAAACTCCTCAGTATTTTAACAATGAAAATATAGAATTAAATAGCAAAATTTTAAACAAAAATTTTCATACCGTTTAATCTATTTAGAAGCGTTAAGTAATCTTATTGAGGGATTTTCTTTTTCTACTTTGAACTGAAAGTGACTTTAGGGTCACAGAGTTACATAAAGCAAACTTTTTTATGCCAAGATGTTGTAGTAGATAAAATGAAGAACTCAATTTTGGAGGTTTGAAATTTGGCCCCAACTCAGCCATGTGGCAATCTCCTAGGCCAGCAGTCCCCACCCTTTTTGGCACCAGGGACCAATTTTATAGAAAACAATTTTTCTACGGACAGGGTTGGGGGTGAAGGGGTGGCTTTATAGCCTGCCACCAGATGTAGCTTAATTGTCACTTGTCACTCACTGATAGGGTTTTGATATGAGTCTGCAAGCAATTGATTTATTATGTCCCTGAGCAGTCAAACCTCTCTGCTAATGACAATCTGCATTGGCACCTGCTCCCCAGCACCTGCGTCACCACCTCAGCTCCACCTCAGATCATCAGGCATCAGACTCTCATAAGGAGCACACAACCTAGATCCCTTGTATGTGAAGTTCACAGTAGGGTCCGCGCTCCTATGAGAATCTAATACCACTGATGATCTGACAGGAGGCAGAGCTCTGGCAGTAATGGGAGCAATTGGGAAAACCTGTAAATACAGACGGAGCTCTGCTCACTTGCTCATGGCTTACTTCCTGCAGTGCTGCCCAGTTCCTAACAGGCCATGGACCTGTACCAGTGCATGGCCGGGGGTTGGGGACCCCTGTCCTAGGCCATGGCTTGCTGGATTGTAAAAAGAGACAGTTGAGTTAGAAAGAAAGATGGTCATTTCTTCATATTTAATATTCTATATCATTAGATCATTGATGTTTGTGTACTTACAAAAATGGTACCATATAAGTCATTCATTCAAAAAATATGCATTGAGTGCATACCATCTGCCAGGTACTCTAGGCACTGAGGACACACACAGGTTACCTTCCTTCTCAAACATGGAAAAGTACAGATATATCCTCTTGAAATAACAGGTATCTACTGAACCTTGACTCATAAGATATGCTATATTCATTCAGTAAATTATATTCTTTTTCCACCATTCCACTGAAACTACTCTTGTCATCAATGACTTCTATGTTGCCAAATCTAGTCGTCAAGTCAGTTTCATCAACTTGATCTGTTCACAGTGTTTGTCCCAGCTGACAGAGCCCTCCTCCTTGGAGGATTTGACTCTGGGTTACTGGAACACCATCCCACAGTTCTGTTACCACAACTGCTGTTTCTTTTTAATTTTCTTTGCTGATTCTTTCCATCCCTCTTGATTTCTAAATTTTGAAGTGTTCCAAAATCCACCCTTGAACCTCTTTTCCCCACTGTATTTACACTTAATTCCATGGGTGATTTTTATCTAGTCCTATAGCTCTAATTAACTCTGACAACTCCCAAATTCCTATCCCCGGCCCTACTTTTCCCTGAACTTGAGAATCAAGTGCTTATTTGATAACTCTACTTGAGATGTCATTCTCTCCTCACTCACTCTGACACTCTGAGACTTCCATTAGATTTATTGGGGAGAATATTTGGGACCAACATCCGTGATGGACAAGGTTGAAGGAAGAAGCATGGAAGGGAGAAGGTGAACTGTGGGTGCAGTTACAACCATGGCCTCTGCTGATCCTACTGGGCATTCTGGAGCAGGGATGAACACTCAGAATTGTCCCAGTTGAGGCAAGGAGATGTGCACCTGGAAAACCAGGTTCAGGCTGCCCCAGAGAGGGCATAACCTTGGGTAAGGCAGCTTCCTCCTACTCATGGCTTCCTCCTACTCATGGCAACACTCATGGCATCTGGGGGATGAGGGCCTGATCCTGAAGGGGCATCAGGATGGCCCAGCTTCTACTACAACCACCCAATAGCTGGGAGTAGCATCTCATACTCATCACTTTCCATCCTTGTGCAGCTTCTCTGCAGCGCCCCCCAAAGCATATCCTGTGTGCTTTACTTATTTGTTTGCTTGTTATTCCCTACTAAAATAAAACACCACTAGAGCGGAAGCTTTCCTTTCTTCTGTTGTTTTCTTCTTTGTTCTTTGATCTTCTATCCCCAGGATCTAGAAATAGGGCCTAGAACAGAGTAGATACTCAATGAGTAAATTTTTGTATCACGTGCTTACTCTATTCTATGCTAGAACTATGTTATGTTCCATATACAGAAGTGAACAAGACAGACTCGCTACCCTCACAGAGTTTATAATCTGGTAGAAAGTATGGACATGTATAGCACACATGGGCACAATATGTATACATGGGTATACACTGTATTTTTTAAAGTGTCATCACAGCCAAACTCTGTTTTTAGTAACAAATTAGTATTTTACTAATCTATCTAGATTCTGATAGTCTGTCATATAAAGCTTTTCACTGAATTACAATGTCAGAGGGCTATAAAACAGTGGAAACTTTGAGAGTTATTTATTGTTTCTGCTAACTTTGGGAAATAAAAGTTAGGTTACTGGAACACATTTTTTTTGCCCAGTTTAGGAGGAAAGAATAAAGGGACAAAATAAGAAAGAGACTAGCTCAGGGCAAATGAATACTTGCTTAACGGGAATTTTTATTAACCGACATCCTGTTTTCTAAAATGCTGGACAGCAGGGCTATAATTGTATCTAAATAGATAAGGGATAAAATGTTTTGTAGTGAATAGATAATTTATAGTCACTTTATAAATACAAATGTAACTTTTCCATTACTTTTGTTTCAGTGACAGCTAAGATATAACAAGTACTAGGAAATAACGCTTCAGCTGTTCTGTTATTGTTGTGAAATTACAGGTTCATCTTTTAAAAAGCAACCTATCTCCCTAAAAGCTATGTTTTCTGCTTCCTGCAGCATATTTTATTTCTATTCCCAACCAACGGAATATTTTTGCTGTGTGGAGTTTCAGCAAGATGAATCCCTTTCCCACTCTGTTGATTTGAAATGTGAACGCCTTTCACTCTGTGTTTTCTGTGTGGTAGCGAACATGACAACCAACATTTCAATTCTTGGTTTGTTGCAAACAAGAAACTTGGCACTTTAAAAAAACTTCTACGGGAAATCACAAATTGCTCTATATTTATGCATTTGCTGGTCTCTTTGCTTCCTTGCACATTACTGTTGCAATGCGTGAAGCATTATCTGGGTCTGAGTGAGTTCACGCACCTCGCTTCTGTGTGATACTTCATCCTGGGTGCAATGGAAGCCCTGGCAAGATTCTAGCCCATAAAAATTTCTACCTTAAAAGTGAAAAAAAAAGCACAAGTTTTTAATGCTCATGGGATAATAAAACAACTGGGTCCCACTATTCTTCATTTCAGACAGCTTGATGAGGTCTTCTATTGAAATACATTTTTGCTTTTTGATGAATACCTTCACAGTGAACTTCATATTAATTTACTGACATGTCACTTCTATTTTTGGATATCTTTTATTTAAAAAATAGATGACTACTAGACTGGCATTGTAGTGTGCAGGTCCAGTTTAATTATATCATTGCTTTGATGACTAATGGGTAGATAGCAAGGTCCTTACAGTCGCTTTCTCAGAGCACAATAAATATTGCGAATATTTAAACATATTCAGAATATTTAGAAATATTAGAACTACAGAAATTATCCTTGTTGATAATTTATTAATCCTCCCCTTAGAATTAGAGGTAGTACTTAAATACCTCTCGGCACAAAAGGGCAGTCACAGCTCCTCAGTTTTAGAGCCAACGATATTTAATAAGAACAGGGAAAGGGCCAAAATTTGAAGTGATGCAGAATTGTACCATACACTCAACCGAATGGCTGGTGTAACAGAAGCAGCTCTAACTTGTCCAACAGCTCACACAAAGCTGCACCTGTGTCTGCCTCCCTCTGCCTCTCTCTCCTGTTCATTTCTCACCATCTCTTTCTTCACCTGCTTTCCTTGAGGCTCCCCACTTCTTTCTCTTTTTTTGTATATTTTTCTTCCTTTCCTGACCCCAGGCTGTTCAAGTAAACTTATGGGAAATTATATTTCACATGCATATTTTATGGTCTCTAATATTTTTCCTAACACTTTATTTCTTGTTAACAGTTTTTAAAACAGAAGACTAAACTTTTTAAAGTTCCTTAATATAAAAGCTTTCAATTACATGTAGACCTTAACTTTTATGGGGAGTTGTAGTTTAATTTAAAAATATTACTTAATCCAGGTTTGGTTATTTTTCTAAGAACAGAACTACACAGGAGTACATGTCCAGTGCTGAATGAATGAATGAATGAATGCTCAATATACATATACCAAAGTCTTACTAGGGTACTTCATAGGTGCTCCTGTGTCATGCGACATCTCCCAGACACAGAGAGACATTGATTAAAACATAAATCCCCAAAGGGTTCTGCCTATTTGTTGTTGCTCATCTGTGTATCAGAATCTTGACAGTAATGGTCAGGTAGAGTTCACTTGGATGAGCTTCCTATGTGTAACAATGCCTAAAGAGTTTTTAAAATCAGAAATCTTATGAACAACTCAGAACACATGTTGAGAACTACATAGTCTTGATCGTACAGGCTTCTCTGTTCAATGAACTCCAAAATAGCGCCTCCCAAACCATAACATGCAAAGGATGGTCCATCCAAGGATCTTGTTAAAATGCAGATTCTGGTTCAGTATGTTTGAGGCAGAGCTTGAACTGCCGCCTTTCTAACAAGCTCCCCGGCAATGCTGCTGTGGCTGGTCCATGGATCACATTCTCAGCAGCAAGGACCTAAAGGTAATGGGATTTGGTAACAAAACTTTTGTTGTCACCCTTCAGTTTCATCTCATTAAGGAACTGTTAATAAGCCTTGGCTAGTGTGGGTCTGGCCTGTATCCTCTCCTGTTATCTGGCCTGTTCTGGGGTGTCTGTGTTTGCTGTAGGAACTTGTTTCCGATGACATAAGATCCTTACTGTCAACTTGTCCACCCTGGGAACAGCTGCTGGTTGCTAATTTATGCACCATTTGGTTGCTGATTCAGCAACTGAATTCTCTGAAGCTTCAGTTTTCTTTGTTTTGCTGAATAGGTAGAGGGTGGGGGAGGAGGCAAAAAGAATTATCTCTTGCTTTATATATGAGCTGCATAGCACTGTAATACCTTCTGTGTGATATCAGTGGTAGTTTGGGACATTATCCTCAAATAATAGGAGTCTCATATATGTTATCTCATTGAGTTCTCACAGCAACTCGGTAACGTAGGTAGTATTAATTTTATTGTATTATATTAGGCAGTTAGATAGGTTTGAGCAGAGCAGGAACAATGGGCCAGGTGCAGAGGGTCACCAGAGTGGGGAGACCCAGTTGTTTAGTAACATGAAAACCTACAAGCCCTTGCATGACCACTCCCTTAAGCATTAACTCCTGAAGATGGCATCCAGGTCTGAGCCATGTTTCAGCTCCAAACCCAGAAAAGCAGCAAAACTAGGGGGAGTGACACCATGGCTAGTCTCAGGACCAGCTGCAATGACTAATGTCCCCCTTGCTCTGGTGCTGACCAGTCAGTAAGACCACAACCCTGAAGAGACACACTGGGAGAGCTTATAATTATTCTGTTGAGATGCTCCCCTGAGACCTCAAATAAAAGCCATTAGGATGGAGGACCCAGTGTAGCTTTCTCTGGGGAGCACACCTGAACCTCTGCCCTCCCCCTTCTTTCCCTACAGCACTCTCTGTCTCTCTTTCCCTCCTTGCCTCTTGCTTGAGCTCCAAGTGCCTTTCCTTTGCTGTAATTTTTTTCCTGACCCCATTTGTTCTACATCAACTTCTACCTCTATGACTTTCTACATAAACTTTCCATTATACCTTAAGTTCTTTGGCTCTGAATTCTTTCAAGCTGAAGTCAAGTATCAAGATCACTGAACTGAGGCTAACACTGGGTGCCATTTTTTGGCCACTAACATTATAATTTTCATCTTATGGGTAAGAAAATTGAGATTCAAGGAAGTTCAAGAACTCCTACAAGATCCCAAAGGAAGTGACAGGTACAACTGGGGCTCCAAGTCCAGTAGGAAGATGGATTTTTCATTCATCTTTTGATAGTCTCTCTAAGTCTCTATCCATTCACATATTTTTATTTTTCTTTAGCTGTACAATACCATCCCCCTTCTCTAAAGAGTTAGCACCAAGAACAACTTACAAATTTTGACATTCTGTTGACTTCAATTTGAAAAAAGATTATTTCTGGGCTTTAAGATAAACTGGGAGAATAAATACATAGATGGGGAATGAAGAGGCAAAATTAAAATGAGAAAAAGTGCTAAGAAGTGGGATTTTCCTTTTCCTCCTCCTTCTTCTTTGCATTCTGCTATGTAAAGGAAGACAATGTTGCAGGCACTTAAGAGATTCGACCTCTGTACTTCCAGCCAAGATGGTGGTGTAGGTAGATACACTTGGCCTCCTTGCACAACCAAAAGAAGGACAACAACAAAATTAAAAATAAAAAACAACAAGAACTACCAGAAAATTGAACTGTGTGGAAGACAGCCAAGGAGTTAAAGAAGAAATATTCATTCAGACTAGTAGGAGGGGCAGATATGAGCAGCCTGGGCAGAGGGGACATGTGGCAAGGCAGCATTTAGGGGACCAGGCCGGCGAGGTGGTGGCTGGTGGACCAGAGTGGGCAAGACAGTGGCTAGTGGACCAGGCAGTCCCACATTTGCATGTGTATAAACCAGGAGGAACAACTGGAGAGCAAGGCAGACCATGCAACCCAGGGCTCCAGCATGGGGAAATAAAGCCTCAAAACCCCTGGCTGTTAAAAACCTGTGGGGGTTGTGGTGGAGGTAGAAACTCCCAGCCTCACAGAAGAATTCAATAGAGAAACCTACAGGGTCCTAGAGCATATAGAAACCTACTCATCTGGGTATCAGCACCACAAAGGCCCAATTTGCTTCTGGGTAGCAAGAGAAGTGACTAAGAGCTGGCCAAGAGCTGAGCAAGCAGAATTGTTCTCTCTTGGACCCCTCCTCCACATACAGTGCCACAATGCAGTGAAGTGGGTTACCCTGCCCTGGTGAATCCCTAGCCTCTGCCCCTTACAATGTAACAGGTAGACCAAAACAAAAAAATATGGCCCAAATGAAAGAACAGATCAAAGCTCCAAAAATAGAAATAAGCAATGAAGAGATAGCCAACCTACCAGGTGCAGAATTCAAAACACTGGTTATTAGGATGCTCACAGAAATGGTTGAGTATGGTCACAAAATAGAGGAAAAAGTGAAGGCTATGCAAATTGAAATAAAGGTAAATGTACAGGGAACCAACAGTGAAGGGAGGGAAACTGGGACTCAAATCAACGGTTTGGAGCAGAAGGAAGAAATAAACATTCAACCAGAACAGAATGAAGCAACAAGAATTTTAAAAAATGAGGAGAGGCTTAGGAACCTCTGGGACAACTTTAAACATTCCAACATCTGAGCCATAGGGGTGCCAGAAGAAGGAAGAGCAAGAAATTGAAAATTTATTTGAACAAATAATGAAGGAGAACTCCCCCAATCTGGCAAAGGAAATAGACTTCCAAGAAGTCCAGGAAGCTCAGAGAGTCTCAAAGAAGTTGGAGCCAAGGAAGAACACACCAAGGCACATCATAATCAAGTTACCAAAGATTAAAGATAAGGAGAGAATTTTAACATCTCAAAAGAAAAGGAGACAGTTACCTACAAAGGAGTTCCCATAGGCTAGCAGCTGATTTCTCAGAAGAAATCTTGTAAGCAAGAAGGGGCTGGAAAGAAGTATTTGAAGTCATGAAAGGCAAGAACCTATATCCAAGATTACTCTATCTAGCAAAGCTATCATTTAGAATGGAAGAGCAGATAAATGACTTCCCAGATAGGGTCAAGTAAAAGGAGTTCATCATCACCAAGGCATTATTATATGAAATGTTAAAGGGACTTATCTAAGAAAAAGACGATAAAAACTATGAACGGTAAAATGACAAGAAACTCACAACAATCAACAATCAAGCCTAAAAAAACAAAACCAAAAATGAACTAAGTGAACAACTAGAATGGGAATAGATTCACAGAAATAGAGATCACATGGAGGGTTATCAGTGGGGTGGGGGAGGGTGGAGAATGGAAGAAAAGGTACAGGGAATAAGAAGCATAAATGGTAGGTACAAAATAGACAGGGGGAAGTTAAGAATAGTATAGGAAATGGAGAAGCCAAAGAACATATATGTATGAACCATGGACATGAACTAAGGGGGACAGGGGTAATGCTGGTGGGAGGGGGGTGCAGGGTAAGGAGAAAAAAGGGGAGAAAAAAGTGAGACAACTGTAATAGCATAATCAATAAAATATATTTTTTAAAGAGATTTGATTTTTACCAGCTTAAGTACATTTATTAATCATTGAGATCTTTTCCATATTTTTTGGAAAAACAATAAATTTTTTTTTCTAACCACTGTACTCAATGGTCAAGTTATATGAAGTCTAGAATGTATAGTATTGCTCATATTACTATTATATAATATGCCTTGAGATGACTGAATGCATTGGGGATTTGTTTTAAAGGCAAATGAATGGTGTATTTGCATTTAGTGTTTCCATTTTTTTAATTTTAGGGGTAAAAGAATTAGGCAATTGCTATAATTACTATATAATGGGGGAATGTAATCCATTACAAATTGGAAAGCACAAAAACAAAAGCTTTAACAAATCTCTCTATAAATTATTTCCTATACCTCTCTAGTCTACTCCATGAGCAGCTAGGGTTGGACATAAACATGTCAGTTTAAAAAAGAGGCTTTTGGGTAATTCCTGTATTTTGAGTAAATATTCAGTGTTTCTGGGTATCCTGTCTCTACCCAGGTCTTCTCTTAATGGTCCTGGAGGCGGGGCTAGGAGAATTGCTGGTTCTTGAGCTCTCCTAGAGCTGTTGGGTTAAAATAGGTCCTTGGTGGCCTCCAGGATGATGTCCCTTATCTCTCCTATTACAGGAAGCCCTGCTGAATCTGCTGCTGAAATTATGGTTGTGAAACTTGTGCTGACTCTCTTGAGTCAGCCAAGACCTAGACTGTTGCTGGTGCTGCAGATTCCCTGGTTGCAGCCTGAGCCAAGACGGTTGGGAAAGTTCATTCTTACCCCCTGCCCCAGCAACACTATGGCAGGCTCCCTGGCTTTCTACTCAGCCATCCCCATCAGGGGTCATCTGGGGACTTCAGAATCCTTCCAGTCCAACATGGAAGCCACGGAAGATCTTTGGGGGCACTTCTTTGATCTTCTCTCCACCTGGGTTTGTCCCACAGCCATTTCTAACCAGTTTGGACATGCTGTGTTAAAGCCTGGGTTCCTCTAAGGGACTTGAAATTGCCACAATGTGTCCAGAGAAGTTAGAAAAGGCCCCTTGCACTGAAAAACCTCTAAACATATTTAATTGTCTTCATCTCCCTACTTCTCATTATTTTGATCCAAAAGTGGACAGGGAGACTGCTAACCCATATAGGTCCTTTGTGAAAATTAGAAAATGACATCCCTCAGATAGATATAGTCTTGGGCCAGGCTGCAAAGCTTGGCAAATGGAACAAAGCCTGGATATTCACTCCTGCTGGGCTCCTTGGGCTAGGTACCACATGCAGCAAACAAATTGCACAACCACTTTCAGGGTCTGTGGAGGCAAAGCTGGGACCCAAGTGTCTGAATGCTTCTTTTCCTTCTCCTTTTCTTATCTTCTCATCTCCTCCCCAAAGAGCTCCTGCTTCCCTTTTCTCCTTAGATTGGCATGAACTTCTTTTATGCCATATCCTGAGTTACCATTGACATGGTTCATGTTATAGTTCTAGGGACTGAGTCTACTGCGTCTGGCTATCAAGTCTAGTCTTGCTATGCACTAAATTACCCCCAATGCCTAGCAACTTAAAACAACAATGTTTATAATCTGACACTATCCCAGGGTCAGGAATCCAGATGTAGCTCAGTGGGGCAGTTTGCACTCAAGCTGTTGCCCGAGACTATAGTCTCTGAAGACTTGACTGGGGCTGGAGGATCTGTTTCCACGCTTACTCATGTGGCTGCTGGGAGGAGGCATCAGTCCTCACTGATGGGCTTTTCCATAGGGCTACTCATGACACGGCTTCCCCCAGAGTGACTGATCCAAGTGACAGAGTGACCAAGACAGGAGCTGCAATGCCTTAAAACCTAATCTCATGCCCTAACCAGTGTGGCTCTGTTGGCTGAGCATCATCCTACAAACTGAGGGGTTGCAAGTTTGATTCCCAGTCAGGACACACGCCTGGTTGAGGGTTTGGTTCTGATTGGGGTATGTGCAGGAGGTAGTCAATCAATATTTCTCTCTCACATTGATGATTCTCTCCCTGTATTTCTCTCTTGCATTGATGATATCTCTCCCAAAGCATAAGTCTTTCCTTCTCCATCCCTAGAATTGATCAATCAAGTATGTGAGTCAGCAGGACCTATGTTTTGGGAGTTAATTACAATAAAAAGATATCAGTTTGTTACTTTCAAAAATATTATAACCATAACACTGGCAGTATATCTCTCCATATGGTTTGATGTGAATAAGGGATTGATAGTCCTATGACATTGAGAACTACCATTTGACAGACGGTGAACTTGGAGAAAGCAAATGCACACTTAATCCTGTTTCTATCATTTGTTAGTCAAGGGCCTGGAGCAAATTATTAAACTCTCTAAGCCTCCTCTGTGAATAGGAAGTCATACTACTTACCTCACAAGCTGAGAGCAAAGTAAGTCAAGGAGAATAAGATGCCCTTGAGCCACACTTGGGCTGACTCCTTCTGGAGACATCTGAGTGTCCCAGTCCCTGGAGGCTGCTGAGGTTTCCAACAGAAGAGTCTTGGGAACAAGCCAGTCACCACAGACCTACAAAATGGGCCAGGATTCCCTCACCAGGAACATCAGTGCAAGCTTGGCTTTGCTCCATCACGCAGGCCTGAGCTTTTCCTAGCTATGAGACAATTGCTGGGCTTTGTTTTGGGGAGACCCTTGGTTGTCAGCTCAGCCCACTGTTTCTTCTATATTTTCTGTTGTAACACTCACCCAAGGATATATTTTGATTTTTTTTGAGAGAAAGACAGAGACAGAGAGAAATATTAATATGAGAGAGAAGCATTTACCAGTTGTCTCCCATATGGGCCCCAAATGGAGATTGAACCCACAACCTAGGTATGTGCCTTGACCAAGGATTGAACCCACAACCTTTCTGTAGTATGGGGCAATGTCCCAATGAACTGAACAACCCAGGCAGGGCTATTTCTTTTATCTTGTTGCCTTCCTTGGTCGCAGGCCAAGGTGCGACTCTCTCTGGAAAACTATTTTCTCCCATTTCACTCCTCTGTTCTGGGTTTCCTTTTCCTAACCCAAACTCCACTCCCCCCCTTGTCTTGAGTGTTTCCATTTTCCTTTCAGAAAGTGACCACACCCAACCTCCTCTGCTCTCTGAACTACCTCTACTTCTTGGAATCCTGGCTCACTCCTGAACTTCATGTTTCCCCTTCAGCATTCTTAAGTTGTCTTTCTATCAACACTTTCAGGTAAAACTCTTCCACTGACAGCTGTCTACCCACCTAGTACTGTGGGCTGAAGATCACTGCTGGAGAAAATCACTCAGCCCCAGACGGGTGTCCTCCAAATTCACTTCCATAACCCTGGGCCAACAGAACTTCCCTGGAACTCCTGCCTCCCTGGTTAGCTCTGTCCCTCCGACCTCCACAGTATCCATTATAAGTCTTTTCCTCCATCACCTCAGACCTTCTATTTTGCCCCTTCAAATTCCTACCTCACCCTGACCCTCAGACAGCCTTACCTGCTACTTCACAAAAACTTAGAACCCACTGACGAGAATGCTCACGGTTTCCTGCCTCCCCGCCCACAGTCTCACTTGTTCCTATACCTGTGCCTACCTTCCCCTAATACTAACCCCTCTACCTGAACCTAAGTTCTCGTCATCTTGGGTCTTCTTGGGCACTTCAACAATTATTGTCTCTCTTCTATATTTCAGCATCAATATTTTCACTGCATCCTTTTAATTTAAATATCCTAAAGCCTCTTTTGTCTTAAAAACCGAAACCCTCCCTCTAACTCTTCCTTTCCCTCCCTTGCCCAACACTTTTCTCCTACCCCTGCACAGCCCAAGTTCTTGAAATAACTGCTTGTGTTTTCTGTAGCTTCCTCCTCTCCCTTCCCTCTCAACTAACTGCAGACTGCTTCTGCCTACACTTCTCCTCAGAAACTGCTCCCACCCATGGCACAAACCGCCTCTTTATTGCTAAATCTCTCAAACATTCTCGTTTATCTGACCTGACCTCTCAGCCTTGACACCGTCCACCACTTCCTTCCCTGTTAGAACACTCTCTTCCCTCGCCTCCTATGAAACCACATTCTCCCAGTTGCCCTCCTACATCTCTGACTGCCCCTCTCAGTCTCCCTTCTGATGCACTTTCTTTGCCACTCTGTACAACTCAGTGTCCTCAAGTCTCCAACCTTCAGCAGGTTCTCTTTCCTTCACCTGCTGTATATTCTAAGTGAGCTCATCCATTGTCATAGCTACAATATACATTTACATGCTAATGACCCTGGAAACCATGCCAATGGCCCAAAAGGTTCTCCTGAGCTTCAGACCTGTAGTTTGAAAAGGTCATCTGGATGTGGACGCCGGGATGTCCTGTGGGCATCTCCACTCAGTCAGGCCCCAACTGAGCTCTTCTCTTCGTTTCCCCTCTAAAGCTTGCTTCATCTTCTGGGCATTGTCCTTGATTCTTCCCTCTTCCTGACCCCTACATCCAAATCAGCAGCCAGATTCTAAACATTCGACCTCCCTTAAACATTTCTCAGCTCTGAGGGCTCATCTCTACTTGCACTGTCACTAGCTAAGCTTGGGTAACCTTTTCTCCTTGGATTAGCACCAGAGCCTCCCAACAGATCTCTTGGTTTCCAGTCTTCACACTAACCCACAATAATCTTTCTGAATGTCTAACCATGTCCCTTTTCTCAGCTCTGCTTAGAATTTTTCATCAACTTCCTCTTGTCCACAGGATAAAAAACTTTGCATGGTCCGGTGTCTTCTACACTGTGTCTTACTACTGACACTCCCAACTTATCCTTAGCTACACTGAACGATTCATAGTTCTATAAGGTTGCTCGCTGTGTCTTTCGCCTCTGGATTGGTGCATATGCATTTCCCTGGTCTTTCCCTCTTTGCGGGCTAACTCCTGTTCGTGACTCTTTCCATGATGCTTTCTGTGGCCTTCTCGTAACAGAGTTCGATGTTCCTCCCATCTTCTGTCATGGTACCCTGTGCTTGCCTCAGTCACAGCACCCATCATGCTTTAATTGTCCTCACCCTCAACCTCAGGGGAGAGACCCTTTCTTTTTTGTGGCTTTAACCACAGAGTCTAGACAGTGCATGGTGTGTATTAGGAGCTCAATAAATAGTTGTTAAAGGAATAAATCATTCTACTAACATGAATCACGTGGATGGCATATGGTGGACACTTACAAATATCAGTTTAATTTGAACTTTAGATGAGGAGACTATTAGGGAGATAAAAGATGGATTTAAAGGAGATGAAGAATCAAAGACACTTTCCTCCTTGCGTCATGCGTTGGGGCCAGAAAGCCAGATGTTCCTTTATCCTCACCCTTTATCTCCTTTGGCAAGGGGAAAGCAACTGTCGCTTAGAGAAGCCACGGCTGGCCCCAGTGTTGCTATTTCAAAGCTGATATTAGAAACAAGGGATGGGCCAGGCTGAGAGAAGTAATTGTTTTCTGAGTTTCTTTTCACAGTTCAGGTGGAAAAGAAGTACAGACTCAAATGGAAGAGGAGAAAATGCTGTAAAAAATGCAGCAGTTCCCTGGACTAAAGTTTAAGAAATGTTGACTGTTTAGAATTTTTAATGTTTCTTTAGGTGGGTATCTTGAAATAAATAGGTTTCTTATTTGTCTGTCGTACAAGTTTTTTTTTTTTTTTAAAAAAGGCAAATCAATATATTTTCTAATAACAATACCCCATGTGTCTAATTGATTGAAGAGAATGTACAGTTGCTGGTAACGCCCACACATAAGTAAATGAAACACTATTAAGCAAGAATCTAAGGGACAGTAACTAAAAAACAGCCTGGTATGAAAAAGTAAATAGAAATGACTCCTCTTCATTGTAGCCACATGTACTTTCCTTTGCACCTCAGATCTCCAACAGATTTAATTTCTCTCTGGTTTGTCTTCAGGGCTGGGGAGGAGAAATCCTGGATTTGGCAGGCTCTGAGCTTGGAACCCACACTCACTCAAGCAGTACTATTGGTTCAGATGATCCTTGAGGCCAGTAACACTTCCAGCCCCAGGGAAACCTTTGTTCCAAATTTTTCCATCATTCCACCAGGGAGTTCTTTTTGCAAAAGGCTTTGGCTGTTCCTAAGGCTTTCTCTCATTTTGTCTTTTAAAAAGCATTCTGTGTGGTTGGAACATTGCAGGCTTCCTCGCTCCCTCTTTGCTCAGATGTTTCTGGTTCTCAGGATGTACACCTGTGAAGCTGGGTCACTTGGGAGAAATGCTTGAGTTTTATTTACAGCAGGGGAGAATGTGATCTTCACATGCAAATGTTCAAAATGGTCATTTTGTTCTCAGGGATCAACTGCAAGATCCGCTAGTATAGAATTTGCAAGGATATGAAAAAAAAGTTAAGTCTGATTATTGAATATTTTTTCAGTGCCTACCATCTCATCAGCACTATTCTAGGTGCTGGGAATACAGTAGTGGGAAAAAAAGAAGAAAGAAAGAGGCAAACCTGTACTCTAGCTAGGACAGCAGATAAGGGAAGATGAATACTATTGAGAAAAAAAACAACTAAACAAGTTAGTTTGTTAGATAAAATTGTCTTGAACTTTGAAAGATAAATTTATACACTGATTTTTGCTATGCAGGTGGTCTCCTTGCTTGAATGAGAGATGATGTATATGCAGTTTCTAGCATATTATCTGATGCATAGTAGGTGCTCAATAAAATTAGTTCCTGTTCTTTTCATAGCTTGAGCTACAAAACCAATGAAAATATTTTTGCGCACTTAGAAGAACTGTTATAAGGCTAACTGTTAGCAAAAATGCACCCCTTAACTTGGATCTAGAGGGCCTTTAGGTATGGCCATGATACAATAATTCATGTCATCAAAATTCACTGTTAGTCACTTAATTCATCCTAAATAATTTTCACAATAAACAATATCAAGAAGCTACTGTTTATCAAGCACAGTGACAGGCAATAGAAATCCAGAAATGGTGAGGCCGAGATCCCTGCTCTCAGGAGTGATTAGATAGCTCAGCAGCAACTCTAAAAATAGGGCAGTGCAAGATAAAGTCCAAGAGACAAATACAAACAAAGTATTTTGGGGACCCAAAGAAGGAAAAGCTATATTTGCATTTGAGGGCAGAAAGGAAGAAGAGCATCAGGAGGGGCTTTAAACATAGATGACTTCTGAGTGAGACACAGAGAGCTCAGAGAGCTGAATGATTTGGGGAACAGGGCGGGAGCCTTTGCCTGAAACACTGAATGTGCGAGGGGTGGGGTGGGAGGTGGCCCTAGAGTAGGGCTTGGGATCATAACATAAGTGTCTTCAGTGGCACGATGAAGGTTGGTATTCACATGGCCGGCACTGTGGCACACGTTGAGATTTCTGAGGCGAGAAATAACATGACTGGCTGGCTAAGCATCATATGACAGGCAGGAAATGGGAGGACTACTAGGAAGAGGTTATCATCAACCACCTAAGAAGGAATAAGGGTTGAAAGTAGGGAAAATTATAAAAGGCTGGATCAAGATGACTGATGATCTTGTTTTACTGTCTTTGTGCACCTGTCACAATTTGAAATTACCATACTCCTGAGATTGCGTGGTTATGGTCTTTCTCCCTCACGAGACTGTAAACTCCATGTGAGCAGGGCCCTTGGCTCTCCCTCCTTGGCTGCCCTCCTGGTGCCTACAGTGGTTCCTGGCACACAGCAAGGACTCAGTAAACATGTGTTGAATGAGCGAATGGCTAGTGTGGAAATAGAACTGATAGGACTTGACAAACCGCTGATGCAGAACAGGTGGGAGGCACATAGAGATGCCGCGAGAAGAGTTTCCAACTTGCTCCCAGAAGATTGTTTAACACTCAGATGGATGGACTGGTTTCTCACATATCAATTTACTTCCTTTTGCACTTAGACTGTGTATCTTTAAGACACAACTCCTTCTTTACAATGACTCTTTTTGTTTTTGTTTTCTACTTGTTACTTTTCTGTATTTTGTTTTGTTATTTTTGGAGGGTCAGAGTTTGGGAATAGAGTTCATCTTGCATTTTTTATTAAGTGTATTTTCTAGGAAGAAGGCTCCTTCCCTCTTCTATGGCAAGTGATCTGGACCTTGGGAGGTATGTGCAGTGAACTGTAACGGTTTATCTGCAATCAGTAAGGGAGAATCTAGGGCTCAGTTGGCTGCAAGTTCCTGTGTGTAAAGAAACACTCTCTAGTTTTGATAAATATTGCTCCCAAGACTTAAACTATTTTTTTAAAAAAAAGGTGGTACATTTTTGGAGTTACTATTACATTAAAATCAGACAGGAAGGATGGATTTTCAAACCTGATATGAAAGGAGTGGGCAGGTCAAATAAAAAACTGCACCAGAGAACTGGAAAAAATGGAAGGAAATGTGTCTTGAGGCTGATATTTGATAAGTGAATGTGTGGCCTCTGGGAAAGTGGGGAATAGAAGGGTTTCTATGGGCAAGGATTATGGAGCCTGGAATTAGGTAGAAATACTTGGTCCCTGTGTGCTGTGACAAATGGCTTTATTCCTCCTGGAGGGTGAGCTAAAAGATTCTCTGTGGAAAAGGTGGCACCTGCATTGCGAGAATCCAGGGAAAGAGATAGTGGAGCGATGTTCTCTTATAGGCATGTCATGAAAATGGGAGTCGTGGTGGCAGGAATAGCACTGCTAGGCAGAAAATTCTAGAAGAAGCTGGCTTACCCAAGCCTAAGCAGTGCTAGGTGGGTAGAAAAATTGATGGTGCTGATGGGTACAGCCAGGAAAGTTTACGACCTCCTCCACACATTACATTGCACAACTCCAGGGAGCACCACTCACATGTAGCTTCTGCAAATGGGATTGTGCTCCAGGAGGTGATAGTCACCTAGATGGTACTCTCCAGTGCATTATTTCAGACGACCCCCTCCCAGACGCCAGAATATTGTAATAAGAAGTACTGTCTGCAAGGGAGATAAAAATCTTGGGTCTTAGCTGTCAGAATTCTCTTGGTTGCAAGCAACAGAAACTCAACTCAAAGCTTAAACAATAGAGGTGATACAGGGGCTCTCTCCTGTGCATTCTAGGGATAGAGCTGGCCTCTGTTTCCAGCTCTTGGAATCGCCTTTCTCTCTGTGTTAGCATCACTAGCTCCCATTTCTGGGTGTCTTCTGTACTTCATGTGTGTCAGTGATAATGTTCTTGGCAGCCCACCCCCCTCAGCAGCACATAAAAAAGTAGAGAAAAGCAGGTTCTTCTAAACAAAGAATATTATTGTCTTCTGGATTGTGGAGGACGTGATGAACACAAAAGTCTGTGAGCGGGCTTAGGTAAGGTTGCTGATGGGTCATTAATTAGCACATCTGTTAAATCATATGCTAAAAATTACTTCTTTAAAACATTTTTTTCTTTCTTGTTGAAGTAACTCCAATATATCTTTAAAGAAATCTGACATGAAAAATTCTGTTTAAAAATCTTCTCGCAGGGCAAATTTACAACCTCAATTAGTATGGATTGGTGAGTTCTTGTGCAATTTTCTTAGAAATGAATATTACTGCATTAGGTTGTAATGAGTATTTGATAGAAAACGTCAATACATGGCGTGTGTTTTCAGCCTCTGTCATCTGGTTCTAGTCTCTGTTTGGCAAGAGGATTTTATACGTGGCTCTGTAAGTGCAGCCAAAAGACCTTGTGTACTTCACAACTTGCCACTCTCTTCAAAGCATTAGTTAGAGGCTGAAGCTATAGTACATGCTGCTGGTTTAAGCATCTAAAATGAGAGTTTCATCGGCCTGAAATATCTCTTGTACCCACACATTTCCTGGTAGGCCAAACTTCACAAAATAAACATAGATGACCTCTCATCCATCTAGTCTTCCGGAAAGTTTAGAAATGATGCAACCTTTTGGCAACGTGACACGACACATTGCTTTACTTGTGCAGAGCGTGAACTTCCTTCATTCTGCATAACCCGGACAAACAAGCATTTACATGAGCACTACCCCGGATTCTGAAACAAAAATCTCATCGACTTTAACGAAACTAGACATTAAATAACTGGCCTTGGCTTTGGGAAGAATGAGTCAACATGTGACAATAGGGGAAGTCTCATGGTTGCTTCACAGTGACATCCAAGACATTTGAGAAAGTAGAAGCTGGTTTTCCTGTCAATACCTTGGTTTCCTTTCCTTTCTTTGTTCCCCCTTGCTTGTAAGAATAACAATGTCTGGAATCAATATAGGGCGCTTCATCTGAGAGGTTGAGTGTTTTTCTACACGTGGAGCTGGCTGGCTTTGCTCTCTCCCTTTGCCGGAGAGTGTGAGCTGTAAGATTTCCTACTGCACCCCTGCCTGCCTCCTTTGTCTCTCCACCACTAATCCAGCTCACTGCTCAGTTTCTCCCCCTGGGATGGCTCTCTTATCCAATAAATATAAATGAAATGTTGCATGTTGGTTAATATGCTATGTGCCACTTTTAACCCATTTTGATTATTCCATCTTCTTTTGGTGCTTCCGAGATGGAACAGATATGCCTTTATTTGTTTACCAGGAGTCTTTGTTGTATTTTTAAAGATTTTCTTTCCCCTGCAATTGCCTGATTAGTCTGTTTACTCTTGAGACCCAATCCATGCTTAGAAGTGCCACAATGTCACAATAATAGTGCATAACTAGGTACAACAATAGTTAAAGAATTCTAGACAAAGAGATGATTCTGAACTATTTTATTTATAAGGCCTTTCCCATTCTGTTTCTAACCTATTTCTCTAGCCGATTACTCCTTATATTGCATCCCCTAACAGTGCTTCTCAAACTATACTAAATAAAGAAGGGGCTGTTTTGATTTCCTATCTGGCAAGGTCAGGTATGTGGCCCTACTTTTCGGGGCTGGTGTGCAGCTTGGGAGACATGCCACCGACCTCACTAGCTCTACCAAACCTGGGGTACACCCTGCCCAAGAAGAGGCCCTTGACCATGCAACATCAAGTTGCTAATCTTTCTACAGTGTACTCTCGAATGAGGGTTCCAATTTCTCCACAGTCTTGTGAACACCTTTTCTTTCTTAAAAAAATTATAGCCATCCTAATAGGTACCATAAATATTTTTCTTCTATGAATTCATCTCTCTTTCTCCTGCCAAGGAGAATAAACTCTTTCCTCCTCTCTGCTCCCACAAGAATATATAGTACAGTAATGATAAAAATAGCAACATTTTTGAGCCTTTGTGGGTGTTAGGTACTATGCTAAATGCTTTACATGAGTGAGCTCATTAAATCCTTAGGTGATCTTCTGTGAAGTCAGTACAGGCAGGAAATAAATTGTCTAAAATCATGCATCCGTGAGAGTGAAAGCTGGGATCCGAACTCCTGGGCATATCTGACCCCAGAGCCAGTGCTCCAACTGTTAGCCTTTCCATAAATGGGAGCTATTGATATTAAAACCTCTTTTTTTTTTTTGAGCAGGCTCATGCTGTCCTATTAGAACTAGCAACATTTCATTTTTCTAAAGATTTGGTGGAATTTTATCCTTAGTTTACTCCAAGAGTATTTCCACAAAGTGCAGCCAAAAGTTCTTATTTTTCTATTCAGAGTCTTACAAAATAAAAAATAAATTGTCCCACTCTTAAAGCTTACATCATACCCAGCACCTAAAACCCTGCAAATTGTCATTTGTTTATTCCTATTCACCTACTGATTCTTTCATACACATGGAAGCACCTATGGATTCATCTTTGAATTTGATCTTGAAGAAGACTATTTGGAATTCACTCAACATGTATGTACTGACATTTCTTTTTCACTTGACAGAGGCCACAAAGATATTTTTTTCTTTCTACTGATTTCCTTCTTCCCTCTGGGAAATGAGAGGATTTGAGAGACACCACTTCACTGTTGGGAGAATCTTTGTCAACTTTTGATCTTGTTCTTCTTTTTCATCTCACACAACCCTAATTACTATGTCACTGGTGTCTGCTGGTGAGTGCTCATGGCTCTTCCACTTGTTAGGGGAGGGTGGGTGTGTGTGTCTGTGTGTGCACACACACTCATGTGCGTCTACATTTATATGTATAGATGTATCTTACAGTTGTCACAATTGCTAACCTTCAGTTGATATAAGGTGTGTTTTACTGTAACTAGTCTATAGATAAGACAAGGAAGGTTTGGAGACATTAAGAATTTGCCTAGGATCACACCTCCCATAGTAAAAGGACATCTTGCAGGAGAAGGCCTGTTCAAATTACTTGGTCATGAAAACCTTTCCACATTTTAAGAAACAACACTCTCATAAATAATTCAAAAGTCTGTATAACACAATCCCCCCTCCTCGCATCTTTTGTAGCCCTCATGAAGCCTTCCCAGGAGGAGCTAATCACTTCCTCCCCGTTCCTGCCCTGGCTGCAGTGTGTCTTAGCATTCAGGATGCTGTGTTGCAATTTATTTGTTTACACCTTTGCCTCTGTATGAGAGCAGGGTCATGTATTATTTTTCTTTGTATGGCTGAGTGATGCCTAAAACTTAAAAAGTCCAGTGAATGTGTATGGATTTGAATATCTGTCCCTCTTCTACTTGACATGTGCATGTTACTCAGAACTCCAGGTAAGAACTGCAATGTACTCTGAAATGGAAGAAGAAAAGCAAGCTCATCACTTTTCAGTGCTTCCTGGGATGAGAATCCAACGTACAGAAACATCTTTAGTTAGATGGGCCCTGTGGGTTACTGTGGACTGTGGACTGGTATTTGTTCTCACCAGATGATTCTGCCAAGATGAAAAAGCCAACTGATTTCAGTGAGCATGTGTCAGCATAGCTTTAAGAAGATGCTATTAAACCATCCTGCTGGGTCCTGTATTTTTTCTTTTTAAATTTATTTCTATCCAAAAATCTTTTGGTTTTCTCTCGTGCTTCCACCCCACTGCAGAAGAAGATGGTTCTGGTTAAAGCTGGGGCAAAATTGTGTTGGGCTTCTTACCTTCGGTTCCATGCTGACAGACTCTTTTATTGTCCATACTCTTCTGTACACTGGCCCATGACCGGACCCCCTCTCCCCCAGTCTCCGCCTTTTCCCCAGTCCAGTTCTCTATTTGGTATCAAAACAAGTTTAAGCCAGCCTTCTCTTCTCATTATGCATATCAGCCATGCATGTCCCTGTGGGTTAATGAACCATCCCCATGAAGAGAAGTGCTCAACCGATGCGCCTCCGGTCACACAGAAAGGTGAAAACTAAACCCAGAGTCTGGCTCTCCTCCCCAGTGTCTCCCAGTAGTTTCCACTTTCACTGTGTGTTTTATTGTTGTTGTTAAAAGCTTCATGTGTTAACACTGCTTTCCCCACCCCCTCAAAGTTTTACCCAGAGAGAGACATGGAAAGTCCTTTTTTTGCAAAGCATCAAGGGAATGGAAACTGTGAAGAAACCTGTGAAGCACCTCCAAGTTGTATTCATTATTTGCCCAAAGGGCTAGGTTAAGTACACAGGAAAGGGTAGTCTTCCTACCTCCTGAGGGTGGACCCAGGCCATCTGAGGAGGCCATTCTCTGGCCATCCGTGAAACAAATACAGGTGATGATCTCATCGTTCTCGGAGTGAGTGTTGCAGTTACTGAAAGGGCAGGCACCCCCCCAGTGAGCAGGCAGTGGGGCCAGGATGTGGGAGGGTGATTCAGCAGGTAACAGCAGTTTCTCTCACGCCACCCAGCAGAAAAAGCCGAGAGGCTCACCCTCTCAGATAAGTCTCAGAGGAGAAAGACCACACCTTAGATGCACATACTAGTTATCAGAAGATAAATTTTCTGTCTTCCCTGTTAAGGGAAAAAATTTCATATTTTGATTCACATAAATCAGAAAATTTCTTATGAATTTGATTACACAGTAGGGTTTTCTGTTCTTTTACTGGGAGAACTGACGATAAGCATGTCCCAACTTTGATTCTGTCCCTGACAAGATGTTGGGGAGCTGCAAGTTGAGGGTCCCCAGGATCTAGCACAGCCTGTGGCCCGTGGCAAGCAGTTGAGCATGTTTGTTGAAATAGAAAAGAGAATGGAAAATTTTGAAAGAATCTCTTCTTGAACTTCCTTAATCTGAGTTCAATAGGCATTTAAACATGGTATTTTACCAAAACTCGAAATATAACTATTGATATCTAAAAGCTTGCAATAAATCAAATTAATTTGAAAGAAGTTGATGTTTTTTTCCTGACTGCCAAGCACTTGGAGTGTAAGAATTGAAATGTTCCCTTGAAGCATATTTTAAAGTGTGTTTTTTCTTTTCTCAGAGAATATTTTTAGAATAAACATTAACATGCAAATTAAATGGACACCCTGCCCCCCCCCCCACACACACACACTTCATGATAGCCTGCAAAAAGACAGACCAAGAGGCACAAAGAAAGCCTTATTACTTTTAACCTTTGGGGGAAGCAGCTTTACTGACCACTCAGAGTTTACTTGGGTAGCAAACTCAAAACATACCTATGGCTCTAACCGGCTCTGCCAGATAACACTCCCACACACATACCAAGGTGCTCTTTGGACTCTGCTATGGAGACGGCCTAAAATTAATGACACAGACTGGGAAGGACAAAGAGAGGGGAAAAGGGATTTCTGAAATGTCAGGGACTCCCTGCTGCTGACTCTTTGGTCAAGGGCTTTTCTCTGTGGTACTGGGGCTGGTTTTCCCACAGGTAACCTGGGTATTCAGCACCCACTAGGTGCTCCTGCTTTTCTGGGGAGCCCTAGGGTGTGATCTGAAATCCAGCCGGGGTTGCGGGTGTCTCCTGATGCCCCCGACTTCAGGCTGACTGATGGCCCTAGGCTGGTGTTAGGCATTGATGAGGGAGGGGGGCTTGGTGATTCCAAATGTTCCTTGCCTCCCCCCATCTCCCCAAGAGAAATCCGATTCTTATCATTCCCCTGCTTTTAAACCAGCTTGGGTCCTTTATCACCCATAGACAAAGTCTAAATTATTTAGCAGAGCACATACAAATCTTGAAAACTTGGTTCTACCCTACCTGTCCTTTCTCCTTTCTTGATATTCATGACTACTTTGCCCAAGGACGCTTATTTGGTAGCCACCACAGACCTTTGCTGTTCTCTGGGACACTGGATGCTGTGGCCCAGGCTCTCTTCCTGGACCCACCTGTCCCATCGATAGTGGCTGGTGCACTCAGCCTGGGAACCCATTCAGCTGCCAAAATCACCAAGCCGCCTCCCCAACTTTTAAAAAATCTCTAGTGTGATGCTTATTTCATTAGGATTAATTTCTTACATCTCTGTATTTCCTCAAAACTCTGAACTCCTTGAAGGCAAGGGCTGTATCCATTCCTCTCTGAATTCCTACCGTCCATGCAGGCCCTGACAAAGGCAGAGTTAATTTGGTGCAAGACCTACGTGCTACATTCTGGTCATGTGTAGTGTGCTCCTGTCCTGAGGGCACATAGCTAGGAGGTGACATGAGCGCATGAAGAGGTCCGGGCAGGGTCTGTCAGCCTTCCTATCTGCTCTACTTGGAATTTCATCTTCCTCAAAGGCTAGGCACTGACTAAGGTAGGATTTATCAAAGGCTAGGAGTTAACTAAGGTGCAATTTATTTCCAGTCTACAAATACTGTCAAGTCAACTCAGAAGGCAATATGGAAACAACAACCCCTGGAGTGAGAGTCAGTAAAGTTAGACTTTAGCTCTAGCTGGGATACTAACTAGTCATGCATCCTTGGAGACGTCACTTGACCGCTCTGACGCTCAGTTTCTTCATCTATAAAATGAAAGAATTTGGCCTCAGTGATGTAATCTTCTAGGGACTACCCATAGCTCCCTGTGGAGCAGAAATATTCAGGAGGTGTTTGAGCAAAAAGCATATGGGTGATCCAGTTTTTTAGACACAAGACAATTGTGAACGCGTTCCTGGCACAGGCCTGGTGCACAGTGGGTCCTCGGGTGATGAGGCCTCCGTTCCTCCCTGCTGCCTTTATCTCTGCATCTCAGGGTGCTAGAGAAACCAGGCTTGTTCCGCCACCCTAATCCAGAGTTTCACCTCTCCTTTTCATGCTCCTTTTTTTTCCTGACTTGTGGCCATTCCCAAACCTTCCCTCACCTCCTCTCTCCAGCCCCGCATTGGCTCCGTTAAAAGGAACATTTTATTCTGATGTTTACTTAGAAATGCTAGTACTACAAAACTTGGCATGGTTGAAGGAGAGAGCCCAAGGCCTCCCCTGCTTGAAGGAGATTTGGGGAGGCTCAGGCCCTGGTGGCACCGGTAAAAGGAAGCCAACTAAGGTAAACTTTTTTTTCCTCCCCCAATTTGTAAATCCTCCTTGTGAAATGGGTATAATAAACGCTGTATAAGAAGTGTGCTGAATTCTCCCCTCTGGAATCCTCAGGGCGCCTCACATAACCTCACCCTCCGCACGGTGGAAGGCAGAGAGGCCTCCTCTGTGTGCTCCGTCGCAACTTTCCACTGAAGCTGGGTTTGGTCTGCTTCATTTGAATGGGGGATTGTTCATTGCAGCCAGTGACCAGCGGAGCTGCCAGTTCCAACACTTAAAAAATACAGTACTGCTTTTAAAGTAGAGCAGAAGGACATTGAAGCAAGGATGCAGGGGTTCCTTGTCAAATACACTGACCATCTGTCTTGGCTCTCCTTGGAGGGGAGGACCGGGGCTTTGAGAAGGCAGGGAAATAGTCTGAGGAACTTCACCTCCAAACCAGCAAAAATAGGGAAGAAGGCCCACTCCAGCTCTGCGCTCTCTAACAGACCATTTTATTGGGCAGATTCAAAAGATGCTTCCTTTCCCATTAGCTCAGGCTCGGAGGTGGTATTTATAGATTACGGCCTCCATGCAGGCCAGACATCTCATCTGTGCTCCAAGTGAAGTGCTGTGCAAGACATACCATCCCTGAGGTTGCAAAGCACGTCCCATACTCTAAGAATCCATGTAGAAATTACGCACAATCCCTTTCCTGAGATGAAAATTATATGGTTAAATGCCTACATTTTAATTATTGGAAAGAAATACATAATAAACAGTTATTGAAATAGTTTCCATAGAGAGTCAAGTAGAAAAACCTAAAAAGTTCGTCTTTTCTGTCATTGCAATGAAACAATCTCATTGTTGGCTGCAGCAGGAACATTTTTATACAATAACTGAAATTATTCAGCTGCCTGAGTGATTTGACCACACGGAATAAAACCTTTGCTAGGAAGCCAAATTGCTACTATTGGTCAGCTTCAAAATTCCACGGGAGTGCTTGGGTACAAAGGAATTGGAGATTCCCTAAAAAGGGCCACTTTATTTTGTTGGCAATGAGTAGAGGGCAAAATGGAATGAATGGTCTCTGACTATTCTCTGGATTCTGACAACTTATTTAAAACACAAAACAAAACAAAACAAACCTACTACATTTCTCTTTCCATGTCCTTCTGAAGTGCTGGGGAAGGGACTCTCACATATACAGAACCTAACTTTCCCAGCCACTGATAACATTCATCCTGCTTGAAATAGATTAAATTTTCCTGGCTGGTGTGGCTCAGTGGATTGAGTGCTGGCCTGCTAAGCAAAGGGTTGCCAGTTCGAATCCTAGTCAGGGCACATGCCTGGGTTATGGGCCAGGTCTCCAACTGGGGACTTGCAGGAGGCAACTGACTGATGTTTCTCTCACACACCAATATTTCTTTCCCTTTCTTTCTCCCTCCCTTCCTGTCTCTCTAAAAAGTAAATAAATAAAACCTTTAAAAAAAGATTAAATTAAAGTGTTGAGGAATGGATTTTTCCCCTCAGTCTTCAGAGCAAAGTAAACAGGATAGAGAAATAATATCTATATTGACTTTTTGGGTGAACCCCAGTGGGGGTAGAAGCAAAATTCTTATGAGAGAACCCTTCATGAGTGGGTCTTATAAAGTCGAAGAACACAAATACACAAATACACCTTATTGAAAAAAGAGGTTCATTTTCTATTGTTCTAAGTATTCTGTGGGGCAGGAAGATGGAGAAAAATATTCAAGGCATCTGCAAAGGAAACGAGCCCTCAAATCACCTAATTTGGTGCTTTAGTCAGAAAGGACACCTGCCTCATTCACCAAAGAAGCTGTTTATTTGCAGCCTTTTTATGAGATCAAGCCCTGCTGCTTGAGAGATGAGGCTTTACATTTACTACAAAAATAACTAATTAAAGGAAGCGATTGACTGCTTTCTTGTTTTATCACATTAGAAAGAGCAGAGATTATAAGATCTAGTTCTTATTGTCTTAGGGATCATGTCTGCAGGCTGACCATATTTTTACTAAAGAAACAATGCTATATTCTCAAAGTCTCACAACGAGTAGGCCAGAATTACTTAATCAAATCTATAGTAGGAAGTGGAGGGCTGAACAATGTACTGGTTGGTGTGTTTTGACTTCGCTGTCTCCATGGTGACATGCACGAACAAATTAAGAAAAATATGACGGATTTGTCTTTAGGGTCAGAATTTCCCAAATCTCATTTTGTCTAATTAGTTTTTAAATTAATGATACTTTAGGTGGTTAAAATGTTTTCCCAGGAATTCCCATGCAAAAAAATATATTGTATTTACTGACTTTGGTATAATTAAATGTCCATATTTTCAGAGTAAACCAGTTGTGGAGTGAGAATTACTAACTTGCCTAAATTAAAATGGTAAGCATTTCAACAAATGCCGTGTTGGTAAGAAGCCAAAGCAACAGTTAAAAAGTGAAAATTTTAGGTCAGCCGATTATTTTACAACATGTCAATCCTATTTCCTAAAAAATATGGAAATATATTTTTAATTAAAACTTTATCTGATTTTAGGCAAATCATACTAATCGCAGGCTGCATACTCAGGAAATTAACTGGAGTACAATGAAGGGCATAGCCACTGGAATCAAGGGGCTGTCAAAATGGACAGTCAGAAACACCCAAGGCCAAGGACTCTCTCCAACCACGTTTCATCTGGAATATCTAGAAACTGTCTTTGGTTGAAGGCCATAGTGAGATACATAACCCTTCCCATGGCCGCATTTCAAGGAAATGAGCACAAAGCTACAGAATAGCTGCTGTGCTGGGGGCAAAAAAAAAAAAAGTCAGTGTCAGCAATTGTATGGAGTGTGCTGGGGGCCCAGAGAAACTCCGTGTGTTCTGTATGACTCATAGGAGGTCAGCCAGAGTGATGGAAAAGAGGTTGGTGAAGAGTCAAAACAAACAAACAAACAAACAAACAGACAGACAGACAGACAGACAAACAGAATGGAGAAGGGGGTGAACCTGAGCTTTGGGCACCTGCATTCTCTGCAATTGGTGTGAAACGACTGAACACAAGGAAGCAATTGTTCCTGCACCAATTAGTGTGTGATTCTGAGAAAAGGATCAAGAAACAGCGCAGCCCTGGCTGGTGTGGCTCAGTGGATTGAGTGCCGGCCTGTGGAACTGAAAGGTCGCCGTTCGATTCCCAGTCAGGGCACACGCCTGTATTGCAGGTCAGGTCCCTTGTCTGGGATGTGGGAGAGGCAAGGCAACTGATCGATGTATCTCTCACACATCGATGTTTCTCTCCCTTTCCTTTCTCCCTCCCTTCCTGTCTCTCTCCCTTCCTGTCTCTCTAAAAATAAATAAATACAATCTTAAAAAAAAAAAGAAAAACAAAAAACAGTGTAGGACCTGAGTGATGGCAAAGGAAAAACTCTGTCTAGGAGCGACAGGGAGTTCCCTGAGACTCTCCAAGGCCTGTCCCAGTTAGTGAGCAAGGCTGGAGACCTTGCCAAAGAAACGCTTTGTGTATTTCACTGTGAGCACACACACGCACTGTTTGCTAAACACATTCCATGGCATACTGTCATCATTCTGAGTTAGAAAAACTTATAAGTTTCTGTGTTAAAAAAATTTTTAATCCTCACCCGAGGGTATGCTTTTATTGATTTTGAGAGAGAGAAGGGAGAGAGAGGGAGGAAAACATTGATCTGTTGCCTCCCATACCTGCTTGAGCAAGGGACCGAGCTCACAACCTACGTATGTGCCCTGACCAGCAATCTGACCGCAACCTTTTGGTGTACGGGACAATGTTCCAACCAACTGACCTTACAGCAAGGCCGTAAGGTTCTAAATTTTAAGACAATATCGTTAAGGATGCACATACTTTTCATAGCACTGAGCCTGAACCAATCCTGTATCTGCACGTCCTGCACATCACCCTGGGCTCTGTGACCAGTCCCAAGAGAACTCCGGCTGTCGGTCAGTCAGCTCACAAACCAGTGCACATTCATTCAACAGATCGGCAACGCTATAAAATGAATATTCTTCTGGTGCTAGGAATAAGGAGAAACTAATTCTGCCTTGTCAGTTAGAACAACAAAAGTTTGAGCCCTGGCCTGGTAGCTCAGTTGGTTAGAGTGTCACCCCAATATGCCAAAGTTGTGGGTTTGATCCCTGGTCATGGTACACACAAGAATCAACCAATAAATACATAAATAAGTGAAACAACAAACTGATGTTTCTCTCTCTTCCTTCCTCTCTTTCTTTAAAATCATTTAAAAATAATTAAAAGTAAAGCTTGAGTGTTAAGAAATATAAACAAATAATTTAAGAGAGAAGGGAGAAGATTTAAAATTAAGATAAAGAAGCTAGCTGTTGGGTCTCACCTTTGTATATTAACAATGCATGTATCAGCAGTATTTTCAGAACTTCAGATAATGCTTTTAAAACCACAGTGCTAAAACTATAATGCTTCCCGAAGAAAACACAGAATATTTTTGTGACATTGGAAATGGCAAATGTTTCTTAAATACAACACAGAAAGCATTAACCATAAAAAGTAATAAATTGTACTTTATTAAAATGAAAACTCTGCTCATTAAAAGACACTATTAAGAAAAGAAAAGGCAATCCACAGACTGGAAGAAAATATTTAAATATGTGTGTTTGGCAGAATATTTTTTAAAAACTCATACAATTCAATAATAAAACTACAACTCAATTTTTTTAGAAATATATTTTATTGATTATGCTATTACAGTTGTCCCATTTTCCCCCCCTTTCCCTTCTGCTCTGCACTCCCCCTCCCACTTGCATTCCCTCCCCCGCTTAGTTCATGTCCATGGTTCGTACATATAAGTTCTTCGGCTTCTCCATTTCCTATACTATTCTTAACCTCCCCCTGTCTATTTTGTACCTACCACTTATGCTTCTTATTCCCTGCACCTTTCCCCCAATCTTGCCCTGCCCCATCCTTGCTGATAACCCTCCATGTGATCTCCATTTCTATGATTCTGTTCCTGTTCTAGTTGTTTGCTTAGTTTTTCTTTTTGTTCTTATGTTCAGTTGTTGATAGTTGTGCGTTTGTTGTCATTTTACTGTTCATAGTTTTGATCTTCTTTTTATTAGGTAAGTCCCTTTAACATTTTGTATGATAAGGGCTTGGTGATGATAAATGCTTTTAACTTGGCCTTATCTGGGAAGCACTTTATCTGCCCTTCCATTCTAAATGAAAGCTTTGCTGGATAGAGTAATCTTGGTTGTAGGTCCTTGCCTTTCATGACTTCAAATACTTCTTTCCAGCCCCTTCTTGCCTGTAAGATTTAGTTTGAGAAATCAGCTGATGGTCTTATGGGAACTCCTTTGTAGGTAACTCTCTCCCTTTCTCTTGCTGCTTGACGATTCTCTCCTTATCTTTAATCTTGGGTACTTGATTATGATGTTCCTTGGTGTGTGCTTCCTTGACTCCAATCTCTTGGCGACTCTCTAAGCTTCCTGGACTTCCTGGAAGTCTATTTCCTTTGCTAGATTGGAGAAGTTCTCCTTCATTATTTGTTCAAATAAGTTTTCAATTTCTTGCTCTTCCTCTTCTCCTTTGGCACCCCTATGACTCAGATGTTGGAATGTTTAAAGTTGTCCCAGAGATTCCTACAGCTCTCCTCATTAAAAAAAAGTATTTATTTTTAGAGAGAGGGTAAGGGAGAGAGAAAGAGAAGGAGAGCAAAAACATCAATGTGTGGTTGCCTCTTGCTCAAGCCCCACAAGGGACCTGGCCCACAACCCAGTCATGTGCCCTGACTGGATATCAAACCAGCAACCCTTTGCTTTACAGGCCCATGTTCAATCCACTGAGCTACACTAGCCAGGACTCTTCTTCAGTTTTAAAAATTCTTGCTTCTTCATTCTGTTCTGGTTGAATGTTTATTTCTTCCTTCTGCTCCAAACTATTGATTTGAGTCCCAGTTTCCTTCTCTTCATTATTGGTTCTCTGTGTACTTCTCTTTATTTCACTTTGCATAGCCTTCACTTTTCCTCTACTTTGTGAGCACACTCAGCCATTTCTGTGAGTATTGTGATGGCCATTGTTTTGAACTGTGCATCTGATAGGTTGGCTATCTCTTCATTGCTTATTTCTATTTTTGGAGCTTTGATCTGTTCTTTCATTTGGGCCATATTTTTTTGTTTTGGCCTGCCTGTTGCATTGTAAGGGGCAGAGGCTTAGGGGTGCACCAGGGCAGGGCAACCCACTTCACTGCATTGTGGCACTGCATGTAGGGCAGGGGTCCAAGAAGGAACAATGCCACTTGCTTGGCTCTCCTTGGGCTTTCAGTCACTTCCCTTGCTACCCACAAGCAAATTGGGCCCTTCCAGTGCTGATTCCTGGGTGGGTGGGTTTGTGTACCTTCTAGGACTCTGTGGGTCTCTCCAACAAACTCTGCTGTGAGCTGGGATTTTCTGCTACCACCACAACCCGCAAACTTTTTTCTAGTCAGAGGTTTTGAGGCTTTATTTCCCAGGACTGGAACCCTGAATTGCGTAGTCTGCCTTACTCCCCAGTTGTTCCTCCCAGTTTATCCACACAAAAATGTGGTACTGCCTGTTTCAACAGCTACCACCTCTCTCACCCAGTCCTCCTGCCAGCACCTTGCTGCACTTTCCTCTGCCCTGGCTGCCCATCTCCGCCCCTGCTGCTGGTCTGAATGAAGGTTTCTTCTTTAACTCCTTGGTTGTTGGACTTCCATACAGTTTGATTTTCTGTTAGTTCTGGTGGTTTTTGTTTTTAAATTTATTATTGTCCTTCTTTTGGTTGTGCGAGGAAGCCAAGTGTATCTACCTACACCTCCATCTTGGCGGGAAGTCCTAAATAATACAACTCAATTTTTAAAATGGGCGAAAGGCATGAACAAACACTTCCCAAAGGAAGACAAATGGGTGGCCAAAAAAGACATAAAAAGATGCTCAATATCATTAGCCATGAAGAAAATTGAAATCAAAACCACTAGAATAGCTAAATTTGAATAAACCAACTATATCAAGTATTGGTGAGAATGTAGAGAAAGTGGGACTTGCATACATTGCTAGCAGGGAATGTAAAATGGACCAACCTATCTGAAAACCATCTGACAATTTCTTGTAAAACTAAGTATATACCTACCCTATCACCTAGCAATTCCATTCATAGGTTTTTTACTCAAGGAAAATAAAAACAAAAAGGTTGGTATAAGAATATTTATAGCAGTTTTATTTATAATAGCCAAAAACTGAAAACAACCAGGTGTCCATGAACAGGAATAGGCAACCAGAACTGGTATTGCTTTGAGGGGTGGGAATTGATTGGAAGGGGCACAACACATCTCTCTGGGGTGGTGGAATGGTTTATATGGTGATTGGGGTGACGGATTTTTAGGTTGGTATACGCGAGAACCAAAACTCACTGTATTGTACACTCAAGTCTGTGCCTTTCTGCACATAAACTTTACCTAAGGGTGTTGGGGGGGGGCTGGGAAAGAAATCTCATATTATAAACAGAATTGTCTTTCTCTATGGGACTACAAATGCCAATTTAGAGGCAGTAGAGAATTCCAAATAGGAAGAGGCAAAGGTAACAGATTTGATGTCAGGAATCCAACTCTGATTAGTAGAACAACTCTATTCTTTGAGGTGTCCTGAGAGAGTAAAAAAGTAACTCAGTATCTCAAGGAGTTGTAAGATGAGAGACAATGGTAATATCATAGTCAATTTGTGGACAATGTAGACCTCAGCCCTAACTTCAATTGTAAAGGATTGTGGCCACACTGGTTCCTTTTCCCCTTGTTTTAGGAAATGTACCAATTAAGTCCTAGTAGGGAAACTAGATGTCAACAATGATGCATTGAAATCATTGCCCTTTAACACCCCCCAGGCCTGCTTTTGGAGTCTATTTTGTACATAAGGCAAAGAAGGTGGGCTAGCTGCTCTGCTTCCTAGAGCTCAGCAGGTTAGAGGCAGCAAATTAGAAATGGTGAGGAGGCAGTGAAACAGCCAGAGGCCGTCAGTCAGACAGCAAGTGACAGCTCACAGCAGGCAGAAAGGATAAAACCAAGGAAGAAATATAAAAAGCCAACCTAAATACTCAAGCACACAACAGTAAGCTGGGGACCCCCGCAGCCCAATTTATTTAAATAACTCCTGAGTGCACTGCAGTGTTTCACGGATCAGCCTCAAGTCTTTTTCAATGACTTAAAAGACAAACCAGGAATGTAATGGCATCCATTATACGTTTTCTAGGAAGTCAGAAAATTGTTATAGTTTCCCAAAATTTTAATGCAGTGTGATTAAAACAATATTTAAACATATATAATTAGAGGCATAACCTTTAGTTATTAAAAATTTGCTTCTGTAATGTACTTATCCTCTAACAATAATAACTTTTTACTTCTTTATATTTCTAGTGAAGGCTGACCCATCAAAATCATGCAACATTAGATGATAATATTTTGGAAAAGAAAAATAATGATAACATTTACCAAAGCTGATGTCTGGACCTTCTTATTTTCCAGAAGTAGTCTGCAAAATTTCATCCCTATTATTCTATCAGGGCTTTCTGTATTTAGACATGTCTTGGAATGCTTTCCTTGTGAATGTCAATCATTTTATCAGATCAGACCTTGAAACATTTTTTTTGCAGTTTTGTGAAAAGGCCATCTCATTTTGTGCATTTTATACTGAGTGTCATAGTGGAGCCAGCTCCTACTGAGTCTCAAGAGCCAATTCTGACATCTCTTCCCAACCCTGAGTTCAGTGACTTCCTGTTGTCAGCTTCAAAATGGCCTTGGTGGGAATGTTTATACCATGAAATCAACAAACACTATACATTAGAGCTATTTTCTTTTCTTTTCAGAGGGTTGGTTGTTAAACATTTACCAGCACACCACTAGTTATATCAAATTCTTTAGATACATTGGATGGTCTCAGATTCAATTGCCACCACCTGTGGCTCTTTCCCTACTAAGAAATGTGGATCGCTGCAGCTGGTCAGTGAGTGCTCAGCACAATTGGTGAGGCCAGATAACCTGTTTTGTCCCTTACGTGTTATTGGGCTCCAGCTAACCCAGTTTAATTATGAAATTGTTTGGGCAGTGGTGACAAAACAGGTGGAAACACACTGAGTGAAAAAGAAAATAAAATTTATAGGGTCAGTACTATTATAAAATATGATCCTAACAATACTTGCTTTAAGGATCTTATTACTTGTCAGATCCTTATAGGCCTTGCATGAAATAGACAAGTCAACTGAGGCAAATATTGGGCAACAGGGTTCGTGTTTAGGATCGAAGTAGATCATAAACCTCCACAGGGCCTTGTTGTTATCAGGGAGAGCATAAGCCTTTTCACTATCTGGGCATTTGGTGCTCTTCAGACAGGCAAGTTTAAAGTACTCACTCTACTAGTGGGTAATATTTGTGGTTGTAGGGAATTCTGAAATGTTATTATTTATGTAAACTTAACCAAAAGACACTTATAATCTATTTAGGATTTGAGCTTTGACATGTGCTAGTGTGTAGGCACCTACATATTTTTGACCAGGTTTTATTGCTTTGTAACCATCAGGAACTATTGACTAGGGCCAGAGCTGTCATTATAAGAAAAACCTTCTCCAATAATTATTTTCATTCTTCCTTAAAGCTAGGAGAGGACTATTCATAGGTTTTCAAAGAGATTGATTGGCTGCTCATTTCAATCTCATGTTTCATCCTGCAAAGCAACAGAATTTAGGATGAGAAATATGTTTATCTAATAAATTCTTCCACTTAGTGTAGTCAGTTCACCAAATTCTCTGAGTAATTCCAACCAAAACTTGAATTCATAAATGTTAGAGTATCTATTATAAGCAAAGCCCTTTCCTGGTCATTACAGAAAAATAAAAGCATGGCTGACATGCAATTCTTGACTTCAAGGAATTTAACACATAGCAAAGGATAGACATTTACCATGTTAGAATCTGTTGCTAATTTAATTTTTAAAAGACAAATACATAAAATATTCAACTCCATAGATATGAGTAGACTATACAAGAAAATAAAATATTTGAGAAGGAACTGGAAGGTCAGCCCCTTAAGAGCAGGGCCTTCTCTACCAAGTTTCCGGCTGTGTCCAGGAAACATTTACCAAGAGTATTTGTTGAGTAAATCTTGTTGTCCCTTTGAGTCGTTTTTATAAACATCTATGATCATGGAGTCTACAAGTAATAATTAAAGGTTCCTGGGTAGCAAGGTGTCTGATAAGCTGGTTTATCTTCTAGTGGTATATGCTATTGTTTCATAAATTATTATTTATACATTTTTTTATTTAGTTCATCCTTCAACTTCAGTAGGACACTCAAATTTCATCTGAAAAGAAAAGCAATCGAAATGACTCATCATAATATATAAAACAATAATTCTACTTAAAATATAAAGTGCTGATCCCATTACTTAAATAATTTTGGCTTCATAGATATTAATAAATATTAAAATATATACAAAAAAGGAAATCTAAATTCATATAAATGTTTTTATAATTTGCCAAGTTCTTTAAATTGCAGTGTTATCAGGAGAAAAAAAAAGAGAAAACAGCCCTGGCTGGCGTAGCTCAGTGGATTGAGTGCGGGCTGGGAACCAAAGTGTCCCAGGTTCGATTCCCAGCCAGGGTACATTCCTGGGTTACAGGCCATAACCCCCAGCAACCGCACATTGATGTTTCTCTCTCTCTCTCTCCCTCTCTCTCCCTGCCTTCCCTCCCTAAAAATAAATAAATAAATAAATCTTAAAAAAAATATTTTTTAAAAAAAGAAAAAACAGGAAAAAACTGAAGGCAAAACAAAGGCATATTGAAATCAAGAAAAAAAAAAATTGGATGAATCCCCAAAAACGTTCCTTGTGAATTTGCCAAAACATTGTAAAATCTCATGTGAGATTCTGTTCCCCTTTCAATGTGATTTACTTAACCCTAGACCAACAAATGTCACTGACAACACAAGCACTAAATCTTTGAAGCCACAGTTGACTGGGAGGCAAGCAAAAGAAGCATTCCACTCTCGGGACTCCTTGCTGCCCGCTGAGTTCCCCCAGCACAAGACTTTAGCCCCTTCCTCCCACTTTCCCTCCCCACCCTCACCTACCCCTAGCAAAACAAAACAGTCCATAGATTACTCGGAGGCGGCCATCTGGGCCAAGCCTTGTTGTTGCTTAACTTACAGTTGAGAAAGGCCGTCATGGGCCTCAGTTGCCTCATTTGTAAAAGAGGTGAAAATACCAGACCTTCTTGAGTGTTCACCTGAGGCTCAATAGGCTTGATACATGTGAAAAAGGAACACTAAAATCCTATGCAGATATAGTTACTGTTTATTTCAGATGATCTAGCTCCAAGTACATTAAAGAAAGCTTAGATTTATGGAACCACATGATTGCAGCTCCTTTTCCCTTGGCTATATTGAGAAGTTCCCAAATTTCCCATGTTTCACCCATCAGTTACATTACTTAATTAAGGATGAGGATAAGTGAGTTAGTGGTCAGGTTATGGCATTGGGCATAACACTTCCTGTATTCTTATCTGACTTGGCCATTGTTTTGTTATTGCCTCAGAGAAAATCTTAATGTCTTAATTTGCTGTAAAAACAAATACATATCAGGGATATTTACTTTGAAAAGAGGTCATGAGACTTTGAATGGATTCAGATGAGAGGTTTTCTGAGTAAATTTTGTTCTTTGGAGCCAAATTTATTTCTAAAATAATTATTTAGTGTATATTCAAAATAGCTAGAAAAGGAACTAATTATAATTGAGGTTTTACTTTGTCTTGAGCATTGTGATTACACTCTCATTCTATTTTTCCAAGCTGTAATATACACACACACACACACACACACACACATAAAATAACCATTTTTATAGATAAAGAAGCTGAGACTCAATAAGCTGAGAGTAAAACTTACTTCTCTCTGATTTGAAATCCTAGCTTGTTTTACTAGAGCCCTGCTCCTCACAGTGTGGTCTGCAGCAAGAGAATGACCTGGACCTCATTAGAACTGCAGAATCTCAGGTTCCACCCCTTTGCCAACTAAATCAAAATGTGCATCCCACGTTAGGACGTGAGAATCTTTTACTAGGACACCCAGTCTCTCAAACAGACTGCTGACAAGAGTGATCATCTTCACAGCTGACTTGATCCCTAGGGGGGCCCCCAACCCACACATATCCCTACACTCCTACATCAGCTCAAGTCCCACACAAAATTAATCACAGTTTCTCTTCATATGCAGCACTGGCTTATTCCACCACTATAACCTCCTAATATTGTATCATAATTGTATATATAATATTTTTCTGTGCTACAGTATATACTTTATGAGAGCAGGATTGGTCTTGTCCATCTTTGAATCCTGTGTGCCTGTAACCTAAATACTGCTTGATCAAATGAATAAATTAAGTAGCACTTCCTTAGTGTCTCAACATTTCCCTTGTGTTATCTCCTCTCCAGTTGTAGCCACCAGCCCTGACCCTCCACACTCTGAGAGACACAACTGCTCTCAGTGGGAAGAGCTGCTAGTAAGTCCCAAGGCTGGAACCTAATCCATCCCCGGGGAAGAGCTGCTGCACTGGGGGAAATCGCGGCTCCGGGAGGCTTCCTCTGCCTCTGCCACTTGACTTTTGGCAAGTCCCTGCAACTCCCTGAACTTCCATTTCCCATCAGAGACAGATAAAGTTTGAGTTCTGAAATATGGGAATTTTTCAGCTGTCCTGATCTGCTCTTTGCATTTTTATCACTTCCAAGCCTTCAACCCCCAAATCTACTCTTTATTCAAAGCAATGAAGCTATAGAGGTGGGAAAAATGGTAAAAGGTGAGTATGTTCCTTTGCTGATCTTAATTCAAAAAGGAGGAAACGTCATTCACGTTGATGAAATTTTAGGAGCTTTTCTTTATCATGACCGTTCCCTGTTCAGGCAGCTCTTAGGGACGACTTGGAAACACTGCCTTCAGTTTTGTACCTGGGTGTCCTCTCCAAAGGACACTGAATTGGCCAGTTGTATGGAAAACTGTGCCGCTCTAAAAGGCAGAGAGATGAACACACTCTCAGCTCTCTCTAGCATTCTCCACTGCATTGTCTCAATGGCATAGTTGTCAGGTATATTTCAAACCTGTGTTATTAATAACAGTTATAATAAATTGAAATTTGCAAAGGAGTGGATCAAGTTTATCCCATAGGAAAAAAAAAAGGGGGATTCTTTGGAACTGTAACCTCACTGGTTATCTAATCATAAATTCCTAACAGGGCAGATCATGGTGGGTAGTCACACCTCAAGCATATAACTTCTTTAGTAAAAGGTTTACATGTCTTAAGCAAGCCCTGTCCATTGTTCTTGTGCATCTAGGTTAACACACCTTTAAAATACCAGAAGTAATACCACTCAAGGGGATATTTACCCTCTAGAGAGCACGTAATCTTGTTAACTTTCCTGTAATCCCATCCCTGTGTTTCCTCCTTCTGCCTCCAAGTAATCTCCCTTGTGTTTCTTCCTTAATTTTAGATGTATAAAAGAAACTGCAAAAGCATTGTTTAGAGCATTTGAGATCAAGCACCACAGCACAGGTCATCAGTTTGGCTCCAATAAACTCATAAAATTCTCCACAGGTTTGGATGTTTGTCATGTCAACAGTCCTGACCACTGTCACTCACTCCATCTCCTGGTGCTTTCTATGAGATAAAGAGATGAAGGTACCTTAATAAAGAGAGTGCTCAAGAAACTCCACTTATGTGGAATTTCAAGGCCATGTCTCTGCACAGCCCCCCAATCTAGGTATGACCCAGGGGTTGTATGGTTCAGACGCCAGTGGATGTCCTTTCTCTCCTGTGTGCTAGGGATAAATGGGTTGAGACACATTGCTTTCCGGGGTGTCGACATCACAGTTTTGCAGATGGAGAGTTTCCTTGTGAGGTTTTCACGGCCTATTGAAGAAAGGAACATATTGGGAAAGCAATCCAAGGTAGAACAAAGGGAATACTTGGTATTTATTGAAAATGTTTTCCACTGGTTAAAGAAAATGTGATGGTTGTGGTTTCCCCCACTACCATTAGAACAGTGGCTTTTAAATTATTTTGACTGTGACATATAATAAGAAATACATTATTCAAAGTAACCATGGTTTTTATACACACACATATATAATGGTTTGTGTATCAATATATATGCATATATGCATACATATGTAATGATTTATAATGAACATATAAATAAATAAAACTTAAAAGTTTCGTAAACTCTAACAGTGGAAAATTGTAACAGTGGGGAATTGTAACCCACCCCACCATTCTTTTGCCATTGTTTCTGTAAGTACTGACTCTGACTCACATGTGGTAGACGAACAGCTTGTTTGTATAAGAATCCTAGGAACTAACTTCAAAAGATAAAGACTCAGACCTTCAGACATCCCAGCTCGGGGACATCTGCTGACCTTCCACCGTTGAGTCAGGATGACGTGAAGCCAGGATGGCTAAACCAGGATGGTGCACATCAGACAGACCAGCACTGGCCTTATCAGAGTGGACTTTGCTCGTCTGCACGTAGTGAACTTTCAAACTCCTCCCTTGATCTCTGTGTTCTGTTTCTCTCCCCCGCCTTTCAAATTCCTCTGACTGCCCTGAGACGGGTAGATGGGCTTCGAGACGGGAGTCCTCCGTCTTCCAGGTGACTGGCATCTGCCAGTAAACTGCTTTCCTTTACATCAGCGCTTGCTTCTTGCGTAATTGGCTTTCGTGAAGGCAGACAACTGAACCTGCTTTCAGTTACAAAACTATGCTTTTTTTTCTGTGTTTCTAATATTTTCTAAATTCTATTTCAGTTCCTAAAAAATACTAGATACAATCCATTAAATTCATTTTATGGCCACTAATGGTTTGCAACTCAGAGTTTAAAGATATTGCTTTAGAAGTATCTTCCTTTTTTTGGTGTGAGCAGCTGTTTACTGTCGGTTAGCTGAAAACGATCAATCTAGTGTCCTCTTTCACAGATAGGGGCTGAAGTTCTGGCCAACAAACCACAGCAGCTGCCTTAGCAGCACTCGATGACCGGTTTAGCCACGACAAACAAAATAAAAACACTGTTTCCCATTAAGTGGAACTGAATGAATTCTATAAAACTTTTAGCCAAGCAGCTGTTGTTAACCCATTCATAAATACATCATCCTACTTTATCCCACATTTATAAACCACAGGGTTACTGTGCTGATCGAGTCAGTTGAAAAGACAGCATCATCAAGATAGCATCTCAACGTACATTCTTACAAATAAGGCAGTGGCTAGAAATTTAGTGTTATTTTCCTCTGTGTATGTAAACATCCAATACAAAAGGATTTAATCTTCTTCAAACTTTCCTCACCTATTTTTGCCTCAAAGGGATTCCAAATTAAAGGCTAAAATTTTTATTTTTCAAGTTTTAGAAATTTCAAATTCTGCATTGTCAAGGCAGGTTTTTATATGCAACATATTTTTTATTCTGCTCATAAAATGTCTTATACTAAAATAACTTCATGTATTTTGGTGGTTGGTGTTAATAAACTATTTGACTTCACTGTGATTTTCTGAAAACAAAAACAAAGAGAAATTGTTGTTTTTTCTTTTATTTGAAGTAGGTGCTTCTTTTCTAGCAGTGAAAAAAAAATCCATTCTGAGATATGTACTCTCTGGCCAGTGGAATTTAGGAAGCAACCACTAGAGAATATTAGAGAAACTCAGGATAACTTGAAATAAATTCAATGCAGAGCTCAAAGAAGACAGGGCCTTGAGTTTTTGAGGTAGCTAGGCTGTGGTTTTGGAGGTGGCATGTAGTTTCTGCATTACGGTGTAAAAACTGAACTTTGCGATGCTTTTTAATCAAGCTGGTTTTTGCCCTTGGTAAGAACTGAATGCAGGAAAATAACTCCAGGGCAGGTGATTGAGCAGGAGTAATTTAGTGTTCTGCTTTGAAATATAACTTGGGTGTATCAATAAGACTCTATCCTTAGTAGTCTGAGATTTTTTTTAAAAAGACGATACGCGAATATAGATTCTCCTCCATCTGAAAAATAAATGTTTATTCATAAATTACTATTTTCCTATTTTAGCAAAAAACAGAGATATGGAACAATAATTGGACCGTGCCAGGAAGCTGAGCAGACCTAAGCTCATGCTGGACAAAACTAGAACATGAAAAGGAATTGAAATGGACTTGGATCAGCCCATGTGGTTGATTTGGGGAGATATCCTGATAACTCTGTGATTGAGTTACAGGGGCCAAGGAGCTAGTCCACACCCAGGATTAGGATGTGTATTCTTCTGAGCATAATTTAGATGGCCACTGTCCTTCATCCTGGAGTGAAGTCTCAATCCTGAGGCAGATAATGGGGAAGGCTTTGAGGGGAAGGACACCATGTTAAAAGGTTGAAGGGGCAGTTGAGCTGGATTTCCACTGATAGAGGGTCAGTTATTCTGCACCACATGGGGATTGCTGGGAGATAGAGACTCTGAGGTAGGATTTGCGGGTCTCTGAGGTTAAACATTAGCAGGCTTAATGGTGGGTGTAAATTACAAGCCTATTTGTATTGTGTTTCTTTGAACCCCAAACCTTCCACAGGGTCTCTGTGAAAGTCACAGCCCAGTCTCATTTGTGCTGTGGAACACTGGGGAGCCAGGATGGGTGGCCTCAGCGCCGCTCTTGTGGGGACCAGAGAGAGAGAGAGGGAGAGAGAGAGAGAGAAGGGGAGAGAAGGGGAAAGAGAAAGAGGGGTGGGGAGAAGGAAAGAAACGGTAGCATATTAAAGATTGGTTAATTTAAGTTAAAGTTGCTCATTTTATCAGTCTTTCAGCTCTCCATAGGTTTAAAAATTTTGAAAACATGAAGTTGGGGGGAAAGAAACTACAGTGGAAAAATTTTAGTCCTTAAAGAGGTGATAATCAGGGCACAGGCATTAAGTTTAATGTGGTTATTATGTTTATGCTATGAAGTATTATATTACATTGTAGCCAGCCCAGGACTTTGACTTTAGGAGGGCTTTACCTCTTTTGGGGATGGCTCAGATTAAACTACCTTCACCCCACTATAAGAACATACCAGAGTAACTTCCAGAGGGTCCAGTCCCTTCCCCAGTGTTCTCGGAGCTGCGCAATGCCTGTGTCTACCTGTCTCACCCCTGACTGGAAGCTCTGGGAAAGGAAGATGTCCTGTCTTCTACATCCTCTCTACACAATGTACTCCATGGACCACCAGCAGCTGCATTTCATGGGAACTTGGTAGAGATGGCTGCAGAGTACAGCTCCAGCCCAGACTCAAATGAAGCAGAAGCAGAATCTGATTCACACACACGTCCATGTCATCCTTAGACTAAAAATGGTCTGTGGCCATTTACCTGCATTAAATGTCTCCATGCTTGCCAACACTTAAAAGAGAAATGTTTTTCTAATCAAATACAAGTAGCTTTTTTTTTTTTGGTGGTCAAACCTTTTTTTTTTTTTGGTGGGTGAGTGATTTTCCACATGTGAGCTAAGTACCTCCAACAATTAGTCTGATCATGGTGAAGGAACATTTTTAGATTATAGGTCTTGTAAGCTTAAAGTTTTTTAACCCTGCAAAATACACTTTTAAAATAGAAAATGATACCAATTTGAATGTTTTAATTAGTTTTAAAATATAAAAATATGCTGCAGGTTGTAAAAGCTTGTTGAAAGGTCTTCTTGACATTTATACTTCTCCATAGCCCTTTAACTAGAAACAATTTAAAAGCAGTTAGCTACCAGTTCAAGAGTTGGGAACGGTTTTCTTTTCCTTTTTTTAAATTTGCAGTCTGTGCCACCACAGCTGAGGAAAATGAGAGGAAATCCTATCTTCTTCCGTCTCTAGATGGAGTTGAAATGCAAGATCTCCGTAGTGCGGGCTGTCAGAAAGAGCAACAGAGATGCCCATGCATTTGTGACTGGGAGATTTTAGTGAAGTCCCTATCAGGATGAAGACTGGGGCCTTCTTCAGGATAAATGTGTCCAGTGTAATTACTAAACTCAAAAAAAATGCCAAAGGGAAAGGGAAAAAGAAACCCTCACATTTGGAGGCATGCATCTGGAAACTTTTTTCCCCCTTTAGGAAATATTTGTGGCTCTTTGTTCCAGTCAAGGAAGAAAACGTGCTTGTGAATTTCACCCATGAGAAGGAGTCTCTCTGCATCCACCGCATCAGGAAGGAATAGATGCAGCCCCACCACTGATGCCAAAATCTCAGGAACCTGACCAAAGGCTAAGGGGGTGGAGGAGGGGGGAAATTATGCTAGAAAAGCAACTCAGCCTGGCAGAAAATTTCAGTAAGGAAGTTCTCTGTGCCAGCCTTGGCCTCAGAGAAAAATACTACGCCCTCTTAAAGCTGTTCAGATGGCAAGGGAGGCAGTGGCCTCACTGGCTGCCCCAACCTCCCTAGACAGATGGATCCCTCCAAGCCCAGCCAAAGCAAACTTGCTGCTTGTACAGCCGTACACTGGACACGCAGCTATACGAACAGAGGCCGATCTGTGTGCCAGGCAGTTGCTTGCGGTGTGAAAGGAGCTGGGGAAATCATCCCAAACTTTCTCAGACTGCCTGTCCGGGTGCTTGAGATTCAACCATTATTGGCTTTTTCTCTTAGAGTCATAATTTTACTCACCATGATGTTTCTTTTAAAAAAGTTAACTAACTTCAGGGGTTGGAGGTGTTGTAGAGTTTCATCCAAGGCTCTTTCGTGTGGAAAACCTGAGGTCTGGCTCCTATGCACAGGGACCCCTAAGATATTGATTCAAGTTGTTGGGTTGGCCAAAAAGTCCGTATGTTTTTTTCTGTAAAATGAGACATATTTTTTTTCATTTTCACTAATAATTTTATTGATTTGGATATTTTGAGTATGTCGGTTATCTCCCGAGTGGTATAGTGTTGATTGCTCTCAATAATGTCTCAATTTGATTGCTATCAACTTCAACTGGTCTACCCAATCATGGAGCATCGTCCAGTGAGAAATCTCCAGCACGAAACTTCACAAACCACTTTTGACATGTTCAGTCAGTCATAGCACCTTCTCCATACACTGTACAAATCTTTTTTTTTTTTTTGCATTTCAGTTGTATCTTTACCTTTCTTGAAAAATAAGACATAATATGCTGAAAATGTTGCTTTTTTCTTCCATCTGTAATATTCAAATGGCTACAAAAAATTCACCAATTTTGATAAATTGTTTTTTTAATGCTGATATGACAGCTATCATAACACAATCTAACAAAATTGTTTCAAATGAAGTTAAAGACAGCCAAACACTACTAGAGCCATCTTACAGAAAAGCCAAATGAACTTTTTGGCTAACCCAATAGAAAGGATGGCATTCAAGACTGTGTACTCTTTATTGTGACTACCCACCACTCTTCCTTATTTTTCCTTCTTAAAGGGGGTGTGAAATGTCTTTACCCAACGCAAAGTAACTTACTCTCTGGGTAAGGCAGAAAGGGAAGGAGGGAGATGAGACGGTTTATTCTGTGTGTTGTCTGGTTTCAGATTGTGAGAAGGTACTCACCTGGAATTCCTTAGAGCTTCAGCACCAGGACTGAAATTCAAGACTGTCAAAAAGTTTTTCCCCATTTTTGGTACAAAACCACTTCTTGTGAGGGGGCTTCCTGATATCAACTGTTGCCTTATCAGTTAGAGACAGAGTTATATCAGGAATTTGAGAGGGTGCCAATCACTCTGCATATTTTATATGCCTTTTCTTGAAACTTATACAATTAAAATACTTTATAGCCTTAAATGCTTCCTGAGGTGAGACTCAGTACTTCAACCAGAAACCTCAATAGAAGCCTTTATTAAATTATCTTAAAGAAACATTCTTATGATTTATTCCGTTCTTACCAATACATAATTAAAACCATCTTGTCAAAATCATTTGTTTTCATTACCTGGCTTAATGACGACCTCCTCAGACTATTACCTGGGTCTCTTGTCAGGATCATACTGGCCCTCTAAGAAGGAATTTTTTAGTATTACCCAAACAATACTTTTCCCTGACCAGGAATGGAGCCGGCGATGTTTCAGTTTACAGGCCAGCGCTCAGTCCACTGAGCCACACTAGCCAAGGCTCTCTAACAATACTTTTCTAAAAAGCTCAGCAGTTAGAGGTGAATTGTGGAGCCCTCACGCTGTCAGTTTTGTTCAGCTCAGACTTGGAGTTGAGGCCTACACATGAGTCAGGTGTGCACACACTTGCACACTCGCCCCACAGAATCTCCGGCTCAGAAGTCTGAGTGGCACCGACTCATACTTCTGGCTTGTATTTCAGCTTATAAGTCTCCTGACCTCAGGTTTCTGACATGGGCCAGGCAGGAACTACTTCTTATCTCAAGTCTGAGATGGCAGTGGAACATTTGAAAGAGCATCTAGGACTGTTAAGAAAATCTAAGTCTAGACAGAGAGTGTCTTAGGCCATTTTCACCTCCTTCACTCTTCCCTTCCTGTCTCCTGGGACTTCTGTGGCACCTCCACTGATCTGTATTGCATGAGCCTCAGGCCTGCTGCCCCAGGTGTGTTCCACAGTCTCTAGAGACCACTCTCCTGGTCTCAACCTCTTGCCCCTTCCCCTTTCTCCACCCTTGCTCCCATTTAAAATTCTGTGCTAGTTCTTCCTTGCAAGCAATATTATAAAACTGGTATTCTTTGGCACTTGCATTTTATAAAATACAGATTGTTATGTTGAAACCCAACAACCCTGTCAGGATGTTATAATTATCTCCACTTTAGCATAAAAGCAAATATAAGGCTCAGAGTTTCAGTGGCTTGTCAGGTAGCAGGGTAACTGGTGGATTCATATCTTCCTGCTCCACGTGCTGGCTGCCACCATCAATGCTGCAGGCTCGGTGACTACTTGGGCCATGGAGTCTTCTCTATATCAGTCTACCCAGGCTTCTCGGGGCAGGCCAAAGTTTCCAAAAGACACCAGAAATCTTTTTGTACTCCATTTTCTGAAATAAGAAAGAGCCACTCTTAAGCAAGTGTGCAAATGAGCTTTATGTGTGTATATATATATATTTTTTAATGTTATCTCACTTTTCTCCCTCATTGCATGACAACCCTATTCTTACTAAACATAATCCAGTATCTCCTCAGTAATTTTTATGTTAGCGTGTTTATTAGAGAAGGGAATACCTAGGCCAAGGCTAGTTTTTAGATTGGATGGTGTGGACAGGTGGGCTGGGTTCTCACTCTCAGCAAGGCCACTTGGGGCTAGTTGACAGGCATGAGGGTAAAAGAGTCTCCTCAGTTCAGGTGACTGGGAGGGAGGGAGGGAGGGACAGGGAGGCTGGGGAAGAAATCCTGGGATCTCTTCCTAGTGTGAGCTCTGTGGAGAAAAGGCTGGGAGGAGATGTTGAGGATGTTATTTTCAGAAGTGATTTCCTGAGACTCATGACACAGTCCATGGTGGGTCAGGGCCCAGCTGGAAAGGTGTGAGGGAGAGGTGTGGAGAAAGGCATCTTTTTGCAGAAGGGGCTTTAAAGGGAGCCCGGCTCATTCGTGCCTTTGAGGGAAGCAGTAGGAAGAGGCATGACAGCAGCTGTCACCCAGGGGACCAGAGGTAGGGGCTCTAAATTTGAGAAGCCTGAGAGGAAAAGAACTGCAGGGACCTATGTGAAACACCCAGGCTCCCACAAATATGACTTGGAGCCAGGTTTAGACCAGGAAAAGACCTAGTGGTTGCAGCTTTACAGGTGGGATCTGGTGAGGGGTGACTGTTGTTAGTATTATGACCCCTGTTACCATAATTAGTTGACTTTTGGGATGCTGGATCTCAACATAAATTTTGGCTAACCTTCCAGTTTTTCGTGAATAGTGTAACAATTGCACATTTCCAATTACTGGTGGTGTTGTTGTTTTTTAAGTGTTTGTCCAAATGATATGGCAGTTGCAGGCTGTTAGAATGTACTAGGACAAGGAAAACCTGAGCCACCGCCTGTCCTGGAACAAAGAAGGTATGCGTCACCAGCTAAATACCTGACCTCGAGATGCTATTATCAGAAGCAACCCAGACATAGCCCCGGGCATCCTGCTGGAAACCTCACTGTCCGTCCCCTCTCCCTGAGCTTTTCCCAGAAGCCAGGTACAGAAATCTTCTGAACTTTAGAGGACACTGTCTTGCAAACACGTATACACAGGACACTTGGGACAGATCAGCAGGGTGACCCACCCTCCCTGGGGGTCTGCTACATGCTCTTGAAAACCCTTCTACCCTTTCCTTTGCTGCCATAGTTCTCTTAGACTCAGCCCATTGCAGTGTCCTGCCTCAAATAAAAGCCCTTAATTGGACCTTTTTGGATCCCTTTTCTTAGCCACCTTGGCTGCCTAACACAGGCAAAAGTTCACTAAAAATGCTTAGTCACCAAGGACCACCAGCTTTCTCAGTACCCCCTGGGATGTGGTATAAGTAGTTTGTGGGGGTGATTAGCCCATCAGCCCACCCTCTCCTGCCCCAGGCTTTATAACCTCTGACAAAGTCCCCTGTGGAACTGAGTCACTTTGGCAGGAGGCAGGGCTCGGCTTATCCTTTATGGAACTGAAACAAAGAAGAAAATGAGGGGAAAGTGAATTTTATACTAGTGTATTTCTTCATTCTTTTTCTCAATGGAGATTGTATATTCAGCCTGAAGACTTGACTTTGTAAAAGGGGCAGAAACACGGGAGCTCAGTCATTGGATTCAATTCCCAAACTTCATCCCATGGTCTCTTAAATACCACGGAGGACTGATGGATAGACCAATGCCTTTCACTGAGGAGGGCAAGAACTGCATTCAGATCGCCCAGGTACGAATCCCAGTTCTGCCACTATTGTGTGACCTGAGGCCAGGTTCTTAACCTTTCTGAACCTCAGCTCTCCTGGAAAATGAGAGGAAAGGGTGACTACCTCAGAAGGTTGGCATGAGGATGAAATGCCAACAAAGAATATACAAGACCCAGAGGCTTTGACACATTTCATGCACCCAATAAATATCATTTATTATTATTAACTGTGGATGTTTCCTTTGATTCAGTTGTGTTTATTTATACCTGAGCTGACATTATTTTTTAATAGGTGTTCATCTTCTTTTTGTTAGAAGTTGCTTTTGTTTTTGATTTCTCTCTTACTGATCTAAGATCTATGCTGTTAAACTCATCTTTGGCTTAGAGGTCTCTGCTTTGTGATTTTTGTGTGAGGACTTCTACTACAGTACTTATCACAGTGTGTTTTGTCCTTTTGTTCATCTCCTTCGTTAATTATAGGCTGTTTGATAGCAAGGCTTTGTTCCCAGAACCCAGCATATTGTAAGCCTTCACCAAAGATTGTTTGAAGATAAGCATAGCTGTTGAATAGATATTCTTATCGGAAAGGATTGTGATCAGTGAGGAGGCAGAAGCTTGTGAAATTCTACCCTACCACATATATCAGAGTGTAAGCGGCCAAACACAAAGCATATATCAGAGTGTAAGTGGCCAAACACAAAGCGGACCCATGGGCCCGACCCAAGAGGCCTGGTCCATATTTTCTGCCCCTACCAGGAGTGGTTGACTCCTCAGGCTGTCCTCCCGGGCCACATGATCTGAAAGGTGCACACCTAGACTTAGTAGTGTCTCTAAAGAACATGGCTGCAGCCCTTGGGATGGCTTTATAGAAAAAGGAGAATTTGACTAAGGATTTATAGCTACTTGAGGAATCGAACTTGACTCCTTCTGCTATTGATTTTACTTCCAGATGGTCTCCCTAGGCCCTCCCTTCTGCTATTCTCATAACCTTGGCTTTAGTTCAACTCCTCATCATTTCTTGCCTGAATTACTGAATTGCCAGGCTTACCAGGGTCCCTTCTATCCCATTCTCCGCAGTGCTTACTGGGTCAGCAATCTCAAAACAGATCTGTTTCCATTTCCTGCTCCCCACCCCTCACCCCGACTGCCATTGTTCAGAGTCTGTTTGCTCCCCACTGCCCTCTGGATAAAGGCTGAATTTCCTAACTGGGTTCACTAAGCCTTTTCAGGGTGGGTCCCTACTTTCTGCCCATTTTTTCCTCCCCTAACTCTTCCCCCCACTCCCCATCTCCTTTCATTTCCAGACACATGGAGCAACATGAAGTTCCAGATCAGGCCCTTCTCTCTAGTCCAAGTTTTCACATCCTCTAGGAAGTAATCCTCGTCTCCTTGTAGGATGGTTTACTACTCCCCCAATTGTTAGATACAAGGAAGTACCCAGACTTTCCTCCACCATATAATAATTGAATTGGATTGTAATGAGCTATTGTGGCATTCATTCAAGCCAATTCCCATTTATCCCCTTTTCAATGCTGCTATAGTATACTTACCAGGCACTCTTCTTGATGCTAGAGACACATGCATTCATTAAGAAGGCAGGAAAAATAAATTTGCCCTCATGGAGCTTGCATTCTAGTGGAAGGAGACAAACAATATATGAATGATTTATTTTCTAGTAAAAATGTGATACAAACCTTGGAAGGAAATAAATAGGGTGAAATGCTGATTAGTTATTGTTGAGGGTATGTGAGTGGGTAGGAATCAGGGAAGGCCCTGCTAGAGGAGGTGATATTTGAATGGAGTCCAAAAGCATAATGGCAGGAGAGCTATCCACAGAACCAGGGATGGATCATGAGTCTCCAGGGAGGGAGGGGGTTTGACATGCTAGAGGAAGAAAAGGTGCCACTCTCCCTGGAGCACATCATGAGCCCCCAGTAGACTGCGAGCTCCCGGAGACCCTGCAGTATCTCCTACTATGTTCACAGGGTCTAGACTAATGCCCAGAAAATTAATAGGTGTTAATAAGTATTTGAATGAGTAAATATTAAAAATATATACTTTCTTTGGTATTTCACTCTGAAAGCTAAAAAGGTCTTAAAACATTGAGAGCTTTTATTCTAGGAACTATAATAAAATATTCTTTTGTTCCAGCTTTATTGAGATATAATTACCATATAAAATTATATAAATTTCAGATGTACAACGTGATGCTTTGATATAGCTGTATATTGTGAAATGATTACCATGATAAGGTTAGTTCATACATCCATCACATACTCACCATTTTTTTTTGTTCTGAGATCTACCCTGTTAGCAAATTTCAAGTATACAATACAATACTGTTAACTATAGTCATCATGCTGTACATTAGACCCTTAGAGCTTATTTACCCTACAATGGAAAGTTTGTACACTTTGACCAACCTCTCCCCATTTGCCTTAACCCCCAGCCTCTGGCAACCATCATTCAACCATCACAGAACCCTGTTTCTATGAGTTTGACTTTTGTAGATTCCACATATGTGAGATCATACATTCTTCGTCTCTCTCTGTCTGACTTATTTTACTTTGCATAATGCCCTCAGGGTCTATTCATGTTATCACAAATGGCAGGATTTCCTTCTTTTTTATAGCTGAATAATATTAATTTCATTTTTTTTTTCTTTACCCACTCATCCATTGATGAACACTGAGGTTGTTTCCATATAATGGCTATTGTACCTAATGCTGCAATGAACATGGAGGTGCAGATATCTCTTTGACATAATGATTTTTATCCTTCAAATATATATGCAGAAGTGGGATTGTTGGATCTCATGGAAGTTCTATTTTTAATTTTTTTGAGAAACTTTTATACTATTTTCTTTTTTTTAAGATTTTATTTTATTTATTTTTAGAGAGGGAATGGAGGGAGAGAGAGAGAGAGAAACATGAATGTGTGGTTGCTGGGGGTTCTGGCCTGCAACCCAGGAATGTACCCTGGCTGGGAATTGAACCTGGGACACTTTGGTTCCCAGCCCATGCTCAATCCACTGAGCTACGCCAGCCAGGGCTTCAGAGAAACTTTTGTACTATTTTCTATAGTGGCTACAACAATTTATATTTTCTGTCAACAGTGCCCCAGGATTCCCTTTCCTCACATCCTTGCCTACCTTTGCTGTTACCTCTTGTCTTTTTGATAATAGTCATTCTAATCGATGTGAGGTAATATTTCATTATGGTTACAGCAAAATATTCCTCCTCACTGTTCTTGGGAGTTGTTTGTCATGTTTTTTTGTTTTGTTTTGTTTTGTTTTTCCTGGACTCTAGTCTCTGTTGGCTTCCATTTTGGAGAAAAATGTTACCTGGTCTAGTACTGCAAGACCAGCACCATAGGGGATAAAGACTCGCTGGGGTAAAAATGCATTTTAGTAACCTGGATAGTTAGGCAGTTTTCCCCACCAATATAAATAGATGCATTGCCAAAATAGAGAAGCAAACACAAAAATCCTGGAAAGGGTGAGGATTTTGGCCCTTGAATACCTTAAACAAAGAAACAAAGTACTGTGAGGCATGTGGATTTAAAAAAAATGGTTCTATTCTCTCTTAAACACATCCTCTTTCAGTTGTCTTCCAATTAACAAAAATCTCCATGATCTTTCCATATTAAGATACTAATATTGCATCATCACTTGCTACTGTGTAGAGATTCACAGGATCTCTCTGTTCCCATCCCCAGCCTCACAAGGTCTTGAACATTTGTGGCTTGTTTATTTCTTATGTTCTTTGACAGCTAATGTTTTTATTGCCTAAAGAGCCCTCCTTCTTTTTTTTAATATATTTTATTGATTACGCTATTAAAGTTGCACCATTTTCCGCCCTTCACTCCCCTCCACCCTGCACACCCTCTCCCACCCACATTACTCCCCCTTTAGTTCATGTCCATTTGTCCTACATATAAGTTCTTTGGCTTCTACATTTCCCATACTATTCTTACCCTCTCCCTGCCTATTTTCTACCTACCATCTATGCTACTTATTCTCTGTACCTTTTCCTCCTCTCTCCCCCTCCCACTCCCCCTGTTGATAACCCTCCATGTGACCTCCATTTCTGTGGTTCTGTTCCTGTTCTAGTTGTTTGCTTAGTTTCTTTTTGCTTTTGTTTTAGGTGTAGTTGTTAATAATTGTGAGTTTGTTGTCATTTTACTGTACATATTTTTTATCATCTTTTTCTTTTTTGTGTGTGTGTTTTTTTCTTTTCTTTTTTTAATATATTTTATTAATTATGCTATTACAGTTGTCCCATTTCCCCCTTCACTCCCCTTCACCCTCTACACCCTCTCCCACCCACATCCCTCCCTTTAGTCACGTTCATGTGTCATACTTATAAGTGCTTTGGCTTCTACATTTCCCATACTATTCTTACCCTCTCCCTGCCTATTTTCTACCTACAATCTATGCTACTTATTCTCTGTACCTTTTCCCCCTCTCTCCTCCTCTCACTCCCCTGTTGCTAACCCTCCATGTGACCTCCATTTCTGTGGTTCTGTTCCTGTTCTAATTGTTTACTTAGTTTCTTTTGGTTTTGCTTTAGGTGTGGTTGTTAATAATTGTGAGTTTGCTGTCCTTTTACTATACATGTTTTTTTTTAATCTTCTTTTCTTAGATAAGTCCCTTTAACATTTCATAAAATAAGGGCTTGGTGATGATGAACTCCTTTAACTTGACCTTATCTGAGAAGCACTTTATCTGCCCTTCCATTCTAAATGAAAGCTTTGCTGGATAGAGTAATCTGGGATATAGGTCCTTGTCTTTCATGACTTGGAATACTTCTTTCCAGCCCCTTCTTGCCTGTAAGGTCTCTTTGGAGAAATCAGCTGACAGTCTGATGGGAACTCCTTTGTAGGTTACTGTTCCCTTATCTCTTGCTGCTTCTAGGATTCTCTCCTTCATTTTTACCTTGGCTAATGTAATTCTGATGTGCCTTGGTGTGTTTCTTCTTGGGTCCAACTTCTTTGGGGCTCTCTGAACTTCCTGGATTTCCTGGAAGCCTATTTCCTTTGCCAGATTGGGGAAGTTCTCCTTTATTATTTGTTCAAATACATGTTCAATCTGTTGCTTTTCCTCTTCCCCTTCTGGTACCCCTATAATTCAGATGTTGGAACGTTTAAAGATGTCCTGGAGGTTCCTAAGCTTCTCCTCATTTTTTTGAATTCTTATTTCTCCATTCTTTCCTGTTTGGTTCTTTTTTTTCTTCCTTCTGGTCCACTCTATTGCTTTGAGTCCCAGTTTCCTTCCCATCACTATTGGTTCTCCATGCATTTTCCTTCATCTCTTTTATGGTAACCTGCATTTTTTCCATGTAATTTGCACCCAAAATCAATCACTTCTGTGAGCTTCCTGATCACCAGTATTTTGAACTGTGCATCTGATAGGTTGGCTATCTCTCAGTCACTTAAAATGATGAGTCCTGGGGCATTGATCTGTTCTTCTGTTTGAAACATCTCTCTCTCTCTCTTTTTTTTTGGGGGGGGGGTCTGGTCGCTCCTGTTACAGTGAGGGGTGGAGCCTTAGGTGTTCAACAGGGCTGGGCACCCCAGTCGCTAGATTGTGACATTGTATGTGGGGGCGGGGGTGGGAGGGAACAATGGTGGTACCTCCATTCTCCTGGGACCTCAGTGCCGTCTCTGGGATCCTGGGTTGCGCGCTCTGCCCTGGTCCACAATCACTGCCTCACTGGGTCTGCCTGCTGCCACTTGCGTACTCAGGGTCCACCCACTGCGATCTTGTGCGCCCCAGATGCCTTACACACTCTCGGTTGCCTTATGCACCCAATTCTCCCTGTTCTCCGCGCACTGTGACCCGCGCTCAGCTGCTCCTCTCCGCCCCACCTACCGGTCTGGATGAACAGGTCTATTTCAACTTCTTGGCTGTCCGACTTCCATTCAGATAAATTCTCTGTCAGTCTGGGTGTTATTCTGCCTCTAAATTGTTTTTGTTCTAATATTGGTTGTGCGTGGAGGTACAGTGCGTCCACCTATACCTCCATCTTGGCCGGAAGTCCAGAGAGCCCTCCTTCTGAAGTAAAACTTTTCTAGAAGAAACCAACCTGTCCCTCAAGTTCTGTGATTTTTATTTTAAAGAATTTTTCCCACTGAGCATCTCTCTGAAACAGTTCTCAAAGTTGTTCCTCAGTAATGTTTTCTCCTTGATTCTCAGCGGGTGTTTCTCCTGAAGTCCTCTCATATAAGAGAGATCTATGGTGATGACAATCACCTCAGTCAATTCCACCTACCCTCTTCAGACTGGCAATGGCTGAATCAGTAGTTAAAAATGTACTGCTTTAAAAAGACCAGATTTATCTTTATTCACAACAAATCCATTAAAAATAAACTTAAGCCAACATTAAGATTATTAAACATTTTTTAATATAGAGTATGTATTCCCTTTGGAGTACGAATGCACCAGGAGTTCCTGTTGAGTCTAAGTAGGTATGCCTGGCTAACTTGTAAAAAGAACCCACCAGCAACCTACATGGATGTGCAATGAGAAGCATCCTGGGAGAGACCTTATCTTAAGAGAAGGAAGGACCTAGGCAATAAGAAACTTTAGACTTTGGAAGGCAGGGACAATTCTAAGTTCAGCTGGTGGTTGTCACTTTGATTTAACGCCAGCCTCAAACCTTAGTAGAATTTTACTTGAGCCCCATATGGAAAGAGCAGGGTTATCAGAAATAAAAACCAAGAGCAGCTTTATTTGAAAACAGGACACTGAGGCAAGAGCAGAACTGGCTGACTGCACTCTGGCAAGAGAGGAACGAAATGTTCTTGCCTACTTCCCAACACAATGCTCTGAAGCACTAAGCTTTGTTGCTTCCACTATGGCAGAAGTCAGTTGGACCCGCAGACATGGTGACATGCTGTGGTTGTCCAATGGGTGATGACACAGCAGAAAATGCAACTCTCAGAGGCAGACATCTCTGGAAGCACATGCAGTATGCCTCCAAGGACATCTAGAAGTACTTGAGAAGTATAGGCAACCTTCCTGCAGAAAGTACCCATGGAAGGTAAGGAGGTTCTGTGGAATTTGAGTTCTTACCATTAATGTGACTCCCTTAGTACTCAAAAGCTATAGAAGCTTGGGGAAACATGGATTAAATAAAATCCTGAGTTCTGTACTAGGACAAAAGTAAGAAATGTTTTAAGTGAAATTAAAGAACAACATGATTTTGTGTACTTTATATCAAAACTGGATAGTTGGATGGAAAATATATTTGTATCACAATACAACCACATGTAATATATGCTTTTGTATGTTTCGACTGAGTAAAAAGCAAATCCAAGAAGTCCATTGGTGCCCTAGCATCCCCCCAAAACTTGTAAAGCAAATTAATTACAGAATTTATAGTTGCAAACACATTTTCCTGGGTTCTTCTGGTTTCATGTTTTTTTACTCCTAAATCTTGTTACCTTCTAATATACTTATGATGTGGATTCCTTCTTAATACAGAACACATTTTAATATTCTTGTTTTTGGCAAGATTTTACACAAACATGTTACTTCCAGAGAGTGACTTAGTAAGAAATGTTCATAGAAACACCTTTATAGTATTCATAGGTGTTTAGTCTTTAAAAATATGTGTGATCAGATTTTTAAAAACCCTATAATTGCTAAAATTAGCACATTAAAAAACTTAACTTTTACCTTTTGTAGTAAATAAGCACCATGGAAATGCATAGAAGATAAAACAATGATGAATATTAATTTAAAATTTTAATGTTTATTGATTTTTTTAATTTAAAAAATAATATTCTAATTGTAGAATATTTAGAAAAAGCATAAAAATATTAATAAGAACACAAACCACAGATACCATAATCCAACCTGTTGGAGACACCACTTTTATAATTTGGAGGTGTTTCTTTTTGTGTTTCTCTATACTCATATATGTTACATATATGTATAGTAAAATATGATAAAAATATTGCATAATAGTTTTTAAAAATCCTGCAGTATTTTCACTCACTATTTTTTCTTAACTCTTATTTATCTAGTCATTTGGAAGCTATAATTAAATTTCTTTCTATTAGTCATTATCTTTTTATGATTAAAAGCAATTTGAAATATTTTTACCTCTGCTTATAAGAATGTAACTGTACTTATTAATTATCATCTCTGTAAAATGAGAAAACTTTCAGGCTTTTACTGTCTTTCTACACTTTATAACTTTGATTCATGTAATCTTGAATTTAAATCTAAATTATTAGTATTGTTTTATATTAATTATTTTGGGGGTACTTCTTTTTGAAATTTGTTTTGCCCTGTAATTATACATGTTAATGACAGTTTTTAAGACCTTACTCTAGGTTATCAGTATAGTTTCTAACACCTCTTTCTATGAAGAAGCCCTCATTCTGGAGTTCCTTACCTTAATCCAACCCTAGAGTGGCCAGATTGTGTTCCTAATCTGTGAGAGCCATACTTTCTGGAGAATACTGGTCTTTCCTACAAATGACCTCCTGACTAAATACATTATTTTTTTCCTCCCCAGCTTGGAAGTTAGTCTTCATTTAGGACTGCTATTTGGTTCTCTGGAGGTTTTTCTTCCCTTGGGATAGTGGTTCTCAACCCTGGCTGTACATTCAAATCACAGGGGAGATTTTCTAAAATGTCAGGGCTCAGGCTCTACCCAAGAATAATTGAATCAAAATGTCTAAAGATGGAGCCCAGATACTGGTATTTTTAAAAGGCTCACCCAATAATTTTAATGTAAAACTGGGGTTGACCCCAATCTTCTTTGGCTCAGTTGGTTTGGCCTTATTCGAAATGTGGAAGGTTACCAGTTTAATTCCCAATCAGGGCTCATGCCTGGGTTGTGGGTTCCATGGTTGGTTGAGAAATGTGCAAGAGGCAACCAATCAAACATCACACATCAAAGTTTCTCTCTCTCTCTTTCTCTCTCCCCTCTCCTCTTCCTAAAAATAATGAATAAATAAAATCTTTAAAAAAATAGAACTGGGATGGAGAACCACTATTTAAGAAATAAACTCTGCTTCTGCCTGGATGCTTGTAGAGGTTTCTTCCTTCTTAAATCTTAATTCATTCAACAGGATATGTCAAGTGTTCATGTCTCAACACCACCTGGTAACTTTAAATTTTTATTTATTTATTTATTTATTTAGACATTGATTTGCTGTTCCACTTATTTATGCATTCATTGGTTGATTCTTTTTTAAAAATTGTATTTTATTCATTATGCTATTACAGTTGTCTCAATTTTCCCTTTTGCCCTCCTCCACCCAGTGCCCGCTACTCCCTCAGGCAATCCCCACACCATTGTTCATGTCCATGGGTCATGCATATATGTTTTTTGGCTACTCCATTTCCTTTATTGTACTTGACATCCCTGTGGCTATTCTGTAACTACCTATTGGTATTTCTTAATCCCCTCACCTCTTCACCCATTATCCCACATCCACCTCCCATCTTGCAACCATCAAAATGCTCTTCGTATCCATGATTCTGTCTCTGTTCTTCCTTTTTGCTTAGTTTGTTTTTAGGTTCAATTGTTGATATGTATTTATTGTTCATAGTTTTGATCTTCTTCTTTTTCTTAAATAAATCCTTTTAACATTTTATATAATAATGGTTTGGTGATGATGAACTCCTTTTGTTTGGGAAGCTCTTTAACTGCCCTTTGATTCTAAATGATAGCTTTGTTGGATAGAGCAATCTTGGCTGTAGGTCCCTGCTTTTCATAGCTTTGAATATTTCTTGCTAATCCCTTCTAGCCTGCAAAGTTTCTTTTGAGAAATCTGATAGTTGTATGGGAACTCTTCAATAGGTAACTAACTGTTTTTCTCTTGCTGCTTTTAAGATTGTTTCTTTATCCTTAACCTTTGGCATTTTAATTATGATGATGTGCCTTGGAGTGTGCCTCTTTGCATTCATCTTATGTGGGACTCTCTGTGCTTCCTGGACTTGCATGTCTATTTCCTGCACCAAATTAAGGAAGTTTTCTTTCACTATTTTTTCCAAATAGATTTCCAATTTCTTGCTCTTTCTCTTCTTCTTCTGGCACCCCTATGATGCGAATGTTGGAATTCTTGAAGTTGTCCCAGAGGTTGCTTACACTATCCTTTTTTTTGGATGGGGGGGCATTCTTTTTCCTTCTTGTTGTTCTTACTTGTTGTTTTTTGCTTCCTTATATTCCAAATCATTGATTTGATTCTTGCCTTCATACTGTTGTTTCCCTGTAAATTGCTCTTTATTTCAATTAGTGTATCCTTTGTTTTGACTGTATCTTTTTTATGCAGTTGAGATCATCACTAAGTTCCTTGAGCATCTTTACAACCAGTGTTTTGAACTCTGAGTTTGATAGATTGCTTATCACCATCTTTGTTTAGTTCTTTTTCTGGAGTTTTGATCTGCTTTTTCATTTGGGCCATGTTTCTTTTTCTTATCATTTTGACAGTTTCCCTTTGTTTGTTTCTATGTGTTAGATAGAGCTGCTATGATTCCCTGTCTTGGTAGTGTGGCCTAATGTAGTAGGTGTCCTGTAGGGTCCAGTGGCACAGCTCCTCTATCACCCAAGATGGGTACTTAAGGTGCACCCTGTGTGCCCTGACTAGGAATCGTATACATTGCCTTGGAGTTTGGGGAAGACACACTAACTAACTGAACTACCTGGCCAGGGATGCCTGGTAAACTTTAATTCTATAAACTCAGCAATTTTCCTGAATGATTTCTTTGAATATGGAATCTATATATGCAGTTAATTTTCTCTTTGTAAGATTCTAAGGACATGTTGATTTGATTTCCGGGATCTTTACTTCATATTTTCTTTATTTTATCTTACCATTTGATCATTTTGTTCTTGTGATGTCCATGTGAATTTCTTATTTATATTCTTATTTATTAATTTTATTTTTATGGTAGTCAATCTGCTATCTATTGCTTTTGACAAAGTTTGTAATTCTTTGATTGTATTTCTCCTTTCCATACAAACTGCCTTGCCCAATTTTAGCAAAAATTCTAAAGTGATTTTTAAAATTCAGTTTGTACTCCAACTAATAATTTATGAAATTTTCAGTTGCTCTATATATTTACCAACACTTGGTATTGTTATTTGCCTTTTCCTGTGACTGATACTGTTCATACTTATTGATCATTTATTCATCCACTTTTCTAAAGTGACTGTTAAGTATTTTACTCATCTTTAGTTGGTGTTCCAATTCTATTCCTGTTGATCTGTGGAGATTGTTTATATATGATCCTTTTTCAGTTATAGCCTTTAAAAATACCTGTTCTCCAGAGAGCCCAGAAATAAATCCAAGTCTCTATGGTCAATTAATTTTGACAAAGGAGGCAGAAACATAAAATGGAGTAAAAATAGCCTCTTCAACAAATGGTGTTGGGACAACTGGACAGCTACGTGCAAGAAAATGAAACTTGAGTGTTGGGGACCACCCTGCCTGGCATCAGAAGCTATAACCCCTGCCAAGGATAAGGCTGAGGGAGTGACCTTGGACCGTAAGCCAGCAAGGAGACAAAAGCTTATCTCCCTGGCTGGAGCGCTGTTTCTGCTGCTTCATTCATACCTGAACCCCAATGCTTGGTCTGTTAGCCAATGACGGGTAAGATTCCCCAAGGTGGAAATGATCTAAGACAGGCACGATCGTGTGGGAGCCCCCAAGAAAGGACTTTGGGGGCTACGGCAAAAGGGGGTGATGGACCCTCGCTCCTTGGCTGTGATATAGCCTGAATCCTCATTGTCTAGGAGAAAATCTCCTTATCCCTTGGCTACCTTAGTTCCCTTGCTCCACTTAAGCCTGAAACAATGACAGGGTGGTGCAGCTCTGTTCTGAAAAGGGCAGGTTCCCCAGGTGATCAGGCCTAAGAAAGAATATGTAAGATCCTGTGAAACCTGCTTTGTTTCTAATGCTCTCAGTTGAATGATAAGGGTCCAAGGAAGAAGTAAGTCTGTTCTTTAAAGTTTTATAGCTCTTTGACCCTGACTCAAAATAGGCCCTCAGACTTCCTTGTTATCTATTGTTTGATCCTTAATTCCTAGCAATGAGTAATGAGCCTTTACCTGAATCCCTATGCAAACGAAACCAATAAAAAGCCTCTCCAGAGGGGGAATGGGGCACTCCCCCACGTGAGGAGTGGCCATGGTTCCCTCCAGGAGAGAGAGTGGCCTAGGCACTCCCCAAGTGAGGAATGGCCTTCTGTCCCTATTCCCCCACAGGACCTGGTTGTTTCTGTGTATGTTTTTAGCATGTTTTGACGAACATCCACAGTTAAGATGGATACTGCTGGACAGTATCCATCTGTGTTGGTCCTCCACACTCAAACACCAACTTACACCTTATACAAAAATAAATTCAAGGTGGATAAAAGACTTAAATATAAAACGTGACACCATTAAAGTCCAGAGGAGAACGTAGGTAGGAAAATCTCAGATACTTCATGCAGAAACTTTTTTACTGACATGTCCCCTAGAGCAAGGGATATAAAGAAATGGGGCCTCATCAAAATAAAAAGCTTCTGCACAGCTAAAGAAAGCAGTATCAAAATAAAAAGAGAACCAACTGTATGGGAAAACATATTTGCCAATGATACGTCAGACAAAGGTTTAATCTCCAAAATATATAAAGAACTTACATGACTCCACTCTAAGAAGACAAGCAACCCAATTAAAAAATGGGCAAAGGACTTGAATAGACACTTCTCCAAGGAGGACATACAGAAAATCCAAAGACACATGAAACGATGTTCAATATCACTAGCTATCAGAGAGATGCAAATTAAAACCACAATGAAATACCACTTCACACCAGTCAGAATGGCCATCATAAACAAAGCAACAAACAACAAGCGTTGGAGAGGATGTGGAGAAAAGGGGACCCTAGTGCACTGTTGGTGGGACTGCAGGCTGGTACAGCCACTATGGAAAGCAGTATGGAACTTCCTCAGAAAACTAAAAATGGATTTGCCTTTTGACCCAGCAATTCCACTGCTGCGACTATATCCTAAGAACACTAAAACACCAATCCAAAAGAACCTATGCACCCCAATGTTCATAGCAGCACAATTTACAATAGCTAGGTGCTAGAAGCAACCTAGATGCCCATCAGTAAATGAATGGATCAAAAAACTAGGGTACATTTACACAGTGGAATTCTATGCAGCAGAAAGAAAGGAGCTCCTACCCTTTGCAACAGCTTGGATGGAGCTGGAAAGCATGTATGCTTAGCGAAAAAAGCCAGGCAGTGAAAGACAAATACCATATGATCTCACCTTTAACAGGAACCTAAACAACAAAACAAACAAACAAGCAAAATATAACCAAAGACACTGAAATAGAGGACAGGCTGACAGTAACCAGAAGGGAGAGAAGAGGGAATTTCAGGGGAGAATGGGAAGGGTTTACAGGAACAAATTTAAAGGACACACAGACAAAAACTAAGGAGAGGGTGGTAATGGGAGGGAAGTGGGGAGGGCTGGGTGGGTGGGCTGGAATGGGAGTAAAAGGGAGAAAACTGTACTTGAACAATGATTAAAAAAAAATACCTGTTCTCAATCTGTGGCTTGCCTTATCACTATCTTAATATTGTGTATTGATAAACGTAAATTCTTCATTTTAATAAAGTTTATTTTTTTCCTATCTCTCACTTTCTAGATAGTGGTTTTGGTGTTCTAGTTAAGAAAAGCTGCCCAAATAGAGATCATGAAGACATTACATCTTCCTATAGAAGCTTTATATTGGTTTAGTTTTCAAATTTCTGTATATGATCCATCTCAAATTCATTCTTATGTATTATGTGAGGGTGAGGTCAAACTTATAAAAATAGTTATCTAAACTTCAGCTTGCAGTGAAAGGGCTGTGCTATTTGACAGATTTTAGTGGTGGGCTTCCTATCTAGGGCTTCTTCCATAGACACCCTCAAGTTCACTGCTGGTTATGTGATGGAGCTGCTCTGATCCTAGCTCTGAAGCCAAGGTCTAGGTGCTCACTGTACCACCAGAGAATGTTGCTGCCAAGACAGCCTGCTGCTTGGTGGAGCCACTTAGGCCTTGTCTTTATGCCCAGCTCCACAGAGGCAGTGAAGGTCCCCAAAGCTTGGGGAAACCACCCAATAGCACATCTATTGCCAGCACATGTGGGCTTTCTGGTTGAAATATTTGCCACTTCTGCTGCCCTCAGACTTACACGGTTTTCAAGAATCACTGATGGGGATTTTCAGTCAGCCTCCAGTTCTAAACTGATCCTTTGGTGACTGGCAAATGGGACCCGGATATCCTTTTTAAATCTGGTTCCAAAAGTACAGGACTTAGAAAAGGTTCTTTGAAGTTTCTGGCACTTGTGTGGTTTCCTTCCCTAGCTTCTAGTACTGACTTAGGGTTTTACATATTTTAGAATTTTCTAGGTCATTTGGGATGGGACTGGGAAGCACATGGTTCAGATATGTATTTATTTGTATAAAGAAAGAAAAAAAATAAGGAAAGGTCCACACTACTCTATAAAACACAAGGAGCACAGGGAGACTTACTTTTACTTCACAGGCCTCTATGTTGCTTAAACTGTTACCACAAAATGCTTTTCAAAATAAAATTGTTCTTCATTCTAGTTTTTTAAAAACATGTTTTAGTTCCAATTTTATTTTCCCAATTTATTTTTGACTCTAATTTTGCTTACTGTAACCTCAGATGGGCCCCTGCAGGCCCCGTGTTTCCTGCATTTATCTGCTCATTTCCTTTCTCTCTGCCTGGAATTGATTCCCTTCCATCAGTGCTCAAGTAGTCAGTTCAGATGCCACCTTCTTTGAATGGACTACCTCATTCCTCCGAACTGGGCATGAACCTAGAAGCGGGTCATACCATTAGAAGCAGTCTCAAACCATACCATCAATGTAGTTCTTCTGGTACTTTATGTATATACAAATATGTATGCTATCTCCCTATACTGTAAGCATCACAAGGTCATAACGGCAGCTTTTTGGGGGTCTCGTTTCCATTTGTATCACTGTATTACAATACTTAATGTAATTCTGTATCAGTTAGGAATGTGTTAAGCTTACTGACAATGGCCAAGAGACAGGTAGGATTTTCTTCTTTCTCACTGGAGTTCAAAGGAGGCATTGCTTATGTTGGTTCAGGTGCTCCACAATGTTGTAAAGAACCAGTTCTTTCGATTTTTGTACTCTGTCATCTTTAGCATATTGGCTTTGATCCTTATGCTTTTTGTCTTATCAATATAAAATGGCTACTGTAAGGTCAAAAAACTTGTTCCAGGTAGGAAAAAAAGGGAGAGAGAACAAGGGGCTCTCCCCTCATCAAACTTCCATTTACTTGTCTTACTCAGAATTCATAGCTACCCCTCCCCATGAGAGAGGCTGGTATTTGGATTATTAGCTTTTCAGTCCCTAGGGGAGAAAGTCAAGGGGGTCAGAAATGATGTTGCGTGAGTAAACTTACAGTATATAACATGGGTGCTTTGCAGTATATTTGGCATTGAATTAAATTATGTAGAATCAAACTTAAAAGCTTCTGCATAGGAAAAGAAACCATCAACAAAACAAAAATCCTACCAGCCAAATGAGAGAAGATATTTGCAAATAATAATTCCTATAAGATCTAATATTCAAAATATATAAAGAACTCATACAACTCAACAACAGAAAAACAATCCAATTAAAAAATGGGCAGAGGACCTGAATAGACATTTTTCCAGAGAAGACATACAGATGGCCAATAGACATATAAAAATATGTTCAGCATCACTAGTTATTCAGGAAATGCAAACTGAAACCAGAATAAGATTATTGCCTCTTACCCGATAGAATGGCTAGTATCAACAAGATAAGAAATAACACATGTTGGAGAGGATGTGGAGAAAAGGAAACCCTCACACACTGCTGGTGAGAATGGAAATTGGTGCAGCCAGTGTGGAAAACAGTAAGGTGGTTCCTTAAAAAATTAAGAATAGAACTACCGTATGCGATCCAGCATTTTTCCTTCTGGGTGTTTACCTGAAAAATAAAGAAACACTAACTTGTAAAGATATATGTATCCCATCACAGAGTTACAACAACCAAGACATGAAAGCAACCTAAGTGTCCATCAACACTGCCATCATACTCTTTCTTCCTCAACCTCCAACTCCAGACTGTGGCCCAAGGGTTTACAGGTGACAAAGACACTGCCCATCACAAGTCCTGATCAAACAGAGGACCCATTCACACCCTGTCTTCATCCTTAACTACAATTTAAAAATTGGTTGACACTTTGAATTCACAGTTTTATACTTGGGCCTATGTGAACTTTCAGGCAGGATTTCTATCACACCAACAGTCTTTATGAGATGAATGGGATTCTTAGAACATTTACTTACTACCACCCATTCCACCATCCAGAGAAAGCCCCTAGCAGCCATGATTTGGGGGTTTGTTTTATTTATTTATTATATTTTTAAATTTCCTTGCATGATATATAATATAAGCATGGGCTCATTATACAGAATAAGTATGAAAAAACTAATTTAAATGACCAAAAGTCCAGAGGTTAGCATTAGTGAATATATTCTACTTTTTATCTTTCTTATGTGCTTTTTAAATAAAATCGGGATTCTATCGCATAGATTATTGCAGGACAATTTCTTGGGAAAAATGTTTCTGAATACCTTTCTATAACACTATCCTAGATGCTCACTTTATTTTAATTCAGATATAATTCATATACCATAAAATTTACTGTTTTAATGTATAAAATTCAGTGATTTTTTGCATATTCACAAAGTTGTACAACCATTGCCACTATTTAATTCCAGAACATTTTTCTCATCTGAAAAGAAATTCCATTGCCATTAGCAGCCACCCCCGCTTCTCTCTACCCTCAGATCCTGGCAACCACTAAATTATTTTCATACTTTATGATTTTCCTATTTTAGACATTTTATATGAATGGAATCATACAATATGTGCCTTTTATGACTGGCTTATTTCACTTGCCATAACGTTTTCAAGGTTCAATCATATTGCAGCATGTATCAGTACTTTATTTCTTTTTTATGACTGGATAATATTCCACTAAATGGATATGCCACAGTTTGTCCACAGCTGATGAACATTTGAGTTGTTTCCTTTTGGGGGCTATTATGAATAATGTTGCTATGAACATTTGTGTTCAAGTGGACATGTGTTTTCATTTCTCTTGGTTATATAACTAAGAGTAGAATTCTTAGGTCATATTGAAACCTTATGATTAACCATTTAAGGAATTGCCAATCTTTTTTCCTAAGAAGTCACGCCATTTCAAGTCCCACAAGCAGTGTATGAAGATTCCAGTTTCTCCACATCTTTGCCAACATTTGTTATTGTCTGTCTTTTTATGTGGCCATCCTAAAGCATATGAAGTGATATCTTCTTGTGAGTTTGATTTACACTTCTCCATTGGCTAATAATAAGCATCTTTTCACATTTATATATTGTCTTTGAAAAAGTATCTACTCAGTTGTTAATTGGGTTATGTGTTTCTTTTTATTGTTGAGTTGAAGGGGCTCTTTATGCAAAGTGAGGCAAAAGTAGGTTTACAGTTATGAGTACATGAAACACAGAGTTTATTTTTGTATTATTATTTATTAATTATTGTATTATTTTCCATATGCACAAGTGTAAACCTACTTTTGCCCCACCCTGTGTATTCTGGACATGGAACTTGTCCATGTGACCATACATGATTTGCAAATATTTTCCCCATTCTGTGTGTTGTCTTTTAACTTTCTGAATAGTGTCCTCTGAAGCACAGAAGTTTGCCTTTTTGCCCTGGCTGGTGTGGCTCAGTGGATTGAGCTCCAGCCTGTCAATCAAGGGTCACTAGTTTGATTCCCAGTCAGGGCACATGCTTGGGTTGCAGGCCAGGTTCCCTGTTAGAGGTGTGCAAGAGGCAACCACACATTGACATTTTTCTCCCTCCCTTTCTCTAAAAATAAATAAATAAAATCTTTTAAAAAATGTTTTCATTTTTGATGAAGTATAATTTATCTTTTTTTGTTTGTGTGATTGCTTGTGCTTTTGGTGTCAGATCTAAGAAACCATTGCCGAATCAAAGGTCACAAAGATTTATGCCTATATTTTTAATAAGTTTTATAGTTTAAGCTCTTACATTTAGGTCTTTAATCCATTTTAAAAAATAGATCTAATGCAATATAATTGATGTATTAAAAACCTGCACATATTTAATATAGACAATTTTAGGAGTCTGTACATAATACCCCCATGAAACCATCACCCTAGTCAAGGTAATAGAAATCTTTAACAACTCAAGTTTCTTTGAGTCACTTTTTTTTTAAATCCATTTTGAGTTAATTTTTGCATATAGTGTGAGACAGGAATCCAACATCATTCTTTTACGTTGGATTTTGAGTTGTTCTACCACCATTTATTGAAAACTTTTTTCTTCCTTTGTATTATTTTGGCACTGTAGCCAAAAATTGGTTGACCATAAATATAAGTTTATTTCTGAATTTTCAGTTCTATTGATCTATGTGTTTACCCTTGTGTTAGTATCACACAACTTTAATTTAAAAAAAAAATACCCACATTGGAATTTAATGAGGATGGAATTGAATCTGTACATCAATATAGAGAATATTGCTATCGCAATATTAAGTTTTCCACTTCAGGAACACCAGATATTTTTCCATTTATTTTCCATTTATTTAGATTTCTTTAATTTCTTTCAATTATGTTTATAGTTTTTAATGTACAAGTCTTTGCTTCTTTTGTTAACTTCATTCCTGAGTATTTATTGCATTTTTGCTATTAAAAATGAATTTTTTCTTTTTTTAGCATCATAATAATTTTAAATTGTACAGTTTAGTATTATTAGGTACATTCATACTCTTATGCAACTATTACCAACTCATATCAAGGACTCTTTTCATTAGAGTCCCCAAACCCTTCTATTCCCATCCTCCAACAAGCAAAGTCCTACTTTCCTTTTTTTATTTTTTAAAAAGACTTTATTTAGTCATTTTTAGTGAGAAGAAGGAAGGAAGAAAGAGAGGGAGAGAAACATTGATGTGCGAGAGATACTATCGGTTGCCTCGAGCACACCCCCAGCTAGTCACCTGGCCTGAAACCCAGGCATGTGCCTGACAGGGAATCGAACCAATGACCTTTCAGTTCATAGGCTGGCACTCAATCCACTGAGCCACACTGGCCAGGGCTCTTGCTTTAAAAAATTATTTTATTTTCTTAAGTATATTTTATTGATTATGCTATTACAGTTGTCTTAATTTTTCCCCTTTTGCATTGGTCTGCCTGGTACCCACCTCACCTCCAGTAATAACCCCCTTAGTTCATGTCCATGGGTTATGCGTGTAACCTCTTTGGCCTCCTCTTTTCCTATGCTATTCTTAATGCCCGCCCCTGTCTATTTTCTTCCTACCATTTATGCTTCTTAATCCCTGCACCATTTCCCCATTCTCCCCCTTCCTGCTCTAAGCTAATAGCCCTCCTACAAATGATCTCCGTAGCTATGATTCTGTTCCCGTTCTGGTTGTTTGCTTGGGATTTTTTTTTTTATTCAGTTGTTGGTAGTTGTGAATTTGTTGCCTTTTTAATGTTCATGATTTTGATCTTCTTCTTAAATAAGTCCCTTTAACATTTCTTGTAACAATAGCTTGGTGGTGATGAACTCCTTTAGCTTTACCTTGTCTGGGAAGCACTTTATCTGCCCTTCCATTCTAAATGATAGCTTTGCTGGATAGAGTAATCTTGGTTGTAGGTCCTTGCCTTTCATCACTTTGAATACTTCTTGCCTGCAAAGTTTCTTTTGAGAAATCTTCTGATAATCTTATGGGAACTCCTTTGTAGGTAACTCGCTGCTTCTCTCTTGCTGCTTTAAAAATTATCTCTTTATCTTTAACCTCTGACATTTTAATTATGATGTGTCTTGGTATGTTTGGCTTCAACTTATTTGGAACTCTCTGTGTTTCCTGGACTTGTATGTTTATTTCTTTCACCAAATTAGGGGAGTTTTCTTTCATTATTTTTTCAAATAAGTTTTCAATCTCTTGCTCTCCCCCTTCTCCTTCTGGCACCACTATGATTTGGACATTGGCATGTTTGGAGATGTCCCAGAGGTTCCTAAGCCTATGTATTTTGTTTGTTTGTTTCTTGTTTCTTCTTTTGTTCTGGCTGAACCTTTATTTCTTCCTTATGTTTCAAATTGTTGGTTTGAGTCCTTGCTTCCTTCCCTTCTCTGTTGGTTTCTTGTGGATTGTTCTTTATTTCACTTAGTGTAGTCTTCATTTCTTCCTTTATGTTGTTGCTGTACTCAAGGAGTTTCTGAGCATCTTGATAACAATTTTTTTGAACTTTGCATCTGATAGGTTGATTATCTCTGTTTCTCTTAGTTCTTTTTCTGGGTTTGTTCTGTTCTTTCATTTAGGCCATATTTCTTTCTTTCCTCATTTTAGCGGCCTTCCTGTGGTTATTCCTGTGTATTAGGTAGAGCTGCTTTGACTCTCTGTCTGAATAGTGTGGTCTATGTAGAAAAGACACCTGTAAATTGTGTGGGGTGGAGCCTTAGGTAATTGCCAAGGCAGGGCAACCCACTTTACCACTTTGTGGCTATGTGGGAAGGGCTCGGAGAGAGGACAATGCCACTTCCTGACTTGTGGTAATTCGCCTGGCATTTGCCCTGTTTCCAGTCACTGTACCTCCTTCCCGTGTATGACTGGTACCCTTCCAGCCACTGCCCTTCCAGCTGCTGCCCTGGTGGTGAGTCCCCGAGTAGGTATGTTTGCGTATGTTCTAAGACTGTACTGGCCATTTAAGTGGTGAAAATCTGGCAGTATCTTCCCCAGTGGCCACTAGTTTTTATAGCTAGAGGTAATGGGGATCTATCTTCCTGGTGCTGGAACTCTGGGCTGTGTGGTCTGGCCTGGGGCTCGGATCACTCACTTGAAAGGTATCCCTCCCATCTGTTCCATAGCTGCTACCACCTTCCCTGCCACACCTGTCTCCATGACTCTGCCCTTCCTACCATCTGGATGAATGTCTTTAAATTTTTGGTTGTCGGATTTCCATACAGCTTGATTTTCTGATGGTGCTGGGTGTTATTAGTTTGGAGATCTGGCTGTAATTCTATGGTTGCACAAGGAGGTGAAGTATGTCTACTTACACCTCCATCGTGATCAGAAGTCCAAAGTTTTGCTTTCTTTCTCTGTGAATATGACTACTCTAAAAATATCAAATAAGTGGGATCATCCACTATTTTACCTGTTGTGACTGGTTCATTTCCCTTAGCACAATGTACTGAAGGTTCGTGCATTTTGTTGTATTATGTGTAAAAATTTCTTTCTTTTTTAAGACTGAGTAATATTATGGAAGCAAGTTTTTAAATTTTTTTTTTAAGTTGTGGAAAGTTCAGTGGCTGGCAGCTTCCTCCTCATCATGCTGTTTGAGCCTTCCTTGGAATCTGAGTTTTGTTTTGTTTTGTTTTTTTCTCTCAGAAGTGACAGATTTCCAGAACACAGATAATCATGGTCCTGGAATCAAGAAGAGATAGGCAGCCATGTCTTGGAGATGAGGTCTTCATCTTAGCCCCACAGATAGCCCAGCACCCGACACATAGCAAAAAAGATTTACTATTTTAAATATTATGGACATGTATAATTTCAAATAAATAAAAGTTGAGTTTTTAGAGTTAAATGAGTCATTCAAATACCTCGGCAGAGAGTCTTCCGCTCCTCAGGAGTAACTGGTAAAATGGACCCCGATATTGTCCTACTGGTGTCTGCCTGTTCCAACTGAGCATCTGGGCAGTGTCTGGCTTCCAGGCCTTGGGCTAGGGCAGGCTCTGTCCTCTGCCAAGTGCCCCTGACTCCCCACAGGAAAGATTCACTTGGCCTTGACAACCATCTCCACTCTTACCCAAGGATTTCTATCTCTCACTCAGAATTTCCCAGGATACTGAGAAATTATGGTCTCAAATCATGAAAAGGCCCCCAAAGATGTATGGTTTTATCCAGCTTCTCAAATGTGCAATTTAATGCTAGTTCAGGGTAGGAAATTTGTAAGACAGTCAACAGTGCAATTTATTTATTCATCATATGTTATGGAGTACTTTTGCCATTAGGCTACATGCTAGTCCTCACCCACAGGAGCATGCACACTGGAAGAGAATTTTTTAAAATGCATTTATAACATAGCTACGTGATATGCCATGTGTTCCAACCACTTTCAAATATTATTTAATACTACTCACAACCTTACACAATGTTATGTTTACTATTATTGCCAACAGTCTTGTGGAGAGACTGAGGTACAAACAACATTGTTCCAAAACATTGTACCTATAAAGTACATATTAATCTCCAACTACTGTGGACCAGGCATCTGGGCATGGTTTGGTGGGTGCTTTTGCTACTAGGTGTCTATGAAGCAGGGTTTCATCTGGAGACTGACTGGGGGCAGATTTGCTTATAAGTTGTGTGGTTATTGCTGGGATTCAGTTTGGACTCAAAACCTGAGTTTCTGCCTGTTGTCCTAGAAACTCTCTCAGTTGTCTCCTATGGGACCTCAGCATAGGGGAACTCAAATCATTGGCACTAGTTCTTTCCCATGTCCAGAGATAAAATGAGAGAGAGAGAGGAGGAGAAGAAGAGGGAGAGAGGAAAAAGAACAAGACAATGATGGAGGAGGAGAAGGAAGGTGGGGAACAGAGGAGAAGAGGAGAGAGAAAGGGAGGAAACTGAAGAATACAAATAAGACAGAAGTGCCAGACTTTTTGTAATTAAACTTGGATATGAGATCCCATTATCTTGGCTGTAGGTTGTTGTTCAGAAGACAATAACTAACTATTTAGTGGATACAAAAAGATGTTCGTACCAGGATGCTGCCATCTCAAGGAGCCATTGTGGCGGCTTCCTACCAACTGCATGGACTGACATGAGGCAATTGTGTCTGATTCTAACTTTAACGGGAGATCAGTAGAAGGCTGTAGGCCAATGGATCACAGGGTCGATTTTTTTCTGATTCTGTGACCTTAAATGTGCTGACCTGCAGATGAGACCAAGACGGGCAGTGACTTTCCCTCACACAACAGGAATCTGCATCTGTTTTGAGTGGGGTTGCATGCTAGCACTCACTCATTCTTTTAAATCCTCCACCTCTATATTTGTGCATCAAATGTGTGTGACACAAGACCACGAGTGTTATAGGTATTAACTACATTTGATATTATTGCTAGCAAATAGTTTCTAGCAATATCTTCACTGTACAGGTTGGAGAACTAGAGAGGCCATGAGAGGCACAAGGGCTTTTTGAGAAAACAGAACCAGTTAAGAAAGAAAGGGGTCTGAACTCAAAGATGAAAACCTGGTACATTTGCAGGCAACTGTGGGGAGGACTGTGTTGGGTATTAGTGTACAGTTATGAAGACGAAATGGTCAAGGAGGGTGAGAAGTTTAAAGCCCAGAGGAGGGCTTTGGGTAGGTCTGATTGGAGGAAGAGGGCCAAGTAATAGAACCTAGAAGAAGTGACTTTACTTCCTTGGTAACAGACCCCAACAGAAGTTAGAACTTTGGTAACTGGGCGCCCACATTCTGGAGATGGCCCCTTGTATAACTCACTTGACCAGAGACATTCAAGAGAGTAGGATGTTTTTTGCAGTTTCCCAACTTTCTAAGGCTCTGCACTGAGGAAAGACCAGAGTGAGAGATGTTTCTGATGCTGTGACATTGGCTCATTCCTCATCTACACTGCCACAGGCTGTTTGGCATGAGGCAGTCTCAGGCAACACAAGGAAGCTCAGGGCAGGCAAGTCTGGGCCATGCTACAAGTGTGATCCCACCTGGGCAGCCCCACACCTAATACTCCTCATATTGTGTGTATTTGTGTGTGTGTATGTGTGTGTGTGTGTGTGTGTGTTGGAATGTGGTGAAGAAAAGCTTGGGATGTAGGGGCCCCTCTTAGGCAGGACCAAGTTGTTTAGGTGTTGGAAGTATGGCGTGTCTGTCCTGTTCATACCCCAGGTCATGCCAGGCGAATGGGAAAGTGAGCGTTGGAGACTAAGTTCTTCTACCCACTCATTAATCCTGAGCCCTCAGAGTATCATCCCATTCCTTCCCTGGCTAGAGGTCTCTGCAGATGCCCCTCTGTTCCTGATCTCAGGAGCAGAATTTATGGTGGACAGAGGCCCCGGTGGCAATACTCAGGTAGTCTGTGGCTGTCTCCTGGCCCGGCAACTGTGCACTGTCTCTCCAAATCTTCCCCACAAGAGCTCATGAAGGAGCTGGTGGATGAGAACAGCTACTCCATGTCTTGAAACGTGGTATAGGTGCAGAAGGCACCCGACAATGACCAGGACTGGTGTGAGGGGACAGCTGGTTCAGAGGAGTGGCCCCACCCAGGACCCGTGATGACCAAGCCAGCTCATAATCCAGACTGCAATCTGGGGAACCCCACAGGGGTCTCTCAGGGCTTTTCTACCAGATTGTCCCAATGTTCCAAGGGAATCTGGACCTACATGCTCCCCCACCAGCCAAATGGAAGGTAGAGACACTCCTTACATATTTCTAGGAATATTAGAGAAATAATTGTGTTCTTTTCACTTTACAGTAAACCATGGGCATCTTTGCATTTTTTTTTATTGTTTTAACTAAGTGCCCCAGGTATCCTGGGCAGCAGTCAGCTCGATTGTCCTTAAGACTTTCTCTGAGGCTTACACATGATCACACTTAGTAGTGTAGTTTATATACAGAAAGAGGGTGGATGGGATTAGGCTACTGAATATGTTTTCTTTCAGTCACTGGGACCTGCCACGTCAGGAGCTGTGACTTCCCTTGTATTCATAATATTCCACAGGGAAGACTTTTGCCACAGAGATACAACCGTTCAATGCTATTGGACATAGATGTAATTCAATTCAGGTGCCATTTTAGCTCTGTGCCATTGGGAGCACTTAAGTGTGCCCGAATTAGTCTGTTTGGGCTGATGTGACTTATTACCCCTTTGGGTTGTATAAACTGTAGACATTTATTTTTTCACAATTCCACAGGCTAGTGGTTTGACGTGAGGGTGTCAGCAAGGTTGATTCCTCCTGAGGGGTTTTTCTTGGCCTCTGGATGGCCACCTTCTAGCTCTGCGATCACGTGGACTTCCCTCTGTGCTTCCAAGTGTCCTCCCTTCCTTGTCTAAAGACGTTGTTCATAATGGGTTAAGACCCACACCACCAAATTTGCTTAACCTGAATTGCTTCCTTAAAGAACCCAAATCCAAATATAGGCATGTTCTGAAGTTCTAGGGGTTAAAAAGTCAACACGGGAATTTGGGTGAGGCAATTCAGCTTACAACATATACCAAGCCCCTGCTGGAGACAGACACCAGGAGATGGGGCCGCTGGTGACGGGATATACATATGTAAATGTTTAATAGCTACAGCAATTCCAAACTGAAGAAGCTGCCTCAGTGATGTTGCCAACATCAGTTTCTTACGATGGTTGCTTCCTTACATCCAGCATTTTAGAATGAGAAATGCCTGACCCAGGCATTTCTCATTCTAAAATTTTACCAATCTGATGTCAGGTTTTCTAGTACAGTCACAATGTTCCTTGTTTGGTGATTGCCTCTCAAGGACACTGAGTCACCTTTTCACCTGCTCCATGGATTTTTTTCCTTTCTTGCATTATTTGCTCTGATTCCTACCCAGGGATCAGATTTCTCCACTCTGTAATCTCTAAGCATTTGCCCCTTTGCTGAATCTGAGATTGGTAATAAAGGTCTCACAACACCCTGGTGCCTGGCTCTGCAGAAAGGGCTGCTGAACAAACTGTGGTTGCTCATGGTAATTATCTCTGTCTCCCTTATGACAAGTCAGTCGTCAGCCTCACCATTACTGGCCTGTTTGCAGTTCTTCAGACTTTACCTGCACCACTGGTGCTCCTGGGTTTCCAGGCTACCAGCCTTCATTCTGGAGTGCAGTGTGCACCGTCAGCTTTCCTGCATCTTGCACCTGCTGGCACACACCGCAGACTTTGAACTCTACATTCTCCATAACTGTGGGAGTCAATTCCTTATAATAAACCTTTCCCCCCCTCTAATGGCCACTTCCTTATGGCAGTGCATATGGCTAAGAAGAAGGCAGAGAAAGTAGCAGAAAACCTCAGGAGCTGCTGAGGAGCAAACCAGGTCCTGGAAGCCTAGAAGCAAAACACCTGCACTACCCAAGCTGTAGGGGCTTCTGGGAGTCAGAGTTATCTTCTTAATTTCATTTTCAGATTGCCCATTGCCAGTGTGTAGGAATAAATCGAATTTTTGTATATTGATTTTCCATCCTACAATGTTAACACTAATAATTTTTTGGTAGAATCTGTAGGTTTTCTACATATAAAATTAAGTCATCTATAAATAGAGATAGACTTATTTCTTTCTTTTTACTTAATTGTACTGGTTACAACCTCAAGTACAAATGTTGACTAGAAGTGGCAACCATAGAACACGTATTATTATCTTGTTCCTGATCTTAAGAAGAAAGTTTTCAGTCTTCCACTATTAAGTATGTTAGCTGTGGGTGTTTTGTAAATTCTCTTTATCAAGTTGAGGCAATTTGTGTCCATTACTAGTTTGTCAAATGTTTTTATCATAAAATGTGTTGGGATTTTTCCCAATGTTTTTTCTCCATTATTTTGATGATCATATAGTTTCTGTCCTATATTTTATCAATGTGGTGTTTTATATTCATTGATTTTCACATAATAAGCCAACCTTGCATTTCTGAGCTAAAACTGACTTGGTCATGGTATATAATCCTGTTCATGTATTACGGTAATTGGTTTGTTAGTATTTGGTGGGTGATTTTTGCATCTATATTCATAAAGAATATTGGTCTTTCGTTTTCTTTCTTTCTTTGTGATATCTTTGTCTAGTGTTGGTATCAAGACAACACTGGCCTCATAGAATGAACTGGTAAGTATTCCTTCTTCTTTTATCTTTTTGAAAGGCTTTGCTAAGTTTTTGAGTTATTCTTCTCCAAACATTTGGTGGAATTTACTAATGAAGTTTATCTGGGCTTGAGATTTTTTTGTAGCAGTTTTTTAAATTACAAATTACTTCATTGGTGAGTCCTTTACTGTTTTAAGTCCATTTAATTTTTTTATTTCTTCTTGAGTCAGTTTTAGTATTGTATATCTTCTTACAGATTTGTCCATTTTATTTAGGCTATGTCATTTGTTGGCACATGAGTGTATATAGTATTCCCTTATAATTCTCTTTTACTTGTGTAAGTTCAGTATTAATAGCCCCTCTTTCATTCATAATTTTAGTAAATTGAGTCTTTTCTCTCTTTTTTCTTGGTCATAGACTCTTGTTGTTTTTTTTTTTTTCAACAAATATAGAATAGTTTACGCTCTCAGAATTATAGGTTCCACCTCACCCCAACTCCTCTTGGTCTTGCACCTTTCAGAAGTATGTGAGTGTGTGTTTTACCCACAGGGCACCCAGACTCAAGATCATAAACCCATAAATAGAATATGGGGTCAATACTTGACCCTGGCAGAGGGACCCCCCCAAAGTACTGGGCAATAGATAAGCAAAGGCCATCCTGGATTATGGTTACTCTAAATAACAATTCTGCAATGGTCATTCTAGATTAAATTACTCAGATTTTTGAAATAGACCCCTGTCAATCAGTGTGTCTGTGGATTGTTCTGGTTGTTGAAACACACTATAGGACAAGGCAAACCATTGTGCTCAGGGGGTCAGCGTTTCTTTGAACAAATGAAGATTCTCATTATGAAGAACTGAAATGTGACTTTTCCTAGGGAATGAAGAGAGTGGAGAGATGATCCCAGTACAAGGAAGCCAGACCCAGAAATTAGATATTCCTGAGTGGGACTCTGTAAGAGGTTTCCTTTATTTACTTGGACTCTGGAAAGTTTCCATAGCATTTATGGTTTTATATTAGTTTTAATTTTTGAGTAGGTGATAAACACACAGAACAAAATTGAATATCCAAACAAAGGGTCTACAGGGAAAGAAAGTGTCCCCCTACTTTCCCTTCAGTCACAGACCCATTTACTCAGATCAGTCTCAAACCTTGACTAGAGCTTGTCACACCCCACAGCCTTGTTCAACAGTGCTATGAGGAACTGAGGGTTGAGACAGTAAAAGAAAGCGTGGCCTTCCCCAGACCATCCTATCCTCTGTGGCCAGTTTGGTAGTGGCAGCATAACTTGTGGTGGGGTTGGGGTGGGGAAAGACAGTTTTCCAAGAGTTTGAGATAGCTCCAAACAGAAGAACACGGTGTGGCTTGGAGGGGCCACTAAAAGCACAGTGAAGGTACAGGCTGCAGTGTGGACTAATGTGAGGCTAAAATGCCATGTCTTCAAAAATATAACTGAAAACTGATCCTTAAAAGATAGAGACGGGGGAAGGTTCCATCCTGCTCTTACAAGAACAGAGGTGAGTCAATTGGCAAATGTGTAGATCAAATCAGGAACCACGGTGCCCTTTCCTCCAAATGCAAACAAGCATTTTTAGGCTGTCAGGTCCACAAAATTGTTTTCTTTTCTCCCTACAAACTTTGTCTTTTGTTGAATCTCTCTGTGCTCTTCTACCCTCTTTTTACCTCCTTCTCTCTGCTGTTTTGCCTCCTCCCATTAGGTCAACACATACAGTTTCTTTATTACAGAGCCATGTACCTTTATCCCAAGAAGAGTATAATTCTGATAGAAAAGAGAGCTCTCATTTGACTCTTTAATGATATAATTTTGTGACTATTTAAGGCAAGTAATTTAACCTTGCTGAACCTTAATTCCCACATCTGTAAAACTGATGACTGCTTACGTTTTTCCCAGGCTTGCTGAGTAAAGCAATTATAAAACATTTAAACAATTTTAAAAAAAGAGGTACAAAGGTTTGTTCATCAGTCTGTTCTCCACACTTCAGACTTTTGTTAAGAAATCCGTCAATTCCTGCTTTGAATATTATGGTTGCTGCAGACTGGAAGCTCCCTAGGCAAGGTCTCAGTACAGATCTTTCAGCCCTGGAGAGGGTGTTATTGGAGGTTGTGCTGGTCTCACAGGAGAGGCAGAAGTCTACAAGAACCTGATTCTTCCAAAGAAAGAAAGCAAAGAAATGGGGGGAAGAGCTGTGGTTTGGAGGAGCCAGCCACTGGGAGGACAGGGCTGCCACAGGCTGGCTGCCGGTAGCAAGAGCACTTTCTAGAAACTGAGATTTGAGCTGGCCTCAGAGGGAAGGGAGCCTGGGACTCTGCTGAGCCAAGGGTCTCAATGGGATCGAAGGGCTTACAATAACTTTTCCTGTTTGAGGAATAACCATTCAAGGTTAAATCCTTATAACCATATAAGGCTAAAGTAGAGGAAAAAAGTTAAAATCAAATCTGTACATAAAATATACAATTCTATGTATAGGTGATTTATACTTTATAGTCCAAACTTCCTATAATTAGTATATTTATTTATAAACAAGAAAAAATGAGTTAAAATAATTTTATAATGTAAGCACCTAATAGTCCCAAATATAGAAATGGTAATATAATTATGAAACTTTAGGAATCATTAAAAAGATCAGATAAAAAATCTAAAAGTCAATATGAAAACATGATTATGATATAGTAAATATAACAAAACCAGGCATAGTTATACATAGCTTGATTACTGTATATAAATATACATGAACACTAAAAGGGAAAATATAAAAACATTAATAGTTAAAGTTTTATGAAGGTTTTTTTAAATGTACAAGCAGTCTTCTGTCATTTATTTTTTGTTGTTGTTCAGTTAGTTGTCCCCGTTTTGCCCCCTTGCCTCTCTCTCACCCCTCCCAACCTCTGCTCCCAAAGACAACCCCAGCCCACTGTTGTATAAGCAGTTTCTAAATTTTTTTCTGAATTTTAATCTTTCTTCAAGTTTATTTTATTACTTCAAAACTTAAAATATCATAAGAATAATATGGTTTGTTTTTTTTAGGATTTCTAGGGGCTGAAGATAGCTATGAATAAAGCAATAAATCCAGAATACAAATCATTCATACGGAATGCTCTGACCCTTGGGTGAGGGCAGCTAGTAACAGCATCTACCACAGAGGAAGGTATCTGAGGCCCAGGGTGCAGGGTGCAGGGGGTTCCTGATTCTTTGAGGGGCTTGTGAGGAGGAGCTAGGCTGTGGGATCTTGCAGAGTAACTTAAACCTTATGAATTTTGGGATTCATGTTGTTCTCTGAATGTATTCACTTTTTGTAATCCCCAAGCCTTTATAAAGTCTTGTTCTGAGGCACTGGCCTTGTTTCTGCTTGTTGTGGCCATCCTTGGGGAAAGTCATGCTTTCTGGGGTGAGAATTCTGTGCAAAGAGGAGCTACAAGGTGAAGGTGAATCTTTCAGGAATGGAGAAGGCAGCTCTCAACTCAGCTGTTCCTTTCCCAGGCGAGAGGCTGTCCCCGCAGTGAGGATCTGGAGGCTCCAGTGCTTTTTTGCTCTGGTTGTCGGCATGTCCCACCAACTGTCAAGCAGTGTGGAGTGGAGGGGAGTAGGAAGCACGAGCCCCAGGACAGCATGTCTGTAGCTGTGGTCTGAAGTTGCCAACTTCACGGTTGTGAACTAAGTGGCCGGCCTTCCTTAGCAGTCTTCAGTTCTGCCCAGCTGCAAAATGACAACCATACTGCTCCACCTCCTCTTAAAAGCCTAGCTCCTTCAAGAGGAGTTTGAAGATTTGATATCTAAATGTATTTTCAGCGATGACTCTTTTCCACCCCTAGAACCAATTTCACTACCTTGTTATGCCCTAAATAGCTCTTTCATTCCCCTCTGCTTTCCCATTTCTTCGACCACTGCCTGAGCTGCTCCATGATTTTATTTTATTTTATTTTATTTTATTTTATTTTATTTTATTTTATTTTATTGTTGTTCAAGTACGGTTTTCTGTCTTTTACTCCCATCCCAGCCCACCCCCACCAGCCCTGCCCTCCTCCCTCCCATTTCCAACCCCCCTGCACCCCCCCACCAGTTTTAGTCCATGTGTCCTTTATATTTGTCCCTGTAAACCCTTCCCCCTTTCCCTTGAAATTCCCTCCCTTCTCCCCTCTGGTCACTGTTGGCCTGTTCTCTAATACCATATGATCTCACCTTTAACAGGAACCTAAACAACAAAACAAACAAACAAGCAAAATATAACCAAAGACGCCGAAATAGAGAACAGGCTGCTCCATGATTTCATGTCTATGTTTTCACAATAGCCTGGGAATTGACTTCCCTGCCTCTGTTCTTAGAAATCCCTCCCACAAACTACCAGAGTGGTGTTTTTAAATGGATTTGACCATGTTACTCCCATATTTTAAACCTCTTGTGGCTCTTCATTGATTACAGGATACAGTCTAACTGTGTCAGCCTGAGACGTAAGCCCTTCTAAAGTTTCTTCCCATCTTCATTTCCCACTTCATCTTTTACCACCGGCTCCATGTTTAACCTACGTATTACTTGAAGGTCCTTTTTTTCTTAACCTTTTTTTCCTTCTTCTTTTTTCTCTGTCTCTTCTCATTCTCTTCATCTTTATTTCTTAAAATAAGAGTAACAACAGCAGCAAACCCCATCAACATGGGAAATAAAATGAAAAAAGCAAGAAAAATGCACAATCCAGTCACCCCAACACATAATTACTTTAGTATCATTTAATAGTAATTATTTCCTTAGGTGCATGTTATTTCTAAGTCACAGACATTTTTATCATTCCCTCTTTGCAGAAGAAGAATCAAAGTTTTAGAGAAATCATGACAAGTTTCCTCCTTTTTTTGTTACTTCACAGATCTCACTTATGATTTTAATCACAGGTTAGAAAGTATGAAATTTAGTCCTTCAATTCAGATGAGCAAGATACCTAACTTTCTTCACTTTTTCTCTGGCTCACCATATTCATGTTTGTTTCAAACATCATTCTTCCAGCTTCAGTGGACATTTCATCAATATTCCATACCTCTCCCCCTTTCCCTGGGTTGCATCTATGTCCTAGGGGCTCGCGCTGGATCCTGAATGTCATCTAGCCGCACTGCATTGGCTGAGATGGTATCACCCTGATTGTCCCTTAAGCACTGTTTAACTCCAATCACTGAAGAGATCCCCATTGTAACAACCCATGAGGTCCTGCCTTATCTCAGGGCCCCCTCTGTGCCAGTTTGAGTGTGGAGGGCTCATTGTTGAACTCTCATACCATGACAGGCCTGGGGGACATACAGGTCTCTCAGCCATCACCTCTGTCACCAGTTCTTTTCTGGGGTCTTGCCTCCTCTCCAGAGCTCAGCCTGTGGAGTGAAGCGTAGGCCCCTCTCTCTGATACCTGGCAGTGCCTCTACTCCCTGGGTTTGTCCAACTCTCCTTTCCTAATATTTCCTTAGTCTGGTTCCTTTTATTTTCCTCCTAAGGAGCTAGACTCAAACATCTGAAAAGACTCCTTTTCTCTGCTTGATACTATCCTGACCTTTTCCTGAGACAAAGAAGGCCTAATCTGGTGTTCGAACAGAAGGAAGGGTCAAAGCAGAAAAAGAAACACTGGGGGAAATTATTAACATTTCAAAATAGTCTCCTGGCAAAATAGCATAGATCAAATTTTGTTTTATGCTTTTGTATTGACTATAAGCTGACCAAATATTATTACACGGTATATAAAATTATAATTTTTAATAGTTGTCTAATATGTTGCTTAAGTCCCACAAAGGTGTATGGTGTGCTGTGCTGTCTTGGTTGTGAGAGACAGCTGGAGTGAGCGGTGATGGGGCCGGCTTCAAGAGGGGGCACCACAAGAGTGGCTCCGTGTCCAGGATGACTTCAGGATCCTCAGCAGCTTCTCGTTGCTGCTAGCAATAATACTTTAGATATATGAACATAAATTGGACAAGTTTTATGTGGTTTTCAATTCCTGTTTATATGGAACAAAATTCTACAGTTATGTACTTCCCCAGCAGACTGATGCTTTCTGAAAGACAAAATATGTTCCCTATGTTCTCAAATGCAGCTTATAATTGGATGGATATAACATTACATAAAAGCATTTTAAATACACAGAGAGCTGGATAAAATAAGTAAAAAGACTCAGTTCACTGTTTAAAATATTTAATTGGCTGGCAGGAGTGCAATATCTAGTGTAGTAGACTTTGAATCCAATGATTCAAGTTCAAATTTCCATGATGCTTAATTTTGTTTGCATGTAATATGACATAATACAAAACACTGTCATTTCTAAAATGTCTGTATAAAATCACCTCAGATGTGGCAAACTTCTTGGAAGCGGGAGGGTGAGGGAATCAAGCAAATCATTCTGATGCAGAATTTGCATAGCAAGCACAAGACTTTTCTTTCTTTAGATTGTATATTTGGTCTCATAAAGATTGTGTGTACGGAGCAGGACTAATGTCCCACTCGCAGGCATCCTGGGGCACAACCACTGGTGTTAGGTACAGGCTTGGAGTATCTAATAGACCTTATTTGTTACGTGATCTTGAGCAAAACACCGAACTTCTCCAAATGTCAATTTCCTCATTTGAAATATTGATAACCATACCTACCTGTTAAGGTTCTTGTAAAGATTCAAGACAATGTAAAGTGCCTGGCACATAGTAGGAGTTCGGTAAAAAGTAGGTATCATTAGTATTATTATCTCCTGTGAAGTGGTCTATGAGCGTAAACAGGATGATTGGGGAGGAAAGAAGAGGTTTAAAAAAAATTAGCACCAACATCAAATCACTTAGCCTGTGATGACTGTCCTTTGGGGAGTTTTAAAAGCTGATCATTGCTTGATTTCATAATATTACCCTTCCTTAGACCCCACAAAGTATCGAGTGACATGTTTATTGGTTTAAGTGATTTAGCTTCTTGAGACATTAGAGTTTGTGCTACTGAAGGTTCTCTGGGGAGTTACAAAACCAGGACTGAGATTTCCTTCAAAATATTAATAAAAAAGTAAATAAATACATTATCTTCTTCTTCCTAACACAGACAGAATCTTTTTCTTCCTAAGATAACATCTGATAAGTGGCTGGTTCCTGCCTAGGCTGTTGAACTATCCTGCCCCTTTCTTCCATCTTGCTTCCCCCACACACCCCCCACCTCCAAACAAGCACTGGAAATTAAGAGCTGGAATTCCACCTCAAAGCAACAGCCATGGATCAAAGACAGGACATTTCAAAGTGCAGAGAGTGCATGTGCCTGAAATAAGAAAAGAAGGAAAACCAGAAAGAGCGAGTACGGGAACCACAGCATTTGAGGAATAGCTCTGAGAGAACAGAGCTAGAACAGGTGTGGAAGGGGCTGAGACATGGTCAGGGAGGAAGGAAAACCAAATATATAACCCAGCTCACCCTGCTGACTACCCTGGGCAGTTGGCCTCACTTGGTCTCATCCTCAAAACTTTTTCTCTCGAGTGATCTCTCCAAAAACAAAAATGTCAACTGAAGACATAACTTCTGTATAAACGTCAGTGATAACTCTTACCTGAGTCTATTCCATTTACCACTGGAAACCAGTGATCGGCAAAACTCTGCCAGTAAGGATTTGAGAGAGCTCCAGGAAATTACCTCAGTGCTTTCATTTGTGTTCTTCTATTTAATAAATGTTTGTGTACTGCCTATCAGCTGGGTGTCGTGGTAAATCCTGATGATAAAACAGATTACAAGAGAGCCATGGTTTTTGACTTGATGATGCTTATTGTGTAGTGGAAACATATCAAAAACAAATCACTAAAAGAAATCATTTCAAATGATGGTGGGTCCAGCAAATGGGTGAAGAAAGAGCATCGAGGCCAATGCAGCGTGATGAACAGAGACCCTGGGGCTGGCAGGGTGGGCGAGCCTGAGCATGGAGGGCAGAGGGGATGCTGCTGACAGTAGAGCAGGACCAAGCGGGAGAGGCCGCCCTGCGGGGCGTTGCTGCGGCACATGCAGACGTGGGAAGGCCAGATCATGAGCTCATCTGAAAAGCAGTGGGGAAACCCTGGACGATTTTAAGCAGAGAGCAGATGATCAATGTGTGGTACACGAATATTTGAACATTCCTGTCAATTTGAAATTCTACTGTTCTGACTGTCCCCTTCAAGTACTCGTGGCCCAAGTAATCCCTTTGAAACGAGAAAATTCTCCAATCTGAAGAACAGTCCTTGAATTAGAAAACCTCTTTCTAGGCATCTGCTGATCTCTCCTCCCACCTCTCTCGCATTTTCCTAGAACCATTACCCTTCTGCTATTGTTCTATACCCACGTCTGAAACTGCTCGGCCTCTCCTTGAAAGTCCCACACAAGGTGCATGAACTGAACCTTCTTGACTTTTGACACACTATGTTCCAACTTGCCTTCAATTCCCTGTAAACCTAGAGCGTCATCTGACTAAAGCCTCTAGCCTTAGAATTCTAAACCACAAGAATTCTTCTCCATGAAATCATTTACTTTCGTAACAATTTGCTTGAGGACAGTTTGATAAGCTCCTTGTCAAAGAAGAGAGAAGGAATCCAACAAATATTTGTTTGTGTCCTCAGTCGCCTACAGAGATAAAGTTGTTTTCTCCAAATTGAGGCCTCCAAAGACACCCTAAAGCCTTTGGGCTTAAGTGTTTAGGACGTGCAGTGAGAACGCGGCAGACAGCACATGGCAGGGAACCATAACCACAATGTCTGTTTTAAGCAATTTAACTCATGGGGTCTGAGCAAAGGACTGGTCTTTCAAGACTCCTTTTCTCACAGAAGTGCATGTAATTTCTTCCTCATGCCTCCACTTAGTTTGGCAATATATTGCAGCTATTGTGCCGCTTTTGTGTTTTACAGCTTGACACGAGAAAAGGAGGAGAGAAGGCTGGAATACCTTTGGATCTTGTATGGATTGTTGGTGCCCCAAGCTGGCCATCCCCAGCAGCTGGTAAACAGCTTTAGGATTCAGAATCTCTCCTTTCTGCGCTCCTTTGCCTGAAGGGCCGTAAATGTCAGTCCTGTGACTTCCTGACAGACAAAGTGCATCGGTGAGTCAGGGCAGCACATTTCATTACCTTCTCTTCCTGGTGGCAGTGGAGGGACAGAGGACAGAGCTGAGAAAAGAGCCTGCACAGCTTACAGATGAACTCTGCTTTTAAAGTTTAGCTGAAAGATATACTTAGCATTCATCTGAAACACGCCAGTCAGATGAAAGACCTATTTTCCCCAGGTTTTCCTATAGTTGGAGCAACTTGGAAAAATAAGATTGGACTGTTAGGGCAGAAAGGACCGCCATTTCAATGTGTGGGCCATCTTCTCAGGATAGGCAGGAATTAAAAAAACAAAACCTCTTTCCTTGCCTTTTACATTTATTTTCATCTTTTCTAAAGACTCCCACTTTATTCTTTACCTTTTCTTGTAGGATTACGTGTAAATAGAAGACTTATCTGTTAGGTCTTTTTTTTTTTCTTCCTAGAATGCTAAGTCCCCCAGGCAAAGTCTTATACAATGTTTTCCTTGAAACTGTAAGAACCTTGTTAACTACGTGATATGGAGTAAACCAAACATTTGCGTAGTGTCTGTCTGGCTAGGAGATAAAGCTGCTCTTGCCATTAAAGTCCTGGGAGACATCAATAACCCTCTTTTACTTTAGGCATTTCAAGAGAGTTGCCTAGAAAAAAAGAAAGAGAGAGGGAAAAAAAAAAGACAGTTTTACAAACTCTTTGGATGTATAGAGAATCTCAGTCTTTTTCAGTAAGATAATGACTATAATCACGCAAATAAGTCAAGTGAAAAGAAACATTGAAACAGAAATAAACATATTGACTATTTTTTTCTTCATCAGTAACATAAGAATAAAAATTCTTTAAAATAAATTATTTTGACCAGGTTTTTAAAATTAAAATACTGCTTAATCTAAAGCAGCGATCTCTTGATTTTTAAATTTTAGTTTCATGTATTGAATTTTTCAAAATGAATAAAAACTGCTAGTTCCAGTAAATGAATAGTTAGAAAGAAACAATAATTTACAACAATGTCCATAGTTTTTGCCAAAGGCTATGGGAATTACCACGCTTAATTCTATCTTTCAATAGACTATTTCTTTCAAATGTCAGAAATTCAAATGGCCAAAATTAAATTTTAAGGCTTCTGTGCATCACTGAGTTTTGTTCCAAACTTTTCTCCAGGGTTATGCCAGTTTGTAAGCTGTCTTCAAAGCCCAGAAGGACCCACAATCCCCTTTTCTTAAGGAAGAAAGGGTATCCTTTGTGAAACACTCTTACATTAAAGAACAATTATTATAACAGAATGGTTATAAAAAGTGACTTATTTATTGTTTAATGAAGTCTTGTTTTTCTGTTGGAAAAAGTCTGTTTCTTCATTCTCTAAATTAGAATCTTCCATACATATAATGTGTGGTGGTGGTGGTGGTGGTGTGTGTGTGTGTGTGTGTGTGTGTGTGTGTTTGGGGGGATCTGGGGAGGGGAATGGTTAGACAGCACATGATATGGTCAGTCAAGTCGAAGTAATTTGTTTTATTTGAAATAAAAAGAACACATTATAACTTGAGAGCCAGTCACATCTGGAAGAGCCAGGCTACAGTCCCCCTATTTTAAAAGCCCAAAAAGTTGACTCAGTTGGTATCTGTAGGCACAACATATGGTAACTCTAAAATTACTAACATGGACTCTTTGGCACCTCAACTTACTTCCCAGGGAATTTCCTAGGGGAGTCCTTAACAAAGGTTTTCCCGTCCTGTCTTTTGCTCTTTTCTCCCGTTCTTGCTTAACGTCCACTGGACAGAATCAGGGAAGGCACTAAAATGGAGACAGACAGCTTCTGCTGACCAGCAGCCTGCTCTTGATTTGATATTAGATCTTCAGATCAGTGCTATCAGCGTTTCACCAAAATACTTTACTGATGTAATACTCCTGTGTAATAACTCATTTAATACAAGCAATGAATGGCAATAATAATAGTAATCACAATCTGACAGATTTAAAGCTGATTTCTGAATAGTTAAGTGGAAGGATCCCAGAGGTTTTTTTCTTCTAACAGCCTCAAACCCATATTAGGAAGGGGCCAGACACTAGTTGGCTAGTTGGTCAAAGCTTCAGGGTCAGGCTTGACGCAGAGGAGCACAAACAGAAGAGTCTTTCTGAGCTTCTTTGTTGATAGGATTCTGTGATTCTGAGACCTGGAAGGCTTGGAATTCCTCAGAAGCAGCCACAAGAATTTCTGCATTTTTCGCAGGGCTCTAGGACAGTTCAAAGTGACCAGTACTCTGATTTCTAAACAGATTAGGGTTAAAGGAAAGAAGAAAGGAGCAGAAGTAGGGGAAAGAGGCAAGAGGGGAGGGAAAACAAGGGCAACAGAAATTTGTTTAATATTTTGAGGCCCAAAAGTGTGGCATAATTACCTCTGAGTACTTTATCCCCGTATGTCTCACATGCTTGTGTGTGTGTGTGCACGAGTGTGGGAGAGGAGAGCGCGGGAGAGGAGACAATAATGGGTATAATTGGCTTGTATTTTAATTTTCATTTTGTTTACTTCACACAGTCATCCTTAGATTAGTTCTTCTTAATCCCCCACCCATACCCCAAAACACTAAGATCCAGTGCTTATCCTGCTTATCCTCAGGAGACCTTCCTGACCAGCCTGGCCCAGGGCAGGGTGCCCCTTGGTCTCTCACTCACTATTTGAACTAGCCATTTGGCCCATATCTATGACAGCCTGGTGGTGCCGCTTATCTTGTCCCCTGTATATGCCTTATCTGCCCAATTAAATTCAGAGCTCTTAAGAGCAAGAGCTCCTATCTCTTGTTTTGGTTTTTTCGCTTTTGAATTATATCCTACATGGGGACTGAGCGCAGGGTTTTAAATAAAGGTCAATAACTAATTGTTGATTGATTAATTAAACAGTTGAGAAAATACCATGTTTTTCAGGAGCACTTTGTTGGCTAAAAGAGCAACAAAGTTTAACAATCACATGAGTGAGGAAATTTTTATGGAGAACTGAACTCCTTCAAGGTTTAAATTTGTGTGACTTTCCATTGAAGATAATTCCAATTATGCTCTTCTAGTAATGCCTTATGTTTAATGGACAAAATGTCCACCCTTGCTGTAGTATCCATTTCAAATTATACATTTTAACGAAAGAGAATTTTTGAGGTGATCTGAGTTGAAAGGTTAGAAGGAAATAAAGGAATCCGTTGCTGGAGTAGTAGCTTTGTGTACTCACATCCCCTTGCAATGCACATCAAAATTTCCTTCTTCAACTGTCTCTCCAGAAACACCATTTTTCACAGCAGCAAAGGTCTACTTAGGACTAATTTTCCTTCCTGCTGTATTTTTGTCCAGATCATACTGCTCAACTTAAATTAGCAGTTGGGGGCACTTGTTGGTATTCTGGACATGTCTGAAAATAGAGTTTGTCACAACAAGCAGTAATTACAGAGCACTTAATATGTGTAAAGCGCTGTTCAGTCTTTTACCAGTTTGCCTTTGAAACAGTATTGCTGATGTGAGCTGCTTATCTTCTGAATTTCCAGATGGAGAAAGGGCAGAGAGGTTAAGTGGCTTGCCTGAAATTTAATAGTTTGTGGCCAGTAGTGCTCCAGTATTAATGCTGCACAATTCCTGAGTGAAAAATGTTATCCATAATTTTTGTCCAATTTTGAAGGAAAATGTTATCCTAGAGCTACCTATTAGCCAGGGATTTGTAGGATGGTAGAAGTATTTGATTTGTGGTTTTTATTTGTTGAGAGATTAGAAGGAACTTTAACACTATAAGACTAGTTAAAGAAGTGCTAGAAGGAAGAAAATAATTTTGTGGTACAGAGGTGCATATAAAGCTACAATAGGACTTTTTCACTACAGGAGCCAATTAGTCAAATCTTCAATTTAAAAGTAAAGCTCTTTTTTTTCTAAACACCCTTTAGGCATGCTTTTTGTTTTCTTTGTCGTAATTTTATGCACTGGGAGAAGTGAGGGGATAGTGTCAGACTGCTGGGATGGGGTGGAGGGTAGTGGTAATATGATTAGCTCTCACCCGGTCCGATTCCAGGGGCCAACACCAGGACCCCATCCCACTAACTTATCACTGCGGAACTCGGCGAGGGATTTAGAAGGACCTGGAGTCCTAGATTTTTCCCTCTCTAGATCCACCTAGGTCAGCGATTTTCAACCTCTTTCATCTCATGGCATACATGCACTAATAATGAAAATTCTACGGCACACCAAGAAATATATTTTTTGATAATCTGTCAAAAAAATAGACATAATTTTGATTCATTCACACCAGATGGCTATTGTTGTGTTGGCTGTTGTCATTTTTTAAATTTGAAAATAGAAAAGAAAAGAGGTCAATACCCCTGACTAAATAGCCAGGCATTGCATGATTTAGAAATTCTTGTGGCACACTGGTTAAAAACAGCTGATCTAGGTAAATCATAGATGCTGCTTTACACACAACCTAAGAAAACCATCCTGGGTGCTATTTTGTAATAAGCAGGACTCTTTTCTTTAAAAGTGTTTATTGTTTTCTGGCTGGTGTAGCTCAGTGGATTGAGTGCGGGCTGCGAACCAAAGTGTCACAGTTTCAATTCCCAGTCAGGGCACATGCCTGGGGTGCAGGCCATGGCCCCCAGCAACTGCACATTGATGTTTTTCTCTCTCTCTTTCTCCCTCCCTTCCCTCTCTAAAAATAAATAAATAAAATCTCTTAAAAATGTTTATTGTTTATAATAAACAATCTCTATCTGCATCTCCAGCCAGCCCCACCCTCCTCCACCCCAAGCCAATCCCGGTATTGTTGTCCGTGTCCGTAGGTTGCGCATTAATGTTCTTTGGTTAATCTCTTCATCATTTGTCATCCCGTCCTCTCTACCTCCTTTTGGGGAGCTGTCAGTCTGTTTTATGTATCTAAGCTTCTGTTACTATTTTGTTTCTTAGTTCATTGTGTTCCTTAGATTCCACATATAAATGACATCGCATGGTATTTTTCTTTCACTGACTGGCTTAATTTATTTAGCATAATTTTCTCCAGGTTGATCCTTGCTGTTGCAAAATGGAAGAGTTTCGTCTTTCTTACTGCTGCATAGTATTCCATTGTGCAAATACACTGCAGCTTTTTTGTCCACTCATCTACCGATGGGTATTTAGGCTGTCTCTAAATCTTGGCTATTGTAAATAGTGCTGCTATAAACATAGGGGTGCATATATTTTTTTGTATTGGTGTTTCAGGGCCCTTGGGGTACATTCCCAAAAGTAGAATTGCTGGGTCAAAAGGCAGTTCCATTTTTAATTTTTTAAGAAAACTCCATACTCTTTTCCACAGTGGCTGCACCAGACTGCATTCTCACCAACAGTGCACTAGGGTTCCCTTTTCTCCACAACTTCTCCAACACTTGTTGTTTGTTGATTTATTGATGGTAGCCATTCTGACAGGTGTAAAGTAATATTTCATTGTGATTTTAATTTGCATCTTTCTGATGATTAGTGATGTTGAGCATTTTTCATATGTCTACAGCTCTCTGTATGTTCTCTTTGGAGAAGTATCTATTCAGGTCTTTTGCTCATTTCTTAATTGGGTTGTTTGTCTTCCTGGCATTGAGTTGTATTAGTTCTTTGTACATTTTAGAGATTAAACCCTTGTCAGATGTATCACTAGCGAAAATGTTCTCCCATACTGTGGGTCCCTTTTCATCTTGCTGATGATTTCTTTAGTTTACAGAAGCTTTTTAATTTGAGGTAGTCCCATTTGTTTATTTTCTGCTTTGTTTCCTGTGCCTTAGTAGGCCTCTTGTGATTGGTTTCTCTCTTCGACTGCAACTGGAGAGGTATAACTGTTAATGAAATGGATTTTTACCCAAGTTAACTGGTGTGTCTGCTCACATTGTATATTCCTGGTTCTCAGTTTGTTGCTTGCCTGCATGTGGAACAGGATTATATGCCTCTAACTTAAACATCATTGAAGCATTATATTAAACCTCTATCATTATTTAAATTCTTGTCCCACAAGCAAAACAGAACCAAGGAATCTCATACCTTTTCAAGCCCAGTAGCCAAAAATCACCTTGACCAGGGTTTGAAGGAAACTCCTCTATGGTGGGACTCTGGAAAGGCTGGCTAGAGGGTTACTCTGATCTTTCCTCTGATTTTCAAGAAACTTTTTAGAAGGAAGAAAGATTTGTGTAAGTAGCAAGTTCTCCACATCTCAGATATTCTTTGCGTCATCTTTAAAACTGCTTATCAGCCCTGACCAGTGGGCTCAGTTGGTTGAACATCATCCAGCATCAAGCAAAAGGTCGCCGTTTCAATTCCCAGTCAGGGCACATGCCTGGCCTGAGGGCTGGTCCCCTATTAGGCACATGTGAGAGGCAACCTACTGATATTTCTCTCACACATCAATGTTTGTCTCCCTCTCTCCTTTCCTTCCCCTCTCTCTAAAAATAAATAAAAGAAATCTTAAAAAAAAAACCCAAACCCTGCTTATCAAGTAGGTGTTGGAAGCCCTGATATATTTGGAAAAAACAAGAGATCATATCAAACAAACCACAAAGTTATTCAAAATTACTTCTAGGAAAGAGATGCATTCTTATTTGAAGTAGGCAATCTCCTTCATTTTCTGAGAAAAGACAAATTCACAGTAATCCCTAGAATTTATGTGGAAAAAAAGTAAAAGGAATGATCTCAAGCCCTTCTGATAGTTGCATTCTTCTTTTGTCTGCATACCACCTAGTCTTTACAAAAATGGCCTTTAGTCCTCATTATATCAATTAAAGTTTAAAGGCTCTATCATCTTAATATTGAATTATTTTTGATGACTATAATTATTCTTTTTTTCTGCTACATATCATTAAGGGCCTATTCAATTACAGAGGACTCTCCTGCCCCAGGAGATTTGGAGTCAAATGAAAAAGTCATTTTGGAAGTGATATTCCAAACCAATGTCACTATGATAATCCAAGGAGAATATAACCATAGAACACATTTCTTTTTCATTTCACAGCTGACATGTTTATTACCTATTTATTGCACTCTATCTCAGGAAAAAGCTTGACATTCAAGATATTTTTCCTTTTACCAAAGTATGCCTTTGGACAGTGAAGAAGAAACCAGAGCACGTATGGTAAAGCATTTGGCTGTGTGTGCACTAATGAAAACCAGAAATTTCACCTCCTTATATCAGGCTTTTTAATTTCTTCCTTTGGAGGGCCTCTAAGATAATGATTAGTTGGGCTTCTGCATTAATAGCAGAAATAATAATCTGTAACATTTATTAGGTGTGGTGTATATGGGAGGCTGTGAGACAATGACTTTACATGTAATTGTTTGCACAACAGCCCTATGAAATACTAATACAAAGCCCATTATACTACAAGGGTAATATTATCTAGAGTGAGCAGATGAATGGGAATGAGCTTAGGGTGGTTAAGAGAATCGCATTTGGTACCACCACTCATGGGAAATAGGACTGGAACCAGGACCTGGATGGTTTTATCCAGAGGCAGGTCTTTGGCCCTCCTATGAGCTGTATCTGGCTGCTTTCTTTTTTTTTTTTTTTTTTTTTGCTGTTCTTTACGGGTCAGCATTGGAGGAAGTGGGAGAACATATTTCTACAGCTAATAAGCTATAGTCCACTTTCTGTTAAGCGTTCACTGTATGGAGAACACTGAAATTCACACACACACACAAATAAGTCCACAAAATACTGTGGAAGAGAATGCAATTTAACTTATGATAAAGAACATATGTGTGTTGGTGGACTGAAGGGACCCAAAGAGAAGGGTAGAATTTCTTTATTTTGGTGGACAAAAATAATTTCGTCAAAGCCTTGAAATTTCTGGTTAGGGAGGAAGTGCCAGTCTGCCGATATCTAGAATAAGGAGGCATGATGGTCTCTCCCCACCTCCCACCAATAAAATGATTTCAGGGAAACCTGATGAGTTTTCAACAGGGGTTACCACCTGACAGTGCTTTAGAAACCTCAAGAACAATAGAATAATCTTAGGGAAGTTGAGATTTGAGAAATGATTAATGTGTGTAATAGGTCAAATTACATTATATATGTGTGAAAAATGAATCTTGACCTCCTATCTTACACCATACCAAAAAAGTAATCCCAGATGGATTACAGAACAAAATGTGAAAAGAAAAACGATAGAACTTGTAGAAATTAACATAAGGAAGTATCTTTGTAACTTTGGAATAGCAAAATATTTCTTAAACAGGGCACGAAAAATGCTAACAATGAAGGAAAAGCCTGGTATATTGGACTTGGATAAAACTGACAGCTTCTGCCATCAAAAGGCACCATTAAGCCCTGGCCGATGTGGCTCAGTTGGTTGGAGCATTGTTCTGTACATCAGTCATGTGTTTGATTACTGGTCACGGTGTGTATGAGAAGGCAACCAATCAATGTTTCTCTCACGTCTATGTTTCTGTCTGTCTGTCCCTCCCTTCCTCTCTCTCTAAAAACAAAGATAAAAACGTCCTCGGGTGAGGACAAAAGGCGCCATTAAGAGACTAAAAAGCAAGCTGCAAAATAGAAGAACGTATTTGCAAGGCATAGAACTCAGAAATAACTCATAGCTAGAAAATTTAAAGAACTTCTATAAGTCAATCAGAAATAAAACAGACAATCCAGTAGAAAAGTGTGCAGAAAAGACTGGAGCAGAGGTGCCAGAAGATACTCAAATGGTCAATAAATATTATTAGTCATCAGGAAAATACCAATGTGATTCTATTACACTTTTGCCAGAATGACTGACATTGAGATCACTGACAATACCAAGAACTGGCAAAGATGCAGAGTAACACACAACTGCTGGTAGGAATGTAAGTTGGTACGATCACTTTAGGTAAGAGTTTGGCATTGTCTCCTAAAGCAGGACATGTATATCCTATGACTTTACCCCTAGGGACCATAATAAAAATGCATTCATATGTTTACAAAAAACATGTTCATAGCAACATTATTCTTAATAGCTGAAAACTGAGAACAGCCCAATTGACCATCAACAGAAAAACAGAGAGATGAACTGTGGGTATAGCTATATAATGGTATACTTACAGAGCAATAAAAAGGAGTGTACTACAATATATGCAGAAAAATGAATCTCACATGTATAATATTGAGGGAGAGAAGTCTGACACAAAAGAACACATCCACAAGATTTTCTTTATATTAAATTCAAAGCAAGATTTACTGATAGCAATGGTAATGAAAATCAAGATAATCATTATGCAGCATAATCCCACCTGCCCTTGACTGATATACTACCAAAACTTCAGCCTTCTCTCTGACCACTTCTGGGCAGACACTTTATGATTTCATACAATTGGCTTTATCAATGGTTGACCTGACAGTCTAAGATGTCAGACCAGAGCCCCCATTCAAGCCATAATGGATAAGTAGCAGGAACAAGAAATATATTTAGGTCGTCTTCATGTAATAAAAAGTCTGACTTCACTTTTTGATGTTAAATTGCTGACATCTTTTAAACCTCACCCCTCAACGCCAGTCACATGACTCTGCTGGATGCAAAGGGGTAAGACAAGTGCGATCTACCACGTGTTTCACAGGGAGAAAACAAAGAATACTTGATGAACTGCACTGTTTCTACCACAGCTGAGTCTCATAGGGTAAGTAGGACACTGATGGGTAAAAAAGAACACCACTGACGCTGAAATAATGACGTGAGCAGAGATGTGGACGGGTGGATGGTGTGACTCAGTTAGAGAATGCCTAAAATGAACATATGGGAGATGAAAGTAAAAAGAAAGACAGACGTTAGTCATAGAAAGCCTTGAAAATTAAGCATTTCGGACTTATTGCATGAGATGCGATAAGCAACTCTGAGCGTATCGGGCATGTGTTTTCAGTTAGACTGTTTAGGTAAAATAAATAAGCTAGGAAGTTATTGGAGTGGATGAAGGTGTGAACTACAGTGGCAGTGGGGATAGAAAAGTGGAGTCTGGGGTCTTTGGGAAGTCTAGCTGGATATGAGGTGAGAATGAATAGTGAAAATTATTCCCTTCAACCCTGGACGACTGGAAGAATGGTGGTGACATTTTATAGGGCTCAAAAGACATGAGTTAAATTAAAAATTTGTTTCTGGAAATGCTGAGTTTAAGATGATGGAAGGACATCACTATTGACTAAATGTTTGTGGCCTCCCCAAATACATATGCAGAAATTCTAAGGTTTAAGGTGAAAGCATTAGGAAGTAGGGCCTTTGGGAGATGATTGGGTTATGAGCCTGAAACTTTGGTAAATGGGATTGGTACCCTTATGAAAGAGACCCCAGAGACCTTCTTCATCCTTCTCTGCCATGTGAGGATACAAGAAAACTGCTGCCTATGAAGCAGAAAACAGGTCTTTGTCAGACGAATCTGCTGGCACTTTGAACTTGGAATTCCAGCCTCCAGATCTGTTGTTTATAAGCCACCAAGTCTATGATACTCTGTTATAGTAGCCTGAATGAACTAATACAGACATTCAGTACAGAGGAGCACAAAAATTTATTGTGTAGTAGAGAGAAAACTGAACTTATAGATCCTAAAGTCAACATGGAACTGCATGAAGTTGTGCAATGAGAGGCTGTGAAGTTAGAAGAAAAGAAGAATGAATCCAGCTTTGGAGAACATCTACCTCTGGGAGCATGCTGAACATAACAGAAGTTAGTAAAGAAACGAAGAGGAATCTTTCAGAGACAAAGGAGAACAAGCTTCAGGAACAGAGAGATCCAAGGAAAAGAGAGTGGCTTAAAGTGCCACATAGTGCCAAGAGGACAAGCAGAAGGGGCACCAAAAAGACACCAGCAGATTGGGCTGCCGAGAGGTGATGAGTGATGTTAGGGAAAACCATTTCAGGAGAGAAGTGGGATAAGACAGAAGGAGGAGTATGGAAAAAAATAATAGACCAAGCAAATACAGATTATTCTTTTCGTAAGGTTGGGTTTGAAAAGAAGGTGAGATATGTGTGGGAAAATAGCTGAGGAGAAAGTTTCTGGAAAGTTTAGCTGTGTAACTTGGCATGCCATCGTATGTACTTTCTTTAGGGCAAGGTTTTAATTAAAAATAAATCATGCTGGAATCTAGCTACAACTAGGTAAATTCTACATTCCCAGCACCTTATAGGTGTGGCCAAGAATTCCACAAGAGTGGGCACGTGATTCAAGGGGGCCAAGGTAGAATCCCAGGATGTGTCTCTGGTGATCCAGAATTCTTCTACTGGGGTTTGGAAACTGGCCAAATGTAAGCCGAGAGCTGCCAGTGGCTATTTTCCATTACATGGGTTGAGCCTGCCTGAGAAAGGTGCCAGCACTGAGGAGAACAGAGGGAGGCAGAGTCTGGAAGTCGGAGCCTCGCCCCAGTGTGCCCCTCTTCTGGCTGTGCCTGAGGCGGGCTCTCAGTCTGTCTATTTCTGGTATGTGAGCCTATCAATCTCACTTTTTTGTTAAAACTGGTTTGAGTTGGATGTTCTGCCATTTGTAGCTGGGAGAGTCCTAACACCCAACGTCACCTAAAGCCACGTACACGCGCCCTCCGCCAAGTACCTTCTACACCGCAAGTGGGATTTTAAAGAAATTAACATTTGTTAAAATCTGTGAAGCTGTGGTTATGAGCGGTTCTGAGTTGTATTGAATGGAACATCTGTCTTTCCTTAGATTTCTGATGGGTTTCACTATAGTAACAGGAAAAATGTAATAAGATTAACATTAACTTTTGAGTCATCAGTGTACATAGTTTTCTTTGAGATATAGTTATGGGAAACATATGCACCAGATTATTTAGTTGTTTTCCTCAAATGGACTCTTTTAAAAAAAATAATGGCATTGCCACTAACAAAGGATAATTAATATCTTTGATCTTTTTAAGGGAGAAATTTTCCATTTTTCTAATATAATTGCCAAGTTCCACCATGTAAAAGAACCTTTTCCCACACACGCTGCATGGGCTGGTCTTCCTTATTTGTTTTTGGATTAGTTCCCAATTGACATCAGACACAGCAGTGCGGCCCTTTTCTCTTTTGTGCGGTACCAGGCAGCATCAATTTGTGAGTCGAAAACACCCAACTCTCCCCTGAAGATTAGCCTCAACTAAATTGCCCTGGGGGCAAGAGATGAAGAATTCTTCCTCCACTTGCAGAATTTTTTTTTTAAACCTAACTTTCAAAAGGAGCAGGAAGCAGCTTGTCGATAATAAATCACTTAGCAAGCAAGTGTTCTGAAGAGGAAAAGATTGATATTAATAAAGGCAGCATTTTTCTTTCAGCAGAAGAGATCTTTCAGTGGATTTGGACCTGACAGCTTTGAAAACCTAGTCACCTAAGAATTCAAATGCCACCAACTTAAGAAGAAGTGTTATTGTGTTTTATATACTTGAGCATGCTTCTTCCTCTAATTGGGAGGTAGTTGCATGCAAATCTTTACATCATCTACCACATGTGTAAGCTCTGGACGAGTAAGGCCACAGTTCACTCTCTGTTTATGTGTCAAGAAGTTTGACTAATCCATTTAATGATCAATAGGAATAAGGCATCAATAGAAATAAAATTGTCCCACGAGAGAGTTGTTCTTTGGACCTTGCATGTAATTATACAGAAAATTTCTTAATTCATTCTCATAAGTTAGAAAGAAAAGGTACTGGCCTTGGGGTCAGAAACCTGGTTCTTAAGTCTTCCTTTACTGCTACCAATTTAGAGCCGTGGGTAAATTAATTAATCTCTCTGCATCTCAGTTTCCTCAGCTGTTACAGGTCTTGTTGGGGAGGATTCTACTGAGACTTCGGTAAATGTCCATTGCTATTGCTATGTAACAAATCATCCCAAATTTACTGGCATAAAACAACAACCATTTTATTGTGCATATGGATTCTATGAGTTAGAAGGCCAGGCAGGGCTCAGCGGGGCAATTCTGCTGCTTCCCAAGACAGTCACTCAGGCCACTCAAAGGTGTTCAGCTGGCAGATAAGACGGTCTGGAGGGTTCAGGACAAGCTCAATTACACTTCTTGGCAGAAATGAGCTCAGTCTATTAACTGGAACACCTGGCTTGTCCATCATGCTGGCTTTTCCAGCCTGGTGGTCCCAAGGTGGTCAAACTTCTACCATAGTAGCTGGCTTCTCCCAGAGTGAGCATACCAAGAGAACCAGATGGTTCCAGCCTAGCCTGGGAAATCACACACTGCCATTCCCATTGCATTCTGTTTGTCACAAGACTGCCCAGATTTAAGGGCAAAGGATATAGATCCCACTTTTTGATGAGAGCAGTGTCAAACAATTTTGTAGCCATATTTTGGAACCACTACACTTATATATCAGGTCCCAAATTTTATATTTTATTTCTCTTTACTCTTTTCCAACAGTGTCCATTTCCTCCTTCCTCCCTCCCTTCCTTCCTCCCTCCCTTCCTCCCTCCCTTCCTTCCTTCCTTCCTTCCTTCCTTCCTTCCTTCCTTCCTTCCTTCCTTCCTTCCTTCTCATTCATCCTCTATTTTAGTCCCTAATCTGGTCAAACAGATTTGGTAGCCTACAGTAAACTCAAAGGGCAAAACAGAAGCATGACCCCTGTCCTTATGGAGCTTATAGTCCAATGAGGGATATACACATTAATCAAATGCAGATAAGTATTTAAATATAAGTACTAGTAAAAACATAAATAAATAAATAAGTACACTGCTAAGTATCACCGAGGAAAGGTACGAGGATCTCTGTGGTGCCACAGCAGAGAGATGTGCTTTGATCAAGGTGGAGGGAGTCTTCCCTGGGGAAGAGATATTCACTTTGAGATCTGCAGAGTGTGTTGGAGTTGGCTAGATGAAGGGTACCAATACATCCCCACTAAAGAATTCCTTTGGTTGCACGATTGCCCCTAAATTACACTTACAAGACCTTTTCTTTCTAGACTACTTGATCGCCCCTTAGCAATTGTTCGGTTCAGAGTTACTTGTTTGATATTGAATACATTCCCAGTCTCCTATTTGTTCTTGCCCTCATGAACATGTACTGGCTCCCTACTGTTAGCTGAATAGAATCAGTAGATTAAATATGGCATTGGATGCCCTTCCTATGCTGGCTCCAGCCTAACTTCCTGGCCTTATCACCCCGAAGCTTTTTTGGATTCCATGCTCCAGCCATTCCAATCTACTTGCTACTCCTAAGGCGTGCATTAATTTCCAGGCATCTGATCTTTGCTATCACTAATTCCTTCTTCTGAGATAACCTTTCCCTTTGTTTCTACTATTAAAATGCTTTTCATTTTCCAGGTCATGGTCAAGGGCCACCTCCATTGTGAAGCCTTCCCTAATCCCTGGGCACAATAACGCTATCCTCTAAGTGTTCTTGATGGCCTTTTACTGATACTTCTTTTCCATTCTGCTTTGTTAACTGTTTCCTCACTCCCACTATATTTTAAGATCCATGAAGGCAGGAACCATTAACAAATCATGCCTCTGTTCTCAAAAGTCCCTATCTCCATGCTTTCCCCTATGAGTAAGCATTCAAAAATTGTTATTACTGTTTGCAGGAAGGAAGGAAGGAAGGAAGGAAGGAAGAATATACCATTTTTATCAGATTATAAAGCTATGAAATGTAGGGACTTTTGTTACCTTTTTGTATATGCAACATTTACTATGGTGGGTGGTACTCTGAACCTTGAGGAAAAAAGACTACTAAGAAGGGCTCCTAGTGGTTAACTGGGTTTAAATGAAAAAAAAAATATATAGGGTCTAGCAACAAAGTTTATACAGGGCCTCTCTCACAAACTGCACTTCACAGAGAAATCTACTCTGAAATCCCTGCCACTGCCCTGAACTGAACTGCCAGACTGCATTCTGTTCCTGCCATCTGAGCCAGCCCTTATAAAGGAGTTCCTGGAGTCCTATTTCAACCAATAACACTGAGGCTTTCCTCATCCAATTGGAGCTGCATAGCTCTGACCAATCAGAGAGGCTCTATCCTGACCAGCGAGGACAGTGCCATGCAGAGCAATCAAGCTGTCAGGATTCGGAGTCCTCCTTTCCATGAGAATAGACCAATCAGAGACCAGGGGCAGAGAACTTCTGTCCATATAAGCCTGTTCCCCTCTATCTCGGGGAACATGCTTTCCCTGAAGACTGTATCACTCTAGCTCAGCTGAAACACTAAAGATGTCGGTTGCCAGGGCAGAGTCAAGCAGACCAGCACAGTGCAAAGCAGACTGGCACAGGGTAGAGCAGACCTTGGAGGAGCAGAGCAGAGCTGTGTAGCTGGAGAGGGGCCAGCTCCAGAGTGGCTTCACAACCGAGCTGTTTTGCATAAAGTTTCCTTCCTCACCACACCCTGAAACGGGGATTCTGTTGGTGTTGAATTGGCACCAACAACCATTGGTTGACATACCCAATATTGACTTTTGATTTAAAAAAGTTGTAGTTTTCATATGTACATATTTTAAATACCACTGAACTACAATGTTTTGTATTCAATGTTGGTTACATTTTTTTAAAGATTTATTTATTTTTAGAAGAGAAGGGCAGGAGAAGAGAGAAACATCCATGTGAGAGGGAAACATCAATTAGTTGTCTCTTGCACACACCTTGAACCCAGGACCAAACCAGCAACCCAGGCATGTGCCCTGATCGGGAATCAAACCAGTGACCTCTCGCTTTGCATGACACCCAACCAAATGAGCCACACCACTCAGCGCTGTCAGTTACATTTTTAAGCACCTCCACTAAATGATAAATTCTAAGGGGCAGGAACTGTGTCTTTCCTACATTTGTGTCTTTTATACTTCTAGATATTGTTTCATATATAAATCACTGCTATGAAATAAAAATGTGTGTAAACTATTTCTTAAGTTCAAAAGTCCCTCTTTTCATATTTATTATACAGACATCACTGTGCTAAGCACTGGGTAACTATGGGTGCACATACTCACACAGGGTCTGGCAGAAGTAACGCCCGTTTGAGCATGGTTAGTAGGGTGCATGAAAGTCTCACAGGAGAAAGACAGCAATTTGAACATTTCACCTAAAATGTCATACGGTGTGCTTAAGTGTGATATTGTTATGTAACAGAATTACATGTTTATCATTTTATAATAAAAAGGGGGAGTTATTTGTGCTGGACCCTGTATATTAAAAGTCTGTGGAAGCACGGCTGGCCATGGATTTGGATACACTATGAAGAAAGTGATCTAGCCTGAAAAGTAACCATGTTTAGCCATACATTTGCTATAACTCAGTAATTCTTACGTAGGTCTCAATCTTGTCCTTCAGTGTTATCATTGTACTAGGCGGTTCTGCTGTACTTGTTTGCATATTGCTTTTGTTATTTTTGAAGAGGGTGACAATGATGACTGTGTGGAGTAGTGGGGCCAAAGGCTGGGAGTAGAATTGATTGTCACAATATGACAAACGATTAAACTAGAAGGGGCTAGAAGACTGGTGAGTCCAGCTACTTGATTCCATAAATGGAGAAACTGAGATTCAGGTTCACACTTTTGCCTTTGTACCCTGTGGTGCTCGATCTTTGGAAGCCTGACATAAAAAAGGAGACTCCACAGGTTAAAGGAAGCACAAAGTTTATTGACTGCTTTTCTTCAGAGAGTCTCCTCCAAACAGCACTGTTCTGCAACTCACAAGTCATATCCCAGTCAGAGCTCAGTAAGTGCACCCTTATTTATACCACAAACGACATCACCCATTCATCTTAGAAGCCACGGTGCTCACCCCCATAGGTTCTCAGCCGTTGCTAAGAAGTCCCCTGATTTCACTGACCTCTGTGTGTCCTAGTGCCTTGACCTGTAAGGCTCCCTGGTGCCAGAATGTCTGCAGCTGTAGGATCAAAGACACTCAGAGGAAAAATCCACTCTTAACTGAGATGAAGGTGGGGTGAGTATTAGGAAAACCGGCTATACGCCCCAGAACCCTTGTTCATCTGGAAAATGCTTGAACTGCATCCCAAATATAAACATCAAGCCGACGACCTAAACACAGCGCAAGCCAGAAGCAGAGTCTCCTGCCTGCCAGCCCAGGCCACATTCCACCTGCCCTCCAAAAGTACTTGATATACCTCGAGCATAGTAAGTGCTTAATAAATAATCTGTGAAATGAATGAATAAAAGAGGTGACATGTACCAAAAGATACAAATACTGTAAAATTATCAAGAGCAAAAGATTAAGTGAGACGTTAAAAATTTTAAAATAGAGGGTTAACAATTCAAATGTAGGTCCTGAAATTGATGCCTAGATTCTGTTTCCAGCCTCCTGGCAAACAAGGCAAAAAGGGCAATGCAGTTGGCTTCACCGAGTTCTCATTGTGGAAGAGAGCAGAGAATTCCAGGGTGTCATATAGTTTCCTATTTCTGAGAGAAATGAGTGTGTGGGAGATCTTTCTATGACACTCAAGTGTCATTTATTTCTTGAGGACACATGAAGGCTCTTCCTTGGTCAGCAGCCAAAGTGACTGTTTGCAACAGATTGGCAATACCTCTCCCAAGTGTTGGTTGTCCATAGTTTCTGCTTAAAGAGAATAACTCCATTTTTGTTACCACCCCCTGTCTGCCTGTAATTGTTGTTTCTGCACAGTCCTCTGCCAGGACCCACTGTTTGAAGCTGAGCCTCAGAGCATTCTTAAAATATTTTCTAAGTCCTCTCTACTTACCAATGCCCTTCCTCCACTAGTCTTATAGAGTTAGATGCTAGGATATTTTTGCAGTCTGCTATACTTAGCATGGTTTATAATCCTCGGCCACATTATCTCAGGCGCCCCCTTAAGAATCCCTTAACAAATAAAGTAACATGAGTAGAATAAAATCCTTGGTGATTGATTGATCCGAGATTCGCAGTACACTTACAGCTCTCTGCTCTGTCTCCCTCCAGTCTAGTCTGCCCATTTCATTTAAATGTGTTCTCCTATTTACAGCCAAGCTCCATATTTTTCCTCCTGTTGTTTGCTGTGTCTATAATAGCATCCATTGCTTCACCTGCAGTCATAATTCAAATCTGAGCTTGTTTTCCTCGTGATATTTGCCAAACAAAGCATGTGAGGGTTTGTGTGCTTTAAATTCACTTTGCACACTGGCATGCATTTCTTTTTATTTTATTTATTTATTTTTAGAGAGAGGGAAAGGCAGGGAGAAAGAGAAGGAGGAAAACGTTGATTGATTGCCTCTCACATGTGCCCTGACCAGGGACCAAACAGACAAGGCCAGGCACGTGCCCTGACCAAGGACTGAACCAGCAACCTTTCACTTTCCAGACCGATGTCCACCAACTGAGGCACACTGGTCAGGGCCTGGCATGTGTTCCTTTTAGTTCCAGATTTTAGAGCTAAAGAGGTCTTATAATTAATTTTGGCTTCTTTGTTTTGCACATTAGAAAACTAAAACCCAAAAAGGTAAAGTGATTTACTTCGCAGTCCTTAGCCTGGTAAGTATTGAACCCATTCAAACTTTTTTATGGTGTTTATTTCCGTGTCATCTCTGTTTCATGAACATTGTACCTTGTACCCTAGAGGGCACTCTGCATGTTTTTAACTGCTAATACATTAATGAACTAAGCCAAATAATATCTCATCATTTATTTTGTATTATATTTTGACCAAAAAAGAATCAGTGAATTAATAAATCAGGGTGACTTTAAAGTAAAAAGAAAACACATAAAAACTTTCAGTCATGTTACTTTATGGCAGAAGTGATAACACGAGTTTTTCCATTGTTCTAGCTCAGCTTTATTCCCACATATCAATTACAAACACCTTTTTAAAAATCTAACTCTGAGAATTCTTTCTACTAAAAATGTTTTAATATTATGAATTTTAAATATCATCGTAATGTAAAGAATCTATCTACATAGGTAAATTTCCTCTTCTAGAATGCCAAGTGGACAATGAGGGCCTTGTAATGTGTAAGAAGTGGATTTACAGAATAGAAAAACAAGTCAGTCTTTGCAGAAGCTTCTGCAAGCAAGAGCTGTGAGAAGTGTTCGGAACAAAGAAGGGGTCATCCCTAAAAAATACAGGAAACTTTGATCTTCCCCTTTGCCTAGAGCAAGGTGAAAGGGGGCAGTCTTAAACAAGCCTGATCTGTGTATTTAAGTTAAATGACACTTCCAACATGTATGGACAAGTGGACACGTTACTCAAATGGGGAAAAATATAGGCCGCAGGCCTTGCGACTATACAGATACACCAAGTGTAAAATAAATTTTAAAAAATAAGTTTAACTGTAGGAAAGAATGAGTTCTTAAAAGGGAGTGATGAGGTACTATAAGAATGGACAGTAATAAAACCCCTGTGATTTTGGACAGTTTATATTTTTGCTCAAAATTTACAGTTCCATAGTTCTTCCTAGGCTTGTTATGCTTCCTAGACTTGTAACCACTGACACTTTTGACAGAGCTGAGAAACAGTGACTCGAGTATGAAGACCCACCCACACATTTGAGAGAACACCACAAGGCAGTGAGGGAAAGGTGTGATAACTACGCTTGTGTTTTGACTCATTCTGGGGAAAAGTTAAGCCCTTCAGATATTTGCCAATTTTTCTGGAGATAGCCTATTTGTCTCTGCAAGGGCCATCCAGTTGCTGCGTATTGATTTGTGGAAACTCTCTTGATTAGCGAGCGCTGTGTAAACAGTGCCTGGGAACATCCTTGACACCCACCCACTCAGCTTCCAAAGAGAGCTTACATCTGTTTGGCAAGTCTAGCGCAGTATTTGGAAACATTGCTTCTAGTGGATAAATCCATCACGGATACGAGGATTTTCCCTTTCTGAAGTCTTAACTGTTTGATTTTTTTTTCCCCTAGTAGAAACGTCTCTCACTTCCACTGATGGAAAAGGGACTGAGTATTACTTTTGTTTTGAAATGGGCAGGAGCATCAGGCAGCTGTTCTCTTCTGCCACATCTGCAGTCACCGTCATTGCTCAGTGGCTTCTGCTCACTCCCAGGAGAATCCAGGCAGGGAGAGTGGAAGAAGAAAAATGACAGAAGGTTCTAAGGCTGGATGTCTCATTCCATTGTTTATGAGGCAGTTCTCCAGTCTCTAACAGTAACTCAAGGGAATAGATCCTTAGTTCCAGGCCACGCTCACCTGGCACCCAGCCACCAGGACCCATGTACGAGGCAGAAACCCAGTTGCTTGAATTGAGTCACAAGGCCACAGATGAAGGCAAGGACTGTTTGATATGGTGTCCCAGTGTATTGGCCTGAGCCCCTAAATTCTTTTTCCGGTCTCTGCATTGGTCTGGAGCAGGTCCATCTGCATGTGATTCAGAGCAGGACCTACCATCTGGAGGACCAGTAATGCCACTCTAGTTATGCAATGTGTGTACAAAATCACCTGACAGGGCTTACACCTAGCCCTGTGCCCCTACTCACCAAGCCAGGTGCCTCGCACAGCCTGTGTGGCTCCCTGGTGGCACCTGTTCGTAAGGCAGTCCACGTGCTGGGGTGACCATACCAGGAGGTTATCCAACAGGTCCTCACATACACACTTCTGGAGATGCTTCTAAAAGATGTTATACCTACAGCTACAGAGACACCCGGGACTGAAAGCAGAAGACTGGTCCATCGTTTAACTGAGATGGTGTGCATTTACAAGACCACCTATCTCTGGTCATGAGACCCTCATGTGAATCCGAGAAAGGCAGCCCTGTACCAGCAAGCATGGTTTGGCAACGAAGAGTGAGGCAGGTTTTACTCTCTGCTCTTTATTCTCTTTGGCTGACCTGTACAATCATTCCCGGTGGCTCTATCTCTACGCCACTTTTAAAAATAAAACAAAACTATTTTGTAAGCAGAAAAATGATAGACTTTTGTCTTAAAGTATTCGTTGCTATAACAAATTTTTAAAAATCCACGATCTCAGCCCTGGCTGGCATAGCTCAGTGGATTGAGCACAGGCTGCAAACCAAAGTGTCGCAGGTTCGATTCCCAGTCAGGGTACATGCCTGGGTTGCAGGCCATGACCCCCAGCAACCGCACATTGATGTTTCCCTCTCTCTCTCTTTCTCCCTCTCTTCCCTCTTTAAAAATAAATAAATAAAATCTTTTAAAAAGTCCACAATCTCTGTAACTAAGTTTTAGCATACCTTCATTTTAAATATATCAAGACTATCATAAAATAAAGTGGCCCAAGTCCTTCTCTCTGACCTCTGAGAAGCCCGAGCCAGGGAACAGGAAGCAGGCAGAAAGGGGCCAGAGTGCCGCAGGCCCGACACCTTCTTCTGCGAACACTGCACTAAGTGAGGCTGCCTGTCCGCTCTAATCATTTTTTCCTACAGGAAATGTCATTGCTTCATTGCATTGCAAGAAAATGATGTCATAGTGTGGGGCCCTGATCCATTTCCTGACTTTTAACCTGAGTCTTGTAACCTTTTTCAGCTGTACTGCACCCAGAGAAAATGAAACACATTGAAATGTAAAGGCCAGCATGTCTCATAAAGGCCTCTGAGGCCCCAGGGCGGGGTTAACTTCTGCGTAAATATTAATGATTAAAATACAGTTTTGTTTGGGTGTCACATCCTGGATATGGCGTGGACCCAGTACCTAGGAAAGTAAAAGGGAAGGAAATAGTATTCAGGATGTATCTGTAATTTCTTGGCAGAAACCCTTCCTTTTCATATATTGGGTTTAATTAGCAGAGATAATGTTCCATTTAATTAGGATGCCTTGCTTAATTTTTGTTGTGGTGGTGGTTTTTGTTGTTGAATTCTCTGTGAAAATAAATGATGGGCCCCAAACTGATATTTTAAATCTTAAATATTGCGTTTGTGTCTCCACGTCTTAGGATTGGTTACAACCTCAGCCTAAATGACATTATTAAGCTATTTCCTGGAATGTCAAGGGCTGAAATTGCCCTGTCAAGAACGACTCTGTTCTTTCAGGGATTTCAGAGAACAAGGGCTCAGATTGCATTCTTGCTCTGTTATTATAAGTTTTTCCCTGGCAGGAAACCACTGGGTCTCAGATCATTTGCATATAGCCAATGAGAGTGATCTACTGTTCTATGGAGGTTTTCAAGATTGCATGACAACACCATGGAAGAATCTCATATGGGGAAAGGGGATTTTTTTTTCCTTTTCCCTAAGCTCCATTTTAAATAGTTTCCTTCCCACAAGCTGATGTGTCCACATTCAAAGAATTATAAGTAACCCAGTCCATTTTCCTGCCTTGGCCTCTGTCACTAGCCCAGAAATATTAACAGCCACACAAAACTGGAAACAGGCTGTTTAAAGTAAAGGTGCCTTATTCCTTCTGGTCTGTAAAGCAGACTTTCTGGCATGGGATGGTGAGTGTTAACCGTTTAGTTCTCTTTAGGCGAGGGCATAGCAAAATGTCTGCTTGTGTCTTCGCAAATGCAAAAGCAAGAAATAACCTCCTATATTTCTTGGTATCTGACTATACTTTTGAACAGGTTACACATAGGATTTTCATTAACCTAAAGCACCTGGTGTTGGACTACTTCAGATAGGATCCATTTGAAGTCTAAGAATTTTGCACATTTGCCTCTTGCTAAAGTTACAGGGAACAACTATTGGACTTCATGGGCCCTACAGTTGATGCTGCAGTAGGAACTTCAGCTCTAATATAATGCCCTATAGTCACCTTAAATCCTTTAGAACAGAGTGGAATATAAATAAGAAAGCAAAATGTAGGTAAATAAATAAATAGCCAGGGTGCTCAATATTGGGTAGAAATGCTCAAATAAAATTAAAATCAATTCAGACAGTAAATCTGAAGTCCCTACTTGTATAATTACCAGGCCCAGGACTAGATATCATATTGCTGCACCAAGGGACACATAAGTATATTGATTGAAGAGCAGAGGCCTGGGAGGCACCTATAGGACTTCCAGTAGCTGAGCTGTGTGTCCTTGAACATGTCATTTAGCTTCTCTATCATATTTTTTCACCATAAGCCTAAAAGCTTTATGTCTAAAATTTTTATTCTGCGCTTGTCCATTCTCAAATGCATCTAATAAAGACTGATGCTCAAAGGCATTAATAAGTATGTCAAATGAATCCATAACACTAGACAATATTGTTGAGTGCAGCTATGTTAGATTTTCTGCTGTGTGCTTTACCTATATCCTATCACTGACTTCTCTCAACAAGACTGGGAATTAGCTATCTCCATCAGTGTCATTTGACCAGGGGAGAACACAGAGCTATTGCTTAAAATGACAGAGGACCAGGATCTGAATCCAGGGGTACCTTATTTCAAAGCCCCACCCACTTTCTGCTACACGACAGCAGTGCTTCTCAAACTTGAGCATGCATCAGAGTTACCTGGAGGACGGCTTCCTAAAACAGACTGTTGGGATCCAGCCCCAGAGTTTCCAGTCTTTATAAGTTCCCTGGTGATGCACATGCTGCTGGTCTGGGGATCATGTAGGAGAACCACCCCACTGTGCTGTTAGGAGCTATAGATGGTCCAAGACATAGAGAAGACGAGAAGCAGATCTTTGGCCAAATTAAGAAACATCTCTTACATTCACAGCCACTCAACAGCTGGATGGGGTTGCCTCTTGGGATGTGTTGAGCTGGCAGGGGCATGTAGATCTTGGGACACTTGATGAGAAGTTGGCCTAAAGGGCCTCTAAGATCCCTTCCAATTCTTAAATGTTGTCATGAGGGTCAAACACAAGCTACAGAGAGGTCAGGAGGGAGGAGACCTTTCTCATTATGGCCATTATTCTGTTTCAATTATGTCTGAAGATCTACAGTCACTTTGGTAATGGAGATGAAGAAATGCTACAAAAGATGTTTCCTTAATTTGGGTATTATGGAAGTATAGTTTAATGAAACATCACACAGGAACAAGAGACATTTAAAGAAAACATTTATTCACTGAAAATTCATGTTTTAGGTTTTAAAATGTCTATGCCAACAATAATGAAATTTTAATTTTTAAACCATAACATGTAAATCCAAAACAACAAGGTTAACAATAAAAAGGACTAAAATGTATAATTATTTCAAATTTTTCTTTTATTAGAACATAGAGGGAAATGTTTAAAGATCAAAATTATTTGGAAAATATTTCAAAATAATAACCACAGATACAACAAATCTAAGAGGAATATCACTTCAAATTTATTGTCCGTTCTTTTGACCCTAGGAAGAAAAGAAAAATGAAGCAATGTTTATTTCTACAATTTATCAATGAGACTAGAGTGTCACTTCTGACATTTAATTTAGCCTTTTTTATGTCACAGAAACACAAGGAAGGATGACTCAAGTAACAGCATCATCGTACCACTTAAGAATTTAAGAGGAATCACCAGAGAGAACAAAATTGGTGATACTGGGAAAAGGGGATGGCAGAAAGATATAAAAAAGAAATATATGTGTAATAAAATATCTGGCATAAGCATAAAACAGTCAGGAAGAACTGCTACTTTTGTGGGCAGGGGCTGTCTAAGGAAGTGGGGAATCTGTTGAATAACTCTTTTGGTCAATTGCTATTTGTTTTGTCTGGTTTGGATTGGTTTGGGACTTTTTGAAAATTAACAGAAAAGGTGAAGGGCACTTTCCGAAATCTTTGAATGGCAGCTAAGAATTTAAAGTTGATTAGACGGAATGGGAAGATAAATGGCTATGGCTTGAAAGACATAAAAATTACATCTAGTATTGCAATCTGCTGCTGTTGATCTCTCCACTCTCAGCCCCACCGTTCCTGCTTCCCTTGGACAGTCTCTGTCCTCAAGGAACTCACATTCTTGGAGAGGAGCTGAATACTGTGGATATCACGTGAAGAATATTGGCTGTAACCTGAGCGTGAAGGGAAGCCACAGAATGATGTAAAGCAGGGAAGAAATAAGAGCAGATCTGAGCTGTGGAGAGCTTATTTTAGAGCCCACATGGAGCATACTTCTTAAGAAAGACAAGACTGCACAAATGGAAGCAAAGAAGCCTGAATGACAGAAGTCGGCAGGCTGAACCGGGGCCATCATGATCAGTGCAGTCAGGGAGACACGGTGGAGAAACAGATGGAGGATATGGTGACTGACTCGGGTGTGAGGAGTCAAGGATGACTCCTGAGTGTCCTGAGTGCTGGCAACTGAGCTGGAGATACAGGAAGAAGAGCAGATGTTGGGGACGTGGAGATGATCAGCTCCATTACAAGCATCTTGAGTTTGATGTGTCTGAGACATGCAGGATAGGGTCCAAAAGATAGCCCTTGTCCTAAATGCTCACTGTTACTAAGTCCATTTGATTCTACCTCCTAAATATCTCTTACATGTATCACGTCTTCTTCATGCTCACCATCACACCCTAATTCACATCTTCTTCCTCATCCGGGCTCTTGGTCCTCCTGGCTCGTCTCATTTTTCCTCAGTCCCTGTAAGTCAACGGAGGACCTAAATGTGCCTTTTTCATTGTTCTGTTTTTATCTTTTAGCCTTTATCATGATATTTGACACTTAATATATGCTCAGTTAATATAGAGGAGCAAGTATAAGTAATGAATGTTGTATTTGGGGCTTTAGGCTCATACTCCTTGACACCTGGCAAGAGGGAAGTCATATGCAGTAGTAGTGAATGGAAGATATCACTCTTATCGAATAAGTACATTTTACACCCAGTACCTAGTAATTCATTGCTTTAATTCACAGCTTCCCTTTTCATCTCGGTAGTTATGTGATATAAGAGAAGAGAAACATTTTAAAACAATCTTTTTGCAAGTAAACTGGAGTTATAAGTTCCTAACTTATTCAGTAATGTAATGGTAAGTAAGGTTTTTTGTTTTGTTTTGTTTTTTGCTAAAGACAGCCAACAAGGTAATTCTGTTTGGTTTGATGTGACAAATTGAATATTGAGCAAATAAAGGTGTTTTTCTAAAGTGGTTAAAGTGATCTGTGAATCTGTGACAACCTTCATACTGTCTCTCATGAGTAATACTGCTGGCACATAGACTTTGTGAGCTAGCATAGTAAGGCCACGTGGTGCACCCCTGCAACACACCGGTGTGGCGTGGGACAGGTAAAGAGCCAGCCATTGCTGCTCACATCTTTCCCTTGGAATGTTAGTTAATCTTCTCCAGTGGAATAAAGTTGTACTTTAAGACCACAGGATGAGACAGATCTGGAAAGGTCTTAAGAGGCTGGCTGGCTGGCCAGCCCGGTGGTCTTAGAGATGAGGAAGTTTTGCCTTTACTGATGTGAGCAGGGGTGAACTGCTGCCTTGTGCACAGTCCCTGCTGGCTCCCAGGGTCAGTCTGGGAGGGGAAGTGTCATTGTGTCATTCCCTACCCCACACAACCCCCATTGTTTTTCGCCCTAATTACTTCCTGTGTTTCTCTCCCTTCTTTCCTACAGGGAGTGAACTCAGGCATCCAATAATAGCCACCAAGTGTTCTACTCTTTAATTTATGCAATTTCAAGTCTCCAACCAACATAGTTACGCTTCTAAATGATTTGGGGCTCAAATATTAACATAGCTATAATCATTCTGAAATATTCACGAGTGTAAGTCCAGTTTTTTATTGTTTTTGAAAACTGAATTTCTATGATTGTAGAGAATGAAGGCTTCTGGTTGCTACTCAAAATTTCTGCCTTTTTAGAAAACAAAAGTCTCTTCTTTTAAATATAACACAATTTTTATTTAAAATATATTAATAATATATTAATTAATATAAGATTTGTACATTAAGATTAAGGAGAAAGGAAAAAATCAGTAGGATATTTTATATTAAAAGACTAAACTGATTTCAAGTTAGAAGGAAAATATGTTGACAATAATTTATAAAGTAAAAATTGATAACAAGTTATTCTCAGGTTACTAACCCCTTCCCACCTATTGCACTGTCTTTGAAAAAAAATATCAAGCTTATTTTAATACATTACCTGACTCTCCTCCCCTCTCTTAGTAAGTTGTTGTCACCCTTGGCATGGTTCCATTGATTAAATAAAATAAAAATATCCTGAAAAAACTAACTTCCATTTCTAAAACGGGTTATATTTTTGTCTGTGAGAAACATAAGAAAGATCGTCCAAGAAAAGCAAGCCTATGCAAGGTCACTTGGAATAGGTAGCAGTGAAGATACGCCACCACCTACAAGAAGTACAAGAAGCAGCAAGAAGCCTGGGCTTCAGGCTCCTGGAGACCTGGGAGACAATCCTGGCTCTACCCGGGCACCTCAACATCCTCACCTGTGAAATGGGTATAATGAGCTTCAAACTTTTATGGGAAATAGAGGAGGTAAAGCACCTGAAAAATAGCAACTGCCCAATAAATAGCTCCTAGAATTATCCTTCTGCTACCCAGTTTTATGTCATTGCTATTATTATTCCAGAGAAAATAATGAGATCACAAGAATAGTAATGCCCTGAATTGTGATTATTTTTCTAGAATCTGAGTTTTCTACTGACCAATTTGAAGAGATCACATAATGAAATTTGTGAGTGAGAACGATGGATTCTTATTGTTCTGTGGTCCTGTTTGAGTTTTACCCAAAGGGATTTAGTTCCCAGAAGCACCAGAAAGATCTACTATAGTCCAAGATGAGGCCTCAGATCTGGAGGATGAGAGTCACAGGTAAACTTATTTCAAAACATATTTATATTGCTAACGATGCAGCCCAAGTTCCACCGAAAGACCTGGAGCCAGGATGCTGCTGCTTGCTAATTTGTCTTTGTTTTGGAAGAAGAGGATCCCCCACTGACAAATACTTTGTCCCCATGTTTGTGAACCGCACTTAAAAGGTTTACCTACATCTTTCATGGGAAGCAAGTATTTCTCAATTCATTGAAAAAAATAAAATCACTGTCTCACATGATAAGGGCGAAAATATTTTCTTTCCCCCTTTCATTAAAGAAAAAAAAAACACAAAAAACTCAAACATAACAATGAATAATGAAAGGAAAACAAACAAAGCCATTCCATTCCGTGGAGGAGGGGCAGGGTAGCTACAGGGGACAGCTGCAGTGCGTCTGGCGTCCCAATTCTTGTCTTTCCCATCACTTTATTACTCAGTGAACCAGGAATGTAGACAATTCTGGCTATGGTTGTTTTGGGTTTTAGTTTCTCCACTTAAATTCTGTGTTGTGCTCGTTTGCTTCCCGCGTGGTGTCCTAAGCCACAGGGTCACTTCAGCCCCTGTGCACGGAGCTGCCCAAGCAGGGAGCTCCTACTGCTTTCCCAGCTCCGCCCCTTCCCAGGAGGCCCTTGAAATGTGAAGGGCTAACTGTCTAAGTAAGCTTGGGCTGCTACAACAGACCAAAAATCAGGTGGCTTAAACAACGAATATTTATTTCTCACAGCTCTGGAGGTGAGAAGACCAAGATCAAGGTGCCAGCAGGTTCAGTGGCCGGTGAGAGCCCTTCTCCCATTGGCAGCTGACTACCTCCTTGTTGTAATCTTACGTGGTAAACAGAGAGATATCCCTGGTCTCTTTACCTTTTTATAAGGGCACTAGTCTCATCCTGTGTCCTCTGCCCTCCTGGCTTCCTCTAAACTTAATTACCTCCCAAATGCACCACCTCCTGATACCATCCCAGTGGGAGTCAGGGCTTCAATAAGAATCTGGGGGAGTGATACAGACATTTAGTCTGTAGCACTCACACAATGCTCTTCTGAGTTTTTATTAAAATGGTCAAACCCCGAGTGACTCTTTCAAGCATTTTTTGCTGTGATTTTTGTTGGGTACCAATGGACTGCATGCTCACACACCATCACTATGTGACTTTCAACAAGATGCTATCAAATGTTTGTGCCTCCTCCTCCCAAATCCATATGCTGAAGTCCTAATCACCACAGCGATAAGATTTGGAGATGTATCTTATGAAAGGTAATAAAGTTTAGATGAGCTCATTGAGGATGGGGTCCCCAAAATGGGATTAGTCAGAGGAGAGCTTCCCTTGTCAGAAGAGAGCTTCAATATGAATCTGGGGGAGTGATACAGACATTTGTTGGGTACCAATGTCTGTATCACTCCCCCAGATTCATATAGAGAGATCCTCCTCTCTCCAGCAGCAGGCACAGGGAAGGCATGTGAGCTCATGGGAGAAGGCAGCCGTCCATACACCAGGAAGAGAGGCCTCACCAAAACCCAACCATGATCTTGGGCTTCCAGCATTCAGAACAGTGAGGAAAAAAATGTGTGTTGGTGAAGCCACACCATCTATGGTACTTTGTTATAGCAGCTTGAGCTGACCGGGACACAAAATGACTTAAATTCTACTAAACTGAAAGGCACAGGGAGGAGAAAGGGATAATGAATGTGGTCATTCCTGAGGGAGTATTTGATTCATTTCTGAAAACATGTTTTTGAACTTAAAGAAAAAAACTCTTAGGTGTGAACATTCTCTGTTATAATACTAACCGTTACATATGGATCTGAAAAAAATTGATTTTGTTCTACAATAAAATAAAGTAAAATTACAATTTCCCCTAAATCTTCCTTCACACTATCACTTTTTTCTTTTTTACAAATTTTCGTAGTCCTTGAATTTCCTGATATGTAGTATATTTACATAAGGGAATTTTAATTTTTAGACAGACACTCAAAAATGCAGCTTTTAAAAGCATTTTCAGTGTTTTGTTTATACATGAAAGACACGTGAATCAGCAGCCTAGTTTACAATATTTATTATCATTTTAACAAAATTTTAAAACATTACTTATTCCCTTTAACATGTGAGGAATATAACAATGTAACTGTATAGAAGTTCATTAAATATAGAATCACTCCATAGAATTCTGTCTGCCAACAAAGGGTTTGCCTTTCCTTCTAAGAAAGTTGCATGTTTTCCAGAAATTTGATAAATAGTACATTCATTTTACTGGTGGAAATTGTGCCTAAGATAGCTGAGATTTCTGCATGGTAACAAAGGTTTGCTCAGGCTGCACATGCTCCTCGCGGTTCAAGGCAGTGCCGTGTTTCTTAATACTGAAAACCATATCCCATCCCATCGGCTACTCGTCCTCCCTAGTGAAACACTGTCTGCCACCATCGCAGACTGTGTGGTGTCAAGCCATCAACAATCACCCACCCAAGACATGCTGCTTATTAAACTTATCTGAAACTCTCGCCCAAACTAGTGCTATATTCTATGCAGATAGGGAAACTGAGATTCTGTTCAGAAGTGACCCTAAGATAATCTTGTGCTAGGAAGAGAATTTTCACCAGAATCTCTTGGGTCATGTGTTAAAAATGCACATTCCCTGTCTCTATCCCCAGAGTTTCTGACCTCGTAGGAATGGTCTTGGATTGGATCTGGAAATCTGGTTTAGCAAGAATCCTGAGTGATTCGGACGTCACTGGTCCACTTGGAGAAATGTGTTGTAGCTGTGTTGGATCCTATGCCTAGCTGAGAAACCACACACCAGGAATTGTATCCTGAGCAAGAAGGGCCAAGGCAAAACTTTGAAGTTGGAGAACTTTGCTCTGTTTTCAATTAATTTTCTCTTTCCCTGGGCACTTTAGGTGTCCTCACAGTTAGGCTTCCGTGGGGCTGGCTTACCAAGTTCTTTGTAAATTTTTAACTTCTTTTCTCCCTGCCTTCTATCTTACATTTAACTGCGATGTATCTGTGTCATGCTTAAAAATGATAGTCAGGCATCTGATGAACTCTTCATTCTGAGGGGTCATGGCTGCCAATGCTTTAATGTATAGTTTTAAAAATTTGGGATGTTCACCAAGAGGGAGAAATCTCAAATACTAAACTACTAGATGGCTTAATACAACAGGGGAAGTAATTTTGGTCTGTTTATCTCGCTCTTGGTGAGCCTCTTTGTATTATCAACTCTGTCCCTAAGAATGGACGGGATTTCCTTTGCAGACTTACACAGACGTTCAAGAGGACATGGAGAGTCTCAATTCCCGTCTTTCAGCTTTTGTGGTTGGTGTCAATAGGATCAAATTGGGGACAAATTTGGCTAATATTACTTAAATACACCTGATCCTAATATAATACTGACTTGAAACATGAAGACACTATGAGACTTTGCCCAGGAAAATCGCTCTTGCCAAACGGAAGTTTGTTCAGCCCACAAAGCAGTGACTCAGTACCAAGACCTGCAGGAATTTAGAATCAGAAATCACTTGTGCTCTTCTCCCAGTCACCCTGCTCTAATCCTCTGGGAGGCCAGAGCCATGGTCTAGTGAGGAGAAAAGGTTGGATGACCAAAAGGCACAGAATAAATCTAACCTGATTAAGAGAAATTGCTCTCGGTTCTGAATCTAGACTCATTGGCATGACCTTGGGCAAATTATAAAAACTCTTTAGCCACAGTTTACTCTCTGTAAAATGGGAAGTACAGTGATACATAGTAAATGTATAGTTCATATTTTTATTTTTAAAAAGATTTTATTTACCATTTATTTTTAGAGAGAGGGAAAGGGAAGGAAAAAGAGAGGGAGAGAAGCACTGATGTGTGAGAGGAACATTGATTGGTTGCATCTTGCAGGCGCCCAGCTGGGGACCGGACCCGAAATCCAGGCAGATACCCTTACCAGGAATCAAGCCAGCAACCTTTTGCTTTGCAGGATGACAGCCAACCAACCAAGATGCACTGGTCAGGGCCTGGTTTTTGTTATTATTATATCATTAATATTGTTATTAGCTCTGCTGGAAAATGTTAGAAAACTAAATTTGATGTTAGCTCATATCAGCCTCTCTGCTAGAGTCGGAGTAGAGAAAGTGGAAGAATTAAAGACTTAGTATAAAAGACTTTTATACTAAGTCTTTTCCAGCCAAGAAGCATGCCTATATTTCTGAATGGGATAGAAGCTACATTAAGATGTCTGCATTTGACTAATATTAAAAATATTAAGGGTGCTGCTTTTAATTTTCAAACAAAACTCTTAGTATTTATCTCAATTAGTAATTTTTTAAAATTGTGGGTTGAGATAAAAAGTAGCTGGTGCTACCTACAGCCATACCTTCAGTTATCACATCAACATAAATCCGTTCATTCCTACAAAAACAACTATTGAGCATCTATTATGCACCAGGCACCAAGCAGCATGGTTATACAGGATACGGTGGTGAATAAGAGACAGGCTAAATATTAACATACCAGACTTTCCATTTTAGCATTTCGGAACCAGCACCCCTTTCTTGAAACTTACATTTATGTGTCCATTCCAGATAAGTCTTGCAGAGAGCTTGAGGGACACTGTCAAGGATGCACAGAACATCACAAAGCTCAGGCACAGGTCAAAGGTTTGAAGTGTCAGGTGGTACTCTTCGTAGTGTGGTGGATCCACACACACTGAGGGGAATTTTGCATATGGAAAAGGAAAGGCAACTGCATAGCCAAGGTAGTTGGTCCCTGCAGCCCCTGAAAACGAGTAGAAGCAATACGGGCCGAGAAGGGCCGATTCTAAGGCCACTACAAAATGAAGCGGACATCCCATAAGGCTCAGAATCACAAACATGAAACTAGCTTCCCACTGAAAAGAAAGAAGAAACAAATTGTTACTTTGGGAACTAGATTTTCCAAAAGCTTCTTAGCAAAGTGAAGAGAGGGAAGCCAGATCTTAATCTCTCCTACTGGGAAATAAAGGAGAAACGGGTCACAGTTTTTCCTTAGGCCTTTGTGTCCTCCTCTCCAACCTACAGCAGACACCTGGGGCCAAGAATGAAATCAAACCCACTTAAATATCTATTCATCTCCTGTCCTGTGTTGATAACCAATCTGGGGTGGGAAAAACAAATGAGTAAGTAGAATCCTTGCTCTATCCTAGGACCTTGCCAGTCTGGGTGTGGTCCATGGTCCACTGACATCCCCTGGGACAGTGGTAGAAATGTAGAATCTCAGGTCTCACCCACATCTACTGACTCAGAACCTGCATGTTAACCAGATCCCCAGGTGCTTCACACCTATGGCGAAGTTTGAGAAGCACTGCTACAGCAGTGGGTGAAAGATTTCTAATGTGATGGAGGTAGCCTTTTCATATGGTGAGATTACTTGATTCTATGCTTTTAAAATTCAAGATGTTATGATACTTTTTTAAGGGGAAAAATGCAAAGAAATTGGAAGGATATCCCAAATAGAGGAGTTGAGACTTGAAAATGCAATACTGAAAGCAGAGAAGCCTATAGATCCCTTTCTTCAAGATGAAATTCAGGAACACTAGCTAACATGGGGTCTGCCCTCCCCAAATGACGACACCTACAAACCACAGGAGCTTGTAGAAAATGTCTGGATCAGAAATCAGATAATAAAAATCTTAATTAAAAGCATAGTTTGTTACTAAAATCCATCATAGTGAGGCATGAATTAGACAGAATTCAACTATAATTGGAAATTGCATTCTCTGTGTTACATCCTGAATTGTTAACAGTAGAGATTTGGTCTTCAAACTCACTCTACCAATCTCTTCCATGTCGTGGAAGTACAGGGGGTTCCGCAGTAAAACTGACAAGTCAAGTGACACAAAGGAACCTCCCAGGGCGATCTGATGATCATAAATTCCTAACAGGGCAGATCATGGTGACTAGTCACGTCCTAGGCATATAACTTCCTTAGTAAAAGGTTTATCTTTGCCTTAAGCAAATCCTGTCCATTGTTCTTGTGTGTCTAAGGTTAACACACCTTTGAAATATCTCTTTTCAGACCCCTCCTTCTAAGACATAGCCATCCCTAAGAAAGCACATGATCATAATTATGCTGTAATCCACCTCCACGTCACCTGCCTTATTTCCCCTTCTTAATTTTAAATGCATAAAAGAAACTGCAAAAACTCCAAAGAAGTTGAGATCTTGCTTCTTGATAATTGTCATCAGTTTTGGCTCAAATAAAATCCTTCAAAAATTCCTTACAGGTTTGGATGTTTTTCACCTCCACAATGTCTACATGTTTACCAAGTATCTCTGGGTCCACTCTTTGTGAGCCAGCAGTAGCAGTACACCAGCTGTGACGGCCTGGGAAAGGAAGATGGAAAAATGTCATCCATGATAGAACGTACCTCTGGAAAGAGTTCAATCTGTCTCACAGTTTGACAACTTTATCGTGCGCTAGAAGAAGGAACAGCAAATGACTAAATGGATTTATGGCTCTGATCTCCCCTTCATCTATAATGACAATGAGGGAAAGAAGCCATCAGTGTCACAAAGATATGATTCATGCATGCTCATTTTTTGATTTTCTATGTTGCCTTTGCCATCACAATTATAACCTCCGCTCCAGTGAGGTGTCACTGGAATAGAAGCTTGGCTTTATAACCCTAGCCATATGTTCTATTTTGATTAATTGTCTATTGTTCATCTTTCTGATGAATTGCTAAAATTGCACACGGGAAGAACCAGAATGGAACCGTATCACAAAACCCTGAAAACCCTCTCAGCAGCGGCGCTATCCTTTCCCATTTGCTTTCTCTTGAAAAGCCTGCTGGTGAGACACAAATACAAGATCCCAGTTTCTCAAGTAACGACAATTATCATTAGAATGAATGCATGACGGGGCATTTATTGTTCTGGGTGCAGTGGTGTCCAGCCTTTCAAAAGAGAGCTCGTTACAGCCGCCGTTGAAGGGAAAAAGGCCCAAAGTGCAGAATAAAAATAGTTAAACAAAAAAGGGAATGGTGTCACCAAAATTGAGCAATAGATTAAAGAAAAAAATATTCTGGGCTCCTCTTTAATTCAGCACCGGGTCTGATAAAGGAGACCTTTGTGGCCCTGAGCCTAGAAATCACTTGTTTCCAGTCCGTAAATCATTTGTTCCTAGTCAAGAAATGTTTTGAGATTGAGAGAGAAAACCAGGAAGTGATGTGCCTGAAATAAGATACAGAATGGGGGCAGGACTAAAAATAGTACCATTTAGGTTCCTGACAGAGAAATAAACATGAATGTATATATAGTATCAACAAATTTAAAGGGGGGGAAATCAGAGCTTTGACCAATGTGGTTTTGTGGTATGCTGCTTTTGTAGCTCTGGGTCTGGCATATTTATTATTTTGAGACCTAGCTTTTCATTTCCCTGGCATATTTTAGTTTGAATTTTGGATTTAGAGAATTTGAGAGAGAGGGGAAAAGCAGACGCACAGGCACTCACACAAAACTTCTCATGTAGCTAAGCCTGAAATTCCATACTTGGCGTCGCCATACCATTCAACTCCCATGGATAAAAGCAGAACCATCTGTAGTCAAAAGAGGCTGGCTTGATCCCGCAGGAGAAAAGTTTCCAAGGGACCCCGTGGAGGCTGAGCTAGCATAATAGTACGTCAAGACAGGAGAATTATTAAGGGCAACTGTAACGCTGCTGGCTAAGCTCCGGGGCCAGTCTGAGTTTTAGGGGCAAGGCACTCAAAGGACACATCACTGCTCCCACTGAAGCGAAGGAGATAAAAGCAGAGGAGACGCCCCTCTGCTGGTCTGACTCCAAGGCAATAGCTGACATTATCAGATCCTTAGATTCCAGGTTGCCTTAACTACTTTGGCATGAACTGTTTCTTTCCTTTCAAAAGTTAAAAAATGCTGTTGTAACTGCCAGCTTGAATTTTGCTTTGTTTACACAAAACTTTGAAAAAGATCTTTCATGGAGGAGGCTGGTGTACGAATCCCAGTGACTTGTTAAGTCCACCCTACAGGACGTCCTAGCTCAGGGGCCCAGGGCACCCATGTTTACCGTGCCCCCACACTGTGCACGGGAGACAGAGCGAGGGGGTTTCCCCAGCAGTCACAGCCTTCTCCTTTTATTTCTTCTTAAAAATTTTTGTTTAGAGATAGGGAAGGGAAATGAATAAAAAAGAAAGAGCTTTGAAGTAGGGAAGATGTCAAGTGGGAAGAGGAAAGGCGAGGGTCTGTGGGTACAGAGCTGTGCAGAGCAGGGCAGGCAGGTTGAGCAAGGAGCCATCGGGGTGTGCCGGGGAGGGCGCACTCTCCCTCAGCTCCTCTGGACAGGCTGTTGACGTGCTCTAGGGACAGTACTTGGGTTTTGCAACAGTTGCTGCTAACACTGATTGCATGATAATTGTGAGCCCTCCTACTAAATCTTTATTTTATTTTTTAAAAGATTTTATTCATGTTTTAGAAGGGGAAAGAAGGGAGAAAGAGAGGGAGAGAAACATGAGTTGGGGTGGCCTCTCACATGTCCCCAGCCAGGGACCTGGCCCACAACCCAGGCATATGCCCTGACCCAGAATAGAACCCGCAACTTTTTGGTTTGTGGGATGAGCCCCAAACCACTGTGCCACACCAGTCAGGGCTCCCGCTAAATCTTTAAATTGCTCAAGTAAAGGATGCCGTTTCCAGAAGCAGATGAACTGAAGAAGCAGGGCAGTCACAACAGAAATAGAAACTTTTAGAGGAATGATTTTAAGATGGGTTAATTTATTCCCATATGAATATCTATTGTGGCTCTACTAAAACTAGGGATGTGGCAGATGCTGTGCAGGTAGAGCAATGACAACAACAGTTAACATGTATTGAGCACTTCCTCTCTGCCAGGCGCTGTCCTAAACACTCCACATGGCTTCACTCATTATGACCCTATGATGTAGGTCTTCTACTTCTTATTTTTTTGGACAAAACTATGGTATTTATTGTACTATAATATTATAATTACTGTAGCTTTTCCACAACTATAATTTGAAATAATCATCATTTTATCCAATTTTATATTATTAAACTTTCTTTTCCTCTCCCTCCAGTCCCTACTCCCAATCATAGCTGTCCTGTTGAGTGATTTAAATGCAAGAATAATTGCTGTACTTTTTAAAGGAAGCACAGAGGAGCTAAGTAAGATGAACAAGCTCACCAAGTAATAATTATACAAATCATGGTTCAAAACACCAATTCAAAAGAACTTACGCACCCCTACATTCGTAGCAGCTCTATTTACAGTAGCCAAGAGTTGGAAACAGCTTAAGTGTCCACCAGTAGGTGAGTGGATTAAAAAACTGTGGTACACTAACACAATGGAATACCACACAGCAGAAAAAAAAGGAATTCCTACCTTTTGTGACAGCATGGATGGAACTGTAGGCTATTATGCTAAGTGAAATAAGCCAGTCAATGAAAGACAAATACCATGTAATCTCACTTGTAAGAGGAATCTAATGAACAAAATAAACTAATAAGAAAAATAGAACCAGAGGCTTAGAATCATGGAATAGACTGACAGTGGCAAGGGGGGAAGAGGGAGGTGAGGACTGTCTGAAAGAGGGTGAAGTCAAAGAACAAAGGGATTAGTCAAAGAACACAAGTGAAGTACCCATGGGCATGGACAACAGTGTGAGGAGTGACTGTGGAAGTGGGATTGAGCTTGGTGGAGGGGATGAAGGGTGTAAATTGGGACAATTGTAATGGCATAAACAATAATAAATAATAATAACAATGGTTCCAACCTCAATGGAATTTACAGCCCAGATGGGAAAGTAATACACATACAAGAATGCCCACAAAATCAGGCAAGAAGAGTGGGTGCTTTTTGTGTGAGACCAGCCCAATGGCAGAACCCCACTTCCGGGCGAACACTCACTGGTAAAGGCACCAGGACGGATGCGGGACTTTGAAGGGGACCAAAGCTTTGCTACCCTGAGGCTACACCTCACTGACCTGACCACTGTCTCTCACCTTAATGGCTGTTGACCCCTGAGGAAGCAGAGAACAATAGCTGGGTTCTGACTAATGGTCACAAGGTTTAAGCCCCTGGCAGGCTGAAAAAGATAACATCTTACTCTCAGTTATGTTCCACCTCCTGAGCCAGTCAGGCAGGATGACCTCAGTGGCTTCCTCTCCTGAAAACCGGTTCTGGATTTCAGAGCTGACTTCACAGTTGTCCTTAAAACCTGAAGAAATGATTTACTACCCTTCTCTCACCTCTGACCAATCAGCTCTTAAAAGACTCCAAATCCTAACCCACAGTGTCTGGTGATTTTGCCCTGTATAATCTGTAACCTGTGTGCCCTGGGGGAGTCAGCTCTTTCAGGACACGAGTTTGCCCATCTCCAGATTGGCCAATTCTAATAAACCAATTCCTTTCTTTACTGCAAACCCACCATTTGTGTGCATTTTTGGCTAGAGTCCACAGGCAGAAGAACTTAATTATTGGGCTCCAGTAACCATTGGATGTGATGGGGCAGGAGTGGGGCTGACGGTGGGCTGGTTTCGGGCAGTGCAACACAGAACACAGTCCTAGGACCAGTTGGACAAGCCCCTGGCCTTGCCAGACATGCAGAGTCTCAAGCTTCACTCCAGATTGACTGAATCCGAGTTTGCATTTTAACAAGGTCCCCAGCTGATTCACATGTGCATTACAGTTTGAGAAGTGCTAGTTTAGGGGAAAGAATTGAGTCGAACATCACTCCGAGGTTTGAAACTGAGTTCAAAGACAAGGAAGTCAGGTGAAGAAATTGTTGCTTTTGGTGGTAAGACAATTAACATTTTTTTTCTTTTTGGACAAGCTGAACTTAAAGAAGCTTGGGATATCTAAGTGGAAGATTGACCATCAGGTGGTTAGAAGTCACAGGACCGTTGAAGCTGTAAGAAACTTGAGTGAGGGTACAGCCGAGTCCCTCCTATAACAGAGGAGGAACCTGGAGCTGCTAGCGTAGGTCTAGCTCCACCTTTCTCCCAACTTCTCATTTCCAGACAAGGCTCTAAATGAAGTTCTTTCGAGCACCATCGGCCAGGTCACTGGACCCTCCAGGCTTCAGATTTGTAAAACTCATGGTACCTTGGTTTCTCCATCAGAGCTTGTTTTGTAATCCCGGTTTTCCAGGATTAAAGTAGAGCTCAGTCCTTAAAGAGCATAGGCCTAAAGTGCTATGATCTCCGTGCTGCATACTTTCTAGTAGGTGATGCTTTTATTCGTTTATTTATATATTTATTCTTAAATATCTTATCATTTATGCTATTACAGTTGTCCCAATTTTTTCCCCTTTGATCCTTCTACCCAGCCTGCCCCCTATTCCCACAGGTAGTCCCCACACTATTGCCTATGCCCATGGGTCCTTCACTTGTGTTCTTTGACTAATCCCTTCACCTTCTTTCAACCAGTGCCTGTTTCCCCTCTCGCCTCTTATAGCTATTTTCTGTTCCATATGTCTACACCTCTGATTCTATTTTGCTTATTAGTTTATTTTGTTCATTAGATTCCACTTATACATCGGATCACATGGCATTTGTCTTTGATTGACTAGCTTATGTCACTTAGCATAATATTCTCCACTTCCATCCATGCTGCTGCAAAAGGTAAGAATTCCCTTCTTTTTACTGCTGCATAGTATTCTATTGTGTAAATGTACCACAGCTTTTTTACCCACTCATCTACTGATGGGCACTTAGGATGCTTCCAAATTTTGACCATCGTAAATAACACTGCTATGAGCATATGGGTACATATGTTCTTCTGAATTGGTGTTTCAGGATTCTTAGATATATCCCCAAAAGTGGAATCACTGGACCAAAAGGGAGTTCCATTTTTAAGTTTTTGAGGAGACTCCATATTGTTTTTCACAGTGGCTGCACCAATCTCCATTCCCACCCACCAGGCACTAGGGTTCCATTTTCTCCACAGTTGATGCCTTTAAATAACTAGCTCAGAAATTCTAGGAAAACTTCTCTTCATGTGGTTGGCAGGATAGAACCAGAGGAGACTGAGGACCAATATTTATGAAGAATTAGAAAGCCTTGAATGAAAGGTGCCGAACAAATACAAAGCTCTGCGCCACTTCTTAACATCTCCTGCAAATCTCCAAAGAGATGCGGAGTCGTTTGCACAGGGAAATGTCAATAAGATTGAAGTCTTTAAATTGTCTTTTCACCAGAGGAGGATACACTTTGCAGGCAAGTTAAGAAAGACAGGCAAGGTAGGTTGTGGAAATAGTCAGAGGCCTTTTGAAGTTGACCATGATCAGACAGAGCTTAGGAGGTTTAGGAGGAAGCTCACCAGGAAAAAGAAACTGCATTTCAAATTTAAACATTACTGAGAGTGAGTGCTCTCATTGCTTTCTTTCTCCTGAGGATTTTTTCCTGCTTTAGTATAAATACCAGCTTGACCTTTAGTTTTTGCAACTTAATCAGAGTTCAATTGTATAAGGAATTCTGTACTATCAGCATGGAGGACATGGGATTTATTTAGCAATGTTTATCAAACACTGTTTATTGAACATCTAGTATGTGACTGGCTCTGTTCCAAGTGCTGGAAATACAGCAATAAGTAAAATAGGGAAAATCTCTGCCCTTTTACAATATACATTGGAGGAGGGCAAAGAAACAATAAATAAGTAAATTATATAGTATAGTAGATGGTGATAAGAGCTTTGTGGAAAAAATAGAGCAGGGAATGCCAATTGTGGGGAAGTTTACAATTTTCAATAGGGTAATGAGGGAAGCCATCGGTGGGAAAGTGACATTTGCCCAAAGAATTAAAGGAGGCTCGGGAACAAGTTATGTGTGGGAAAAGGCTCCAGGCAGAGAATAGGCAAGACAAAGGCCCTGATGCAAAAACACACCTTGGCATATTTAAAAACAACCAGACACCAATGTGATGGGAAAGAAATGAGCTAAGGGAGAGTGGTAGGAGATGAAGTCCAGGAGGTAACAGGATGGGGAACTCAGCAAGTCATGTGGGAATGGGATCAGAGAGTGAGTCAGGGGGCAAGGGACTGGCAACAAAGGATTTGGACACAGAGGCGGCACCAGTGGAAGGCCTGGTACCAACTAGCACTGTAGAGGGCTTTAATATTGGCAAAGGTCTTTATTATACAATCTTTGTTCAGATCATGTTTGTTCTCGCTAAGCACCTTAGGGTTAGACAATTTCACATGGGGTCTCTTTACCTACAAAACACCCCATTTTATAGGCAAAGGCAGTGGGGAACTGGCTAGGTGAGGGTTCTGCTCCTGACCGCATACCAAGAACGTCAAAGTTGTGAGTTGGATGTAGGCCCCACATCCTCAAATCCTACCCGCCCCACTCCACTTCCTCAGGCTGTCACCCTCAAATGAAATATTCACCAATGAACTACAGTCTGGAGACACACCATATTATTTCTCTGGGTCTATCTGGAAAACAGATTCTTGTTCTATAACGAGCGTACATTCGAATTACCAGTATCGAGCCTTACCAAATCACCAATATCTGTCGACTGTAATATGACAGACTTTGCAGGGACAGGCAAAGAATTATAAGAAATGGACACAGGGTTGGGCTATAGCTGTGATTTTTGTTAAACTTTGGGTCAGTTGTGAAGTCAGAATTTTTCAAAAGTTAAATAGAATAAAAAAATATCAAGATTCATTTCAAAGAGAAGGTTACATATGGTTTTGTGAAACCTTGGTATATGAATCTTGTTATTTGTATGTATCAATATCTATTTACCTAGAGAAAAATATATGAATGGAAGTACATACATTTCTGATGTAAAATGTTTTTCTTACTTTGTTGCCAGCAAAGTTTAGAAGCTGCTTGACTAAATGGAATGCCAGCTTTGCATGCTGGTAGATGTTTAGTACATATTTCTTTGAATGAACATTGAGTTGGTGTTAGGCAAAAGAGCAAAGGACCAAGACTGGAATGGCAGATGCAAAAGAATGTATTTATAAAGAAAGAAAAACACCATCAAGTGGTCTTTTCATTCAATTCTACATGTTCACCACCCCGCTTGCACCCATCTGTGCACCGGCATTGAACCCCACTGGACCGAGTCCTATTAACATCAACACCTTGCTTTACATTCTGTTGTATTGCAAGCATGTAGTAGGCTATCAATGCATATTTATTTAATAAGTATATTAAAATTGTATTTCTTAGCCCTGGCTGGTATGGCTCAGTGGATTGAGTGCCAGCCTGTGAACCAAAGGGTTGTGGGTTTGATTCCCAGTCAGGGCACATGCCTGTGTTGCTCACCAGGTCTCCAGTAGGAGTGCAAGGGAGGCAACCACACATTGATGTTTCTCTCCCTCTCTTTCTCCCTCCCTTCCCCTCTTTCTAAAAATAAATAAATATACTCTTTTAAAAATTATATTACCTAGGGTTTCACTTTTAGGTAATATCGCAGTTAAAGTCTAATTTTTTTAAGACTTAAAATGTAGCCTCTCCCAGGAGTGACTACATTTTAATAGAACACTTCTGAAGATCAAAAGCCTCCAAAATTGAGTTCTCTAGTCTTCAGTGGTGAATGTCAGCTAACACGGAAAATAATGAGAGAAGGATTTGTTGCACCTGTGGGCCGCTGAGCCTCCTAAGTCCTACAAGCTGAAGCCCGAGCCAGACTCGCTCACTTCTTTGACCCACCAAGTTGATGTGCCTGTTCGATCCTTTATCTGTGAGATCAGTCGATGAGCAGACACTGAGCACCTACTTGGTGCCAGCTTGTAGTTGGCACATACTCTCCTTCCTAAGGAACTGGGAAGTTTGTGGAATTTGTCACCCAACTTCTTGAATTAACTTGAGGTCCGATAGTTATGTGCAGAGAAAAAGGAGGGAGAACTAAGATTTGGGGCTTGCAAATCTGGGTCTTGTAGACACACTTCAGCATTTCTAATGAGAGTATTAGTCTGAAAGTTACTTTACTTTGTTTTCCATTTTAAAATTATTTTTCATGGTTGATTTTCTAAGTTGAATTTACCGGGGTGACATTGGTTAGTGAAATTATATGGATTTCAGGTGTACAAGTCTATAACACATCATCTGTATACTGTATTATGTGTTCACCACCCCAAGTCAAGTCTCCTCCCAACACCATCTATCCCCCCCTTACTCTCTTCTACCTCCCCCTCCCCCTTTTAAATTCTAAGTTCAAAAGAAATTTCCATTTCTCAGACTATCAGGGCAAGGAGATTAAAATAAAATAACTTTTTAAGAATTTCCTTTTTTGCTATCATTTCTTTAAAAAAATTTTTTTATTATATTTCCCCCTTACATCCCCTCCCTCCAAGAATTTCTCGGACAGTATTTCTGCTGTAGTATACATAATATACACCACACATGGTAAAATGATTTGAAGAAAAAAATTCTATATTTAAAATGCAATTAAGAGAAATTCATGTTCTAAAGTAAATTCTGATTTTCCATAGAATTTTGACTTTTTCATATTGTTGGGAAACTTAAAAAGAAAGGGCACATTATTCTGTTTCCTCTTTCCCTCCCTCCTTCCTGTATTGTCTCAATATATGTAGTAAAATGTTTCCTACCAAAGCTCCATTCCAAATGGGACAAGCAATCCAGACACTCCATCCTGTGAAACAAAGCTTGTAAGAGAAGACAGGGAAGAAAGCAATAACTCCAGAGAAAACACTGAGCACCCCTGAGATGGTGAGAATCCAGCCAGCAGCCTGGTATAGGCCCCACATTTTCCTCTGTGACTTGGGTCCTTGTTCACTAGGATGTTCTGTTACCAATACATGAGGGTATGTCAGGCCTCAACAAACAGAAGTTTCTTAGAGACAGTAGCCATGACATACATGGACTGTTGATCTACTTGGAAACAAGATACTAGTTTGTTTGTCCTATGATGATAAAATGTAATAAAATAATTCTTGACGTAGATTTGCCACAATAAATCCTCATGCTAGTGAGAGAGAGAGAGAGAGAGAGAGAGAGAGATCAGTCCTCATTTGGGTTGCTGCCTTCGTCCCCTTCATTCTGCTCTGTCCCGGGTGGGGTGGGGAGGGGACCACTTCCTGGCTTAATCAGACTCAAAGCCTTGCTGACTGAGCTAATTGTTTCTCAATGTAACCTGCCTGGTGGTTCCAGCATAAAGCCGATATCCTTTGTGCACAATAGGTCCACATTCCCAGCACAATTTCCCACAAAACAAAGAAAAATAAGCCCTTTGATCACTTTTATTCCATTTAATTTAAATGACTTAAAGCAAAAATAAGACTTCTTCCCGCTTCCAAGTTAAATTCTATTAAAATTATGCTGGATTATTTAATACAAATTTTGATATGAAATTATTCCTAAATAGGTATATACTTCCTTTTGGAGTTCTGTGTTGTTTTCACTAGACTGGCTTCTTAGTTGTTTTATTAGTAATTCAATTACCAAGTAAAGTGCAAAGACAGATATGCATGCAGTTGTAAAATTAACTTTGAGTAGTAATTTATTTGTTGATAAAATGCTGACCTCCATTTATTTTTGAATCATAATTCAAATTTTAGAGGTTGGGCTTATGTAAATTTAAGCAATTGTGAAATTCTTCTCTTGCTTTTGAAAAAGTGGTGCATGTGTGCTTTTGACTGATAGGGCATGTTTGATTGTTCCAAGATAATATCTTGAAAACCCAGATTTCATTCTGAAGCTATCAGAATAATTTTCCCATTTAATATTAATGTCTTTTTTGTTATATTAAATAATGAAATATAATTTTATAGATGGACATGCAGTGGTTTTGAGCATGGGTTTTAGCATCAGACAGAGCTAGGATCCTGTTCTTATTCCACTAGCTACCAGGGATGTGTCCTTAGGCAAGGTCAAGTTACTGAACTTTGTAGGCCTGTTTCTTCATATGAGAAATGGGAATACATTAGCGTATGTTTCACCAGGTGGCAACTGAGAGGACTGAATGAGACAGCACATGTCAAGTGATTTCGGCACCAAGCTCTGCATAGCAAAGACGTTCGGTGAGTTAGTTACCTGTTCTTATGTTGGGACACTTCACCTGGGAGCTGTTTTGCCGTGGGACAGAGAGAGGTGCAGTCATTGCTGCTGGGTTTACCCATCATCTAATAAACATTAAGTCTGGCCCTTCCTGATCGATTTGGTAAAAGCTCCCAAAGTACCCTCCCATGTATGGTGAGGAGAGAAGCGTCTCTCCGATTCTCTGCTTTTTCTCTCTTTCTGTCTTTAGTAGACATTCCACAGTGTGGCCCAGATTTTGAAGCAGTTGTCTGCTGGATGTACAGAATCCAGAAAACCAGCTCAGGCTTTCTGCTACAGCTGTGATTTCCCATCTTCTCCCAGCACTGTGGGAGCATATTCTCTGATTTTTTTTCTTATGACACTACATAAATTCCAGAAGAGTGGTTGCTTGCAAGTCTTCTATATCCCCTAGATCAGCGTTTTTCAAACTTTTATCATCTCATGGCCCTGTGGGTCTGCCAAGTGTGGGTCTGTTTTTGTGTGTCCGCCGTGGCCAGGGTGTACTAATGTTAGTGGGTTCCCTTGTTGCAGAGGGAAAGGGTTTGTCCTGAAGAGAGACTCATTTGTGGTAGTGTTTGGTTTGAGCTGTTTTGACTTTTTCCTTTACTTTTATCTCAAGGTTATAGCCACATGGTATGTCAATATACTGTGGGTCAGATCACCTTCTCCTGTTTGCATGTTTGGAAAATAAAGACTGTTGAAATACTCGTGTTAAACAGTACAAAGATGGCAAACAAAGAACATAGTTTTTGTTTTAATTTGGAGGGGGGGGCTCTTTCAGTGTTTGTAGCCCTGACGGGCTAACCCCGACTCTGCCAACCCCGACTCTGCCAATGTTATTCAAGAACCTAAATCTATTTGTGATTAGATGAGTCGTTGCCACTTAATACAACAAAGAGAGGGGACAGTAGGACTAGGGGTTTCTCCCTGTGTTTTCCCAGCTGCACCTTTCTGCAGGAATCTTTCCACATGAATTTTCCTACAGCAAGGAGAGGTTCAGGAAGGGCAGCAACTGGGGAAGAAGAGAAAGTGTAACTCTGCTCCCAGCGGGGTCTTCCTCTCACATCTCTGTGTTCTCAGGGCCCTGCTCCCTCCAGACCCCAGCCCTGCCATTGGCCCTGATTTACTGAAAGGTGGGTCTGTAATCTTGGTGGAGGTGGTGGAGTCAAGGTCTCTGCAGGCTGCTTTGCAGACCCCACCATCCCTCATACCCAGGGGCTGCCCTGATCTTGGCTTAGGGGAGGAAGCAGTCCCACTGAACTCTTCAATCCAGCTTTGCCACACACACACAAAAAGCACTCTCCAACCCCCCCAAACTGACATTTTGATTCTAACATTCACCTATCCATCCCCTGAAAAAAAAATGTAGTTGGGCCCCTAAAGAGGCGGGATAATGTCAGTGATGCTGAGAGAGAGAAGATGATCCGGATGTTATCTGCCTCTTTAGATACATCCCCTCACATGTGAACCTAGAAATAATACCTCTGACTGTGCTGTAGTCTTGGGCTTTTTAAAAAAATTAGGTTTCAAAGCTACAGAAGGGGTCTTTTTTTTTGCCAAGATAAAAGAAAATAGAACCCTAAACAAGAGATAAAATGAAGATGCTTATTTTCCCAGAAGCTTCAGGTGGCTAGCTTCGTTTGTTCACACATCAAAGAGGTAGCACCTGTAGTAGAAAGAGCATGAGTTTTGGCATTAGAAAGGCCTGGGTTAGATCTGAGAGTTACATCTGATATATACAAAAGAAATGAAAAACATAGAAAATCAGTGCTGTGCTAACCTCAATACAGTAACTGGTTCAAACACAGTAGGAAAGAACTCCTTTACCATGGAAAATAGAGCCGTCACCGCTTTAGCCAAGTGATCAAACTTTATTTATGTCACCAATACCAGGACAAACCAACATTGGGGCCTTCTGATAGGATGCAATGGAGGTAAACACTGTCACCCTGTAGTGTTGTGGCAAAAATGCTTAGCCTGAATTCAATCCCAAAGAAACAATCAGACAAATTGGGGCTATAGGAACTTTTTACAAAGCACTAGCCTGGACTAGTTAAAATTGTTCAAGTCGTGAAAGATCATAAAAAAGTTACTGGGACAATAGGGAAAATTTAAACGTGGCATTGAAATTAGACAATACTACTGTATCAATGCTATTTAAGTACCCTGGGAGTATTGATGCCACTAGAGTTATGTAAAAGAACATCCTATTGTTGAAACCAGGTATAGTGTCCTTTATGCTTTTTTTCAAACTTTTCTGTGGGTTTGAAAATTTCAAACTGAAAGGTGGGAGAACAAAAGGGAAACATATTTAGCTTTATTAACTGCAGAAAGTGTTCGGCCCCACAAGTACTCAGACTCACAGCCTTGATGGGCCGATACCCTGGAGAGCGTTGACGAAGGCAGGTCCCAGTGTGGGGGATGCGAGGCCGCGCAGCTCCGCACCCCTTCAGCACCAGGCAGAAGCTGTCTTCCTAGCGCAGGAACGACGGAACCGGTGTGTCCGGTTATACTGTGCAGATTTACCACTTGCGCAGACACAGATTTTTTTTTTTTGCCTTTCCAAATATTCCAGTTTCTTGACTGGATGAAAAGCCTTTCCAACACTCACTTGTAATGCACATTTACCTCAGTTTTTTACTAGCTGTTGGACTTCAACTTTGAGTGAACCTTCTCTTCTCGTAGTGGCTTGGGGTTTAAGGAGAGCAAAGTTCAATTTTTATCATCCCTAACTGGGAATTGTCAAATTTAAAACCTTCCAATCTGCAAGATGTTTGGGCCTAAGGAGAGATTTGTGCATCAGCTTGGACTTACCTAATTCAGATTTTATCTGCCTTTTGTATATCTGACCCTCAAACGTGTTTTGAAATCATCTGGAACTTATCAGAATTTTCCCATGTTTCTGCAAAGCAAAACAACCTAAGTGTGTTACCGGCAAACTTCTGCAGCTAGCTGTCATTTCACTCTCCCAAGCCTTGCAGCTGCAAGGAAATGCTCTTATTGGCAGACTCCACCGGGCTGGGCCGCCTCCCACAGGCTACCGTCTGTCCTTTGGAAGGGCCACTCGCTCCTATCTAGTTTTATCACGGAGACAGAGCGGCCACAGAAAGAACCGTGATTGTGACAGTGGCTGTGATTGATTGGTGCTTTAGCCACCAGGGAGAGGGGAAGCAACTAGGAAAACAGGAAGAGAGAAACAGTGGGAGTATCTGGGGAAGAGGAGTGAAGAAAAGATGGAGAGAAAAGAAGAACAACAAGAGAGGAGTCAGAACACAGAGGAAAACATTTCTGGAGCCAAAAACAGCTTCTTGCGTCACTCTCGGGTCCGACGCCTGGACAGAGTTGATTCTGGGACAGAGAAGGGATAGAAGCTATGGGCTGTTCGTGTACATTTTATAAAAGATGTTTGTAGGGAGAACAGAAGGGAAATAAATAGAGGAAAAGTCCCCTCCACCCCCCAAAAAAGTTCTCAGATAGTGCTTGTTTTAAGTCCCTTTTAGGGACAAACCTTTAAGTCCTCTTAAATAGGAAATGTATATTCATTTAGTCCCTTCTCTGGTTATTTTCTTTTCTTTTTTTTTAAAGATTTATTTATTTATTTTTAGAGAGGGAAGGGAGGGAGAAAGAGAGAGAGAGAGACATCAATGTGCAGTTGCTGGGGGCCGTAGCCAGCAACCCAGGCATGTACCCTGGCTGGGAATCGAACCTGTGATACTTTGGTTCGCAGCCTGCGCTCAATCCACTGAGCTATGCCAGCCAGGGCACTTCTCCGGTTATTTTCAAAAAAGAAAAGAACCAAAAATTGCCTTCTTTCAACTTTTCAGTAGCTTTGAAAATTTCAAATTAGTAAGCGGGAGAACAAAAATTAGCTTTATTAACTGCATAAAATGAAAGGACTAACTTTTACTCAGATACACAATCATGTTGGCTCAATAATCCTTGAGAATTATTGAGAATAATGAGGCTGCCGTTGTTCAGGGGGAAACTAGACACACTTTTCGATCCCATTACTATGGGAAGGGCAAAGGGAGGAAAGAATGCTGAGGACACATTCAGCAAAGCCCTCCACAGTTGTCAGTATCTTTCTCATTTTACAGATGAAAAAAAAATAAGGTTTTAAGGTGTTAAATAACAAAAGCAACACAACTAATTGGTGTCAAATCCTGATTTTTTTTTCAAATCCTGATTTTGAACGTGGAAGTGCTTGACTCCAAAACATATGTACATCTGAAAACTGAGCCAGGAAGTATAGGCCTGTACTCAAACCAAGGACATAACAGGAATGAAGCTGATGCTGCATATGCACAAAGGTGACATTGTAAGAGCTGCTGATTCTACTCTCTGTTATAAATGAAAGAACAATGAAATAGCTTTTCTTGATATTTCTATTTTATTTTTTAAAGATTTTATTTTTTTATTTTTAGAAAGTGAGGAAGGGAGAGAGAACAGAGGGAAACATCAATGTGTGGTTGCCTCTCGAGTGCCTCCTACTGGGCACCTGGCCTGCAACCCAGGCATGTGCCCTGACGGGGAATCGAACTGGAGACCCTTTGGATCGCAGTCCAGCGCTCAATCTACTGAGCCACACCAGCCAGAGCTCTATTTTAAAATGAGAACAAAGACAACTAAAATCAAAGTTTCCTTTTTGTGTATTGATGTAAAAATTCCAGAATTTCTAAGTAGTGCACTGTGGTGGCTATTTTTCCATTTTTCAGCGCTGCATGTATGGGCTCTTGCCCTTACAGTGGAGAAGGACTGGGATGGATGGCTGTCGTGTGCTGCATGGCTGCTTCAGGGGGTGTGGGCTGAAACGAAATGAATACAACAAGGAACAGCCTGGTGTGGTTGAAAGAGACCAGGGCCGTGTGGCCTTGTGTAAATCAAAACCTCTCATAATCTTGTCCTTCCCAGCAGCATATGGAGGTAAGACTAGATAACTTCTAAGACTCCTTTCATATCTAAGATTCCATGACTTAAAGGAAATCCCCAAAGAGCAAATGTGCCTATGTGTCCCAAAGGTCTGTTCCTAAGAAGCCTTTATCAGTAAGAATGTTATCTCCTTGAGAGCCAGCAACTGCCAACTAGATCCCACTGCATCTGGTACAAGCGATGAACACATAAGAAGCACTGCACCCTGAGTATTGGCCAATTGCATTCTTGCTGGAAAGATTTCACCTAGAGCTCCTCTAAGAAGGCCTAATTTTGACCCTTGGGGCACACAAATAGGCGGTAACTGGAAGCCAGCAGCCAGCAGCTGAATAATTAACGGCCTCTGAATAACAAAGTGGTGATCTCAGTCCAGCTTGGGTGCCTGTGTCATAAAACAATTAAAATTTGTCAACAAACACAGCACAGGCCAAGGAGGACACAATTGAAGGAGCATACAAATGAATTACTCCTCTTACCCAGCTTCTTGAAAAGGGATGTAAAGCTGGGAGGGAACTGGTAGCATTTGCGGGCATGGAGAGTCTGGTGTAGAGGAACGGGGAGGTGAGAATTCAGTGAGGATCTGGACATGGCAGAGGATTCACAGGCAAAGAAATCCCCATCCACAGGCCAGAGGGGACTTGGTGGGGTGAACCTCTCCAAACCAGTTTCTGATGGGTCAGGAAACAAAACCCTTACTCTGTGTTTTACAAGCAAAGGTTAAAATATCAGGACCTTCAGTTTTCTATCCTGATTTTACTCTGCTTAGCACTTGGCTACTTGTTTACTATGTGTCTTCTCAACTACAATGAAGGCTCCATGAAGGCAGGACTTTGTGCCCGTTCACAGCTACATCCCAGAACCAAAACCAATGCCTGGCCCATTGTAGATGCCTCGGAAGTATTAATTAGTTAATTAATTAATTAATTAATTTATGAGGTCTCTGCTCATCACAATCTCTAGTTTATCTGGATCATTTTGTTGTGAAAGCTTGCTCCTCTGGCCCTCACTAAGAAACATTTAATATCTTGGTACCTTAATCTCTCCATAGAAACCCACACTGCAACACACGAAGGTTTCCCAGGTCCGGTTACTTAGCTGTGAGACTGCACTGTCAGTGCCTGTGTGTTGCATGTAGATGCATGGAAGAAATGCACGTAAGTCACCCATTCAGGGGGATTTTGCATGGGACACTGTGTCACACGACTCTGTTGAAAAGAGGAAGACACCAGGTCACAGACTAACCGCAGGAGTCCAGCAAGAACTTCCGCCTGTGGGAGCAAGCTCTGGCGGGCACCGTTTGAATCCACCGGTAATGCGAACTTTTAAAGAAGTTCACCTTCCTGATGCGTAATTTAATTTAGTAGTTTTTTTCATGTATCTCTGCATATCCAAAGGTTTTATCTACTTCCTTATCTGACTGCTTTCCATAGATAAGTATTTTCCTCTAATCTGTAGAAGAATAAAATAACAAAGATATTAAAGTTTTTACTTGGGAGAACTTGACTATGCAAACTTAGGCTCCTATTGTATTTCCATAGAAATATCATGATCTTTTTTGAGATCAAACAACTTGATAAATGAAGTGCATCCTTATGACTTAAGGAGGGGTGTAACATCCTATAAACACTACCTACTGTTAGCAGATCAATGGTATAATTTTTATACAAAGGCCCATACTCTCTTTTCCCTTTTCAACAATGCAGATGTACAGAAATCCTGCCCTGGCTTTTATTTCCTTTTTTTTTTTTTTTAAAGAGAAAAGGGACTTCCTTGGGATTTCCCATCACATTGTCCCAGTGTATATAAGCCTTTCTATTTCTTCGTCAGCATCCCAAAGAAGCTAATTGACATAAAAGATAAAGGCTAGGCCTAAGCAAGTTTCCTTCATCTATTGGACACATTCGCTTAAAAAGACCGTGGGGCAATGAGAATGAAAAGTACATAGTAATAACCCAATGGGAGAATTACAAACAGAGCTGAAAGGACCTGAGCGATCAGCCAGTGCCTGCCCGTCATTTCACAGAATAATTCCACGGTTAAAATACCAAGGGGGAAAAAAGCCACTTAACGGAAATATTAACCTCAAATTTAATAAGCCAGCTGTGACAGAAGATCTTTCTGCTATATCTGAGTTTATCACTAGGTGCTGCTCTTCTGCTGTTTATAGACCAGTTTTCTTTTGATATGCAACAGGAGCTGAACCTGCATTCTGCAAATGCTGGGGGTTTTGTGGGTTTTTTTTAGATTATACTCTGCTGGAATATTACATGTTCCACTGAACTAGCTTCATTTAAATGGTGCATGTGTGGCAGATTGAATCCACCGAAACAGCTGCTCTGGAAAGGAGTGATCAATATGTGCCAGCGAAAGGCTACTCCAAAGTTAAATTTTTCAAATTGTCCTAATTCAAATATTTACTTAAACTCTGTTTTTATATTATGTGCAGTGCAAGGGGAATGACATTGTTAGCTGTGTGTTTCCTGGAACTGACTGTCTGTTACGAGGCCACAGATAAAGTTTGTTTATAGAAAAACAGAATATGAAACAAAAAAGTTTAGCACTGTTCTATTGGGGGTTTAATATTCCCACAATGGGAGAAAGGACAACTTTCTAGAACCTTTCTTTCCCCACGGCGACTGGGAATGGAAATGCTTTCACCCCCGCCAGTGACAGATGAGCCATCACTTAGATTAGGTCAGGGGTTCACAGTGTGAATGATAACACCAAAGGAAGAAACAGGTCAAGCTTCAAGAAGTTTCTATTTTAGTAAGAGGGCAAATTTTTAATTCATCTTCAAGTTTATGGGGTATAAAATTCAGCTTTTAAGTGTAAATATTTAACATCAATATGCAGTTCTTTCAACTTGGATAAAATTTGGTATAAGCTCAGCATAAACCTTCAAACTCTACAAGTCACATAAGGTATAATCATCTTTTATTCGGTGTAAAATCCTCTGGATATGTATAAGACAACATCTAGTATACTGCTGCTAAACATGCTGCTTTTTGGTTATTTACCAATAACTATTTGTAATAACAATAATCAGGCGATGATGCTGATAACCATCCTGGGCGCCCAGCAGAAAGGGAAGTGGAGGACTGAAGGCCAGCGTGGAAGCATCGTGATCTCATTGCAGAGCTCAGAGGAAAGGGGGAGAAATAGTTCACACACACAGAGCCATCTGCTAGGATCTATACTATAAACCCTTCAATTCTGTCCTAAAGAGAAGGTTTCTTCTAATTTTTACAGTTTTGGTCTCGGGCTGAAAAAAAAAAAAGCACTCGGCTGAGGTTTGACTTTCTTACCAAACGTTCTTGCAAGCTCTCTCCCCAGCGCAAACACAGACCTACTTTTCTAAAGATTCTATTTCCTTTATATCCTTTGAGGATAAAACCATGCTTTGTGGTTTTTATACCATATTCACTTAGGATATTTAAAAACAGATTGAACTCTACTTTTTCTCCCAATTTCTCTTCACAGAGGTTCTCCCTTTCCCTCCCCTTATAGCCTCAATGATAATGTAAAGCAGTATCCTCTGTTATTTTGGCATTTCTTTTGGTAAGTAAGCTCCATATTACAGTAGGCAACATTTCAGAAATGATAGGTCAAATTCTTGATCCATGTTCTTGTAAAGTTGGGGTGAGGTGTTTATGTGTTAAGAGAATTGTTTATTTGCTAGGAAGGGGAAGGAGAAGAATTTTTGAAAGATTCCATTTTGGAAAGCAATGTTTTAATGGATGGCAGGAAGGAGAGGTGCAATGAGGAGAGGTTCCCTGAGGAAGACTCTGCTGTCTTCAGTCAGACCCGCTTTGATACAGACCGCGGGTAGGTGAGTCTGTGGGGGTGTGTGCAGAGTCGGACAGTAAGAGCTGTGAGAGTAGGCTTACCACTTACACACACACACACACACACACACACACACAGATGTGCACACAGAACTCACAAAATGCTTATCCTTTGTTTTTCCCAATTCAACTTGAGCAAAGGTGTTTTTTGTTGTTACTGCTGTTGTTAAACATGGGCCCCTCTAATGTCACATACTAATCTTTCCCATCCCTGTCTATCCTCCAAGCAGGGATTTACATGTTTCCAAGAGTTAAATATGGGCCCTGCTCTTGCTTAAAAATTGTTTCCAGCCTAGCTTAACAACCTCTATTTTTAAAGTTCATTCCAACATTGAGACAAAATCACTGTACCAAAGGCAAAATAAAAACCAAATTCTTATCCTTTTGCCTCATTTCATGTTTTATTATTCCATGTTTCCTAATAATACATTTTGTAAATATTGAAACAGGCACATGTCCCACGTTCAAGGGACAAAGCTATGCACAGTTAACGCAAGTCACGGTCCCCAGAAGACAAGGATTTCATGCCATGTACAATTTACATTGTTTTCTCCTCTCTTGGTGTAGGAAAAAGCAGAAAGCTGGGCTGGGTTTATCATTGGCCCCAACAATGAGCATTTTAGGGCCAATGAAAAACCGTGGGTTTGCAACGCCCACAGCAGGGTCAGAGACGGCCTGAGCTGAAGCCTGGGGGTGTGCTCACAGGTGTACGGGCGTGATATCCACAAACTGGAAAATGCAGGGATGAGGGCAGACCATATTATTACCAGGTGCTGCTAAAAAGCTTATTGAAGCCTAACATTATTAAAGTGCTACAAATGTTTGTCTGTGACCAGCTAAGCCCGCACACACTGTGAAGAATTCATTTTATGTATTTACAATAATGATGGCAATAAAAATTTTCCCCAAACCTGATTACTGTTTTTCTTGTTAATTTTGGGATAGAGAAGTAATTATAAGAGAGACATTTCAATGAGTACATACGTTTTTGTCAAATACGATAAGTATTTACAACATAGATTTAATTATGTTTTGAAAAACATAATTATTTCAGTTAGGCAAAACTGGTGCTCTTATTTCTTTAGAGATCTGCAGCATTTTTTTGGTGTACTTTTAGTGAGCACAAGACTTCCTTTTGAATACCCATGTTAGTAACTTTAGAATGAGCAATCAGTAGGTTCTCTCTAATCGGGAAGCGGTGTTTGTAAACAGGATGTTTCTATAGCACAGGTGAGTTGCCTGTTATCAGTATTTCTTCAAGATGAATATGCTTATTGAAGTACATCAGTTTTCCCTTCAGATTTTTCGTAATAGTTCAGAACACTCTGATTCCCTAGCCCACATCCTTTTGCTTTGACTTCACTCCCACCTGCAGGATCTTAGGACTCTGTCCCAGTTCTCCCTTTGGGAGTCTACTATTCCTGCGCCTCAGGCTCCCACACTCATTTCCTCCAGCTGCCTCTAGGTGGCCCTGTGCCCCATGGCTTCCTCCAGCTGCTGAAGTAATTCTGCTGCTGTGTGTCCTTGGCAGCCCATCACAGTCTGGTCTAGCACATCATCTTTGGACCAAGCTTCTGGTCTTGACTCTCCTTCCTTAGGAGTTTTCTTTCCCAGGGGAGTCCTCAGCCTCATAAAGTAGAGCTGACCCTGGAACTTCCCTAAGCTTGTCTGAATTTGCAAGTCTTGGCTGGCCTGGGGGCCTCAGCTGTATAAAGATTGGGGCTATTATTATCAGTCACCAACGATTTTGTGCTTGGCACTCTGACTCTATAGGAAGATGATAGGAAGAAAGAAAGGGAGGGAGAAGAAAGAAAAAGAAAGGGGGAGAAGGCAAGAGAGACAGGAAAGGTCAGGGAGAGAGACAGAGAGAGAGGGAGAAAGAAAGAAGGAAGGGAGGGAAGGAAAGAAAAAAAGGAAGACCGCAAATTTTACAAGATGACTAATCAGAGAGCCTATCTAGATGCCAGCAGAAAGACTTTTGGCAAAGAATCAACATCAATCAAGCCAACCAGCAATACTCTTACAGGAGATGTCATTGTTAAGAACACATTTTATTTCCAGGACCAAATCCAAGTTCATGGTTTTAGCAAATGAAAGTAGAAAACTTCTATCCATTAATTTCAAATTGAATTTTATCCTGGAACTTCAGAACAAGTTTAGCTCTAACAATTTTTGAAAGACTTTATGCATTTTTAAAATTTTTTTTACAAATACTCTCATGCAGAGGAAGTCACAAGTTAGGGATATTGCATAAGGTATCTTCTCTTTAGCCAATCTAAGTCTTAGGCTCAAAGAACTGTGTGAACTTCAAGAACACTAGCATTGATAGCATTGTTTTACTGGAGTTGAGGAATGCCTCCAAAATTCTCTGGGATGAGAAATGTCTCTCCTTTCTCCCCTCCCCAACTCAATGCACTTGGGCTGATAAGGGCACACATATACAAGTGGTAAAGGTTGTCATTTAATCAGAGAATGGGGAGATATTCTTTGCCCTGTTCTGGGTGTGTCATTTTTATTAACGCCACCTAACAACACAGTAGCTTTGGGCCAGGCGTCTTATTGAGGTTTCGGTCAACTAAAGCACTCAGGTCTTTCATTGTCTTTCAGGTCTTTCAGTTCGCTAGTATCTCCCACCCATAAATGCAGAGTTCATTTTTTTTTTAAAGATTTTATTTCTTTATTTTTAGAGAGGGAAGGGAGGAAGGGAGGGGGAGAGAGAGAGAGAGAGAAAGAGAGAGAGAGAGAGAGAGATACATCAATGTGTGGTTGCTGGGGGTTATGGCCTGCAACCCAGGCTTGTACCCTGGCTGGGAATCAAACCTGGGACACTTTGGTTCCCAGCCCACACTCAATCCACTGAGCTATGCCAGCCAAGGCTTCAGAGTTGATTTTTATTACTGCTTAACTTCTTGGTTAAAACCCACTCTGCTATTATATTGCAACCGTTGTGAATCTTGATTCTGATATATTCTCTGTTTCCATACCCCAATTTAATAAACACAAATTTGTTGTTTACATCTAAGTAAATAAGTGAAGCTACCTGGTTCCCAGGGGCAATCCACTAATGCCATTGCTTTGAGTTGATAATTACACATTATAGTGAAAAAATTTTGGATCTGGTTATTCAATCAATTTTGGTTCCATATAAATAAAATAATCAGAAAAACCATGTTTATGTATTTGATTTACCAGCCCGGGCTTGTTCATAGTAACTAATTACTATGGCACTGTTGCTGGCTCATTGTGATTCTTCCTCATCTGAGAAAAATAATATTCATGAGTAGTTTTCTGCTCATAAAAGTAATGAGGCTCTTTTTAAATAAGTTTCCAAAATAAATACATAAAGAAAAAAACAAGAGCCAGAAAAATATCACCTCCTACTACTATACACAATTTGGTTAATTTCCTTTCACCTTGCTTTCTCTCTATGTCCACCCCACTCTCTCCCTCCCCTCCCATGCACACACCTTATTCAATCCCCTCCACTGTTCACTCTGTGCCTTCCCTTTCTCCAGCTGAAATAATTGGACAATAATCCCCTGGCACTTTGAAGAGATATGGGCACAAAAAAACCCAAAAACTATGTGAGATAATTTTGCCAAGAGCTCAAGACTAACTGTAAAATAGAAATGTCTATGTGCATACTTATAATTATTCTCAAAACAGGTCAGAAGAATCAAAGGAAAGCTGAGCTGTAGACTTGGAGTTATTACAGACACGAGCAACCCAAGATGGATAGAACACAGCCTCAGCCAGTCACCCCCACCAGGGAGCCACAAGTCAGTGTCCAGGCGTTCTTGCTGATGTCGAGTGGAAGCCACCAATCAATAGTGGCCAGCCAACTGTCTTGCAAGTTATACCCTGCTGTGGTCACCATTTGACATAGCCCTCTTTTCAATGGCCCCAAATAGTATCAGAGGACCAGATAACTCAACTCAAAGCCCTACCTGTTTTGAATGAATTTGAGGCCCAAGTAAAACCATTGCCATCTGCCTCCTGACATAATCCCTTCAATATATGTACAGGGTTATATATACCTGTACACCTATAGCTATACCTACACACCTGTACCTATACACCTCAGTGTACTATCAACCCAAGGTTTTGCCAACGCAGCTGCCTGCTCTCTGCCAAAGTGAGGCGCTGCCATCATCCCCACAACTGGACATCTACTGAAGCCCTTCTCACCTACCATGACAAGGCTCTACCCTCGAAGATCAGCCTCTCCCACTGCCCTGGTCTTGATGCCCTCAGAACGTGGCAGCCCAGCATCTGCTCAAGCATTGAGTTAGAGTGCTGTTTTGTTTCTTACAGCTTTTTCTCCTCAGGTGCACACAGCTTTGATATATCATGGTACTTTTTAAAATATTTTATACCTTCCAGTGAGGTAAATACTTTTGCATTTACTTATTTGCCATTTCATTTTTTTTTTGCAAGCTGTGTAGCTCATTTTTCTGTTTGTTTTCTTTTATGATCCCCTAAATTACAAACCCTTTTCTCAACTAGCTGGGAAACAATCTCTTTAGAGGTCAGATGCCTTTGAAGAGTCTTACTAATTTCCACATGGAATAAAAAACAAAAGGCCCAACTTATGTCTTCTCCTTGACTACCTATGAAATTCCCACTTTAGTAACTTTTTAACTAAAACTATAAAACCCTAACAAATCCTGGGGCTCTTTGTGGCTCAGTTTTCACAGTCATGGTCAAAGAATCACATTCCAACAACCACAAATAGTCATTTTAAAGGATTTCTGACACTTATACATCACAAATACCACAAAAGGGAATCCAATTCATACCCTCAGCAGAATACGGCTCCAGTCCCCTCATGCAGCCACACCGGACCCTCATGGCCCACGCTATAACTCTTCCCTCTATCGTATCTCCCACCTAAATTTTCTTCCTCTCTCTTCCCTACTTTTTCCTAGATCTTTATCATGTAGATTAGCTTGGCCTGTCTGTGTCCTCTTCCCTTTTATATTGACTTCCCCTGCCTAGATCCTACCTACCCATTCCCCTGATTACAGATCACAAAAAACAAGGGTAAGGAAGTTAACTAGGTGCATTCACATCTTGACCAGCTTTGTTCTTGTAACACTTGGAATATTTGACAAAGCCCACTACGGCCTGCTAACTCTCACATGACTCTGACAGATGAAGCTGAGAATCAAATCAGTGATTTGGAATATAAGGAAGCAAAAAACACCCAATTAGAACAGCAAAAAAGGGAAAAAATCAAAAAAAAACTGAAGATAGTATATAAACTTCTGGGACAACTTCAAGTGTACCAACATTCACATCATGGGGGTGCTTGGAAGGGAAGAGAGAGAGCAAGAAATTGAACACCTATTTGAAGAAATCATGACAGAAAACTTCCCTAACCTGGTAAGGGAAATAGACATATAAGTCCAAAAATTGTGGAGAGTCCCAAACAAGATGAACCCAAATAAGCCCACACCAAGACATACCATAATTAAAATACAAAAGGTTAAAGACTTAAAACACAAAAGGTTTAAAGAGAATCTTAAAAGCAGCAAGAGAAAAACAGTATATTACCTACAAGGGAGCTCCCATAAGACTATCAGATGATTTCTCAATAGAAATCTTGCAGACCAGAAGGGATTGGGAAGAAATATTCAACGGGACGAAAAGCAAAGACTTACAGCCAAGGTTACTGTACCAAGCAAAGCTATCATTTAAAATCAGAGATAAAGAGCTTTCCAGACCACCCCCCCGCAAAAAAAAAACCTAAAGAAGTTCATCACCATCTAACCAGTATTATATAAAATGTTAAAGGGTCTTCTTTGAGAAGAAGAAAAAAATAAAAATATGAACCATAAAGTGGCAATAAATACATGTCTATCAACAATTGAATCTAAAAACAATAAATGAATTGAGCACAACAGAAACAGAATCGCAGATACAGAGAAGATTTTGACAGTTGCCAGGTGGGAAGGAGTTTGGGGGAAAAGTGGAAAAAGTGAAGACATTTATAAGTACACATTGGTCGTTACAGAATAGGCGTGGGCTGTAAAGAATAGCATAAGGAATATAGTCAATAATATTCTAAAAACTATGTATGTATGGTATTGGGTGCAAGATTTATTGAGATGATTATTATTAAGTTATATAATGTCTAATCACTAGGGTGTACACTTGAAACTAATATAATAATGTATGTCAACTGTAATTGAAATTTTTTTAAAAATTAGAAAAAAGTACTATGTCCTGGCTGGGTAGTTCAGTTGGTTAGAGCATCATCCTGATACTCTGGGTTGCAGGTTTGATCCCTGGTCAGAGCACATACAAGAATTAACCAATGAATGCATAAATGAGTGGAACGACAAATCAATGTTTCTCTTTCTTTTCTGGTCCCTTTCTCTCCCTCTTTAAAAAAATCAATAAATTAAAAGAATACTACAAACAATTGTCTGCCAAAAATTAGATAATGTCGATGAAATGGACAAATTGCTAGAAACACAAAACCTATCAAGAGTAAATCACAAAGAAATAGAAAATCTAAATAGACCTATAACTACTAAGGAGATTGAATCAAAATTCTCCCAACAAAGAAAAATCCTGGACCTGTGGGTTTCACTGGTATATTCAACCATGCATTTAAAAAGAAACTAATACCATTTTTTTCTCAAACTTTTCTAGAAAACTGAAGAGGAAGAAACACTACTTACCTCATTCTATGAGGCTGGCATAACCCTGACGCCAGTGCCAGACAAGACACTACAAGAAAACTACAGACTAACAGTCCTGATGAACATTGTTAGAAAAATCCTCAGTGAAATACCAGCAAATACAATTCAGTAGCATGCAATTCAGGTCCCAAGTGAGACCAAGATACATGAATGGCCAATAAGCACATGAAAAGGTGTGTGAATCGCTATCATTAGGGAAACACAAATCACAACTACGATGAGATACCAGGTCACACCCATGAGGATGACTACATAAAAAATCAGCAGAAAACAGCAAGTGATGGCTAAGATGTGGAGAAACTAGAAGCTTTGTGCCCTGTTGGTGGGAATGTAAAATGGTTTAGCTGCTACGGAAAACAGTGTGGTGGTTTCTCAAAAAATTAAAAATATGTTTAATTTTTATGATCCAGCAGTTGCACTTGTGAGTGTCTACTCAGAAGAATTGAAAGCAGGGTTTCAAAGAGATAGTTGTACAATCATGTCCACTGTATCATTATTCACAGGAGCTAAAATGTGGAAACAATCCCACTGTCCATCTGTTGATGAATGGATAAGCAAAATGTGTCATATACATACAATGGAATACTATTTAGTTTTATAAAGGAAGGAAATTCTGCAATATGCTATAACATGGATGAAACCTTAGGACATTGTGTTAAGTGAAATAAACCTGGCACAAAAAGACAAATACTGTATGATTCCACTAATATGAGTTACTTATAATGGTCAAAATTATAAAGTCAGAAAGTATAATGGTTGTTGCCAGCAGCTGGTGGGAGGCAAGAAAGGGGAGTTACTGTTTAATAGATATAGTGTATCCATTCTACAATATGTAAAGGGCTGTGGGGATGGATGGTGGTGATGGTTGCACAACAATGTGAATGTATTTACCACATAAAAATGTACACATAAGTGTACTCATTATGTGTACATAAGCACACATAAATGTACTCATAATAGGAATGAGGATTCATAATAGAAATGAGGAACATTCCTATTCCAAGCAGTTCTTTTCATGGGTCAGAATTAAATCCTGAATAGCAGATATTTTCATTGCCAAGAAGTAATGAGAAAGACTGACCCATGGTTTCCTGTCACAGATGACCAAACTGTGGCCCACAGGCAAGACAGAGTGGTGGCATCCTTTTACCAGAACAAAATTTGCCAGGGGTGTCACCAGGGATGTCTTGTTGCTAGCCACAGTTTGGTCGTCTGTGACAGGGAAACATTATTCAGGCTCTTTAGCTGGCCAGGTGATTCATAACTTACTCCTAAAACAATAGTCACTTCTTCATCTTTCTTTCCAATCACCCCCACCCACTTCTTCTGGCTCATTTAGTCTCTGCAAGTGTATGGTTTATTGGTGTAGGGAGTTGGCTATTTAGTTTTTCTATTCTCTTTATTTCTTTTGAACAGATTTTAGCTCATTAATTGTTGTCCTCAATAATGATTTGCAAAATTGTGATGATTTGTATGTAATTTGTGTAAAACTACAAATTTACATTGCTTACTATTCACATGCTGTAACTGGTGTACAACTAGCTCAATTGAATGAAAACAAAAATCCACAGGAAAGAAAAAAGAAAATGATGTAGTATACTCCTTTTTTACAACAATTGAACCTAAATTGTTTCAACATTCATTAGAAAAGTCAATTTCTCTTAAGTGTTAGCCTAAACAGATTCTTTTAACTTCTGAATTTATAAACAAAGTTATGAGAAAAGATCCCTTTGTTTGTACATATTATATATTAATCAACCTATTTTCATAAGGTTTGTGACTATAAAAATTATTTTACGTAGGTGGGAGAAAACTGTACTTGAACAATGATTAAAATAAAATTTAAAAAAATTATTTTACAGTGGTCAACCAAAAGGATAGAATTAATGTCAGATATGCACTGATCAGCATCTGAATCACAAGCTTGCTAGAAATGCCCATCTCCAGACCTGTGAAATCAGAATCCACATTTTAACAGGAGCCATGAGTGACTCTTATGCACTTGAAATTTGAGAAGCAATGGTATAAACAATAATTAGATGGAAACTTGCCTTTCAAAGAAAACTGTATTTATTGTAGGTAGTACTGACATCTGACTCCTTTATTATTTTTTCCAATCTGGTCTGTTTGAGAATTTTACATGTTGAGAGATATTCTATTTTATTATAATTTAATTTCTTTTATTTTTGTTATTATCAATATGTTATATGTAATTTTTGAAATTATGAATTAATTTCATTTGAACATAATAAAGGCAATGTTATTACATGTTTACAATAAAAAATGTATGTTGCTCTGATTGAGCCCAGAGCTATTGAATAAAGGGAATATGCAATAAAGGAGAAAAATATTTTTCTATCATATGTGAATTTCATAACCAAAACAACATTTATGGAAAAACTGAGTCAATGTAATCACTGATGAATGAGATGCTTTAACTAGAATAAAAGTCCAATTGTGGGATAGAGATACAAAGATAAATTCAAATATAAACTCATTCACTGCATCATTCAGAGGCAAGAAGTTCTTGAAGCAAAAAGATCAGGCTAGAAATGTACCGATTGCTACACGATGTCATTGACAAAGATGACAGTATAAAGGCCGGGCCTTTAAACTTCAGGGGATTATATTCAAAGTTCTGGGTAGAGATGATGAGTAATGATAATAATATTTGATATCATGGACAAGGTCACTGGTTTTATCATGGCTGAGTGCCTTTCAAATTGAAAGGAACTGCACATTCTTATCTAAAAACACCAGTACTCCACATTCTGTCTTTTCGATAATAACAAGTGCCAACTGATTCTGTGATAGTAAACCAGAACTTTAAAATAATTAACACTGTCCCTCTAACATCAAAGTGTCACTTTAATAACAAGTAGGAGAGTTTCTGCTTTTAAAGGACACTTGGGCTATGGCGAGAGGGTAGTGGAAGCAGACCTTCGGAAGTGCTCCCTTCGTAGCCAACTGACTTCAGAAACCATGTGTCACTTTTAATAATGCTCATACCTGCCTACTTCTAAAAGCTTGAAGTAGACATTTGTAATTCGCTTCAAAAATCTTCTCCAAAATGACTCTCACATGAGTTTTGAGTCTATTCATTAAATACAATTTTTTAAAAATATAGAAGTGCAACACCTCTGATTAGTTGGCAAAAGCACACTGTTTTTTAAGATGTTGAAGGAATTGGTAGGGTAGGAAAAGGCTTTTAAACAGTGCCTCCTTGTCTGCAGGGTCTACTCAATTCTGTTTTAATCCAGGTCCCCGATGCCTTATCTGCAATTCTAAAATCCAAAACACTCTGAAAACTGAAAGTTCTGTTCAAAACTCATTTGGCAGCAAAACCTGGCCTGAATTAATTTGAGCCTATTTACAGTCCTTATTTCCCCATGCGGTGTACCTATTTACATGTTTTGCTGCAGAAACATGAGAGTATTTCATTATAGGGTGCTGCTACAGGACTCCTTGGTCATGCTTTATAACATAAGCCATATGAATTTTCCAAAATTCATAAAATTCTGAATATCCCAAATTCATCTGGTTCTAAGGATTTTTTTGAACCTGTGCAGATTCCAAGCAGTTGATATGAGATGAATAAAGAATTGCAAAGTATTCATGCCGATACACAGAAGTCTTTTTCATTGTATTTTAATGTTAAGGATCTATAACTCTGAAATTTGTTTCCTGAGTTTTTGTTGTTATAAGTACGGTGGAGTTACATTTTTGGGCAGAGGGTCTGTAATTCAAAGTTAGCATGGAAGTCAAATAGAGTGTCCTATCAAATAAATAATACATATACATACATAAAACATATGTAAATAATAAGTATGCAATATATAGTATGATCTATAACATGAATACTATATATAAAATGTTTATATTTTATAATATACAACATAAATATAAAACATATATTTATATATAAAACATTTCTATTTTATAATATATAGCATATATGAATATAACACACATGTGTGTAATGAAGGGGGACCCCCCAAAATGGAATTATCTTCTGGAGAGTGGGCCCCTTGTAGTACAGGCTTCCCCTGCTGAGTGAGTGTTCTAGGAACCCATCTGTATCAGCGTTCCAGCTGGCATTGTTGTGAGAGGCTGCGTTCAGCTTCAGTGAGTTTTTTTGAAGACTCAATGTATTTGCCCATTTCATGATAGATGATCTACGAGCACACCTGCCCACAATGTGCTGAGTGTTTGACAGCTGTTGGTCAAAACTGGCATGACCCCTGTGCCCCACCCTCCCTATCTACCTGATTTCACCCCAAGCGATGTTTTTTGTTTCCCCCCATAAAAAAAGTCCTCAAAGGGAAACATTTTGCTGATATGGATTAGGAGAAACAAAAAAAGGCAGCAGCACTAAAAGGCACCAAAATCAATGAGTTCAAAAACTGTTTTGAGCAGTGGAAAAAACATCTTGATAGGTGTATTGCATCAAACAGAGAGTACTTTGAACGTGACTGAAGTTTAAACATGTAAGATTGGCCCTGGCTGGTGCGGCTCAGTGGTTGAATGCCAGCTTGTGAATCAGAGAATTGCAGTTTGATTCCCAGTCTAGGGCACATGTCTGGGTTGCACACCAGGTCCCCCATAGGTGGCGCAGGAGAGACAATCAAACATTGATGTTTCTCTCCCTTTCTTTCTCCCTCCCTTCTCCTCTCTAAACAAATAAGTAAAATCATTTTTAAAAACATGTAAGAATAAATACATAATACTTTATAAATAAATTTCATTTTATATATTTCTTTTTCTACTTTGTCCTTACAGGGGACTTTTGACTTCTGGTAACACTCTGAGCTCAACTGAAGCTGAGAGCTAAGAGGTTTCTAAGAGATGCTTTTGCTGTATTTGTGGTGTGAGGTAGGGGCGTCTCGACTGGCCTTACACATAGCCTGTCATGAATTTAAAAGTGCACCTCTAATGTGCCAGATTGTACAAGTGTGAAAACCTATACCAACAGCAATTAGTTATAGTATCCATCCCACTCATACTGGAACATGAAAAACTGTGGAGGGAGATGAAAATGTTTTCCAAACCCTTTAGCTGCTAACTACTGTTTGCCAAAGAAGCACATCCATAACTTTCTGAGGTTCTAAAAGATTAGAAGGCACATGGACTGAGATCCAAGTGGCTCTCACCCTGGAAAGTTTTGCCATTCCTGCTATAATTAAAGAAACTTTAATAACCAGCCCCTCCATTTCCATTCTAAATATAAATGTTTGCTGGTATAACACACATATCTTTCTAAATCTAAACTGAAATAGGGAAGTACACATTCAAATGTTCGTAGAAACATTTTACTTGGAAACTTCAAAGAATGCTAATGTGTAATGGAGTCTGAAGCTAGATGATTTTGAGACTAAAGGTGTAATATATGATTTCAGTAGCACTGCAGTTACGAAATAAAATGCTGAATTGGTTGTATGTTCTTTTAGGCAAAGGCTGAGTCAGAATATGATGGAAAGAAATGTGTCTTAAATTCTGAAATGAGAATGTTGATGGTATAGGAACTGGTGTAATGGTGGTAGAACTCTCCCTTGATAGGGTTTACAGGAACAAATTCGGAGGACACATGGACAAAAACTAGGGGTGGGGGGTAGTGGGGGGGAAGGGCGGAGGGTTGGGTGGGTGGGCTGGAATGGGAGTAGGGGGGAGAAAACTGTACTTGAACAATGATTAAAATAAAAAAAAAAGAATAAAAAAAAAGAACTCTCCCTTGAAAACATCAGACACATTTCTACCTCATGGCCTTTGTATTTCCTAGTCCCTCCTCCTGGATACTTTTCCCTCAGACATTTATTTGCAAGCCTTGCTCCTTTTCTTCTGCTCAATGTCACCTTTTCAGAGAGACCATCTCTGTCAATCTCCTTCCACCTCACCCCAGAAGTCCTGGTCTTTTTCTGTACTCTGGTTTATATTTCTTCATTGTACCCATCATCTCTCAACATATTTCAGGTTTGTTCTCCTACAGAAAAGCACAGGATTCATCTGTTTGGTTCATGTAGTTTCTTCAGATACTACAAGAGTACCTGCAATATAGTGGACTTTCATGGTGTATAAATGATCAAATATTTATATTAATTATGGTAAATAGGAAGACGTATCATTGTAGATTCATGCCAAATGTTTTCATGATAATACTTAGAAATTTTGGATGCAATTTTATAGCCTGTTGCTTCTCAATCAAAAGCACTATAACTTCTGAAGACAAGCTTGTAAGAGTGTAGTTACTTATTATTTCCCATTTTCACGGATGCAATCTTCCTTCAACTCTCCCTAATTCCAAATGCATAAAAGAAGCCACACACTGCCATTCTCCGAAGCATTTTTTCAGTCTGTTGAAATCTTGCTTTCAGGCATATCCTCTGTTTGGCTCCAATAAATTTTTATCAAAATTCTCTACAGATTTGGATGTTCTCATGTTGACAAAATCTCTGAAGATATGCAAGATTTGGAAGAATTACAACCCCCAACAATCAGCAGATCTCTCAGGGAAATAGAAATAATTACATACTATACCTAAAACTTATCTGTGGCTGTCCATAGCTTAAGTTTATCTCTAAAACATATGACCTTACTCTGCTTTGTTCCTGTAGGTCAAGAAAGCAGAAATTGAATTATGGCGAGGGCACTTAAATAATTATATTTCTAATTATACTTAATAGAAAGACTATTGTTGTAGATTCGTGCCAAATGTTTTAATGATGACACAGGAATTTGGGATGCAATTTTATAGTCTGCTGCTTCTCAATCAAAAGCACTATAATCTCTGAAGACAACCTTGTAAGAGTGCAGTTACTTGTGTTGTATAAGACCAAATCATCTGTGATTAATAAAACTCGAGAAATAAAGGGGAGGAAAGGGTTTTCAGTCTTTCAGTAACATGCTTGTCTTACACTTGCCAGACTTCTCTTAGGCAATACGCTCTATGCTCAGGGGGCCACGTGTTTAATTGTAAAAATCTGTCAGTATCATAGGACTCAAAAGACATCAATCATGTCTGTCAACAAGGAAGGAGTGACGACTGTGTGACTCTTCGATCATTAGGAAAAGATGTGCTCAAGAGAGAAAAATGTACTCCGAGGAGGGCTGAGCAACTATAGGTTACAGGAAAACAAAGCTGCAGACTCGAAGGTCACCCCTCCACCCCCACTTTGGACGGGGATGCTCTATTTTTCATTTCATGCAGTTCCATGTGTGCAGTAAGACATTATGTAACCCCGCCAGGCTTGGCTGTGCGGTATCCACTAAGTGCTTTAAAGTGGCCATCGTTGTTAACAGTTTGGTGTATGTGGACCCCATGGCTCCATTCAGCTTTGGCAGAATGCGATATTGTGTAATGAGGCTGGGGCTGGCCTCTATCCAGAACTATATTCCGAAAGGGCTGCTAGTCAAGCCACATGACAACTGGTTCTCTTTTTCTTACGACTTTTTTCTAAGTGGACTAAAAACATCCAAATTGCTGTATTTGGACAGTTCCGCTGGTGCAGTGGGAATTTTCCATGTTTACTCTCGATTTATTACTTTATGATAAGATTTCTGAATTATACTTAGCTTGAGCTTTAAAGACATCAAGACACAAATTCCAGCCTCCCGCATTCTAAAGTGGGTGAACTCCGGCTGGCAACTTCACTTTTCTGCGCCTCAATGTCCTTACCTGCAAATTAGCCATTATGAACTCTAGGAAGTTGGAAGAAGGCCAGCAAAGCTCCTAACTGTAAATTGTATCACTTCAGGCATGCGAAATGATCACCTTTGTGATCAGCTGTTTCCCTGCTTAAAAATGGGCCAATCGCAGTTACCAGCGGCAGCAGTTGAGAATTTGATAATATAGGCAAAGCTTCTAGAACAGAGCCTGGGCGCTTGGCGGCTCAAGAGTACCTGAATCCTGGTGACCATGCCCTAGCCTGATGCGGCTGACTTAAAGAAACATTGGGTGCACGAGGAACAGGAAACCAGAACCAGGATAGAGGCCCAGTGGCCGGAGCCCTTGAGCCCGCGGGGGCTGACCCACGAGGCACGGGGACTGAAAACCGCCTCGCTCCACCCCCGCCCGGGCGATTCCGGGCCGCAAGTTCCGGGCGGCGGCGCGGCGAGGTCCACGTTCAGGCCGTCCCTCTCCCCACCCTCCCGCCGCCAGCTGCGCCAGCTGCGCTGGAGCCCCGAGAATCCGCCACCGTCGCGCAGGTGCCTGCGGCCGCCTGGTCCTTCAGGTAGGAGCCGCACTGCGGCCAGAGAGCAAAGGGCTCCCGCGGGAGCCGGGTTTCCGCTGCCCTCGCCCTCCGTCCCTCCTCCTGCCGATCCGAGGCAGCTGGCCACTCCCCGCCCAACTTGGACCGGACCTTGGCGGCGGGGCGGCGGCAGGCGCCAGTGCCGTGCGGCCTCGCGGGACCAGCCTCCCAGGCGGATCCCCGGGGCCTCCCGAGCGCGCCTCTCGGTCCAGTTCCTGCAGAGTGGATGGCGGCAACTTGCGCGCGTACTTTTGCCAGCGTGGGCGCTGCCGAGAGCGCAAGCCTCCCAGGCTCCAGGCCAAGGTTGGGGCGGTCCTTCACTGGGTGCACCCGCCCCCTCCGCCGCCCCCATCCCCTTGCAGGGCAGCACATCTGGCACCCTAGGTCCTCTCGTGGTCGCGGTTCGCGCTCCGTGGGGTGAGAGGGATGGCGGGAGTGAGGGGAGGTGCCGCTTCCCGAGGCTCAGAGCCCAGACTGCCGGTTACACTGTCCCGGGCGTGTGGCCACACAGCTGCTGGCTGTGGCGCCAGGAGGTGATGACGCCGAGGTGGGGCGTGGGACTCGAGGCCTGGAGCGGGGCGTGTGCTAAGGGCTCTTCCCCCTATCCTACACCCCCCCCCCCCCAACTCAGTTATTTGGGACCTACGTCTCAGATGCAGGAGCGCGGTGCTCCAAGTTTTAACAAGATCTTGTGGCGCCTTCAGAACTGGCCTTGTGAAATCGGTCCAGAGCTGTCGCCACACCTCTATTTGCCCTGGGTCATCTCGGATTATTGTCTTTTTTACTTCCTCTCTGAAGTACTGGTTGTTCACCATCTACTACGGTGTCTTTCCCCAGAACGGAGAGTTCTTTAACTACATCTGCCAGGCCTGCCAGTTTCAGTTTAGTTAAGTCTTTGTTGCCCTTCTGAGGGTCTCTGGGAGACCAGGTACCCAGAGACCCCTGTGCTTTGTTAAGTAGGCGGTGCAATGAAAGCCTGAAGAATGAGGAGGCGACAGCGCGAACTGTTAACAGACACCATATTTTACACACTGCCTGTTTGAGTAAGGATCTCTTTAGGTAAAGGGTAAATGTTTTGTCACGTACATGCAAATTAACTTTTACACGGGCTTTTAACTTGAATTTGTATGCAGCCTTTCAGTGTTGTTTGGGGATATTTTAACTAGTTGTTAGAGCTCCAATTTGTCTTCTCAGGATCCAGTACAATTCACAGTCCATACAAAAAGTGAGTAGTTACGTGTTGGAAGAAGATGTTTCTTTCCCATATTTGTTCCTGATGTCAGGCTATTCATGAACCATGATGCTCATTTAGGTTTTGGGGGATCCTCCTCGTTGGAAGTTGAGTACTGTGTGTTTCTTAGTGAGAAATGATTTGTTATAAAATCAATTTATCTTTAACTCACAGGGCTGTTTTTTAAAGCTATTTTATCGTGGTAAAATGCACATAACATGAAATTTGCCACTTTAAGCATGTTTAAGCACACAACTCAGCCGCATTAAGCACTCTCACACGGTTGTGCAGCCATCACCACCCTTCCTGCATAAAACTCCTTTCATCTTTCTTGTCGGGTTTTAATAACATTTTAATGAAAATGATTGTGTTGCAAGCTTTAGTTTTCTCACTAAGCAAGGTTTGAGCTCCTTCTCATAGCTTTACAGAAATGCACTTTTAAAGAGAAAGATGAAAAGCCATAACTGGACTGTGTGGAGCGAATCTTACCTTCATCAGGGAAGTTCTAATATAGAACTATTTTAGGATAAGCTGTTGAGCTATTTAAATTTGTATTTAAAGGTATTGTGAGGTTTAGCTCTTGCGAGGGAGGAACAGGTAAGGGAGTTGTTCATAGTTTCCTCCCCTTAAAATCTGACAGAAAAATGGAATGCTCAGTCTGCTTTAGCAGTGCAGTAGCACCTATTAAATTATGCTTAAGCTCGGGTTGGGGTGCCTATTTAGTAAAGCAGAGGCAGTTTTGATCCAGCTAGCTGGTAGATGTAGCACTTTTTTCTCCATTCTAGGTGTTTCCTAAAGTTGCATGCTAGGGGACCCAGCATTGTAAGATAATGGCCCTTTAAACTCCCAGTTAGTTTGGGTAACTGCTTTCAGTCAAGAAGTGTAGCAGTGCTAGCCCTGGTTTTAAGTTTACAACCCTTAAAGTCTTTGCACTGCAAACATAAGACGTATTCTCCTGCTGGGTGTGGTTAAATGTTGTTGCAGAGTTAAAATAAGAAACTCCTAATCTAAATTTCCCATAGGCCTGTGACATTTCTGAATAGAAATGGAATCATGCAAGTTATCTTACACTGCTGTGGGAATGCATTTTGATATGTTAGTTTCATAAATTCACAGTGCAAGGTAGAGTCTGGGTCCCAGATGTTTTAGCGCTGGGTTATTAAACAACTGTGCATGATACATAAGTGTTTCATAGTATCACAGGTTTTTTTTTCTTCTGTTGTGAATGTTTCTTATTTTTGAACTTAAGATGTTAGTTTGTAGGGAACAAACATTGCAGCAACAGAATAAAATGTTTGGTTTATTTATTCAACACTTAACATGGGGCATACTGTGTGCCAGGCCCTGCTCTAAGCGTTTTACAACATGAACACACCTAACACGGATTGTTTCAAGAATTAAGTGTGCTTATCCCCATTTTATAGATGCGTTACTTTGAGGCACAGTGAGATCACACAACTAGCACGAGGCAGAGCTGGGATGCCATTCCAGATAGCCCAAACCCAGCATTTTGGGTCTTCTGTCTCACCAGAAAAATAAACCTGAGAGTCCACCCTCCTAACAAATGAACTTCTTTTCAGGTTGTTATATTCCTATCTTGTCCTTGTCCTCAGGGATAAATAATCTGACATAATTGCAGTTGGAGTGTACCATAGACAATCGGTTCAACTCCCTTATTTTTCAGAAGAGGAAGTTAAGGTGCAATGTGGTTATGCCTGGGGGTTGAGAGTGCTGGGGTGGGACTCTGGCACCCCTCTTCTGGGCCAAACCTTCACTCTTGATTGTGAGGAGGTTGGGGCAGGGGTCCTGGGAGGGTCTGGGGAGGCCAGGGTGTGTATTTAGGAGTGGGACAGTATTTGCTAATCATTATGACTGTCCTGGAGATAACCTGCTAAATAAGGGCCCAGGTTATGTGACAGGCAGGCAGAGCAGAATCTCGTGGGATGCTGTGGACCATGGGAAGTCTTGCTGCTGAGGGCCCCACAGTCCTGGATTCCTTCCCCAATAGCTGGTTGACGCCTGGGACCCTGGGCTCCCCTCTGGATGAAGGGGATATTTTATTTTCTTCTCCATCATTTTTTGAGCTTTTTGGATCTAGGGTTGGGAACCTTTTAAAAGCCTTTGACGCACATAAGAAAATCAGCCAAGAGCAACATGGAAATAAAAATAATTTCGTTTAGTCAGTTCTTTTGTTGAGAGAGAAAGAAAGACTTCTAAAGGCATAAACTGACAAACTTTATATTAAGAACAGGAAAATCAAAGTTCAGGATTCAATAGTGGTTTTTCTTCAAAGCAGACTTTTACAGATGGTACATTTGGCGGAAGGAGAAGAAGGAATGAACACGGGCAAAGGAAAACAGTGGGAAGGGAGGGAGAGACCGTTGCCGAGAGAGGAGGAGTGTGAAGAAGGCACAGGAGGGACAGTCAGGGTGTTAACACCTTTGTCAGGTCTTCATGCAAGTTTCGGTCTGTTACTTATTAACAACAATCTTTGACGTACCAAACTGATCTTTCGTTTGGTTTATCTAGGAATGTTCTTTTTTTAAAAAATTGACCCTAATGTTGCCTGAAACCATTGCTAATCAACAAAGCCTGGGGACAAGGAGGTACCAGCGAACTCGGCCCCAGCGTGGGATCTCCATACCAATCCAGGCTAATTTAGTTTACATCACTTTTACATGAATGCATTCATATATAGTGTGATATCAGAATCACTGCGTTGTAATTATTTTGTTTATGACCCATCCTCCATGTGAGAAGACCAGGTTCTTGAGGCCATAGACTGTGCTTCTGCTGTTTTTCTGACCGCTGTGTCCCTTGTAGGGAGCGGTAGATGTGAGCTGAATGAGAGGGCGCATGGATGGGTGAACAGTGATGGTGCAGGTCATTCATTCCAAATATATAGGCATTTCCAGAAAAGAATGTTTTTATGGCTGTTTTACTTATTTGTTTGTTCTGCCATGCTGTTTATTCTTACAGATAGAGATGTGGATGTGGCCTTGACAGTCTGTGGCGTTTGGATTAGCATCTGTCCTCATTTCATTGTCCTTTCTCTGCAGTGCTCACTATCCGAGTTCTGAGAAAGGAGTCCTTTGAAGCAAAGTGATGATTGGAAGGTAGCACTGGGCCAGGATGGAAGTTTCTGGGTTTGGAGCAGAGTGGTGGTCTGACCGTGCAGAACCCCAAGTGGGAAATGTGGTGAAGGGCCTAAGAGGACAAGAAAAAATGAATTAAAGATGAAGTTTAGATACTGTTTTTTAAATCTTACCATTATTCTCCCTTTGGAATTTAAGCTAAGGTAAGAGTATAGGATTCTGGGATAAAATATATTTTTGGTACTAATGTGATTGTTACGTCAAAAAGATTTAAAAACAAAAAGGAGAGGGGGGAAATCTAGACTGAATTCTGTTATCCTCAGGGAAAAACCCACCTGTTAGGGTATTGTTCTGGGTTGGTCAAAAAGTCTGTTTAGTTTTTTCCATAAAATAAAAGACACATTTTTCCTTTTTACCAGTGACTATATTGATTTGGATTATTTTGAACATGTTAGGTATCTCCCACATAATATCATAATGATTATGCTCATCTAATGTCTCAATTTGATTGCTATCAACTTCATTTGGTCTACCCAACCATGGAGCACCGTCCAGTGAGACATCTCCGGCACAAAACTTCACGAATCACTGTTGACATGTTCAATCAGTCACAGCACCTTCTCCACACAGTGCACAAACCTGTTTTTGCATTTCAGTTGTGTTTTTACCTTTCATGAAGTAATAAAGCATAACATGCCAAAAATGCTGCATATTTTCTTCCATCTTCAATATTAAGATGGCTACACCCAAATTCACCACTTTTGGTAAGTTTTTTAAAAATGCACGCTGATATGACAGCTGTCACAATACAATCTAACAAAATTGTTTCAGATGAAGTTAAAGACAACCAGCTAAGCTCTACTAGAGCCAACTTATGGCAAAAACCAAATGAACTTTTTGGCCCACCCATCAGATTGTAAGTATTTCAGAGCTAGAAACATGGAGCAAGACTCTAACCCTAACTCTCACTTCACCCCAGTCCCAACCCCAGACTGCCACTGTCGTGGCTGGAAACGCAGGGTCATGGGGCAGTGGCTAAACAAAGCAGGTGAGCCTCTGTGAGGTTTGTAAGGTGCTGTTGGGTCCCCCAGGCCCTCACTGGGAGGAATAATGACAATGGGCCTCAGCCTTGGAGCCAGAGAGCTTGGAACCAGAGAGCTTGGGTCCGTATACTGAGGACTCTAGCACCATATGGTCTGTGATAAGTAGCTTAAAAATCCTCTATGCCTTGGTGTCCCCATCTGTAATATGGAGATATAATAGTACCTCTCTCACAGGATTATTGTAAGAACTGCAGGATAATGCCTGTAAAGTGTGTAGGAATGACACAGTAAATGTTAGGTTCCCCTCTTCCCACATCACCCTCCCCTCTCCACCTCAAGTCCAACAGGATCCACATCCATATATAAAGCAAACTGGAATCAGTGCTGGAGCAGACGGGGAGCTGTGGCCCTATGGGACTAGGGAAGAAGGACACGTGCATTTTCCTCACGAGGGATTCTTGGGTGACAGTGAGATTCATTGAGGCCCCAGTGATGAGAAGCCATGGAGAGACTTCTGGCAACAAAGCTGGCTACAACTGGAGAGAATGAACTAACTCCATCCTTTAATAATTACTGTACTTTCCGGGTGTGTGCTTTGACATTAGCTAGAAAATTTGATTTTTGTAATGTATAACCATAGCATAGCATTTACTAGGAGAAACATGATTTATTTACTAGGAGAAGCATAGCATTTGATAAGAGAAATGTGATTCATTGCTGTTTATTGATAGGCATATGTATAGGGGTGTGGGCAGTTCTTATCTGCATGACTCATGGATGTTCATCAGGAGTCAATAATCTAGACCAGCAGTTTTCACACTTAAAAAATATGGCAGTTACTGTTTCCCACCCCTACCCCCGAGAACCACTTTTCTGATTGAGCTCTTCTCTGTGATATCCCAGTATGCAAATCATCCCAAAGCAGATCTGTCTTGGTTGACAATTCCTAGACTTGGTCAGTGAGCCAGCTGCTTCCTCACATCTCCTCTGCCTGCCCACCTCCTGACACCAGCTGCCCCTCAGCCGCTGGAAGCGTGGGGCTTCTAGGAGCAGATGTGAAGGCATTGCCATATCCTTATTGCAGGAGAGAGGATACTAAGACTTGAAAAGGGACGAGGAAAGGCAAGGCAGTAGACTGGTTTTTAAAGCTTTTGCCAGTGGTATGCCAGAATTGGCTCATACTGAGAGATGATTTTTAATTTTAGGGATTTCATGAACTGATTGTTAAACATGCCATTATTAAAATTTAAATCATCTGCAGAATAGATTTTAAACAAATAAATTATATTGAAAACAAAGGTAATAAATACCACGAGTCATCACTTACTAATCATTTTCCTAAGTTTACTGCTACCTGTGCCCTTGAAGTTATTTATATCTGTTGTTTCTATATGGTAAAGATACTATAACTACTGCACACCTTTTCTTAAACTGTATATTAAAGTGACATCATATTGGGAGCTTGAAAGCAGCCGTGGTGCGAATATTTACACCATGGGAATTGGCAAACACTGTAAGGCTTCTCCCATGTCCACAGCTAGTTAAGCATTTGTCAGCACACTACTGGCTTTGTCCCTCTGTGACGTCAAAGCTTCTTTACTCCCCCCTTTCTCATTGTGACCAGTGAGATTTGACTAATTCTTTTCTTTTAGTTATCACAACGGCTCTGAATTTGGGGATGTGTTTGGGAGGAAAGGAATACACTTTGTTATGTGTTGTTTTTGTCCACCTTTTCCTATTAGCTGGTAGAGACTGGTTTCAGACATTTTAGAGCTCAGTAGCACTCAATTTAATCGATTCAATTTTTTTTGTAGATACAGGATTCTTTTGACTTTATGTGTCTGCCCCCAAATAACTTGCCTTCTTCCCACCTCCAATCACACTAATTTTATTTATTTATTTATTTAAGATTTATTTATTTATTTTTAGAGAGGGAAGGGAGGGAGAAAGAGATAGAGAAACATCAATGTGTGGTTGCTGGGAGCCGTGGCCTGCAACCCAGGCGTGTGCCCTGGCTGGGAATCGAACCTGCGATTAAGTTCAGATTTCCATTTAAATTCAGATTTAAATTCAGATTTAAATTCAGATTTCCAGGTCTGTCACACGCCAACTGTCAGCTGATGCCTGTTGGCCCCAATTCAGTGGCAGTAGGAATCCCTAATTTGGGGTGTGGTGAAGAAGGGAACTTTATTCAGTACAGAGAGCTCAATAGTGATACGGCAGGGCTGTGAGGACAGCATGGCTGGGAGACAGCATAGCTGTGGGGTGGCCCTGGGCACGGCAGTATTGGAGAAGGGAGGTACATTTTACCTCCTAGAGAGGGGTGCCTAGCTACATAAATTACTGGAATTCTTCTACATGGGACATTTGGCTTTTTAGTTCCACTTATTTATTTATTCAACTATTTACATATCAGTATGGACTCATGGATATGTATCTCATACTTTGGGTTATAATTCAATACTATGTTATTACTTACATTTGGATTTTTAAAGATTTTTCAAACATAAACATTCTGCTGTCTAAAATGTTAGAAAATTGTTCATAGTTTAAAGAAATTCTCTCCTTTTCTTTTAAATATCCTATTTTTACATTTATTCATTTGGGACAATAAAAAACAAGTTACCACTTAGGATTTAATTATGCTTTATTTTTTTGCAGGAGTCAAGTTAAAATCTAAGTATTTAAGTTATTTTTTTGAGCAGTAGAGATCAAAAGGCATTTGCCCTTATTGTAAACTGAGTTTACCCTAAGTACTTTCAAGTATTGGTGAGATCACTTTTGGGGATTTTATAGTTTGGAATGATTTTTGGCCTTCTTTCTTTTTTCTTCAGATTTTCCTTAAATTAAATAGAAACTTTGAAAATGCTACTCAGTATACTCTTCTCATTCTTACTGCCGGGAATGGTAGACTTGTTATAATAACCTCCATACCGGTCACCCATGCTTTCTGTTTTCTAAAACAAATCTTCCCAGTGCAATTTTTTTCTCTACTAAGGAATATAAATAAATAAACTGTATGTAAACTTATATTTCACCTCTTTTTAAAGCATCTACAACTGTAACTATAGCAGATCCTAACATGCTTATTGACCTGTCTCAAAATAGAAAACACACAACAAATATTTCATTCTATTTACTTCTCTTAATGTTATAGATTTTCTTTTGTATTTCATTGGTTACTTCTGTTTTAAAATCCAGTGCTTTTCTGTAGTTTTGTTTTTGTGCCAGTTCATACACATGTAGATACTTGAGAGAGTGATTTTAGTTGCAGGCAAGTCTCTCTCTTAATTGAAGTTGTGGGCAGACAGTTACACTGAGATACCAGATGAAGATGACCTGGCCATTCAGGCCTGAAACATGCCTGTGAATCAGGTGCTGGTTAGTGGCTTGTGTGTGGTGGGTGACCGCTGCAGCCTAGTGCTCTGACGCCTCACTGAGAACTCAGTTCTCCTGAAAGGAGGGTGAGGCCAGTTCCAGTGTGGCTAACTCTGTAAGTGGCCAAGTAAACATGGCCTGTGGGTCAGTTCCCAGGAGGATTGGCTAATCTGTCCAGAGCTGGGCCTTGAGATCTGGCTAGACAGCCCTAAAGAGTTTACTGTTGCAATTAAATAAAGGATAACAGTATTAATTTAGGACGTGTCGAGAAGTCAGTATTGCATTGCTTAGTAATTAAGCACAAATTAAGCATAACAAATAAACATTTTACTTCATTGACTGTAATTAGGACATTGTCTCCTGATGCCATCTAGGATTTGGTTCTCAATTTATTTGTTTATTCTGTGGGGGAGGAAAAATAATTTTCCTTCTACCTTTCTAAATTCTTCTGGCTAGACTAATAATTAAGCTAGCATGAGACAGATTAACAGGAGAAAATGTCTTAAGTTTATTATATACGTACGTATGGGGGTTCCATAGGACCGTGAGACCGGAGGACAGATGGCACAGTTATCTTGAGCAAAGGAGGAGGGAGGGACTGTGGTTTGGAATTTCAAAGGGCAGGAAGGCAATTCACGTGGAGCTAGGAAAGCAAATAGGTGGTACATAAATGTTTGCTGAGCCATTCTTCACAGTGGGGCATCAGAGGACTTTGATCTAATGGGCCTTGGGGCTTCTTCCTCTCTGTCACACACTGGTTTATATTAAATTATAGTTATCTGTGATAATAGCTCCCTTCCTGGAGCAGGTCCTCTCTCTAAATTCTTTTATGGAAGGTCAAAGCTTCTTTCTGAATCTTCTGTTTCTTAAAAATAGCCATTTAAAAATAACCAGTATCCCAAAGGCATACTCATATTTTGGGGTAGCAAACTCTGCTTCCCCTCAATTCACTATTATAGACCCTTAATCTTACTATTTCTATGCTGTAAACATTTACTTACACCCCGATTTCCTAGGACAAAGGACTCAGGGAGGCTGTGGAATGTGTGCATTATTTAAAATGGCCCTGTGTTTGCCGAGCAGGACCCACCAGAAATGATTAATACAATTTCCCCTCTTTGTAAAGGCACACAAACCCAGCTGGGTCTGGGCAGGGAGGGAAAGGTGTTGCTTCAGAGAAGGCCTGGGCTTCTCTGGGCTTGGGGTCCTCCTCACCACAGTCCCGGAACTGATCTGGAGCAAGAGAGGTATAGCTCTGGGACAGAGAGGATGGTGACCACCTGGCTACGGGTCTTTAGACCCTAAATTAATCTCTGGGTTCACCAGCCCCCTGGAGCCTCTTCTCACAGCGTGGGCATTATTTCCTCAAACAGTGTCTTGGTTTCCTCCAGAGTATAGATCTGCTGCATAATGCTACAAAGATGGGTTTAGCATTACGATAGTACAAGATGTTTAAGTCATTGCATCTAAAACCATCCTGTGCGTACAATTTACTTTCGTAGTGAGTCCTGTAAGGAATTTGAAGAATGCAAATTTAGTGGCCAGTTATTCTTCAGTTCCGGCAAGAACTGTTCGTACAAATAGGACTTCTGTGAGTAAGCCTTCTTGGCCAGCTGAACTAACTCATCCTTTTTTTAAAGTCACAGATTGAAAATGACCTTATTTGTTCATTGTACAGTCTGTCATGTTAGGTAATTTAAGCGCACTATCTACTCCACATAGATGCTTATGCATGAATTTGACAGTCTACATTCACTATTAGAAACTATGGACGTGCTGGAAAGAACTCCAGTGTGATATAAGGGATAACCTGAGTTCTGGTTTTGTTTCTGCCACTAACTTAGTGTAACCCTGGGCAAGTTATTTCCAGAAATTACACTAGTGCTCTTCTCTGTTTCAGGCCCTGCTCTCGAGCTGGGATGAATTAACCTTAGTCCTTTTAAAATGAACTGTCCTCGAGAGATTTAGGGTCCAGTGTAGTGGTTCTCACACTCTGCTGTGCATCAGGAGCCCCTAGCAGGCTCATCGGAACACAGAGAGCTGGGCCTCACCCTGGAGTGTCGGACTGGGTGGAGAATTTGCATATCTATCAAGTTCTCAGATGATGCTGATGCTGCTGGTTTGGGGACCACAATTTGAGAACCATTGATCTAATGGTTTAGCTGACACATCAGTAAGCACAATTCAAAGATTAAATGCTGTGAAATAAGTACGAGTAATGTGCAGTAGGAAACAGCCTGGAGAAATGGGTCAAAAGGTCAATGAACAGCTGAAGATCTGAGAAGTTCTAATGGAAGAGGGAGGGGTTAAATGGGGTCTTGACAAATGGATACCACCTTGACAGGCAGGGCATTTGGGGGAATGACACCATTTCAATGGTGTCACTGATAGGAGGGAGATTGCAGAATGTATGTGGGAGCAGAAGTCTAGTCTAGCGTAGGTGGAGTGGAGGCTAGGTGTGGGGGAAGGAACAACGAGAAACAGATGGAATTGAGAATGAGAGGGCCGGAGAGTCAAACTCACCGTGTTCATGGTTTTTGGATTTTGGCAGTAAAGGAACAGCATGATCAGAGCCATGCTTAAGAAGGGCAACTCTGGCATTGTGGTGGATGGATGGATGGATGGATGGATGGATGGATGGATGGCTTGGGAAGAGCACGAGTGCGTGCAGAGTCAGTGGGGCAGCCCAGTCTGCACACGGGAGGCTTGAAGAAGAGCCTGAAGGTGGGAGGAATGGAGTTCTGGGATGGATCTGCACCACAGCCACAGATTTGGTAGTTGATTAGCTCCTGGGGATGAGGGAGATGAAAAAGTCAAGGGAGAGTGAGGAGTCAAGTCTGAGTTGTTGGGGAAGAATGGTGGCGGCAGGATCCCCCGGGGGAAATAGATGGGACAGGAAAATGAACCTCTTGGGGCCTTTGTTTCTCTAAAAGCAGATGCTCTCAGAGTCTCTTTTTGTATGATTGTAGTCAAGGTTTTGGGTGTTTTTGCTAGTCTGAAATATTATAAAATACATTTGTATGAAGAGTGAATGGCTTATAAGATCTGGAAGCAGCCCAAGTGTCAGTCCATCATAGATGAGTGGATAAAACAACTATGGTACATATATACAAGATGGAATACTACTCGGCTATAAAAAAGAAGAAAATGTACCCTTCATGACAGCATGGCTGAACCTGGAGAACATTATGCTAAGAGAAATAAGGCAGTCAGAAGGAAGACAAATACAACATGATTTCACTCATATGTGGAACCTAATGAACAAACTGAACTAACAAGCAACATAGAGGCAGACTCATAGGTAGAGAGCAGAGTGAGAGCTACTGGGGGCTGCTTAGGGAGTAGAGAGGTGAAGCAAAAAGGAAAAAGGACTCGTGGACATGGACAACAGTGTGGTGATTGCAGGCAGAGGTGGAAAGGGTATATGGAAGATAAGTGGTAATGGACAACAAATAAAAAATAAATTTCATAAGTAATAAAAAAGTAAATGGCTTATACATATCAGGCATTCATGTGTGTGTTGATGGGTTCATCTGGATAAATCATTAGTTCTGAAACATTTACATCTGTAAATAGCCTTCTTTTCCAGCTCTTCATTTTGCTTTTAGTTTTCTTACTCTGTCACCTTGGTCTTCCTCCCATTTATGCATGTGAGCAGTTTTCAGTTTCATGTTCTGTGGATATATTTTAAATAGGTGTAGCAGGTATTTGAAACCTCTTTGACTCTCCCTTGTAATAATCATACCATGTATGAAGACATTAGTACACAACCTGGCTTGCCACTGGATTATAAACTTCTTCTGCGTAAAGAACGTGTCTTACTTATTTTTGTCTCCCTCGCTGCACTTATCCTAAGTGCTTATATAAAGTGGCCAGCACATGTCTCGGGAATTGGATTGAATCACAGTGAGAGACAAAATGGCTCAGGCAATAAAAAGTTCTAGTTTAAAGGGAAATGGAAATCCATGCGTCTTGGGAGTTAGAAAGAGGAAACATTAATTCAGTAGCCTTTCAGGACTAGAATAGAGATCTTCGTGAACACTTTAGGAACCAGAAGCAGAAGCCCATAAAAACTAGGAGAGTGTGTTCAGCTCTGTCTTAAATTAGTCATTGAAAACCTTGGGCCAGATCTTTCTACCCTGGGCCGCAATTTCCTCAATTTGTAAAGTTGTGGTAGTAGTAAAGTAGAGATTTTTATAACTCTCCACACACCCATTCGGGGAGAATTCTGAGCAAAGGGAACAGCATGAACAAGGCACTTGAGACAGGAAAGGATGTGAAGCAGGAGAGGGGATGGAGGCCGGCTTCAAAGGGCCATTTTTGCTAAGGTAAAGATCTTGGGCTCTATGCTATAGGAAGGTCTTGTGCCAGGCAATGCCACCTGGGGAGCAGGAGGGAAGGACGGGAGAGAGTCACTTGGGAAAGGAGGCATCATGGAGTTGGTCATTGCCATGGGCATCTGGTTACTGGATTCTGAAGGATCTTCTCAGGATAAATCTCATGAAATGCATCTCAGCACAGTTTACCTGGAGACAAAGGGGAGAAGATTTTATCCTTGTGTCGTTTCTGCCATCAAATCAAGGCAGCCCCACTTTTTAGACTGCGCATGTCTGACTGCCAGGCGGGCTCCGGCGGATGCCACGTGAAGCAGCTTCAGAGGAGCCTGGACTAGAGAAGGAAGCCCTGCTAGCTTGCACTGTTGTGAAGGAAACTGGAGTCTTCACAGAACTGGGTGCCATTGCAGTGGCCGGCAAGCAAGGCGAGTTTGAGAGGACTTCAAGCAGTGCACAGACGGTGGCCGGAACAGGGAGCTATTAAGGGATTTTTAACAAAGGAACCACCTAATTCAATGTATGCAATGGTGGGCTGGTAAATGTTTAACAACCAGTTCTTCAGAAAAATAAATGTGTATACATACATATTCAGCAAGTCTTTGAATAATGTCATTTCATTTAACGTTGTTTTGTTATAATGTTGATGAGGGGAAAAAACGATTCTCAGCCGGGCCACTGTCTACATGGAGCTATCCCATTCTCCCCATGTCCGTGTGGGTGATCTCCTGGTGCTCCAGTTTTCTCCTGCTTCTCAGTGGTGTGTGCATGGGGCGAGTCGTCGTGTCTGCATCGCTCCAGTCTGAGCGAGTGTGGGGGTGTGTGTGTGAATGGTCCTTCGATGCAGGGGCAGCCTATCCAGGGTGGGTCCCACCTTGAGCTGCCAGGAGAGGTTCTGGGCCACCCTTGACCCTGAACTAGAATAAGTGGGGTAGAAAAGATCTTTATTAAATGTATGTATAGCTCACATTTATCTCAGTGTTTAATATTAGGAGTGTTTAGGTCTTCATTTAGAAGTTTGGTGATGTTTTTGTGACTAAAAATATGACGTAGGAACTTAACTCTTTATATCATTTAGCCTCTGGTAAAATTGGACTCATTATACATTGTTTCACTTAAAGTTGCAGTTTCTAAGAAATCACCAATGACATTAAGTGAGGACACCATATATACATGTATACATATGTCTATTATAAATTTTGCTGATATAAAGGATGTGTAGCACACAGTTTACAAATAGTAATAAAGCATACTACACTCCATGGTAGAGTCCATGTAGCCAACTGATTCTGACAGGTTTCTGCTGGTTTTCACTGAACCCTTGTATCCATAGCCCACCTATGGTTATAATTGGTGAAAGAAGGTGGTTGATGTTTTCCTGTTACAGTGTGGAGTAAGGTGAAAGTGGAACAGTGAAGGCACATTTCAGAGCTTCATTTGTTCATTAAGCATCTTATGGCTGCATTGGATAGCACTAGAAGAATATTTCCCCAACATTTTGTTTTATTCGCATTATAACCACTGTAGGCACCACAAATTTTATGAAGATTTTCTCTATCACTTTTGTAAGCCTAGACAATCAACAGATCGAAGTTATAATTCATAGGGTTTCTCAATTTCTCTGTCAAAGTATTCTCATTATGGCTGATTTCAAGTTACAGAAAATTGGGAAGACAGGTGCAGTAGCATAACATTATGTAGTATTTCCTCTTACAGGTAAAATAGATATAAGTAACCTCAAGAGCATAGATGTTACTAAAATGTACTAATGTAATAAAGAAGTGACTAATTTTGAGTATTTATGACCTGTGAGTCTTTTAATACAATTTATTTCATTGTAAGTTTATGTGAATTAATTTGAAATGATTTCTATACTTAACAACTGATTCATAAAAATTCCCCCAAATTTACCAGTCAGTTCTTAGGAGCTGAGATGAGCCAGCCCCACACACTACCGGAGTTGTATTTCTTGAAGATCATTGGAAGCAATCTGTAGAAATGTTTGGAGGGGTGTGGTCAGGAGGCAGGGAAAAAGCACTTAAGCTGATAGGGGTGAATATTGGGAGACAGACATGGGAATGCGTGCAGCCTCTGCCCTGCTGAGGGTTTCAGTGAAGTCAGGTTAATGAGATGATACGCATTTTGCTGGCTTGTGTTCAAATGGGGATGTGTAGGACCTTTAATAAAAGTCTCACCCTGACCGGTGTGGTTCAGTTGGCTGAGAGTTGTCCCCACAAAGCAAAAAAGTTCACTAGTTCTATTCCTGGTCAGGGCACATGCCTGGGTTGTGGGTTCAGTCCTCAGCTGGGCTGTGTATGAGAAGGAACTGATAGATGTTTCTTTCACAGTGATGTTTCTCTTTCTCCTTCTGTCTCCCTTCCCCTCTCTCAAATACATACATACATACATACATACACAAATACATATTTTTAAAAGTCTCCTCCAGGTACTTTTGGAGCCCCTGAAAAAGTGTTTGCAGAGCCCCACCCCTTTGCTGTCTTCTGCCTTGGCTTCCTTGGTGATGACCATAGGTCAGAGGGATTTGAAGGTGAGGTCCCACTTGCCATAGCTGCAGGTGCCTCCCTGGAGAACAGGACTTGTGCCAAGGAAGACACTTGCCAGGCTTTGTTCTAAGTTAGCGAGTCTGGGGGATGGAGCTTCAGAAGGAAGTTGGAACCAGCTGAATGCCCCACCGAAGTTTGTCTGCAGGAGCCTGAAGTTGCTGAGTCTGTTTTCCTGTCTCAGAGGCAAGGAGGAAGACAGCCATCGACATTTCTTCTCGTAGCTGCTGGTGGCAGCAGTCTCAGCTGGTCCGGAGCGGGACAGGGCAACGACCTCTCCTCTGTCTCCTGGCTTGGCCCCTGGAAATCACGGTGGCCTCTCTGTCTGAAGGCCCCTTCTTCTCTGCAGACCAGCTGGTGCAGATGAGTGCTCGAAAGCCAGGAGTCTCTGGTTCATCTGCATTCCCAGAGTGTATGATTTCATTTGGGGGGCATCTAGCCCCCACTACTCTTAGTATAAAAATAAGATGGGGTAGAAAGAACAGTGAACGTGACCTCTGGGTGTATGGTGGGGCCAGTAAGTGAGGCATGAAATATGAAGGGTGGCACATGTGTGGCTGGAAAGAGGATGGAATTGAGATACGAGGCAGAGAATTTGAATCACGTTCAGTTTTGAACTTGGTAAGACAGGTGTTCAGTGGGATCTGGGCATTCAGGACAAAGAGGGGAAAGGAATGGTTGGATTGAGAGTCGTAAACTTGGTGGAACCGTGAATGTCTACGAGAAGCCCTCCCCATGAGGGCACAGAGTGACAGTCAACAGGTGGACTCGCTAGAACTTGGAACCCCAAGGGACACGAGTGCTGAAGGGACGGTGGCGGGTTGAGGGGCCCAAGAGCTGGACGGAGAGGAGTGTCCAGGGGACTCAGAAAGGAAGGAAGCAGCGTGAACAAAGGAGCTGAGGCACAACAATAGTAGCTCATGCTGGAAACAGTTTGGCCCAATAGTGTTCACACTTACCATTTCCCGAGTTTAACTATTCAGAGTTATGATTATGTTAACTTCACCTTCCTTCCTCCCTCTATAAAAAGGGGTCAAAGTCACTGCAGTGTCATAAATGACCCAGGGTAATAAAGACATCTCACACTTTTGCACTATGGTATTACTCTCATCCAGACTTTTATAGTTAGTTTGAGGAGAAAAAAAATTTACCGCAAGCTAAAGGTATGGAAAGCATCAACTTCTTCCTGTTTGATATCTCTTGCTGTATTTTCCATATTAATCACTTCATTTCCCCCTTGGCCTTGGGCCTGATATTATTTTCTCTCACTGTTGTCAGCTGCTGGGTGTGTCAGGCAGCTTTTCACCATGAATAATGACACAGTGGAGCTCAAGGGCAAGGTTACCATGCAAGTGTGTGCCACTCTTGCTGGTTATGTTCACACACACCCAGAAAGCCCTGTGCTACTGAACTGAATTGCAGACTTTGAAATGACGGTGTGGTTTGCATTCAGCAAAAAAAATATACCCCAGACATGCTCAAGAATTGTTGGTTTGGGAGGAATTAGATGACTCCAGTGTGAAAAGACAGAGCCTATCTAAAAAGATAGTGGAACAAATTTCCTACAGCACAAATCTGTCGAATAAGTGGATTTGGATGTGACCACAGCCTTGCCATATGAAATTCTATTCCATGGGAATTAAAGTTAGTGGCTTTGTGAAGGCATTTATCTCAGACTAAAAACTTTTCTCAGAGTCTTTTGCCGAAGAATAGAAGCACGCAGAAATAAAGATGGGCTTTTATGGCGACTGTCTGTTCTAATCCTCTTAAACACTTAGTGTGTCCCCACGCACCTAGCCATGAAATGAACTAATAGAGCCATTCCTTCTAATGTAGCAAGTTGGATGTGTTCATCTACCACTGAGGGACGAGGAAGACTGGAGAAAGCAGTTCTTTTTATCAGTCAGGCATTGTGTCTAGCTACCAGGGTCAGAGACCGAGCTCCCCCGCCCCAACAGCGGCTTTATTTCTCATGGCAGAGCAGTCTGGACGAGGGCAGCCGTGAGCGGGCATGACAGCTGCAGGAATCACCGGGCTCTCGCCAGCTCTCCAGTCTGCCATCTCCAGGACATCTCCGTGTCCAGGAAGGCTGCTGCAGCTTTCCGGGCGTCATATTCACATTACAGGCAGAGGCTGAAGAGGGAAGAAGGGCGTGCCAGCTCCCTTTAAAGGACCTGTCTCAGAATTCTAACACTTCTACTTACGTTTCATGGGCCAGACCTGTGGTATTATAGATAGTCATTCCTAGCTGCAGGCATTTTTAATTCACTTCATATTTCTATAGTAGTATAATTCTCAGTTTTTTAAAAGTTAATTAACCCACAGTCTTCTGTTTTCCTGGTTATTATTGCAAGAGACTGGAAGAGAACTCATATACGAGTGAGATTCTTTAGTGTCTTTCTGGATGTTCCCTGTGGAAGAGGTCTTTCCCTGTGTCTTCTCAACCGTAATAACTGTAACAGGACTCAGCCAGGGTTTACCATAGAGGCAGAGCTAGTGGTTTACATTGATTAAGGGATTACTCTGTTAAGGAACTGGCTTAACTCAATTGCAGGACTGGCTAAGGATGCTTGAAATTCATAAGGCAAGCAGTCAAGAAATTAATATCATGGGCAGGCTGGAACCCCAAGGGCAGGACTAAAGCTTGGAGTTTCTAAACTCAGAGAGGGCCTAAGCCCTGTTTTAAAGGCTTTTAAGTAATTACATAAGTCCCACTCAATACAACTTCTCTTTTGACTAATAAAAGTGAACTGATTAGATATCTTAATTACCTGCAAATTCCCTTCACAACAGCAGTAGGTTAGTATTGGATTGAATAGGAGTATGTAGGCTGAAGCAAGTCTGCAGCCTCCCTTTGCTCCAGCTCTCAGGAGGGAGTATTTCCGGCAGTCAGCCCTAACAGGAAATAGGCAAGAGGGAATTCTGGGGGTTGTAGTTCAGCCCAACCACGCTGCTATTCATGAAGCCATCATACACTGTTATTTAGTTGTCACCTAGGGAAAGAAAGTGAAAACAAGTCAGTGTTTCTTCATTTCTGATATTCTGGCAGATGGTGCCCTGATGCTATGATTGGTAGCTAAAATGAGAACCTTGTATTAATTGTGTTTTTTAACTATTTTTTTTCTGCTTTATTTTCCCTCTCTGATTATCATAGATAGCTAAGACTTTATTTTTGCTGTTTTCATTAAGTAACTAAAGAGCTTTGAGCTCATCAGCCATCGTGAACTCATCAAAGTGAACAGAATTTAAAATTTGCTTTCATAACTGATGGTAAGCTGTCCATTTTATAATTTTTAATAGCACAATTTTTTTCTTATTTGTGCCTTTTTAAAAAAGATTCTATTTATCTATTTTTAGAAAGAAGGGAAAGGAGGGAGAAAGAGAAGGAGAAACATCAATGCGTTGTTGCCTCTCATATGGCCCCAACCGGGGACCTGACCCATACCTGGGGACCTGGCCCACAACCCAGGCAAGGGATCTAACCCACTGGGAATCAGACCCACAACCCTTTGGTTTGCAGGCTGGCACTCAGTCCACTGAGCCACACCAGCCAGGGCTCACTTGTACCTTTTTGTCTAGATTATACAGAGATATTAACGTTCATTCTTTATCCAAACCAATAATGGCTTTTGTAATTAAGGCAAAAATCGGTAGCATTGCAAGTCTGTTTTTGTTGATGAGACTCAGATGCTCGTTGATCTTTTATTGAGAGTCCTTGATTCTTTTATAAAAATTAATGGCTTTATTGAGATATGACTCACATTTCATAAATTGTACACCCTTTCAGAGTATACAATTCAGTGATTTTTAGTATACTCACAATGTGCATCAATCACCACTAATTCCATAATGTTTATATTCTTTATATTAAATATAGGTGGGAATGTTTTAAGGCAGATAAAGAATTTGAAAAAAAAAACTCAGTTATGTTTTCTTATTTAAATTTACTTGAAAAGAGAAATTGGTGACTTTTGTACGGGCAGAGTTGCAAATATGTCTGGTTTGAGTTCTGTGAAGAGGATACACAGATTATGGGATTTTTCTAACAAATTTAAGTATATTATTCCCTCAGATGGAATTTGAAATCAGGACTTTTATTCATTCGTTTAAGTGTTTATTGACTCTTCACTCTGTGCCAAGCTCAGCGCTAGCCCCTGGCAGTCCCAAGTGCAATGAGACTCAGCGACCCTGTGGTCGGGTGGGTAGGGAGAATGGTAAAGTCACTCTGCTGGCCCTCACGATGCCGTCTTGACTGTAAGCTCAGGAGGCATGAAGCCCCTGGAGGTAGCGTGCACTGTGTGCAGGAATCTAATAGCCATGAATATGAGGGAGGGACGTGACTGCATCTGTGCAGAAAATTTTGAGATCACATCTGAACATTCCACGAGAGACCCAGGTCTAACTCTTAGGGGCTGGTTTCACGGCAGATCTCTTCTAGGATGTGGACGCAGATTCTGAGGCGTGCAGTGAATGTTGCTGCAGTTAGTGAGATACGAACCGAAGGGGTCCCACTGTGGTGGGGTTTGTGTCCTCACTTCCTTGAGATCTCTGCTTAAATATCGCCGATCACAGAGACCTTTCCTGACCATCTCTCTAGAATAGAACCCTGTCCTACTCCATCACTTTGCTTTGCTTTTCCATTGCTGCTGAGCTAGCTCTCTCATGTTATATAGTTGCTGCTGCAGCACCCCCACCCACCATCCCCCAAAGAGTTGACACGTTGTCTTGTTTGCAGCGCTGTCCCCCACACAGTGTCTAGCACCATGTCGGGCACCATAGTCCATGCTAATAGAGACTTGTTGTATACATGAATGGGAGTTCTAAAAAAGGGGCACACTATAGAACTCTGTTCCTATGTTTCCTTATATCAGCAGGAATTCATTTTCGTAATACATACTCTAGATCTTTTGGTGTATGTTTATTTGTGGATGGCATTTGGAGGGGGCTGGGTTCTCATGGCAAAACTTCCTTCTTTAGGTAAGAAATGTGGCCATTTTTGACCCTAGTGCCTCCCTGTCTCTGGACTCAGCTGGTTACTAAGTACCTCCTCAGTGCCTTCTTTCCATTTCTACTGTGGCCACTGCTCAAGCAGGTGGAATCCTAGAATATTGCTGATTCTGTGCCTCCAGCTTTACAGAGTGATCTTTGTAAAACACAGAATAGGTTATGTTATTCTACAGCTAAAATCTTTCTGTGCTTTCCATCACCAAAGATTGGATCTAAAACTCCTTAGCATGGCATTCCAGATCTGTCTCAGTTTGTGCAGGCTGCTATAACAAACTATTGCCAACTGGGCATCTTATAAACAACAGAAATGTATTGCTCACACTTCTGGAGGCTGGGAAGTCCAAGATTAAGATACCAGCATAGCCTCCTTCTGGTGAGGATCCTCTTCCTGGTTCATAGCCAGGTCCTCCCCCTGTTGTTAAATGGGGCCAGGAGCTCTCTGGAGGCTCTTTTATAAATCAGTAATCTCATTTATGAGGGCTCCCCCCTCATGGCTTAAACTCCTCCCAAAGACTCCATCTCCTAGTACAAAATTTCGGGGGGTGAGGATTTCAACATATGAATTTTGGGAGAACACTGAGTCAGATGATTGCAAGACCTTTCTCAGTGTGGCTGTCACATGGTTTTTCAACTTTTTCCAGCTTCCCCAGTATACATACACACACCCTCTCTCTCTCTCTCTCCTTCCCTCCCTCTCTCTGGCCCTGTCTTTGTTGCTCTCTCTGCAGGGGTTCTCAGGGCCACAGCGTGCCAGGTGCTCTCCTGCTCTTTGGGTCTTTGAAAAGGATGTCGTTACTCCCTCGTGCACTTACAGGGAAACATCCTACACCTCTCTGACGTCTTCCCTTACAACTCACTTTCCGGGCATCCTGAATCACTCCTGCCCCTCTCCACGTTTGCATGGCACTTCCATGCACAGCTTCATTTGTACACAGTATACTTTTGTTCGTGGGCCATGGAGGCTGCTTTCTCTGTGAGTTTGCCAGCTTTCTGAAGACAGTCTGTCTTATTTGTTCTTGAGTTTGCAGTGCCTCACAGTGCATAGCAGATAGTAGGAACTCAGTAGATATTGGAATGAAGTAATAAAATTTCAATAAGCTGTCTTATTAACAGATGCAAACCAACTCCCTGGCAGCAGGGAATTTAAGCGCAAACGGATCATTGGACTTGGCAACAGGAGTGTTGCCAAGATAGATCTGCACTGTAATAAGTGCTCTTCTTTGTCTTCTCAAACTGTCTTCAGCAGTGATGCGCTTTCATGGAGTGAAAAACCAAAGATCAGCAACTGTGTCAGAGCTCTGTGGTCCAGGACTAAACTGAGCCTCACCGTCATCCTGACAGTACTTCTCTGGGTCAGTGTGCAGGAGACATGAAATGCTTTTTAGTGCAATTAAAAAAATGTATATAAAAGTGTATTTTGCTTTCTTTGTTGCTGTATTGTTTTTGTCTGTTGGTTTTGGCTTTTATTTGGGAAGCTAATGACAGACAGTTTGTTAGAAAGCCAGCGGCAAGCTGTTTGGTTTGCTAACGTACTAACTGGACTCAGGTGTAAGCCATCTGGGAATTCTGTGCGTCAGGATATGCCCATCCCCACCACCTCCTCCGTGGTGTTACCTTGTGAACATGGCCTGCTTTTCTCAGTGGTTGGTAAACTGATAATCCCTTTTTTCTCTCTCACCCAATTTATCAGTTCACAGGTCCACATAGTCCCTTTCAGACCTTACAAAGAGAGGTTGCAAGTGCACTCACAAACACAAAGGTTCATTTTGTTCTTGAGGATGACAAATACTTTAAAAATTTTCCTTTTCATAAAAAATGAATTCCCATGTTATTTGAATTTCATTATATTATCAGGGAAACGTGTTCCCTTTTCTCCAGTGAGGATGCAGGCTCAGTGTGCTCACTGCTTCACAGGAGGCTCTGGCGTTAACTTGCATCAGCCGGTCCCGTTTGCACCTGCCCCCCACACACGGCCCACACTATGAGCAGGAACACCACGCTGTGAATGTTTAGAAGGGAAAATACCTCCCTAGTTTTATTTCCTGGGCATGTTGATATCTAAGCGAATTATAACATATGCAGATATACTTTAGATTCCTTTTCTGATGCACAAATCCATATCATTTTCTCTTAGGTTAACATTATGGTGTCTCCTCTGTTCTGTTCTCTTCTGAGCTGTAGAAGAAATGGGCTTAGGAAACGAGTCACAAAGACAAAGGAAGGGCCCTTGGAGCTTAGGACAGAGAAAGGTGAAGGCCACACGCCTGGGGGAAAGCAGAGGGAGAAAGGCTTGGGTGTGCTCCCAGAAGGGAGAGCGCCCGTGAGGTTTTCCTCGTACAGCCAGCTGCTGCAGTGTGAGAGAAATGCCAGCCACCGGTGGGCATTCAGGTATTTATTTAACCAAAAACATTGAAGGAATTGCCAAACGAAAGTAATTTGATCTCAAGAAAGGGGAAAATTAGTGCAAATGGGCCGTTTCAATATAACTGATCCAGAAAGTGGGTCTGTGTTGAACACAGCTGACCATATCCTAAGGAAGGAAATTCACCAGACAGCCTAATTTACTGTATAAAGTCAGGAAAACCCCAGACTGGTTCCTGTTTGTTAGTGGACACTTCTGCATAGGCACATGACCCTGGGGCTCTCAGAGGGACAAAAGCAATGAAAGAGCAGAATGAGAAGCCATTGGCAAGAGAATTCAACTGTAAGCTTCCCCAGGGCCAAGAGTACATTTCTTTATCCTCTTCTGTGTGCTGCATGCCTAGCACTTTGCTGCAGGGGTGCCCTCAGTAAATATTGGCTTGATGGATGAATTGAGTGAATGCACAGGGAACTAATAAACAATGGGTGGACGAGGCTGGAAGGTTTAAGCAATGATGACCTATTAATGAAGGGAGTTAGCACGGGACAACTACCAGGCATTGGATGTACTGTAAGATGGATTTGCTTGGCTAGACCATTTGCTTGAGAGAAGAGAATTGGTAGGGAAATTCCCATATTACCTATTCTGGTTGAAATTTTGTTGGGGAAGAAGAACTAGGGGTTGAAAAATGGATTAAGCCAGTTTGGCTGGAGGTCCTGTGCAGAAGCACTTTGAGAGCAGCTCGGAGAAAAGAGGGTAGGAATTAAAGCAAGTGGCGTCAGGCTATAAGAACTGCCTGGGGGACCGGAAGCCCTTCCATTCTGAGACTGGGCAAGCAAGGAAGGAAGTGCTTCTGGGTGGTTAGAAGGTAAGATACCACGGGCTTGTGGCTGCAGGTTCAGGCCCTTCTCCCCACAGTGCAGGCGGCTGCGGTGTTACCTTCTGCTGCACTCTGAGTGGATGGGTGTGCTGAGCCCATGTGTTCATGTGTCTGTGTGTCCACAGAGAGGCAGCAGCTGGCGGCCCCACCCTCTCCTCTGTTCTAGAGGCCTGGAAACCAATTTTGAACTTTCTTTTTTACCCACAAGAATTTTCACTCTAGTTCTCAGGTGGCTGTGACTAGAGGCGCGTGACAATGTCACGATGTATCCTTATATAAAAAAGGAAGAAAAGAATAGAGAAACTTGGACCTTCAAGGTCAATCAATAAACATAGCAAGTTACATTTTAACATGTGTATTAAGAAATACTCAACTTGTTTTTCAGAAGAGCATATTATGTCAGTCATGTAAAGCCATGCTCTCAGTATTGTGTGAAAGGAAAGCCTGCATTATGCGAGAGGCCGAAGTAATCTGGGAACCAATAAGGTTATTTAAAAAATTATCTAGCCACCCATGATATAATTTTGTATAAATTTGCAGGAACCTGAAAGGGTGCCTGCTTGCGCACCTTCAGATTTTATTGCCAAGTTATAAAATGTCGTTGCCTCTTTGGAGGGTCAGAATACATTTCAGAGCAATTTGTAGTAATTAAGAAAATTACCCTGTAAAAGTAAGAGAACAAAATAAAGTACAGATATGAGCCATGACAGATGTTACAGAGTAGGGGAGCGGACGGGCAGACAATGAGAGACATTGTCGTTCGCGCGGCCCTGGCAACACGCGTCACAGATTAAATAATGGACGCCAGTTGGTGGGCACAGTGAGGAGGGAACAGAGCGCGCCTTGTTCCAGCTTGTCTAATTTCAGGCTAATTGCTTAAGTACAGGCTTCTGTTCTCGTTATATAGCCAAAGGAAACTCAAACAGTGGAAATACTGCAAATCTTGTAATTCACCCTGGATCACCGATCAGAACTGAATACATGAGCTTCGAGCAAAGGATCCCGATAACTTGTTGCCTTGCCTGCAGATGGAAGCCTGACAATGAGCACGCTTCTGGACCTTTCTCTCCCGACCAGGTTCTAGCTCACGTGCTCTGTGGGGTCTGCTCTTCTTCGGACTCCTGTGTGCTCGTGACTGCGGCTCCTTGGGGTGGAGTGGAAGATGCCACGAGCTACCCGCCGGGACTGGTACAGTGCTCTGGCCCCAGGGCCCGGTGTTTCCTTGGGCTGTGGATTTCTGAGGTCTCAGGGAGATTAGCATTTGCCTTTTCTTGCTCTGGGACTTTGCGATAAGCTACTGAGGTGATCCATGTGAAAGCACTTTATTGGCGCAAATGAAGGGATTACTACTTTTACTATTTTAGGGTGTGGAGTTGGTGGAGGGAAGAACACAAGTCAGAAGTTCTGGGTTTGAATCGTGGGTCCTCCCGTTGTAGGTCTCTTCTTTTCTGAATGCATTTTTTAAAAATGCATTCCTATGGGTTTTTCTTTACCCCTTTACATCAGATGTTCTTCACATTTTTGTGTGTGTGCCACAGAACCCCTTTGGCATTCTAGTGAAGCTAATGAATCCATTTTCAGACTAATGTTTAATGCATAAATGTAAGTGCATAAAATCAGAATGCATAGGATTATGAAGGAAACCAGTATATTTTTATATATACTAATAGATCATTATCAATACATATACCAAAAATGTAATATTGTAATATACAGTCTTTATTAATGCATTACATACCAAGAGCTAGTGGTAGGTCTAATAACTACTATAATTTTAAAGTGGAGATGAGTGGAAATGATACTTTGAGATATTTGCAACAACTGGCAATGTGATAGGATTTCTTTGATTTCTAGTTGTGACAAGACACAGGGATGGCTAGTTTTGGAAGTTAGTAAAAATTAAAATGAAATTTCCCCCGACCCATGGCCCGAGTTCAGTCTGAGATCCCAGAAACCCATTCCTGGACGACATTGCCCTTTCCCTTTCCCTGTGCACTTTCCCTGTGCACTCTCCAGGGGCCAAGTCACCGCGTCCTGCTGCTGCCCTCCAGCTGCAGCCGCCTTCCTGGGCACGGAGTTCTAGCTGTAGCCCTCCTGTCTGGGCAGCAGACTGGATAGAGCACCAGCCCTGCATCTCCTGCATCTCCTGCCGCTCCTGCATGCCGGATGGCCCCCAGGACCTCACACACAGCCGCTGAAGCCAGCCCTTCACCCTGGCCATCCCCCCTCCCTCTTCCTGCCAGCCTAGTCTTCCTTCTGTGTCCCCAGCTCTGTGGATGATGTTAACAACCTCCTCGTGGCTCAGGTCCCAGTCCGAACTTGAACAAGAGAGCTGGTGAGCACTCAATGATTATTGCCCCAGCCTCTTTGATAAAGGTTGTGAAAATGTAACCTTGTATGTTTAGAAGTACTGGTCTGCCTTTCCCCTTACCTGCAACATCTTCTAAATTTCTACTTACTCTGCAAGGCCTAGTTTCTCCTAACTTATCTTTCCAACATGTACATCTGATCACTTTCTGGTTTAAAATCTCTCTACATCTCTATGCCTCCGTGATGTGACATCAGAGGACTCCTGCCTTCCTTACAGTGGGTTTTTTTTCTGCCCCTGCAAGTCCCCCAGCCTCCCTGAGCTCCCTGTGGTCCCTCCAATGGCCGGCTCCCCATTTTCTCCTTTGCTTTGGCAGGGCCAGTGAATGCCCTCTACCTGGGGGTCCCTTCCCTGCCATATTGCCTTCAGGTTTCTCAGTTCTGTGTCTGCTTTGCTGGCAAGCCTCTCATATCCAGCCTGCGCCATCACGAGGACTGTCTACAGAGCAGTTCTTGTCCAGCCATCTCCTCTTCCTGTGCTTTGACCAGACTGTGGCCAGATTTCACAAGTGCTGGGTAGTCCGGGGGCAGAATTATTAAAGTATGTGCTTAGGAGCACTGCCTTCAGAGCCCAACTGCTTGGAGTCTAGTCCCAGCTCCACCACTAGCTATTTGACCTTGGCATGATACCGTAATTTAGGTGCCTTGCTTTTCTCATCTGTAAAACTGGTTTAATAATAGAGTGGTGAGTTTTAAATAAGTTAATACTTGTAAAACAGTTTAGAACCAGAGATAACTTATAGTAAGAACTTGAACATTAGCTATAATTATTAGTTTCAGTTTTAGTAATATGACTTGGGCTCATTTAAAAAACTCTTTAATTTTTACTGGAGTTTTAGTAAAGACCATAATGTAACTTGAAACCCAGTGTTTAATTGTTCTTATTTCCATTGAGATAAATATTGGAGGTCTGATTTTAGCAGACATAATTAATATGAGACAAATGAAACACTTTTTGATAAAAGGTAAGAAAAATCCTGGGAATACAACCTTTTAATGTAGAAAGATAGAGACACCATCCCACCAGTAGTGACCAAGATGAATTGGACATACTTCCATATTTCTTTCATTTCAGAGATTAAGCGGGCTTCACAGAATTCTTTTTTTTTTTTTTTTTGCAGATCTTTGGGTAAAGGAAAAGTCAATATTATTCATCAGGGGATTTTTCTTTGAATGCAAATTATCATACATGTTTGCAAAGCAGATCCACATAAAGAGATGGTTTTGAATATACATACTTTTTTGCATGAGTATTTTCATATCCCCTAGAAATAATCTACTCTTGTGGGGAAAAATGTTTCATGATACTTACTACACGTTGTATGTGACATTAGTGTACTCTCATAATCTAGTGTTTTTGTTTTTCTTCCGACCTCCAAGTTTAACTGTTCTAGCCTTTTCTTAGTTTTGCCACCAGGTGGGGTAGTGGCTCCTTTTTAGGGTAGTTTTCCTGCAGGAGGTGCCTCCGCTGCTTCTCTCATTCTCACGTGACCCCTTGAGACGCTGTTGGAGCCTGTCCTGGGTGAGGGTGGAGGAGGCCGGCGGCTCTCAGATGTGAGGGAGTCTTTGGGATTTTCCTGCCTGATCTTGTTGGGCTCATAGGCTGATGACTTACGTTTCATAGGTTTTAAGTAACTCAAATTGTTCCAGAAATACACGAAAATCTATTTGGCAACAAGTGAATCAAGTTTTTCTTGGAATATTTGATCCAATCTTATGGCTTAAAAGAAGCAATAAGGTTAGGTAACTGGACCATTATGTTATATAGCTCTTATTTAAATAAGATAGAAATCAAACTATTAGAATTAAAACTCTTCTAGGAATTGAAAACTAGGGGAAAATTGTGTATATTGGAGACACATTATATTAAAAAGCATATTATGGATTCTTGTTCTGTCTTAGGCAATATACTAGAACATTATTGACATTTAAGAAATAAGTGCCTTAAGGAAATCATCAATTACATTTTCCTAGAATGAAAAATAAATTTACATTCTATACTTTGAAACCATATTGAGTCACATTAAGTTCTATTTTAAATGATAAAAAACTCAAAAACTATCAAAAGTCTTTTTATCACATATGTATGAGATTGAATTATGAGTGATTTTCAGGTTTATAGGCACCAAGTGAGCATTAGAAATTAGAAGGTTCTTTGAAAAAATTTTTTTCTTGGACTTAAATTAGCTTTTAGACTTTAGTGATTAATGAGGTTTTAGACCTTTGTAATGTGACCCCCCCCAAAATCTAAAAACGTAGACAATGTGCGACTTTGAGACTCAGAAACAGCAATTTCACGTGTGCCTCTCATGACACTGCGGGGCCGTGTGTTACTGCCACCACCACCCAACTTGGGTAACAGTGTGAGACTCAGCTCCCTGCCCTAGTGGAGGGCAGACTGTATTCCTCTTGCTTAAAATAAATGAGTCACTTTTGTGAGTATCTGACGGGGAACAAAGTATGCATTCTCTTCAAGTTTGTGTGTTACAGTTTTCTTAGACAGCAAGTACAAAAACAAAGCCTGAAGCCTGCGCTCATTCTGTCTGTGGATTTTATATTTCTCACAGTAGCCCAGTGTCTAGTTAACATGTGGGGTGTGGTTTCCAGTTCATTACTAAAGCTTATAGGCTAAAGTGCTTTGTGGGCTTGGCTTTGACTTGAGTTGCCTCTAGGGAGGCGGCCAAAAACAGGGAACAGACTGCTTTCCCTGTGTATGTGGATTCTCAGGGCCTTCAGTGTTTTCCCCTCTCGGCTATCAGCTGCTTTGGAGATTAGCTTTGAAGTAAGGATTCTTTCCTTGAAGCAGCATGAAGCGACTCTTTTCACAGGGGCCGCAGGTTAGTACGAAACCTTTTGAACTTTGTGCTGCATGTCAGATTTCTTTTCTGTGCTCGCTGGGCAATGAAATGACAGCACAGCATTTGTGATGTCGCCGTGTCCTTCTACAAAATAATGGAGGCTGGGAGCTATGATGGTCCTTATAATATATGCATTGTCTGACACTCTTAAATGCAGTGGAATGCGAGACGAAATGTCCTGTGTGTGTTGGATTTGCAGTCTAGAGATTTGCTCTTGTTTGTAAGCGTTTTCAGTTCCTTTTTCAGAATTACTCTTTTTGGTGTCCTCTCCTTAAATCTTTTGGGCATCACTGTGATTGTATATACAGTTGGTTCCAGTTTATTTCTGAACTTTCGGCAGCAGGGCGCTGCGCCCCAGCTAGCGGCGGCGTCCCGCCCACACTCATGGCGCGCAGGGTTCTCCCTGGGGCCTGCCCTGAGAGTTACAATGAACCACAATATCGTTTTAATTTTCTCTTTGAAACATGTGGCATTTTCCTAGAATGCCTCGTAAAATACCTGCCTAGCAACTGATGTTGGCAGTGTGTACAGGTGGAGTAAACTGGACTGAATTCCTTCCTTACTGTCACTGTTTTTGAGTGAGTCCTCAGAATCCAAGGTTGCTCTAGGAGTAGGTGGGACTGTAAAGATTATTGCTTATAGTAATAAAATGAAATTAAGTCAGGAAAGCTAAGTATCATGAGAATCTTTTCCTTAGTGTCCTTAAAGGTCTAGAGAGCAATTTGTCCTCTGTGAGTCTGTCACTGAAGCCATCCAGCATACAATTGTTCTGTAACACGAGTTCAGTTCGATGATGTTTTGAGTTTACAAAACTTTAAGAAATATGCTTTTGGTTTATGTTATTTTTAAGAGTGCTTTTGTTCAAGGTACTGTACTAATGTTTTAAAATGTGCTACGGTGCTTCTGTTATTGCCATTTTAGTCTCCTGTGGGGTTTTTTTTGTTTTTCCTGCTGGGAAATACAGTGTTTTGGAGAGGGTCTGTTCTCTCATCCTCAACTCAGTGTGGTACAATCAAGGGAGAATGGAGAGAGAAATAGGTGCTTAAAAAAATTTCTGAGGTGATTTACAAAGGTTGAAGGACCCAGTTCCCATTTCTGCTGAGGCTGAAGTTGTCAAGTTATGGCTATATGCCATGTCAGGGCTACAAAACTGGCTGCACCCCTAACCCCTAAGACCTAACTGTGCAGCCACATCACCGACCTGCTCCGCAGGTCCTCTCCCTAACAGCAAATCTACCAGCTATGACTTGCTTAATATATGCTATTGTTGCGTGCATGTGCTATTAACTAGGAGGTGTTATTAATTTAAATCTTAAAGGAAGACTTTTGTCAATCTGATTGTAGCTGCCCAATGATTTTAAAAGAACAATGTTAAGACATTTTACTCATTGATTATTTGTTTGTGCTTATTTTGCATGGATGCCTGGAAAAGCTGATGTGCGGGTGCTAGGTCTGTTTCTGTGTTCACAAGTGCTTTGTGTCCTTTTCTTCTAGAGATAACAAAACAAAATACCACTGATCAGAAACAGAAATAAACAATGAAACAAAGGATAAACTAAGAGGGGAAACTCCCTAAAATCCAAACTTTAGGGTTTTCCCAAAGAATATCCATTAAAATAATTTTTTTTCAAACATGGGGAGAAAAAAAAGACTGTAGAGTGCTCAAAATTTGTAATTATGGGATAATATATTTAAGCAAATCTTATTCCTGATTCTAGGTTTGTAACACGCACTGCAGTTCTTGCTCTCGTCTTGCCAGACTACTTTCGTTTTGTTGCATTTCAGCCTTTGGGCAAAAATCAAATAGGGATAGGCATTTTTTTCATTTCCACTCCTTTTAAGTTACACTTTAATTAATTTATATATATATGTATGTGTGTGTGTGTGTGTGTGTATATATATATATATATATATATATATAAATGTTCACCTGAGGATGTGTTTTTAATGATTTTAGAGAGAGGAAAGGGGAAAGAGAAAAACATCAATGTGAGAAGGAAACATCCATTGGTAGCCTCCTGTACAGGCCTCGACCAGAACCAAACCTGCAACCTGGGCCTGTGCCTTGAGCAGGGTTGAACCTGCCGACTTTTGGTGTGCAGGACAGCGACTCAACCAGCTGAGCCACCCGGCCAGGGCTGAGTTCATTACTTTTTATCCAGCGTACTTTCTTGTTGTTATTCCAAGTACTCCAGATGTCTCATTAATGTTCAAAGGCTTGTGAACGTAGCTGATGATCCAGAAGCATGTGAACCTTATTTCCTTTTAAAGTGAATCTGAGTTTTGATGTTGGACACACATCCTTAGGTGAATTATTTCAGCATGAGTTGGCCCACCCTCCAAACATTGGGAAACCCGAACGTCAGTAGTAGATCATAAGCACTCTGAAAAAGAAATGAGTAAGTAGGGGTCATTGTGATATTAGAGGTGGTTTTCTGAATGCTGAACCTTGATAAATTTTCACCTGTGGGCCTGTTCCACTCACACACCCCACATTATTCTCATTCCCGCCCATGGTCTTAACCTTCACCATGTGCCTTTTGGAAGGTGTGGACTCTCAGCCTGCAGTTCTGCCTTGTGGGGATTCCTGCGATGGCTGCAATGACCAGGGCCCCTGCGACCTTTTTCTTGCTTAACCTCTGGGGTTTGCTCTTAGCCCTGCTCACTGAAGATGCCTGTGTGCATGGATCTTGTGCTTACAAATCAGGGAGCAGGGACAGAAAGTGGGGGAGGCTGTGATTCCATCCCCCCAGAAACTCACTGTTTCACTCACGACCATGGTACGTACAGACTTCCTAATGGCGTCACAAAGGCTGAGGACAGATTTTACTCCAGGTCTGACCTGACCACAGACCTCCCAGTTTACTCTCTCTTTCTGAAGAAGCTAATTTAAGTCTCCCCTCTGGCATTTCTGGGGGTGATGTAATGGCAGGAGTATCAGAGGTAGTGGTTAAGAATAATAACAGCTAGCTCTCAAAAACATTCCCTAAGGGTAGGCCTGTTCTAAGCCTCTTATTTAATCCTCACAACCACCCAGAGGGGTCAATGTCTTTATTATCCCCATTTTCCCATTGTGGAAACTGTCTCAGGGAGGTTATGTAATCTGTCTCAAGTCCTAGCAGCTAATAAGCAGCAGTAACAGTATTGTGCCTTGGAGGGGTGCTGTGGTGGAGAAAAAATAATTGACACGAGAAGTTGATGTTCTTGGGAAATATAATCTGATATTCATTAATAATGAGAAGCAGCCATGTAAATACTGACATCGGAGTTGCTCTTCGTACTTGAAGATGCTTCTGTTGGTCCACCATCCACCAGTAAGGCGTGCATGGCCTATCTGTTCCTGTTCTACTGGGTGTGGGGGGGCCGGGGCTCAGCGTGTGTTCTGCTTTCTCAACTCTTCTGCTAGTGACCAATGGCGAGAATGTGGTGACCAAAAGCAGGATATGGAGGTGGCCTGTGGTCAGTAAATGAGACCAGTAGTGACCAGTCCGCGTTGGAGAGTAAGCCCACAGCACTGGGAACTGTCTTTCAACGACCTAAGCTAGGCTTGGAACTCTTGAGATTTTTTAAGGCTAAAATAATAAAACACTGAAGCTAGGAACTCAGTTCTTATTGTTTAGCTTGAATTAGGCCTGTGTGAGTGCCTCTTCATTTCTCCCCAGTGTGATTTCCTACTGATAATCAAAGCTCTGGTCTTTTGTCAGTCCTGAAGGCTTTCTGAGGCTTAGTGTAGAGCCACGAATATGAGGTATGTGTTTCCTTTAAAAATATAAATGTGCATTTGAAAATGTGGGCAAATAACCTACATTTGGTTTAAACTTAAACATGTGATAAATAAGTTTTGAATCATTAATAACATTAAAATACTAAGGAGCCAAGTTTTTTAAAAAAAAAGAAAAAAGCAATCAAAAATTCGGATCTTTGGATGGGAAACCACCTTCTCTTCCTAAAACCAAGAGAAGAAATCACAAAAGGAATAGGGTAGTAAATGGGAATTTTTTAGGTAGGAGTGTGAGAGCTTTCAGTGCAAAAATGCTCGTTGAAGCATCATTTATTATCAGGAAAAGTTGGAAATTTAACATACAGTACAAGAGGAAAATTGCATGATGGACCATTGTGCAACTACTGTAATTTTACTTATGATAAATTATAGTAGAAGGAAGTGGTGATGCTAGATCTTTAAGTTAAAACAATGTATATCAAACTATTTGCACATCACAGACCTGGCCATGTTTAAAACATACCTTTCTCTGTGTGCAGTGCCTAGGGAGACAGCAGAAAGGGTAGTCAACTTAAATTCATAGGGTTTAGGGATTATTTTGAAGGTGGGAATTTCTGCTAGTTGATTTTTTCTTATGTTTTTCTGCTTATTAATATTTTAAACATCATTTCTTTGTATTAAAAAAGATAAAAAACTACTCATGGAGAGAAAAAAAGAAAGTAAGACATACCCAGATTTAGTATGAGGTTAACGTCACCCATACGAGTACTCCATTTAAGTTGGTGGCTCTAAGAATGATTTTAATTTCCTCAAATATTGTAGTTGATAAATTTAAGGTTTCTTTTGAGAAAAGTTAATTTTTAATAATAAAAATTAAAATATATTAAGACTGACAGGCCACAGTTGAGGCAAGATCAATTTTTGTAAAGGAGAGGATACCTTTACCTTGGAGAGCAATTATTTTGCTGTGCTTATACATTATTGTAGGAAACTCTCTTTTGATCTTTATACATCAGGTTGAAAATTTTATATGTTATAGCTATTAAAATTATAAAGTAGATAGTTTATTTAAAAAGGGGTGTGGGATGAAGCTCATTTAAATGCTTGAAGCATAGGTCCAGGAAAGACATTTTCATGGATTTCCATTGGGTCGTAATAATGCTTCCTTGGTCTAAGAGCAGTTGGTAATGTTTAGAAAGGGACAAGTCACATTGAGACAGTCCTTAAAAGAGATTGTCCAACTGGAATAATGAAGGTGGGATAGAACCTGAGAGAGTTGACTTCATTCTTTCCCTTCCTCATTTTATAGATGACGCTCAGAATGACTGTGTCCCAAAGGCCACAAGGTTGTAGTGGTTTTGATGGAAGCCTTTGGATCTTTTGAGCTCTTCTGACTGCCTCCCCCCCACCCATTGCTGCTATTTTTAATATTCCATTCTGTTAATTTACAAACAGTTTAGTAGTGATGAATGAAATTATATTTCTATTTTCCTGGGTTGGTAAAAATCAAAACCTAAGACCATTTAGCACTTACTTAAGGACATTTGAGAAAGACCCTAAAGGCCTATTACTACTTCCAAGGAAAGGTTTTAACTTCACAGGCGTGTTTTGTATTCTCATCATTGTGGTATGAACGTTTTGTTCTTGGACACAGGCTTATTTATTGCACATCTGGTTTCCATGTTTGCTCTGGAAGACAGCAGCCACACAAGTGACTAAAGATCACTGATACTGCACCCTGGACATTGTTCCTTGACAGCTTTGTTGATAGTGTATAACTTTCATGTTGCAAAGTTGATCCCTTTAAGGTATACAATTCAGTGGTTTTTAGTGTATTGACAGTTGTGTAACCATCACGGTAATGTCAATGTAGAACATTTCTTTTTTTTTTTTAATATATTTTATTGATTATGCTATTACAGTTGTCCCATTTCCCCCTTCACTCCCCTCCACCCCGTACCCCCTCTCTCACCCACGTTCCCCCCCTTTAGTCCATGTCCATGTGTCATACTTATGAGTTCTTTAGCTTCTACATTTCCCGTACTATTCTTGCCCTCCCCCTATCTATTTTCAACCTACATTCTATGCTACTTATTCTCTATACCTTTTCCCCCTCTCTCCTCCTCCCACCCCTACTGCTAGCCCCCCATGTGCCCTCCATTTCTGTGGTTCTGTTCCTATTCTAGTTGTTTGCTTAGTTTCTTTTGGTTTTGCTTTAGGTGTGGTTGTTAATAATTGTGAGTTTGCTGTCCTTTTACTATACATGTCTTTTCTTTATCTTCTTTTCTTAGATAAGTCCCTTTAGCATTTCATAAAGTAAGGGCTTGGTGATGATGAACTCCTTTCACTTGACCTTATCTGAAAAGCACTTTATCTTCTCTTCCATTCTAAATGAGAGCTTTGCTGAATAGAGCAATCTGGGATGTAGGTCCTTGTCTTTCATGACTTGGAATATTTCTTTCCAGCCCCTTCTTGCCTGTAAGGTCTCTTTTGAGAAATCAGCTGACAGTCTGATGGGAACTCCTTTGTAGGTTACTGTCCCCTTACCTCTTGCTGCTTCTAGGATTCTCTCCTTTGTTTTTACCTTGGCTAATGTAATTATGATGTGCCTTGGTGTGTTTCTTTTTGGGTCCAACTTCTTTGGGGCTCTCTGCGCTCCTTGGATTTCTTGGAAGACTATTCCCTTTGCCAGTTTGGGGAAGTCCTCCTTTATTATTTGTTCAAATAACTTTTCCACTTGTTGGTCCTCCCCTTCTGGTACCCCTATAATTCGGATGTTGGAACGTTTAAAGGTGTCCTCGATGGTCTTAAGCTTTTCTTCAATTTTTTGAATTCTTATTTCATCATGCTTTCCTGCTTGGTTGATTCTATCTTCCTTCTGGTCCACTGTGTTGTTTTGAGACTCAGATTCCTTCCTTTCACTATTGGCTCTCCTCCGTATGTCTTCCTGCATCCCTTTTATGGTAATCTGCATTTTTTCATGTAATTTGCATCCAAAATCAACCAGTTCCGTGAGCTTCCTGATCACCAGTGTTTTGAACTGTGCATCTGATAGATTGGCTATTTCTTGGTCACTCAAAAGGATGAATCCTGGGGGACTGATCTGTTCTGCTGGAAACATGTCTTATGTCTTTCCCTATCTCTCCTATTATTTTATTTATTTATTTATTTATTTATTTTTTCTCCGGTCTGGTCGCTCTGTTACGGTGGGGGGCGGAGCCTTAGGTGTTCACCGGGGCTGGGAGCCCCAGTCGCTAGATTGTGACGTTATATGTGGGGGCAGGGGCGGGAGCGGGGACAGGAGGGATCAATGGCGACCGTTCTGTTCTCCTGGAGCCAGACGCTTCCCTGGGCTTCTGGGCCGTGAGCTCTGCCCTGGTCCACAATCGCTGCCCCACTGATTCCCCCAGCCGCTGCTTGCGTACTCAGGGATCACCGCTGCACCGCTGCGCTCCAGCGCCCTGGATTGCTGTCGCGCCGATTTTGCACCAAATTTCCCCCGACCTCCGCGCGCCTGCGACCCGCACCAGCCCAGTGCCCGCTTGGCTCGTGGTCCCCTACCAGTCTGGATGTACGGGTCTACTTCAACTTCTTGGCTGTCCGACTTCCATTTAGATAAATCCTCTGACAGTTCTGATATTATGACTGCAAATCATCGTTGTAAATTATTGTTGTTCTGTTCTTGGTTGTGCGAGGAGGTACGGTGCATCCACCTATTCCTCCATCTTGCTGGAAGTCCAACATTTCTTTCCTCTTTAAAAAATTTAAAAATTTTATTCAATTATAGCTTGCATTCAGTAGTTTTGGATTGGTCATAAAGTTCATTATGTTTTTTTTGTACAGTGTCTCTAGTAGTGCTTAGTTGTCTTTTAACTTCATTCAGAACAATTTTATTAGACTGTATTGTGACATCTGTCATATCAGTGTGCATTTAAAAAAATCAAAATTGGTGGATTTTTGTGCAGCCATTTTAATATTGAAGATGGAAGAAGATACAGAATTTTTCACATCTTATGCTGTATTATTTCAGGAAAGGTAAAAGACACAACTGAAATGCAAGAAATATTGTTCAGTGTGTGGAGAAGGTGCTGTGACTGATTGAACATGTCAGAAATGGTTTATGAAGTTTCCAATTCTGTCTCTGTTCTTCCTGTTTGTTTAGTTGGTTTTTAATGTTCAATTGTTGATAGATATGTATTTTTGCCATTTTATTGTTCCTTGTTTTGCTCTTCTTTTAAATAAGTCCCTTAACACTCCACATCATAATGGTTTGGTAATGATGAACTGCTTTAGTTTTTTCTTGTCTGGGAAGCTCTTTATCTGCCCTTTGATTCTAAATGGTAGCTTTGCTGGGTAGGACAGTCTTGGTTGTAGGTCCCTGCTTTTCATGACTTTGAACATTTCTTGCCAATCCCTTCTAGCCTGCAAAGTTTCCTTTGAGAAATCAGCTGTCAAACTTATGGGCACTCCCCTATAGGTAACTAACTTCCTTTACTGCTTTTAAGATTCTCTCTTTATCTTTAACCTTTGGCATTTTGATAATGATGTGTCTTGGAGTGGGCCACTTTGCATCCATCTTATGTGGGACTCTCTGTGCTTCCTGGACTTGGATGTCTATTTCCTTCACCAGGTTAAAGAAGTTTTCTCCCACTATTTTTTCAAATAGATTTCTAATTTCTTGCTCTTTTTCTTCTTCTGGCACCCCTATGATACAAATGTTGGACCTCTTGAAGTTGTCCCAGAGGTTGCTTATACCATCCTCATTTTTTTTGGATTTGTTTTTCTTCTTTTTGTTCTGATTGATTGTTTTTTGCTTCCTTATGTTCCCAATCATTGATCTGATTCTTGGTTTTATCCGCTCGACTGTTGTTTCCCTGTAAATTGTTCTTTATTTCAATTAGTATATCCTTTGTTTCTGATTGTATCTTTTTTATGCTATTGAGGTCCTTAGTAAGTTCCTTGAGCATCCTTATAACCAGTGTTTTGAACTCTGCATCTGATAGATTGCTTACCTCCATTTCATCTAGCTCTTTTTCTGGAGTTTTGATCTGTTCTTTCATTTGGGCCATGTTTTTGTGTCTCATTGTTCTGGCAGCCTCTCTGTGTTTGTTTCTATGTATTAGGTGGTGCTGCTGTAACTCCCTGTCTTGGTAGTGTAGCCTAATGTAGTAGGTGCCCTGTAGGGTCCAGTGGCACAGCCTCCCTTATCAGCCAGGCTGACTGCTCAAGATGCACCCTTCGTGTAGGCTGAGTACACCCTCCTGTTGTAGTTGAGCCTTGGTTGCTGTTGGCAGGTCAATGGGAGGGATATATCCAGACTGGCCAGCTGGAAGAATTGGCTGTGACCATTTACCACCACCCTTCACCCCCTGTGGAGGATCAGCTGTGTAGGAGCAGGGTGGTGGTGCTCTGACAAGATCTGTAGCTGTCCACTGGATGCACTGGCCCTGGGTTTTCCTAGTGGTACAGGCCAAGGTCAACCTGTGTTTTGGTTGTGTTTACCCTTTCTGAGTTATAATGCAATCTGAGATGGCTTCTACATGTGCTGGGTTTGGAGATTCCCAGGTAAACTCAAATTGTGAATCTAGGCTGACTGCTGCTAGTGCCGAGCCTGGGGCTCACTGAGGCCAGCTGTTGCTTGTTTGAGGTGATTTAGGAAGTTGTGAGCAGGAGGCAAGACCCGCCATTCACCTGGAAAAGCAGCTTGGGTAGATCTGTAAGTGGGTGGAGTAGAGTCTCCGTGGATCTCCAAGTCAGGTCAAGCAGTGTGAGCCAGGTTGATAGAGTCTCAGATATGGTATCAGCTCTCTGGCTCCATGGGGGGAGGGTTCAGAAAAGGGACAATGGCCTCTGTTCACCTTGATGCCAGACACCTCAATTTCTCCCTGTACACCACTGGTACCTTTCAAGCTGGACCTCGGAGGAGGTGAGTCTGAGTAGGTGAGTCTTTGTGTGGGTTCTTTAAGAGGAACTGCTTGGGCCTCCAGAAGGTTTCTTCCACCGACTTACTCCCCACTGGTTTTTGCAGCCAGAAGTTGTGGAGATTTATCTTCCTAGCTCCAGAACCCGGGGGGCTGAGTGTTCTGGTGTGAGGGTGGGACTCCTCGCTCCCAGGATATCCCTCCTAAATTTTTATCCACCACTCATGGGTGAGGGTCCAGCCTGTGCCTTGTCTGTGCCCCTCCTACCAGTCTGGATGGATGTGTAGTTGTCAGACTTCCATCAACTTGATTTCTGACATTCCTGAGTGATGGTTGTTCTATATTTTCGTTGTAATTTTGATGTGGTTGTGTGAGGAGGTGAGCCATTTCTGCCTATGCCTACGTGTTGACTGGAAGCTGGAGTTCCTCTTTTTAAGATGCAAATAAAAATATTCAAATTAAAAATTTATGGGAGTACACACCTATTAATATGATAGTCTTATAATATATGTTGCAAAATTGTTAGGTTAGACCACTGCTTAATGAGTTACTTGACTTTTCTAAGACTCAATTTCCTTATGAATAAAATGGGGATTATAATATTAGCACTTACCTTATAGGACTCTTATAATAATTAATAATTAATAATAATGAAATAATGTATATAAAAGATCTACCACAGTGCTTTGTGCTTAATAAGTGTTAAATGAATGTCAGCTATTGTTATTAGTGTCATTTTTAAGAAACTGTAGAATGTTATTTCATTTTTTTGTTACTGTATCTATGCCCTATTAAGGATCTGAGTTGGCATGCAAGAATATTTGCATTCCATTAAACACACACACATACACACACTCACAGGAATAAAACAAAACCAGGTATGATAAATTTAGTAGAAAAATAATATCAGAGGAAAGGATAATAACAATAGTAATGATATCTAACATTTATGTAGCAGGTTTTCAACAGACATTTCTTTAGTGTTTTTGCTGGTGAGCTGAGGGAAAAATGCCAGATCAAAGATGGGTGGAAATAATCAAATGAGAGCCCCAGGTGGGGGGTGGGGGGGGAGCTTTGATAGTCTGTAGTCCACCTTCCTACCCCATGCAGGAGACATGGCCACAGAGGACAGCTGGTGTGGTGTTGGAACTCACAGTGTGTAGGCGAGTTCAGCAGCTCCCAGTATGTAGATCTACTATTTATTAAGCACTTACCATGAACTCAGAATTAGAACCCAAACTGACTCTAAAATTATGTAATTATTATGTAAACTTGCCTGATCAAAGCAAGTCATTTCCTTATTTAATAGTTCTGTTTCCTGGAATGTTCTTACACGTAGTAAACTGAGATGCAAGGTCTTGTAGGTACCCCTCCTTTCTGGATTTCACAGTCTCTTCCACATGGGAGGAGCAGTGCCTAGACAGATGGTCCCCCAGGTATCTGATGACAATCACCATGGCCTTCACTCTACTTTGCTCCCTTGCTTAGATATCAGGGTTAGAGTTTATTGTTCTTTAGATTACATAGTCCAAGACACCGTAGCTGTTTCTTTTATCTGGAATGTGCTTCTGAGTGTGCTCAGTGAACTCCTGTGTGGTCTTTCAAGATTCTTTTCCAATGTGCCTTTCCACCAGCCACTTCCCCAGTCCCCAGATGGAGCACCGTCTCCTCAGCCCCCCCGCCCCCCCCAGACTTCCCTTCACACTCTGAGAGCTGTTAACAGCCCGTTTTCTCCCCTGGCCCATGAATCACTGATGGAGCGCTACTGACTTGTGCTCCTAAACCCTGTCCTAGCACCTGATACAAGGTCAGTGCAGAGTGGAAGGGAGAATTTTGATCTTATGTCATATGGATTCCTAACGGTATCTGGTTCTACAGAGGTATCAATGTTAAGAAATGCTTTGGACAAAAGCTGTGGTAAGCCTTGACTAATTGAGGACCAGAAGTAGTATCATCTAGGGAATAAGACCGTGATGAAGGCCTTTTGCTCTGTCACTGGGACATTCATTTTGACTTGTTAAAACGGTCCACTAATTGCCCAGTGTAAGTAAGCAAGAGGCTTGTTTGTTGGACAAGGCTGATACCCACCACCTTTGCTCAGAGAGATTTAGATAAACCGATTATAACATTGACAGTGTGATTGAATCACAAAGTTCACAGTAAGCTTAGTACCAGTATTCAACTGAATGCTGATAAGATGATACAGTTCAAAGTTATGCTTCTGCTCTAATCTGAGATCTTACCAGTTTTCCCTAAGTATGGGTAGAGGTTCATAGGTACAGGGGTAATATTTTTAGTAGTATCTCACTGTGATTTTATTTTTTGTGGATAGAGTATAACTGGGGCAACAAGAAAGCTGGCCTACGTGTGAAGAAAAGAATGGGATCTCACCAAGAGTTTGCCGTAATTCATAAACTGGTCTGCATCTTTTCTTTTAAGATTTTACTTTAAATTTTAGAGAGGGAAAGGGAGGGAGAAGGAAAGGGAGAGAAACATCAATGTGTGGTTGCCTTTCGCACTCCCCCTACTGGGGACCTGGCCCGCAACCCAGGCATGGGCCCTAGACTGGGAATTGAACTGGTGACTCTTTGGTTTGAAGGTCGTCGTTCAGTCCACTGAGCCACACCAGCCAGGGCTGGTATGCATCTTAAATGGGCTCATTAAGCACCAACTGGAACATTCTACATGGAGTAGGTCAGGCATGCTGGTGGTAGCTGTCTCAGGACTTGCAAAGTGCCTACTCTGAGGACTAGACTTCATACTTCTCCACTCCATGGCCCCTAGAGACACTGCCTCTTGCTACCTGAGGTTGAATTTGTCAGTCTCCAAATTGAGTCTTGCTTTCCATGTGAGTTGTTACAATACCAGACCACCCAGGAAATTCATCATCTTCTCCTTTTCCTTTTTGCCAGTTTAGTGGTAACTTTTCCCTCCCATCAGCCTGTGCTAATGGAAGCCTAGGGGCACTCGTACTCAGTGGCCCCCAGAGGTCCAGCCCAGGTCTGCAGGAGGAAGAGTCAGGTGTGGAATTCTAGAGTTGAAGTGGACACAGGGTGCAGCCCCAGAGACCAGGAAGGAGGCCTTTCTGGAGAGTGCCAAATTCATGCTGTCCAGGCTCTGATTGCATGCTTCCTGTTTTGGGGAGCTCCCCATTTCCCAGGGTTCTTTCACTTCTAGAGAGCTCAGTGTGTTAGAAAGTTGTCCTTTATGCTGAAGTGGCACGGCCTCTCTAGAGCATCCAGTCTTGTGTTCCAGCTCTAGCCCCTGGAACTGCAGAGGAGATGTCTACTGACACCCCTAGGTCTTGGGGTGTTTGAAAGGCTTTCATCTTGGTTCAGCCTGAAAACTCCAGGTTTTCTCCACCATTTCTTATAATGCATGTTTTTCAGACTCTTCTCCAACCTAGCCCTTATTCTCTGACTACCCATGGTTTGCCTTGTTGCTCTGTGGCCCTCAGACTAAACAAGTGTAGACCATCTACCAGGCTGGGATTACTGGCTGCTTCCTGCCTGCTGCTCTTCTGATAATGTACCCCAAGGTGCATCAGATCTTTCAAAAATAATAATACGTGTCACTTTTGAACAGTTACTGTTTTCTAGGCAGTGTGTCAAAGTGCCTTGTATATGTTATGTCATTTAATCTTCGTAAGAATACTGAGGTGGGCATTGCTATTTCCTTGATTCTAGGACATTGTTAATGACAAGACACACCAACAAATTTCAGTTTTACAAGGCAAATACCATCACATTAAAGGTAAACAGAAAGTACAAGAGTCACATCAGTTTCAGAAAAAGTATGTATGTGTTGGGGGAGGCAGGTAGAAAATACATCTTAGAATTGTGGCAATGTGGTATTTTCATTCTACAGATGAGGAAACCAAGCTTTTGGAATTTGAGTAACCTGCCACAATTTATAGAAGGGAGAACTGGGACCCACTCCCAGCTCTAGGGATTGCAGTGTGTGCTCCCACTATTCATGCTGCTCCCACCCAAGGAGCCCTAGAGTGAGGTTGCCTCATCCCAAATTCCCAAGCCTTTCTCACAAAACAGCTGTCAACTCAAGCAACCAGCCTGTACTTGTGTGTTTAAACCTCAAGGCAGATGTCTACCTTTATTCTTGATAGTGACTTTCTGCATGTACCTTTCCCCACTTTTTTTTTAAACTGAACTTATTGGAGTGGCATTGCTTCACAAAACCATACAGGTTTCGAGTGTACAATTTAATAAAATATCTGCACGCTGCATCATGTGCCCATCGCCCCAAGCAAAGTCTCTTTCCATCCCTATTTCCCCCACTTTGCCCACCTCCGCCTACCACCCATCCCCCTTTCCCTCTCACTATCACCACTTGTCTGTGTCTGTACGAGGTCTAATACATGTGAGGTCCGTCCAGAAGGTATCCAGCCATGCAATATGAAAAATAGACTTTTATTGAAGAAGATAAAATACAAGAAACAATGTACATAGGACAATGACATCTTGGTTCCCTTCAAAGGAGGGACCTTGGGACCTCCCACAGTTCTCCCAACTGCCATCCATGGTATTTTCCTGAATCTCATTGATAGTTTGAAATCTCATCCCTTTCAAACGTGATTTTAGTTTTGGGAAAAGCCAGAAGGCACAGGGTGCCAAATCTGGGCTGTAAGGGGCTGAGTCACTTGGGGCATTTGACGTTTTGCCAAAAATCTCTGCATGAGACATGATGCATGAGTCGGAACATTGTCGCAATGAAGTAGCTAATCACCAGTTGCCCATAGCTGTGACCTTCTGAATCATCTAAATAGTTTCTACAGAGGACTTTTCGATCTTAATGCAAAATCTGATGCAGATTCATTGCTCTGCTGGCTCGGTCATTTTGAATGTGACAGCCACACAGTACACATGCTCACTCAATGGCGTCTACCACCTCCACTTACTAATACTGTGAAGTCATTGTTGTTCACCCACATGCATTCCAGTCCACTGTCCTTGGCTGCCAGGTTACATTGATGTCACGCAAACCATTCTCATGACATTAACAATGGTTGGACTTTTCTGGACAGCCCTCATATTTTTTATATATAATTTTTTGCTTATACATACTATATATTATTTATATTATAATACAGTATATAACATCATATAAATAATATGTATATATTTTGCTTAATCCCTTCAACTTCTTTCATCCAACCTCCCATTTCCATGGCCTCTGGACTCAGCTCTGAGTCAGCATCCTCGGGGCCACACTGCCCTAGACTTTGCTCTGCTTCCCGCTTGCCCTCTGGCTTTGAACAGGCTCATGTCATTCGTTTCTCCTCTGTAGTCAAATCCTGAGTTATTTGATGCAGTTTATAGGAAAAATCTCTGAATCTGGAGGACAATTCATGACAGTAACAGAGTAAGTAGGTAGAGAATTAAAAGCAGGGTTTTTTGTTTTTTTTTTTCCAGTTCCGTTGTGGTTGAAGGTGAATCTTCTAACAGGGTTGTCCAACCTTTTGGTGTTTCTGGACCATGCTGGAAGAAGAGTTGTCTTGAGCCACACATTGAATGCATTGTGACACGTAATAACAAAAACACCTCATAAAGTTTTAAGTAAATGTACGATTTTGTGTTGGGCCACCTTCATGGCCGTCCTGGGCTGCATGCGGCCCGTTGGCTGCAGCTTGGACACTCCTGTATCTGGATGATTAATTAGCAAGGAATCCACTCTAATTGTTCTAGTTCCTCCTAGATGAAGACAGTGAGGAAGTGGAAAGTGTCAAGACCCTATAATCCAAGGCTTTAAGGAGAGGAACCTGCCTAGTAGATTTCAAATGTGAAATGATATAACTGAAGAAGAGAATTTCTGCCCATATGCAATGCTGCTTTTAGCTCCAGGAAGTGTAGAATTGCAACCAGGAAATAAGTGTATTTTATTTTTAATTTTTAAAATGGGAATAAAGGAAAAAGTTAAATATACATCTTACCTTCTACTAAGACCACTTTCAGTTATGTGCATGGCTTTTAAATGTGGAATTGCTGGGCTTCATAACTCTGTTTAAACAGGTAAAAAATACTGAGTAAAGGTTAGCTCCCTCTGATGCTTCCTTAGATTCTGGCCCATAGACCAAGATCACCCACGCCCCCTGTGAGAGGACAGTTACTGCCCTGCACTTCTTAGCTAAAAATGCAAGCCACTTTGTCTCAAAATGCAGGTGTACCCCTTAAAAGAAGACCACAGACCCTATTGAAATAGCTCAAATTTAAGTTTACTTTAGTATTGTGCTTTTAAAAATGTGTTAATGTTCAAAAGGATAAAGTTACCTTGATAAGAAGTGGCTCCTGGATCATGAATGAAGGTGGTAGAAATTACAGATCTTGAGTTTTATCAGTCCATAGCACAGCTCTGCTCTTTGCTTGATGAGTGATTATTTGCCAAAGCCTTAATGTATTTTTATGTGCTTCATGATACAATGCTTCTGAAGACATGGGTTTGGAAGTTTTAGCAGGGAGAGGAACTATAGGCAGACTCCCCATAGTTTCAGCTATTGCCTCTGTGATCCGTTCCATGGGGATCTTTACAGGTCCTTTATAGCTTTATGTGTGCCATTATTCGGGTGAGGTAGGGTCCTGATACAGCCCTAGGAAGCTGGCTTTGTTCTCACTGAGTCTAACACTTCGGTCATATTTTTCTTCTCAGGCCTTCTTTCTTCCTGTCATTAAAACAAATATATCACTTGGGAGCTAGCCTAAAACCAGTGCCTTTCAAAGTGATGTCTATACGCTTCACCTGGGTGTCTTAATAAAATGCAGATTCTGATGCTGGGATGTGGCCAGGCTTCTGCATGTGCATCAGGCTTCTCAAGGTGCTCCAGGTCCATGCACCACACTTGGGGTAGCAAGGCTCCCGAGGTTTTTACTGCCAATGCTCCCAGGGAGACAGGTGCTAGGAAAAGGTGAGCAATAAAGCAACTGGAGGGGCCTCACATGTTCACTGATGACTGTGATTACTTCACAGGATGCCTGATTGAGCTCTGAGAGGCAGCAGTGTACATTGATTGATTAAAAACCTGGACCTCGCAGTCCTCTCTCTGCCACCCAGCAGTTGATTGACATGGGTGCATTGCTAATCTCTCTAACCCTTAGTTTCTGCATTTGTGATATGCAGATAATATAAAAACCTACTTTATAGGGCTATTCTGATGATGAAATGGTATCATGCACATACAGTACTTGGTAAGTACTTGGTAAATGTTAGCTACAAAGTATTTATTGAACCCCAACTGCATGCTTGGCATGTTAAGGTAGGTATGTAAAGATCAAAGGCAACTCTTTAGTTTCAACAGCGATTGAGTTGGTTTACTTGCGGGCAGGGGGGATCCTTAGAGTTGAGATTAGATCTAAAACTTTAAACTCCAAGGTCAGGACCCTTCCTGCCTAATTTTGTCTGTATGCTCTTTGGCTCTTATCATTTGTGGCCAGTCATACTTTGCAAACCTGGTTTCAGACAACCTAATTAAGTGAAACCCGTGTGCTGAGTCAGAGTGGATTTACTGTGTTCCATCCTTTGAAACCAAAAGTGAGTTATGTTTGGTTTCTTAGATTTGTATGAGTGATCTCCAAGGATAGAAATGAAAGGATAGGTTTTTCTTTTGTTTCCTATCAGCTGAATTGTTTTGCTTGATCAACCAAAACTAAGTGGTATCAAAGGATCAATTTCTGTTCTGGTGAATCGAATTCTAAGCACACACCTGCCTTCCACTTTGGCATCTACCTCATGTAAGTGATTTAGAAATGACTCTGCCTTTGTTTGATTTTCTGCTACAAACTAAAAATTGTTCACCCTGACTGTTTCCCAGCAAGCCCCAGCACAAACGTGCGTGCCTGCTAGGAGCAGACTTTCCTCCTTTCCATCATCAGTACTCTTCCTTGGAACCCCGTCTTGAAAAGGAAATGATGACTGACCCAGAATTCATCTTTTCTTTATCTAATTATTTATCTAGTTATTAAGACTTGCATGCTTTGTTTTCTGAGCTTACAATAGTTCTTTGTGATACATACTTTTGTAATTTTTAGAAAACATACCAGTTTGGTGAGAACTCCCCAGTGTGATGTTGCGTTTGTGAAAACCAGCTCGGTGAGCAGAGTTCTCACACAGCGAAAGCAGTGGGAGCACAGCAATACTCAGTGCAGGCACTGACGGATGGCTTTGTGTAAACGTTTCGACAGTGTTTTTTTCTTGGTTTTGGTCATAAGTAGCAGTTTGTCTACTTTTGTAATGAGAAATGTAAAAGTGATTTTTGCTGCTGTTATTCTTCTGTGGGAACAAGGAAAATTACCTGTTCTTCCTTTGAGTGCTGATATATGTTGATTGATTTTTTTATTTTTTATGACTCTGCTCATTTTTCCTGTATCTTTGCAGATTTTTTTTAAAACAGCTTATTTGGGATATAATTTACAAGCCGTAAAATTCACCTATGTAAATTGAACAACTCAAAGGTTTTAGTATAGTCACAGAGTTGTCTTTGCAGATTTTTGCCAGTACCTTTTTCTTATATCTTTCCCCTACGTATGCCCAAGTCCCTCCATATTATCATTTCTTTAATGATTTTTGTTACTAATTACAGTTTTTGGTAAATATAGATGCCATAAAAATGAACTCTTAGAAGCTACAGACTTAAGGCACTTCCTGATTACATTGTGGTTTTTCATTAACTTTATATTAATGCTGTTTTAATGATGAATCAATAATCTGTCAACTATGCCATGTGTTTTTAAACCTGGTATGTTTCTCATTACTCTTCTGTCCTTCCTTCCCCCAACCTTCAGCCCCTACAAATAGCCAGCTTAGCTTGTTTACCTGAAATATTGCATAGTTTCTCAAATGTGACAGAACTGAACTCTGATGGTCCCATTAAGGCATTACTTCACTCAGCTGAAACTCCTCTGGGGGTCGTTGTTCATTGTAGTGACTTTATAAAGAGAGCAGAGCCAGTTTTCTGTTTAAGATCTTATTCATTTATTTTTAGAGAGAGTGAAAGGGAGGGAGAAAGACATAGTTCAGTTGCCTCTTGCAAGCCCCTAATCTGGGACCTGGCCACCAACCCAGACATGTGCCCTAACTGGCACATTGAATTGAACCAGCAACCCTTTGGTTTGCACACTGGCGCTCAATTCACTGAGCCACGCCAGCCAGGGCAGCCCTGTGTCCTTTTTTATTTGTGAAAGGACACTATTGTTTGGCTGGGTAATAGGAAAATGACCAATTGAAAGTGATGTTACTTATTCCACAAAATCTTATTTTGGGCAACCCAAACTTGCTGTTATTGAATGCTTTGTAGCTCCAGGCCTCCAGCATCAAGAGCAAGGATGGGAGGTGGTGAATGGAGTTTCAATTAAAATCGAAGTATCTTCACATCGCCTGCCCTGTACCCTGTGTACAGCTTTACTCCACTTGTTTTTGTTTGTTTCCTGAAACCTGCCATGGTTATAGAGAGAAATTATAGTGGTCACACTGAAGAAATGCTTAAAATTTGGCAGGACTTATTAATTGACTGTATAGAATTAGGGAAAGACAATTGCTAAGGATGAGTTCCAGGATTTGGATTTTGCAGGTGGGTAGGTACTGTTTTCAACTCCTTCAGGAAGGCAACACAGGAAGAGGAAGTGTTTTGGGCTTTGGAAGATGATGAATTCTATTTTGAGCATATGAAGTGCACCTAATGGGAAAGTTCATAAGCAGTTGGACATGTAGATCTGAAGCTCAGGGAAAAGAATGAGGGTGGAAATAGTTACTGAAAGCCCAGGAGACACTAGCGACTGCATATACAGAGATGGCCTCTGCCTTCAGGGAGCTCCGAGCCTCTTAGGGAAGACAGAAGCCAAGTAGAAGGGAGTATACTCAATGGTGTTATCACCTGTGAGCCATAGAAACACCAAAGAAAGGAAACATCAGAACACATTGTAACCATTAGAATGAATGAGACCACCCTGAGATGTGGGCAGAATGGGAAAGAATGATCCTAGGACCCTGAAGAACACCAGCATGTGAACATTGAGCAGAAGAGCAGCTTCAAAGAAAATTCCATCTCAGTGTCTGGTGAGGGAGTAGAAAAGTGTGGCAACAGGAAAGCCAAGAGAAGAAGCTCTTAAGGATGGAGTCAAGAGGTATGCAACAGAAAGGTTTTAGTGAGGTAAGAATAGGGAGGTAGCCTTGAGATTACATGACATTCTGGTGGTTATGAACTTTGGGAAAGCTGGTGGAGTGTGAAGGTGGAATCCAGCTGCAGTGGATTGAAGAATGAGGGGAAGAGTGATGAGGAGAAAGGAGACAACTGTCCTAAGAAATTGGCCTTGAAAAGGGGAGAGAGAGAGCTGGACAGGCTCATCTGAGGCCAGAGTCCATAAACACTAGTCCACAGTCGAAGGCTCCTTCTTCATTTATGTTTAGAAACCTGGGCGTGGGAGCCAAGAAGGCAAATATAGTTGGATTAGCTCAGGATTGAGTTTTTCCAGATGACTGCAATGGAAGGACAATGGGATAAGCCAATAGAGGTTTCAGCAACAGAGGAGTTAGAGTGATGGATCATGTGCTGTCCGCTGAATGAACAGGGGCGTGAGGCCTGGAGGGGTCAAGGGGGTATTAACAGCTTGTTGGAGATGCAGGAGTTGCTGCCTATCAAAGGTGTTCGTGGATGAAAACCGAGTTCATTGCTGCCCCACCAGGTAGGATGGTGATTTCCTGGTTTTAATAATGAATGACTCACAGGAAATGTAGCCATGTCATCATGAGCCCTATTTTTGAGATATTTTGTAGGCTTTGTGGGAGTGTGTAATTTATGTTCATCCATCCCACTAGGGAAGGTAGAAGTGCCATCTCTGTTGTCCTGGCTATCTTAGTTCCTTTTCTAGATTCACTTCTTCTGCCAAAATTAAACAGAATTTATTTATGTTCTTTCTAGTAAGTGTTTGGTTAGGCACAAGGCAAGCAGATTAGTTTCCAGATACCAGGTTTCGATGCAGAGAGTTTATAGAGTGTTTTGTACATTGAATAGGAAGAGAGGAGCTTACAGGGAATGGAGAAAGGAGGGAACGTGAAGTCCAGGGTCAGAATCTGAGTCTCAGATCCACCACTTACACAGTATGACCCTGGTCAGACCTCTTAATCCATTTGCTTCTTCAACTGGAAAGAGGATTAAAAATAATGGTGTTTGTCCCACAGGATTAGGAAAATCAAATAAAATGTATATGTGGAAAATGTTTTGTAATCTAGAAAGCGTTATGCACATGTTCTCTGCTTTGCCCACACTGTGAGCTGTTCTAGGTCTTACTCGCATTTCTTCACTTCTCATTTGGTCCACAAACAGTGACTGAGAGCTCACTAGTGACTAGGAACTAAGCATCCAGAGATGACCTCTCCCTTCGGTGAACTGCGAGTCTTCCAGAGGAGACAGAAGCCAAGCAGAGTGTAATGTTCTCAATGAACTCACCTAGATGCCGTACAAGCACTGAGCAGAGGCATCTACACCAGCTGGGAGGTCAGGGATGGCTTCCTGGGAGGAAGTGACCCTGAGACGAATCTGAAATATAGGAGTTAATTAGGCAGAGAAGGAAATTGGAGGAAGCCAAAGCTGATAGGGAGCAGCCTATTGGAAGGCTGAGAGGTCAGAAGGATGGAGCAGGTTTGGTTCAGTCCAGCTGAGCAAAGAAACATAATACTTTCTCTAAAGCTTGACTATGCAGTCACAGTGAGGGAGAAGTGAGAGGTAGAGGGGAACATGCATGTGATTGACATGCTTGAGAATGTTTTATACATAATGAGGAAAAAACAAGAGCAGGAGTTGATAAAGGAGTTAATTAATGGAGTGTTGAGAGGAGGGTTGGAAACAAACAGGTGTGAGACAGGAGAAGTGGGAGGAGGAGCCCTCTCCTCAGGTTTTTTGAGGGAAGGAGGTAAATACACAGGGTAAGGAGAGGAGTAATGAGAGAATTCCTTCCCTAAAGCCCTCTTTTTATGGTGCAATAAAATGCATGAGGTCGTTCTGTATCCCCAGAGCCTAGCACAGTGCTCAGCAGATTGTGGTTGCTCAGTAAATACCTGTTGAGTGATTTACCACCATCCAGAGTCGCTTGAGAAACCCCACAACGCAGCTTGACTGGAAAGCAGGCCGTCTTGCCGGTCTGGCTGGTTCATACTGCCTCTCTCCAGTTCACTGAAGTTTGTCTGGCTGTCTTTCAGTTTGCCATTTCTTGTTAGCATTAATGCAGTCCAGATGTCACAGTCAGGTGTCACTGGAATAGCTCTGTTCCCCAGTCACATTCATGGGAGCGGTGGTTTCTTGCGCAAGGACCAAACTAGTTCTTTCCCAGTGAGGCTGGCAGCCTGTCCACACCTACTGAGTAGAGAGTCTGACTGCCGCTGAGACAAAAGTGGTTTATCCAGACTGTCTGGTCATTCTTCTTACACATTCTGGATGTGGTTCAAAGCTGCATTGTATGGGAAAAAGCTCCTGAAACAGACTGGTATGAGCATGCAGGGTACAAAAGAGTTTAGTCTCACCTCTGTGTTCTCTTGGTGATCCTGGGCCTCTATCTTTTCAGCACATTGTAGGGGGTTGAACCAAATGAGTACTGAGATTATCATGTTGTATCCTGGTTTCATCAGCCTGAAGATGATATCCTCAGTTCTGCTCATGTCTGCCACTAAATATGTGTGCCATACAGATGTACTGAATTGGATTGCATTAGCTTCTGTTCTCAGACATGCACACACACATAAGGACAGAGTACAGTAGTGCCCATTGAAGAAAGTGTGATTCACTTCCTTCATTTAATTCATTTCTTTTAGACAAATGCTAAAGACATGAGATAAATTGGACTTGATTTCCTCTCAGTGAAGACACAGAGCTTAAAGCCCCTGAAATGCAGAGGTTAGAGGAATTAGGAGGCTGCATCCAGGTTCAGAGGAGACTGTGGGCTGCGATCATGGATTCCCACAGAGCTTAGAGCTCAGTGAGAGTGGCAGAGATGCAAACAGATAACTTCACTTTAGCAAAAAATGTGGATTTGAATGGTGGAGACCAAAGGAATGGAAAATGTACTGAGATTTTTACTTTTCAGTTAGTTTTTGTCTTTTAGTAAACATATCTGTTACCATTGTTTTATTTTTTTTCACTTCAGTTGGCTAGAGTTAGTGTTGACTTATCGATGTACCTTTCCTATTAATGATACCAGTAGTAACTAATACTTATAATATCAACTATGCATTGAGTTCTTAATTTGTGTCAGGTTCTTGGTTAAGCACTTTACATGCAATATTCTACCATCCTATTAGATGAGATCAGCCTCATTTTACAGATGCGAGAACTGAGGCTCAGAGAGGCCCAGAGTAATGTGAGCAAAGCAAGAGGTTAACTAGTTATACGACTAGCAAGAGGCAGAGCCAGGATGAAGAACCCACGTTCTTAACCCAGGTGGGTACTCAGCTTCTGTAATTGGTTACAGATAAGCCAAAGGAGTGATAAGGATGGATTGGGTGGGGGCTGAAGATGGGGATCTTGTAACAAGGTAAACCTAGTACCTTCAAAGTTCTCACCTAATTTTTAATTGATTAGTATTTTTTTATACAACAAAGAGTTTTGATTGCTTTACTATGTATATCTAATGGGGATGACCCAGCTTCTAGTCCCCGAAAGTTTACAGTGTCACAGAGGACATGAGTCATGCCCCCAAACTTGGGATACAATTTGCCACCAAAGACTTAGAAGCCAAGTGATGTGAAACTTAGTCAAGAGAGATGTTACCTCTGTCTTTGGGGGATGCGCGCAGGAAAGCCAGGCACGTTTTAGTAAGAGGGAGTGTGGAAAGTCTCACCAGGCAGAGAAGTAGAGGAGGGGGCATTTAAAGTAACAGGAGATGCATAGGTGGGGGGAAGACTAGGGTAACATATATGGCTTAGTGCATAATTATAAATCAAATACTCATGTAAACTCGACTCAGGTCAAGAAAAAGACTTGTGCCAGCTGCCCCCAGTGCATTCCCACATCCACTGTCTCGGTGCCAGCCTCCTGATCCCCACAATCATCACTGCCCTTGTGCTTCTTTATGGTTTTGTCACCTGAGTGTGCACACCCAAATACTAGAGTTTAATCTTACCTGCTTTATCATTTTCTTATTTGATATGCATTTTGAGCCACTTTTAATCTACAGGTTCCCTTGTATCCTTTTTTTTTCCTTATAGTCTTTTTTTTGAAGGACCCAGGCCATTTGACCTGCAGAGTTGCCCGTGGGCTAGGTTCTGCTGATTGCATCCTCATGGTGCAGTTCAGCGTGTCCCTCTGTCCTCTGTATTTCCTGTGGAGTGGGAGTTGGATCCAAGGCCTGATCAGAGTCAGGCTTCATCCCTAAGAACATTTGGTCAGAGAGTAGCCAATGAGTAGAACTCCAGTAGGAGGTTGGGCTTATTATAAAGGCATTTTGAAGGCTGATCAGAAAGTGCTTTGCATACTGTAATAGTGAGCTTGGGCTAGGTGTAGTGTGTGGTGTGTGTGTGTGTGTGTGTGTGTGTGTGTGTGAGAGAGAGAGAGAGAGAGAGAGAGAGAGAGAGAGAGAGAGAGAGGGAGAGAGAGGCAGAAGGGAGGCTTGAAGGGGCTGACGTTATAGGTTTTTGAGCCAAGAACAGCATCTTCACAGGCATCCTTTCCAGCCACATGTCTATATAGGAGTGACCCCACTGGTCATGATGTTCAAAGAGTGAACCAAAGAGTGTTAAGTCTTGGAAATAATATGCAGATGGTTGGTAGCCATTTTCTATAGTGCTATGATATAAAGTTGGTAAGAATTTCCTATGAAATCTTTGTAAGTGAAACTATGAAGTAAGGAATGGTTAGTTCATAGTATAAATATTCTTGTCAGTAGCATCCATATTACAAGAATAGGTCTAGGGAAAAACATATGAGTCTTAAGTCAAGAAGTGTAAAAGGAACTAATGTAAGTAAAAGGAAGAAATTAAAGAAGGCTGTCTGTTGAAAGAGAGGGAGATTTGTACCTATTTTGCTTAAGGAAATAAAAAAAATATTCCCTGTTTTTCCAAATGGCTTCTCAAAAACTGCTACTACCAGTAGAATTTGACTAGGCCAGTGGTCTCCCAAGTATTTCTTAGAGTCTTGAGGAACTTCTTGGCTTCATTTTTCACTTTGGCCTTTTAAAAGTAAGAAGGCTGATTTATAATAATCACAGCGAACATGCACAGCACTAACTGTGGACCAGGTATTATTTTTAGCATTTTATCTTAACTAAGTTAATCCTGTGTACGTTTTCAGTCTGAAATACCTGTTCTTCATTTCAATAGGATTTGAGCCTGAGCCCCGCCTCCATTTTACCCCAGAGCCAAATGACCTGGCACAGGACCCTTCTCCTCTTCCCTTTGTGCCTCAGTTTACTCACATCTGCTGAGGAAATAACAATATACCTTCTTTGTGGAGAGTATTCTGAGGGTCCAATTAGATCAAGTATAGGAGAATGTGGTAAAGAAGCAAATTGCTGTTAAATTTTTAATATTTATTATTATCTGTACTTCTGTATTTTGAGGAATTTGTAAAAAAAACTTCATTATATTTTCAATGTTTGGGTGCTTAGACTGAGGAAAGGAACCTCTAACTTAAAAAGTTAGATTACCCAGTGCTAAGGTGGGAAATTTTTAAGATGACTATATTAAGTCCCTCTTGTTTTAAAATTTTAATTGAAGCAATTTTAATAGCTTTTCTATGAAGGCAAAAGTAAGTATATTTTAGTTTTGATGACTCTTTTTCCCTTTCCCAGGCGTCACTGCCATTAGTGATGGAAACCCCAACTTTGTAGATAAGAGCCGTAGAGCACTAAGGCCCTACTTGGGAAGTTAATTTAGTTGTCTCAAAAGAGGCCACACTACTTTCAGTTCCAGCATGGGCTAATTTAATTTTATCCTTTTACTGATGTACTGATCCCCAGGCATGGTTAACATTTGTGTATGCCATGTTGACAATAAGGGGAATCAAATTCGAATCAGTAGATTAGTTTGAGAAAACCAACGTATATTCATTTCACTTTCATTTTGTTTAGCTTCCGGATTGTTTCTGATGACAGTTTAATGGTCATTAGCATGGTTCTCCTGAATGTAATAAACCATTTTGTTCTGGCTAATTTTAATATTTTCTCTTTTCTTTATATTTCAGCAGCTTGACTTTAACGTGACTATGTGTAATTTTCCCTGTATTTATTCCTGCTTGGGATTTACCAAACTTCTTGGGTCTGTAAATTCACCAACTTGATAAACTTTTTTGGCCATTATTTCTTCAAAGATTTTCTTTCTGCCCCGTTTTCCCCCTAGCCTTGTCCTTCTGGGATTCACAGAACAGGTATGTTAGCTCTTCTGACATTGCTGCATAGGTCACTGAGGCTCTGTTCATGTTTTAGAAATCTTTCTTCCCCTTTGTTCTTCAGATTGGACAATTTCTATTGATCTGTCTTCAAGTTCACTGGCTCTTTCTGTCATAGCCACTTTGATGTTAACCTATCTAATGCTTTTTCCCCTTTTTCTGCTGAGATTTTGTATTTGTTTATTCATCAAAGACATTTTCCTTTATATCCTTGATCATGTTATGACAGTTGCTTTAAAATCATAATAAGATCATTTCAATGTCTCAGGATGGGTCTCCATTAATAGCTATTTCTCTTTATAATGCATCACTTGTTTCTGTTTCTTCCATGTCTAGTTAGTTTTGGTGATGTTGTGACTAAGGTGGGGAATTTTTAAAATGACTATATTAAGTCCCTCTTGTTTTAAAATTTTAAAAATTTTAATAGGGGTCTGTCCAGAAAAAGTCAAGCCATTGTTAATATAACAAGAACGGTTTGAGTGACATTGATGTAACCTGGCTGCCACAGAGAGTAGACTGGAATTCACATGTGTGAACATTGATGACTTTACTGTACCAGTCAGTTGGGGCAGTAGACGCCATTGAGTGAGCACGTGGACTGTGCGGCCATTGCATTCAAAATAACTGATGAGTAGAGCAATGGATCTGCACCAGATTTTACTTGAAGCTTGAACATTCTCACATGGAAACTATCCAGATGATTCAGAAGGCTGCAGTTATGGGCAACTGATGATTGGCACTTTTATCACAACAACACACTAGCTCATGCAGATTTTTTGGTGAAACATCAGATCACGCAGGCAACTTAGCCCCACTATGGCTCAGATTTGATGGCCTGCAACTTCTGGCTTTTCTGAAAACTAATATCACCTTTTAAAGGCAAGAGATTTCAGACCATCAATGAGATTCAGGAAAATATGAGAGGACAGCTGATGGCAATTGGGAGAACTGTGTGAGGTCCTGAGGTGTCTACTTTGATGGGGATTGAGGTGTCATTGTCCTATGTACAGTGTTTCTTGTATCTTTATCTTCTTCAAAAATGTCTCTATTTTTCATATAAATGGCTGGATACTTTCTGGACTGACCCCATGTATTGTAGAAAGTCTGGATTTAGTTATGTTCCTTTCAAGAGGTTTTTTGTTTGTTTGTTTTAGTTGTGTTTTTGTGGATTTTTTAAAAGCAGGCAGTTCATTTGACTGGACTTATACTGCACATTTTATATTTCCTGTCTGGACAAGCAGCATAAATCTCTGTTGAAGTCGTTTTAATTTTAGTGCTATCTGAGCTGCCTTGGAGTGTGCCTCTTGCCCACATGATTCAAGGGTTAGCCTATGCAGAATTTGATGCTCTCCCTGTGTGCCTCCTTTCTTTTCAGGACTTCACACTTCACTTTTAAGTTGTTGTGATTGTCATGAAATCAGTTCTGTGCTTCTTCAAGCCAGTCAGATTATGGATTTTCTTTCTGAGTCTTAGTCACCCAACTTGGCATGCATTGGAGTATGCCCTTAGGCAAAAGCAGTGACATTTCTTTCTTCCAAATATAATTCTCTTCAAGTTTCTGCTTTTTTTTATTGTTCTTCAGTTATTTTTTATATTTTGTCCAGAATTTATAGTCATTATCAGTAGAATAGCTGATCCAATAGGAGCAATACCTCATCCATTACCGAAAGCCAGAAGTTGTGATACTGGATAATTTTTATATAAACTTTCATTTTGTAGTTGCTACAGTTCCATGTCGTTTTTTCCCAAGGGTTGATGGGTATATTTCTGCCAGTCCCTATTATACAGATAGCTCTTGGAGGATTTAGGTATTTTGTAGGGGTTTCACATCCAGACTCCTGCCTCCCATAGTCCTGAGATCTTGTGTCCTAACAGTCATGTGGGCACAGAAAATTAATCCCAGACCCTTTGTCCAAGATCAGATCCTCTGGGCCTCTTCAGCTTCAGTTCCAGTATATCCATCTGACTTCAATTTGCTTTTTCATTCTTGGAAACTGAAAGCATTCCTTCATTATTGTTTTTGTTGCTGCTGTCTCTGCTTTTATCCTTCAATAAATATTTTCTAAAAATGATTACAGTTTATTCAGAAGTTCAATGTTTGTAGTGGTAAAGGAAGCACCTACATTAGCTTAATTCATTTTGTCTCTAGATGTTTGTAGCAGTGTTTACTATAGTGGGCAATATCAGACCATCCCCAGAACACAACCCTGCCTGCTAACTCCTGTACTCAGGAGGGGACTGAGTTATGGCAAGGATATGTGAATGCTGGACAGAGGCCTGTAGCTCTTAGAATAGCTGAGGGCATCGGAGCAACCAATGTTATTTCAGCATCTACTATAGCCCAAGCTCTAAGCCACTCACTTTATACCATTTAATTGTTACAATTCCTTATTTTAATAGTGTTACCTTCATTTTACATATTAGGAAGCTGAAAGTAACAGCTGTAAATAACTTGTTTCAGCATAAGGAGTCATAATTCAAGCTGTCTGACTCAAAATTACATACCTTCCACGGTACTCTGCTGCCTCAACAAACATTTTTGTGAGCACGCACATAGGTAAAAAGTTGAGACTTTGCCATGTTTACTGGCAGTTGTGACAAAATTGGAGAACTCATTAGCACTGGAGAATATTTGGAGGAGTTTACCCAAGTGTTTGCCAGTTTCATTCTTCTCATAGGTGAAATTCATGGATTGTCATTCAAAACACTCTGTACTGATTAAACTCTCACTAACAGACATTGCTCATTCCCTTGGAGGGAAGTGAAAAAAAGGAATCAGAAGTTAAACAGTTGGAAGAATTCATGTTTAACAGAGTCTATGTGAGGAACTTATGTTCTTCCAGCTAAATGAGACTGACATCATAAGATGAGAAGTTCAGTATTAAGAAAGAGAATCAATAATAGTAGAAACAATTATATTAAAACCCTTGAATTAGTATCTGTAGCTTTGTGATCAACATGTTTTTGTTCAAAAGCAACATTGTGTTAAAAAAAAAGATGTTTATTTAGTATTCAGAGCTGATAAAAAATTTTTCTTAAAGTAATTTAAAAAATTTTTTTAAATTTTTCAGTTACAGTTAACATAGACTGTTATATTAATTTCAGATGTATAATATAGTGTTATTAGATGTTTATATGATTTATGAAGTGATCAGCCCAATAGGGCTAGTACCATCTTACACCATGTAGTTATTGCAATATTATTGACTATTTCACGTCAAACCTTTCTGTCCTGCAAAGTTTCTGTTATGGAATCAGCTGACAGTATTATGGGAGCTCCCTTTTTGGTAACTAATGCTTTTTTCTTGAGACTTTTAAGATTCTCTTTGTCTCTAACCTTTGGCATTTTAATTATAATGTGTCTTGGTGTGGGCCTCTTTGAATTTATCTTGTTTGGGGCTCTGTGCACTTCTTGGACTTGTATATCTTTCCTTCACTAGGTTAGGGAAGCTTTGCATCATTATTTCATCAAATAAGTTTTCAGTCCCTTGCTCCCTCCCTTCTCCTTCTGGCACCCCTATGGTGTGAATATTTTCACCTTTGATGTTGTCCCGAGGTCCTGTAAACTATAGTCATTTTTTGGATTCTTTTTTATTTTTGGTGTTCTGATTAGGTGTTTTCTGCTATCTTTTTTCAAAATTGCTGATTTAGTCCTCTGCTTCTTCTAATCTATTGATGATTCCTTCAAATGTAGTCTTCATTTCAGTTATTGTATTCTTCATCTGTCTTTTTAAAAAAATATTTTCTATCTTCAGCTGTATGTTTTCTTATTTCTTTGTTAAAGTTCTAAGTTCATCTACTCTTTCCCTAAGTTCATTGAGCATTCTCATAACCAGTGTTTTGAACTCTACATCTGGTAGAATTTTTTTGGTCTCCATTTTAGTTCTTTTACTTGAGTTTTGTTCTTCTTCTTCTTGTTTTTTAAAAAAATTTGGAACTTCTTTCTTTGTCTTCTCATTTTATTTGTATCTCTGTGTTTGTTTCCATGTATTAGGTAGAGCTGCTACATCTCCTGGTCTTAGTAGAGTAAACTTATGTAGTAGGTGTCCTGTGAGGCCCAGTGGTGCAGTCTCCATAGTCACCTGAGCTGAGTGCTCCAGGTGTGTCTTTTGTGTGGGTTGTGGTTCCCTCTGCTGTAATTGAACCTTATTATTTTTGGCATGTCAGTCTGAGGAATTGACTCTGAGGCTGATTGGCTGTGAGGACTGGTCGTGGCTGTAGAGAAGGTCATTGTGCAGGGGCTGACCCACAGAGATGATATCACTTTAGCAGGGCCCTGGTGCCTACCGAGTCTGCCCTTTGGGTGTGTCATTTGTGAAATGATTGGGTGGTGCTCTGGTGCAGTCTGAAGTTGGCCACTAGGCGTGCTGGTTCTGAGGCTTCTGGTGCAGGCCAAGGTCAGCTGATGCCTGTGCCCTGCCCTTGTGCCACCTGGTAAGAGCTACAAAGTGATCTTCAGATAGTTACTGCTTGTTCTGGGTTTGGAAGTGCCTCGGAGAGGCTAAACTGCAAACTGAGGCTGGCTGCCACTGGTGGTAACCTTGGGGCTGCTTAGCAAGAAGTAGGGGACACACCCAGGCCAGATGCTGCTTGTTTAGTGTTTGTGAACCTTTGTGAGATTTTAGGGAAAAAAAACCACAGCATGAGCCATTATAGGTCCTTTGTATGGAAAAGTCACCAGAAGCCACTTAGATGGACCTGCAAGTTGGATGTGGTGGTGGGATCTCAAGGAATAACCAGGGCAGGGTGACCAGTGTTAGTCAGGTTGATGGAAACTTAGCATGGTGCCTGCCTGCACCTGAAGGCTGGGCGGTGGAGGGCTCAGCGAAGGAGAGTGGTGCCTGCCCACACTTTTGTGTGAGGGAAAGCTGCTCCTCCAGCCTGATGCCAGACAATTCTCTTCCTCCCCATGTGCCCCTGGTGCTTTTCTAGCTGCTGCCCCAGGGCTACAGCTCAGAATGAGTGAATTCAACAGCAAATAAGTCTGACCACAGGCCCTTTAAGAGGTACCCTGCCTCTCCAGAAACCTTCTGTCTCACTCAGCCACAATCCCAACCAGTTTTCACAGCCATAAGTTATAGGGACTTCTCTTCCTGGCACTGGAACCCTAGGCTGGAAGCCCTGCTATGGGGCTGGGACCCCTTCCTCCTTGGGGAGACCTCTACAGTTGAGATACCCCTCCTGGTTTTTAAGCACCACACATCAGTATGGGACCAGTCATTCCATGTCTCTGCCCCTTTTACCATTCTGGACGTGGCTTCTTCTGTATGTTCATAGTTATGGGATTTCTGTTCAGCTAGAGTTCAGGCAGTTCTCACTGATGTTCTGTAGTTCAGTTGTAATGTTGATGTGGTCTTGGGAGGAGGTGAGCACAGTGTTCACCTACTCTACTATCTTGACTGAACATCAAAGATCTTAAAGTCATTTTAATAGCTTAAATAACTTTACCCTGGAAAAATATTTATTTTGTTTGTACATTGCTTAACCACTGAATCATCAGCAGTCTGAGTTTCCCTTAGTAAGAAAAATGTTTATATCATTTTTACTTAGCATAGTGCGTCAACCAGAATGAGATGTGTCCCCATGAATTCAGTATGTGCAGTTAGCTTCCTCTCCGAGAGACTTGTCACAGAGAATGCATATTCTTCTTTTGGTCATAAACATGGACTATTTATTTAACCTAACGATATTAGTTTTAGAAGTCTGATCACAGTGTTCAGCAATATTAATTACCTTTTTTTAAAATAAGAATTTTCTCTTAGGAATCTGTATTGATGTAAGTCAGTCCCTTAGTTGTGCAAGTCTCTCACTCAGCACACTTAATAAACTTACTAACAAACTTTGGAATAACTAGAGGGGCCCTTCCATGTTTTCTCTCAGGTACAACACAAGTGTTTGTATGTGCACTGCCATTCAGAGAGGCAGGAACAACTCTTATTTAGATGATGGCTCCGTGTCTTCACCTGAATACCCCTAGCCTTTGGGCTGGGTTTTTATCACCTGGTTGGGGTGCCTTAGACTATTGTTTTCTATGACTTTTAGTGATGCTGGAAGTGCAGTTTCTCTTATAATAATGCATCTGTTGTAAAGTCCTTAACATAGACAACTGCTTATTAATTTCAGTTTTTAAATGAGGAAACTTAGCATGAAAGTGACTTTGTCCAGTTAGCCAAGGCAAAAATAGGAGCAAACTACAAAGTTGAATCCTGTCAGGTTGCTGTGTGACCTTGAGCAAGTCACTTAACTGGTCTGTGTCCTCAGTTTCCTTGTGTATAAAAAGGAGGTAACAAGAGTACCTTTGCCATAGGGCTGTTTTGAGGGCAGGTTAAGTAAATACATGCAAAGCACCTGGTTCACTACCTGGAACATAGTAAGTACTATGTGAGTTTACTTTTTACTTTTACTTTTAACTTTAGCACAAAATGGATTTCTGCAGGAGGCAGGGTAGTTCAGTGGTTCATGCTGGTTCCAGTGCTCTCCTAGCTCAGGTTTCCTGTGTAACAGAGCCTGAAGCCAGGTAGGCTTTACTGGGAACAGCCAAAGAGAGGGGAGAAGATGAGAGAGGCAGAGACATATGCAAGGCAGTGCATTACCTGGCTAGCTGTAGCTTCTCAAAAATCAGCTAGTTTTTTGGTCCCGCAGATGGGCTGTGTGGCACCAGTGTGCTCAGCACAGTCAGGCAAGGAGGAATGGGGAGAGGCATACATCTGCCAGGTTTTTAACAACCCGTCCTCATAGGTTGGGTGGCTTGGTTCCCCATTTCCTCCCCACCCCTTACACCCACAACTCCTGAGGAAGTCAGGTTTCAACATTTTCTCTGAATTCAGAAGCTTCAGGGGTGCTGTAGTCACAGTAGGTCCTGCTGGGCTTTGTCATCAGGGCTGCGCCGTGGCCCTGCCCCTCTGCCAGGAAGGAGGAAAATGGCTGGTGGTGTTAGGAAAAGAGGTAAGAGTGGTGGAGACGGGGGTCTCTGCTGGGCCAGTGGCAGAGGCTGGGGAGGCAGGTGGGACAGAGCCATCCTGGGTGGCCTGAGCACTGGGACCAGCCCCACTGCTCACAGTGGTGTAGCCTCAGGAAGCTTCTGTGGCTCCACGTCCTTGATTCTAAATGACATTGTTGTGAGGACTAGAAGTGATACGTGTAATGTGCGTTAAGTGCCGGTATAAAGTAGGCACTTAATAAATAACAGATATTTTCCAATCCACCCATATTTGAAGTAGACATTCATTTCTCTTAATACTTGGATTTGCCTCTGGAAATTAAACATCTGTTTGAATTCAAAGATATGATTGAGATGTACTATGGATAGAATAAGTAAATGGGGTGATATTTAACCCTAGGACATATCAAAGGAAATGAGTAAGGAAGCTCATGGTAGATAGAGAATAAAGGCCAGCCAAGAAGATCAGAAGATTTAGGCAAAATCATGAGAACGGAGAAACCATTTCATGCTGAAAAGGCTTTATGTAATTGTAGGTTGGTTTTTGTTTTTAGCTGGAGAAAAGACAGAACGTGGTCTCCGACTCCAGTTCTGTGGACCCAAGGAGTCCAGATTAGCACCATCATCTCCAGCCTTGACCTCTTGGGGAGCAAAGCAGTGTCAGTGTTAGGTCAAATGGAGGCTTTGATAGGAAACCAGGAAAGAAGGATAAGTAAGTGGGACTTTGCTGGGCTCTGGTGGCTTCAAGATCAGATTAGATGTGAAGCCGGAGAGAGAATAGTGTTTGGGAATCAAACTTCTGTCTCTTGGAGCCATATAAATAATAGCAAGTGTACACTGTGTCCATTGTGGGTGTCCATTGTGGGCAGAAGCTGGGACCCTGGAGGGTGACAGTTGCCCAGTGTACACTGGTAATAAAGATAGAACAAGTCTAGATCATCTGATGTGTTCCTACATCACTGACATTTTACTGCCTGTCCAAGGCTCAGAGTGAGGCCTCCATTGATATTTTTGGAACTAATGTTCTTTAAAAAAACCCTCAAAGATGCCAGTATACCTCAAGAGCCATTCTCTCAATGTATTGTTTTTTCATAATATATAATCTGTAATGTAAAATACGATAATATCATTTACTTTGTTCAAAGTCAGCTAAACTCAAGAAATACTTATCCAAGGCTTACTGTGTCACTAGAGATTGAATGTGGCACCTGAATCCACATTTATGAATTTTGCATTTCAAGGAGCGTCAAGCCAGTTCTGTACAAATCATTGCTGTACAGTGTGTTTTGGGAGGTGATGGAGTATGGATCTAAGAATTAATTTCATTACAGTGAAAAATGGAAAAACAAGAAATCCTCATGACTCAGTTTTGTTTTAAATGATCTAATTATAATTCACATTTTGCATTCATAATTAAGATGTGACTTTTGGTTTAGAAATCTATTACACTTATTCCTATTGGTAAGCACAAATAATATTGAAAAACTATGGTGGGACTTCACATGTTATTTTAGAAAAAGAATCAAGAAGTAAATCACAGCTATTTTCACAGAATGAACATTGAGTTTTTTGTTATCGTTGTTCCTTTTTGAATTGTTTTATTCTAAGCACATGTAAAGGAAGGAGTAAAGTCTTCTGGTGTTTGTGCCCCCTGGTGCCCTCAGCTCTACCTCTGCCAGGTAAGTAGCTGGACTTAGGAGCCAGATCACCCATAGCAGGTCCAGCTCTATCCCTTCTCAGCTGAGTAGCCCTGGACAAGTTGCCCGCCCTCTCTAAGCTTGTCATCTTAAAGATGGGAGTAACAGTGGGGCCCAATTCCTAAGATTGTTGTGAGAATTCAATAAGAACATGCAATTAATTTTTTTGTATAATGCCAATATTAGCTAATGCTAATATTTATTTTAATATTAGTAGTTACAGTTGATAATATTGTTATTTTGTCTATGGCATTGTTTATGAATGTGTTACCTGGAAAGGAAAGTATCTGCTCCCTTTGATGCTTGGCTTCGCAATTGTTTTGAAAATTAAGATCAGAGAAAAACTCCAGATTTCTCTGATTTCGCCACTGAATAACTGGAGGTAATTAAATGTTCCCTGCAAAGATTTTTAATTCTAGTATTCAGCACCAGAAAAAAAAAAACCCAAACAAACCCTATTTACTTCCTGGTTGCAGATGCAAGCAGAAATAAAACACAGCTGCTGTTATCGCTCCATGTGCACCATCTCTACTTGGTACCGAAAGAGATAATAATCTTGCAGTATAATTTTATAAGGAGGTAACTAAATCAATTACATTATCTCCAGTGAAAACACTGGAGCCCTTATCCTGCCGCTGGTTAAGATAGGCTGTACCCGTGGCAGCTGTTCACCCACCAGTGGAGATTATTTTAGATGAAAGAACACATGGGCTAATTAGTGAAGGTCTGACTAGGACTGTGGACGGCCTCACAGTCGGGTGTTTAAGAACGATACCAGCAGCACCGTTGTTAGGCGAGCAGTCAGCACAAAGCAACCATGGAGACCCATGAGGGACAAATAATTTGGTTCCTTTTTTATTATTAAATGATAGAGTGTTTGCAAAAGCATGAACAAAACTGTAAACCCTTTGGGTCCATTGAAATTCCACATTACCCTAGAAAATGTAATGAAGCATAGCAAAAAAGGCTAAGAAGACATTTAAGAGAGGCCGTAGGGATACATTGATTCCATAATTGTGGCCACTGTGGGACTCAGTAGGGTCTTTCCCCAGATACAGAGATTAAAGTAGAGAAGATATTTTGCTTTGACATAATTTAAACTTCATATAAAAGGTTAACATTCAAACCCACAACATAAAATCAATAATTAGGAACCTCTATAACCAAATTCATTCAATTGCAGGGCCAGACCTGCTTTAAGCTCAGCGCCAACACAAGTTGGCTGACCTTGGACAAGTTACTTAACCAAATCTTTCAGGATAGTCATAAATTACCAGGTAGAATCATGTTGGTTATTAAATAACTGCTAAAATTGTGTTTAGCACATAGTGAACACTTGAGGATACACAAGAGGATTCCTTTGTTTCTTTTCTTATTCCTCTTTAAGTTTTCCACATGTTTATGCTTTTTCCCTCTCTATTTGAAATACAATATTTATTTTAGCTCGATCCAGTGACTCTATGGTGTTTATTCCCATTATTTACCATGTGTAGAGATATTTAAGATATCTCTGTATGTCTTAAGTTTAACATTCGTTTTTCACATTAACACTCTGTCCAAAGGCAAAGTCATTGTAACCCTTGTTTTCCTGTGCTATGCTAAGAAGGTTGGCAGAGTTCATCATAAGACCTTTCAATCAATAGACAATACCACAAGGCTCTATGAAGTCACATTTTCTCCAAGTGTCTCATTTCCTCTAAAAGTTTTCATTACCTCCTATATTAGATGAAGCAGGACCTGGTTCCTGGTTGGCATCTAGTGAGTGTTTGTTGAATGGACAGGGAAGGAAATAAGTATTTTAATTGTGACTGGAGGCAAACAGCTCCTTAATGGGAGCAGAACAGACTTTGATTAAATTTTTTCAGGTTAAAGACCATTCTGCCGCCTGCTTGTCATATTTACGTGAAAACTACTTGGGTTAATATCTTAGCATAGGAGAGGGGTAATGTTAATTACATTGTGAGGAGAGGCTGAACAATTCATAGCACCTTTTATCTATAGTTACGGTTAGGTTTTTAGTGTTAGACGGACCCTGGAGATGAAATGGCTCAACCCCCTTAGGCCCTGAGAATTTAAGTGACTCCATCCTGTGATGCTGAGCTGCAAGAGGAATCCATCCCCTTTTCCTTCCATTTGAGTTAGGTCCTTGCTGAACCCTGTTTTACTAAAACGGACTTCCATCTATTCTAGGGGCATTTATATACCTACAAAAATCATATAGGAAGATAAAGACCTTCCTGTATGCTTGAGAACATCAGCTCTTGGGGTCAGAGAGAACTGGTTTCAGATCCCTTCCCCTCTGAGACCTAGGTCAGATTATCCAAAGTGTTCGTTTCATTAACCTAGTCTCTCCATGTCTCGGTCTCCTTAGCTCTAAGGGAGGGATGACAAACTCCTGTCATCTTCAAAGTAGAAATAACAATGCTTCATAGATTTATTACAGACAATCAATGTACTAATGTACATAAAGGATTATCACCAAGCCAGGTGCATATTAAGTAATTGTATGTTATTACAATATGAATTGAAGTATGCAAGAAAGTTAAAGGGAAGTGATGCAGGCAAGGCTAGTCCTATATTTTGCTAAGAGTAGGCCACAGCTTTGGCTCTAGGCTGCCTTTCAGCCAACACAGAAAGAGAAACATGATTGATTACATAGTTCTGAGGCAACTTAGTTATATCCATTACATGTATCTGACCAAACCAGAACCACTCTCTTCTGTCTCCGTCTTTGAATTTCCAGCCAGGATCTCTTTCTGCCAGACAAAGCAGTAGAGGCTTTACAGACTTGTTGAGTTACAATAGGGGCTGCCCAAGTTTGCATTTCCAGCAGAGCCCTCCAGCTTTTTGATGCCCCTGCAGGAGGCAACCCAGCTAAGTGTCTTGCTGAGAATGGCATGTGCTGAGTGGAAGCCAAGGATGGATTTGGGGTTATGTAGCCTATTTCCTTTACCCACATCAGATGTTCCTTAATCACAAAGACCAGCCTTATTATCTTTACAAACTCACTCACTGCATCTCACAAAGTGAGTAATGAATGTGTGCTCAGTAAATATTTGTGATTTGCAATAATAAATGAGCATGTGTGGACAAGTTACTGGTACGAAAGCCCTCCTGTTTTCGGGCCTGGTTGTAACAGAGAGATTATTTCAGGCAAGACAGATTTTTCTTCCAACTCTGATGACAGTGCTCAAGGCTTAAATCTCAGTATTTTAAATGAAAAATAAAATCTATATGAACTCCTCTTCCCTGGGTACTGATGTGCAACGACTTGTGTTATTAAATGTCGGAATGAAATAGAACCAGTTTTCTTTAAAAAGGAGAGAAGTGTAATTCTAGCACCTCTTATGTCATTGAGTAGGTATACCAACAAATTACCTTTAGGGACATATACATCATTATAACTCATGTAAAGTCATGGCCAAATCCTGTCTCCAAAAGGTTAGCTTATACCTTGCTTGGAATGTCACCTACAGAGCAAATGTAGAAAGGTTATGCTATCTGAAAATATCTTAAAATCTACATATTAAAATTGTTGTAAAATGATCTAGGTTTTCCATAGAAAATATTTCAAGTTGCTTATTTTATATATTCTTTCTTTCCATGTAATTGAGTTAGTCAGTCCCTTTTCTCTGAATAATAATTCCCATACCAGTCTCCCTTGAGTCTCTCCTCATTTATCCAATTAATAAAAATTGGATGTTAACACATATTCAGTGTGGTGTTTCTTTTACTTCCTTGTTTACAACTGGAGTGTCCCACTCCAATTTAATTTACAAGCTGGGAACCCTTTAAATGTTAGGCAGGAAAAGGAGCTGAGAGGTTGTTTGAGATAACTGGGGCTCTCACGGAGCAGCTGACTTGTTTCCTTATGCCGTGTCTAACCCTGGATTCAAAATGTGGAGTAGGGCTTTATTGGACCAAAATAACAAGTCCTTGTCCTTTTTTTCTTCTTTTTCAGCCCCATTGCTGTTACCCTGTCCGGAGCCGACATGTCACTGAAAACTGAGCCAACAGCAGACACATCTGCACTGCAGAAAATCGCTGCCGACATGAGTAACCTGATAGAAAACCTGGACACCCGGGAGCTCCATTTTGAGGGAGAGGAGGTGGACTGTGATGTGTCTCCCAGCGACCCCAGGATTCAGGGAGGTAAAGGCTGATGGTCTGAGCCAGAAGAGAGCTTATGAGGGCTGCCTGGCAGGACACAGATTTGAGATAACCAGCAAACGATTGATCTCTTTTGCTGAGGTCCTAACCCTGGGCTGAGACATTTTCGTTAATAATAATGTGCGACTGTTTCTTGTTGTCGCACGTTGTTATTCTTGAAAAAGATGCCTGGGAAAGGCAAGTTATGCTGTTATCATGTAATCTTACATTATCAGTTTGTTCTTGCAATAACTTTATTTATTTATTTTCCAGTGTATATCCCTTTCTCTGCCATTTACAAGACACAAGGATTTAAGGAGCCCAATGCACAGACGTACCTCTCTGGCTGCCCAATCAAAGCCCAAGTTCTGGAAGTGGAGCGCTTTGCATCTACAACAAGGGTCAGCACGTTGCTGGACTCACCTTGTATTAGTCAATATATACGAGTTAACACACTGACTTCCCTTTTCCTTCCTCCTAGCTGTGCCTGTGTTTCTAGCTTTTTGTTTGTTTGTTTGTTTGTTTGTTTGTTATCACTTCTAAGGCCTCATTACCTCTCAGCGGCTTATTTTCTTTTCATTTAGTTTTCATTCTCATATGTCTCTTTCCCTATCCTGGGAAATGCTTTTTTTTTTTTTTTTTTTAAAAAAGGCAGTTTAGAAGTTTAATAAATTGCAAAGTGCCTCTCCTGGTCTTCCTTGCTGCCCAGTTTTCTGTTCGATGTGGGTTCTTGAGGACACAGCCATTCCACCTAAAATGCCAGATAGAAGCCAAGGAAAAGTTTAGCTTTCCTAATGCTTGTCAAGGAAGAACAGAATGAAGCTACTTGGCTCTTGGAATGAAAAACGCCAGGATGCTGATTGGCCAGAGCCATTACCCAAAAGTACTGCAGAGAGAATTCTGCTGGCACACTCCACCCTGATGTGTCCCCAGCACCTGTCTGTTAGGCCTCATGTGCACATTTTCCCTTAGAGACTGGAATGGCATCCGGAGTAAAGTATCTCCATCAAGCAAAGCTGCACCCTTTGGAACAGATTGGACCTGGATAAACTGTTAGGGTAGCTGCTTTGTAGTTGTTGAGTCTGTTGGATAAGGAATGTTGCTGCATTTGGTGGTGGTCTTTGTTTCTTTAGGATAAGCGCTGGCTGCAGGCGAGTAGGCCACCATGGTCGCCTGCCTCAGGGCAAGTGTAGAGTAACCTTTCAGCCCCAGCAGGCTTGGCCTTCCCTTTCTCTTTGTCTTTGTGAGTGTGACATGTGCTGCCTGGGTCCTAATGGCTCTGCCTGGCACTCTCTCAACCTCCCCATGCCATCCTGACTCCTCCTTTGCACGCACCTCGGTGTGCAGCCTTTTCTGCAGGCTCTCCTGTGAGTTGGGTCCTTCTCTCCCTGGTACACCACTGAGAAACCCCAGAAATGTCTCTAAGGTGACCTTTGCCTTTTACTTGCCTACCAGCTTTTAGACTGAGGGGCAGTAACGTGGGGGTTCAATGCACAGACTCCAGAGCCAGGTTGCATAGTTTAATTCCTGTCTTTGCTATGTGACCTCCTGCAAGGTACTTAACGCCTCTCCCAGTGTCCTCATCTGAATAATGGGTATAATAGAACCTATCTTCTACACTTGTTATAAGGATTTAATAATAATATACATAGTATTATACTTAGAGTATACAAATATACTATCTATTGTATTATGTACTCTGTGTAATGCTATGTATTATTATTATTATTATTATTAATATTAGGTATCTCTAAAGTTACTCATGAAGGTAAATACTCAAGCTTTCAGACCCCAGCCTCCTCTCCTTGCATATACTCTTCTGTTAGTCAAGTGGGTTTGGTCTAGTTCCGTTTTAAATTTCAGTCTGTGTGAGAAAGCTAAGGATTATCCTTATCCTACTTAGTGTCTCATTTACTAAAAAACATGAACTAAATCTGTGCAGTTTGCATGTGATTGCAGGTAAATAAAAATGACCCCTTTTCTGATTGTTGGATACGTTCCATGTGCCAGCTCATGGCTGGCTAAGCACTTCGCTTTTCACTCCCATGACGACCTGATGAGGCAGATGCTGTCACCTGCCCTCCCAGGCTGGAGATCTTCCCCCTGTCCCTCCAGCAAAAGTTAAGTTGAGGGGGGAAATAGTTTGCATGTAGCGAGATCTTTTGCTCCTTTCCCTCTAATGGTTACTGGTGATGCTTCTATACAGGGCGATGCAGACAAGGATGGACCTTATGATGCATTTCAGAAGACATAATGTCATTTGTGGAGGGCTAAGATAGTGCTCCTGGAACCCGTTTCCTCCCGCTTTCCTTTCATCCCTCCAACTGCGTTCACTGCTTCTGCTTTTGGACAGCCCCTGGTGGCTAGTTAGGGTTTTCACGCATTGTTTCCTTGACTTGGTTTCTTGTTTCAGGTGTGTGTGTATGTGTGTGTGTGTTTGTATATTTGGAACAATAGAATTTGTAGGAGTTGGTCTTTAGTGTGATTCTGAGGTTGTCCTATGTATGTTATAAGGCAAACATTTAAGAGAGTATTATTCTGTAATCAGTTGTTTTTGAAACATTTTACTTAAGTACTCAAGTTGGATTTAAGATACTTGCATGTTACTTATTAAATTAACTATCGTTAATTGAGAGATTTTGGAATTTTTGTTGTTAACTAAAATACCACTCTTTTTCATTTGTCCCTGTAGGTACGAAGTACCAATCTTTACACAATTGAATTAACACATGGGGAATTTAAGTGGGAAGTTAAAAGGAAATTCAAGCATTTTCAAGAATTTCACAGAGAGCTGCTCAAGTACAAAGCCTTTATCCGAATCCCCATTCCCACCAGAAGGTAATTGCTTCAAAATTAATTATAAGGTCATCCCCATGTCCAAGTTGAGTGCAAAGAGTATTTTATTCATTTTATGGGTTAACTGTTCATTGTTGGTGGATATTTCCTATTAAATAGACCCTTCTAATAGTAAGCCATCTCATGAAAGATACTAGAGCCATGGCTCTAAGAATAATCCAGTAAATGCTCTCATTGTGCTGTGCATGTGCTTTAGACACACTTTTAGAAGACAGAATGTCAAAGAAGAGCCTCGAGAGATGCCAAGCTTGCCCCGTGCCTCTGAAAACATGATCAAAGAAGAACAGTTCTTGGGGAGAAGGGTAAGTCCTTCACTCTTCCGTTGTTCTGAGCATAATGTGGCAGCACCATAGAAATGCGGCAGCTACTGGGGGCGAGGTGGGTTCGGCTACAACCTTTCCCACCCACTGATCCATCACCCAGCCTGGTGTAGCTTCTCTGGAACAAGTTAGGCAGCCCCTTCTTCCCCAAGCTATTCTGACCCTGGGGAGGTTGCATTTTCCCAGAAGAGTTTTCTTTGGTAGGAGCGATGTTATAAAGAAACTGTCTTCCCAGTGGGAATCTCTTTGGGCTTGTCATGAGACAAGATTCAGTTCATCATTGAGAGTTTTGAGATCTACTTTTTTTTTTTAAATTTTATTTGTTTATTTTTAGAGGGGAAGGGAGGGAGATAGACAGAGAGAGAGAGAAACATCAATGTGTGGTTGCTGGGGGTTATGGCCTGCAACCCAGGCATGTACCCTGGCTGGGAATCGAACCTGGGACACTTTGGTTCCCAGTCCGCACTCAATCCACTGAGCTACGCCAGCCAGGGCTAAGATCTACTCTTTTTAAATCATATATTTTCATACATTAGCTTCGGAATTTGGAATAGTTTGTCCTAAATAGATATAAAATCTCATTCCCAAACTGTAGATGGGGAAGTTAGGGTGTAGGAAGAGTAGGAAAGTGTTGCAGGCATGTGCATCAGTAAGGTAGATGCTTCAGGCCTGCTCTGCTTCAGTGATATGGTCCTGCATAGGATGGACTAATTTTTTTTACTAGAAAATTAACAAATAAATGTTAGCAGTGTTTTCCCATTCAAAACTTTTGTGGTCTGAAAAGCATTTTTGATTTCTCCTTTGTAATTGTCATCTTGTTTAAAACCTTTTTAGGGACCCAGGATACTTATTTCCCAGGATACCTAGACAAATAAAATTCTACAGCTGGGGTTGCCGTGTGTACATGTACGAGTGCGGCTGGAAATGATCAGCTGTGGCTGTAACAGCCGGTGCTCCAGCATGTGTTGCAGTTGGCATAGTGGACATCCCCCTAACCCCTCTCACTTTAACATACTCGAAATCAGGGTACAATTTGCTAGAAACTATTTATTTAGTCACCCTTCTTGTTTCTCCCTGAAAATCTGTTTAAAAATGGCAGTGTATCTTCCAGTCAATCCAGTGTTAGAATTGAGGAAATTCAGGTTTTTGATAACAATCAACAAATGCTGTAAAACCACCCACCATGGGCAAGTTCTGTGTTAGTAACCACAGCAGATTAAAAGAACGTACAGCTGGGGCCTTGTCAGCAGCTTACAGAAGACCTAAGCAGGTGAAAAGTAAAATGGCAAGAAGAGATTTAAGTATTGGTTCAGGGGGACTGTGGAAATAACTCCTTAATGCTATTCAGGATCTCTTGTCCAGTGATAATAGTAGCAAATCATTGAATCACTTACTGAAGTTAAGATGGGCCAGTGATCACATTATTGCTACTGTCTAAATTTCTCTGTAAGTGTGATGATATTATCTCTTAGCTCAAGTATTTGTATTACAGAAACAACTGGAAGATTACTTGACCAAGTTACTAAAAATGCCCATGTATAGAAACTATCATGCAACAGTAAGTATATTTAGTGATTAAGTTTTGAATTTATAAAATTGTAAATTGTCAGCTAAATTTTGGATCATTTTATTTACACAAGTGCTTGTATCCACTTTAGAATTATTCCTTGCATTAAAATAAATAAAATGAATACAAAATTGATTTGACAGCAAAGATCTAAGTTACAGTGATGCTATTTTAAAATATAAAATATAGCTGAATTTGTCTATAACAATGGATTTAAATGATCTTGAAATGCAGCTACAGGCTTGATTATATAAAAATCAACCTTATTTTCTCCTCAAGCTTCCAGAATAATCTCCCAAAGCATTTCTAACTCTTACAAGAAAACATTAAGTAGGAAGTGATGAAAACAGTTGAGCAGAGTTGAATACTCAAAGATTATACAGAGCGTACTGTGAATGCCATCTGATCAGCCTGTGATGCTTATAAAAGGCCTGCCTTCTCATTTGAAAGTGAGAAGCATGGGAAAAGCTAGAGAGAGAAGAACCTCTTGGAAAATAAGAGAAGATGGGACTTGGAAACAGCTGGGAGGCACCTAGCAGCCAGCATGGGGGAGCAGGCTTTACAGAGGGAATCAGAAAACAATGAGCTCTACTCCCTTAGAGGCCCTGGAAGGTGTGGTGTTTTTAAAGGATTAGCCTTCAATTATGTAAAGGCCCAGCCGTTTGAGAGTGCACTGGATTAGCATACGTTGCGTCTGTGTCTGTATGCATTGTATTGCTGTGGGGCTGAGTGTATGTATGCGTGTCTGTGCAGAGCTTCAAAGCAGGTGCAGCTCTGACTTGGCCTCTGGTTTACAGGGTGCTATCACATAAATACTGAACAGAAAGAGGGAAGGCCTCTGTGCATTTAGGAGAGGAAGCAAAAGTACCTTCACCCTTAGGAGTCTTTTGTTAACTCTGATGTCTTGCTGTCTGCTAGTGTATTATTTAGAGGGTAGGGCACGTATCCAACTGGTCCCTTTTACACACAAATGACCTGGGTTGACCATGACCCACTTGCTGCAGCAGCTTGCCCTGAGATGTTTGATGATGGACTTGAAGGAGCTTGTATGGTTTCATGATCCCGGAGAAGAGTTTTCCCAGGGAAACCAGAAATTTGGGTCCAACCAGTGGACCTCCAGAGAAGGATGATGGGAAGGATTTCTTCCCTTCTAGAACTCAGAAACATTCAACTTTGAAAGAATGTAACAAATAAGGTTATTGCTGCTCTTACTAATAAAAATGCTGCTTCCTGTTGTGTTCTCTGAAATCTGTTTTCAGTTATGTTGCTTTATTTAATAGGGAATGATTTAAATGTGCACTAGCACCAGATGCAATGATTTTCCATTTGTTTTGCTTTTCTGGCTGCCTGTGCTGTACTTTTACTCTTTCTTTTGGTTCTAGAACAGTACTTGCTGGGCTTAGTCTTCTCTTTCCATGTACATTATTACATTTTGGATTCTAATGTTGACTAAACAATTTTTTAAATTTTATTTTAATATCTTTTTTTAGTCATAAACACTGTTCCAAGGTTGACCCATATTGTATTTAGAAATTCCAGAATGTCTTCTAAACATTTCCTTTGGAAGGGAAAACCTGGTTATAGCTGCCTGAATATATGTTACTCTTTGTTTGGGTTTTTTTTAAGATTTTTATTTATTTTTTTTAGAGAGGGGAAGGGAAGAAGAAAGAGAGGGAGAGAAACATCCATGTGTGGTTTCCTCTCATATGCCCCCCACTGGGGACCTGGCTGGCAACCTGGGCATGTGCCCTGACTAGGAATCAAACCAGCGACCCTTTGGTTCACAGTCTGGTGCTCAATCCACTGAGCCACAGTGTTACGCCTCGTTTTTGATAGCAACAGCAGAACTCTCAAAAATGATTCAACTATAGGATACAAGTTCATATATCTTCATTCGCTGACATTGTTTTCCTTTCACAATAAATGTAATCTGCCCACAGACTGTCCATTTACAGGCCTCTACCTCATATTTGTGAAATTAGATGGGCATCTGTGTCTCCCTTGATAATTGTGAGAAATATTAAAACTGCTGTCTGCAAAAAGCATATTAAGAAGTTATTTTATATGATCATGAATAATTCATTTATATTTTCCAAGTGTAAGACAAACCTATTATAAAGTAATTTGGGTCCTTAGGCCAATAGGGTCATTCCTCAGAGGTCAAAGGATCAGATAGGATCATGTCCCTAATTTCAATAAAATTTTGATGAAATCAGACTTGGACAGCTCTTTCTTCCTACTTTTACATGGTCATTGGTTGTGTTAGTATTTAGACAAGTGTTTTTCCCCCCAGGAGTATGAAGACTTCCTTTGTTTTTATTCCTTGTTTTCTCCCTGAGAGTCTGACAAACAAATTGTCCTAGTGTTTTAGTGGGCTTAGCTTCAGATAGTTCCCTCAGAGATGAATGGTAATTTGTTCTGTTTTCTCTACGCATTTGTAAAATGGGGCCAAATGTATTTGGCCTCTTCTCAAGGCATAAATATGTTTTTTCTAAAAAGAAATATTTACTCAATTGTACAATAACATGGAATTTCAAACGAGATTCCTTGTGTGTTCTGATTTGTATTGATTTTGACTATAGTACCAAACCCACTCACTGGCATTTTAATTAAGTGGAAAATGCTTATTTTCTGGGGAATTTAAAGAATGAGCCATTGGAAACAATAAATGTACTTTTTCCTGACTGAATGTTAAACTCTAGAAATGGAACAGAGGGCATAATTTCCCAGAGAAGGGTTCTAAGCTGATAGGACGATCTTGCTAACTTCAAGATAATCACCTGATTCCTGAACTTAGATTTCTTATCTCCAAGGTGGTAATTAGCTTGAAATTACCATGCTGAAGGTAAGGAATCTGAGGATGAACATCCCATGGATCAATAACATTGAACTCACCTGTCCCTTGCTTTGTAAGATGAATAAATTTAGCTTGAGGGGAAGAATGAGTAAAGATTAATAAAGGTGCACCCACAGTGTTTCCATGCCAACAGAGAAACGCTGTACTGATTTAAACAGCAGCATCTGCAAATTAATGGAAGTGTTGTCATTCTCATGTGATTCTTAGACGTGGGAAAGTCCAGAGGCCTCGGTCCAGCCTCTCTGTTTTCGCTGCAGATGAGCTGTCTGCTTTTTTTTCCCCAGAGCTATATTGTTTTACCTGGAAGGCAGCTTTTGCTGGAGTAGTTGAACCCACTTCCCACACTTACTATGAGGGTACTGTCCAACCCACGTTCTTGTCTTAACTTCTGAGATTTCCTACTTGGTCGCTCTCTTGAATTTTGTTACCTCAGGAATATAGGGGACCTCTGAAAATCCCCCTTCTCTTCTAATGCAAAGACAGGGTAGTGAAACAATGTGTATGTGGTTGCCAAGTAAATTCCAGGGTTTGTTTTTTACCCTTAGGGTTCCTCGCATGGGAACTCTTCGCTTCACTGTTTCCCTAACACACTTTTTAAAAGTTCCTTGAGGGGGAAAGATATTGATTATTATTCAGGGACATTAAGCCCAGTGAAATATTGTTAGGCTAAATTAATGATTAGATTCTTCCTCCTAAGAATCACCTGCCCAAGTGGAGAATGGAAGTCTTATCACTGAAGATACAGTGAGAAGTTGAGACAACACAATCTTTGTTAAATTTCAAGTTGTATTGTTTAGGTTTGCTTCTAAATTGATCTTGCCACATTTACTTTCAATCTGATAAATCTGTATTAGAGTATTTATTGCCAGAGATTTTTCTTTTTCTTTATAACAGGGATTGTTGTTTTGTTTTGTTTTGTTTTGTTTAAGCTGGAGACAGCGAAACAAGGAAGGGCTTAGGATATATGAAGTAACAGGAGAGAGACTAGGCGGGGCTACTTTGTCTCATTAGAAATGTTGTGGGAAAGAAGTGAGCTGAAGCAGGGTTGGAGGGTTAGAGAAAAGGGGGCCTTGTGGACAGACAGGTTCAGTTAGCCCAGGATGAGCTGCTGCTGCCCATTGCTGCACTGGTTGCAAGTCTCATTTGGTCCCTTAGAGCAGGGATGTCAAACTCGTTTTCACTGGGGGCCACATCAGCCTTGCGGTTGCTTTCAAAGGGCTGAATGTTATTTTAGGACTGTATAAATGTAACAACTCCTTAATAGTTAAGTGAGAGCTCTGTGCCGCTGCTGGGTAGAAACAAGGTGCCAGGCCAGATAAAACAAGGTGTAGGGCCAGATTCGGCCCACAGGCCTTGTGTTTGCCACCTGTCCCTTAGAGTTTAGGAGATGCATGCTTGTGAGGGAAAGAAGAAGGGGAAGGGAAAGGCCCAGGAATGCTCCTGGGAGGGAGAGTATGTGCTGGGTCCTTCGTCTTGAGGGTTTTAAAGGCTGGGGTTTCAGGGAGGTCTTAGGGAGAATCTCAATAGAATATTTGTCAGCTTTATACTGATGTGCCAAAATAAGATTTATTCCCTTAACTTCACTGTCTTTGGGTATGGTTAGCTCAAATGGTACTAATTGGATTTCTGCTCTCTCTCTCTCTCAATAGGGTTATTTAAACTATTTACCCCCTGGTCTGGGAGAAGTATAAACCATGTACTCTTAAGTGTCCTTGGTTTAGGAAAGGTAGGATTTTGTGATTTACTAGATGGCTCTAAACTGCTTGGCAGTTCAACTGTGTGTCTCAGTTTTCCTATTCCACTTGTTCTGGCTTACTAGTTTGTCTCATTACCCCCTCAGGAGACTTCCATTCCTGAAATCTTTTAGGCGTAATAAAAAGAGAATGGTAAGTCTTCAGTAATTGCTTCCTGCTGATGAGGACCACAGTCCAGCCTGTAGGGTATGGAAGTCTCTCCCTGCCTAAGACAGATAAGGGAATAGGATCAGAGACACTGTTAGCTGATTCTTCCAAAGCAGGGATAGCCTGGAATCCCTGAAGCATCATTATCTTGAAATCATATCGTGTTTCATTGACTCATTTATATAATCCTGAAAATAAGACAGTTCAGTTATATTGTTGAATCTCATTTGAGGAGGTGGTTATGAAGATGGAGTCCTAAGGCGAGACCTATATTTTGTAAATAAGCAATCAGGTATTTAATAAGGACTATGCCTATGAAAGCAGAAAAAAACACAAAGGTTAGTGATAAGAGCAAATTATAAACCCATTTCTGAGTCTGTAAGTCTGTCAGTGGAGAGGATTTTTAGATGTAAGTCTCAAAGTTTCTTTAGTTGAATGAAAGCAAGCAGTGACAATCCTTCTTATCTGCAGTTTGAATATCTCTGGTGATGTAAATTCTGTATGGTTTACACAACATCAGTTACTAAGATTGTTTAAGTATGAGCTGTTGTGGCAACTTCTCAAGGTTATATCATGTCCTTTGGCTATAACTTGTGAGAGCAAAGCTCAGAAAAAAATTTTTAGTTCTCAATAATTTAAAGTCAAAAGATGGGTGAAAAATGAAACATTAGTTTGGAAGAAAACTAGAAAAAATCAGGAACCAATTCAGTTTGTAGATGAAAAATAAAACTTTAATTAAAGTCTAATATCCACCACTGTGTATTATAGATTCTTTTGAAACACATTTTCCCCCTAAAATCATCCTCATTTTAATCAAAGAGAGCCAAATCAAGACTCTCTACTGCATTAAGACCAGTTTCAATTTGGTCTGCTTATTTTCGTAAACACAACAAGAATAATAATTAATCATATAGGCTCTTAGTCTGTTTTGCTGCAATATCAAAAGGAATCTCCAGATTGAACTTTAATTAGCCCCTCAGCGCAAAGAAGCCAAGCTACATAGTTGCCATTAGGCTTTGCCTACAATACCTACAAGTTTGGGAGAGTTCCTCAAGTTCTTGAAGTTCCCAAAAAATGTCTTAAGGATCTTTCTTTGCCATCTCCAGGAAGAGCAATCACCATCCCTTATCTGGAAAGACTGCTATGAAACATGTGAATATGAGGGGGACCCCCCAAAACCCAGAATTTATTTATTAAAAATTGTGTATTTATTCTTACATGTTGAACTTCAGTGATTTCAAAGTACTCTCCATTTGATGCAATATACCTATAGAGACTTACCACTGCTCAAAACAGTTTTTGAACTCATTCATTTTTTTTTTAATTTTAATCATTGTTCAAGTACAGTTTTCTCCCCCCTACTCCCATTCCAGCCCACCCACCCAACCCTCCCCGCTTCCCCCCATTACCCCCCACCCCTAGTTTTTGTCCATGTGTCCTCCAAATTTGTTCCTGTAAACCCTACCCATTCCCCCCTGAAATTCCCTCTGAGAACTCATTCATTTTGATACCTTCTAGTAAAGCTGCCATTTTTTAATTTCACCTATTCCACATTGGCAAAACATTTCCCTTTGAGGACTTATTTCATCCAGGGAAACAAACAAAAAAAGTCACTTGGGGTAGGATTGGGTGAATAGGGAGGGTAGGGCATGGGGATCATACCGTTTTTGGTAAAAAAAACAACAACTGCTGAACACTCAGCGTGGTGTGGGCAGGTATGCTTGTAAATCATCCATCATGAAATGGGCAAATGCATTGAAAGAGTCTTAAAAAATAATTCACTGAAGCTCAATGTAGCCCCTCACAACAATGCCCTCTGATACACTGATACAGATGGGTTCCTAGAACACTCACCTAGTGGGGGAAGTCTGTACCCTTGTAGTATAGACTTCTCCAGAAATGGCTCATCTCCAGAAGGTAATTGCAGTATTTTGAGTACTCCCTCATAAGCAAGGTACAAGGCCATTTCTCCAAGGGGTTTTTATCAGTTTCCAAAGTCAATCTTGATTCCTTAAAGTTTTCTGGTGGCATCCAGAATCTAGGAACGTCTCTCTCTATCATGACATTCTAGTCAAAGTCTTGGTTTATAAACCACAATTGGAAACTGGCTATATATGTTTTATTATAAAGAAAACAGATTTTTTGGGAAACATACTGCTATGAAAATAATAATACTCATTAAAAGTCAGATTCTGGGAGGATTAGGTAGGGAAAAAGTATAAATCCTTCAATATTGCTTTTGAGGGTATAGGACTGTTTCTTTCTCAAAATCTCTCTTTAGTCAAACTTTACTAAGCCATTAGGGTAATTTAAAATTTCATATTAATGCACAACTTTAAACTTCCTGCATTGCTAATGTATACTTTTAAATTTAGATGAAATTTTTTACACTTGCAATTTTGTTAGGATATCCTGAAGTTATAATTTCAGAATTATTTCAAAAAATATTTTTATTGTCAACTATTTGATGATAAGAGCTTTGTGAATAAGAAAATACCCTGGTATTAGATAAGTGGTTTCCTTGACATTTGCTTTTCATTTGCTGGTATTCCATTAAACTATTCTTCAACTTTGCATAAATTAGTTGCTCCTCTGTAGTAGTTTCTTTCATTGTAAACTGGGATTGACATTTTGTCTCCTCTTCCTAGAGATAAAATGAGAGCTGTGGCTTAGTATTTTTAAATATTTTTAATTTATGGATCCAAGTCTGCAGTATCATTTCTAATATGTGTTTCTACATTTTTACAATTAGTAAGCATTTCCACAAATCAGATTAAAAATGGATGGTGCTGAATCACTATGTTTTATACAAGAAATGAAATGTAAAGACCTTGACTTTTAAAATACTTACAGAAATTTCAACATGAGGATATGTTTTATTTGGGGTCTTTTAAGTTCTTTTGAATTTTAAATACTTCCGCAAATAACCCTAAGAAAAAGAAATGAAAGCATTTCATTGGACCTCACAAGGATAGACAGCTCTGAGAGATTTGTCATTTTTTTCTTACAAGGTTACTATTAGATATTTCCAATCACATATAAAAACTTTAAAGGAAAAACTGTTGTGTTTTATTTTATTAATTCTATTTACAAGCCCAGATCAAACACTATTTCCTCTGAGACATCATATCAGCTAGAAAGTGGTCACCCTATCTCTATAACTCTAAAAAACTTTCACATGTAAGTATTATTGTTCTTCCCACAGAAATTTGTTGCTGTGGAGTGTTTTCCATGTCTCATCTCTGTCTGCTTCCTGATGCCAGGAGCATATATTTTTTGTCATCGACTTTTCTAGTAAGGCTGTTATTGACATGGTCCAAGACCATTGGCAGATCTGGGTGACTATGGCTCCTTCTGTAAATTGGAGTCAAAATAATATTAAACTCTAGTTGTTTCAAGGAATATATGAGGTAAAACTTCTTCATATGCTAAGAATTACATAATGTTTATTGATTTTCCTTTCTGTGCCTACATGTTCTCACCTAATGTTCACCTAGTTTGAGTAAGATACATGTTGAATGACTTTTTGCTTTTGCAGTTTAGTTTCAGGATACTGGATGCTCTGACCTGATTCTGAATGCCCCTTGCTAACTGAGTGATCTTGGGCAATTTATTTAACTTCTCTAAACCAGAGATTAATAAACTATGTCCCATGGACCAAATCCAGCCCACTGCCTGTTTTCATATGGTTCATGAGATAGGAATAGTTTTTACATTTTTAAACATTGGAAAAAAGCAAATGAAGAATAATACTTCCTGACATAAAACGATATTAAATTCATATTTTAGTATGGATAAATAAAGTTTTAGTGAAGTACAGCCATACTTATTTATGTAGTATCTATGAATGTTAGCTGTTGGTGTTTTTTATAATATTAAGTTTTTAATCTCATGATTTAGTAAGTGAAGGTGAATAAAAAATTCTCTGAATTTATACTCACTAAAATATAATTTTATATTATAATTACACATAATTAAATTTTTATTAGATATTTAATTTTAATTTTATTACATTTTTATTAGAATAGTTTGGTATTCCAAGACCTCCTCAACCATCGCTCAGCTTACTTTGGCATTTAATTTTCCATTATTCTCCTTTATCTGACTGACTCTTGCCTAACTATACATCCAATTACCTTTTTACACCTTTCCTGTTCTATGGCCCCCTTCATCTCCCATTTCCACATGCCAAGTCTAGTCCATCTTCCAAATCTGGCACCAACCTCATTCTCTTTACACAGTTTTTTATAGTTTGTGTATACACTGTGCCACACAGACTGCCTTTGCCAACAACAAAAACAAATACAAAAGACTACTGGGAGGAAATTCTTTCTCCATGACCTTCTTGAGCATTTTATTTGTACATATTAGAGCATGTATCACCTTCTTGCTTGTGTTTTAACCATGTATATACTTCTAATCTGTATTCTTCCAGGGCAGTCCCATTGTTATTGATCTGTGTAGTCTGTGCAGTACCACAGGTGTATTTACACACTGTGATAACTAATATGTGTTTTTTGAATGCATAAATTTTTTTTTCTAACTTTTTAAAGTATGGGTTTTTGGCCTCTTTTCAGACAGAATTCCTTGATATAAGTCAGCTGTCTTTCATCCACGATTTGGGACCAAAGGGCATGTAAGTTCCAGTGTTGGATCTTTAAACAGAAATGTGAATGTTGATAAGCATTAATATTTGATTCGTCAGCATGCCATGATGATGGAACTCACCTGGTTTTACCGCTAGCTTCTTTTCTCCTCAACAGAGTCAGAGCAGCTGAGGAGATCTATTTATACAAAACATATCTTGCTACATTAAACAAGGGTAGCAACTGCTCCACCCTCTTTCTTATGTGCTCATAGCACCAATTTCTTCTAGCCCCACAATTGGAATGTTTAGTACAGGCAGAAAATATGGTGTGTGGGAGAATTCATTAAAAATCAAACATACTATATTATATATTTGAAAGTTGCTAAGATGGTTGATCTTAAAAGTTCTTATCACAAGAAAAAAATAACTGTGTAACAATGGATGTTAGCTAGACTTGTGACTTGTCACTTCACATTATAAAAATATTGAATCACTGTGTTGAATACCTAAAATTAATACAATGTTACATGTCACTTATCTCAATTTTAAAAATCAAATATGTAAGTCCCTTCTTCTAATCACTTATACAAATTAGCTTTTCTTTGCTCATTTTCATGAGTAAAAATAATACTGTATAAAATGTATGTTATGTATCAAGATTAAAATTTACTTAATGATTATTTCCCTTCAAAATATGAGAGCTTGATATGATAAAGAGCTTAACATTGTTTTAGTAATGATCATTGTTAGTAGTTCTGAAATATTTCTTTGTTTAGCCATTTTTATTCTTTCTTTTTACATCTTTCAAAATCAAGATCATTCTCTTTCCAAAGCTAAAAGCTTTGCTCTGTTTCCTTTAGCATGGTCTGGTTCTAGAACTGTACACGAATGAGTGCAGAAATGCTTTGGAATCTGTGGGAGAGCACTTCCTATGTTTGAAGAGCAGCTGAGCCATCCTCATGCCAGCATTAGGCAATGTGTGAGGACTTTTTCAGGCTGTTGCAATGACTGGAGGGAATGCTCAGCATTTAGAGCCAGAAGCCAGGATACTTAAGTTCCTGCAGTGTGTAAAACACAGTTATGTTGCAACCAGAGTGCTTTAAAGGTTAGCTGCTGGAGTCCTTAGCCTAGCAAATAGGATACTGAGCTATATGAGGGTGAAGGAAGAAAGAGTGGGGAGGAAAGTCATGTGAGAATGAAGTAATAAATTTAGTCCCAAGGTGCAAGGCTGTATCAGCTAAGAGAGAGTTTGAAATTTGAAGGTAATGGGTTAACTTGATGTCTCTTTCAGAGAAGGCATGATAATGAAAAGATCCGGGGGACATAGGATACCTGGCTTGAATTGCTGTGGTCATGGAAGAGCCTGCTATCGCTGGTCAAGAAGGTAAGACTTAGGAATTTTGTGTATTTGTTTTTAAAAAGTAAATATTTGGGAAGTTTTTATATACTGGGTTTAAATTAAATTATACATTATAAATCCTTTGAAAGTCATAACAGAGCAAGTTTTAAATCATTTTAAGTTCCAAGTTTCATCATCTGTTTAAACATTTTTCTCAAACCTGGACTTGTGGACAGAGCGTACAAATTATACACATAAAAACCAAGTGGGCTATTGTACTGAAAAACTGGTCAGCCAAAGAACATATACAGAGGGCCAATAGGCACAAAGAAACATGCTTGAAATTACTAGTCATTAGGGAAATGTAAATCAAAATCACTGTGAAATAGAACTTCACACCCACTGGATAGCTACAGTAAAATACACGGACAATGGAGATCCAAGGTGGCAATGGACTAGGTAGATGTTACATTCACCTCCCCTTGGGACCAAACTGGATTGCAGCCAAAATATAGAACAGTCAACCTGAACAAACAGCTGAAGGCTAGCTGAATAGAAGTCTTTTAACCAAAGATTTACAGAAGAAGCTACATTGAGACTGGAAGGAATAGTGAGACATAAAAATGAGAACTTCAACCAAGAGATAACAAACATAAAAAGGGCCATAGAAACCATTCAAAAGAATCAGTCAGAAATGAATACAATATCTGAAAAGAAGAATACACCAGAAAGAATAAACAGTAGGTTAGATGAAGCAGAGGATTAAATCAGCAACTTGGAAGAGAAAGTAGCAGAAAACACCCAATCAGAACAGCAAAAAGAAAAACTTTAAAAAATGAGGATGGCTTAAGGGACCTCTGGGACAGCATGAAGCATAACAACATGTGAATCATAGGGATACCAGAAGGAGAAGAGAGAAAGCAAGGAATCGTGAACCTATTTGAAGTAATAGTGACCAAAAGCCTCTCTAAACTGGTGAAATAAAAAGACACACAAGTCCAGGATGTGCAGGAAGTCTCAAACAACATGAACCCAAAGAGGCCCACATGAACACACATCATAATTAAAATGGCAAAGGTTAAAAAATCAATTTTTAAATCAGCAAGAGAAAGATAGTAACCTGCAAGGGAGCTCCCATAAGACTGTCAGCTGATTTCTCAATAGAAATTTTGCAGGCTAGAGGGGATTGACATGACATATCAACGTGATAAAAAGCAAGAAGCTACAACCAAGACTCTTTACCCACCAAGGCTGTCATTTAAAGTTGAAGGAGAAATAAAGAGCTTTGCAGACAAGAAAAAGCTAAAGGTATTTATTACCACCAAACCAGTGTTACAAGAAATGTTAAAGGGTCTTCTTAAAAAAGAAGAAACAGAAAGAAAGAAAAAAAAAAAACCCAGAGGAACTCCCTGACTGGTATGGCTCAGTTGGCTGGGTATTGTCCTGCAAAGCAAAAGATTGCAGGTTTGGTTCCTGGTAGGGTCACATGGCTGGGTTGCGGGTTTGGTCCCTGGTTGAGGTGCATACAAGAGGCGTCCAGCTGATGTTTCTCCATCATATAGATGGTTCTCCCCCTCTGTTTCTCCCTCCCTTTCCCTCTCTCTAAATATAAATAAATAAAAATCTTTTTAAAAAGCAGAGCACATAGTTATAAAGAATAAAATGGCGGTAAATATATATCTATCAATAATCACTTCAAATATAAATTTCTTAAATGCTGCAATCAAACAACATTGGGTAGCAGAATGGATAAGAAAACAAGACCCACATATATGCTGTCTACAAAACATTTAAGCAGAGGGATGGTTGACAAGGAGGGACTATCCATGGAAAGACCTGGAAGAAACGATTTCTAGGGAGAAGAATAGTGAATATAGAAGCCCAGAGTAGAACAAGATTGTCAGGCTGAGGAACAGCCAGACCAAGGTGGTGGGAGAGAACAGTGGGGGATGAAGCTGAGAAAATGTGTGATGGCTGGCTCATGTCTGCCCGCCTGCATTTTTGTGTGACAGCAAGTAGTAGCATAAGCACCTTGTTAGAACAGACCATAATTTCACCTGACTTAAAACAGAAATATTCTTAAAAGTTCAAGTTTATTGGTGTCTGGAACTGTGCTAAGCAATGTACATGAATCCTCTCAGTTAATATGCACAAACACGTAGGAGCTTGGCATTGCTGTCACTCTCATTTTATAGATTTAGACTTTAGGCTCGGTTGCCCAAGTTCACAGTCAGGCAGGTGGCAGAGCCAGAGCTGGAGCCCAGGGAGGCTGACTTGAAAGCAGGTGCTTAATCTCTGCACAGCCTGTGCCAACTCCCTAAAGACTGGTTGATGGATTTCTTTCTTGATGCATATCCTCTCATTAAAGAAAAGAAAATCTATTGACAAAAGAGAGAAAGGGAAGAGATCAGAAGAGTTTTAATGAATGGTATAGCTAAGAAGAGCTCTAAATAAAGTCCTGGAGTCATTTTACCCTAATAGCTGTTGACTGTTGAGAAAGAACAACTCATCAATGTCAAAACAAAAGCTATTATCTTTTGTCTTCAGCTTTCAGAATTCATCTGTCACTACTAACCAATTCCATATTTCTAGGCTGCCACATCTTGGAGGGGCGAGGGAGGAACTACTCACCTAGATACCATATGAATGGTACTCTCTTGTGCTGAGCAGTGCCCTGGCCATGCAGTACACCCTGCCATTGCATTCCTGTTGCTGAGCAGGGCTGTTTGTAACCTTTTGGGAGCCGGTGTGCAAATTAGAGAAAAACAGCCCCTTCCTGCAGGGCGATGTACCCTGCACCAGCGCCTGCCTTCAGCAGGCATCCTTTTGGAGGGCGTGTCTGCACAGTGGCCCCGGGATTACCTGTTCCCAAGGACATCTTTTGCAGCTCTTGGCCCTGGTGGTTATGCCATGACCTGTGCTCTCAGGAGCATTTCTGGGATCTGTGTTGTAATGGGAGCTGGTGCACCTGGATATGGGTCATTCTATTGTGGCCTCACACTGTTGTCTCTGGTGTGGAGCTCTCTCCAGAACTGGCTATGATGCCATTCAGGTATCCTTGACTTCCAGGCAGGCAAGTTCACAAGCCTGGTATGTTTGACTTTCATCTCAGATTGACAAGCCTGCCTGCTGTCTGTGTTTTCAAAGCCTGTGGCTCCTTCCCAGTCAGCAGCATAGTAAACCAGGACTCTGCCACATGTCTGTTCTCTAGCTTGCATCAAAGTCAAGCTGAGAGAAGGGACAGCAGCTAGAAAAGGATCTTTTCCAGATATGTGACCCATCTACTCTCATTTAGCCTTAACCAAGTTTTATCAATAGGCAGCCCCATGTCTGGACTGATAACTCAGCCTTGGCCATCAGAGTCACTGAGTTACCATTTGATAGAATGGCCATGTCATTCATATTGAGCAGTATTTTCAAAATTCTTATAAAATGTATAATTCCTGCATTTGCTGAAAATTATTGTGAATATTATCCATTATATTGTGGAGTTGCCTGTGTTAGCTCCCAAATGAGAGGCTTCCTTTGGAATTTAGCTTATTGGGTGTGAGACCTCTTATTTCTTTAACTTATGCATTTGACCAGAGAAACTGGGAAGCTCAGACCCACATTGGTGTGCCATTGCCATCATTACATTAGCACTGTGGTTAGTTATTTGCTTTCTGTGACCTTTATTCTTTCCTGTGGAAAACAATATCACATGTATGTTATTTACTCTAAGTTATTCTCGGTCCATCCCATCCCCTTTTATTGAGAGGGAGACAGCCTGTGCATTAAAAAACACATGGATGAAATGAACTGTGTGGAAATCCATGTAGACTTGTCTACATTAAATCCCAAACTATAAAGCTACTAAAACATAATGTGGTCAGCAATTTCAGTAAAGGTTTCTTATAGATTTCTTTTAAATTCTGAGTCTCCATGTGACATTTATAATATTAATTTATGTGCAGGTGTTCTGGCCTTATTTATCCCATAATGTGCTTACTTTGCCTAATGTGTGATGTAATATGCCTGTTGTTACTTTATTTAGTTATCAACTGAATCCTTTGATCACTCCACAACTGCAGGTAAATATGCATATATGGTGTCCTGTGCGGCAGGACAAAGTTGCCATTTGTTTTTACTTGACATCGGTCCCATCCTCTCTGTCTTGCTCTTACCACTCTCAGGGCCATGCCTGTCATCTACATCCTTACTATTCAAAGCGATCCTAACGTAGGCAGCCCCTCTGAGCGTGTTAGAAATGCAGAATCTCAGGCTCTGCCCCAGACCTACTGAATCCGAATCTGCATTTCGACAGGATCCCCAGGTGATGCATATTCACAGCCAAGCGTAAGAAGAGCTGTTCTTTATTATTACAGTAGCTTGCTAACCTGCCTCAGTCCATGCTTCTTTCTCCTTCACTCCTTTCTTTATGAAACATAGTGCTAATGATATTACTGTGCTATTGCCTTGGCAGGGCATGAGGATTCCCTTATTCAAGAAACACCTTGGTATTTTCTTTTTATTTTAAAACAAACTGAGAATATACTTACTGAGAACCTGTTTGCTTCTTCTATGATGGTTTGTTTTAGCAAACACCAGCCCATTCCATTCTGCCAACTGCTGGGCCCCGGTGTACATCCCATGAGCACTGCCTGCTGTTTTCAGGGGTTTTCTCCAGGCTTTGCCCTTAATGTTTAAAAAGCTAATGAATTATTGTGAATTGCTCGGTGATAGTACTTCTTAGAAAAACATAATAGGAAGGGTTTGGATTTTTTTGTTTTATAATGCTTTTCTAAAAATAAATCTCCCATGTAAAAAATAAAATTGTCTACTCTCTGACAGTGTGTTTACTTTAGATTTGTCATATAATTTGTTCTTTTTATTTCAGTAATTCAGTACAACTTCAAAAATGCTCCTTATCTTTTCCCAGGTGGTTGATAGTGAAAGATTCCTTTTTACTGTATATGAAACCAGACAGCGGTGCTATAGCCTTTGTCCTGCTTGTGGATAAAGAATTCAGAATTAAGGTGGGGAAGAAGGAGACAGAGACAAAATATGGACTCCGAATTGATAACCTTTCAAGGTAGAAATTTCAGATATTTTTGAAATAGTAAATATTTTCTTTGGTAAAAAATAATTTTACCTAAATCTCTTAAAGAAACTTTTTCTCCCAACCTTAAACAAAGGATATAAAATAATATAAATGTTTGAAAATGTTTATTTAGAACTTATCCTTAATCAAAAGTAATGGAACTACTTTTTCCTTGTAATAAATTTTTAACAATAACATATCTTATGTGTAGGCATCAGAATAAACTATCCTGTGTGTTGATACATGTCCGTTTTAACAAAGTTGACCACTCAATACCATTTTTCCAAACAGATAAATTAAAGAATGGTAGTTCACATTTTAAAAAAATAAAATTTTACTTTATGAACTGATATACTTTAAAAAACACTTAAAATGTGATTTGATTTAGAAAAATTCTGCTTACACACAGATTTTAAGAAAGATACCTTGCAAGGATACTCAAGTGTACATGTACTATAGATTTTATTAGCGAGCGTGTGTGTTGATATATATATTTTTTCTGGAAGATTGTAGATATATAATATATATGTCTTTCTGTATACATTTGGTTCTGTAAAGTTCAACCTCATGTATATGAATATATTGAACATATACATTTCTGTCTTTACTCACACTGACTGGCATAGAGTTATAGATAGACACTTGCCAATTCACATTTGTATGTGTGTGGAAGGAAAGATTTGGAACTTCCTTATTTCCTCTGCCAGGTTCAGGATTGGTTATTGGAAATGCAAAGGTGCTGCCATTAAACCTTCTTCCTGCCGCTGCATTTCTGTTCTGTGGAGGGTGGTAGAAATCAGGCTACGATTCTCACGGGTCCCTGTATCAGATCTCTGAACCAGTCTTTGTGATCAGGGGCCTGGAACATGCCATTTTGTGTGGGTTTCATGAACTCAGAGTTGGGAAGGAATTACTCTTTTAAAGTACAATCAGCATGATGTTTCTGGAACTGAGGAAATGGACGTCAGGCAGCACCAAGGGAAATGCCCCCTATAGGAGCCCACAACTAAGGGACATTGAGGCATAGGACCTACCTCACCTTATACCTCTTTGTCATCCTCCTTACAGCCCAGCACAGCCCCAGGCCTATAATAAGTGCTCTTACACGTGTTTGCATGAGTGAATAAGTAACTTGAACATTTATTTTGGCTACATTGACCATATTTTAAAATCTTGCCAAAATTTTTTAGAAGTCTGCTTTTTTGATATCAGATGCTGTTTGCTTAAATTTTCAACTTATGTCCTCAGTATCAAAACAAAACAGGGAATGCTTGATCCTTAAATTTGTTTAAAGAGGCAAAACACAGAGTGACCATTCTTTTCCACATTTTGCTTTTCTCTGAAGGACACTTATTTTAAAATGCAACAGCTATAGACATGCTCGGTGGTGGGCAGGTGCCATAGAAGAATTCGTCCGGAAACATGGCACCAACTTTCTCAAAGACCATCGATTTGGGTCGTATGCTGCTGTCCAGGAGAACACTTTAGCTAAATGGTAAGATCTTTTTGCTCTAAGACTGTCAGGGTAGTCAGAGCATCTAATTCACCTCTTCAGTTTTCAAAGCTGTGAAAAGATATAATGCATTATACTTATCAAGGGTCTTTCTTTATAGGACTACCTGAGCATTGATTAATTTTCCAATGAACTTTATTTAGATAGCTAAGTTAAGATTTTGAAGTTTGATTTTAAAAACTAACTTTATATATTTTCTTGATGATGCAAATGGAAGATTTCTTGAAGTCATTAGTCATAATTTAAGAAAAAGAATTTACTTGCTGAATATTTCTTTTGAGTAAAATCACACTAAGCATGATTTTCTAACCATGAATTGGTAATCGGTAGAAAAACATGCTAAGCATGATTTTCTGCTGATTTTTTTTCCACTCTGTTTTAAGTCTTAGAAGACTTCAAGGGGATGGGAGACTTCCCTTGACTCCATATGATAATGACACGAATCAATGTGTTGTTCTCTCAGCAGAAAAGAAGCAGGTTGCTTATTTCTGTTTACTCTACTGTCTATATAGCAGATGGTAGTCTCAGTCCTTGTTTTCCATTCACAAAAATAAATTGGTGGTTGCACTGAAACTCTTGGCAGTGGCTGCCATCTTTGTCTGTCTTTTTCTTTTTAATTTTTGTAAAAACAAAAAGAAAAAACATGTCTTTCAGGTATGTTAACTCCAAAGGATATTTTGAAGATGTTGCAGATGCGATGGAAGAGGCAAAAGAAGAGATTTTTATCACAGATTGGTGGTCAGTATTGGTCCACGGGGACTGTGTTTAGAGGTCTCTGTGTTCAGGAATGTACAACAGTGTTGGTTGTGCTGTTTCAGAATCACACGTTACGAAAACCAGCGGTATCACAGATGGTTTGGCCAGAGTCTCAACCAATTAACTCTAGTGGCCTCCAATGAAAGGTCTTTTCAAATACGTGGCATCCAAGTATATTCTTAAAATATTGAACTTGAATAATTTTGTATTCGTCTTTCTGTTTGGAAGCAGACACTCAGTATTCATTTTTGTAAGCCTTACATTTCAATGCAAATATAGTTGTAGAGATAGTGGAAAATAATCTTCCTGGGGCGGTGTTCCTTCATTTTGGTATGTCTGTCATCAGGTCCAGTAAATATAATTCTTCCAAATTATCCCTTTGAAATCAAAATAATTCCATTTACCCATTACTGTTAAAATGTCCTTGTTAATGACTAGCCTGGTCAGCTTTTCAGGTTGCAACTTTCTGACCCCCTTTAAGAACATCCATGAGAGTTATGATGCTTATTAAAGACATTGGAAGTCTCATATCTAAAACTCATTTAGCTACTGGGAAGTTTTACTCCTGGAGTTGGTGTAGGCTTTGTAGTCTGACTTTAGTTCCAGTTACCCACCTGCCTGGACAGTTAAAAATGATTGCAGATGCCAACATTGACTACCCTGGAAATGAAAATATTTAAAGTGAATTTTCCTTCTAATCTAAGTTGCTTGAAATGCCCCTATTTTTCCCTGTCATGTTTCCTTCCAAATGCTACCTTCTATATGAACTGTGGAAATATCATAATTTATTTCCTCCTAATTCTAGATTTTGTGGGGAAGGGAGAGTTGTTAACTCATTTCTCTCCACCTTTTCCCTCAGTGATGTGAAACTCTAATTCTAGGGTGTGTTTTTCCAACTTGGGCACTACTGCTGTTTGGGGCCAGATAATTCTTAGTTGTGGAGTATTGGTCTGTGCATTGCAGAATATTTAGCACCATCAGTATGCCTGGCCTTTACCTACTGGATGCCTATAGTGAGGTCCCAGTAGTGATAACCCAAATGTCTTCAGACATTGCCATCTGTCCCCTGGGAGCTGAAGTTCCTCTGTGTTGAGAATCATTGATCTAGAGTGATTAGGTGAGGTATGTGATGGTTAGCACATCTGCAAATCTGTGTGTTCTCATGTTGATGGAGGAGCTTACTCTTGGCCTTTATAGTCTTGCCAAGTTTTTTCTCTTTAGTCAGTTACCAGAAATAAAATAAAGTCTCCTATTTAGGAGCTATTTCTTTGGTTGAATACTTTCTAAATGCTTATGAGAATACATTCAAGTTTAATGTCATACTATATTCCTTGAAAAAATATTTCTGAAAGTTTGGTGAAAGAGACTGAAAATAGCTTTTACATTGAGCCCATGTTTTCATGTTTTATGCAAGAAAATAATATCTCTTCTGAAGGTTGTGGACACACTAAAAAATGCAGACTCAGGTTTAAACATCTAAAGAAATGGAACCTGAATGTTTTCTCTTCTACTGTGAAAAAAAAATGAATCAAGAGGTTATTTCTTTTTCATAACTGCTCTGAGATAACATCTTATTACAACACTCCCTTTGAAATAAAACCTTTGCAGTAACTTCCCTCATAACAAGTGAAGAAAATTCTTGTCATGCACATATTGCAAAAGGGAGCATTCAGAAACTTATTCCAACCCTGTTATGTCTATATCTGAGAGAGTGATAAGCATAGTTAGAGAATACACATGCCCTGTAGAAACAGCTAATTCAAGAGACATCACACACTTAAGTGAAAATGGTATTAATATATTTCTAAAACAATTATTATGCAAGCAAAGGCAGATATGGTGAAATGAGAAACAACCTGGGACCTAGAAGCACTTAGTTCTTTTGTTCATTAATTTTACCACCTATCCATTCATTTGTTAATTTATTCACTCATTTACTCCAGGGCTATTTAGTAAGCCCCCATTCTGTGACAGATAGAGAACCAGGCCATGTGCATATAAAAATGAGTGAGAAGCAGCTCCTACTCTGGAACAACACAGAGTCAGGAAGTCATACATACAACAATGGATCGGGGAAAGCTCAGTGATGAGGATCAATATGGTAGAAGGTATGGAAGGGCAGTGACCATCATATTGCATTCTGTTGTGTTGTCTGTGTCTATGAGTTTTTTATTTTTTTAGAGATGGAGAGGGGGAAGGGGGGCAGAGAAAGAGAAACATCAGTCTGTTGTTGCACTCATCAGTACATTCATTGCTTTTGTCTTGTACATGCCCTGACCTGGAATTGAACATGCAACCTTGGAGTATCAGGTTGATGGTCTAACCAACTGAGCTACCCAGCCAGGGCAAGTTTGTTTGTTTTATTTGTTTAAGCATGGGAGTTTTAATCAAATCTGTTTGCTAAAAAGGATCACTCTGGTAATAGTACAGAAGATGAATTGAACAGTGGTTATAGAGACTGTTTAGTAAGCCATTGTTGTGGTACAGGAACAAAATGGTAAGGGTCTCTGCAGAGACCACCACAGGGGCCTGACTTAATGTGGTATGAGTCATGTTAATCTTTCTATGGGTAGTTTCTAAGGCATAGCTGAGGGTCATTAATAATAATAGCTACTATGTGTTGAATTCTTACTAGACACCAGGACTGTGTTATAGAGGAGAAAAGTAAGAGTCAATGAGGCAGACTAGGAAACTGCCCAGTCACCCAGTCGGTTGCATCCAGGTTCGTCTGCTCCAGAGCCCGCATATCTCGGAGCTGCTTCTCAGAGGAACTGGCTGTAATGTCTGGTGTCTGAGGTTTCTGTTAGCTGTGAGGTTGTTTAAGTGAAGACTGAAATTTTTTAAGGTGCTAGATAAAGTAGTAATCAGACTTGGGTAGATTTAGGTGAAATTTTTTGAAGAGGTAAATTCTAAGGTAAGGCTGTAAAGTGGAAGAGGGAATGATTTTTTAAAGATCTTATTTATTAATTTTTAGAGAGAGGGGAAGGGAGGGAGAAAGAGAGGGACAGAAATATCAATGTGTGGTTGCCTGTCACATGCCTTTGCACTGGGGACCTGGACTGCAACCCAGGCATGTGCCCTGACTGGGAATTGAACTGGTGACCCTTTGGTTTGCAGGTTGGCACTCAATCCACTGTGCCACACAAGCTAGGGCAATTTCTCAAACAATCAAGACTATCTGAAAATTCAGGTGAATAGTAAAATCTAGCTAGATGTTTGAGGTACGAAATGATAAAGTTTTTACATAAATATGAGTGAGCATTCTTCACTTGTTTATCTGGAACCACCAGAAGAACATGTATTTATGTTGTTCCTGTGCTTGGTGCTGTTTCAAGTTACCTGTGAACTAACTATCCTGTAGTCACTGGAGTAAGTTGTATAATGAGGTCTAGATGTGGCTTCCAGCTCCATTGCTGAATTGCTGTAACTTAGGACAGATCTGAAGAGCATGGTTAAGCTCAGCTTTTCTCTTGATGATGGTGATTCTGATTAGCAGATTTTAGACTTTTCATGTCACAATAGTCTCTGATGCATGTTCTTCTTTGTGTGTGTTTTATAACCCTTTAAAATGTAACAACCAGTCTTAGCTCATGAACCAAATAGGCTATAGGTCATATTTAGTGTATGGACCATAGTTTGCCAACCCTTCTTAAAAAGTAGATTTAAGTTACTATATTATGTTAAGAACTAAAGTGTATGGTAAACTTTTTAAGAAATGGTTGATGTGCTTTTCAAAGTGTTTGTAGCAATTTAGAGTCCCACCAGTAATGCCAAGAGTTCCAGTTCCTTCATCACTTCTAGCACTTGGTATTGTCTGTCTTTTTTTTTTTATGTTAGTCATCCCAAAGAGTGTGTAGTCATATCTCATTATAGTTTTAATTTGCATTTGCAATATCTTGTGTTAAACATATTTTTCTGTGACTTTTGGACATTGGTTTCACTTTTTCAGAAACATGTTTAAATAGTTTTCTCCTCTTTTTACTGGATTGTCTTATTCTTTTTGAAGTTATTTCTCTATTTTTAGTTTTTAGCAGTTTGATTATAATGTTTGAGTTTATCATGTTTGGGATTGCACTGAACTTCTTTTTTAAAATAATAATATTAATAATATTATTATTTTAATTCTCACCAAAGGCAATATTTATATAAAGTGAATCTTGATGGACATACAGAGAGAGTAACATCAGTAACACAGTCTTGGTAGGAGATTTTAACCCTCCATTGACATCAATGGATAGACCTTTCAGACAGAAAAATCAACAAGGAAACAGCAGCCTTAAATGACAGACTAGATCAGATGGATTTAATTGATATCTTCAGAGCATTTTACCCCAAAGCAGCAGAATATGCATTCTTTTCAAGTGCACATGGTACATTTTCTAGGATAGATTACGTGGTAGGACACAAAACAAGTCTCAATTAAATTTACGAAAATTGAAATCATATGAAACATCTTCTTTGACCATAATGCTATGAAATTAGAAATCAATCACAAGAAAAAAAACTGAAAACAAACAAAGACATGGAGGCTAAATAACATGTTACTAAACAATAAATGGGTTAGCAATGAGATCAAGGAAGAAAGCAAAAGTTCCCTTGAGACAAGAGAAAGTGAACCACAATGACCCAAAATCTGTGGGACACAGTGAAAGCAGTCCTAAAAGGGAAATCTATAGCATTACAGGCCTACTGCCAGAAACAAGGAAAATCTCAAATAAACAATTTAACTGTACCCATAAAAGAACTAGAAAAAGAATAGTAAAGCCCAAGGGGAGTAGAAGAAAGAAAATAGTAAAGATCAGAGGAGAAATAAACAAAATGAAGCATATAAAAACAATACAGAAAATTAATAAAACCAAGGGTAACTTCTCTGAAAAGATAAATAAGATTGACAAACCTTTAATCAGACTCATCAAGAGAAGAAAAGACCTGAATAAATGAAATCAGAAATGAAAGTTAGAAGTAACAACCGATTCCACAGAAATACAAGAGATTGTAAGATAAAGTTCAAACAATGATATGCCAACAAATTGGACAATCTGGATGAAATAAATTCCTAGATAAATAGTTATCTTCCAAAACTGAATCAAGAAGGATCAGAAAATCTGAATAGACTTATTACAACTAATGAAATTGGAGAAGTAATCAAAAAACTCCCAACAAACAAAAGTCCTACCTTGAATGGTTCACATATGAGTTTTACCAAACATTCAAAGGAGAACTAACACCTATCCTCAAACTGTTCCCAAAAATTCAAGGGGAAGGAAGTCTCCCAAGCTCATTTTATGAGGCCAATATTATCCTAATTCTAAAACCAGATAAAAGACACTACAAGGCTAGAAAATTATAGGCCAATATCCCTGATGAACATACATGCTAAAAGACTCAACAAAATACTAGGAAACCAGATCCCGTAATATGTGTACATTGAAAAGATCATATACCATGCATGATCAAGGGGCTTTATTCTTGGGATGCAAGGTTGGTACAATATCAGTAAATTAATAAACATGGTTGTTTAAACAATAAATAAACAACAAATACCACAAAACAATAAATAAATAAACAATAAATAAACACCACAAAAACAACATGAAGGATAAAAATTACATGGTTGTATCAATAGATGCAGAAAAAGTATTTGATAAAATCTAGCACCCATTTATGTTAAAAACTCTCAGAAAAGTGGGAACAGAGGGAACATACCTCAGCATAAGAAAGGCCACATATGATAAACCAATAGCCAACATCATAATCAACAGGCAAAATCTAAAAGTGTTCCTTTTAAGATCAGGAACAAGACAGGGTTGTCCACTTTCACCACTCTCATTCAACATAGTACTAGAAGCCCTAGCCACGGCAATGAGATAAAAAGAAATAAAAGGCACCCCAACTGGAAAGGCAGAAGTAAAACTGTCATTATTTGCAGATGACATGCTATTGTATATAGAGAGCCCTAAAGATTCCATCAAAAAACTATGAAAAACTGATCGATGAATTCATTAAAGTGACAGGAATTAAAATAAATATCTAGATATCAGTAGTATTTTTATATAACCATAATAAACTATCTGAAAGGGAAACTAAGAAAACAATCCCATTTACAATTGCATAAAAAATACCTTGTAATAAATTTACCATAGGTGGTAAAAGACCTATACTCAGAAAATTATAAAACACTGAAGGATGAAATTGAAGAAGATACAAATAAGTGGAAGTATATACTGTGTTCATGGGTAGGAAGAATTAACATCATTAAAACATCCATATTACCCAAAGCAATCAATGGAATTCAATGCAATTTCTATGAAGATACCAATGGCATATTTCACAGAACTAGAACTAATATTTCAAAAATTTATATGGAACCAAAAGGACCCTGAATAGCCACAGCCATCTTGAGAAAGAACAACAAAGTTGGAGAAATCACACTACCTGATATCAAACTATACTATGAGGCCATAATAATCAAAACAGCATGGCACTGGCATAAAAACAGATACATAGATCAATGGAACAGAGTAGAGAGCCCAGAAATAAACCCATGCCTTTATGGTCAATTAATATTCCGCAAAGGAGGCAAGAACAAAGAATGGGGTAAAGTAGTCTATTCAAGAAATTGTGTTGGGAAAATTAGATACATGCAAAAACAAATAAACTAGATCACCTTCTTACACCATACATGGGAGTAAACTTAAAATAAAGATTTAAATGTAAGACTCAAAACCACAAAAGTTATAGAATAACAAACACATAGGTAGTAAAGTCTCAGACATTTCTCATAGCAATATTTTTTTCTTGTATATCTCCTCAGCCAAGTGAAACACAAGGAAAAATAAACAAATGGGACTACATCAAACTAAAAAGAGTTTGCACAGCAAAGGAAACCATCAACAAAATGAAATACACCCACTGAATGGGAGAACATATTTACCAATGATACATCTGATAAAAGGTTAATATCCAAAATATATAAGAACTTATACAATTCAACACTAAAAAAAACAAACAATCTAATTTAAAAATAAGCAAAAGACATGAATAGACACTTCTCCAAAGAGGACATACAGATGACTAGTATCTGTGTGTTTTTAAGCCTTTTGTTTTCAAAGCCTTTGAGATATTGTTCAGTTTTTGTCTCCCCATGTGCTCCATCTAGTGACCAGTATGGGCAGTGGTCTATTTCTTATTTCAGTTCTGAAACTCTCGTAAGACAGGGTGGAACAAAGTTAGGTTTACAGTTGTTAGTATGGAAAACATGCAATAATTAACAAATAGTAATACAAGAATAAACTCTGTTTTGCAGACTCACAACTATAAGCCTACTTTTGCCCCACCCTGTATTTAGGATCAAATTCATGCACACACAACATGGAAGTAAGCTACAAGTCATAAAAAATTTATAGGGCTGCTTTCTGAGCACCTCCCTCTCCATAATCCTCCTGTTATTTTGGGGTTCCCTGCAGCTTCCCTTTTTAGACCACCAGCTAGAAAGGTGGGGCTTTGTTTACTTTGCTCTGCCACAGACTTTCTGCCATGACACTTGTGTCCACAGTCAAGCAGTGGATATTTACATTGTCTTCTTGGAGACATAGCTTTTCCCATTGGGGAGGAAAGTTTCACTCCCTCTGAGTTTTTGGAGTCTTTGAGCCCCTTGCTGCCACCCCTGTCACTCCTAGAATATCCCACTCTTTCTCCTCAAGCCTGAACTCTAGAGGACTTCTCCTGGAGTTTTCCACCTTTTCCAGGATATTCTTCCAGGCCGAGGAATCAGAGAAAAAAAAAGAAAGTTAAAAATCACCACTGGTTAGGTGGTATGTCACATACTGTTTTTCCTCAAGATTGTGTCTTCTAGTTCATGAGTACTGTATAGCTCTCTGTTTAGATCTCATTTAACTTTTCTCAGCAGTGTTTTGTACTGTGTACATGTCTTTCACACATTTTGTTAAATTTCCCACTGATGTTATTGCAAATAGTATTTTTAAAAATTTATGTTTCAATTGTTCAGTTCTGGCATATAGAAATACAGTGGATTTTTTTAATATTGAGTTTAAATGCTGCAATCTTGCTTAACTTGTTAGTGCTAGCAGCTTTTAAAATATATATAGATATAGATGCATAGAAATAGATACCTTAAGATTTTCTCCATAGATGATCATGTAATATGTGAATAATGACAATTTTACTTTTTCCTTTCTCATCCATATGATTTTATTTTATTTTATTTTGTTTTATTTTATTATTCTATTTTATTACTTTGGCTAGGATCATCAGTAAAATGTTGAAGAGTAGTGGTAAGAATGGACATCTTTGCCTTGTTCTTAGCCTTAGGACAAAAACACTTCAGTCTTTCACTAGTATGTTTTAGGTAGAGTTTTCATAGGCACCTTTTATTACTTTGAGGAAATTTTTTCTACTTGTATTTTATAAAGGGTTTTTATTGTGAATGGGTAGTAAAATTTGTCAAGACTATAGCTGCATTTATTAAAGTAACCTTTTTTTCTGTTAATGTGATGAATTGCATTGATTGATTTTCAGCTTTTAACCAAACCTTGCTTTCTTAGGGCAACCCCACTTTCTCATGATCTATTGTCCTTTTTCTAATCTGTGGAGTTTTGTTAAAGACTTTTACCTCTATGATCATAAGGATATGGATCTTAATTTTTTTCTTTTCTTGAATTGTCTTTGTTTGTTTTGACATTGGAATAATGCTGGCCTCATCATATTAGTAAATGTTCCCCTTATTTGTTTCCTGAATGAGTTTGGGTAGGATTGATATTATTTCTTTCTTACATATTTTATAGAATGTTTGTATAAACTTACTGAAGTCTGTAGATTTTTTGTGGGAAAGTTTTAAATTATGAACTAAATTTTTTATTAGCTATAAGGTTACAGCCTTAATTTCTTTAAGTTTCCACTTTGATAACTCTTTTATGGAAATTGTTCATTTTATCTAAGTTATCATATTTATTCATATAATATTATTTATAATATTCTTTTATTATCCATCTACTATGACCTTAATATCTGCAGGCCTTATATATATAGATTTAACTCAGACACTGACTTTACAACTCAATCCGAAGGGAAAAAGTGACCCTACTGTACTGTGGCATTACTAAAAAGAATAGCCAAGGGGTTTATTATCACATTGGAAACATTTCATCAGCGAACCTGCCTTCTGTTTTCTGCTCAAAAAGACCCAGATTTCCAGGACACTGCTCCTTGGTATAGGAAGTCAGCATTTATGTTTATCAGTGAGAACACTTTTGGCTTGGGTTAATAGAATGCTTATCTAAAGGTGGCTTAAATAATGGGGATTTATTTGTCTCACTTAATGAGAACTCCAAAGTTAGGCAATCCTAAGGTTGGTGGAGTGGTCTAGTGATTTCACAGATCTGGTCTTCCCCTTAGAATTTCAATATGGCCACCCCTGTCAGAGCATCATAGCCCCAAATGACATCCATCCTAAAGCCTCTTTTCCTGTTTTGAGTGAATGTGTGTGTGTCTCTCTCATTAAAGGGAAAGACTTTCCCATTAACCCCACATGTACCACCTGATATGTCTCATTGTCCAGGATTGTGTCACATTGTGCCCTAGCTGCAGAGGAGCCGGGGAGCAAGTATGTAGAATATTTATACGAGATAGTGGGAGCAAGGAAGAAGAAGGGGGGGAATGGCTGCTGGCTGGGCAACCAACGGTGGCTGCATATGTGTGTATGTATGTATGTGTGAGTAAGATATGTAGGGAAATCTAGAGTGACTTTTTGTATGGGTAAAGGCTCTTGTTCCCATATGAACTTGTAAGTGGTCTTGTATGGATGACCTACCACAGTGAAGGATGATGATGGCATTTGGGCTAAAATTGTCTTTGCTTCTGTGACACACTCAGAACTTTATATATTATTTTAGTTACTTAAATTTTGTGATTTCAGGTTGAGTCCAGAAATCTTCCTGAAACGCCCAGTGGTTGAAGGAAATCGTTGGAGGTTGGACTGCATTCTTAAACGAAAAGCTGTATGTACTCTTTTGAAAAAATATTTATTTTTAAAGAGAGGGGAAGGGAAGGAGAAAGAGAGGGAGAGAAACGTCAATGTATGGTTGCCTCTTGTGCACCCCCTACTGTGGACCTGGCCTGCAACCCAGGCATGTGCCCTAACTGGGAATGGAACCGGCAATCCTTGGGTTCAGAGGCCCACCCTCAATCCACTGAGCTACACCTGCCAAGTCGGAAAGCAGTATGTACTTTCCAAACAAATGCTGAAGGAATTTCTTAAATGTTTTATTGCCTCTGAAATGCCCTTTCTTTTTTAAAGTCCTTCATATATACTTAAAATTTTTTCCTTTAGAGTTTAACAAAAAAAGTAGAATACTTACTCTTTTCAGGTTTATTTAATTCTGATTTTCCCCCCTGTTACTCTTAAGTGCATAATATTTTAGCCTAATTCACAACATGGATTTTACTAGCAATTTTAACTTTTGTGCCTTAATCATTTATGGGCAGTTAATTTTATAGGCAAAAACTTGTAATAAAATTTTGTTATTGAATAATAAATAATGAAGTGAAACATTGCATCACATTTTATTTATTATTCTGTTATTTGAGCAAAGGACAAGGTCATCTGAGGTTTCAGTCAGATGAGGCCAAGCTGATGTTGAAGAATGTTAAAGAGGAGGGACATTAAGAATTGGTGCTGTTTTAGCTCATTTTGGGCACAGATCCTGGGAATGACGTGCAGTTGTTTCCTGTGCAGTTGACCCTGTTGATTCTGGGTGAGCCCTGTGTGTGTTCCTTTTGCTATAAAAAGTAAATAACTGAGTCAGTATAGGATCACCAACGACTACTTTACATTCATATTTCTAATGAAATTTTTCATGTAGTTGGCCATCAAACAAGTTAAATTAAGTTGAATTAGAATAGATCTGGATTTATTATTAATCATGTTCAAACTGGGGAGTGCTAGCTCTTTAACTATTATTTGAAACTCTGTTAATCTTTTTGAAAAAGATCCTGAGTAATCAGGGGTAGCATTTTTCTATTTCTCACAGCCTTCACTCATTTGTTTTTTCCTCATCATTTATGTTTCCCTACTTCTTTCCTCACTCACCTTTTCCTCTTCCTTCAATATTTTTTCTCCATGTTTTCACTTGAGGGCTTTCACAACTATTCATAATATAATCAGACCTTAGTACTAATATTGAAAGCCAAAGTTGACAATCTTTATTTCAGACACTTGTCTTGCCACATAGCATCATTTTCATGGCTAGTCTAATTCATTGTCTCAACAGAAGTCTCTTCACACAATTGGGAATTCCAGTTTTGACAAGCATTATTTGTATATTCATTACATAATTCATCGTACAGCTACTGAGTGTCTCTTCTGAGCAAGGCACCATACTAATTTCTAGGGAAGCCTGTGTGTGTGAATAGGATTCCATCTCTGCCCATGGGAGGCTTGCCAAAGGAAGGCTGCTGATGGAAGGCTGGCTGCCCATGTTCTGGGCTCAGTCCTCGGATTATCAAACTTATTTCTATACTTATACAGAACTTTCTCCATTAGTCAGTGATAATAGTAAATCCTCTCCTTATAGTACTTATCTAACACTTTACTGTTTTAGGTTTCAATCAACATGTGTTTGCTGAATGCCTAGTATGTGCAGAGCACTTGGCTAATCATATGAACATGGACATAAATAAGAAACATGATTCTTGACCTGAAGAAGCTTAGAAAATGATACAAGAGTCAATTGGGTACAGAGAGAGCCAAGATTCAAAGGCAGGAGGGAGAGCATTGGGTAGGCCTGGTGGGGAACCCCTCACAGCATGAGGGATTTTAGGGCATTTAGGATGGGCAAAAAATTTAAAAAGCTGTTTTCAGATGCAGGAAATGTGGTGAGGAGACATTCTGGAAGCAGGAATTCAGAAGGCTTTGTAAGGTTGAGGTTGATTACTCCTGAGCATTAGCATAGGTGGGAAGACAGATAAAGCTGGACAGGCAGGCTGCAGCTAGGGTGTGGAGGGGTGATGACCCAAGCCAGTGGCTTACACTTTATGGAATACAGTGGGCATCTACAGGGGCAGCTGGTGTGTTGGATGAAAGGTGATCTGATCAAAATTATGTGTGGGAGGGTGAACCCAGTAGTAGGAGGAATTGGGAAGAACTCAGAGTTGGAGAGCTAAATTTTAGGTCACTTGAGTGTGAGATGCCTGCGTAAGTAAACTGCAGAAAGCCAGTCAGTGGATGCTGGAACGGGGCTCAGGAAGAGCATCCCGCACACCTAGCCCTCCCCCTTCTGTTGGCCAGTGCGCATTTGTTTGCCCTGCTCCGTGTGCCTGTCCAGGCACCTCTTCTATCACAAGCCTGGCTTCTCTTCACTCTTACTGCCCTGATGAGGCTCCAAGAGAACACCATGACTCACTAATTATTATTGCTTGATAAGGGTCTTCATTTTCATTTTATCAGCCTCTGAAACTTGTAATTTTTAAATTGTGGATAACGATTTTTTTAAGTTCCAAAGGAAATAGTAATACTATTAAATATTAATTCCTCAGTGGTACATTTAGCAGAATTGCACTTCTTTAATCTAGCTACAACAAATTATTATTTTAGTCATAAATTTTTAACAGTCTGATCATTCCAAATTGACATTTCATATGCTCATCAACACTACTTCACATAAACAATCTTGTTTCTGAAAGCCACTAACTCCACAAAGTAGTGGGTTGATGATAGCATTTATTCTTGCATTAAAGAGTCCCAGAAAATGACTTTTTTCTTCTATCTGATCATGTAGATTTGGGGGAAGGAATTTAGCATTTCTGCTTCATAGCTAGCATGTAGGCAAACATCTCTTATAATAGCTGTTTCTTGGGGCAAAAATACAACATTTTGTTTCTCTATAATAACCAAGTTGATATTTTCCTGTCTCTTCAGTCTTCTGATATGCCCTGTCATTATTTAAAATAGTATTAGCCAGCCTTGGGAGGCAGAGTGCTGACAATTCAGGCCAGCATCCGGGGTTTCCCACAGTTCTGCATCTACTGTGCTGAGAGGTGAGAATATACTTCAGCCTTAGAGACACTCGATGCTCCTGATGGGACTTGTGCCAAAAGGAATCTTCAAGTAGAGCAACCTGGAGATTTACAGAAGAAGGTGTAGGCCCTTGGAGGGCTTCTGTCATCAGGTTACTTTCTTTCTGCCCTGGACCCCGCAGGACACGTTCTAGAGTGGCATTCATGAGCAGTGGGAGAGAAGGGTCTGTCAAATGAGATGAATCATCACATCTCTGTCCATGAAAGTCCAAGGGAATCTGATCCAAGTGGTGGCCTAGAAGGGCACTGCAGGGAAGGGGAGAGGAGACGTTCAAACCCAAGGACTGTCCTTTAGACAAAACTGGTTTAAAAAAGTTTCAGAAGCAATTTGTGCTTTTACATTCGAATGCTGCCTGCGTTTCAGTGGTGAGGATACGATTCTTTTTCATTCTGTACTTTTCCTTTTCCTAAAATTTTGCACCCCCTGGGGAAGTCCTTGACAAGTGGTAAAAATTAGTGAGTATCCCGTGGATGTGTAAGCTAAGCTCTTCGAGCAGTGGACAGAGCTGGGTGTATCTAGAAAATATTTTGACCACAGGACTTTGAACGATCAGGAAAAAAGCTGACTCAGAAACAAAGTCTCTTAATTTCAACTATGAAAATTTTTATATTTATCTTGTCTTCACATATCTGATGTATATGTAAAACTCTTAAAAAGTCCTACTGTTTATAGTATTGTGTCTGTTCTACCTGATTAAAAGCAACCTATAAAAGAAGATAAAACCTCAGTCTTTGAAAACTCAGGTTTGATGAAGCTTACTCTGTGGACACTTCAGTTTAGTTGACTTCGGTAGGGAAATGAAAGGTGGCATTGCATAACCCAGTCTAGGCCATTCATTTTCCTACTTCCTGTATCGATATTCTCCCCCGCCCACCATCCGCCAAGCAAAAGTAATTTCTCCCAGAGTAACTAAAGGGCATTGGTAAAACATGGGCTGTTTCAAAAGTATATATTTTTTAAAATTACAGAATTAATATCAGTCCTCTCATTTTCTTTCTCATTTGACTTTCATTTTGCATAACTGTTTCCCACAGTGATATAAGTCTTCACTATTATGACCCAGGAAATGCCTTTGTTTCCCAGGAACAATTTTTTCCTTTGCCCTGTATAGTTTAGAGTTTATGATACTATTGCAATACCTTGACCAAAAGAAGAGGAGTTTATTGCTTCATTATCACAGAAGTCTTGTCACTAATTAACCTTAGAGATAAGTGGTACTACCAATGTGGATATGGATGTGAGTAAATAATTGTAAACCAGACTGTGTAAAAATGAACTTTTTATATTTAATTATTTCCTTGTTAGTCATTTGTATGTAAGCTAAGAAGACTGAGTCTCTACCCTGTTTCCTTTAGAGTTAACTTATTCCAATGGTTAAAGACACAGCTCAGAAGAAAATGTCAGGTCTAATAGACAGAGGGCAATGACATAAACCATTAGCATTAACGTCTCTACTATTTCAAAATCCATTAGTTGTGCAGGTAAATGGAATATTATAAGATTCAGTCCAGTTTCTAAGTTGCATATGCTTCTCTTATGAGTGAGTAATAGTCTCATACGCCTAAGAAGTAGAATTTCATCCATTTAAAACAAATGAACTGTGATGAGAGATTTCCGCTGTAATGTACGATAATTTGGGATGAAAATTTCGATTTTAAACTTTATGTTATATCTTTCAATGGGAGGCTCCTTGTTGGTAACTGTTACTCAGTGCTGAATCCTAAATATTCAAATAGCAAAGTGAAGCTGAAAAGATAGGAGAAAAATAAAATAATGTTCTGCCTTTCATTTAGAACCCTCAATCAGTGGTTTATTGAAGAGTACTCACTAGCCAGACAAGTAGACATTAAACTGTTTACTTCTTGTCTACGCTTTCACTTCCTTGTCTCTTTACTCAAGTAATAGTTATATAGTTATAATAAATAATGAGCAAGCTCCAAAAGTCAACTGTTACCCAGAGAAATAGAATGACATAAATATGTGTGTATGTGTGTGTGTGTATATTTCTTATCCTACTTTTTTTAGTGCAAGAGTAGGTCTTCTAGTACTCACATTTTCTTAATGCAGCCCAGAATGTAAATCCAGTGTGTCCCTTCAAAAATGTATACTCTTCTTAGATATTATTAGTATCAAGAAATACAGAGTGTTAGTATTTTGAAGTGATGTGTTATTATAAGGCTTTAAAGGCCAAAATAATGCTTCTTAGTATGGGCAGAGCAATATTGGGGAATTGCATATGTGTTTTGTTCACTCTAAATTTTTATGTCTTGCAAACTAAAATATTAACTCTTATGTTATTTCCCATTTCTAGGTGAAAAATTAGATGTTTTCAACCCAGTAAAGATTTGTTACTCAAACTTCCATTATGAACAATGCCTAATTGTCATGGATTATTCTTAAAGAATTTAAATAATTCTTTGTTACTATAATTTATTAGATATGCCTACATCTCCAATACATTAGAAAGTATTATGGAAAAGTTCTTCCCTTTAATCTCTGGGATATTAAGTGCCTACGTGGAGGTAGATTCATTAGGCAATATATATACAGTATGTTTCAGAATGCTTTCAGAGCTGCTAGGTATAGAAAATATGAGTTTAAATGCTGCAAACATCACAACAACACTGAGGGTACAAAGCTAAAATGTAATACAAGTAGCGGTAAACCAGACAAGAGTACGTTGGTGGGGAACCATCCAAATGGACTTGGAGAAGGGGAGGGACATTCAGGATGGGACAGTCTAGCACAGACTATAAAACCTGTCACCACTCAGAACTAGATAAGAAAATACTAGTACTTCTTTTACTACCGGCTGTTGAACATTGTCTTTTTGATGGTTAATATTAATAATAAATGTTACTTAATAGGATTATAAAGTTTACTAGACACTTTGGATTTGACCCTCACAATGGTCTTGTCTATTTTCTTTTAGGTCCAAGATCTAAGGGTGGATCAGTGTTTTGTTTTGTTTTAAATTGAATTGGGGGCGGGGGGAGAGAAACCTTGATTTTTGTTGTTCTACTTATTTGTGCATTCATTGGTTGATTCTTTTATGTGCCCTAATGGGGGATTGTACCCACAAATTTGGTGTACCTGGATAATGCTCAGGATGGATCAGTGTTAATTTATGTGAGGCTGCTAAAACTCAACAATTTTGGAATATTAGAGAGGCTGACTTCTGAAGTCATTTTACTGATAAAATAGACATTAATGATTTAGTTATGGGTTAAGAGTATGAACCAACATATTTATCTTCTGAAGATTTAGAAATGTTTTTTCCATTTAAATACTTTTTTTTAAAAAAAGAGAAAAGTTTTATGAAACACAGCCCAAGAACATTAAGTGATATTTATTTTAACTTACTACATCAGAGTTTTGTAATCACTTCAATAATTGAAGTATAATAAATACAAACAAAAAATACTAAATTGGTGACATAAATCCAGTCAAAGCTTTCTCAATGACAAGTGTTTGAAAATGTTCATGGGTGTAAGACTATCAGACACTTTTAGGAGTTGTGGTTATAATTTCAGCCTTCTGGCTGTAATTCATCAAATATTGACACTGTCTTGGCATGTCAAGTTGGAGGAATGGAAGGGAGATAAATTTTATTTTTGAGATTTGTGCCTTAATACATATACATTTATGTTTCACTTCCTTGTATTATGTTTAGTGAGTATTTTATTATGTTTGTTTATAGAAGAACTTTTAGGAAGCACAATGTATAGAAAGGAAGAAGAAAAAGAAAACCATAACTTACCTGCAGAAATTCTCATTCTTCCTGTGCTTTCTCTTGTGGCAGCAAGAGGGGGTGAGGATTTTCGTAATGCTCTACAAAGAGGTGGAACTTGCACTTGGAATCAACAGTGAATACAGCAAGAGGACTTTAATGCATCTACACCCCAACATAAAGGTATTTGGGTTCATCTTGTGGAACAAGGTTTCTTATTTATTATTCTGTAGTTTTTCAGGTATAGTTTGCTCTATATGTGTTCAGGTATAGTTTGGTAATGTATAGAATACTTAATGTATATTTGGAATCAAGAGCATCGTGTCCTCAGAAATAGAAGAAAATACTATACTTTTTTTATACTTCTATTGACGGAGTCAGCAGTTGATATGTCCACTTCTCTTACCCTTGCTTTTAGTCAAAAGCACACTTCTGAGGCTGTTTTAGTATTTGAGGCTTGATTTGAGGCATGATTCCACTCTCCTCATAAGACAAGCCTGGGACCTCCTAGACATGACCCCCGTGCGGCACCCCTTGACCTCTGATGGCGACAAGGAGAGCTCCTCCAGAGCGCACCGTGCTTATCCTCATAACACCTTGTATGAAAGACTAATACAGTGAATAAGTACAAGAAGCAATATGAAGAAAGCTATTCATTATTTTAACAAGGACCTAAAGCCTATGAATAGATATTGGCTAGTCATTGAGACATATCTAGACAATGAATCAATAAATCTCCAGCAGGCTTAAAGTATATTAAAATTGTATATTTCACTTGGCTAAAAAAAAGATATTCCATGTCAATAGTAAGCAAAAGAGAGCAGGAACAGCAATACTAATATAAGACAAAACAGACTTTTAATCAAAAAAAGGTAATAATAGACAAAGAAGGACATTATATATTAATGAAAGGTTCAAAGTAGAAAGATGATATGACAATTATAAGTATTTCTGTACTAATAATGACCACTAAAATACATACAGCAAACACTGACAAAATTAAAGGGTGAAATAGAAAAGTTCTACAGTAATAGTTGGACACTTTAACATCCTACTCCCAATAATGTGTTGATATGTATAGAGAATGAAATATTATTCAGTCTTAGGAAGGAAGGAAATTCTGACATATGCTAAAACATGGATGAACCTTGAAGACATTATTCTAAGTGAAAAAAGCCAGTAACAATAAGACAAACATCGTATGATCCCGTTTATATGAATTGCCTATAGTCATCAAATTCATAGAGACAGAAAGCGGAAGGGCGGCTGCCAGCATTTGAGGGGAGAGGGTGTGGGGAGCTAATGTTTAGTGGGTACGGAGGCTTGGTTTTGCAGAAGGAAGAGTTGTGGAGATGGGTAGTGGTAACGATTGCACAGTGTAAATGAACTTAATATCACTGAACTGTACATTTAAAAATAGTTACTATGGCGAATTTTGTGTTATGTGTATTTTACTATAATTAAAAATGTCGTTTTAAAAATTGCTCTGCAAACTTTTGGAAAAGTTCTACTTAAAGACTTACAGAGATAGGGTAGGTCAGTATGCAATCATTCAAGGCAAGAAGCATCAAAGTAACTCTCAAATCAAGAGCTGCCAAAATATCTGTATCATATGCTTACTATTTCAACTCAGTGACTGCCAGAAGATGAATATAGTTATAAAAATTTTGCCAGAGATGGATGTTAGTTAAAATTTTAGAGTGTTTTTTAATAGTACCAGATATAATCCTTTTCGAGGGAAAAGGGAACCAACTATTTCATTGAGCTGACTTTTATTGAAATATGTGACCAAACTTCAAGCTAAATGGCAGCTGCCCTAAATGTGGTGTGGGTGAGAGTGGGAGTTTTAAAAAGTTATTAGGAGTCTTCCCCTGTTAAACACTGGGAGTAAAATTAGAAGTTCGGGAATTATCTGTGTTGTATACAGAGTCCATTTTGGTATTTGAATGATAGAAAATGCTATTGGGGGGAGAAAACAGACCTAGTTTATTATAGCACAAGGGACGTTTAAAAAGCACCTTCCATATGTATTTTTTCCTGTCCAGGTGATGAGACACCCAGACCATGTGTCGTCCAGTGTGTATCTGTGGGCTCATCATGAGAAACTTGTCATTATCGACCAGTCGGTGGCCTTCGTGGGTGGGATCGACCTGGCCTATGGCAGGTGGGATGACAACGAGCACAGACTCACGGATGTGGGCAGTGTGAAGCGCGTCACCACGGGGCCGTGTCTGGCTGCCCTCACAGTAAGTGATTTCACCTGTGCAGAATGGCATCCTAGGGACACAGTTTGTGTAAATGTACTAGAGCGTGATGGGCTGGCTGACTGCATGAGCGGTGGTGTAACCCTAGAGGAGTAAAGAATGTTGAGTCAGATGTGGACAGACCTGATTTCAAATACCACCTGGCAGGTCTGTAACTCTGCATCGTAGTCTGTTCCTTCTCTTGTAAGAAAAGAAAACAGATTCAATGGAGCATTTGCGATCTCACAGTCAGCTCCTTTTTTTACCCATTTAAGTTAAGGATTTATTCACTAGTTGGAAAAAGTTTATAAACAAAAATGTGTGGCAAATGAGCTTTAAGTTAAATAAGTTGCCTTACTATAAGTAACTGCCAATGTTTTTGGAATCTTCCTACTCAAAGGCATATGAAAATAGGATAGATAATTCTATTTGAAAGCAGGAGCTTGATAACTTCTCAAACTACCTTCAAGCCAAGAGCTGCCAAAATATATCTATATATTTATGATTTCAACTCAAGTGGTTGCCAAAATATCAGTACACTTATTTAAAAATTTGATGGGCTCCATCCTGTTTTACTGCTGGATATGTTGGTGATTTGGGGGCAAGGGATAGAAATGTAGTAATTGGTAATAGGGAGAATAATTGACAGAAAAAGCATTGCTTACTTAATGTTTAGCAGAAGAAGAAGTTCAGTAACTCAATAGTGAATATAACTTATGTGATTGTATTTGTGATAAAAAGATTACTTGGAATGAAATTTTAAGAATTTCACCTGAAAGAAGTACAATGGAACACCTGGAATGCCTTTGGTAGTATTTACACAGTTACCAAGGATCTCCACTGCCGTGTGGCTGACCTCACACATTATTGTGTGTCTCGTAGAAGCTCTCACCATGTGTCCACTTCACACCTCACCTGAATGGAATTAAAGGGCCACAATGCAGTGTATCTGATGCAGTATCTTTTCTTAATAATTTTCTCAGGCTGAAACAACAGGGTCTATGGAGTCCTTAAGCCTCAAAGATAAAAATAATTCTAAAAATGTGCCCATCCTGAAGAGTGTTGATGATACGGATTCAAAACTGAAAGGCATAGGAAAGTCCAAAAAGTTCTCCAAATTCAGCCTCTACAGGCAGCTCCACAGGCAGCACCTGCACAGCGCGGACAGCATCAGCAGCATCGACAGCGCCTCCAGTAAGTCTTCGTCCCTGCTAGAGCTGGTCTTGACCATGCCCTGTTCCCCCGTAGGGGACACTGTAGACCTGATGTTAGAGCCTGTCTTTCCATAATGGAGTAAACTGATCTGTGCTGAAAGGTCACTAGATCACCTGGCTCAACACCATGACATCTCATGGCTTTGCCGGCCTCTATTTAGGACAGACTTATTGTTTTATTCACACAGGTTGTCATAACAACCACAATTCATGCCTCTGATGGTAGCAGAATGACTCAGCTTTATAAAATAATGCCAAGTTATAAAGGAAAAAAAAAGTGATAGGGATACTTTATAAATTTTTTAGAGAAGAAATTTTCTCTTTCCATCCTGAAATATATCAAGTTTATCCCAAAATGTCAGATTTTCTACATCTTATTAATATACTATTCCTTTTAAATCTGTCTCAAAGCCCTGCAATTTTCTGTTGCCCCGAACTTGTGACTGATTTTATAGCCTTGCCTAGCTTTAAGAATGATCAAACCTGCTTACTGGTTTAGAAAACCCAATATACATTTATATCTTTGTAAAAAAAAGAACTCTCAACTTTCTCCAGGTTATTGTAATCACTGTAGAAGTCGTCAGAATTTAATCCATGGTTTAAAGCCCCACTTGAAACTCTTTCGCTCTTCCAGTGGTTCTGAGCAAGGGCTCACTAGACCTGACATGGGTAAGTGACGCGCGAAGCAGTGGAACCTGCTTAGGCTTCAGCTTGTGCTGCATGAGCAAAGCGAGTGTGTTTCTGGATTGTCTTTCTGTTCCTACAGTTTTCATGCCACGTATATTGAGAGCAAAGCATGGGGAAGTACCCAAGACCCCTACTCCCCAAGAACCTACACTCCAGCACTGAGATAAAACATAACCTAACAAGGGTACAGCACATGCACCTGCAGTTCGGGGGTGTTTTAGAAGTACCGTGGAAGGTGGGAGAACTTCTCTGTGATGATCTAGAAAGGTGTTCTTGAGGAAGGGATGCTGGATTTAGGTTTGGAAGTACTACGATTGCATAGGTGAGGACAGGAAGCCATGGCAGGTGAAGGAGAAGAGGTGAGCAAAGGTGCTGGAATGGGAAAGCGCCAAGTGCTTCTAAGTGTTAGAAAATACATCATTCAGGTGAGATGCAGTCTGTGATATAAGACTAGGAAGATACTCAGCTGTCACATTTGGACTCACCAACATAAATAAAGGAGTTGGACCTTTATTCAGTTCCAAATCTTGAAGGTCGTTGAGTGGAGGTGTTATACTCTAAAGGTGAATTTTTAGAAATTGTAATTTGATAACCTTTTGTAAGAAGAACCACATACTTAAGGACTAAATTAATCAGGCTAATTTATGGTGGTGGGAATGAAGAGGATTGGCAGTGGATCAGAACAGGGACTAGTAGTCATAATAATAAATAACCACCGTAAAAATCTCAAGCTAGTGTTTATGGCGTGCAGACCCTCTGCGGGTCACTGCCCCGAGCACTCGGGGTGCTTGGTAGTAATAGAGTCAGCTCCTCTCTGCAGACGAGGTGACTCATTTCAGAGGTGGTAGGTGACTTGCGCAGTGAAGTTGCTGTTCGTCAGCTTCCCAGAACCTGTGGTTCAGAGCTGTGGGGCAGCACAGACGCAGGGTGCACCGTGCCCTTTGGTTCTAGTGTGCTGTTCGGGAGATGACAGCCAGAGCCCAGCTGACATGGCTGGATGGAGTCACTTGTGGTGGCAGAATCTAGTAGTCTGGGGACCCTGCGTTTTTAAAACTGATTGTAGTTAGTGAATGAAAGCTCCAATGTCATTGTTATATAAACCTGATATTGTAAATAGTAACATTGATATACATTTAAAATGGAGAAAACTGTATGTGAGGAGACATTTCATTTAGCACAAAGCTAGTACTTGATGCGTATGTGGGCTCAGGGGTGACGCTCAGTAATTCGCGTGCTTGACAGAGCTCCAAAGCCCCAAGGTTGGGGAGGGGCGGGGGCCTCTGGGAAATCCAAAGAGCCAAGTCAGGGGTGACTGCAGGGACAGATATGAAAGATCAAGAGTTGGAAACCTGTCCAGGTAGTGATTTGCAATTCCATGTGTGGCTTTGCTGCGTTAGGACTAAAGTTAAAAACGAGATGGAGGACTGTGGCTGCCGAACCTTGAGATCGAGGGGCCTGAGTTACGCCTGAGTGGCCGTGTTGCAGACGGCAGGATGGGGCGAGTGGAAAAGCAGTTACAAGCCAGATGCTGAGTACGTTACGTAACTCTGGCCCAGGGCAGGCTGAGCAAGCTGATACCTGTGTGGTCTGAGAACACCCCTGTGGGTGGTTTCCAAGTGCTGAGGGAAACCTCCTCCCTGATAAAGGGGATACACATCCAGTGCAGCATTGTTTTATGAAGGAAGAAAAAGTAGACAACCTAAATATCCAAGAGTGGGGAATGCTGAAGGATGTCCTGAGTGTTTCATCCCCTTGAGGGAATGGTGCTCTCATTCAAAACTGTGAGTGGGGATATAAAAATAAAGGAATATTGTTCATTTGTTTCATTAAATAAGTACTTAGCTCCTATAAATACCAGTCATTGTTCTAGGTACTAGGGATCTCATGAACAAAACGTATGGAATTCAGTTAACTAGTGGGAGGTTAAGGATGGGAATTGTATATATAAATAGCTCATTAAACACAGTATATCAGGTGATAAGAATTATGGAGAACAACAGAATAGAACAGGGAAGGGCGGATGGACAGGGGAGGAGTTCCTATTTTATATCCAGCGGTCAGAAAGTGCTTCCCTAATGAGGTGAGTTTTCCACAGAGATCAAAAGGAAGAGAAGAATGAGGATGAGAGAAGGTCCTGGGGGAGGGGTCCCAGCTGGAAGGAACAGCAAGTGCAAGGGCAGTGGTGGGGGAAGGTGGGGGAGATGGGATCAGTGTGTTCCAGACATGGACTGGGAGAGAGCGGATGGGTGGATCATACAGGGTCTTGCAGCCCTTGTGAGGATTTTGGCTTTTACTTGGAGTGAAATGGAAAGTCATCGGAAGGCCTCGAACAAAGGATGAACGAAGGCCGACATATTTTTATGGCTCATTCTTCGGAGCAGACCTGGGTGGCGAGTTGTGACTGGACAGGCAGTGAGCACCACATCTGGGGGTGGAACTTATGGCATTTGCTGACACGCTGCAGGGGGGATGTGAGAGATGGGAAAGACTCTTTCCATTAACCATGCTAAATTACAAATGTAATTTTTTTAATATAAAAACTGATTTTATGTAAAAAGGGAGCCAAAGCGTAGTTGAGTCCTTCTAGAGCAGGGCTTTGCAAAGCCTCTTCCTCGGCCCTTGGTGTTTCTCAAAGGTTCTGAGGGGGACACTGAGCAGGTGGACCCCGGGCTCCCCCACCTCTGGTGGTGCCTGATGCAACCAGCACAGTCCTGCTTGTATTGTTCTGTGTACTGGGGCTCCATGTGAATCCTCACTGAAAAAGAAAAGTAAGTTTTTACTATTATAATAAATGGAGTTTAAAGAGCACAGCTCTACATTTAAGTCATAGAATGACTTAAACCTAGGCTGTTTTATAGAACATGAAACCCAAATTAAGCATAGAGTAATTCTTATTAAAAATTAGAAACTGAGTTTTGCTGAGTCGATAACTTGCTTCCCTGAGGCTCTGGACCACGGCAGCTTCCTGCAGCGTCAGCTCCCTTAAACACACAAGGCCAAGGCCGGGATGGACTGGGCTCCCAGCGAACGTTACGGGAGGCGCTTGGAGTATGCCTGCAAGATGGCCGTGAGCTTTTAAGTAGAAACACTGCACTACAGTCAGTGGATCTTAAATGCGTGTGGTGACCGTGGTTGATTCATGTATATATATTTTTTCAAAATCACTGAGCCATCTTCAGGATATTTTTTCTTTCAAAATTATAGTGCAAGAGGGAGAATTTCCAATTGACATTCCTTCAATGGACACTTTGTTGTTTAAAAAGGACTGAATTTCACTCCTATTCAGTGATTGTTGACGATTTTTCTTTTAAGCAGGATTAAATAGATGGCTGAGAGGGGAAATCATTTTCACTATTAAATTGAGACAGGTGTTTCTGTCAACATAAGAAACATCCAAGCCTGTAGAAAATTTTTATGAGTTTATCTGAGCCAAACTGACAACAGTTGCCAGCAAGCAGAATCTCAATGGATTGAGGAAATGTTCCAGAGAATGGCAGTTCTGCCGTGTCATTTATACATTACAAGCAAGAGGAGGCAGAAGGAGAGTTACATATGGTTCATCCATGACAGATTAGGGAGGTGAAAGAAAGCGAAGTGGGGAAATCTCAGATTGGATGAACAGTGAAATGAAGTAACAGATAGGTCTTTTCCATGGGTGGTATGGGACAGTTAATTATCCTTTACAGCCTGTAGAGATGGTGTGTGGTCTCGTGCTCTGGCAGGGACACTGTGCCCTGAGGGGTCTGTATAAAAGCAGATTCCTCTGACGTTCCAAAGGTATGTTGTTACAGATGCGAAAAGACACAGACAGACACAGTGAAGGTAAAGATTGGCCTTTGTCAAAGAAAATACAGACCTAGGACGTGACTACTCGGCATGACTCGCTTTTAGTTAGAAAGTGTTCATTTCAGACCAGGTGGTGTGGTCACTCTCGGTCTCTGAGTTTGTAAGGCCACCAGGCAGTCCTCCTCTCAGCTTGTCACGGTTCGTGTGTGGCTGCTTTTGTGTCCACGTTTCAAATGCAGATATCTAATCACAGGGGATAGTCAATAGAGGGTTGTTTCAGACTCTGCTCTTAGGGATACATCGATATAGATGTATGAGACGTATTTTCTGCTGCTAAAGAGCTTACTATCTAATAGGTAAGCTTCAGTTTAAATATTTCACTAACCTAGTGCCTGAATAATTCATCAGGGGGAGATGCCCTTATGGACAAAAATTGTCCCACAATTCCAAAATCCAAAGTTTCAAAAACCAAAAGATTTTTTTAAAAAACTATAACTCATTGAGGACATGCTTTGGAATTGGCCTTGAATATAGGTAGACATTCAGTAGGTAGAGACTATGAAGGGAGAAAAACAGGCATTTCAGGTAGATGTTATTCCTTAAGACAGATATGGGAGCTGTCAAAAGTATGTATTTCAGACATAGGTTTTGGAGGGGATGGGGAATGGAGGGGATGGGCAGTGGGGGTGTGGGGGAGATAAAGGTGGTGTTTTACCGAGTCATGCTGGAGACAACGGGAGTCTGACTAGCTTGCTCCAGTGGGCCCAAGAATGAAGTGAATAGGACAAACTTTTTCCAAAGGAGGAATCCGGAGAATTTTAATTTGGGAAGTGGTGATGGGAAGGTGGATGGAGAAGACAGTAAAGAAGAGAGAGGAGCCAAAAGTGATTCTGGGGTTTGAATGTAACTATGAGCAGAAAACAGAAATCTTGAGGGAGGACTTGGTTTCATGGGGATGATCACAATTCCAGTGTCACGTGTGATTTCAAAGGTCTGGGGAGACAACTAGGTAGACAAGGTCAAGTGAGGCACTGGAAGTGAGCTGTAGCTCTGCAGCCTGGAAGAGAAGCGGGGCTGGAGGGTACATTTAGGAGAATGTGGGAAAACCTTATCTGGGAGGAGGAGCTGGGAAAGATCAGGAGGGTGGGCTGGAGTAATGGTAGGGGAATGTGGCCTGGAAGCCAAGAGATGAGAGAAAAAGGGGGGTAGGGGTGGGGCGTGGCAAAGCCAGAAAACACTGGATGAGAGGCAGGAAGACTTCCTTTCCCTGAACCTTGGCAGCCAGAGTCTGAGGCACTGATGGATGAGGATTGCAGAGAACTGGCATGAAAAACCTGTGCTGAAAGGCAAGGTGAGTGCAATTATGAAATCAGTTGGGAGCCAGATACAGACTAATGAGAACCCCTAAGGGGAGCATTGCTGGTGTAGAGAGCCCTGCCTTCCTGTTCATCGATGCTCATGCAATTCTGAGCTCTAATCACAGTAACGAGAGTATTTGGCGCTTTTGCCTTAATAGTTCATTTGTTCTAAGAGGACCCTGATTAATTTGGAATCATTTAGGCCATGACTGAAAACAAAAACAAATCTGAATGATAAGTAGTTTGAATTCAGTTAGCACCAAGACAATTTTTGGAGACTAAGGATTTTCTTGCATTTGTTTTCCTTATAATAACTGGTTGTTAGATGAAAGTTAATTTTTAAACAAGTGTAGGTGTATATATGTAAAACTTTAGCTTAGAGTTTCTCAACTGATAACAGATTTTATTTGCAAGTGTTTTTTTAAAATTTGACATTTTTCTTCTTTATCTCTCTCCCTTCCTCCCTCCCTCCTCTCTTCCCACCCTTCTTCCCTTCCTTCTCCTTCCTTCCTGTCTTTCTCCCTCCCTCCCTCCCTCTCTCCCTCCCTCTCTCTCTCTCTCATTATCTTTTCTTTCTACAAAGTGCTGTGTTTTCTATAAAGAACCTGTAGGTGAGCAAACAGACCTGGCAGTACTTTGGCCTCTCATAGAGAGCAGGAACATAAATCATTGGGAGAAATCAATAGAATTCTATTTTTAACATTATTCAGTTTTGTTGATCTTTACCACTTGAAGACATTTTTCTTTTATAGGATATTTTGATAACCTTTGAAGGTTAATTATTCTGTTTGAGATAGAATATTAGCAGTGTGTGGGGTGATTCCTTAAAAACTTTTGCTCTGCAAATACTTATGGATTGCCTACTGAGTGCCAGGAGCTACCCCAGGCAGTGAAGGAAGGCCCTCCCCACCCGAGGAGCTTCTAGACGAGTGGGGGGCAGGGAGGGAGCATCCTTACCCAATTGCATTACAGAAGGCCCTGCGAGTGCAAATATTAATGGTTCTGCAGCACAGCAAGTAATTGCCTGTCCCTACTAGGATCTGGGGGAGGGGGGGTCTCTGGGGCATGTGACAGCTCTGTGGCTCTTGAAGGATGATGAGGTCAGGCTGAGAATGAGGGAAGAGCATTCCAGGAAGAAGGAATAATGTGCCAGCTGTACAGAGACATGACGGAGTGGGCCTGTCAAAACGCCGTGAGGAATGTGATGCGCGTGGGGCCTCAGCTGTACGGGGAAAAGCAAAGACCAGAGAGAGGGAGACTGGCCCCAGTGTGGGAAGAGACTTCCCTGCACGCTAAGGCCTTAGGATTTGATCCCCTCGCAGGAGGCTTTTAAGCAAGGAGTCTGCATTTTAGAAAGACGGTTCTGGGACAGTATGATGGTAGGGGGACCAGTTCATGTCTCTCACTGGCTACTGTACGTGGTATTATTTATTCACTCAAAGAACATTTTTACATCCAGTGTCTATTTGCTAAGTGTTTCTTTTGTGCGAAGTGTTGCCTCTGTGTTTTGTAGTTCTGCTAGTCTTCCTGCTTGAGTTGTCTCTATGGTCAATATAGCCCATAAACATACAAACAATTTAAGTAAACATATTTATCCCCGAGTAAAATTGTCCTGGCAAAGCTCTTTGTGAAATGTCGCAGTAGATGGCTGCCTTTGTGCATGTATAGTCATAAGCTTCTCTCTGTTGTGATTTTTATGGTTGTCGTTTATGATTTCAGGGATATAGAATGTTGGAGCCCGAAAGATCTTAGATGTCATCTAGGCCAAATTCTTCATGTTACACATGAAGGACTTCTGACCAAAGTGGTGAAGTTCAGTGTCATTTAGCTGGTTAATTCCAGGGCTGAAATGTGGGCTGTTTGCAAATTTGATGTTCTTGCCTTTTGAGATGCAGAAGACATCAGTGACACATTAGGTGTCTGCCATATTGACTGAGGAAAGAAAAGGGCATGACTTCTTAATATCCACAGCATCTCACGTTTCCCTACCTGAGCCAGGGCTTTCCTCCTCTCTCAGGGTTCCTCCTCGTAAGCTCCTTACTCACAGTTAGCCCTGTGACCCTTTCTTCCAGTGCTCTGGTGGACAGTAAACCCAAGAACATTACATTTCACTGCCAGATGGCAAACCTGGTTATAGCCCCAGCTGCCCACTATTAATAACCTTAAGGGCTATAACACCCTGTCAGCCCACAGCCTCAGATGGACGAGACGTATACTTCCCTAGTTAGGAATCTTAAGAAGGAAAGTTAAGTCTAGGTGTTTCATAAATGAGAGTTGAGCCTCCGCCCTGGAGCCCACCTGAACCACAGTCTCTGAGCGGGTCTTGCCATGTTCACAGACACCGACTCCATCCGCAGTCTGCAGACGGGTGTGGGAGAGCTCCACGGGGAAACCCGCTTCTGGCATGGAAAGGACTACTGCAACTTCGTCTTCAAAGACTGGGTTCAACTCGACAAACCCTTTGCTGGTGAGTACTGCTGTGGTGGGTGGCTGCTTATGTTCTGTCTGCTTACTTGTCAACATCTCGGCAAGTACGCGAGAGCATGATCTAATGTCTGGTTTTCCCTTGAATATTTGGTAAAACTTTGGAGACTGATTCAGTCATATAATGAAGGACTGCTTATAGTTATAGTAAGAAAAAAAACATAAAATAGAGCTTACTTGTTTGAAACCTCCAGGTTGTATATAGGCACATTTTGAGGGTAATAATCTGTCATTCTCCAAAAGATGGTACCTTCCCTTTGATCATCTCGCCTTCTGCTCATCGTCATTCTTCATCGTTAAAGTGACACATGTTAGGTTAGCACTGTGCTTGTGTGTCTAAGGGGAAATAGAGATGGCACTGCATACGTAGCCAGGCATTATTTCAACAAGATAAAAAAGAAAAATGTAATACGAGTACACAGCCTTAGATAATTTGTACCAACTCACATCTTCCCTTGTCTGGTGATTGTCTAACACTGAGTGAAATGAAAACATATTTGGGAGGTGCATGGAGATGATCGCAACATGAGGTCTGCATTTCACTTGGTTATGGAGGTATTGTTCCACCCAAGCCAAGGAATATGCACATCGTGGACATTACCACGTTTCCTTTGCTGGGCTCAGCTCCGGGTTCAGATGGCTTCTGTCTCTGGCACAGAAGTTAACAGTGATCTTTGCCTGGTGCACCTGGGCAGATTTCATTGACAGGTACTCCACCCCCCGGATGCCATGGCATGATATCGCCTCTGTGGTCCATGGGAAGGCGGCTCGTGACGTGGCACGTCACTTCATCCAGCGCTGGAACTTCACAAAGGTACACGCATCGTTTTATCATGATTCAGTCCACATGAACAGGGGCAGGCCGGGAGGAGGAGACACCTAGAGGGTTGGCAAGAAGGGGCTGCAGCGGCCACAGCTGTGCTCTTCACCTGCTGTTGGGGGCCTGGCTGTCAGAGCACCTGGGCTTCTGTGTAAAAGAAATGGTCTTGAACTTTCATCATACGGATCATTTAAAGCACAGAAGGAAAGGTGCTACTACTATCAGGACCCATGTTTTAACCCTTTTAACATCTTGGATGCTCAGTGTTGACTGAGCTTCTGCCCAGGGCTGATAGTCAGTCGCCTGGAGGGCTGCTGTAGGGGGATGGGGTTCTTTCTTGGATGGGAGAGATCAAACTTTCAAGTCCTCCTGATCCTGGCATGGCACGGGTTCATCTTGGAGAGGCGGTTCTGAGCAAAGTGAGCAGGGTGAGACGACCTGGCCACCTTTTCCCCCCCCATGATTGTGTGCCTTCATTACTCTTAGGAATTTGACCTCACATTTACAAGTGTTTGTCGCCCAGGTGTTACTAAGGTTCCATTTTATTTCCTTTAAATGATGATGAGGCGATCATTATTCTTCCCAATGATTTGGAAAAAGATTAGTTTTATCAACAACTAGAGTCTCACCTTATTTTTCATTTATGTAGCATTATGAACAGTGGGAGCTTTTAGAAGTAATGGATGTATCTTTAATAAAAACTCAGGAGACATGAATGAATAAACAAAGTGATACTATCTTTAAACTACTAGACAAGTAAAGTTTTTTTTTAATTGCTAATACTTGCAATTGGGTTTTGGATTTTTGATGTTCTTATACCCTGTTTCTGGGAGTAAATTGGTATAACACCAAAAAGCCTTTTAAAAGACATACAATCTTTGACTCAGAAAATTTTTTTCAGGTATTTAAGTTAAAGAACCAACCCAATAAACTAATTTACTTTGACTTCCAACAATTTAAATAAAATGAGAAATAACTGAAATGCTCATTAACAGTAATTTCTTAAAGAAATTATGATTTTATAGCATTTTACCCTGGAGTTAATTTTAAATGATGCATAGTGCTATATTGCTGTAGCAAGATGTCTGCAACATAGTAAAAAATCAGTTTATAAGAGAATAGCCTCATTTTTGCAATTCTATAGCTCTGATAACTATATTTACACTTTAAAAAATATATATAAAGAATATATTCTTACTACAAAAGGTACAGGAAGGAAAAAGGGATTCTCCATCTCTGGGAAATAGAAAGAAAGCAAAAATAATCTATGTGCCTCTTCACCTGGAAACATCCACTGTTAATATTTTTTTTCCTATTTCTTTTATAATCACAAAATGTGGAAGAGTGGAACTGTTTTCTCCCTTGAACCTTTTACCTGTTTTTATTCATTTTAGATTATGAAATCAAAATATCGGTCCCTTTCTTATCCATTTCTGCTTCCGAAGTCTCACACAACAGCCCATGAGCTGAAGTATCAGGTGCCTGGGTCCGTCCACGCGAACGTGCAGGTCAGTCTTGCTTCCCTGTATTCGAAGGGCTGCCAGGTAAAGTCACTCCTGCCAGGCTGAGTGCTGCGATGCCGGCTTCCTTCACGTCATTCCTTCACGTCATAGGGGCAACTCTAAGGGAAATCTGAGTAGATCTTTTAACATGTATTATTATACTTCATATTGTAAATATATTCGATTTACCCTCTTTCCAACACGCTTCTGTAAATATAGCAAATGCATGCCCTTAGAAAAAGCCAGGCAAGGAAAGGCTTGTCTTGTAATTCCTTCTGAACTGACCCCAGCAACACGATCCATAGTGAACCTGAGACTGACGCCGGTTAAGCACTGGGAATGTGGCTGAAACTTTGCTATGAAGCTAGTTATAGTTCAATCTAATTTTAGTTCCTAATTAGCCAAATGTCTTCTAGAGGCTCATGCAATAGAAAAAGGAATTTGATAAGAGTGTCACAGAATTTTACCACATCTAGTCCAACCATCTCAAATTACAAATAAGAAAATTAAGACCCAGTGGGGCTATGAGACTTGTCCAGGGTCCCGTAGCTGGTTATAGATTAGAGGTGGACCTTCAAACCCTGTTTCACTTTACTGTGAACCGATCAACTTCAGCGCACCCACCTGGAGATCCTTCGGGGAGAGCTGGGATGGGCCACTTGTAGCATTGCCTTTTCTTCAGTCATCACTACCAGCACCAAAGGTGTTGTTTGAGGAAAGATCCAGCAGTTTGCTATGGCATCGCTGATTTGGATCTACATAATTTGGACATGGATTCAAGGGAATATGACTGTGTAAGCGAAATGCCTAACTCATTTACCTTGTACTATGTGCAAGTAGAGATATGTGTGTATATAAGAAATGAAAAGACATTTCAGACCATAAATCAAATAATAAAGTAACCAAGAAGAGAGATCACTTCAGAGAAACACCTATAGCAAATACATAGTCTTCCCAGGCTAAAGGAGACAACTAATTTAAACTTAGAGGCACAGATGTATATGCATTCCTAGGTAAGTTAATGAATATTTTATGAACCTGTTTAATTTTATTCTACTTAAAGGGAAAAAATTACTCATGCTGTAAGGTAAAATGGAGCCTTGATATTAAAAAACAAGAGAATTTAAGATTTGAAATGTCATTAAAATGGACTCAATGATCAATTTATCACAGTTAGCAGATGCTAATTAAGCATTTGCTGAAAAGGCATTGCTGGGAATTATGTAATTTTATGATCAGCAAAGGATATTCTATCTCAGTGTTACATACACGTACATCTTCTAATGCCTGTTAGTAAAGCCCTGCTTTAAATATCCTCATTCGTCCACCCAGGTAGGGCAGATGGATGCTATGCTGTGTCCACTCTACCAAATGCCTCCCTTGGTTCACCTTCTCTGCCACCTGTGTTTATGAAGTGCAGTGCCATCTGTTTGCACACTGGGATGCAGAGGAGGCAGAGAGACAAGGGGTTCTGTGCCTCTGGAGACGTAATCAGTCCAGGGAGAGAAAGCTGTGATGTTAAGGAATCCAGTTGACAGCGGTAGGCGTGGTCTGGGACTAAATGCCAGCATGCAAGTGCGGACCATCATGCTGTGAGAGCTTGGCACACGGGAGGCAGGGAGCTGGGTGTCCCTCTGAGGACCAAGCCTGCCTGTTCAGACGATGGTAAAACCGACTACAGTAAACCATTTGCCCTTGAAGAAGCGGTAGATGAAATGTAGATGGCATAAAGCCTTGGCCTGCTGGCCTGGTCCATTTTGACTTCAGTGGGGAGGTGTTGCTGAATTTTAGAACTTTTTTTTAATCCAGGAAGAAGAAAGATACGTGAATGTTTTATGAAGATTAACCTAGATCGGAGTTTTTCAAATTGGGTTCTGCCTGTAAAATGCTAATAGCTATTCTAAAAAAAGATTTCCAAGGACAAATTCATTTTTGCAGGTTAAAAAATTGGATATTTTAGTGCCTTTGTTATGCTGATGCGTATCACGAAGTCATGAGTGAATATGCTGAGAATTCCCCAAGCTTAAGTGCCTGAGGATCTCATTTTGTCCCATGTCTGTTTGCATCTCTCCGAACAAGCATACTTTGGGACCGAAAGCTTACACACATGAGGAACATATTAGACTAGAAAGAGACTGAAAGCAAGGAGACAGGCAAGGAAGCCGTTACAGCAATTCTAGCACACACTGATTTTGTATTCATAAATTAACATTCTTTTTCTTCATGAGGACTCCCCGCAATTTTAAAAGGGTCAGACCTCACACAGCCTGGATCCCTGCCGGTTGCCAGTGAATGTTTTCCAGAACTGCCCAAGTAGCTCCAGTTGTGAAAACAACGGGGACAGATAGTGTGCGTCCTTTTAAAGACAGGAGATGTCTGAGATGAACGGAAACTGAATAAGAAAAGAACTCCGTTTCACTTCTCCCTTTTGGTAAAGTCCTGACCACAGTATCGTTTCACTTCACATTACTTACTGGCTCTAAATTTTACCCACCTTGTTCTAGACGGTATTGTTTGGAGGTCATAAACATAGAGAGCTTTGAGGGTGAAAGCGATCATCTGGCCCAATCCCTGATTTTCCAGAGAACCAGCAGGGTGCAGGGAGCTGGGACCTGGCTGTGTAGGCTACTTAATTTTATCTTTGTTCTTTTTTTATTTTTTAAGGCTACTTCATTTTTTAAGGGTTTAATATCATGTTTTTCAAGCTTTTCACTCTCTTAGCTGTCACGTGGCAATAGCCAAATGACCATTACATACCTTGGTTGAGGATTTAATAAAATGCTTCTTTAGGTTTATTCCCTTTAACATACATTTGAACATAGTTTTTAACATAGTATATTGCTCATACATAATTTAGAGACCAGAAGCTTCATGAATTAAAAAGTAGCAATACACTGTAGCCAGGGGAAAAGACAAAGTAGGGTCAAAGTATTCAGATCCCAGCTTTGCTACATACTAGCTATGTAACCTTGGGAAACTTACTTTACTTCTTTATATGCATTACCTTCATCCATAAAACAGGGATCCTAATAGTATCAGTCCATAGGGCTGTGATGATATTTAAGTAAATTAATCCACACAAAGCATTAGAAGAGCCCTGGCTGGATGGCTCAGTTGGTTGGAGCATCATCCTGTACACCAAAAGGACACGGGTTCAATTCCCTGTTAGGGCACATACCTAGGTTGCAGGTATGATACCTGTTGGGGGCACATAGAGGAGGCAACCAATCAATGTTTTTCTCTTAAATCAATTTAAAAACATAAAATACATAGGTGAGGATTTTTAAAAAGCACTTAGAAGAGTACACTGGTTTGAATTATATCAATATTAGCTATAACCTTCAAGCTTTCCCTAGTTTCAAATGTTTTTTTATATAATTTCCCAAGTTTTCAAAAGTTTGAAGCAAAAAAGTTGACTTTCTTGGGATGGGTCACCAGGCTAGTTCTGGATACAAAATTTTTTATGTCATGTATTTATTGAAATGGAGGGAAAGCATCTTCAAAGTTAATAATAGATAAAATTATTGTTACTCTTTCATCTGCAGAAGGAAACCCAATTATTTCTTTTTCTAAATAAAAAATTTCATTTAAAAAAATTCATTGAGTTTCATTTATACCTTGTATACCTGCTGTATGTATACTCCAATATAAAAATGTAGAAAATTATTAAAAAGTCATATTTTAAAAACTAAAATACCCTTTAAATTAAGAAAAGCAAACCCTGGACCCAGTCACCCCGGTCGCACACTGCCGGTGACTGCCCCCCGCCACCAGCCATCACACACGATTGTTGGGGTCCGCAGGCGTGCCGGCCACCGGGACGGAGCGATGGCAGTGCAAAGCACGCCTGCCCCCTCCACCACGAGTTTCTGTGTCTTAAAGCATCACCCCAGCCTGAGAGCTTTCTTCAGCAGCTTCCACCAACGCTATTAGAGTAATCCTGTTAGTGTTTTCCCTCAGTGCTGGGTGCTCTCAGAAGCCTTCCAAGAGCACTCAGAGAAGAAGCAGGGCAAAGGTGTGAGGTTGGGGGTTGGAGTAAAGATGGTCCCGAAACTGCCTATACACAGAGTATATTAAAACAACAACAACAAAAAAAACTATTCTCCCTAAGAAAAACAAACTAGATTCTTAAATGCTATCATTACCACTAAAGATAAATGAGCTAGACAGAGGAGAGTTGACATGTTTATTAAAGTAAAAGAAAATCGGTGATGCCAAATTAACATCTATTTAGAATCAATACATGGGAACAGCCCTTTTTATTAAATCGGGGAGCTTATTGGAAAAAAGCCATTTCTTAGAAAAATCATTGCTGAGAAGTCCTACCAAGTTGAGGGAAATATTGCGTCTGGAATCATGTCTTTAGTCAGTTTCTCTATTAATAAAAAAAACAAAGAAAGGGAAGGAGAGAGGGGGAAGATGGGGAGGAAGGGAGGGAGGGGAAAGAGAAACTATGCTGACAGTTGTGAATGACATTCAAATATACTGGACAGATTTGTTCCTATGTTTGGGGAAAAGGTCAAAATGAATGTTCCAAAGGGTGTCAATATAGGAATCGATGTAGATTTTAAAGGACAGCAAACTGTGATGTTTTGTGATAGAATAAAGCAGGTAGGGAAGGGTTCAGGGAAGCCGTGTGACTTACGTGGAAGGATGGCAGGGACGCTGTGTTCCCCCGGTGCACCAGCAACACTTCCGCGTGCTACTGGGGCCTTGGCTGGCTGATGCCCGGTGAGCGGGCAGTGTTTGGTCCCGGCCCAGCACGGTGCTAAGCTATACGTGGGTTGTCTCATTTAATATTCACCAGTCTGTAAGTTGTACACCCTGATCAATCCCTTATTGTTTCAAATGAGGAAACTAAGACACTGCGAGGTTAAAGTAACATAGTGAGTACGTGGTGGGGATGAGAGTGGGCTCTAAGCCGTCTGAGTCCAGCGCCTGAGCTGCTCACTGCTCGGCGGAGGCTGTTTCCAGTGAGACCTGGGGCAGTTGCAGCCACCAAGGGCTCCAGCGAGGCACAGCTGCGTGTCAGGCTTGCCTTGTGGTGCCATCTTCTGCTGCCACTGCCCCAGACCCCGCCCCAGCCATGTGTGTGCTGCTTCCCGGCCCCCAGCCCCTTAAGTATATCTTTCTTCCTGGGGCCTCACGGCCCTTAAGTCTTATTCCCTAAAAATTGTATTTTCTCCCTCTCCTTCAGCCTTAAGGTTAAAGATGATGCACCTTAGCAATGAAATTCAACATAAATTTGCATGAACTAAGAATTGAAACTTCCATTTGTTCAATCTTTGTTATTTCTACTAGTGGGCAAATAATGCAGATCTTTGGGGATGAGGCGAAGTCAGGATATTTTTTCCCAGCGGGGGTCATGTTTATCTAAATTTTCCTTTATGAGTTTTCCTTTGAGATATTTGACTGTTTCTATTCACAAGTATATTTTCCAGTTTTATTGCACATATTCATTACTACAATTACATAAGATGCTTCGCAGGGAGCTGTTTTGTACTAATGCCTCACACTGAATAAAGAAATAACATTTTAAGGATGGCACAACCAATCATTTTAGGAACTATTAAGTTTCAATTTCAGTAGCCTTATAGATGCAATTTTTTAAGTTATTGATTAGAGTAAGAATTGTACCAGATTGTTTATATACGGGATGGACAAAAGTAGGTTTACAGTCATTTGTATGGAAAAGAATAATAAATAACAGGAACAAACTCTGTGTTTCTCGGACTCACAACCTCAAACCTACTTTGCCCGTTCTTGTGTAACAGACAAAACTGATTATGAATCAGATCATTTCATAATATTCCTAATAACTACAGGCCATTTTTCCAATTTTGAATTTCTGTTGACCTCGTGAAGAACAGCATCAACACTCATTTCAAATCAGGAAGTAAAAAGTAAATCTACTTTTATAGTGATTCTTATGTGATGTCTTGCTATTACTCAAGGAAAGCACCTACTATATACCCAACACTGTACTGCAATACCAGTTAGAATGCTGAAAAAAATGATGGCCAGTGGTGCCTTAGAGTTGAAAAGCCTTCCGTGCCATCTAGTGCACCCTCTCTGCAGTGTTGCTGGCATGGTCTGCCACCACTCAAAAACACCCTCTGATGTTCTCATTAATAATAGCAAACACTTAGTACACAGCAGTGACTGGGTGCCAGGCCTCCAGTGCACTCCACAGCAATTCATGCAATTCTTTCTTCAATGCTATAAAGTAGCTTCTCCGTTTTATACAGCAGGAATCTGAGGCACAGAGAGGTCAAGATCAAAGCCACTAAGTGGCTGAGCTAAGCTTTGGACCCAGGCAGCCCCACACCGTGTCAGTGTAGTTCGCATGTATGCAGGGGTCTGAGCTGGAAGCCCTTACTGTGATCTGGGTGGGAGCAGGCGAGTGTCTGATTGGAGGGAGGCCGTGATAAGAGGGAGCGAGAGAGCTGCGAGTGGAGGGGCACGCCAAGGATCAGACAGCTGATTAAATGAGTCCCCTTGCCTTTCGGCAGGTATTACTCTGAACAACATCTGTCTGAAGGGGGAGGAGTAATAGCATTATCAAGTCAGAGGTAGGACGGCCATGCCATATGGTTCGTACCAGGACACTCTGGGGAGTAAAAGCGGTAGTAGTAATAAAGGCACCAGGACAACAGGAGTTCTGGGGTAATAGTGGCGCTATCATGGAAGAAGAGGACAAATGGTCACCCTACTCAGCCACCAGAAGGGTACTTCTGAAATACTCTTGGTAGAAACACTTCATCGTTTCCAGTTTTGAATGACAAATATGCTGAGCGGAAGAAGAAATTCTCAGTGCTTGAATGCCAGCTGGGCTCCTTCCTGATGGGCCAGTTCCCTACGACCAGTTCCCCACCCGCCTACTCTCACTTGACCCACACGGGACACTCAAGCCACTGTACTCATTCAGTTGTTCAAAAGAAAATGAATTGACTTTATTGTATCAGTATATCTGGTGTCACCCCCACTGTCTTATGTTTGCTCATTTCTGATGGCTGCCTCGTAGCTGCTTCGCTCTGCTGCTGACTGGTCTGCTGGGATCAAGTACCATGAAGAGTCCATCCACACAGCTTACGTCCACGTGATAGAGAACAGCAAGCACTATATCTATATAGAAGTAAGTCTCACTTGTGTACATTGCTACGACAACCTGCCTTCCCATAAATGCCGTGTAGAGACTGCAGGGTCCCCAAACTCAGCATCTATTGTATTGAGTGTATGTTGATATGTGAAGAGGCCTTAGGTTACCTGAATTTTTACTTCCCCAGCATACCTGACATTAACTCAGAACTCTAAAAGAAGTCACCAAGATCCTTGTAATTAAATGTATCAGCTCATAATATTGTTATGTTGCACTCCAACATGGATGTGAACATTGTGATTTGGCTGGGATTGGAAGTGTGAGGCATGTGCTGCTTCAGGAGAGCACAGACAGGTGTAAGTCGCTAAAATAGAGACCCCTGGGTGCCACTAGTGTGGGGATGTTGGAGAAGGGAGAATGCAGGCAAAGGAACATGGGAAAGGAAGATGCGAGAATATTGAGGGCAGGTACCACCTCCTTCAATCCTGTGTGAACGACTGACTATTCATTACAAATCCCAGAGTCTGTGTTCAAAGAATAGGAGGAGATCTAGGGACACTGGGTTTACTTTGGGAACTTTAAGTGCATTTCATACTCCATCTGAAGCTACCTTCGAGCACTTGGAAAATCCTGAAAAAATTAAAAGACATTACAATGCAAAAATAAACCAAAGCACATGTCTCTTCTTTATTTCAGTTTTGTCTTTTTCACTGAATTTTGTAAAAATGCATGGAGGGAGATGGCATGGCTGGAGAAAATCCTTCTAGCCCTGCTTTCCTCCCCCTTGAGTTCTGTTCATTAAAGGCAAGTAGGAAAGAATTAGAGACTTCTTTATTTCACAGATGTAGAAAAAAAGAAGGTAGATTAAATATATTAGCAAGCTAAATGCAATGTTGTGTCCTGGATCAAATTATGCAATGGAAAAAGGACATTAGCGAAAAAAAAATCGTGAACTCTGGATAAAGTCTGGAGTTTAGTAATACTGATACGATGAGTGTTATTGATTTCAAATATTATAGCATAATAACGTGAGATGTTAAGAGCTGGCTCACCCATTACCCAGAATCCTTTTGCTTTACCTCTTCTTGATAACACCAATGTTGATACTCATGGATGAGGACACTCACCTGGTTGGTATACCTCTAGTCAAGGTAAGATATTAGCATTCACCCTGCTGTCCCCCCAAAAGAAGTAAAGGACATGATACATGGCCAGTGTATGTGACAGCTGCTGAGGAATGCCATAATGTAAATTCAGAAAAACAAACACGGTTTGGTTGCCACTGAGATTTTGATTGTTTGATGCCCTAAGGCGAAAGACATTCTCAAATGAGTTTCTGCACAGTATCTTCTTGTAAGTTTGTTTTCAGGAGGCAGTTCACAGATATATGTGCTTAAGTATAAAAATGTTTACAGTAATAAACATGATAATGTTACATAAAGATGATGATATACTGACTCATTGTTTATACATATCTTTAAGATGATTGGCAAAGGTTACTTTGTGATGACTATACTTAAAGTTACAGGGATAGTATAACAATATGTCTAAAGAGAACATGTAATAGTGATAATGTTTGTATCTAATTTTTAACATTCCTCCATGCAGCAACTAAATCTTTTATACCATGATAATGTTGTACCCTGGATTTTTAGTAAAGGTATTATAGAATGCTTTATAGATGCATGAATAATAGAAGCAAAGAAAAAAGAGAAAATTATTCCTCTTTCCATTTTATTGGTCTATTTATATATATGCAACATACAAAAGAGATTTTTAAGCTACTTACAATAGAAGTTCAGGCACAATAAAAGACCAAAACAAATGAGATAAAACCAAAGCAGATACTAGTCAATAATTGAGAAAGGTGGAGAAAATTAGACCAGGATCCTACCATCTACCTTATTAAAAAAAAGTAAACTTAGCATGAGACAGAATGTTTGTCAACATAGAATTTTTATTGAATTTATTGTGGTGACATTTTTTAATAAAATTATATAGGTTTCGAGTGTACAATTCTATGACACATCATCTGTATATTGTATTGTGTGTTCACCACCCAAAGTCAAGTCTCCTTCCATCACCTTTCCCCCCCTTTACTTTTTTTTTGCTCATCACCTTTTTCACCCAGCCTTCCCTGCCCCCTTCTTCTTGACAGCTGTCAGAGTGTCCTCCGTATCTGTCCAACATAGAATTTTTAACCATAAGCATTTATGCAATGTGTGAATCTAAAAAAATATCTGACTTCCCTATTAGTTAAATTTAGAATGTTCCTACCATTCATTCTAAGCATGTAACGTACAAGGACTTTGCATAATGAAATAATAGTTTAGCCTTTCTCTTGACGAAAATGCTGCACCTGTCAGCACCTGGAAATGCCTGTGACCCAGGGTGAGATGAGGCTTCTTGTATTCTGTGATTTACTTTCCTGAGGTCATGTCCGGGATCAGAGCATGTCTGCTATGTCAAACATTTAAAAAAAAATACTGATGTAGATTTTGTTGTATACCACGTTTCACTTAAACACCATTAAGACAAGGAAGACTTACGTGATTGTCCTACTGTTTTTCTGCAGAACCAGTTCTTTATAAGCTGTGCTGACGACAAGGTTGTGTTCAACAAGATCGGTGACGCCATCGCCCAGAGGGTGCTCAGAGCGCACAGGTAAGGGTCCGGCGTTTTGGCGGGGCTGCGACTGCGGCTGTTCTTGCGTGTACTGCTAAAGAGACTTTGGAAGGCCCAGTCTTTAGAAAGCTGCCTTTTCCTTAGCAGGCATGATTTGGTTCGGCTCGCTGGTTATTGGTTCCTTAAGTGTGAGTCAGTGGCCGAGAACTTTTGAGTCCCTCCTCTGAGGGCATGTGAATCCTTCCAGAGCACAGTCACTTGTTCCCGGCCAGTCTCTTTCCCGTGCAGATTTGCAATTTGATTTGCTCAACAGCAGACAATAAGCTGTGTTTACTTAGAAATAATCAAAGCAAAACAGTCACAATATTTTTCCATGAGGTATATTTAAAGTCTTGTTACCATCTGTCTTATTTCTTCAGCTCATGGGATTATTTCTTAATAACACTTTTATTAAGATATAATTCACATGCCATACAATCTACGCACGTAAAGTAAACAATTCAGCGACTTTTACTGTATTCGCAGCGTTGTGCAGCCATCACCTAATCAGTTCTAGGATATTTTCATCACCCCAGAACAAAACCTCAGACCTTGGTCATTGCTCATCCCCTTTTCTCTTGGCCCCTGGCAACCACTAGCCTCCTTTCTCTTCTGTAGACACGCCTGGTCTGGGCATTTCATGTAAATAGAATCATATAATGTGTGTTCTTTTGTGACTTATTCCTTTCACTTAGCTTGATGTTCTCAGGGTTCATTTGTGTTATAGAATGTGTCAGTAGTTCATGTACTTTGATTGACAGGTAATATTCTGTTACCTAGATATACTATGTTTTATCTATCCATTTTCAGTTGGTGGATAGTTGTGTTGTTTTCACTTCTTGGCTATATGAATAATACTGCTAATACACATTCTGTACTAGTTTTTATGAAGACATCTTTTCATTACTCTAGGGATAGAATTGCTAGATCATACTGTAACCCTTAAGCAGTTTGAGGAACTGCCAGGTGGTTTTCAAAAGTGGCCGTACCATTTTACATCCGCACATTGTATGAGGGCTCCAACTTCTCTGTATCACCATCAGCACCTACTACCTGTCTTTGTGATTCTAGCCATCTTAGCAGGTATGAAATGGTGTCTCATTGTGGTTTTGTTTTGAATTTCCCTAACGACTCATGATGTTGAGTATTTTTTCTGGTGGTTTATTAGCCATTCACATGTTATCTTTGGAAAAATGTCTATCAAATCCCTTGCCCATGTTTCTGTTAGGTTGTCTCCTTGTTGAGTTGCTTAGAGTTCTTTATATATTATGGATACAAGTCATATATCAGATTTATGATTTGCAAATATTGTCTCTCATTTGGTGTGTTTTTTCTTTTCTGATAGTGTCCTCTGAAGCCCCAAATGTTATCATTTTGGTAAAGTCCAGTTTATCTATCTTTGTTGTATTGCTTGTGCTTTGGTGTCAGAGCGCTACAGCCAGTGCCTCATCCAACAACATGGGCATTTACTGCTGTTCTCGTCTAAGGATTTTATAGTGTTAGTTCTAACATTTAGTCTTACATCTATGTGGGGTTATTTTCGTACATGGTGGGAAACAGAAGTTCAACTTCATTCCTTTGCATGTGGATGTCTGGTCATTTCAGCACCATTTGTTGAAAAGACTGTTTTTTCCCCACTGAATTATCTTGGCACCCAAGACACTCTCTTTTTATGGCTGACTTTAGCTCCATGTAAAAGCAGCAAAACAAACAAACAAAGCAATTGCATTTTATTATTTCAATCCATTGAACATATGCAGTGGGGAATGTTAAGTACATACGCATTGGGTGATTAAGGCATTTTTTGACTTTCAGTGACACGTGGTGCTTTCAGATCTTTTCTTCATGTGATAAATGGGGATGTTTAGTCCTAAGAATAGCCTGTAACAGTAGCCACCACCATTGTATATGGTTAATAGTTTATTTCTACAGACTCTTACTGAATCTTCACAACAGCTCTTGAACGTAGATCATATAGTTTTTGTTGCTGTTGTTGTTGTTGCTGTTCCTGTTTGTAGAGTGAAAAAGTGAGATTTACGAAGTGATGTGACTTGTGTAAGCCACTAACAGCAACAGGCAAAAAGGCTTTGAGCTCAAGTCTTTGGACTTCCAACCCCACACCTTCCCCCACATCACTTACCTTCAATTCATTGACAGTGAGGATTAAAGACCCCTTCAGGGTTGCCCCAAATTAAGGCTAGAGGGTTGGGCTTTGTTGTCCCTCCTCCCACTCACTGGTCGTTAGATACAGGCTGCCTGTGGGAAAATGGCATGAGCTTGGATGAGGCAGGTCGCTTCACCCTGTGCAGGACAGTTCTTGGAGAAGGACTTCCTCGTGGGTAGTCAGGGGCCAGCACTCACAGTGGCAGAGGGAATGGCTGTCTCCACCCCACGGTGAGAGCCTCTGGGCAACACACCGTAACACCTAGCGCATCCTGCGGGAGGTTCAATGAAGGGATCCCCGCCTTTGCTACACATCAGAATCACCAGGGGACCTTTGCAAAAACACAGAGAGCCAGACTCACCTCCAGGCTCCCTGGATTAGAAATTTCTGGAGGGGGACCCAGCCCCTTGCATTTTATAATGTTCCACAGGTACCATCAGAGCACAGCCAAGATTGCTTACTGCTCATCTAGAACGGCATTTATGACCATAAATATTAATAATGATCTGTGCTACTACAGGTGACCTTTACCCTTTGCCTTCTCATATATCTTTAAAAAGACAGTCACCATAGATTCTGTTTCTGAGATGACTTTTGAAAAAAGTCTTGTCTACCATTGAACATACATGCACACACACACATTCTTGCACCCTTGCCAGCCCTCCAGTTCTATGGGTCAGTGTATGTCTTATTTACAAAATTGCAGTATCTTTCTTTCAGCTCTTGCATTTCATGATGCAGGAGTATCTATTTTATCTATAAAATATATTTGACAAAAAGGAAAAATGATTTTTTCATGAATTGGAAGAAGTCAAGGAAATACATTAAGATGACAAATGAGCTCAGTGAGCTGAGCAGTGAGTCATGAATTTTGGAGCTGGGACCTGCTCATAAGGAGAGCAGCTCATATACCTGATATCTCCTATTCACTCATCCGGGTTATTGGTTCCCTGCAGTACGTGGTCTCATAAGGACCTGTAAGTTGTTGTTGTTGTTGTTGTTGTTATTGTTTTAAGTGGGAGCCTGGAAGAATATATTTCTCTAGTATATTACTCTCTTTAGAGATCTGGACTACTTCTAAACTCAGAGCATTTTGGGGCTGGAAGGCACCTTAATCTACTTTCCGACTGCACGTTTCCTGGTGGTCCTGTGGGCCGCTCCTGAAGGGAAGGGAGCCATGGTGAGAACGTAGTAAGGCAAGGCAGCCTCTGCTTGTGTTTTACCATAGCGAATGCTTCCAGGTTCACAGGGCATGTTAAAGACTGGCGATTTCATGACCACTTTGTAGGAAACAAGAATCAAGTCCATCAAATTTCAGATTAACTGGGTCCTGTATCTCTGATCTCCTGAGTCTCACTGTCTTTGACAGTCATGTTTCAAAGTGGCATGTCTATCACACATTCAAAGTTTTAGTTCATTATACACACCTGTCCCAGAAATATATTTTGCATTTCCCCTTCTCTGTATCTCCACGTTATTATTCATCTCCTGTGTTAATTGCAACTGTAAAGTAGGTTTTCACTGAATCATTTCAAGTCCATGAGCTTCTATTCTTAGGGAAGGTAAGGGTGGACTTTAAAAGTTCATTGTGCAGGCTGCCAGCAGTGGGGCCCTCCTCTTCACTGGGGGCCAAGGTGTGCCATCCCCTAGCTCACTCCTCTTACCCCTCTCTCCCTTCGCTGACTTCTCCACTCTCCACTCTGCTGAGACTCAGAACTTCCCTCCCAAAGTCACGTGCCTAGCAACAAGTATAATTTTGGCTCTTGGAAAAAGAATAGAATATAGCACCAAGCAGACGGAGGGAAGTGACAGTCAGCATTCCGCCAGCCTGACCGAGGAACACAGGCACTCTTCCAGGTCCCTCCCACCCTAGAGAGACCGGAGTCTTTAAAGTGCCAACTCCTTCACCTGGGCCGAGCCTTTATATTTCTTCCAGTGCTGGAATGCAGCCCCATACCACTTCCCCGAAGTGAGTTCCCTGCTTCCCTCACTGCCTCCTGCTTCCCCCTCAACAGCCATAATTCTCTACAGAAACAGGTTTGTGCAAAGCATTCATGCTTGGTCCATGACCTAGAGTCTCAGAATATTGTTCCCCCATACTGAACTAAGAATAGCTGTGGGAATCTTTGCAGAAAACAAAAGGTCTGATCTCAGAAGTACAACTGTCCCGGAGTTGAGACCAGCTCCCAACCCACTTGAAGCCTGCCTTTGACCACTCAAATCTGACCAGGTACCAGGGAGAAAAAATCATAATCCACAGTCTAAGACAAACTGGTTTATGCCATATTTGGATGAGCCAAAAGAGAGAGTAGAACCAACTGATCAGGTGCGTGCATGACTTTGCTGCCTTGGTAAACAGTCAGGAAGCAAGAGAGTGAGTGCATCGTGCACGAAGTGGATACGCGCAATGAAATGAGCAGTTAATTTAATACCTCTGCATTTCAGTATTAAACTGCGTTAAAATACAACATTAAAGTGCATTGAAAAATACAGAGTTTTGAAAATCGCTCGAAGTCTTCATGCTTCCCATAACTGTAGACAGCGCCAGACAGGGCCTGCAGTCTGCCCGTGAGTGAGTGGCAGGGGGTGTGTTCCTCTGGGAATCTGGGATTGGTTGGGGGCCAGGTACTAGAGACCTGGGTTCTTTCCAACCCTGTTATCCACAGGTATGTGACCTTCTGAGCGTATCAGTTTGCCTTTCTGACACTGTTTTTTTATCATAAAAAAAACCCCTACCTTATCTAGCTCATGTGAATGGGTGTGAAAAAAATTTGAAAACCATAAACTGCTACTTCATGTAAGAAATGAGAATGTTTTTTCAAAGAAATGTATCATCTCGAAACCTGCTGGCTCACTGTAAATTCAAGCAGGGAAAAGAAACACAATACTCAACTCAGCTGCTTCAGAATTAATATTTATGTTAGGAACAGAAATGATTTCATGGAATAGATGTCTAATGTGCCTTATTTTAAATTATTTGATGGCTGCTGCTGGGTAAGTGAAACTTACTCCAGTTTTCCAGCGCTGGCGCTCACTCGCCCTGAGAGGAGAAGAGGCACATTGTTCAAACACTGTCGCAGGGCGTCAAACTCATTTTCACCACCATCAGCCTCGCGGTCGCCTTCAAAGGGCCGAATGTAACTTTAGGACTGTATACATGTAACTACTCCTTAACTAGGGGCAAGCAGCCCGGCACAGCCGCTGGGTAGAAACAAGGTGCGAGCCGGATCGAACAAGGTGGAGGGCCAGATCTGGCCTGTGGCCTCGTGTTTGCCTCCTGTGGGCTAGAGGTTTCCTGCCAGAAATCCACGGCTGACACCCCCTAGGAAGTGGTTTTTGGATTCCTCATCATCGATTTATAGCACTCTCCCCCCAAAACAGAAATGAAGTAAAAGGTATTCTGCAGTATAATATGAGTTCAGTTTTGCTTTGTTTTGTTTTAATTTTAGGCACGACTTTATTATTCTTTGAAGGCGTAGAAGCTTTCTAATTGAAATTGCTGGTGGTTCATTCAGTAATAGTGTTACCAAGTTTTTGAGTTGTTCCACATCCAAGCTGCTTTATTAACACTACTTCATGTATTTATCACATCAACCTTATCAAGTAGATGTATAATGACTCTCTGAGGCCAGGTGAGATCAGGCAACTTGCCCACGTCACACAGCTACCGGGGAGTGGACCTGAGGCTCCAGCCGTATCATTGGGACTTCACTGTGTGCTCGTCACCGCTCAGCACGCAGCTTCCTGCATTCCAGGGAAGTCGAAAAGTTCTAATGTTAAGCTTTCCAGAGATCCATGAGAGACGCTTTATTCTAAAATAATAAAATCAGATGAATATTTTATTTATTTATTTATTTATTCTTTTATTGATTCCAGAGAGAGGGATAGGAAGGGAGAAAGAAAGGGAGAGAAACATTGATGTGAGAGAGAAACATCAATTGTCTGCCTCTTGCTCACGCCCCATCTGGGGACCGAACTTGCAACCTAGACATGTGCCCTGACCGGGAATCAAACCTGCAACCTTTTGGTTTGCAAGATAACACCTAGTCAACTGAGTCACCCAGGCCAGGGTGATATTTTATTTTTTAAAGTAATTGCTTGACACATAAAAAATTCTTAGACTTAAAGGAAATTCTACATCTTATAAGTACCACATTCTATCATTTATTTGTGTACCAAATAGCACACATGGGTATTTTTTCTTCTTTTTCAAAAACTAGAAATTTATGGTCGGTTAACTGGAGTTTAAACATGTGAAATGTTCTGAATGTCCTGTTGTACAGCATTCAGTCTTTGGGAGGAGGTATGTTTTCAAAGCACCGTCTTAAAGAAATTTAAACTGCAATTAAAATAAAAAGAATAAAAAACATTTAAACTAAGACACCACTTGCTGGTTTCACGTTTTTTTCTTATGAGATAATTTCCAAGCTCTATAAAATTTCTGGAGCAGAGGTGACAGCACATCACAGCAGGAGAACTTTTCATGTAGACAATTTTTTTTTTGCTTTTTCTCGATTCCAAAAATTATGTACATGGTAATCCCCACAGACAGGGAGAGGTAGAGGTCACACCAGAAGGAGACCAGCAATCACAGGGCCTGAGCGTGTGCCCTGGCAGAAAAAGGAAGGAAGGGGGAGAGTCTGTAAAAGTGAGAATGAAAATGCTGGGCCACGGCGAGAACAGCTGAATAAAGGGTTTTGTGGAGCCTTATCTGGGGTCACAGAGGGACAGGGCCATGCCCGCCCAAGACAATCAAATCCGGAATGAAACCTCCACAGTGAGCTACCCTGAACACTCTTACATTTAAAAGCTTTGCCATGTTCCAAAGATAACCAACAGAAAAGACTATATATGTGTGTGTGCTATATAATATATAGTACTTCATAATCTATAAAGTCACACATGGAATATTCCAAGTCAGTGCTAAACAGGGCCAGTATTCTAGTGGACTAGAAAACTATTGTAGCCACCCCCCTCTTTCACAGAGGAGCAAACTGCAGCTCAGAAAGATCCTCCGCATTTTAAAGGAATTACCAAACACAAGGAAATGGATTGTGTCCCGCCGAGGAGCTACAGACCCAGTTCCCACAGAACTGATAGCACTGTGGTATAAAACTCTCCACACAAAGCACTCAGGCCCAACCGCAATTCTTCTTGTTTCTGCAAGCAGTCACTGCAGCAAAAGCTACAGCAATGGTAGGATTCATAACCAGCTCTTGAAGTTTGCGGCAATGAAATATGATTTATAAATCTCAAATTCTCAAAAAGTACAGCATCTTGTTACTGGAGAAGCACAGTGACCTCCTTTGGGGTCTTTTTATAGATCCGCAGACGCCCCTTCTCCTGACTCCCTCCACACTGAGGACGGAGGACCTCGGGGTGCAGGAGGAGGGGGGTCTTACAGAGAGGAGGACAAGGAAGGAAACAAAGGAGCGGAAGCCACTGCCGCAGCCCATGTGCGTGGTGAATTAGTACTCCCCTTCTACGGGGACAGACAGTGTGACAGCAGTCACGAAAATTGAAAACACTATTAAAAATTCCGTAGTCTCATCATCCTAAAAATTTCACTTTTTATTTTCCCATCTCCTTTTTTATTCATTCATGTTGATACACACACTTATATTTTTGTTGCATTGTCCTTTTTTTTTGTCTCTGTAACTCACCTGAATTTCTGTCTCATGCCCATGTCCGTGCAATAGAAGGATTTAGTTTCATCAGTTCCTGATACATGTGTACAGAATTAGGGGTTTCTTGCTATTTCTGGTCTGTAATCAGTCAGCCAGGCTGCTACACACCTTCATCCTTGGTGTAGCTGCTGAGGGAGTCTAGTCTTGGGGAAGGGGTTTCCAGCTCTCAGCATTGGCCCGTCTCGGGCCTGTTCTGGCATTGGCTTCCCGTAACTTGGGGGCCTCAGCCTTCTCCTGTCACCCTGCCTTTCTGCCACTTCTCCTCTATTGCTGTCACACCACATGGACTGGTGGACGTTCCTCTGGGTTCCTCGGCTCCTCGGGGGCCCCATATCCTCACGTGGGAAAGATGACGGGGTGTTTCCTATTGTCCCTGGAACTCTGTTCAAAGGCAAAAGACAGAGTCCCTGCACTGAGTCTCTCTTTTTTTCTTTATACTCCTGACTCAACTCAAAGCATCTCTATCTAGTTCCCCAATCAAAGAAGCTGACATCTTTGTGCCCTGGTTCCTTTTTTGAGAGTGCCACTCTACGACCCATGCCTGCTTCAGATCTTCAGTCACAGAGTGGGGGGAAGTGGGCACATTTAAGGGGAAAATTAGGTAATATTTCATAGTATCAGCCTGCCACATCTGTAATTGTCTCGTAATTGTAACTGTGCATTGGGGCCACTGCAACACAGTAAGAGAAGTATTCTGCTAGGAGGTCATCGTAATGGTGACTTTAAGTGGTATAAAAAGCTATATCCATTGAGCAGCTACAGCCTAATTTTGTCAACCATCCCTCTATTATTGGACATTTATCCCAATTTTTAGCTATTATACATAGCACTGCTATAAGTGAGTGAGTTTTGAAAGTCAAACTTATTTTAACCAAAAGCCTGAGGATGCAATTTTATAAAAATGTTCTGAACTAAAATAGGCTGTGTGATTGCTTGCACGATGGCTTGCCCACTAGCTCTTCTCTGGCTTTTAAATCATTAATAATTCTGCAGCTTAGCAGCTCCCGTTCTTGTCCTCTGCTGATTGCCATCATTTGCACCAGCCTGAAGTTCTGAGGGGTCAGGGTTTCAGAAGAAATGAGAAGCCTCAGCAGGTGGGAGTTGTTGTTTTCTGTTGATGGGATCAAGGAAGAAGATTGGATATACTCTCGAATAGAATTTTTCTCTTCATTGGCTTAAACTTAACCACAACATTATGGTTTGAAATTCCAGAGCCCTTTCCTTCTATAGTAGTGAAAACCTGTGACATTTCTGCTAATGTGCTGAACACCGTTCAGGAAATTCAAGAACTACTGCATTATAAAACCAGAAAAGGCTTTGATATGGAGCTAACAGAGTCCCAAGAACAAGAAAATGTGAATATTCTGGTTCTCAGAATATCCATTTACAAGAATTTTTAATCTAAAGTTCTGAAATTTTTATAGGCCACTTCTCAATATCCTACATAGGCGGTCTCTGTTTTGCTGTCATCTTTGCTTTTATAAAACACAGGGTTAAACGGGGACTGCCTTTTACAAACAGAATCACAAACACCTGGTGGTCAAGACCAGCAATACCACTTCTAAAATTTTTCTAACAAAATGAAAACAAAACTTTTGTGGGTCAGCACACATAGCAAAGTTGTTATTTTGAAACAACAAGGAATTAGAAACAATTTAAAAGCCCACCAGTAGAGAACTGGTCTAAATAGTATGGTGTGGATTATGGCGGCATACTATGCCACTGGTGGTGAAAACCAGGCAACTCTCTGTGTACTGAGTTTCCAGGGTACACTGGTAAATGATACAAGTAACATTATAAAAGAGTTCACAATATTCCAACATTTGTGTAGAAGGGAGGAATACATGTGTGTGCTTGTAAATTCATAGTGTATTTCTGAGAAAACACGGAAGGTATAGGAGTTGCTCTCAGGGAGGGGGAAAGGGGCCAGGAATAAAGGAATGGAAGAGAATTTGGGGGGAATTGCCTTTTTAAAATTAAATTTACTGGGGTGACACTGGTGCACACTTTATGATATGTCATCTGGATATTGCGTTGTGTGCCCACCACCCAAAGTCAGATTTTCTTCCATCCCCGTGTACTTGTCCCCCTGTACCTTTTGCGACCTCGCCTCTCCCCCTTCCTCTGGTACCCACCACACTCTTGTCTCTGCCTGTGAGTTTTTGTCTGTCTTGATCGTTCATTTGTTGTTTTCAGTGTTGTCTGCCATATGTGAGTGAGTCAATACAAGTCTTGACTTTTTCTGTCTGACTTACTTCCCTTAACATGATGGTCTCAAGATCCATCCGTGTTGTCACAGATGGCAGTGTTTCATCTTTTCTTGTGACTTGGTAGTACCTCATCTTCTTTATTCAATCACCTGTCAAAGGACACTGTGGTAATTTCCATGTCTTACCAGAAAGGAATTTTTTTTCCATCACATAATTTACTACTTCTTAAATTTTATACTGTGAGCATATATTATCCACGAGAAAATGTAATTTGGTGGTTCCTCAAAGAGCTAAACATAGACTCACCACAGGACCCAGCAATGCCATTCCTGGATGTAGACGCAAGAGAACTAAAAGCAGGGACTCAGATACTGAATGCCGGTGTTCACGGAGGCCTCATTCCCAACAGCCAGAGGTGGAAACGACCGAAGTGCCCATCACAAATGACTGGATAAACAAAATGTGGTGTATACGTACAATGGTTTATTATTTAGCCATGAGAAGAAGGAAATGTTGACACGTGCTATGACATGGATGAGTCTTGAGGACATTATCTTAAGTGAAATAAGTGAGACACAAAAGGACAAATACTGTATGATTCTACTCAGATGGAATACCTAGAATAGTCAAATCCATAGACACAGAAAATAGAGTAAAGGTTACCAGGAGTTGCAGAAAGGGGAAACAGCGGCATTACAGCTTAATTATCACAGAGTTTCTGTTTGGGGTCATGAAAAAGTTTTGGAAATAGATATTGTCAACCAATGGTCACTGGTGCCATTTTCACATTAACAGAAATACCCAATTTGGGATGAGGTGAAGAATGAAATTTTATTCACTGCAAAACAACTCCACCGTGATATAGCGTGGCTGTGAGACCGCCCTGGGCCAGGCCCTTCTCTGGCTAGACAACTCGGCTTTGCTCCTTGCAGGCCTGCTTTGAGCTCTGCTGATTGGCCCTGCTGTGCGTTAGTTTGCCCCATTTTGTGCCGATCTGCTCTGCTCTACATCTGCTCTGGTCTGTGCTGGTCAGCTTCACTATGCTCTGGCAGGACATCTTCAGTGTTTCAGCTCAGTCGGGGAAATGCAAAGGGAAGGTGGGTCAGAGACAGAGGGGAGCTGGCTTATGTGCATAGAAGTCCCTGCCCCTGTTCCCTGATTGGCCTGTCCTCATGCAAATGAAGACTCTAAATCCTTACAACCTGATCTGTCCTGATTGGTCAGAATACAGCCACTCTGGCTGGTCAGAGCTGTGCAGCTCCAACTGGATGAGGAAAGCCTCAGTCCCACTGGTTGAAATCGGACTCCAGGAAACCCTTTATAAGGGCTGGCTCAGATGGCAGCAGCACTGTGCAGGCAGGCAGTTCAGCACAGGTCTCTCCCTGAAGTGCATGAGAGGTCCCTGTGTAGAGACACCTGCTAGGCTCTGTTTTTCGTTGTTGTATTGCTTGGAGGGGGGGATGTTGTTTGTTTGTTTGTTTGTTTGAATTTGAGCCCAGCTAGCTACCGGGAGCCCTTCTTACCAGGTGTCTTCTCTCAGGGTTCACAATATCATGATGGCTGCACAACCTGTGAATGTAATTCATACCCCTGCATTTGGGGGTACACTTAGAAATGGTTAAGATGGCCACAATAAAAAATTCAAATTAAATGTAATTTAATCTAAAGAAAAATGTCCTTTGCAGCTTAACCTTTTCTTCCCAGAAACATTCTTCCAACCTGACCTCATCCTTCCAAAGAAAACCATATCAAGTGCATACTGTATGCTAGTATCCTCTATCAGTCACTTCCCAAAATAGAAAGATATGTGGACATATGTCCTGTATTCCAAAAGAGCTTATCACATAGCCTAGGCAACAGACATGTGTATCAGTATTGTGTAAAGCCAGAGGGTGTGAGTGGACGTTCTGGCATTGTGCCGTGGGAACACAGAGGCAGGAGTAAACCAGTTTTGATTGGAAGATCCAGGATGGCTTGACTGAGGACAGAGCCTTTTAGCTGCCCTGGAAGAAGTGGGATTCCATGGGCCAGAGAAGGGAATTCCAAACTCAAAAAGAGCCGGTGAGCCAAGCCTCCTTAATAGGGAGGCTCACCCCTGAGCAAAGGGGCAGTGGGTCTGGGCCGCTTGTACTGAAGCTGATTCTGGAAAGGCCGTTGAGGCCTGATGGTGTCCGTTTTTAAGTGTCCAGTTTAATTTGTGTGGACTTGTAAATTCTGGCTGTGAGGAAATAGCTCATGTACTCTTTCTGTTCTTCTTTTCTACTCCCCCGTTTACCATTTAGGGATGTGTGCCTCTTACCCTTATTAGAGAGAGTACTTAAAACAGTTTGCATTTTTTTAATGGTTTATTTTCCTCCTCAAACTGTGTTTGCCATCTAGTGATTAATCCATGCCATTACAACAGCCTACTTCAAATTCCTGGTTTCTCAGCACCAGTTAAACTCACTGCCTTACGACCCCTGTTGACTGTGACTTCTGCCCTGAACTTCACTTTCCACATGTCCTGATGCATTTAGAGACATCAGTAATGAATCTGACCCCTCGGAGACTGGTAATAATACTCACCTGAAAGAAAAATGTTAATTATTTAGAAGAAATGCACTTCAGAAACCAAGTATTATGAACAGTGTAAGTAGGATCTGATTTGAAAATTATCCAGCAGGAGCACCTTTGCGTGAACTATATAGACCTCTGAGACATGTGGCTGTGATTCCAGCCCCAGTGGGTGCCACAGTCATTTCCGGGCTTTCTCTTCTTCCTGTGATTCTTCCCAAGGGAGACAAAGACTTGAACAGTGTTGCCTCCAAATAGGCAATACCTGTTTGAATGAAAGTCTCCAAATTTCTGACGTTCTGACTGTGGATCAAAGTAAGAAGCTGCACGTTCTCCTCTTTGTGCCGTCACTGAGCATGAGGCTACTCTACAGCCTTTCTTTCAAAGGCTGTTGTTAGTCCGTTGGGAGAGTGGGCCGAAGACACACTGTGTTACATGTGCAGGGGATTCACAAGTCAGCAGTCACTCAGAATTCTCAAAGGACCCAGGGTAACATTCTGCCTCTGAACCAGAGCTGTCAGAACCGAATCAGAATTTCGAAACAATGATGACTTCTGCATTGAAAAATCATCTAGTAGGTCCAGTATGTCTTTTTGCCTCAGAGATCTAAGCTGTGAGAAATCATTTACTCAAAAACTATTAACCGAATGCCAGGCTCTGAGCTAGGGTCTAAGTACGGATATAACTTGTTACACATAAAACCATTATGATTGTATTTTTTAAAATTTTGTTATGAACCCCTGCTCCCCGCCCCCCCAACACACACACACACACACACACACACACCCTGTCCATGAGATCCAAGCTAGGCTTTCTTAGTACAAATTTTGTCCTAGGGAGAATTATGCTACAGAGGGACAGTGGGTGCAATTCCCACTTTACTGCCAGGTTCCCTCATTTTTCAGTTTGTCATGAACTGTTAGCCTGGAAAATAGCTTCCGGCCTCCAGTCCAAGAGCACGCCTGCAGCCCTGGGCTGTGATGGATGTACTGGAGGAAGCCATTAGTTCAGTCTCTAAAACCATGTGAAAAGCTTGGCTGCCATTCGAAACTGTTGCTGTATGTATCATTTTTTTGTTGTTGGATCTCTCTGTGTCTGTTTTTTTGCAGGGAGAGCCAGAGATACCGAGTGTATGTTGTGATACCCCTTCTGCCAGGGTTCGAGGGAGACATTTCAACTGGTGGAGGAAACGCTCTCCAGGCCATAATGCACTTCAACTACAGGTGCCAGCTTTCTCAAGTCCTCTGTTCTCAGCGTCCGGTCACGCCCCTCAGCTGGTGAAAGGAATGGAAACGTTTGCCCATGTCTTTTCAGTGTATTGCTGAACAAATTAACACTTTTCTTTGTTTTACTTTGAATCTTGGTCTGTCTACTGGTAAAATTCAAGTAGAGCCTACAGTTAGGCCTAACACATATGGCAAATATAAAAGGACTAAAATATTGGTCTCTTTTATATTGGTTGCCTAGTATGTATGTACACATAATTTTATAATACATATAAAATATGTGACATAGATGTATTATAAATATAAAATAATATATAACACATATCAATAAATATATAATATACAAAATATAAAATAATATATACAAAGAGTTCTTGTCTCCATTTATAATACACATTTATATATACTAAAGAACTAAAATATTAGTCTCCTTTATATTCACATATTTTGTATGTATATGTATATATATTATATATATACATATACATATAGATCTTTATAAATGGATACAAGGACTTTATATGTGTATGTATAAAATATATATCATATATAAATATTAATTTTTTAATTATTGGTAAGCTACCAGTCATTATTGGTTTTTTATTCCTCATAGTAAGAAAAGAAAAAAATGCTTGAAATGCTATGATTTGTGCATGTTTGTTTATGATTCTTCAGGTAGCAGATCCTTCCACAAGGTTGATAATAATAGTCTCTCCTAGTAAAATAGACCGTGAAGGTTCTTTCCTAGCTCCTGAAATTTTAATTCTTTTTCTCCACCACATCTTAGTTAAAACTATAGGAAAGCAGCAAGTTCTGTCCTTGATATTCTAAAAGGTGGAGTTTCCATATTCAGAAAGGCACTCGAGGCCTCAGCCTTGGCCAGCGGAGCGTCATGCGGAGGGCGGGCTGAGGACACCGGCTGGTGGGCTGGTGCAGAGAGGCAGGCTTAGCTCTGTGTCCCGTGGCTGGGAAGAGAATGGGAGCGAAGAGGCAAGTGGTTGGGCCTGGGCCTGACTCCAGCTCCTGGGGACAAGCTCTGTGAACTGTGGTCCAAAAGAGCCCACTCAGGATCACACTCTGAACAAGGCAAAGCAAGGACCCGCACCTGGGTATTTTCTCTTACTATCCCTTGTTTTTCAGTCCCCTGCAGTTGACTACCATTATAATCAAACCCTTTCTAAGAAGAGGACAGAGGGGACCTCATCCAGAACCCCCAGTGTGTAAAGCAGATACGGGTTCAGAGCCTTCATCAGATTTGGGGCAAGGGCTTAGATGCCTCCCTGCCGGGGACCCCCTCCCCACGGGGCCCTTGTGGGATCTAAGGGTCTTCTGTGCACATTGGAGTGCCCCATGTGCTGGAATTTCTCTAGTCCTCTTGTTTTATTCAGATTTCTCACGCTTGTGTCTTCCTTCCAGGGTCTCAAGTAAAACTTTTTTTGTTTCCTCTTGAGTAATTTTGCCTGGCGGCAGTATGAGAGAACTTTGTGCTTTGGTCTGTGCCCTTAGATGGAAGACTTGGCCATTTCTGTCATCATCTGATTTACAACATGACAGATGAAGCTTTTCAAGTATTTAAGGCCCTGACAGAATATTTAATTGGATATTAACCACTCTGTTTGACATTTGAATATTATTTTTGGAATATCGTCAATTGTAATTATTTTTTTGTGACTCTTTTCTTGGGTTTGAACCAGCTGAATGAAATAACATGCTTGGCTTTTGTTCAGCAACTAAAACTATAACCTTTTTTATGCAAAAACATCTCTATTTGCTGGCATCATCTTTAATAATATCAGCATTTTCCAGGCATAACTGTGTTTTCAATTACTTTCATAAAGCAAGCAGATGGAGCATAGAATTTTTTATTTTGTCAGTCTTTATAATTCACAGGCTACTATCAGAGCCTTGAAAAAACAAAATCATTAATAGTTAGTTACTCAAGACTATATTTTTCACGTTTAAGGGGTTTGCCGACTTTATGGAGATAGCCCAAGTATAACAGTTTCTTTAATTCCAAAATTACTTTGCTAAGTGTTTGCCCTTTTCACCTCTGAAGGCAAAGTGATTGTGTGATTATTCTTATCTATTTGCGGCATTCTAAATTTATCTTCACTGGCACTGAATTTTCTAAGAAAGAAAGTTCATTCATAATCCATCTTTTAAAAATAACATGTCTTCCTGAAATCAATTTTATAACTTTTCCATCTACCTTGTTCCATCAGTAACATTACAAAAGTGATACTCATTGGTTTTTTTCATTTTTAAAAAAGTCTATGTAGCATCTTTTCATAAAAGTGCTTGTTCTGTTTTTACTTAGCTTGGGGCTATCTCCCACAAATTGGGATTGGCTCTTTTCAAACCTCCATAATTATTTGTTTTCTTTGCATATCTTCAGAACCATGTGCAGAGGAGAAAATTCCATCCTTGGGCAGTTAAAAGCAGAGCGTAAGTAACTGCCTATCTTTTCCTCCATGCTTGTTTTGGTGGTGTATCAATAATCATGAATATCTTCACAGTGTAATTCTAAAACTCTATTTCTGTAAGGTATCCTATGAAATACTTAACAGAGGTAAATTTATTCTCATTAAATTGTCCAAACAAATGTTCAAATGAAGACAACGTGACTTGAGATGCCTAGGTAATAAAAATGAGAGTATCTTATAATGTATTCTGTGACTTATTTTTATTTATTTATGGTCGTTGTTTTGATGATGAATGGGATTTGTAAGGCACTTCACACGACCTTCTGTAAACCTTCTCCTGTGACCCTGTGCCATAGTCGTAGGTAGTGAGCAGGACAGCTGTTCTCCCTGCATCAGGGATGCAGACACAAATGTTACAAGGTTAACAGGTGTGTGTGTGGCCTCCTGTAAGTGTAGATATTCCAGGGTCTGAATTTTTTAGGGTGTTATACTGAAGGTACATAAGAAAAGAACACAGTAATACCTTTCAGTTTCATAATCCTTCATATAGTCAAAGGCACTTTCTTAAATAACTTCTCTCTTTTTTTAATCCTTGCCTGAAGACATGTTTATTGATTTTAGAGGGGGAGGGAGAGAGAAAAAGAGAAAGAGAAGCATCAATGTGAGAGAGAAAACAGCTATCAGTTGCCTCCCATATGTGCCCTGATTGGGGGCCCAACCCCCAACCTAGATATGTCCCCTGTCCAGAGATCGAACCCACAACCTTTTGGTGAATAGGACGATGTTCCAAGCAACTGAGCCACCCAGCCAGGGTTCTCAGATATCTTCTTAAATCATCCTTGTACATAGTTCTTGACTACCATAGATTATAACTGCAGGTCTACTTGCCTGTATCTCTGTGAACTGACTCTTAATTTCAGCACATAGTAGAGGCTTAATGGTGCTCTGTACCCTGTGCAATAGGTCTGCAAGTTTCCATAAAAAATAAGCTGGAGTCAGAACCCAAGTTGTCTGACCTTCAGTTCATATTGGGTCTAGATTGTGAAAAGTTGAAGGGCCACATTAAAAAGACTGGATTTTATCCAGAAGGAGATCCAATGAAGCTGATGAAAGCCTCTGATTCCTGGAATGGTTGCACCAAAATGATGTTGATATAAAGATTCACTTACTATATAGGTAAGCAAAGTAGAGAGACACTTGCTGCAGTTGAGAGGTAATGGCACACTGGCATTGGAAAGAAAGGATACATATAAGACTGGAGGAGGACTTGAGTTGGGGCACGGGAGCAGAAGAGTAAGGGAAGCAGATAATCCGAAGAGTTTCAGTTTGACTGGCCGGGAGAGTGGAGCTGCCAATGGGGGGCCCGGAGAAGTCAGGAGGAGCCATCACAATGGCATGATGCCATGGGGTATGGCCTTCAGATATGCTAATCACCTCAATTTTTTGAGAATTTAATGCACTAGATAATGTATCAGAATATGGGGGGAAAATATTAGTCCTTCCATGTATGTATATTTTTCACTTAAAGAATTAGGACATTGCCCTGGCTGGCTGGCTCAGTTAATTGGAGCATTGTCCTGTACACCAAAACATTGCAGGTACAATCACTGGTCAGGGCATGTATGAGAGGCAGCTAATCAATGTTTCTCTCTCTCTCCCTCCCTCCCTCCATCTAAAAATCAATAAACAAATCCTTGGGTGGGAATTAAAAAATTTTTTTTAAAAATAATTAGGACACTACTAGGAATGGTATAGTTAGGATTTCTAAATATTCACTCCTACATAAAAGCAACTAAAACACAAAAAATATCAAAGTTACCTTTTTCAAACTCTGGAAATCTACCAAAGGCATGTGACACTTGGAGGAGTGTTTATTCAAGAAAGAGAGCAGCATCTTGGTAAAAACAGCAAGCTTTGGGGCATTTTAATTTGTCATATACCCATTCCTATCTCTTCCGTTCTGCAGTAGCCATGAAAACCAGCTCATCACTCTGAAAACCAGCAGCCTAGTAGCTGCTGGAAAGAGCCGAATGGGCTTGAAGATCCTAAATGCTGATAGTTCTGATAATTGTCATAATTTGACCTGACAGTGTGAGTCTTTGAAACAACTAGTTTAACTAAGTTCTTCCTTCAAAGAACTAAAAGAAATGATATGTCAAGAACTAAAGGAAGTATAAAAACAATGTATCCTCAAGTACAGAATATATAAACATAGGATTTTTTAATTAAAAAGTTTCTATAAAAGTTCCTTTCTTATAATAGAAGAATGACAGACACATGGATTTGGGAGTTGCAAAGTATAATAATGACTGAAATGAAATGCACATTGGAGGGGCTCAGTAGCAGACCAGAGCAGGCAGAAGTGTTAGCGACTTGCAGACAGGTCCATTGAGGGTGTCCAGTCTCAGGAACAAAAAGGAAAAATAACAGAGAAAAGCACGCAGGGCCTCAGAGTCCTGGAAACCATCATCAGGCACACCGACACATATGTAATGGGAGTCCTGGAAAGACAGGAAAGAGAAAAGAGTGCATATAGAATATTTAAGGAAATAATGGCTGAAAACTTCCCAAATTTGATGAAAACATGAATCTACGCATCCAAGAAGCTCAACCAAATCTAAGTAAGATGAACCTAAAGAGAGCCATGCCAAAACACATTATAATCAAAATAGTGAAAGACAAAGACAAGAGGAATCTTGAAAGCAGCAAAGGACAAGCAAATAATCAAGAAATTTAACAGCCAATTTCTCATCAGAAACCATTCTGTCATTTGTTTCTTTGATAATGTCCTTTGGGACAAATGAAAGCCTTTATGTTTGATGAAATTTTTATGTGTGTGTTTATGGTGCACAATCCAAGAAACCATTGCTTAATCCATTATGAGAGAAAATGTTTGCAAATCATAAATCTGATAAGGAATTGGTATCCTGAATATATAAAGAACACTTACAAGTCAATAATAAAAAGCCCAGTTTTTAAAATGGGCTAAGGATCTAAGTAGACATTTCCCCAAAGAAGATATATAAATGCTCAATAAATACATGAAAGATGCTCAACATCATTAGTGTTTAAGGAAATTCCAGTAAAAACTGCAAGCTACTACTTCATACCCACCTTGAAGGATATAACTTAAAAAATAAAAAAAAGGATTGACAAGGACATGTTGATACTGGAACCCTTATACAATACTATTGGGAATTCAAAATGGTGTAGGCTCTTTGAAAAGCAATTTGATAATGCCTCCAAAGTTAAACAGAAAGTTACAATATAACACAGCAGTTCTGCTCCATAATACCTACCTAAGAGAGTGCAAAACGTGTGTCCACACAAAAACTTGTGCATGAATGTTTAGAGCAGCATTATTTATAGCAGCCAAAACATGGAGACAACCCAAATGTTCATTAGTTGGTGAATGTAGAACCATAGTGTGTTTATCCTTACAATGGAATATTATTTAGTTAATAAAGGGAATGTATTGATACATGCCACAACATGGACGAACCTTGAAAATATTATGCTAAGTGAAAAGAAACCAGACACAAAAGGCCACATATTATATGATTGCAATGCTTCTTTATGAAGCGTTTCAACAAGCAAGTCCATGGACACAGGGAAGTGGAGTCATCCTTGCCAGCATCTGGAGGGAGGGTGGGACAGAGAGTAGCCCCTGATACGTATGGTGTTTCTCTGGCGGCTAATAAAAATGTCTTAAAATTAGACAGTGGTGATAATTGTACAGCATGTCAATATACTTTAAAAAACAGTGATTTGTATGTTATAAAGGAGTAAATTTTAGGGCACGTGGGTTTTTAAATGATTTGGAAGCTTTCAAATAATGACTTAAACTTATATGTATAATACTGTGTATGTATGCGTATTGGGTGCTCAAGAATTTTTCACTCTTGGTTGCTCAGTCTAAAACAACTTTAGAAAAAACAGTAATATTAATTTTAATGACACAAATGAAAAACTTTGGAAACAACTTCCCACATAAGACATGTACATCACTAATAATAAATACTTTGCTAAGTTTTACCTAACTGCATCCAGGACAGAGAAGATTTAGCAGAGCATTATCCTTAACTTGATTTCCTAACAGCTTCAAGTGAAGATGATAGTGAGGGAGTAAGACTCTAAAAGATAGACTGTTGAACCAAAGTCAGGAAGGCCATTCAGTGCTGACAGTGGCTAGTAAGATGCAAAGTGAGGTTATAGGAGAATAACAAGTCAGAACAGGCCTGCTTAGGTTCTCAACCACAAAAATGGCCTGAGCTTATTGTAAAGCGTTTCCTTGGGCTCTGGGCCCTTTCCCTGCCTTTGCCTATTCAGGGGGAAAATTGGATTTTAACACAAGAAGTAATTTCAATGTTAAGCCCTCTTCTGAAAAGATTTCCAAGTATCCTGGGAACAGGTCAAAATCAGACATCTCAGTGGGGAAAATATGCATACTCTAAACAGGAAAGAACAGATTAATGACAGAATGCCCCTTTCTGAGGTGCAACGTTCTGTTGGTTTTGTTTCCGTAAATGCAGAGTGGGTTTTAAATCCATGAACCAGCTAATCTCTAATTGGATAGAAAACTATAGTTCTGTACCAGGTCAGTTCTTTAAAAATAACAGAACTGTTATTTTTGCCATTGTGAATATGTTAAAATTGCAGCTACTAGTGTACAATTATCTGATACTCCAATCTTCAATGATTTAGTGTTTAATTTAAAGCATTTCTTTATCATTTTTACAATTTTTGTGAGTTATGACATTTTAGCATCCAATTTAGTATGATTTAACAGAAGGTCTGGGTGTATTCAATGAGGATTAGAAATGTACAGATATAAACTGCTACAGGTTTTCAAGTAACAAAGGCATGTGGCAACCCTTGAAGTCCTTTTACAAAATTTTCTTACAAATATCGAGCCTGCTGCATTGATTTCCTCATCTTTTGAGGTATATATGTACAATGTTCAATACAGATATGTCCTAGGAGCCTGTATAAACCTTGAGATTCTGAGATACAGTACCTCCATGACATATAATTTGGAAACCTCCTGGTATATTTCCATCTGTTGCTTCATATTAATGCTTGTGCATGCTCCTGGCCTTCTCCCGTTTTCTTCAGAAGGTACTTGTTTCCTCAGAACCACAAGAAACATCGCCAACATTGTATCTATGATGTGTCGGTCCAGTTTTCTTCGCAGAACAAAACAGTAATGGGAGTAATTTCTCAACTTTTTTCCTGCTAGATGGGCATGCTACTGCATTTGACAGGCCACACTGGAAGTCATCCAAAATGTTCCTTTTCTGGCTGGCAACCCTCATCCTTCTTTTGAGTCCTGTTGTAGCTACTAACCCTTCGCCTTCTTCTCAAGAGCATTTTTCACAAACAAATTTTTATCACTTCACAGAGCTATTTTACAGTCAAGGATATAGGTTGGACCCCGTGGGCTCTGAAGCTCTCCAGCTAATTGATAGGTTGCTGATACTCTCCAGACTTGCATTGAAATGGCACAAATCCATCCTTAGAAAATTACAAATTACTAGGTCTTAATTACTAGCAACTTTTAGGTTGCTATTAGTCAGTATCACTGATGTTTAAAAAAATATTTTAAAATAATTTTAGACTTCTAGTTTCCAGAACTGCTATATACGCTCCACCCTGATTTCCCAAATGTTAACATTTTACCTTTTTGCTTCATCATTCTCCTTTACCAGATAGGTGGGCATTTTTCCCCTGGACCATTCCGGAATGAGTTTCAGCCATGATACCCATAGACCCCTAAATACATAAGTAGGGGTTCCTGAAAAAAAAACCAGGATGTTTTTAAAGCAGCTATAACTCAATTATCAAAATAAATGAACTTGACATCAGTGAAATACTATTATCCTGTTGTAGACCTTACTGAAATTTCGCCAGCTGTCTTCCTGATACCCTTTATAGCAAAACAGGGGATGTTTTGTTCTGACTCAAGATTCAGTCAACAATCATGTGTTGCATTTTGTTGCCATGTATTTTTATTTTTTTTAATCTGAAATAATCCCCCAATCTTTTTTTGGAAGGTGAACACTTTTATGATCTTGATATTTTTGAAAAGTACAGACTCCTTATTTTGTAGAGAAGCCCTCAGTGAGGATATACTCATTGCTTCCTCACGATTAGGTTCAGGTTATGCACTTTCAGCGGGAAGGTTACAGAAGTGATGGGTTCTTCCTCATGGGCCATGTCAGCCGGAACACGACGTTGGGGTGCCCCACTACTGGTTTCATTGACGGGCCGCTGAGTGAAGGTGGTATCTGTCAGGTTCCTCCACCATAAGATTACTGTTTCCCTTTGTAATTAGTAAGTATTTGTGGAAAAACTCTTTGAGGCTATGTAGAAATCCTGCTTCTCATCAAACACCCAATAATTTTTAGCATGCATTAATGATTCTCTAATGAATCAATTATTACCACTCTGATTCAATTATTACCATGACAGTTGCTAAATGCTGGTTTTCTAATTCTATTATTTCTTCTATATTTATTACTTTCTTCTTAATTTCTTATTTGCAATTCTACTTATTTGCAGCTGTAATGAAAGCTTTCTCTTCTATATTTATGTATTTATTCTTGTTTTTATATTGGCATTGGATATATTGGTTTTTACATTATCCTGCTTTTTCTTGCCAATCCTGTAGGTAAGAAGTGGTTTCTCAGTGTAGTTTTAATTTACATTTCTATTATGGTAAGTGAGGGGGGATATCTTTTCAAATGTATGTTTTTGTGTGTGTGAATTATCTATTCATGTCTTTCACTCATTTCTCTGTCAAGATTTTGAGCTGTCTCCCATTAATTATTGAGTTCCTTATATGTGTGCACTCTTCACTTTTTATCTGTGACATATACTGCAAATACTTTCTCCCACTCTGTCATTTGTCTGTTGTTTTTTTGCTTGTGGTGTTTTGTATCTTGAAAGTGTGTGTGTGTGTGTGTGTGTGTGTGTGTGTGTGTGTGTGTTTTAATTGAGCCAAAGCTGTCCATCTTATTTTTTATTGCCTCTGGACAGTGTCAAGCCTTCCCGACACTCAGGCCATACAGGAACTTACCCGGTTTCTTCTGACACTGGTATTCAAATGCTGATGCAATTGTATGAGTGCTTTTTATATAAAAGTCCTAGTCCTTTATGTAAAAATGCTTTCTCTAGTTATTTGAGATGCAGCCTTTATGTACATATGCAAAATTTCCATATGCACTTGGATCTATTTCTGGACTTTTCTGTTCCATTCCCAGGTTCAGTTGTCTATTCATAGGCCAGTTCCTCACTGTCAGTTACACAGACTTTATGGCATGTGTTACTATCAGATGTATGGGATGGGATTCATGTCCCCCCATACTTTTCTTTCCCAGTTTTATCAGTGAGCGTTCTTGAACGTTTATGTTTTCATATAAACTACAGCATCAGGTTTTCCAGTTCCATGAAAACTTGTTGGTGTCTTACTGAGATTACCTTGTAAGTAACCTTACATGTGTAAGTTAATCCAAAGAGAGTTGGGATTTCTTTTGCTGTTGTTGTTTATGTTGAATTGTTCTATCCCAGAGCAAGCGATGTCTTTTAATTTGTTCAACTTTAATTCTTCTGTCTTTCAATAGTTTAAAATTTTTCTTCATAAAAATTTTGTACATTTATTGTTAAGTTTATCTTTAGGTGTTTTACCTTCTCTGTGGCCATTATAAGTGAGGCTTTGTCTATGATTATATCCTCTGAATGGTTATTGTTTGTGTGTTTGGAGCCTATTGATTCCTAAATTTATATTCTATTATGCTTATTCTTTTATTGTTTGAGATAATTGTATCATCGAGTCCACAAGTATACTATTATATTATCTATAAATGGAGATGGTTTTACTTCTTAAGTGATTTATTTAGTCTAAATGCATTGGGACATTTAGTCTAATTGCTTAGGGACACTCCTCGTTTCCTACTTTGTTCATTGTTTTTATCAGGAGTGGGTATTAAAATGTGTCAAAAACTCTTCAGCATCTGTTGAGATAATGATGATTTTTCTCCCTCGATTGATCAATATCCTGTTTTATATGCATGGGTTTCCTCATATTGAGCAGACTTGCACCCCTAGAATGCATCTCACTTGGTCATGCTGTGTTATTTTCTGAGTGTGTACCGCTAATCTTAAATCTATAAATCCCAAGACTCTGTAGCAGTGTCATTCAGAGAATGATATCCCCTAAATTCAAATCTGAAATTCGAATTACAGATTTCTACTGCATCAGAACTCCGGGAGAGTCCCAGGATTCTGCTTCTACCAGGTCCCCCAGAGGTGGTCTGTATACACCCCTCAAACCATTGGTTTACTCTATTGCTCAGGGTGGATATTTTATGGGAAGTTACTGCAAAAAAAATGTTTGTTTTAGCACAGGATTTGATCTGTGATTTTTTTAAAAGCTGCTTTATGTCTTAGAATTTTAGATTCTAGATCATGAGCCAGCTACAGGAAAGTAGGTGATACAGAGAAACCAAAAGATAAAATACCAGCTGCTGCCTGTTTATCCATTCCTCTATTTACTAATTTATTTAACTTTTTAAAGCACTGTGCAAGGGTCTAGGATACAAAGATGTGTAAGACCTCCACAACAGTAGGCAAAATGGAGGATTAAATAAATGGTGGTGAAATAATACATTAGGCATTATATTAGAAATATTTTTCTGGAATTAATGGGCATGCAGGACATAAGAGAGGAAATACTCCTCTCTCTAGTACAAAGAGGAGGCAATTCTTTGCATGGAACGTGTTTCCAATATAACATTAACAAATGGAGAAAAAAATTATTTGCAAAAATCTCCTTTATGTGAAACTTTAGAAATGCATCTCTACACATAATGTACCAGGGTACCAGCACATCAGTTCCACGGACACAGCTGCAGGGTCGCCCATGTGTGTGAGGGGAGGGTTATCTGTAAGGGGAGGGTCTCTGTGTGTAATGTATGAATAAATTTATTTCCAAGATACTCATATTTTATAGGAACACTGAATGACACCAACAGTAAAATAGAAAACATTGCTAATACGTGGAAACATCAGTCAGTAGAACATGAACTACATTGGTTCTACTAAAGTGCTTCAGATTCCAATAAAGAACTAATAAGATTTATGTTCTCTTTCTATTAGAACTTGTGGTGGTTTGCTTCCACTTTATTTATTCTCATATCAGACTTTGCTTATCCCAGACAACTACCATGTGGGAGAGGGACCGTACCGCCTGTGATAGCCACTCGTGTCAGGGTGGCAGTGATGGGGTGGCTGGGTGTGGGGTGCATGTCTCCTTATCACAGGAAAGGCCCTCACATGAGGGGAGGGCAATGAGTTCAAGTGCAAACCTGGTTCTGCTTGCTCTGAAGAAAAGTCTCCAAAGTCAAATGTAGTCAGGATTCCTTCATTTCCTCATTTTCATAATTTAGAAGGAGGAGTGTCATTTAATTGCCAGCATTTATATTTACCCAAAGTCTGTAAAATATAACTGCTCCTTCGTACTGCAAACTGTGCGTACCTCAGGCGGTTTAGGCACACGTCTTGCATCTGATTTCAGCCGCAACAGGTGGCGACCAAGACAGGTAGGTGCAAAGGTCACACCAAAGCTTTGGCTTATCTGCTTGGGCTTGGCTTTGGTGATCGTGCTGCAGCAGTTACTCACTAAATCGTTGAAATAAAATGTTCATATTCAAATATACTTTTGGGTTGCCTCAGCAAAAGGAAGACATGGAAGCACTTCAGTATGATTTTTTAAATATGTGTGTACGCGATCAACAGTATAAAATTATTTAGATAGCAAAACTAGATCCTGGGCAAATCCAGGAATTACACACCCATGGTCACATGCACGTTATACAATCTGTTCTTAACCTATTTAAGTAATATCGTTGTTTTGGTAAAATTGAATGTGCCGTTACTGAGCTTGGTCATATTAATTTTAGTAATTTCTCTTTAAACTTACAGTTGGCAATCAGTGGATAAATTACATATCGTTCTGTGGTCTTAGAACACACGCTGAGCTTGAAGGGAACCTAGTCACTGAGCTCATCTATGTCCACAGCAAGTTGCTAATTGCCGATGACAACACTGTTATTATTGGTAAGTACATGGTCTCTGACTGTGTTTCTTGCTGGTTGACTTAAATCATGCAGAAATCTTTCTATTCCTCTGAGCTTTCTGTGCAGTGGAGAGGGACAGTAACATGCCATCTAAAACATTTCTGAAGCGATCTGTTTTGCTTACAACTTTCTAATCCCTGTTTTTATCTGTGAAGAAACAGGGGCCCAGAGCAATTAAATGACCACTGTGTAAATTACAGTATCCGGAGGCAGCAGCTTGGCCCAGCAGAGCCATAGTCGGCCTGCTCTTTTTAGTTCTTTTACATTCCTTATTTTTATTGAATCCAAGTGCCTGCATGTGGGGACTCGAAGAAGGAGAAATGGATGGGAAAATGGTCACACATGAGTACCTGGTGGTGATGTGTGTGTGTTTGCCCCCTGCCCTACCTCACCATTGTCGCAGATCTCAAGTTGTGGGAGGGTCAGAATCAGGAGGCTATTGAAGTGCTGTTGCCTCCATGCTGTCTGTGTTTTCCCTAGAGTCTTTGTTTTGGGTGTCTTTAAACAGGGTGCAGAGTGGACCGGCTTGGTTGGTGCGAGCGTGGTTAGGGGGAATTGTGGAGCAATGGTATGATGTAGCTCTGGACTGAAGTCTGCCATCTTTTCTTGTCAAGGATACACGACAGAATTCTCCAGAGTCCTCTCCCCACCAGCAGATTGGTGAGAGAGTTACTGGTTGTGCATTCTACCCCGATTAAATCAGCTTGGCCAGAGGGATGGGTGTGCAGCTTTGTTGTTTTATACACATGGAAAGCTTTCTTTTCCCATCACTGAATTGTCTTGCTTTCTAATATGATGTTACATATACACAGAAAGGCCAGGATGAGAAACAGTATTAATAATTAGCCAGATAAATGAGTTGACAAGGGTTGGGGGTAGGTTTCTTAGAGATACAATGTGTCCCACTATTGGGGATTCTGCTCATCTGTTTTAAATGAAATGTAGTTTTTCATCTATTATAAGATACTTCCCTATTCCTTAAGAAACTAAATGTCCTGGAGTGTTTTGAAATGTCTTGGCAGTAAATATAGACATCTTCCACTGATAAAAGGGAAAAAAAAGCCTCAGACCTAGGAGTAATGAGACTGCCTTATCTGGAACATGATTGGAAAGAAAGAAAAAGTAGTTCTGAAGCCAGAAAATGTATAGACCACAGTGTGGTCTCACCACCGCCACCCCCACCCCATACACACACACACTGAATACATATACTGGACATTTAAGAAAAATGTCTTGTGTCTCTGATCTCTTGCTCTATAGGGATCAGAGCTCTTTAGGGATTTATTTACTCCCCTATTTCATCCAGAACAAGGTTTCCCTGATTCCCCTGAAGCTACTCTGGCCTTGCCCTTCAGAAGCCAATCTCAGAACATATTTATATTAAATTTGGCAAATGACAGTAGGAAGAAGAAATACTAACGTTTGCTGAAATGGAAAAACAAACGAAGTGAAATAAAATTCACTTGATCTCTGTAGAAAGACTTTAGAATTCTAGAAGTAAAAATTGACAAATGTAAATATTTTACTTTTAAAGGTCATTTTGACTTTCAACCTGTTTTTTTTTTACTTAAAGTATAAAATGCAAAGTAGTTTTCAGTAACAGAGCTATCAGTTAAATAGGTTTGTTGAGTTTTTTAATTGACTTACTTTCCAGAAAGGTCTCTGAACCCTCCAAGGTACAGTTCATTTAGGCTATCAGTCATAGGTCAATTTTGCACGTAATTCTTCCTCCCTCTCTGGAGACTGGAGATGTGGCCATGGGAGCATGCAGAGGTCTTCCTTTGGGCTCTAGGGGCTGACTGCTCTTTCTCCTTCCCCCAGGGCACAACACATTTCCCCGGGGAAAATTCCAAAGATCCCCTTGTTCTTGTTATCTCAGTGGAAGCTGGAAGAGTCAGCAAGCTTGCTGTTGCTGCTCGAACCCGTCAGCCCGGTTTTAGTTCCTAACACAGAGAACAATGTTGAAAAATCTCAGAGAGGAGTTTGAGAAGTTCTGGAAGAATATGTTACAGGTGTTAAGCAAATCATCTCAAAGCTTAAGAGTTAAAGTAACCCATGATTAAATTTTCTAACATGGGAAACTTATGCCAGAATTATTGAATGATTGATGTAAGAAAAATGAGTAAGTGTTTATCCTCATTGCTCCCTCAGGAGGAAATACTTGTGTTCTCACACTAAAGTCTCTTTGGTGCAGAACTTCCATCGTCTGTTGGCCTGAGCGACCCCGCTGGTTATGAAACCTGTGACCAAATCCAGTTTTCTAACCCATCTTAATGTGGTCACTGAGCCAAGTTAACACTGATTTGCTTTCCTAGCCAAAACAAAGCTATCCTTACGTAGAATGTAAGTCCATCATATTGACTATGTGAAGTGAGTTTTCAGTGCTCACTAATCCAGTGCAGAGTACAGTGGGGAGTGTCAAGCAGGAATCACACACTACGCTGCCCCACAGAACTCCTGGGCCAGAGGGGTGGCTGGCCTGCTGTCCACCTGACACCAGGAACATCGGGTGCATACTGCAGACCTGGAGCGGGCGAGGGGGGTAGGTGAGAAACGCGGTAGGCTTGCATGGCTGACGAGAGGCTGTGGTTGCAGGGCTGCCCAGGTAGAGAGGGATTCCACTTGATCCTGTGTTGTGGGTCCGCCTCAACCCTGACTGCTATAGAACTGCCTGGGGAGCTTTTAGAAACTTATAATTATGGAGAAGTTTATTTGTGTCTGCAATTTGTCTTAAAACAGATTTTTTTTAAGGATGGATTAATGGATAGATGAAGGGGTGGGGTAATATTGAAAATGTCTGGTTTCTACTTGCAAAAATTCTGACGAAATTGGTCTGGTCTGGGGCCCGGACATCGAGGTGTTTTTGTTTTTCTCTTTGGCACCAGTATTTTTCAGAGCTTCCTCGGCAATGCTCACGGGCACTTCAGGCTGAGAATTTCTGAACTGCAGGCACAGGGAACACGAGGGGGTGGGAAGTACAGGATAGCTGATTTGGGCTCAACAGAAAAATCCGTTTTCCTTTAAAACACTAAACCACGGCACAGTGGGTGTGTTCCTTGTCTATGACTGCTGCAACACACAGTCACAGACTTAGGGGCTTGAGACAGGGCAGGTTTGTTGTTCTGTAGGTTAGGGGTCCGACACAGGCTTCCCTGATCTGACGTCAGGGTGCCGGCAGGGCTGCCTTCCTTCCGGAGGCTCTGGGGGAGAATGCATTTCCTCGTCTTTTCCAGCCTCCAGAGGTTGGCCACACTCATGACCCCCTTCCTTCATCTTTGAAAACAGCAATATTATATGTCTCTGCAAGTTCCCCAAAATTCCAACCCATTTTCCTGTAATTTCCTTCTGAATCTCCTTTGCTTTTAAGGGTGCTTATGATTATATTAGCCTTACCCAGATAATCAAGGATAATTTTCCTATTTTAAGATCAGTTGATTAACACCCTTTATTCCACATGCGCCCTGAGTGCCCCTTTGCCCTGTGACATGACAGATGCACAGGCTTTGGGGAATAGGACGCGGGCATCTTTGGGGGCTGCTGTTCTGCCTGCCACAGGCGGAGTCACGATTTCTGAAACAAGATGGGAAAAAAGCACACACCGCAAAGGGAAAGATGGATAAATCCAACTGCATTAAAATTCAGAACTGTATTCATTAAAAGACACTATAAAGAGAATAAGAAGATAAACCACAAACTGGAAATAGATATTTGCAGCACACTTAGTATTCAAAACATATAAAGAACTCCTATAAATCAGTATGTAGAGATAACTCCAAGGAAAAAAAATAGCAAAGGAACTGTATTAGAACATTACCCAAGAGGACGTATCTGAGACATATTATATTTATATATATGAAAGATGTTCATCCTCGTTAATATAATAATGAAACAAAGAACAGTTTTTAAAAATGCCAATTAGCAAAAATTAAAAAGTCATCCAATCCAAGTACTGCAAGGCTGTGGAGCACCAGTCTCCAGTTCTGCAGACGGAGCCCGGGCAGGCTCTCACATGTGCACACCAGGCAACATGCACACACTGTGGGCAGCTCAGTCGTGTATTGCAGCAAAACCGTGGAAACAACCGATATCCATCAGCAGTAGAATGAATAAGTCCTGGTGTGTTCACTCAAGGAAAATAATAATTACAATTGTGCACAGATAAATCCCTGAGACATAACATTGAATGAAAGATGCACATCTCAAAAGGTTAGGTAGGACTCCCTTCATATAAACCACAAACAGGCAGAGTATAATGGACACCAGGTTCTCTATCGAGTCTCCCCTTGGTAAGGGGAGGGAGGGCCTGCGTGGAGGACACCTGAGGGCTTCTGGGGCAGCTGCGTTGTTTTTCAGCCCGAGTGTTAAATTCAGTGACGTTTGGTATTCCTAAGTTTTATTTCTATGTATGAAAATATATACATTTTTCATATACTTTTTTGTATTTTGGTATATTGCACACAAGTTTTAGAAAGCTCACTAATGCTAGCAGACAATGAGGGTATAAGGGGGATAAATGGTAATGAAAAAATACAATAAAAATCATTTTCTAAAAATTAAGCGGTCTTAAATTTTCAGGGCAGTGTCCTAATAAAAACAGTAGATTGCAGTTACCATAAAAATACTACATGAATAAAGAGCATATTCTTGTAAACAGTTAAAATTCTGAAAACATGTATAGACTAAAATGTCAGATTTCCCCAATTGTCTTCCCTCTCTTTGCCAGAAGGCTGTCCCTCTTCTTAACGCTTTACCGTGTCTCTCTCTAGAATCCTGCTGTCTCTTCTTCCTCGTGTGATACAGAAACGGAATAGTGCTGCATCTGCTGCTCTGAACTGGGTTTTTAGAATATGGAATGTTTAATAAGAACAGAGGTAGCATTTACATCCATCAATATCTCATTTCCAGTACCTCATTCACTACATTCATCTAAAATTTTCTCAGCTCTTTCTTCACATTCCTATTAAATAGTAGCCAACACTTATTCAGAGTCAGTGCCCCAGGTAACTTCAGATCAGCCCTCGAAATATAAGAACCACTCCTCTCTCTCTAAGAATTCCAGTTCAGAATGCCAGCAATGTATTTCTGCCTTTGGGAGTAGGGCCCACCTTGGTGGGAGGGGGACTGGAGGACCGGTGTGAAAAGGGGTGTGCGTGTGTGTGTGTGTGTGTGTGTGTGAGAGAGAGAGAGAGAGAGAGAGAGGCTTCCCATCCCCTGTTTCCCTGACAGTGGAGAGCAGTGATGACCACCCAATCCAGCTGCCTGCATCCCAAGAGCATCCTCTGCTGGAGACAAGGGGTAGTGAAGTCCCAAAACAGTACTGTGGGAATTGTTTTCCTCTCCATGTTGCAGTTCACACACACGGTGAAGGGTGATTAACCCAGAGAGGAGGCTTCTCTGATACAAATGCTACTTGCCAGCAAATTGTCCCTTCCTATGGCAGTGTTCTGTGGTGCACATATTACAGAATTAATAAGTACTTGATAATAATGTCAATAATAATTAACATTTGTACAGCAGTTTGTAGATTAGTAAGTGCTTTCACATGATCTTAATTCTTACAAAGAGGCCACAAGGTCTATATTATGATCCCAATTTATAAAAAGCAAATTGAAGCTGAGAAAGATTAAATAACTTTGCCCATGTTAATGCTGGGCCAACTGTCCAGCCTAAAAGATGTGACTATGAATTTTCTAATGTAATCAAAAAGTGTGTGTATAAAGGACTCTGTGTTGCTAATAAAACAAAACGTTTCAAGGTTGTTACCTTACACTGCTCTACTAGTACTCTCAGATGTCTGTGAGGTATTCCATCCATTCCTAGGGTCACCGTGGGGCACCACTCACGCCCATAGCTATCATAGATTTGTATATGAACTACATGACAATTTTGTGGCAAAGGGCAGGAAAGTCTCTTCAAGATGGGACAGCTTTTTCTTCTGTACAACATCCTTCCTCAGGGCTCAGGGCAGGCTGCTGTCAGCTGACACCATGACAGTCCCCATCACAGAGAGTAGCCAGTGCTCCTGTTCAGCCCGACCCTTCTGCTCCTCATCTGCAGAGGCAGTGAAATATGTGACAAGGGCCAGAGGAAGGAGAAGGGAAAGGAATCAGCCAGGCCTCTTCTGTGGTCTGTAGAATACCTCAAGGATTCAGAAGAATGAATCCGCAGTGATTAGTGAGGAAAACGTGATGGGGTTTCTGAAGACAAGGCAGAGGAACACAGAAAGCACAGGTTCATTTGGACTTAAAAACAGAATGGAGGAAAGTTGATATAGAAGCTGTTGGCATGCCACACAAGTGAGGCGAGAGAATGGAAAACCCAGAGTCACTAACGATAATCTGTTTGGAAAGTGGTCTCTGTTGATAGTGAGGGTACTCCTGGGTTTTGATGTATAATACTCATGCTCATAATTACATGAGCATGAGTTAAAGTCTACAGAGTCTGATTAAGTCTAAAAACTGACTGAACTGATCTGAACTGGTAAGCATGTCTGTTTTTCTTCGTATGTTTAATGATTATATCAGTTGCAATCCTTTGAGCCACAAAATACAAAATTCAGCTAGAAATGTGTGAAACAGAAGTTAAGAAAGTTCTAGTGTTGGCTAGTTCAGGGACTTAAAGATCCAGAGTCTACCTTCTTTCTGCTTGTCATCTTCAGCTTGTCTGTCTCCTAGTGGTTACAAAATGGCTGCAGCAGCCCTTGGAATTACACCCTCATCCAACCCCTCAAGCCAAAATATCCAAAGGATTGTGTCATTTTATGAAAAAAAAAAAACTTTATCAGAAGCCCCCAGCGGACTTTTCTTCACATCATACTGGCTAGAATCATGTCAAGTGCCCATTCCTAAGTCAATCATTGGCAAAAATAATGAAATTGCAACAGCTGGCTTAAACTGATCAAGATGCACTCACGGGTTAGAGAGGGCCCCCCTTTCCTTAAAGCAAAATTAGAGTTTTGTTAGCAAGGAAGAATTGAGTGGGGAGGGCAGCTGGCAGAGTCTGCCCTGGTGGGAAGATTGTTCAGTTTCACTGTTTCTCCTTACAGGCTCTGCCAACATAAACGACCGAAGCATGCTGGGAAAGCGTGACAGTGAAATGGCAGTCATTGTGCAGGACACCGAGACAGTCCCTTCAGTCATGGACGGAAAAGAGTACCAGGCTGGCCGGTTTGCCCGAGGACTCCGGCTGCAGTGCTTCAGGTGGGCCCTCCAGAGCTCCGTCTGTCTGACCGTGGCTCTGCCGCAGGGGCGTGGGACCCAGCCCAGCCCAGCCCCACGCACCATCCGCAGGTTCTCCTTCTCTAGTCCAGTGCCTCTCAGAGCACAGGGTGGGGACTGCCGGGACTGTGTGACAGGACATTATATGTGGCACAAACATTTTCTATTTTAGAGGTTTTTATTATGTTTATGTATGACAGAGGAAACTAGCATCATCTAGTGTCTATTTAAGTTTTTTATAGTGAGCTCATTTTTAGAAATTGAAATAATTCCAGTAATACAAAGATATAGTAAAAATTATTAAAGGAGAATGCCAAAAATAGTGGTATTAAAATTTATTCTTTTAAATTTTATTTATTTATTATTTATTGAATTTATTGGCATGGCATTGGTTAATGAAATTATGTAGGTTTCAGGTGTACAATTCTATAATACATCATCTGTATATTGTGTGTTCACCACCCCAAGTCAAGTCTCCTTCTGTCACCATTTGTCCCCCTTTAACCCTCTTCTGCCTCCTCCCATTCACTTCCTTCTGGCAATTACCATACTGTTGTCTATATCCAGGAGTCTTCTCTTTTTTTCCCTTAATCCCTCCACCCTTATCACCCAGCCCCCAATCCCCTCCCCTCTGATGGTTGTTGTCTGTTCTCTGTATCCATGAGTCTGTCTCCACTGTGTTTGTTAGTTTATTTTGTTCATTAGATTTCATACTTAAGTCATATGGTACTTGTCCTTCTTTGACTGGCTTATTTCTCTTAGCATAATAGTCTCCAGGTTCACTCATGCTGTTGCAAAGATGTCCTCTTTTTCATGGCTGAGTAGCATTCCATTGGGTAAATGTAAATGTGCTACGGCTCTTTTATCTACTCATTTAGTGATGGGCATTTGAACTGCTTCCAAGTCGTGGCTAGTGTCAATAATGCTGGAATGAACATAGAGGTGCATGTATTACCAGAAGTGGGATTGGATATGCTCCAGAAGTGCCATCACTGGGTCATAAGACAGCTCCAGTTTTAATTTTTAGGATAACTCCATACAGCTTTCCACAGTGGCTGCACCAGTCTACATTCCCACCAACAGTGCATGAGAATTCCCTTTTCTGTATGTCCTCACCAACACTTGTTGTTCTTTTATTGATGATAGCCATTCTGATGGATGTGAGATGATATCTCATTGTGGTTTTAACTTGCATTTCTCTGATGAATAGTGACATTGAGCATCGTGTCATGTGTCTATTGGCCATTTGTATGTCCTTTTTGGAGAAGTGTCTACTCAGGTCCTTTGCCCATTTCTTAATTGGATTTTTTATTGGTGTTGAGTTTTATAAGTTCCTCGTAAATTTTGGATATTAAGCCCTTATCAGATGTATGGGTGAATATGTTCTCCCACTCAGTGAGTTATCTCTTCACTTTGTTGATAGTTTGTTTCCTTTGCTGTGCAAATACTTTTTAGTTTGGTGTAGTTCCATTTGTTTATTTTTTCTTTTGTTTCTCTTGCCCAAAGCAATGTATCAGAAAAAATATTGCTATGGAAGATGTCTGAGATTTTATTGCCTAAGTTTTCTTCTAGGATTTTATGGTTTTAAATCTAACATTTAAGTCTTTCATTCATTTTGAGTTTATTCTAATGTATGGTGTTAAGAAGGTGGTCTAGTTTCATTTTTTTGCACATATCTGTTCAATTCTCCCAACATCATTTATTGAACAAACTATTTTTACCCCATTGTATATTCTTGCTTCCTTTGTCAAATATTAACTGACCATAAAGGTGTGAGTTTATTTTTGAGCTCTTTATTTCTGTTCCATTGATCTATGTGTCTGTTTTTATGCCAGTACCAGGCTGTTTTGATGATTATTACCTTGTAGTATAGTTTGATATTAGGTAGTGTGATTTCTCCAACATTGTTGTTCTTTCTCAGGATTGCTGTTGCTGTGTGGGATCTTTTGTGGTTCCATATAAAATTTTTAAATATTTGTTCTAGTTCAGTGAACTATATTATTGGAAACTTGATAAGAATTGTGTCAAATCTATAGATTGCTTTGTGTAGTATGCACGTTTTAATGATGTTAATTCTTCTTATCCATGAATATGGTATATGCCTCCAGTTATTTGTATCTTCTTCAATTTCTTTCTTCAGTGTCTTACAATTTTCCAAATACAGATCTTTTACATCTGGTTAAGTTTATTCCTAGTTATTTTATGTTTTTTGAAGCAATTATAAATGGGATTGTTTTCTTAGTTTCCCCTTCAGATACCTCATTATTGGTACAAAAATGCAACTGATTTCTGGATATTTATTTTGTATTTTGCTACTTTATTGAATTCATTTATTAGTCCTAGTAGGTTTTTGTTTGTTTGTTTGTTTTTGTTTGGAATCATTAGGGTTCTCTATATACAGTATCATGTCATCTGCAAATAATGAGTTTTACTACTTTCTTTCTTATTTGAATGCCTTTTATTTCTTCTTCTTGTCTGATTGCTGTGGCTAGGACTTCCAGAGCTATGGTGAATGAGAGTGGTTAAAGCAGACATCCCTGTATCATTCCCAATAAGGGAAACACTTTTAGTTTTTGCTTATTCGGTATGATGTTGGTTGTGGGTTTGTCGTATATGGTTTTTATTACATGGAGGCGTGGTCCCCTGTTTCCCCTTTGCTCAGAGTTTTTATCATAAATGGGTTCTGGATTTTATTAAATGCTTTTTCTGGTGTTAGATTTAAATGTGGAAACTTTGGTTCTTGTTTAAGATGACTACAGACATGGAATATTTTTGATCTTCTGCAAGAAGATGTGATTTTTAAGCAAACTTGTAGGCAAGCGGAGAGATCACAGGGTTAGGAAGCAAGGGCTGCGTGGCCCTAAATGAGTCTTTTGTTTAGTGGTTGCTGAGGACTTTCCAGGGCTTTGCTCGAGCTGGCCCTGCCCCAACCCTGGCGGTCTAGGCTCAGGGGTCAGTAATCCTTCTAGAACCTAACTCCACTATGAGTTCTTACGTCCTCGTACTCTTCCCTTGCTCACTGAGACACCCTGAGCTCCCCACTGGCTGTGGACACCAGACCACTCTCCCACCTCCAGGCTTTTGCAGGACGGTCACAGCCGTGATTCTAGAACTGTATTCGCCAGGATTGGACTTCACAGTGAGAGGCAGCAAGTGTCCCTGTGCAAGGGCAATGCTTTAAGCTGTTTTGGGGAAGGCACCACACAGACAGACACATGTGATAGCACTGTCTTAACCCTTCTGGTATTAATGGCTGCATTTGGAAACCGGTGCAGTTACAGATATGGCACGAAATGAGCACTTTCCTTTCTGCAAATGCTGGGGTCCACTCCCTCATTCCTAACTCCAGACTCTGCTTGTGAAAACCAGTACAAGCTTCCGTTCCGGAGATGGTTCACTCTGCTCTCGCTGCCCCAGCAGCTCGGCACATCCATCCCTCAAAACTCGGCTGTCAGTACCTTCTCCCAATTCTTATTGCTGTGTTTATTGCCTTGGTTACTAATTGTTTTGCTAGTAAGATTTTTTTCAAACCATTGATATTCCAATTAGTTGCTAATGTGTCTTGTTTAGCTCTGGAGAATTTAAAATTAGCACCCTGCTAATCAACCCATGATTGCCTACTGCAGCATAGATAAGAAAAAAAATATTTCTTGTGTAAACCAGAAGTAAATGTCATATCTTTCCAGTTCCATGAACTGAAGTCTTTTCTTTAAAGTGGCGGGCTTCTTTGTAACTTTCTAAATGCATAATAATTATAGCAGTAGAAGGTTATGATTACAACACATGTATTTTCATTGTACAAAATTTGGCAAACACAGAAAAGCAATTAAAAATCAAATGTATTCGTAATCCTACCACTCAGTGCTAACAATATTAACATTTTATGTATATCATATATGTATATCATTTATATATATATAGCTATAATGTATTTCTTTTTAAAAACACATAACTAGGATCTTACAGTTCTACAAACTTCTTTATTATTTAAATAATGTTGCACACACTTTCCCGTGTCACTAAGTATTCTGTAACATGTAAGGGCTGCACTGTGTTGTGTCCCATGAGTAGACCATAATTCCTTTAATAATACCTCATTGATAGGCAGATTTTTTGCTGATATAAAAAAAATGGTATGTGTGTACCATTGGTATAGCATCTTGTTTACCTTCTTAATTGTCTCCTCAACTAAATCCTAACTGTGGGATTTCTAGTCAAAGGAAGCAGGCAGGGTTCTGTACGCTCTAACTTTCTGCTGGGACCCTAGCAGTGTTTTAGAGGGCTTGTTCCCCCATCTTTCCTGAATTCTGTGTTTTGTTTAGTCTTTGCCAACCTGTTGGATGCCAAATGGAATTTTATTATTTTAATTTGCATTTTGAAAGTTTTCAAAAAAACTGGATCCATTTGCCATATGTAATGGTTCCTTTGTAGAATGTCTAGCCTATTTATGTTCTTTGCCCAGTTGGAATGTTTTCTTTTCTTTTAATGATTTATAATTAACTATAAATTCCTATACCACATTTGTTGCCAATCTGATTTTTAATGACCTCGTAGTCATATTTAGAGTATTTAGGGGAAACTTCAATTCTTATTAACCAATCCATCAGTTTTTTTTCTTTTTTCTACCCTCCCTTTCCTTATATGTTTAGAATAGCTTTACCAGCCCAAGATTAAATATGTACCAATATTTTTTCTGGTACTTATTTGCTATTACTTTTTACATTTAACATTTGCAATTTACTTTGGTGTAAGAAATGAGGTAGGAACTCCAACATTCTCCCTCAACCAATCAGCTGACCCAGAACTGCACGATGGGCGGGCAGGTACTCTTTGCCTCTCCCACCTGCCACGCTCCAATACACTGAATAGCCACAGATCCTGACGGCTGTAGTCTCTCCACTCTGTTCTACTGGCAGTCTGTTTGCTTGCAGTTGGATACATTTTAATTATTATAGCTGTGAGTTTTAATACTTCTTCTCTCCATACATACCACTTCCCAGAATAATCTTGGTCACTCTTAAACATTCATTGTTACACATGAACTTTTGAGTTATTTATTCAAGTTCTCTTAGTTTTTTTTTATTGGGCTTACAGTGGATTTATAGATTAATAGAAAAAGAACTGACATCTTTATAATAGTGAGTCATCCTATTGAAGAATGAGGTATTCTCATTCAATTTATTCAAACATTTATTTTTTCTGTCCTGACTGATGTGCCTCACCAGGTTGGGTGTCATCCCACAGACATAAAGGTCACCAGTTCAATGCCTGGTCAGGGCTCATGCCTGGGTTGTGGGCCAGGTACTCAGCCGGGGGTGCACAAGAGGCAAGCGATTGATGTTTCTCTCATGCATCAATGTTTCTCTCCCTCTCTTTCTCACTCCCTTCCCTTCTCTCTAAAAATTAAAAAAAATCTTTAAAAAATTGTTTTTGTTCTTCAATAAAACTTAAGGGTTTTATGGGGGCAGGTGTTGTTCTTAAGTAATTGTTCAAGTTTTATTTCCTATGCATGTCATGCTAAGTTTATTCCTAGGTACTTTTCTTTTTCCTGGCGATTTTCAAGTTCTCTTAAAGAGGCAATTGTTCTTGAACAGTCATTTTCATTTTGCCACAATGCCATACACAGATAATATAATAAAAAGCACCACAGAAACCTTGTATCAATTTTAGCCCTTTTTAGTAGGAAATATTCTCAAAGATAAATATTGTGGCTTAGAGCACAGCCATTTTTCCCTTAAAAAATTCAACTTCAATCCATTTTCAATCTAGCCTGTTTTTGAATAAAAATAGACAGACACATTTTAATGTAAAATCAATTCTAAGTAGAATCAATCATCAGGGCGCTGCACTGAGTGTTAAAGCCTCGTGCCGAACAGCTCATTAAGTCCTAGAAAATTATCCAAACTTTACAGATGTAACCATCACTCAACAGAAGCCATTATCCACACAAGTGGAGTCAGAATCATTTAAAGTGATAGACAAGAGTCATGGAAAGAACAGAAACAACTTTGTGCAGTTTTTCTATTGTCCCACTGATGCATAAGCAATTAAACTTTAAAGAATTGCCATTATATACATCAACATAAAAGCAATCTAATTTTTCTCTGGAACCTTAGTCCTCAAAAAAATACCCAAAATACTTCATATTATTTTGACTGTGCATTTTAATATGTTTATTATAACTTAGAAACTGACAGGGAAAATAATTTAGTACTAGATATTGTCTGTTATAGACTTATTGAAATACTTTCTCTGCATATGAACTCCTCACTGATACCTCAGTAGATACATTACCTTACCTCTTGTTCTAATTTAAAAGCCAAGTCACAGGAATAGTCTGTTGCCTCAATTTTCAGTGAGTGAGACCTGACCCAAATCAAAGGTATTATTGTAATTGACCTAGTGTTATAACTTGTACCGCACCTCAAACTAGGTGCAGTGAATTTGAGCTTTGGGTCTTAATGAGCAGCAGCATCCAGGTGCAGACATCATCCCTGAAGACCTTTGCAAAGTTATTTCTGTGTTGTTTAAAGGACACATTATTTGAAGTGGAAATACAATTTTGAGGTTACAAAACTCTAATGTTACCACTGAGCCCATGGTGCCAGATCCACTTATCTTAGAGAATGCTTATATAGCAGGAAAAATGCAGACTGAGAGTAAAATGAGATGCTGCTTAATCCCTGTCAGCCTGGCTCAGATGGTTCAGGAGTGAGACGCTGGAGGCGACTGGGACCACCCCATGGTTACGGGGGCACATGTCGGAACAGCTTTCCTGAAGTAAATTTTTCATCCTCTTTGACCCAGGCATCTTCATTCTAAGATTTCTCCTAGTGAAATAATCATAGAAATTCACAAAGTTTTACACGTGATGAATTAACTATGTTCACTATAGCACTATTGATAGTAATGAAGTACTGAAAACCACCCAAAAAGCTGTAATAAAATAATTGGTTGAATAAACTTCACATGATGGGAAATCCTGCAACCATTATAAATGATGATGTAAAGCTACAATTTTTTTGAACTCTCATCTGAGGTTATGTTTGTTGATTTGAGAGAGAGAGAAAGAAACATCGATTGGTTGCCTCCTATCCATACCCTAATTGGACGTCAAACCCACAACCTTTTGGTGTAAGGGATGATACTCTAGCCAGCTGAGCCACCTGGCCAGGGCAAGCTACATTTATTCAGATACAAAGAAGGTAACAATGTGATGACCTCCACACTGTTCAATCCAATCAGGGGTCACTTCTCATTGCTGTACTTCCTGTGGTTCCAGGACACCACATCCTCTGGCTTTTCTGCAGCCTCCATGGCCACACCTCCTCCCCCCTGCTGTGGAGGGGCACCGGGTCCTCTCTGTCTATATACACTCCTTTTGGTAAATGCAGTTGAAGTCACATGGCTTTATGAATATACATGTGTGGACAATTCTAAAATTTGTATCTCCAACCAAGCCTTCTCTCTCAAACTCCAGATCCCCTTATCCAACTGCCTGCTTAACATTGCCACTTGAATATTTAATAGATGTTTCAACAGGTTTAAAATTGAACTCCTAATCTTTCCCCACAAACTGGCTCTACCCACAGACTTTCCAGTCTCAGCTAATGACAACTGCATTCTCCTAATTGCTCAAGCCAAAAGCCTGCTAGTCATCTTTGATGCCTCACTTTTTCTCACACCCTACACCTATGTTATCAGTAAAACCTGTTGGCTCTACCCTCCTCTCCACCCCACCAGCCGCCATCATCTGTCACCTAGATCACTGTGGTAACTCCTAACTGCTGTCCCCGTTCCAACTCTTGCCCTGCACTGTCTTTTCTCAACACAGCAGCCGTATTTTAATATGTAAGTCAGGTCCTTGTCACTCCCCTGCTCCCGGGTCTGTAGTATGCCCGGTTTCACTCCGTGGGGAAGCCCACGTCCGTCAGGCCTTTCCCTCCGCTTCTGTTTCCAGTGTAGCACAAGCCTCTCTGATATTCTTTAAACCCACCAGGCATGCGAACACAGGGCTTTAGTTAGGCTCAGTCTGAATTTCAGCTCTATTACTAGTGTGTCTCCAAACTTAGTTTCCCGTCTGCAAAATGGGAATCATGTACCATCTACCTCACAGGATTAAGGTGGGAGTACTTTTTAACCTTAAAACCTTCTGTAAGTACAGGGTTTTTATAATTTTCAAATATGACCTCTAAAACTTGTCTTGCTTTCCTTGAGAATTTTTTATTTCTAGTCCCATGTTTATATATGATCAATTCAGACAAGTTCTAATATGTGGATTCTTTTACGCCAGGCACTCTGGGGATTTGAGAGTAGCCAAGTCATGTTCTTTCAAAGAATTTATATGCTAGAAGTGAGACTGTTAGAAACAAACAAAAAAAATGCATAAAGTATCAAAGGTGCTCTGATAAAAATATAGTATATATGAATTACAGAATGTTCAAATCTCCTAGGAGTGACAGGGAGAAGTGGGAGACTGAAAAAGGGGGAGCAGTAAAAAGTAAAAATAAAAGTGACTTTGTATTGAATTCTACAAGATGGTAGGTAGGGTTAGGTAGACGGGTAGGCAAAATTCAAAGCCTCCCTAATTACTCCTATCCCATACATTTAAAGCACACCTGATATTTATCAAAATTTTAATTAATTCTTTTAAGGGTGATTATTCATCACTGATCTCACCCACCAAATTTAAATCTTCCCAGAGAGGCTCCATGTCATTTGTATTTACTTCGTGTTCCTTAGAGTTCAGCATAGTTCCTGGACAGATGGACAAGAGGAAGGAAGGAAGGAAGGAAGGAGGGAGGGAGGGAGGGAGGGATGGAAGGAAGGAAAAGTGAATATAGGAAGATCAAGTCATGGTGAAGAGCACAGGTCTGGGAATCTAATGGTTCTGGTTGGAATTCCAGGTCTACTGCTTACCAGCTGTATGACCTTGAACAACTTACTTAACCTCTCTGTGCTTCAGTTCCCTTACCTATAAAATGAAGATAATAACAGTTACGTTTTTATAAGGTTGTTGAGGATTTACTGAAATAGTTCCTGGAAGGGGCTTTGCACATTTTCTGGGACATGTTGTGAATGCTAATTCTATCCCCCAGGGTTCTCACATCCTTAGGCCAATTACAAGGACAGTCAGATAAAAGTTACGGCTTTCCCTCTGTCCACCAGTTAAGTCTTTCAAGTATCATAGCAAGTTAGGGCCTTTTGTTTTGCTTTGTTTTGTTTTGTTTTGTTTTGCAACATGTGTTTCTTATATAGATATAAACATACACATGTGCACACACACAGAGTTTTAAGAAGTGAGCACTAGAAACAATGCCTGCAGCAAACTGCTTTATCTGCGTTACTCAATTTGGAGGACACTTGTATTTCAGGCTTGTGCTTGGCTATCTTTCTGACCCAAGTGAGGACATTCAGGATCCAGTGAGTGACAAATTCTTCAAGGAGATATGGGTTTCAACAGCAGCTCGAAACGCTACAATTTATGACAAGGTAAGTCTCACATATGCCTGCCCTTTTTTTCATTGAATATCGTCACCAAAGCACATCATTATTTCTGCATATTATTGTAATCAGTATATCCTTAATGAGTGTAAAAAACAACATACAAGGTCTGTCCAGAAGGTATCCAGCCATGTACTATGAGAACTAGAGGCATTTACTGAAGAAGGTACAAGATACAAGAAACATTGTACATGGGACAATGACACCTCAATCCCCTTCAAAGTAGGCACCTTGGGACCTCACATAGTTCTAATTGCCATCAGCTGCACCATTGTATTTTCCTGAATCTCATCAATGGTCTGAAATCTCTTCCCTTTCAAAGGTGATTCTAGTTTTGGGAAAAGCCAGAAGTCACAGGGTGCCAAATAGTGGGGCTGAGTCACCTGGGTGATTTGGTGTTTCACCAAAAAGTTCTGGACGAGAACAGGCTCATTGTTGTGGTGAAGCTGTCAATACCAGATGCCCATAGCTGCATCCCTTTGAATCATCTGAATAGTTTCTGCAGAGGAATATTCAAGCTTAACACAAAATTTGATGCAGATTCCTTGCTTTACTCACTCAGACATTTTGAATGCAACAGCCACACAGTACACATGCTCATTCAATAGCATCTACCACTCCCACTGACTAGTATAGTGAAGTCATCATTGTTCATGCATACATATTCCAAACCACTCTCCTCGGCTGCCAGGTTACATTGATGTCATGCAAACTATTCTCATTATATTAATAATGGCTGGATTTTTTCTGGACAGACCTCATATCTCCAAGTTGTACTAAAATAGCTCTTAGTAGACATTAGAAAACAAAGTGGCAGAAAGCATCATAGATGATGGTTTAGAAGAGACTTCAGTGGCATTCTGATCTCTCATCTGATCCAGGAATCCATCAGGATCATCCTTAGCAGGTGGTTACCCAGCCTTTTTACATGTCTGGTGACAAAGAGAAAAGAGGCAGGAGAGGTCAAAATATGAATCCGACCTGGGTCCAACCCATCTCACCCAGTTGTGGGTGATGTAACTGTGTACAGTGACTTAACATTCTGAGCCTCTCACTCTTTTATAAATGAGGAAGAATATTTACTAGGGTACTTACAAGGATAAAGAATAGTCTATTACCGCTAAATGTGTTTATCTCATAGTGCATGGTAAGTGGTATCCATCCTTGTAATGAAGCTTAGTAATAATGAGACATTTTTCTTTTTTGGACAGCTCTAACTTTGGAAAGGTATTTTAAAACCCACCCCATCTGTTAGGGAGGTCAAATGCACTTCCTGGTAAGTTCTGTCCATTGATTATGAACAAGAGTTAAGGGTTGTCTCACAGTGAAACAGGTTACTTCACAAAGTAGCCAGCTTTCCATCAGAGCAAATATTCGGGCTGAGATCCATTGACTGTCAGACTGGGTACGAGTGTGTCCTTGTCCATGACTTGTGGAGTCCCTTCCAGCACGGGACTTCATCATTCCTAAGAAACATGATGACTACATAGCCTTGTTTCGTGCTGAGAGTCAGGCCATGATCAAATAGGTCATGTGCAGGGAGTCTTTGAAAACATCGTTTGTAAAATGCCATGGACATCTTGTTTGGATCCTGGATTGGGGGGATAGCAGCTCTCAAAGACATTTTAGAGTAAATCTGAGTGTGGACCCTGTCTTAAATGACATGCAATTGATTTTCTGAGGTGCAAGAATGGCATTGTGATTATATAGACACACGCCCTTGTTCTTAAGGAGCACGTGCTGAAGTATTCAGAAGTGAAGCGTTATGATGTCTGAAACTCATTTTCAACTAGCAAAATAAATATATGATTGATAACTGTAAGTCAAGGTACAGATAGGAACATTTTCCAAAATAAAAAGAGAAAATAAATTATGCAATTTTCCTCTTAAGCTAGAACCTCCATTGAAACTAAAGATTGATTATTATCCAAAAAAAATCATCAGTGAAATTCCTTACCAAGAGCTTGTACTTTATCCAGGGGTTAATAATTTGTGTGGATCAGATATGGGAATCTATCTCTGACTTTTATTTTTGGAAGGAAGCAGATCTGGCAGTTTTTTTGTAGGAAATAAGAAAAGCAACTCTTTTGTGTTTAACCAGGTGTTCCGGTGCCTTCCCAGTGATGAAGTACACAATTTAATTCAGCTCAGAGACTTTATAACCAAGCCCATATTGGCGAAGGAAGACCCTGTCAGAGCTGAGGAAGAACTGAAAAAGATCCGTGGGTTCTTGGTGCAGTTCCCCTTTTATTTCTTGGCTGCAGAAAGCCTCCTGCCTTCTGTTGGAACCAAAGAAGCCATAGTGCCCATGGAGGTTTGGACCTAAGAGTTATCAGCTCAGAGACTTCCACCCGGAGAGTGCACCCAACACGGTGACTGTCAGGATCCCCGACTACCCAGAACAGCCCAATGCACTCTTGTACCCAACCCACGGACGCTTCTGGTTGGCTGGGAAGGGCTGCAGTCCCACTGATATAAGGACGTTGAATCTCATCGGGGCTTTCTCATTCCTCCTGCCTATCCTGTGAGAAAGGGACTGCATTTTTACTGGCAGCATCTACTCAACGACTTAAACGTGTACTCCAAAGTGCCTTTTCTTCACTAACAAGAATGGACCTCTAACTGTGATCTAGGTTGCCAGAAGTTGTCTGAACCTCCTTGTTCTTCTCGGACCTTCATTTACGCAGCTAATGTCTGCTGGGCCTGCCCTCATTTCGTAGTCCAGGCACTGTTTGAGATCTTGCTTGTTGTTGGAAGATACGGTGATGCTGCTGCAAGGTTCTTCCAGGTTACGTGGAATGCCCTTGCCCATCTGGTCCTGAAGTGGCAGTGTGCACTCCAGCAAGGGCGTGGTCATTATTCCTTTTCAGTGACTGGCAGACAGTAAAGACTTTAGTCTCCACAGCAGTCCGCACTAGGCAGTCTGGTAACATCGATGCTATATAATGTATAGCCTGACACCACAGAGCAGCAGGAAGGAATTAAATTCAGTTATTGAGGCAGCAATTTCACTTTGCCTCCAAAGGCACTGACAAGATGTGTCCCCCTGATAGGGCCCATCTGATCAAATTTGGAAACCTGCATAGGATATCCGATTACACAGCAACTGATAAAATGCAAACACGAGCACGCAGCCTTCAGAAACCTTGGGGGGGGGGGGGAGGGTGTGGGGGAGGGGGTGTTATCTGATCCAGATAAGAAAAGAAGATTCCTCAGAGTCCTATAAAATTCCCTATCATTCTCAGCTGCTGGATTGATGGAAATTTGAGTTTTTATATTTCAAAATGAAGCCAGTGAAGGCAGTTTGTCTTTCAAGAGAATCAGAGGTTTCCTAACTCGTGTCGCAGTTAACAAGCCTGAGCCTGACCTTTTTTGACATTCAGCTCCCTAGCTGTGTTATCTTCTTAAAGAAAAATTAATTGATTGCAAAGTATGTGCTACTTCGCTTGCTTTATTAAATATACATTAACATTCCACCTGCAGGATAGAGGTGAGGATATTCATTTATTCATATTGTTGTAATCTGTGAATTGTTCTAGAAACCATTTTTTTTTCTTTTTGGGCAAGAGTAACCTTTGGTATACCGTAGCTCTAATTTTACTGAGCAGAGCTGTTCTTAGAGCCGCAGGAGCTAATGTGGGCTCCCAAAAGGCCTGTGTCCATAAAACACGGGGTAGGTGCACTGCTTACATGTCTCTGTGTTGCCGGGACAGGCTCTCCTGTGGGCTGTTCTTCAAAGGAGAGAGGACCCACCCCCTTGTTTGTGTGGAGCTCACAGTCCAGTGGGGAGGGCTAAACAGGGGCCCAGAGTCAGTGACCTGGGTCAGTAGGAGAGAGACAGCGTCACACCCAGGAAAGGCTTTCACGCTTAGAGAACTTTTCACAAATGGAGTGAGACTATGTAACCCACAGTGGAAGTGAGTCGCCTTTTACGAATGAGTAACTTTATTCTCAGATTGCTAATCAGGGAAACAAGAATTCACTCTCCAGCAGTTGTAAATAGAACATTTGCTATTTATGAAGTTTAGATTGGCATTTAAAGTGTTGAGTGTATGTGGAATACTTAAGGATTTCTTATAGTTCATTTTTAACCATTTTTTAAACTGAAGAACAGTCAACAGACTGGCTCTGGATTTTGTGTACACCCGTGACAAAAGATAAGAGCCTAAAAGGACCCTTGCCCTTTTAAAAAAATTACTTAATTCAACCTTCCTCCATTTTATAGATGAGGAAACTGAGGCCCAGAGTGGTCAAAGGACTCAATTAAATGTACCCAACTTTGGTGAACCTGGGACTAGTGAAATTCCCACAGTCCATTATTGGCCTCTCCTTTCGCTTTATCATGGATTTCAGACAGGACATCTCTAAGCCGTTTTGAAGCCCTGTGATATTATGTATTTAGGTGCTGGTCTGTCTCCCCTGCTAGAACATAAGCACTCCAGGACGGACAGTTTCCTTGTGTTGTTCATAGTGTATCCCCAGAGCTTGGAACCGTGCTTAGCATACATGAGGTGCTCCATAAATGTTTGCTGGGTGAAGAAAGGAGGTGGAGGAGAGAGCTAATGAAATGAGGAACTTACAGTCTCAGACAAGAAATCTAACTGTGGGCTTCTATGGCAAGTTTTTCTCCTATGTCTTCTCAAAGGCAAAAGGCTCATCTGCAAAGATGAGGGGATACAAGATCTGCTTGGATGGGGTTTATGGGAAAGCCAGTGCAATAATTCCGTTTTGTAGTAGCAGTTTACACTGTGCAGCATTCTGCCAAAATTGTATGAGATATGGACGTGAAATGTATCGCGTGGCCTAATCACCCTTCCTTCTCTGACACCATGACTACCAATAGAAGCTCAGATAATTTAACCTTGCAATGTCTGGCATAAACTTAAAAATGCAAATGACCCAAAGCCTTGAAAAACTATTATGAATCAGCTCAACGTTTCAAATTGACTGTAATCTTTCTGAACACATTTAATGCTGTACCTGACACTCTGATCATCGGCAATAATTTTTGTTTTCAAGAAGGAAAATTCTATGATCTTAAGAAATGAAGGATAAGAAATGGTCATAGCCTATTAAAGATATTCAGATTGTCCAAGCTTAGGCGTTGGAAGGATGTTCAACACAGCAGGTCTGGGCAGGCATTTGCTCTGTATCAAGTGTCTACTCAGTGACTCACCCTCCAGAGGGATGTTCTGAATTCTCAGCCACAATGCATCACAGAGAGGGCCAGGGGGCTGGTCGTTAGGTGATTGGGTGGGTTGTTGTGAAACAAAATATTGGCCTTATTTCCACCTTTGGAAGAAAATTTTATCTGTAGTCAAAAATGAGCAGTTAATCTCATATGTAATAACTTGGGAAACTGTAATATGTGGTGAGTGAACGGCCTCTCCAGATGAAAACAGTGGGCCCAGAAGTCGCTGCCGCTGGAAGACTGCCGGCAGAGCAGAGAGTACGCACTGCGTGTCACGAAGAACTGGGTCTCTCTGAATCTCATTCCTCATTCCCTCAGCCTTTGTCTACAACCACAGTGCCTCCGAGTTGCCATTTTAGAGGACGACAAAAAGTCTCCTGGAAAGAAACAGAATTAGGCCTCTACAGTGAATCTTTAATTTCACGTATAAGTGACTGACACAATGTTATTTGTTAACAGAGAGAATCATTCTTTGTTGACGTCCCTGGTCTGATACGCCACTTGAGTATATTGAGGTGCCTGTCACCCTGTGTAGCAGAGCTGAAGAGGACCCTCTGTGACTTTTCTTCCCTCTTATTCTCTCTCGTATAAAGTGAGCAAATGCTAAAGATTTTAAGAATGCTTTGGAATATATTTTCATTTCCTTGAAGGTCCTCTGAGGCCAATTATTATTGGCAGTTTAGAGGTATAAAATGGATGTTACCAGGCATAGGCCTTGCAAAATTCTTGAATCTAGAAATTCACTGGAAAAGGAGTTTATCAGCATCTATCAAAAAGTTGCAGGTGAAGAATCAATGGATTTGCATTGTTTGGGGATGGGGGGCAGGTACCATAATATGATTCCTAATGGCATTTAATTCATATGTGAGATATTTCTGGCTTTGACTTGAGACTGGAAGAATTCATTAAAGGGACCAAAAATTTTATGGCTTAATTTCTTTTAATTTTCTTTTATACCATTTTAACTTCTAACTTAAAAACAAAAAGTAATCAGACATAGGATAAATGAAAACTCACAATAATAATTTTAAGTTCTAAAGTCAGACTGGGTGGCAATCCAACCCAAATGCAGGCTTCCTTACCCTTTCCAGTTCCCAAATAGCTACAATTGTTTCCTTTATTCTAGATAAATGCTTTTAGGTGAATTTCGTCTCAGTTTACTTTGATGCTGGGGAACATAACATCATGCCCTCTAAACGTAGACTCCACTTGGATTCTTCCCATAAAGTGATCTGGACCAAAGGCACTGACATTGTCATCAGCCATTCTAAAGAATTCAGACCAGCGCACTGAGGTTGGAGCACACGTCTCTCTCACACAAAAACCAGTACTTGGTGATAAGCATCCATTCAGAGTATTCAGACATGGGCAGAACTCGAGCTCCTAGCCTCACCGTTACAGTAGGGTTTGGCAAACCAAGGCTGGGCTCCCTTATTTGAACACAGCCATGCCTGTTCACTTACCTGTCTTCACGTAAATGAGTCCACAAATCGTCTCCCTAGAGGATGGGTCACTAAGCTTTTTTAAAAGATGGTAAGGTATAGCAAAGAATGTCCAGACAGAGTACCTCGACCAAACAGATTTGAGTGAGTTTTAATCCCTTCCATAAACAACGTTTTCAAGCCTCTGTATCTCAGAGCCCAACATTCTGCAATAGATTTATTCTAAGAACAGGGTGAAGTCCTTTCAGGAATGAAAATCACGTTTTTTTGGTTCTGGAAAGAGATGTTGCCAGCTAAAGCAGGCTCTCCCAGCTGTGCACTCAGAGGCCAGCATGGTTGATGGTGTTTACATCTAACGTGTTACATAAAGGCGGGTGGAGAGGTGTAAGAGTTTTTTTCAGAATGAGAACTGTGAACTTAAGACACTCAGTTCCCCTGAATTTTTCCTCTGTGAAGCACTGGAAACAATAAATATATCTATTCTCTGCTTCACAATCAATACTTTCTATGCTGGGTCCCTTAACTGCTTTTTTTTTAAAATGTAAATAATCATTCATCAATTAAAAGTATGAAATCAGCAGCGACCCTCTGTTTGAAAGCAAGAGTCCTCATTGTGCACGTGGGGTTCTCAGAGCCAGCGTGCTGTCTGCCTGAGCTAGAGACAGGAATGTGTGCCCGCGGAGCCCTTCCCCCATGCTACCGAGGCTGACTCCAGAGTTGCCACGCGGCCCCTCCTGCTCCCAGTGCGCTCATCCATGACGGGTGAGATGCAGCTGGTTTCTTCTCAAAGACCAACATGCAGTTCGAATGTCACAGCATGAGCGAGGTCCAGCAGGGATGCTGGGGTGCACCAGTGAACCAGTTGGAGCAGTGCCCCACCTTCGTGGTGCTCACACTGTAGTCAGTGGAGAGAGCAAAGTGCCCTCTATTCTCACGACAGCAGAGAGCCTGAAATGAGGGGTATTTGGGGGAACGCTGCCCAGCCATCAGGAAAGATGAAATACCGCCATTTGCAACAACAGGGATGGATCTTGAGACTACCATGCTAAGTGAAATAAGTCAGATGAAAAAAGTCAAGAACCATATCATTTCACTCATATGTGGGATATAAAACTGAAAGCAGCCAATGAACAAATAAGACAGACAAAACTCACAGACTCCGGCAACAGTATGGTGACTACGAGGGGGGAAAGTGGTAGGGGGCGTGTAGTAAAGGGTAAAGGGGGTCAAATATGGGATCTGGCAGAAGAAACCCCTGCTTCGGTATGGTTGGTGGGGTAATAATGGGGGTGTAATAATTTATAGTTTGAATTTGAACATTTCGTCTAAAATGTCACATGGTGTGCTTGGGTGTGATAGTATTATGTTACTGAATCACATGCTTATGATTTTGTAATAAAAAGGTGAGTTATTGTGCAGGACCCTATACATGGTGACAGAATGAGATTTTACTTCGGGCGGTGAGCACACCATGGTGTGTCATAGAATTTTACACTTGAGACCCATGTGATATTATTAACCAGGGTCACCCAATAAATTTAATACACTTTTTAAAAAGAGGCATTTGGATACAAGTGTTGAATTTTACCAAGCTGAGAACAACCAAAACTAGAATAAGATAAATGCTGGTCTCTGAGGACACGAGAGGAGGAACTAGGGGACAACAATGTCACCACAACTACCGATACCAATGACAATAGCTAACGTTAGGGGCTTCATTGGTCAGGGCCCCTTCCCAGGCAATCCCTCTCTCCAAAGCAAACTGAGGTGGTTAGTCACCCGAAAAGCAGGTCAGCACACCTGCAGACGGCCACCTATGGCTTCCTTCTCTCAGGAGAAGCTAAAGCTCTTTTTCCAGGGGTCACGCCTGTCTCCTCTATAGCTTCCATCTTCAGCAATCAGTGTGACATTGACATAACCCCTTCGATAGCTGGTATTTTGTTATTTCCTCCAGAAAAGTAGTGTGGTGGGTCGGGGGCTGACAGAGGTGGAACAGGGTAGGGTTCTACGGAAGGAGCTCAGACATTTTGAAGTACAAAAATTCCTGGCTGGGAGTGAAACAAAGACCTCTTTCTATTGAGTTGGAAGCAGCTAAAAAGCTGGAACATACTAGGTAATTAAAAAATATTTTTTTCATAACTCATCTTGTCTTATTAGAATTAACAATTCTGGTTAGAAATCCAAGTAAGAAAGCCAGCATGAACCAGAAAGTTCTCTTGCTGCTACTCATGATTGACAGGTTTAGACCAGTACAACTTCTCTAATTCTCTCTGAGCCTAACTTACCAAAACCCCTCCAACCATGCGGAGGGACCCAGAGCATCTTCTGGACCTGGCTCCACCTGCTCTCTGTCCAGCCTCGTTCTGACTATATTGCCTCCACATTGGTGCTTAGGACTGGTCCTTAGTTAACGCCTCTGCTGTCCACCAGCCCACCGCAACCCAGATTTCTGGAACTCCAGCTTGGAACCTGAACCCTAGAACCGGGCTGATTTGGGATGGAATTCAGATGTATGGGCGAGTCTAATGCTGGCTTCACAAGCAGTTACAGATGGTTAAAGTGCCAACCCAGACCTGGCCCCAAGCTTTGTCCAAATTGCTGTGTCCCCAGTCAGCTCTATTAGGGAGCCCCTGGGCTGCCTGGGTGGCTCTGGCAGCTTTTCCCCTCCTTCTTTAAGCCAGGAGGCTCTGTCAGCGCTGAGGGGCACCCCAGGGTTATTCTACAAGGCTGACAAGTGAGAATTCATGCAGCCCAAAAGCCAGCTGGCTGCGTAAACAGAGGACTTCTGGTGGAGAAAGAGAAAACTGACAGGTGTTCTTCCCTGAAGTCCTCCGTCTTTCTGGGAGGGAGCGTGTGAAAAAAGGAAGATATTTTCAGAGTGGCTGCATGAGGTAGAATTAATTATATAAATTAAAATCAGAACACACTTCTTCAATTCCCATCCTACATAAATCCGTGCGGAAATTTTTATTTTGATTCTTAAATGGTCCAACTATTAATTTTAGATACAGGATATGCTCAGGTTCCTGCAGAAAATGTGACTTTTTATTGTCTACACAGAGTAAGTGTGAAGAGGAAGAACTGATAGTCCATAGATTAAGGTACTCTCAGCTTCTCCTTCAATGAGCCCTATGCAATAGCCATCAATATCAGTAACCTATTGTCACAATAATGCCGCTTGACGGCTTCAAAATCCAGTGGCTTTAAACAGTGGTCACTCACTCCGTGTGTCTACTGGGGGTCAGCTGACCCTGGCTGAGCATGCATCCAGACCTACTTCATGTGTCTCTCCTCTTCCCCCTTGGGCCACAGGCCTGGCCACAACACTTTCTTCTCAAGGCAATGGCAGAAGCAGAGGAAGGTCCCTGAAGACAGAAATGCCCCTTACAGACTAAACTGGAACTGGCAGCTGGTCTCTCTGCCCACATACCCGTTGGTCACACACAGTAAGCCCCACGTTCCAACCCAACACCCATGCATCCAGTGGAAGAATTGCAAAGTCACGTGCAAAGGGTGTGGCTACAAGGCTACAAAAATTGGAGCCGATAACATACTGAAACATCTAACAGTATCTCACCATGTCAGTTCTGTCTGGTCTTCCCCTGAGTTTGGACCTATAGCGCTCCAAACCCATCTGTGTGTCCTTCTTTGCCTGACTGAGCTGCGCTCTTCTGGTGACGAACAAGCACGTCCAATGACTGTTCCTCCTCAGGTTCTGGCTTCCCCAGCAGAAAGATGTCTGGAACTCAGGGTTACGTGTACCACTTGGGTGAATAGAAAGGCCTGAACGATTCATGGAAAACTCATGTGCCCTGCCCCAAATAAAATAAAAGCCTTCAAATTTTCTTGCTTTGATTGAAAATTCCCTTGATTTAAGTATTCTGGAGTATGTTGCTGTGTCATTATTAAAGATTATGGTTTCGTTGAGTAGTTGGAGTATTTTCCTGCGGTAGGATATATATTTCATTTCTTTGTTTTCCCAGAGACTTCAGATAGTTCTGGCCCTGCTTCCTGACCACAGGTCACGTGCACAGGCCGACAAGGAGATGGACAGCAGGAAGGACTATTTAAAACTGGCAATTACTGCACTTGACATATTGCTTATTACTGAGTGTTTGCATTCTTCATACTTCCCCTCAAGGGTGTTAAATTTTGATTAAACCCAAGGACCTCTGACTGTCTTCCATAAATAGGGAAAACTCTAAAGTCATAGGCAATGGTTTTGTATGCAAAATGAGTTACTAACTTACCATGCTAATTATTCCTGGTGTGTATCCCCTTAAGTCCTAAGCAGTCCTTTCAGATTTGCGCTAAATCTTCCCATGGCATTCTGGGTGAGAATATTTTTCTTTAAGGTTCCACTTCCACAAATTGCATCATTTCTAAAGGAAGGCTATATACCCCTCTTCAACAGGATCTTGGGTCAGAAATATCCAGTGGAAAAATGTAAAAGGTTCTCAGGGATAAGCAGAGGTCAATGTCACTGTTTCTGAATATCGAGGGCACAATCCAGTTCTACAAAGATAACATCAGGACTCACTGTGCACCAGGCTTTGCATGCGCCATTTTAGTGAGTCCTCACAACAGCCCCAGAGGGAGCTGGCATTGCCTTCCAGGGTGCCTGCCTATGAGAACGTTGCCCAGCCAAGGCCTCCTACATGGTGCAGAGGCTGGATTTGGATTCAGATGCATATGAACCCACAATGTATTTTTAACTTCGAAACGGTCCCTTAACTATTCTCTGGAAGATGTGGAAGAACTATAATGGGCTGCCAACCTCAGACGCGTCACTGAAGTCTGCATCTGCTATATATTGTATTGACTCGACAGGAAGAAATTCCTTCAGCACTGTCTTTGGATTTTGCAATTCCATCAAAGGAAAGCCTGCATTAATTCCCCACACTTCTGTATTTCTGCACCAATGTGGTTCAAAGAGCCCCCTGTTTCCCAGGTATAAATATTGAACCCAAGGCCCAGATGCCTTCCCCCTGGGCATCTCCACATCGTTTATCCTAATTTTTCTCCCCAATATACACAATTCACATAATCACTCTTCTACACATTTTAGTTCCTGCCTTTTTCAGTAATAAATTTTTCTTTCTTAAAAAGATGACGTTCACACCAATATTCATAGCAGCATTGTTCATAATAGCAAAAACCCGGAAACAACTCAAATGTCTGTCAATGTTAAATGGACAAATAAAGTGTGCTCTACCAATATAAAGAAACACTATTCAGCAATCAGAAGGAATAAAACATTGATAAATGCCTCACCATGAACAAAACCTCAAACACGTTGTGCTGAGTGAGTGTAAGACGTCGGCTGAAGAGGAGCACCTGGTTCCATTCCTGTGGGATGCCAGCAGAGGTGACTCTGTGGGACACCAAGCAGACTGACTGGTGACTGCCTTGGACTGGGCATTGGAAGGGTGTTTTTGTTTTTGTTTTGTTTTTCTTAGTTTTTAAGGAGCTTAATTCTGGTTGGAAGGGGGTTAATTTTAAAAGAGGCAGGAGGATCTTGGGGTGATGAAAACATTCCAAAACTGCATTAGGATGATGGCTGCACAATTCAGTAAATTTAATAAAAATTATTAAATTATACATTTAAAATGAGTAAATTTTACAGTACGTACACTATATGTGAATAAAACTGTAAAGAGGAATCAATTCATGGATAACATTTTCATAATGTTTTACACAGTAGGCTGCTGAGATAAATGTATTCATCAGCAAAATGAAGATAGAAATTTCCAGCTTAAAGACAATTATCTGAATATCAAATGAGTTATTAAAATAAAGGGGCTTTAAAACTGAAAAACAGTTCATAGAAATGCAAAGATGTCTTTGACTCAGGAGTGGACAGAAATGATTTTATTCTCTCCTCTAGGTGGTGCTAAAATCTAAAAATAAGCAGCCCCCTGGTAAATGCATCAGCTTTGTAGAAAATTACCTTTCTCTATGAGGTTATGTGCCCAAAGAGGTTTTGGGAGGTTTTGATGCAACTGTCCTTGAGTCCAGAGCCTTCTCCTGAAAAAATCTTCAGATAACAGACCTCCATCTTCACTACTGGACTCCTAACCACTCCCAAATGGTCGATTGCACAAGCCATGTGCTGTGGTTGGATAGAAAACATTAATCATCCATCTCTTCCCACTAGTTTCCATGAAATACTCTCAGTGCCTGAGTACTGAGTTAGGAATTAACCAAACCATTTGTAAAAGATCTCAGAATAAACCGAAGCCTAGCAAACAGCGCCACATCAATGGAGAAACGCAGCTGCAAGCCCCCTGCCTGCTCCCACCATCGGTGACAGAAGGAACCACAGATGTGCTGTTCTGGGGTCACTTTATGTATCAGAAAGTTCATGCTCCCAAAGTTGTAAAAAGAGCTTCTGTATCATAGTCAGGTCTTCCATCTGAGTCCAGCTTCCATCTCTCTTTCTCTCCGCCTTTCCCCCCTTCTGCCTCTTTCCCTCCCTCAAAAAAAAAACAAAAAAAAAACAAAAAAACAAAGATGGGTTTATACATTGCCATTTTGCTCTTCATTTGTTGGTTTCTAAAAGAATTTGATTCAAGTAGTAGAGCCAAGAGCCCAGAGTGCAAGATGCGTGGGCCCCGCTGTGCAGCAAAGGAACACAGAGCCGTCCTCTGAGCCCCAGGCTCCCACCCGACCTACAGCTGTCCTCAGTTCCAACAGGCCGCAGGGCTGATTCTTTAAGGGACTATGAAAGTGGAAGCTTGTGCCCCATGATGTCTTGCAAGAGAAAGAATACAGAAGAAACACAGAACATGCATGCTGGAGTTGTGCAAACAGGCAACTCATTACCAAGAATCTCTCACTGGTGGAAACGCTTTCCCACAGGGGAAGCATTCGAAAAATGGCTCTTGCCTACTAGAGCCCTCTGTTGGGTGGAAACAAATCGGCTTTAAAGATACAATACCCTGAAAACTTCAAAGAGTGGTATTTAAGCAGCATGGAAATAACCTCTGAGAAATTAATGCACAATCAATTCAGGCACACAATTTACATCTGCTGTGTTACCCAGATTGGCTCTCTTCTGTAACTGGAAATCTCTGGACTTAATTCTGGGAAGGCCAGAAGGAGTTTTATGTTTTCTGGGGTGTAGCTGTGCAACCTGCCACGGCAGGGATATCTGTAACCCTTTAGGGCCACCTGAAGCTGGCGTCTGAAAAGGCGCATTTCAAATCAACACCCAACAAAATAAGTGTTCACAGGTGTAGGCCTTTAAGCCCAGCCCTCTGCCCAAAACTGCAGTCTTTCCTCTCCCAGCAGACTTGGACTTTCCTAAATTAAGTTCACTGCAAACAATGAGCTGCCCCTGCTTTGAGGATTGACGGTGAATGCCTGGAAGAGACACAGCCAAGTTCATCGCAGTGAGAGAGAGCTGGGAACCAGGCTTGTCACTGAACCACCGCGCAGCCCTCTCTCAATGGTCTCATCTGCCCAGGTGGGTATAATGCTGATTAGTGGGTTAATTATGCACAAAGCACATTTAAAGTTCCAGGTTTTGAAGTTAATTATAATGAAAGATGCTGAGAAAGAGCAGGGGAGGAGTAAGAGGGGAATGGGGAAAGGGTGATCTCAAGAAGTCGCTGGAGTTTCAAGGAAAGGGAGTTCCAAGGAAGAGGAAGTTGGTAAGGGTGTCCAGAGCCACCAGGGCAGCATTTCGTGGAGGTGGGGGGGAGGGGAAGCCCCAGTAACATGAACAAACAATAGGTGTGGGCCCAGGTGCCTTGTCTTGTGAAGGGAAAGGAAATGAGAAGGGGAATTGCCTGGTGGAGACGTTTCATAGGAGAGGGCTTTCTTTTTTTCATATTGCAAAGACTTTCTTAGGACCTCGCATGCCTCTATCCAGTGCTGAATTCACACACGCGGAAATCCAATCTTGCCTGGGACACCATCCTTCTTTGATCGGCTTCTGGTAGGATTTCAACAAATGTTTGTGGGAAGAAGCAAGGCCGCACTCTCAGAATTGCCATGTTTGAAGGCAGGAATCCTTTTCAATCATATTGAAAGATTTCACTCCTTTGTTTTTTAAGATTTTGCACTTCTTAGTTGTGTGGCCTCAGACAAGCAATGTCTCTGGACCTCAGTTTCTTCCTGAATGAAAGTATAAAAGTCATGACTCAGAGTATGCAGGTTTTATCCTGTTTTTTTATCATCATCATCATCATCATCATCATTTTAATCATCATCATTATAACCCGTATTTTACCATGTATAATGTGCACTTTTTTGCCCAAATTTCTGAGGGAAAAATAAGGGTGTGCATTATACACAGGTAGTACTACTTTATCTATATAAATGTTTTTAACTCTTTTATTTATACTGATGTATTAAAAGTGTAACTCCAGAAAGCACTAACAATGTCCACATATAAAACAATACCCTTTATAATACAAAAACAAGTATCTAATATAAATAAATAAATAATTGAATTAAAAAATTAAAACAAAAGTTTTTTTTTCCTGAAAGTTTGGGCCAAAAAACATGGGTGTGCGGCATACACAGCAGAATACGGTATTTGGCGCCCTAGGGGCAGGGGGCGGGGCAGAGGCTTCAGTACCACACACCTCAATAACTCAGAATATTTCACACGAAGGCAAAGGTTTGAAAAACAGCTCTGGTCTCCTGAAGCCCTCCCTTCAGTAGAAACAAAATAGTTTTTAAGATACAATCTCATAGAAGCTCTTTTTAAAAATAGCAAATATAATTCAAAAAAAATTCTTTAATTTTTTTTTTTTTAAAGTCAACACCAAGAATCAATCTTAGTGTAAAACTGTGGACTTGGTGTGATCCTGATGTGTCCACGTCAGGTCCTCGAGGGTGGCAGGTGTGCCCCTCTGGTGGGAGACGCTGGCACCCGGCAAGGCTGAGCACGTGTGGGGCAGAGCGTCTGCGGGGAAGCCTCTGTACCTTCCGCTCACTCTTGCTGTGAATCTAATATTGCTCTAAAAAAAGCCTCAAAAAAAAGTGTGACGGCAACGCCCTGTTTAGTTGTGCTTGTGAAAGAAAGGAACACTGCGGCCCAGCTGTGCTGGGGCAGCTGTGGCTCTGCAGGGGGCGGGGGGGGGGGCGGGGAGGCAGCCTCTGGGTGTTGTGTCAGGCAGCCGCAAGGAGGGACTGAGACGATACAAGGCCAGGACCAGGACGCTGGCAGCACCTTGTAAGATACATTCTGTTGAGCTCCTGCCCAGCTCGGATTTGTGTGGACCTCAGGGGGGGCGGGGGAGTTCCACACTTTTGCTTCTGTGCCAGGCAGTGCCCAGGACTCTTGCACATGTCCATGATGAGGTGAACTGTGAGGTTTCTTAGAAACACCCTAAAGTGAAACAGTAGCAATCCTGTAGACTAGGCTGTGGATGGCATTGAGGCAGGGATGCTAAGAGGTTCCTGATCTGCTTGAGAATCAGGCAGGCCTGGTTTGAAATCTGAGCCTCCCCAGTTGGCTCCATGACCTTGAACAAGTTACTTAATTCCTGACCCTCAGCTCCTCATCTGTCAAATGGGCAGAATAATAGGGCCCGCTCAGAGGGCTGATGTGAGGCTCTGGGGTGATAATGTGTACGAAAAACTTTACAGTGTTTGCTGCACAGTGGCTTTTTTATATTATTATTCAGTGAATCTAACTCTTACTACCTCTGCTTTTGTCCTTCAAGAAAAAAAATTTCTAAATGTTACTTCCAAATTCTGAAGTTTCATCAGCTTTTAGGGAGAGTAAAGATTTCCTTCCTGTTCTCACAAAGCTTGACGATTACAGGGGTAAGGGGTTAGTGATAAATTTGTTTTTCTTCTTTCTAAAGGTCAGAGCGTAAATTCATGTTTCTCTTCTGGTTTCTCTCTGACTCATCTTTGTGCCTAAAGCAAATTATGTATTTCCGGTCTTATTTTCTTTATCTGACAAATGGGCTTTGCTTAATCATTTCTCTCCCTGTCTTTCAGCAACAACTTACTGTTTTGGGACACTCTATAAACTGGGTTCCAATATTTTACCTCCAGTTTCCTCTTGTACAAGGTGATTTAGATTGCTTTCCAGCAGTAAGAAATAGGGGCAATATTTCTCCGGGGTGTCACTGGAGAAAAATACCACAGGACAGTGGTTCTCAATTCAGGGGAGATTTTGCTTCCCAGGGGACGTGTGGCAATTGGAATTGTTTCTGGTTGCCACCGCTGGGAGGAGGGGATGCCGTGGCCTCTAGCAGGTGGGGGGCCAGGGATGCTGCTAAACATCCCACGGAGCCCAGAACCGCTGCCCACAGCAAAGGACCACCGGGCCCAGAATGCCACCTGTGCTGAGGCTGAGAATCCCTGCCGTGAAGGGTCTCCGTATTTTAACTTCCTCCTTTAGTTTTTCTTCTTCCTTATTTTCTTTGCATTTGTGCCCTTGGCCTCAGTTCTGTCCCTCTCCTGCTAGTCAAACCTCCCTCCCCTCTCCTTCCTATCTATCTATCTATCTATCTACCTACCTACCTATCTTCTATCTTTTACTCCTTCCCCCTCTGACCACTAAGTCTTTTTTCATCCTGTCTTCTGCTCTATCAGTGTTTACTGTTTCATGATCCTCCAAGCTCCTGATCCTTGGAAAATACTCATGAAGTTTCTATTCCGACTCTGTCACTAGTTAACCGTGTGCCCTTCGGTGAGTCATTTTATCTCTCTGGGCTTCCGCTTCCTTTTTGTAAATGGGCGCAGGGCGGAGTGATCTCTAAGGCTTGAATCCATGATTGACAACTGTCCTGGCAATTCAAATGCCTAGCAAGCTTACAAGAAAACTTCAGTGTGAGAGAAGGACCCTATTAAAAAAAACAACATCAATTTACTGGTATCTAATTAGACAGAAAAAGATATTTATGCCATTATATAAATACCTGGAAATCCAATCCTGCCAAGGTAATCATGAGTAAAATAAGATCTGTATGTAGGTGGCTAATTTTCAAAGAAATCTATTGGAAAATTAATGTGCTAAAATGTATTCATTGTAGCATTATTTGCGATAATAAAAAGTTGGAAACAAACAGCCAACAATTGGGAATTGAGACAAAAATTATATTTATACAGTGAAATATAATGCAGCTGTTTAAAAATATAATTATGATGTTTTAACAGCATGAACAATATATATTTTTAAAGATTTTATATGTTTATTTTTAAAGAGAGGGGAAGGGAGTGAGAAAGAGAGGAAGAGAAACATCAAAGTTTGAGAGAAACATCAATAGGTTGCCTCTCACCCCCAGTTGGGGGTCTGGTTTGCCACTCAGGCATGTGCCGTGACTGGGAATCGAACCAGCGACTTTTCTGTTTGCAGAACGATGCCCAATTTACTGAGCCATACCAATCAACGCACAACATGGAAATATTTAAATGCAGATAACAAAAGTGTAGATACTTTATACTTACATTTAGTAAAAGCAAGTACCATTTTCTAGAGTGGACATTTTTTCGTCTTTTTTAAAATAATTTTGTTATTGTTGTTCAAGTACAGTTGTCTCCATTCTCCCCCCACCACGACCCCCTGCCCTCCCCATCCCTGCCTCCTACCCTCGAACCTACATAAAAATTTTTTAATTAAATCATTTTTGAAATTAAATATTTTAAATTATTCTTTCATTACTTTCAAGGTAATATATGCTTACTGTAATTAATTTCAAAAACTCAGACAAGGAAAAGGGAAAAAATGTTGCATAATCGACCACCAGAGTGAACCCCTGGGCTATCTTTCCAGTGGTTTCTGTTTTCTGTGACCCCACTAAGTAGCAGTGGGGTTGCACTGTTCTTGTGACCTGCGTTTTCTTTCCTCGTCATTAAACAGTCTTCCACAAGACCATTTGTTGCAGTTGCATAGTGTTCCTTTGTATCTGTACTAGATCTAATTGGTGTAGGGGAGGAGTACATAAACTTCCAAAAAAAAAGAGCATGCCAGTTCCCAGTCAGGGACCTAGTGGATTGAATTATTGATGTTTCTTTGGTCAGCGTAGGGCTTGTTAGGTCCTACCATGAAATCATAAATGCCCACCCCGCTCTGTCTGGTAGCAACGAGGGTGGGCGCTACCTGTGTCCTAAACCTCTTCTCCCAGGCGGGGGTGGGGAGGGGGACTCGGGGCTTTGTTTGTCGCCAGGTTCTCTCCACACGGGCTAAGTCTGAGACGCTCTTCCCTCTGTGATTCACTGCCAAGTCTGCATCTGCTTTCCTGTCTGGGGATGCTATGACATCAGATTTACCTGGTTGAAGAAAAAAATGCTTACCAGCTCATGTCTTCCCCGGAGCCCTCTGAGAATGCTCCAAGGTTCAGGATCAACCGGCGCCCCCCAGAGGCCCAAAATGATATTGCTCCGGCCGAGGCCCTCCTGCCTGAACCAGTTTTCAAAGGACACGAAACTTTCCTTTTCCTGGTGTCCCCTCTCTCTGGGTCCACGTCCCTCCCATTCAGGTCCCCCTTCCTGACCCCTCCCAGCAGGCACAAAGTGCCTGACGAAGTGATGTTCCCATGTGCTTTAGGGATTCGCCGTGCGGGCATTGTAAAGAGTGGGGCAATGCTTAATCCAAAGCCGTGACTCGGTAACCTCAGGTGTGGGGCCTCAGGTGTGTCAGAGCGGCTGTTTGACCCGGAAGCCTTTCCGAGGCTTTCACCACAGGCCGCACCCACCTTAGAAACCAAAATCCATGGAGCCCCACAATGTGCCGGGCGTGGTGCCAAGTGCTTTCCGTGTATTTCCACATTCATTCCTTATGATCCCATGTACTGACTCTAATTGGTGTCTGCCCTGCCACCCTTGTTTCTTCGCAGTCGCCTCCCCTGAGTCACGGAGGTGAGCCACGAGTGCCCCAGAGCAGTGGTTCTCAAAGCTCGGTCCCGGGCCAGGATGGCAGCATCTCCTGGGGATTTGCTAGAAATGCCATTTCTGGGGCCCCACTCTAGACCTGAAGTAGAAGATTCTGAGGGTGAGGCCCACAGTCTGTTTTTTTTAACAAGTCTTCCAGATGATTCAGATGTGTTAAAGCTTGAGGACCACAGAGCTAGATAGGATGTGTCACGGACATAAATCCTTGGCTCCGCCCTCAATATCCGATTAGTTGCTAAGCTCTGTGAATTCTGCTCTTGTCATCAGGTCTGCCTTCAACTTTATCTGTCCAGGTCCTAGGTGAGTCCCTGTTAAGGCCCAGCTGCACTGTGGCTGCAGCCTCCAGCAACCTCCTCCCCTCCCATCCCTCATTTCCATTCAGTCCTTGTCACCTCCGGATACCTCCTGATACCCGAGCAGAATTTCTCTGCTCTGATGATGTCATACAGCTATTGGAATAAAATCCCCACTCCTTAGCTTGATATTCAAGATCCTCCAAAGTATGCGTATGCCTCTAGCTTTCATTTTTAATCTCATTGCCTCCTTGTCCCTCTCTTTCTGCATTCTATCACCAAGTCACACAAAACTATTCACTGCTTGCTCCAGATTCATCCTTTCTCTTCTCGGTGCCTTTGCTTATGCTGTTCCCTGTGCCTGGAATTACCTCCCCCTCAGTCCCACACATCTGTTAAGGTCCAGCTCAAATGTCATCTCCTTTGCCAAGTCTTCTATCGTTCTTCTAACAACTGCTGTCCCTTTCTAGAACTTGCATAGAGTATATCTTTATTTCTCTTACAAAGTTGACTAAATCACACTATGTGCTTACTTCTGAACATTTTAATCTCCCTACGAAGTAGTAAGGGGACAGAGCTGTGCCTCTTTTCATCTTTGCATCTCCTACAACACCCAGCATAGTGGCAGAGCCTAATAGATGGTTGTCAAATGAATGAATGAATGAATGAATGAATATTGAATTTGTGTAAGTAAAATTGAAAGATTCTCCCATCCCTTATTTTTCTAAAGATGTCCCCCAAAATCAATGATATTATTATGTTGTTTTCCTAACAAAATAGTATCCGTTTTAACTCCTCTCAAAACGGGCCAGCTGGACAGCACAGATTTGTTACACACAGTTACGAGGGATGGCAGTGTAGGCAGAACGAGATCCTCCCCACGGTATCTGTGGTTTGGTTATCAACGTGGGAGGAAACAATTAGAGATTTTGTTGCTATCCTTCACCTTGAACAACCCTAACAGACAACCAAGCCCTAGCAAATCCACTCGCTAAGCAATGTGAGAATAAAGCAGAAATAACTCTCGAAGAAGCAACTGCCAGAACCTTCGAAGTCCCCGGTTGCAGTGCTGGCCTGGCTGGATTCCAAAGTTGGGAAAAAGAACTTCTGCTGAAACAGAGTAAGTTATGCAGGTATTGCCATACTCAGCTCCACCTTGAGGTTCCCACTCATTGAAGACCTTCCTCTGCATGGGCTAAGAAAATGACCTAGGTAACCCCTCAGGCCCTGAGCCATGGAGCACCAACAACAATGTGTGAGGCACTGAACAGGAACCAGAACAGAAAAGATAACCCTGGTTCCTGGGTTTACCTTTCTGTGGGACAGTCTGTCGCTGCAGAGAAACAGGAGTATCTGATGTTTCATGAGCAGTCTAGATTTTGACAGGCTTTTAATTTTCCTGAAAATTCAAGTGTTGGAAAGACATGCCATCTCCTCTTTTATAGGCCCTGGGTTTCTAGCTCCATGGGGAACTGGACTTGCCTCTTCTCTCTGCTCAACAGTGATCTTTCCTTGGTGAAGACTGTAATCATTCCAAGCCTTACTTCAAGAGGGCAGTGGGCCCTTTCTCCTCAGCCTCCCCTCCACCTGGGCAGGAGGAAGATAGGGAACTGGCCCGGCCTCCCAGAGCTGTGCCAGGCCCTCACGGCTCCATCTGGAGGGAAGGGGACCCTCCTACTTCCTCCTCCCTAAACAAGTGACCCCTTGGCCATAAACGCCATTTCGAGCCTCAGCCCTGGCATTTTTCTATCCTGTGCTGTGGCTTCAAGTGATGCGCCTCTGGGTGAAAGGCCACTGTCCTTGCTTTGTTTTCTGTGCACGAAGCTTCTCATAAGAAGCAGGCACATTTCTTAGGTCCATGTTCATTGTGTGTCTATGTGTAAAAAGTCTTCTTCTGCCTGTTGTCAGGTGTTTGGGCACCTGTTCTGGGTAGAACGCTCAGGAGTCTTCCCTGTGTCTCCAGGTGAATTCATAGACGGGCGGCCCATTTTGGAGCTGGTGTCACCGTGAGGCAGCCTTCTGGCAGTGACAAAAATTGCTATTGTTGAGGAATGAATATTTAATAATGTGGAAAGATGATCCTCATAACCTGAAGTATAAAATTCAGGTTATAAATATAGCATATATATATATTATTAAAATATATATACCCTCATGCAGATATGTGTTAACAGGATAGATATTAAATATTAATAGTAGTTATCTTTAGTAAATGGTTGGCTTTTTCTCTCTTCTCTTTTCCTCTCCTGGTACTTGTCTTTATTTTCCAGATTTTTTTACAATGAACAGATTTTGTTTTGGTGATAAGAAAAGGCAAGTAAAAATGTTTTCAATTTTCCCAGTAAGTTATTTTGGGAGAAAGGGGTTGCCGGGATGACCTCTAGATTAGTACCTCTAGGGGTTCAGAGATAGAGCATGATGCTCTGTTCTTAGCAACATGGGGCAGGTGAGCAGTGGCTGGCCAGACTTTGCACAAGCCCAGCTCCCGAAGCAGGTGAGGTCCTGGTTCCCACCCACCGAAGGAGTCAGGCAGGCAGCAGGCTGTCCTCAGCAGTCAGGCTGGTGTGTTTTTGCCTCAGTCAGATTCAGCAACTAAAACTATAGGCAGGAGCAGCAGGTCCTGAGGAATGGGGGTCCCTTCAAGGAGAGGACAAGAGGTCCCCTACCTTCCCTTGGTTCTCTCCGTATTTCATATTTCCATTCAAGGAGAGGACAAGAGGTCCCCTGCCTTCCCTTGATTCTCTCTGTATTTTGTATTTCAGCAAAGCTCTTAAGCACTAATGCCCCAGAGCACTATGAGCCTCTAGTAAATGCCCAGTTTCAGATGAATCACTTGTTTTCCAATGTGGGGCTGAATGGGAAGTTTGCATAATTGTGCCTAATGCTCCTTTCCAGATAAAGCAGCTTTGCATGTCATTTTCTCTGCCTCCTGACTTCACTCCGAACTGTTGAGGAAGTCTGCCATATGCATGTCTATAACTACTCAATGGAAAGAGAATCATCGTGTGGTCCTGGTGCATATTTTCATCAAAGACAAAGAGCCCTGAACACCCTACACCCGTGAGCACTGCCTTGCATGGCAGGACCTGAGGTCTGTCTGTCCATAATCTGGGACTGGCCATGTTGGGGCAGAGCAAGACCCCACTGCTCCTAGTATGCTGCTCTGCTGTCCATAGAGAGCTCCTCAAATACTGTTCATCTTGGAAGCTCTTCACCTTGAAGATGGACCTAACAAGGGAGATGTGTTTATTGGATACTGACTGTCTTGCTGAAACTCATGTATTCTAGATTGTGCTTTGCAATCTGTTTAAAGCTTGAGCCTGAACATATGGATTATTTATCATAAACTTCATTTACTTTTTATTTTTAAAAATTTGTAGAGATTTTGCTGATTTAGAGAGAGGGGAAAGGAAGGAGAAAGAGAGAGAAAGAGAAACATCAGTGTTTGGTTGCCTCTTGCATATTCCCAACTGGGGACCTGGCCCACAACCCAGGCATGTGCCCTGACCAGGAATCAAACCAGTGACCTTTCAGTCCACAGGCTGGTGCTTAATTCACACCAGCCAGGATCATTTATTTTTAACACTAAAAACACTAATGTTTCCTTTCCTTATATGTATCCTCTCCTCCTCCCCATAAAATCCACATGTATATGGTCCTAAGCCTAAATCCTTGGTATATGGGGGTGCACTGGGACTTCTGCTAAAGTTACTTTAAAATCTAGTGATTTTTAAATCAATTCTCAGAGATTTGTTAGACAATAACAAATCTATGCTTACTATTATAAGCATAGAAAAGTGAAGGTATTTTCCCACATACTTTCATTAATGATAAATCTGAACAGATGGCTAGAAGTCATATCTAACATGTATATGAACAAGAATTTGAGATTTTGGTTCCGCAGCTTAAGTCCAATAAAACTATAACCATTGGCATTTTTTAGGAAGGATTGAATCTTCCTCTCTCAATGGCTAAATCTCTGTGGCCCTGGATAAATGTTTCCATCTCTCCTAAACCACTAAACATCTTATTATAAATAAGTTAAATGGCATAAGCCTCCTATCTCCCCGAAGACAGATTTCATAATGACCTGAAAAGGAAAGTGTGACTTTAGGATGTGAGGTTAGTATGATCTCCACTACATTTAAAGAGATATTCCTATGCATAGGAAAAAGTCTCCGGACAATGTGCTACCTTGAAATCTTCGGGTGGTAAGGTTGTAGGTGACAGTTATTTTCTCCCTCTGTTTTCCACAGTGACTATGGTTGACTTTTATTAGCAGGAAAACAATGAACCATTTAAGAAAGGAAAGTTGACTGCTAAACCACGATTGTTCTGTGGCTCATGGAATTGGCTTCTGCATTTGAATCTACTTTTGGGTCCTTTACCACTCTTGTCTCACTGATCGGTTTGACCAACAGATCACAGAACTGCCTGAGTCATGTTTAAGAGAAATATGGTATTTGGTTGTGTTTTTTTTTAGCCACAAAAGAAAATTCCAGGTTGTCAGGGGGAGCCAAGCTTATAAAAAGAGAGCTTTTGAGAGGGAAGTCATTTTCCCCACCCTTTTTGCATTCCACCCCGTGACCAAGACCATGTTAATGACAGAACTCCTGTGCGCGGACATGTGTGGGGAAGTTTCTACAGCACAAGGCTGCATTGTACAGAGAGCCTGTGTCCTGGAGGCCGCAGCAGCTGTGGGCCCTCGGGTCAACAGGAACAAATGCCCCCGCAGAAAGGGAGCCTCGCCAGGAAGCTCAGGGAGCTTCACGAAACCTCCTCAACTAGAAATGCAGCCAGTAAGGGCTGGAGCTGCTGGAAGAGTCAAAAGTTTGGGAATCTACAAAAGAGGATTCTGAAAATAACTAGCCTGCCTTTATGACTCCTTTGTTACTTAGATTTTGGGGAAGACAAAATTGGCTGTCTCCTTTGTAGCCTCTACCTTTTCTTTCCCGCCTCTCTCCTCTATCACTGATTCAAGCCTTGCCCAAAACAAGCGAGTCTCTGCCTTGTGGGCGATTTTCCTTAGCTGGCCTCCTAGAGTCCAGGGAGAGATTTAGAAAATAAGTCAAGGATCTAAGCTGTGTGATAACACTTGCAGTGAACAAGAGATAAAAAAGGCTAATTTTGTGACTACCAGGGATTAATTAATTAAAAAATTAATAAAAAATTAATTTTGTGACTGCTTGGCTGTCCGGGATCCACAGGAAGAGGCCTAGGAGATAACATCACCAGCTTCTAGATGGAAGGGTCTAGAAAGTAAAATAATTATACACACACACACACACACACACAACCCAACAACAACAACAAAAATACTCCAAATCTTTCTAGTTCTGTAATTCTTTTCTTAACTGACTGCTGGACTTAGCAACCTCCTAGGACCTGGACTCCCTGGGTATCAGAGTTGGAAGCAGCATCAGAGACCATCTTGTTCAGGGACGGCAACCTTACTGCCCACGGGGCCCGGGAGAGGGACATACAGGAGTGAGGGAGACTGGGTAGAGCTAATGAGGAACGGTGGGGGCTGACGCAAACCAGAAATGGATGGATTTTAAAAAACACTGCGTGGGCCAAAGGAAATGGCTATTAGCCCATGTTGTCATGCGGGCTGCTCATTTGTGACCTATGGCTCCAAATTAATCCCAACTAATTTGTGGATGAAGAAATAAAGGCTCAGAATGGTGGCATGACTCACTCCAGCTCACAGGCCACGCAGTGGTGGAACCAGTACTGACAGTCCAGTCCCCGGATTCTTGTGCCAGGGTTCTCCCACCCTCTTCTCCTACACCTTGGGTGCAGCTGGGTCCCCACAGAGAGCACCTCTCTCCTGTGATGGAAGCTGATATTGGGCATTTTAGTGAGACCCAGGGAACTTCTCCTACCACTCCATATGGGTTCCAGTTTGTCTAACAGGCCACGCCAGCTGCAAATGCCACCACCATTTAGGGCCTTCCCCACACTCCCAGTTTCTTCCTTTGACAGCATAGGAAGAGCTTCCCTCCGCCGGGTTCCCCTCTGGGTGCAGCCTGGGGACATCTTGCTCCTCCAAAGCTTCAGGCAACACAACCAAAGTCTGGGTCTAAAACTGCTGAGTAAGGGATTCAGAACATCAGTGTTGGTTTTGCTAAAAATTGCCTTTAAATTTGTCTCTAGGGTATTGGAGGAAGAATTAATTACTACTACTAACCCACTGTGAAAATTAGGGATGAAAAGACCCGTGGATCTACAAAATATTATTATAATTAATGAGTAAATATATCAATGAGTATATCTACCTATCAATATACTATGATCAAGAACAATGGGCACTTGTCAGAGGTTATCACGCTGAGGCATCTTGCACATGAGTGCGTTCAGCATGATCTGTTTTGCCAGAAGTGTTCCCTCTCTAATTTGCTCATGGGAGTTCTGTCCAATAAAAAAGGTGTGTTTTGTACTTTTAAGAGAATGCCATTGATGTTTTTATACACCGTGAGGTAGTAACAATGGATACTACACTTAATTTCCCTTAATAATTTCTCACTCTTGACAAACTTTCTTTTCTTCAAGCTTGATTTCGAGGAGAATCTCATCACATAACATATTTTTTAAGTTTCCCTCCCTGATTGACTGCTTCTCTCTCTAAGAGCTCTTCTGTTTCTTTTTTCTAACTAGGAGAAACTCTTTTGATATGTAAATATCAAATACCATGTAGAACTCAGGGCCTGCGCATAGTAAATGCCGAATACCCTTTTGATAAGTGAAGGAGTGAGTCAGGGAGTGAGTGGCAGGCCACGGTTGCCTGCGTCGCTTGGGGAGCATGGATGATGTTAGCACTCTGGTTGGGGGACTCGATGAGCTCATCAGGTAAATGCTCAGAATGTCTGTCTGCTGGTAACAGGGCTTAGCTAGAATTCTTGATTTCTGAGGGTTGGTTTGGGTTTCTAGTCAAGTACTCAACTCATTTAATGATTAGTAGTTGCCTCACTGCTCAGAGGTGATGAAGACTCGTTCATAACTACAGTGTACCACTGCAATTTGACCATGGGTAAAAATTCTATAGTTTTTAGGCCTAAGAACAGAATAAAGCAATTGCAGCGATTCTCTTGAAACTCACAAACCATGTAGATGCTGTTTTGGAAAAGATGAAATATAAGTGCTTAGGTTCAATTCCTAGCCAATAATAATCGCAAATATTTAAGCAGCAATTATATTATGCCTGGTATTGTGCTAAGCATTTTTCACATATTATTTAATCCTCACAATTATCTTAATAAAGGAGATATGATAATTATGCCCATGTTTAGGTTGAGAAATCAGAGAAATAAAGTAATTCATCCCCAACTCCACTGGTAAGTAGCAGAGCTGGGCACTGGGAATCTGTCTATCTGGTTCTAGGCCCCGAGTTCTTAAATCCTGTAACAAATTGCCTCTCATTGCCACACCTTTGCCATTGATTACCTCTGTGGCCTTAAGTGAGTCCCTTGACCTCTCTGAGGCTTGGTAGTCTCATCTTTACAATGAAGACAATCATAACCATTTTGCAGAGCATGTAGCTAAACATCAGTCTCTTTGCTCCTCCCTCTGCCTCTAACCACAAGGATCAAAGGGAGCTCTTCCCTTATCCCAGTGGTACTCCTGACCTCTCTGATTGGCAGAAGGGAGAGCACATGACCCAAAAAGCCCAATCAGGGTAGCCTATCTCCTTGTCCTTAGTTGTTTGGTCAGGGAGTGGATACCTGACTCAAGTCAGGTCAATCAATCCCCTCTCTGGAATTTATTTTACTGGGCACCAGTGAAGGGGAGCTTCAGCCCTTTGGTAAGTAGTAAAGCAGAAAGGTGGGAGTCAGGCCATGCTGCCCTGCAAATGGAAAAACCTGTCAGAAAGAATGAAACACACATAAAAACCAAAGCAGAAGGAATTGGAGGAGAGAAGACCCAAATCTAGACACACCCAAGTCTTAGCAGCTCCTCTGCCGTGTCCCCAGTATAGTTATGAAACCAAAAATACTCCATTTATGCCTAAGCTCATATGTGTTAGGTTTTCTGTTACTGGCCTCCCCCAAAAAGTATCCAAACAAGTATATTGCATTGGGTCTCCATATGCCCATATGAGCCCATGTAAGGAAACCCATTTATAAAGGGTCCAGATTTTAGATATGCCATTAGTAGCAGGCTTAAGAAGTGGCTCAGGTAAGTTATATTAATACAGGGGATGGTGTTCACTGGAATTTATGATATATACCTCGGCACTCCAGGGTCATGGATATATGATCGTTATATCACCCAAAACTTGGTACCGCGCCCATCCCCTCCCAGTGTAAACTTATTGCTCATTTACAGGCCTTTGGAATCTTGGCCTTTACCAGTAGTTCTAGTTGTCACAGAGCTAGTGCCAAATATCAAAGAGGAAATTAAGTTCATGAAAAAATGCTCACAAATAGCTACAATGATTTCATTCAGAATTTCTCAAAACCACAAGTATCAATGCCTTTTTAGGATCTAAATTCCATAAATATATTATCAGAATACCTTTTAATTTCTATCTCATCAGTACCTGGACCTTAAACACACAAAAAATATTAAGGTGTTTTCAAGTGTCAAGTAAAATTCAGAAATAGTTCTTTTCATTTCAGTTACTTGGCATATTGTTATAACTGTTTACTACAAACACTAGGAAAGATGCATTTTAAAAATGTTATAAATGGAAGATTAGACCGAGAAAAGCTGATCTACAGTCACAGAAGCAACATTAAGGGTGTAACCCAAGCTGTTATATTATGTCTATTAGTCTAGTACACATTACTTACATGCACACACATGCAAATGCAGGTATGCCTGCTTTCTGAACCATCACTATTTGAACTTAAGAATCGAATGGATATGTGTAAAATTTTGTATTTATCCCTCCTGTCCTGATTATTGCCCCTTTTCTCTCCAAATCCATTTCTTCCCTCCCATCCCTACTCTATGTCCCACAAGGCTGATACCTAAGGCCTGCCTCACCTGGGTTGCCTTGCCTAGAGGTTCTAGTTGGGTATGGCCCATGAAGATCAGTGGGGAGTGTGACTGGGGTTTTTATTTCCCTTTTCCCCCTGTGGTAGACACTGTTGGTACTACTCCCAGATGACTGTTTCTGTGTGTTCATTTCCCAGCTTCTATGTCCTCTGTATTGGTTGGCTGACAGCTGTAACTCTCTTCAGGAAAAAGAAAAACCACTGCTGGGCCACCAGGGCCACTTCGCCCAAGACAGGGAGAGAGCTGCAAGTGCCTGGGGGTTCGTGTCCCGCCCTGACATTAGCCAATGGCTAGTGTGAGAGGATGAAAGTGCAGCTCCTTTGCTTGAGGCAGACAAGCTCTAGGGTGTGATGGCTCTGGAGCATGGTTAATGCCAGGACTGGGTGTTTGCTTCAGTCTGCACTCTTGCAAAACTTTCTCCCCTTCCCTGTCTTGGTTCCCCTAATCTCTTCTGTGTGCCTCCAGAGACCACTTCCTCAAGCATTCACTGATGCATGAATCCTAAACTCAGGGTCTCCTTCTGAAACCTCAGCTAAGCCCTCCCCTGGCCGCAGCCTCCGCAGCAGCTGAGCCCCTCTACAGCCACAGGCCCTGTCAGGTGGTCCTTCTTCCAGGACTCCAATTGTCATAGAGGCTCTGGGAACACCAGTTCTTCTCTTTGTCCCTTCAGGTCTAGGGATGTTAACTGCTCCCCATTAGTGCTAGTCCTTGGGTTCTTGTTGGTTCTCTTAATGCTGCCCACAAATATGTACACCGGTCCACCTTTACTCTTCTTCCATTAAACCCTTTGAATGCACCATCTCTTTCTGATTGGGACCCCAACTGGGAATCCTCTCTGCTCCCAACGTCGATACTCACTAGCTAAAACTTAGGAACCAAATCCACCCACACTTAAATTCTCTGTCAAGAATCTTTTCGTCTGAACTTGGGATCTAACAGATTATAAGTAGTGAGGATAATTACACATATCCACACACAAACATTCACCCATGCATACACACACATCACACTTGCCTCATAGAATTATTTTGAAAGTTATGCTGAGGACACTAAAAGGTCACTTGGAAGAAAAGCAATAGAAGATGCCTTAACCATGTTAAGCAAATTTTTTATTGTGCCCATAAATTATTAACTGCAATAGGCATTGCTCCCTTGATGTACACAACTAGAAAACAAACAACAATAGATATATATGAAGCCACTGTTTGCAGACTTTGGTCAGAAGGCAAAGCGGAACTCTAACCTCTGAGCAAAGGAAAACACATGAGGTGCGCTGCCCCTGTGAGCAAGCACCCCAGCCACTGCCTGGAGGCAGTTTGCAGGCTGCAGAGAAGGGGAAACCCAGAAGGAGCGGAGCGCCACAGTCCCACTGAAGTGAGGAGACACAGATCAGATTTCCGGGAGGCCACAGCAGCCAGAATTGGTGGGGTGGGGTACTAGCAATGAGGGAAACACACAAAGACAGAGCCCTGGAGATCCCCAGACAGGCCTCTTCGAATCTTTCACTAAATACTGACCTGTGAGTATATGGTATGAAAAACCACAAGGCTGGAAAAAGGAAAACAAGAAAGAAGCTGAGCAATTCCTGAGGTTCCCACAGGGCTGAGAAATGTTCATGTTACTATTAGTCAGAGCAGAAAGACCACAACACACAGGGCATAAGGCACAGTCCTCTGAGGGAGTTGTCTTCTCAGTGGGGCAAAGGGAGCCCTAAAACCAAGGCTTCTCTGGACCCGCCTACCGAAGCTTTAAAAAAGCCTTGAAAGAATCAAGCTGCTTCCAAGTAACTTAATTGCATGTCAGAACAAAGTGCACTGTTACTCAGAAGGGTGCACCAAAATGCGGCACCCAAAAACAACAACAAATTCAAATGTCTGTGATCTAATAAAAAACTGCCAGGCATGGAACAAGAGGGGAATATTACCCATAATCATGATAATAATAAATCAATACAAATAGGTTTAGAAATGACAGAATGGCATTAGAAGAAAAAGACCACAAAACAGTTATTAGAAATATGTTCCACATGCTCAGGAGTATAAAGAAAAATATGAATGCAACAATAAGAGGACTAGAAGATATAACAAGAAGATCCAAGTTTCTGTACAATATTGTAAGTAAAAAACACACTGGGTCATATTAACGGCAGATTAGATACAATCAAATAAAAAATTACTGAGCACGAATCCCTAAGAATAGAAATTATTCAAAGTAAAACACAAAAAGAAAATTTTTTTTTAATGAAAAGAGACCTTCAAGAAAATATCAAGCGGCCTAGCATATGATAAATGGAATTCTAAGAGAAGAAAGAGGGGAAACAGAAGTATGTTTGAAAAAGTAATGATTGAAAAGTCTCCAAAATTTAATTAAAATGGAAAACCTATAGATCCGAGAACCCTAAGCTTCAAACAGGAGGAAGAGAAAGAAAATGACATAAGGCAAACTATAGTTAACTTGCTCAAGAACAGTGATAAACAGCAGCCCGAGGAAAGAAACAAGACAGTAAAAACATGCCTTGTCAGAAGCTACACAGCCGGAGGACAGTGCAGTGACATCTGTCCTGGAAGAAAACACAACTTTTTCACACAAAGTCAGAAGACCTTTACTGCAAAAATGTTAAACGAAGTTCTTCAGACAGAAGAAATGTGATGCTAGGTGGGAATTTGGCATGACAAAGGACACTAGAAATGGAATATATGTGAGTAATATTAAAAAAACCATTTTCTCATTCTTTAATCATGTAGAGATTTAAAATGAATGACATCAAGAACTAATGGGGAAATTGAGGAAAGATTTTAGACCACATGCAAAGTTGAAAGTGGGATATGATAAGCTAAAGTTGTGTAATATATACTAGATCACTGACAAAAAATCAACAAATAATAACAAAAAACTAAAGAAGTATAGCTAATAAATCAATAGTGAAGCTCAAATGAGATCATAAAATATAAAATTTCAAAAAGGAGAAAAAGGGGAAGAAAGAAACAAAGAACATATGGGACAAATGGAAAACAAGTGGTGATAATTGGTAGACTTAAATCTAACGATATCCATTATTACATCAAATATAAATAGTATAAACATTCCAAGTAAAAGAGAAATTGCCATCTTGGGTGAAAAAGCAAGATCAACTGTGTATTGTCTATAAGAAACCTACTTTAAGCAGGCTGAAAGGAAAAGATAAGGAAAACATAACCATCCAAACACTGGTAAAAAGAAAACAAGAGTGACGATATTACTATAAACAAAGTAGACTTCAGAGCAAGGAATGTCATTGGAGATGGAAAGGAACATTATGTAGTTATCAACAGGTCAATTCATTAACATGTCATAACAATTCTTAACACGTATGCACTTAATAACAGAGCTTCAAAACAGGAGATCTGCCCAGAAAGTATCCATCTATGTACTAAGAAAAATTGGTATCTATTGAAGAAGATACAAGATACAAGAAACACTGTACATAGGACAATGACACCTCAATCCCCTTTGATATAAGCACCTTGGGACTTCACACAGTTTTACCAGTAGCCTCAGCTGCCTCGTCGTATCTTCCTGAATCTTATCAATAGTCTCAAATCTCTTCCCTTTCAAAGGTGATTTTAATTTTAGGAAAAGCCAGAAGTCACAGGGCACCAAATCTGGGCTGTAGGGGGATGGGGGAGGGCTGAGTCACCTGGATGATCTGATATTTCACCAAAAAACTCTGCATGAGACCTGGTGCGAGAGTGGGCATGTTGTTGTGGTGAAGCTGCCAATCACCAGTTGCCCATAGCTGCAGCCTTCTGAATCTTCCAAATAGTTTCCTTGGAGGGATGTCAAGCATAATGCAAAATTTGATGCAGATTCGTTGCTCTACTTGTTCAGCCATTTTGAATGCAACAGCTACACAGTTCACATGCTGACTCACTGGTGTCTACCACCCCCACTTACTGTACAGTGAAGTCATCATTGTTCTTGCATGTGCATTCCAGTCCACTCTCCTTGGCTGCCAGGTTATATCAATATCGTACAAACTGTTCTCATTATATTAACAATGGTTGAACTTTTTCTGGACAGATCTCGTACATGAAACAAAAACTGAGAGAACTGAAAAAAAACAGACAAATTCACAATCCTATGTAGGAATTTCAATACTCCTTCCCTAGGAATTGATAGAACAAGCTGGTAAAAACGAGTAAGCACATAGAAGACTTGGACACACTGTCAACCAACTTGATATAACTGAGTGGTTCTCAGAATCATGAGGTTCTCAGAGTCTCATGATGGGATTCTGACATTGGTTCACTCACCAGCCAGATACCAATGAGGACCTCATTCCTGGTGGTAGGTATTGATTGTTCCTGGTGTGCTTTAACAAAGCAGTTGCTAAAACTCACTTGTGGAGAATGGTAAGGAAATATAGGGGAAGGGGATGCAGTAGCTTATACAATGTCTCTGGCATTTGAAAGGTATAAAGGAATATTTTCAAGGACTGTGGAATTGAGTGACCAGTCTAAATCAAAGCGGGAGTGCTAAAGAGACCCCCGGACAGCATTTTAAGAGACCCTCATTTCTTTTTCCCAGAGGGCAGAGTGAACTGAATGCGTGGCACAATAAGTGATTGAGAGAGAGGTAGAACTTAAGAGAAGCTAAATCCTCAGGTAGGCAAGTCCTACCCGAAGTCAGAACCTCTCTGTTTGCAAATTGTATCAACACCTGCCTCAGAATCTTACATAAAATTCTTCCCAAACTGAACTGGCCTATAAAACAAATCCTGAGGCAGCCCCTGCCAAGTCTAGGGTGGACAGATGATTATGACTATGCCAAGCTAGAGAAGTCTACAGTTTCCCCTGAGACCACAGTTCTATGGCCTCACTCTCTCTAGCAGCCAAGGGTTTGTCTTGCAATTTGAGTGAAATAAATGCTTGAAGCCCAGTTTGCCTCACATCCCTGTTCCTTTCATTTAACAGTATAGTGGATCTTCTGAATGCATTTGATTTCTTTCTGGAGGGTGCTTCTAGGCACAGCAGAGTAGCTGCAGGCAATTTCTACTTTGCACTCAGGGCTGACCTTCAGAGAGGAGAGGAACAGAATTATTTCCCTAGGGGAAAATTCCAACTTACTAGAGAAAAAATGTTGGGAGTTCCCAGGTGTATGGATTTAGAAACATTTTGCTAATCTTGGTAAGTTCAGTAGAAAATTCCTTTTGTTAAAGTTGGAGGGGGCGGTGGTGATGGAGTGGGAAGATTCTCATACCAAAAATGATTAGCTGTTAGGAAGACTTTTTAAAGCATTTGAGTTCCCACCTTGTTGAAGCACACTTCAAACTATATACAAGTTAACTAAGTTTCCTGTATTTTCTTCCAAACCTCAAATACAACTAAACAGTGGGGCTGGTCTCATCTCTTACAGGAAAGGAAGGGGAAATGGCTGGCTGGCAGGCAGGCAAGAAGACAGACGTAGAGACGGATAAAGATGGGCAACCACCATCTACATCGATTACAAACCTTCTCTAACCACATGCAATTGTTTGGCTCTGGAGCTACCTGCACTTAATAGGTGCATTCAAACCACTTTTGTTTGTTTACTTCATCTGTTTCAAATGCTCTGGCCTTGTGAGATCCTCCCCCACTGAAGGGTATGTTGTAATGAGAATAACTTCATTAGTGGTGACAGCTAAGCATGTTGACTCATTTCTTGGAGTGCTGTCTGCCAAAAAGGCAAAACATCATCACCGGAGGTGAGTGGCTGAGTCCCCAGTAGAGAGAACAAGTCCTGAGGCTCAAAGGGAGGGGGAGGGACCCATGTGCAGGGCCACTCTGAGTTCTCATTGTTCTTCTGGGCACAAGCCTGCTTCCTGAAGCAGGTCTTTTGGCTGCAAAGACATGTCTTTTAATTTTGTATTTGGAAAATTGTATGGTTTTTATTTATTCTACCTTAGTTACAATAATCCCTTGATTAATCTCCTTGCTCTCTGCCTTGTTTCTCTCCCCTTGAACTCACCCAGCACATAGATGCAGAACCTTCCCAACTCATGCTGCTCAGGTCCGAAAGCCCACTGGGACCCCTTGCTAGGCAACACTTCAAGGACATCTCACTTCCTTTAGTAGCATTCAAGGCCATCTACAAACACAGCTCACTTCCCTCTCGTCTTCCACCTAATCTCACGCCTGCTATATGTGTTGCAAGACTACAACAGATGTTAAAGTGACTATTTTTCAAACCCCAAATTAGAATACTTGCTTTGACAAATACAAGAATCATTGTGAGGATATTTTCAGCCTGTACAGTATTGAAAAAATCTGGGTCTTATGGTATAATTCCTCCTTCCCAGTTCTTTCCTGCCTTGAGGTCACTCTTTTGTCTGCCTAGAAGTATTTTTTAACTTCCTCAATCTTCTCATGCTCATGTGCTCTCCTGTTGACATTCTTCTATGTGCCCGTCCAGTCCCAAATCAAATGCACACCCTCTGTTTCACAATTTAAATCAATTTATCTTCTCTTTTTTTAATAGCTTCTCTTACACAAGCTGTTTAAAAAATCCATGATGTGTTTTCTCTGCACTAAAGGAGGGTGTGTCTTATTCACCTTTATGTTCCCCTGAGCATCTAGTTACAATAAAACTTTTGTTTCAGGTTTTCTCTCTTTTTAAGAATATTTTATTGATTATACTATTACAGTTGTCTCATTCTTTTTTCTCTCCATTATCCCCCTCTGCCTGATGTCCCCATTCCCTCCAGCATCCCCCTCTTAGTTCCTGTCCATGGGTTGTACATATATGTTCTTTGGCTTCTCCATTTCCTATTCTATTCTTAACCTCTCCCTGTCTATTTTATACCTACCAATTATGCTTCTTATTCCCTGTACCTTTTCTCCCTCCCGCGCAACGTATAACCTTCCATGTGATCTCCATTTCTGTGATTCTGTTCCTCTTCTAGTTGTTTGCTTAGTTTGTTTTTATTTCTATTTTTGTTTCCTGAGGTTCAGTTGTTGATATTTGTTTGTTGTCATTTTATGGATCATAGTTTTGATCTTTTTCTTTTTCTTAGATAAGTCCCTTTAACATTTCATATAATAAGGGCTTGGTGATGGTGAACTCCTTTAAAATGACCTTATCTGGGAAGCACTTTATCTACCCTTCCATTCCAAATAATAGCTTTGCTGGATAGAGTAATCTTGGATGTAAATCCTTGCCTTTCATGACTTTGAATACTTCTTTCCAGCCCCTTCTTTCCTTTAAGATTTCTTTTTGAGAAATCAGCTGCTAGTCTTATGGGAACTCCTTTGTAAGCAACTCTCCTCTTCTCTTACTGCTTTTAAGATTCTCTCCTTATCTTTAATCTTGGGTAATTTAATTATGATGTGCCTTGGTGTGTTTCTCCTTGGGTCCAACTTGTTTGGGACTCTCTGAACTTCCTGGACTTGTAAGTCTATTTCCTTTGCCAGACTGGGGAAATTCTCCTTCATTATGTTTTCAAATAAGTTTTCAATTTCTTGCTCTTCCTCTTCTCCTTCTGACATCCCTATGATTTGGATGTTGGAATGTTTAAAGTTGTCCCAGAGGTTCCTCAGCCTCTCCTCATTTTTTTGAATTCTTGTTTCTTCCTTCTGTTCCAGCTGAATGTTTACTTCTTCCTTTTGTTCCAAATCGTAGATTTGAGTCCTGGTTTCCTTCCTTTCACTGTTAGTTCCCTGTACATTTTCCTTTATTTCACTTTGTATAGCCTTCACTTCTTCCTTTATTTTTTGGCCATACTTAATCATTTCTGTGAGTATCCTGATCACCATTGTTTTGAGCTCTGCATCTGATAGGTTGGCTATATCCTCATTGCTTAGTTCTTTTCTGGAGTTTTGATCTGCTCTTTCATTTGGGCCATATTTCTTTGTCTTGGTGCCCCTGTTACATTATAGGGGGCAGAACCTCAGGTATTTGCCAGGGCAGGGCAACCCACTTCACTGTGTTGTGGTACTGTATATGGGGGGAGGGGTCAGAGAGGGAACAATGCTCATTGCTCAGCTCTCACCCCACTTTCAAGAGACTGGCAGTTTCTCCTGTAGTCCCAAACCCCACAGGTTTTTACAGCCACATGTTCTGAGGCTTTATTTTGCCCATACTGGAATCCTAGGTTGTGTGGTCTGTCTCACTTCCCAGTTGTTCCTCCTGGCTTATCAGCATGTGAATGTGTGATCACCCAGCCTGCCAGCCATGGCCTTGCTGTGAATCCTCTCCCAACTCCCCATCTCTGCCCCTCCTACCAATCTGAATGAATGTGTCTTCATTAACTGCTTGGTTGTTTAACTTTCATACAGTTTGATTTTCTGTCAGTTCTGGATTTTTTTTGTTTTTAAATTTGTTGCTGTCCTTTTTTTGGTTGTGTGAGGAGGCAAAGCATATCTATCCATGCTTCCATCTTGGCCAGAACTCTCTTAGTTATAAGAAAACTTTCTTAATCATCAGTTATGTTGCAAGAACTTTTATTACTTAATTTCATTCTCACAACAAATTTCTCACATGTTATTACCATTTTTCACCTAAGGAAATTGCATCCCATAATGGGTAAGTAACTTGTCCATATTCACATGGTTGCTAAGCAGTTGGTCTGGAATTTAGACCCAGCTATCTGTGGCATCAGAGTTCTGCAAACTCAGGAAGTGCTCAAAACACAGTTTTCTCAAACATTGAATTGAGTCAGGTGCACCAAGAGATAAGGAATCACTCTGCAAAAGCAGTTATCACTGAGGAGATTAGTGGCCCTTACATTTTTTCTTTATAACAAGAAAGACATCAAATAATTGATTCAATTTCAAAGATCATTGTGAATGAAGCATGAGAGAAATGAATGTGAGCAAAGAATTTTTTTTGAAGTCTACATACATAAAGAAGCTGTGCTCAAAATCTATGTCCTCTCCCCTTCATCAGAGGTGGATCTTTTCCCTTCTGCTGCTCACTGGGCAGGTGCTCAAACATCCCACCATACTGAGTCCACAACAGCCCCACCTGGCTTTCTCAGTAGGTGTCACAGGCTGCTGTGGTGTGCAGGCCCTCGGGCCTCTGGGCCCTTGGCTCGCCCCATACCATTCATTTACCCACCCTCTTGCCATTTACCCAGCCCCAGTGAGAAGTGTCACCTTGGGCACAACATGACATGCAACTGCGGAGGTCACCAGGGACGACCAGCCAGCAAAACTGCCATTGCTGCGTTGGACGTACACTGAAAAGAAGACCAACTGAAAACACAGCAAGTCCAAAGTGTCCTTGGAAAATGTCGTCTCCTCTTGGCATAGGAATGGCCCCGCTTTGTCTCCCAGGCAGGGACTGCGATGAGGGGTGGTGTCATAGTTATTGCTGCCACTAAGTAATGGATGGACTCCTCTCCTATGGACCCATCTCGAGGACCTCGTGATGGTTCACTGCAGGTCTGGCCAGTCTAAGGTTTCCAGAACAAAACTGCTTCATCAAACTCGGACACTTTAATGAGATGCCCCTGGCGTCATCATGTGATCAGCTCTCGTGGAGGCGAAAGCAGGATGCTCTTCCATTTTAATTTCTTTTTCTTTTCTCCTTTCACCCTTGGCGATTTTGGATAAAAGATTTTATTAGCTGAGTTCACTGGCTTGTCTCCCCAAAGCCTGGAACTATGCTTCAGACTTAGCCAAGGCCCTTCCTTTGAGAGGATACCAGCTGCGGAAGATAGGCGAGCAGGTGTGGACTGTCCGTTCCAGTCCACCTTCCCTCGGAAAGCTCAAGAACAAGCCCACCAGGTCAGCAAGTGACGTTCTGACAGCAGAAATCACTGAGAAAATGATCATTTTCACAGTCTAATTACAATTCCATAATCCATTTTCCACAAGGCTAGAGTCTAAAAATCTCTTGAAAACAAAAGCGTGTGTTTAAAAATCTGTACAAGCTCCTTTGGTGGTAAAACCTGACATGAACTGGCATGAAGTCATTTACAATTTTTATGTCATTTAGGATGAATATTTACACATTTTGCAGCAAAAATTAATTGGTTTAATTATAAGATATTCCCTGCTAGTGTGCATGTATGTGTGCATCTGAAATACTGTAAATCTCAAAGCACATAGAATCCCGGAGGTTGTAGATAAAGTACTGAAGACCCATAGTATGAAAACACTCTAACAACTCCTGCTGAGTAACTTCATGAAAAGTTTTCCCCATCTCTGCATTCCTGAATGTCTCTCTCTCTCTCTTACTGAGTAGGAACGACTTGCCAGCACAAGAAAAGTTACTTTCTTGTCGTGGAACCTGCCTTAAACTGTATAAGTTGGGAGGCCTGAAAGAAGTTGTTTAACCTCTTGGAGCCTTAGGCTGGGGTAATGAGAATAAATATGAAATGTTGCTGGGATGAAGTAGGTCCTCTTTCCCATTTTCCAGAAACATTAACAAAGACCAGAATTGCTTTTTACACTATAGAGACTGGACTTCCTAATCCAGGTTCATAAAGGTTCTGAGGAACTGGACAGTGGATGACACTCAGCTCTCTGACTGTCTGTCTGGTATTTCTCCACTCCTTCTCGCAATCACTTTAAGTCTCTTCTTTATCTCCTAACAAAAATTTTCTCTGAGTCAATAAACAAACTTTATTTGAACAAGATAGTGTATGTGTGCTATATAGCAATGAATTATTACCCTTTTCAGGTGGAGGGTAGGTGACTGTCACGGCAGTCTTTACTCATCCCTCATTTCCTTTATTTGCTCACTCATTAAAAATGTAACACCTGTTGAATATCTCCTAAGTGAGAAGATTTTACCTAAGGGCTAGCTAGCTAGGTGTATAGATAAAATTAATGCTTAGGCTTTGAATTAACAAATATTTGACCCCAGACATGTAAAGAAAAGAAATTCCAATAGTGCACAGTAACAGTATTACAGGACACAGTGTCAGGAGTGATCAACTCTATCTTTGGAAGGTGGGGCTGTGGGTGAGCTCAATGAAGGCTTCCTGGGAGAGGTGACTAAGCCTAAGAAAGTAAAAAGCAGCTTAACAGGCACACAGACTAGGGTGGAGAGAACCTTCCTGGTTGAGTGAACTGTTTACAGTTCGACTGTATAAAGTGTGAGCTTAAGATTGGTGCCAAATTAGGCTGGAGTGCAGGGGTCAGAGCGCGAAGGTGGGTTTGGGACTGTCGTGGGGCTGGCAGAAAGCCAATGAAAACATTTGCTCAGAGAGCCATATAATAATTCACATTCAGAAAGCTCACAAGAAGATTGTAGAGGATATAGATTCAAGAGCAGGCAAGACATAGAGAGATCGAGGAGGCAGGTCTCGCAGCAGTAGCCCAGGTGAGAGAACCTGGGGGCATGCTGTGATACACTGAGGCCGAGAAAGGGAGAGGGTAATTCTGAATGGGAAGATCTGGGAAGACATCCAGAAATGGGATTTGACTGTCCTGAAAAAAAAACAACTTCAAAGGCACAAGCAGGAGGAAATGGGAACTCCTTGTAGATAGTCTGTTTGCTCTAAATCCCCAATGCCTAGCACAGATCAAGCCACATAGAAGGCTTTCCGGGTATGTTTGTTGGATGAATAGAAAGGAAATTCCAGGGTGTATTAGTTATCTCTTGCTGCATATTAAGCTGCCCCCAAACTTAGTGACTTAAAACAGAGACCTTTTATTTTTGCTTGCCTGTCTGCAGATTAGATGGTTATCTGCTACGCCGGGCCAGGCTTGGTTGATCTCAGTGTCAGCAGTCATCACTCAGGCATTTGCAGCACTCTGGTGGGTTCGAGAGTGGCTGGATGGCTGTCTGGTTGAGAGAGCAGGCTGCCTGATCTGCGTGTGTCTTATCATCTAGGAGGCTAGCCTGGGCTTCTTCCCATGGCGACAGTAGGGTTCCATAGTGAGTGAACAAAAGCACCCAAAGCCTCTTAAGGCTCAGGCTCAGAACTTGCATTACATCATTCTGTCGCATCCTTCTGGCCTAAGCAAGTCACAAGTCCCACTCAGATTCCTTTTTCTGAGGAAATTTCACCTTTTGGTGAAAGAAAATGAAGTCACATTCCAAAGGGTCAAGGAAGCTAATTACTCTCATTTTTACAATCTACCACAGAAGCAAAGGAAAAGAGCCTTGCAGAGTTGAATGGTTGGACTGTGCTGAGCATAATCAGGGCAAATGGATGAACAGCGATGATTCACATGCAGGCTGGGTGGGAGGTGGGGCATGTAGAAGAATGAGATGCATAAGAATATAGAAGCTGGACCAATGGAGGGCTTTGAAGTCCAGGCTGAGGATGTTTGGACTAAATTCTCCACTCGCTGGGCAGCTCCCAAAAGGTTTTAAGATGGGAAATGATAGCATCAGATGAAACCTCAACCAGTCTAGGGGTTGTCCTTCAGGAGTAGGCTGGGCATTGCAGCTGTGAGGAAAGCAGAGAGCAGCAGGCTCTCCTTCTGTTTCATCCCCACCACTTCCTCTTGCCCAGGGCTCTCCCAAGTGGCCACTGGACCCATTCTGAGCACTTTTATGCAAGCCAGAAGCCAGTCCAGGTTTACTGAGAACACCACACACCAGTAACGATTACAACATTCTTAATGACATACACGTTTGCCAGCCCAGGTTAATTTTTAACTACTTCCTCCTCTCCTTTGCAAATATCTTATTAGTAGAATGAATGCTATTAACAATCTCTTGTATTTGTGGGACATAAATACTAAACCTTGTGGCAGAGCCAAGTGGTTACAGCCCCACAATATTCTTTTTAAAGTCTACTTCCTTGCACAGTCATTGAACTAACGTGAGGGTTTGCTCTCTCTGATTTGTAGTCTTGGGAACTTAACCAAAAAAGGGCTAGCAACAGAGTGGTAGATGCTGGGTCACTGGGTTGTGAGTAGGCCTGAATCCTAATGCATCTTAAATGATAAAGTCCTTGTCCTCTAAGGATAAACACCTTTCATTGCTCTCTAAGCTGTACCAAATGGACAAAATAAGTCACATCACTCATGCTAAAAATAACAGCCACACCTCAGACAGGTTTGCTCTGTTAGGAGGAATAATCATGGGATGCTCTCCTCCAGACTTCTTGTGATTACTTCCTGTGCATCCTCCAGACTTCCACCTCTACAATGTGAACTCAGGGCCACGGCCATCTGGTTCCCAGCTTTACCACTAGGCTTAATGCTTAGTTGGTGTTTATTGATTATCAGTAAAGTGAACGCATGAATGAATGTTCAAACCAAAGAGAATGAATGGATTGGAGAATAACAACATTGAATTCAGCTCTTAGCTGTGCTACTTGCTCGTTGTGTTTTAATGAGCAAATTACTTGCTTAACCTTCCTAAGCTTCACATTTATGTTATTTAAAGTAGCAATAAGAGGATCCACCTCAAGTTTTCAAGGAAAAAGTTACCCATACAGGGTCAGCTACATAGTAGATGCTCAATACATAAGAAATGAAAATGGGCAAATTGCAGGAGACAGCCCAAAAGTTAGGGAAGGTAGAATTCTATCTCAAACGTGCAGAAGAGGACATAAAGAACAAAGTTATTCTATTTATCTGCAGCTGACAAGAAGGTGTCATGTGACCAACCTCATTTGGGGTGGGGTGGGGGTGGGTGGCAGCTCCTGCCATCTCACCAAATCCATTCCCTTCCTCATTTGGAGATGGGCTTTTAAAGTGTGGTCCATGTGTCAGATGGTAGCATAACGTGGACCGAACATGACCTACATTGCTAAATAAAGCCTGCACAGAATGCATCGGGTTCAGTTGTGTCCCACCAAAAAGACATGCCCAAGTCCTAACCCCTGGTACCTGAGAACATGATCTTCTTTGGAAATAGGGTCACGGTAGATATGATCAAGTTAAGACAAGGTCATACTGCATTGGGGTGGGTACTAAACCCAGTGACTGGTATCTTGTAAGAGAAAGGAGAGGGAGATTGGGGCAAAGACACACATGCAGGGAAGAAGGACATGTGATAACAGAAACAGAGATTGGATTAACGCAGCTCCGTGCCAAAAAATGACAAGGATTGTTGGCAGCCAAGAAAGGATTCTCCCCTAGAGCTTTCAGAGGGAGCAAGTCCCTGCCAAAACCTTGATTTCAGACTTCTAGCCTCCAGGACTGTGAGGGAATGCATTGCTGTTGCTTTAAGCCACCCAGTTTGTGCAATTTGTTATGGCAGCCCCAGGAACCTAATACATAGACAAATAGCTTTTTTCTAGTCTCTAGGATTTGTTCCCAGCCTTTCATGGAGAAAGTTTTATATCCAAAACAAAACACTTTTAGGCAACAGGACATTTCAAATGTGAACATTAGTAGTCATGGGAGCAAAAAAGGGTAAAAAGGTGATAAGCAAGCAGAAGCAGCAAAGGAGGTAAGGGCAAATGGGAAGCCATTAAGGTGAACGTGGGCATCAGCAGTGTAACAACGGGCACTGTCAGCCAGAGCCTTCTTCCGGCCGAGTGGAGCCAAGTGGGGCTGGCTTGGCCAGTTGCTACAGAGGCCAGGTGTCCTGAAGTCAACTTGCCCGGGACAATTGCAAAGGTCTCACAAGGTCAGGCTAGAAGTCAGCCTGGAAATGCCCATGCCAGATTCTCATCAGGCATTTGATCATTCCTTCCATCCTACATCACAGACACTCTGGGTTTGCTTATGCTTGGAAAAGGCTAGCTAGTTTGGCACTCACATGGGCTTTCTACCTAAATCATTCCTGGAAAGCTGCATTTCCTGTGTCAGTCTGTAGTGAACCTTTCATTAGCCACTAGCGTATCACCCTATTTGTGTATTACTTATGGGGTCATTCCCTGCTCCCCACCTTCTACATCATCCTAGGCTGAATTCACCAGAGTGCAGGGCCCCATAAAAGGAGAGCAGCTTGGAAATGTCACTGGCCACACACAGAGCCACACAGAGGACTGAGGCTGACTTGTCACAAATGACAACGGCTCCCTCAAATTAGGGAGAGAAAACTATGAACCACCTGTAGTGTGAACTAAAAGTTCTACTTATATAGTTGTTTTTGAAAGACTTCAGGCCGATAGCTGATTGTGTTATTTAGAAATTATTCTTGAGGACCCCTCTGGATTAAGTCAGAGATCGTGACCAAATAATCTGTTGTGGAAGAAGGAGCTAAGTGAACACTCAGATATGAAGCCTGGTGAAGGGTCAAGCGAAGGCCAGTGGGAAAGCAGGTGAAGGGAGGATCGATCACACGGACTCATGTGGTTTTAGAGAGACTACTCTATACCAGGGTCTGGGGCGAGAAAGACAACAAGGGTGAGCAAGGGGCCTTGCCTTGGGGAAGGCTGCAGTCAAAATATGCGCAACATGTGCACTCTGTTTCAGCAACTTCTCTCCCCTGCCCACTTCTGCCACTTACTTCCTTGTCCTTGTCACCGTCTGCCCTACTTTCTTTTTTCCTCAGGATTCACCAGTCTCCTAAAAGTCTTGCTTGTTCATTTGGTTACTTGTTGATTGTCTTTCCCCACCAGTGGAAGGAGAGCTCCAGGGGAGCTTGCTCCACATTGCCCCTAAGCCCTGGGCTGGTGCCTGGCAGTTACTAGTTGTTCAATGAGTGTTTGCTGACTCAATGAAATACAGCCAAAGAGGAGGAAGGGAGGCTGATAATAAAATGGATTAATGTAATAAAACATCTGTTCTGAATCCAGACTACTGGAGTTAAAGCTCAGCTCCCTCATTTACTCGCTGTTTGACCTTGATTCACCTGCTTGACCTCTCTATGCCTCGGTTTCCTCAACTGGAAAATAGGAGACTAATATAACCTGCTTCATAGGCTTGGTAGGGAATTAAGTGAGTTAACATATACAGAAAGCCCTTAAAGCAGGACTTAGCAAACATTGTCTCATAGAGCCATACAGTAAATATTCTAAGGTTTGCAGGCCATACATACGGTCTCTCTCGCCATGATTCAACTCTGCCCTGTATTGGCACAAGAGCAGCTGCAGACGATACATAAATGAATTGAGTGGGGCTGTACTCCAATTAAAACATTTGGAATTATAGCACCACACATAGCATATAAAAATTATAACACAAAATAATAATCTATTGGCAGGGGAATTCGAAGTCTTTCTTTTGTAACAAATTCACTGTGAGGTTTCAGACCGTCTGAGTCACAGTTTAGTCATCTGTAAATAGACATAATAATTACTCTTACCTACTTCACTTCATTATTTGGTGATCACATAAGATGAAAGATAAAATGAAAAGTACAAATGTACCGTGTACAAATAATGCAATATAAATATGATTCTATAGTACTGCTTGTATCCTAGGTTGCCATGCAGCAGGTAGGTCAGATATGAGTATGCTCAGTGTGCGGATGAGGAAACCAGAAATATTAAATCACTCATTGAGGTCACACAGCTGATAAATAGAACTAAATTTGAATGTTTATTCTATAACACATCTCCCTGTGCACCGAACATACATCTTACACACAGAGTCCTTCCTTTACCTTTCTTATGTAGAAGTATCCCATTTCCCTAGGCTCACCCCAGGCCAAGGGGTTCCAGAAATATTGGGGATAATTATAAACTCAGCCCACACTTTGTCTTGTCAAACCAGAAAAGAAAGAAAAAAGAAAAACTGAGTGACATCACTGCACCTTAATTAGCTTGAATGCGAAAGGAAATGTTTACAACATAATTTCATCTCCATTCCTTCATCCCCAAAACACACATTTTCAAGAAGTGCAAATCCCTATTCTAGTCGGTTTGTATGTGGGTTGAGTTGCATATGTTTTATTACTGTAAGGCACTTACTCAGCCTAAGTCTATAGTAAGAAGATAAGGCATTTAGCAGTTGACGAAGGCTTACTTACTTTTGATCAGGGTGCTGAAGCCCTGTGATCATGGAAACGCAAGGCTCCAGTGCTCAGCTACTTTGTGCACGGAGCTCACAACCATGCTAAATGCCAACTAAATGCCCATGCATGAATCGTTCAAGTGTTGTGTATTTTTAACCCACTGAAATAGCTAAAATAAAAAAGACGGATACTTCAATTTTGGCAAGAATGTGAGGAAACTAGAATCCTCTTACAATGCTGATGGGAACGCAAAATGGTATAGCCACATGGGGAAACAGGTTGACAGTTTTTTATTTTTCCAGTTATAAGAGATATTTTAGAAAGAGATATTTAGAAAGTCACAGAACTGGAAAAGGTGGACCAGTTGGGCTTTGTAAGCTCAGGAGATAAGTTACTGGGGCAAAGGAAGGGCCGTTGGAGCCTAGGAGAGAAAATGGCAAGGTAATGTGCCTGGGAGGAAGAAGAGGGGAAGGGAAAGGTGTGGGAACACTGCAGAGGAGGAGAGAGGGCCCAAGTTGGCAGTTTCTTAAAAAAATTAAACTTTCACTTCCTATATGACCCTGAAATTCTACTCCTAGGAAACTAAAAGTATGTGTCCACATTAAGATTTTTATGCAAATGTTTATAGCAGCATTATTCAAAATAGCTAAAACCTAGAAACAACTCACATGTTCATCAACTAATGAATGAATAAACAAAACACGTTTTTTTCATACTATAGAATGCTATTTGGTAATGAAAAGGAATACATTACTGGTATGTATAACAATACGAATGAATCTCAAAACCATCATGCTAAGTAAAAGACAGACAGACAAAAAGACTATGTTTTTTTAAAAAGAGTTTATTTATTTATTTTTAAAGCAAGGGGAAGGAAAGGAGAGAGAGGGAGAGAAATATCAATGTGTGGTTGTCTCTTGTGCACCCCCTGCTGGGGACCTGGCCCCTAACCCAGGCATGTGCCCTGACTGGGAACCGAACTGTGTGTGACCCTTTGGTTCACAGGCCTGTGCTCAATCCACTGAGCTGCACCAGCCAGGGCAAGACTACATATCATATAGTTCCACTTATATGAAACCTTTAGCAAAATCAAAACTATTTAGCAACAGAAAGTTGATTGAAGAGCTAAAGGTAGGAGACAGGGAGATCAGGTATGGATCACAAAAGGACATGAGAAAACTTTCTAGGGCATTGGAAATATTCTAAATTTTGAATGTGGTGATAGTTGCATGGCTGTAGACTATATATTTGTAAACTCATATAACTGTACGGTTCATATGCGTGAATGTTAAGGTATATAAATTGCACTTCAATCAGGCTATGAAATAGAAGCATCATATATATATATAAGTTCAGTTGTACTTTTCTTTAAAAAATTTACATGTTTATTTGACAAATATGCAAAGTATAAACCCAAAAAACAAAACCTTCATCACACCAGCTGGAGATAACTCTTATTAATATCTTGAATGAGTTAATATTAAAAACAATATTATATACCTCAATAGTTATACTTAACATTACATCTTGAGCATTTTGCCGTGCCATTATAAATTCTTCAAAAATATAATTTTTGGTTGCTACATAATAGTTCGTTGTACATACTATAGTAGACTTACTGACTCCCCTGTGTGAGATATTTAGTGTTTCCAATTTTCACTCTTACAAAGTTAGATTCTGAAAGTGCACCTGAGTTCCAGAGGATATGAATACTTTTTGAGGCTCTTGGTGCATATTTTAAAATTGCTATTCAGAAAAATTGCATAATCAGTGTAGGAGAGTGACCACTGATGTTTCGTAACACTGGGCATGTTTTCTTCTTTTATTTATTCAAATAAATAAAACTTGATTTCTGGTGAGGCTGATTCTTTCTCAAGTGTGGCAGTCACTGCAGCTGTTCCATGTATTTCAGCTTTTCTCCCAGGGAGAACATAACAGACGTGGCTTCTCCCATTTTAAGGATAGTCTTGGCCACATGACTTGCTTTGGCTGCCAAAGGAATGTGAGCGAAGTGGAATGCCACTTCTGGCAAGAAGCGTCAGGAGCCAGTGCACAACTGGCCATACCCCCTCTTCCCTGCCTGGGTCATCGTGAAAGTCTGAGTCAGGATGAAGCCTCTGCCAGTCTGAGTCCTCGAGTGACCCCGACGCCCTGAGGTCCCCTGCAGACCCATACTTGGAGGCAGCGTGAGTGAGAAATAAACCTTATTCAATCATTAAACTCTGGGGGTGGTTGTTATAGCACATAATTGAGATTATCCTGACTCATACAGTTCCATATATTCTTTTATGAAAATAAGGTGAAAAATTTACCAGTGACCTTTTGCTTTAAGAAAGTACATAAGTTGGTACTAGGATTGTGTGATTCTGAAACAAAGGAAAACATATGTCCTCTTGATCAACAGTTTTCCAGTTTTGAAAAGAATTTCCTAATGCATTTCTATAAATAGGGTGAAGAAAGGAAGTTATTTGACTCATAGAAATAGTGAGCCAGGGGAGTTTATGAAAGCAGCACCAATAATTTAATAAGAAAGGGAAAAGTCAGTTCTGAGACTCTGAACTGATCCATATCTCATTTGCTTGGTGTCCTCCTACCATTGTCACCCAGGCAGCCTTGTTTGCATTGTGACTTACCTGGGGCCCCACTGCCCGGCTCTGAGGGTTACACAGGACATGTTATGACAATCAAGCTACTGCCAATGGATGGAGCATTTTGTGTCTGGATTCCAAACAGGAAGTTATTTTTCTTGTAAAAGGAAAGAGAATAAATTATCTTCCCCACAGCTACACCAGCAGAAACACACACAGGATGCAGAAGGTCAGGTCGACTACAGCGGCAGGGAAACAGGCTCACGTGTAGAACACAGAGATAACGTTTCACAAACCGTACTGGAGGACAGACCAGAAATGTCCTCCATGGGGATTAAGGGCCCCAAAGACGTGGCCTCTCAGTACAAGTAGGCCTGAAATTTAGGGCCAGAATCCACAGCAGAGCTCATAAAATACAAGAAAAGATAGTCACCAAAAGCCACTGGCTAAGTGTTTTCACCCTACAAAATGATAACATAAGTCTCCATAATATTTTATTGTTGTTATACATAAAATGCGTATGTATGCATGTGTGTGTGTGTGTGTGTGTATTCATAGGCCCAGTACAGTCATTCTCAAAAGTCTGGCAGGAAAAGAAAAGTGTGGCAGGAAGAAGGGTCTGCCATCTCTTTGTCCCCTCTGCCACAGAGACTTAGCTCATTTCTAGAAGAGCATGGTGACCAGGTGCACACTCCCTGCAGTTGATTTGGGAATAAGTTGTACGCCTGACTTCGGGGAGAGTACAGCAGGAGGGCACAGAGGTCTTGAGCAGGCATGATCCCTTCTGCTCACTGAAGTGCTGCTTTGGATTTTGATGGTTTATTCCTCAAGGGAGGAGATGGGAACAGGGGAAGGTTAATTGACTAAGCAAGGCCAGGACTTCCAATAGAGAATGCTCTGTGTTTTTTTTTAAAAGAGTACCAGGATATGTTAGCTCAATAAATAATTCATTGGACTGGCTGTTCACAGTCTAAAAGAAAAATATTGTAGAATGCCTACATGTCAATTAGTCTGCCGTGAGTTAGATAAACACTTTCTACAGATGTCACTTGTAAAACCCAGATTTGTACATTAATTGTGTGTTTTACCCAGGCAGAAACATAGTATCTAGTAACTTCACTTAAAAGTCTATTAAAATCTCATGGCCTTGGAAAGGTTACCTGACGCCTTGTAGGCCAGATTCGGGGCTGAATAGACATGTCCCCTGCCACCGAGTGTACAATAGCTAAACACTCCAAAGACATTGTAGTTACACTTGCTGCCCTTATAGAGAAGCACGGAGGGCTGTGATCCTTCTGGGCCTGCTGGAATTCTCCTGATTTCAGGAGGCACAGCTGCAGCAGCAAATGCAAAGGCGGAATGTGTGTCTGCAGATGCCCCCAACTCCAGCCCCCTCAGCGATTCCCGTTCCTACCCAAACAATCTCCTGACTGTCTGCTATGCTTCTAAAGAAAAGAGGATGGTGATGTAATAATAATGTATATTATTTATATAATTTTAATGTTTAAATATTGATATTTAAATGTTGGTCTATAAAATAACATATTATTTTATATATAACTATTTAATATTTATATGTTTATGATTATAGTTAAGTCCTACTATGTCCCAGGAATTGTGTTAAGTGTCTTAGAGGCCATTTTTTCCATTTAATATTCACAACAATCTCACCCCATTTTTCAGATGAAATGTCCAGAATATGAAAGTACAGAGAGTAATCAAAGTTAGCTCACCGGTAATACAACAACAAGTTGACACCATATTGCTACTGATGAGATTCACTCAAAAGGAAATAAAATCACTTCTATGGTATTTTTGCTTAAAATGCACAACTCAACCCGATTCGATCAAAATCAGACAAACCCAAACTGAGGGACATTCCAAAAAATTTTGGGGCAGTATTCTTTAACTATGTCAATGTCATGAAAGACAAAAGCAGACTAAGAATCTGTTCCATATGAAGGCAGACTAACAAAATAAGACAGCTACATGTAACACATAAACCTGGGTTAGGTTCTAGGTCAGAAAAGAACATTAGTAGGACAATTAGTGAACTTGAAGACTGTAGATCAGATAATAGCATTTTGTTAATGTTAACTTTCTGATTTTGATCATTTCATTGTGACATGAAAACGGTAACATTTGGGTAAACTAGGTACTGGGTACTCAGCAACTCTTTGTGCTGAGTCAAACATGATGTCGGAATCACAAGCTGAGAAATGAGGAGTGGGACCCCCAAGGAGCCACAGGGAATCTAGGGAAAGAGAGGAGACCAAATACAGAATGAAAAATGGGAATGTTTCTCTTCCCACAGCTCTGGATACCGCTTGGAGTTTGTCCTTGGAGTGGTTCATCCAGAAGACACATTTCTTTAGTCTAAAATTCTTGTGAATGACAGGCTGTTAGATTTGGATGAAAACTTGAAGTTATTCTTTGGGGCCTCATTTTCCAGGAAAGACAGGTGAAGCTCAGAAAGGCATGGGGATGATGGGCTCAAGGTCACACAACAGGAGAGCCACGATTAACACCTAGCTCCTTCGGATCATGAGATACTATTTATGTTACACCACTCATTTCTGAAAGAGGACACCTTCGTGGCAGATGGAACTCAAGCCCAGAATCTGTAGTGCAGAGACCTTATCCATTAGCTGTGTGATTTTTCTAACCACCTGCTAGAGATTTCTTCTGTAGCCAGATAGTCATTCATTTATTCACTCATTCAACAAACATTTATGGAGTGTCTCCCAAGTGCTTGAAGGGCTTATAGACACAGCAACTGTCAAAGACAACGTCCTTAAATTCTGGTGAACCGGCCTGAGTACTGATCCGTGCTCCACAACTAATGACCTACATGACCTTGGGCACAGTCTTTTGCTTCTCTAAGCCTCAGTCTGATCTTCTGAAACACGGAGAAGATATAGAATTACTCAAAGGTTACTCTAAGTATGAAATAAGATATTGCATTTAAGCTCTTTGCAGAACTGTCTGGTATATAAGTACTCAATAAATATTAAGTATTACTGTTATTTTCTTTCTCTCCAGCCTGAAACTCTCTCAGTTATATTACCTGGTAGGGATATTTGGGAGTGCTCAAATTCTATAGAATATTTCTAAATGCATTGAAAAGCTTACTTTTAGGAAGGCGAATTTTTCCAACAGAGTAATTTTCTATTTCTTTGTTATTTTCAAGGGTAGATAATAATAAAAAGAAAGGGCAAGAAAGGCTAGCTGAGAAAATTGGTACTGAGAGAGGAATTCAAATGGGAGTTGTAATATGCAGAATGTCTGATAGGTTTTATCAAGATTCAAATGAGATTGTTCTTGGAGGCTGCTTGTGTCTAGCCTTCTTCCTGGGCATAATTTGAATGCCATTTTAGCCAACCCTTGATTATTTCCACAAATGAAAAGAATCATAAATTACAGAAAACAAGATGAATAGAACCCACGAGGGCTGCTTGGCGCAAGCTTCTGGTGCCTTTCTATTGCTATATCCTGAGAACGTGGTCCTTGGTTCTCTGCCACAATCCTGGCGCCTGCTCCCCAGGACCAGGTCCATCTGGGGACCCACTTCCTTCCCCTCCCCCAACTTCTCCCACAGCACCCATCAGAGGGCCTCAGGCCTAGGATGTTCAACAAATGTATAAGAATAAATCTATTTGGGAAAGGGAAACGTAAGAAGGCAATCAGAAAATAAAGTCCAATTATAGTGAAAGGTCCTTCAATTCACTCAAACTCCTGTCTGCCCACACACAGAAGGTTGGGACTTCAGTGGACAGAAAATGCTTTGGTTTCACATGCTTCCTATGTCACATTGTTCAATGAGAGGTGGGACGTTTAAGGGTTTAGTCTCACATTCTCCAGTCACAAATTCTTTGGAGAAATGACACTAAAAAAATCCAATTAGTAGATCTATTTGGCTACGTATCCTGTATATGTGGGAGCAGAATTCATGGGTCATGTGGCGTATGCAAACAGTAACATAAATGGAGCCACTTTAAGATGGAGCCGGCGCCGCCATGCCAGAGGCACTGCCTTGCATGCCTTATGCCTCAGCTCTTCGGAGTGTTAAAATAGGTCAAAATAACCTTTCCCCTGGGCCTGCGGAAACAGTTCCCAAAGAACTGTTTGCAAAGATAACAGGAAAGCAGTTACTACTGGACTGATTGACTACTGGACCGAAAATTAAAAACATTTTTTAGAATTAACATCCCTATGTTATGTTATCTGCACCAATGGAAAGGCCTTCCTTCTATTAATGTTATTGTTCTCCTTCACTTTCTAGTAACTACCTATTACCTCTGTCTCCCAATCTGAACACTATGTGGGCTTCTGCCTGAACCAGTGAGTCCTGAAGAGCTATTCTTATTAATCTCCACAAATGCTTGTTGCCTCTCACTTTGAAAGGCCTTTCATTTTTAGGTTAGCTGTTTCTTGCAGCAAACACAAAGAAGGAAAATCAGCAACACAATTCCCAACATTTGTAAGAGAAAAACATACCAGTCAGCAGTAGAAGGGCAGGTTTTCCTGAACTGAGTACTAAGTAAGAATTTCTCTTGTGTGGTTTAGCGGTAGTCTCAGTAATCTTTCGGCAGGAAATAGGGCAAATTATAACATCATGACATCACCCTCTGTAGGCCTACAGCCCAAGGCCAAGGTTAAAGGGCAGGGCAAGTACAGAGGCAGAGTGCAGCATGTGGTCAGTGCAGATGGCTTGAGGATGGCTCACCAGTGGTAGAGCAGAGGACGACTTCAGTCAAGACTTCTACTTAAGATTTCCTCTCTAACCTCAACCCTTACCCCAACCACAGACTCGCGGGTATCAAGGCTGGGTTGTTTACTGATCAAGAGCCTAGCGTCGAACTAGGCAGAAACCACACTAGGGCTAGTCCCCTTACAGGAGCTCCAAGGAAGTTGTTTGAGGTTCTCTGTGTCACTGACATCAGTCAGTTAGCAGAAGACAGATGTGCAATTGTGACATGGAAATAAAAATGAAAAGGAAATAAAGTTCGACAATCAGGGCACTGCCCTTTGGGTGTCACTTTCCAGAAAATCCACCTTATCATTTATCCTCTATGGGAAACTCTTCATTCCACTCTGCATTCCATCTTTTCTAATGTATGAGGGAGATTTTCTATCTCCATGAGCTAAGTAGGGTCAACATAATAAGAAACAGAACAAAGCCAAACTGTGGCAAAGAGTGTCTGTTTTGTGGGCAAACAACGTGAAGATGGGAGCGAGCCAGCCACAGGCCGTTTGCACATCACTTAGCTGCCTGTGCCTGGGACCCCTCCAGAAGCAGACTCCTATGCCAGCGCTCCGTCCCCTGCAGAAGCCCACTGAATCCACTGAGAAGGCCTGGACCAGCCCAGGGTACAGAGAAGGAGGCAGCAGCCTTGGAAGGGGTGTGGTGGGCCTTACGGTCAGACAGGGGTCTGGGATGTAATCTAATCCTGCTCTCTTCCATAATTCAACTTCTCTTGGCCTCAGTTTTACCACCTCTGAAATGGAATATTAATGCCTTCCCATTGAGGTCAGAGGAAATATAACAATACCAAGGATTAGAAACCAAACAGCACCTGCATCAGGATCAGAAGTGAACAGGTGCTCTGTAAATCAAGGCAGTCCATCCATCCATCTTCCTATCAATCTACTTACAATTTTTATTTCTTTTTCCTGCTTTTCGTCAGTTCTGAGTATCAGCTACTCAGCCAGGCTGAGGAGAAAGGATGGAGCAGCCACGAGAGATGACATGATAAAGAGTCAGCTTCCTTCAGAAAACATTATTTCCAGAGGGATATGCCATGGCTCAAGGGGAGTGAACGCAGGGGTTCATAGCTTAATATTTCCCAATCACTTCGATGTTAAGAGCAGCGGGAAGCAGGAAGTCAGCTGGCTTTCCTCCGTAAGAGAGAGGCTCTCACTGCTTCCTTTGCCTTGAATGTTTGTCTTGTGGCCCATGCATTGGCTCTCGGGTTCCCACGCCTAGCCATCCTGCAGCATGACCGACAGTGGCCAGACACTCTGCTTCCACAGACACAGCCCTCTGGTTCCCACCGTTTGGGTAAAAGAGTCCTAATGCTACTTGTTTCTATACTTTTGAAATGTGCTTGCCTGACCTTCCTAGGATACTTTTAATCCTTTGTTTATAATGTTAATTTCCTTCTGATTATCAAAGTAACATTTATTTATTATAAACATCTGAAAAATACACACATGCATACACTAAAAAAGGAAAGGAGCAAGTCCTGCTAATTGCCCCACCTAGCAATGTCAGGTCTGCTAACCTTTTCCCAGCCTTCTGTACTTGGGTTCTCTCCTTCCTCCACCAAACAGAACCACATGGTTTATATTATGGTATGTGCTTTATTTCCACAACAATATATTGTAAACATATACTGTTATATGTTTACGGTAAAACATATAATGTTGTTATGCCATTAAATAGTTTCCCCATGCCATTAAATATTTCGCCTTATTCTTGTTTCTCTTTTATTTCCTCAGAACCATAGTGAAATCACCAAAGCAGGAAGTCAGGACACCGGGGTCCCACTCAGCTTGGCGACCCTGGGTAGATGAGTCAGTCCTCGCCTGGACGAGCTACATACTCTGCCTGTCTCAGCAACAAAGGTGTATGATTCCAAGGAGAATAGTAGTCTTTTCTTCACAAACAAGTGGATTCTGTATTTTAAAAATACAGATCGTCTCATGCACCCAGATTTTCATAAGCTCGTACATGTATAACCTTTGTGAGGGGGAAATCGATGACCATCAAAGCCTTGCATGCACCCCAGGTGTGACTCAGGAGGGGCAGAAGAAATGCTGCACAGGCCCCCATGAGACACGCACCTCCCCTTTGCCGGCCTCGCCCCTGGTGGAGGTCGCTCCTGCTGCTGCTTCTGGTGGCTGGCTGAATTTGAACCCTGATTTCTACCCCAACCTTGAGGCTCTTAGAGTTTATTGAGCCAGATTATTAGGGCTGTGGCTGATCAAGGCTTCTGTTTACTTTAGTTGAGCTGTCTTCCCTTACAGAAATCCTATGTGGTGGTTTGTGGAAAATGTCTCAAGAAGCTCCAGAACCTTTGTTTTCTTAATTAAAAAGAAAAATCATGATGGATTCTGTGACCAACTGAATGTTCTTTTTGCCAGGCATAATTTTCATCATTAAACTTACATTTTTCAGTCATTTCATTGCATTTTATTAGATCACAAATTTCCACTATTTTATAACCTTCATATTTCAAAGATTATTTTCACAAAACTACTTTCTGATCTCTGTGACTAGATTATATGTGGTGAAATGGAAACAAATCAAAACAAATAATTTTTAAAAAGCAGATGAAACAAACAAGTAGTATTGCCAAGAGCAAATGAGGAAATAGAAGCATATAAGATGTCAAATATCTGGTGACAGAAGAAGATTTGACTTTGGGTGGTGGGTACACAAGACAATATACAGATGATGTATCATAAAATTGTACACTTGAGATCTATATAATCTCATTAACCAATGCCACCCCAATAAATTTTTAAAGCATTCAATGAGTGTTTTACACAAAGCATGTAAATGTACACATATAAATGTACTACATCTATGGCCACCACGTTTGCTGAGCACGACTGGCACGTGTCACACTCATTTCACATGAGTATCTCGGTGGTGTTCAGTGCAGAAGATCTGGGATCCAGATCTTCTGGATCGCTGGATGTGCGATCCTGAGCTAGTCATTGAGCCATTGGTGCCATAAATGGGACAGTAATACAGCTCGTGAGAATTCAATGAGAAGGTGAAAGTAAAAGCTTATCGAAAGTGTAAAGTGATAACAAATGTGAGGCTAAAAATAAAAAGGCAAGGTTCCTTGCAGCTCATAAAAGGAAAACTCCAAGGATGCCAGTGCCCTACAGAATTTTACTTTCCTTCACAGGTTCCCGAGAACGAAGCTTCCGAATTCTCCCTGTGGCCCGCCTGAGCCAGCCTCAGGGCCCCGCTGCTCCAGGTAGAGAGAGCCCCGAGCCGTTCCTAGATGTGAAGCACGGTCCACTGGATGGACCGACACCGCCTTCTCCGGCCTGATCATCTGACCTCAGCTTCACCAGCTGCCCTTGCTCAACCAGGTTAGTAATGTCACTCCTCTGTGAGTCATTCTGTAACATTACAAACGGACGCAATCAGCCTCGTCAGCTACCTCACTCAGTGGGGTATGGGGAAGAGGAAGTGGGATGACAACTAGGAGAGAGGGGTTTTTATAACCCTGGGAAATTCTTCCCCAGACGGGAGCCGAAGGGACAGGCACAGCGTGTGCCGCGGTGAGCGTGCAGGGGCCCAGCACAGGGAGCTTCGGCGGGCGCCATCTCTGCCATTCATGCCCCAGTTTGGCTATCTGGAAAATGAGAATATTTCCGGGCCTAAATGAGTGTATTTTAATTTATTTGGGAGTAATTTTATGAAAGTATAATTGACGAATATAAATAAATTATCTTTTTTAAAGATTTTATGTATTTATTTTTAGAGAGGGAAGGGAGGGAGGGAGGGAGGGAGAGAGAGAGAGAAACATCAATGTGCAGTTGCTGGAGATTATGGCCTGCAACCCAGGAATGTACCCTGGCTGGGAATCGAACCTGGGACACTTTGGTTCCCAGCCCGAGCTCAATCCACTGAGCTACGCCAGCCAGGGATTAAATAAATTATCTTAATAATTATTTCTGATATCTATGCAGTGATCTAAATTTACATACAAAATGTTGCCTGGCTTTATTCTCAAAAGAATGCTGAGAGATAGGTAGTTTGGTAATTTGATAGTTGTTAGTCTCCTATTTTACTGATGAAGAAATACGGGCAAGGACGGTTAATTTTATGTGCCATCCTGACGAGGCTGAGGATGCTCTCAGCTGGTAAAACGTAGCATTTGAACCAATGGCCTGAGTAGAGAAGACAGCCCTCCCCAGTGCAGGTGACATCCTCTGCTCTGACGGGGGCCTGGGAGGAGCAAAAGGGCAGGGGACGGGGGAACTGCTCTCTGCTTTGGCGGAGGCATCACCTACTCCTGCCCGAGACATCGGCGTTGCTTGTCCTCAGGTATTCAGACACAATCGGCACATACGTCATGCTTCCCCATCCCGATTCTCAGGCCTTCTGACTTGCACGGAATTACACCCCTTGCTTCCCTGCTTCTCCAGCTTACTGACAGCAGATCTCAGGATGTCCTGGCTTCCTTAATTGGATGAGCCAACTTCTACAATAAATCTCCTCTTCTATCTCCATATATGTGTAATCTATTGGTTCTGTTTCTCTGGACAGCCCTGACTAATATATGGGATAAGACAGATTAACCACTAAAATGCTCCAGTGGTTATAACACTTCAGTAGCTCTCTGTCGGCTCCATAATTTAGTCCAAACTCCTTAGCTTGATCACTGCTTTAACCCCTGATCATACAGATGTTCAGCTCCAACTCTAGCCAAAGGACCTACAGTTTCTCTGAGGCAGTGGGTCTTGAAGTGCTCCAGCAGTATCAGCATCACTTGAGCACTTATTAGAAATGCAGATTCTTGAGCCCTGCCCAAACCCACTGAATCTAACTGTAAGGGTGGGGCCTGGCCAACTGTGGTTTAACAAGTCTTCCAGGAGATTCTAATGCTTGTTTCTAAACCTTTATCATGCTGATCCTCCTGCCTGGAACACCCTTCAGTTCTGTCTGAACTGTCTACCCTCCTCTCCACACTGCTCACCCCTCAGTCTCTCCATTCCTGTCTCAGCATCCATCGAGACAGTCCCAGGTCTGAGCAGCTCTCTTTGAGCTGGTTGCCCAGCTATGTGCCACTAGAGAAACCTATCCATTCCTCTAAAAAGGATCATTTTACATTGCTGAATATTAGATTTTCTATTTCCCTCAATGGGCTGTATGCTCCCTGAGATCAAGGAGTACACTTGATTTATTTCTGTATTTCCAGGGCCCAGCATAATGTGTAATAAAGGTTTGGTGAATGGAGAAATGAATCTAATTAGTCATTCTGTGACAAAAACTAAGACAAACCTTTATCAGCTGATTCCGAGCCAGACAGGATTACGTACAGAAAGTGTCCAGCATGAACTACAATGTCTATTTTCTCTTCTGCTTATTTTCCCTCTTTTAAAACATTTGCACAAAAACTGCTGCACAAAGACAATGTTCTATTTCGGTTGATTAAATGAAGGAACATGAAGAAATGCTTTTCTGCCATCTACCTGATCCTCAGTCACACCCAAGACAACACTCTACATTTGACCACCATCAAAAGTAATTTATTGTTGACAACTTAGAAAAGGTTGATTTTCTTCTTCTTTTTTCATATTTTAGTTTTGATTTCAAATGCACTTTGATAAACCTTTTACCATATTTGGGACAGTTGAAAGACTAGCACCAGCACCATGGTCATCTATCTGTACATCTACTGCCTGGAACAGAGTCTCCCAACCTGGGTGCTAGGGCACAGGTGATTTTTTGTCGTGGGGGCTGTCCTGTGCGTCGTAGGGTGTTTAGCCTTATTTCTGACCTCTACCCATTAGATGCCAAAAGCCCCACCACCTGTAACCTGTGACCACCAGAAATGCCCCCAAATGTTGCCAACTATCTTCTAGGAAGTGAAATCATTCTCACTCCCTCTTTGAGAACCACTTAACTCCAACAGTTAGCATTTTGCTACATTCGCTTTAGTGTACAATTCTTTTCCCCAAAACCATTTGAAAGTAAGTTGCTGACATGCTGGCAATCCATCTCCATATACTTTACCTGACATCTAAAAATAAGGATATTGACCTATATAACTATAATACCATTATACCTATAAGGATATTTCTATATCTCCAATATTATTCTAATATTACCGAGTCCATAGTCTTTACATGTGCCAAGTAATACTGGCCTTGAATCTGGGAAAGGAAGATATATTTTACTGGCTAATTCTGTTCCTGTCTCAAAGACAAGTGCATGATTATACAGCTGCCTTTGCATTTAGGTTGGGTCAGGGAATTTAATTTCAAGTGGCTTTTCTTAGTTTTAGTGTTCTGGCCAAGTATTCATGACCAAACTGCAACATAGTTACATCAGGACAGTAGAAGAGTTTTAAAAGATAATAGAAGTAAAAACAAAAGTCCTCCCTGACAGGTGTGACTCAGTTGGTTGGACGTCATTCTGCAAAACAAAACTTTGCCAGTTCAATTCTCAGTCAGGGCACACGCCTGGGTTGCAGGTTCGGTTCAGTCGTGGTGTATACAAGAGGCAACCATTGATATTTCTCTCTCATGGTGATGTTTCTCTCCTTTACTTCTTCTCTCCCTTCCCCCGCTCTAAAAACAAATAAATAAAATCTTAAAAAATATGGAAGTCCTTTTAAAATACAAACCACTGAAAATAGATTGTCTGGTTGTACATTTTAGTACTTTCGATCCCTAAATATTTTCATTTTCTCTTTCTGTCATTTCCTTCCTGACCTCAGTTTCTTTCTATAGAGCTTGACTGGTACATCATGCTATTACCAGTTCTTACTTGACTCCTCTCTGCTCCAATGTCCTTTTCTCACAATTCCTAGAAAATCTGTAGCCCTCAAAGAGTGGAACACATACTTTCATCCAGATCACTCCCTGCCATTAGCTGCAGAAAAAAATCATCCAGATCGATGCCACTGTAAATGCCTGGTCCCCATACTCAGCAGGGCTTCCAGAGCCTACCAATCCCGTGAGGTTGCCCTGATTGTATCCCCTAATGTCCACAGTGGCCGTTTCACAGACCTCCGGCCCCTTATAGCTCGTCCCACCTCCTACTCACTGAGTCCATGGAAGTCCAGGCGTGCAACCCACAAGCACACATGCGTTCTCCTCTAGTCTTCCTCCTTGTTACCTATCTTTAAAAAGTTGTGCCTGTTTCTGCCCCAGACCCATGCCTTTTGCAATATTTTGGAGCCTGTTTCTTGTCCTTCCTCAGGGACTTGGTCTTCTATATTATTCCTTCTCTCTGCTGTTTCTTTAATCACTCGCTCACTACTGTATGTTTACCTAAATATACTCATCTCTCTCATCTGAAAAAGAACTCTACCTTGATCTCATGAGAGTTCTCAATTAAGTCCTGATTTCTTTTATCCCCTTAACAGCCAAATTCTTTGAAGATATTTCTGGAGAAAAGGTTCATAGCATTCATCGATTCTCACTTCTTCAGCCCCGCAAAAACTAAAAACCTCTTTTCTACATCCTTTTTCCTCGGAAATCTTATCTACTCTCATGGCTTCAGTTACTCTCCATGTGTTCCTGAATTCTGATTCCCCTTCTGTGTCTTCCAGCTCCTGGATTTGCAACTGTACAGGCACATCAAACTCAACAGCCGATGAGCTGACTCCCACCCTCAAACAAGCTTCTGCTTGCTTCCCATGGCGGTGAGTGACACAGTCTCCTCTCAACTGCCCAAGGCTAAAACCAGGAGGCATCCTAGGTAGCCCTCACTCTTACTCTTTGTATCCAATCAATACAAGAGCTGCAACAGTCCTGCTCTCCATGTGTGTGTGAGGTTCGCCTGCTTTTCTACCCACTTGGACCATCCCACCCAGATGGCCCTGGTGACTGCAGCAGCCTCAGCACCAAACCTCTCCGTCACTAGTCTTGCTTCTCTCTAGTCCATCTGCCATGAGGCAAACATGCATCTAATAAAAACTTTTAATTTTTTTCAATAGCTGACATAGTTTCAGGTGAACAACATAGTGATTAGACATTTATATAACTTACAAAGTAATCACCCTGAAAAATCTAATACCACCTAACGCCATTTAAACTTGTCACAGTATTGACTATATTACCTATGCAGTACTTTACATACCCATCACTATTTTGTAAATGGAAGTTGTACTTTTAATTCCTTCACCTTTTTCACCCTACCTCTAACACCCGCCCTATCTGGCAACCATCAATTTGTTCTCTGTATCTATTAGTTTCGTTCTGTTTTGTTTGTTCATTTATTTTGTTTTGGGGGGGTTTTTTAGATTCTACATATGAATGAAATAATATGGTATTTTTCTTTCTCTGTCCGACTTATTACACTTAGCATAATATCCTCTAGGTCTATCCATGTTGCCACAAATAGCAAGATTTTATTCTTTTTTATGGCCAAGTAGTATTCCATTGTACATATGTAGCACATCTTATTTATCCAATGTCTTTTAATGGACACTTATGAGGCTTCCATATCTAAACTGTTATAAATAATGCTGCAATGAACATAGGGATACATACATTGTTTCAAATAATTGCTTCAGATTTCTTCAGATAAATATCCAGAAGAAATTGCTACATCATATGGAAGTTATATTTTTAATTTGTTGAAAAACCTTCATACTGTTTTCCACAGTGGCTGCACCAATCTGCATTCCCACCAACAGTGCATGAAAGTTCCTTTTTCTCCACATCCTCACCAACACTTGTTGTTAGTTGATTTATTGATGATAGCCATTCTGGCAGGTGTGGGGTGACATTTCATTGTGGTTTTATTTGCATTTCTCTGATGATCAGTGACGTTGAGCATCGTTTAATATGTCTGTTGGTCATTTGTATGTCCTCTTTGGAGAAATGTCTACTCAGGTCCTTGCAACTTAATTTTTTATATGTTACATTAAGTTTGGAATGTAAATGAAAAACAGAAGAAACATTTGTCTAGATCATTTCCCACTCAACATCCATGAAACCTTGGTATTTCCACCCGAAAACCACTAATGTAAAATTAGATAGTAGTTTCATTACTCATCTGGGCAATGCAAACCAAAACAATAGTATAATACAACCTTATACCCACCAAAATGACTATTGTAAAAAAAGACAGAATGTGTTGGCAAGAATGCAGGGAAACTGGAACCATCACACATGGCTGGTGGAATGCAGAACAGTACAGCCATTTTAGAAAATAAGTTGGCAGTTTCTTAAATTAAACTTACACCTTCTGTATGATCACCAAGGAATTCAAGTCCTAATAAAAGGATTGAAAACACATCTCTATAAAAATATGCCCATGTTCATAACAGTATTGTTCATAATAGGCACAATGGAAACAACCCAAATGTCCAGGATATGCTGAGCGGGTAAACAAAACGTGATGTACCTGTACCATGCAATACGATTCAGCCATGAAAAGAATGAAGTACTGGTGCATGCAACACAGTGAATGACCTTCAAAATAAGATGCTGAAAGAAACCAGTCACAAGTTGCATATTACGTAAATTCCTTTAAATAAAGTTTCCAGAATTGGCAGATTCATAGTCCCATGCGCAAAGATTCTCTGCCTAAAGACAGGAAGCAGATTAGTGGTTGCCTGGGACGAAGGGTGGGCATGGGTGTTGGAATCAGGCATCCCTGGATTCAATATCAGGACCTTTGAAATTTTGGGTAACGTATTTAAAAACTCCCACCCTCAGTTACCTTGACTGTACAGTGGAAATAAGAATGCCAACCCCTGTGGGGATTAAACTGAGCAACGTAATAAGGTGTCTGACACAAAACACACTCAGTAAATGATCATTATTATTACCATTACTGTTATTACAGATAAAGAACACAAGATAAGAGACACAAGGCTGAAATACAGTAGAGATGAGCCCAGAGCCTTGGAGCACAGACTCTGTTAATTCATGATTTGATCATTACAGGGCATCAACGATGGCTTTAATTGAATTCTATCAGTATAATAAGAGGTGTTGCAAAAGTGTGGAGAAAAATTAAAATTAATGTGGAGAACTGAGGGGAACACAAAGCTAATTTCTAAATAGTTTGAAGAGGGACTTTCAAACTGTTATGGGGGGAACCTCAGCCTTAGAATTAAGAATTATATCAACAAGTACCTTTTACTGAGCACGCCCCTGGGCCAGCACTGGTACTGGCATTTTCTCGTTTAGTCTGCTCGATAACACTAGAGGCAATTGTTATTATCATCCTGTATTTCTAAATCAAAAAAGAAAAAAAAAACAAAAAACACAACTAATACTTAAAAAGCTTAACTCACTTTCCCAAGGTCATGAGTGGCAGTGTCACTGTCCAAACCCAGCCTATCGAAATCCAAAGTGTGTCCTTTATAAGGAAGGGAGGGTGCCGGGGATGGGGAAGAGATGCAGGCAGAGAGGGATCTGGAGGACTGCAGTGAAGCTGTGGGCCTTCCCTTTAGATGACCTCGTCAAGGACACTGACTTTGCTTTTCTCCAGGCCTCATTCACATTGTGTGCACCATGCACAGTTCCAGAGGACTGACTCTATTTGCAAAGAATACATAGTGAGTGGCCGTGACCAGCTGCTCACCTCCACTGGATCAGTGTAGGAGGCAGCAAAGGTGCTTGCAAAAGATTGCAAGGTGAGTGTGTGTGTGGTGGGGGCTAGAAGGTGGAAAAACAGTGGGAAAGGATGCTGGGAGGTGTGATAAGGGGTGAACCAAAAATAAGTGGAAAGTCAGACGGCAGCACCCTGTAGAGCTCAGGAGCAGGGAACGATGGGGGTTGGGTTGATTAGAAAGGGATGGAAAAGGTAATTTTGGTTCTAGATTCTTTACGGGAGAATAGCCTTAGGCAACAAAGTATCCCAAAGTCTTAGGGCTCCGCAGGGGGAGAAAGGGAGCTAGGAGCTCCATTGGGTGTGAGACCAAAGGCAGAGGAAGGGGAAGAAAGCCGCAAGAAACCTTGCCTACTTCGCAGTTTCACCAAAGGCTTTTTCTGAGTTGTTGTTTTCAGGGCAGATGGTGGGGTGGAAAAGAAAAACAGGTTAGTGATTGGTCTTTTCTCTTAAAAAAGAAATACTCAGGAAGTTTTCATGACTCAGTAACGAAAGTGATATTGTTTTGACGTGTGAAGCATACAAGGGGAATTTTCTTTCTGTAACTGTGTTTTTCACTCTTTGATTTTTCAAAAAAAAAAATAGTTTAAAATGGGAACATTTTGCCACCGACGAAAGATAGATCTCAGTTTGGGAGATGTTGTTTCTACCCACTGAGCAACCTAGCAGCAATGGGGTAGCTTCCTCCTCTGATTTTTGGACCCGCAGCTCTGACTGTGTCGCTGGCGGGCTTCTGGGGACCACTCTCCTGCCCCCCCATCACAGACATGCAGTCTGACAGGGTTTCAGCACGTCACCAAGTGAATGGCCAGTAGGCAGGGCCCATCTCAAAATCCAAGATATTAAGGTTTAGTCCCCAACTAAAATTATAATAATATTTTAAAATTATGATAAACCCTAAAGCGCATCTGGAATTTCTCAGAAACTCTTAAATTAGCATTAAAAAAAATTTAAATGGAAGGCAGATCAATTCCATTACATTTGAGAAGATGTATTCATGGAAGCTTAAAATCCAATTATGCATTTAATAGTGTATTAATCATTGAACTTGCAAAAATATGTAGATACCACTTTTTATCTAGAGCTTCCAAATCTGCACTAGTGCCCCTAAACCATTTGCAAATCCATATGCTTTCATAGGTGCATAGAACATGCCATCAAGGTTGTGGGTTGATTGTAGAAAAGCTTTTTACAGAGGAAAACTCTCTATTTTGTTGCCATATGATAATTACACTAATATTTCTTGTCTGAATAATGCTATAAGTTTACACAGCTGTTTCACATGTGTCTTCTTTCTTATCCATCACAATAAAGCAGATACTAGCATTATACTTCTTTTACAGATGTGGAGACTGAACAGCAAATGAAATGCAGTGGTTTCCAAACATTTTTGCAGCCTAGCAAATTCTGATTAAGAAGTAATATATATAAAAACTAATGGGCCAAAGGTACTTCTTACCAGAGTGTTGGGGCCAGCCACTCTCAGGAGGTTCTCTTACGCACAGATTGAAGGCCACCCATTCAATTTGAAAAAAAAAAAGCATGAGTTTTAAATTTGGACAAACCTGATATTCAAACCCCATTGTGCATAAGCTGATGGATTATTAAACCCCCCTAAATCTCAGTTTGCAATTTGTAAAATGGAAATGATAGATTGTAGATTTCCTATTGTAGATTTCCTTGCACTGTGAGTTCCCAACCTTCATCTTAACCCTAGCTTGGTTTCCTTAAGCGATTTGTTCAAAGTGTTGAAAAAGTAATTTGAAGAATCTAGATCTTCTGACGCCAAATCTATGGCTTTTTGTACTCTATTGTGTGACTACAGATTACATTCTCATCCAAGTCTAGAGGCCTTGACAGTGGCCGATGTCTTCCCCTAAAGAAACAAAGTCCCATGCGTGTCCTGTGGACAGTGGCCTCCTGTGTACTAAGAGCAACAGTGAGATAAACGGGAAGAAACATTTAAAGCATGCGATCTTGTCCTGGCTGGTGCGGCTCAGTGGACTGAGTGCCGGCCTACAGGCCGAGGGGTTGCCAGTTCGATTCCCGATGGAGGGCACTTGCTTGGGATGTGGGTGGGGTCCCCAATGAGGGGCAAGAGGAGGCAGCCACACATTGATGTTTCTCTCCCTCTCTTTCTCCCTCCCCTCCCATCTCTGAAAATAAATAAATAAATAAAATCTTTTTTTAAATAAATAAAATCTTAAAAAAAAATAAAGCATGCGTTTTTAATCCAGGTCTAAGACCCATAAATCCTCCTGAAAATATGGGCAAAAATATTCAGATGTGTGCTGATGTACTTTTTTCTTGGGAGATGGTCCATAGCTTTAAAATGATCAAAGGTTTCTGTGAAGTAAGAGCAGGTGAGAGCCTGTGGACTAAGGTGTCCCTGCCTTAGCCATGGACTTTGATGCTCCTTTTACAAAGAAAGTCCAGAACTTGTTACCAGCTCTTCCAATCTGCCCAGAGAAGGCCTGAGATTCCCAGATGTTAGTGAGTGTAAGAATCATCTGAATGCAATTGCCAAATACAAATATCACTAGGTGTTAGATGATATTAGTATTAGGAAGTGATTGTTATTTTTGTTAGGTGCTATTAAAGAAAACTTTTCAGATAATGTAATTATAAATGTCCGAACATTTTATTACCATAAAATGTTGCTATCATTAAAAAAGGCCTTAACAGGACTATTTAAAGGCTCACTCTTATTTTATAGAAAAAGAATGGTATGATATCTAATATGGATCATTAAAAAGAAGACTAAGGTTCATTGAACCCTTTTTAAAATATATTTTATTAAATGGAACCTAATCAACAAAACAAACAAACAAACAAAATATAACCAGAGACATTGAAATAAAGAGCTAACTGATAGTAACCACAGGGGAAAAGGGAGAGGGGTAATGGGGGGAAAAGGGGGAGGGCCATTAAGAAACATGTATAGAGAACACATGGACAAAGCCAAAGGGGGTAGATTTGAGGGTAGGAGGTGAGGATGGGGACCATGGTGGGGTGAAAATGGAGACAACTGTACTTGAACAACAATAAAAAATATTTTAAAACTTAAAAAAAATATATATATTTTATTGACTATGCTATTAAAGTTGTCCCATTTTTTCCCCTCCACCCTGCATCCCCCTCCCACTATCATTCTCCCACCTTAGTTTATACCCATGGGTCATACGCATAAGTTCTTTGGCCTCTCCTTTTCCCACACTATTCATAACCGCCCCCTGTCTGTTGCACCTCACATCTATGCTTTTTATTCCCTGTACCTTTTCCCCCATTTGCCTCCTCCCCCTCTCCACTGATAACCCTCTGTGTGATCTCCATTTCTGTGATTCTGTTCCTGTTCTAGTTGTTTGCTTAGTTCATTTTCTTTTTTTTTTTGGCTCAGTTATTGATAATTATGAGTTTGTTGTCATTTTACTGTTCATATTTTTGATGGTCTTCTTTTTCTTAGATAAGTCTCTTTAACATTTCATATAATAAGGGCTTGGTGATGAGGAATTTCCTTTAACTTGACCTTATCTGGGAAGTACTTTATCAGCCCTTCCATTCTCAATGAAAGCTTTGCTGGGTAGAGTAATGTTGGATGGAGGTCCTTGTCATTCATGACTTTTTTTTGACTGCCAGCCCACTAGGTGGGTCAGCACTAGTGTCCAGAACAAGCCTGAATTTCATTAGAATTTATCAGAAAAATTCTCAAGAATTTTATCACAAATGTAAATATCTTTACAGAAGGTGGTTAAGAATTGTATTATGCAAAGATGTTCTGCCTCTGAGCTGATTTGGGACATTTTTTTCTTAACGTGACAGTAACATTGTCTTTCTGCATCCCACTTCTTATTTATTGAAAACAACAAATGTTTGTTCCCAACAGTTTACTCTAAATTGAAAACGAAAATGAAAAAAATAAGGGTTTGGAATTACATCTCCTATTTATTTGTTTTGACTATTAATTTCTGTTTTATGTATTTTTCCAGCTTTATGGAGATGTAACTGACATACAGCGCTGCACAGGTTAAAGTGCGGGACGCCACGGTCTCACACACGCGTACACTGTGAAACGACCACCACAGCCCGAGAGTTACAGCCCCATCACCCCGCATGATTGCTGCTCCGTGTGTGTGGTGAGAACGTTTACGATTTACTCTCTTAGCAACTGTTAAGTATATAGTGCAGTATTGTTAACTGTAGCCACCGTGCTGCACATGAGATTTCCAGAATTTATTCACCTTGTAACTGGAAGTTTGCACCTTTGACAAACGTCTCCCCATTTCCCCACCTCCCAGCCCCTGGCAACACCGTTCTACTCTCTGTTGCTGAGTCTGGCTATTTTAGAGTACACATACAACTGAGATCAAACAGTGTTTGTCTTTCTCTGTCTGACCTATTTCATTTAATGTAAGCTCTCAAGGCACATCCACGTTGTCACAAATGGCAAGATTTCCCCTACCCTCCCTTTCTCACAGCTGAATGATGTTATATATACACACACACATACACACTCCTCAACATTTTCTTTATCCATTCATCCATAGATGGACGCTTAGGTTTCTTCCCACATGTTGGTTATTGTGAATACTACTGCAATAAGCAGATATCTCTTTGAGACCCCGATTTCCTTTCCTTTAATCATATGTTTGGGGTTTTTTTTTTGCTATTGTGTAGTATGAGTTCCTTATACATTTTAGATATTAACCCCTCAAACACACAGATAGTTTGCAAATATTTTCTTCCATTCTGTAGTTTGCCTTTCCATTTGGTCAATCATTGTTTTTGCTGTGCAGAAGCTTTTTAGTTTGATATAGTTCTGTTTGTTTCTTTTTTGCTTTTGTGCTTGTTCTTATGGTGTCATATCCAAAACTCATCTCCAAGATCTATGCCAAGGAGCTAGTTTCCTATGTTTTTTTCTAGGAGCTTTGCAGTTTCTAGTCTGTATTAAGTCTTTAATTCATTTTGAGTTAATTTTTGTGAATAGTATAAGATAGAAGTTCAATTTCATTCTCCTGCACGTGGTTTTCTAGTTTTCCCAATACCATTTATTGAAAAAGACCATCCCTTCCCATTGAGTATTCTTGGCTCCCTTGTCAAATATTAATTGACCAAGTATGCAAGGGTTGTATTTCTTGGCTATCAATTTTGCTTAATAGGCCTATGTGCCTATTTTATTACCACATCACACTGTTTCAATTACTATAGCTTTGTAATATAGTTTGAAACAAGAAAGTGTGATGCCCCTGGCTTTGTTCTTTTTCAGGATTGCTTTGCCTATTCTACAAAAAGTTTCATTGAAATTTTGATAGGGATTCTGTTGAATCTGTAGATGGCTTTGGTTAGTACCAATATTAATTATTATAATCCATGATCATAGAATATCTTTCTATGTATTTGTGTCTTCTTCAGTTTCTTTAATCAAAGTCTTAATAGCTTTGAATATACAGATCTTTCACCTCCTTGGTTACATTTGTTCATAAATATATTATTGTTTTTGATACTATTGTAAATAGGGTTGTTTCATTATTTCTTTTCTGGATATTTTGTCATTTCTAGATAGCAGTTTAGAAACAACTAATTTCTGTGTATTGATTTTGTATCCTAGAATTTTGCCGAATTTGATGATTACTTCTAACAGTTCTTTTGGAGGAGTCTTTAGGATTTTCTATACATACAATCATAGCAACTGCAAACAGAGACAATTTTACTTCTTTCTTTCCTATTGCATGTCTTTTATTTTTTTCTTGCCTAATTGTTCTATACCTTGTTGAATAGGAATGGTAAGGGTGAGCATACTTGTCTTGTTTCTGACCTTGGAGGAAAACCTTTCAACTATTCACCATTGAATATGATGGTAGCTGTAGGCTATCATATTTGGCCTCTATTATGTTGAGGTATGCTTAATTTGTAGGGAGTTTTTATCAGGGGAGGATTTTTTTGTCAATGCCTTTTCTGCATCAGTTGAGATAATCATATGACTTGTAACCCTTCATTTTGTTAGGGTTGTATGTCACATTCATTGATTTAGGTATATTGAATCATCCTTGCATCCCAAGGATAAATCCTACTTGATCATGGTGTATGATTCTTTTTTTTTAAAGATTTTGTTTATTTATTTTTAGAGAGGGAAGGGAGGGAGAGAGAGAGAAACATCAATGTGCCATTGCTGGGGGTCATGGCCTGCAACCCAGGCATGTACCCTGACTGGGAATTGAACCTGCGACACTTTGGTCACAGCCCGAGCTCAATCCACTGAACTACGCCAGCCAGGGTGGTGTGTGATTCTTTTAATGTGTGGTGGAATTTGGTTTGCTAGTATTTTGAGAATACTAGCAAATGGAATGTTTGCATTTATATGTACCAGGGATATTGGTCTATAGTTTTGTTTTCTTATAGTATCTTCACCTGGTTTTGGTATCAGGGTAATACTGCTTTCATAAAATGAGTTTGAGAATGTTCCCCCCTCTTCAATTTTTTGGAAGAGCTTGACAAGAATTAGTGTTAATTTTCCCTTAAAGTTTTGGTAGAATTCACCAGTGAAACCATCTGGTCCTGGGTATTTCTGTGTTGGGAGGTTTTTGATTTTGAATCCAAAACTCTACTTATTATTGGTCAGTTCAGATTTTCTTCTTCATGATTTAATCTCAGTAGATTATATATTTCTAGAAATTTATCCTTTCTTCTACATTACTCCATTTATTATACTCTTCCTTTTTAAATATAATAAACTTTAAAAAATTAGACTGGTTTTAGATTTACCAAAAAGGTATAAAGGAAATACGGAGTTCTTACATACTCCATAACCAGGTTCCCCCATTGTGAGCATTTCATTACTGTGGTGTATTTGCCACAGTTAAGGAACTGATGCTAGCACATTACTACTAACTAAACTACACACTCTATTAGAGTTTTACTAGTGCCTTTTTCATTATATCATATCAGGGTTAGCTTCTGTCAACATGACTTTTCACTGATGTTAGCTTTAATTATTTGGCCAAGGTAGTGTTTGCTGTTTGCTAGATTCCTCCACTATAAAGTTACTTTTGCCCCCTTTCATACTCAATGCTTTAGAAGAACATCACTAAACACAGCTCACACTCAAATCTCTCATCCTTTTTTGAGATGCACACTGAAATATTTAGAGGTGAAATGACATGATATCAAAAATGTATTTGAAAATATTTTAGAATAGGAAAAAGGACACATGGCAAAACCAAAGAGGGTTGCATTGAGGGTGGGGGGTGGGGATGGCTGAGGTGCAGGGGGATGGACATGGAGACAACTGTACTTGAACAACAATGCAAAAATTAATAAAAAAAGAGAAAGCATGGGGCAGGGAGATAGATAAAAATAACTATGATGATGTGCTGATTACTACAGAAGCTGGTGATATGTATACTAGAAGACAAAGAATTTTAAGCAACTTTGCAGAGTGTTTATCATTGAGAGATCACCAACAACATTTATAAATGCCAAGAACCTCTGTCCGACCAGCTTTAGGATTCAATATTTTTCTTCATAGCGACCCTGTCTTTTAATTTCTTCCACCCTTATCAGTTCTTCTGACATCTGTGCATTTCACCTGTGTTTCATTATGTTTATTTATGTGATTAGACTTTGTTTTTTGTTGATATGGACTGAATGTTTGTGTCCCACCCCCCTAAATTTGTAAGGTGAAACCCTACCCAACAAGGTAATAATATTTGGAGGTGGGGTCCCAGGCTGTGATTAAGTCCTGAGGGCATAGCTGTTGTAATAGAGCTTAGTGCCTTATAAAGGAGGTCACAGAGCTAGCTTGCCCTTTCTGCCATTTGAGGACACAGTGAGAATGTGGTTGTCTATGGAGAAGCAGACCCTCAGCAGACAATGAATTTGCTAGCACCTTGACCTTGGACTTCTCAGCCAGTAATACTGTGAGAAATAACTTTCTGTTGCTTAAAAACCACCCAGTCTGTGCTATTGTGTTATAGCAGCCTGACCAGACTGAAGTATTTAGAGTTATAATGAACTCCCTTTATTCCTTTAGTCTAACCAGGTAAAGATTTTGTCCATCAAAGAGACTCAATAAATATTTGAGAATGAGGGACAAAAAATCACCTGGGAGGGTGCTTGTTTAAAAGTGAAGATTCTTGAGCCCTGCTCCCCCAGTATTCTGGAAACATACATGTTAATTAAGCCCTGACTCCCCACCCATCTTTGAATATATGTGATAAAAGTGCCCTATGGACGACACTTTTAGAAACACTGCCCAAAGTATAAAGGCAGAGACCATCTTGATATTCAATAAATGTTTCTGATGAATTCACAAAGAGGACAAATTCATATTGAGTGAATTTGTCCTCTTTGTGAATGGATGAGAATGGATGTGGAAATCCACAACTGATTTTATTACCAGCTTTTGACAGTCATGGCTGTGGGACTCTTGGTTTGTTCTCAGAACCTAGTAGTCATGCAAAATCATAACAAATACAAAAATGTGGGCACTTGGAGGGCACAAAAGAATTGTCAAAAATTTTCTGGCTGCAAAGTGGCTGGTTCTGTCCACATTTACCAGCTTATTCACTACTGATTTATTGATTAACTTATAAGCAGCATTTTACTGCGGGCATTGTACTTGACTCTAGAGAAATAGAGCTGAACAAGGAAAGTTCCTTATGTTCCTCAGCTCCATGGTGGCAAAGAAAACCAATACAGTATCTTAAACACAGTAAGAGGGACAATGCATTTTCCAGTGTAGACCTCAGAAGTCATCCATGTAATTACATGAAGAGAATGTGTCAAAACTGTAGGAAGGTTTGGCTTCTGCCTTCTTAGGCCAACTGATAAAGCAACGCCCATTTCTCTTTCAGTTTCCTGGTTCTCTGGCGTCAAGAACCCACTCAAACAAGCTTCTTGGCTCCACTTTTGGCAGTTCCGCCTACACCAGAGCCAGCATCAGGCATGGCAAACCCACTCATTTAGCTTGGAGCTCTCAGGGAGCCCACGCATTAAGGGAAATGGGATCAGTTGTGTACTTTACAGTTTACTTAAGATAAAAACCACAACACAAATGGATAGTATTGGAAGCACAATATGGTATAGTAGAAAGAACAGTGGACCAGGAATCTGAGGGGAAGCAATAACAGTAAATACAATCTCGTTTTGTTTTGTTTTGTTTTTGTACAAAATCTTCAGTTCCCAATGCCCTTCCCAGTGCTAACTCTGTAACATTGAATGAGTCACACAAGTGTCTCTGGACCTTGGTTTTCTTATCTGTAAAATGAAAGGGTTGAACTCAGTTATCTCTAAGGTTTTTTTTCCAGCTTTAAAAGCCTCATAAAAAATTTTCATCTACCCTATGACTTTATGTAAAGATCTAACTGGGCGACCTAACTGGTGTGGCTCATTTGGTTGGAGCATCGTCCTGTGCACCAGGAGGTTGGAGATTTGATTCCTGCTCAGGACACATGCCAGGATTTTGGGTTCGATCCCCAGCTGGGGTACATGTTGGGGGCGGCTGATGGATGCTTCTCTCTTGCATCAATGTTTTTTTCTCTCTCTCCTCCTTCCTCTCTCTCTAAAATCAATACACATATTTAAAAGAAAGAAATGATCCAACTGGGCTACTCCTTCCAGTTCCGACCTAATCTGTGGGGTTAAGCCATTCAAATGTATGGACATGAAATAAAAAAAATAATTAAAATTATTTTGTGCATGGTGTGGTAGGGGGAACTTAGAATCTAAACTTGAACAGGATACAGTTCTGTAGAAAAGCTATGTAGAAAAAGTAAAAAATAATTGAGATAGCCAGCAGGGAACAAAGCACCACAGGCTTTTGACAGAGTCTGGATAGGCGCTGGTGGTCAGAAAAGATGTCCTTTTATCGTTTCTATTCCAGTGTGTTTTGTCACTGACCAGTCATGTATGGAATGCTTACTGCTGCAAACACTAGGCTGGGTCCTAAAAATACTGAGGGAAAAGCAAGCTGAAAACTCCATTGTTTAGCTAGAATATCATTAACCTTAAAGCTACATTAGGATTTAAGAGGACCAAGCAACAGAACTTCCAAAAAATTATAAATAATTATACTTTTACAATCAATAGTGAAGGATTACAGTTGCATATTAAAATTTCTATACATATTTGTTGTTAGGAGTTTTTCAAAGAATGAAACCAAAAAATCCTGTTTTGAAAGGGCTTGCCAAACTTTTGATAAAAATGCTTGTCTGTATTTGGGGAAAGTGTAATAATATTGGTATTTAAATAAAGTGTTGTGTTTGTCTTTGGGCTTAAATGGCACTAGATAATTAGGAGAATAGCTCCGAACCCATTTAACATGAAAGATGTAGTGACTTGGCATTATTCTTCCAAGGGTAACTAAGTTAAAAAAAAATCTACCTACCTAAAACAAGACATGAGAACTATAAAACAACTGTCTTATTTTTCTTTTTCTATTTTAGGAAAGTTCTATTTCAGGCAGTGCAACTCCAGGGACCATGTTCCCACCTCAGATCATACCGCATGGAATACAGTATATTAAATTTCAAGCTCCTAAAGACTTTGAGGTCCAGCATGGCATGGGAAGGAGGAAAGAGCCAGAGGGACAATAAACTGGAAAAGAATGAAGAATGCCACCGATGGATGGAAGTGGGATGTCTCTCAGTCTGTAAATGTTGGTGATGCCAGCAAAGGTTACAAGGAAGCTAGAAGGCTAGGGAGTGTAATTGAACTATGGGAAACTGGAGGATTTTTTTTTCCTAAGGTAGAGATGTTTAAGATAGTCATAAATTTCTGTCAGCCCTGGCTGGTGTGGCTCAGTGGATTGAGCCCCGCTTGAGAGCTGAAAGGTCATGGGTTTGATTGCCGATCAAGACCCATGCCTGGGTTGTGGGCCAGGTCCCCGGTTGGGAGTTTATGAGAGGCAACCAATTGATGTTTCTCTCCCTCTATTTCCCTCTCTCTAAAAATACCTAAAATATTGTAAAAAGATAATAAATTTCTGATTGGGTCGTGGGAGTAAGTGTAGTGAGAGCCAAAGGTCATACTAGTAAAGGTCCAAGAATTGTGAATTACATATTGAAATAAATCTGTGACATGAATATTGAACTCTCCTAGTAATGTGGACTGAGAATGTGGTATTTATGATTGCTGCCTTTTGATAATTGTCAAACTTTACTTTGTGGCCATCTCAAATCACATGGCTTTGCTTTTGCGCACTGAGAGCTTCTGTCTTTTAATAAGGGCACATACACACAGGTCCCAGGGATTAGAACAGAGACTTCTTTGGGCAGGGGTGGGGGAGGCGTCAGTCTACCAACACAGTGCGCAAAAGCAGAAAGAATGAACACATGTCTTTTACATTATACACTCCAGTTGTTTTTCTTCATTTTATTGAATTCATCAAGTTATTCTTGTTCCATTTTTTCCACTCAAGTATTTTTTAACTTAAACATCCAATTTATATTTACCTTCATGGTGACTCTTATATTTATCATGCATAATTGACTTACATTTTTCTGTTTGTGTTTAGAGATAGTATGTATATATACCTACAAATATGACAAAAATTTTAACTCTCTCTCCTTTCCCTTTACCCTCATGATAAGATCATTTAGGTTTTAGGTTACCATTATTTCTTCTTACTTTATAAATTAACAATGGTAAAGACTTAAAAGTTTTAATTTTATTTTTTGTAACAGGAAGTGTTTGGCTGCAAATATCAGAATATCCAACTAAAGGTGGCTAAGTAGAATGAGAAAAGCTTATGTCACATAAAAAGGGGTTCAAGGTGTTCTTGGATTATTTAGTGGCCTGATGATGTCATTAAGTATCCAAGGGCTCTTCATGTTCTGCTTTCTTTCTCAAGCTCCTTCTGACCTGGTAGGGAGATGGCTCCATAGCACCAGCTATTATAGCTGCACACAACCCTGTCTGAAAGTGTATTATTAGTTATCTATTACTGCATAATATATCAAGTGGCTTATAACAATAAAATTTATTATCCATCATGGCTTCGGCAGGTCGGGGATTCGGGAGTAGCCTGGCTGGGTGGTTCCATCTCAGGTTGTCTCACAGGTTACAGTTAGAGCTAGCAGAGACCACAGTCACCCGAAAGCTTGACTGGCCTGGAGGATGCACTTCAAAGCAGCTCAATCACATGGCTGGCAAGATGTATACATATCTTTAGGACTTGGTGCCTGGCTTCTCCTAGAGCAATAGCTCCTAACTGGGGGTGATTTTGCTCTCTAGGGGACATTTGCAATGTCTGCAGATATTTTGGGGTTGTCACAAATGAGAAGACATGTAGTTATTGGCATGTAGTGGGTAGGGACCATGGATGTTGTTAAATATTCTATGCTGAATAGGACCGTCTCCTACCACATGAGTTCTCAGGTTCAAAATGCCTATAATGCTGAAGCTGAAAACCCCTGCTTAGAGCAAGTGAACCAAGAGAGCAAAGTTAAAGCTGAAATGCTTTTTATTACCCTATTTTGGAAGTTTTCTGTGTTCTGCGTTACAGGGATCCACACAAGGGTGTAAATACCAAAAGGTGAGGCTCATTGGGAGCCATCTTGGAGGATGGCCACCACTGGTAAGAAGCTTTTCCCAGCCCTGGTCTCTTCTACTTCCTCCTTTCATTTTGTCAGTTTTCCAAGTGGAAAAGCATTCTTATACCCCCATCAGACTTCTTTTCACTTCTCTTTAGTCAGTGTTGCATGATAGGCCTATGTGTAAACCAATCATTAGGAGAATAGCATAACTATGATACATTTAGGCCAGTTGACATTTATTCTCCCTCTGGGCCTGGGAAGAGCTCATATTCTTTATGCATCTGGAGGATAAATTCTCAAAATTAGAGTTTGGCTGGTAAGGGAGAAAGAGAATGACTCTGAGTGGGTAACAGACAGAGTGCACTGCCTTCACTTACCATTGTCTTGTATCACAAAGTTTTCTTTTTTGATTCAGTTTTCTCTTTGGTGGAATACGTTGCCCAATAATAATTTAAGAGATGATCAACCATTTGAATCCTTATGTGTCTGAAAACATTGTCATTATTTTGTACTCTCTCTTAAATGTTAGTTTAGTTGGGTAGAGAATTCTAAGTCAAAAACAATTCCCTTGGAAAACTCTGTGCCATTATCTACCAACATCCATTGTTGCAGATAAGAAGTAGGCGAACTGGTAAGAATTTCCATTTTTATCCTTAATGCCTTGATGCTCTGAAATTCCATCATGATGTGTTCAAATGTGGTATTTTTTTACTTATGCATTGAATAGGAGCTTTCAGCTTGAAGTCACTGGAACATTTTTTGTCATTTATTTGAGTATTTCTTTCCATCCATTTTCTAGATTTCCTTTAGATGAATGTTGGAACTTCCGGATTTATTCTCCATATTACTTAAATTTTTGCTCATTGTTTTAATTCTTTCTCCTGCAATTCAGGAGAAAACTGAGCCCAGTCTTCCAGTTTACTAATTCACCCTTCAGTTCATGTTGAGTAGGAACAGCATGGTGATTGAAAGCCTGAGGTCAAATCCTGGTTCAGCCACTTATTACTCTGTGACCTTGAGTAGGTTAATTAACCCTTCCATTCTTCAGTTTACTCAAATGTACAATGAATATACTCATAATATTGCCTGTTTTATGAGTATTAAGATTAAATATGCCAATACATGAATGCATAGAAGAGTACAGCACACTATTACTTATTATCATTCAATCTATTTAAAATTTAATAAACATATTATTTAATCCTCCAATTGGTTTATTTTTATACTAACCTGGTAGTTTTATGAATATAAAATCCTGTATTATCCTTCTTAGAAAAAAAAATATATATAGCATGAAGGTTCTTCTTGCTTTATTTTTTTAAAATATTGATTCAGCTATGTCTTCATCATTCCTCCTTTTTTAAAAGATTTTATTTATTTATTTTTAGAAAGGGGAAGGGAGGGAGAAAGAGAGAGAGAGAAACATTAATGTGTGGTTACCTCTCATGTGGCCCCCACTGGAGACCCGGCCTGCAACCCAGGCATATGCCCTGACTGGGAATCGAACCTGAGATGCTTTGGTTCGCAGCCCACGCTCAATCCACTGAGCTGTGTCAGTCAGGGCATTCTTGCTTTATTAAAAATAGCTTTGAGTGTTCAATCCATTTGTTGACTGAAATTAGTGCCTCTAATAGTAATAGTTTCTCACAAACATTAGTAATTCTGGATTGTCTGATCATCGTAGCATTTGGAAATCTCCTTTGCCTGTCTGTTGTGCTGATTCTAATTCTGAGGGATCGCTTTGCTGGTTGTGGTGAGAAGGAGAGCAGGACAGGACATGGCGTAGGGCAGGGGATGCAAGCAGTATACCTTCTGCATGTGTGTGTGGTCCCATTTCTCCTGGCAACTGGTGAGCAACTCCAGGGGCTAATACTCTCCCCCTGGCCCAAGCACCCATATTCACAGAGAGTGGGTGTCAGGGCTGGGGGGTGAATATGTTCATCTGCTGATTTCTATAACCCTGCTTAATTTTCTTCACGTCACTTATCACCATCTCAAATAATTTTATTTACTGATTATTTATTTATAATTATATTATTTGCCTCAGTGAAGTCAAATCTCCGGGGCTTTGCATTGGGTCTTACACAGAACAAATATGAATATTTGTTGAATGAATGAAAGAATTAATACCATTCTTTAGTTACTCACCATGATGAAAGTGCCTGCTCATTATAGCCATTGCCTTTGAGCTTGAAATTGCCCTAACTCTCACGCTATACCGTTCTCGTTGTGGCTGTACTGGTGATCCAGTCCTGTCTGCCTATGTAATCCAGGAAGTCTTCTGAATTGCTACACCCCTGATACTGCCTTTTCTTGTCTTTTAGAACTCTAGTGAATTTTTAAAAAAATTCATTTTCTGTTATATTCAGGGATTTGCGGTGACAGACAATATACCGAGTGTGTTTTCATAAGCTCCATCAGCAGTATTATGATTCCCACAGTGTTTATTTCAGTTGGAGCATAGATTTGACATTAAGTAACAGTGAACCTAATATAGAGAACATAACCCCCTTTGGAATTCTCTTTTTTTAATAAATATTTTTAAAATATAAAAATATTTTGAATAGACAAAAAGATACAGAGGACAATATAATGAAAGGTCATTCGTGTAAAGGCAAAGAAGAATAAGTAAGTTCGATGTCATTGCTGGAGCCTCCTTTGTGCTGTCCCATTCCATTTCTCTTCCTCTCTCACTGTCCTGAAGTCGGTCTGTATCCTTCCTGCCCATGTCCGGGCTTTTTATAGTACACTACATATTTAGACAGATATAAACAGAATAGTGTATTGTTCTGCAGTCTTTCAACCTGCACGTAAATGATACCAGTTCTTTCGATCCTTTAGATTACACCAAGAAGAAAAATCTCACGTTGGTCAGGTTCTGAAAAGAAGAGCAGGCCTCAGGATAGGAGCCTTAGGCAGGCAATGATAGCTGGCTCGAATGTAATGATATTGTTTTATTTTCCATTGTGTTTATTTTAGTGGTTCCCCTCTACTTTAGCAAGTGTTGCTAGCTTTCCATTTACAGTAGTGATTTATATTTCCTTTTAAATTAAATGTAAAAACAGAAGTGTTGATTTAAGAAAAATATGAAGTAAATATAAGTAAATAAGTAATATAAGTAAAAAATATAAGTAAATAATAACAGTATAGAAGGTACACAGGCATGGCAAAAAGATTTAGGAGTTTTTTGCTGAAATTTGATACACACTTGACCTAAAGAATAAAGTTCAAGTGCCTTAGGGCATGTGAAGCTCTACCTGACCTGAACTCTGCTTTCTTCCTTAGTCCAGTCACCACTTCACCTACAGCACAAACTGCTTCACCTTCCCTGATCAGCTGGAAGTGCCTTGGCTGTTGTAACCTCCCCTTTCATGGTGTTTCCTGCAGCCAGCACCCCTGCCTCCACCAGACTCTCTCATCATCATTCTGGCTCCTAGGAAGCCTTCCTCTGCGTAGTATACCCATCACCGTAATGAACATACAGTTTTGTAATGCAGGTCTAAATCCAAGGGTAGGATTCAGTGCCACTAACACGGCTTGCTCATGGCCTGAAATGCCTTACTATTTATATAACACCGGGAGAAAAGATCCATTTGTGATATTTCAAATAAAATCTGCAGTATAAATGTAGGTTCCTCACAAAAAAAGAGTCTCATTTTAAGTATGTTTGGAGTTTTAGAAATAGCTCTGTTCATAGATCTCAATACCTGATCTTAGGTTATTTTCTTTCAACACTGAGAAGGTACATTAACTTGTCATCTAGATTAAAGGTAAAAAAGGGACATAGAGAGAAAAATAAAAACAGTGATAGGACATAATAGTGTTTTACGGCTTACTTCACACCACTTTATTACCTCAAGCTAGATTTATTAAAAAAATGAGAGATGAAATGAAGTGTTTTGAGTATAACACGTTTAAATGTTTGCCTTTTTAATGGCAAAATCTCTTAAATTCTTGCAGCCATTCAGATGTTGGAACAATTTTCACGTTTCAAGATCCACAGTAGATATAAGTATACACAATAATACTAACAAAAGCAGCACAGGGAACGCTTTTAAAAAGTCATCCAATGTCTGAAGTCTGTGAACTAACTGCCTGGGCATTCATTCATTCATTCAAAAGCCTTATTCTGAAGCTGACATCCACACCACACGATTAAACTCGACCGCCCCCCCTCCCCCCGCCCCGTGCTTTCGGCCAGGTTAAGTTCTCATCTTAACAGAAGTACCAATAATCCTTCCAAAGCTATTGCTGTATATGGGAGAAAAGTTCAATTGCACCATTTCTTCCCATGTATTTCGAGTAGTCAAGGCTGGAGAGGAAGGGCTGTGCGGAGCGAGTGCGGGGTGGGGGGGGGGGCGGAGGGGCGGGCGGGTACGATGACTGGGGGATGTGACTCCACACTCTTGATTACAGAACGTCAAGCTTAACACTGTAAACGTTCTGCCTTCGAATAAGAAAGCGGGCGGTGTGAAATCGCTCCGGCCGTACATCTCGTACGTTACATCTTACCCGCCAGACAAACTTTCTCCGTCAGTCTGGGTAGATCAGCCGCGGAAACGCAGCCTGAAAGGGAATTGTAGGGTCCTCAGGCGGCATGAATTGCCTTGCCCAGTGTTGCCTTTGGAGTTACCTGAAGCATTCAAGCTATTGCACCCAGAGAGCAACCTTCTCGGTTCAATTCGGTCGTTTCCGTAGGGAATTGCGGCACGGGCACGTCCTGGGTGTGGCGATGCCAAGAGGGAGCTCAGATTCCCAGCTTTCCCGCTTCTGGCAAACCTTTCCAGCCCCAAAGCGGCGAGTAGCCGTCTATCCGGGATCCCGGGGACCGCTGGTGGACCCGACCCAGAGGCCAGGGCAAATTGGCGAGGCGCGGGGCTGCGCACAGTGTGCTAGTGCGCTGCTCCCCCATTCGTTCGCGGCTGGAGGCGGATCCCCTTCCCAGCACACAAGTCCTTATATGCACCGGTTGCACCAGTCCGCGTTACTCCAACCCCACAAATAGTTAATGGGGGAGGGAGGGGCATCACTTTTCCCCCCTGAATTTTTTTCAGCGCCGGAGTATTTGAACCCTTCCGAGAGTCACCCAGACACTATTCAAGGGCCATATTGCTGCAGTGCATGAATTGGACACACAAAAATGTGTGTGCCCCCAAAGCTCCTTTGCCCCTAAGATATGCGCTGCAAGGTTCAGAAGCAGCTCTCCAGATCCATCCAGATTAGCCGGTAAGCTTGAGGGCGGAAGGGTGCCCTCCCCTCCCCCATTCACGCTGGTGCAGAGGGACCGGGTCAGGAAGCGTGGCCTCTCCCTAGTCGGAGACCACGCCTCCTCCGCCTCTTTCCTCCCCCCTCCCCCTTTACTCCTCCCAGGAAGCGATGATAGACAGTTCTGTGTGGTTCTCCACCCCCAACCCCCAGCTGAGTGGAGGAGTTGATGTGTCTCATTATAACAGCCAATGCAGCCGCCATCCACGCACAAGCAAAGAAGCATGTCCCATTTAAATACACCCACGCAGCCCAAGCGCCCTTAGCTGATCGGGGCGCGCAGACCACAAGCACCGCGGCTCCTGGCTTGGAGGTCCCGGCAGGTTGGGCTCGCGGACCCAGCGGAACAAGGAGCGGAGGATCGCGATCCGGCGCTGTGGATAAGGGGTGGGCGGGGGAGGCTGGGCCCGGGGGCCTCTGGCGCTACACCCGCATGAGGACGCGAGTGAAATAGACCAAGGTGGAATTTCCAAGGGAGAAGCTTCGGGGTGGTTTTGGTCCCTTTCTCCCGCAAAGAAGTAGACATGGCGAGTGATTCCCCGGCTCGCAGCCTGGATGAAATCGATCTCTCGGCTCTGAGGGTGAGCAGAACATGTTTTTCGATTTGTTTCTCGTGGTTTAAGTCCGGGTTGGATGGGTTCGGTGCGTGGATGAGGCTGGGACTGGTGGGCAGAGGTGGGCGAATGCGATGCGGGGGGGAACCTGGATCCTCGTTTGGATTTGGGGGCTGCTGAGGTGCTTTCGGCTATGTCCCCACGGCAGGGGCTGTGCCGTACGTGTCCTCCTTTGGCTGTGGTCAAGAACCCCCTGGGAGCGCGTGGGGCTTATGCCAGTTTCATATCGGAGCGGTGTAAGCGCATTAAAATGAAAGGCTCGTGTGTGTGTGTGTGTGTGTGTACACAAGCCCCGGGCAGTCGTCTCCTGCCAAGGCGCGAGACCTGTCTCTTTCTGCAAAAAGAATAACAACAGCGTGAATAAAGGCACTGGCCCCCCACGTTTTTCAGCTACCTGCAAAATGACATTGTGAGCCAGGCGGTCCCCACGGAGCCGAACCTGCCTCTCCAAGAAGGCAGCTATTGCTATGCTGGTCTTGTAGATGGCAACTGCCTCCCCTTCCCCCTTTCCTGCCTTCCGCGCCCGGACTCCCTCTCAGCGCTGTCTCAAACACCAGTCTGCCCCCTCACCTTTATCTGTGGTTTAACTCAGCCCTGCCTGTGCTGACTTTGTGGCTGTAACGTTTCAGTTTTTATGGCTGAACTTCAGCAGGTGAAAGGGATGTATTCTCCGCTTTCCCCCAATCAGACCGGAACTCCCGGGATCGTGAGAGTGTGTGTGTGTGTGTGTGTGTTTCCCTGTGTCTGTGGCCAGCCCTTTGTAGAGCACTTCCCAACCCCCAGCCCCACTGAAAGTCTGCGTTTACCTTCTCGTGAATGGCCTCAGTCGCTGTTTCATTGTATTGACTAAGACATCACCCATATAGAATCCATTTTGCTGTTGTTTTGAGACCAGAATACCAGGAATTTGAGTGCAGCCTCGACGCCTCCCCACCCCCACCCCCCAATCCCACCACTGTCTGTCCTTCGCGGAAGCAGGCAGAGCTTTCTTGCCATTTTAATTAGATGCTGCCTGCCGGGAAGGGGGTGATGGGTGGGGGTGGCGACAGCAGCGGGGGTCTGAGAAGAATTGGACGCCAATTTAAAGACAGCTTCTTCCTCTCCTGAACCAAAAATAAAATAAAAAAAAAAAAAAACTGCATGTACGTGAAGCATGGAGGGTCGGTGATGCCAAATTGATGGTGGCTGTCAACCCAGGGACATGCAGGATGGGTGAGGCTTCGAAGTTCACACGCCCTCCTGAGGGAATACATTGTTAAATTGATGCTAAATCTTGGGGTTATAAACCTGCGTCTTCAGTACTTCTCCCGACATTGCCTCCTTCTCCACGGTTATGTTAAAGAGCTGCCTCGATGGTCCAAGTGTCACTTTTTCTTTAGTCTCATTAATCCTCTCACTACCCCCCCCCCCCTTTTAACTCTTCCTCCTCCTCTCCTTAATCCTTGAATCCAAGAGGTGAGGTTTCTGCGAGGCAGTCAAGGGGTTGAGGAGGAACAGAGATGCCATTTGTAACTGGCTTTTTTGATAGCTGGGCAGCAAAAGCTCATTCATGCGTTATTACAGTAAGCTGTCTATTTCCCTGGCACCGAAATGCCACATGCAGAACAGGGTGGGGGCTGGTAACAGGCTGGGTGATTTGGCCGCGTCTGTGGCTTCCTGCTTTACGGACTGTCATTTGCCCTACTTTGTGCGCTGGGAGTTGCTGCCAGCCAGTTAACCAGGTAAATGGATGGTCCAGACTTCCGGGCAGGGGAAAGTGGCAAAGGTCAGGGAAGGGATCTGGACAATGGGCAAGGCTGTGATCTCCCTGAACCGGCATCTCAACATTGCTCCTCTCATGAAAAGCGCCTGGATCTGATTTTAAGTTGGGCTTGGCCAGCGGGGTCCCTTGTCGTTTTTTTCCTGGGAAGGTTTTTCAGAGCTACTGAGCACAGAGCCTATGAGCAACTATGAGGGCTCACTCGCTGGCCTGGAGTGCGATTCACACATGGGAAACCAGCGCCTGAGATCTGTGTTTCGAAAAGATAACTTTGCAATTTCTGGATTCACTGAAATTGTTCTTTGTGGCTTGTGCTCGGTGCTCTGCCTCTATTTCTGCCTGCAAGAGGTGTGGAAAGAGGAGGAGCCAGGCCAGCCCAGGAGGCTGGGGAACTGCTGGCTGGAGGACTTAAATGCAGATGTGGAGACAGTTGGAGGGCTGGGGACCAGTCTCATGGTGGGTGATATGGGCATGGTAGGAGTGGGTCCAAAGGCCATATAAATGATCTCCACAAATTAGAGGGCAGGTCATCTGTCTCTGTCTTCTCCAGTTAGGAGAAATGAGCTCATCTAGAGGAGAGGTCTCATTTGTTCCTAAACTCTCAGTAAAGCCTGCCTTCTGAGAACCTTCTGGGAATGCCTGACCCCTGAAATGCAGCCAAGGTCAGTGGCTTCTAGGAGAATTTGCTGCAGCCCTACCAGTCCCTTGCTGTTTCGGTGGCTCTTTAATGTACACAATCAATGCTCTTTTTGTCAATGCTGCACTCAGTGCACTAAAAGCAGATCCTGTCTGGAGAGGTCTTTATCCTTCTTGTTTTGGGGGCTTATTGTTCTCAGTCAGTGATCCCAGACTGGACCCTGTCTAAATTTTCCCTAAATAGCAACAATGCATAATTTAAACCAGAGCAACTAGTGATAGCACTGATTATTTAAATTATGCAAGATTTGGATGGTTTTTAAAAGTAATATAAAACAGGATCTTTGGTTAGGAAAGAGATGATCTTAATCCAGTATTATTAGTCCTTATTTTTAGAGCTCTGGAGAGAAACTACATCTTAGGGGATGGGGCGGGGTGAGTGCATTGATTTAGAACTGGAAGAAAATCGTAGAACACTTAGCCACTCCTTTCATTTAATACTTGGGAAGCTGAAGCCCAGAGAAGTGAAGTCCATTGCCCAAGGTCACACAGCCCCTACCCCCTCACCTCTTGGGTGGTTTGAAGACGGTATTTGGTTTCCTGACTCCTCATTCAGTGTTCTTTACTCTCAGTCACACTGTCTGTGCTTGAATCAGAAATCAATAATACATTTTCTGTCTGAGCACAAAAAAAAAGGCAGAGAAGAATAATTGCACCAGGATCATGGAATTTTATATCTTGAGAATAAAGAAACTGCCTTATGCAGGTAAGCTCATAAAACACATACCATGGAGCTTTAAGGTGCCTTTGGAATTCATCTCGTTCAGCCCTCCTTCAATTCCTTGTCTGCAGGCAAATGGCTGTCTAAATTGTCTAGGATAGGTGTTGGTCCTGTGTGATAGCCTCTCTCCATAACCCATCTCCATCTATCTGAACATGTCTGAAAGGTCATCTAGACATGTACACTGTTCAGATGTGTCTGCATGTAAGGTTTATAGCTTCCAGTATGCTTTGTAGAATCTGTGTGGTGCCTATATATAGTATTATGGATGTAAACTATCCATGTGGCTATATGAGAGTGTGTCTACATGTAGGCTACAGAAAACAACCTACTCATTCAAACCCAGGGCTTGAGTTCAAGGCATCACAGTATTGACAGAAATGAAATTTGCTGCCAGTATGCTTTATTACACATGAAGTGAGATCAGCCCAGAAAGCTTTTTGGAGATTAGCATATATCTGAATCTGACCACTTTGGCTGTCCCTAGCTTGGCCCAAAGAGTAAGACATTTAAGGCCAAGACTGGTCGCCGCTGACTTCATACTCTTGTTTCTGCCAGGACTCACACTCATTTTTCTTTTTGAACAGATTTGGATGACCTCTGCTTGTCTTTTCCCTGACTCCTCACTCCCTTCTTGGGGCCTAGCTATTTCTTTCTCCATCAAAACCTATTCTTAAGGGTGGGGAGAGGTAGGAAAGGGTAAAGGAGAGGATAAATGGTGATGAAGGAGATTTGACTTGGGGTAGTGAACACACAATACAATATATAGATAATGTATTATAGGATTATATACCTGAAACCCATTTAATTTTATTAACAAATGTTACCCCAATAAGTACAACAAAAATTTTAAAAAACACAACTAGATTTAAGAATTGACCACATCTGGAAGGCTTGTATGCATCCTTCCCACTATACTTTTCATGCCTGTGTTATAAATGGTATGTAGTTTTCTTTTGGCCTCATCACTAAACTGATAGGCCAGAAGCTTGGTCTTGCTCGACTTTGAGTCCATAGTTCCAGTTAGTTGAATAAATGAATAAATGCATGAATGAGTGAGTGAGTGAATGCAGTGGACTGAGCACCAAGTTCTATGTCCATGTGTTAATAGTTTTGGAAATGATCCCAACTGCTTGCCTTCTCATACACTGGTTTTTTGTTGTTGTTTTTTTAAATATTTTATTTATTTATTTTTAGAGAGCGGGAAAGGGAAGGAGAAAGAGAGGGAAACATCAATGTGTGGTTGCCTCTCATGAGACCCACACTGGGAACCTGGCCCGCAACCCAGGCATGTGCCCTGACTGGGAATCGAACTGGTGACCCTTTGTTTCACATGCCCGCACTCAACTCACTGAGCTACACCAGCCAGGGCCTTATACACTGGTTTTAAAAATCAAATTATTGATTTTTAATCAATAATTAAAAACCCTTGGCTGGTGTGGCTCAGTGGACTGAGTGCTGGCCTGCGAACCAAAGAGTTGCCAATTTGATTCCCAGTCAGGGCACATGCCTGGGTTGTGGGGCAGGTCCCCAGAGGGGGCGTGCGAGAGGCAACCAAAAATTGATGTTTCTCTCCCTCTCTCCTTCCCTTCCCCTCTCTCTGAAAATAAATAAATAAAATCTTAAAAAATTCAAATTATTTATAGTGATGCTTTGAAAACTATAAAGCACTATACCAGTATGCTAGGCCATGATTAAATAGAATTTTATGGGAAACTTGATTCCATCAACATTTGATCCCAATGATTATACTTAATTGAAAATGATCCTGAGAAAAATGTCCTACATCTCTTTAATAGTATTTTTTCCTTTTTATATTTTGGTATGCCCTGATACGTTTCTCTGGTGTCCTGGGTTAACCTTTGCCCTATAATCAGCTTTTATTACATGTGAGGTGAGCTGAGCCCGGAAGGTTTCTGGAGATCAGCACATTTCTAACCCAGTATCAAGTAGCAGCATTATGCATTAAATAAAACCTTTCAAACTTCTTTTCTAAAAATGACTTTTTGTCCTCTTTATGGATTGACCATTATTCAACCAAAATTAGATTAATTATGCCTGTGCCTTTTTAAAGTTTGTGTTTGGAGGGGTCAGTGTGGAAGGGTGGGCATCTAAAAGGGACACTGCTAGTCCAGTGTTTAAAAGCTTAAAACATGCTGGTCAGAGGTCTTGTAGGGCTTAAAGAAATCTTGAATTATTATTAATTCATTACCTATGGTAATTTAAATTTAATCTTAAATAAGAGGTTAGTAATTGTTGCAGGAATAGATCACAGTATCTTAAAATGAAATTAGCAGTTTTAAAACTGGATATATTTGTCATATTTTAGAGCTATTAAACAGGTGTTTTCTTTGCCTTGACATTGCCTCATAATAAAGTAGGGTGTAGTGGTAGTTATCAGAACATCAGAGAAATCTGCATAATCACTTTCAATATTCATTACTAACTGGAGTTATCTTAGTACAAAAGCTAATATAAGTCATGGTTTGCTGTTTGCATTAATTATCTACGTAGGAGGTCATGGAATATTTTGTTGATGAGAGAATATGCAGTGCGTTTCCTTCATGGAAATATCACATTTCTCCCCTTATCTGTAAGGCCCTTTGAAATCTTATAATTTTGAGTCTTGCTGGTTGTCCCTTTCTTCCTTCTGCGTCTCTGCCCTGCAATTAATCTTCTGTGCCCGTCTTGTTAAATGCCTTTCCTTCTTTCAGTGATAGTGGTTCTAAAGTCCATCCAGCTTTGAGCCACTGTGATTGAATCATGGCTGCCATGCCCAGCTGGGCACAACCCATCTCTGAGTCTGTGCTTCTGATAGACTTCGGGATAATTTGTGCCTAAAAGATGCTTTTATGTCAAATCGCTTCTTCTGTTTCTGTGGGGGAAGTCACTCTCTGAGAACAGGGCCTGAACTAGCAGTGTGCTGAGAATTCCAAGAAAATCTGGGTGATATTTTTTGAATGAAATGTTATTCTGCACATATAAATATAAGGTTTCTAGTGGAGAGAGAGGGAAGACTTAAATAGAAAACGTTGGATGAATTCCGCTTGTAATTTCACTCTGGTTGGAAGCTTATTTCCCTCTAGAGAAAGATGATTCTCTACTCACTTTTTACTTGCCCAGACTGTCTCCATTTGTCTCAAGGGAGTGCCTTGAAATTCTCAAAACACATTTTATTCCACCACAATCTTAAAAATCCTTTTTTAATAGCTATTGTCTCCATTCCTCCCCACCACGGCTGCAGTTACTGTCATGACAAGACTTGGCTCCTCTGTTTCTGCTGGCAGCCTTCTCCTGACTGGTGTCCCATGGACACTACAGTATGGTGGTCTTCCTGAAACACTGTTCAGCACAAGGTCACGGCCAGCGCTGATCCATCCAGCTTGGCCACCCAGCACAGGCTGCAGTTGTAATGACCATCCCTTCACTCCGCCACAGGGAGCAGCTTCCTTCTCCCCACGGATGCTCTTTAGGGGGGTGCCCTACCTTATTCTCCTTTTCTGTACCTACTACCCTAACACTAAATGTTCATCTGCTGCCTTTCCAAAATGTTGCCCCTGACTTCCCTCAGGTCGAAGCTATCACCTCCTCTTGTAAACTCTCTCAGAACTGACCTCCCAACTTTTTTAGAACATTCCAAACTTTCTCTCTTGCATTATATTCACTGCGAGACAGTAGACTTCATGAAAGCAATGCATATATTTGATTTTCTTAGGAAACCCCACCAGCATGACCTCTTGGGCTGCAGAGTCCAGAAAATACAGATTGTGAATGGGAGCAAAGACTGCTGAACTGTTAAAATTTTGTTTAATTTAAAAAAAAAAAGCTTTTTCTGGTTCTCATTATGACAGCAACACATGATCATTGCAGAAAATATGGAAAATGGTGAAAAATCAAAAAGAATCTGTGATTTCCAGTGATTACCAAGTATACATTTTATAGATAGCTTAGTGATTTTTTCCTATGCATAGCCAAATATATAAATTTAAAATTAAGATTATGTCATATATAGTACCTGCAATCTGTTTTTTCAAGTTAATAATCAGACTCTTTGCATGGATTAATTTTTATGACAAAATTTTAAAAAACTTTTTATTATGGGAAATTTTAAACTTATGGAAAAGTAGAAAAGATATTAGAGTGCTCAAACTTTGCTAATGGGAATATAAAATCATATAGCCACTTTGAAAAACCGGTTGGCAGTTCCTCAAGATGTTAAATAGAGAGTTGCCAGGTTACCCAGCAATTTCACTGCTGGGTATATACTCAGGAGGATTGAAAACATACCTACTCAAAAACTTGTACACAAGTGTTTATGGTAGCATTATTTATAATGGCCACGGAATGGAAATAGTTCAAATATCCATCGGTTGAACGAATGGATGAAATGGAGTACATGAATATGATGGAATATTATTGGCAGTAGAAGGAAGTGCTGATACATCTGTAACATGGATGAACCGTACACTTAGTGAAGGAAGCCAGACACAAAACACCACGTATTATATGATTCCATTTATATGAAAAGTCCAGAACAGGCAAATCCATTGAGACGGAAAGTAGATTAGTAGTTGCTGGAACAAGAGAGGAGGAGTGGGAAGTGACTGCTAGTGTCCTAAAATTAGTTAATGGTGATGGTTGTTCAACTCTGTGAATATACTAAAAATTACTGGTACTCTTCAAAAGGGTGGATTTTATGGAATGTGAATTAAATCTAAATAGAACTGTTACTTAAAAAGTAGACAAAATAGTATAATAAGCCCCCCCAACTTAACAGTTGTCCACTTGTGCCCAATCTTGTAGCTACAGCCCCACTCGCTTACTCCCCCATATTATTGATATTTCAAAACCGCATATTATTTGATTTGTAAATATTTCAGTGTGCATCTCTAAAAGATAAACAGTCAAACTATGTAACCACAACACTATTATCATGCCTAAAAAATTAGTATGTAATTTTAAATTTCTTTAAATAGTCTGTCAGTGTTCAAATTTCTAATCATGTTTTTAGTGAATGCTTAGCACTTTATTGAGGGTATATATTTAATCACTTTCTATTGATGAAGCTTTTGGTTATTTTCAACTTTTCAAATCTCATAAGTAGTGCTTTGATAAGCATCCTTATGCACAAGTCTTTGTATATATCTGTTTCCTTAGAATAACTTCTTAGAAGTGCTGTTTACAATGAAAGCGTATAAATGATCTCTACAAGACTATACTTTCAGGGATCATTTCTATAGTTCGCTACAAAGGATCTCTACAAGTCTTGACATTGGCACATTACCTCCCAATTTTCTGTGAGGTAGGTATATATCATTTTCAGATGAATACCTGAGGCCTAGAAGAATCAATTAATTGCCTCAAGGTCATAGACTAACTAAATGGCCAGGCTTTGACTGACTTCCTCCAAAGCCATCGCCCAAAGTGACTCACACAGTTCTTTGATTTACAGACCATGCCAAACATCAGAATTATCTGATGTATTCTTTCCCGGGGGTTTACAGATTTCCCAGAAGCATTGTGTTTGGGGCACAAGATGTCTTTGATGAGCATAGTGGTGTTTTTAAGAGTTATTTCTAAGGTATTTCTTTCTTGCAATTTTGTTTTTTTTTTCAATATCCAGGTCAGCTTAGAATATATTCATTGTTTTTTCTATTGCCTAAAAACCTAAAAAAAACATAAAATGCAGACCATTTTGGTATTAGCAGTGATTTCCTTGTACATTGTGTATATGGGATATTTACATTTAATCTTTCATTCTCTTTGGAGAGATCCAGCAACTGCATATGGAAGATGTGGAATCAGGCTCAAAAATTTCCATTGTTTTAAGGATTGGAGACCACTGCATTTGTGACTATCGGAGAAGATGGGTGGGGGAGCGGGGGAGCCAGAAGACATGCTGAAGCAAGGGCCATTCTCAAGCCTTTGGCTGTCTTGAGTTACACTTTTTTTTTTAAAGGTGGATATAGACATTTTAAAGGTACAGTGGAGAAAATGGAAGGTAGAGCTGGCAATCAAAAGAGTAGAATCCTGTGTTTTGAACCATCATCTACTTTCCACTTTGTTTATAAGTAAGAAACTATGAAAATCAACACAACTTCATGGTTGTCAGTCTGGTGAAGGTCAATTGCCTTAATTTACTAGACTTTATAACCTAACCCTTCATTTAAAATGCCTATAAATTATTTATGCCTAGGGTAAAAACCCAGAGCTTCACATGGACATGGTTCCATCATTTCTACTTCTAGGTTTTTTTTTAAAGCTGCGTAATCAAATTATAGCAGTGTGGTGGGTGAAATAAGTGGTAAGCAGTAATTGCAAACTATTTAAATAATAATAATAATATTTAGCATTTATAGAGCACTTTATATCTTCAAAGTACTTGCAAACATTATCTAATTAAATATCCTCCCTGATTATAAACTGGATATAAATGCACTTAATTCTAGAACAAGGTCATGAGAAAACTATGCATTTGACAGTTAATGCCAGCTATGCTTTAAAGGATTTTAAAGGTTTATCCAATGTTGGGAGAGTTAGAGTTTGGAATTCCATAGGTATATCCAATGATGGGAGACGTAGAGTTTGGAATTCCATTGTATTGTTTTTATGTATCCTTTTGTTCACCTTATTAATACCGCTACTTGATTTCTGGTCCAGAACGACTGAGTGCTGATCACTGCCCTGGTCCTTACAGATAATAAAACGTAGACAACATAAATAAGCTTTAAAAGGCTCTCTCACTACATTTTGTCCTCTGGCCTCAGATGAAACTCTCATTAGTAAGTGAAATGAAGTGGGGTAGAGCAAGAAAGAATGGCTATGCATTGTGGTTTAGTAATTTCTATCTGAGAAAAATAGATTAAACTGCACAGTAGGATACATCATAAAGAAATGCTTTGGAGAAATAAAATGTCCTTAGTTTAACTGTACTAATGACTTCTTGCTGTTTTGGACATGTGTCTGTGTATTGTCTCCTTGCACGTATATCCTGTGTTGGCAATTTCCATAGTGTTTTGGAGCAGGACTTATGAGGCTTACCCAGTTGGTAATGTAGGATTCTGCTACTGATTGGTTCTCTGTGAGTGTTATCCTGTGCATTGTGATTTTCTAAGAGCTGGTGGACAGGTTAACTGCCTAGAGGAACTCAAAGTGAGATCTTCAGATCAGCAGCTTCATTCACGATCATCTCTTAGGTCCTGCCTCTCCCTCTTACCTCCTGAATTAGGAACTCTGGAGATGGGGCCCAGTAACCTGTGTTTGAAGAGGCCTTCCAGGTAATGCTGCTATGATTTAGAGTTTCAGAATCCCAGGCTTAAATGTTTAAAAGAGTTTTCTTTCTTCTTGTTTTCATGCTGGTTCATTTGTTCATTCAACAAACATTTATTGAGCATCTGCTGCATGCCTAGTGTTGTGCTCGATGCTAAGGATGTAGTAATGGACATACACACACTGTCCTCATGGATCTTAGTGCCTAGTGGATGAGAGAAACACATATTAAAGAAATAAGTGTAAAAATGATTTACTAAATGTAGGTTGCTTTGGAAACACATAGAACATAGCCATAGAAATTTGGTAGTGCTTGAAAATGTTGCAGGATAGGAAATAGTGATTTATGTGAGGTAACTGCAACTTTTTCATAAGGGGTATGGCTTTAAATTGTGGAAGGCACATACTTATAGGAATATGGAATTTAAAATTTTACACTAATATTATATGCATTTGAATTGTTTGTAAGAAAGGGTATACCTGAAAAGGAAAAGTCTACAGCTTCCGAGGGATAATCCTGAACTGTTTGCATTGCCAATTAAAATTAGCAAATTTGTTAGGGGGGCAGAAAACCCCCCACTTCCATGATCAAGAAGTTGTAGCACTTTGGTGTTAATTTCCTGTTTCTCCCTATGGGCGGGGAGGGATTCAGCTTAGAGCCCCAGGAGGTGCTGACATTTGCCTAGAAGCTTTCAGCTCTACTTTTGTTTGAAGCCTGAAATCTTTGGGTTGTTTGTTTTTTGAGACTTGGAAAATGGAATAGACATTTGCAATCTAGACAGCAGGTTAAAGGATTTTCTTACTGAGCAATCTCACAACCTTTCCCTATAACAACAATCCATACACATCTCTAACCTAGCCACGAAGATGTCGCATGTCAATATTTGACCTACAGTTCTGAGATGAATGCTGCTTATGCACGTCTTTTTATTTGGGAGAAGGTTGATGGTGATTATGGTTGTTAAGGCAACTTTGTACACAACTTGGTAATGAGCATCCATCAAACTTATTTCATACTCACTGCCAGAGAAGACGCTTTTGAAAAACTGAGTTCAAAGACTCATCTTGGAAGACCTATTTTAAAGGGAAAATTGGTGATTAAATAATCGTCATTAGACTGGTTATAAAAATGTCTGGCTAAAGGTGATTCATTTTTTTGCAGTATTGACAATTAGGGGACAGATCCAACTTTCTTGGAAGAGGTGTTGCTATTAGTAAAGTAGCAGGGAATGGTGCAAGCATTTTCATCAGAATTGTTAATTATTCTCTAGTTGGGGCAGTGGATTAATTACATTGTCCAGAAAGTTCTATCTGGGACAGTGATTTTAGTGGTGGGATCTTAGACTCTGAGGCAACCTCGGATTCAAAATGGCTTCTGTGCAGCCATCTGCATAACTGAAAGGGTTTTTGAGTTTGGGAGTTCTGGGGTTTTCCAGCTCAACCTCTCAGACTGGCACAGAGGCCAGAGACTCTGGGTAGCGGTGCAACCATGGATCTGGTGCTGGTGACCTACTCTTGGAATGGTTGATAAAGTCAAAGGCAAGTAAGTGTTAGTTGTTCCTGAAAGGCCACCCTGTCTTCTGTTTTCTTAAACTGGTAGGCCCTAGCACCAATCAGAAAGAACTCAGTTTTCTTTCCATGCAAACAAACAAACAAAAGAAGTACCGTGCCCTTCCGGAGCTTAATCCCCAGATGCTGCTCTGGGAAGGAACATTGCGCACACTGTTTGATCTGAACAATGTGTATGTTCTCTCTGTGAGTATTTTAAAGTCATAACTTGCGCTGGCATTGTAGTCATCATTTCTTGAATATCAACAGTTTTTATTTTTGGAGGAGAACAGATGTAAAAGTGTGAAATACAGAAGTCTGCGGATTTTGGTGGGGTAGGGTAAGGGGAGAAGGAACAGTATTTCTTTAAAATCATGGGAACACAATCTTAGTTACTCCTTTGTTTTCCTTGAGTGACTGAGAATTAACAGGGGAAATCTCTTGGCACCTGCCCAGCTGGGTACCTAAACCTCCACTTAACTGATTGCACCAGAAAAAAAGTGCTAGCGGATGATTAGCATAGGTCCTCTCAGATCCCTGTTGCTAGCAACCGAAAGGGTTCCTGCCAAGGAGGAAGCCTCTTTGTGAAGAGAGGAGATTGTATACATTCCGTGACACAGGTAGGGTACTTAAAGGAAGATGTGAGAGACAGACATACAGGCTCCCGAAAGGGGGTTTGTTTTCCAGGTTGGAAGAATGTGAGCGAGTGGAAGGGGTTGGGAAATTTGGTGTTCCTCCATGGTCAGTTCTCTTGCCAGTTCCCCTGGTGCGCATCCTCTCCTTTATTTTGTGTGTGTCTTTGTAAAAGGGACCTGGGGTTTTCAAAGCAGCCAGGACATTCCTGTGACTGTTCTCTGTCCCCTTGATTACAGGTCTGTTTCTTTTCTTTTCTGAAAGCAGGGTCTCTGCTTTGTCGCTCATCACCTGGCACAATACGAGTTGCTTCAGATTATAAGAAATACTTCCCCATCTTTCTTTCCTGGTTTCTGGCTGTGGTTGCTGCTGGTTTGCAGGATTCACAGTTAGGATTTTGTCTCCATGGACACTCTGTTTAGTGTTCGAGGTATAGTCCCATTTGTTGAGCTTGATTCCTTGATAACTCTCCTTTGACAAATATTTCAGCTGAATTTTCTGTGACCATTTAATCCACAAGTTTGGTTGGCATTGCATTTTGATGCTAAATGATTTTAAACATGTTTCAAATAAACATCTCTGATAAGTTCTCTTCTAAATTCCAGGGACTTTTGGAATGCGAATATATTATGAGGGTCTATGCACTCCATAGTTCACACACCTGGTGGTTAAAGCTTTGTCTAGGCTACCCTTAATGTCATGAGAAATGTGAATCTGGATCTAAAAATGTACCTGAGAATGTAGATAAACTGGAACTTCCATACATTGCTGGTAGGAATGTAAAGTGGTTAAACCACTTTGGAGAGCAGTATGGCTATTTCTGAAAAACTTAAGCATAAATTTACAATAATGACCCTGTAATTCCGCTTCTGAATATTACCTAAGAAAAATAAAGACATATGTCCAAGCAAAAACTTGTGTACAGCAGCATTATTCATGGCAGCCAAAAAGTGGAAACAACCCACATGTCTATCAACTAATGAGCAGGGAAGCAAGGTGTGGGGGACACAGTGAACACAGTTCGGCAACAAGAAGACATGAAGAGCATGCGACTACATGGATGTCACACTGAGTGAAAGAAACAGACACAAAAGATTCCATTTATATAAAATGTCCAGAAAAGGCCAATCTGTAAAGACAGAAAGTAGATTAGTGGTTGGCTAGGGCTGGAGATGAAAACGGAGTGATTACAATTGGGCAAATGGATATATTTTTTTAAATTTAATTATTTATTTTTAGGGAGAGAGGCAGGAAGGGAGAAAGTAAGGGAGGGAAACATTCATGTGCAAGAGAAACATTGACCCATCGTTTCTCACAACCCCCCACCCCTGCCCCCAGCCGGGGATCTGGCCCGCAACCCAGGCATGCGCACTGACTGGGAATCACACTAGTGACCTTTCAGTTTGCGGGACAACGCCCAACCCACTGAGCCACACTAGTCAGGGTGCACGTGGATCTTTTGCAGTTATAGAGTATATTCTAAAATTGGATAGTGGTAACATGAGTGAATTTTATGGTATGTAAATTATACCTCAATAAGGCTGTTAAAATGTAATATGCCGGAGACATTGCTTCATAGCTGGACCAGCTCCATACACTCGGCGGGCAAATTCCTCAGGCAGGTTACACTGGTATTTCTGGGAAGGCTGCCTCTTCAACACCTTGAGGGGAGGGCCATCTGGTCCTGTCTTCTGCTATCTACTTAACCTTCCCGTCATCTCTTATTCTGAAGTGCTTCCCATGTTTTATAAATGCAATTGTAATAATTTCCTTCAAGATAAGGTGGCCCAGATAACTTATCTCCCCTCCCAGAGAAAGGAGGACTTTGAAACGGGTCTAGACCATCTTTACTGAACTACTTTTAGTTCTGTGTTTCACGCTGTCACTCACCTTTGCTGCTGGGCCTGCTGTTCCCGGAGCCTAGATGGCTCCTCCAGTTTCTGTTGTGAACAGATAATTTGTCTCCCTACCTCTTGCCTCCAGAGGAGACTGCAGTTTCCACAAAGGCAGAATGTATGTTTTATTTACCCTCATATCTAATAATTAATGAAATGGGTGATTGCTCATGACTTACAACATGAGGCTAAACTTCATTTCACAAGGTCTCCTGTGAGCACACCATTGCCTATTTCTTTAATAGTATCGGCAGTCACCAAGCCACCCCCTCGCTACGCAGGAACCCAGTGCTTTTCTAATTGTAATGCATTGTCCAGCGAGTTTACAGGGTTGCTTTTGGAAAAAGTCGATTAGAACAGAGTAGAAAGATGTTACTGTGCATGTATTACACATGTGTGTGTATTAGGTCACAGTGGAGAATTGTACTGTGGGTACACATTTCTTACAGGGTATGAGACTGAAAGCTTGAAGTTTACTGCTCTCACTTAGTCCATGGGGCTGCATGAGACTCAACTAGAGGGATTTTAACTTGCAAATTCCTGTTCAGTCATTAAGCCTGGGGCCCATGAATCTGAATCTTGTGCCCTTCATATAACTTGAATGCATGTGATCTGCATTTTAAGAAACTATAACAAACTGCAGTGGCTGACATCCACCTAGGTGATTTAGGTCTCTTGCTCACTTAAAAAACACTCCCTTGCCCTGGCTGGTGTAGCTCAGTGAATTGAGCACGGGCTGCGAACCAAAGCATCACAGGTTCGGTTCCCAGTCAGGGCACATGCCTGGGTTGCAGGCCATGACCCCCAGCAACCGCACATTGATGTTTCTCTCTCTCTTTCTCCCTCTCTTCCCTCTCTAAAAATGAATAAATAAAATCTAAAAAAAAACCCACTCCCTAAGAGCTTGGGAGTAATGCCGGGGCCCTGGACACAGTGGTGAACCTGAGATATTGTCCAGCTACAAGACAAATAGTGCATGCTACTGCTTTTTCTGCTTGGGACTCCCCACCCCCATCTTTGCTCCACTAACTCTGTGAGGACCAGCTATTCAGCTTTCAAATTTAACTCAGAAGAATCAGATGTGTCTTCTGCTGCTTTTTATAAAGGTCAATGACATTTGGTATCTGTATAGAAATTCGGGGAAGACAAGATGCCTAAAGGATGTGACCACTTGAGAAAGGGCGTCTCCAACTTTGTGGGAGAGGGGCTAAGCTCTAGGGGTGACAGTGCAGGATGGCAGAGGTCGGTTGTCAAGGAGAAATGAGTTCCTGGAAATTGCAGGAGCCGTCATGGCCACCTGAACACCCTCTGGGAAACGGGGGGAAGGGAAGACTTGGGAACTTTGCAGAAGTAGCACAACTGGGTGGGGGCTGAGAGCCACTTATCATTGTGGCACCCCCCAGGCTCACACGGTCTTGGATACCATAAATGTTGAGACAGAGAAAAACCATGGTTGCTGTCTTATTATACACAGGAAACTGTTAGAGGGCAGCCTGCAGGCTTCTTCTGCCCTGTGTGTCCCGGTGGCTTTGGAGGGGCCCTTCTTTCCCAGCAGCTGGGAGACGGTAGAATGTTCATGAAACCAGTGGAGACCCAGCACATGTTTAGCTTTTGGGGGGCTGGTTGTGCCAGGTGCTGAGTGAGGGGCTGGCAGGCAGGTGGGTCGGTCTGGTGTCTAGCCTTGGTCAGGGCAGAGATTTGATCCTCAGCTTTGTAGTTCCCAGAACTTCGTGTGATCAAGGTACCAAGTCTTAGGTCCCACCAACATGTAGATGCAACACTGATCTTAAGCATGAATTGTATAATAGTAATAACAACAGCAGTACCAATGGGAGTAGCTAATATTCTTTGTGGCCACTTGCCGGGTGTCACATACTGGACCAGTTATTTTAAAAGTCTGGTCTTAATTAATGTAGTCATTTTGTGGTATGTACAATTACTCTTCTAATTTTATGGATGGGGAAATTGAGACTGAGGTTAAATGACTTGTTGAAAATGGTGGAGCCTGATTTTGAACCCAGGTTGGTTGGATTTTGAAACATATGAAATGTAAGCATTGTGCTATTGCTACTTCCTGTTCTCTAAATCTATAGTAGACATACCTTCCTAGTGGTGGAACTACTATCTGCTCTCAGGGCGGTATATTCTTGATTTTGCAGAGACTTTTGAATTTGAGTGTTTAATTGGAAACTTACTTGCTGGGGCTGGAATGAAGCTGGGGTTGAACTTGGAGCTCTAGCCCTGCACCCCATCCAGGTCAGGATACTGATCCCACTGTGGGTACTTTTTAGACAGGTGTGGATCAGTCCACCCACTCTCCCTTTTGTGGTCCTGATCAAAACATAAAAACCTCTTTTACTAAGATACTTTCTTATGAAAAGCATATCAGTTATAGTTAATTCATCATTTAGGAATCCTATCCTTACCCCTTGTTAATATTAATTTCTGTTTTGTTTTTCTGTCTTGTTTTGCTCAGACTGTTTATGTCACTTGCAGCTCTGTTTTATTCTATAATTATTTATCCATATAGCCATTAGTGTCTGCAAATTATAAGCATCTTAGAGACAGGAACAGTGTCTGGTTTATCTTTGTGTCCCATTGTATGCCTAACATAATTCAGTGTAAGGTATGTTCTTAGAGTGACCCTGTTTGGATCCTGCAGCCCCACTGTGCACTGGATGGATGGGGGGCTGGTTTTAAATTTTGTGTTTTCTGACACTAAGAGGATGGATTGTGATCCTAGGAAATCATCCCTGAGGAAAGTGTGGTGACTCCTGAGAAATAAAAAAATCCATGTCCCAGGCAGCTGTGGGCATTGATATCAGCATTATTTGAAACCTCCTGGGGTCTCATGAAGTTCAGTAGAAAGAAGCAGAACAGGGCTCTGAAAGGGTGAAATGGCCTTTAATTATTGCTTTTCTATCTCCCTTCAGACTTTAAAGTGGTTCATTAACACAGCAGACCATAAACATCTTTATAAGCACAGGCTTGGTAAATGAGACATGGGTGAATTTTTATTGGCGACAAGTCACTGTAAATGTGCAGCAGTTATAGTCCCACTTCTGGTCTGTGGACTCTAAAAGGCACTGTGTGTGGGCAGCTGCACCAGTTACTGGCGGGAAGGCAGGATAAAGGATGTTGTGTGACATCATGGTGTGGATCACTAGCTAGCTAATTAGCTGGTTATCAATCCCGTGGATTTCCTCAGCACCTGTCATTTATGGCACATCGTGGGCACCCAGATATCTGTTGAATGAAGTCATCTGGAACCTTCTCAGTTTACTTTTGAGAAGTGTATGCAAGAGAAAGAATCTCTCTCCCTAATTCAGGAACATCAGATGAAGTTCATGGATTGCCTCTTGGTGTGGCAGCAGGTGAGAGACACGTGGATTTCAGTTACCTGCCAGGAGTTGGGGAGAATGATGGGGCCAGCTGTGGCAGTAGGAAGGCTGACTGCCATGAAGGAGAGTTCTGCACGTGGCCAGGCTGGTCTGGGGCAGAAGGAAGGACTGAGGTGTTCTCAGAGGGGGAGGTTCTGGAGTATCCCATGCAGCTGTGAACCCCAGAACATCTCAGAACAGGTCACAGGTATTAGCCTAGAACTAAGTCTTGGGAGCACAGGATAAAAAAACTCTTTCCTCTGCCTGTGCAGATCTTTGTCTATTTTTTGTTTTATTTTTAGCTTCTCAATATTGATTGGCTTTAGCAAGTGTTCACTGGCTCTTATGATCCCTTTCTTACAGCTGTAGGGGCATAAGGCTCATGGCCAGTCAATGGCATTCTGGGAACCGAGCAAGGCGGAGGAGAGCTTTTTTCATGAGGTCTGCAAAGTACGGTTCAGCAACAAAGGCTATCATCATGGCTCCATGTTCTTTGCTGAGTCTTGCCTGCTAAACATGGACACTATTATGTTTTACAAATGCAGATGGTTGCACTTTAAGTAATTAGCTGATATGATGATAATGGACTCTGGCTTCATTGGATAGAATCTTTGAAATCAAGTGTCTTAAATTGATTCTTCCTTTCTCAGGTAGTAATGAGTAGAAATTCCTGCTATAAACACAGAATTAATAGATTCTAAGCTTTTACCGGCTTTGGGGCGGTAATAAAGGGAGAAGGGAACTTACATGGATATGGCTGCACTTGATCTCATTCTTTGTAAGATGGGTTGCAATTTGACAGTCTGGCCAGTTGATCCTGGGTGGGTAGATGTACACGCACTCTGTGGGAGGATGGAAAAGGATGCTGAGATGGACACATTGCCTCTTCTGATGCAGAGTTGTGCTGAAATGGTCAAATCTTCAACCTGTTCTCAATTCTTCTAAAATTGGGGAGTGTAAATGAATGGTGATTGCCGCTGGCATCTGGTTAGGACTCTCCTGATGACGCCTTGGCAGTGAACTCAGCCAGAACATTTCTGGCAGTCTGGTGGAGAGTAACCTGTGTAAGAGGTGACCATGACATAATTTGGGCTCATTTGTGAGCTTGTGGCTTTTCTTATTTGTTTTCAGAGTCACAGGAAGCAGAATGGCTTAGAGGTTACATCAGGAGTCAGACTTTGGATTTGAGTCCTGACACCACAGCATAAAAGCTTTGCAACGTGGGGCAAGTTACATAAATTCTTAGGCTTTCCCACACCTATGAAATAGAGATAATAATAAAAGTGCATACAGGAATATTGCAGGAATTAAAAGCACTTTATATAAAGTGCTGTAGACAGTGCTTGCTGTATTGCAAATGCATGATTAAATATTCATCACATTCAACACCGGCATCATTTTTTCCCAAACATTTAGGGAGCCCACTGTGAACCTGGGGCAATGAAAGCAACTGGGTATCTGTAGGTTTACAAAGTATGTGTTCTGCCTTCGAGAAGCCCCAAATAAAGTGGTAGAAACAGATATAAAAATAGGTATATATGGTAGGAGCACCAGCATGAATGGCTAGTTGTAAAGGGGCCAGAGAGGTGGACCAAGATGGGGAGTGGGATGTTTTAGGGAGCTGAAATACTTTCAAGCAGTTCTCAACCAATCTGTGGTAGGAGTACCGTTGATGCAAAACATTGATGCGGTTGAATTAGGAGTTGTTTCTTAAGTGTAGACTTTGGATCGCTCTCTACCCCAGGATGAGCATGTCACTTCATGTCTGGATGATAGCATTGGTCTCTCCTGCCTGCCATCCTCTGACATCAGTGTTTTCCTCATCCATCTTTTTGATGTAGGATCTGGAAAAAATTATATATATAAAATTTAACATATACATAGTGTTGTTTATTAATAAACAGCAATGTGTGTATTCTGCTGTGTGTGAGGAAGCCTAAATATTACTAATTAATATGGAACAAAAAGATAGAAAATGCCTTTTAAGCACCTTTGTTTCTGGTTTAGGAAATCTATTAACACAATACAACACATTAGTAGGCCAAAGGATGTTAATTCTGGAATTATTCAACAGATGTCAAAAGTCATTGGTAAAATTTAGCAGCCATTATTGATTTCAGCCCCCCAAATCAACTATTCTTATTAAATTAGTAATAAGGGGATTTTTTTCTTAGCTTGACAGAGGATGTATCTGAAACCAACAGCCCACCTCATTCCTGCTCTTCAAACACCAGACACTCTGGGAGACACTTTGGTGACCTACCTGTTAGTCACTCCCTTCTCCTTTCTTGCTGTCAACGCCCTGAATCTGTGTTGGTGTTTACCCTCCCACGTTCTCGGAAGAAGTGGATGCCCCTCCCCATCTCCTGCGTGGAGGAGATGGAATAGATTAAGGGGGTCCTTTAGATTCCAATCCTTTTTTTTATTTTTTGGTAATTAGTTTAGGCAAGTCATGTGATACAACCCCAGCCAGTGAGGGGGCCGGGGATGCCTGACTGGGGGTTCCTGGGAAGGTTTTCCTCACTTTCACACATGGGTTTTTGAAAAAGAGACGTTCCCTTCCTAAAAGATGCTTATAATTGCTGTACCCACCTGGCAACCATGAGAGGAAAACCAGGAGAATCACAGAAAAACCAACTCAGGCCACTACATGGTTGAGCAGCTGAATTATTCAGCCCTGGAAGTGGCCTGACTCCAGCCTTCGTATTACATTAGTGAACAATTTCCTCATTGTCAAAGCCACTTTAGTTGTGCAGTAGCAATTCTCCTAATTGATATAGATTCTTTTTAAAACCAGGGGCTGTACAAAGACGTCAGGGATAAGGACTAATAATAATACATAATGTTCTGGAAATTTTAGCCATTGAAATAAGGCAAGAACTAGAAGAAACAAGAATAATAAATACAGTATTAGATGATTGGGACAATGTTGTCCTTATTTACAGAAGATATGTTGAGAACTTAGGATAATCAACAGAAAAAATTTTATTCTTCAGCAATGTGGCTGGATACAAAATAAGTATAACCAAATCAATAACATTCTTCTTAGCCAAAATAATCGGTTAGAATATGTATTTGAAAAATACATTTACAATAATAATAAAAATGTAAAATAAATGTAATAAAAATTCTGCAAGACCGATATGAAGACAAATTTAAATCCAAACAAAGGACATACTGAAAACTTGATTAAATGTACAGCTATACCATGTTCCTAAATAGGAAAACTATGACTCTCATATATCACCTTTCCTGTCTTCATTTCTGGGTCTTTTAAGACTGTTTCTGGTGCAGTCTTTTATATTTCTCTTTCACAGCATGGAAATTATTTTCCAAGTGTCATTCCATTCTTTACTGCCTCTACTTTTCCATTTACATTGTAGGCATTCTTGTGTTCATTTTTCATTTCTGTCCTTGTCTCTGTCTCTTCCCTGTTGTCTGTGTGTTCCAGCCAGAAGGAGGCTGCCTCTTCTTACAGTCTTCCTTTTCGATGGCACCATGAAGATGCGTTCTAACATTTTTATATATGTTTCATATGTTTTCTTCTACATTACTAGAACATAATGCAGAATAAGAGAAATGGAATACTGTCCAAGGTCTCTTGTTTTTGCTGTGTGTTTCTGTTTATATATTCTCAAAAAAGAGCTAATGGACAATCCTGGAAGTTGCCAGAGGACAAGCTGGAGACTGCCAGCCTGGGTGGTGCTTCCAGATGTCAATCTGATTGCATTCTAGGCGTGTGTACAATGTACGTAATTTCTCTGTGACTCAGTTTTCTCATCTATAAAATGGGAGTAATGATCTACCGATCTCATAAAATTATTGTGAGGATTAAATGAGATGTAACATGAGAAAAAAAATTCTCTTAAATGCAGAAACAAGCTATTGTATTACTGCTTACATAAGACACAAATATCTCCTTAAAAGTTATTTTTTTAAATTTTGAAAGTTGATACATGCTTATTGAAAAAAAATTGAGTATTACAAAAACAATACAGAAGGAGTAAAAACATTATGTGGTACCTTTCACAGGTAACTCCTCTTACTATTTTGGAATAGCCTTCTCCAGTCTTACTGTTCTTTAAACATAGTTATGTTAAAAATATGTCCTGGAGTGAAACCCTGAACTCTTTGGCAGTAAAACTCTAAAGAGGCTAAGTATGCAAAAATATTCGAAGACCTAGCATGGCAGCTGCTGTTGTGTTCCTTTCACAGTAGACATGAAAAAGAGTTCACTGTTGACCTTTTTAATCAATGGGTTATGTTATACAATTTCAAGAGTTTTAGTGTTAATGATTATTTTCTTTTTTTATATGAGACCCAATTTTTAATTTTTAACTCCATTAATTTAATCTTTTAAAAATGTGATGCTCTCAAGGCAAAAGCAAGTAGAGTGGCCCACAAAATAAATGTGACTCGTTATTACTGAATTTCCTGAAAGCATAATGTTCAACCTGGTTCGCCTGGGCTTGGTTCTACTTTTATCTTCTGTACATACAAGTTCTTTAAAATTAAGTCCTAATCTTGTTATCAGTGTTTTTATTTAGCTACTACCCTCCTTAAATATTCACCACTAAGATGCGATCTTACAACTTTGGAATTATAATTCTAAGGCTGAAATATAAGGAAATACAAAAGAAGATCCTCTGTATTTAATTAATATTAAAATTATTTAGCTTTGATAAAATGACTTATTTTTATATCATGTGATATTAAATTAAGAGGATTAAGCCAAACTTGACTAAAACAATATTAATTCATTTTCTTGGTTCATGTTAAAAACCGAGTACTTTTTGTTTTTTGGTGTAAATTGTTCACCAAAAATTAGGGGGTTTGGGGACAAAACCCACTTGATGTTTAATGCGCTACTACTGCTGAAAACAGTTTTGTAAACTCAGTTTCTTGACGGACAGGGATACACTAGACTGCTCTTGGCATTTTGCATATTATCTAGTTGGCAAGATAAAAGAATATAGGGCTGTATTTTGCAAGTTAGTGGTTCTCAAATTTTAATGTGCGTCAGCCTTACCTGGAGAGGTTGGTCCATCACAGATTGCTGGACTCTGCCTCAAGTGATTCTTGTAACCGACCAGGTGATGCTGATACTGCTGGTCCCAGAAACATGCTTGAGGACCAGTGCTATGGGTACCATAGGAGTGGTACAGACTGGCAAATTCTAGGGGAGGGATGGTGCAACCACTCTTGGTTGGGGATGTGTATGTGAACAACTTCTGGGGCAAGGCCCCAGAAGGGGCCTTGAGGAGTATCTTGATGGGGTAGAGCAGTATCTTGATGGGTAGAGAGTACAGGGTCATGATAGAAGTTGGAAGGAAAACAAGCTGAAAGCGGACTGTTGAGAGGTGGTGTAGAGATGAGGGTGAGTGAGGCTTCTTTGAGGGCTGGAGAGACCATCTAAAAGGAGGAAATGGTTTTTGCTGGATAGTTATAGGGAATAGAGTTTGGATTTTTGAGGGTCTTTCAATATATATTGAGAAGTGTTATACTTTGGCAGTAAAGGGGTCGAGGTGGACTATTTCAAAGGGGAAAATATAACTATTAGTAGACTGTTATTTAAAAGAAAAGTGAAAAATAACCAAAATTGGTCCTTGCTAATATTCTTTTTGCTCTTTTCCCCTTTTTTCTTCCCCCTCAACTTCTGAAGCCAATGCAGAGCCAATAAATATTATAGGTGATGGCGATAAAAAGTGTTTTAGAAAATGAAGCTGATAGCATTGTAAAATGAAGAGGGCAGAAGGGAGGCTTTTAATGAGGCTCCTTATAGATGTGAGGAAATAAAAATATTTATATTGGGATTGTTATATCCTTAAATAAATAAGGAAGTTAGAGTAAAACACTTGCCTTGTGGAAGGATAGTTAAGATAGATTGTTTGTTTTAGGGCTCTGGGAGTTTTCTGACAGGAAAAGTAATGCTCGTGTTGTGGATACAGAGCTGGAGCTTGGAGACAGGTGAAAACCATGGGGATATGACTGATTGATGGATTCATTCATTCATCCGTTTCATGTCAATCAGCAGTGTTCCAGATAACTGATTGGGGTGCTGGGGACCATGAAAGAACATTTAGAGTGGGCTGTGAGTGTCAGGTCCTGATAGTGTAGCTTCAGAGGGACAGAGGATTCAGGGTATGGTATTCGAGAGAAGAAAAAGTAGGAGACACTAAAAGAAAAGAGGAGAATGTGGAAGGAATGATCACAACCATTATGGTAATTAGGATACTAGATCTTGCCAAGGAGAGACTCCCGAGGGAGGCGGTAGTTACGCAGTGCCAAATGCTACAGGCGAGCAAGAAGATTGCAGCAGAGCATCATGGCTGCTGGACTCCTTTGAGAGGGTCAGTCCAGCACTCAAAGAAGCCTCAGACATCCTCACCTCTGCAGCACTGCCTGGAATGTCCTGGTTGCCCTGCAGGGGTGTTGTTTACAAGGGAAGAGGAGGTGTCTTTTGTAAAGGAGAGTGAGGGGAGGGTCCTTAAGGAAATGCAGGCAGTGGTTACAGTGCAATTGTGCAGGAAATTTGGTGTCAAACATTAGGAGAGATTAGGACAGCAGAAAGCTAATGTTCATTCTTTTCTTCGAGTGAGGAAGACCTTTGGGCAGTTAACAATAGGGGGCAGGAAGCAATGGTGGGGAGAGATAAAGGCGTTACCCCACAGTCTTGCCTATTTAAGTAAAAGCCACTTTGTTCTTCCTTAGGAGCCATCACTGGCTTCTCCTTTTTCTGCACTGCACACTGGATTCCAGCAGAAAACCTTTGGCACTCTCGTTCTGTCAAAAATATACCAAGCTCCAACTGCTTCTCCTCTCTGCTGATATCAACCAGCCACTATCATCTTTCTCCTGAAATTTGAAAGTCTCTTAGCTTTTGACCTTGAGTCCATCCTCAACACAGTGTCTGAAGTGATCCTAATGATTGGTTAAGTTTGGGTTATGCCACTGCACAAATTCCAGCAGGGGCCCCTACCCTCCTACACAGGAAATGCTGGCTCCTTACGATGGCCTTCACGTTGGCCTGTTGCGTCTGATCTGCTACTTCCCTCATCTGCGCTTACCTGCTGTTCTCCCTTTTGCTCACTGGCATCAGCCACACTGGCCTCTTCGTGATTCCTCAAACCAGCCAGAATGCCCCTGTGTCAAGCCTCACGGGAAGTTTTTACCTGCTCGGCCTTTTGCGTCATTCAGGTCTCTGCTCACACACGCACCATCTTTCATGTGAGGCCTCCCAGGACATGCTTTCATAAATTGTAACTCCACAGGGCTTCACGTGCTAACACTTTATAATTTACTTCTCTATTTTATTTATTGCCTGTCTGTTTCTGCCTACTAGGCTGTAAACTCTCTGAGGGCAGGGATTTTCCCCTTGGTTTTGTTCATTGCTATATTCCTAGCAGCTAGAATGCCTTTTAGAAAGCTGGCTTTAAGTGGATTTTGGATCAGTGTGAGAGGAAGTGTGCATGGTAATTGAGGGAGACAGGCCTTCAAATGTAGTAATAGCTACCATTTGTTAAACACCCTACTCTGTGGCAGGTGTTTTCATACGTTGTATTTAAATCTTACAACTGCCTTGAGTAGTGGGCCATATAGCATTTTACAGCCAAGGAAACCGAGTCTTGGGGAGGGTAATTAACGTTTACAAGGTTAATAAACTTGTGCAAGCTATTAGACTATGGAGACATTGCAGTATATCTTACTAAGAAAAAGGCTTCAAAGGCAGGGGGTCTAATCTTAGAAATCGGGAAGAATTTTTCTCCAATAGAGAGGAGGAAAAGACAGGTGAAGACATATAAGAGCTAAATTTGAAAGAAGGTGTGAGGAATGTCTTTTCTGATGACCTTGATTTTTCTTAGTAAAGAAATACAGCTAGTTATGTGACTGGGGATTTTAGGGAGGGCAGGGAGGGTATGGCACTAGGTTTTTCCAGGTGGTCTGCTGAAGAATCTACAGGAGAAGATTGACAGTAGGGTTCTTGAGGTCTCTTTTGGGTCCAGTTGGAGCAAGTAGTCCGGCAACAGAGAGTGCTAGCCATGGATGGCATTGTTGAGATCATTTAATCCAGTTCCCCAGTTTTATGCTTTATCACTTAACCCCTTTTGCCGGCTATCTATCAACATCATGTTCACTTCCATTCATGTTTGAAGATCTCTTATTTGTTTTCTATTTGTTTGTTGGTTTGTTGTCTTTATCATTTTGCATGAATGATTTATTCAGGTGGACGACCATTGGACAACTTGACCTCATTCTTCATTGCTGCCCACAGCTCCAGTGACCTTAAACCCTTCCCTTCTCAGTCATCTGCACCCGTGCCTGGATTTGAGGGGCCTGTAGCCTTATACGGAAAGCAGTGAGGGGTTGACAGTGGCAGGGTGTGGTGAGAAGGGGTTAAGGGACAGTTTTCAAGGAGGGGAGGGAGACCTGGAGTTTCTAAAGAGGATGGCACTCCAGTCAGAGTGGGGAGAGATTTGAGATGAAGTAGACCTGAATAAAACTCATTCCTATTTAACATAGTTTTGTATATATGCTGAGATATTTTAATGTTTTAAAAATGTGTATTTTTACATTTATGGTGCTGTCATTTCTTCCCTATTTGGATAGGTAAAAACCCTATTGTTCATATGAAAACTTTTAAAAAGATGGACTATATTACCAGTGGAATGTTTTCTGCATAGAATAAGGGTAAATACTATGTAGGTATAGGTAATATAGCATGAATAGTAAATATACTTTCTTAAATTTTTATATAATCAAATTGTGCATTCTTATCTTTATATTTAGCCAAAGAGGTGCCAAAAAGTTGGCATTTGTATTGGTATGAATTAATGTTACTGTTTATAACCTTACTAACAGTGACTGGAGAAGAATTGTTAGTTTGTATGCCCTTCTTTTGCTATTTGGGAGGTTGCTTAAATTGTTCCTTTTGAAATTACTACGTGCACATTAAAATCAAGTATTAATTGCATTGTTTTTTTAAGCACACAAATTAATAATACATAAATCAAACGGAAATGCACATAAATACAGTAGACCAGTTTACATGAATTCAGATGATTTTTTAGTGTAAAGAGTTTGGTTTTAAGTGATTAAGATGATTATCACTGTGCAGTTGGTGTCTGTTTACCTCCTGACACAGAGTCACACAGTGAGCCAGCTGCATTGCTTCATTTCATTCTCACATCAACTAAGAGTGCAGTGCTCTCTCCACCTCACAGATTACGGGAACTGGGGTTAATACTGCTGAGTGGGAGCATCGGGACTTGAACCCAAGGCTTCCTTTAGAAGGTCTTTGTTCACTCATCCTTAGGCAGTAATCTGGGGCCATGTTTGTTTATTTTTCAAAAATAGTTTTATTGAAATATAATCCACATACCATTCAGTACCCCCATTTGAAGTGGGTATTTCAGTGGAGTTTTGTGTATTCACAAAGTTGTGCAACTATGATCACTATCAATTTTAAAACGATTTTTATCATTTTGAAAAGAATCTTCATAGTCATTAGCAGTTACTTACAATTTCCCTCCAACTCCCTCTCCACCCCAGCACCAGGCAAACATTAACCTACTTCCTCTATGCATAGATTTGTCTGTGATGGACATTTCATATAAATAGATTCATATAATATGTGGTCTTTTGTGACCGGCTTCTTTCACTTAGCATAATGGTTTCAGGATTCGTTCATGTCACAGCATGCATCAGTCTTCCACACGTGTTCATGGCTGAGCAATATACCACTGTACAGACACACCACATTTTGTGTGTTCATTCATCAGTTGATGGGCATTTGTGTTGTTTTAAGAGAACATTCGCACCCACGTTGTGTGTGGCCATATGTTTTCCTTTCTCTTGAGTATAGACCTAAGGGTGGAATGTCTGAGTCATATGGTTTGGGCCATGTTTTAGTCTCTGAGGTTTTGTAGGTTCTTGTGGAAGTTGCTAGAGTACTCAAAATACATCGAGGTAGCAAAATACAGAAGATCTAACCAAGGGTTTATGTCATATTTTTGAAATTCGTTAATCACCTCCCCTCTTCTGTCCCACGTAGGAACACTCAGTGGAATTATAGAGACTCAGAATTGGAAAGCACGTGAGAGGTGACCTTGCCTACCTGCTTTATTTTAAAGATGAGGAAACTGAAGTTCAGAGGCTCACTTCCCAGGATCATGCATCTGGGTAGTGGCTGGACCTGGACCAGGACCAAGCATATGGTTTTTTATCCCAGGGGGTGATTTCCAGTGGGTCAGCCTCTGAAAGAGGAAGCGGTTCCTGGAAATGAGGCTCAGTTGCTGAAGGATAGATGCTTCAAGTATGGTTTGCTGCAGTCTGAAATCTATTTGGAGTGACAGTCTACAACTAGGTCATGGTAATTCTTTGGGATATGTGCTATCTGACCTTAGAGAAAGCTTGCCTTTCAAAGCATTTTGATTATAGGAAGGGGTGCATGAGTCCCCAGTGGAGTACCGGTCTTGCAGATTGTCATGAAAGGGTGCTAATAAGTGTAAAATAAATGTAACTGTTGAAGTTCAGTGAGCAGTCTGATTTTAGTAAAGTAGAAGGTGAATGTTTCAGAGCCTGATTGATGATTCAGGACATTTACAAATGTCAAGATTCACAAATGGAAATTAAAACAGCAAGGTGTGAGATGAAAAGCAGAAAGGTAAATGATTTCACGATACTGAAATCAATTCAGTATGTACTAAAGAAATAAGCAACTTTGAAATTCCTCACTGAAGAAGATGAGTGAAGATGCAGTTGACACAGACAGGGAAGGTGTGTAAGTCAGGAGCAGGGATGATTTGGTGAAATAAGACTTGTTAACGAAGATAGATAAGAGTATTCAAAAGATCTCACTAAATGCTCTTACTGTCATCTCAATTTGAAATAAGATATAATACAGACTTATTGAATGAGTAATTGAAATTTTTTGTACATGGAATGAATGTCCGGATTTTCCAATATCTTCAAAAAAATTTTTTTAAGCTGCAAAGGGTAGTTTTTTTGTTAAACATTTCATGAAATGTATAAGAGGCTTTTGGCAACTGAATGAAAACTGCAAAATCAGAAAGGTAAATTAATTCTTCAGTACATTTTGTAGCACATAGAAATTCAGAGTCATGTAAAATTTTAAGTAAATAAATAGCCATGTGGCCTAAATTAAAGTACAGTAATTTTTAAAATTTAACAACTATGTATGAGCTAACTATTCTCTGTGAAGAATGTGTTAGCCTTAAGGAATGCAAAGTCTGACCAGGTATCATTATTTACTCTCAAGGAATTTACAATGTAGTGGCTGAAGTAGTATTTAATAAGAGCATTTTACTAAATGTTAATGCTCCCCACCACCACTCTCCTTCCCACTGTGGCAAAAAAGAGACATACACAAAAAGAATAATAGAAGTACAAAAGGCAGGCTTAGGAAACCCAGTTTTCATAATTATCTTGTAAATAAGGATTTACAAACTCTCTGTGCTTCAGTTCGTATTAAGAATGCCCCGTGGAGGCTAAGCCTTGTTGAACTCAGGGTATGAGGTCCTATTGTGACCAGGTGTAAGTGGAGAAGGACATGATGTGTGTGGAAAATGCATGATGATTACTTGTAGAGGATAAATGGAACGCGAGTAGGTGGGTATAACTAATGGAGATTTTGTAAACTCTACCATCCCTATTCAACTTTCTTCAGTTACTCAGTTTTACAGCTATGTTTTCCGCAATTCAGGATCCAAACAAGTCTTTTTTTAAAAATCTATGAGAATCTTCCTGTCTATTTTGTTCCTCCTGACGTGAACCTTTTTTTTAGAATCCTTGCCAATTGTCTGGATATGCAATGATTTTCTCATAATTACATTCAGTTTAAATATTTTTAGCAAGAATACTTCATGGCTGATGTTGAGTAGCTCTTATTGCATCAGATTATTCTGATGTCACATTGTTCTGTTCTCATTTGATGATTAACAACTTACTGTCACACATGCAAAATCCAAGAAATCACTTGGACTTCTTTCCAAAAGGATAGCCTCTGGCATGTGATGGGATTGCCTTAGGTGATGAGAGGCCAGTAGGCTGGCAGTAGGGAAGGAGTGTTGGTCTTTAATCTGTTTTTATCAACTGAACGGCATTAGCTCCAGTGACGTAACCTTTTGTAACAGTTGAAATCATAGTTGTTCTGGCCTCAGAGATGCTGTTCACTTGTTCTGTGCCTATCTGTGGCACTGCTTGACTTTCTGTTTGTCCCAGTTGTGAGATTTACTTTTGTTCTTTTGTTTTCATGAATAAGAATCTTTTCAAATTGGAAGATGTAGAGACTCTGAACAGGGAAATGTATAGGCTGCGTTTCCTTGTGCAACAAGAATTTATTGGGGGCTTCCTATTGTCAGGTACTCTTCAAAGTGCTGGTGAGAGAGTAGTGAACTATGTAAAGCCCTGCCCTCATGGAGCTTACATTCTAAGGGGGAGACCATTAGAAACACGGAGCGAAAACATTTGTAAAATGTTGGTGTTACAGACCGTGATGAAACAGTAGGGAAAGTGTGTGTGCATGGATGTTAATGAGAGAAGATGGGCTGAATGAGGTAAGGTAGCAGACCATTCGGTAGGTGTGGCCCCGATGGGTGTTCAAATGGAACATACTCTTGTGTGTCTCAGGAAGAGCCGGGAGCAGGTTGGGCAGCTGGAGGGCACTGAGTGAGAGGAGCCTGGTAGAAAACTGGATACAGGAAGAGGATTCAAATGCGGTCCATGCTGTATATGGCAGTAGGAAATCCCTAGTGGCTGGAGCTGTATACTCCTTCCTATTTTACTGCTAGGAAGATATATATGAAAGACCCTGAAAATGGTTAGTGTAAAATAGACTTTCAATGGAGGTCTCCCCCTTAGTTTCATGTATTATAGAACAGCATTAAATACCATATGACTGTTTTTCTTTGCATTTATGTCTTCAAGTGATAATACAAGTACTTCAGTGAAAATATAAATTATCAGTGGTTTCCACACTTTCCAGCTGTGTATTGCTTTTTTGTAAAGATGTTGCAAATAGTTTTAAATCCTGTGGTGCCATAAAAAGAACACTGAAGTGGGTAGGAGTTGGAAGATTTGAACCAACCAATTGGCATGGGGAAAGCTCTTGAATCTTCCTGAGCTTTCCCATTTATCACACTGGGATAAGTCCCCTCGTTGTCTGATGGGGCTGCTGGAAGGATGAAATGAGATGAGAGATATGAATGTGCTTTATAAACTGTAATACATTCTGCAAATCTAAGGTATTATTAACACTTAGACCTTTATTATAGTTTCGATAAACAGAGGCAGTCTATTATCTACCTCTCATTTGTAAGGGGAATGACAAATAGTTACTTCAAGGTAAAATGCTTCTCAAAAAGCAGAATCTGATCAATGCGCTTTAAAGGACCTAATGAATTATTCAACTGTTCTTCAAACCAGCATATCTGAAACTAAGGAAATGATCACTTTTCACTCTCCTTTTAGCCTCCTGGAAATCAGCATGCCCTGTGTGAGACTCTGTCTGGAGAGTCTTCTTGAGTTTCAATGCTGGGTTAATAAACCAGAGACACAGCTTTGTGCTTCTTGAAGAAATGGAAATGTGAGAAGGAGTGGTGCATCTAAATTAAGCAATTGGCAAAGATTCACTGAATGTCTAACATGGATAGATGGATGGATGGATGGATGGATGATAGGTGGAGAGATAGATTTGATAGTTAGTGCTGTGGGTAATAAAAAAATGTGTGAGAACTCAACATTGATAGTAATTATAGCTGACATTATTAAGCATATATATATATATATATATATATATATATATGCCTGGCATGAATCCTTTCCCAAATAGTAGGAGGAAACTAATATTTTCTCATTTTACAGAGGAGGAAAATATTATTTAGAGAGGTGAAGCAGCTTGCTCAAGGTCATAGAACGAAAAAAATTGCAGAGCTGGCATTTGACTTCATATTTGTCTCACTCTAAACTCATACTCTTAACCATATCCTTTTTCAAATTTCATATGGTGTCACTGGGGAGAGAAGGATCTTCTCTAAGGAAAGTTACATGGCAATACTGAACCATGTACACATGCAGTAGAGAGGGGGAGGCCATACATGCAGGAATTTATCACTCACAATTCTGAAGGCTGGAAGTCTGGGATCAGGGTGCCAGTATGAGTGGGCGAGGGTTCTCTTCCAGGTCACAGACTTCTCCTTGTATTTCCACATGCCAGAAGGGACAAGGAAGCTCTCTGAGCCCTCTTTATAAAGGCACGAATCCCATTCATGAGGGCACCATTCTTGTGACCTAATCACCTCTCGAAGGCCCACTTCCTAATACCATCACTTTGGGGTTAGGATTTCAACATGCAAATATTGAAGGGATTGAGACATTCAGTCCATATCATTTGTCATCTTGGAAGAGGAAGCCTTTTAGCATGGCCTTAAAGGAGTGGGAGGACTTGACTGGGAGAAAATGAACAGGATCTGGTGCCCAGAGGACCTGGCCAGTGTGGAGATACACAGGTTGGTTGGAAGGAGCAAGGTATACACCCCCAGGGATAAGTGGGCTGAGAGGCCTTGTTCTTCCTCGGAGAGTTCCAGATGAAATACGTGGGGCGATAGGATTAAAATGGAAGCCCGAGTCTCTGCTGAAAGGTAAAGGAGGCCGGATCATAGAGACTGGATTTTATTCCATTAGCATTAAACATCTGCAGGTGGCTAGAGGTTTAATTAGAGCTGTGTCTGAAGAGGACTTAATTTGGAATCAGATGTAAGAACCTATTGAAGCTTGAAAGGATCAGATATGAGTAAAAATATGTATTCTTATATGATGTCATTATATACTTATGTAGCTCTAGGTGACAGGAAAAGAAAATGTGCATTGATTGCATGAGTTAAGACTCTACCACCTCTCTCAGAATGATGCCCAGGCAGTATTTACGAAGCAGGGGCAAGGCCGTGGAGATGGAGTCCTCTCTAAGGTACAATTTCCTGCAGAGCTCTGCTTGTGGTGTTTGTATTCCTGATGCTTCTAGTTTTCTTTTCATTTTTTCTGGTTCATTTTCGTTAGCTTGACCATGTTTTCCCTGGCCTGTCTAATAAAAATAGCCACCATGTATTGAAAACCTACTATGTTCTTGGAATTCACAGGAACTGGAAAGAATTAAGTGGTAATTTTGCTAGTGAGGAAACTGAGGCTCAGGCAGGTTAACTAAAAATCACATAACTAGCATAGTAACTGGTGAAGTTGGGATTAGATACTATCCTTGTCTAATAGAGAAACTCCTGTTTTCTTGTGCATACTCTGTGTGGTAGTGAAGAGTATAGACTGAATTGTTGGCCAGACTTGTTCCCTCTCTTGCTAAGTGCTCTTGGGCAGGTTATTAAATGTATTCGTGCCTCATTTTTTCCATTTGTAAAATGGGGATACTCACACCAATATCTGCCTGGCATACTACAAGGGCTCAATTAATAGCTCTTTTATGATTTATTATTATTATTTTTTGTCACCAAGTCTTTCTCTTAGCTGTAACTAGTACTCAGAAAAAGGCTTACATTCTAGCAGAAAGAAAAGAAAATTTGAATATTCATTCCAGTTTGTTCCTATTAATTTGAAAACTGTAATTAGCTATCTGCCTTCCCCCTGGGATTTTCTTAACCCAGTTTCCATGTCTCTGCTGCTCACCTTCCTCTCTGGACCCATCGGTGATCGTAGCTGCTGCTCCCTGTTGGACTCTGGATACCTAACGGAGGTGAGGTGAGCACTAACTTGATGTTGCCGCGCTGTCATTCTTGCCTTGTCCTCAGCGGAGAACACCTGCCTCTCCCCAGGGTGAAAGAGAACTGTTAGAGCTGCCCTACCTTATTTTGACCTTGTGGGCAAGGACAAGGTCAAGTAATTGATGGTTTGAGATTTCTGAAGGAGAAGTCACTTAGCAAATTTGAAATAGGCCGTTATAAAAACAGGCAACCAAGGCCAAAAAAAAAAAAAAAAAAAAAAAGCCATCTACTTGGTGGCAGTTATCAGGAAGCAGGGAAGACAAAGGATTCAGATTAAACCAATTCCCGCAGGGTTTATTAGTCATCTAAATCTGAGAACCCTGGCTTTGTCCTTCCCGTGTTCTTCTAGGTTCAGGCATGCCAGGGATATTCATTAACGAGTTACTGATGGGGATAAGCTTTGGTCTAATTGCTAAGTTGGCCTTTCCAGGAGTTACCTCTTTCTCGTCTGGCTTTAATGAGCAGTTTATTTATAGACGGATAAATCCTCCAGTACTAGTTGTATTGACTTCTGGGTCTAATTTAAAATACCTGAAGTTGTCCTGCTCCTCTAAAGAATATTCACAGCAGGAATTCAAAAAATGTTTCCGTTGCTAATGTTCTGAAAATCTGTTTGTCCAGTAATGACTAATTATTCACTCACTTCCAGTTGGAAGACCAGCACAAGATGAGCAGTGTTGTCCTTCAGTGACTCAAGTTTGAAATTAAACCTACTGCATGTCCATGAAAACACTAATGGTATTTTTTTTTACCCAGAATACATTAAAACGCATACAATAAATATGCAAATGTATGATTGTCAGTGATCAAAGCCAACTATGTAACCTCTTTTTTTTTCTAATAATTTCCCCAACTTTGGAGACTGACAGTCAAATGAAATCACTATAAAAAGTAAGCTAGTGACTTTTTCTTTTTTTTAAAGATTTTATTTATTTATTTTTTGAGAGGGGAGGGAAGGGAGGGAGATAGAGAGAGAGAGAGAAACATCAATGTGCAGTTGCTGGGGATTATGGCCTGCAACCCAGGCATGTACCCTGGCTGGGAATCGAACCGGTGACACTTTGGTTCGCAGACTAGTGACTTTTTCTATCTCTCAAAATTAAGATTATGATGTTTGGGGGTGGGGTGGGCATCTGCCTGCGCACAAGCCTGATCCAGTGCCATCTGCCCTTTGTGATGGAGACCAAATAAGGCTGCGTGTAGTGCGTTAATGCTGTCTTCAAATTCAAGCCTCTTGTTGAGACTTCCCTTTTGAATCAGGATGGGTGGGGATTGCTGACTTCTTTGCTGTTAAATCATCATAGAAGTGACTTTGTGCCAGTTCTATGAGCAAAGGCTTCATGAGACTGCAGCCTCCACTTCTTATGCATTGGAACACTTACTTGCTCTGGGAGAAGCAAGTCAGGCTTTGAGGAGGCTCAAGGTATTTATTTGGAGAGGTTGTGTGGAGAGAGAGATGCCAACCCACCATGTCATCAAGGTGACAGACATGTAAATAGAAAAGCCTTCAGGTGATTACAGCTTCAGCTAACACCTCTAAAATCAATAAAACAATGGTACTTGGAGCCGCTGTGTTTTGGGGTGGTTAGTTACCCAGCAGTAGATGACCAGAATGGGGGAGACAAAAGCATTGTCTCTGTCAGAGGAGAGATGATGCTTTTGACACTCTAGATTCATCTATTTCTATTTTCATAGCCAGATGCTGAGGCCTTAGACTGACATCGTCAGGGTTCTTTTACGGTTTCTAGAGGATCAAAAAGGCCCTGTGTAAACTGTTGCTCCTCATCTCGATTCTAATTTTTGCTTTATTTGACTTTGCTTTACTTCTTTGTATAAAATTGCAGTGAATATCAATTTTCATTCCTCTGGCATGAAACACTGGGACAGGTAGGAGGAACCTAGAAACTGGCAGAAAGAAGAGAGTAAAAATGATCAGAAACTAGGAAAATATAATGCTTGTACTAAAAATGGAGGGAGAGAGAACACTCCAGGATTTTCGGTCTTGATTTTTTCACATTTGGCATCCTGAATAAGAAGACAATTCGAAGTGCACTGGTGTTCTCCGAAACTCCATGTGGCACCTTGGTGTCAAGGAGAGGACAGGATAAGGCCCCATCCCTGGCTCGGTCCACATTCATCAAGTTTATTTTCTTTTCAATCGAAGTAATGGGGGTTATGGAGCCTTTTGGGGTCTATTTTAAGTAGCTTGGGGTTGAAGACCATATACATCTCTAGTTTGCATGTGGCCCTTTTATGAATCAATTAGTCACTGGAAATACATATCAGTAGAAAACTTTTAGTGTCTTTCAGATTTAGTTTTTAGCTTTTTCTTTCCATTAATGGGTGATGGTAGATTGAAGTTGTGTTATTTCTTCAGGTAACACTTTGTAAGGTGTTGAGGATTCTAAGGCAAATTTCAGCCCCAAAGAACTCACAGTGCTTTTGCTTTTGGTGCTTGTTTAGTTTTGCATATATATTATATATATATATATATATATATATATATATAAATAAATAATATATATTTTAATCCTACTCCCTGTTTTCTAATTTTCCAGCCCTTTTGGATTGTGGGTGCAATGAGAAGCCAGTAACAAGTTGCTTTCTGCTAATCTTTGCCTTTTGCATTTCGAATACTGGTTTTCTCAAATTTTACCCCAGTGTATGAGCACAGAAATAAAAGCATTAATTAAGTGCACAAAAACGAAAATGAAAATAGCTGTAAAGCACAGTTTAGTCCCCCTCAGGGGGCACTATTACAAAAGTATGTCAACATTTAGCAGTAAACAGGTGGAGTAGAGAGAAGCTGCCTGAAACATGCTCCCTTCTCTCGTTCTGTTGTGCGGGCGGAGTGCCGATTGATGCTAAAGAGCAGTATTTCCTAACATTGGTGGAGTGGTGTGAAGCTTTCACATACATTAGCCTTTGTCAGTGTGTAGGTGAGGAAGGTGAAATTTGTAGGAGTTAGGCTTGCCGTTCTGTTGGTCTGGGGTTTGGCCAGAGGGGAGGTAAGGAGAGGTGGGAGATGACTGGTATGTGTTGTGTGTCATGTGTGTATGTGCTAGAGTCTTGAACGTGTCACTTCATCTAACCCTCACAACAACCCACTGAGGTATGATACTGCTACTGCCATTCTCAGCTCACTGTGGAAGGAACCGAGGCCTAGAGTGATTAAGTAACAGAACTAAGGCAACTAATGAGTGCCAGAGCTGGGGTCCATGCAGATCTGTCTGCCTTCTGGTATCTTCTGTCCCAAAGAGCAGAGAATCTGTTGCTAAATAAGGGTCTTTAGTGGCATAATCAGTCATAGTCCATTTCCCACACCACCTTTTTGCAGGGCCCTCACCCTTGTTAAAGCTTTCCTTCCTGGCTAAGTGAGCCACTGTGGTCTTTTCCTTTCATCGAAGCTTTCCTTATTAAATAAGATGAGAAAGTTAGAGCTTCCATAAATAAATGATCCACTTTTGAAGTATTTTCCAAATTTAGCAGGGGAAAAAAAACCCTAATGTAGTATTTTAGTCTCTCTCTGTAAACTTCCCCCTCCTTTCTATAGAATTTATATCAGGTACAGAACACAAACATAATGTGAGACATGCTATGTTTACTTTGTCCCTTTTTTTTAAGAAGCTGCTACCAAAATGAACCTTGTCATGATTCCCATCATATTGCTGTGCTTTTCTCTTTTGCTGTTTGTGGGCATGTTGTTGTATCAGAATATGTGCTTTAGAATAGGTGTGTCATTCACTGCAGTATTGAAGGCTGACTCAGAACCACACTTACTGAGGGCTTGGAGACATGGGGAAGCAGCCATGGGGAACCCGAATGTCTTTCTTTCTGGATGGCTGATGATTCTGCAAATGCTCAGATGAGCCTGATGAGATAGGCAAGCCCAGCCCTCAGCTCTGATCCACAGTGGGACATGCTGGCATTTCTCTGTGTGCACCTAAGGCAGGCTAGCCTGTAGCAAGAACCTTAAAACGTTTGTTAGATTAAAGTTAAAAACATTAAACCCTTGGATGCTTCTGTTCCCATGGGAAATGGAGATATAAGTTCTGTTGTCCCACTAAAGGGCATTAACCAAGTGCGGATTTGCAGAGGGTAGGTGCCAGTGTAGAGCAGGGAGAGGAGAAGCATTTATCTCCCAGGCTGCTGAAGGTGCTATGACCCCAGCGAAAATATGTTATTTTGACAATGGTGGCCAACTGTTCCTCCAACCCCACCTTATTTAAAATGATAAAAAGTAAACTAAAGCTATGAGGCAGTTTTCTTTTATCAGTAAAAGAATTTCTAAATTCGGAACAGATAACTCTGGAAAGTCAGTCGAATCTTAGCATCATTGAAGGTCACCTAGATGAATGCTTGCATTCTTTTTATGACATTCCTGCCAAGATTGTCATCATCCCTGTGCCCAACTTCCTCCTGTTTCACCGCTGGCCACTGTAGAGAGCCGCCCTTGTTCTCTTCAGCTTCTTTCTCCCACTTCCTTCAAGGAGCTCAGTGCCTCCTTCTTTTTCTTGTCTCCCTTTCACCTATCAAACACCAGTGGAGACCACCCCCAACCCCCACCGCCAGACCCCCGTCCTCTGCAAACTCCTCCTGACCTTCCCGCTCCTGACTACTTCTAGAGGGGCCTCTTCCTGTCCTCGTTTCCTTCTCCCATGTCTATTTCTTTCATCAAGCATGACTGGGAGGGTCTCCTCTACTCCTGTTCTGCCTCTCTTCCCCCGTTTCCTCTATCTTCGTAGAGTCTTGTGGGATCTATTATGATTCTTGTCAGCAAATCATTGGGCTTTCTGCCTTCAGTGTTCAGTATCCACCCAGTGAACTGAGGAATAGCATACTTCTGGATGCCACTATTTGCCATCTGTAAAATGGGGACATGATCTCTCATTCCGGCCAGTTAATCTGTGGGATTTTTTCTAGAGATGCCTTGGACCCTGTTTGTTCTCAGTGTATGGTGTGTCTGCTGCACGCCTCAGAGCCCTGGGCTCTCCCCACTGTGGGTTGATCTGGCTCCAGAGCCCCACCAGGAATGCATTTGGGTGTCAGGATTTCTGTTGTCTAGGGGCCAGGGTGTAGAATGGTCAGAAGGCTCTGCCATTAAGGACCATCTGCTGACAACAGGAGCCACCACTGCACCGACAGGGAGTGGATGCTGTCTTTTTCTTCCAGCTCTTCTCTGGTCATAGACCACTGATTACCCAGTTATTAGCTGGATTGTGTGTTTGTGGCCCTGGTATTATGAATCCAAATATGTATATCAACCTATGTTATATCAATAACAACAAAAATAAATTATCTCCAAGTTCCGGCCAGAGTTTTACTAACTGCATTTTCTCCAACCCTTTCTATTCTTACCTCTGTAAGCTGTGGCTCCTCTGAGCAGTTAGACAAATGATTTCTTTGGCTACAGCTCAGGCTCCTTCTTAAATTCATAGTTGCCCACAACCTGGCCTGGTTTTTCGGGCCTGAGTGTGACCCTTTTGGTGGTCTATGAATTAGTGCTATTTGACAGTGGTAAAGGATATCATACTCATACTTCTGGAGATTAAATTTGGTTTAAAAATAGAATTTTGGACTGCCCTGTAGAAATTATAGAGGAGAAAACGAATCAGTGTTCTGCACTGGTTCTTGGTCACGGTCATTATAACCTGCTCTGTGGAGCAGAATAGAGTTAGTTTGTCCATCTCTGTTTTGAAGTTGTTTGAATTAAATGGATCTGTTTTCTCCAGAAAGTTGTTCACTCAGTGTGTTGCTTCTATATTACTGTTGCAATTTTTTACCAAATTGGTGTTTGGAAGTCTTTTCTATATTTACTTCTGTAGTTTTTTTCAATATATAAATTGGTAAACTAAGGTTAGAAAAATTTTAAATCCTTCATGTCATCCAAATAAGATGCCCAAGAGTCTTATTTGATTATTTTCACAGAAATGTTATTGGAATGGAAATTGATAACTTATTAAATGTTCACTACTAATGTAAGTGAAATACTGGCTAGTTTGACAGATCAGTTATTGATTGTTTCTATACTGTGAGGCCACTTTTACAACTCAACAAAAAATTTATATGAGGCATGCTGATTTAAATGTTCTTTACAAACCTAAAGGGAATCTTTCATTGTTTATCTAAAGCATTATGCTTATCAATTTTTTGTGATTTATCTTTTAATTTAATCACTTAGAAGTTTTCCTCACCAAGTTAGACTGCTTGCATTTAGATCCCACCCTTACTAACGGGTGACCTCCAACACACTGCTTACACCCTTCTCAGATTCCATTTCCTCATCTGTAAGATGAAATAATGACTATACCCACCTCTGCCAACCTGTGTGGGCTTAGAAAGCCAGCTTTATTGATTTTCTAATTGTCTTGTTTTGATGACCATTGTATCTGACCTCAAAATTTAAAAGAAAGATGCTTGGTTTCAAATTTACAATGATTGGGTTAAAAAGGTTTGAATTAAGCTATACTATAAGTTTGGCATAAAGGAAATATTGTCGAGTGAATATTAACAGCTGAGGAGAAAAACTGCCAGCCTGGCAACCAAAAGTCCTGGTTTCTGCCCCAAATTCTGCCAATTATGAGCTTGGGAAAAAATCACTTAACTGCTCCAAGATTTGGTCTCCATGTCTGTGAAAATGAGAAAAATAATATTTTCTTTGCCAAGCTTACAGGACTCTTAGGAAAATTAATTAGCATAATTAATGAGAGAATATATATGAACTTTTCTTTTAACGAAACCGTACACTCCGTAGTGCTGAAGCAGGTTTGACTGACAGCTGGCAAGAATTCTAGATTCTGCAGATTTTCATTAGCTCAGACTTCCTTTCTTTTTTTTAAACTCCAGGCACAATCTATCTTTAGTAACAGCCAGACATTTGTAAGATCAGATTGCTCATGATTTCTCAACAAATGTGTTATGAAAATTCATTAAAGTAATGAACTGCTGAAAATTAGTTACCGTGATGGCAAAAAAAGTTGGCAAGTTTTAATTTTTATTCTTTGTACTTATTCTTCATAGTGGTTCTCAGTCAGGGGTAGAGACTTTTGGAAATGTGGGCCCGGTGCGTTTTGGGTTGTCACAGTGAATGGTGGCCCTAACAACGTTTGGAGGGCAGGGTGCAGGCATGCTAACCAACCTCCCCGCAGTGAGCGGGGCAGCCCAGCCCAGCAAAGCACTGCCCCACTTTGGAAATCTAGCAGCGTCCCCGTGGAAAAAAAAACCCTTGTTCCCTGATTTCTATACACCTTCACAGGTCACACTGCAGGTACATAGCCAGTACTACTTGTACAGAAAATAAGTGGTGTGCTCCATGTTTTGATAAACTGGAAAGGCATCTCCCACTTTTCCCATCTGCATTGATTTCATTTTCAAGGCTGTAGCCCTGTCTCATGACCTCTTGCCTCTGAATCCCGGAGATGTGCGCGATAGAAAGCCAGGGGTAGGGCGACAGTGATTGCTGTGAAAATAAGAACAAGAAAAACCACTGTCCTGTCAACGCCTGTTCGTGGGAAACAATATCTTTTAAAAAAATTAGGATTTACTTTCTTCTTTTTTTTAGTAAGTAATACATTCACATGGTTCAAAAATTAAATCAACCTAAAAGGTATACTTTTAAGAAGTCTCACTTTTAATGTTGTCCTAATCTATTTATTGCCATTGTCCGCCTCCTGTAAGTAGCCATTTTTATTAGTCTCTTATTATGCTTCCATTGTGTCTTTATGCGAGCAAATGTGTATATATCCACCCCCCTTTGTAACACACAGCTCTTGCTTGCTTGTTTGTTTCTTATGCGCTCATCACTGGTGCATTTCTGCAGTCTTGCCCGCGTGAGAGCTTCCCTCTCACAGTGTATTTCGCTACAGCAGCTATTCAGGTCTTTCATTTGCTAGGAGTCATTTCTTCTGGAGCCTCAGATGATGCTGGTGGGGACCACCTGTGCCCCAAGTTTACTATGGTGGGCCTTCCTTAACTTCCTTACTTTAACTGCCCTCCTTTGTCCCTCTATGCTGGATCTCCTTTCCTGGGTCTCATGTCCGCTCTTACTTTATTTCCTTACTTTCAAGGAGCACATGTCTCAATAGCTTTCAGAGAAAGGTTGGAAAATGGTTAGACCCTGCATGTCTGAGCAAGTCTATTATTTCCTCATGGTTTTCGGATGGTTTTGCTTGGTAAAGAATTCCGGGTTGGAAATGATTATTTGTAGCCTAGTGATTGCAGAGGTTGTGTAGAAGTGTGTGAATTGATTTCCCCCGAAAGATAGGAACACTAATTGATTTGAGCTGGATATGTTCAAAGTAATTTTTGTCTACTCTGGAACAAAAAGGACTAATAAACAATGTAGAAAAAAATTATGAATTTAGGAGCGCCACCCTTAGATCCCAGTACCTTGTCTCTCCTACTAGGAATTAAAGGTGTTTTTTGAGGATGAAAGGAGGATATCTTTTAATCAAGCGATGAAGTGTTGCTGTAAGGGTGCTATTGTACATATTGTTCAGTGTATTGCTGTCAATTTATTAAGTAAAAATGTTCATCGTTCAGTAACAGCAGTGCCAGCCTTTCCTCTTGGTTTTGGAAATCCTCAGAGTTTGCTGCTGATCCAGTTCTTTCTTTGCATTCACTGTGAATGATTCACAGCTACATTTGAGACCCTCCACTAGCATCAAGAAAAGGGGCCCGTTTGCATGTCCATTCATTTCCATTGGGCACTAAATACATTTTTCCTATCCTTTCATTTTTCTTTGGACTAATTGCCTTACTTTCTTAATTCTGTTCTGTGTGTGTCTTTGCCAAACTCCATAAATCCTTTTTAAATAAGGTAGGGGCAGCAATAATGGAATACACAGGCTCAGAATGTCTTACCCTAAAACAACCTCCCATAGATTTTCTAAAGAGAGCATTATTTTCCATTTAATTTTTCTTTGTCTTTTGTACTGCTACATTTATGCTAAAAATGGTACCAGTTATCTTTAGTCATTATCACAAGAATGATCAGCCACCAACTACACAATGATATACATGGAAACCTGTCGAAATATATGGTTATTTGCGTCTCTTATTTGAGGGGTTTAACACCCCACATAGCTTGGGCATTTTTCTGTTAATTGAGGAGTACCTGCTGACCTATTTGACAGGTCCCTATAAAATGGGAACCACTTTGTTTAGTAGCAATGACAATAACAACTACCATTTATTGAGCTCTCATTCTGTGTGAGATGCTGGACTATACTTAATGTATTATTCAGGTCTTCCAGCAACCCTCTGAGGTTGATGTTAAATTGCTTCCTTGCTCTTTCATGTCAATTCCTCCGGAAACTCCCACATTTAGATTCACCTGATCACCTGCTTCTCACTTGGTCTCGGCACTGCTGTGCCCTACCGGGAAACAATTTCACGTGTCCAGCGGTGCTCCCGGGCATTCTATAAAATGAATGCCTCCACCTCCTGCCCCGATATGCTTTGTTCTGAACAACACCTAGAGACTATGCTAAGACTTCATTGCTCCTTAAGCCCTTTACTCCTGCCTGCTCTCTCACCATGCCTACCGCATAGTTGAGAGAACTCCCAGTCCTCTCCACCTTCAGCTTCCTGCCCTCACACCTATGAACATGGCAGTTTCCTCTGTCCTCACTCTCCCCTCCCTTTTAACCAGTGTTTCTTAACCAGCTCTTTGTATCAGAATCACTTGGGAACTTAAAAAAAAGAACTCAGCTTGTAATTTTTGAACCTGAAAATGACAGTTCAGCAGGTCTGGTGTGGGGTCCAGGTGTGTGGTGATTTGAAATTGCCCCAGGAGAGTCTGATGAGCTCCCTGAATAAGAATGCTGGGTTAGGCTCCAGAAAACAAGCACCTCTTGTGTTCTAGAGAAATCCCTCATCTGGGCTATGCTTCTCAGCCCCTCCTTTTTTCTTCTAGGACTAGACCTGCTCCATCTGTCCTGGATTTTCATTGACCCCCTTTTCCCTGTATCCTTCACTGTGGACATAGGGAAACCCTCATGTTATCTAAGGGTCACTTGTGTATTCTTGGGGAAGCCTTCGTACTTTTGTGTACCAGGATGCTGACAATGGACTTGCTTTCCAGAACTTGGCTGGACAATTATGTGCAGCCAAAAGCAGGACAGCCCATCAATTAGCACTCTTCCCTTCCTCCTGCTTTGATTTTTTTCATTCCAGTCCCTTCCTTCCACACGAAAGTAAAACATGCTTAGTATAGAACACTTGGAAAATACTGAAAAAGGATGGAGAACAAAATCAAAGTTATTATTATCCATTATTCCATTACTCAGATATAGACACTGCTAAACATGAATATATTTCCTTCCAGTCTTCTTATTAACAGACACACTATAAGTTAAATTTAGATCAAACTTATATAGTACAGTTTATTCTTTTTGTATAATCATCTCTATTATGTCATGAAAAATTCTTACCAATATGATTTTTTAATGGCTACCTAGTGTTCCAGCATTGAGATGTTCATAATTTATTTAACTAATCCCCTGTTGTTGAACATTTAGGCTGTTTCCAATTTGTACTCTTATAAATAATGCTACCTTTAATAACCTTGAACATAACTGCTCGTGCATTGCTGATTATTTCTTTAGGACCTATTTCTAGATGCTGAATGTTGCTGGGTCTCAGGGTGAGACCAGTATTCCTGTGACTGATTGGCCTCCAGCTAAACCAGCCTTGGAGAAGGAGGGAGGCTCAGGGGCCAAGGGAATTTGCCTGCTGCTACTCACATCTGCTTGAGATCTTCTAGACTGCATGCGGGGTTTAGAAGGAGGCATTAAAGAACTTCTTTAGGAGTCCACAAGTGAGGAGCACTTCCACTGGTGAAATTGAACACATGCACATCAAAATAAATCCCTACTTGCTACAGACTGGGTTTGAATCTTCTTTGTTCTCTGCATGGTTTGGGTGAGTTCTAACTTATTTCGGAGAACAGCAATGGAGCACCTGCTATTTGTCAGGCATTGTGCTTATCTTCAAGGGTACAGAAGTAAAGAAGCCCTCGAGGAGCTTACTTGCAGTGCTGGAGACAGAAGGGGGAAGGCTGAGAATTGCAGTGAGAGTACAGAAAAGAGTGTCTCTGGTTCTTCTGGTCAAGGTCTGAGCCGGACACTGAAAACAAGAAATGTTTATTTTTGCCCAGAGGGGAAGTTGTTCCAGGGGGAGGGAATGGCACGTACAAAAAAGCATGGAATTGTGATGGCACTGTGACAAGTCCAGGGAACCATGAATATATTCCCATAGGTGGCACCTAGGCAGAATTTGTCAACCTCTGTGCCACATGAAGTGACAGGCCTGTGTAGTCACCCTATGAGTCCCAGGGCCCAGAGCTTCTAGGCTGTGGGGCAGACCATCCATTTATGGTGGTGTATCATAGGGACAGGCTTAGGCAGCACTGATCGGGCACGTGGTGGAACGGTCATGGGGGAGGAACAGGAGAGCTGGGCTGGGTGCACAGTGGCCAGGGCTGTGGGGGCCATGCAAAGAGGAGCTTGGATTTGGATTCCTCTGTCAGCTATTTCGGGACAGTCCCTCTATGATAGACCACTGTGGAGGCAGAAGATATGCGTCCTCAAGTTACTTACAAACACTTGCAGCTGGCGTCCTTTTTTGCCTTCTTAACAGTTCTACAATATGCACCCCTTCTTCCCGCCTCCCCCACCCTCCCGCCCACAAATAACCATTTGATGCTATTAGCCCAGCACACTGACCTGTTTTACACCTCTTTGGGGAAAAGATTGCAGTGTTGGAACTCCACAGTTAGAAACCCGCAGTTGTGAAGTCTGTTCTGAGCTGGCAAAAGGTGGCAGTCTGAGGAGGAACGATTTGAAAAGCGCTAATAGTAAAACGTCAGGTGTTTGGGCGTCTCCAGAAGTTCTGTGCTGTTTACAGTGACTGGTGTGAAAAGAATCAGTAAATGGGAAAATTGTGTTTTGGCCAACGTAAATTAAATCTCCACATATCCCCACTGTGTCTTCTCTCTCCAGCATTTCTTATTCATCACATACTGCTCTGTGTCTAAGGTCTAAGAATTCTTTAGCAGCAAGGTTAAGGAAAAGATAAAAATTTTTTGGATCTTAAAACTGATGTTAGATAGCACCTTGCTTTACTATTTTTTTGTTTTGTTTTGTAAATGTTGTTAATCTAGACCATCAAACTGAAGCAGGAAAGAAAAAAATGTTTATACTGGATTATAGAAATAGTTTTGCTGATGAGCTCTACTTGCTAATGTCTGGCGTATATGGATTGTCTGAATGTATTTGGATTTTAGGAAATTATACAAGCCTTTGTCTGCATATGTATTTTTGAGGTAAAATATATATTACAGTGATCTCTCTGTGTTTCAAACATAAATATGATTCCTCTTGTAAGTTTTTATTTTGCAAGTTCAGTTGTTATTGCAAGGAGGATTATTTTCTTTCTTTCTGTTCTTAACTAACTGCACTTCAAGATTAGTGGGATATGGAGTTCACGTGTGCCACTGAACAGTCAGCCTATTTTCATGCCAGCCCGCCTGGGGTATTTAGAATCCTCGAGTTCTGGGGCCTACCCTATATTTTCCGAGCAATGTTATAACGTGAGTCAAAGACAGCCAGAGATACCACCTTAGAATTCAGAGGCATTTCTGTGTTGGCCAACTTTGGAACCTCCTCAACATTCTCACGTGAAGGCAGGTAATGTCCTCTGAGTCTGCTCCCTCTCTCCGTCCGTCCGTCAGTCTGGCCGTGACTAACGAAAGAGGAGTGCTGCAGACCGTGGAGAACAAGGCAGGCATTCAGTAGGAAAATCGGAGACAGATGCCCTCCGCACTCTTGTAGTGAAGGCTGCAGACACCTCCCATCAGCCCCGCAGTGTTTTGTGAGGGTGTGAATAGATTGTCCAGATGCCACATTGCAGGCACTCTCAAATGGAGCTCGTGTTCCTTAATCTCTCTCCGGCCACCTCTTGCCCACTTTCTGATCATCATGTGATGGTATCATGTGATGTCAGCATATTCTGGGCACTCCAGACTGTTGGTGGGAAGTAGATTTATCTTAACTTTTATAAGCCTATCTGCTGGAAAGTCAGTCTGAAAAAATACACAGTGCCCAATCAGTTGATATTTCTGTATATCTGTAGGTTTGCAATATGGGTCCACTTTTATATTCCACTTGTAGTGCTCTCGTCATTAAAGTCATCATTGACTGAAATAGCAGGCAGGGCCTAAAAGCAAAAGGTTTTAAAATGGTGTTCTGAGAGTCAAAGGATCAACCGAGAATGGCCACGAAATGGGGACACCTTCATTCTATTAAGTCTACTTCTATTTGTGCTACTGACAGCCTTGAGCAGCTGGAAAATATCAGTTCTTACAAGATGATAACTGTACATGTGTGAATAATTGATGTGTAACTATTTATACGGCCGATGAAGAGTTGCCACGGGCATTGAACGTGTACCTTTGGCTGAATCGGCTGATTTAGCACCATAAAGTCATTAACATACTTTTATATTTCTGTCTTCTGGGATCAGTTTAAAAGCTGGTGTATTCTGTTCCTCAAAAAGTTAAGCCGAGTTTCCGTGTGACTGAGCAATTCCACTCCTCGGTATCATATGCCAGAGAGAAATGAAAACATATGTCCACACCAGAAGTTGTCTGTAAATGATCATAGCAGCATTGATTGTAATAGTGACAAAGAGGAAATGACCCAAATGTCCATCAGTTGACGAATGACTAAACAAACTTTGGTATCTCCATGCAGTGGAGTATTATTTGTCCATAAAAAGGAATGAACTACTGATACATGCTACTAAATGGATGAACCTTGAAAACATTATGCGTAGTAGAAGATGCTAGTCATAAAAAGTCACATGTTGAATGATTTCTTTTGTATTAAATATGCAGAACAGGAAAATCTATGGAGGTAGAAAGTAGGGGTAGGGGTCACTTCGGGCTGGAGATAGGGAAGAGAGCCAAAGGGTACGAGGTTTCTTTGTGAGGTGAGGAAACTGTCTAAAATTGACTATGGCGATGGTGGCACGTGTCTGTGAATATGCTAAAAACAACACTGAATTGTACATTTCAGATGGGTGATTGTATGGTTTGCTGAAAAAACTGTTTTTAAAAAGTAACAAATGATTAAACATGAGGAATCTAAAATTCGAGGTAGCCGTTGCCATGGCAAAGTGGGCGGAGGTTGCCTCAGGGAGGGAATCTGGATGGTTCCCGAGAGCGTGATGTCCTGTTTCCTAAGCTGGGTGGTGAAGGATGCGTGTTCTCTGTGCTCAACTTGTAATTTTTACTTAAACTGCACACATACGTCGTAAGCACTTTTTGTATCTGAGTTATATTTTATAAATAAAAAAAAATTTCTAATCTCCCATCCCCAAAACACAAGCTGGTAGATCATGGGAAAGATAAATTAAATGTCATTGACAGACACTTACTGTTCTGTTGTCACTGCCATCACCGTTGTCATCACCACCCCCATTTTGCTGTGCCTGCGTTCATGTTGTGTCCCGTGCAGTGTGACGGAGCATGTAAGATGGCCTCTGTGTTTGATTTGGAGAAGTTGTAATATTGGAACCATTAATAGGGGCCAAGCACTGTTGGAGGAGCTTTATTTGCAATTTTTAATTAAATTCCTGTAATGAGTCTATGAGATGTGCATGATAATCCCTATTTCACTAGTGATAAAACTAAGGTTTGCAGAGATTAAGTAAAGTGTTCAGGGTCAGGGAGCTACTTAGCACAGGATAGATTTGGAATTTCAACCCAAAGTTAACCCCAGAGTCTGTACTCTAAATGACTACACCATGTTAGTTTTTAGCTTTTACTATACTGGCGTTTCATGGACTTCTCAAACCTTTGCTCCACTTTGATAAAGCATATAAAAATACCATGCCCTCTCTTCAGTTAAGAATTACTCTTTTTTTTCTTTCTCCAAACACCAAGATGACTTTGTCACATCTTATATTCTTTTGTTTGTAAAGAAGAAAGTGTGTATTTTCCAGATATAATATTATATGGGTATGCACTTTTCAAATGGCCTAGTTCCCCTGGGGCTTTAGACACGCTCTCCCCCACAGTATGCAGCCTCCAGAATCATGAGCTCCTGGCTCTTTTGTCATTCTGAGAATTCATTTTGAAAAAGATACCTCACAGTGGAGAGCAGCATTTGTAAATGCTAGATAAGTAGAATAGCAGGTAATTTTCTTTGGAGTATAAATAACAGAATTGGAAAATGGAAGTGAGCTTAGGGACCATCGGTCTGGAATTGTCATTTTTTTGGACAAGAGGAACCTGAGACGTGAGAGTAACCAAGAAGACGGGAAATGCTCTGATTACTGATGACCTCTAAAAGTCATGAACTTTGTGAACTTGTGAGTCATCTTGTGAATGGAGGGAGAGGCTGTCACGGGATCTGTTCATCCATCCTTTCAACAATTATGTTTTGATTTCCAACTCCTCGCTGGGCAGTGTCCCAAGGGCCTTATATAAGAAACGAGCAAGATACAGCCTTTGCCTTGCAGAAATCATATTCTGTTGGAGGATATAGATACAGAGGCCCACATTAGAGTGCGATAATGTTATAATAAAGCATAGGAGGCTTTGGGACCTGAGAAGATGAACGTTTATTTAAGCCTTGGAAAACAGGAGATATCCAAAAGATTTCAAGTAGTCCAGACTCGGAAGTCCTGTGGAGTTGGGAGAAATTTGGTCTATTGAGGAAGGTGCTCATACTTTGACAGGAGGCCAAAGGAGATGATGCTGAGAAGGTCACCCCAGGACAGGCCATGAAGGGCCTCTTACCACATGCTTACTCCCAGGCAAAGGGAATTCATGGGCTCATTCACGTCCAGGTTTGCTCCGGAGAGGTTACTCTGGTAGCAGCGTCCAAGGAGGCACTGGAGAGGGAAAGACAAATTCAAGGGGACAGGGCGTTGTACTCAGTCAAGAAGTATTGAGTAGTTCCTGTGTGGCCCACGTAATGGATTGTAAGATGCTACATTATTTTATGTACTAAAAGGAGAAAACCAGTATCTTAATTTTCAGATGTGTTTCAATTCCAGAGACTTTAAATTGTGAAAAAGCTGTATTTTAGAATTGATGAAGTATAGTCATAAGTACTTGGTTTGTATCTAATGAATAAATGAATGAATCTTTTCTGCCAGTGTCCTGTGTAGACTTGGAGTAGAATAAATACCTGAGGTACGAACATTACATTTGATTTCTAGGTTGTATAGTCTTCCCTTAGGTGACACATTAAAATTATGAAAGAAACAATTATTTTTCTTGAACACTTGTTCTTTTGTGGGTGTTGCAATCACTCTTGATAAAGTGGGGGAAAGATTTCAGAAGTGGCTGAAGGAGGAAGCCGCTCTGTGGGGCTGGCACAAGACCATGCAGGTTTCAGGTCAGATAGTAGAAGCTGCTTTTGTTGACCTAGTGATGCCCTATGGGAACATCTCATGGTTCAGGAGGCGGGGTTTAAAAATCAGCCATAAGGTCATGGCATTGAAAAGAAATACCCGGGGATAATTTACAGGCCTGCCCTTGGGGGCACTCCTGGAGGGAAATTGCTGTTTGTATGTTTTGCTTATGTTTTTGATGACTGCTCTCTTCTGCTGCAGCTGGGTATTTCCTGATCCTCTGGTCTGCCCTGTCTGCTCTTCCCCCACATTTACTCCATGGGAAGCCAGCCAGGAATGTCTAAGAGACAAGGGCAGCTGGTCCTGCACTGACCTCGAGATTGCATTTTGCTTCTGTGGCTGTTTTGCTTCAGTTCGCACCATTTGGGGGCACTTCTGCAGGCAGCACGCAGCAAGCTCTGCCAAACTAGGGTGCATTCTTCACATTCTCCATGTGTTTGTACTTGTGCAACCTGAGAACGTACACTGGGTGAGGAGAGAAGGGTTGAGGGAGGTGGTTGAGAGTGCTGTCTGGCCTTAGATAGACTGATAAAGTGGCCCTTATACAGGGTTCATAGAAATGTGACTTATATGGGCATGCCACATAGTGTCAAAGGAGAAAGCCAGTTTTTACTGGAAAACAAGACAGAAACATTGTGGAACCTTTTTCTTTGGGACAGACCAGGATGGTTATTCCTGTGCCCAGTGAAGTGGTTGAAAATATCCTCTCTTAGGAGATAAAAGAATGTGTTTGAAAAAATCCTTGTGTATGATAAATCATGGTGTATGATGATTGTTTTAAGAAGTTAGATTCAGGCCTAATGGTCTTTGGGTAGATCAAGGATGTGGTATTTCACATGCTGAAAATGCTGCATGTTAATTATGTAGGATCCTCGTTACATTTTGTAGGGATTTCTGTCTTTTCCTTTTGCCAGATCTTGCTAATTCCAGCCTGTCCTTTCCTTTCTCACAGCCCCCAGTTTGGGTATAGTGAGTAGAACTTACCTGATCCACCCAGTTCTCCCCAACTCCCCTACCTGTGTCCTTCGCTAGCCCTGAACTTGCCTGCCCAACGTTTAGTCCTGCTGCTGGGTGACATCTGCCATATGCATTTGTACAAATTCTTTCAACATCTGGGCTCAAACTCAGGACTCTAGACAAAATACTCCTTCCTTCTTGCTTATTAGAAACAATGTCTGCCTTCCCTGGACCGTCAAGGCTTCATTAGTACTTTTTGGGGGGATGCTCCTTGACTGTTTTCTATTTGTGTCACAGATACAGGCATTCATTTTTCTTGAAAACCAGATGTTCTGCCTGAGAAATGACCTGGGGCAGATCCCCCCCCTCCTTTTTTATGAGAAAAATGACTATGTTACATGGTAACTCCAAAGTCCCAACCAACTTCCAGAAGCATAGCTAAAACACAGTAAAAATACCCATAAGTAAACTCCTTTGTTAGGATACAGAGTGATCACTGAGGATTCTTTTATGCTGCCAGCTGCGTTTCAGACCACACCCACTTCGTTGACTGCATGCATGTGGCATTTTCCAAAATTAAGTACACGTCCCTCTGATGTTCTACCAACTGACTTTGAAGTGCAACTGGAAACTTTTCTCTCATATTGTTTTTCATTTAAAATGTTGTTTTGAGTCTTGAAGTCAAATGTACATTTTTCCCATGTACACATTGTCCAGATACTGTTTTATTGAGAGATGGGTACAGTTTCTGAGGCTTCAGAATTGAGGATGAGGAGGCGACTGAGAAACCGCGTGGAGGGAGAGGTTCTGTAGCCCGCCTGTTTGTGCTCATTGGCTTTCTCTCCCTGTGCAGTTCCTGAGCTCCCTGAGGGCAGAACCAGCACCCGATTGAGCTCTGTGGTCTCTGTAAGATCCCTGGCAGTTGCTTAACATGTTTGGAAATGAATTAGTTGATTTTGTGAGGGTTTGAAAAGAGGGTTTGAATGGAGGTTTTGAGCTGTCACTTCGTTGGTTAATTTTCAGCAATTATAGAATATTGGGAACTTCTGGATCTTGAAGTTCCTTTCTCTCAGTTGCCCGGCAAGTGTTTCTTGGCATTTGCGATAGGTTTTCGGTCTTGTCCTCCCAACATCTTATGGCCTTATGTCCAGTCATTACCTTTTGTTGGCCCCACATGTGTCTTGTGACAGAAAACAGAAATAGATATTCCTTTGTGGGGAGGGTTAGTGGTGTCATCACAACCCCAGCACATTCTTTTAAAAACTATTTTTTCAATTATAGTCAACATTCAATATTATATTATTTTCAGGTGTAGTTAGATACTGATATAACTTATGAGATGACCTCCCCCGATAAGTCTAGTACCCACATGACGCCACACACAGTTTTCACAACATCATGGATGATATTCTCTATGCTGTACTGTACATTCCTGTGTCTGTTCTGTAACTACCAATTTGTGCTTCTTAACCCCCTTTACCTTTTCACCCAGTCCCCAAACTCCCTCCCATCTGGCAACCCTCAGTTTGTTCTCTGTATCTATGAATCCGTTTCTGTTTTGTTTGTGCGTTTATTTTGTTCTTTAGATTCTACCTGTAAGTGAAATTAGATGGTATTTATCTTTCTCTGACTGACTTATTTTACTTAGCATAATACCCTCTCAGTCCATCCATGCTGTCACAAATGGTAGGAGTTCCTCCTTTCTTATGGCTGGGTAGTATTCCATTGTACATATGTAGTGCTTCTTCTTTATCCAGTTGCCTGTCATTGGACACTTGGGCTGCTTCCATGTCTTGGTTATTGTAAACCATGCTGCAGTGAACATGGGGTTGCATATATCTTTTCCAATTTGTGTTTTGGATTTGTTCAAATAAATACCCAGACGTGGAATTGCTGGGTCATATTGCAGTTCTATTTTTAATTTTTTGAGGAACCCCCATACTGCTTTCTATGGTGGCTGTACCAGTTTACCATCCCACCAACAGTGTATGAGGATTCCCTCGTCTCCACATCCTCACCAACACTTGCTGTGTGAGGATTTATTGATGACAGCCATTCTGACAGGGGTGAGGTGATATCTCATTGTGTTTTTAATTTGCATTTCTCTGATGATTACTGATGTTGAGAATCTCTTCATATGTCTATTGACCATCTGTATATCCTCTTTGGAGAAATATCTATTCAGGTCTTTTGCACATTTTTAATTGGACTTTATTGGTTTTGTTAAGTTGTATGAGTTCTTTACATATTTTGGATATTAACCCCTTATCAGATGTATTGTTGGTGAATATGTCCTCCCATTCAGTAGGTTTCTTTTCATTTTATTGATGGTTTCCTTTGTTGTGCAAAAACTTTTTAGTTTGTTGTAGTCCCATATGTTTATTTTTCTTTTGTTTCCCTTGACTAAGGAGACGTATCCAAAAAAATAGAAGTAAGAGCAATGTCAAAGAGTTTACTGCTTATATTTTTTTCTAGGAGTTTTATGGTTTTGGGTCCTACAGAAGTAGATAGTTCTGAAAACCAAAGATTCTTTCTCTTAATTGACGGATCACAGTTATTTTTACATACTAACACTCTATCCCCTAATACAGAGTGAGTGAGGGGGAATGGAATGAGATGGAATGGGATAGAATAACTTGAAAGAGATGATATAGGAAAAATAAGAATAGTTTCTGTTCTTAGGACAGTCTAGATAAGAGATAAGTCATCTCAGCCAAGCAGTCTGCATGGATAAGTCTCAGAGACAGTGGATTCACCCTGTGGAAGTCTGTGGAGCCTGAGGGTTTCCTGACTTATCCTTAGGTGACTCAGGTAACAGCTCAGAACTGATTCTTCCCTTATGAAATGGGAGTGAGTATACCATCAACCCAGATCATGTCGCAGGATTACTGAAGGGTCAACTGAGATTTGGATATTAGAGTTCTTTTAAATGATCAATGCCCTGGCTGGTGTGGCTCAGTGTATTGAGTGACGGCCTGGGAACCAAAGGGTGGTGGGTTTGATTTTCCCAGTCAGGGCACATGCCTGGGTTGTGGGCCAGGTCCCCAGCGGGGGTGCGGGAGAGGTAACCACATGTTGCCTTTTCTCTCCCTTTCTCTCTGCCTCCCTTCTCCTCTCTCTAGAAATCAATCAATCAATCAATCAATCAATAATCTTTAGAAAAAATAAATGATCAGATATATGGCTTATCTTCCCTAAAAAATGCAAATGCACAATACCTACAGTATAGTTTCAAGAGGTTCTCAGAAGTTTATGGGCACGGTTAAGAACTATTTGATAGAATACAGTGCAAAGGAGGAAAAACTTGCTTTTCCAACCCATCTTAGGTTCATTGGTTGGGACCTTGCAGATTAGACTGACAAAAGACAAATTCAAAAAGAAAAAGAGAGTTTTTCTTTTAAGATGCCCATCATTTATACATAGAGGGGAACTCAGTGATGAGTAACTCAAATTAGTGGTTAGAACTTGGGCTTATATAGCATCTTAAGAAAAAAGTCAATTCATTTGTAGGGAAGTGACTGGACAAAGGAAAAGGGCTTTAGGCTTCCAAGAGCGGGAGACTGTGAGAAGGTAAGTATACGAGGGAACCTAGTGGAGGACAAGGGCCTGCTAGCAAGATTTGTCATGTCCACTCATTCCTCTGGTGCCTTCTCTGGGCCATGAGAGTCGAGAGTTGTCTCGGGGATTCATAAACATCATCCTGCCTTCCTGTGTGTGTGTGCATGTGCGTGTATGTGTGTGTGTGTGTGTATGTTTTCAGTGGTCTTCAGCTCAACATAATCCTCATGCCAAAGTGGCATATTTTGGGGTGACATGTCCTGAACCCTTTCAATAGCTACAAGTCTGAACATGGATCTCATGAAGGGCAGGTGTTTGATTAATACATATTTACTCAGCCAGTCAGGGAACCAGGTTGATGTTCTCAGACTTTTGCCTGAATGAGGTGGGATCCCCCAAATCACGCAGCATCAAGTTACCGTATTTTGCCATGTATACTGTGCACCCACATCTTTGGCCCAAACTTTAAGGGGGAAAAATCTTGAGTTTTAATTTTTTCATTCAGTTTTTATTTATTTATATTTAGAAACAAAACCGGTTATTGTATTCCAGGGTATTATTTTGCATATAGATTTCATTATTGCTTTCTAGGGTTACACTTTTAATGGACAAACATAAATGAAAGAGTTAAAAACATTTATATAGATACACAATTAGTACTACCCATGTATAGTGTGCATCCTTATTTTTCCCTTAGAAATTTGGGCAAAAGGTGTGTATTACACACGGCAAAATACGGTGTTCCTCAGAAGCAAATGCCAAGTGCAGTGTGGCAGTTTGTTGTCAGCCTCCGTGAACCTGACCATGGCATTTCGTTCCAGTAATTGCGTGGCTACATGGGAGAGACTGCGAAACAGGGTCTGTCCAGAGGAGTTTGTAGACAATAATTGCTCAGCCCACCTAGAATGATGGTGAGAGCCGAAGGCCTGGGAAACAGGTCACAGGTGGTTACTGTGACGAATGGCATAAAATGAGGCTGTAATCTCGCATCATTGTTATCTATTATCCTCTCTCAGTTCTGTTTGTCACTTTCAAAGATGGCGTGGCAGTTATTCACACTGGGTGGAAATCTGACGAGAGCATATTTTAGCTAGGGTGGCATTTTAATAGCTAAATTAAAGTGCTGAGAGTAATTACTTAGGGTCTGCTCTATGTAGCTGATGGTACACTTGAGCTTGGGGGCAGAGAGAGAGGCACCTAGGTTATTAGGCTTCACTTTACCGTGATTGGCCAAGGCCAGAAAAACGCAACAGGCTTCTCACAGGACCCCTGAAAGTTGGATTTGCCGATCGTGGCTTGGCCACTGAAGGTGCATGGGAGCCTTACTTCCTTTCGGTAGTCAGGACCACTCGTGTTGCACATCTTTCCTAGTGTATTCCTATCACGTTGTGGTGTTGTTTTCTAGGACGCCATTCACACGGGATGCTATGTCAGTGACGCCTCTTGAGGTCATGAGCAGAGGCGCACCAGGATGCGAGCCTCAAATGGACATAATGGGTTGGTGGAAACAAGAGGCTCCTCCAGGGAGCATATGGCAGGGCAATGATGAATGGCTTTCGTGTCCCGATGCTCACTGCTTTGCTAGGTGGCAGCCATATAACCATTTCATTGGATCGCCTCATCAGTCCCCTCAGGACTCATGTAATTACCCCAGTGGTAGGAGTCCACATGCGGGCTGCTCTTCGATTGTAACATGAACATTATCTTCCTAAAAGAATCTTCTGTGGCCACATAAGTTGCACAGGCTTCTCTGTGTTCCATTAAATGATTCATGGATCCCTTAATGGCAGACTTAATAGGCATGTAACATCTGCCCATTAAGAATATGTGCTCTGAGGCACTAAGAAGTTCCCCTAGCAGGCTCTCCACAAATGCCCGTATCTCCCAGTGCCTGCTCCTGGGAGACTGGGATTGTGACATTTCTTCCGTGGATTCCCAGTGCACAGTACAGAGCTGGCGTAGAGTGGGCCTTCAGAAGATAGGGAATAATTGGGAATAATTAATGTGAAATTGAAAAAACTGTTCGTGGCCTTGACCGGTGTGGCTCCATTGGTTGTGTATCATATTCTGTAAAGCAAAAGGTCACGGGTTCAATTTCCAGTCATGGCACGTGCCCAAGTTGCTGAGTTGGTCCCTTGTCTGGGCATGTATGAGAGGCAACTGAACATCTCATATAAATGTTTTTCTCCGTCTCTTTCTCTCTTTCTTCCTCTCTCTCTGAAAATGAATAAGCAAAATCTTAAAAAAAAAACAAAATGAAAAAACTGTTCATGAGCCCTGATGCAAAATTCAGTAAAATGAACTTTTGTTTCAAATTTCTGAAGCACCAGTGAACTTATTGTCCGACTCTTACATTATAAAAGCCATGCTCCCATTATTGTTGGAGCAGAAGAAAGAAAGATGCCATGTTATGAGGCCCCAGTAAGTGCCAGGTGTTGTGCTAGATTCTTAGTAGGCAGATTGTAGGTTGGCATAGTTCTTTAGTCACTTGTTTGCTGGGTTTGGATCTCAGTTTTCTCATCTGTAAAATTACAATGTTCATGTCCACCTGATAGAGTTTTTGCCAGGATTACAGATAATGTATGCAAGTACTTAACACATAGTGAATGCTCAAGAAATGAATGCTATTATCATTCATTCATTCATTCATCCCACCCTTGCTGAGGACCTCCTGTGAATTTTGACACTTGTGGAAATTAGAGATACTACCAGCGTGACTCAGAACTACTTTAGGGAGTTCACTCACAATCTAGAGGTGGTGTCAGACACTGAAACACATAATTACAACACATGGTAGGCGTGACAGTTATGTTCTAGAACAAACACTGAGAACACAGGAGGAGCAACTAAGCTCTGCTGAGGAGAAGGAAGTGGGTTTTAGGAAGGACTTGATGGACATGATGCTTAATTTGATTTGAAGGTGGAACCAGCTTGAAAGGAAGTTGCTCGTGAACAGACTAATTGAAAGCAGTTAAAGTAGAACAGGTGTGTGTGTGTGTGCACGCGTGTGTGTGTGGTAGGGTAAAAAGTACCTTATGTGGGAGATTCACTTGATTCACAAGAAATCGAGGGAACTCAACAAAGTGAAGTAGCTTGTTCAAATTCACACAGCTAGTAAGTAGCAGGGCCTGAAATTTGAACTGAAATGATTTCTGTAATGCAAGTGTTCTTTCTTCCTTTTGACACCTGGTTTTAAAAGTGGCAGTGGGAAAATGGAGACAACTGTATTCCAACATCAATAAAAAAGTAAAAAAAGAAATATGTAAATTGCATTCTTAAGGGAGCTTCCTATTGCTTCTTAGAGCCCTACCCTCTAACCTTGCAGGGGGAGAGTGTCTATAGTTAACAATGTATGCCATTGGCAAGTTGTATGTTATAAAAATAAGGTTCTAAGCTAGGCTTTTCAACAGTGGTTGTTTTGGGTAACGTGAGATCTGCTGGCTTTGCCCAGCAAGCCAAGAGGCCACTTTGTGAGAGGAAATGAAGACCTGGCCTTCTGGTTGGGAAGGGTGAGGTGAGACTAAGAGATGGAGGCCAGGGGCAGGCTTGCCAGCTCCGCCCCAGGCTGGCGACTCCATTGAGTATGTGAGGGCCTATGGAAATCACCAAAATGCATATAGGCTATTTAACTATATTTTATCATTCCCAGAGAGGGTTAAAGTAAATTAAACATACCCAATAGCCAAGTGGTTCACTGGCAGGAATCTTCTCCACTTTGGACAAATCTGCCCTGACACCCCCTCCTCTGCCAGTATTCCCATGACAGTCTTTGCTTTGGTTCTGCTGGTGTCCAAGTTCTGAACCGCTACGCCATTTTCACTGTATATTTCTCCTGCTGCAAAGGCAAGAACTAGTGTCTCCTTGCCAGTCCTGGCCAGATGCCCAAGCCTCGTTCTTGGTGCTTTGACCCTTGTAGAGGCTTTGGTGCATGTGGCTTTGGTGCAAGACAAGTGTTTCGACTCAAGGGGGAAAGTTTCCTCTCACAACAGGTGGATTTTGCAGTTGCTGTCTTTTCTAATTCATTATTTGACTTAATAATCAGCTGCACAAAAATGCCAGTTCTTTCCAACAATATCCCTAGCCATGTATTTCCCAACTTTCTTGTCTCAAAAAAGCGTCTGAATGTAGTGGCTGAGAAGGGCACCTGAGAAGGCCGTTGGAAAGAACTAGCCCCAGAAAGATTTGGAACAAGTGTGGAAGATGTGAGCTGATACCAGGTTTGGGGATGTGGCCACAGGCTTGTTTTAGTTACACATTCACTGGAAAATAGTGTGTCAATGAAGCAGGTACTTTATCTACAAGGATTATATAGTTAGCATTGTGCTAAACAGTATGGTTAGCTACTGAGTGGAATTCAGTAATCAGGGTGAGATTTTCTGTGCTGTAACAAAAGACGCTTACCTCCTGGGTTTTAAGTAAGCCTTAGTTACTGAGCTCTGAAGCACTCCTAGGACAGGAAACTGATACTTTAAATGCTGGGCTGCTGCTTATGCTATCTAGTTCCTCATTCTTCTAAACTGAAGCAGCCTTCCTCATAATTAAATTATTTTTCATTCTTTTTAATTGTGAAACACACACACACACGTACATACAGAAAATTGCGCAAAACCAAAATGTCTGGTTTGGTTCATTAGCACCAGCATGACCATCTTTCTGTTTGAGAGCTACAGTGATCCTGTCTGCCCCACAGACCAACCTCCCTGGCCCACAGACTTGGGGGCAGTGGGGGAATTTAGATACTGGTGAGAAGTAAGACTTAATAGTAGTTTGTGAAGAGCTTTATTGTCTAAACCTTAGTATCTGGGAGGTACTAGAGTGGCAATGCTGTTAGAGATCTGGAGATGTCTGTGATTAGCCAGCAATTGGATGTGAATACTACTGCACTGCTTGAAATGGCTAAGAAAAATATTTTTTGTTACTTTTCTTTATATTACTGCTTTTCTTAAAACCTAGTCTGTATGGACAATAGAAGATTAAATTGCTATCCTGCTAAGGCATTGCAAATTGTGAACGAATGGGGGTGAAATAAAGAGGACTTACTGTATTTAAAGATTAGGGATATAAGTGGTATAGGTGAACAATATAGTTTGGAATTTTTTCTTTTTTACAAAAACAGCCCTATTGGTTAAGGAGAATAATTTGAACCCTTAGAGATACTGGTCAGGGGACTATGGTAATGTCACAGGAAAAAAAGTTGATAGTTGATACAAACTGATCCATACTTAATCTAACATATTAAAGCAAACAGCACGTTCTCGTGGAAAATAGGCCTCCCAGGAAGAGGCACCGTGTTTGTCTGTGGCTCCACAGCTTCTCCGGTACCCAGCTGTGTCTTCCCAAGGACTGGGCTTGCTTATCTTCATGCTGCATGATATAAAGCCATCCTTACTTATCTCTTTATTTCACCAATGATAAAGTGAATAACTTATATATGTTTTCTTGTCTGTCTTGGTAAAATTCATCAGTTACTGAGCCCTCTGTGTCCTGGGTACTGTGCACACTGCTAAGGCTATTAATACTACGGGAGCCCAGCCCCTGCCCTGTGGGGAGAGGAAGTGCACTCAAGTGGGGAAGGAGAATGCAAACAGATTATTACAGCTATGCAATTTGTATCCTTGTTCCTTTCTCGCCTGGAGCAAACATGGTACTTGTAAAAAAAAATAATAATGATGGCTTTGTATGTTCTTTATCCCATGCGCGTTTCCTGCTTTGTCATAGCCGTGTGTTCAATGATTAACATTGATTTCCCTTTTAAAATGCTTGCGGAACCATGGTCTCTAGAAACAACCTGGAGCTCACTGAATGAGGTGCTGTCCTATAAGTGACATGTTTCTGTCATTTGTCATTTCTGACAGAAGTGATATGTGTGATTAATATGTATCCTTTTAAAACAATACCATTAAAAAAAAAGCATTGTTTCCCCTCTATTTATACCAATCCTGTGTGTATTTTACCGCCCAGATGCCCACCTTTTCCTTTCCGCCTCCCTGGGCGCTGTCAGCCTGTATCGCCTTCCCACCCACCTGAGCTCCCGTAACAGTTACGTTGTGCTCTGCCTGTCTGTCTGGTTGGAGCGGGGTTCTTGAACTCTCTGCCTTCTCCTTTCTGAGCAGGGTTCTTGAAAAAATGGATTACAGCAGTTTCTTCAGCAAATGCTCCCTCCTTATTGATCAAAGAGGTTGCCCCTCCGCTGCATCCAGTTTCAGGTTCTCGCCCTCGTAGTTCCACCTGGCCACCTGGAATGCACAGGACTCCCCCTCACGGCTCTCTCCTGAGCTCTGGAGCAGGGAGGGCCCCAGGTCTGCTAGGGACTCCTTACCTCCTGGGACTCCTGCTGGCGTCCCTCCCACTCCTTCCCCAGCATTTTCAAAGTGGTAGGTAGATGCCCCCAGTCCCTTTTTTTACCATGTCAGCTGCTGGGGAGGCAGAGGCAGCGGCCCTCCTCTGCACTCTCTCTTCATTCCTTCCATGAAAACTTCATCCTCGAACCCTATAAAGTGAGATCAGGTGAACATCACTCACAGTGGGTTTGATATACCATTTCGCCGTTCAGGTGCCCTTCAAGGATGGCCGCCCTTGAGCATGAGTTTAGGACTGGGAGATTTGTGATGGTCACATTTTATTTTAATATTAAATGACAATAACTGACTTCACCATTGCTCTATATTTGACAAAATCCTCCATGCATTTGTCTCATTTCAGTGTTAGTACAATTCTGAGAGGCAGGCAGCCTGCCTGTATTCTTACTCCTATTTTATAGGAAAAGAAACTGAGAGCCAGAGGATTTTGGTGGGTTTGCTCAGTGTCAGGAAAACTGTAAAGGATGAAGTCAGGTTCACTCATCTGCTTCTGTAAACCACAGTCTTTCACTTCCCTGCATTTATATTTCACTTAGCTTTCTCTATTATGAATAGTAATTAGGCACGCTCTTTGAGGGCAAGCTCATGCCATAATTCTCCAGTCCTCCACAACACCAAATGGTTCAATTTTCAATACATTCGTTGGAACTAAATAGTAATAGTTTTCTCAGTTAGTGAAGTTTTGTGATGTATCACCCTCCTTGATGGGTATTTTCCGTAAACTCATTCTGATACCTCTGCTAGGTGTGTTTGATCAGTACTTTTGGAATAGTAACACTTCCTAGAATCCCCCGGTGATCTTGTTACAATGTTAATTCTGATTCAGTAGGTCTGGGCGGGACCCAAGGTTCCGCATTTCTAACAGGCTCCTGGGTGTTCATGGACCACACTGTGAGTAGCATCCTGTTGATAGGTGAAGAAAGTGGCTCAACGAGATTAAGAAATTTTTCAAAGATTACACAACTGAAAGTGGCGAAGCCCCACTGAAACCCTGATCAGTTGATACGCAAATTGCTGCTCATACTCCCATGCTGTACTGCTGCTGTGGAAGGCCCTCCTGTCAATCATCTTGGGGGATTCAGACATAATGGAGACATACACTTTGCTCCCTGAGAGTTGCCTTCCAGGGCAGTACGACAGATGCATTCAAGGCAGTCTCCAGGATGCAGCTTAATGCGACATTTACTGTAATAGGTATAACAGGAGGATCCTTAGGTGTGAACTATGATTTGAGTTGGGCCTTGAAGGACTGGTAAGACTTTGACAGAGAGGTGAGCAAGGCACTTTGTGGGCAGGAACAAGGACACAGCACATAGGAGCATACAAGACATCTTCCGGTCTTGGTGAGTAGTCTGCTGATCCATAGAGAGTGGAACACTTCGGTTTTAACATATTGGCTGGCGTTGGAAGGTGGATGGAGTAGGTAAGTGGAGCCGCTGGAGGGTTTGGAGGAGAGGTTCACAGCAGCACAAGCAGGCACCCAGGAGATGAGCACTGGTCAGTGCAACGTGATCCAGTTGTTAGTGATCCGTTGCCCATGCTGTACTGTTGACATCTCCTTAGCATCCGTAGCCTGGTTATAGGTAATGTGTTCTCTGATGACCTCTGATGCTGTTTGTGTAGAGTCTGTCTTAATAAAATCTCTTAGAGAATGTATTACTCCCCCCACACCTTTCCAAATTTTTCTAGGCTTAAGAAAATGCTGTTTTACCACAGAGCTGTAATAAACATTCTTCTTAAAAGAAGCATTGTTTTTTTTTCAGTAGCAACTTGTAATGGGAAAAGTGGAATAGAGACAAAATGCAGTCCTGGTCTGAATGGAGACTGTTTTTTCTTTGTGTGAATAACCAGCATTCCAGTCAGGTTGCCACGGTGATGCTGAGATTATAACTGTTCGTGCCAGCAGTCAGAGAATGTTGCCCAATTAATTCCTCTCAGCTGCTAGGTTACCTTGACCATGGCTCAGAGAGCAGGTTGGAGTTCAAAGGCGCTCAGGTGAGGAGTCAGAAGACTTACTGTGGTGCTGTCCTCAGTGGGGCGCAAGGGCCACAGGCCCTGGCATGCCCTGGTTTGGGCCACATAGGGTGTGGTCAGCCATGTGAAAGGAAACAGCATTTTTAATTTTTCTTTTTTTACTTTCCTCCCTGTTGTCAGGAAAGGTCAGAATTCCCATGTCACCAGCCAGCTTCTTGAGGGTTTTCAGTGTTTCCAGGGTGGCCTTCAGATGTTGTGGGTTGGACACGGTGGCGAGAATGTGTGTTTCGGCGCTGGGTACTTTCTCTGCCTTGGTGTTCTTTTGTGCACAGTCTGCCTCGCGGGTCGATGCAGAGAATGAGTAAACTCATTCCGGCACAGTGCCTCCTGAGGCACCCAGGAAAAAGTGGTTCTTCTCAAATATTGTTTCAGAAATCAGAAAGCAATAAACAATGTGGTGATTATTGCCGCCATCTTTTGGTAGTTTCTGTTCTGTGAGTCAGAAGAGGCAAGCATACACTGTGATAATGATCTCAGAGATAAAATACAGCTGAAGTTTATTTCTTAACCATGCCACATGTCCGGAACATGTCCGGACCTCTCTATTCATCAGCTTCCTAAGGACAGATTAGTGGAGGTTTCATGCCCACCTGTGCTTCCACAGTCACCACATTATCTCACATGGCAATTAAATATTCCATCCGAAAGGAGCTCATCACTTCCACTCACATTGCATTGGCCAAAGCAAATCACGTTGGCTAAACTCGACGTAAAGAGAGGTGCGGAAGTGCCATCCTGTAATGTACCAGCAAGGGAATAACATGAATGTTTGATGAACCGCAGTGACTGACCCCTCTAACCAAGGATCAAAGACTAACAGAGAAAAGTACTTTAAAGAAGGACTGTTAGTTACATATAAAGAAATAAAAATATCTGAACTGTAAACTTTAAAGCAAATCAGTTGATTCAGCTGCATCATACAGAAAGCCCAAAATGTTAATGGGTTGTGGAAGATAAGTGACCTTCTCTCTCATGATAAAGAAGTCCAGACATAGGCAGTCCAGTGGTGGTATGGTAGTTTTAAGGTCATCAGAGGGCTTAGGATCATTTTGTTGTTCTGCAGTTACAACCTAGCATGAGACTTCCATTCTTAAATTCACTTCAGGGTCAGAAATTGCTGCAGTGTTCTAGCCATCACATCTGCATTCCAGGCAGCTGAAAGGAAGAGGTGGAGGGCACAAGATAACTTATCTCAGTTAGCTCAGTTCCATGTGAACAACTCTTCTGAAAGTCCCACACAATAATTGTGCTTACGCATCATTGACCAGAATTCAGTCACATATTTATCCCTAGCTTCAATGAGGCTAGAGTATGTAGTTTTGACCTGGGTGCATTGCCTCCGAAATAACATTGAGATTTTTGTTATTAAGGAACAATGGGAGAATGGATATTGGGTGGTACTGGGCAGTCTCTGCTGTAGTAACTTAAGATGCAATGTTTGAATAGGAATAAGAAAGGAAAGAATGCTCTATACACTATCATTTTCTAACCTGCTCCACAGAAAGCCAGTGCTTAGAGAGCCACAAAGGTCCCTTAAAAAAGTATTCTACAGAAGGGTTTGGGTTTGAGAAATGTGAAAAGCTTTTGCCATCTTTTGGAGATTCATAGGGTACACTAATACATCAAAGGTTCTGACAGGCCCTGCAGTAAAAAAAGAGCTACATTGCTAATCTTTTAAAAAAGATTTTATTTATTTATTTTTATACAGAGGGGAAGGGAGGGAGAAAGAGAAGGAGAGAAATGTGGTTGCCTCTCGCACACCCCTTACTGGGGGCCTGGCCTTCAACCCAGTCATGGTCCCTAGACTGGGAATTGAACCAGCGACCCTTTGGTTTGCAGGACGGTGTTCAATCCACTGAGCCACAGTGGCCAGGGCACATAGCTAATCTTTTTAACCCAGCGTTCCCAAAGTTATTTGACAATGGAAATCCAACGCCCTTGGAAGCCTGGAGAAGAAATACAGAAATTTAGTTTTAGCTGCTTGAATCTGCCAAAATTCTTTTTAGATCCTTGAACAGATGGTATAAAGTTCCCCTCCCCAAAATTACCTGCCTTATAAAACAAACAAATAAATGAAAATAAAAAAGTATATATCCATGTTAGCCTAGCCATAGAGACAAAAGTCTTGAAAAAAAAAAAAAGAAGTAAATCAGATGCCAAAGAAGCCCCGTTAAAAACAATCCGTGTGAGTTGGTATTAACCAGCCATCTGGACCATTAGAGGTGGCACCATGTGAGGGACTGGGCTGGGCTCCTGCCACTGTCGGTCAGATGGCAGGCCCCTGCCCAGGTAGCTGTTGGCGGGCTCTTGGCCATCTCGGAAGTGAGAGAGTAATAGGCAACCCAACCAACCCACATTGACCTCCTCCCTCTGCAGAGAGGGCCTGTCGTCAGCTGCATGGTTGCCTACAGATGTGGGGAGAAGTGCTGAAAAACTTTACAGCAAATACAGAGTGTTGTTGGTCTGTCGTGAGCAGGTGGTAAATGAATACCTTTGGGGGAAGGGTCAGGCTCTTCCTTCTAAAATAGAACCTTGGATGGTTTCCTAATCTTTCTTACTTAATTATTTGGGTAATCAGTTCTTGTCTTTAAAGTTCATCTGCTGCAGTTGCTATCTTTTTTCTTCATCTAAGCATCTTTGAAAAGGCAAAATGCCAAAGTCTTTGCTAGTCTGTTTCCCGTCACTTCGACCTCGTGTTGCTGGGAATACTGGAACGTTACCCTGTCCTGACAGGCCCAGAGAGATCCCATGCGTGCATAGCTCCATGAACCGTGTGACACACTTCGCCACACAGCTGTGTAATCTCTGCAACAGCCTGATGATGGGAGAGAAGGGTCCAAGGTAGGGGGCCTTTATGCACATATTGACCTTCAGAGCAACTTGCCATGTCTGAGCTTGAACAGACATTGGGAGAGTTGAAGAAGGTTCTGGAAGGTGGAGATCCCAATCCTTATCCAAAATCTGTCTTGTGTCTTAATATCCTGGAGAATTTTCTCATTCTGGTCTGTGGAGTGAGTGTGCCTTTCTCCGACTGCAGTTGTCTTGGGAGACAGTATCTGAAAAGAGCAGTGGGCTTTGCTCATCCACACATCCACAGGCTCCGGAACTCCAGATCAGAGAGCGCCAGAAAGCCTGGCCCTTGAATCCCAACAACTGACAAAGGATTAAAGTACCTGTGTACCAAAATCAGAAAAAAATATTCCGGTTAATGTTATAAATCTTTCTTGGGTGATTCTTTTGATTTGATGTTTCTAATTATATATGCCCAAAGTATGCCAGTGAATAACAGTCAATTTATATCGAATCCTTTGTTCTGTAAGGAAATAGTATGGATAAATATGAGTATGGATATGCAAAGTCTGTGAGCTGAGAAAAATATATTTTAAAAAATTCTATTTTCCCTGGCTGGTGTAGCTCAGTGGATTGAGCACAGGCTGCGAACCAAAGCATCGCAGGTTTGATTCCCGGTCAGGGCACATGCCTGGGTTGTGGGCCAGGTCCCCAGTGGGGGCCACGTGAGAGGCAACCACACATTGATGTTTCTCTCTCTTTCTCCCTCCCTTCCCATCTCTAAAAAGATAAAATAAATAAAGTATTTAAAAAATCTATTTATCTCCTATGCAGATATGTACATGTGACCTATGAAGTCGATGATCTCATTGGCATCACTTTGGAGATATGTGATCTCATTACATCAGTTCTGGGCATGAATTAAATTCACTTCTTACCCCAACTACCTGGAACTCAGGACTGAATACAAGTGTTTACTTACCCTTCCTCTTCACCCTCTCCACTGTCCCTATTCCCTTCCCTTCCAGGCCTACTGTTTTTAAAGATAGTGAGTGACTCCCCTTGGTTTGTCAGAGGATTTTATTGAACAGGGAGAAAACTTAGAAGTCAAAGGACTTGGGGTCTTGAACTGATTCTGCCAATAACCAGGCGAGAGCTTGGACAAGTTTCCTAACTACTCTTGCTGGGAAAACTTGTGATTTTATGAGTTTATAACACCTACTTGGCCTCCCTTTGCTTTTTTGGAAAATGGGGAGAGTGATTTTATTGATAAGATCTCAGGTATCGCTGTTCCACACCTCAGAGACCTGGCTGAGTTGTGACTCTCAGTGGTAGAACCGGTGATGTAGGGACTTGATTCACCCAGAAAATATTTGTTAAGGGTCTATAATGTCCCAGCCACTAATCTGAGTGTAGGGGTACTGTAGTAAACAAAGCTCATAGGGTCATTTCTTCTTGGAGTTTGCATTCTAGAATAAAGGGTTTTGAACACTCCCAATGTGCCAGACATCATTTTAAATGTTTTATACTTATTAATTATTTTGTCACATAATCCTATGTAGTAGGTACTACTATTATCATATTTTACAGTCGAGGAAACTGAGAAGACAAAGAATGGTAAAGCTCATATAGTTAGTAAACGGTGAAGCTGGGATCAGAATCAGGCTTTTTGGCTGTAGGGTCTGTGGTCTTAACCACTATGATATACTGTCTTTCACTGTCAATTAAATGGTTAATTTAAAGTAATCACTGTTCATCCTAGCTGATGGCAAAGTAGGAAGAAAGAGAGAGAGAGAGAGAGAGGGAGGGGAGGGGAGGGGAGGGGGGGGGAGGGGAGGGGAGGGGAGGGGAGGGGAGGAAGGGAAGGAAGGGAAGGAAGGGAAGGAAGGGAAGGAAGAGAAGGAAGGGAAGGAAAGAAATTGTAAATCTACTTGGCTGGTCTCTTCAGGACTCCAGGCTCTGATGGGAAGGCAGAGGCCCTGGGCATCCACGGCACATTCAACTTCTGTAGTTCCAGCCACTCCGCTGGTTGTGTCGGCCTGGTTGAAGGTCACTGACCCCTCTCTGGTCCCCTGTTAAACCACAAGGCCTTCACCTGCCGTACACTGTGCTGAATGCTTTACATACGTTGTTTCTGATGCTCAGAACAATCGTCGTGCCAAGTATTTTTATCCTGACTTTATAGTCTGGTCCTGGCTGCTCTTTCTACCACATACTGTTTGACCTTGGGCAACTTACTTAATTCCTTGAAGATTTTGTTCCATCATCTGAAAATTGGGGTTAGTAATATCCATTTCCTGTGATTGCTGTGAGGATTAAATATGCAAATGTATATAAAGCATGTAGGCCGTCATTGATCCCAGAGACAGTGATAATGATCAGTGTCGTTTGAGGTTTGTAGCTGTGAGTGTGAGGAGCCAGGTTTCAGATCTGATTCTGAAGACTGCCCTTGGGAGGACGGGCTGGAGGGCAGAGTCCAGAGTGGAGCAGGTGAGCAGGGGCAGGGGGCAGGGGAAGCTTTTCACGACTGATGGCTGTTCAGTAGCAGGTGGAACTTTGAACAGGAGGTGGGGAGGCTCCGGTCTCCCTGGCCCAAGGGCTGGAAGCAGCTGCCAGCATCAGGAATGCTGTTCCTTGAGGCTTGGCTGGGACCATGTCCTGGTGTAGCCAGTGGGGACTATTGGTAAGAGGACACCAGTGTCATCTAGCCAGGCATATCTGTATGGGGCAGATGACATCCTACAATCATACTACACTCAGGAGCACCCTTCCCAAAGGACGATGCTGGGCGCGTGGAACTGGGGAGCTGTCCACAACCTTGGGGAAAAAGGCAGGCCAAACCGGATTATCCCACTGTTCATATGGGAAGACCAAAATAGGACAGGTCAAACAACACAAGCAAGGAATAGCATCCAGACAGGAACCTCAACTTTTTGCTCCAATCCTCTGATAGATCTGTAGTTTAATTTGTTCTGTACCGATGATAGAGAAAATGCAGCAGAGTTTTATCTTTATTTTCATATACACACACATTGTTTGTTTGTTTGTTTTGCTTGAATTATCTGTTCTACTTGAGATGCATGGCTTGGGCAGTATGTTAATGAAGATAAATCTAGGCAACATTCTAGATCTCCCAGGTAGATACTCTTGGAGCACCTCATACTTTTCCTGCGTGTCACTTATCATTGTAATTCAATGAGTTGTGTGCATGTGGTGACTTGCGTGTGTCTATTTTCTTTATTAGACTGAAGCACCCTCTGCTTCTACCAAAGATAGTAGGTGGGAGGGAGGATGCTGGTGGAGCTCAGAGCCTGAATAACCCCCCCTGTGGAAGGCAAAACCTTGACTCCTTGAGCCCCCACTATATGGGAAGGAGGGGAGGAGGTGCCTGTACAGAGTGAGCTTAGAGGGACCTTGTTTGGCTAGGAGTGCAGCATGGACTAGGACGCGTAGCGCCTGTACTTACTTCGGAGGGACGATGCTGTTGAGAAGCCTGAAGGCTCAAGATAAATTTGGAGAGTTCTCCTGTTCCCGTTTTCTTTGTTCTGTTTTGCTTTTGTAAGCATATACTTGTCAGTTAGGCTGAAACTGAGCAAACAGCTGCTAAATACAGTTCTAGGAGAAATAACATTTTGGTCTTTTTAAGGCCCCTGAGTTTAGAGTAAGCACAGTCCCTTGGCAGGTGTCAGTAGGGAATCCGGGGGTGGGCATTCCTTCCGGGAGCCAGATCAGCCACCCCTGTTTCTGATGGGGCCTGTTTCACTGTGCCCAAAGACCGGTGAATCAAATGAAAGGTGTGTCACAGAATGGCTATGTCTTTAAGAGGAGTTTGGGAGGGAGGGAGTCTAGAGTCTTTTAAGCCATTGCTCACGATCCCTCCCAGTCGTTCTCTTAATTCCATTTTTCAGAGCAGGGAGGGGGTTTGGGGAAGAATGTGTATCATTTTGTATGATGCTAAGGAGTAATCATCCTACTTTGGGATTTAGTCTAGAGATGTTATTTAGTGTTACAAGAAATTCAGTATCATTCAGGGGACCTGGAAGAATTAAAGTATAACTTAGCGGCTATGAATATTAACTTCCAGATCTTAAATCTCTCCATCCTGCTATGAAGTCAGGCTGATGCCTGCCACTGTTGTCTGAATTCTAGAATTTCGACCAATATAGAGAGAATTTATTGCAACATCCCAAGAGCCCCCAAAAGTTAACATGTCTTCCCAGTAGTCTTGCTAATATCTAAAGAGACATCTTTCTGTTCATAAATATCTGATCTAGTTTACTAAGTATTTATACTAGTTAACAAAAACAATAGGAACAATACATTTTCTTTTAATGATTTTATTAGTTGAAAAAATATAAAATACAGACCAAACTTTTCTGTGGCATTTTTTTTTATATTAAGTGAACTGTTTTTCAAAGAGAAAAGGAGGTTAATATTTCTGGAAGCCCTATGGTGTATCAGGCCCTGAGCTGGTCTAGACACTTCCACACGCCTCAAAGTAACCCTGTGAGGGAGGTGATATTGTCCCTGTGTTAAAGATGAAGAAACTGCAGCTCAGAGCAGTTATGAAACGTGCCCAAGGCTGGAGAGCTCGCAAGTGGGAAGTCAGGGGCCAGGGATTCCGATTCCAAGAAGCTGGTGAAGCCTGAGAGGTTAAGAGCGCTGGGTTTGGGGCATGACCGGCTTGCTATGCATTGCTGGCTCAGTCACTCTTCGGTGCTGTGACCTTGACCAGATGCTCAATCTCTGAGCCTCAGTTTCTGCATATGTAAAACAAAGACAACAGTAGCTTCCACTTGATGGAGCTGTGATAATTAAATTACCTGTTTATGGAAAATGCTTAGAATAGGGCTCGGCATATAACTGTTCATGAAATGTTAGCTACTATTTTGATTTTTATTATGACAACTAAATTTGCCTTTATCAGTACTTGCTGAAAACTTACATTTCTTTCATAGAACAGCTTGCCTTTTGAAATGTTGCAGTTATATTTCATTATGAAATAATGTAAACTACCTTAGAATTAAATTTTCTTCTTGGCCTCCCAGCAAAGGTTAAGATCTGAATAAAGGCATGCGTAGCCAACAGGGATTCCTGACTTTGGTAAATGTCAGCGATTTGCTCTTTTCTCCTTGGTGTGTGTAACTTTCTTTCATGCTGCCCATCCTGGCTTTACGAGTGGCTAAGCAAACATGAGAGGGAGAATTAAGCTGATGCTTGTCTCTTAGCTTTCCTGTCTTTGTAACATGATCATTAGGTACAGCATCCTCCCCTTGTTGCACTGTGCTTGGCCACATGCTGACAGCCTGTGTGCCTGGTGCACATGAGCCACAGCTTGCACCAATGGGCTTTATGAATTTTCTTTAGAGCTGGAAACACCGTAGGAGCTTTGCATGTGACAGTTTTGTGCAAAGGGGAGCAGGGTGAGGGGGGGTCCAGGGGGCAGTGGCTGGGACAGCTTGTTTGGTTTGGAAAAGAAACGATCCAAGTTTGCTAGACCTTTGGCTCTACATTCTGATCCCAATTTTTGTGACTTTTTCTTTGCATGTTGTGGAGTGCTGGGAGTGAGACATCAACAGTATTCAGTAAATAGCTATTGCTAGCAGTCATGTGTGGGATGCTGTGCCAAGTCCTGGGAAATGATAAGATAAATAGGTTACAGTCCCTGCTCTCAGGGCATTTGTAATTCATCAAAAGAGAGAAATGGAAGAGGGCATAGTACTATGGGAAAGTGGTCATCATAGAGTTTACGCACAACATACTTTGAGTGCAGAGGGGCGCTGGTGCTAATTAGAGCAAGGTTTCCCAGAGGAGGTGGCAAACTGGGCTTTCAAGGGTTGGCTTGCCTGTTAGAGAATGGAGTAATCTTGGCAGGCAGACATCATAACCAAGGCACAGAGACACACCCCAATGCGATGTGTGAGGGAAGGGGCGGGTGGCGTGAGGTGGTTGCTTACACACAACATGATGGAGCACAAGGCCGAGAATGAAGGGCAGGCCTGTGGATGGGAGGATCTTGCTCCCAGTTTGAACCACATCATGTAGAGTTTTAAAGCATTGCATGTTGTGGTTAGAAATGTCTATTTTAGGAAGATTGGTTTGAAGGATAGATTGAAAGGAGGCAGGAACTGATTGCAAGCAAGTAGTGCCAACAAGAGATGGTGAGGCCCGCAGTATGAATGGAGTAGAGTAGGTGGATGTGGTGGGCATTTGGAGAGAAAATCTTTAGCACAGGAACAATATGAAGATAGAACCTTGGGGTCAACCTATCCTTAAGATATGGGCAGAAGAAACAATCTGCGAGAGACTGAGTGGTGTACTGGAAGACAAAGGAGGGGGTATATTTTCAACAAGCGTGGTGATGCTCAGCAGTATTAGAGGGACAACTAGGACAGGGCTGATAAAAGACCACTACAGATAACAGGCTGAGGTCATTGGTGATCCTTAGGGAAAATGACAGGCGATTCTAAACACATGCGGGTTGGGGGCACTGATCCTTCATGCAGTTGAAAATTCATGTATAAATTCTGACTCCCTCAGAACTTAAGTACTAATAGCCTACCTCTGATTGGAAGCCTTACTGGTTACATAAACAGTTGATTAACACATTTTGTATGTTATATGTAATATATATCATATTCCTACTGTAAAGTAAGCTAGAAAGAACAAAATGTTATGAGGAAAATTGTAAGGAAGAAAAAAATACATTACAGTATTTATTGAAAAATATCTGCCTGTAAGTGGACCCATACAGTTCAAACCTGTGTTTCCTCAAGGGTCATACGTTAGATCCCTGTAAGAGTGGAGAAGACAGAGGAATGCTTACTGTATTCAGAATATATTGCTATTTCACAAGAACGTAACTAAAAATGACATGCATTTGTGCAAGGGAAGATTCACAAACATCTAGTGCTCTGGGTGCTTGGATTGGGGGTAGAGAGGGAAGCATAGGGCCAGTGCTAAGTTCAAGTCTCCCTGAACAATACCCCTGCCTTCTGCTTCCTAGGGTCTCGGAAAGCTCCTTCCTTGCAAATACCATTACTCTAATTGTGCCATTTTGCCTTATCATTGTCAGCATACTGTAGAACACAGATGCTTATAAATTCTCTTCTAGTTCCAAACTGCTACTCATTTCTAGCCGTGATGCTATACTGGATGCTGTGGCATGCCACCCAGACCCCCTTTCCACTACTGAGGCCCTCATTGTCCACCTGCAGGGGGTATAGGCAGCTGGTGATGGTTCTCACATGGGACTTGTCCTCAGCTGAAGTGAGCTGCTCCACCCAAGACCACAGCGTCTGGGATGGCGGTGGAGGACAGCCCGCATGCCATGACAAGTCAATGGGGGTGGGATATAAAGGCTCCCATGCCTCGAGGTAGGATACTTCTGACTCACAGCTCCTGTGCTTCCCAGTTGAGCTCTTCAGTCTGCACAGTCAAGTCCTTCTCCCTTCAGTCCCCTGCTGTGCATATGCCAGTGAACTCCCTCTGTGATTTGCAGAGTCCATTTCCTGGGGAACCAACCTAAGTCACTCATTGTTTTCAGTTCGGTTGCCTACCCAAGAGGGGTCACCAGTCAAAGTCTGTAGTCCCTCTGACCTTTGCTTCTGATCCCCTTGGGCATGTCCAGTGGAAAGATCTTCTCTCTCAGTAGCTGGAACAAAAGTCTTGGCATTGAGCCTCCTTGGCCCCGAGTGATTGGGCCATATACCCATTAATGGACTATTCAAGGAGAGGAAAGTGCCTAGAAGTCAGCTGCTCGGCTCCTCCAGAGACCTACCCATCAAACCCTAGCCCTGTAGAAGGATCCGTGAGATGGGGTGACCCCTTGGTGCAGAAGCTGGTCCCCACTCTGCACCCTGTTTCTGTTTCCGCCCTCCCCTCCACCCCTCTTACACTTCCCACTCTCCTTAAGGCAGCTAGTAGTCACCACCCTGCATTGACTCTTTCATTCATATGTTCTTTTTAGTCAGGAAAAGTGAATGTTGAAAACACAATTGAGATATTTCAAGCACATGTAGAACCTCCCTTGAAATTTGTTGCGGAAACAGCACAGAGCAAACAAACTACTGGGAAGCACAGCTTCGAAACAAACAGCAGCTGCCACCGCTCGTGGGTTTCTTTTTCCCTTTTCCTCATTGGTTTCTAATTCGTTTTTAATAAAACCTGCTGCCTAGCAGTCGAACAACAATTTTTCTTTCCTATCTTGAGGCCTCTCAGGTGGCCTTGACTTTGTCTTTTAGTAATGGGGGCCTTGGGGGACAGAGCTCCACGGCCTCCCACTGTTGTGTTGTTTCACGGTTGCTTCTGGAACCGCGTCCACACCTCCCTCCCTGACCAGGTGGGGAAGAGCTGGACCTTCTGGACAGTTAGATCTGTTGGGATTCGAGTCTGGAGTGTGGTGTCTTGCCCTTCTGTCTCTATAATAACGGATAATGCTAATTCCTATCTTTCTCAGTGACTAAGTGCTTCAGCTGTTGGTTTTCAGGTTTTGTTTGTTTTTATTTGTTTTCCATGTGGAATCTTTGAAGGCACAGAGCTGAGGGCTGCTCTTGGGCCTGATTTACTCAAGACCGTGACTTTAAGGAACTCTGACTTGTCACATCCAACTCGTGTGTCTCCTTCCGCATGAATCGCAGCCCCCAGGCAGCCCTTCTTCCTTTCTGCGCTATTAGCCGTGTGGAATTCCTTCGCTTAACAACTGGGATGGGATGTTAATAATGGGTTGCTGATTACGTGCAAGGACTGGTGTTGGGCCCTCACTAACTCTTCATGGGAGCTCTGCTAGGTAGATGCCATCCCCTGTTTAACCTGCTCAGAGACTCAGTTGCCCTCCCAGGGTGTGCTGGTGGCTAGCAGCCAGTGAGGGCGGAGCTGACGTTCAGCCCAGCCCGGTCCGGAGTCCCCGGCCGGGTTTCCCACTCCCATCTCTCAGCCACTGGAATAACGTGTGCCGGCGTGCTCGTAATAAAGTGTTCACCAGCGGTAGTAGCTGCTTTTAGCCAGAGGTAGCAGTCTTTTATTTGTCCTTCGGGGTATATTTTTAAAAAGTAAGTTCTTAACATTTCAAAATTGGGAGATTTCATATTAAACAGAATGTTCAGTTTTTCTTGGAAAAAAAGAAAAAGAAAAACCTTTAGACCTGGAGATACTGTGTTCACAGGTTTATAGTACAACTGTTCCAGCTAAGTAAAATTTCAGAGCCCCCCCACCCCCGCCCCACCCAGAGGAGACAGGACTTCTTCAGTTGGCCTCGGGCCTCAGATACCCTGCTTCACTCTTTCATCACTTCCCTGGTTTCTGTGGATGTTTACGTCTGTGCTTCTTGAGTTAGGCTTCTCAAGAAACAATGTCTGTCTAGTTAGGAATCAGTAGAAGTCAATGTAAATTTCTGCCTCTGAGTTGAACTTTATAGCCTTTGATTTTTCTTTTCAACTTTTTGGAACAGTGATTCAGTAAGAACAACTTCAATTATCGGACATGTGTTAAGCATTCAAATGTTTGACTGACATTGAGGGTAGGCAGATACCTGCTTGGTGGTGGGAACATGCATAATTCTCCGGTTTAGTTTGCATCCTGACACCTGCAGGTGCTGTGCAGGTGCTGCAGACACTGGAGGCCATCTGCACCAGGGTGTTTTGCAGAGGTAGCATTGCAGAGGGGGGAGATGAGTCCAGAGGAAAACACTGCAGGAGGAGCCACTGTGTTGATTTGTGGTGACCACCAGGTAAGGTGTGTCCCACAACCTGGAACACCGCTTCCTTAACTGCCAGTGTTCACACAATGAGCAGCTCAGAAATCTCAAAGAACAAGTTAGAACCTCAGAATGATGGGTCTCTCATTTTGTCTTGATGTACCTGCAAGTGTATTTCCATTTGACAGTAAGAAATGTAAGTCTTTTTTTATTGTTTCAGCAGATCACATCTTCTTTTATCTGGTTTAAACACATCTCATAGAAGTGTAAAATAGAAACAAAATGGATTTTGACTAATTTCATAGCTGCAACTGGATTAAAATTTAATAGTGTTTAATATTAACACATGAGAGCCCCCAAAGCTAACGTTGTTATTTGTGTATTTAAATAAGTATTTGCTTTTAATTAAGACAATGCTTGGAATATTGTTTGAATTTTTATTGTTTGTTTATTTTCTTTCAGGACCCTGCAGGGATCTTTGAATTGGTGGAACTTGTTGGAAATGGAACATATGGACAAGTTTATAAGGTAAGTTCAGTGGGGTTTGAACATGGCTGATGTGTGGTTTGAGCTCACGAATGCTGAGTTGCAGTGCTGTCTGTTGTTGCTCATGTATGCCTCATAGCAGATTTAGAATTAAATAATGCAGTTTGGAGTTGACTCTCCATCATTTTAAATACATGTGTTGTCCCGTTGCCTAAACTGGATTCTGGGATTCAGGCCTTTCCCTTCATTGTGTACCACAATGTTTGTGTCTGATACATGTCTGCATATTCGAAGTTCTTCAGGTGGTTAGTTTCCTGTACTTTAATCATTGCCAACTGCTTTCCAAAGGAGCAAAGGATGCCATTCTCTTTAGGAATTTAAGCTATTGGCGCATCATATCTGGAAAAATAGATTTGTTACTGGCCTACGGCCTGAGTTAAATGAGTTTGGTGAAGAGCGTTAGGGAAAAAGCTGGCGACCTCACAAAGCAAAGGCCTAGGGTAGCAGTAGCTTTTTGCAAGATACAAAAGAACGAAAAGTTAAACTTGAGTTGAGATCGTGCTGGGGAATAAGAAGTCCTCCTTGCTCTTGTACTAATTTTTGCTTACAAACTCACCCCAAAAATGCTTTTAAAAAAGGTACTTTCCCCCAGGAAATTACCTTAAAATGGTTGTTTAAAATGTGGGTTGATTCTCTTTCTGATAATCAAAAGGAAATGGAAATGAACTGTTTTTAGACTAAAACTCAGGGGGTTTCAGTGAATGAGCTATTGAAACAACTGCCTTCCAAATAAACCATTTCCTTATGATTGTTTCTAAGAGAACATCCATCATTTTCCTGAGTGCTAATGATATGGATGTCATTTCCATTACTAATTATCCCTTGTTTTATTTTTAAAAATTCCTTCTCTGGGGCCTCAACTTCGCTTAGTTGATTAAAATCATCCTAGAAGTCACCTGGATTATAATATTTCCAATTGTATAGTATGTCAAAAGTATACAAACACACACATATATGTAAACATACATGTGTATACGTGTGTATGTGTGTGTGTGTGTATATATATATATATATATATAGAGAGAGAGAGAGAGAGAGAGAGAGAGTAATCTTGTTTTTAAAGCACAGTTGTAAACAGATACATATTTAAACCTTTATTTACTGGAGGTACCCGTTGGTCTTCATTCCAGGGGAAATTTTCTCCCTTACAAGAAACAATTATTTCTTAAAATGTCAGCCCCCTGCAATTAGACAAAATGTAGTCTACCCAAGATGTTCACTTGACATTGATCCTGTCTGACAGAAGAAAGAAATGTGTCTCAGCAAATGCTTTAAATACTTTCAATGAAGATAATTAGGTTCAAAGAATGTATTGTTGCATTTTGAGAAATTGGATTCAACTTGAGAGTTAAGGTGAACTAATGAATTAATCTCTGATTTAGGCAGAAAATTACTTCTGATTTGCTGTCAGTGTGGAGGAGCAACTCCATAGCATGCTGCTGGTTCATGGCACCCTTTCTTAGAGCCATTCCACTGTACTGTGCTTCCCGCCTGTAGAATGCAGTTCATGACCCACAGCTTTGTCCGCTAATCTAAGGGGTGGACTGGACAGTTTTGCAAGAGAAGATAACAAAGATTCACTCAAGGGTGAGAAGGTGGGGAAAATCCAGAATCATCCCTAACATCTTGTACCTGAAAACAAAGAGGAAACAAAATGGCAAGAGGCTTCAGGTCTTTCTAGAGAAGAAAGGTTTTTACCAACCGCGTTGTTAACGTTATTGGTCTGAAGGGTGCCATTGCCTAAGTGGTTGATATTAAACTTTGGCACCTCTCAGGCTGAAGGGAGACTGCAAAGAATGGTCATGGGCTTTGGGACCGGAAACTTGGTCCCTTTCACCAGCCCCAGGTGGTGTTTTGTGGCATCGCAGTGTTGCTGTGTGTTCGTCAAGTGAGAACGTAGTTAGAAATACTTGGGGGACTTGTAAAGACTTATCTAAAGAATTAAAACTCCCTACCCAGTTACAAGTTCAGTTTTTAGGCGACGCAGGTGATATGAGGTGGCACTGGGTTTCTTGAGCCACTAATCCAGTTCTGCTGTTACCTTGAGTTCTAAAGCAGGGGCGTCAAACTCGTTTTCACCGGGGGCCACATCAGCCTCGAGGTTGCCTTGAAAGGGCTGAACGTAAGCTTAGGACTGTATAAAGGTAACTACTCCTTAACTAGGGGCAAGGAGCTCAGCACTGCCGCCAGGTAGAAACAAGGTGCCTGGCTGTATAAAACAAGGTGGAGGGCGGGATTCGGCCCTTGGGCCTTGGGTTTGCCGCCTGTGTTCTAAAGGATTAAAGGTCAATACAAATAGCAGAAATTGAACTCAAATATATGCAAACCTGAAGAAAAGTAACTTAGGAAGTAATTGTTTACATTATAGGTAATGTTTAACATTTATGGAATAGGTATTTTTAAAATACTGCTGACTAGTATTTAAGAAACTACTACTAGTTTTTAAGAAACATACATAATACAATAAATACAAAGTATATGTAGATATTAAGATAGTATTTCCTGAAGTCTATCTGCATATAAGCCACATACCTCTAGATATGAAAATATAATTATTTTATAAAAGTGTCACTTAGTAACAATGTTTAGCTTTTCCAAGTTGCTTCTGGTCTTGCTCCCAAGTGTAGCTTGGTCTGTCTGTTACTACAAATAGTAATTTGATAGCCCTAAAAAGAGATTCCTATAAAAAAATCTATAATAAATATTTTCTTTACATTAGATATTTAAACCTTTGATTTTAATTTTTTGTAAATCAGCTTCTGGTATTCCTGGATTTCATATATTGAGGTATAATTTTATGAATAGTTTTATGAGCATAGTCTTTATTTTATGGAAATATTCATTAGGTTCATTTACATATTAAATTTTTTAAAATTGATTTTAAAGAGAGAGAGGAAGGGAGAGGGGGAGAGAGAAATATCAACTTGTTCACTTATTTGTGGATTCCTGCATGAGCCCTGATTGGGGATTAAACCCACACTTTGGAATATTGGGACAATGCTCTAACCCACTGAGTTACCCAGCCAGGGGCCAGGGCTATGAGTTTATTTTTATAAACTTATAAAAATAAGTTCTAAGAGAGTCATAATTTAATTTTATCTATAAGTAGTTTTTAAGAAACATACACAATATAATAAATACAAAGTATACATAGATAAAAAGATAATATTTCCTGAAGTCTGTCTACATATAAGCCACATACATCTAGATGTGGAAATGTAAATATTTTATATAAATGTCACTTAGTAACAATGTTTAGCTTTTCCAAGTTGCTTCTAGTCTTGCTCCCAAGTCTAGCTTGGTCTGTCTGTTCCTAGAAGGCTGGATTTATTTATCTTCAGCATTTTGGTCCCAGGCAGTCAAGTGGCAGTTCTGGTTTTTACTTTCTTTACGGAATAGAGTACCTAAATAATAAAGAGTAGAGCTTCTACGTCAGGAGTTTTAGTGAGGAAGCCATCTTCCTGGGCCCATGGCCCCCATTAAAAAACAAAACAACAGAAGGCCACATACTCGTTTCCCTATGGTGTGGGCTGTTTGCTGGGATGCCACCTATGGGGACCTAACAGAATCCAGACATGTTTTCATGAAAATAGAGTAATTATTTTAATAATTTGAAATAATTGTTAAGTGTTCACTGCTAAAACACCACCAAATCATAGCTATAGATTTCAAAAATGAATGTTAGTCTATCCCATTTCTTAATTTGCCCTTTTGAAATATATATTGGGCTCTGGCTGATGTGTCTCACTAGATTGAGTGCCTGCCTGTGAACCAAAGGGTTGCTAGTTCAATTCCCAATCGGGGCACATGTCTGGGTTGTGGGCCAGGTCCCCAGGAGAGGGTACACGAGAGGCAACCACACATTGATGTTTCTCTCCCTCTCTTTCTCCTTCCTTTCCCCTCTCTCTAAAAATAAATTAAAAATCTTTTAAAAAATGAAGTATGTATTGGTTGTCACAGAGTTGGAGATGTATTTTAGTCCCAGGTGGTATAGTGAAATGGGAACCCAGCAGATTCCTCAGTATTGCTCAGGTTTGTCGTGAAACTTCCTTAAGGTTGTAAAAGATGAAGTAAAGAGGCCGTCTTGGTGGTTACAGTGTTTGAGAGACAGAGTGCTGTGAGTGCATGTGTGTGTTTCCAAAGGGCTGCAAAGGTCCGTACAGGTCATCTAATCCAATCATTTTGGCACCAGCTGCTATTCAACCCATTCTCTTTTTTAAAGATTTTATTTAATTTTTGGAGAGATGGGAAAGGAGGGAGAAAAAGAGGGTGAGAAACATTGATGTGCGAGAGAGTCATTGATTAGCTGCCTCTCACACAACCTCAACAAGAGACCTGGCCCTCAACACAGTCATGTGCCCAAATCTGACTGGGAATCGAACCACACTAGTCAGGGCTATTCAACCCATTCTTGATCTCCTCCAGTCACATGGCACTTACTACCTGCCAGTTGGTCCATTTTCCCACAACTCTCTTTGAATATTCATTATCACATTGAGCCACGATTTTGGCTTCTTAAAATATTTACCATACCATCAGAGCTATTTGAAAAAGAGAAATTACATCTTCCATGAGAACAGAGTCCTTCCAATATTTGAAGAAAACTTCTCCCTACTTCCCCCAAACACATACTTGTGTCTCCTGCTCTCCAGACAACATGACCTCAATTGCTTAATTAATTCTTCATATTCCACAGACCCGAGGCCCCTCATTATCCTCAGATGAGGATAGTTTCAGGACATAAACCAGGATAAATGTACAGGATCTGACACAAATAGTGCCCCTTTTATTATAAAATCTTCTGTTACAAAACTATAAGCATGTAATTCTGTAACATAACAATATCACACTCAAGCACACAATATGACACTTTAGGTGAAATGTTCAAATTAAAACTGTAAATTGTGATGCCCGCATTGTTACCCTACCAACCACAGTCGAGCAGGCCTTCCTTCTGCCGGAACCTGCACTAAAAGTAATGCTTTATACTTTTACACAGTCTTCCACTTTATGAAACTTTTTATGCGTATTATCTGATTTTTTATTTAATTCCTATAATAAGTTCATGAGAACCTGGTTCTTACCTTAGGGTCTTTACAGTTACCACCTCCCTGCATGCAACACTTGCCCCATCCCCTCCTATGACGGGACACTCCCCCTTTGGGTCTGAGCCTAAATGTTGCCTTCTCAAACAGGCCACTTTTCATCCTTGTATCTAATGTAGCCAGCCACCCTTTCTGCCTCCCTCCCCCTCAAACTTTATCACCTCAGCCTGTTTCATTGTCTTCATTATCTTAATTTTTTGTTTATGTGTGCATATAAACAATTTAAAAGCATAAATAAAAGAAAAATAGCCCTGGTTGGCGTAGCTCAGTGGATTGAGCGCAGGCTGTGAACCAAAGCATCTCAGGTTTGATTCCCAGTCAGGGCACATGCCTGGGTTGCGGGCCATGACCCCCAGCAACCGCACATTGATGTTTCTCTCTCTCTCTCTCTCTTTCTCCCTCTCTTCCCTCTCTAAAAATAAATAAATAAAACCTTGTTTAAAAAAAAAGAAAAATAAGGGCAGGGACCTACTGTCTAGCCATCACTGTATCCACAGTCTGATTGTAGTAGGTGTTGGCCATCGTTGGTCCCAGAATTGATCTCTGTTTTCCTTGATAATTCTTTTTATATTAATTCCCGGTTTCTTTTTGGTATTTCCCATAAAATATCAGCCTGCTTATTTCAGAAGAGCATATTTGCACAGCAGGAATCAACAAAATGACCTACCTGTGTTTTTCTTTTTATGTTGGGAGGTGAATATAGATTTTATGTTGAGTGAATCATCAATAGTCTGTACAATCAAGATCCACACTGGCTGGAAGTTTACAAAATGGAGCAAATCAATTTTCTGGGATTCAGTCTCCTGGCAGAGGTTCTCAAACTTGAGTGTACAAAATGAATATTTGGGAAATTATTTAAATTATAGATTTCCAGGCTCAACCTCTGAAATTTTGATTCAGTAGGCCTGGGGTGTGGTCCAGGAATGTCACTTTTATTCGATGCATGGATTCATTCTGATGTTCAGGGCCCTGGGGCCACACCTCCAAAAACCCCGTGGAAATGGTTACAGATTATCCCGCTGGAGGGCCCCTTGAATGAATGCTCATCCTAGTGCTTTTTGTAATCATTTACTTTAGGATATCCATGCTGATTCCAACTGGCGTAAACTAGGAAAAGTGAAAAATGTTAAGATTTTGACTTGGGATGTGATGCCAAGTAGTTTGATGCACTCATTCAGAGATTTGACTTTTGGCGTTTTTATTTGACATGCTTGTGATTACAGTGTAAGGTTATTCCTGGATAACTGACTCAAGATCTGAGGATCAATATGGTCAAAACTGACCTGGTACAGAAAGAGGAATCTGAGCCTGTTGTATTAGATGTCCTCAAATCTGCATTGTGATCTCTTAATTAACTTCCTGTCAAAGTAAGACAAAGTTTTTTAATAGTAAGCTTATTAGCAGTCTTGATCTGGAGGTGTTCTATGCAATGTAGCTTTTCATAGTCTATTCTAACGAATTGTGGATTATACTATTCACTTGGTTGATAAGGAGTGAGTATGGGAGAATGCTGTGTTCCTTAGATAATAGTGGCACTTGTTCTTTTAATCAAGAATTTTCAATATAAAGAATGCGTTATTTCATATTTGTTTAGAGCCAATGAAAAAACTCTGTGCTCTGTGTGGGAAGAATGCAGGCCAACCGAGTGCAAGGCTCCTAATCTACAGAAGTGTCCAACAGGATTATCTGTTTAGTACTCCGAGTGCCTGCTGTGTGCTGAATGTTTCCATATATATTGACTTAGTTATTTCTTGTGATTTCCTAGTGCAAGAAACTAAAGCATGTATTCAACTACATTATCACTCCAAATCAGGGTTTCTTAGCCTTAGCACGCTTGACATTTTGGTTCAGATAGCCCTTTGTCACAGGGGCTCTCCTGGGCACTGTGGGATATTTAGCAGCATCCCAGGCCTTCGCCTGTGAGATTCCAGTAACACCTCACAGTTGTGACAACTGAAAATATCCCCAGATATTGCCAAATGACTCCTGCGGGGCAAAATTGCCCTCAGTTGAGAGTCATTTCTCTAAAGATAAGACAAAATAGTAAAACTGAAACTTGATGTTCAAACAGAGGCAGTGAGAGTGTAGAATATGGAGCAATTAATGCTGCCCAGGCGGAGTGGGGACTTGAATGGATGGTGGGCGGAGCATTTGGAAAAAGCTTCAAGGCCTTGGCATGTGTACATCTTGGAGTGCAATTTAGCATTTTCATAAGGGGGAGGAGTGTATAAAAAGGAGTTTGGAGCAGGGCTCAGCTGGATTCCCCATCTGGTTCTGCTTCGTTTTGGGTGTGAGAAGAGAGCCAACTCACTCTGAGTCTGGACTTCTTCCTCTGTTAATAATAGTACAGTGGAGGGTTGTTACGAAAACTGAAGTGCGATGTATGTGGAAGTCCTCAGCCCAGTGCCTGACACACAGTAGGCAGTCAGTCAGCTTTTCTTCTTCCCCAACATGTGCCAGTGGGAGCCTACTTTACCGGTTCTTTCCATGGTCTTGTTTTTGTAGAAGATGATATCATCTGAAGGAAGCATTCATAGCAGATGAAGTCAGAGACACACTTACCTCTGTGCCTCACCTTCCACCCCTTTGCATTCTTGATATTTCTGTAAGCTCCGAATTGCTCTATTTATATTAGATCCAGTGCATAATGCCTACTTCTTATGTGGCATTTGATGATATAATTGCCATTTAGATGCTGTTGTTGGTGTTTAGTTTTTAAAAAAGCCAACTTCTTGATAATCTGTAAAGAAAAATGTAGATTATTAGAGGAAATAAGAATTGGTTGTAGCATTCCAGAATTTTAGTAGGGTAAGTGATTTTTAAGTAATTACACATTTTACAAATTTGAAGGGATAATCAACAGTATACCCTCTTAGGGTAGTACAAGTTCTGAGTAGGGAGACTCTATTGTGAGACCTGGAAGGAATTTGGTGTAGAAAGGACCTTATTTCAGAGGTGAAGACCTACCTTTCTGGTTTTGGTTCTGTCTCTAACTTGCTGCAGCTTGGAGCTTGCCAAACAGCCACTAGAGCTTCAGTTCCTCTTACCTGTAAAATGAGAATAAAAATACCTTTTTGGATACATCCCACCAGGTTATGCTGAGGTTGGAACAAATTACAGACTATGAAAGTATTTTGTTAAGTTTAAGCTGCTGTGTACACTTAAGGTTTGATTATTGCTATTGTCATTCATTACAAGGTAGGTGGCAGAGTGTTGTAGACCAGGGTCTAATGAAGTCTGTTCCTGTTTGTCTTCATCCTTGTGCTCGTGCTGTGTTACTCAGTAAGTGATACTCCTCTCAGAGTAGCTGACTCCAGCTGCACATTCATTCTTAGACCCTGCCTGCTTCCTGTTTTCCAGTCTTCAGGGAGAAAAGAGTCATTGGACTGAGTGGCGACGTCTCTGGCTTTGCTTTTGCTTGACCTTTGTCTCATTAACATTTGTCTGCTGGTTAGTCACCTTTCTCAAAGGGTGTTCATTGGAACCCAAAGGTCGGCACTGTGAAAAAAGAATAGAATAGAGAGAATAAAGAAGTTTTAAAGCAGTAGGAACCATCCCTTCTGCCTGAACATTAGTCTTTGTATTACTTCATTTTACCCAGTATTTTCCCAATTTATTTAACTGTGGACTCGTCCCTTTCCCCTTCCTACCTAAATAACCACTAGTACTGCCTCTTGGAACCATTTCACAGAGCACAGAGGATCAGGATGGCTTCTGCCCCTATGTCATAGCTGAGTGTAATCCGAGTTGCCGCAGCCTCCAAGGGGTTCTGTTCCTGTGGAGGAGGGTGTTTTCATGGCAGCGCGGGTGTCTTTCCTGCTCACGTACTAACCAGGCTCTTGGGCCAGGTCTCATCTGTTGATTGCCTTTAAAAATAATTTTTGTACTGAATACAGTCACGTATTTCATCTATTAAAATAAATTAATGATATGACCAAGAGTGCTAGCTAGTTTCATTCAATTAAAAAAACCTTTTGTGTAACTGCCAAAATACCCAAACACAGTTTTCCTACGAGTACAGAAACTGTGATTTTTAACATCAAACAAACATTTAAAAAAATGTCTCTGGGATATTATAGCACATGCAAAGCATTGTTCTTAGTCTTAGTTTTGACTATAGCTAAGATCTTAAGATTACTGAGTTATTAATATTGTTAACTTTAGTCTCAGAGTATACTTTAATGGCAGTTGACCAGAATTATATGTAACAGTTTTACTCTTGCTTCTCCGTAAGTAGATCATTTACCCTTAAAATGTGTAGGCCTGATGAGTTTTTTATCCTCAGAGATCTCTGTGTTCTTTTTGTCTAATTTGGCCCGAGATCGTGCTACCTCATGCTGCGGGTCTGATGGGCATAATGCATTAGATGATTGACGTGTGTGGCCCAAGGGAAGACCTTCATGAGCGTCCTGTTGTGTGCCATGGGGAAGGGGCACTTTCTCTGCTTGGCGGCCAGACCGCCAGAGTTGCTACTAAAACTTGCCCCAGGGAAGCATGTCTGATTTCTTGTTGCTGCTAGTGGTTTTCAGCCCTGTGTTTACAGAAATCATGTCGTATAGCTTTGGAAAATCTGCACCTATCTGGACCCTTCTATAGAGATTTGGTTTTAGTTGGTCTGGTGGAAGGCTGGGTAAAGTTGTTTCCAGAACTTCCCAGATGCTCCTAATGTGCAGCCAAACATGAGAGCCACTGAGCTAAGGTATTGCCTCTCAGGTTGTTTGAGAGCTCTTTTAGGTGTCTTTGCCTTTGGGGAGGAGTTTCTGCTACTCTTACCTCTATCCTGGGGTTTTGTTTACCTCATTTACTCATTGATTCATGTTCAGCATTTATCATTAGCATCTATGATTGGCTTGGCATGTGGGTGCCCACCTTACATTTGAAGTGTTTAAATTGCTTTAGTTCAAAATACTTTTGTTCCATTTGAAATCAGTGAATTGCCAAATAACTTGATGCACAACACCCTGGTGACTTGTCGTTTTTAGATGTCGCAACACCCCAAAGACTTGGTGATTATAAGGCAGTCTCAAGTAATTAAACAATCAATAGTTACTATGAAATTGCCATTATTTGGGGGCTTTTTGTAACCTGTAAAATGAAACCCACGAGGATTACGGGCACAGACTTCATGGCTATCCACAATTTTAACTATTTTGTAATGGGAAGCATTTGAGACTCTTTAAAAAGAATAACCAATTAATTGGGGCCCTGAGATTGAATTTCTTATCTCTGTGGTTTAACCTTAAAATAACCTTTAATAATGTAATTTTATTAAATCCACTTGCACATCTTGCATGTGCCAAAATAAATATCTGCTGTTTGACAAGGAAATACATAATCAACTAAGTAGGAGCCTTGCTTGGTGGTGAGAGTCTCGAAGGGAGCATGAAGCATTGCAGGGTTTTCTGAACAGGGCCGAACGCAGCCTCCTCTGCAGGGTGCCGTGGTCTTGGGCGCTGCTCCTGGTCTTTGGTCGTCTTGCTTACCAAGGCAGAGCACAGCACTTCTGTGTCCCTTCGGTTCCCATCTGCAACAAAGGAAGAAAAGCATAGCAGCTGGCTCACTGAGAACTGTTAATAGATAGAAAATAGCTGCCATAATAATAATAATGAGGATAATAACAGTATCATCTTTCTAGACTGCAGGGAAGAGTCATGCACTACATTATGTGAAGAGCTCAGTCTCCTGTAGGGGGAAGGTGCTCTACTGTTTTAGAAAACACACCCGTATTTATGTAATACAGCCTGTGGGGACGTACTGTCTTTGGCATACCACTAGTGTGTTCCAGTTGATGCTTTTCTCTTAAGTGTTTATTGAGAAGTTTAGCTTTGGTCTGTGTCTCAAATTCAGGAAGCCATTTGAGGCTCATAGCTCACAATACTAGAAATCTCACTACTTTTTAGTCCCTGTGCCCTTCCTCTCTCCCTCTCTCTCTCTCTCTCTCTCTCTCATTGTGGGAAAATATACATCCCATAATATACTGTTCAGAGTCACCACATACCTTCTCCTGGTTGTGCAACCATCACCATCATCTATCACCAGAACTTTTTCATTTTCCCAGATGGAAACCCTGTGCCAATAACTCTTCATTCGCCCTCCCTTTCCTCCTATCAGCCTCTGGTCTTTCTTTCACAAATATTCCCAGTCAGCTTAATTGTAGAGATTATGGGTCTCTGGCAACACTGGCTCTCCAACAAGTCTGGAATGGCCCCACTCATCTGTCTGTCCATGTGTTGGTGTTCCTCAGGGTGACTCACTGGCAGCCCACTTTGTCCTCCAGGTGACTGACCGCCCAGCACCTGCCCGGCTGCGTCTTGTTCTAAGAAGCTGAAAGTAGCTGAAGCCCTTGATTGTTCTGCCTTGTTTATATATAAATAAAACAGTTCTTCTCAGGTAGAGGGAGAAAGTGGAGATGGAGTCCATGAAAAATGGACAAGCATTTTTCACGAATCCTAAAAGACTGTTGTTCACGGTTTCTCTATTAAAGTGTGCTGGACTGTGGTTATTTTTACTATAGTTTTATAAATGGGATTCTCCTTTGCCTTTAAATGTATTAACTATTTTCTTTTAGTGTTCTTTTTCCCTGTAGGAAGTGCCAATGTTTCATACAGTAGCAGAACGTTCTAGACAGAGGATAGCTGGGATCCCCCTCATGCAGGTGTCCCTTCGCCAATGTACCACTCCCCGAGTGCCCCCCTCCCTGCATAGATCCCAGGGCGGCCCCACAGTTAGGTTCTAACACATCCGCCCGCTCTCGGGTTCCACATCAGGAGACCTCTGCCTCCCCTCTGTCCCATCCCGACTCGCCTTGGCTTTAGGAGCATTGCATTGCTCAGCACACGTGAGTGCCGCACACAGTTTCTGTTTATCCACGGAACCCACCCGAGACCCCCAGCACTGGGCTCAGGCAGCAGCCCTGCTCCTCCCCTGGGGCACTGCAGGAGTGCTGACTTGTGTCACTGCAGTGGCCTCACGGTAGTGTTCTGTCTGGCTGCTTGCACTCCGAACTCTGTGTTCCTTGCAGCCCGGAACACTCCCTTGCTGCCTCTCTAGTGCCAATACAAAGTAAATAGTTAAAAATACCAGCTTACAGAATAAAAGAGCACACCGTTTCCATGTTTGTCCAAGTTCGGAATACCCTGTTGTAGTGGAATGTATCTCATTTTTGCTCAATCTAAGCTGTTTAAGCATATTAATCAAGAAGACTGACACTAAGTATATTATTTAATAGCCAGCAGCAGTTAAATACTGCTAATTTAAATAAAAACCTAATATCAGATGTAACAAAAATAGGATAAAGAAAAATGCCTTTCCTTCTTTCTAAACTGGTTTCATGGATGTGATTCTACAGCTGAGTCTGTGGCTAAACCCCGGGGGCCGCAGCTCATTTGAGATAATAAAGACTCTGCTGCACATTAGGGAACAGAGAAGGGTGTTCCCAGGTTTCCCTTCTTCCTCCATGTCTTCAGGGCCGTGCAGGGAAACGTCGATGTTGATGATTATGAGAGGTTTCATGAAACCCTCATATTCATTATTTTATTTGACTTTCCCAGGAACCCCACAAATGAGATGGAGGAGGTATGATTACCTTTGTTTTCAAGATGAAGAACTTTAGGTCTCAGAGTTTATAAATGCCTTTCCCGAGGCCACCAAGTAGGTGATAGAACCTGGCTCACGCTCAGCAACTTAAATGCTCTTAGCTCCACTCAGAATTTCCGAGGAGGAAATGGGGGGAGGGAGGGGCGGGCAAGCCGGTGTAGGGGAAGTCCCCTTGAATATTTGGCTGGGTCTGGTTTTGCCCTGCCCTTGCATTGCATGTTCAGAATTCATTCTAAGTAGATCTCCCACAAGGCCGAGTTTATAATATAAATCGGTGATGCCAAAACCTGTTTCAGTACATGGGGGGGGGACGGGGGGAGGGTGGTCTGGCACAAATAATGCCCCTGTTCATTATAAAATCTTTTATTAGAAAATCATAAGCATGTAATTCTGTTACGTAACAATATCACACTCAAGCACACCAATATGTATAACATTTTCAGTGAAATATTCAAATCGCTCTCCATCTCATGTGAGACATTCACGTACCCTACCGACCACACTCAAGCAAGCCAGACCCTGTATAGTTCTTTTCATCTTTAAATCTAAAATACTGAAGGATGATTGGTGGCTAGACAATTAGTCACTGGTTTCCTCAAAAGTGGAGGTACCATATTTTTTACACAATAAACAAAATTGGTATTTTCCCAGAAAGAGAAGAAGGGAACTCTTGCCCGTCTATAAAAAGGAGCTGGCATGCCTTGGGGTGGTTACCTTTTACAATATGAAATGCCGCTGTGCTGGTCACTTAGGGAGTTGGTTGCATCTTTTCTCGGGATTTGTTTTTGGTGGGAGAAGGAAGGGATAGCGTGTTTCTAGACTGCTTCAAAAACCAGCTCCAATAGCCAGCTGCACAGTCTTCCCCTCCTGCTCCTGGCAAAGACTCTACAGTCAGACTGGGGCTTGATAAATGTTTGTGGAATCGAATTGATTTATTTTCTCAGCCACAGTTGTGTACTTTTGTGAGCAAATGAATGAATATTCCTGCTCTGGAGACCATGCAAATATTTGCCAGGTGCTTAATCCGTACTTTATTCTGAGCAGAGGGAAGGCCAGTTACCTGTAACCTGGGGTGGCATTGTGGCAAATTGCTTACACTTTGCTTTTATGTTTCCCTCTGTAAAGGGGGACTAGGTTTGTACATCTGGAGAGGAGGGTAGGAGGGACAAGGAAACAGAGGACAAAGGAGAAGGGTTTCTGGATAATGAAGTCGAGAGTGACCTGGCTACAGTGTCACAATATAACTATTTACTGGATAATTTATCATGAGTGCAAGTTGGGAATACCTGTGTAAAGACTCTCCATTTCTGTTCCCATTAAAGACTATTCCATTCACTTTTTCCCCAGAGGTCGTAGGTATCTAGCACCCATGACTCAAGAACACAGTAAGGCCTTTAAAGGCTATTATGAGATTCGACACTGACAAGCTTTAGCTGCGTTTATCTCATTCTTTCTCTTTATGTGTCAAAGCAGTGAAACATAAGGAAGTGTGTCCTCTTCTTTGGAGGGAGGCAGAGTGGACTGTATCCCCTTTTAAAAGGAGTTTCAAATTAAACAGATTCTGACTTCCCCACTCCACCCTTCCCGTGATCACAGTAGAAGAGGAATGTGCTGTTACCTCAATGTTTAGTACATTTTGTTCCGTCATTCCGTACCTACTCATGCAATTTGAGAGATACTTCAGGACTTTCAAAACCTTTCATTCCCTGAAGAAACTATCACAGAAGCTAATCACCAAAACCTCTCTCCTCCCCGTATGAGCATTCATTCCCCTCTGAGTGCTTGAAGGAGGAGGCGCCTGCCTCCCAGCCCTCAAGTAACCCCAGCCTGAATGGTCTGCAGGGGGACAGGGAGACGAGTGGAGTGAACGGGTGATTAATGAGGAGCCACGGCTGCCCTCTTCCTCGGGCCTCCCGTTTATCTGTTGCTCAGGACTTGCTTGAACAAGACCGATGCCTACAGTTAACCATCTGAATAAATATTTTATACATTTAAGGCGTGACCAAACAATCAGGGTTGATAGGGGATGTGGGAAAACACAGAACAGAAAAAAAAAAAGAGAAAGCCTGCCAACAAAACCCAAAACAAAATAGCAACCTCCAAAACAAAAAGCTCTTTATTTGAATATTGTTTTTCAGACCAGCAGCATGGGAGATTCATGAATACCTGGTTAAGGTGATGAGTAATACCACGGTCAGATGTGTTCTTTGAAAATCGGCCTAACTGCCGTGCATCATGGTGTTTGTTCTCGTTCAAATTCATGTTTTTGTGAACCGCAAAAAGTCAGGTAGGTTCCGATAGCGTTTCCCACCGCAGCCCCTTCCCCACGTACATCACTGCCAGCATTCTGGCATCTGCCTCATCAGTGCTGATGGGACGCCTTCTTCCATGCACCAGTCCCCAGGGAGGATCTTCACATTCCCAAGTCTGTGGTCCTTAGGCTGTAATTCTGACAGTCAGTTCTGGAGATTAGTTGGGATTCTGATACACAGTTGCTGACTGAGCATGTGAATATCCGGAGAGTTCAAAGTCTTACTAAGGATCTTGCTTCTCGGGAAGCGTGTGACACAGAGAACGTCTGGGCCTTCAGTTTTCTGCCCACAAAGCTCTGCTCAGAGCGTCTAGGTCTCTGTGGTCTTGGTTAAAGCTGAGATGTTCCCTTTCCACAATGCCTCAGTGAACCCAGCTCAGGGAGCTGACCAGCCCTGATGCTCTGAGTGTGTGGGCATGTGAGGTCAACTGAGTTCTCTGTGGCTGGTGTCTATTTTCAAAATAAATAAGAAGGAGAAAATCCTCTTTTCACAGTCGGTGTTTTGGGTTAGAGTAGAAGCAATTAAGTGCCTAATGCTGAATATTAGTTTTTCTAAAAAGTGGATATTCACGGGTATATGTATTATTCATTTAGAGTTGGTGCTGAGTTCTGTGCTTTATTGGAATCAGGTTTCTCTCTGAGAAGAGGTATGAGCTGAGGACAGTTCTTCACCTGGTGGTGCGTGCATTGTCACCTTAAAATATCAATGTGGCCTGAAAAGCTGTTCCTTTAGAGTAATGACACTTGCTGCTAACATATGTTTTTTTTGAGGGTGGACGATTATTTACAAAAAATTCTCCAGACTTAAAGTACTGAAAAAATAACAAATATCAACTTTGCTCAAAGGACTGTGCATGCCAACGAAGTGCCTGAATGCTAAGAACTGACTCAGAGGCCAGATGTGGCCCATGTGGCCTTGCGCTGAAGAAGGTCGCATTGAGAAAGAGTGTTGCTGTCCTTCTAGACTGGAACCTTGGAGGTTAAGATGCATTCCGACTCTTGCCCCGGGCCCTCTCTTGTGGTCAGGAGTTTCATAGATCTCGTGTGCGCTTCGACTGGCAGTTCTTGACTTTTCTTGTGGTTCATGTGTCTCTTTATAGCTCAAGGACCAAACTTGTCCTGCTAACCGTGGAAGCAGTGTTGGTATGCAAACAGATATGTATGGTATGCATATGTAGTACTTAAGCCCATTACATGAAAGGCTGCCCTCCACAACGTCCTGAAGCAGGTACTTGCCACTTCCTGTGCCTGCCCTACAAACAAAAAGTCTGAACGTTAGGAAATAGGACTTGCCCTGTGCCACACTGACAGTGAGTGGTGCAGCCTGGATGTGAACCCACTTACAACCTCTGGACACCAAGACATGGTGAGGCTGACTCCCCAACTCAAGTGTTCCGTGATCTGACCTTTTATGGAAAAGTTTCTGGTTTAACTCAGAACTCCTCTCTAGTTCCCAGGATCCCTTTCAAAGTGGAGTCACACTAGCAAGCCATCTTCAGCATTGTTCACATGCTTTAGTTCTCCTTTCTGGCCGTTTAGAAAAGGAAAAGAGTTATCCTGCTGCTTACAAGTGATCTAACACCTCTGCTTATACAGGATATTGAAATAAATGTTTTTTAAGATATCCCAGAGGTAACTTATAGGTAGAACCCCAGCCAAAATATGTTGCTATTGTAGAATGTTCTTTGGCTTGGTGGTTCAGTCAACTAACCTTGATACCACTTCTGCATTTCTGAGAAACCTTATTAATTTTCAGAGAGGAGATCTGGGATGAACTTGACCTTTCAGTGTGTGTTAGAAGAAAGAATTTATCAAGTGCTGTAAAAGTATAAACAGAAGTTTAAGAAGTTTGTTGAAAAAACCTCTGTCCCTAAGTACCCTTAGGTATCTTAAAACGACTGCTTATTTATTCCTATTGATATGCTAATCACAAGTTGTTCTTTAATATTAAAACATTTCCTCCAAGGAATTTGTACTGCATGTACTTGGTTCATTAAACGACACAGTAATATAGTTCCTTATTTACATAGTGGTACCAATCCTTGCATCCAAAGTAGTCTGAGTTAGGAGAAGCTTAATGAATAGTAAACACATTTATATCAAGGATATGCCATTTTGGAGAATTTGAAATCATTAGTCCCTTATTCTTTGGATAAATGAACACAGAGCACATGGCTGAATGATGGAGAGATGGAATACTGGTCTCTCCCCATACTGGGAGTGAGATGACCTTGTGGAGTCCAAAGCTTAAAGGGTAAGTAGATATGCATATTTGTAAGGATTGTGTAGAGTTTTTCATGCCACATGAAGATAATGGAAAATGTTATAGCTCAGTCTGGATTATAACCCAGATGGATCTTTCAAACTTCAAACACATAGTTTTTTTGTGTGTGTTTTGTTTTGTTTTGGCATTTGTCTACTAACCAGACCCTCGCTGTTCCAGGCGCAGTCTGCTGTCCAGCAGTGCAGTCGGCACCGCCTTGGCCACTGTTAGAAATGCAGAATCTCAGGCCCTCCCAGACCTGAAAATCAGAACCTGTTCTTAACAAGATTCCCCATGTGATTTATATGCACATTTAAATTTGGGAAGCATGAAATTAGGGTACCTCATTGGCCTGAGAACTAGAGGTCGCTTGGTTTGGTGAAGTGCCTTTCCTAGACAAAAAGAAGGCACAAATTCAGATTTAGGGTGGGCTGGGTGCCTGAGTGGGCCAGTTCACCTCTGTGTTGAACTAAAACTCTGGGAAGTGAGAGGGCGAAGGCCAGACCTGGATGCCCAGTGCTGGCTGGCTTGCCACACCCTGTAGCAATAAACCACACACTTGGGTGAGAAGGCAAATCTTTGCTCTGGCAATAACCAGAATGCACTTCCTATTAAGTGGAAAGTACTTACAGATTTGAAGCATTTGGCTGCTACTCTGCACAGGAAATTTTCCTGAACTTTTATAAATGTAGTGATAGTCCTAAAACCTTGTTCTTTGAGCTGTTGTGGAACTTTCTCCAATGCTGTTATATTTTATATTGAAATGAAGAAAAGAACATGAGAAGAAATATCTGTCCTTCTTAAAATGAAGATTCAATCAGTCAAAACACGTAATGGAGATGAGAAGTTTGATACATAATGCAATTTTTGTATCATTACTTCATAAGATGAATCAGAGTATCTAAGGTGGCCTCCTTTCAAGGGTTGAGACATTTGTTAAATATTTTACAGCTATCAGATAGAAGATTAGGATTATTAACACACATAAACACACACCTACTTCTATATATGCATGCATTCATATCTACACATGCATATATACAAATAATCTTCCTATGATCATTGGGAAGAACAAATGAGATAATGTGCATAAAGAATATATGAAACATCATACAAGTGTCCAACAAGTGGTAGTGATTATAATAGGAAGCAGCAAAGTGGCTAAGTGCATAGGATTTGGCATTAGATCCCTTGGGTCCAGAATCTTGGCTCTGGCACTTATTAGCTATTCGACCTAAGGTTAATTGCTTAACCTCTTTGTACCTTGGTTTCCTCTGCTGAAAAAAAAATCAGGAATAATAACTGTACCTGCCTTATAAGGATTATACGGGATAATAAATGAAATGCATTTAGAAGAGTTTTGAGAATAAAATGAGTACTCCAAAAATGTTAGCTGGTTCTTCCATATGCAGTATGCTCTTACTTGGAATCTAGTTAAAGATTTGAGTTTCTTTGGGTATTCTTTTTTTTTTTAAAGCAACAAAACTTTAAACTTTGTGGATGGGAGTCTTTCACTTCATCTTGTTTATTTAAATGTAATAATTAATTTTTTCTCATTCTAATTGAATTTCTACAAGGAGTAACCTAAAAGAATAGTTGAATATGGCATTAACAGATGCAGTCCTGTAATCTCTTCATGTGTTTGTTCTAAAGAACATTTTTCCTTCTGTGAGGTACGGTTAGCTGTAAAGTAGCTCCAAAAATAAAAAAAAATTGCCTCAGAATCTTCGATCAAACAGCCTAATTCCTAATCTAAATTCAGATTCAAAAATATGTATCGACTACCAGCTTTGTTCCAGGTACTTTTCTAATACAGGGGTTAAGGGCATGAGTTTGGGTCCAAGAAAACTTGACTTCAAATCCCGATTCTGTTTATCACTAGCTGCAGTCTTTTGTGCAAATACTAGGTAAGGGTGATGGTATAGCTGGTATTGACAGAGGTGAATGCGAATCTTATTTACCCTCCTCAAAAATGTGTACAGTAATGTTGTATTTTCTGTTTTACTTGTAGCTCTTCTAAATGTCCATGAGCAATACATAGAATATTTGTCTTTGGGCACAACCCTTCTTTCAGCTCCCGGGTAAAAATTTCACTGGCCATGAAAGACAACGTAAGGCCATCTTACTTTGGGAGTAGGTAAATGTCTTCTCTCTGAGTTAATAACTTGGAGACATACAAGGAAAAAAAAAAGAAAAAGAAGCCCTAGAATACTACTTTGAGAAGGTCATGGATTACACCCGCTGCTTCTGATTCAGCAATGAATCTGGGGAATTCTAAAGCATGCAAGAATGGATTGACTTCAGGTACTAGTGGAAAAAATACCCTTTCCACATCCAAAACACGGCTGCAATGGAAGGGATTATTGGACGTACTGGGTTTGAGAATTATCTGACTTTCCATTATCCTGTTTTGACAGGACCCCAAGACTGACATTTTGGGGAAAATGTGTCAAATTTGTATTGAGCAAGGGCAAACCATGGAATTGTGTGATGCTGCCTCTCCGAAGCCAGGAGCTGGCTCGCTGCAGTCCCTGGAGTGATTATTCTGTGCCGGGGGGGCTGTCTGACTCTTGTGAAGTTATCCCAGCTGTAGGACGGGACTTGCTGATCTCATTTTTATGTGAATGTCTTATTCTTGTGCACAGTCTTTATCAATTATCTGCCTCTGCCTGTACAATGCCAGAATTATGTCGGATCATCTCATGTGCTAGTAAGAGGAGTGCTTTGTCCCAATCAACAAATGTTTCTTGCTCTTTTAGCAGCATGACCCTCTAATTCTGAAAAAATATTATGATACATGATTTTAAATGGAATTAAGCAATCAGACCAGTAACCAAAAGTTCTTATTTTCCAATTAGATCAGTGCTGCAAATTCTGGTAATATTTTGCGGGTTTTTTGAGACACGAAGGCCCCTGATGATCTGTATGGGAACCGTTTTGGATGTCCTTGCTGAACCCAGTATTTCCTGGGCTTCAGTTATTTGTGTACCAGCCTCACAGTGTTCTCGCCTGCTTTTTCTAGCACATTAAGTACTTTTACTTAATATTTTTTGTAAAATTATTTTATTTACTTCATGAAGATTTTCAAAAAACTTTATTGCTACTGTAAATGGGAAACCCATTATTTTTAACTATTTGCATTTAAACTATAATACATGTATGTCAAATTAAAAATGCTTGCTATTTTTATATCTTTACATATTTGTATATTCATATTATTTATACACTTACAGTTATATACAAATGTTTATATTTTCATATCACTTTTATATATAAATATATAAAATATATAAACATATACAAACATATAAAATATATTATATATTTATATATTATATATATTTATATGCTATATTATATTTATACAATATAAATAATATTTATACAATAGAAATATATAGCATATGAATATATAACATACAAATATATTATATTTGTAATATATAATATATAATATATAAATTTATGTATAAATATGTTATATCAATATAAAAATATGTAAACATTCATTATATATTATATATAAATGTTTATATATTTTTATATCACCACACCAAAGCGCGGTGATATTTTGGGCTGCCATGCTTTAAGAAATATCACTGTCGACTGTGTTCTGAGACTTGCCAGCCTGACATGGAGGAGAGCCTAGCTACCCAGGGCCACAGTGTGATTCTGTGGCCCAGACACTTTGCATTTGTGGTCCCCAGACTCTATGAAAAACATTTACAATTAGATTTTATAACTACTTTAGTATTAAGACACACACACACACATATATATATATATATATTAATACTATTTATTAAAACATTTTCTTTGACCTGAGAGTGAATTGTTTTGTTTTGATTTTGAAAATAATAGGTCATTCTTATTAGCTGCAAGAAACACTGGGGCCCCGAGTGCTGTGTCCACCGTGTGGAAGGAAAGGGTCTGTTACTTCCCGTTTCCATCCAAGGGGCTGGGGGCTTCGTTCAGGGTGGTGGTAGGGAAACCCCAAGAATGAAATGTATTTGAAGTCTTGTGTTTTATCTTAAAACTGCAGGTGGATTTTGCCTTTTATACCATGGAATGGTCACTGTTCCTTCAGTATAAAATTATCTGAACTTAATTCCTATAGAAAGGAAGACTTAAAATTCTGTGGCTTCCTGCCCCTACTTGGCATAGAGAGATGTCTTTTTCCCTCCATCCCCCATCCCAACCTGGTTTGGAAATACAGACATAGGAATTTAAGGTTTAGGAAGGCTTAAAGAAATACTATGGTCAAGGAAAAGAGTTGGCTTTATGTTGGATTTGTGTCAAAAATAAATAAACTACAGGTAATATCCTAGTATATTATGACCATGTGCAGATGACCTGAAGGTGAATACAGTCCATTGAATCCTAATGGACTGAGATGGGAATCCCATTGGGATTCATGGAGGAGCCTGGAAGAATCTTTGCTGCACTTTTTGGTTTCCAGCTCCTTTATGAGCACCTCCTTCCTCAGGGCCTTGTGAGCGATTTAGACTCTTACCTATTTCTAGCAAAGACGAAGAGCAGTCACTCTTGATGACGTTAAAATTCTTTTTTTCACCTGCTCCTTTTTAAGAAGTCGCGTCCCTGGGTTTCCTTGGTATGAACAGGAGGATGGCTTTTCTCTTTGTCCTCTCAGTGCTGTCTTATCCAGGACAGTCTACTATAAAAGCTTTTTGTTTGTGAGATCAGTTCTGTGGTTTCTAACTTCCCTTTTCGAACCTAAATGCCATACTTGGAGTTCTCCCAAACTGCTGCTGCTGCTGCTCAGATGACTTCTGGGTATTGTATGCTAAAGGCAAGGATTTTACTTAGGTGCTTCGCTCTCTTGAAAATCCTAATGAGGCACCCAGTTTCCTGATTTCTTGGTAGACGTGATCAGCTAAGTGCCTCGACAGGAGAATTGAAACAGAGGTTAACGGGAGCAGCAGCTCATTTATCCTAAGTCTAATACAGCCAGCTGGCTTTTTTTTTTTGGTAGACCCATCTCAGTGGAGGACCAGCTAGCCAGCTCTGTGAAGAAGTAAGGACTTGAATACCAGGGATCCAGATACAATGTAGAACCAGGCTGGCTGCCAAAGACAAGAGAGATACTGTGCTCTGTGTGCTTGGTGCCTGAGCTGGGATGTCTTATCATTTTTTCTAGCAAGTGAACAAATGAGTGAAAGGCATCATTGTGACTCCAAAAGCCAAGTGGGAGCTGCCTAAGATATCTTAGTCTCCTGAATTTGAATCCATCACCAAGCCTGGCTGACTCTGCTTCCTTAATGCTTCTTCAATTCCTCCTCTGTTTTCTGTCCCTACTACCGCTGTCCTAGTCCAAGCCGTGCAGGCCTCTCGTCCGAGCACCGGCAGTGGATTGTCCCCTGATGGTCTGTGCAGCCCCTACATTCCCATGAGGTCATATGAAAATGCTTACTTGACTGTGTCTCTCTCCTGCCTGAAACCTTTCAAATGGGTTCCCATTTTGATCATGACCAAACGTGGCCTTCAAGGCCCAGCATGATGCGACTAGAGCCTCCTTCTCCAAACTCAGTTTCATCGCTGTTCTCCCCCGCTCTCTGGGATCCAGATGTATTACTTTCTTCTAATACAGCAAACGCTGTTTGTTCCTGCTCGTCTCAGAGCCTTTGCACGTGCTGTTCCTGCTTTCTGGAATGCTCTTCTCATTAACTCCTTCGTGTCACTTCTTCACAAAACTCTTTGATCCTCCTCCAGAAGGTTCTAGCCCCTGTTATGAGCTCTATATAGCCCCCATACTAGTGACACATGTTAGTAGAATAATGCCTTTCTCTCAAATCAGACAGTAAAGCTCCATGAGGGCGGGGACTTTTCTATCCACTTTGCTCACCATAGTATTCCCAGTAACTGACATAGTACCTGGTAAAGACTGGATTTCAATAAGGAAAAGAGTAAGTAGAATGCAGTGCATAGATTATGTGCTTAATATATGCATGTATAAAGGATAATACAATTGGAGCCATCAGAAAAGATTTCATTATGAACCATGTCTCTAACAAGGCAGAAGACTACGTAACACATTTTTAATGATTTTGCTTCAAAAATGGTAAAATCAATGTTTTTGGACTTCAGAGAATAGGTGTTTATATATAATGACTCAATTCTGCATAGGTTTTTAAGCTTGTAATTAATGAGAATCGTGCCAAGCACAGACTGACTATATTGCCTTTTTACCTGCTGTTTCATATGCCTAGAATCTTCTCTTCCAGACACACTTGTTTCTTGCTCCTTCATTTCCTCCTGGTCTCTGTTCAAATGCCATTTTATGAGAGAGCCCTTCCCTGGCCCATAGAAAGTAACACCCCACCCGCTAGACCTCCCAATCCTTGTTCTCCTTACCATGCTAATTTTTTATGTCATTCATCACCATCTGCTATCCATCCACCCATCCATCCATCCATCCACCCCAGTCTTTTCCCACTACACTGCTCCCTGAGGTTAAGGAGTCTGACCTTAGCACCTATATCAATACTAGAGAACTAGAAAAACGAAAAATGTGTATTTTGAACGCATGAGTGATCATGGTGAAGAAAACCCCAAAATTTTTATCCTCTTGCCTCTAAGAAATCAAAAAGTCCACTTTTACCTTCTGACTACTTTTTACCCTTCACCAAAAACTGGGTCCCAGGTGTTTTCTCCTTGCCGATGCAGAGAACGGGGTGACAGGTGGGAACAAAGGTTGAGTTCCCTCCCTACCAGAGAGGGTGCTCCATTTCAGCTTTTGACAATTTATTAGAAATCTGTAACTCTTAAATAGAGTTACAGATTTCTGTTTCTGGGTCTTTCTTCATGAGCCTAAGATTTGACTATAAGGACACACTTTTGCCGTGTGGCAAAGTTAAATAACTTAGGGTGCTTTCACCTAAAAATAGCAGCTTGCTCTTCATTAAGCAACAGCCTACTGCCTGCTGCTGTGTTCAGTTCTTCTCCCAGCGAGATGTAATATAACAAAGGAAGAGGCTGGTGGTCACAAGCCAGGACATTGCAGGGTTCATTAATTACCTGGAAAATGGTGCCTGGGTGGCAGCCAGAATCCCAAACAAAGGAAGGAAATAGCTCCTGTTCTCCAATTGACAAGTTGATGAGTGGGGTAAGAATGAAAATCATTTGGGTAACTAAAAGGGGGAAGAAATCAAATGGAAGCAGTATTTTTGTTCAAGAACAAGTATACAATTAAGACGTACTCCCAACCCCAAGGGGGTTGATTCATATCAGTTGAGATCCGTGGAAATCACTATCTGCTCCCAGCCATGAAATGGATTCATTATCTCTAATAAAGGGATTGGGAACACCAATTTAGGAAAAGTGTTGATGGTGTTGGAGCCTGGGCCAAAGTACATGACACGTGTACGAATGAGTTCTTAATCTCAGCAGTTCCTGAATCCATTTGGTCCTCTAGGCAGCTATGTTGTAAGTATGCAGAGTTAAATCTCCTTACCCTGGAAAGTACAAACCATAATTTTAGCAAAGCTAAGGATCCTAAACCATCTTAGTGAATTTGTCATAATTAAATGGGGACAGTTTCAGGCAGGAAGAGTCAGTTAAGAAAAATGAGAATTTTTTAGCGTTGATGCAAAAAGAGAGGATTTAAGAAAAATACAGCTAGTGAGGTAAACAGTGGGGATCTTGGTGTGATTTGATTTTGGGGCATTGTTCACCAAACTTAGGCTGTGGCTTTTAAAATTCTGAGTGGTACAAATATAATACATTGGGAGGCCTGAGCATCTAATACTTTGCTGGGATGAGGCCATCAGAAATTTCTTTCCTGATTTACACAGCTTTTGGCACTGAATGACCGTACTATGCTTCTGCCATAAAAACTACTGCAGTAGGTCAAAGAAACATGAAAACACACACAGCATATCACCACCACCACTGTCACCACAAAAGTCCTGCAGAGAAGCAAGACTTTCTTGTGGCTGTCTCATAGCCTGTAATGACTTGTTTATTGAAAGAGATAGATAACTTTTGGAGCTTATAGACAGTCTCAAGGACAGGCCATGCCCTTTGGGAGGAGATTACCAGAACTGGCCACCAAGAGTCATATGTTTAACTTTCCAAACATATGACTACAAAATGAAAATTAAAGGGTTCAGGCATTAAAGAATTGTTTGATTAGAGTTTTCCTCCTTCCTTTCCTTTCCTTTCCTTTCCTTTCCTTTCCTTTCCTTTCCTTTCCTTTCCTTTCCTTCCTTCCTTCCTTTTTCCCTCCCTCTCTCTCTTTTCCCTCCCTCCCTCCTCCCTCCCTCCCTCCCTCCCTCCGTTCCTTCCTTCCTTCCTTCCTTCCTTCCTTCCTTCCTTCCTTCCTTCCTTCCTTCCTTCCTTCCTTCCTGCAGGGGGCATGGAGCACATGAGAAATAAAATAGTTCTGTTGCCAGGAAGAGACACAGGCTAAGAACTAAGTTGAGTGGTGGGAGAGGAAGGAGCACTCAGTTTGAAGTGTTGATTTCTGCTCTGACCTGACGTGTTGAAGGCTCATTTTGTAAATCGGCTGTGCAGGTTGATGTGAAAAGGAGCTGCCGTTTTCATTCACTTTACTGGGACAAGTGAGTGAGGCATTTTAAATTAATCTGTGCCATTAGAGCAAGCCACCAAACAGCTCAACTAGCTGATTTGGTTGTGATGATACACTGAGTTTTAGATAAAAATCAAATAATTGGAGAAAAGGACTAGGAACTCTGATTATGATATGTAACCCTAAGAGACCTGGGAGGAGTAGGAAAAAATAGATGCAGCATCAATAATTTCTGTATGGAAATCATGCAGCATGCTCTGTCATCATGGCCATCAACCTACCGGTGGGCTCCAAAGAATCTGCATAATAAAGCTTAAGTGAAACAAGTTGCCATTTCAAAAAGATGAAAAGCAGGTGCTGTGGCAGTCATTAGTACTATTCATCCAGTAGCTCTCCCCTTCCTCCACTCTGGACACAGGTGGGGTTGCATGTCCCCTTGGGGGTGGGTGGAGGGGCGGACCGTGTGATTAGTTATGACCCATGAGTTGTGGGTGTAAGTGATGGAGTGGAGCATTTAGTCATCGGTGCCAGTGGCTCGGTCCCCTCTTTCCAAGGCCAGCTGACCGCCAACTTTAGAGATGGTGGCTGCTCAGCGAGCCTCCATGTTTTTTGTTTTTCAATTAAATGAAGTGGCTTTCACTAGTTCCCCCTGATGTCCTCTTTCTGTTCCAGGATCCCATCCAGGATACATTGCATTAGTTGTCATGTCTCCTAAGGCTTCTCTGGGCTGTGACAGTGTCTCAGACTTTCCTTGTTTTTGATGACATTGGCAGTTTTGAGGAGTACTGATTATGTATTTTCAGGATGCTCGTCAATAGTCTGATATTTTTCTCAGGATTACGCTAGGTTTTGGGGGGACGACCATAGAGGTAAGACACTATTGTCATCACATCATCTCAAAGGTACATACTGTCTGTAGGACATGTTCCTGTGGATGGTGACCGTGATCGCTGTGTGTGATGGTGTCTGTCAGATCTTCCACTGTCCCTTCACCCCCACCCCGTTTTCCATACTGTCCTCTTCGGAAGGACATCGCTATGCCCAGCTCACACTTAAGGAGTGGGGAGTTATGTTCCTTTGAAGACGGAGTATCTGCACGCATTATTTGGAATTGTTCTGCATGGGAGATTTGTCTTTTCTCTTTAAATTATGTATTTATTCAGTTGTTTATATCAGTATGGACACTTGTATATTCTGTTTTATACTTTGGGTTATATTCTAATACTACATTATTTATTTTGTTGCTCAAATTGTTCTGCCTTTGGCTGCTGGAACTTCTTTCGGTGATGTGCTGTGTCCCTGTGGCACAGGAGACTTTTTTGTGTGTGTGAGGGGGGAGCACGTTTTTACTTTGTGGCCCTATCAGATTCTCCAGAGCCTTGGTTTTTGAGTGACTGCTAACAAGCAAAACCTTTCTGACAAACTGCGAAGAATATCTGTTCTTAGGAAGAATATCCTTATTAAGAAAACAAAAATTTATTAAGCCAATGAAATTCTGGAGTTGTTGGTTGCGAAGTTTAACTTAAATCAGTGGTTCTCAAACTGTGTTTCTGGGACCAGCAGCATCAGCCCTGCCTGGGAACTTGCTGGATGTCATATTCCCTGGCCCCACCCTAGACCTGGTGAGTCTGAGCTCTGGAATTTGGACCCAGCAGTCTGGGTCTGACAGCCCTCCAGGTGGTTCTGATGCACTTTTAAGTCCCAGAACCCCCCATCCAGATGTTGTGAGTTTTATGAGTGGTAACACAAAGAAGACAAACTCAGTGGATCTTTTGGTTGTGTTTAGATTATTGCATGTTGTTCCAAAGCAAAACATTAAAAATTTACTCTGAGTCAAGATGACTGGTTTTCTTCACTATGAAAATATACTGATATGGAAGAATGTTTTTTAGAGGTGAGTACCAAGGCTTGCTGTATACTGGGTCCACTTCTGCAAGCCCCTAGCCGCAGCTCTGTCGAGCTTATGGATTCCTTTTTGGATCACGTAAGGTGATGGATTCTACAGTGCTCAGTGAACCAGAATGACTATATGGGATTATTTTTATAAGGTTTTATTTATTTATTTTGAGAGAGGGGAAGGGGGGGTGGAGAGAAACATCAGTGTGTGGTTGCCTCTCAAGGGCCCCCTACTGGGGCTATGGCCTGCAACCCAGGCATGTGCCCTGGCTAGGAATCAAACCAGTGACCCTTTGGATCAAAGACTGATGCTCAATCCACTGAGCCACACCAGCCAGGGCGGGATTATTTTTTTATATCGAGTCTCTCCTCTACTAGATTGTAAGGGTGCCATGTGGATAAAGACTCTGTTTGGGTTGTAGCTGTCACCAGTGCTTAGAATAGTGCCTGGTACATGCATTCTGTGAACTTAGTGAATATTTGTGGAATAATCACATTATTTTTTGGCATTTGTTTCTACCTAAGGCCTTAGGATTTCTTCCATATCTGCACATCACATGTACTGTTTTAACTGTGGCAGAATTTACATCCAATGAAATGTACATTTTAAGTGTATACTTTAATGAAGTTTCGCAGATTCACTTGTACTATACTAACTTAATCATTTTATTTAAATTATCTAATTTAGAATGATATTAATAACCATGAACCTGTGGTTTTGTGGTCTTTGTTACGTATTTTCTCAACATCAAAGTCAATGTTTATTTATTAAAATAGAAATATTAATCCAAATACAACTTAAAATGTTCACTCCCCTTACCTTTTCTGAGAAACATGTCAAAGAAGGGATTGTCTACTATGCTGTGAAACTTCAAGCACTGGGTAGCGGATGGGGAGCGTTCGAGTGTGGGGTGGGGAGTGGCAGGCTTCTGATGAAGGAGATCTACTCGGGTTCCTGACGTCAGCCTGGCATGTTCTGGATTATTGATAAGTGTCTGAGCCTTTCTCTCATGAACCAGACAGGTTAATGAACCGGGCTGAGGTACCCAAGTACCCCCATCTGGCTCCTACGTTAGCTGTCTGTGTCCATCCTCTCAGGATTTTTGTTTGGTCTTGGAGGAAGAGGAGAGCTGCTTATTTCTGCATCTGTGGTGTTTTTTGTTGTTTTTAAAGACCGGAGGTCTTTATGCCATCATGACAAAAGGGATAGAGGAGGGACATTTGACCAAAGAAGGGGTGGTTTCCATTGGACTGTCTGCTTATTGTTTCCCATGATCGCTTTGGAGGAAGCTGCCTGCTGTGGAACCAATTTTATACTCTCTAAAAGTTAATTTGCTCAGTAGACATCTGAGGTACCCCAGGTACATGCAGGTTCTGTGTGGCCGTTCCAGGAACATCCTCAGGGAGCGACAGCCTTTCAGGAGAAGTGAGTCAAGTCTGCAGGTAAGTGAGTTAACAAGGCATGTTGCCTGGCATTCCGGAAGACTTGAGCTGTGTGTGGTGCGGTCAGGCTTTACTCTGGACCCACGCACTAGCTCGAAATAAAATGGAACTAAGTTAAAATTTGAACTGTATTCATTTTGTTTTATTTAGTTAGGTTTACTGGTCACCATAGGCTAGTAATTCAGATCCTAACAGCTGAGAAGCTCGAGTGCAGCATCGCCGAGGCACAATCCTGTCTGCTTTATTTCCTTGTTGCATGTTTGCAACAGGAAATGCACTTCTTCCTATGTATAAACTAGTGTGTGCTTATTGTGCAAATATGTAGGAAACTATTGATGAAAACCTCAATCATTTGTCGTTTCACCATTACACTGGTCTCTTAAAAAATGTTTTCCCATACTTAGGATAATACTCAATGTAAAATCTTACAACTTTAAAAATATTATAAGCATATTTTTCAGATCATCAGTATTCTTTATAATGTTTTCATGGAGTTATTCTTTATAACTCCATTGTATGTATCTGCCACACATTATTTAATCATTTTATTATTTATTTCAATTTTTTGCTGCCACACCTTTGGACATAAATCTCTGAATTTTACACCACTTCTGTATATAATTATATACAAATATTTCTAGATATAACTAGGCAAAGACCAATTAACACTGTCAAATGAGGCAGGCTGGGTGGGGCTGGAAATCAGCCCACAAGCTGGCATGTGCCAACAACACACCTTGCAGGGGCTGCCAGAAGGCCTAGTCTGGCGGCCAAGGCATGCCATCTGAAAGGTACAGCAACAGACCAGATTCTCATAATCACTTGGCATTAGGGAATGCAGGGGGCTTGTAGGATGTCCCAAGAGCTCCGCTTACATGGCCGTAAGGCTGGAAAGAGGGAGTCAGTATCAGGAAGCCTGGTGGGAAGCAGCGTGGCCACTAGTTGGCCTGGGATTCAGCTGAGAAACCTCAGTCCCTTCAAAAAGGAAGATGATTGAAAGCATGCTGTGCACCAAACACTGTGCTAGGAGTTGAGATACTTCAGTGAGCAGAGAGGTGCCGATCTCTGCCTGCATGGGGTTTCTGTCCTACTGAGGAAAATCTTCCTTGCACGGGGACTGGCAAAAGCAAAACAGACAGCTGGTTCTTGAGGAATTGGAATAACGAGTGTGTTCCAAGACAGATTCAAGTATGGGGAAGGAGCAGAGCTGATTATCAAAATGCACAAGGCCAGAGCCAAAATCATAGCATGGGTGTCTTATCATCAAATCACAAGGAGAGGACTGGAAGTGCGCCATTCTGGTCTGAGGTCACATGGGTCCAAACAGTGAGCACCTGCCTTGGCCTGCAGATGGGGGATCTGATCTCTCTTAACCAGAGATGCGGCCACCTGAATGCTGATATGTGGTTATGAGAGACAAGAGTTAACTTGCAATTCAGGAATGTGTTGCAGCATTTAGCCTCCTGCCTAGCATATATTATAGTAGGTTTTCAATTAAGTTTTCTTGCAAAAATTCATGAATTTAGGAGAAAAAAGAGATAAGTATTATGGGAGAGCTTGGGAGAAAGAAAAGTAAGACAAATAGCTATGGCATAGCCATTTTGAGCTTGGGCTCTGGAGACAGACAATCCTAGATTTAAATCTTAGCTCTTCCAACCTCAAGGTCATCGAGATCTTGGACAGATCGATCACTTAACATCTCTGAGCCTCAGTTTTCTGACGTGTAAAGTGGTATAATAATAGTGCCTATCAGACTTTAGAGTTGTTAGGCAATTCTTAAAATGAAACAAGAGCATTTATTAGCACATAGCAAGCACTCCGCTAACTGTTAGTCCATAGAGGCAACAAAAATAATTTGCAGTGAATGGTTTTTTTGTGGATATTATTAACATAGTACATATTCTGTGGTGAGGTTCAGCTTTCTTGTTTATCAATATCATGACCTTAGGAAATTGAGAAAAGTTACTACTTCAGTGGAGAAGATGGCCTGTGCTGAAATTTTATATGCACACTGCTGTACATGTCACCCGCTATTCTTACTGAAATTAGGGCTTGCACAGTTTAGAGATGACCAGAGGCAAGGAGAGTAGAAGGATTAGCACATGTAATGTTATTTAAAAATAAATTGTTGGCAGGTTGAATATAAAGTACTTGGAGGGGGGAGCCACATGATGAATATATCCTCCTTCAGTCTCATTACAAAAACAATTGCAGGACCATGGGCCTGCCTAGGACAACCTGATAATATTGGAGACACAGAAGTCCGTGGTTGAAGGGGTGGATTAAGCTGCTAGATGGCTTTATCATTCACATTTTGTGGGAATAGCTTCTCCCCTTTTGCTCATGTTAGTTTGATATAAGAGGAAAAGATTGTCTGCGCTAAGAAGGTTGTTTTGCCTCCCCCTCAGTGAAACTGTTGATCCCAGGGGCATTTTGAAGCTCTTACTCTGGGAAGAGTCTGGTAACTTTTTTGCCTTCTGAAGGTCCATTGCCTGCACAGAAGAGCCTGAGAAAATATGTCTAGAAGTAAACAAAATGGCCACGCACTTCCTTTTAGCAGATGATCTTCTATCATCTTTGGCTATTGAGGTACTTGGGCTTGGAGAAAAATTCTGTGAGGAGCCCTGGCTGGTGTGGCTCAGTGGATTGAGTGCTGGCCTGTGAACCAAAGGGTCGCCGCTTCGATTCCCAGTCAGGGCACATGCCTGGGTTGTGGGCCAGGCCCCCGATGTGGGGGGTGGGGTGAGAAGCAACCACACATTGATGTTTCTCTCCCTCTCTTTTTCCTTCCATTCCCCTCTCTCTAAAAATAAATAAATAAAATATAAAAGAAATTGTGTAAGGAAAGATGCTATCACAGAAGTTGTGGTAAACCAGTGAGAAGTATGCAATCAGTATCTCTTTTTACAGTTAAGGAATACCTAAGTGGGAATAAGGGATCTGAAGTTACACTGAAGTTGCCCTGTCAACTCCAAACTCAAGATTGAAATAACACCTTGTAGCTGCCTCTGCCCCAGGAAGAAGCCTAGGTTTAAATGACATTTACATACACAGGGTTCCCACTACCTCCAGTGTTACTTTTTTTCATTCATCCTTTGGAGACTTTTTGTTTCTTCCTCACCCTTGCTTACCTGGGGTCTCTTGCTCCTTCCCTGCTCGACACCTGTTTCTGCCCTCCTTCCTAGGACTTCCTCTGTCCAGGCAGCGTGGTGTGTCATTCTGTTCTCACTGTGAGGCACTTGCCCTTCGCTTGGTCCAGTTAAAGGGGTATTTGTCTCTTTGCTGTTGTTTTTCTGCATAGGAACCTTCCTCCTTGGCATAAGACTGCTGTGGACTGTGCTAAGCCAGGCTTCCCCTTGAGCTGGCCTGCTGTAGTCATATGACTCTATGCAGCACGTCCACCTTCTCTGTCCTGGTTGGCACAAGGCGCTCTCAGGTGGGCAGTACATACTTGACCCTCCTCATTGTGTAGAGGGGGAGACTGGCTCAGAGCACGAGGCCTCCATCATTGCCTGTGTTTCTTTACCCACGAGAGTTCCGGTGAGCATGAGGCTTTCTGCCGGGGGGATGTGTGCTGTTAAAATGAACTAAAAGGAAAGCTGAGAAGGGACACTGCCCTGGAGCATTCCTGGCCCGATTTGCTGCGCTTAAACATGATTATATTTATTTGTTATCCTTTATGGCCGTAGACCTGGAAAAATGGGCTCCTTCAGGGAGGTATCAGAATGGGTTGGTAAGTCCCCCGAACTTTCTGTGTGTCTGGGAATGCTGATGCACATCCTCTTCACTGATCCCAAAGACATTCGTTAGCTGACTTCGTCTCTGAAGTGGAGCCCTGACCTGGAAACGAGCCACCAAATGTATGTCATCAGGTCCCTTGGAGAAGCCTGTGGGTTAACCCTTGGAGATTCTCTCAGGTCTTTGCTCAGAACTATTTATGATTGTTTTTAAAATCATCTCAGAAGCTTCTAGCTGGTTATACAGCACATTACAGTGACAGGTGGGGTGGGGGATTTTAGGTGAGCCCAGACACAACAGCAAGTATAACCCCTGAGAGAGAGGAAGGAGATAGAAAAACTGAAAATGACATACAAACTTAATTTTAAGAGGAAGCACACAGTTGATTGGTGTGGACGACATGCCTCAGTCGTCTCCTCAAGAACATGGGGAAGAACCTTCAAGAGTCGAGAAAGTGTGTAATCATCTTAGGAAGTGTTCTGTGCAAGATGGAGGAAAATGAGAAATTATTTTGTCAGTTTTGAATGTTAGTCAAATTGTACCGGAGAAACCTAGAGGAGTAATGTTTTTATTTCCATCAAAATATGCCTGGCCACCGAGGAAGCGATGTGTGGCCAGTAAGCATTTGTAAAGATGCTCAGCACCAGTCATCAGGCGGAAATCAAAATCCCAGTGAGGTACACTTTGTGTCATGAGTATGACTGAAGTGAAAGAGAATGGCAATGTCAAGCGTTGGCAAGGCCATAAAGCTACTGGAACTGCCACGCGTTGCTAATGGGAATGTAAAATGATACAGCTACTTTGGACACTACTGCAGTAGTTTCACGTGAGGTGTTTCATACACATACCACGTGGCCAAGCAAATTCACTTGTAGGTTATTTACTCGGAAGTGAAAGGCATGCCACACACAGCGATATATGTGAATGTTCGTAGCAGCTTTAGTCGTAACGGCCAAAAGATAAAAACAATCTAAGTATCTATCAGTTGCGAGTAGAAAAACAATTTTTGGAACATTTATACAAAAGAACACTACACAGCGATGAAAATTTACAAACTACTAGTACCTGCAGCAACATAGCCGACTCCCACACTCATTGCGCTCAGGGAAAGAAGTGTGACTCCGTCAGTGTGACATTCAAGGAGAGGCACAACCTCGGGGACAGAGGGGACGGAGAACAGGCCCACGGGCTGGGGTGATGGGGGTTTGGCTGCACATGGGCATGAGAGAGCTTTGGTGGCTGAGAGTGGTGGTGGTTACATGACTGTGTAATTTGTCAAAATTCTTCAAACTATACACATAAAAGTATGACTGTTATCATATATAAATTATCCCTCAATTTCAAGAATTCCCCCACATTGGACACTGTATTACTACGTTAATAAAAAAAAATCTACAAATCATTTTATTGGTGTAGCCATTCAACAAAATTTTTCCTCAGTTTTATTGAGTTAGAGCCGATATATAACATATTACTTTTAGGTGTACATCATAATGATTTGATTACGTATATATTGTGAAATGATTACCACCATAAGTTTAGTTAAAATCCTGACATACTTATAAATGTTATTCCCTTGTGAAGAGGACCTTTAAGATCTACACCCTCAGCAACTTTTCAAATATACAGATATGGTTAACTGTAGTCACCATGCTGTACATTATGCCTCACAGGTGATTTTTTAACTGGAAGTTCACGCCTTTTGACCACCTTCACCCATTTCCCTCCCCTCTCCCTCCACCTCTGACAACCACCAACCTGTTCTCTGTTACTAGGAGTTCAGTTTTTTTTTACAACCAAATTTTATTGCGTGCCAACAGTATGCCAGGCACAGTTTGTCCCTGGGGACAGACGTATGAATGAAATGGGACCCTGCCCTGGCCACTTTTCATTCCAGCCCCTTTTGCATTAGAGAGATTCCCCAGTATTGACCAAACTGATAGAAGGGGGCTAGTGACAGGCTCTTGGGAGAACAATTATAAGGGGACACGTTGTCAATCTCTCCCTCTAAAAAGGCCCTGAAAGTCACCTCAAGTGACAGTGGTCTGTCGTGAGCCCTAGCAGAATAATAGACCCCGTCATTAAAAGGATTATAACAGTTTATGGTTAAAAGCAGCTCATAAAGATCAGGTATTCAGGATGCAGGTTTTGAAATTTATGTTTTTATTTTAGCTTATAAACAGTGGAAATTCATTTCTCACAGTTTTAGAGGCTGGACGTCTGAGTGTGAGCAGGATACCCAACGGGCACTCCCTGGGGAAGACCCCCTTTGGGGTCACAAAGAGTTCTCATTGTGTCCTCACCTGCTGGGAAGGGCTGGGGATCTCTTTGGAGCCGGTTTTATACGGCACTAATCTTATTCGTGATTTAAGCACCTCCCAAAACCCTGCCTACAAATGTCATCACCTTTGTGGTTTAGGATCAGGTTTTTAAATTGAAAACGAACTATCCTGCCCTCATACTTTGCTGCTCCCCAAGGAGATTGTGGGTGTGTCTGAGGACCAGACACTGCCGTCCAGAAACAATACGGTGCTGTCAGTTTTGGTGAGTAAACAGCTGCACCTGCTCAGCACTCCCCCGTCTGTCCCCCAACCCCTGCCTGCCACCACCCTCTCTTTTTTGGCTCAGCCTTAGGGTGGTTAATCTTTAAAAGAAAGAAGAAGGAACTGGCCTCAAGGTAGCTTGATTCTAAACTATTTTTAGAATGCTCTTTCACACTTCACCTGGGTGTCATATTTTTGTGACCCTTGTAGGGGAAGACCCTTCCTGGATGCTCTGTTGGGGCCATGAATCAGCCTGAGAAAATCTCTCGTGTCCACAGTTTCTGCCAGAAACTGTTCTGTGCCACCCTCTCTTCTCCATCACTCTCCTTCATCAGCTTCGCCAACCTTCTGTTCCACTTACCCATCTCCTCAGGGAGGGGCCCTCTGGTTCCTGCAGTCACAGTGGAGGGTGTGTGTGTGTGTGTGTGTGTGTGTGTGAAAGAGGGGGGGGGGGAGCACGCAAGGGAGCAAGCAAGCAGGCGCTAAAACAGCAAATAGGATGCTTGGATCATCTTTCTGAAGCCAAATTTGATACCATCCTTTTGATTCTTAAAACTCTCCCCATTTTAATCTGTTCACAGGACTGAATCCAGGCCCTTTTGTGGATGCTTGGTCCTCCTGCTCAGTCCCTGCCCCAAGACCTCACTAGCACCTGGGGCGTGCCTTATGCCAAGCTACTTGAACCGTGACACTTTCTCTGTGTTTGTGGGCAGGGAGGGCCTTCTGTCTGAAACACTGCTTCTTCTTATGTTCTGGGTGAATTTCCAGTTGGCCTTTAGGTGGAACATAAACCTCTTTTCTTCCCTCCTTTTGTCACACTTTTTCATGTGGAGGGAGTCAGTCAAGCTCCCTTCCCTGAGCTGCATTACATATCTCTGATACAGGATTTATTCCACTAGGTGCTAATTATGTGCTTATATGCTTATTTCTGTTTCCACACTTTGATTTTTCTTCATTGTTGTTTTTTTTCCCTTTGTACGCTTGCTGCTACCACATTGTAGGTACCCAGTTCATGACTTTCCAAGTCATCAGTGAATAAACAATGATAAGAGAAATGAACCCATAGGATAATTAGCAGATGTTATAGGAAGGAACTAATAGTCCTTCATGTCCGGGAACAGACCCAAAGCAATAGATACTTTATTTTCCCAGGTGCAGCTGTCCAGACAGGACATGTTAGCCTGAGTGCAGAGGAAGTGAAAGCATTATTATAAGCTAGCTTCCCATTCGCCTGACATTTACTGAGCCTGAGCCAGGACCATGAGGATATTGTCACATTCATGATCTCATTTACACCTCCGGCCAACCTTGTGAAGGATGTCTTGTTATCTGCATTTTACAGAAGAGGAAACTGGGACTCAGAGGGACTAAGGGACAAGGACAAGGCCAAATGAGAGGTAAACACCAAATCTAGACCAGAGGTTGTAGGTCAGGCAGAATCCACTTCTTTGGCAGGGATGTTAATGTTATCTGTGTCTTCTTTTTTCTTGGCCCCGGGCTCTAGTGAGGCTTTTTGGTTTGGAGCTTCTGATGGACCTTGCCAAGTTGCCCTCTAGTTTGGGGTGGGTGTTCTTTTGAGGAGGAGGTGTGGATGGTCTGGGGAGTGATGAGGGTTGTATTGGTGGCGATGGTGTTAAAGAAGAAACAAGATGCTGCCACTGGGAGACTTGGTCCCTAGCTCCAGGAACGGGACTTCTGGGGTGTGCAGCTCAGTGGGCCTGGAAGGAAAGGAGATGGTAATTGTAAGACAAACATGGCAGCCTGGGCCAAGACAGTAGTAGCTCCCTGTCTGTACCTCTCTGGTAATTGAGGTTGGGGTGGGCAGGGGAAAGGACACTACTTGGGGCCTTCCTACAACTCCCCAGTCTAGGGAATTGGGAAATACTTGCAAGACCTTCCTAGTGGATGGCGGTTGCCAGGCAGGTAATTTCAATGAGTGAACCAGTGTGTCCTCCGAGCTCAAAGGGGGCAGCCGCTGCCCATGTCCCACCAGTTGGTGCCATGGGCATTTCAGCTCAGTGTTGCCAAGTCTTATGATTCTTTTGAGAGAAGTTGGATTTTATGTTACATTTCCAAATAATTAAATTTTAACTTAAAATGAAAAGAGAACTGCTTCCCCTCTCTTCTACCTCCACCAACTATTCTGGTCAAACAAAATATCTTCAAGAATGCCATTGTGCGATGGGCATTTGGGGCAGAAAAATCTTTCTATGGAATTCACCTACCTACCAGAGATTTCTAGTGCCACACCCCCTCTCATCCAGTATTGCTTTCCTGTCATTTGGCCAAAAACATGCCCTTAAGTTTGCCAGTCACCCCTAGGGAAATGATATTCCTAGGCCCGGCTGAGGTTTTTCCAGTACATTATAAGCAACATAAAGTATCTCTGTCTGTGTTTCTTTTGCTGGGAATAATCTTGGGCCAAATATGACACTTCAGACTCTTGGTAAAATCTTTCTTTGTCTCAGTCATCCTTTATCTTACTCTGATTTCAGTGGCTTTTGCTTCAGTAAATGCACCTGGCTGTCGGGTGTAGCTGAATCAGGAGGTAGTTGGCTGCCAGAAGGATTACCTGGAAGCATGTGTGCCTCTCACACCTTTCTTTGGCTCCAGCAGCCCTGACTCACAGCAGTTATTCAGTCCTGAGGCTCTTCCCAGGAAGAGCCACTGTGTGCGGACTGGCGGGGGTCCAGCCTTGCGGAAGGCTGTCGTATGTGGCAGGGCTTGGAGCTGAGGCTGGGTGATGCATGCTCTTTAAGAATAAGTTAATTTTCTGGAAAGCAGTTGGCCGTGTCTAAAAATGTGTACCCATCTCTAAAGAAATGATTATAACTACGACCAACTGTAATGTTTGTAAAGCTAATTCCAATAGCTAAAAATAGCAAATGAGTTATGTGTTCCATAGTAGGAGAATAATTAAACAAATTTTGGGCTTAGCCATATGATGTAATAATAAGCATCTCTTTAAAACAATATTTATAAAGAATTTTTAATGACATGGGAAAATGTCATATTAATCAAAGAACAGAGGATATACAACCACACACATACACACAGCCCAATATGGTTATGTACACCTATTTTTATAGGGGTTTTTCTTTTTTACATTTTGCATTTTACATTTTACATTTTTACATTTTACATGTAGGTATTTTTCCAAATATCCTACAACTTAGAAAAGTATTTTTAAATACTAGACTTTTAATGTTAGACTACTTTTTCTTTTTAAAAATTTGCAAACCTGGCTGGCATAGCTCACTGGATTGAGCGTGGGCTTCGAACCAAAGTGTCGCAGGTTCGATTCCCAGCCAAGGTACATGCCTGGGTTGCAGGCCATGACCCCCAGCAACTGCACATTGATGTTTCTCTCTCTCTTTCTCCCTCCCTTCCCTCTCTAAAAATAAATAAATAAAATCTTTAAAAAATTTGCAAAGATAATAGAGTTCTAGTATATCTCACCCAATTTCCTCTATACTTACATTACTTTTAAAAATTAGAATAAAAGTTATTTTAAAAGTAATTAAAAATAGCTTTCTGTGGGTTACACTATCACAACATAACTTTTCATAATTATTTTAAAAGAACCTCTTGAAAATGTGTCTGTTCTTCATTAAAAGGCATGTGCGACTTGAACCTCTATTTATTTATTTATTTGTAATGCTGCATTTAACTGAAATCTCAAGCATTTCACACACACTAGATGGAATGTTAGAACATTCAGGAACCCACTGTGGCTTTGCTATTTGATGTGTTCTAAAATAATTTAAATAAGTGCATTGTTTATCATTGGGTTATTTTTGGATTTGATTCCACAATAGACTTGTACTTAAAACAAAAGAAGCTACTCATCCTGCTTAGATCTTTATTTATCTTCAAACTTCCTTAGCCATATAAAAGTCAGTTTTATATGAATCTATAACAGATATAGGTTTAAGATGCAGTTTATCTGAAATTGAATTTACCCAATAGATATGATTTTAATATTTTGTTTTGATGGATCAATTCACTAAAGCTGAAAGCTAAAAATATAAATCCCATCATTTCAGCAAGTCAGGCCATCACAGAAATCACTAGGAAATGACAGCAGTTGGTGTTTGGAAGGTTTACTTTGCCATGCTGTTCCTGAACGGAAGCTGTGTTGGAAAGGGCTGGTTAGTGGCCTGGGACCTGCTGCTGAAGGCGGCCCGTGTGTGGACTGATGAAGTAACACACTGGAGTGGCCCCTTTCTTGACTCAGAAAGGAGAGGAGCTGGTTCACCAGAGGGCTTGAGAACTAACTAGTTAGCAGCTCCTGGTGCTTTTTTTTTTACTTCCCATGGAGGGATTAGAAAATACTGCTGTTTCTGAAGATCGCAAAATCTCGTCTTCCTGTCACAGTTTCAAAGGCCTATATTGTTTAGTTTGAAATTCAGTCTGAGACAAAACTGGCATCCTCATAGCTTTTTGTTGTTTTATGGGAGGACCATCTATCTATGTCTTTTGTTGCTACATTTTGAAATGAGGCAAACAAGGGCTGTCCCATGTACTCACTTGCCTTTTACTCGCCTTCAGGTGGGAGCCCTGTGGGTGTTTTAACTCAGGGGTCTGTTAGCACGGGTAGAGTGCCTTGCAGTGATGAATTGGTGTGTTATTGTAATTGAGATCATAGGTCTGAAGGACAGAGCACTGGTTCTCATTTGAGTTTGGTTTGGAGAATATAATGGGACTATGAGGATATTCTAGCAAATTCTCCCGAGAAGGTTTTGTCTCCCGTGTACCTGGTTGAATATACCCCAATTATAAAATGTCTTCATTCCTTCTCCAGTTTATGGGGCAGAATACCTGGGATGTCAAAATCAAAACCAAAACCACCCAAATATCATTCTTTGTTGTTAGTGTTTGCTGCTTCCTGAGTTAACATTCTTAACTAAGGGAAAATCTATATACTCTGTCTCAAGGAGGCCAGCCAGGGAGGGAGAAGAAAAGAAAATTAAGAGACAATTTGGTTGGCTGTCATTAATCCTTGTTTAGCCCTGTGGGGAAATAGGCCTTCCTTCTTTCATTTTGATAGCTTATAGATTAAATTGGCTAAAGAAAAGACAGTGGCATTTTACAGAGATACTTCAAAGTGGCTGAAGATATTTTTTTTTCCTTTAGCTGTTTTGCTAAGATTCAATGACTCTTAAGTGATTTGGGGTCAGTGTCTACTGAACGCATTTGTTTCCCAATGGCGAACCCGCGCGGTTAGGCCTTCTCCTCAGCCCGTCCACCGAGGTGTCTCTGCCGCTGCTCTTAGGAAGGGACGAGATCATTTGGAATTTTATTTGTGCAAACCTTCCAGTGCTGAGATCTGAACCATCTATTTAGGGCATTCAGAGTTGCTTAATGGCAGCGGCATAATTGAGTGGAATTAAAAGCTGCTTTCCTTCAATTCCCCCTCCCCCTCCCCCACTTGCCAGAACCTTTAACACTGCCTAGATTTTGAAAGTCACACTGTACGATTAGTGCCAGGGATCTTTCAAAGGATGCTTGTAACCGAAAATCTGTTTCCTTATCCCTCAAAGCTGAAAGCCACGAAGAAAAGAAAAGAAAATGCCTTTAATGAACAGTCTTTGCAGAATCAGCTCCTTGTAACTTGGGTCTTTTAAGTGAATCAAAAATAGCTGAAAGTAGGTCATATTTTTAAATGAATTAGGCTTCACTTCACATTTTATTGACTTTACTAGTCTTTTTTTATTGGCAGTGGTTGTTAGCTAATGACAAGCCTAAATAAAACAGCACTGGTTCTCTCATTTTCTTTGTTTTGCCATGCACGCCTTCAGGGTACCGGTTGGGCTCACCACACGCCAGGGGCTCTTCCTTTTTTGTTTCTCACCCTCACTACAGCCATGGAAATTGGAATTTTTATCCTCATTTTCTATAGGAGGGAACAGAAGGTCATAGAGTTCAAGATAAGTGGTCCAAGGACACACGGCTCATTAGTAAAAGATCAGAGATTGAGACGCATTTCTCTGTCTGGGCGCCCCAATGTTTTCTACTGCATTCTCTTTATTTCAAAAATGTTTATGTTTGAAATACATTAGTGAGGAATAATTAAGCTGAAGTAAAACTGCCAATCTTGAAGACTCCTAAGGCAATGAAAATATTTACTGTAGTAATAAATAAATTTTAAAATGACAGTAACGCTTAAAATTTATTTGAATTGAGCATATCATATGGACCAGGCATTATTTAACTCTCATAGTGATCCAGAGAGATGAATTCCACTTCTTTGCCATTTTACTGATGATTCTCAAAAAAGTTAAGACCTTTATTCAAGGTCACAAAGCCAATGAATGGCAAAGCCGGGACACACACCCCAGGCCAGCTGTGTTTGCCGTTCAAATACTTTATCTCACTTACAGCAACTCTAGTTTAGTGGAAAAAGGTAATGATCCGTGAGTGATCACTATAAATGGAAATGGAAATGAAGTAATAGTCTTTGAGTTCATATTCTTACAGTATTTCATTGCAGAAAAATTATATTTTTTGGTTTAAATATCAATAATTTTAATGGTGGAATAATTATGGGGTGCATTCTAACCCTCTTGAACAGTTTTTTTTTAAGATTTTACTTATTTAATTTTCTGGAGAGGGGAAGGGAGTGAGAAAGAGAGAGAGAGAAACATCAATGTGTGGTTGCCTCTCACATGGCCCCCACTGGGGACCTGGCCTGCAACCCAGGCATGTGCCCTGACTGGGAATCGAACCGGCGATGGTTTGGTTCCCAGCCCAAGCTCAATCCATTGAGCTATGCCAGCCAGGGCTTGAACAGTTTTTTAGAGTATACTTGAGTGGCTACTTATTCCTGAAAGGCTGGTTGAGCTTGAGGTGGGGCTCTTTTACAGAGGGGATGAGGTTTCCTGTGGAGGTAGAGACTGTGGCCTCGGAACAAGTTGGAAAGATCTTGGGAGGAGGCCGAGGGCAAACCCAGAGTCCTCTGCAGTTTTGTCTACAGCCAGCCCTGCATGAAGACAGCAGGAAGAGGACACTCTTCACCTTCCATTCCTGTCCGGGACATGCTGTCCCATGTCACATGATTGTGGCTGGGGGCTGGGCTGAGGTGGCTTCAGTGGCCTGTGGGCTGGCCACCTACCATTTTATTCCATCCCTTGGAGGCAAAGCAGGCTGAGTACATGTCTTCAGAACACAGCCCATCTGCAAGCTCCAGGTTTTATTCATATATACTCATATATATATAGTATTTAAAATATCAATTTATAAACAGAAAGTATTTGTTTTAAATATACTTTTCTGAACATGAGAAGTTAAGCATTTGGGAGACAACTCTTTTAGACTATCTTTACTTCTGTGGCAGATTTGCCTGTGAAGCAATATGTATTAGGGAGTATGGTTAAAACTGTCCGATCTTGTCAGAGAAAACCCTCCTTTATTTGTAGAGCCAAGAAATCAGGGCCCAGCCCACACTCATCTTTTATTTAAAGCCCCTTAGTTACTCAGATTACTTAAATCCACTAATCTGGGAGAGGATAAGGTTGGCTGTTTATTCATTTAAAATAGTTATTGCATACCCACTTATGTACCAAGTTCTAAACTCTAAACACATGGAACTGATGTGAGTGAAATAGATAATATACAAATAAGCAAGTGATATTTAACACATCATGTGATGGAACTGCTATAGAGAAACGTAAAATAGAACATAAAGCGTGTGTGTAGTGAGGGGTTCTTACTTCATTGAAGGCCTCAGGAATAGTGTGTGGCATTTGAGCAGACACAAAAGGAAAGTGGAGGGGCAAGTCTTTCAGATACCTGGGGGGAAAGACTGCAGCAGAAGGAGCAAGTGCAAAGGCCCCGAGGTAAGCTGGTGGTGGTGTGTTTGAGCATCAATAGGAAGTAGCAGTCTCGGACAACTGAGATCAGGCTCCTCTGTTATGATTAAGGTAGGACCCTCAGGCTGGGCTTCCTCAGTGACTTCCTGCATCCATCCTCAAGAGGCTTAATGACTCCTTTAAAAGGGATGGGGAAAGGCAGGCAGAAGCTCCACCCAGGCTGGAGAGCATGGGGAGCCAATCCAGTTCACCTATTCAAATATTTCCCTCACACCAATAACACTCAGATTGTTTTAATTGAGCATTTAAATCTTCCTCGGTGGTAGGTATTTCAAGCATTCAGCTTTTTGCCAATAATTGCATCATCTTAAAAGAGAAGCTTTTAAATTAATTAAACCCATTACACTTGAATATTTGATTCCTGCCAATACATAATTTAAAATCCTCACTTCAGAATAACTCACTAAAGACTAGTAAGCCTATTAGAGTATCCTAAACTACGTACCTGGATAAGCAGTAGCCAGTCTCTGGATAGGGGCAAACTGGCCCTTTGAAAGGGACCTTGCCGTGTAGCTGCAGAGAGGTAAATCTGCAGTCTTAACAACTGGCCTCGCCTCAGTCTTAGAGATTCTGATTCAGTGCCTTTGAAGAAGGCTCAGGATTCTGTTTCTAAACTAGTGACTTTCTTAATGAGCCAAGTTTGACAGCCACTGGTCTGGGGTCAAGACAAATATAGATTCTTTGTAATAGAGTAGAATGGAATGAGGATTCAGTCTGGTCTGGTTCAGATGATGATGGGCCAATCGTCACACCTTCTTTAAATGTACAATCACTGTGTTAGGAAAGGCGAGGCTATGCCGCAGTAACAAATAACCCCCAAATCTCGGTGGCTTAGTGCTCTAAAGTCTATGTCTTGCTCCTGCAAAGTCCAGGGCCGTGTCCTGCATGGGCAGTTCTCCTCCAAGTGGGGTATACTGTTGACTTTTATCCAGTCATACTATGTTCCCTAGTGCTTCCTCCAAGACTTCTTCAGAGCCAGCTGAAGTGAGAGATTGTCTATTTTTATGGGTCATTTTAGGGTCCAGGCCTGGGACTGTCCAGCCCTCCTATTCCTATTCTGTCAGACAAAACTCATTGCTTGAACCCCTCCGGATGCATGGAGCCAGGAAAGATAGCTTGTGTGTTTGATGTCAGGAGCCATGGTTGGCGAACACAAATGTAGCCTCAGGTCTGCAGTAGCTATCTATTGTCCTCTTACTGACACCATTTCTGCAGATGCCCAGGGTTTTTCCCTCCTGGTCTGCTGGGTACTTCAACCCATGCTCAGGATTACTGACCTCTCCGCTCTTAACCCTAGTTCAGTACAGCAGGAGGAAGAACCCAACCTGGTTAAACCACATCACACTGAAGTAGAACTGCAGAACAGACACCTGCCCTTCAACCATCCCAGAAATCATTTTTGTCTTAAAGTAGGAGCCTCATCCCAGGGATAGCATCGCTTCCTTCCTTTCCTTAGCATAAATTCTCTAAAAATTTGTCATTTTTACAGTGCTTCGTGTGCTATTGGCAGCAGGGGTGTTTCAGGGCCAGAGCAGACATCCTGTAGGAGTGGGTGATTCTAAGTATGGTGTTTGTGAATTGGGGACTTTCTAGACAGTCTAAAAATATAAGCAGGCAGTATATGAATCCTAGGAAGGTCACATTCAAGGGCAGAGATGATTTGCCTCTATGGTATGACAAATCATGTGTATTCAGTGGGAACTCATGAATTAAACAATAGCATTACCTATAATTTCACAGATCCAGGTTTCTCAAGAGAGGGTCCCTGAACCAGAAATGTTATCTGGGAACTTTAAAAAAATGTGCATCCTTAGATCCCAGCCCAGATCTACAGAATTAGTCATTCTGGGGACGCAGTACAGCAATCTGGGTTTGACAGCCCGCAGGCGATTTTGTTGTGCGTCAGTGTTTGAGAATTGCTAGCATGGATTTTACCTGCTGATTATAGCTTTATCTCAATCTAAGTAATTAGGGGGTCTGAATGGGAATGTTTTCTTTCCTGTGGAAGAAAAAGATGGGCAGATGCCGCTTAGGGTAGATGCCGCTTCTTTTGCATGTCTGCCTACTCTACTTTGTAGTGAGAATCGATACCCAGAAAGGTAACTGAAGGCTGTTGAAGTGCCTAAGATTATCAATTATTTTTCACATGTACATACTCAATAAAGCAGAAGAAAGGGGTTAACAAAATTTGAAAGCATTTTAAAGCAATGACTGACTCAAAATTTCCTCTTGATGTTATTGATTATGTTTGGCCACTCTCCTCTTCGTCTATCCAGAACTCTGACCATGCTGATTTTTTAGGGGCCTGAAATGTGTAATCCTAACCTATTTATTGGAAACATTTCCAACATCCTTCCTCTCCTGCCCTGTAAGAAATCATCTTAGATAAACAGTACTGAACAAACACATGGGCCCCAGGGGATCCGTGTGGCCCTCAGGCATGACGCAGTCTGGAAAACAGAGGAGAGGAGGGTGGGCATGGTGGGCTCTGCTGCGGAACGGCTCTGGAACTGGCTTTCGGACACAGTCCTTGATGACAGCTGGTTTCCCTCATGTAAGTGGGGGGAGCAGGTTTAAGATAAAAATGCCCCATCTCCTGGCCCTTCTGCAAACATCAATTAATGAACAAAACGCCAAATAAATCCCTTCCAACATGGTCTTCTGGCATGTTGGAGAACCGTCATCTGCTCCCTTAAATCTGTAAAATGTCACCTTGTTTGTTTGTGTTGGCCACAACTAAAGTTGCCAGATATAATATAGGACACTCCGTAGAAAGTTAAATTTCAGGTAAGCAATGAATAACATTTTAGTGTAAGATGGTTCCATAAATATGCCATAGTTGAATAACTTGAATACTTGAATATAGAATAGGTGTGAACATTGGAATTTCAAATAAATAACTAATTATTGCTTAGTGTAAATATGCCCTGTATTGTATACTTAGTTATGGGACATACTTATACCAACAAGTTAGTTTAGCTATAATTTATGTTTCACTGGGCATTCCAAAGTTTTATTTCTTAAATAATTTTATTAGTCACAACTCATATGATTTATGACAAAGGAATACTTGGCCACTAAGTAAGGCTACTAAGCTGTCCAGAGCTTCTTACTAATCCCTAGACGTGGCCCGTAGTCAGTGGAGGCATTTTGCCTTTGGACTCTGGGTTTAGTAAGCCATTGTTAATGTATCATTGTTACTCTGGTTTGGGGCAACGTTTCCTTCACCTTTCTTGGTGTTCATCTTCCTGGTTTCGCCCTGTTTACAGGCAGGAAGGCTGACCTATCAGAACCAACACCAGCCAGTCTGAGTTCTTCCCTTTTCACAAACTGGTCTTGCTCTGAAGAATAGGTCGATTTTTCCATTTTGGAGCTAGGTGATATCTGGATATTTGCAGGTCCAAAAAGTCTGGTGTTTCTGGTGAAAGTTTAGCTCACTGCAATTTTGTTGATTGATTTTTATCTTTGGTCAATCACAAAATCTCTGTCCCTCCAACTGAGTTCTTTGTGCAGGTGAGAGCGGCCATCTAATTACCACCCATTAGGTGAGTAAGAACAGCTCACCCCCAGCAACTCAGGCTCTAATGAGGAAACCAGTGCAGAGAGTGTCTGATACAACTTGCCTAAACAGGGCCCGCTCAACCCTCTGTGAAATAGCAGAGACCTAGTAGCAGCAGTGTAAAGTCATTTTGTTCTCTCTGTCCTAGATTCCAGCTGCTGCTTTTCTCCAGAGACCTTTTATGCTTGCTTCATTCTCTATGAAGTCAACAGGAACATAAGACACCAAGGAAGCCTATAAGAGTGAGGGACTCTGACCCAATTTGAATGTCCCCATAGTTCAGTTACTCAAAAGAATTCAAGCCTTAAAGGCGCAGAACTTCGAAGTTACTAGAGCTTCCCACCTCAGGATTGTAGAATATTGAGGAAATCTCTACCTGTTCCTCCTCTCCCTTTCTTACTGTGTGTATTTGGGGATTTCAGGTGTATAAAAACTATCATGTTGATTTCTTTTATTTGGACATGGATCCTTAGTTACCAGGGTGGAGTTCCATTTGGGAGTGGCCAGGTCATTGCCGGTGGCTTCTGGGATTACACAGTGGAATGGGGCAGGACATGGGGTTCACGGGTTGGATTTGATACAATAAAAAAAACTCAATCTGTTGACGGTGCAGAGCACTCACAGTTTGACATTAGGAATAAACTGGAATGAGATCCCATCTTAATCGGGGGCTAAAGTGCATAATTTGCTCTAAGTCACAGTTTATAAAGACTGGAGTGTAAGGACACAGAGACAGTGAGCTGGGGACAGTTTCTCTCATTGCTACTTGATTTCTTGTGCAGCAACTACACTCTGATCTTTAAGAGTTTTCAATCTGATGATACTGAAATTACTTCAGATGTTTTCTAATCTCACCCTACACCTCATACCACATTCAGTTCCCAATCTGCACGTCAGTAGCTTCTCACAGTTGCGAGAAACGTTCTGGCCTGAGAGTCCCTGAGGGTAAAGATTATGTCCATCGTGTTGACTCTGGAATAGCACTGACCTGGGCACACAGTAGGAGCTCAGCACAGAGAAAGATGAAGTGGACTCTAGAGCAGGGTGATCAGCCCGTGACACCCTTCCTTCGGTAAGTGACCACTTAGGACTAACAGGGTTTTCTGAAGGTCAGAAAAGAAGCTGAAACTTTGCCCACATGGCATAAAAAGAAATGTGAGGTATTAGGAAAATAAATCTCATGGACTAAAGCAGAGGTTGGCAGACTTTTTCTGTAAGGAGCCACATAGTAAATATTTCAGGCTTTGTGGACATAGATTCTTTGTGGCAGCTACTCAACTCTTGCACTTGTAACAAGAAAGCAGCTGTAGACAACAGGCCAAGAATGAGTGTGGCTGTGTTCCAGCTACACTTCAGTTATGGACACTGAAATGTGAATTTCATATAACTTTCACATGTCCTGCAATGTTATTCTTTTTTAAAAAAAAACTTCTTTTCTTCAGATATTTAACAATGTAAAGCCATTCTTAACTTCACTGGCGATGCAAAGACAGGTGGTGGACCAGATGTGTCCACAGGCCAGAGTTTGGTGACTCTTGCACTAAACAAAACAAAATAACACAAAACAAAATAAACAAACAAAAAACTACTAATGCCCAAGTCAAAAACCCTGTTGGGGAAAAAGAACATTTTCACTTTATCTGCTTTATAGCGCCCCTAGGTAGCTAAGCTAAACTGAAGGACACAGGGACTTTTTCTCAGCACCTTGTTCCGTTCCAGTGTGTGCTGAAGTGCACGTGTGTGGCTGTTTGTGTGCAGACATGTGTCTATGGCAGGGGTAGGAACAAGTTCTCAGGTTGAATTTGACATGCTTTCTTTACCTGTTTGGGTTGGTGACAGGGAAATCTAGAAAATACAGTATGATCCCAGTTTTTTTTAAAAAAGACTGTATTTTTATATATGCTTCTACAAACTTCTCGAAGATATTTATTAATTGCCAACAGTGATTTACCTATGACAGTTGGGAGTGAGCTGGGTGAGGGGGGAGCACTTGGCCTTTTTCTGAAGTATATACTTAGAATGATTCTTGCATTCTTTGTGGACTAAAAATTACTTAAGTATTTAATTTAAAAATATATTCATCAAAAAATAAACACTGCCTTCTTCTATGAATCTACAAATACAGTTCATCTGTGACTTGAATGACATCGCAATATATTCAGATTGACCCTTTCTGAAATGCAACTTTTGGGAAATCCCTTTATTTATGAGAAAATTGGCAAATGGGAAGTGCTGAGTTTTTGTAAGAGCAAGAATATCGTCTCAAAGAATGCTGATATTTAAAATAATGTAAAAATACCAAAAAAAAAAATCCTACAATCTGCAATACTACAGATCCAACCCATACACCCAGAGTTTTACAACACATTTCTTACTAAAACACAAAAAGATTTTTAAGGAGACGGTGCCTCTGTCCAGTGATACTAAATGTGTTTTGATAAGGTTTCATGAGTTTTTGGTTAAATTAGAATTGACATGTATGCTAATTAGCTGGTTTGGGGGGCGAGAAACAGGTAATATTGTCTTACAATGGGCTCCAAATTATGTTGATGTTCAAACTGGTGACTCTGAAGAATATTTGGTTCCATTTGTTAGTTATTTTATATCTTGCCACTTCTCTCATTCTTTCCCCGCCTGGAGTGTTATTCTGGTAACCTGAAATCTTTTTGCCTGCCTGTAACATTATAGGCTGTTTTCCCTTTGTCCATCTGTCTCCTACAGAAGGTGAAGGCACTTTTCAGAAATGGCTGAGGTTGGTATTATTAATCTTTATAAACAGAGAAATTCCTTGAATAATTTAACAGCCAACTGGCATGGGGGGACTTGGTATGAAAATGAAAATTTCCTGTCAGCTTTAAAAATCACAGCATGGCCCAGCTTTCATCCATGCAACCTGAATATCAAAACACTGGATATTTATTTTTTTTAATGCAGGTTTTTCTATTTTGCACCACCTAGGACAATGAAGAAACATCTAGAAAATTGTGTTTACTTTTTTTGCTGTTAAAAAAACTGCAACAAATTAACGCAAAAAGAAAGACCCTCTTGTTCTCTGAAACAACAGATGCTGCCTTTGACCTTGGGATTTAAGGGCAAATCTCTTCTTGTTTACATGTCTTGAATTTCTTGGATTTGCCAGTATGAAGGCAGCAGTTGGGAATGACGACTTTTGAAAGATATGAATGGTTTTAAAAAATCAGTCTGCACAGCTGTTGCTAAAGTAATGGTTGTTCTCCCGCCACCCCCACCCCTTCCAGTTTACTAACATACAGGGCTTAAAAATTATTATCATTTTGGGTGTCTTTCTACTTTTAATTGGAATTATCTGTCATGGGGGTCACAGCCTCGAGAGTCTGTTCTTCCATCTGACACCCTGCTTCCTTGAGAAGGTGCCTGTGGTTGGAGAGCAACATATTTGATTTGCAGGGTCTTATGGTTCCTCTGTTTTGGGATGAGGAAACAGCCAGTCCTGTGTTAGGCAAGCTAGCAGGAATGGGAGTATTAATAACCAAATATGTTTTTTCTTCCTGGCACAGCCTCTTTACAGTGCTGTTCACTTGGCCTGTCTTTTGGAAGGTCCTTTATGTAGGTGGCAAAAGCTTCTTAAGGAATGTGAGGGCCGTGTGAAATTGCTGTCCATGAAGTATGCCCACACAGGATTCTTATTATTTTATTAGGAGACCACTGGTGAGTTTGTTATTGTGGTCGCTGTTGTTTTGAATCAAAACCAATAGACAGGCATTAAACATTTTTGTCTGTTTTTGCATGAGTCATGTATTTGAGAAGGAAATCTCAATGATGAGAAACTCTCACCCTTGAGCAACAAAGAATTAAGTAGTGACTTCGTCCTTTCAGATGGTACTGAGACCAGAGATACTTTTACCCTTTAAATGTCACAAGACTCAATCTCATCTCCATTTTACATCTTCAGTCCTAGGAAATAAGCAGTAAGGTGGCTAAATCAGTTTCTTTGTTTCCCCTCATAGGTAATTTTACTGAGTTTTTTCTTTTTACCGTCTGGATTTAATCTTTTATTTGTGGACCATTATAATGAAATCCCCCATAGCAGTTTATATCATTTTATTAGTCAATTTATCGGCAAAAAGCAAGACATTAGAATGCCATCATGGGTACCTAAGTAGAAAATTTAAATCAAAATATCTTTGTTCTGTCAGCTCTGCCAGCTAATTAAAGAATAGGTAAGCTGCTCAGGGGTAATGAGCCAATGTGGAAAAAGCCAGGGTCCCACAGAAGGCCCCTTCCTCACTTGATCAGTAATAAGGGAAAAAAATAGACCAGGAAGGTCAACTTCCCTTGGAAATGAGGGTCTTTTGAAGATGGTGGCAATCAACTACATTATGAGTAGCTGTAGACTGTCCTTTTCCGATGCTTTTCGAGTTATTTTATTCCTCATCTTCCCAGCGTCTCTCGAAGGATAGGTGAGGGCAGAAGTTTTAAAGTTCAGTACTATATTTGAAAACTGAGTCTCCCTATAAGGAGGTAGTTGGGACATTTTGCCTTCTCCAGTTGATGCTTGTGGAAGGCACCATTTGGAATATCCGGTAGGGTAGTTTGGATCTACAACAAGGTGGTTGTACCCTTTTGGAGAATTTCTTAATGATCTTTCTAGGGTACTTTTTCTTTTCTTTTTTTTTTTTTTACTAACTTCCGTTCCCTTCAAAAGGTCCCAGTTTTCATTGAGTACCTTGAGAGACTAAAAACTATAGAGGAGTTTTAATAAACTTCATTGTCTAATAAACTGCTCAGAAATCCATTTCATTGGTGCAGGAATCTAAGATAGATGTTTAAAATTTGTCATCTAACCAACTGGTTACCTAGTCAACCAAATGACTAGCGCAACCAGCCCCAGCCAACCATACAACTTCACTGGACGTCTCGCTCTGGAGCTCTTTCCTGAAACCTTTCCACAGCTTTTCAAGAACAAGAAGAAAAGATGGTAAAGGTGTGTTTTACAGTCAGTAACAGTTAAACTTGTTAATTTATCAGTAATGAGAAAAACAGCCCCATCTGTCATTTTAGCTTGGCTTCATGCTACAAATTTCTTGCAGACTGTGGTCAGACTCAGCTGTGCAGAATTCCTGCCCAACATTGGTAACGTTTTCTATAAAATTACAGAAAATTGCCCACTTTATAAAACTCTACAGTCAAAGGATAAAGCATTCCTTAAAATAGAATTCCTTTTCTGATGTTTTTATGTGTGATTTTTAACACTATGCTAGAGTCTAGTGTACCTTTCTTTTACATTCCTGTTATTGGAATATTTGTAAGTACAATTTTAATTTCTGGAGTCCACTAGAGTAAAATATATTACATGAGTGCTTAAACTGAATTTTCTTAATTTGAGGGCGTTTTAAAGATTTTTTTTCTTTATTTTCAGTGGGAGGGGAAGGGCAGGAGAAAGAGAGGGAGAGAAACATCGGTGTGTCAGAAAAACATCCATGGGTTGCCTGTCACAAGTCCCCAACTGGGGACCTAGACCACAACCCAGGAATCTGGTCCCAGCGGGCAGCCTTCCTGTTTGTGGGACAGTGCCCAACCCATTCAGCCACAGCAGGCAGGGCCACTTTGAGAGTTTATCAGAGAGAGTTTAATTAAGCCCAGTATACTTTACAAGTTGCTTTTCTCAATTAAAAAACATTTGTTTTAGTCTTTTGGCAAAAGGATAAAGTTCATAGGCCGTGGGACTTTACAATTGATTTAAAAATAATTGGTTTTTGAAGGTTTACTCCTTTCTGTCTTTTTTAAGTAAAAACACAGCTAGGGATTTTAGGATAGTAGGTCTGAACAGTAGATTCACAGTATTTTTTAATGAGAGCAAGAATATACATAAAATAGGAATTAACTTTTTAAAAATTTTGCTTTGGGTTTCTCTAAAACTTTCTATGTCCACCTAAGCTTGTCCTCTTTAAACAGAAATTTAGGATTATTAGTAACTAAATATCTATATTTTGGAAAACGATTGCTTGGATTCAACATCCGAGATGTGTGTGTATGCTTTTGAGTGTGTTTAAGGTGTGTTGTGCCTGCATTTTGACAAGGCATTAAAGGATTGAAATACTCATAGTAAATAATTCCAGTTGACCCTTGATTAACTTGGGGGTTATAGGCTCCAACCCTCCCCGTTGTTGAAAACCCATGTATAACTTTTGACTCCCCAGAAATTTACTACTGTTGGCCCTCCATAACCGCGGGTTTCACATCCACGGATTCAGCCAACTATGGATCAAAAATGGTATTTTTCGTCCACAGTGAGAACCCATGGATGTGGGGGGCTGACTGTACTAACAACAGCCCTCTGTTGATTGGCAGCCTGACTGATAACATAAGCATTCAATTAACTCATATTGTGTGTTATATGTATTATATACTGCATTCTTATCATAAAGTAAGCTGGAGAAAGGAAAATGTTATTTAACAATCATAAGGAAGAGAAAATACATTTGTTGTACTTATTTTTAGAAATCCCTGTGTAAGTACACCCATGCAGTTCAGCTGTGCTGTTCAAGGGTCAACAGCGTACAGACCGCCTGTCTGTCTCACGAGGCTGGAGCAGAGTGTATCACTTGTTCTCAGAGATATTTTCATCCTTTCACAGGGCTAGGTTCAGGCCAAACCATGCAGTAGCAAACCTTTTTACACTGAGGTATATAGGTTTTAGATGGAGACAGATTTAGTTCAAAACTAAGCCTCTTGTGAATTAGCTATTTAACTTTGTATAAGTTGTTTAAGCCCTTTGAGACCCCAGAATTATATGCTTTCTGAATGCCAGGCACTTCACGACGAATAAGCAAACACTGTCCTTTCTTAGGGTGGTTACTGTCCGGTGGGCAAGGCAGACTCATAGGCATTTTCGTATATGCGATGGGTATGCTCAAGGTCAGGTAAACGTGCTCAAAGTGCCGGGGAGTAATGGCCCTCCTGCCTGGCAGCTCACTTGCTTCAGTGCATACTTACTGTCTACCTCTGTGCTCAGACCTGGATACCATTGTGAAACAGATAAACATAGTCCTGAGCCTCTGGTTCCTTATAGTCTAAATAACAAAGAGGTGATCATACACTAGACATCATGGGGCCTCCCCTCTAGGGTTTGTGAGAATGAAATGAATTTCTTCCTCCTTCATGCTGTCTCCACCCAGTTCACTCAGACCCTGTCCACTCACCCAGTCCCTCTCTGTTGAAGCAAAACCTCTTGGCTGGGCGGGATCTCTTTGGGGTAGCAGTTAGCAGTCCCATACTCTTCCTAGGAATGTTTGCATTATTACCAAAGACTTTTGGAGGCACCGAGACCATAATAAATCTCTCTCCGTGTGGTAGAGTTTCAGCCGATGGACAAGCCTCCATGGGAGACTGGGGCGCCTCCTCAGTTCCCACCATCAGGTGCCTGGCTGCTCTCCAGGTGCCAGTGGTAATGCTGAGGTCCCTGGAGCTTTATGGAGAGAGCAGCAGAGGGTAGCCCTGTCTCCCTACTCCAGTGGTACTAGAGTAGGGAGTGGTACTGGTCCGTGGGCATCTTGACAGGATCAAATCCAAACCAAAGGCTTGACCCAGGAGTGGGAATGCTTTGTTCCAGGTGAAGTTATTATTAGATTTCCCTGGGCTTTAAAGTCCAGCTCACTACCCAGGGAAGAGATGTAGGACTTGTGACATTGTCCCATTTAAGCAGTTGCGCAGGCATAATTTTCTAGTTATAAATGATATATCATAAATTATATAAATTATGCAATACTAATACATATAATTAACCATTATAAAAGCCAATTGCTTATGTATAGTTTGTAGTACAGAGCAGATGTACAGGTAAATATCAGATACTTCTTGTAGTAATATAAAAACTATCACTCAGGAGAATAAAGAAGGAACACATGAATGAATCTTTTCTATATATTTTTTCCTTTTGAAGCACAAGAAGGATTGTGTCATTTCCCTTCTTAACAAAGTTCAGTGGCATCTTACTGCTCTCAGAGCGGCCCGGGCTCAGAGGCCTCTGGGAGCTGCCTTTCATCCGCCTTTTCATCCCGGGTGTTTCCACATCCTTCGGGTACCCTCTGCCCCGGCTTACCTGGTCCCTTAGCTGCTAGCCCAAGATGTGCTTTGTATCTGTAGGCCTTTGCTCGTACCGTTTGGTCAGCAGGGGATAAATTTTACTCCTTATTCATTTATAAGATCCTGCTAATCCCACAAGACTGAGTTCAAATACCTTCTCTTTCATGAAACCTTTTGCTGTCCTATTAATTAGAAGGAATGATTTCTTCCTCTCTGTTCCTCATGGTCAGCCTGTTTTGTGTACCGCTGTTCCCTGTAGAGGCTTCTTGCATTCCTGCACGTGTCTAATTTGTTCATTTGTTCACGCATTCATTCCACGGTTGTTTCTCGAAAGCTCAGTCTGTCCCCCGCACCGCGTGGGGAGATGGGAATGTGATGGGGAGCAGAAAGTAGACGCGGTGCCTGTGCACCAGGAGCTTATTGTCTTCAGGAAGAGATGGGCCAAAGGTCACAGTGAAACCCGCAAAGCCAAAACTGCAGCTGTGGTAAGATCAAAGAAGATAGATAATTTTTCTCTCTCTCCCTCTCTCTCCTGTAATCTCTTTAACATCCATCACAGCCTCTTGCTTGGTGGAAAAGGCAAGAATATAAATCAACTCTGACCATGTAGTGCAGTACATGCTCTTTGTTGTAGGTTGAATTGTGCCCCCCAAAATAGTATGGGGAAGTCCTAAGCTCCAGGACCTGTGAATATGACTTTATTTAGAATGGGGTCTTTGCAGATGTGACTGAGTTAAGATGAGGCCATACCCTATTAGGGTGTGCCCTAAGTGAGTATGACTGGTGTCCAGTAAGAGGAGGAGAAAGGACACAGACAGACACAGACACAGGAGAGAATACTATGTGAAGGCAACGTCAGAGATTGGAGTGATGAGCTTACAAGCCAAGGAACGCCAAGGACAGCCAAGGAGTGGCAGCAGCCATTGAAAGCTAGAGGAGAATCATGGAACAAATTCTACCTCAGAGCATGGAGAAGAAACCAACTCTGGAAACTCCTGCATCTTGAACTTCTAGCCCCCAGAACTGTGAAAGAATACATTTCTATTGTGTTTTTTGCCACCCAGTGTGTGGTAACTGGTTAGAGAAGCCGTAAAAATTAAATGTACTCTCCTAGAGGAAAGTTTATATGAACCAGTGTATAACTACACAATGCACTCATGTTTGAGTAAATGAATGGATTTGGATGAGTGATTGAATGAATAAATAGAGCGCTGGGTTTGTTCTCTTCAGTGTTAAGAGACTAGGGTGAGTTCATTTGTGTGTGTGTGTGTGTGTTGCATCTGTCTGTTAAGAGGAAAAAATATGGATTCACAGATAACATCAGCAACAGCTAAGGGAGCTGAACTGAATTACTTAATTGCCTTCGGGGCTCTGTCTTTAGAAATAAAGGTGTGTTTTTGTCCCTGTGACTAGTGAGGGGGTATAAAAAAGGTATAATCACTAACTATTGAAATAGTAACAATTCTTTTTTCTTCTCCCTCCAATGTAGAATCTTAGTCCTTTCCTCTCCAACTCCTGCTTCCTCAGGCACTTTGCATTTGTCTCTCTGGTTGAATGGTTTACTCCAAGATAAAACAGCAATTATACTTTTTTGTTGTGGTAGTTAATGATTGTTAGAATTTGTTTCTATTTTATATTTTCAGAGCTTGAGTTCCATAGTCCTCGAGAATTCATGATGTTACAATGTTTTTTGTTTGTAAAGGGAAAACAATTAAAGGACCAAAAAGTTTAGTGGCAATTGAAAGCTATACTAATCAGATATTCACTAATCTGGGGTGCTGCCCCCCTTCTTCCTCGACATCCTTTCCTTCCTTCTGTCTCCTGAATCCTTCTCACTCTGGGTCCACCACAGTGCCACCTCCATGGCCTCCTCAAGATTTATAAATCTCCATTACTCCTGATTATATGAAGTTTTGTTTGTGTGGGTTTTCCCAAGTAAGTTATCAAACACTAGAGGACAGGTAACTACACTCATGCAGTGGGCAGCAGGAACCACATCTTGTGGAATGATTGGATTAACGAGTGAATGAGTGAACAAAATTCTCAGAGCTGAGTCAGGCTGTGAATATCCACTCTTTTCTCTGCCATGTCCCATTGAGTACATCTAACGCCATATTCACAAAACTGTGGTTTGGCCCTAAGCAAATCACAGAGAGGCAGGAACGGGATGGCAGTGCCAGCGTGGAGAAGGTCAATAATCTTTAACTCTATGTGGATCTCCTAGTCTTGTTGTCAGTGGAGAGTTGAATCACATATTTTCCCAAACCCTCTTCTTAAGACTGTGGCTCAGAGGTGCCAACTAGATGTTGCAGGGTCATAGCCAGACAGGACAGACCATGTTGACCATTGTGGCTCTCAGTGCAGAGGGAGAAGGCTGAACCAGAGATTCTCCTAATCCAGAAATCTCTGAGGCCCGAAGTCTACAGGCTGCATCAAGGGATGTGGTTGTCAGGTGACTGTAGCAACAGAGAGCATGGCACTGCTCCCCTCTGGAGAGTGTGGCTCATTTTCCTCACGCTCTTACTTCTCGTCTGCATATCATGTATTTATGAACATTCGTGGGTATGGTGCCGAGCATTCAACATTTATTGAGCACGTCAAACATTCAAGATAGGATGTATGCCGCCCCCAAACCCAGCACCTCTTATGTAGCCTCACCCATATCAGATGATAGCTCACGTGGCATGCCTGAATGAGGGTGTTTTCTCAGGACACTCAGCTCATGGAGCAGAACCAAAAGAAAAGAGAGTATTTGCGCAGTTAAATGATTTATTGGAGGGAAAGAGTTTTCAGAGCAGACTTTCATCAGCCTCTCAAGATTGGGGTAGTGGGATTGCAGCTCCGAGCGTGATGATTCTGCTCTTTGTGTGTGTGTTTATCTTCGCTGTTTACATGTTGGGACCTCTTTTGCTCCCCGCTCTTCCCTAAGCCTGAACCTTGCTTTGATGAACCATGGCTACGTGTTTGTTATTTCATAGCACATTAATATTATTATTATTTTATTATTATTATTTTAGTGAACTTTACACTGTCAGAATTATTTCTACTTGCAAGAATACTCTTTTATGCAATGCCTATCTAACAACAAAAGGAGAAAATATAGACTTTACTTTCTAAAACTGGTTTCTCAAAACTTTTCTGACCCTAGTTCTGTGGGTACTCCGTCATGTCACCTCATTTCTCATGTCCACAATTTTCCTAATCTTTCAGATGAATGGGTTGAAGTTGAGGATGTCTGAGTTTTCCTCTAGCTCTTCCTTTCTGTGATTTCAGCTATGTGTAGTTGTAGCTTCTTTGTGTGTAAGGCAAAAGTTGATAAACAGCACTGTGACTAGTGACGATGATGAAGTTTTCAAAATTGGTCAAGCTGAATCCTTAAAGGCTATGTTCCTGGTTTTGAATTTATGAACTGCCTGCTGGTTAAAATCTCCTGAATAGTTTCTAAACATTTGTATTCTTCCTTCCTTCATTTTCAAAACGCCGTCTCTGTGATTGCAAAGCTATTCCCCTGAAATGTAATCTCTTACTCAGCATAGCTGGGAGCATGCTGAATTCACGTGGAGAAGCTAAGCATGCACCAATCTTCAAGGTCAGAAGTACATTTAATGGCACTCTGTAGTCCAATATTCTTGTCTTTAAGCATTAGTAATTGCCTCGAATACGCAAGAAAGTGCCCCAGGTGGGAGCTGCTGGATTTCGGCCATAAACCAGAATTTGGGAATGTGCATCCTGTGGAAGCCAAGGAAGTTAGTGTTGTTGGAAACACACATGTGATGCTGCTGCATTAATGAACTGGGCATTGCGCCATTTGTGCTTAGGAAAAAAATTGTATCAAGTGTCAGCACAATAGATGAAGGAAACTGATAAGCCGACTGGGTGTATTTTAGACATTTGCAAAATAGGTGATGAAACAGGAAGATACCCAAGTTGAAAGGAAAGCCCTGGAGCAGAAGGTTGAAACAGATCTTACTCAGTGGATGGCCGCCAGAGACGGGGCAATTCGGACAAACTCATCCTAAGTGATTTGTGTCTGTGGTGGTCAAAACTGAAGCATTACTTCAGTTTTCTGGGGTCCACCAGAAAGCAACTGTTCTGGATAGTTAACCTGGGCCCCTCTAGTTAGCTTCTTTTAAAATTGGAAAAAAATATTAAAAGTGATATACTGCATATAGTTACACAGACATTTCTTTCTTCCTATAAAAAGAACACTTCCTGATAATTTTGGAAGAAGTAGAAAATACAGAAGGAACTCACAATGGGTAATCCCATTATCCAGGTATAACTTTTACTGAACTTTTGATGTATTTCCAGCCTTTTTAACCCATATTTTAAATTTAGCACATATCCTTTGCATACACATTATAAAATTCAGATACATCGAGAATTAACTGGCCTTTTTGGACTTGGAGAAGCCATTGTGGACAGTTGAAGGCATGCAAATTGGTGCCATAAAAGATCACCCCTCCTTTTTCCTTTGTCCCCAGTCCAGTGGCTGGTGGGTGGGCAGGTGGCTTCCCAGGGAAGGGCTGGACTCTGAGACACCCCTTCCAAGGTGTGTGGGCACCTTCCCTGGCCATCTTCCCCCCCACCAGCCGTGGCAAGTCACATGTACTCTTGGGGGCTTTGGTATTTCCTGGCCTTGCATGTGCGTCAGTTCCTGAAACCCTTTCCACCACTTCCAGCGCAGCTATAAAAATCTAGATGGCTGAGCTTTTTGCCTATTTAAACTATAGCAAAACTGATGATGAAAGAGCGAAATGTAAATGATAGGTTTTGTTTTCTAAATTACTTTGCAAAGAAAAGGTATTCATTGTTATATCATTCAACCTAACAGAACTTGTTGAAATCATGGGAAAGCTGGGGGGGAGGGAATGCCTGGAAAATTTTTGTAATTAGTATTTCTGGGTCAGCTGGGGTGCAGTGACACATGTCTGGTTTGGAGGACAGTTCTCAATATTAAGACATTGCTTCTGGGAGTCAGCCAGGTGTGGAGGAACCAGAATGAGTCTTGGAATCAGACAGGCCTGGAATTAAATGCTGGTTTCCCGTCACTTCTCTGTATGATCTTGAGCAACTTATCTAATTTTTATGAACATTGGTTTCCTCATCTCTGGACCACAACTGGTGATGCATACCTCCCAGATGTGTAGAGCACTTAAATGAAAATATACATGGAGTTCTTAGCGTAGAGTTGGTGCTGGCTGGTGGGTTTGTTCCTTCCCCAGGGGCTTCTGGGAGGTGTGAAGAAAGGATGCAGTTCATCGTTGAGGCATTCCATGATGATAATGGTATTCTAACACTTACCCAGATAAAAACCTTACATAAAACTATCTATGTATGTTAATCAACAAAAAAGATTCTCACTATATATTATGATTTCAGTTTCCCTTTTTTTTACATTAAAAAGATTTGGGTTAGAGAGAGTTACTGAATTAAAAAAGATTGTTCTCTCTTCTGTTGTCAGAACATGCTTGTATGTTTGTGAGTTGAAGTTTTCAGTGTATCACTTTATTACATTCTTATCACTCCCAAGAACTGTAAAGAGTGGGAGTGATGAGTAGAAATTGGGATCTGGGGGTCACTTTGTGTTTGAGTTGAAAAGATGATACACATTTGGAGAAGCAGATCATGATTTGAAATACCTGGGTAGAACACGTGTTTCTTAAGTGCTTGATATATTTCTGGAAGAAAATTAAAAAGTAATTATTTTTTTCCTTTCTGCTAGTGGCAGCCATTCTGTAGAGTGTGGTGTCAGCTTCTTACTCCGCTTATCAACATACTAAGGTGAAGGACTAGGAGACTTCATATTGTAATACTTGAAAAGGCAAGCTTTACTTAAATGTTAAACATTAATATATAACAAAAGATTGCTTAGTAATAGTGTTGAACAGGAAAAGAATTGAAAATTTTTCATACAGAAAAGTTTTTAAAATTTGGTAAAACTCCTTATTTTCAACTGTAGTTTTAACCTCCCCTCACTATGTACCACTTTTCTATGTACCCTGCTTTTCTAAGCTCCATGTATTTCCTCTCAACGAACTGAGTTCCCGTAAGTTTCTTTCATTTTTCTCGATGTAGTAGCTTTGTTTTTGACATTCAACTCGTCCTGAAGGGAATGATAGGAGTTGCGGTATGGGAAGTCCCACGCTCAATTCTGTCTTTAGGAGTGGGTGATGGAGACTCCTTCAGGAGTTCCTCTGCCGTGAGGTACGTCTTGAGTGACATCCAGTATGCCACTGAACAGAAGACCCAAACTTGCTCCTTGAGCAGAGGCAGTAGTTTACAAGGAGTATTAATAAGCACCTCACTCTATTGGATGGCAGAAGGGAACAAATGGAGTCAAACCTTTATTTTCTTTTCTCCCTGAACCTTCAGGAAAGTCAGAATCGGAGGTAATGGTCTGTAAGTAATATATTGTAGCTTTGTTATTGTGTTCATTTACCTCCCTTTTTTCTCTCTTAAATTTTTAATTTGTAAGTTAACAGTCTTACATTTATTAATTGATTTAGTCATTAAACTTTTTTTTCTGTGCTAGTTATAAGGGAAAGAAAAAAAAGATAAATCTCACAGTCTTGGTGGATTGACCTGTGAACAAAACACGACAGTTCAGCAGAGGCTGTATCCTGTAATGCCCAGACCCACCGTCTGTGGAGGGGGACGATGCAGACCGAACACAGCATGGGGCTGCTCATGGGGATCTTCCAGCTCACCAAGCGGAGAGCTGTGGGAAAGACATTACCGGAGAGGGAGTGACATGTGCCTTTTGTGGTAGATCACTTCAGACTTCAAAAAAGAATAGATGCATTGTGAGCAATAATTAGAAACCAGTAAAGAAGTAAAGGTGATCACAACAGTGGGGAGATGTTAAGTAATAGGTGAGGAAGTATGTGATTGAGCACATGAATGATGGTGTCGATGGGATTTCAGAAAAAAGATTTATTTGCAACTGCAGAATGGAGGGAGAGTGGATGGTGAATTAAGGTGAATGCTTTCTCCATAAGAGGAGAATCAGCAAGTACAATTCCAGGGAAGGAAAACAGGAAAAAGCTTGGCTACCAGTAAGAGATAGTGAACACTAGAATTCCATTACTTAAAGAAAAAAGTTGAAGGATTTTACTTTTTTTTTTCCTTTTTAAATACCCAGCTGCTTGTGTGACACCATGTTGCAGAGTTATTGCTTAGTAAGATTCTAAATGAAAGGGTTTTCTTAATAAGACTCCTCCTACCCTTTATAAAACTTTGGTCTCAGAACTCCTTTACATTCTTAAAGCCTATTGAGGACTCCAATAAGCTTTTGTTAATGTGGACTGTATCTGTCAGTGTTTACTGTATTGCCAGTTAATGGGAATGTATAAAATGTGTCAGCCCATGGTCGCTGGTGCCACTTCAACACCAACAGGAATCTCCAATTTGGGGTGCAGTAAAGAAGGAAACTTTATTTTGTGCAAACAGCTCAACAGTAATTCAGTGAGGCTGTGAAAACAGCACTGCTGTGGATCCCCTCTGTCGTGGCGTGCTGTGTTCTGCCCTACTCCTCCTCTCTGCACTGGTCTGGTCTGGTCTGCTCTGCTCCAGTCAGGGAAAGGTGGTCTTCAGTGGAAAGTGAGGTTCATGAGCCAGGGCAGAGCTAGCTTGTAGGAATAGAAGTCCCCTCCCCCTAGTCCCCCTGACTGGTTCATCATCTTGCTAGTGAGGTCCCTGAATTCCTACAGTTTGATTGCTCCAAAAGCACTATCCTGATTGGTCAGAATAGAGCCATTTTGATTGGTCAGAGCTGCACAGCTTCAAATGGATGGGGAAAGCCTCAGTCCTATTGGCTGAAATAGGATTCTAGCAACTCCTTTATAAGGGATGGCTCAGATGGCAGAAACACATTGCAGGCAGGTAATTCAGTGAAGAGCTGGGCAGTTTGGTGCAGAGGGAGTCAGGTTACACAGAGGCTACTCCATTAAGTGCAGTTTGCATGAGCAGCCCCTGTGCAGAAATAGCTGCTAGGTTCTGCTTCTTTTGTTTGAGCCCAGTTAGCTCCCAGGTTCTTAGCTGTTCTTAGTAGGTGTCCTTTTTTTTTCTTTTTTTTCCTTTCAGGGTTCACAAATGCAAGGAGGAATTTTTAAACTACAAGAAGGTACAAACACACATTTCATTAGCTGCAGGGGGACGCGTCATCTTGCAGCCTGTAACCTGTGGAAAACTTCACTGTGCAATTGTGGAAGATGAGAGTGAAAAAGACAAAAAACATTTTAGTACTATTGCAAAGATAGTTTGACTTCATGGACCCACCCCTGGAAAGGTCTCAGAGGCCTTTCCGGGCTCCCAGACCACTTTGAGAAGCACTCCCCACAGCGACACGGTAGCTGTTTACACTCAAGATCTGAGGTGACTGTGCTGATGCTTTCATTCAGTAAACCACCACTAGCTTCTTTTTCTGGGGTGAAAAACTAGGTAAAGGGTTAAAAATAAAGACGGCTGAATCACATAAATTGCTTTGGGGTCTTGAACTGGAATTTTTGGTAGTTAAAAAAGGAAAGAAAAAAAGAAAAGAAAACTCAACAATAACGACAACAAAGGAAGAAAATTCAGTGGTCTAACTTTTTGATTGTTTTTAAATACGTTCAATTAAATTTCTCAGTCAGTCGAGTGAAGGGAATGTATATTAATCATGTATCAAAAGGAATTTGTTGACCCTTGGAGTAAGTGAATGTGGAACATATAGTCTCGAAACTTTGAAATATTTAAGAAATACTTAAGAAATTCAAGAAATAGTTAAGAAACTTCCCTTGAAGTTCCGGTTTCCATGGATGTGCCCAGAGGCAAGGTTTGAATTTGGTTACTGATGGCCTGCCGTGACTCTGAGCTTTCGAGGATTTTTCTGGAGTGGTAGCTCATAATGGCAGCTCTGCCACTCCCAGGCTGTCCTCACTACCCGCCTCACCCACCGCCACACAAAATATTCTGTCTGAACAGTTCAAAGGCCAAAAGAATTAAATACAAAACAGGGCCTTGGGAAGCTTACAGAAAGGATGTTTTTACACCAGCCACCCATTGGCTAGTCAACCTCTGACTGCGGCCCTGAATCCCATTGTCCGTGTTTCTTCAGAAGGTGCACGGAGGAGCCCGTCTAAAACGGGAGGAGACACGCCGTTGACTGTGTTCCTGGGGCCGGTGTCTGCTGATCTGCCCAGTCAGTTCCCGTTGCTGCCGCTGAGATTCTTCCCAACACCACATGGCAGAGCACACACACTTTCTTTTTTTGGAGAGTTTGTTATTTCAAGAAGAGCTGAGCACAGAATTGCTGGGAATCACTGCTGCTGTTTCTGACCACGGGGAGCAAATTTTCCCTACTGGTTGTTTTTCTTTCCAGCTTCCTGGGGCTTTGGTGGTGTCGGCATTTAGGCCCTGTCATTTTATTGTTTCATGGAAATCCATCTGAGTGAGACACTTGGCGTCCAAATACCATTTTTATTCAAAATGATTCCAAATGTCTGATAGTCTCACCATTGATCACCGAAATGGGAAGATTAGAAACTTCCATTGGCTTGTTTTTTTTCTGCTTTAAATCCAGTCACAAGTCATTTTGCATGCCCTGAGGAGGGCAGCTGGCATCTATGACCTTTCTTTTAATTTTATATAATATTGTTTTTACCCCATATACCATCAGAACTGTGATTCAAAGCTATCAAGAGAGTTCCCAATGAATTTCCCGATGAAATATATATATATTTTTAATGGGTAAAGAATGCTTCAGACCTTCGACTCTGCTTGCAACCCAGTGTGGCCTTTTTCTTAGTGGTCTAGCTGAAGAGAAAGAATGAAAATATATACTGTGAAATGGCCACCTTCTAACAGGATCATGTTTAGCTCTCCAAGTTACTGTTACTAATCTAGTATTTGTTAACATTGTTCTCAAGCTCCTGTATTACTTAACGCTTGCCCGAGGCCCCATCCCCGCACTCCTTGTTGTGGCTACTCCTCTGCTTTCCCTCATGGTGTTCATACTACTGGCACCTGAAGCAGGTATTTTTTCTACCATTCCTTAACTCTCAGAAAACTGGGGTTGCCTCAGTTCCCTGCAGACATCCCATGCTTATATTCTTTCTGTCTCTCCTTTTAGATAATTCCTCTCATCTAGATCCTCCCGATTCCCCCCCACCTTAAGGTCCAACCCCAGTTATGCTTCCTTCCTCAATGAGGATGTGAGTCCACACTGATTGGCTCCCTCAGCCCATCTGCACAAACCCAGTCTAGGCTCTGCATTGTCGTACAAGTCTGGTGTTGTCTCCCCTCCGGGGGGCAGGACCATAGGCCAACGATGACATTCTGCTGACACCAGCAGAGGACTCAGGAGGAGCCAGGGGACCAAGTTTAGAGTGTTTATTCACATACACTGGCTTTTAGAGTTGGTCTTAGAAGAAAAGTACACACGTGTGACAGACTGGAGGCAGCAGAGGAAAAATGAGTTAATTGAACCTTGGGGTGCCTAGATCTAAGTTTTCTCTGTGAAGGCTATGCCATATAATGCCCCGGATTCCTGATGAAAAGACAAGCAGTCATATAATCTGCATGTGTTAAAATGTTATTATATATTTATGTGTTTAGAAAAACAAGGATGTGTATCGAGCTGTCAAACATATTTTTACTTACATTGATACAGAGGATATGTTCCAGTACTATACCACATGTGTTGTTGATATCTGAAATAAGGCTTTCACACTATTAAATAAAAGTAATGCTATGAAAATTTCAAGGGTTATTATGTTAAGTAATGCTAAAGCCATACATTAGGCCATGCAGAATCTGAAATCTGAGTGTGGAAGGATGGAAATGGAGCTCATATTCTTTGGCTGTCTCCAATTTCAAAATTTTTCTTGTAGTAACTGCCTGTTTACACCATTATTGGACAATAAAAGATGGGGGAAGAGTCATTTTAATCCTGCTCCATTTTATAGGAATATGACTTCTGAGCTGTGTGATAAACAGAAAAGAAACTTCTGTTTGAGTTTACGGGTTTGGTGTGGGTTGTTGGTAGCCCCGCTGTGTTGCGTCCTGTGGACATGACTGGAAAGGCTGATTGGTGATGAAGAGGAAGTCAGACGGCCTGGGCAGGTCTGGGGCTGGACATGGAGCAGACGGGGGAGGAGATGGGACTCAAAGACGGGAGTAGCTCGGTGTCTTCTGCAGGTGCAAAGGCTTTGTAAAGGGGCAGTGAGAGAGGGCGGGAGGTTGGAGCTTGAGTTGCCAGTCTTTTGTGTACATGTAACATCTTTTGATTTTTCTCTTTAGCTACCGAAAGATTATTTATGAAGAATTCATGACTGTCCTTTAAAACACATAATTACTTCATTCATATGTGGACTTCTGCCAGAATTTTAAGGCATATGCTGTTGAGTATTCAGCAGAGAATCCATACTTCAAAAAAAATGTGAAAGTCCAATGTTTAGGTTCCCATTGGAGCCACGATTTGGTTGCAACCACATTTAAGGATATAAGCAATCTCACTCACATTATCCCAAAGATGGACCAACAATCCATGAAGTCGGTTACTGAGCATGTCACACCACTTCAGTCGTGGGATTTGAGCAGGTTGTCACTGGCCTAAAGAATGAGTGAGAAGTTGTCCCTTTTCTGAAGCAGGAAGTCCTTGTGTGAATTCCGTAGATAGAGTGACACAGACGAATCTCTTTGGGTGTGACAGTTGGAGCACCTTGAAACCTTTCAAACAGGGAAGGCACCTCTGGGACTGTCCCGCCCTGTCAGCCAGGGACTTGGGAGGCCCGAGCACAGGTCTCACCCAAGTGGCCCTCAGTGTTTCTGTTTCCTGTGACCCACAGCTGTCCCGCAAGCTCAGCCAGCTGTGTTTTTTCTCCCCTGTCCCATTTTTTTTAAACGAAAAGTTCCAAATTAGGCAGAAGACTTGTGAGAAGAGTACAATGTGCACCAACATATCTTTTATCTAAATGTACCAATTATGAACATTTTGCCATTTTTGCTTTTTGTCTCTTTTCATATACAGGGTAAGGCAAAAGTAGGTTTACAGTTGTGAGTACATGAAGTGTAAGACTTTATTCCTATATTGTTATGACTTATTAACTATTGTATTATTTTCCACATGAACAACAGTAAATGTACTTTTGCCCCACCTTATATACGCACATTTTTCTCTGATTCCCGTTTCTCCATAGAGGACTCGTTTTCCTCTTTTCTTCTTTTTATATGGAAGTGCTTTTTGTGAAAACTTCAGATTCTAGAATGAAGTCCCGATTTTATGAGACTTGAAAATAGTCCTTGATTTATCCTCTACTTAATTCTTTAATGGTTTTTAAAGTTAAATTTATTGGAGTGGCATTGGTTAATAAACTGATACAGGTTTCACGCGTACAGTTCCATAATAATGACCTGCATGTTGCATTGTGTGTTTACCAGACCAACTCGGGTCTCCTTCCATCACCGTATCTTCAGCCCCTTCACCCCTTATCAGCCCCCTTTCCCTCTGGAGACCACCATGCTGTTGTCTGTGTCTGTGAGCTGTTGGTTGTCTATTTGCTCCTTTGTGGTTTTCTTCTACTTAATTTTTAATTCTAAAAGTAATTCAATTACCAGGCGTTGTTTTTCTTGCTTACTCATTCTTCCTTTTCTGTGCTACTCTCTTCTTGTTTTGTGGGTATATTTTCTTGACTGTTTTGGGATATTGGAAGTTCTTTTCTCTTGCCCATTTTGTTTGTGTTTCCTCCAGGGCCATGTTTCTCCCACTTATTTATTTTGAGTTTGCTTCTTCTTGTTGGAGGTTTTCCTCATTTGTCATGATTGTCCCTTCATAATTAAGAGCAAGGTCATTAACCAGCTGCCTTGTGACTCTCTGTGTGGGCTTTATGATGAGTCTTTTTCTCTGAGGCCTGACAATTCCTTTACAGAAGATTTGTACAGATTTCTTCTGGCAGGGGCAGGGTCTGGGGTGGTGGCGAGAAGGGAGCGGGAGAGAGGAGCGAAAACGAATGTCACGTGCCAGGATGGAGGGAACATGCAGGGGCCGGTGGCTCGTGGTTCCACATGCAGGCTCTCCAGTAACTTCGTTCCCCAGCCCCACAGCTCCCGCTCATCCTCCGTCCTGCAGGGGATCTCCGGTGTTTTGAAGTTCTGCAAGAGCAGTTGGGTCCTTGATGGATTTCCACATTGTAGATGATTCTGCCGTGTTCCCTCATCACCCTCCCATCTCCTTTCTGACTTCCAGAGACTTGCTTGAACCTCTTATTTTCTCAGGGTGCCTTGCATATTTAATGAATGCTGTAAATTTATGCCAATTTAATCTTTTAACTCTCATTTTAGGGGGGTTGATTGAGGGAGAGAAGTTCAACTGCATGGTCCATCAGAAGTCGCAGTATTGTTTTCTACACCGGTGTTCTGAATTGTTATCAGATAACATTTTATTACAGTGTTCATTTTGCAGCCAAATATGGGTTGACCTGCCCACCTAACCTTCATCTGTGTGAGAACTAATTGAAACCAGGCTGCTAGGACTGTATTTCTGTTCTACGTTTTAACACTCTTCCTTCTACTTCCCTTTTCTTGATTTTCTCCTCTTAGTACACAGAGGGTTCTGTGCTGTCTACAGTTTCGGACATCCACTGGGAGTCATGAAATGTATCCCCCACAGATAAAGGGGAACTGCTATATATACATGCCTGTTCTCCAAGAGGAGAGAGAAAGTGGATGTTTGGGGCGTCTGTGCTCGGCTCCTTAGGCAGACTCATGTCAGACTGATGTTCCAGGCTCCTTCATGCAAGTGTAAAGTAAGCCAAGCTGTGAATTCATAGATGTTCTCACTCTGACTTTTCTCCTGAGGAAACAACAAAATAAATAATTTCTGTGTTTCATTGTCAGTTGTTAGAAGGTCTCTATCATTCCCATGCCAATTTCTTTAGGCTCTACTCACATTTTTGTAAAATAGCAAGGTTTTTTTTTTGTTTGTTTGTTTTTTGAGCAACACATACCCAAATGGTGGTAAGGTTTGAGGTTCCTAGGATAAAAAAAGTTATTAAAAAACTCTAGGCTTCTGCTCTCTTTAACTGAAGGTAACTTTGTAAGCCTTTCCACAAGCCACAAGGCTTCCCAAGTCAATTCCTGGTGGTAGCATGTCACACGGAAGTTGAAGCTCTGTCAGTCCCACGCAGGTGTGAATGTGGGACAGTGATCTGAATATGAGTCTGTGCAAGCACTGGACACCATCCCCTCCTAAGTGCTCGTGGAAGACATCTTGTCCAGACTCATCTTTTGAAACCTGGAACATATTTGCAGTTATAAGAAAACATCTTTCAGGGCTGCCCAACCGTGGCCCGTAGGCCGAGCACAGCCCAGGATGGCTGTGAATGAGGCCCAACACAAAATCATAATTTACCTAAAACATTATGAGATTTTTTGTGATTACATGTCACGATATGTTTAATGTGTGGCCCAGGACAACTCTTCTTCTTCTACGGTGGCACAAAGACTCCAAAAGTTAGACATTCCCGAAAGTGGGGACCCACGCCAGACCACAATGGTCTTTCCAGTTAGAACACTTTTCTTTGGGATAAGAGAGTCTCTTGAAGTACAAGATGTGTTATTATATATATTAAACCAAAATGCAATTTGAAACAGGGGAATGGTTGATAGGGAAGCCATGGCTATCAAACCAAAATGCATATAATTCTATGGACTACAAGCTGTCCTTGTCCTGTGGTCTAGCACTCAAATTCGACTTCCATAAACAGATACTGGTGACCCCTCTTGGAGATGCCTTTCTATGACAGCAGGCTGTACCTTGATGGTGGGCATCCAAGATCACATGTGTGGGCCTGAAAGGGAAGAGGAACTCATCAGACTTCTAAAAAGGGATTACTGCTGATAAAAATCCAGATGAGCCCTGGCTGGTGTAGCTCAGTAGATTGAGCGTGGGCTGCAAACCAAAGCATCGTAGGTTCGATTCCCAGTCAGGGCACATGCCTGAGTTGTAGGCCATGGCCCCCAGCAACTACACATTGATGTTTCTCTCTCTCTCTCTTTCTCCCTCCCTTCCCTCTCTAAAAATAAATAAATAAAATCTTTAAAAAAAAATCCAAATGAGTCCCTGGAAAAGTAGTTTTCCTATGTATTTACTCATTGATTACACACAGTTCTGCCCACCACAGGATGGCACTGTGTGAGGTGGAGTGGATAGCTTACCGTGGGTTTCAGTCACCGCCCTTCGGGCCACTGACGAGCTAGTGCTCTAGGTAAGGTAGGTTTTGAAAACAACTTTAGTCGAGTACAAATACAATACGCTATTATAATATATCTAATATATTTTAATAATATGTTATGGTTGTCAGGCCAACCTGTATGCAAATGTAATATAATACATTATCTATAGTGGAAGTGTATAATCACTTTAATACAGTGCAAAATGGGACATATTTAAATTGATGAATAGAATTCTATATTTTACCTCTGTTTCTCAAAGTTATGTAAGTAATTATAAACTGATTTTTTATAAGATTTGGCAACATTAAAATATAACTTTTAAAAATCTTTAACAGAGACTTTCAGCTTATGAACATGGTACAGGTATAGTTAAAATACATTGTTGTTTTCATTAATTGTTAACTCTCACTTAGTATCCAAACATATGTGCTGCGCATAAATGCAAACAAGTTGTAGGGAAAGCACGGTGTAATCTTGAGTCATCACTCTGATTCCCTTGAACTTCTCAGAATGTTTTTTAGTTTCTCCTTTTTATTCGAATCTAGAGAAGTTAGTCTAAAAGTCATTCTTAAAACAAATAACAACCTGGACAACAGTGTAGTGATTGCTGGGGGCAGAGAGGTGTAAGGGGACTAAATGGTAATGGAAAAAATGCAATAAAGATTAAATTTTAAAAAATAACAACAAAGAACTCTTAGAGCTCAAACTGCTGCCGAATCTAAAGGACTGGAGTGTGTTTTGTGAGTTAATAGCTTGGAATTTCATTTCTAATACTGACTTTTAAATTCTCTTTTAGCTTTGTCTGGAAATTTTTTCCAGAGTATTCATGATTTCCAGTAGGGACACAGGATTGTGGCAGGTATTGCTGAGTGTACTAGTTAACGCTAGCTACTAAAACAAACACTAAAATAAACCTTTAGATGGCTCGTATATGATAGTAGTTTACTTCTTCATTTGTAAGGTCCAAAACAGGTGTTCCTTTTAAGAAGAGCAGCTGTCCTTCAAGAAGTGACTCACAGAGTTGGAGTCCTTCCATTGTGTGAGTCTGCCATTTTTAAATCGCACCTTGCGGTGCCTCTCTGCATCAAGCCAGTGGAAAAGAAAGGATTTGGATTGGGGAGAGATGCCACATTGGTCAGATATTGTGGCCAAGCCTGGAAGGACTGTACATCACTTCCATGCACATTTGATTGGCTAGAAACGTGGGTCTATGTTTAACAACAAAGACAAATGCAGGGTACTGTAGCCTACTGTGTTTCAGGTTTTGGAACACCTCGCCAGTCTCTGTCTCACTAAGTTCTGTGTGTTTTCAGGCTGTGTAGACAAAAGTGGATGACTCTGAAGGCTTTGGTATTAATTCCCAGGTGGCTGTCACCTCAAACTTTCTCTTTCCTTGGAATTTAGACACGTGTGGTAAAAGTGTGCTGCCTTCCATGATAAAAATAGAATTGAAGGCAAGCGAAGTTGTGCTCAAGGAGAATCTTTTGCTGGTGCAGGTCCTTCAGTAAATATTTACCAGTAGTCCTTCACTTTGTACTGCTGTGGGGAGGAAGCGGCGGGTATTCTGAGGGCAGCTGGCAGTGCCAGGAGCTGATTGTGCGTCAGTGAACTCAGAGTCTTCCCAAGTCTGAGTTGATTGACAGTATTTTGGTAGTCTGAAATCGGTCATGGAGATAGTATTCAAACCACAGAAATGGGCAAGCTCTAGGGGCCTTTCCTCTAGAGAACCACTTGTTAAACATTTACCATCACTCCATCAGATACTTCTCTTATTACCCCGTGGTTCATGGTTTGAGATGGCTGGAATGGCTAAAGGAAACTTTATCGAAGACTGGGAGAGAGCAACAGTCAACACACAAGTGAACAAAGTAAACACATTCAGGGTAAAAGCAAGAAAGCCATCTGGCTTCCTCCCTTGTAGCCTGAGGACAGCCACGTCAGGGATTGTTCCTTCCCGGCTCCTCAAATTGTCTCCATGCACAGGGTGCCATTTTAGGACAGCTCCTTAGCAACTCGCAGATGAAAAATGCTAGCTCATGACTTGAGATGTGGAAGTCCCTCTTCCACATGCTAAAAGTCTGGTGTCTGGGTCCTGTACTTCCCTAGAGGTTGACAGTACAATTGTCTTCCCTGTCAGTAAAGCCCTTAATGCTCACATCTTGCCCTGCAGAGCCCCAGCAGGAGGACTTTGGCCATCCTAATGCCAGTCCTGGCCCCAGTAGTGTAGGATAGGGCAAAGTCAAGGTCAGTTCTGTAAGTGATTCATGTGTTTGCATAGCAACTGGGGTTGAGCAAAGGGAGCTAGTTTGTCTTGTCTCTCCTCTTGCTCTTATCATGCAGTATCCTTATATCATTTGGACTGTGATATATACATATATCCATATATATCCATATATATATATATATATATATATATGGGGCCGGGAGAGAGAGAGAGAGAGGCGGGTGTGTCTTACTGAGGAGACGGGTGTTTTTAGAGAAGTTACTAGGCATTCTCTCTTTGGCCTCTTTCCTTTGCCTGTTGACAGACACTCTTTAGTGCATTCTATATATATTCCATCCCCGTGTCAATGGGGAAGTGGTCTCAAAAAGGAAGATGTAGCACTACCTTCTAGCTCTTTCCTAAGGGGTTCAGTTTTCATTAAAAATTCACTCCAATTTAATAATCAGACAGTGTTTTAAATAACAGTGGATGCAAGGGGGTACTGCCATGACCCACTGCCTCCATCCCTCGGAGGGCTGAGAATTTGCTGGGTGTCCGGACCAACTGTGGCAGTACCTGAGTAGCTCCTTCCAAACTTGGAAAGATGGGATTAGCTAAGGAAAAATAATGATTCTTGTGGATTCCAAGCAGGTGTTGGACTGCTCAAAGTGAATGTGAATTTGAATGTATTGTCTATTAAGATGAAAGCATCAGTGTAGATGATTGATCTCATAGATGGAAACGTCAAAATCTTTCTAGATACTAAGTATTCCTGAACTTCTCTAAAACATATTTTAGGTTAACAAAAGAAAACCTTCATGGCCCCTAGTTTAGAAGAGTTTCTTCAGCTGCCCCTCCCTTTAAATGTTTTCCCTCTGACCTTAATACAGGAGGGAGAAAAGGCAATTTCATCAGCGATTGTCAGGTATGTCCCTCTCTCTTGGAGGATGAAGGAAGGTGGAACTCCAGTCTCTCCTGCATAGACCACGTCAGTGGGTCTTTCATGTAGGAAGCTCTGAAAGGACTCCAGCTGTGGCCGTGGTGTGTGGAATGACTATTTCATAATAAGAGAGAGAGCACATTTTGAGACAGCCAAGAAAAATGTGCCGTTGTAACCATGTTCTGTTTTCAGTGGTACCACTGAATCAAAGTTTTCCAAGGAAATTAAATATCGAGGCGGAGAGGGAGACATTGTGTGATGTATGGGAGCTGAAGTACTAAATACGCCAGTATAGCATCAATATATAATTTGTATGGTTACAAATATTATTGGCATAAATAATTCATGCTGTTGCTTTTTTATTCACTTGATTAACGGCGTCTTTGTCATCTTTATCAGTCATGATGCCATTGCAATTTTGTGTATTGTGTTTAAAGAATACTCGGGGAAATGTTTCAACTGTGTGTGTGGATGATATAATGTATTCATTCATTTAGTCAGATGAAATGAAATAGAGAGTATTTAATATGCATGTCTGCATTACACTAGATACACTCTAAATAAATTACAGACAGTATTACTCTTCCAATGTAAGAAAAATTATAGTTTGATTTTTTTTAAGTAGCCCAAAAGGTAGCCGTTTTGTACTTGAATTACAATTTTTTTCAGGCTTTTCAAAAGAGCTTGGAATAATCCTGAAAATTTTTGTTGAGATGTCTGTAGGAAATCTTCAGGAACTTGAGTGAGCTGTGTCAAATGGGAGTTGTTTACTCTGAAAAAGAAAGTAAAATAGGTTTTCTACTCATGGACTAATGCACTTCTGGAAAGTTTAAATTGTTGGGACATGGCCTTATTTTTGCTGTGTTCATGTCATTCCATGTATCAGCCTCCGTGTGGCTTCTGCAGCATTTTCTGAGAGCCGTCAGCCACAGCGGTTGCTGGCGTAGTGCATTTTGTCCCCTTCCTGCTCTCCTCGCCCGTCCAGTCCTCTCTCCCGCTTGTTGGAGCTTCCACCTTCGGCCCATCCGGTGCCTCCCCTAGCAGCACAGCACTCAGGTCTTCTCCCTGCAGTTGCCTTTCCCCTTACTATCTCCAAAAGTAAAAAAATAACTAAAAACCAAAATCTAGTTCCTTCCCACAACTGGTCTCTGCTAGGGTTAGATCTCATGGGGCAGCTGAAGTGATTTGCATTCAGGTTTGGATGACTGGTGTCAGAGAAAACCAGACCTGCACAGTAGTCAAAGGGGTAAGAACACCGTATTCGGGACCATTGCAGTAGGGGAAGGAGGCCTTAGTCTGGTACTAGGCTCAACTCAATGTAACAGGAACTAGTGGGGATCTATAGCCAAGGGGCAGGGGTGGGAGGGGGGTCATTGGGTGAGAAGTTACTCAAAAGGTAGGGTAATTCTTGCTAACTGACCTAATGGGATTGTTGCTGAAGGCCATCCAGGGTGATCAGATATTACCCTGGGGGGGATGGTGGGAGGTGAGGAAGGGGATCAGATATCCAGGGTGGGGATTCTGGCTAAACCAACTCGACAGGATTCTTGCTAAAACTGGATGATGTACAGATAGACATGGAAGTCCAAAAATTAAGGCCTAGCTGGGAAAAGGATGCAGAGGAGCCCAACTACAGTGTAGTCAACGAGAGACTCTTTGTCACTGGTAAGTGTGATACCCTAAGAGGAAGGGTTGTAGTTCAAGTGAGAAGCTAACCAATTTCAAATCAGACGGAAGTTTGAGACAGTCTTCTAAGAGGACTCCTCAGAATGCGGTCCTGACTGGAATGCAATGCAGTGGAAGGGCCGTGTTAGATTTCCTTCAGTGGAGAGCGAAAGGGGAGCTCAGGGTTCAGGGCCATCGTCGAAGTTGCCATCGTTGATTGGCAGGGGGTGGCTGTGCAGTCTGTGTCTGTCTCACATGCAGTTTGGTCCTTATCCTCTAGCACAGAGTTCGGAATAAGTCGTTGGGAACTCAGTAAATGTGTGAGATGAATGAATACATTGCACAGATGAGGAAACTGACACACAGAGAGGTTGGGGACTTTGATCGCTTTCACACACCATGTCAGTGAAAAATTACGTTTATTCTCCATGCCCTCTCCAAAGGTCTTGGTCACTAGATAATTGTCAATACTTTCCTTATGGATGGCACTATAACGTATCCATATGAGAAGATATTATTAGTAGGTCGATTGCCATGTAGGGATTTAGTCTTTGGAATCAGAAGGATGAAGACCAAACATTTTACTGCTACACTAGTACATCGTAGTGCAGAACTTGTGTTGAAAGGAATAATGTTTGAACTCATTACCATCTCCAAAGACTGGGACATCCAGATTGTGGACATGTAGCCAATGGAGAAAGGGACACGTTAGACCTGGGAGTATCTGACTTCTGATTTCAGACTCCCTTACACGCTCCTTTTCTAAATGAAGTGTACTTCCTTTCCTGGATCTTATTTTTCTATGGAAGATACTGTCCCCTCATTTTCTCTCAGAACCTGCTGAGCCAGCACTTCCGTGCTAGGGACTCTATTGCACCAAGCCAGGCCAAGGGAGAGCCCCATGCCCGTAGCTACGGCTGACCTTCTGAGAACCTTTTGGCTCCTCGAAGCAAATTTCAGTTCTGTACTTACCGACTCTTAGCCAGCGACTCACCCTTGCCACGGAGGATGAACAGTACTGTAGCAGGGTCTCAGCACAGACTTTTTACATTTACACCCCAATCATATTTTTCTACTAATCTTTACAAATTAAAAAAAATAAATTTGCATCCTAACAAATATAACCTGGACTTATTTGTGCCAGCTCCTTATCACTAGAAAAACTGTAGTAAAGCTGAAAACGCCATTCACCGTGTCTAGGCTTGTCGTCATAGGAGAGGCATTTTAAACGGCAATCGGAGAGTGAAATGTTTTTGGATTTTACACCGGCCAGGCTGTTCTGAACAGACTCTGAGTGAGAATAGTCAAATATGATAATCATCTGCTTTGGAGAACAGAAGGAAGCCAGTTTAACTTAAGCTGGATTGATTTTTCAACTTGGACGACACTGGCTTCTCGTTTCTCAAAGGCCAGAGGAAGGAGGTGTTTTCAAGGCATTCTATGATTTTTTTCAAGTTGCTTTTTTTTTCCCCCAAATTTCAATTTGGTTCCCTTTGTGTAAAATGTACTCTTTTCCTGCTAAGACCCAAGTTTTCCTGCATAAGCATCCAGATTTCACAACTTGGTTGGATTAGACACTTGGCAAGTCTCACCAAGTGTGGCAGAGCAGGGCTGCATTCATCTAAAGCAGCAGGCGGGCATCGTAATGGGAACTGAGAACCCTAGATAGACGACTCGAGTAAAGAGGAGCCCCGCTCTGTTCTCTGAGCTTAGGTGACAGAGCCTTGGAGGCCTCAGTAAAGCTCATGCCTTCTTACCCTGGGAGGAGATGAAAGGGAACTGAGAGAGGAAGATGCTTCCAGAAACAGTTCTTTGTTTGTGTGTGTGTTTGTTTTTAATGCTCTCAAGTATTAGGTGTAGGATTTTTAAAGCATTTCAAAATAGGAATCCTTAATCTCCTGACTGTTACCCCCTGGGAAGGATGGTGAATTGACAATTCCTGGAAACTTTAGCAGCTTAGGTTATTTGCATGTTTTGTTTCACTTCATAAAATTCACATCCGCTGTTCTTTGTCAACAGTGATCTGATTTGTGATCTGATTTGTGAATAGGAACCCCCTTCTTTTCCTCCCCTTGCCCGTTCTCCTTTCTGTAATCCTCCCACCATGCTTTCTTTCTCCTACCCTTTCTTTTCCTGTCCTTCTCTTTTCCCCTGTCTTCCTTTCTTTACTTTCTTTTTCTTAACCCTGCCAGCTCTCTGGGCTCAGGCCCCACTTGCATCTGCCATCTCTTGATTCTAGGTTGCATTTGGAGGTATGCTCAATCTGGATGCCTACATAAAAAAAACAAAACAAAACCAAAAAACCAAAAAACCAGGGTCTTAGCAGGAAACGGGTACATTTCACATGAAGGAAACCAAATAGAAATTTAGGTGAAAAAAACTTGAAAAAAATGATACAATGCCTTGAAAACACTTTCTTTCTCTGGCCTTTGAGAAAAGAAGCCAGCCAGTGTCTTCCAAGTTGAAAAATCAGTCCAGCTGCATTTGGAGGTATGCTTCCTGTGTGCCTAAATTTGAACCTGCGCGACACCCTGGCTGTCCCTGAAGGCCCCTAGGAGCTGCAGGTTACTGAGCAGGCAGTTGTAGATCCTTACCTGTCATTCTTGTCCTCTTCGTGACTTTAAAGCCAACACTAGTGATCCAGGCCAAGCCTTCTTGGGACTCGACCGCCACTCAGTGTGTTTTTAAGATTCCCCCCTTTTCTCCTGTGTTCCAGTTAACTTTGATTAGATTAATGTTGGCATTCACAAAAATGAATCACCTTATGAGGACGATTTTAATTACCATTTTCCTGCAACCTCTAACCATTCTTGCATGTGTATTGATTGGGAGCATCTGCTTGGATTGCAAATGCAAAGAAATGAAACACTTGAAGAGTGGCATTCTTCCAATTTTTTTTCCCACTAGGCAGTTTTAAAATCTGTGTCTCTCTCTACCAGAGGGAATGCAGGTCTGACACCACACCGTTCGTGGAAATACCTGTTGTGTCATTTAAGACAAAGAACCAAGTTGAGCTTAGGATGCTCTCCTTGCCTGTGGCTTTTCTGGAGATCAGTATAGGTTTTGAAAGTGAGCGTCCACACATCTCATGAAACCGAACATTGTGATTATCTGCTCAGAAATCCTAACCAAATTCTTCCAGATTTTCTTTTCTTATTTGAGATATTTTCAGTATTTGATTCTTCAAATGGCAAGCAGATGTGCCAATTTTCTTGGATTCTGTCATTTACCAGCTTTTTTTCCCCTTGAAAATACCCTTTATGCATCCTATCGTGCTTCTTGGTGTCTGTATTTGGAGAGAACCGGTTTTACTTGCACATTCTCAAGTGGCATGAGGAAGAGCGGCAGGACCCTCCCTCCTCCAGTGAGTGTTTACCGGGCACATGTTTTGGGATCCATGCTGTGCAAAACACTTAGCAGGCTCCTGTCCTCACGGAACTTCTGGTCCAGGTGTTCAGTAAGGTAAGAAACTGTTTTGGGCAGTGGGCAGCCCACAAGGCCTCACTTGGCAGCCTCTGAAGGGAACCCACCACCCCTCCCAAGAGTATCCCCCCTCCCTCATGGCAGAGGCCTGGAGTAGTATGGATGAGCTTGGGGGACATTCCACAGCATTTCTGGGCCTCCATTTCTTACCCTGTATATTGAGTTCAGCTAAATGTGTAGCCAAGGTCTCCTTGGTCTCTAGAATACCAGACTGTAGCTTCACACCTGTGTTAAGGGACTACCCCTTTTAAAACACAATTGCACTGAAAGCTGTGCTCATTCATTTATTGCACAGTATGAGCTACTTTGTGGGATCTCTTTCATTTGAGAGCCTCCTGAGGTGAGATGTGCATGGGGGAAGGGAGGCATGAGGGAAGTGGGGATGGGGAGCCTGGAGGAAGGGAGGAAGAACACTACTGCCGACAGACTCCCTTCTGCTTCACAATTCTCCCAAATGCTAGCAAGCGCTCCAGAACCTTTCAGCATGCTCATGTCTCACACCAAGCCTCTAGCCTTACTGAAACGCTTGTGTTCCCCTGATGGGTCAGGCCTCCTCTTGCCCCTCCCACCAGCCCCTCCTCTTCAAGTCTCAGTTTAAGGGATGCTTCCATCAAGAAGCCCTCCCCACACCTCTCATTCCCGGACAAGGTGAGAGCCACTTATTAGGCCTTCCATAATCCCTCGGGGCTTCTTCTAGTAATTGCTCTTCTCAGAAATATTGTAATATCTTTTTACCTCTCTATGGCCTTCACTGTAATGGTCATTCCCTCAGGAAAGAAATTGTGCTTTTTGTACATCATTGCATATAGGCATTGCCCATTCAATACCAGATGCTCCATAAATATTTTTGAATGGATACATGAATAAGTGGAGGTTTAAAAAATTAACATTATTGAAATTATTTTTAAATCATTGACCTTTGAAAGTCCTACCCCCCCACACTCTTTTCCCCCTCAGAAGTGTTCATTTCTATTAACAGAGTTGTAATCTGGCATGGTCAATGTAAACATTATACTTCTCCTAACTAATGCCCTGCGTCTTGATTCATTAAAACAAACAAACAAACAAAAAACCTTGAGAGCCTTTAAGCATACAAATACCAATTCATATCTCTTTATGAACAAAAACTTCTTTAAGTCTCTGGTCCACCTGGTACTCACTCTACTACCTAGAATTGTACTTGAATATGTCTCTGTGAGAATCCCACACTTTTTCGAGCTAGAAAGTACTTTAAAACTTACGTAGCGAACTCACATGTTTTTTAAGTATGGGAACAGTATGGTGGCTCCTTGAGGTGACAGAGGTTATGAACTGGAAGGCTTTCAGGTTGTTTTTAGGCTGGGTTACCTGGATCATCAGTATGACTGCCAAAGTCACAGATGAGGGTGTGATATTGTCCAGTAACATAAGAAGGGCTGTCTCTTCTTGGGGGTGTTTCATCAGCAAGCACGCTTTTCCCAGGAGTCCTCCCAAAAGCTGATTTCACCTGCTATTTCTTGGCTAGAATGGGTTATACCCACCCCAATCCAGTCACTCGCAAGAGGGCTAGGATTGTCAAGATAGGTTAGGATCTATACCTGAACTTGGAATAGTGCCAATTCATTGAGGGGTGGGTATGTGAACAAAATTTGTATTTACTTATCCAGAAGGAAGAGCAGAATAATTTGGGCAGGGGATAGGCTACTCCCTAATTAGTAATAGACCTTGAACTTGAATGCTTTGTAACTCTCCATTGGTCTATTACTATAACTACTTTCCACAGTGCTTCAACCACAGGGCTTTGCAAACGCTATTCACGTTGGAAAGCCAGGTGAAATTACTTCCAGTTTAGGAGTGGGTGGCTTCATTTCTCACTTGTTGATTCTGCTCGGGATGCCTGAGAGAGTTGCTTCCAATATTGATCTTTCATCTTCCAGAGTATTTTTAAGAGTTGTGTTAGAATTTTTTATGTAGGGGTTTGCGGGGGCAGGGGGTGCATCCAGCAGATAAATTGAGATGTGGAATGCCAGGTTTGTTCTTTCTGTCAATGTCTAGATGAAAGTGATAAAGAATGGCATTCAGGCTCATCTCAGAGAGGAGGCTGGGTGGGGTGTGATGGGAGGGGGCATGAGGAAGACAGTCAAAGCTAAATCTGGTTGTTTTATTAAAAGGTCAGTGAAATCAAACAGAGCAGACAGTTTTTACAAACAGAGCTAAGGAAAGGGAAACATAGGTCTGTCTACCCTCTCACTAGGATGGTTAATGAGCACAGTCATGGCAAGTCCACTAGAGAGGTCCATGGTGAGACCGTGGCCCTCGTCTTGCTCCCAGTGCCTCCAGAATGGTCCACTGTTGACCCCCCTACTGGGTTAGGACTGAAGAGGTCATAAACAGGAGTATTCCGATTTGGTGCTGGTTGTTCATACGACCTGACATCTTATTATCCAAGAATTAGCTCAAATATTACATCTTTGGAGAGGTTTTTTCCCGCCCAAACCAATGTGAAATTTTGTGTCTACTGCCCCCAAACTATCCTGCTGTAGTGATTTGATACCTATTTTATTTTCTGAATACCACATACCTTGATATGGAATGAGCTTCATTTGGGTATTTACTCATTTATCTATATTAGAACAGGAATCTTTTCTGCCTTACCTATTGCTATAACTTGATCATCTAAAACAATGACTCATAGAATAGGTACTCAATTATTGAATGGATGATTCATACTTTATAGGAGGAAGTCATACTTTATACAAGGAAGACAGGAAATTAAAATATATTTCTTTATCCTTGGTATTATCACGTGGTCACTTGCCCTGATTTTAGCAAAAAATGATATTTATGGTTGATATTTAATGGGAGAGACAGACATGTAAAAATAATGTGCAGAGATCATGATTAAATTTATGCACAAGAAAACAATTGATTCTGCCTTGGGAAGAAAGGTAAGGGAGACTTGTACACGAAAAATAATGCGTGAGCTGGACCATGAAATATATTTGGCTATTCACCAGGCAAAAACTAAGGGAAAGCAATCCCGGCAGGGAAACCAGCACAAGCAGAGGTGCAGAGATGTGGCATCACCTGGAGTGGCGGGGGAAATGCTGTAGTCCCAAATTGCCCGAGAGCAGCCTCGTAGGGGTGAAAGTGGGGAGAGGGGACATGGTACCAAAGCTGAGACTAGAGAGTCAGGCAAAGGCCCTGTGGGGAGAGGTTTGTATATTACACTAAGGAGTTTGGCTTTTATCTACAAAATGGATATGAATAGACTATGAAGTGCTGTCAGGAAGTTTTAAACCAGGTATCAGCGTTGTGTCTTAGAGACATCATTTATGGAAGTGTACTGGTTAGATAAGAGTAGAGCTGGCTTGATTCGTGACTTCTCACACAGCCCCGTGTTCATTTATGTGACATCATTCATCTGGTAGGGGGTTTCCAGTGGCAGCTATCCTCCCCTCCCCTTCCCTCCCCTCCCTTCCCCTCCCTCCCCTCCACTCCCCTTTTCCTTCCTTTCCAAGTCAGTGCTTTTCATAAAGGCCTAAATATGGAATTTATAAATGACACAAAAGTCATAGAGATCACTAATCTGTGGATTAATACATTCGAAATTATTGTACTGGGATGGAAGTGAAGTGAAACAAGGTGACATTGTATGGGGACAAATGCAACACCCTGAAATAAACTGAGCAAGTCCGGAGAGGGGGAGCGGCAACCTAACAAGCAACTCTTTAGAAAACTGTCTGGGTGTCGTTCCACTGCAAGGAGTGAATAGCCCTGCCTCCTTCTGCCCAGCACTAAAGTTGGGCTGGCGTCTCCAGATCTTAACAGAGATATTGACCATGTGGGGGTGATTCCAGTGGAAGAAAACAGCCAATGCTGAACACTCTGGGATCCCTGTGATATTGGAGGAGTCGTTATAGAAGCTAGGGTTAACACTCTGGGAAAAAGATGTCTTGGTGAAACATGAGATCAGTTTCTAAATGTTTGAAAAGCACCCATGTGTAAGAGAATTTGGAGGAGTTAGGATGATTTAGCAAGTGAATAGAAATGCACCAAGAGCCTGCCATGTGTCAGGTATTCTGCCGTGGAGATTGATAAGGATGGTTCCCTGTTGTTAAGGCACCTGCTGTCTGTGTTTGTCGGATGCGTGCAAGTGTGTTTTAGCGTGACAGCTAAATGGGAAGAGGTATGAGAAGACGAGAGTGGACAAATATCGGGGCTATGTTATTAAGACCCCTTATGCTCATGATCGGGTGTAATCTCAAATCTCTCATGTCCGCTAGGCTTCCTGAATTGAGCTTCCTTTGTGTGCACTCTTTGGAACATAGTTGTATTCAGAAGAGTACTGGATTCAGAAAGGAGCTCTGGGGTGGGAAGTTGGGTCCTGTCACCTACTAATGTGACCTTATTAAGATACTTGTGGCGTCTGAGCCGCAGCCTTGTAAGTAACATCCTGTGCTGTTTGGGAGGTTCCACTATTAGTGACCTTCCCAGTCCCTTATTACCGGATAGTTGCTAATTCGGAATCGCCATATATGGTTGGGGATGGTGATGGAGGAAACACTATTATTTACGGTCTAAGATTTTATTAGCGCCTGCTACAGAAATAAAATTCTATATTGGCTATATGTCTAGTCCTATGTTGTATGCAGGCAGTTATATGGAAATCGCTGTGAGTTTTGAGTGTTGCCTTGAGAAAAGCTATGTTTATTCAATATTCAAATGTCGAATGCCTCCAGTGTGAGCACACTTATTTGCATGTAATGAGTTGAGAGAAAGGATTCATTTACTTTAAAGTAATTGGGTCATGTGAATAATATATTCTCACGTTTGCCTAGAATAACTGTTCTCCTCATCACACCTAAAACTTTAAAAACATGATAGCACCACAATAAAAACAAATATTTGAGAATCGGTAGAGTTGGCACACAGAATAAATGAGCTAACTTCTTTAGCATTTCCCTGAAATGTGCCTGCCACTGCTCTGAGTCCTTGACCTGTGCTGCTCAGTTCGTGAATTAGGCCCCAAGACAGAAGTACAGGGGAGGATCTGCGGGTGGTTGAAGGGGAAGAACTTCCCTGAGTCCCGTGGCTTAGCGACTGGTAGACCAAGGGCTTGAACCCAAAACTGGGACTTCAGAGCCTTTGTTTCGTTTGTTCTAATCAGGAAAGCTTGAGGGATACAACTTGGAAGACAAAGGCTGCAGCTGAACCTGCTGGGGACTCGAGGTTTGTGAAATGTTAGTGAAAACAGTCAGCAGGATTATATTTCAGAATCTTACCATTTTGTGTCCAGCTGTCTTTTGAATTCACTCCCTTTCAGAGAGAAAGAGATGAGTAGATATAGTGATAGGCAGATGACACACAAATGGATGAATTTTTGTGTGTGCATGGACAGATTGACAGAAACTTGTATTAGCAGTTATGGAACCTTAAGTCAAAATTAAAATTATAAATGCTAAGTTACCAAGCTCCCTGCTGTCATTGCGCCTCATCAGCACTGGGTAGATGGCAGTTTGTGAAAAGGATTTATAATCTCTTTTTGTGTGGCATATATGCATCCGTGAAACAGTGGTACCAAGATGCTTTTATTTAGACCCTTCAGTCTCCTCCCTACTCCTTTGTGAAATAGGGAAGGTGAAAGGTCAGGCTGGTAATCTCCAGCCAGTTTCTCTCACTGAGGCAGTGTTGAGAGAAATGATGGTAAATACCAATAAAGAAAGGACTTTCCATCCATTCTTATGTAAATCTCACAGCAACCAGAGTGGCTAGCTATAGCTTTGGTGAGCACACATTAAATGGGCTGCCTCCTCCAGACATGCTCTGGTGGCCTACGAGACCCCGGACGGGGGTTCTGAAGTCAGGGGCTTTGCTTCCTCTTCCGCAATATTAAATGGACTGACTGTGTCCTTCTCCCCGATGAGTCTTTAGCGCTTAATTTTGACAGAGAAAGATAGCAAAACAGACAAAATCATTATGAAATATGACTCATAAGCTTTTAAATAATCTATTATTAGTGGTTCTTGATTTTTATTAAATACTGGATATAAAATAACCCTTGGTCTAGGAAAAGATTTGAAAATAAATTATCTGCACTGTTTCAGCAGTAACCTAGTTTATCTGTTGAGAAATGACTCAGTAATATCCTTAAAGCAGTTGGCTTTGGGAAAACACCTCATCTGACCCAATATAATTTTGTAAAGCATTTTAGTCTTTAAAGGAAAGGAAAGTGTTACTGAGTTTTTAAAATGCTGGGTGAGGCCATTTATTTAAACTAAACACTGAAGTGTCTTAGATTTTTAACAAACCTAACTGAAAACTTAGCTACAAACAACTAATTGGGAACCAGATGGTGCAGTCACCATTGTGAGCCGAACCCAACTCTCCTGTTTTCTGAATGTCAATTTAGCTCCCAGAACTCCAGGGACAAAGATGCCATTAATTCTGGGAGTCTCTGTACCCTAGTCACCCTGTCCACCCCCTCCCTGCCAAATCAGTGCAGCCTTCCCCTCTTGGAAATTAATGCCCTCAGTAAAATGTTTGTGTGCCTGGGGAAGAAAGAGAGAGTGGGAAAGGATGCCATGTCCCTAGGTTTTCGTGCCAGGCCATGCACTGCCGACGAACACCTGTAGAGCTTCAGTTAATGAGGGTGGGAAGAAAGCTATAAATGAAGCCCATCAGGAGTGCAAAGCGAGTTATGTCTTGACTGGATCTCTCAAAGAGCATCGAGGGGCCAGGGCCATGTAACAGACAATGACAGACTCAGAACTATGCTTCTTAATATTATACAGAGTACCTGGCTTAAAAGGATTAAAACCAAGATCTTTTTCACTAAGCTAGTGAATGTGGTTAGACAGGTAAATCATTTTTTCTCTACTCTTCTATATAAGAATCTAATGGGTTACTCCTTTCCATGTATGGGAACTTGGGACTTCCCAGTACATGAGTGAAGCAAACTGGAAGGCACAGGATTCTTTCAGCTGTCTTTGTTCAAGGGCTTAGTGCTAGGGGCTGGTCTTGGTTGGACACCTGTAAGAGTCAGCTTGTAGGCCACCAGGCTGAGTTTTCAGAGGTGGGTATCAACTTGCCAATTCTTCCTTAATCCTAAAACTTGAAGCCCAGTCTATTATCCATGAGACAGTTTCCTAATGGTAGTCCCTGAAAGATCAAACACAAATGTTAGATCTGCGATTATAACTCTGTATCACCAGTCTGCCTGAATATAAGCTCTAGGGTTAACATTTATCCCCTAAACATATATAAAGCACACACTGTGTGCCAGGTACATGTACGCACACACAAAATGCGTGGTCATTGACTTTGTGGGATATAAGCTATGCACATGAAAATCACAGACACAGGTCATCACAACACATCACTAGGCCGAGAGACACATGGACCTTTATAGAGAGAAATCAAACTTAAGTGGTGTGTGTGTGTGTGTGTGTGTGTGTGTGAGAGAGAGAGAGAGAGAGACAGACAGACAGAGAGATAGAGATAGAGAGAGAGACAGAGAAAGTAGGCAAGGATCATTGTTACTGCAATTGTAATTGAGACCTCCATCACCAAATTGTCTTAGCTTATACTTCAGCACTTCCACGGGTGAACAGAAAGAAAAATCAGGGGAACTGGGCTGCATGGGCAGAAGGGGACCAGGATAAGGCATGGTGTCTCTGGAAGAAATGGAGAGATGTTCTAAACTGGGCTTGGCTTGAAAGAGCTTCCCTTTTACCTCCTGGAAGTTGGAACTTGGCTGGGCCTCACCAAGGGAAGCACAACAAGCTTGCTGTCCGTCCCCAAGCCCACTGGCAGCTTGGGTAGTGGCTGCAGGCAGGGAGGTCAAAGGCCGGCTTCTTGTTGGCACTTCTTTCTTTGACTGACGGGAGGCACTGGAAATCTGTGAGGGGAATTAGAAAGCAGCTAGAGGGAGAAACAAACGAGTCATCCTCTCATCTCCTAGGCCTGTATTCCTTACATTTTTCTCTCTGAAAGTTGATTCGGGTCAGTCGGGAAATGATTAGTGGGCTGGGGTAGCCCTTTAAGGGTTCCGTATTTATCGATGTGAGGGCTCTTTAGCTGTGCATTTCCTTTGTTCTCTACCTTCACAGTGGTGGGAGTTCTATTAAAATATTAATCATGGAGTTTTTTTATCATTTCCAGTTGCACAGAGATATTAAGAGTTATGGCAGCGAAGCCTTGGTACAGCTATATTTCCTTGCTCACGTGTCTTCCCAGAGATGACACATATGCTTTTCATTTCACTGCCATTATTCTTCATGAGGCCGCAGGGCATCAGTCATCACTGTGGTGGACAAATGAAGGCGAGGGAGAACAGCACCAGTCTGTAAGCACAGGACAGTGTGCTTGTCTGCAGTCATAAAGGGCAGTCTCCTAAGGCAGAGGCCAAAAAAGGCTGTGACTTGTTACCTCTGGAACGAGATTCATCAGCAATGAAACCAGAAGCCCGGCCCGTAGCCGGGATTGCAGAGGTATTTCGAGAAGCGGTGTTGCTGTCAGTGTACATGAAATTCAATCTCTACGGGCAGTGTAATGCAGTCACAGAGTCTGGGCTTGGGTGAGAGGGCAGGGATACCTGACCTCCAGAATGTCACATCAAGTGTGGTGGGGCGTTAATAGCCGGAGGGAGGGTGCTGTGGGCCAATGGCCTCCCTGGCTCTCCGTTGCCAGTGGGAACCCTAACTGGGCATTTCAAGTGGCACGGGTCCTCAGGTACAACTTGCATTAACTGTCATCAGGATGTTGTTTTTCCATTCGGAGAAACCAGACCACAGGGACAGAGTGCTGTGAGGACCATAAATAAAATGAATAGGACTATGATAATGATGATAGTGATCATGGCGGGAGAACTGGCTCTGTGTTTCCATGGACTCTCCCCAGGCCCTGTCTGAGATGGGATGTGGTGTTATTCTTAGGTGAGGAGACTGAGGCCCACAGCAGTGAAAGTGCCAAGGTCTCGTAGCTGGTAGGGGCAGAGCTGGCATTGAGACCCTGGAATGCTAAGTAAGTTTGGGTGCTCCTATCGTGGGTGGTTCTATGTAATTGCTTTTACACTGAGCATTTTGAAACGGGATGCCCGGTCCCAGAGCCGCACAGGTCCCGGATTTTCCAGACACTCCAAGACCTCAGCAGCGGGCCACACACGGTGAGCAACGTCGTCCTGTGAGGTGAAGCATGCCTACAGCTGCCTGGCCTCCTTCGGGACCTCATCCTGGGTTCCAAAAAATTTTTTACTGAATTTATTAGGGTGACATTGGTTAATAAAATGATATATTTTCAGGTGTACAATTTTAAAATACATCATCTGTGTATTGTATTGTGTGTTTACCACCCTAAGGCAAGTGTCCTCCCATCACCAATTGATCCCCCCTTTACCCCCTTTACCTCCCCCACCCCCCATTCTCTCTGGCAATCACCATAGTGTCGTCTGTGTCTGTGAGTTTTTTTCTTTCCTTGATCTTTTTACCTTTTTCACTCAGCCTCCCAAACCCCTCCCTCTGGCAGCTGTCTGTTTCTATTTTGTTTGTTTACCCTGTTCATTAGATTCCACATATGAGTAAAATCATGTGGTACTTGTCTTTTCTTTGACTGGCTTATTTCACTTAGCATAATACTTTCCAGATCTATCGGTGCTGTCGCAAAGGGTAAGATTTCCTTCTTTTTTATGGCTGAGTAGTATTCCATTGGGTAAATGTACCACAGCCCTTTAATCTACTCACCTGCTGATGGACCCTTGGACTGCGTCCACGTCTGGGTGATTGTAAATAATGCTGCAGTGAACTTTCTCGGCCATTCCTATACAGCCACTCATCATGTCAGTCCCACTTGAGAGCTAGAATAAACAGTTCCTGAAGGTACTTTTCACCTTTTAATAAATATGAAAAGGTTCTTCAGACCTGGGAAGTGGAAGTGTCTCTCAGCAGCAGAGTTCTCTCTTTCCTTACTTCTCACACCAAACCGAAAACAGGGTCACGCACCCATATGCCTGGGGAGGTGTGGAGGACTCTCTCTGCATGACGAAGGCCGACGTTTTTGTGCTGTTCGGAGTGGCATTTAGTTTGTTTTCAAACTCCAGTTTTCATCCCATCTAGGCTGCTTCCAAGTGCCCTTCTGGCATCACACAGAAGCCAGACACCCGAATGGGGACGGTTTGGAATCCATTCTTCCACAGTAGCAGTAATAAATGGCTTCTCAGACGTGTCAGTAGGAAGTAAATCAGATCAACCCTCAGCTGTTCACCCTCTTTGAAGTTCTATCTGATCTGGAAGCTGAGAAGCAAATTGGCTGGAGAACAACAGAGTATTTCCTGAGGTGTTCATGAACTAGCTCCTCATGATTCTTCATGCCCAGCCTTAGTTCTCCATGTCTATGGCTTATTTTTTGTCTGTGAAGTATTATAAAAGAGTTCCCCAAGCATCTCACTTGGTTAAGAAGACAGCTTCTCTCCACTGGGACACCCTGGCTATTACCCAGCAAAATGCTCTGCCTCCCTCAACTGTACCATATCAGCTAATTAACCTGTTTATAGATTTTCCCGTCTCCTTATTTTAATTCTCAGCTGGTATTTCTCTAGGCTCTGGGCCTTGGGAATTGTAGTCATTTGTTGAATTTCTGGCAGTGTGAGAATGTCTAAGAGTTTGCTTTCATTTGTCATGCACAGCGAGTAGACATAAGAGAGAGGAAAAATAACCGCAGAAGAAAACAAAACTTGGAAAAATTCTGGAACCCCAGCAATGCTCAAAACAAGCAAAGTGATGAGGCAGTGGATACTTTTTCTTTTTTGCGTGTGGGGGCTTATGTTTTCCTCTTTTGTCCTGTATGTGACAGAGTAGTAAACGCCTGTCCTGTTGGCTGCTCAGAGCACTTTGTTGTATAATTCTCCTCTTTTCCATGGTTCTGTAGAACTGTCTTCCTTCTAGTTCCACCTGGGAAACCAGATCCACTCCCTCCACCCTGTACCATATGAACCTAAGGAGACAAGACAAATTTCTTTCTTTGTTTAAAGATTTTATTTACTTTTTAGAGAGAGGGGAAGGGAGGGAGAAAGAAATGGAGAGAAACATTGATCAGCTGCCTCTCACATGCACCAATCAGGGACCTGGCCCACATCCCAGGCATGTGTCCTGACTGGGAATCGAACCTGTGACCCTTTGGTTCACAGGCTGGTACTGAATCCACTGAGCCACATCAGCCAGGGCAAGATGGGACAAATTTCAAAACCATAGAGGATTTAGAAAGTATAGAGCAAACTCTTGTGGTGTTCCTGACTTTTCCGTATCCTTAGGGCATTTCTGAGTCACTGAGCAGCAGCCACATCTGTGTTCTCGAAAGTCACTACTGGATTATGAGTCACAACACCTGAGGGTCAAAATCAGCTTTGTCCCTTCGGGCCTGTGATGCACACCATGCCTCTGCCCATGTTCAGGCACTTCAGCTTGAACTCACCTCGTCTCCTGACTTACCAGGCTACTCTGTGTTTACTCTCCGCTGCTTTTGAAGGGGCAGTGTAGTGGTTAAGTAGATGGGCTACCTGCGAAGACTTTTTTTTAGAAATCCGCCCCTGCAATATGTTTTAAAATCTGTCGATGAGCCAGTGATGTCTAGGCAGTGAAGAGAAAAATAGTTAAAGCTTGTATCCGGAGTTTGCAAAACAAGCAACTCTCAAAATGATTTGCAGTTGGATTCTGAAATCGCCTTTGCTCTAGCTGAGCTACGGAACATCACTTGTAACCAGACAGCATTTGTCACCCAGACAGCTTTAGAAAAATCTCCTGTTTCCTCTTGGAGAATGCGGGGACAGAACTGAGGAATCGGTTTGGTTTTTTGAGCCTGGCATTTTCCACAAACCAAAGGAGTGATTAATAGTTTCTCTGGCTATATGAGGTGTTGTCGGCCAGATGTTTCTTTCCAGAACTTGCCTTTTCTAAGTTGAATGGCATCAAATAAAACACATTGCAATTTCAAAACAAGTTGCTGAAATCCAGCAGGAGAAGATGTAGTTAGGAACCCAAATTAGGGGATGAGGCTGAGGTGGGCGGGTACCGCAAACTCAAAGTGGTTTTCACGTCTCATTTTGGACCTTTGGAAAAGCCATGTGATTAATCCACATACTAAGTCCCTTTTTATTTTGCTTCTCAGAAGACCATTCCCAAAGCTGTTACCATATTGCAAATGAGAACACATTAATCTTGCTTATTGGAAAACAGTGAAAAGTCAGATCATATTTTCTGCAAATAACTTTTCCGGGCTTTATTTTGTGTATCACTTCTTTCTGGTTATAAAATGGGATTAAAACAATGGGTCTCTGTTGTGTCATCTACCCATGAACTTTATTACAAAATAATGGATTGACGCTATAAAGCTAAGATTTCCATTTAGCTGTAAGTCTTTCTTTGTAAAGGCATGAGCAGAAATATGTATCTGTATTAGTCAACAGTTGAGAGTCTTCATCCAGCAATAGAAATTTGATTAGTAATAATATTGTGGTTTGTTTTGCACCAAAAAGAGAGGCTTTGGGGATTATTAATTTCAACACAGTGCAAAATTTCTGGGTTATGCTTTTCTACCTTAATTTATTCTGGTGATATACACCCAGAAATTAAATATACATTACAGGGAATTTTGATTTTTATATAGAATTCTGTGGTTTCTACAGGGAGGGGTGAGCAAATCTTAAAACTGCAAGAATTGAGTTCTTCAGTAGTCTGAGTACAACGTGAAATTCTGTAATTAGTTCATCGTGCCTTCATCTTGTAGCAGGCCTGATGGAGGAAGAGTGTGGGTGGTCTTGAGGTCAGCATAATTGGAGAATAGACTAGAAGAAAGTCAAGTAACCTTTTTAAGGCTTTTTGGGGGTTTTCTTTGCTATAAAATATAATATTAGCCTTCATTAAGAAGATTGATATAAGTGAGCTGTGGAATGTCTTATTTGTGTTCTATTGTACAATTGCTAGAACTTACTATTGTTTCTTGCTGAAATGACTATATCCTTAAGAAAGAGAATACTTAATGTAATTATTAGTTATTTGCTTTTTTGGTGTGAATTGAGGACTTAAGAGCAGATTTTGGGGTGTTCAGGGGAATGACATATAAAGAGAGACTGAGATGGCTGAAAGTCATTCTGAAAGTTATGAAACCTTTCCTAGTTTTGCCAGCTGCGTGTTTTTATGACACAGTTATTTAAACAATGTCAGGCCAGCTGGTTGCATCCTTTGTTCTGTTCTAAAGAATTGAGAAGAATAAAGACTTTTCTTGCTATTTTCCAATTTAGTAACTAGATTTTTAGAGGATTTTTATTTATTTTTAAAGAGAGAGAAAGAGAGGGAGAGAAACATTGATATGTGAGAGATCCATGCATCGGTTGCCTCTAACACATCCCCAAATGGGGACCTGGCCCACAGCCCAGGCATGTGCCCTGATATGGAATCAAACCTGTGACCTTTTGGTTTGCAGGCTGGCACTCAATCCACTGAGCCACACCAGCCAGGACTTGTTCAGTAACTAAATTTTAACCTAATTTTGTAGGTTTAATTTTCAAGGATTCTATTGATCAGAGTTCCCTCTGGCTAAGAATGGTTGGGAAGGTTCATCACTCCCATTTACTTTAGGGTCCGAGTGGCCCACAGTCTAAAATTTTTCCTAGTTGTGACATTTCAGAGAATTAAAACAACAAAACAAAAGTAGCTGTCTTCTGATTTCTTATGTTATTGAAGCCAGATCAATGAGAAAGGGAGTTATTAAGTCCGAAGCTCAGGGTGAGACTTGGGGTGACACAGCAGTGAGTCAGGGCTTCCGCATAGATTTTGCTTTTAGATGGATTGGCCAGACGAACAGGATCTTACGGTGGATTCAGAGTGAAGGCCCTGAAATCAGAGACCTCCGCAGCCTCCCTCAGGCGGCCAGAGGGACTTTCCCTAGTCCTGCTTCAGTGTTCACAGGTTCTTCAGTTACTTCACCGGGTTGAAGAAGAGTGGCTTCCCTTTATCTGCCCAAGGGAAAGGATGCATCCTAATACCCGAAAGGCTTCTCACACCCTCACTCCATTTAAGTTTTGTTCAATGCCCGTTTCTCTGTCTTCCTTGGTCAGACCCTGCCTGTCAGTTTTCATGTCCTCGGGGGATTGGATGACCTCCCTGCCACCTCGCACTCCCCCAGCCCACCGCCCCTACCCTTTTTTACTTTCTTACAAAACTCAGGTTAGGTTTTTTCTTCCCCTCTTACAGAGAGGACTAACCAAACTGCTTTCTTACATCCCAGTTACATGGTGAATGTCAAAGAACCAATTCTGTGCACGACGTACAACATTGTTCTAATTTAATTTACATGTGCTTGCTTCAGTACTTTGCCTTCTACGTGAGGAGAGCAGTGCAGCATTAACACCTTTATATTTTAATATGCAGACTACCTCTCTTGAATTGTCAGAAAATAAAATAAATTATGACACTTTCAGGTACAGTATTGTATACAAAATGGCAGTTCTTTCTGTGATTTGTTTACATCCTCTCTTCTTCGCCCACCCCCAATGTTTCATACCACCGGCCAGTAAAAGTGAATGGACATGTTGGTTTTCCAGCAACTTCACAGATGTCTTTGGTTTCCTACTTGCGTTCAGAGCGTTTTCTGGGGTTCAGTTTTGAGGCTTAGTCAGGAGCTAGCTCATGCTCCACACTAGGCTGAAACCCCCGGTGAGCACAGGGAGGGTGCAGGGCATTCTCCTTCCCATGAACTGCTTACAGTGAAGAGGTATCTATGAGGAAAAATACTAGAAAGTAACGTAAGAGTGGTTTTTTGAGTTATTAAGTAAACAGAACACCCTCCCCCCCCCGAATTTATCTGTATGAATGAATGTCCTTCCTTAAAGTAGAGAATTCTACATCTTTTTTTCAAAAAATTGTGCTGTTGCCCTACATATCTGGCAGCTGCCTTCTTTGGGTGATGCAATGCACAAACCACAGAGTTGATTCCGGGTCACTTATCATTTTAGACTTTCCTATGGTGATATCCAACTTGATCCCCCCTCCTCCTTACCTTTGGGAAGATATTAACCTCTTTCAAAAAATCAAATATACTTTCTAACAAATAAAGATGGGTCATAATTCTTTTTCCAATATTCAGAGGAATGTGAGGAAGGCAATTTCAAAATGATTTACACATTAATGGTACTAGTGCCTAGAGACAAAATCCATTTTGAGTGTGAGTCTCAGTAGTTTTGTTAAATAAAACTAGACACATTATTTATATTAAATATCAAATGGTATATGTAGAAAATTCAGCTTCTTCCTAATTTAGGCCTGAACTAAGAATATATATTCTGTGGGTCTGAGTTAAATGGAAAAAAATCTCACAGTGAGGAGCCTCTCTGAGTGCCCCAGCAGCCCACGCTAGCCCCAGCCCTGGACTGCTGACTGGCCCAGGCAGTGGGAAGTTATCCTCAGACACTGGCAGGAAGGTCAGTAACTATCACGGCTTTTTCTGCTTCTCATTTCTGGGCCCAGCTGTCAATGCACGTCATCAAAATGATTACCCAAACTTGTTCTGACGTCCCTCAGGCCTCCATGGCAGGGGTGGCCAGCCCCCTGCCAAAACAGGCCAAAGTAGGCCTGACACCCTTGAAATCATCATCTTCCAAAGGACTCATCCCATCCTCCTTCTTCAGGAGGTTTTCACATCTGTGCCATGTCTCTGCTCTTTGTCTAAGTCTTCCCAGACTCCATGTGGATTCTAACGTGTGCTGTGGGTTAGGCTCATCTCCAATGGGCTGCTTGCCTACCTGTCAATTATCTGGTGGTTGAAGTACACAGGCAACATGTTTTGAGGGCTTTACTGTCTTTCTTGCTGCTGTTTAGATGAGCTTCTGCCATTCTTCAGTCCCACAAACACTTTCGGAAGCACAGAACACATTAGGTTCGTGGTCATTTGTTACTTGGTACCTTTGAACAATGTACACTGTACTTGACAGTGGTCTTGGACACCATGAACTGATGATTGCTGCGACAGAGGATTGTAAGAAAAAAAAAAAAATCTCCAGGATGGCTGTCAGAAACCCCACATGTAATGTAATAATGGAAATTTGTAGCATTTTTAGAGCATCATACATTTTCCAGACTTTCACAAATCATCTCATTCAATTTTTACAACAGCCTTAGGTATCATTACTCTTGCTTTATAGTTAGAGACCGAGACCCAGAGAGAGCTGAGTGATTTGCCCAGGGTCACACGGCTAGTGGGTAACAGCAGTTAGTAGGTGACAGCACATGGTGCAGAACCAAGGGTCTCTGGCCACAGGGGTATCATTCTTCCTCCACCCACAGCAAAGTAGTTGGAGTCCTTGCTGTTCTCTGAGTTTGCTACCTGACCTTGAAGGAGTGGGCCAGAAGGGGTTCATGATAGTGGGCAGGAATATCCCTAAGAGCTCTAACATCCTTTCTTTCTAGTCTTTCAAGTCTAGCACATCTGAGTGCAAGAGATGGAAGAAAATAACATTAATTCAGACTTTCAGGAGGCCCTGTCCCTGAACACATTGAGAAGCCAGGGCTTAGGTTACATCTGCAATTTTTAAAGCACTGAAGCTATTTAGCCCGGCCGTCACTTCCTGTGAAGAAGCTGTCTCATGTGTCAACACCAGTTTCCCAGGCAAAGAGGTCCAGCTGGGTTTCGAGGTCTTCCCAGTGATTCAGTTAGAAGGTGCTGACCCTCCCAGAAAGCAAAGCTTCCATCCAGGCATAGATAAGCTACCTCTGAGAAGGGAGAGGTCTGTGTGGGCTGAAGTAAATGGGAAATCTTCCTGAACACGTGGCATCTGAGCTATAGAAGAGAAGTTGGGTGCAATTTAGATGAGGAAGTAGGAAATGGGGAGACATGGAGAGGGTATATGGGCATGGCTAGATGCATGACCATACTAGCTGTGTGTTCTTATGACCACACCTCACTCTCCTCATCTGTGGAATGAGGTAGCAATGGTACCTACTTTACATGGGTGATGAGGGATTTAAATTGTAATTCATGTAAGGTCCTAACATGGCAAATAAATACTCAGGAAAAGCAAGCTCTTAGCTACTAGGCTAATGAGAAACAGAAAATATAGGAACAGTTGGAGGGTATTGGTAGGTTGGGTTGGATGGGCCCCAGCCAACAGAGGAAAACCCTGCCTGCTTCAAGAGTGGGCAAAATTAATAGCTATGGAATGATTGTATGTGAGAGTGTGTGAAGAATCTGTTTTCCTGCAGGCTACTGACTTTAATATACAGCAAAGGGCAATCATAGCTAATGTCAGAGCTAGCAAATTTGACGTTTTTTCATTAGTCTTTTATAATGAACTGTTCAAGGTTGAATTATGCTCACGTTTACCACTATAGCTCCATTTGAATATGTCTCTATATGTATAAAGTCCTAAGGAAGGATGAGGTGAGCAGTAACTAACCGCAGGAGGCCTCTGATTTGCCGTTTCTACCCCAGCTCTGCATCCTCAGCCTCCTCAGATTGCCTGATAATGGTAATGAGGGCTTGGTGATTCTTCATGAAAGAAAATGATAGCACCACTTATGTTTGAGCAAATCTGATGTTCTCATTTGGGTGTATGCCTAAAGGTACCTGGGTTGAAAATATGTGATGTAACCTCTCCTTATCATCCTAAATCTTAACACACTTTGGTACTTGTTAGCTGGTGGTGTGGTGAGCGGTGTAGTGAGTAATGGTTGATGAGCCGCTTCAGCTGGATTTATGTTTTATGAGCTAACATGGTTCCTAACTACTGTTGTCGTCATGTTAGACAGCTAGTTACTTTTAATGCTCTCATAATAAGAAAACACTATCTGAAGATACATTTTAACAGACTTTCTATCAGCTTCTACACTAGAGGTGATAACCAGAATATTGAAAATAAAACTGTCACTTATGCTTGCATTTTAAGTCAGATTTATAGCTTTCTTTCGGTGATAATTCCGCTCCAGACTGAAAGCAAAATCACCATGTAATTATTTTTTATTCAAAGGGTTGAAGAAAAAAGTACCAAATGAAATGATTTTGTATGAAAAGATCACAGCATATGGCAGCAAAGGTCTGGATTAAAACCTTGGCCTTGGTCATTAACTAGCAGTGATGTTGAATAAGTCACCTAATCTTTGGTTAGTTAGCAAGGTAGGATTATATTGATGCTATAGTTATATTACTGTTACCTGTAGTGAGACCCATTCTTGTGACTCACACCCTAGGTTTACCATGACTCAGGTCTGTTCTGCTTTAAAAGTCTTAAATTTGCGGCATCCCCGTCTCGGAACACAGCCCATGAGACTCCCAGTTCACATTCCCTCACACCCTGCACACCTGCTCGCTGGTGTTGAATAAGCCCCGTGGTCTCTTTGGTCTGTCTCTCAGTCCCCATGAAACTTTCATAACCTGTCTCTCCAGCCTCAGGCCCCACAATTCCTTAATATAATCCTTTTAAGCCAGCATGTGCTATCACCCTTTGTTCTTCCTGAATATCCAATTTGCAGGCCCCTTACCTCAGCTCAGTGCAGCCACTGGCTTTTTTTCCCCTGCATTTGGGCTGCATGAGACAAGTCAGGGGAAAGAGCAAAGCCGAGCCCCGTGAGACACTCGGGACAACTGAATAATCTACGGTAGGTACCTGCTCAGTTCCTTCTCCTGTTTCCTAGAGGAATTACTCCAAAACTTCACCTCCCTTCCCTCCCACTGCTCCTGCCTGCATTACTCTCTGCAGGGGACCTCCTTGCCAGCCTCTCACAGTGGAGCCACTGGACAGGACTGCCACATGCCCCTCTCCCCCAGCCAGCTCACGCAGGCTCACCCACGTCATCGTCTTCCTGTCTCGATGCAGGACTCTTCCCTCCTTCTGTCCCTCCTCCTCCTGTTTCTGGTGTTTTCCCTTCTTCTCCTGTGTCTGGTGTTTTCCCTTGTATTGCCTTTTGCCTCTCAGCACACACATATTTTTAATATTTCAGTATCAGTTTCCATCTCTTTTCAGACTGAGCCCTTCTTTTTCTATCTTGGTGTGTACTTGGTCACCTCCCATTTTTTCCCTTCCCTCTGTACAATCGGGCATCTATCTCTGCCTCATAATCCCTGTGTTTATCTCCAGGGGCCTTGTAGTTGCCAGACTGAAGGAGTCCTTTTCAGTCCTTATTTCACTCGGGCTCCTGTAGCATCTGGTTCTGACCACACCTCCCTTTTTGAAACTCATCCCAAACTCCTTTCCGAAAATTTCCGTGTTAATTTCCAGTGACATTACAACTTCCTCCCCCAGCCCCCACCATCTGCTTTTGTCTTAGTGTCCTTTGTGATCCTTCTGTTTCTATGAGACCAGCTCGAACCCCTGAAGCTTAGCCCCTGAACTGAGCTGCCCAGAGGACACATCAGTCTGGATGTGCATCAGGCCCCTGAACACCTTATACATCTCAAAATGAGGTCACCTCCGCCCCTCTTCATGTTTTCCCCTGAGTCTTCTTTCTCAATGAATGGTACCCTCATCCGCCTGGATGAACACACCAGACATGTCAGCTTCCTCCTAGGGTTTGTCTTCCTCAACTCTCCAACACCCCATATAGAAGTCCATTCTGTAATACTTCTAATTTATTCCTTGGATCCATTCTCTTCTCTGTGCTACAGACTTTGTTTCAGATTCTTATTGATTTAATAGTCTACACTTTAACTGCAGTCCCACAGCTTGGTGGGAGTGGGCGGGGAGGTGGGGAGGATGGAAAAAGTTGTCCTTTCTGGAATCCAGTCTGATTGTGTGATTCCCAGCTTAAACTCCCTAATGTCATACTCCTTAGCCTGACAAGGAAGCTCTCCCTGACAGGGACCCTGTCTACTTTCTGACCCAATTTTCCACTGTTTTCCATGCACATGTGATGTCACAGCTATACACAGATTCTGGCCTTGCCTCATGCATTATCCAATACTTTTATGCTCAGTGTCTTAAATGTCCTTCTCTGTGTTTGTCCTGATTATTCACGACTGAATTAAAAGCTTGCCTTCACTTCCATTCTTGCCCAGCCAGTCTGAGTTGGCTACCGTAGCTTGGACTCTGTGTAATGTTTGGGCATCTGTCTGTCATAGTAGCGGTTTCTCAGGCTGAGAGTTTCTGAAAACCCAAGTCTTGAGAGAGGGAGAAGCTACTGCTAGAAAGACCAGGGTTGCAAGTAAACTCCTGAAAGCCTTAAGAAATATTTTATATTTATTAAAATGAAGCAATAAAGAAAATTCTGTAAGTGAAATGAACATCACTACATGTCTTAAGTAACTTAAGTAGTAGTTAAGGTGCTTCATATTATAAATAATGGATAATCTGGAAAGTCCTGTAACTTCTCTGTGCCTTAGTTCCCTGTAAAATGAGGATAATAATAATACTTACCTTATAGATTGTTCTGATGAAGAGCTAATGTATGTAAAATGCTCAAAAACAGTGCCTGCCGTGATAAGCACTAAATAGGTATTTTCTATTAATAATAGTAATTTTCACTTACCAGCTATGATTACCACACAGTTTATTATTTCCAGCCCCCGTATTTTTATTGAGGTGATTCAAATCTGTCCTATTTTGAATATGTAGACACATTTTCTTTGACTGGTCCTCTACTAAGTGTTCAGTGGGGGTCTAATTTATTACTCATAGTTGTTGAGTCATATCTTAGTTTCCACCGTTGTCTCAAAGATACACCTTTTTAATTGACTTGCAAAGAATTTCTGGGTGATGTGGATCTAAGCAAGTTCAGCTCAGGGCAGCCTAGTACGCATTCCTCAACTCCAGTCCCCAGAGTACAGGGTTAGCTCTGTCCCCAACATCCAGGTGTGGCAGGCAGAACAGTGGGACAGCCTTCCTCGCTTGCCTCCCTCCCCCACTACCTCTCTCTCTTTCTCCCCTCTCTCTCATTCACACACGGCTCTTTGCCTTCTGCCTGAAGACCTACAATCCAGTTTTCCTTGCTTCTGCTTCCTTTGTATTTTCAAGCCTGCCCTACGCAAACACGGGCTCCTTCTCGACGCCCCATCTCCAGTTCTCCTTTTCCTACTGTTTCCCATGGGACTTGATGTTCATTCAGTTACATTAAAATATTCACAATATTAAAAATGTTATTATGAAGAGAAGCCATGACTGTAAGTTTCATGAGAGAAAAAAATAGCATTTCATTCATATTTGTATTGGGTAGGCATTCTAAGGAAAGTTGTCAGAAGCAAATGAGATGACTTATAGTAAATAAATGTATAAACTATCAAAACCACTACACAGATTTTTAAAATCCCATTTTGTCTTCCCTTCTTCCTTTATGGAATATTGTAACACTTTCATTATGCTGAAATTATGAGTATTTAATGTTACTTTTGTAAAAGTATCTTTAAAAAGATGTCCCAACCTTCCTAGGTAACTCTGACCTTTTAATTACCATCATAAATCTATAAGAAAATTATAAATTTAAAATTATGGTTTGACCTAATGTTTCTCTTATATTTAATATGAAAATGTGATCAGCTGTCTTAGTGACATCCCTATAGTTAGCATCTGCCATTTCTTTACCCCCGCCTATTCCTTAGGCTGTGATATGAACAATGTGTGGACTCCTTTCTTCAATGGCTTTCGTTTCCCAAATTGCTGAGAAAGAGAGGGAGAGAAACATCGACTGGTTGCCTCTTGCACACCCCCAAGTGGGGACCTGGCCTGCAACCCAGGCATGTGCCCTGACCGGGAATGGAACCAGCGACCTGACTCACAGGTTGATGCTTAATCCACTGAGCCACACTAGCCAGGGCAATACTGTATTTCTTAAGAGTATCTAAGAATATTGGCAATCCAGAAAGAAATTGTTCAGAAGTTATTGGTGTGTTTAAATGTACCTTTCTCCTTTTTCATAATCTCATAGCAATTTCTGGTCTTAATAAAATCTAGACAAGCTCCTAGGATATGAATAGAGAACTAGTAAGTCATTGTTATCTTATTGCCATTGAATTAGTTTTTTCTGGTAAGTGAAGTATATCAAATATGGGTGTGTCAATTAATTAAGGACAATCATAGTGTTCGCTCCGTATGACCTTTTTTAATGCAGAGACCAGTAGATTACATTTCAAGTTGAAAAATGTGGTATTTTCCTTAATAGTATATTTATCTGAAGCTGTGGCAGAAATAGTATGTGACCAGACTGGAGAGTGATTTGTGCTGGCAAATATAAATTGGAATATAGGAAGTCCCTCTTAAAAAAACTAGTGAGTATATTTGAGACTGTATTAGAATGTTGATTATTTGGGTGAAAGTGTCTTTGTTAAGAATAGTATAGCACGAAGCACGAAGTTAAAATTGTATCGTGGCTTTAACAAAATACAGTCTCCCTGGAATCTCAGTCCTCTTCCATTTTTTCCCTGCAGTAGGGTTGTTCTTGGAGGACCTTGCAAAGAACACTAGGGAAGAAAGACTATGCGAGATCTCACAAAAATGGTCCTCTCTCAGTGAAATAAGGTAGATTAGTTTCTTGCTGCTTTATGATAATTATTGTGTCTCATAAGAACAACATACATTAGAGATTTTCTTTTTAATGATGTCTTCCCCCAAATAAGATGCCATGATTTGATGTTGGTCTTGGTTAAGTTTGAGGAAGCCTCTGAAAATGGAACAAACGGGAAAATAACTTACATTTTTATAAACCTTTTAGGAGTAAACTCTATTAAAATGCAGTTAAACTAGTGAAAGAAATTTTAATGATTTTAATAATTATTATTATAATTCAGACACCTCATAGATGGACACAGTGCTTTGCATGAAATAGGTGCTTAGTAAGTAGTCTATGAATTTAAATCTTTTTATTTATTGATTTATTTTTTAGAGAGAGAGAGACATTGCTTTTGTTGTTCTACCTATTCATGCTTTCATTGGTTGCTTCTTGTATGTGTCCTCACCTGGGATCAAACCTGCAACCTTGGCATGTCGGGACAACGCTCTAACCAACTGAGCTAGCCAACCAGTTGATTAATCAACAGTGCTGCCATGTTGTTCCAGGAAACATCATTTATATAGAAAAGAACAGGAGTGGTGTTTGTTAGAGTTGTGCAGCTACGTGGCACGTGACTGTGGTAAGAAGGGTTTTGTAATTTATTGTAGTTATTGTGCTCATTTAATGTGAAATTAGTGCATTATCTTTATAAGACCTTTCTTTATAAAAACCTGACCACATTCTAACTTGCAATAAAATCCATTTTAATTACTAGGCATTTTAATAACGATGCCTTTTCAGAAAGCTTTCATGGACTGTCACTTTGCTTAACAGTGAAGTATCATACTAGTTGTGCTTATGACATACTGGGAGACTGAACAGAAATTGTCATGGTTAGACTACGTATTGAAAGCTACCATGAACAACACAAATGAAATGTTGACTCAATAAGGTGAGTCATAGGAGCTCACTCTAGCTGGTTGCTCCTGTTTGAAATTTTGTCCTTTGAAGGAGAACAAGCATAATGAGTATTTCTTTGTCCCTTCTTTATCAAATATCTGAAAAGTTAAAGAGATTTGCCTAAAGCCTTACTGAAATCATGAGCACAAATCAAACTCTCAGTAGAATATATATATATTTTTAGTCCTTCAGCTTCCCTGCATTTACTATCTTCCACAGATTTTTCATGGCTTCAAACTTTTTTTCTAAAATGTATTATTTGCAAAATGATTAAAAAATTTCAAAATGTAAAATTAGAAATATTATATGATTTTTAAAGTATAAGCTAAGCTTTGTACATATAATATGTACAAATTTTATGTATTTTTCAGTAGCCATACCTATAAACTGTCAAATGTGCATCAATGATTAATAAATTAATGCACTCTATTATTGTCATTAAATCACAATCCTTTAATTAATTAAATGATTTATTAAGTCTAAGTATTTCTGGTTAAGAGTTCCTGAGATATCATAAGATGTATTTAAATAACTAAAAACTCTCACTTCGGTTATTTGCTTCAATGAGCACCATTTGACTTTCTTATCATCCCTTCTGGAGACAGAAGCCACCAATGAAATAAGTCATTAGTTGCAAAGGCAAGACTTCTGAGCTAAACACAAAGGAAACGTAGACATACTGATATGAATAGTAGGCAAGTACCTACAGCCCAAGGTTTTACAAATCAGGTCCTGGCAGCAAGGTTTAAATTAGACTAGATATTGAGTCATTGGTCATATGCTGACACCTATTCCACAACTGAAATTGAGGAAGAAGAGGAAAGAAATGCAATACTTCATTCTTTTGTGCAAGTGACCTTAGCTGATTGAGGTCCAAAAGGTTTAGGCAAAAATACTAACTCCATCTTCCCACATCTGTGTCAAGGGAAGGTTATCAGATGTTCTCTTTGGTTCAGAAAGCACAGCCTCATCCTTAATTGCTACCTGTAAGGTTGATCTGTTGACTGTTGTTAGCAGCAGCTTTTCAATACTCTGTATGATAACACTTGTCAGTTTATGTGGCTAATATCTAAGGAAAACACAAGTGTCTGACCACTCTGCTGTGCATCTACCTGAAACTAAGAGAAAATACTATTAAATGTCAACTGTAAAAAAATAAAATAAAATAATGGCATTAAAAACAACTATATATAGTTACACAAATAAGTTTTCTTAGCTAAAATATACTCTGATTGTTAGGCACTTATTACAGCTCTGTTCCTTATCCTTTAATATTTAGAGAGAATTTTAAAGAGAATAGAAAAAGGGGGAGATGATACATTCTTGCTGGGTTTACTTGTAGGCAAGGCCAATCTTAAAGGAAAATATGACCTGCAAAAATGCTTGCTTCTCTGGGCCCCAGTTTCTTCATTTGATGACAGTACTTGTTCTATCAGAGTTGTTATACCTTCAAATAAGAGATGCTATGATTTTTAAGGAAGAGACAGAGGGACTGGAAAAAGTGTTTCCACAAAGTGACTGGGGACTCATTGTCACAGCACATACCGATTGAGAGCGGGCACCGCTCTGCTCCTGCAGGGTGAGGACTGAACAAGATAAAGAGGGAAGTGCCTGCCTTTGGGACATCTCCGTTCTGGAGCAAGAGACATCAGGATACATGACAAATAAAGAAATCCCATAATGTGTCAGATGACACAGTTAAGCAGGGAAGGAGGATAGTCAGAGTTAGGGTGGAGTTGAAATTTTAGATAAAGCGGGCCAGGAAAGGACTCCTGGAAAAGTGACTGTTGAGTCCAGATCTGAAGGAAGCAAGAGAGCAGGTGGAGCAGAGGAAGAGCACTCTAAATGAACACCGGAGGACCAGGAGAGAGGCACAGTACCTGGAGGGCAGTGAGTAATGGGCTGGGGTACCAGCAGGTAAGGTCAGAAATAGAACCTCATAGTAACACTAAAATCGCTGCAATCACATCATCATGTACCCAGCTACCATACCAAAGAGATACGTAGATTGATAGATAGATGGATAGATAGATAGATAGATGACAGATACACACACACACACACACACACACACACACACACACATATAATTTAATCCTTGATATTTTATACCTGGGTTGCAGATAAGGATACTATAGACCAAAAGTGTCTCTAGACCCAGGAAGTCACACAAGAGCATCTCTCACCTCCCCCAAAGTTCCTGTGAACTTTCACACCCCCCACCCCCCCACCGCCAACAGGGCCTGAGAAACATCTGCTCAGATGCTCAAATGGGTAGTTCCTAGTTGAGGGCAAAGCCCTGCTTGAGAAGAGAAGATTGTCAGGAAAGTCAGCCAGGTGCTGCTGTCTTTGCCCTTCTCACAATCCCTCATCAATGAGTCCAAGCTGGAGGCAAGGCAGGAAAATATGGCGGGAGCGAAGAATTTCACTGGAGTCAGGGAAGCTAGCCCTCCTTGACAGAAAGCTATCTGACTGGTCCTGGTGAGGTTGCAGCTAAATTTAGCTGCAAAAAATGCATTTGCTAACTAATCAGCTACCCACCCTGTCTGGCCTGCCCAGAGCTCAGGGTATGAAATATTCACTTAAAAGAGCTCTTGTTCCCCAACCCCTGACTCAGGGTGTCATCATATTTCTCCCACTTCCCTTCCCCCAAGACTTCTGACAAAAGTGTTCTCAGCATTATTGTTGGGGACGGGGGAGGTTCTAGTTTTCTGAGAGGCACAGGAGCACTCACTGCCAGCCACTAGCTGACAAATTGCTATAGTCTGTGCTGGCCACCACTTTGAAAGATTATGAATATGTAAGAGCTGTCCTGCATTTGTAAAATGGCTCTCAGTTCTCCAATGCCCTCTTTGTCCTCTCACCCTCCTCCCCAAAGAAGGATTTGCAGGCCTTCCCTTGGAAAGTGCAGTTGCTGATGTAGTGTGTGCTGACACAGAGGACTTCTGTGGCGGGGAGAGTGCGTCAGCCTCTGTGCAGAGCGGGGTCTCCCGCTCTCTCAGGTGGGACCTCTGCTTTCCACCACTGAGCCTCTCCTATGCTGCTGCAAGGATCCTGGTCTGGATGCTGGCTTTGACCACCTTTGAGAAGCTTGAGTTCTTTAATCCTCAAGGACCTGAAAGGCAGTGAGTGGTTGTCACTAACATAATGTTGCTCATCTTACTTTTAACAAAAAAAAAATTGCATTCTGCTCTCCTTAATTCTTGGAAGACAGATTGTGTGCAGCCATGGAAAGATTCCTATATCCCTTCATGTGAAGAACTTATGTTGGATAAAGGGAAACACCTTTACTCTTACATAATTTACCTTTATGGTTTAAGTTTTATTGTGACTTATATTTTAATGAAACAAATAATGGATTCCTGAACTGAGCTGCCAATTGTTAAATATCACAACTGAGCTTGAAGAAGTGGGAAGACATACACACACACTACGAAGAGTTGTAGAGAAGACCTAAAAATGGGTGAGAAACAAAAATAAGATATCTTTCCAAAATTAATGTAATCAACAAAAACAATAGCTGGGGTGTCAAATATCATAAACCAAATTCTATTTAATTCCAATACTACCTCATCAGGTTGTTTTTTAAATTTAGAGAATGATGCTTAATTGAGAGGCAGTGAGGAATTGGCCTTCACACCTACCTACAAAAACCAGTTGGGAAGTGGTCGCACGGGCTGTTGGTTCTCCCCGTGGTCTAAAAGGCCATCAGTGTTGGGATTTTATGCTCCTCATTTGTGAATGCTGCTAAGCAAAGAAAGAACAATGTCACCCCCATCTCTCTCATACTCCTCATGGGAAATCCCTAAGGGTGAGGCCTTATCTTTCCATCTGTATAACCTCAGTGCCTGGGAGGAATATGACATTTAATACAATCCAACATTCAAGGAGCACCCATTAAATGTCAAATTCTTTCAAAGCAGGGTCTGTCGATCTTGGCCCCATTGACATTTTGGGTCCAATAATTCCTTATTAGGGGAAGGGAATGTCCTGTGTATTGCAGAAGGTTTTGTAGTATCTCTGGCCTCTACCCACCAGACATCAGTAGCAGCAATTGTGACATTCAGCAAATGTCTCCAGACATCACCAAATGTCTCCTTGGGGCAGGGCCACAATTTCCCTTTTAAGGATGTGAGAGAGAGTTTAGCTACATTTTTTAAGGATAAAATATATATATAACTGTTTAAAATGCCATCCCCCCAAAATATATATATGTATATACATATCTACATCTATATGTAATATATGTATATCTATTGCTATAGCTAACTCTATAACTACGTATCTACGCACATGCACACACACATTCTTACAGAGTCCTTACAGAGGAGGCATTTGGTTAAAGTGCTCATTGTAGCCTTTTTTTCATGGGAATCATTATGACTCCAGTAAATTGCCCACTAAATTTCATCTGTCGCCTCTGTTCCTGCTTAGATACAACTAAAGCCTATTGAAATTGATTTTTGTGTCAGTAACAGAGCAGGGATTCAGTAAGAACATGAAAGCTTCCCTTTCATTACTAGTCTTTTTTCACCCTTATTGCTTTAGATTTAGTGGGCCCTAATTATATTCCAGTGCTTCTCCTGCTGACATTTCTTTTGTTTTAATTAAAACTTCCGGAGGTTTGAGGACACCGTGGGAGAGGTTTTTATTCATCAGCAGCCCTGATAAAGAGTCAGATGAGTCCCTATTTGTGTTCCTGCCGCCTGAGAATGATAGCTGGGAACACTGTGGTCCTTTCCCTTTGTTTTCTTCGGGACACTGGTGCAGTCCTTTCTCTTGCTGCAGAGCCCGGAGCTTTGAGACCCACTCTTGCGGCCACCACAGACCTTCTAAGTGACCCAGACAGCAATGTCGGTGGACTGGCTTCTTATTGAAGCCGTAAATTGGTGAAATGAAACACAGCACTGTCTTTTCATTACTATTATTTATCCCTGCATGCTCCCTGCCATGCCTGTAGTGCCCCTTGGTGCGAGGCCAGCCCCACCCACTCCTGACCACGTGGTTGTAAATCTCAGGGCCAGGGGGCCAGTGCCAGGCTATAATTGACAAACCTGTGCAAGGTGTGGACAGAAGACATATATATCTTTTTAATCTGCAGCTGGGAGGTGGGATGGAGTGAGCAAAGGGTCTGCCAGAGGTCCTGAGGGGAAGACAGAGTTGCCTCATAAAATAGGCCTTAGAGAGGGAGCTATTGATTGGAAATCTAGAAAAATGAGCTGCCCTTCCTCAAGAATAGTTGGCTCTGTCCTGCCCGGGCTGAGTAATCTCTCAGGGAAAGGGGAGACAGAGATGGAGGAGGACCTGCATATAGCAGGGCAGCGTCCGGGCCTTGCTTTTCCCTTGTCGTAGCTTTCTCTCCCTGAGCTCTTCCTCAGGTGAACGGTGGAGATGCAGAATCCTAATGTCTACCCAGGGCCCCAGGGCTTGCTCCCATGGGCCAGTGTGTTAGTTAACACTTGGAAAACAAACCCAAAACAAAGCCTTCTTGAGCAAAACACTCACAGCAGACCATGTGGCTTCTTCCTCCAGTCATAAAACCAGAAGCCATTCCTACAGTATTTTTTTTCCTTAAGAGAAAAGCTTTCTGCCTCACATAAGTAGCTATTTCTCCAGATTCCATCAAGCCTCTTCCAGGTTAAGTCTGTGATGGGTCACTGGAGCTTCTCTTCACTGTTGACTGGAGGCGGTTTACAAGTCCACTAGGCCTAGAAGCTTCCTGTTTCCCAGCGTCATTTAGCACCTGCCCTTTGCAAGGTGCTGTTCTAGGCAACGCCAGAGGATTAAACATATAAAACAGACTCCCTGCCTTTGAGGAGCTTTTGGTTCTAGCATTCAGAAGCTGTGTGCCTGGTGGACTGACGGTCCAAAGGCCCCAGGAACTAAGGGAACTCAGATAAGAGGGAAGTTGGTTCCAGCACAGCTCAGGTAGGCTGCTGTACGCCATTAAGAGCACACACTGTCACATCCAACCTTTTATGGTCTGTGTCCGGAACATCTTTGTATCTTAAGAGGATTAGTGACGTCTCCACCCACATACCCTAAACACGGGTGCCTGGAGCCCTGAAACCTCACCCTGCCACCCCAGCAGAAAACAAAAACAACCATTGCGAAGCGACACAGTGTTGTTTGCTTTTACTTTTTAAAAATTAAAAGCATTAAGTTAATGGACATTTTAACACCCCCCAAAAATAAATAAATAATAAGAAGCCTGCCTATATCAGAAATCTCTGACTTTCTGAAAAATTCTCCATATGTAATGATCATTCTCCTCTTACTACAGTTGGGTATATACTTCATCTTGGGCTGGGGTTGAGGACCATGGCTGTTAAATGCCGTCTCAATCCCCAGGTGCCGCCCCAACTCGGGGGATAGGGAAGGCCTTTGTGCCAGCGGGGGAGGGGTGGCATTTGGGGGGAGGATGAGAAGTTGGCGGGATGTACATATGCATGCTGTGAACCTCAGCGTCTAGGGGGGTTTAGTCCTTCTAGAATCTAAAGTTTAAAAAAAAAGCCATGAACGATTGTGGTTATGCTGTAGTAAATGAAAGGAGTGGTAGCAAGCTCTTCGGTGTTGTGCTCATTCGAGGGGTGGAAGGAGGTTACTAGGGAGTGTGTTCTTGGCCGAAGGCCATGGCCGACTCTGCCTCTGCTACTTTCCTGAGCTCTCGTCACCCCACAGCCTGTCTGCCCCGTCACTGCTGTCACTTCATCTGTGCGTGCCGTTCCCGGGTACAGGCTGCAGGCTCCCTGCCATGGAATCTGCATACATTAACCATTGTCTGCTAGAAATTGTGACTGTTTGATTTCTGTTCCTTTAATCATCCATTTTGATCTATAAACTGAGCCAAACTGGCAGCCACGAAGATGGAGGAATCCTAGTTTCTAACAAAGAAAAATGAGGCGCAGGCTCTCCTTCCCCACCCCGTGTCTGCGAGCGAGCCTCCGTTCTCAGCTGGGCCCGCTCCGAACGATCTTGAAAACAATCCATTTTCTGTCTCAGAGGTGCCAAGCAGAGGAATTCACAGTAAGTGGTGCTGCAGCGGAGAGCCATGGCTTGGGAACTGGCCTCTGTCGGTCCCTTACTTTATCTTTGCCACAGTCTGGGAGCAGTGATGGCTGGGTCACAGCGCTGCCTACGTGGACTGGAGGATTTTTGTTTTTCAAGCTACTGACAAGCGGCGCATGCTGGCCCAGGAAAAAGAGAGGCATCATTTAACCTGGGAAAACCTAGGAATAGACACTGCCAAATATATTCTATGAACACCCTTGTTCTTTGGTTGTGCGGATTTTTGGAATCTTTTCATAAGGTAGTCTGATCTACCTCTTTGCCTCAGGACAAAGTGTATCTCAGAAAGGTATAGCATTCCTGAAGATGTCCAAAGAGGTTTCTTGACTGTGCTTTCATCTTCAGCGCCAATGGAAAACCAGAGTTCACCTTAACTCTCATCATTGTAGTTCAGACGGAAAGCTAAAACCAGTTTCTAACTTCTCTGTGATCTGTGGAGAGGAGAATTGGACTGTCTGTGCAGGGGTATCAAACTCATTTTCACCGGGGGCCACACCAGCCTCGAGGTTGCCTTCACAGGGCCGAATGTCACTTTAGGACTATATAAATGTAACTACTCCTTAACTAGGGGCAAGGAGCTCAGGGCTGCTGCCGGGTAGAAACAAGGTGGAGGGCCGGATTTGGCCCACGGGCCTTGTGTTTGCCACCTGTGATCTATAGACTTTAAAGGAATTGCATCCACTAAATTCATCTTCCAACTTATTTTGGACGAAACAATAGTGACTCCTGCTCACCATCCCACCCTACCTGCTAATAGACACTTTGTGGCTAGATGGAAGTGTGGGCAAGGGGCAAGAGGGGTGGGAGAAACTGCTGTGGACATATGGATGGTGTTGACCAAGAACCTGAATACAGTCCTCAAATCTCACTACTTCATTTAGTCCACCACCTAGCAAATATTTACTGAATCCCTACTATGTCAAGCACTGTGGGAAGCATGGGGTAAATATATATCTGATTCATTCCCAAATCATGCTGACCTCCTGAGTATCTCTTTTTGACTCTCTACCCACTACTCACCATCTCCATAACTTTCATCCTCGTCCAACTTGCCATCGTCTCTCAAATGAATTACTAAATAGCATCACAATTTTTACTTTTCTATCATCTTTTCTGCTTTCCTCTGTTCTCTGACTTGCCTCTAGGACAGTCTTTTTAAAATGCAAACTTGAGCCCTCTGCACGCTGGCTTCACACGTTTTGGTGGCTGCTCACTGGCCTTGGACAAAGACCTCCTCAAAGTGGCCCGTGAAGCCCTGCGTGGACTTGCTCGACACGTGCTCTCTGCTCCAGCCACGCGGGCCTGCCGTCAGCCATGCAGATGCTCTGAAAACTACACAACAGGACATTTGAACATGCCGTTCTTTCTGTCTGGAGTGTACTTTGCAATGCTTGAACTAGTTTACTCTATTCATTGTTTAGGTCAGAGCTTTTCTTAAAACTTTTACCCCAGATCCAGTAAGAAATATACTATTTTACCTTGATGTCAAGAATACACACACTAATAGGTAGGTAGGTAGGTAGGTAGGTAGGTAGGTAGACAAAGTCTTTGAGTTCCCTAGGAAAGAGATTCTGAGCACAGGTTTGCTTGTAGGAGTCTTTTGGGGAGTGCTCTCAGTATCAACCCCTGTGAAAGAGTGAGGGCAGATTTGGGCAGCAGAAGGAGTTGAATGCAGTTACAAGATCCCCAAGCAAATTCCCAAAAAGGAGCTCTGGTGCTGGTCTAGCCCTTCAGAATTATTCCACTCTGACATAAGGGATGTATGCTTTTATATTCCTACATCAATGAGTCATTGAATGCTTGCTGTCTCCAGGTAAAGGGCATTACTTTAGGCACGAAGCATGCCCTTGAGTCTAGCTTCTGTGTTTGGCTAAGGGAAACTTCTGGACAGTGACTCAGAGAACCCCGTTTCTGAAGGAGGGACCGAGGGGGCACGCCACAGTGTATACTGCAGTCTGTCTCTTGTGTAGCCCGGGTCCACTTGCTTTGTATAGTAAGTTCTGGAAACGGCTTCTCTATGATTCTGGCTGATCCTGGGAAAGTTATAAGCCCTCACCATTACATGATGTCTGATTGTTGCATCTGATGTTCATTATCTCTCTCCTCTACTACCCATTGTACTCCCTGTGTTGGCTAGCATCTTCGCTGGTCCATATGGCAGACTTGTTGGGATGGCCCAGACCCTCCTTCCTGAGACGTCTGAACTCAACGTGACTTTCTTAGGCTTGATTTGCTGCTGTTGTTTATTTAATACAAATATTGGGTAGCATATAAAAAGACTTGTATCTTCTGCAGCCAGAGTAGAAAAAGCTGAGGGCCACACCCAAGAATTAATTTTCAGGGTAGAAGGAAAGGTTTCATTCTCAACTACAGCCTGACTGGGAAGTACTGAGACTCTGAAAGTTGCAGTGGAGACATCCAAGTTTTAAACACTTAAAAGCTGAAAACCCATCCCCGTGAACACTCCGAGGCTTCAGAAGTTATGTTCCCATCTTGTTTGAAGACACTACACAGCTCTCAGGATTTAACCCCATCTCCCTTACAACTTCCACACATTGCCTTCAGTTGATCATTAATCACCCTTAGCTTTTCATTGTCTTTCTCCAGCACATCAGTGACTCTCAGCAAAAGCCATGACTCCATTGTTTTAAACTTCTATTTCTTCTGGATCTCTTAGAGCCTGAAATATCAGACTCGCTAGTGTATTCCCTGGCACCTGTATCCTACTCCTGTTCCCCACTAGTGAACATTTGGCAGTGACACTGCTACAGTATGCCAGGGGCAATCAGTAAGCCACCTGTCACCAGTAATAAGGGTCTCATTGACAACCTCTCTGAGAGCCTGTGTTTTGGACCATTCCTGGAACCGACTGTCTAAGCTAGGTTCCCCTGGAAACATATTCTGATTTGGAGATTTATATGTAAGAATTTCATGGGGGTGTGTTCTTAGGATCTACACCTGTGAAGAAAGTACGATTGTGCAGAGGAAATAGTTTAGCTGCAATGCAGTCTCAACAAAGCCCTCAGCCATCCCTCTGAGAGGTCAGCCCCACTCTCAAGCAAGAGGGCTGGGCTTTTAGATTCCTGTCATTGGATGCTGTTTTCTTTAGGAGGGAGCATGACCTTGGGCAGTGCTCTTTCGGCAGAGAGCAATTACCAGAAAGGCCTTGGCGGACTGCTGTAGGGTACTTCAGCATTAAGTCTGGTGGTATCCTGCAGCATCAATTACAGATGGGCGGGCGGGTGGATGGCTGTAACTGTGCATTTGATTCGAGAAGCAATAACTGCCCCTGCTACATGTTCTAGATTGTGAATTTTTTTCTACTTGAGTTGATTTACTTTCAGGATTCTTGTGATGCACATTTTGAAAATCAGCGTTGGCTATGTTCAGCGGTGTTAGTGTAGAATGCTGTGGAAACAGGAAGGTGGGGCCATCACTTGCAAGGAGGAAATTGAAGACATCTTCCTTAATAGAGGCTAGATCTAATCTAAGCGAAGCACGGAGAGCTTGAACACTCTGCCTGTGTGCGAGTCCTTGGACCGGGAAGGAGGTGGTGGGGTGGAGTGCCTGCATTTTCCACAGCCCCGTGTGCTCGTGTGCTCTGCTGGAAACAAATCTATTTCAGTGACCTAGAAATGAAAGTACTCTTTCTCCCAGGCTTGCCTCAGGCGAGCGGCTCTGAAGCCATCTTGCTCTTCCTGAGAAAATAAATAACAGCAATAACAAAGCAGAGGCTTTCATGGCTATTTCAAACAAAATCATTGTGTTTCTCCGGAATTCATTTCAGGGGGGAGGTAAAGAGATAGAGGATTATATCCTTGAGTGATTTAGATTTCACCTGGATGTTGAGTTACTCTTTATGAAACAAGAATGAGCATAGTTCTTTACCTCAAACGTGAGGTAGAAGAGAAGAAAAGGGGGCGGGGTGGTGGGTTTGCAACTGCCTCGGAGGACTGGGCTGGATTGCGCCAGCCGGCTCTAGTGACCCCGCAGCTGCGCTCTCCCCAATTTAATAAGCTTCTTCCTCTTTTCTGGTGGATGAGCTTTTTATTCCTGAGGCTATGATTGACATAAGGCTTAGGGCCCTACCGGAATCTCAGTTTTGTTCTTCTAGATTTAGTCTGTTATTTTTGCTATTGTTGGTTATTTCAGTAAGAAAAATCTTTATTCTTTTATTAAGAAATGACTCAGCAACTGCAACCTGACAGGATTTTTTTTTCTAATTTTTGTAAGAAAAATAGATTTAACTCTGTCTCCCTTTAGAGGTTCCCTCCACCCCCAGAATTTAATTTTTAGTCCTTGTTTGAGTACGTATTTTAGACCTAAACTGAGATGGAGTTTAGGTTTGTATTTTTCATTTCTCTTATGAATGGGAGTAACTTAAATTAGGAGTAATATTAAATTTTCACTTCGAAGTTTTCCTGTAATAATAATATCCTTCTTTGTTGCTTTGTCCTCAAATCAAAAAATTAACAAAATCCTATGTGAAATAGAGATGAATGTTTCAATGTTTAACTCAACTTAAGTAAAATATGAAAAGAAAGTTTATTTAAAAATTACTTTTACATTTTAGCGATAAGAATTTCTGATGCAGGGTGTGGGTGGCAGAAGGGGGGCAGAGGAGGTGTCCTGGGCTTAGGTCCTGGCGGTGAGGTTCCCTCACCTCTGGAAGAAGGGGATTGGATTAAGCGCCTGGAGAGCTCTTCGCATGCCATTTACTTGCGATTTTATGAAGTTGCCTCTGGTTTCCAGTGATCTTTAGGTCAGCTAACTCCTGGCCAGTCCCTCAAAGTCTGCCTCAATCTGGATCCTAATTGGCTTGACATTCTCTGGTGATGTAAAAGCAACTCCAGTTGGGCTGCCTCCTTTGTGGCCCTCCCCTCATCAAAGGTTGACAGCTCGGCCGCTTCCCCTGGCAGAGCATGGACCTGCCTTTGCCTGGGACTCCGCTAATTGTTTCATCTCCAGGATCTCATTTGAGCTGAAGCTGCCGTCCCAGAGGTGTATTCCTCAGTCAGACCCATTGAGAACTGTTATTTCAGCTTGGAAGCGAAATTTAAAATGGAGAAGCAGGTTATTTTCTTTTCCATTGTTACCTTCAATGCCATGATAGCAGTTACTAAAACAAAAACAAAAGCACAAACAACCAGTGGAGACTGTTACGAGATATTTTACCCATCGAGGAAACTGAAGTTGCTTCACTTCCTGAGTATTTTCTAACAGAGGACAGACTTGCATCTCCTCCAGCCTGGTCCAGCTCCCCTTCCACATAAATCCGCCTCGCACACAGCCCTGGTCTGACACTTTGGAGAGGAGGTGGAACCAAATGATTCAGCATTGCCTTTTTTATTTAACTTGACAGCCACTGTGAAAATAAGGCCCAAAGACAAAGTGATGGAGATGTTTTACAAAATAAACACTAAATAGAAATTGATCTTCAAACCACCGAAGATCCGTGTGTGCACGTGCGTGTCTGCCTGTCCGTATGTCTTCCCCAGTGGCATTCTGTAACGTTCATCCAGGTGACATTGTTCTTCATGGTTGGAGATGAATGATCATGTTGTATATCAGAACTAAAGTCTTTATTTTGTTTTCTTCCTACAGGGTCGTCATGTCAAAACAGGCCAGCTTGCCGCCATTAAGGTTATGGATGTCACAGGGGTAATGTATCTTTATCTTGCCTTCCCAATAGCAATATATTTATAATAGAAAAAGTAGGGATAGAAAACATTAATTTTCAGAAATAGAAACTTTTTAAACATCTTAAGAGCTTTCCCCACTTGTGCTTAACATGAAGAAGAAAGAGTTATCCAACAGCTGATAGAGAAAACCATGGGTAAACCATTCTAATTAAGTTAGATACCTACACACTGCCTTAGGTATTTAGAGTGAAGAATAAATAATGTGTGCTGATAATTTACATCAACACAATGGAAGACATTTGCATATGAAGACAAAACAAGGATTTGAAGGTATTAAAAGAATAATACTGAGATTACACAGAAGAGATGGGTCTTAACATTTTTCCCAAAGGTCCACCTAACACCAGAATAGATGAGACTTTGGGTGGCTCTGAAGTCCTACTTCGATATTTAGCATAACTGTTTTCCTCCCAAAATATTATTGAACAAACAGTAACAATAACCACAAATTCTTATTTTTATTTAGAGCAACATGGAAACAAAATTTCTGCCTGGATGATCAAAAGCAATCTAAGGAATAGACTTTATTCAAAATACAATCTTATGCTTTCAATCCTTTTTGCTGAGTCTATTTAAAATATGTTAATGCCTTTTCAAGAGTACTGAGCAAAAATCAGACTTGAAAGGACTCACTGGACATCAAAAGCATGTTAATAATTTTCTATTGTCCTGGGAATTTTTCTAAGATGCCTGTCTGCTGTACATAAAAACTAAAAGGCCAAGTCTTCCACTGGGTCCAGGAGCAGATTATTCAGTGTAAATAGACATAGAATGAATTAATCACACAAAGGTATCAAGGACCAATATACAAATTTTTAAAAAAGGCACACGGTATTATCTGCATGTCTGACTTCAATTTATACCTTTTCTGGCCCAGTTTGTTACCTTTGTTAGTATGTATTATATGGTATGCTATCTACCATAATACTAATTTTGCTAATTTTCATTTATACCACACATTTTTCTGATTTCTTAACTATTGATCTGAATTCCTCTTTAAATTATATACATTTTTGCCCTGGCTGGTGTAGCTCAGTGGATTGAGTACAGGCTGTGAACCAAAGGGTCACTGGTTCAATCTCAATCAGGGCACATGCCTGGGTTGTGGGCCAGGTCCCCAGTGGGGGTCACATGAGAGGCAACCACACATTGATGTTTCTCTCCCTCTCTTTGTCCCTCCCTTCCCCTCTCTCAAAAAAATAGCTAAAAAATTTTTGTAAAAAAAGGAAAAAGTATATGCATTTTAACAAGTAAAAAAGATGTCCCCCATATGTTTGTTAGCACTTAAAATACTTCCTTTTATTTGTCCTAAGTATATTATTCAAATTTCAGAGGTTACTAACCAAGTTCAAATATTTAATCCCAATTAGTTTCTTAGTTCATCTGACCTTTGCTGAATAAGAAACTGCAGGTAGATTATATTAATTAGGTTTAGCTTCTGCCACTTGAAACAGAAGCTCAAGATAACAGAGGCCTATGCATGATGGAAGTGTCTTGCTCTGTCACGTTAAAAGAGTTGAGAGTTGAGAGCCCAGGAGTGTGGGGCAGCGATGTGGTAGAGTAGAAGAATATTTTTATCTCTCTACTGCATCATTCTAATTCGTGGTTGAAGATGGTTGTCAGATTTCCGTTGATCATTTTCTTTGGCAGCCAAAGAAAAGGGGGGGTGTTGATAGCTGAAGGGTGCAGAAGAGAACCCCATCCAGTGAAATCTTTTCCTATGCATTTCTACTTGGTTCAGGGAAGCTGGGAAATGTAGTCTTTCATTCTACCAATGTGCGCAGTTAAAAATCTGGGTTCTGCTAGGAATAAAGGGAGAATGGACACTGGTGTGATCAATTGGCAGGGTCTGACACAAAGATCAAGATCAGGTATTATTAGCTGTACCTATAAACCCATTATAAATGTGTGACCTTTTACAAAACTCCCACGACAGAGCAAATTAAAATTTATTTTGTTATTCTGCTGAAGTCCTACTACTGTATTTTCCTTGCAGTGAATAGGAGCTCCACAAAATGCAATGCCCTTGGCAGTTTAACGGCTATTGGTTATGGAGGAAGTCCATGACATTTGTGCTATAAAGTTTTATTGTGTGGTTCTGTGGAACTACAGTTGAGTTCTGTTGACATCCTTAATCTCAGGGCACAAGTATGCACAAAGGTGTATATTGATGCACAAAGTATGACTTGGGAGTACTGCACATTGCTTTTCTAGCTCCTTATTCTAGTTGTGAGACTTTTAATTGCTTGATGAACTGCTTACTTTCACTAGACCACTTTGCTTGGGATCAAAATAGTTAAACAGCTATTTATCCCAGATTATGTTTTTTCAGTTTAAAGAATGTTAGTTAGCCTTTCTAAACTGGGCTTCACAAGGCAACTAAGCCCTACAAGAAAATGATTTGAGAGACTATTTACTCGATTCTCCCAAGGATGGTACAAAGTTAATGGCATTTTCAATGCATAGGAGAGTCATGCATACAATGGCGGCTTTATAGTATTTTGGCTTAATTTTCTTGGGGAACCCCTGTTGAAAGGGCTTGATAGTTTCCCTGATTTAGGCATATCATTGGCCATTATGTAACCACTGACCCTTAACAAAGACAAACATGGATACATATCAGGAAGTGGTTTTCTTATTCCCATGGTATCTGATACAGCATCAAGTGACTTCTGTGTCACCCCCTTATGCATGACAGTCAACATAAGATTTCCTTTGTGGAACTCATGTGGTGTCCTCAGAAAACAATCTATTTCATTTTGCCATGTTGTCTTTTGTGTATTATGGAATGTTGCAGAAGCTTCTTACCAATTATTATAATTGTGCTCATTATAGCTGCTCTGTTAAAAACTGAGATGAATTCTCAAAGGTCGTCTTTGTTAATTGTTTGCAATGATTTACTGCAAAGCTACTATAGTTTATTGTAATAAAATTGATAAAGCCATAGCTTGAAATCAATTTTTAAATTATTGTTTTTATTCTATACTACTTCTCTCTCTCCCTCTCTCTCTCTCTCTCTCTTTTTTTTTTTTTTGTAGAAAGTAGCCACAGATGGAATTGAATATAATGCTTGTGTCCTTCTGGTTTTAGATCCGAGACACTTCCAAATTTGCTAATACTTGCTTCAGAATTAGTGCACTTACACTCAGGCTAAGTCTTTGAAGTTCTTTTATTTTCTGAAATAATTATGGGAATTTCTGTATTTTGTCACCTTCTGGGGATTCCTCCCCAGCTGGACATTGCAGGGTAGGAATGAAGCCTAGGAGGACCATCAGACGAGGACATTCCTGGCCAAGGAGAGAGCCTGTACCAGGGCGTGGAGGTGGGGAGCGTGCGGAGCATGTTCAGGGGACCCCCACAGAGCTTAAGGATTAAAAAGTGCTGAGGACCTGGTGGCACAGGATGAATCTGGACAAGTTAGGGCCATATCATGAAAGGCAAGGACTTTACAAGGTTTTCACAGCCTTTGTTTACCCAACTGAAACTTTGATCAAATAGTTTTAGGTAAAAATTCAATATGTAGAAGAGATATAAGAGGAGTGGTTTTATTTTGGGTTTTGTTTTGTGTTTGATTGTTTGTTTGTTTGTTCAACTAGACAAGGGAGGCAGTGACTCCTGGCCCTTCCTCCAGACCACCGCTGCGGCCAGTCAGTGTCGGGCCAGAAGTTGAGTAGCAAAGTAACGTGGTGAGGTGTGTCTAGAAGGATCCGTTTTAAGCCCTGCTCCACTGAGTTTCTATTTCTGTCTTATTTACTGAATTCCTGTGGGTGAAGCCATGACCATTCTGCATCTCTCTGTCCAGAATACGGACGTGACCTTCTCCCAGTAGCCTCTGGTAGAGTGTTTTGCTTGTAGTTAATGAACTCAGTGAATATTTGTTAAAATTGGACCAAAAAAATCTAACTATCTTCACTTGTTTGGAAGAGTCAGGGGGACACACTGCTATAAGCACATTTAGTTCCTCCCTCCCAACGGGACAGAGGGGAGTGATTATTAGCATAGCATAGAATATTAAAAATAATAACAACAGCCATGGTCAAACTAAAAATTGATAACATTGACTGAGGGTTTATCATGTGCCAAGCACCGTTCTTAGTACTTAATACAACATATATTAACTCATTTAACCCTCCAAACAACTCCCATTAAGGGAACACTGCTATTATATCCACTTTACAAATGAGGAATTGAAAGCACCAAGAGCCTAAGTCACTTGTCCAAGCCCCACAGACAGTAAGTGGCAGAAGGTCTAATTCAAACCCAGCCGGTCAAGATGTGCCCACCCTCCCCACAGCCCTGTAACAACGAGGGGTTGGGGAGCACTGCCAGAGCGTGGTCTTCAGATTCCGATAACAGCCCACAGGCACGGAAGATATAAGTCACCTCATTTACAGCTGATGTAACCCAAATAAAGGACAGTACTGCTAGGGTTAAACATATTTGCTTCTGGGTGACTTGAGCATAGATAGGCCTTTTTATTCATTCGTGGTTTTCTTGGGAGTCAGACGTTAGTGCAGGCTTGGGGGTGGGGAAGGTGCGCATCAGACTGGTGTTACCCGCTTCTCTAAGGGGGGCACGTGCCCCATGTAAGAGAGAGCGGGTTCGCCTCATGGTAAAGAGGAGCAGTGTAGTTATCACTCTTACCTGAGTATGTGCTTGTTTTGGCACTTCATGGCCCTCTTTCCCTGGACACATTCCCTCTGCCACATGTGTCAATGTGGATCATCTCTCTCCCCTCACAAAGTTAGTGTGAAAAGTAAATGTAGTTACTTATAAAGTGTTTGAGAACAATATGTGGAACACAGTGTCTGGTGCGTGCGGTTATTACAGTGTCTGTTGCTGACATTTTTTGCCTCTCTCCCCATGGCACCAACTCCCATAGAAGACAACAGACCATACCCCTCCAGCTACAGGGTCTTGGCAACCACTGTTTCCCTGCCAGGAAGATGGTTCTGTCCTCAATCACACCACATCATACTTCTTTCTTCTTACCCCCACTGGGGTAACTCCCAGAAGGGCTTCAGAATTCAGCTCAAACTGGGATTTCTCAGGGCTGTCTCCCATGGGCCCCCCAGTGAGATCAGCTGCTATCCCGCACGTGTTAGTAATTTTGCATGCATGTCTGTCATCCTTTGGTTTCCATCTGTGTTCCCCACTGGACTATAGTAAGTTCCATTGTGGCAGAGCTTGAATCTGTTGTGCCCATTGTTGTATTATTATATTGTTCACATTTAGCATTGTGCCTGGGATATAGTGGGCACCTAAATATTTGCTGAATGAATAGTATACAGCACACCCCGGAGCTGCCCGCGGAACGGCGTGGTAAAGTCACGAGTCCCCGCAATGCTGCAATGGAGAGATGTGGGCTTAGGCACCTCACCGACCTACTCTGCGTCTGTTTCCTTATGTCTGTAAAAACGTAGCTCGCAGGTGCGTAACTCCACCTTGAGATAATTTTAGGGGATCCGCACATGTTTAATTCCCATTTACGATATAATATGTATATTTTAACATTTAATAAACGGTGGTTTCAAAACAAGCATCAAACTGTGTGTTACATATGAACTTTGAAGGCACTGAAAAATGCCATTTCCTCAATTTGCACTGTTAGGTTACCCCATTCGAATGGAGAATGTCATTCCGTATAAAGATTTCAAAGCCGGCTCTTTAAAAGTAATTGCTACCAAAAAAGAAAAAAGAAAAAGTTGCTACCATTTGCAATTACTTATCTTAGGAAATGTAGATTTTCTCTACCCTCCAGAACCAAAACAAAACCAAGCATTAATGATGTTGAGGCTGATATGTGACTTTAAATTTCCTTCAAAAATTCTAATTTTGTATTCACTAAAACAGACTGCTTGTTGTCATTGATTATAACTAGATCAAACTTACTATGTAATCAAAATTATAAAATAAGGATTTATTGATTTAAAAAGTCTACTTGTTGATGCTATTTATTGGTATCTTGAGTTTTTATTGGAAGAATTTATCGAAATTATTATAATTTTTTTAAATCACATCCTAAAAAATGTTACCAATCCCTTCAAAATCTAATAGCCAGTGATTCTCTAACAAAGAAATGTCTTCAATTTTTGTTACATTTAGTCAACAATGAAGGTGAGAGTGACGGGCTGACACGAATGCCTGCCCAGGGCCAGCAACTGCCGTGAGAAGCAGGACAGGCGGGCAGAGCGGCAGGGACCGCAGCCAGTGCCCGCACGTCCAGAGGGAGTGGCATTTATGCATCTGTACACTGCCTGTTTCCTCCTCGAGTTCAAACTGATCAAGCCCTTGGATTATTATAAAAATTTTGTGCATAATTTTTTCCACTCCACGGGTTGTGAACAACTAAATTTTAGGCAAATTGTTTGTTAGAGAGCGCGCTAATATCAACTGTCTTATTAATTCTATCTTTAAATCCTAGCGTATTGTAGGTGCTTATAAGGTATTCCCCTGTATAATAAATATGCAACTTAAAATCCCTCCATTATCCCCTGAAATCATTCACAAGTAAATATTATTATTGTGTGCAGAGAAGCTTCTTTAATTGCAGGACCAAAGACACGTTTCTCTTCAGCCTGGATTAAAATGCCCCTACATTCTCCTTTTGTGATTAGACCTTTGGTTTTATCACCATGGGTATGACCCTTTTCCTGTCTAGGAGTTTTCAGTACAGAATTAAGAGCACTGGCTTTGAAGTGAGACAAATCTTGCTTTGTATCTTAGCTTTAACATTTAACATATGAATGAAGTAATTTTCCTCATGTGTAAAATAAGATCATTAAACGGATCTACTTCACAGAGCTGTTTTGAGTATTAACTAAAATAATATGCACACAGCCTCTAGTACATAGTGAATATTACATAAGTTTGGCTTTTGCTATATTTTGTCACGTGGCCTACAAGCATCACCTGGAGTCATCCGTTTCTTTGCATTTGAAAATCACCCCCTCAGTGTCGCAGGTTCGATTCCCAGTCAGGCCACATAGCTGGGTTGCAGGCCATGGCCCCCAGCAACCGCACATTGATGTTTCTCTCTCTCTCTCTCTCTCTCTCTCTCTCTCTCTCTCTCTCTCTCTCTCTCTCCCTCTCTCCCTCCCCTCTCTAAAAATAAATGGATAAAATCTTTAAAAAAAATAAGAAAAGAAAAGAAAATCACCCCCTCTTCACAGGGTTTGTCATCCTCCAGGAAGCCAATCCTGGTTTCTCACGTTGCCCTCTGCAAGCAGTTAGGAAGCACCACACCAATACACACTACTTTTCAAGTCTCTGCTCTGTCAATCTGCTAATGCTCCATTGGCCAAAGCAGGTCACATGGCCAACCCCAATGACAAGGAGAGGAAATGGACTTCAACTGTTCAAGAGGGAGGCTGCTAAATATTATGGCCACTTTTTTTGTTAATTACCACAAATACAAAGCAATAAATAGATTCCTATGATCTTGAGGGGAAAAAAACAATCTTCTTTATGCTGATAATAAAGCTTTGATTATGCTTAATAAGGATTTAATCATTTCTAAGCCCTGAGAGGTGACTTAGAAAGGTATTCTTATTCCCATTTATAGGTGAAAATAGGTGACATTTGAAAAGTTTAAATGCCATGCCTGAATCAGCTTGGACTAGGTTTTAAAGGCTTCTACTTGAAGTAGTGGTTCTTCCTATAGCACTAGGCTTGGCTAATGAAAAGGCTCTCTTTTTAAATTTGTGACAGTTTGGTAGCATGACTTTGTTTATAACTGTGGTCCAGTGGTCATTAGTTTCCCAGTGAGCTTGATGCTTGTGCTTGATTCTTAAGACACAGGAACAATCCCTTTACAAAATAGAAGATATGTGACTCTTATAACTTTGCAACCTAATTCTAGCCTCAGTTGTAGTGTTTGTCTTTTTTGAAAACATCATAACCTATCTCTTTCAATGAGCCATATTGTGAGAGGGTGGATTGCTTGTTGCATAGTTAAATGGGCTCATAGTAAGTGCCCCCCTTTCAATTTCACTGAATAATTTATTGTCGTCCTTGCTCTAGACAAGAAATCGGGATAAACAGTAGTTCTGAGGTCCTCAGAAATTGTATGGTCACTTATTTACAAGATTATGTAAGGCCAAGGTCAAGGTTCTATTTTAGAGCTACATAACCGTGACCCACAGTGGTTCCATCATGGTATTTGGAAACAGTGCAATGTAAACCTAAAATTCAAGTTACATTCCCACAATCCTACCCTTGTTATTTATTTATTTTTTGGTTGAAAAGATTAATCACAATGTTTATTTGTATTACAGTTTATAACTTTCACATAATTCCTTTAATTATCACAGAAGACTGGGATATATAATAATACTATTACAAAATCTCTTTCTCATTATGGATGAGAAAACTTGGCTCCAAAAGGTAGAGTACTTTCCTGAGATCACACGGCCACAAATGAGTGGAGCCCAAACTGAATGTGTCACCCCGCCCACCACCACTTGTTGGTAGGCGGGGTGACACCCATGTACATGATTTCTGACTCAATGTACATGATTTCTTCATTGTCATATCTCCTCAGTTTACCTTTCCAAAGTAATGGAGAACGTGCTGACTTCACTCCAATCTCCAATACTGTTTATTTTGGGTTTAGTTAGATACTGAATTATACTGTTATTTAATGGTTTCACAAGTTTTTATTTTTTTAATGATATGGTAAGCTTTTCCTAAGCACTCCCTTCTCCCCTCGACCCTCACCTCTGATTCTCCCCCATCATTCACTGTCCTGTTGGGACCTAGGAGGCAGGCACCAAACACTTGTAGGACCAGACTGGCTGCTCACTAGGAATGACGGGAGCTGTCAGGCAGAGTTGGACAGTGACTGGTGTTTTACTGCCTCCTGTACTGGCCTCTTTAATCGAAGCAGCTGTCAAGGCCAGGCTGCCCACAGTAACTCTCAGGTTTGTTTTTGCCCCTTCTATTTATGCTTCCCTAAAGTACATCTGCTCACATCCTACTATCATCCACAATTATTAGGCCCCATGTGGTGAGTTTAAAATAGCTCATATGCACCATAGTAAGACATTTGAGGCATATTACAGGGACCTTCCCACAAGCTGAGGTCTGTGAAGGTCATCATCTCCTGAGGCCTGTGGTGAAGGTGTAGGCAGCTTTTGATAGCTGCAGGGAAGAATTCCTTGGTCAGCAGAAAGCCATCCCTTCCCCCAGTCATTATCCCAACCCCTCACTCCCCTCCACTGTGAGGGCCGCGTGCTTTACCTTGGCTCAGCATGCCAATCATGCATTCTATTTTGAGGTTACCTAGTCTTCAACTTTGTGAGGCCACGTGATGTGCAACCCACTCAATTTTCCTAGGTTTGCACATCTCCATTGTTTTTTACTGAACTTAGTTTCGTGTGGTTAGGAAATGTCAGCATTTCAGCACTCTCCTCATCTTCTTCTTACCAGTTCCTTTCAAGCTTCGCTAACACTGCTGTGCATGGTTGGGTTCTTTGTAGGTGTTCATTCTTCTATTCTCATTTAATTGCAGACACTTTGCTGGGTGCTGGGGATATTATAGAAAGCGAAAGATTCCTGTGTTTAGAGTTGTTACGGACTGGTAGGGAAGAGGTACTTAAATGATTAGACAGCTAAATGGGGGTTGCAGTTCTGGTAGGTGCTACAGTGGGAGAGACACATGATGATCCACTGGGCTCCCCTCAAATCAAGCAGGTCAGAGAGCTTGCTGGGGAAGGGACTTTGGAACTGGGATCTGAAGGCAGAAGAAAACTTATGATTCATGTAGAAGAGAGTCAAGTAAATGGGAAGTTATGACACAACTGACCCATCCCTGCAACTAATACCAGCAAATATGGCCCATGTGTCAAGAGCAGTAAGGGATGGACAAGTATAGTGGCAAGGGCATGGGGGGTTGACATTGCCTGAGAGAATTAGGGAGAATGCCTCTGAACAGTATCCGTTAAATTCAATAAAAAATGGTGAGTAGAAATTGTATGGAGAAGAGGAAGCAAACAAAGACATCCCATGAGAGACTGCAGAATGGCCCAATAATGTAGAGAAGCAGGAGGGAGGCCGAGCGGCTGGAAGGGGCAAAGGGACAGGCAGAGACACACTTTGAGTGGTCTTTCAGGCCATGGAAACATCTTATACTTATGCATAATCGTTCCTACTGCTGCATCTAAAACCTTTTCCCTGGGATAAAGATTTTTTTCCCACCAACTTCAGATGGGAACTTCAGATGCTACTCAGGGTGGTAGTCTATGGCCAACTTCAGATGCTACTCAGGGTGGTAGTCTATGGCCATAGACTTTTTCCACCAACTTCAAAAATAAAATACTATTTTAAAGTCCAACTGATGTGAACATATGAAAATGAAATTACAGGAGAACACAACTCTCTCCACGAATGATGCCTGGCTGGGGCAGGGGTGGGGGCTGTCTAAAAATGACTTGAGTTGGTGGACTCCAAGTTGAAGCTCAGAACAAATGAAAACTGAAGGAGGACACTTAGGAGAGTTGTGTCTTTTCACACTGGTGGCACTGACACGTTTCCCCTTTCCCTTCATGTTGAGTTTCCGGACGGTGAGCTGGGTACTCCTGCTTTGTGAACTTCCTCAGATCCAGGGAACTTACCCTCACTCCCTTTCTCATGTGACTTTCATCATCTGTAGTCAGGTACTTCAGTCAAAGTCAGCTTCAAAGAATGTGAACTTAAATTTTAAATTTTAAATATGGGTCTCTATTTTTTTCACTTTCCTTAATCTTTTCTATACCAGACAGGATCAGTAATAGGTATTTGATGGACATAGTTCCCAGAGGCCTAAAGTGAATTTTATCTCAATAGCCTACTTTGGCTCTTTACCAGGTGAAGGAATGAGGTGTTTTGTTTTATTTTTCCCTCCAGCAAACCCGCTATACCTATTTGCTATACAAACACAAGACCCTTTGGATTCCCAATATGTTTGTTGTCTTGCAAATTTTTCCTTTGCAGTCAAGAAAAAAAGTCAAGTTATACAATTAATATGCTTGCCTATCACCACAGAAGGAAAAAAACAAAGAATTTATTGTATGGTTGATTCAGATGGTGACGAAGAAATAGAATTCTACTAAGGCATGGATTATCATGACCGAGTATTTATTATTCTAATACAGGATGAAGAGGAAGAAATCAAGCAAGAAATTAACATGTTGAAAAAATATTCTCATCATCGGAATATTGCTACATATTATGGTGCTTTTATTAAAAAGAACCCACCCGGCATGGATGACCAACTTTGGGTATGTAGTGCTCTCCAAACTTACTTTTCTTACATGAAGAACAAGCAGCACTAAATGGTCCATTTCCCTGTCCTCATGACTAACTTTGATTAAGGAACTCCTTAGAAACCCTTAGCCACATGATTTCTATAATTTTGTGTTTTCAGGGGTTTCTCCCATTTTCTTGACTACCTCTCTGTATTCTTAGTATCTCTGCCTTCTGTCTCTTAATGTGGACCATCCTTAAAACCAGTTGTTGTTCTCTGTTTTGTTCCCATTAATAACTACTTATATTGAGTTTTTATTATACTTCAGGCATCATGCTATTTTTTCTGGGTTATATCATTTATTCTGGCTCTTTGAAGAATAAATGATTCTCATTTTGGGGGTGATACAACCACGGTTAACAGAGAGGATAAGCAAATTGTCTCAATGTCTAACTAGAGATGGTGGAGCTGGGATCCAAGCAAGCTCTACATAAGTGCTTCTGTTATCTATCACTGATGCATGGATGACTGAAATTTTAATTCTAATTCTATGAGTAAAACACTAAGACAGTGTGTGATACCATGTAGGAACTCTCAAAGGTTGCTTTCTTTTTCTACTGCCCCTTCTCCACTCAGATATGTGCCCTAGTCCTGTATTTTTGACAGTCTAAGACACGACGCTAATTGAGTATCCCACCAATAGTATGTTCAGCGTGTCTGACAGCAGAACCACTACTCCTATCCCTGTCCTGCCCAGCATAGATTGCTCTTCTTCTCACTTTCCTGATTTCCACCATTGGAAGGTTTATTCACTTTGTTCTGTGGGAAGGCTGTAACGCTGTCTTGGTTTGACCTTCTTCTGTCAATTTTATAACCACCCATTACTATAGGCCCATTGATTCAGTGACAGCCTGGATTCTGGAGCTGCTTGATTTCTTTCTCTCTCTCTCTCTCTCTCACACACACACACACACACACCCCCCTCTGTTCATCTCATATGATGCTCTTATATTAATAGCTACAAACACACCCTTTTAACTATTTATCATCTTGCTCATTTTCCAGAAGTCTTAATATGTGTCACAAAATTCACTGAATTATCCAGTGCTTACTATATATCAAATTATTTATTAAACTATGTATATCCAGTTACCACTATTTCATAGATAACTTGCCATAGAACTCAATCTTGGATGGAAGTTACTCCTTTAATGCATAAGACACTTAGAGTCCAGGTGAGGAGCCGAACAGACAGTGAACACAAATGGTGATTAAAAAGATGTAATAATGTTTGTTGGCTCAGAAAAACAAGATTTCCATGTCATTTGATATTAAATAGTATAATCTTTGGAAATGGAAAGATCTGCTGGGAATTCCACCCCCCCCATAAGACTTATCTCTAAATTCAAAATAAAAAATGTATTTTGGGATAAGTAAATTCACTGTATGATCACATTGATTTTACATATTTTTATGTGATTTATAAGAGTTATAGGAAGATTTTAACTGTGGCCTCTTAAGTGTGTATTAGCTATAAATGTGACAATTAAAATGTAGAAATCATAAAAGAAATGTGACTCTGTAATACTAAAGAGAGCTATATAAAATTTTTATTGTAAAATAATAATAAACAAAGGAAAAATGCAAATAGCCAATTTAGGGAAAATATTCATTTAATCTGCCATAACAAAGAATTTAGTAACTTAAAGGTGAAGAGTTTTTATAAATCCATAGGAAAAATGCCCTGGCTAGCCTAGCTCAGTAGATTGGGTGTGGGCTGTGAACCAGGCATCGCAGGTTCGATTCCCAGTCAGGGCACTTGCCTAGGTTGCAGGCTATGACCCCCAGCAACCGCACATTGATGTTTCTCTTTCTCTCTCTCTCTCTCTCTCTCTCCCCCCCTCCCTTCCTTCCCTCTCTAAAAATAAATAAATAAAATCTTTTTAAAAATTGTATTAGTCAAGTGACTTGCACAAAAAAAAAACTTCAAAGAAAAAAAATCCATAAGAAAAATATGAAATTACTAATAGACTGAGTTAAGAACAAGGCAATAATTAATATAAGAAGTATCAATTACCAGTTAAGATGTTTTTAAATGTAATCTTACTAAAAATATAAATGCAAAAGTAGATGGGAATTAGATACTACTTCTTACCGAGTAGAATGGCAGAGCTTTTTTGTGTTTAAATGACATGCCCAGAACAGATATGCACAGCCCCACTTGTGGAAATGAGCTTCATTCAAAAGCAATTGAAATATATACAGACATACACACAGAGAGATACACTGTATATATCTCCCAAAGAAAGTACTTTTACTTTAAAATGACCTAGTAATAAATATTTGTGCAACTACTGAAAGATGTATGTAGATGGGAACCAATAGGGAATTGCTTAAGTAAATTCATTAAGGGATGCTATTCAGCCAGTTAAAATGATGTAGACTTGAATGAGCATTAACAATGATAGTGGGATTTTAAAAGCTATTTATAGAGGCTATGATTAGATATTATGTTCCCATTTTGGTTAAAAAAGAAAGGGAAAGTGGTCTAGAATAATATTCACCAGTGGTGTTGAAGATATTTGTATCTCAGCAGTAATTTCAGTAATTGACTTTCTAAAACATTTTTCTTTGTCATGTCTGCATTTTTATCCCCTAAACTTTCTTTTAAATTCTAAAATCAGAGCCACTGCTGCTGTTCCTTCTTTTTTTGTTGCCTTTAATTGAGCTCTCTTTGCTCCTCATGCAGACAGCGCTCTGAGGATGAGGAGCACGCCTTTTGCATCTCAGTGTGCCCTCAGTGCCAGGAAGTGTGGGGCAGGCAATGCTGACAAAATAGTTGTTTTGTGAACGAAAGTAATATTATTGGTACAGACTTGGTTATTATTATTACTATTATTATTGATATAAATCTGAATGCTACAGGTACTTTTGGAAGTTCAAAATATCCTACAGGTTCAAGAGGGTATGATGAGATGGCACAAGCCTGAAGAGCCATCGATGACAGGTGGAGATTGATAGATATTTTAATGTTGTCTGTTGAAAAGGTTTTTGTTTGGTCGGGACTACAGTTCCAAATTAAAAGAAAGCATTGAACTGAGCTATGCCAGTGGAGCATAGCCACTGGCATAGCTCAGTGGATAGAGCGCAGGCTGCGAACCAAAGTGTCGCAGGTTCGATTCCCAGTCAGGGTACTTGCCTGGGTTGCAGGCCATGACCCCCAGCAACCGCACATTGATGTTTCTTTCTCTCTCTATCTCCCTCCCTTTCCTCTCTAAATAAATAAATAAAATCTTTAAAAAAAAAAAAAAGAAAGCATTGACAGAGCTTTGGAATCAAGTTCCAGCTTATCACCTGAGGTATTATAAGTATTTCTAGATGAGTCACACCTAATTGTTTACATTATTTCTTTTGTGAGGTGGGCCAGATAAGATAGTTGGTTTTCTCTTTGGGTTGAATTCTTATTTAAAGTGTGGGTACTGTTTACAAATTCAGTTGAGGTAAGAGAATGATCAAGCAGGCTTGACTTGTTTTCTTAATGCTGAGATTTTCGAAGCTGGAAAGCAAATTAGTTGTCATTTATTTCGGTGGGTCCCAGTCAAGTTCATTGACTTTCCCGGGATCTCAAAGCTTATTAATGGAGGGATGCAGCACCAGAATGCAGGCATCCTACATCATGAAGATGTAGCTTGGCCTGAAGTTCTGTGAAAGGCAATAAACTTTTCTCTCTTTTTTTAGTGAACAAAATCTGCATTCCCTTTCAGATGGTACTGGGGGCAAGCAGGAAGCCTGTTTGCTTCTGCAGGGCTCAAAGAGGAGGTTTTGTACTCTGGAAACGAGTTGTTGCCTGCCATTTCTCACTTTAGCCAGTTGGTTATCAGGAACCAAGAGCCTACAAGTGTATGTGTTCATTTAATCATTCTCCATTCATTCATCCAACAAATATATATGTATATCAAATACTTGAGAGCTGCAAGGCATTCTTCTAGGCACTTAGAATAAATTACTGAGCCCTGACTTTCATGCAGCTTTATCTTCTTGAAACAGACCACAAACAATAAGTTTTATGTTCATGAAAACTATAGAGACTGCTGAAAGCTAAACCTTCCTGGAAGAGCGGGGAAACGTTAACGGGAATGCAGATAAGGGTTGCAGTGATGGGTACAGTGGCCACGTGAGCCCTGTGGAATATGTGAGAGATGAGACCTGAGGCCTGATCATGCAGCGCCTTGCAGGCTGTTGGAAAGACATCTACTTTTTCTCTGAGTGAGGTAGTGTTGGTGGGGTGGGAGGGCATTGGAGGGTTTCCGAAGGTGGAGGGATGGCATTTGATCCACAGATTGAAGGGGTCCCCCTGGTGGCTGGGTTGAGACTAACATGAATGGGGGCTAGAGTAGAAGCAGTAAGTCCAGTTAGAAGACTGTTTTAGCAATCCCCTTCCTGAGGTTGGCAAAGAGGCTTCGGAAAGTAATGATTACTTCCAAAACCAGGTCACATGGAGAGAAACCCTTCCTTCGCTTTTCATTTTCCTACCTGTAATTAAATGCAGGGGGCAAAATATGGCTATTATAGACCCCACATTCTGCTTGGAAGACAGAAGGCCTAGCATTCGTCAGATTTGTGCCTGTGCACAGGATTGTTCTGACCATCCCCACTAGCTTCTATGTCCCTGGAGGTAAAAACACAAAGCTATGAAATGCCTCATGAGGGCGAGAGTATCACTTCTTTTTTCTATTTACACGTCTTCTATTTGATGACAAACTAAGGGGGCACTTGGAAAAGTAAAGGCTAAGAGAAACATAATAATTGGAAAATTAATAGCAGATTACAATATCAGTGGGAACTTGGTTATAGAATATAATAGTGTATACTTATTCCAAGGCCTCAGACTCACTCAGTTTGGGCCATTTTGTGTTGATAATAACAATGGCAGGTAATATTTATCACCTACTTATCATGTGCCAAGTACTACATTTGTTTGCACTGTCATATTATTTCACTAGATCTTTACAACCATTCTACAAATTAGATATTATCATGCCCTCCACTTTACAGATGAGGAAACTAGGCTCAGAGAAGTTGAGAAATTTGCCCTCGGTCTCAGAGCCAGTGTGATGACGCTAACCCCTTGCTGCCTGATGCTGGAATTAAACCCCTGAACCTTCCTTTTCATTGTAAAAAAAATAGTTTCCACATCAAATTTGATGTTCCAAATAGGATCGAAGCTCTGTGTTTAAATAAGTTCATTTTGACTTCACTTTTCATCTCCATTCATCAGTTTCCCCCACTTTCGAAGAGGATAGCAAGATCTGTTAGCTGCTCATAAGACTGGTGTGAAGTCTAGGAAACACTCTTTGAAAAGTATGTTAAACCTTTTGGGACTGTTTTAGCAAATAATTGCAAAGGTCACGGATAGTTGACTCTTTGGCCTAATGGCTTTCTGTTAGAATTACATTGGTATAAAATATTACTATGGGCTTTATAGAGACATAGCCTGAACAGCCAAGAGAACAGCGCTTTCTAACGTGTTTCCCCAGTGTTCAGACTACAAAAGTATTTCCCAGCCCCTTTTGCCACTGTGGCTGGAAGACAGACGTCCGCACATCAGCCACCAGCCAATAGATGTGCCGTTTCAGGTGTCTGATTGAATTATAATCATTGCGAATTCTATCAGTCTTGTGGAGATAAACTCTTGTTTAGCACCAGCTCTTTGTGGAAATACAGCTACTTCTGATAATGGCCAAGTAATTCTCCCTTATCAACTGCTTGGGGCCCGGTCCGGAAATCAAAAAAGAGAGCTCTTTCAATAAAGATTCTGATCTCTCGGAAACAAGGCCCGCTCTGACACGTGGCGTTGCGGTCTCCTTCTGCCGCCTCTCAGGGAGGCTCACCATGTTGCTGCAGGCCATAGAGACCCATGAATGAGTGAGAAGCACTTGTCTACTAAACAAAATTTCTAATTTCTCTAAAATTAGAAAGGGAAATCACATGTAATTTGTTGTCTCTTTTGATACCACCACAGGGCTAGAATATGCCATAAAAGGAAATAGATTTCTGATTAGCTTTCGAAATGTAGGCTGGTTGAGTAACATAGATTGTTGTCCTGAAATGACTGGATCAGCCTGTCACTAGGTTGTCACAGTGTAGCCTTGCAGAGCTGAGAGGGGAAAAAATTACGCCGTGTGCATTTTAGGCACAAACTTTCTAGCAGGTGGCTGGAACCTGGCAGGGAAGCTAGAGACCTGGATTCAGACCTGGCATTTGGGTCTCTGCTGTTGAATTCCTTCCTTATAAAAATGGTCATTTTGGACCAGGTCTGGGTTTTCACACCGGTGGTGTGGAGGCTAGATGCTGTCCAAGTACATGTGCTTTGCTTGGTTTGCATAAGGGGATGGTGTTATAATTATACTAAATTGAGAAAAAAGTGGAGTGGTTTCACATAGAATTCTGTTTTTTTAAAAAGGTTTTGAAAAATCAGATGGTCTTTTAACAAATCAGAAATATTGGGCCTGAAATCCCAACCAGCAGCAGTGTGTTCGAGCAGTAGAGCAGCTGTTAGAGGGACACGCCGACCCCAGTGTGCACCAGGGGCCTTGTCACTCCCTGTGCTGCCCCGTGCATCCTCAGCTTCATGCATTCTCGTTACTTGTCCATGCCCGTGAAGGTCACCTGGGAGTGAGGAACCGAGGTGAACTAAGACGGATGTCCTCCAACCACCAATGAGGATAACTTTCTAGAATCTGCAGTGATGGCCACTGCCACCAAACCCAAGTCTACTGTAGTTTGGATTACATTGCTGTAGCATCTCGGCTTAGCAAAAATCATGTCCACTAATATTTTGGTTGTTTTAAGATTTAAATGTCAAGTGTGGTGGATACCACCTTTAAAAATTCAACCACCGTTTACTGAGTCTTTTGAACAGTTATTATTAAAATTTCTGTTTTCCCTGCCTCAGAAATGAGGCTTTCTTGGGGGGAGAGGTTAATCAGTGTCTATTACTTTTATAATGAAAGAATGCTTTTCCTTCATATATAGAAGCTAGGGCACTTGTCTGGAGAAGTGATTGAATCTTACTGTTGGTGAGCTGCACATTTTAAAAGGCTGAACTTGGTCAATGTAGAGATGCCTAAAATAATTGATTATAACAGTCCCCTAGCCTCAGAGCTGCCCCACTGCGCGACCTAGAGAGAGAAAATGTAAGTCACTTAGATATAAACACAGAGTCAAAGCTATACTTAATTTAATGCTTTGCCATCGGGCTTGAATGCAGCTTTTATAGAGCCATTTTTATGAATTAATGGGTGATTTTGTGACAAGAATGTGAAAATGATTTCTTCTTTTATTCTAATGAATTTCACTGGGACTGTGCTTAAAATGCTTTTCACCACAGCTAAAGGAAGACCTTATATATACCCAAAGTTACTCTGCTAATGGCCTATACAAACCTCTTGTTGATTTCCTACATTAATTTTGAGTCCAATTCTGTGTTCCAATTTACCTGTGTTTCTCAAAATCCTCAACTACCAAGTTGCTTAGTCCTGAGTCCTCTAAGGCTAGTAATTTTCTTCTTTTCCTATTTTAAACTCATCTGAAAACTTGCTCTATTATTTCTACCTCAAAGTCTTCTATTTGAGTGTAACATTTTGAGAACCTAAGTTGTAAACTTCTTACAGCCTCAGGTTACTTTCTGTCATTGAGTCAGTGGGCCAAATGGGCTCATAATAATATGCTAACAGGAAAATTCTCTAGAACATCGTGCATGCTTACTGAGAAGTTTAGCACCGGATACCAAATACAAGATGGAACTATAGCTTCTCTCAGTCCTTGAACGCTGCCATGCTGCTTCTGAGACGGGCAGCTCCTTAGACGTGGGTGACTAGAGAGCAATTCCTTTGGGCAGGCTTCTTGTTACTAAAAATACCAGTTGGTAAGTCTATTCAAACTGCCATCATTCTCAAGATACAAAATTGTTCATTACCCAGAGACTTGATTGGCCAAGTTTGAGGCTTCACATTTTTGGGACTCATCTTTTTATCTTTGGAAGAATTAGAATTTGTAGTTTAAGCATTCTCTTTTCAAGTCTAAAAATATAATCCAGGAGCCAAAGAAGTACGAGTTTCCCCACCCCCCCTTCCAGATGCACTCTAGTTTAAAAACAAACACAAAAAGCTGTTTAGGTTGCTTTTCCAAATATGAAATTGCCAGCCAGTTTTACTTTACCTTTATATCAGTTGATTGAAATGATAAATGTATACCTACCAATTTTTGTACTTCTTTACACACGTATTTTATCTTGTTAGACTTAAACTACCTTTAGCGAATGAAGCTCATTCTTTAACAAACTACTGAGTTTGGATTTTGTTTACACCTTCATAAATCATGCACAAGAGATCTGTGGCTATTTTCAGCCACACATGATAAAAATAGCCTATGCCTGGCTGAGGTTTCTGGACCTTCAAGGTCAGTAAGCTGATCCTTTTCAGAGTTGTGAATTCTTGGAAGTTCATCTTTCCTGTCCTTTTCTTCGGGTGCCTCTTCAGTTTCTTGGTGCACACTTCCCTCATTTTAGGCAGACCTCATCTTCCCACTCCCTCCTCTTCCTCACCCCTGCCTTCTACTCTCCTTTTACTATGGAAGAGAAGGGATCTGTTAGTATTCATTTATTCTTATGACATTTGGGAGGAATGGGTTCCTGCCAAGGTATTTTGAGCTAGTGCCTGCAGTTTTAAAATACTTTAAAGCTTTGTTTCTTGTTAGAGGAACTTAAAACCAATTAACTAGCAAGTGAGTGAATACCGTAGGGACCCTGGAAATCAGCCTGAGCCGCTTAGGCTGGGTGGGGAGGTGAGCTCAGATGGTGCTTCTGAAACACCATCTGGGATCAGCCAAGGCCAAAGACCCATTCCTTAAATATGGTGTGCAGAAGGAAAAGCACAGGAGAGCTCAAAAATACCCCTTCCCCCACAACCTTGAAGAGAAAACATCTTGCTGGTCAGAAATACAAGACAACTGACAAAAATATGTGAAAAACAACCATACAAATTGTGAAATCTATGTCAAAACTCTGTGTTTTTTAAAATTAACCATTTTGATTTATATAGAAATAATTACTTGTGTCCAATAATTCAAGCAACCCTGTTCCTAATAATTGAGTTGCACCACATGGTGCTGTTTTTAAATATCTCCTCCATCACACTGTTCCAGGCCCAAACCCAACCCATGTGGTGCTCAAGCACAGTCCTGTCCTCATCTTCAACTTAATCTTCCTTCTCTCTTCCCAAGTGACATGCATGTGAATCTCACTTTCTAACCCAGTCATGTAAGTGGTGTGGAGTGAGAGTTTTAAGATGCAACCACCACTGTCTCCCAACCTTCCAAATAAAAAGGTCCAATGTCCTGGAATGCACCACTGCGTCTTCTTGCTGTGTGACACAGGCTTGAAAGGAAGAGACATGCCCTTGGTACTCTTTCACTAACAGAGGTTTTAGAAACACATGTCCAATGACCTTTGTAAGCACCTTGCAGCCAGTTCTTCATCATCCAAAGGAATTGGATCTTGGGGAGCTACTGATGACATCTTCTACGTTGCAGACTTTTTAATACATGCAAACAGACCAAAAAGTGGAAAAGTAATATAGTTCAAGAATTCTGGCTGCTAGGAACTTTATATTGATAGACACAATTACTGTTCACATCAAACTATTCAGATAGATGTGTTTTTGCTGTATTTTATAGTGATGGTGGCGGGGCATCAGGATGGTTAGAGAGTGTGCCCAAGGTCAGGTAGCTGTACTTGAAAGAGCACTATGCTTTCAGCCCTGCTCTAGTTATTTAATGACCATGTGGATAAGGCTGCAGACCATAACTAAGCCTTATTTCCAAATAAATAACAAAAAGGGAACTGAGGGGGAGGAGAATTAATGAAACAACAGTTGCACATCACTTAGCCCAGTACCTGGCATGTGCTAAATTCTCAGAAAATGTTAGTGTGTATTGTTACCCCAGCATCAACCCTTTGAGAACTTTCTTTTGGGAGGAATATTAATGATCCATTATTTCTTGCTGGTGACATATGAAGTTATTGACTTACCGCTGCTGAGCTTGGCATGTTGAGCCCTGTTTCTGTTTATTAATGTGATGAGGTTACTTGTGGTGAGGGTGGGTCCCCACTGTGCGGTGGCAGTAATTATCTGTGCCACTGTGTGGCTATAGGAACCGATTGCTAGCAAATGCCAGTTTGTTGTTTTTTTTTCTTTTTCTTAAAAAAAGAATCCCATTACATAATTTAACAATCATTTTGTTCCATAGTGAGATGAAAAGAATTTAGCAGCGTTCAGCTGGAGCTGAATGGAGAAGCAAATTATAGAAATCACTGACATTAGTGCCTGGCTAGAGTGGGATTGTTTCCTACTGAATATTTGAAAGTATTTGGTTCAATCTAATTTTAAAAGACTGGAATCACTGGGCTTCCACTGCTTTCCTTGGGAACTGTAATTACGTGGCTTAATAGAACTCAGTGGTGGGACATTTTCTCCAGCTGGTACAGGAGCCATGGATGCATTCGTGGGAGGTCTGGTCGCTGTGTTTTTCAAAATGGGATTTGGAAAAGGAGCACAAACATATTTGGCTCACTTGAGAAAATATTGTTTCTTTCTACCCAAGGACTATTCAGGGGTCCATCCTGCTGCTGTTGAACCTCAGTGGGCTACATAATGGGATTTTTAAAATTTTTGTGGAGAGTTGTTAAAATACACAAAAGTATTCACCACGGTGTAATGAACATCTGTGTGCCCCAAACTAGCCCCAACAACCATCCATCAGCGGCCAATCTTGCCCCATCTACTTCCTCTCTTCTACTATAATTTTGAAACAAATATTTTCATGATATCTTTTAAAAAATTATGGTAAAATACACATAGCATAAAATTTCCCATTTTAACCATCTTAAAATGTGTCACTCAGTAGCATTAAATACACAATGTTGTGTAACCATCACCTCTATTTAGTTCAAGTTTTTGCCACCCTTAGGAAACCGGTACCCATGAAGTGGACACTCCCATTCTTTCCTCCCCTCTAGAGCCTGGCCACCAACCACTAATCTGCTTTCTGTCTTTATAGATTTGCCTATTTTGGATATTTCATATAAATGGATTTATGCACTAGATAGCCTTTTTAGTCTGGTTTTGTTCAATTAGCATAATGTTCTTAAGATTCATTCATATTGTGTCATACATCAGAACTTCATTTGTTTTCTTATCTGAATAACATTCTATTATACAGATATACCACATTTTATTTACTCATCTGATGATGTGCCTTTTTGTTATTTACAACTTTTGTCTATTGTGAACAGTGCTGCTTTGAACATTCAGATGGAAGCTTTTGTTTGAACCCTGTTTTCAGTTCTTTTGGGTGTATACCTAAAAGTGGAATAGCTGGGTCATATGGTAATTCTGTGTTTAACTTATTGAGGAACCATCAAACTCTGCACTATGACTGCACCATTTTAAATTTTCTACTCATCTTTGCCACTACTTGTTATACTCTGCTTTTTTAAAAAATCAAGTATAGCCATACTAGTGGGTGTGAGGTGGTATCTCACTGTAGTTCTAACTTGCATTTTCCTGATGACTATCAACGTTGAGTGTCTTTTCACATGATGGTTATTCATTTGTATATCTTCTTTGCAGAAATGTCTATTCAACTCTTTTTCCCATTTAAAGATTGTGTTGTTTATGTTTTTGTTGTTGAGTTTTAAGTTTCTTTACGTATTTAGGTACTAGACCTTATTAGATATGATTTGCAAATATTTTTTTATTTTGTGGGTTATCTTTTTACTCTCTTGATAATGTCCTTTCATGCACAAAGTTTTTAATTTTGATGAAATCCAAATTATCTATATGTTCCTCTGTTGCTTGTATCTTTGTTGTCATCGCCAAGAATCCATTGTCAGACCAAGGTTATGAGGATTTATTTACCCCTGTGTTCTCTCTAAGAATTTTATAGCATTACCTCTTGTATTTAGGTCTTTGATCCATTTTAAGATAATTTTGTATATGGTGTGAGGTAGGGGTTCAACATTATTCTTTCACAGGTGGTTACCCAGTTGTCTTAGCACCATTTGTAGGAGAGACTGTCATTTTATCATCATGTCGTACATTTTATCTGTGGAATGTTTCTGAAAAGATAGGAACTTTTAAAAATAACCATAGTACTATTATCACAGTTAAAAATTATTAACCACATTTCTTTAGTATCATTAAATATCTAGTCAATAGGTTGTCTCAAAAATTTTAAGAGCTGCTCTGGCCAATGTAACTCAGTTGGTTGGGCACAGTCCAGCAAACGGAAAAGTCATGGCTTTGATTCCCCGTCAGGGCACATGCCTGCATTGTGGGTTTGGTCCCCAATTGGAGCACATGCAAGAGGCAGGTGATTGATGTTTCTCTCTCACATTGATGTTCCTTTCCCTCTCTTTCTTCCTCCTCTCCCCTCTCTCTAGAATCAATAAGAGAAAAAAAATTTGTGAAAAAAATTTTAACAACTTTTTGCCCTGGCCAGATAGATAGCTCAGCTGGTTAGAGCATCATCCCAATACCCCAAGGTTGTGAGCACAATCCCTGGTCCAGGCACATACAACAATCAAGAATCAACCAATAAATACATAAATAAGGGGAACAGCAAACCAATGTCTCTCTCTCTAAATCAATTTTAAAATTGCAAAAAAATTAACAACTTTTTAAAAAAATTTGTACCTAGGTAAGTTGCATTCATTGCAATCTGTTGGTATATCTTTTAAAATGTTTTTAAATTTACAGATTTCCTCTTCATCTCTTTTTCTCCTTCCTGTAATTTATTTGTTGGAGTAAATGGGTCATTTTCCCTGCGGTTTCTTATTCTAGGTTTTGTTGATTGTATCCCCATGGTGTAGCATGTTTGTCAGTCTTCTGAATTTCCTGTAAACTGGTAGCTGAAACTAGAAACTTCATCAGACTTCAGGTTTGGGAAATTTTTGCTTTGTTTTGTTTTGGTTTGGTTTTGGTAAGACTGTTCTTTAGGTGATGCATTATTCTAATCAAAAAGCAGATCAAAGCTGGTTATTTCTTATATATTTTAATGTTAGCAGCCATTTATGATCAGTTCCTAAATCCATTAGTTTATTAGAGGTTGTGAAATAGTGACATTCTAATTCTGTTATGCCTTCTTCATTTATTGGATGGAATACCGCTTTTGACGAAGAGAAGCCTTATCTTTTTTATTTTTTAATTACCCAGTGGTACAACTTATACCAGAAAGGCAGTATAAATGCTTAATCCCCTCCCCCTTTATTTACAAGTTCTCAAAAAAAGAAGTTGTTTCTTCATTTTCTTCAAACATTGACAGTTATATTCTTTTTGAAGGGTGTCTTGATTAATACCTTCAGTTAAGCATATTTAACGTGTAGTAATATATTGCAGTTATTATTTTTATTGATGCTCAAATTATCCCATCTTTGACCAGTGAGAACCTCTTCAAACTGACTCCCAGATTCTTTCTAACATGATTTTATGGTCTTTGGTAGCTTCCTGGCTATCATGTATGATAACTGTACAGTTCATATTGGGCTGACATGTGATCTGTTGTGGCACTCCTGAAATTTCCTTACAAAAGCTTTTGATAGGTTCTGAACTTCCACTGGTGCTCGGAGGAACGTGGGAGGGCTTCCCTACCCTGTGTAGAATCGTAAGATGACAAGTTAGAACAGGCACTGGCAATTCATTTATAAAACTAATTTGATGAATTTTGATTGAGTTTCAACTAGGAATACATTTTAAAAAATCATTTCTACCTGAAGATTTTGTAGCCCGGTGGGGTATCTTTTAGGACCTGGTGACGTGGTTTGATGGCGTGGACGTTTGAACAATGCCAAAGTCATCAATGTGATTTCAGTATGGCCCCATATTAGTTCTGTTCCTAGTGTCAGGTCGAAGGCTGATCAGTAGTTATTCCGAATTGTTGTTACGTAATTACAAAAAGATATAAGTACCCACTGAGGTGACTTATATTGAAGGCTTTCAGAAGAAGAGGGAGAAAGAATGGAAATGGATATGTTTCTCTAAGCCAAGAAAATGAATGCAAAACCAGATAAATTGCTTTTCCTCTTCTAGTCTCTACTTCTCCATTAAGTGAGGGAAGTGTTTATTTTCTGCCTATTTTATGAAGCTGCTGAGCACTGTAATGAGTTCATATTTATAGGGAAGTTGGAGCTTTTTGGATGAAAGGTGCTAAATTAGAGCTTATTGTTTATTGAATTTATTTGATGTGCCCAACCTCCTGGGAACATTTGCTGTGTTTAATTAAAAACAGTCCCTACTCTGACAGCTTACAATGCCACTCACAAAACAATAACATAAGCAGTGTACCCTTCTATTGTCCTAACTTGGGACTGCCGAGACTACCAGAGCTCTTTCAGACAGGGAACTGATCCTGCTCTTGTAGGAGGAATAAGTTCAACTGCTGGATAAAAACAGATATTCTCAACCACATCTGAACCGCCTACTTGCCCCCGTTTATAAAATACATAGAATATGGAGATTTTCCTCAGTCTCCAACTATAATTTTCAGGTTTTAAAATTAAAAAATAATCTTTCCTTTTATTACATTAGAAAGAAATGAAGATTAAAGCTTATGTTTCATATATTGTATTGTGATCCCTTGTTCTTTGAAGGAATGACATTACAAAGCCTTCAACCGGAGCACATTATGCTTTCTAAACCCAGTGGAAGCTGAGAAGTGTAATTATAATAATGAGATGTTTGCTTCCTTTGCCAGTTGGTGATGGAGTTTTGTGGAGCTGGCTCTGTCACGGACCTGATCAAGAACACGAAAGGTAACACGTTGAAGGAGGAGTGGATCGCGTACATCTGCAGAGAGATCTTACGAGTAAGTAACGATGCAGGATATCTTGGGAGGTGTTGAACTTTGTACCAGCCTTCCACTGAAATTCATAAACGCACCAGGATCTTCTTTGAAGCTGTGTTCTAGCAGTGGTCATGGCAGGGATGGTTGCTATGGTCTGCTGTAAGGGAGGTAAGCGCCATGCTGAATAGGCCTCATGCGCTCCCTTTTGAGTTAACATTGGGTGACCTCTTTTAACAAGGGATTCATTTCCAATGGTGTTTCCAATTGGAGGTCTGATTTTAGGTCTTATAGATGACATCCCACTTAGGAAATGGATTGTTTTAGAGATATTTTAATCATTCACTTGAGTTTTCCATTTATGAAAGTTTAGATAATTTAAGGATTGTGTGACTGTAACCATTTCAGTATGCAGAACATAGTTTATCTGATTACACCTTTTTAAAAAAATTCTTTGAGTTAGTTACTTAAATTAATGAAAATAACTGGACAAGACTGTACTTGTTTGCCCAGTTTTGCCCACAAATCCCACAATCAGGCCATCTGGGCAATACTGGCGTAGTTGCTGAGCTCAGTTCAGAGAAGAGAAAGTAGTTGGTCATATTTTATTTCATTCAAACTACTTTCATTATCCTTGCTACTAACACAGAAGCTATTATATGTCCACTGAGCATTCTTACTAGATCTGCTTGGCAATCATTATTTGTTTATAACCTCTTCCTCTTCATTTAAGGAAATAAAAGTTACAAACTGTTTTTACAATGTGTCCAAGACTCATACGTTTGAGAGATATAGAGTATGGGCTGTGAATGGATGCAGGGATGAATGGATAGATGGATGGATGGAAATTAAAAAAGACAAAAGGCATTAAAAATGATATGTATTCATTAAATTCAAACCACATTAGGCAAAAAAGAAAATACAAAATGATATTTAAAAATAACATTTATAATACCTTAAAAATCAAATACTTAGAAATAAATTTATAGAAAGATGTGAACTGCACCGAAAACTTCAAAATATTATTGAGAGAAATTAAAGAAGAGCTTAATAAATGGAGGTGTATACCAGTTCACAGACTAGAATATTCACTAATGTAAAGATGTTGCTTCTCCCCAACTTGATCCATGGTTTCCTTGAACTCCCTATGAAAATTGTTCTAGGTATATCTGTCGATACTGACAAGCTGAATTTTAAAACATTATATGGAAATGCAAAGGGCTAAGATACTCAAGGCAGTCTTGAGAAGAACAAAGGTGAAAGATGTATGCTGCTAGGTATCAGGACTTACTATAAAAGCTACTAAGCAATTAGAACAAAGCAGTATGGGCACAAGAGTAGACGAGTGGCCGAGGAAATCGAGAGCCAGGAACAGACCCACTTCATAGGGAAACCTGGCTGATGACGAAGGAGCCGCTGCAGTGCCTGGGGAAGAGGTGCTCTTCTCCTTGAATAAGGTCGATGGATAATATCCCTGTGAAAACATGAAGCTTGACACCTGCTGATTACATATTCAAAAATTAATTCCAGCTGGATTATAGACATAACTGTGAAAAAATGAAGCTCTTAAGAGAAAACACAGGATAATACCTCCATGGCTTTGAAGTAGGCAAAACTATTTCTCAAACAGAACACAAAACAAAATTTCGTGGGGAGGCAAGGAGGTACCGCTGCTAATCTCCTTCAAATCTGACATTTATCTCAAGTATTCATATGCCATTGTGTAAACTTAATTTGAATTTATGATTTATGATTTAAAATTTTACTCATTCAGAGAAAGCATGATGATTTTTTTCAGTGATCCAGACCACTTAGTGGGTACCAAGAATCTGTTGGGTCTTCAGGGCTGGTTCTGCATAATGTACCTTTCTGCACTTTTGGGTGACCCTGTAGGGGCTGATCCTATGGTCTTCAGGGTTCGAAAAGCAGCAGGGAGGTTTCACCCCATGAAACCTCTCAATAACTAGTTTTAAAATATATGAAAACAACTGTTTTCTTCCTTCTTCCAATGCAGTCATTCTCTCAACTGATACTGGCATTTGAGACAAAGTGGCTCATTGTCAGAGACATTTGATCACACGAAGTTTCAGAGGTGACCCTCCATGCATCATATGACCTCATTAAACACACCCTTTGTCTGATATGTGCTCTGGTATCTGCTTCCATCCACTTTGGTGGTGACGGGGCGGGGCGGGGGGATTTTCATTCCTCTCTTAAGGATTCAATAGGATGTTAATATGCTATGAAAACCATACATTTTAATCTGCTTGATGCCTACCCTGCACCAAACTGACTAGATAAGAAAGTTACTTTTTAAAGGCCCAAACCACTGCCTCAACTGTTCCGTCACATGGTTTACATTTACTGATATTCCTAAATATATGCATGGATCTTCTTGGGCATCCATAGTCTTGTGCTGAATTTCTTCACAAGAGAATTTAGATATTTTGTTGTGTTTCTTTTCATGTCCACTTCATCTTTTGTACCATGGTATCGTTGTGGGGAAAACTACCGGGTTGGCCAAAAAGTCTGCTTACTTTTTTGCTTAAAATAAAACACACATTTTTTTCATTTTCACCAATAACTTTATTGATTTGGGTATTTTGAGTGTGTCAGCTCTCTCCTGCGTGGTATAATATTGATTGTCCTCAATTTAATGTCTCGATTTGATCACTGTCAACTTCAACTGGTCCACCTGACCGTGGAGCATCATCCAGTGAGAAATCTCCAGCATGAAACTTTGCAAACCACTTTTAACATATTTGATCAGTCACAGCACCTTTCCTGTACACTGCACAAATCCTTTTTTCTGTTTCAGTTGCATTTTTATGTCTCTTGAAATAATAAAGCATAATATCATGAAAATGTTGCATATTTTCTTCCATATTCAGTATTAAAATGGCTAAACAAAATTTCACCCATTTTGATAAGTTTTTTTAAAATGCACACTGACATGACAGTTGTCACAATACAATCTAACAAAATTGTTTTGAATGAAGTTAAAGACAATTAAGCAATACTAGAGCCATCTTACAGAAAACACCAAACAAACTTTTCTGGGCAAATCATAAATAATAAAATAACAGCATTAAGTATGAAATATTACCTTGAATTAGCAATTGTTACCATAACATAATTTACTTAGAGATACTAATTTTAGATTCTTGTAGGTTACATTTAAAAAAAAAATGTGACAACCTTAGAGCAAGTCTGTAGGTTAGAATTTATACCATGAAAAGAAGCCAAAATCAGAATAATTCATGGATAAATGGAACACAATCATTTTGGGATGTCACTGAATAATTATTTCATATAATAAACACAAAGTCATAAGTGTCATAAAACACTAAAGGTGACCATGTTGAATGCCAACAAAGGAAATAGAAATTGTTGCTTTCCTTTTTTTAATGTGAGCCACATTGGCTAAAGCCAATGCGAAATTTCTTGGCTGTAATGAATAATATTTTATTGTGCTTAATTCAATTTGTGTAATAGAGGGTAAGTTTTAAATTCAAGTGTTGCCTCCCAAAAGTGGAGGGTTCAGTTTAATCAGGTTCGTTTTCTGCAAAGACAGGCAGTCCTCACTTTTCACAGTACCGTTAGCTCAACTCAGGCGTGCTGAACAGTACTGTCTCTCCTGTACTTCCTGAGATCAAAGCAGGTATGAAAGCATTTCATTTAGTACAGCACCATGCATTGCTAGGGTTTCCTCTGTATTTCAATTTATATTGATCAATTGCCTATGGTTTAGAACATGAAAGATGTGAATATAATAATGAAAGTATCTCTGGATGGGTCTATATCTTTTTTGGATCATTAACATCTGAAATAGTTTATTTGCATCTTGGTTTATGCTCCTATTAACCCTTTTTGACTCTCCATCACTCCAGGGGCTGAGTCACCTGCACCAGCATAAAGTGATTCATCGAGATATTAAAGGGCAAAATGTCTTGCTGACTGAAAATGCAGAAGTTAAACTAGGTAAGAACAGAATCCAGTGAGCCTAGAAACTGAAGGAATTGATGATATTATTTCAACAATTGTTTGGGGTGGTTTTTTTGTTTTTTTTCTTTTTGTTATGAGTGTAAACTTTTCACTGGATTTGGAAATCAATGTACTAAGAATGGAAAGGTAAATCTTTGTCTGTTTTAAAACATTTAATTTTTACTTTTTTTCTTTTATTGATTTTGGAGAGAGGCATAGGGAGGGAGAGGGGGAGAAAAATTGATGTGAGAAAGAAACACTGATTGGTTGCCTCTTGCATATACCCCAAGTGGGGACCAAACCCACGACCTAGGCATGCGTTCTGACCAGGAATTGAGTAAATGACCTTTTGGTTTGCAAGATAACACCCAATCAACTGAGTCACAGCAGCCAGGGCTCAAAAACATTTTCTAAAAGTACTTTAAGGACTGAATTGATCTGTAATATGCCAAATAGAACCATGTGCTTAATCAATGTGTAAAAATAATTGAAGTTTCCTTCTTTTAAGCAAAGACTCATTAGATTAGAAGTGAGTGACCTTGAAATGTTTTCTTATATCTTACTGTTTGTTTATATTATTGCTATACCAGAACAATGGTGACCTACTTTTTATTTAAAATATCCACACTTAGACATACTTAGAATAATGAATTACTGCTGCATCCCCATATGTTTTAAGTCAAATTTACATTGATTTTATTATTACCTAGGGCACCTGTGCAAAATGGATGCCCAATAGCCTACTTTATGTGCATACTGATTAACCCACTTTCTTCTTCCTGAGTTATGGGTAAGGGAGTCCTTTCCTCTGGTGCTGTCCATTAGAACCCTTCCCACAACAAGTCTGAGATTGCCCAGACATGGTAGACATCCCAACCTCCACTTGTCTGCTTGATGTATGAGTAAGAGCGTAAATTGACAAACAGTCACAGGATACACAATTTGTCTCCCAGGAAAGAATCACTGTTAATGTGATTGTTTATTTTCAGAGATTTAAATATGTCCTACATTTATATCCCAAACATTGGTTCTTACCTTTTTTTGTTAAAGTATGTAATTTTCATTTTTTTCCTATTTAGCATTTAGAGCCAAAATGTCATTTCATGAATATTCCTTGTTTTTTTAAAAAAGCATACATTGCCCTGGCTGGCATAGCTCAGCGGATTGAGTGCAGGCTCCGAACCAAAGTGTCGCAGGCTCGATTCCCAGTCAGAGCACATGCCTGGGTTGCAGGCCATGACCCCCAGCAACCACACATTGATGTTTCTCTCTCTCTCTCTTTCTCCCTCCCTTCCCTCTCTAAAAAATAAATAAGTAAATAAAATCTTTTAAAAAAAAGCATACATTATATAGTGAATGCAGTTATGTGTGGAGTGACTAGATAAGCTATTCTCAGAATATTTACTCTTCACTAATTACCAGTTATTGTTGAGAGAATATTATACTCCAGGCCCTGTATAAGGCACCTTTACAAATATCACCTCACATAAACATCATACCAACACTATGTAGAGATCGTCACCTTCCTTTAATAGTCAGGAAACAGAAGCTCAGAGAGGTGGGTCTACTCGCCTTAGGTCACATCACTAGGAAGTGGCAGAAATGGGATGCAAACCTAAGCATTTTGCCTCCAGAAACTTAGTTCTTAATCACTTTCCTTGAATCCCTTAAGTATTACCCTTTATAATGACAACCAAGCTTGCTTTTTTATTTAACAGCTATTTTTGGCCCCCAAAGTTTTGGTATAACCAAATATAAACTGTGATTTCCTCCTTGGCACACTTTATCCATTTATTCATGCAATTTAAAAATACACATTCACAATAGCAAAAAGGAAGAAGCCACCCAAGTGTCCATCAACAGATGAATGAGTAAAAAAATGGGGCACCTACATACAATGGAATATTATTCAGCTTTTAAAAGGAAAGAAATCCTGAAACATGCTGCAACATGAATTAATCTTGAAAACATTATGCTTAGTGAAGTTAGCTGGTCACAAAAAGACAACTACTGTGTGATTCTGTTTGTATGAGGTGGCTATAGTAGTCAGATTCATAGAGACAGAACGTAGAAGGTGCATGCCAGGCTCTGGGAAGAGGGGGTCCCCAGTTACTGTTTGATGCGTACAGAGTTTCAGTTGGGGAAGATGAAAAGTTCCAAAACTGGATGGTGGTGATGGTTCACAACCAACCATATGAACATACTTAATGCCACAGAACTGTAACACTTTAAAACGTTTAAAATGGTAAATTTATGTATATTTTAACAAAAATCACACATTCATTTTATCATCATATAAAATCATTGACTTTATTCCTTTGCCTTCTCTTAACTAGTGGACTTCGGAGTCAGTGCCCAGCTTGACCGAACCGTGGGCAGGAGGAATACTTTCATAGGCACTCCCTACTGGATGGCTCCGGAAGTTATTGCCTGTGATGAAAACCCAGATGCGACGTATGATTTCAAGGTATGACCTGTTATTCTTCATTATGTTTCAAAACTATGTGCAAAACATCACCCTAAGTCTTTCAAAGATTTCTCTCATGGCTTTGGGCTTACTGTTTATGTAATCCAAAGGGATAATTAAAAAACACTAGCTGAATTTCAGATGATTAGACATTCTAGTGAGAATGTTTTTAATGAAGTCATCCATCATATCTGATTGCCTATTTGTAAAAAAAATATTTAAACCAGTTTCTATATTCTTTTGAATTTACTCTCACTTCTAATTAGGAAACAGATTTCTGTTTTGCTTACAGTTTAGATGTTTCACAAAGTACATATTCTGATAACTTTTTATATTAAAAAACAAGATAGGAATTTTTTGTCTTGAATCATCTTTTGCTGATTAAAAATAATCAGATTTACTGATTTCTACATTGCTTAAAGTTAAATTATTGGAGTTTCTTTTTCATAAGAGTGAAAACCAAATGGGATGTTGGTAGCTACTTTATGGTGTTTCTGTTGACTGTTGTGGTATTTCATAGAAATTTGATTTGTGGCTCATAACTTTGTAACATAAATTGGTAATTTGTTAATAAATCCCAAGCAGTTTTTAAGTAGAGAGGTGATAGTTGTCCCTTCCTCCAAGAAAACACTCCTCTTTTCCGTTCTGCCAACCAGTAATCAAATATAACTTGGGATTACTGTCCCATCAATAGCTGCAGTGTCAGGTGGCATTGGTGTCATGAACTGTGGCTGCGAGTTGAGACATTAAAATTGGAGGCCGCTCTGTCTGGTGTAGCTCAGTGGATTGAGTGCTGGCCTGTGAGCTAAAGGGTTGCTGGTTTGATTCAATCAGGGCAGATGCCTATGTTGTTGGGCCTGGTCAGCTCTCCCCAGTAGGGGGCGCACCAGAGGCAACCACACATTGATGTTTCTCTCCTTTTCTTTCTCATTCCCTTCCCCTCTAAAATAAATAAATTAAAAATAAATAAAAAATAAAATTGGGGGCAGATGGGACGTAGGCATTCTGGGTTTTTAGACTGTACAGTAGATGGAACAACATCCTGTGGTGTTTGTGCAAATCCCAGGACAACCTTGGGTACCCGCTGATACTACTACTTAGGCTGGTTTCATGTGCATGGACTTTTTACCGAAGGACTTTAGTGATCATCTCCACATACCCTCATCTTCCAGATGAGGAAACTGAGGCAGGCTTGAGGCATTTGCAAGTGCACACTCAGTTAGTGATCTTCTCAGAGCTGGGACTTGAATCCAGATCTCCCAATGCTCTGTTCGGAGCTCCTCCCAATACACAGGGTGGGGCAAAAGTAGGTTTATAGTTCATATAGAAAATAATACAATAATTAATAAATAATCATATAAGAATAAACTTTGTGCTTCACATACTCACAACTGGAAACCTACTTCATCTCACCCTGTATTACCCTGCACCTCTAAGATCTTATATATAAACCTTCAATTTACCAACAACATGGCCTCTGTAGAGAATATTTGAAGCATTCCTGTTCTAAAGAACATTTTTAGTTCTCCATATGTGGGGTTATTATTGAAATCAGGTCAGAAAGATGCACACACTGCAGTGTTTTCAGGGCCCCGTGTCCCTGCACATTGACAAAATTATTGGCCTCTTTGGAGAAATGCAATCTTGAAGGTCTGAAAACAGAATGCTCTCTGGCAAATTTCTCTTGTTTTCAAGGTTAGTCACTGTTGTAACCTGACAATAATCTGTCTGGAAACCGCTGCCAAGTTAAAAATTAACCTCCTGCCAAAATAAATGTCATTTATTTAAACTGCTAATGATAAGCACACTTAAATAATTTAATTTGCAAGTCCCTTCAGAGAAGCCACTACAAAATATATGTCTCAGACCAGGACATGCATCATAATTGGCTATAAGCAATCCTTCACACTGTGGTCATACTTAATAAGGGCTACCTGGCCTATATCTGGGCCACGGCTATTTTAGACTACTTTCTGACACACCGTGGAGAATCAGAGTGTTGTAGACTTCCACCCTTAGCTTAGCCTTTTAGCTGGGTGTATTATGACTGGCTACAGTGTATATGGACTTTTGTTCTGTGACATACAATAGATCCCCATGATTTAGTTGTTTTCAGTAGAGTAGGTAGAATAGAACTTCCGGCCAAGTCAAAGCTTGGAATTAAACTGGTGGTGCGTTGGTCCTCTTTCCTCAGATTATGGCTAAGAAATGTAGTTTGGTTAAGTGAAAAACTTTGAGCCCAATGTGGTAACTCTCATTGTGGACAAAGCCTGGTGTTTGAGTGAGTAACAACTGGGTGAATGGTGTTGAACAGAGTGATTTCAGATGTACTAGAAGGTTCATGTGATGATAAAAGGATCCTGAGACATTAGAGAATTGCAGGTTGATTCTGTACCTTTTACTAAACATGAAGAATCCTGATGAGAGTAAAGATTCACCAGTATCAGTCATTTAGACCTTAGTGTGAATTAGTTTATGAGGATTGTCCTGAGTGCAGGCTATACAGAGGAGGAGGAAGTCATAGAAAGAAAATGAGCTTCAGCGGTCACTTGTCATGGGTCAGAGAAGAAGGTTGATGAAAGGGTGAAAATAAGAAAGACTGAGTGGAAAGAGGTTTGAGAAAGACTGGGTGGAAAGACTGGGTGGTTTGGGGGCTCTTGGAAGATTCATTTCAACCACATCATGACTTGATCATGGATCAGAGAAGTATGCTTTAGATAATTTTTCTGCTCTTTCCTTGGCACCAAGTCTTATCCTTTCTTCTGTTCACTATTCTTAGGGATATGGTTTGTCACCAGGAGACAACTTGATGAAACTTTGACTTTCAAAACTATTTATTCATTCATTCGGTGCATATTTATTGAATATCCACTAGGTATAAGGAATTGGTCAAGTTCTGTCTGTATGTGTAGGTCTTGACTAGAAAGTTCATATGGTAGCCCCATCAAAGTTCAAAGGTTTGGTACTATGTGCTTGGCAGCACTATTTGACCAAGCAGTGCATCCCAGCCCAGTACTAATGGCAGCCCATTTGACCAAGCAGTGCATCCCAGCCCCAGAACCTGACGTCATCGCTTTGGGTGCTCTTGAACTACAGATAATCTCAGCCTAGAGGGCATGTTTAGAATAAAAGATGACTTGAAGGCCATTGGGCTTTGTTAGAGTCCCTACCACAAAAGCCCTTCCTTTAAAACAAAGACAGCATGCAAAGGAGAAGAGTGTCGTTGGCTTTTATTATTTAACTTGTTGTTTGATTTATTATTTATTATATATTATGTATTCTTTGAGTTGCCTAAGATGTCTTTAAAGACTGCTGTACATTTTTCTAAAAACTACCGTAATTCAGTAAAATAAGGGCCTCTGTGGGAAAGTAGTCTGAAGAGCTCATGCTTTTTATTGCGATCTGGTTTCGTCTGGTACCTACCGGGTGCAGTGAGTACTGACTGAAAATAACCCCTCTCCTAAGGAGGAGCGCCAGAATCTCATTTGCCTGGTGTGTTCACTTTCCCCTGGAGGCCCTTCCTTTCTTGTTTTCAGAAATTCTGTCAAAACACTTCAAGCAAAAGGAAAGGTTTCATTTTCCTGATAAGTATGTGGGGCAATAATGAAAGCTTTCTCATTTAATAATAAGTATTCAAGAAATCTGAAATTAATAAAACTGTTCAAAATTTCTAGGCTGCTTGAATTGTTATTTTTTTTAATTTGAATTTCATTTCGCTTGGATGAGATTTGTGAAGTATTTTTATAACCCTATACACTTACTGCTTTAACACAACCGCTCACTCAAGAAATTCCTCTGCAGCCGAGAGCCCATTGGTAGGGAACTGGTGTAATGAAGACTAGCGCATCTGTCCAAGGGAATATGATGTAGCAGTTTAAGTACGTGACAGAGCGGCATCCACATGGAAGTCGGGCAGGTCCCCAGATAGAGCATTAGGTGCAAAGAGCAACTCATAATATAGCACACATAGCCTCACTCTCCCCCATCCCACGCATGTATGACATGTGGGTGGAGAACTTAAAATGTTTATTTTGTGTGTCTTTCTGTCCCATTCTGCCCCCCAAACTGGCTTTGTTTTTATATTAAATCAGTAAAGTAAGAGATGTACAGTGAAATGGCACATCCCCTGCACCCCCACCCCCGTCTTCTGGCCCAGTCTGAGCTAATGTCGCCTGTTACTCACCTAGACTCTGTCCATGAGACTTTGCACACAGGTGCAGTGGGCCGCCCACAGATGTACGTTTCTCCCCCAGGGTTTGGGGGAGTATTGTGCCTGTGAAGCAAGTACTCATTCTTCTGTGTTACAGATAATTGGCTTTATTCAGGCAGGATGCAAAGAGCTACTCTAGGTAAGAGGCTTAGCTGGAGATGAAGAGAGTAACCTGCCTGGTCGGCGAGTCACTGACGTGCCTGCAGGGTGTCACATGAGAGGACAATATTCCAATTGCAGATTGCGAGTTTCGCTCTCAAATAAGGCCTGGCCTCTGTCCACTGAGATTCAAACAAAGGTTCTATTCCTGTTCGGAAGAAGAGAAGGGTGATACCAACACCGAGTTATGATCACCAGTGGGAAGCAGAAACGGCTGTTAAACATATTTCTGTTTGTTCTGTGTTCACACCTGCTTGTATAAGATTCCTTAGACGCACCAGCACCTCCTGAGGGCTGCCTGCTGACTCCCAGGTGAAGAGAACAAGCTATTCTTCCCACGTTTTCCAAATGTAGATGAACAAGGGGCTAGAGGTTACTATCCTCAGCTTATTTTATTTGTGAAATGGGGTTACTGATAACCACCTGTGCTTGAACATCAGCGACCCTGAACTCACCACCTCGGTTCTGTTTACACATAATGAAGTATGTAAGTGTGTGACATAATAAATCAGAGTCAGGCTTCTGACGTTGGAGAGGACTGGTTTACAATGTCAGCCTGTTCACAGTATTACCTCGGGGAAGTTATTTAACCTTTCTGAGTCTCTATAAGATGGAAGTAATGAATTGTATATTATCAGACCTTGTTAGAATAAAGTGAGCTAACATATAAAGGAGTTAGTTCATGTCTAGCATATGTAAATACTTGGGTATATGATAGTTAATGTTCGTGTGTGTGTGTGTGTGTCATATGAAGGCACTGCTATTTGGGGCCATTTTTGACCTAAAGAAGCCATCAATATCATGTAGTCCCAACCTCGTGGTTGTATTACACATCTCTAATTGTCTGCTTATGTCAAGCCAGAGTCAGCTTCTCTGTACTTCTACCTCTAGCTTAAAGTGCTGCCCTTCAGGTCCACACACAATAATTACAATTCCCTTTGTCCAACTGAACATTTCCAAAAGAAGAATAACAAATAAGTTACAGAATGAAAGACTGTTTTCTGGTCTGTGAAACCATTATACTGGTTGCACCCATGATTAAGTTGCTGTCTGTCAAGTCTAGACTACCTTGCTGCCTACCCTCTGCTTTGCAAGGGTGGGTCCAGGGCTTGGCTACCCCCATTTCTTCCTGTACCTTTGGCTTCTTCTTAGGCTCTCCAGTAGGGGGAGACTGCAAGGCTGGATGGGAAGGACGTGCCTTTCTCTGTTTGTTTCCTGTAAACTTTCTGTTTACACTTGCATCATCTCACCTTATTCTCTGAGTACCACCTCACCTGACTCAAGTGTGCTGGTTGAACTGCCAGTCAGTGATAACAGGTCCTCAGGGTCTATCTGCACCAGTATTTTTTAGATATTCACTATGTGCACTGCATTGTGTTACGCACTTTGCATATACTATCTTACTGCATTATCACAGTAACCCTGCTAGATAGGTGTTCTCTTCCCATTACAGTTGAGGAAATGGGCTCAGAGGAGTAAAGTGCTTGCCCAAGCCACCAAGCTAGTTGTGTCTAAGCCGAGTGAAGCCTAGGTCTATGTGGCTACTCAAAGGAGCTTTCTTCCTCTCCCTGCACTCCGGGGCCCTTTTCCTGTGCCACACCACCTCCTTCTCTGTGTGGTTGGATCGGCCACCTGAAAGTGTTCTTTTCTTCACTTGTTCGGCAGCCCAGCCCCAGAACAACTGCTCTCTTGCTGTGTCCAAGTTGTCGGCGTGCCAGATGGCCTTCCACCAGTCAGAAGTTGTGTGCTTGCCGCTGGCTCCTCGGAGGCACTAGATTTGCCTCTGCTCTCTTTGTCACGCACACAAGACTGGCCTATTAATCATGCCACAGGGCAGGCAGCACAGCACCTCTGGAATAACAAATCGCTGAGCTCCTGCCAAAACAAGTCACACTATGGCCACGAAGGAAACTTATCTCTCCCTCACTCTCCTCATCTTGTTCCTCCTGCTTCCCTTTCTCGTTTCCTGTGATCTGTCTTGCCAATTGGAACACTTTCTCCCATATTTAAGTTCTAGAGCGTCCGTGGGACTTGCTTATGCATCCAAAGGTTTACACAAGGCCTGTCAAGGACCTTTGCTGCTCTCTAGCACAGGCAGTTAGGCAGAGGTTACAAGCAGCTCTTTCTATATATAAATGGCCAGGAATATAAATGTTCATTTTGGAAAACAAGAACCCTAGCCAAAAAATGATCCTAATGGTGCTATCAATGCGGGGCTTAAGGAAGAAGCACTTTCTGGCCTGGTCATGTGACAGAAGATACACAGGAGTCGGGATGGTGCGACCTTTGGTTTGAAGGAGTCATTTTGGGGGCTTGGGGAAGCTCCATAAGAGGGGATCTGAGATGTTGTCAACTGAATAAAGGAAACATCTCTTTGTTGACCCTTCCTGTTTCCTATGGACTAAACCCAGGACCACTTATCACCTAACAACTGGGACCTCCCCATTTCCCAGCTGTCAAAATATGCCTCCTCAAGTCATTGCTATATACATATTCCCAGCAATGCTTTAGACTTAAGCATTAAGAAATTAATTCCCAGCAATGCTTTAGACTTAAGCATTAAGAAACTTAAGTTTCTTAAGTCACTGGAGGTCTAAAAGTGTTGGGAACCACCCTGCCTGGTATCAGAAGCTGTAACCCCTGCCAAGGCTAAGGCTGAGGGAATGACCTTGGAACCTTAAGCCACCAAGAAGATAGGCTTATCTCCCTGGCAGGACTGCTGCTTCTGCTACTTTATCCATAACTGGCCCCCAATGCTTGGTCGGTTAGCCAATAACGGGTAAGATTCCCCAAGGGGGGAGCAATCTAAGACAGGCACGATCACGTGGGAGGCCCCCAAGGAAGGACTTTGGGGGCTACAGCAAAAGGGGGTGATGGACCCTCGCTCCTCGGCTTTAACAAAAGCCTGAGTCCTCATTGTCTGCAAGAAAATCTCCTAATCTCGTGGCTGCCTTACTTCCCTTGCTCCACCTAAGCCTGAAACAATGACGGATGGTGGTGCAAAGGGTGGTGCAGCTCTGTGCTGGAAAGGGCGGGTTCCCCGGGCAATCAGGCCTAAGAAAGAATATGTAAGATCCTGTGAAACCTGTTTTCTTTAGAATGCCCTCAATTAACTGATAAGGGTCCAAACAAGAGGTAAGTTTGTTCCTTAAAGTTTTTTACAGCTCTTTAGCTATCAGACCCTGACTCAAAATAGGCCCTCAGAGTTCCTTGTTATTTGAGTTATTTGACCCTTACTTCCTGTCAATGAGTAATGAGCTTTATCTGAACTCCTGTGTAAACAAACCCAATAAAAGCCATTGAGGAAAAGGCTCTTGGCCCTTCTCCTGTGAGAGACTGGCCACCTTTCCTCCCAGGCAGATCATGTCTTGATAGACTTATTCTCATCCGTGGCAGCCGGGGGGGCGGGGGGCTGAGAGCAGAGCCCCCCACACACATAAAAGCAGGCAGTTTAGGGTTGGTGTAGCTGCTCACTGATGACTTTGAAACCCAGGCTTCTACCTTTCTGCCTTGTCATCATTCATAGGTTGCCTTATTGCCTCTTGTTTGCAAGATGGATGCTGTGGCTCCAAACAGCATGTTTTTCTTCAAGGCACTAAGAAGTGGGGAAGAGTTGTCAAGATACCAGCTGTATTTGTCACTTATTTCAGGAAAAGTAAAAGCTTTCTCAAAAGCTCCCAGAAGTTGCCTGCCTGTGTCTCATTGGCCACAACTATGTCACATTCTTAATTGTCATCCTTAGCTGTAAGGAAGTCTGGACAAACACATTTGGCTTGCCTCTACTCTTCAATAGAGGCAACAAAGGAAATGGAGTTTCAAGATGTCTGTAGGGTTAGCCAACAAACAGTGTCTGCCACAACCAGTTAGGTGAGACAGGCAAAGGCAGTCCCACCTAACAGTAGCAGAGAAAGAAATTAATATGCTCAAGGCCACTGAGTGCCAGATTCTGTGCTGCGCAGCTGGCTGGCGTGTAGACATGTCACCAAATCTGTGGTGCAAGTCCGGAAGCTCAGCGCCACGCATGCTTTCAGGAGCCTAGATTTGCATCCAGGTCTGTCCAACTCAGAAGACTCTTCTTCATGCTACCTCTCAGAAGTTGAAGCCCGTGTCCTCACAGTGGTTTACGGGGTGTTTCACAGAGTCTCAGCACCTTCAGGTACATGTAGACAAAGTAAGAATCTATCTTATTGTATGGACCCAGATATGTTTTGTTTTTTTTAATGCGAGTAGTCAGATCCTTCTGCTGTGGTGACAGGTAATAGAGAACTGGCCTGGGAGGCAGGACACCCAGCTCTGTTCAAAACTGGGAGCTGAGTGACTCTGTGATCTTGGGTAAGTCATTTCTCCCCGCCTGTGAAATGAAAGATTAGACTAGATCATCTATTTTTAACTGGTGTGCCATAAGAGTTTTTAAAATATTCAATACCTGAGTCAGGGGCACTGACCTCTTTTCCCGTAGATTCTTTAAATTAAAAAATGACAACAGCCAACACAAAAATAGCCATCTGGTGTGAGTGAATCAAAGTTATACTTTTTTTGTTAGATCAGCAAAAAATTCATATATTTTTTGGTGTGCTGCAGAATTTTAATACCTAGTTTATGTGTGCCGTGAGATGAAAAAGGTTGAAAAATCGCTGGACTGGGTGCTGTACTAGGCATTTAATAGCCTTAGAACACTTAGGTTTTGCTCCTGTCTCTCATGGACCTTTCATTTGTTTACTTATTTAATAAATACTTATTAAGTGCCTACTATGTGCTAGGCACTGTGTGAGGTACTTGGAGTACACCAGCCAACCAAGCAAAGATGCCTGCCCTCATAGACCTCATGTGTGTGTGTGTGTGTGTGTGTGTTGGCAGGGGGTGCAAACAGTAAACACAAAATACAACAAATTTGTGATGAGTAAGTTACACAGTTGTTTAGAAGGATATTGGTTTTCTGCAGGACAAAGGTGGGAAAGGGGGAGACTGACCGTGCTCGGGAGAGACACAGGCATCCTCATGGAAAGCACATCACAGGAGCTGTTGCTGCAGTCAAGGGAACAGCTAGAGCAAAGACCCAAAGCAGAAGTTGGCCTGAGTTTCCTGAGTGTTTTCTTCCTCCATCTGAAAACCAGCCTGGTGCCTTATCACCACAGAGCCATTATTTCCTTTCACATGCAACTGGATCAAGCCTCCTGGACTTGAAGGCCATTTGAATTCAACCCTGCTTTGGTGGATAGGGTTGTATAGGCAGACTTACCTCCATCTTTGCATCTCATTTCACAGTACAGAACCACTCAACTCCTAGGGATGGTGGGGAAATGACAGCAGAGCTGTCAAGGCCTGGAGATACTAGAATGTTACCACAGCAGCACAACCTACCATTTCCAGGCTGTTCTTGCTGTGCTTCCTGTTTAATGCCTCCTGCACAGTGAGTGACTCATTGTTTCATGTTCCCAAAATGTTGTCTGTATCAATCAACCATAAAACCTCCAGTTCAAGGGAGCTGTGTTTTTATCTTTACCAGTTACTGCTCTTGAACCAACCTATAATAGGAGGACCGGGCCCTACCCTTAGGCTCTGGAAGGATCCTAACTAACTAAGCAAGGCCAGGAGACCATAGAAAAACTCAGTGACTTGCTGGGCCATGCCAGCTGTGTGTGTGAGTATGAGTGTGTGTTTAATGACAACTTTGAATGCATCTTGAAATACAACAAAGGACAAGAGTTGCCTTTCTGAGTTGTGTTCCATGCAAAGAAGTTACTTGGAATCAGAGAACAGTGTATTATGCAGGTGCATTATCCCCAGTCAAGCTGAGAACTTGCAACATTTATGTGAACAGGTTGACAGGCTCATGAATTAAAGAATACCCCCTGGGTCCTAAAGTAGTGTGTGTCCCAGCCACCTGCTCTAAGGTGATTGTATGTTAGACAAGAGGCTAGACCCCCTAGTAAGCTCCCTCCACATTGTACGGGCCTCTGTCCAAATACCCAATAGGAATGGGTGTCACTCACAGGATACTGAGAAATTTAGTTCTAGGGAACAACTCAGCATGGATTGCATAGTTTTCTGCCAGGGATGTCTGCTCTTCATGTGGCCTTGACATTTGTTTGATGGGAGTTGCAAGGGAACTTAATTTAACTCTGATCTCTGTATAGTTTGAGTGAGGTTACAGGTGCAAATTGGGAATAGCATCCAAAATTCAGGCTACGCGTTTAAGGTGAGAGAGGAGAGTCTTCATCAGGGTTGTGGGCCATTGAAACAAATCCCACATTGTGCCATTTATTGGTTAGCTGAAGTAACGAGCATCTTTTTGGGGTTTCCTAATCTGGTTTTCCCCATCTCTTGAGTTACTCCCTCCTGTGCAATATGTAGAGGCTACTGAGCCATAGACACCAGGTGGGGAAGAAACCTGTCATAAAGATGGAGATTGCACAGGTACAGGTGAGGTGCTAGCCTAGAAAACTCTGTTAAGAACATCAGAATCAGTCAGAGTATAGTAAGAATGAATATAAGGGTATAAATCTCTATTTACATATTAGTCTACTTACATTGTTCATTCATTCAAGAGATACACGATGCACCTACAGCTGTGCCTGGCTCAGTTCTAAGCGGTGGAAATACCTCAGCAAGCACCGCCATCCAAGAGTTTCCCTGTTTTGGGTAAACCACATGAAATTGTCAGTTTTCTATGTTAAAAAATTTTGCCTCTAAATACAGGGTGGAACAAAAGTAGGTTTACAGTTATTCGTGAGTAAAGTAGTACAATGATTAATAAATAACAATACAAGAATAAACTGTTTTGCATACTCACAGCATTGTAAACCTGCTTTTGCCCATCCCCCTTGGATGCATCAACTAGTGAGCCAGCCATTCCTGCCTGGGTAGTTACTTAAAAAAAAATAATAAAAGTAGACATTCATATAAAGACTTACGATGAATATAGCAGCTATGTTTGTAATAGCTCAGAATGGAAACCGTCCAAATGTCCACCAACAAGTGAGTGGATAAGCTGCAGCATATCCTTGCAATGGGATACCACTCAGCACTAAAAAGGAATGAAGCATTAATGTACACTAGAATGTGGATGGACCTTAAATGCATTATGCTAAATAAAAGAAACCGGATGACTTCATTTATATAAAACTTTACAAGATGCAAACTAATCCACAGTGACAGAAAGTAGAGGAGTGGTTCTCTTGGATTAGCACCTGGGGTTTGGAGACAAGCAGGGCAGAAAGAAGATACTACAAAGGGACAAGTGGGACCTTTGTGGGATGATGATGATGTGTATTATCTTGATTCTAGTGATAGTTTCACCGGTGTATATGTATGTCAAACCTCTTCAAATGGTATACTTTACACATAGGTAGTTAATTAAATGAGAGTTATACCTCAATAACAGCATGAAAACAGTCAAATAGCAGCAATTTCATGTGGTTCAAGCAATAGATAAATTTTAGTGATAAATTAATTTTTATTGAATTTATTGGGGTGGCATTTGTTAATAAAATTATATAGGTTTCAGGTGTACAATTCTATAATACATCATCTGTAAATTGTACTGTGTGCTCACCACCCAAAGTAGTGATAAATTAATTTTTTAACCATATATTCATTTTTCATACATTTATTGAAAACTCACTATGTGTCTCGCTATGTTTCATTGTCTCACTATGTGACAATGAAAGGTATTGTCAATGAAAATGAATGAGGTTCCCACTTTTAAGCTTCATGGCTGAAATAAGTTTGTAAAGAGGCGACTGACTGTCTCTCCCACAGGCAGTTCTGAAGCAATTACCAGGCTTAACCAAGTTATCCTTTGTTCACTGCATTTACGCCTGTGTCTGTGCCTTCCTTCTCTTCCAGAGTGACTTGTGGTCCCTGGGAATCACCGCTATCGAGATGGCAGAAGGTGCTCCCCGTAAGTACCTTCCTGCGGGTGAACTCTGTCGCTGGTCTGCTCTGCAGGTGCTGAAGCTTCCTTGCCAGGAGCCGCAGGAGCTTTACTTCTGCTACGCTAAGCCCTGCGTGGAATCGAGCTGGCATATTTAGAAAGCAGAGTCCTTAAATCAACCAGGAATCCATTCATTTCCAAGTGGTGTGAGGATCTTAAATTGATGATGGAAAAAAAAGAAAAGGGAGGCAAACTTTGGGGAGACTTATTTATTTTACAGATTCAGTGTGTAGTCGATTATTGAACTACCCTTCATCTACCTACCATAACACTGAGGTACACCACTAAGACCATAAACTCCAACAAAAATTCAAAGCTGATTTTTAGTGCATGTGTCACAGAAACACTTACACTCAGCTGCATTCACTCCTGTCGAAACACTGATGTTTAGACTTTTAGATTTCCCTCCATAGTCCAGGCTGCATGGCCCAGGCTCTGGCTCTCTGGAGAAGCTGTCAGATTCCTCGAGATCTGAAACATTGGCCCTGCGCAGCACCTGTACCAGGCAGGCCTGGGTGGCCAGGCCACTGACCAAGGGCCTAGCTGCTGCCATGGCAATAAGACCGCACCTGCCAGGGGCCACTCCCCATCAGTGACTGAGCATGACGGGGACATAAGGCAGCAGAGCCTATCCTGGAACACACAGGCCTCCTTCCTCTGCAGGCAACTCTCTCTCCTCCGTTTTATTCCTGAGTTTCCTTAGACTGTGGGACAGTCTAGCACACTTCTGCCTGCTCTGGCTCCCTCCCTGCTTCCTTTGAGGCAGAAATTTCCCCTTCTCACATTTAAAAACACCTTGGTACCTGCTTTTCAGAGGCCCCTTATTTGCATGACAGGTCGTTATGCTCGTAGGATGCTTTTTAACCTTCAAGTCATTATAGTTTTCTTATTTCTCACTCTAGAGTTGGTAGAATTCATCTGGAGCATGATTGATTTGGAGTCTTTGTTGACAAATTTCCCCTCATCCACAATGCTAATAGGCATTTATGAGTCATAAAAATAATATATTACAGTCTTTAAACCATATTATCATTCTTGATGAGTAGTTGCAGAGGCTAAAAATAGGTTTCAACCCAAAGAATTCTTCAGCTTTTAGGGAGATTAGATTCTTCTTCTAGGCACAAAGGAGAAGATACTCCCAGATATTTGAAAAGTAAACTAGTGAGATAACTTTGATTAAAATAAGAAAGTTTGAGTGCTTTCACTATAAACAATGATATCATGTTTAGAAGTTGAGATAGTTTTAAAATTTTCCTGCCAGACTTTGTTTGCCTTAATCCCCTGGTCTACCTGGGGCCAGGGAATGAAACAAAACAAAAACCCATCAGAAAACCCGGAAAGTCCTTAAGGATATTTGGAAATGCAGAGAACGGTGTCTGGTGTAGTGTTTTATACTCAAAATCTGTGTAGATAACATTGCATCTGGATGAGAATGTATAAGAAACATACCATAGATTATAAAAAATCCTTTATTCTTAACACTTAGCTTTACTAACTAAAATAACTTACCATTTCCATTGAGTGGTTATCTTGATATTATTTACTTGGAATCTTAGATACTTATTTATAGCAAAGCAAACCTTGTTGACCCTTTAACTTTGTTTCCTTAATTATAAAGTCAAGTAGAGATGCTACTCTCTAGCTGAAATGTGTTGTATTTTAAGAGACTCCTGTACTTAGACATCAGCTCTTTCAGCGCTCACCAGATGGAAGCTTTGTGCTCTTCTGACTCGGCTCACTGGTCATGCGTGGACTCAGGGAGCCATTTGGCAGCCTTGGCCGCACAGCGAGGGTGAACTTGGCGTGAGTTTGGCCTCCTCACTGGAGCTGGCCCCTGTTTTGGTCTCTTGCAGCTCTCTGTGACATGCACCCCATGAGAGCCCTCTTCCTCATCCCCCGGAACCCAGCACCTCGGCTGAAGTCTAAGAAGTGGTGAGTTTGGGCTTCGGTGTTTTACAGATCCAAGGGCGGGTTTTTCTGCGATTCTTTTTTAGATTAACTCAAATACTGAGGTCCTGCTGACAGCATTAGACTGTGTACACTAAGATTTGGTGAGTGACTTTACATATGAGTCGAACATCTTACTGAATCAAGTACACATTGAGTTACTACGGCAGTTCCCCCTTGTCCGTGGATTCTCTTTGCGAGGTTTCAGTTACTCGTGGTTAGCTGCTGACAAAAGTGTTAAATTTCCCCAACCACTGACATTGTCATGGCCTAATGACCCAGAAGCCCCAGAAGCAGGCGGTCCTCTGTAGCCTGGTGCTACGTCACGACGCCTCCGTCATTCTTCTCACTCCATCTCATCACATAGGACTGTATCCTTTCCCATTGTGTTACAAAGAAGAAAAGTGAATGCTTGACAGTAAGATATTTTGAGAGATACAGTCACATAACTTTCATTGCAGTTATTATTATAATTGTTCTATTTCATTATTAGTTATTGTTATTAATCTCTTACTGTACGTAATTTATAAGTTAAACTTTATCATTGGCATACATGTATGTACAGGAAAGAACTTAATCTCTCCAGGGTTCTGTACTGTCTGTGTGTTCAAGCATCCACTAGGGGTCTCAGAACATTCCCCCATGGATAAGGGGGGACTCCTGTATTTGTACAGCAAGTCTTTACCCCATACTGTTAAGGTAAGGAGCTCTTAGCTAAAATGGATGGTGGGCCCTGGCTGGCATAGCTCAGTGGATTGAGCGTGGGCTGCAAACCAAAGCATCACAGGTTCGATTCCCAGTCAGGGCACATGCCTGGGTTGCAGGCCATGGCCCCCAGCAACCGCATATTGAGGTTTCTCTCTCTCTCTCTCTCTCTCTCTCTCTCTCTCCCCCCTTCCTTCTCCCCCTTCCCTCTCTAAAAATAAATAAATAAAATCTTTTTAAAAAATGGATGGTGGAACCCGGGTAATCTCTTTTCTGGCAGCACAGAATGTCTCAGAGTAGCAGGCAGTAGCTCAGAGAGTTAGGCTGGCTGACTTCTACTTTTTAAGGCAGTAATTCCCTCAGCGCGTACACACGCCTGGTAGTATGTGAGATGATTTCATGGGTCTGTGCATGAACATTGGTAATTTTTGGTGTTCTATTGCTTTCTCTTCATGACAGGCAATATTGGCTTCTTATGTTGAATAGCAATATAGCCTTCCCATTTAACAAAGTTATTCACATGAAAAAGTGACTTAGAGAAAAATACTAAATGAATTCTAGGATGAGTGGTGGAAGGGTTTGGTGAAAAATTATGTCATTAGTGTATGATTGCTTGAAGTCTGGGAAACAGAGTTTGACAGGTTAGGCCAGAAGTTGGACTTCTGGCATGTTGTACTTATATCAGGTCTATGTACCTAATCAATCTGTAACAAAAATGCATCATTCCCACCTTTTACCCTGGTGGCTTCGGTGTATCCTTCCTGCTGCATTCCTGAACCTCTGATTCCCCTGGCACTGGGCCAATTTGTGGACCTCTTGTGACCTCCTGTCCTTTTCTAGAGACATATTCTGGGCAGTTAGAACATAAAGGGACAGATACTCTTGCCCCCTGTTGTGACACTTCATGATTAGGCCTTGGACTGGAGCCCTGCTGTTTCTCACCTACCCACTCACAGTTTCACACTCCTATGTGGAGAACAGTCTCTGGTTAATACCAGTCATCTAGGAACGGCAGAGCAGCCCCGGTGGAACAAGAGGAAGGCACACTGCACCAAGAAAGGGAAGGAGACAGCCAGAAGGGACGACAGCCCTGGAGTTGCCAAGGCTGCAGGAAGAGAGAGTGAGAGTTGCTATTGGTAACAAGGAGGCAGAGCATTCTCCGCTCCTGCCTCTCTCTCTAGAGGGTCACTGTGGTGTGAGAGGACCATTCTCTCCCCAGCAACAGCCTTCCATTGGGCACCAGCACAGCATGTGATCTCCAGGATACCCAGGCCCTGCTTCCTCCTTTCTCCCTGCAACAGGCTCCCGGGCAAAGGAGGCAGCTCAGTGGCACTAGGTTTCTGCTTGTCCTTCACTCCCAGCCTCCCCGAGGGGCCTGCTGTACACAGTGGACTTCACTCACCCTGTTCACTTCCAGTCTCCCTGCACTGCCACTGGACAGATGTTTCCAGCTCTCCCACAGAGGACCAGAGGACCATCTGCACATAGGTTTTGTTGGAGCAGCCACACCGTGTTTCAGAAATATTTGTATTAATCGCCAAGTGTTACAAATCTGGTGATGGAGCATAACATTTAGATGTCTGGCCTTGTGTGCAAAGGTGCTGCAGTGCTACCCTGCCAAGGGCCCCTCTGCCCTATGGGGTAAGAGATTGTCCTTCTGCCCCAAAAGCCACCTCTCTCCAGCTCAGAAGCTGGAGTCAGTTGGTCACTGCACTTGTCCTGTTTTCTCTTAACCTGGCCTGCACTGCCCTTCGAGGGGCCTGTCTGGCCCCTCAGAAGAGTGAGTGAATGGCTCCTGTACTGTGGTCTTAGTTTTCATTGTTCCAAAAAAATCAACCCAGCATTGACCTTGTTTGAGAAATACAGACTTTGTGGAACATACAGTCTGTCTGTTCTGCTTCAAACCTCAGACAATGAGAATTTTGGTAATGCCACAGGGAGCTAGTCAGTCCAGGAACAGTGAAGAGGCCAGGCCGGTTTCATGTCACCCAGCCCCCTTACTTGGCCCTCTGTGACTCGGAGGGAAGGCCAGTGAGGAGCACGAGTGCACACCGTTGGACAGGGAGAGGAAAGGTAGCTCAGCCATTTGCTAGTGAGCAGGGAAACAGCAGCCCTGGAGAAGCACTCTCTGGCCCTCAGAGCCTGGCCTTGATGAGGTGGCGTGCAGCTCTAGCCACAGGGCACGCGGGGAGGCTCCCTCTTTCCCTGATAGAATTCCAGTTTCTAAGTGAAAATACTTGAGGACTTTGGAGTCCAGTTGACCCTTGTACCATGGTCAGGGGTGCTGACCCCTGCGCGGTCGATCCAAATAAAACTTTTGACTCCCCTAAAAACTTAACTACAGTTGTTCCTTGATATCCTTGAGGGATTGGTTCTAGGACCCGCAAATGCTCAAGTCCCTATATAAAGTGGCACAGACCAAGGCATACAGTCAGCCCTCCATACCTACTATTGGTTGAATCCGCAGATGCAAAACTCAGGTATATGGAGAGCCAGCTCTATATTTATTGAAAAAAATTCACATATAAGTGGACCCACACAGTTCAAAATGGTGTTGTTCAAGGGCTGCTGTACTCTTGTCTTGAAGATTCAGGTCCACAGGGATTTAAAATGGGGTGTGCTTTAACGTGCTCTAGGGTTTGGGAGGAAAGGAAGTATTTTGTTTATTTTCCTTTAATTTTTTAAGAGAAGGAACCTCCATGCCACATCAGGAGAAACAAAACTCCAAAATGTCCTTTTGTATACAGCTGTTCTCTGCCTAAATGCGTTATCAGAGGAAGTACACTGTTCTCAGTGTAATGTGAACGTATTACCAAATGGGGGCACCATTGTGGTAGAGATTGGCCATGAACTCTTCATTATGTCAAGGTCATTTCCGACTAACATAGCTGAATCTGCAACATGCAAGGCATATAAGAAATACATATGTTATAGACTCAATAATGTATGTGTATGTAAAAATAAGATACATGTTTCATCTTAGCCACTGCCCTGCCAGGGAAATGCTCTGAGTCCTCATTTTATTGATCAGAGACAGGCTCAGGTAGGTCATGCTCCTTGCACAAGGGTATACAATCTTTTAGTTTCCCAAGTTTGTAACCCACATTCTTTCTACCGTACCACTCAGCCTCTTAATTTCAAGGTTAAAGTGGTAGAGAATGAGCTCCACCAGTCTCTAAGTTGCACATTTTTTCCTCGCACCTTACTATTGGGGAAAGAAAGGCAGTAGCACTGCTTTTGCCCCTTTCATTGTAAAAGCAAGGAAAGCATCCCTCCTCGCAGGAACCTGGCCCTTTCTTCCCCCAGCAACGTAAGGAGGAGAAACCTTAACAGGGGTGTCAAACTCGTTTTCACCAGGGGCCACATCAGCCTCGCAGTTGCCTTCAAAGGGCCGAATGTAATTTTAGGACTGTATAAATGTAACTACTCCTTCACAGTTAAGCAAGAGCTCAGTGCTGCCGCCAGGTAGAAACAAGGTACCAGGCCAGGTAAAACAAGGAGGGCCGGATTCAGCCCTTGGGCCGTGTGTTTGCCGCCTGTGCCTTAGAGCTCAGGAAGTCATGCAATCAGGGTCTCCATTCAGGGTTCAGCTGGCTCGGTCATTTGGGACGTCGTTCTCCTGGTTGAGTAGAGGAGAGCGAGGATGTGCTCACCCTCTGTCTCCATGACCCCACCAGCAAATGGACAGTGATTTGGGGCTCACATGTCCTCCTCCCGTCTCTCTGTGTGTGGTTGGAGTCAACCCAGGTGGGTCAGCCATCTCCTACAAAGATGTCCTCTCCCCTTCTCCACCCACCATGTGCGCCTGCACCCCTGCCCTGGCACACATACTCAGTGCTGTAGTTTCCTTCCAGGGGTTTCTGGAGGAAGGTGGAGATGACTTCGTTCCCGTAAAAGATGGTTGGTCTTGTTCTTTTCATGTGCCCTTTGAATGCAAAGGTTTCACATGGGCAAAGCAGTGCTCAATGGACATTGTTAGAAGAATCATAATTTGTTATTACCAGAAAGATGCAAAGGTCCCACTTGGGCTTTGGCTGAAGACTGCAAGGCCTGGTGACGTTAAGTGGCTTGTCTGGAGCCCCAGGCTCATCCCTGGGAGAGCCAGCCTGGAGCACCCCCCCCCCCCAGCCTTCTGCTTTTACTCCAGAGCTTACAGTGCCTCCTCTTATTTTATGAAACAGCAGTTCTGATTCCTGGTGGGCCACCAGGCACTTTTGTTTTAGGAAATGACAGAGCCACTTGTGTGTGTGTTCTAAGTAGTAGAGTGATAATAGCAAATTCATAAAATACTTCAAATAGAGTGAATTTGCTAGTAATAGTGTGACTTTGGACTTTATCAAATCAAAACAAAAGTTGCTACATGAACTTTCTCAATTAACCTTTTCTGCAGTCTCTTTGGAGATAACAGTCCTGTTGACTCTTCTCGCTAGCATGTCTAATCCAAATATATGCAAAATACTTCCCTTAAAGAGCCCTACTATTCCGCTCAACAGAAATGGGGGGGATACTGTCTCTAAATTGCTAGTCCTAAAGACAGACACTCTTGTTCTTTAAGCCCAGTAATAGCTAGAGGTTGCAGGGACATTGTCATCATCATAGTCACAATAATAACCAATAACAGCAAATGCACCTATAGCGTTTATGTGTGTAAATGCATGTACATACATGTAACAGGCACTGTTGTAAGCATTTTACATGAGTTAACTCATTTAGTTATCACAACAGCCTTTTGAGAAAAGTATTTAATAACATCCCCATTTGCAGCCAGGGGACCTGAGGCACAGAGAAGTTAAGCAATTTGTCCAAAATCACACAGTAAGTGATGGAGGCCAATGGAGAAAAACAGAATAGTTCTGGAGCAAAAACAAATTTTAAAGGTCAAATTGCCTTTAGGGAGTCAGTCCTGTGATTACCAACAACTTTTAGCCTGGCTGGTTGTAATGATTAATGTAATACTCTTTCGGGCATGTTTAATTCCTTTAACACAATTTAATACATAATCAGGAAAACTGAGAGGATGAAGTGTTCAGTGACATTGGTATTAAAAGAACCAGTGTCTCAGACTATATGCACCAATCATTAATGTCTCTCTGTCCTGCCCACCCTGGGGAAATTAGTATTACTAATCTTAGGCATTTCTTTAAAAAAAAAAAAAGACAGAATTAAAGCACTAGCAGCAGAGATTCTAACAATAAAGTCATGTGAATGTACTTTAAACCCTTAAGACCACTCAGCAAACAGCCAGGTGGTATTCAGCATAAGTGAAGTGTTTTTAGTTTTAATTAAGTGTGTAATTAAGTATATTGATTCTTTGGTCACACTAATTTAAATAAGAGACCATGAATCTCTTTGAAGACTGGTAAGTAAGCATCATTTTCTCCTCAAACGCAGGACCATTTGAAGATGTGGAATACATTTCCAGCTTTGTGGTAGTGCATCCTTGGCCCGCCCTTTGGGCCCATGCTTGCATATCCCTTGAGGTTCTTTCCCACCAGGAGAGATTCTGGGAGAATGACCCTGCACCAGGCTGGTTCCATGGAACTTCTTGAACACATTCTCATCCTGGAGATGTTTCTGACTTTTTTGAGGTGTCAGTATTGGGGAATGGAAGGGACAGTCTATTAAGTCTGGATCTCATTTTTAAATTGGATGTGATTTATTTATCATCCTCTAATGAATGGCCTACCACTTTATAAAAACTGAGCACTTCCTTCTAGTTGCAAGCAGAAAAAAGAAAATGTCCATTTGCATTCTTCATGAATATTTACTGGTTTTCTGTCTGAATTTGTTTGTTTTCATCTTTCTAATAGGGATTTTCTCTTTTTTTGTTTTCTAAAATTTAATCCTAATTGTATATTTTTCCCATTACCATTTAGTCCCCTTGTACCCTCCCCCTCCCCCCAGCAATCACCACATGGTTGTCCACATCCATGAGTCCTTTTCCATTTTTGCTCCACCCCTCCACCCCCTCACCTGCACCCTCCAACCAGCTGCCATCCTGCTCTCCATCTATGAGTCTGTCCCCATTTTTCTTGTTAGTTCAGTTTGTTCATTAGACTCCATATATAAGGGAGATCGTATGGTATTTGTCTTTCTCTGACTGGCTGATTTCACTTAGCATAATGTTCTCCAGCTCCATCCATGCTGTTGCAATAGGGATTTTCTACCTAGAGAAGCACCATGTGAAATTTGTGTATTTTTTAAACTCTTCAGTTTATTCCTTATGGGTTTGTTTGTTTGTTTGTTTGTTGTGCACAAGGTCTGTCTGTAGGTGATACCATATTTGTGCCTCCACATGTTTATCTGATGGGTCTGAGAAAGAAAGCCGACCCAACAATATCTGCTCTCCAAGTCCCTCTTCCTGTCCCTCTCGAGCACAGATTTGAAGGTGACCCTATGACAGCTCTTGTACAGAACCCTCATCTGATACCCCTCCATGCGTTCAGGTTTAGCAAACACACAGGATCAGGCAGTGCGCTCGTTGTACCAATAGGACTCAAGCACACCCGAACTCGAGGACTGCCGCCAGTGTGGTGGGAGCAGGTGGAGACAGAGCATGTCCATCCCGGTCTCGCTGTTTCTCGCCCAATCCTGATTCCTCCTGGGGCGGCCCCAAGCATAGCAGGTTGCCTTATCTCTGTGTAAACTAATTTAAAAGCTTGAACATAGCTTAGAAATGTAGGGAGGAAAAAATACCAATAATTCGGTGCTTTAAAAACATGGAATTAAACAACAACAAAGTAATTTATGGAAAAATTACTTTGGAAAAAGTAATTTAAAAAAATATGGAAAAAGGTGAGAAACTGCTTTGACCTTGGCAGAACTGAAGTGGTGCATGTACGAATGTCCTCTTGCATTTGAATCTTGGAGAAGACGCTCACCATTGCATTCTGAGTGGTGAGGATACTTTTCAGGTCTTAAGTAAACATACACACAAATACACACAGGCATGCACCTCGCCTCCCCGGAAACTTGGGAAGGCTTGCTCTGGGAATCTGCTCCTGTAACTCCACAGTGCTTCACAAGAGGGTGACAGAGAGCAAAAAACAGATTACCCTCCAGCTCTGAGCAGGGGGTGACTGGGGTTTGGCCAAGGTCTCGGAGGGTGATGGGCTGTGCAGCACCTTAGAAAGGCATGCTGTAGAGTCATGAGCTTAATTATTTATCATTACGGAAAGTAATAAATTCAGCAAAAACATGCACGATCAACTCATGAATCAGAGCTAAAGTCCACCGTTGATTTCTACTACACTGTGTACTTGCTGCCCTAATCACTGGCGTGGTATCTCCCATCAGCTCCCCGATCCTGTGCGTCTGTGGCATGGAGTTTATCTTTGAAAAAATATGGCCTTTCTAGACAGAGATAATTTGCTTCTGGTTATGAACTTAGTCCCTTAAAGTTAAGTTTCCAAGTCCTTGAGGTTGATAGCAAATACATACATACATCCTGTCCTTTTGAATTGGAAAGCAAAGTTCAAACGTGATTCTGAAATTACCCCCTAAATTTTTTTCTTAGTCAAGTTCACTTTTCCATAGAATAATCTTGCTCATTTTTGCCACATAGATTCCCCTACCCAACCTCGATTTTACTTTTCCCCGCTTGCATTTGCTGCCATTTAGAAAACCCACTTCAGTGCCCCCTGACATAAAGTGAGCTCACTCCTGGCTGTGGTTTTTCACTGATTTGATGCCTCCCTGAGCTGTGCTTTCCTCACAGTGATTTCCTCCCAATCCTTTAAGACCCAGCTCTGGTTCTCTCATTCCAGTAGAACTTCCAGGTATGATTCCCAGCAGGGTCTTTTGCTTCTCCAGTTTCTTTTGGATTTCTGTGAGATATTATGTATAAACTGTGTGAAAAAATACTTCCTTTCCCATATATCACTGCCATGGATTGCATGAATTGTGTGTGGGTGGTGATGATGCCGGGGAACCCACTGTGCCTAATGAAGAGCTAGGCCTACTTTGTGATGATGGGTTGATCTCGATGTTGGCCGATCGGACTATTTTTCTCTTATTTTTTTTTTAATTCTAACATTTCACACAAATATGTTTGCCTTTCTTTGGACTGTCTTTCAGTCTGTGTTTCATCTCTTTTGTTTGACAGGTCAAAAAAATTTCAGTCATTTATTGAGAGCTGCTTGGTAAAGAATCACAGCCAGCGACCAGCGACAGAGCAACTGATGAAGCATCCATTTATCCGAGACCAGCCTAATGAACGACAGGTCCGCATTCAGCTCAAGGACCATATTGATAGAACAAAGAAGAAACGAGGAGAGAAAGGTTAGAAGCACATTTGTATTTCAACAAGGGAAACAAAAGATGGAGTGAGTCCTGGGCTCTTGATGTATTTGAACATGACCGTGGGGATTTCAAATGGACCTGCATTATTCTTTGGTGTGAGAGGCTGCCTCCAAGGTCACAGCCTGTGGGCCTCAGTAGAGTGCCTCATCCACGGCTGGACGGAATCTTTCGTGAGAGAACAGAACCGAGAGAAATACTACCTTTTCTAGCCGCTGAACAAAAAGAGGCATGTTGAGTGGTGCTATGGAGCGGGTTAATATGACAAGCGGTTTTCTTAATTCAAATGAATATTCATGTTTTGAAGACTAAAATTCTACAGGAGACAGACAGCCTAAAAAAAATCTAGTTGACATTTTTCTGTACTGGCAGTTTTGAACATTTAGGTTTTTGTGCTGTGAGGCTCATTTCTGATTTAGTTATTTGGAAGGCAGAATGAATGTTCTTCTAGTCTCCGTGAAAGAAAAGAGGCTGCCAGGCTTTTTTCCTAATGGTGGCCGTGGGCCACTCCGTGAAGTCGAAATCTTACAGGGAATATTTTAAGGTGGTATGTCAGACATGCAGCCATTGAAGGTGACCTTCTTGAAAAAGGAAATTTAATTTACTATGGGTACATAAAGTAGGTTAAGTGCTCAGAATCTTATTTTCAGACTCAAATTCTGAGTTCAAGGCTAGCTGTACCCTTTAATAGTTACATGAGCTTCAGCCCAGTTTCCTGATCTTTAAGAAACAACTGGGTTTATAATGATAACTAGGATCGCCTGGCATTGTTGCAAAGATTAAATGTGCCAGCGCATGTACATTTCCTAATACAATGTCTGGTACATGGACATCCTCGATAAATATTAGCTGTTCTTATTTAGACAATTCTTTGTTGACCTATAATTTTCCAGTACTGCTAGGGTTACTTTCTGAAAACCTCTGACCTCTCTGCCCCTGACTGGTAGGAATGGATACAGTTTGAACCTCGGGTTGTTTTTACATTTTGGTGGCACAAACTCTGCAATGTGAGTCAGAACTCTCCATCCCATGGAAAAAAAAAAAGACTATGTTTAATGTGTTCCTTCTCTGCAAAGTAGAAGAGTAACATTTTAGGTAGTAGGGACACTCAGCTGTTACATGGTCATCTAAGGAACCTGAGTCGGATGAGATTTAGGGCCCATTTTTGTCTGTTCCTCAAGAAAGAGCATTGATCAGATGAGATCTCATTTTGTTTGCTCGGTTTGACCAAATGACTTAATTGGCTCCTTTTAACACTATTTTACTCTCAGTAGCTCTGAGATCAGCTTTTGGTTGAATCAAACAGTTCCTAAAATTTTATTGAATTTAGTAGGGTGACATTGCTTAATAAGATTATACTAGTTTCAAGCACACAGTTCTGTAACACGTCATCAGTATATTGCATCGTGTTTACCATCCAAAATCAAGTCTCCTTCCATCGTGATACGTTTGACCCCTTAACCCTCTTCTACCTCCCCCAACCCCCCTTCCCTTCTGGTAACCACCCCAGAATCAAACAATTTTAATGTGCATTGCTTTATGATATTTTTACCTCATATATTTTCCTTAAAATATGTTGACACATGCTAATTTAAGCCAGTAATACAAAAGCAATCAAGCCAGATTCTGGAGAAATATTATAATTAAGGAGGCTGATAAATGAAGGTTTTACCCTAGAGAGTAAAAATAATTAGATTAATTGGGCGCTTTTTTCCTTGCCGTCATTTCCCTTAACAGATAAAATCTCTGCATTTTACTTTGAACTCTGTTGATTCGTTGTGGGAAAGTTTGGAATATTAAACTTTTAATGTAGAATATTGAAACACTTTATGAAGGTTCTTTACATTTCATAACTGGCCTCAATATGAGTATGTGAAGCTAACTTGTGATTTTAAAAAATACTCATGAAGTCATCACACTTTTGGCTTCATTTTTTTATCCCTTGAATGGCTAAATGGTATGGAAGGCAAGGTGTGTTCAAGCTTATGATCAAGGATCAAGTACTGTACTCCTCAGCATGTATCTGCTGCCCCTGGTGGCAATATAACCAAATTGCAGTTTTAGCTCCTTCTTAGGGGTGCGCAAATACCTCCCAAGTTGTGATTACTAACCCACAGCTATGAAAGGATAACAGTAATGTGGTATCACCCTCCCTCAGTCAAAATCAAAAGTTCCTCCGAAGGAGCCTACTGCCCACAGAAAAGTTCTCAGCGTGGTTTATGTAAGGATCAGCAAGCCATATCAAACCTGCTGGCCTTTCGCACACCATCTGCTTTTCTCACACCCTGACATCTAGCCACTGATGGCTCATTGTTCCCTGAATACGCCATGCACTGTGATGCTGTCGGCCACTGTCAGGTGGTTACATTGCTTAGAAAGCGTTTTTCCCACCACTTTCAGCTGCCATCTGCCTGGGAGAGGGCCACTGACCTCCCAGGGCCCAGCTCATTTCCCCTCCGAGGCTGTGCTGTCCCCCTTCCCCTGCAGACTTAGCTGCTTCTTTCTCAGATATCTCATCGCAGTTTTTGTGTACCTCTATGTAGCTTGTAATATGTTGGAAAGAACACTAGTTTTAAAATTGGAAAAGTTTTGAATTGAATTCTAAATCCAAATCCCAAACTTATGAATGAGATGACACTGGTCATATTACTTAACCACTTATAATCTCAGTATCTTCATTTGAGAAATGGATATTATCTCAAAGTATTGTTAAAAGGAATAAATGGAAGAATACAGGTGTAGTATCTAGCATGGTGACTGGCATGGGAGATGCCCAGCAAAGACTGGTTCCCTTTCTTCCTCATCATGGGGACTCTAATTTGTTACTTGTCCCTCTTGCCCATTAGATTCCTCCAAAGCAAAGGCTCAGTCTTATTCATTATTACATGTTAAGTTGCTTAACATATTATTGAATTAAATGGATGTCCCCAATTAAATTGGGTCAAGGAAAACACATTTAACTATATTTTTAATAGCACATTTTGTCAAAAGGTTCTTTCTGGTATTTATCAAGATCTCTCAAGGCAATTTGGAGTCCATATAAGACATATTAAAATTCCTACTTGAACAATGATTAATATGGTCAAGAAGTTAACAGTGAGCCAATCGAAGATTCTCTGAGGTGGTTCTATACATTATGAACTAACACAAACTGAAAGGCGATGTTTCCATTCCTCATCTTCACTTTCGTGTGAAGAACACCATTAGGGACAGAGCTCTTGAGCTGGCTGGGACAGTATTAGATGTGGTTACTTCCATGTACTTGAACCCAGCTGATGGGAACTTTTGGAGCTCAAGTCAGAAGGCCTGGAGTTCAGGGTCAATCACTCTGGACCTCAACTCACTTATATATAAAGCAAGGGGGTTGGGCTTTACACAGCTGTGGTGTCTTTTTTGTGCACTAACCTTCCTTGAGTCTCTCTCTAGATGAAACAGAGTACGAGTACAGTGGAAGTGAGGAAGAAGAGGAGGAGAATGACTCAGGAGAGCCCAGGTAGGAGAGCAAAAGCTAAGTCTTCTCATTTTCACATTCCAAATTCTGCTTTTGGGAAATTTACTTCCTGTTGATGTATAGGTTCATTTTTAAGAATCCAGCATGGTGGTCTTATTTAATTTATTGCCTACAAATATGCTCATTAATTTGGGGAAATTTCCCTAGGCAGACTCTTACGAAAACGTGGAAATCAACATATCCTTTATCTTGTCGCCCAAGATTTATGGTCTCCATTCTAAGACCTTGTTTCCTCACATATGTAATGTGTAAAATGGGCAGGAGGCGACTATCTGGGTAATACAGGGCTAAAAGTATCTAAAACTGTCATTTTCAGGAGACCTAAGTGGTGTTTTTGGACTTGAGTCATTCAGTTCATTACTTCGTACCTTTGACAAGCCCATTTGGGCAGCCACCATCCTTGTCACATGCCTTGGTAGTTTCACCACAGCCTAATCCAGGAGCAAACAATTTCCAGGAAATCAAATTACACCCCAGAAGCAAACCCTAAATAGAGACTTTCATGCCCATTCCTGTTGTCACATGTTGGACCCCAGAATCAAGCACTGCTTTATTATCATCTCCATGTTTTGAATTTCACTTGACTTTGACTTTGACTTTCTTCTAGTCTGTGTTTATAAATAATTAATGCCGGTGTGCTCACACTGCCAGCATTCTCTTTCGTGAGAGAATTCAGCTGGCAGCTGTTTGGGAATCCAGGGGTACAGTCACACACATCATGGCAGGCACACTGTACGTGTAAAAGGGATTCACTGGGAAAAATGCACAAGTTGAGATGTCACTGGGATATACAGGTCTTCATCTGTTAGCCGCTTAAGGAGGGGAGCCCAGTGCTCCAGAGGAAGAGGCAGTTCTGTACTGCTGAGGCGCAGCTTCCCGACCAGGGAAGGGGCCTGCTCAGCCACTGCTGCTGGAATGTGCTGGTGGGTTCCTTTTGGGGCCAACTCAGACCCACTCTGCTGGATTGTTACTGAACCACTGGAACAGAGTGAGACTGAGCTTGCTGAGCTGCCCAGTTTTTCTCTGTTCACCTGCCACAGGACTTCTCAAGGTCAAACACTGAGAGATAATTCTTTCCTTCCATCTGATACTTAACATCTTGGCCACCCCCAGCTTAGCTGCATAAACATGATGACTATCAAGTAGTGACATGGTAAATGATCATTCTTGGGAAGCAAAGGGCCAAGGGCCCTGCTTTCAGAGAAGTTGTACACTATTTTTCCAAAGCTCACCCAGACGGTCACGTCAGTCATTCTGATCACTCTCTGGAGATCTGAGAAGCCCCATTTTAACTCATGCTTGCTAACCTGCATGTCAGGAGTCACTTAGTGAGCTGACCGAGCCATGCCTTAACATTCTATAATTGTAACATGTCATTATAGCACATTGAAGATTATGTTCCAAGTCCTGTTTTATGGACACATCTAATTAATCTTTGTAAAATTCGGAAATGTAGGGAGGAACAGTGGTTATCTCATTTTAGAGATGGGGTAACAGTCCAAGGGTGGCAACCTGGTCATATACCAAGTTAATGATTCAGTCAATAATACAGCTGAGATCACCCGACATCGATTCAACATCACTTAATGTTAACAGGCATCGTCATGTGCATGTGAGGTTTCCGAAGCAAGCATTATGATCTGGAGTTAGTTTTAGAGTTCTGCACAAAGACTGCAGGTCTTAGAGGAGGCTAGTTGGTAGGATCCAAGCACTGTCTATGGAATGTCGGGAATGGAGGCCTTTGATATCATTTTGTGATAGTACCTCACAGCATGCTAACCACTCTCCAAAAGGGAACGGAACCTCATTGACTGCCACCAGAGTGGCTTCTCCCCTAGCACTCTCCACCCCAGTTGTCACCATCACTGCCCAGATGCCAAAGCAAACCTGCAAGTCATCCTCCACTCCACGCACTAGGTCCATCAGCAGATCTCATTAACTCGGTCCTGAAATGGTTCTTCCAGCTCAGCCTCCATCCCCTCTGCTCCCACCCTAAAGTCTCCACTCCAGAGCCATGGCAAGAGCAGCCCAACTGGAGACCTTGCCTGCCCTCCTACCCCCTGCACTGTCCTCTGTTCAGATCATATTACTCCCCTGCTTAACCTTTCCATGTGTGGCTTCCAAGGCCATAACACTGTCCCCTCACGGCCCTGTCTCTCTGACCTCCTCTGTACCAGTCTCCCTGTCACTCACTCTTCTCTGGAGAAGGCCAGGTAGAGTTCAGTTACTTGAAGAGGCTACACTTGTTCCCACTACAGGCCTTTATACTTTTAAGTTGACCCTTAAAAGTTTTGAACTGCGCGGGGTCGGTGAATACGTAAGGCTGACTATATGCATTGGCCTGCGCCATTTACACAGGAGACTGGAGCATCCTTGGATTTGGGTGTCTGCAGGGGTTGGGGGGGGTCCTAGAACCCATCCCTCATGGCTGTCGAGTGATAACTAACTTTGGGGGCAGTCAAAATTATGCACAGATTTTCTACTGTGCAAGGAGGCGGTCAGCACCCCTAACCCCCACATTGTTCAAGGGTCAACTCTACTTGTTTTCCTTCTGCCCAAAGTATTTTCCCCTTCTTCTCATGACCGATTCGAGTCTTACCTTAACTGTCACCCTCTCAGAGAGGTCTTCCCTGATCATCCCATCCAAAGCAAAACCCTGAGTCGTCACCCCAGCACCCTGCCACTGTCACTTGTAAACTATCACACTTTATCCTCTATAGATCCTGTCAATACCTGAAATGATGTTATTTGTATTTATCAGCCTGTCTGCCTCATTGTCTCTCTGTCTTCCCCACAAGATAACTCTAGAGGGAGAATTTGGTTACCTCCTGCTGTACCCACTAGAGCCTATTATATAGTGCCTGTTCCATAGCAGGCACTCAAGAATTGTTTAACGTATTGATTTCAGGTGAGAGCTGCCAGAAAGATTAAAAGGGCTAGATTTGTATGAACAAATGGGAGCCATTTTCTGTTAGGCTGGTGTGTCCAGACTTTGAGTTACACACATACAGTTAGATGGTGAGTAGGACAGCCCTCAGCCACCATTGTTTTTGGTGTTCCTCTGTCCCCTTGTTCTCTGTCACATGCACACACACACACACACATGCACACGCGCATGCACATTTTACAGGCGATGCAGAATGAGGTTCATGGTGCACAAAGGGGACCTAGGAAATCAGTGCACCTTCTGTGTCCAGAACCACACCATTTAACTTCACTTCAACAGTGGTGTAGGAAGGCAAGTCCTAAACTCTTGGACTTGGTCAGCTTGGGTTCAGATCCCAATTCTGTTGACCTTGAATCCAGAACTTTTCCACCCCTGCTCACGGCGTCCCCCTTTGCCTCCTGGGCATTGGTGACAGCGGTCAAGGAGGTGAGGGGAGGGAGGGCGGCCTGTGCTTCTCTAGGCAGAGTGGGCTCCCTCACTGCTCCCGATTAATTTTTATCTCCTGGCCTTGTTCTTGCCTTTCCTGAACATGAACATAAGCCGCTCAGGGGCTTGGGGCTTGCGCACACACTAAAAGCTGTGGAAACAGATCTTTGCTATGTCACAGGGTGAGAGGACAGTGTAGACGGTTGTGGAAAGAGGTGTGGATGGTGGTGGAGTGGAGTGGCGACTCTAGGAATGCGACATCCCTCTAGGGACAATGACAGCATGTGTCTGCAACAGTCACACTGAAAGGGAATGTGGACACTGGTCTCTGACCTTGACTCTGTTTCTTTTGGGGGTGAGTAATTCTAATTCACGGAGGACGTAAGAGCCTGTGCTTGAACGTGTGGCTTCTTTAGCTGTATACAGGGGAGGGATTTGCCCTGATCTGCTCCCCTAAGACCCTTGGTAGTGATTGCCCTTGCCCCTCTCGGGGTCCTGATTTCTTTCTCTTGCCCACAGCTCCATTCTGAACCTGCCAGGGGAGTCGACACTGAGGCGAGACTTCCTGAGGCTGCAGCTGGCCAACAAGGAGCGGTCTGAGGCCCTGCGGCGGCAGCAGCTGGAGCAGCAGCAGCGGGAGAACGAGGAGCACAAGCGACAGCTGCTGGCAGAGCGCCAGAAGCGCATAGAAGAGCAGAAGGAGCAGCGGCGGCGGCTGGAGGAGGTGAGCGCCTCTGCACACTCCACACCTCTGGGCCCAGGTCACTCCCTGGGCGTCCACCCCTGAGCCCCATTCCACCCCTGAGGTCGGGCACCTCGCCTGCTTGGAGCACACACATCTTAATGGCAAGAGAGGATGAGGCCAAACACTCTTACAAGTGAAGGGCTTCCCTTGCTTGGCAGAGGTGACCTTGGGGTAGTCACCAGAAAAGCAGGGGACACCTCCGCCCTTCAATCCTGGCTCCGATATCACCTTCTCACTGATCCCCCTTAACCCCCTTACCTAAAATCCCATGCCCTCTCTCCAGCATGACTTCTCGTTTTCCCTGCTTTGTTACTTTCATGTAGCTCTTACCACCTTCACACATACACTGTGTGTACTTGTCTGTCTGTCTCTCCCCACTGGAATGTAAGCCCCTGAGGACAGGGCATTTTGTCTCTTTTACCCCTGTTGTATCTGTAGTGCCTGGAACAGTGCTGAGCACACAGTGGACACCTCATACATATATGTGGAACGGATGAACTGATGTACAAATGAATAGTCAGTGAAATGACAAGTGAAATATATGAGGTCTGTCCAAAAAGTATCCAGCCTTGAACTATGAAAAATAGAGACATTTATTGAAGAAGATACAAAACACAAGAAACATTGGGCGTAGGACAATGATGTCTCAGTTCCTGTCAGAGGAGACACCATGGGACCTTGCACAGTTCTCCCAGTCATCATCAGCTGCCCCATCGTATTTTCCTGATTCTCATCAACCAGTCTGAAATCTCTTCCCTTTTAAAAGTGATTTTAGTTTTAGGAAAAGCCAGAAGTCACAGGGCACCAAATCTGGGCTTAAAGGGGGCCAAGTCCCTTGGACAATTTGATGTTTTACCAAAAAACTCTGCAGGAGACCTGATGTATGAGCTGGCACATTGTGGTGATAAAGCTGCCAATCACCAGTTGGCCATAGCTGTGGCCTTCTGAATCATCCAAATAGTTTCCATGGAGGAATGTTCAAGCAAAGCACAAAATTTGATGCAGATTCGTTGCTCTACTCACTCAGTCATTTTGAATGCAACAGCCACACAGTACACATGCTCACTCAATGGCATCTACTGCCCCCACTGATCAGTACAGTGAAGGTGTCATTGTTCATGCATGCACATTCCAGCACGCTCTCCTTGGCTGCCAGGTTACATCGACGTGGCTCAAGCCATTCCTGTTATATTAACAATGGCTGGATTTTTTTCTGGACAGACCTTGTAGGTATTAACTAGACCACAATGAATAAGCTGATAAGTAAAATATCAAGTGTGAAAAGCAAGACCTGCTTTTATTGATACTCCTTTGTTATTCCTCTGAACACTGAGGAAAGCATTTCTAAGTCCTTCCAAATGCCCCTTGGTTCCCAGGGCCTATCTTCCAGCTGGTGGGCAAGACTTGCCTTTGCCTGCAGGCCCTTCTCTCATTTCTGTGGGAAACCACACCACCTGCAAGGCTGGTCCTGGGCGAGGCCCTCACCTTTGTGGTCTTATAGATATTTACCAAAGCCTGCTTCCCAGAACCTTGCTCTGAGGCCTCCTTCCTCTGTCAGATAAATCAGCACCCTAGACAGCCAGGAAACAGAGAGCATAGGAAGCTGGATGGCAAATGACAGGTTCACTGACTGCATAGTAATGGGGTAGTAATTATACAGTTTTTCCAAACACAGCCATACTCCTCATTAACTGTTTACAGCAATTCACTCGCATTGTCAGGTGGCCGCTGCAGTTAGAGGGGGGTGAATTGCAGACAGCAGGAGCAGATTGCTTTTTAAATGGCTCATCCAGGTCCAGCCTCCCAGGTTTAAATCAATAAGGGGCTCAGTTTCAGTTTGCACTAAATCCCATCATTATACCTCTAGAACATTAGTATGCAGACCAGCAGCAACAATACCCAGCAATTGCAATTATTAAGTGGCTTCTGTGTGCCACAGACTGGGAGGGGTGCTTTGCTTGTATCTAGGAGCTCATCTAGTATCATGATCTCTTCACGTATATTCATCATTTCTCATGCCAAGTCCATGTTCTCTCCATTTAACAAGAGGAAACTGAGGTTCAGGGAGGGAAAGTGATTGGTTCCATGTCCCAGGCCCAATAAGTGCAAAGCCACGGTTCGCACCATGTCTCCCTGATCCCATTGTCCACATGGGCCCTGAAACGGTAAATGCAGATAAGCATCAGAGCCTTGAACTGGGATCCTCAAAACTGGACCTTGTAGACTTCTGCAAGAGACAGTAGGCTAGTGAAGCTCTCTCTCATCTAAGTACATAAGTCTGTAATATTGTCTGTGTGCAGAATGCTCAGTGCATGAGAGGGTTGAAGCTCACCACCTTCTAGCCTAGGACTTGCACTGCAGTAGACAGAGGCACTGTAGCGCTGTGGGGCAGAGACCTTCAGAGGAGTGAGCGGAGACGGAGGCAGGGGAAGGGAGGTGTGGGTGTCGTCGGGCAGCTCTCAGGAGTGAAGTACCAGGCACCACAGTGGGGCTGCCTGCACCTGTGATTCCTTTTCTGGGCACACACTAAAAGTCCAACACGTCCTCGCAGCTGTGCCGTGGTGTCATCTCCTGCCCACCCCGGCCAGTTTTGGTCTCTTACTGGCCCACAGCTGATGTTCCTCCAGGCTCTCTGGTCTCTGATGATACAGCGGTGCAAGGCCTAGACGAGAAGGGCCTCTGCTGTTTGAATCCAGGGTTTACTCCCTTGGGCTTTGGGTCAAAACCCTCTCGCCAGCTAGGCGCTGCCCGCAAGTCCTGCCTTTCCTACCTTTTCCCTGGCTTGTGGTTGATGCCTTCCAAAAGCATTTCCCACAGCTGCCTCAACACGGGAGCATCACACTGTGAAAACTTTGACCGTTTGCCTTCATGGGTTCCTTGCCCAGTGATGTGTTACACTGCATTTCAGGCTAGAAGCACTTACCATGTAACCCTAGAAAACCCCATAAAACATTTAAAATATGAAAGGATGCAAACATGTGCATGGATGCCCACACACACGCGTAATTTCCTTCTTTTTTAAAAAATTTAAACTGAGGCACTCTTGGCCCTTGGATTTAGATCATAATTAATGCAATGTATTTTCAGACAGTGCAGTGTAGTTTCCTTTTGTTTTTATTTATTTGATTTTGTTTCCTTTTCCCTACCATGATTTATTTGAGCTTTCTGTGTTTTTTCATCAAGTTGCTAGAATAATCATCTCTACCAGTTGTGAAGCACTTACCATAGGAGAGTACTCTGTTCGGCAGTTTATGTGGATTGTCTCATTTGGTCCTCACAATAACCCCAGTCTAAAGATAATGCAGCAGAGCCTCACAGAGGTTAATGGTTTTCTAAAGGTCACATAGCTTAAAAAGAAAACAGATTTCAAACCTAGGGGATCGAACTTAGGAGCCCAAGGGCTGTCACTGCACCCATCCTGCCTCGCCACTAAGCCATAGTCAACATGCTTTTCCGTAGTCCTCACCAGGCCTCTCCTTCAGTGGTCTCTTACCCTGAGTGTTTAAGGCCCTCTGAGCAAGGGCAGAGAAGCTGCACCAGCAGGTGTCCATCTTTGAGTCGGCCTCTGGCTCTCCTTCTCCCAGTCAGAGGTCCTGCCGAGGCTTCTCCTATCTCTTCTTTTGTGGCATTTTCTGGAGCCTCTCCCTTGGATGCAACTCAGTGTTCAGGTTCAATGGTGCACATACACCCACAGGAACACACCCTGTAAGGCCTTGCTTGCACAGAAGGCAACTGCATGCCTGAGGGCACTTTGTGCGCCAGCGTGCAAAAGCCCTGGCTTCTCACGGGAAGCAGGAATGCTTGTGACTGCAGGACACCGAGATTACACCAGCTTTATCTTTTGATCCTATATCTTGCCCCTATTGCTCACTGGAGAAGAAAAAGAAATACTGCATACTCAAATGGCTGTAAATTCTGAACACCTGAGTATGAATGTCCCTGCCACCAAGGGCTCCCCTCCTGCATCCCTCTCCGGCTGGATTCCCACCCACGTCAGCTGCCCTGGCCTGAGGTGACAACTTTCGTTTCTGGCGTCCACAGTTAGATTTGCAAATTTCGCATCACTGTGGTCAGGTAGGCTTGTCTAAACCTCCTGGGAAATGTGTTCCATTTCCAAAAAAAAAAAAAAAAGGCCCTTCCAATGCCCTTTGCGTGACACAAGGCTCTGGAGGCTATAGCCTTTGTCTTACTCAGTGATCTCAGCTGTCACCTCCTACCAGAGCTTTCTAAGGAAGCCCTGCATGTCCTTTGCTATTTCTGGCTAACCATGTGGGTAAGGCTACATTCTAAATCAGTATCTGTATATTCTTAGGAGGACTTTGTACACTTTGAATGTAGTCATTTATCAGCATGTGAAAAGCACATGGCTTCAAGGCAATTAAATGGTAGGTACAAGACTCTCAGCTTGTGACCGGTGATAAAGTACAATTTATAACTGAGTTCTAGGAACTTGATGAAACGCAGCTCAGGTGAGTGAGTCCAGCAATAGTGAGACACAGTATGTAGAGGGCTTCTTCTATTTTTATTCAGTTCAATAAAATTTTTCATTACTTGGCTTAGACAAAGCACAGTTAATTTTACCCTCTGCTATAGTTAGGGGCCAGGAGGTGTTGGGACACCCACTCTGGTCATCTTTTCAGACACTGACCTTGAGCAGAAGATTTGTGGTGATGCCTAATTCTGCCCAAGGGTTTTGAGATGATACCAGTGATTTATATATATTTTTTCAACTCGCACAGGGCCTTGTACCCCTCCATTTTGGAAAGTGTGTGTTTAAGTCACAGGAATGAATCAAATTTACCCCAGGAACACCAACTTGCTCTGTGGTAGTAAGGTTATCTTTCAGAGTTGTGTTAAGTTTTTCAAGCCACTGAGGTCTCACTTAGTGCCCTTCAAGACCATCATAACATAGTCCAGTGAGAACCCAGAAGATGTTATACTGCTTTTGTTCTATTGCCTGAAGGTTTTTTTAAAAATTTTGTTTGTTTGTTTGTTTGTTTTTATAGAGAGGGAAAGGGAGGGAGAAAGAGAGGGAGAGAGATATCAGTGTGTGGTTTCCTCTCACGTGGCCCCCCTGGGGATGCAGCCCACAACCCAGGCATGTGCCCTGACTGGGAATCAGACCAGCTACCCTTTGGTTCACAGGTGGGCACTCTGTCCACTGAGCCACTATTGCCTGAAGTTTGTTTGTTTGTTTGTTTGTTTGTTTTTTAATACCACTGGTATCTTGTTGACTAGTAATAGTGGAGCCCGAATGTACAAAATGAGAGACTGGCAGTCTGAGCAGTGATTTCCCTATAAGCCTCTTTCAAGGACATTGAGCTCAATGTTTTTAAGTGTACAATAGAATTAAAACCTTTTTCCTATTCCTGTAGGTAGTCATTTGACAAACTTAGTGAATGCCCAGCTCCACTATGCAGGGACTGTACAGGACACTGGGAATACAGCCTGTCCTTGTGAAGACAAGATCCGTGAGGGAAACAGGCGTCAGGCAAATAATCACCCAAATCACCATTCACTGTCATTGCCAGAGTGACATGGTGGAGAAGAACGTGACCAAGTGCATGTACCACAGGGACAGGAGCCTAGCCCGGCTCGGAGGAGCACGGGTCAGAGTTGGCTGAAGGAGAGCAGAGGATGATGGGAAGGGAGTCAAGGCAGTCTTGCAGGGCTGCTTGGGCCAAGTTAAGGAGTTTTATATTTTACTCTAAGAATACCAGGAAGACATTGATTGACATGTGTTGTCCAAGGAAATGTGATCAGGTCTGCATTTTTAAAATGCAACTTTGATTTTTGCCAGGAGAGTATTTGGAAAGAGTATGAGTGGGTGGGAGAGTCAAGTTAGTCCAGTCCAGAGAGGATAGCGCTTTAGGTGAGTTGAGAAGAGGAGAGATGTAGCCTGTAGAACATGCAGGGCATGATGGTTGCCTAGATGTCAGAGATGAGGGAGAGTGGACAGCCACAGAAGGTTCCTGACATCTCCTGAAGCATCCAGGTGGAGGACCAGGTTAGCAAGAGGTTAAGATCAGTTTGGAACATAGTGAATTTAAGATGCCTATGAGGAGGCCAACAGTGATGCCAAGGTTGCAGTTGGATTATATAGAGAGAGCCATAGAAGAGGGGTGAACCATGGGAAAGACGGGAACTGTTAGTTGATGGTAATGGAAGTGTACATTGAGAAGAGAAGAAAGTCTGGCCCCGAACTCTGAGAAGTCAGAGTAGGGGAGGAGACGCCAGCAGAGAAGACTGGTAAGGACGTAGGAGGAACACCAGGTAACTTTGATGTTGCAAAGAAGATCAAGAATTTGACCCTGAGGGCACAATTAAAAGGGCTGGCTCTGCAGAAAGCAGCCTGAAGTTCAAGTATATAGCAGCATCCTTCAGTTTCAATAGCAAAAAAGAAATTTTTAAAAGTAGCTTCTGTGTGGTACCCTTTAGAAACACATTAATTTCCTCTTTGTTTTGGAGGAAAAGAATGACTTGCTCAGGAAGTCAGATCTGGTTTTGAAGTGGAAAGTCATCTCTGTGAATTCAAGGGCCACTATGTCCCACCTGCATTCCCTGGAAGTTCTCAGAGTCTCCCCACACCCCCACTTCCTGAGCTCTGTTGGGAGACTACTGACAAAGCTGGTTCCCATCACCAAGTTGTTCTAAGGCTTGACCAGGAAAATAGATGTGAAAAGAACTTTGTCAACTCCCAAGAGCTAGACAGATTCACTCTTCAAGGACTTGTTAAACCCAGTTTAACTTTTACCAAGGAGACCCACCTCATGGTTCCATTTAGAGAACTTGTAATTACATGTTCGTCTACTTGTGGCCAACTTTGCTTACCTTCTCTCTGAGCATTTGTTTACACTCAGGGTAACCGAGCCAGTCTCATGGGAGCCGTGCCAGCTCCAAACCCAGAGAAGCCGTTGTTGGTAAGGTTGTTCTTGGGGACTCAAGTAGTTTCTCCCAGCTGCTCTTAGACCAAAAAGCCGGGGGGCAAGGAAGGGGCAGGGGAAAACCGCATATCTCTTTAAGAGTCAGTATGTACTGGACAACGTATTGAAACTCTTAAGTCTCCTGGGCACAGAGTATTTGGAAACATTCAGTTGGGAGTGGTTTGTTGGCTAACAGTTTCCTTAGTAGATAGAAGTTTTTTAACTTTCTGGTGCCTCAGGTTCCTCAGTAGTAAAACTGGAATAACAATAGCACTTACCCCACTTCTCCTTGCTGTGCCCACTCCCCTCCTTCCCTCCCCCAGCCCCGCCTGGGGCTATTGTGAGGATAAAACGAATTAATTCATAGAAAGCCTTAGAACAGGCTTAGAAGACACTTAGTACATATTAGTTGTTATTATTATTGGAATTGGGTGCATTTGACTTAAGTCAGAGGTATAATTTCCAAAACTTTAAATTCTTTTATGTGCAGCAGTAAAACCCTCTTGAATTTATTAAAATGTACCAACAAGTAAGCTTTTATTTATATCTTCTGAAGCATATTTGTTATAATACTAGTAGGAGTTCAGTTATGTTGTTAAGAGAAAAAAATCACCATTAGGTTTTTAAATGGTAGTATAGCAGGTGAATGCAGGGGCGAAGTCCCCCAGCTTTGAAGCTGTGGAGACCAGGGTGTATTGTAGCCATGTGGTCTTGGGCAGAGCACTTACCCGCTCTGAACTTAAGCTTCCTTGTATACTTGTGTATACAATTAAGATGCTATTGGTGGTGCAGGGTGGTTGTGCAAAGTAAAGCGAATCATATACACAAACCTTGGCACTATGCCTGATACAGGAATGGAGTGAATATGTTATTGTTGCTATAGAACTGACAGTTTCAAAGTTGTTAGTTTTTGTTTGTTTGTTTGTTTGTTTGTTTGTGTTTGTTTGCTTTAAAGGTTTTCTATATAGACAGGATTTCCTATTTTCTGCCGTTCTTGGTTCTCTAATGTACCTTCTCAGTGTGCTATAAAACTTGGGCTTTTCCATCCCTTTTTGAGGCCTCTTTCCTGAAAGCACCCCTGTTCCTGTGTCTTTCTGGGGCCTCTGTCTGCTGCTCACTTAGCCAGCAGCCCTGTCCGTGCCAGCACAGGGAGGCAGCCCATCTCCATCCTTCTGAATGCACCTCGTTTAGACCTTGGAAGGTCTCCCCTTCCCTCCAGGCCCCAGGAGGCCTTCCTCTGGAGAGCTCTGCTTTTCAACGGAGTCTCTTATAAGTACTTCTTGCTGTCATTTCCAACACCGTATAATTATGACCCCATTATGACCCCAGCCAAGTAGCTGCAACAAGTCTTGTGTCCCCGCTGTACCTAAATTAAACCCGTAAGAAGAGAGAGTTCTTGTGATGTCTGACTATAAGCCCTGGGCATTCGGGGCACAGTACATTAGAAGTAACCCCTTCACCTAGAGGGTAGAAGCAAGGTAGTCAAGAGTACAGCTAGTAAATAACTGCATGGGTTTGAATCCAGCTCCACCACTTACTGCCTTTGTGATCTTGGGCATGACATGACTCCTCTCAGCCTCAGTTTGCCCATATACAAAATGGGTAGTGGTAGTTTTGAGGGGTAAATGACTAAATACATACAAAGTACTTAAAACAGCACCTGGCACCCGGTAAGTACATGAATAAATGCAAGAAGAGAGTTGCACAGGAAGGGAAAACACTTTGCTTCCCATTATCTGCCTTGTGGCTACCCCAAGTCATCTCCTTTCGGGGTGAAGGCTCAGAGTTGAATGCAACCTGCGCAGGCTCAGTGGGCAGAAGTAGGAGATGGGAACATGAATGTGGCTTTGCACCAGTGCAGAATCCCCACCCACTGGGCCGCACTCCCAGGTCCTCAGCAGAAGAAAGCACCATGAGCAAGAATGACTCCCCCCTTTCAGGGCCTGGAGTGTTCCTTCATTGACACTGCTGAGAAATGGCCTTTAACTCACTTACTTGATAATTAACTGTAAGTATCCTGTTGGGTGCTGTGAGCAGTGGTCACCAATGAGGGGCAGAGTGGACCTTTATTCTTGGATGTCATTAGCATCAGCACAAAGAATGAATGCTTTCTAGCTGGGATTTAGCTCCATTATTTCAATAACTGAATAGAAATTATGAAACAGCCGGGAGCCAGGCCAAGAAAGTGGATGCTCTTTGTCCCAGGTGGGCCTCCCCTGGGCCTCTGACAATGGTGTACAATCACACGTGCGTACATATCACGCTTGTGCTTCAGAGGCTGGGTGGTGTGCGTGGATGTACAGAACGCTGCTCTCAGTGGGTCCCAGAAGTTCTGGCTCACCTGCTGTGCAGCAGGAGGCAGGGCTTTGTGTGGTCCCCGGGATCCCTGATGGGAAGGGTTTCCTGCCAGGGTGAGGAAGTTGGCCTGAAATTCTTTCACTGCATCTTAAAATGCTGCAGATATTTTAAGTCCTTTTGCCCAAAACCCTTCCCACACTTTCAGGGGTTGGGAAGGGTATGCTAGTATTTTACGTGTACAGCATTCCATACTGGAAAGACGTTGCCAACCACAGGTGGATGGCAGGGTGGCTTCCCAGTGACAGCATGCCTCGGGCAGCACAGACCTGTCCTCCGTCATCTGGGCTCTCCACGGAGCCTCTTTTCATCCATCTAGTCTGCGTTTCTTGTGTTTCACAGTCACTATTTTTAGTTGTTCCTAACCATAGAACTGTGACAAGACAGGTTCACAGACAGTAATATTTCACATGACATTTAAATTCAGTTGTTTTCATTTCACTGTCATTTTCTTCAGTGATTAGTTTTCTGGATTCATAGAGTTTGGGGAGACATAAGGGACCTCAAAAGTGATTTAAGCCACTTCTTCTCTCAAAGCAAAAATCCCCTCGACAATATTCTTCAGAGTCATTTAGCCTGTTTAACACATAATCTCTGCTTATACTTTTAGAGGCTTGATGCAGCATGTTCTATTTTTGAGCAACTTATCCTGTTATTGATTCAAGTCCTTATGAATTCCTGCATTAATACAAGTTATGCCAGAGAAAATTATAATGCCTTCCATGTCCTCCCCAAAAGTGTTGGAAGGCAATGATAATGTTCTTCCCCAAATGTCACCTGTTTATGCAACCTCTCCACATGTGATATGATTTAGCATCTTTAGTAACACCCCAGATGTGCAAGGTGGCCCTCTCTGTAGACATGATACTAATAAACTCCTTTATAATGGGCTTGTTTTCATAAGACTCAATCTAGAATCTCATATTAAGGCTTCCAAATAATGGCAGACGGAATTTAGGAGTTACATAGACACTTGACTTTGACACTAACCTACAGAGTCATAGGTACTCAGCATGTCCACCAGGCCATTCTTGCTCCTCCTTAGGAATCCCAGGAAAACCCAGGTGGCCATTCTCCCTGGGGAAATCGTTATAGCACAGAGATAGTAAGGATCTTGTGAATAATCCCATTGACCAGCATCCACAGAAGAGACAGGACCAGAATTCTTCATTAAGCCTCCTCACAGCTCTGTCTGTTTAGAACTGTCCACGTGCTCAAAGACCAGCGTGGCACCCGTGTGCTCAGAGAGTGCTGAGCCATGGGGCTGCCTACTGTTCCAAAGTTGGCCAGGGAGTTCAAAGGAACAGTTTAGGCAGTTCATTTGCAGGAAAGCTCTGGATGGGTAGGTTGGATGGTTTATCTTTCATCTTATGAAGAGTGTAAAAAAAGAATGATGAGGTCTGTGTGGCCTGTCCAGCTTCCTCAGTGGCCCTCTGATTACTGTTGCTGTGAAGAAAAGATAGTAACCAAGTGAAGATAGAAAGAGAAAAACATGGCCACCTGAAAAGGCATAAGACAACATCTTTCACATGGTATACCAGCTTCTCCCAAATCCACAGAGACGGCACGCCAAGAGCCAGGCACAGAGTGTAGTCCTAGCTTTGCACTTAACCACTGAGTGAACTTGGGCAAGCTATTGGCCTGTGTGTGCCTCAGTTTCCTTGTCTGTCAAATTGGGATAATGACCAGTAGTCTGTACCTAAAAGGTTCGTGGTAAAAATTCAATGAGTTAATGTGAGTAAAGAGCTGAGAACAGTGTGTGGCATTGCAGGAGGCACTACGTAAATGTTTGTTTGTATCATCGTTACTGCCATTTTTTGTTATTCTGATTATGTCATTGGGTAGTGAATTCAGGGGTGTGAAACTGCTTCACCATCGCTCTCATGTCCTTCCTGTAAAAGAAGGTTTGAAATCCCAGTTTTAGTTATAAGAAATGCCCTCACCCTGCCTTGGCTGATTTGCTGTGGTCTTTTAGAAACTGACACTTAGCACATGTTACATTGTGCAAGTGAAATGCCCAGAAGCTTCTGTGAGGTTTTTACAGAGCAGTTATACTTAAGTGAGGGGCACGTGTGCCGTGTGGCTGGTTCAAAGGACCACACTGCATCCTTTCATTCTGAGTGTCTTTGAACAGAGAGCCCCTGAGTCGAGGGGATGGTTTGAGGTACTTCCCAAGGAGCTCAACTTGATCCTGCACCAGCAGCTTGCTGTCCTTCTAGAGGCTGACTCAGGTCCTCCATGGTCAGTGGGGTCCCCCTCACCACCTAGAAGAGGCCACCAGGGTGAAAACCAAGAAGAGCTCACTAAAAGCAAAGTCTGAGAGAATTCTGCTCTGTTTCACTTCTCATTCTGAACCGTTTGTAGATTTTTGCCTTGCAGTGCAGCACATCCTTGCTGGAGTCTGTAGGGTGAACAGACCTATGAGATCATCTAATCTGCCCCCTCCTAGAACGTTGGGTTATGGTGATTTACTCAAAGTCATGCAACATTCACTCATTGTTAAACACTTATTGAAACTGTGTGGTCTGCAGTGTTTGTTTTGGTGGCAGAGCAAGACTAGATTCTACTCTTAATATTTTCATCCGGTGTTCTTTCCTCCCACCCCTTTGCCTCTCTTACCCACCCCTGTCACCAGTCACATGTCGCATTGCATCTATGGGATAGTAATTCTCAAGTGTAGATGTTACCTGTGTGTCTATATAATGGAAAACGTGAGGTATCTAAAAAATAGACCCAGGGCCCAAAATCCGTATGCCATGGCACCTAGCCATGTTTTTCCAAAATCCACCAAAGGTTATGAGAACAAGACTCAATTTCAAGCTGGATGTTTGGTAAAAAGTAGATAAAAGCAACTAAGCATCCCATCTGGAATTTCTTAAGGGTATTGAAGGAAGCACTGATGGTGACAGGAGAGATGGAGTATCTTTTGCTTAGTTCCCCCCCACACGCTCTCACTGTACTTCCTACCACATCTGTAACTGGTGGAACACTCTCCCTGGTACCAGGGGCTGGGGGTAGTAGGGCACAGCATGGAAAGAGCGTGGAGTCAGGCCGATCTGGGCTCCACGTTTTCCAGCTGTGAGACATGGAATAATTTACATAACTTCTCTGAGCCTCAATTTGCTTATCTATAAAATGAGAACAGTAATAAACTCTTATCATCACTTTGTGTGATTAAATGAGCAGAAGCATGGAAATCACCCTGCCCAGCAAATACCTGGCACTCATAGACAGTGCCCAATATAATTTATACTCCTTCCAAGATTTTCCCCTAACTTATCTTGAGGCCATTGACAAGGCATGAAACCTTCCTGAGAGTCTATACAAGAAGGAAATTTTTAATCGACATTGGGTCCGCTTATCTCACAGGGCTCTAAGTAGAATGACCTGTGGTGAAGTACTTCTTTAGGTTAAAAAAAAAAAACCATACATAGAGATTACAATTCTCTACATTTTTTCAAAAGATTCCACACCCTTAGAATGGCAGGTGGCCTATACTTAGCCATATTTGCTTGGGTGCACGTACCGTCTTTATGGTCAGAAAAAAGATTGTGTTCAGTGTCCCCTTAGGTCCAGCAGGCTCTGCGTGTGTCCCGGCAGCTCACTCCAGCCAGCTCCCTGGTGTCGGGGTCAGACCACGTTGGTCCTCACTGCTGTGGAAACAACTTTAACCACGTGCTCAGGTGGCATAAACAGGGGTGGCATCTTCGTCAGCAAAGAACCAAATTACAAATCTACAGTTTCTTGGATATTTTCATTTTGATTGTTTTAAGGAAGATTTTGAGGTTTCAAAAGACATGAAAGGTCAAGATTTGTTTTTTATTTGTTTATTAGTGTAAATCCTTTCTTCATTCGAAAAAGAAGACTTAAGGTAACTTACAAAGACTAAGACAGCAACTAAAAATAAAACAAATAAGAAAATAAGGTAGAAGGGACTAGAAAGTAGGAGAAAAAAACAGGATGGAGCTGGGCCAGGGTCAGTCCCCAGAAAGCCTGCACAACGAGAGTCCTGGCAGCTGAGAGAAGAGGCAGACTCAGAAGGACTCAAGACTCACGTTGTACATCAGGCAAGAGTAAACTGGCCGCTGCTTCTGAGCTTTCTGAGATAATGGGAAACCTGTGCCCCTGCCCAGTCACTGTGGGTGGTGTCGTGAACGATGGGTGGGGCGATATTCCCACCGCAAGCACAGTGACTAGCTTCATTGGGCTGTTCTGATAACACTGTAAAATGCAATTCACGGCCTCACAGTTCATCAAAGTCACTTCTGTAAGAGCCAGAGCCCCCTGTGCAGTTGCACATTCCTGCTGGCTAAACTCCATCTGAAAATAGCATTTAAAGAAACAAAAGGAAGGAAAGATCAACCCCACAGTCTTTGTCATGAACATTCGTGAGGATTATTTCTCATGACTTTAATAAGGATTGAATATTAAGGGTTAAGGTGACATTCTCTTGCCAGAATGCAAAGATCTGAAATTCTGCATAGTCAGTTGGGATACATGTGTAATTTGGAGGGTCCCCTAAGCAGAGTGCAGGATGGTTATCCTCATTAAAATAAACTTCCTAGTTCATACAGTTGAAAGGGCAGCCACACAGCCTCCTCCTGGAGGTGGCCAGACGGGGAACATCCACGGAGAGTATCCAACTGTTATAAAAAAAATCGTTCTTTCGGAACACCAACAGAATACAAGGGAGACAAGAGGACCCTGGCAACCTGCTCCATAGAGCAAGGCTACAGTGACTTAGCCTGGAAAATTTTCAGAGGGAGTATCATTGGTTGTCCCCCAACCAGGAAAAAACATCTAGGAAACTTATAAGAACCCACTGAATGTCTAATTTTAAGTGATAAAACTTTTGGAGGTGCATCTAAGAAGCTGTGGATGAAAATATAATTCCAGGCGACTCCATCCAGGTGGGGCATCAGCCGAGAATTTTAGAGTGATTGGTTTAAACCATTCTCTTTTGACAGCAACACCACTGATGTCTTCACGCATAGTTTGAATAAAATTCAGAAGTACTATTCTCCCCTTTTCCACTTCTTCTAGCTTGACTCAGTCCCTTTTTTTTCTTTTACCTTTCTCTGACATGGCAAATAGGTACTATGCCAGTGCCAACCAGAGGTGGGTCTCTGCTTAGAAAAACATTCTCAGGCCTTGTCTGTGCTCAGCATAAGAGACTCTTCTGGCCTGGAGGGTTTACAGGGGTGAAGGGGTGGCCTGAGGCTCCTCGAGGCTTTCTCCCCTCTCAGGCTACCCAATCTATCTTGTACCCATGATACAGGCAACAAGTGTCATGGTATCAGGCTCTGTATCAGATAGAGTGGGAGACAAAATCTGGAGTGGAACAGAGACCCTACCCACAAGGAGGTTCAGCCTAAATGGCAGAGTAGGGGAGATGTACTCCGATGACCGGGATATGAGGTGCAATGGGATCTAACGTGTATGTACTGTAATGGGAAGGGAGATCCCACCACAGAAAGAGGGTGCTGTGTTATATTCTTTTGCCCCAAGTTTTTTACTCAGTTCAATTCGGCAGAATCCTCCATGCACCTCTGAGGCATCAGGTTCCGAGGAAGAGACTGGGGGTCCACCAGGATCAAATCTCAAAGAGCTACTGCCAACAAGAGTCATCAGAGCTTTTTGTACAGGTGTCCGTTTGAAGCCCAGGACGTGGTCTTTCTCCGACATGCTTTGGTACGTCCCCTTGAACAGCCCGATGCCCAGGAGGAGAGAGAGAGAGCAAATGCTTTTCCTGGAAAGGCATTGACATTGAAACACAGCAGCTGGAAATTGGCAAGGTGCCCTCAGAAGGCTGGGGAAGTGATTTATTTTTCCAGCCTCACCACAGGAACCAGAGGCCCGGCAGATGCCTCCATGAGTTAGCGGCAGCTGAACTGAGTGAGATCAGTATTAATTATAGTCACTTTCGAGTGTCTTTCTCAGAAACTACAGAGTTCTTGGGAAGCCCAGACCCTCTCGAATTGCAATCAATACTGTATACACCTTGCATGGCGACCTGAGTGGCATGTAATTATAAAACAGTATTGATTCCTAGCAAAGCGGTTGAAAAGGTACAAACTCTTCCCATAAAAATCTGCTAAATCTTCCAAAGGCTTGATTATTTCTTTTCCTAAAGAAAGAGACCAATGGTGGGAGTGAAAAACTTGAAAGGTTAGCTAAATTAGGGCTATTCCCTGCTAGGAGCCAGATCTGTACACATAATTATTTTATTCTCTATGCTGGCACTGATCGGCTTTGGTTGAGTGTTGGAAATACCTCTCTGTTTTGAGTCTATAATCCAAATTATTCTGTCAGTTCCCATGAGGATGTTTTCTGCCTTCCTGTATTTTTTTTTCTGTGAAACAATAATTGCATGTCTGGACTTGACTCACCCCTGTCCCCCTGGTTCCCCTCCCTAGACCTGCTTCTGCTCCTCCATTGCACCATCTGCTGTGCCCCTGGGCCAGGGGCACCAGTCCCCCGCACACACGCCATGCTCGCCCAACTGCCCGTTTCATTTTGGCACGACTCGAATTTCTACTTCTAAGTTGGTGTCCACTCCAGTCCTGTTAAAATAACGGAAAAATCTGGGTAGGTTTTCGTCTTTCCTCCTTTTGCCTTCATCTCCATCCTCAGCAGCAGTTTGAACATGGACTCTCTTACTGCCTTTGCTTCTTCACTCGTGGATGCCCCACCACTTTCTGCCTGGGCCATACAGTGGCCTCGCTCTGCCTTCCAGCTTCCAGACTCACCGCCTCCCCTGGCTGTTAGGAAGCCTGCTGAAAATGTAAGTCGGATCATGGTATCTGACTGCTGAGTTCTCCAGTGGCTCCCCATCGCCTGCAATCTAAGGTGGACAAGTAATTGTTGGTCTGGACATGATAGACGTTGAGTCCCCCAAAATGCAGCGTTATCTCCCAAGCCTCAGAGGTGATGGGAAGGCAGCAGCCCTGAGGATTGCAGGCGGGAGCCACATCACGTCGGAAAGGCCTCCTCATTCTGAGCTCCTTTGGAGTTTTGAGTGTCTGTGGTCACTGGGGCCGTGACAGAGCTTTTGTACTGGAAAGCCTTTTCCCTGCTTGTGCAGAGCTGGCTTGCCAGTGGGATACAGTCACAGTACATTCTATTTGAGTAACTCATGTTTCCTCAGGCAGGAAGTGAATTGTTGTTGAGAATATTACAAGGGAATGGACCCCCTGGGGTGTCCCTGCCAAACCTGGTATTTGAGGAAGAAGAATTCATAATGCCAGTACTGGGCTGTGACACAAAGGAAAGGACCTATGGAATTTCGCAAAAGGGACACTAATGGTGTGGGGCATGAAAAATCTTTTGTAATATACGACTATCCTGCATATCGTGGGATGCCTGGCATCCCTCGCCTCTCACACTAAAAGGAAGGCAGGCCCCTCAGTCATTGGGACCAGCAGAAACTCTCCCACAGTCCCCACACACTGCGAGTGCCCCAGGGACCGGGGAACAGTGCAGCCCCTGGCTGAGACACCTTGGCTCCTGTGCCTACCCCGGACGAGGTTCCTCCTCCCTGAGAGCATAATGGAGAGCTGAATTAATCTGTGATCTTTCTATCACTTCCGATGCCTCTTCACTTTTGTCATGATTGCACATTGATTGGAGTCACATTTCTTGGCTTTGAAATCAAGCTCCGCCGCTTACTGGGATTGACCTCGAATGTGGGCATGACCTCAATTATTTAATCTCTCTGTGCCTCAGAAGATTTTGGTGAAGAAGGAGGAAAGGTGCTTACCGCGCTGTCCACCGTCGGAGCTTTGGTGACTGGATGAGACATGGGAGCTCCTGTGCTTAAGGGTCTTCCTCGAGTAAGGAGTCGAAGTTGATACTTCAAATGCGAGCTCCAGGAAATGAAGAAAGGCGGCATGGTGGGCCGGGTGGGAGTCAGTAAACTCGCCTCTACCCTCAGCCATTCATTACTGTGCGCCTTCAATGTGTCACTTTATCTCTCTGGTGTTGGCTTTCTGTAGCTATGAGATGTTTGCCCCAGATGGTGTCAGAAAGACTGAAGGGCATGAGCATTGTGAATGTGCTTTAAAACCTGTAGAATCTCACAAACGGTTCGATAAGATGTAACAAGTAACCTTATACCTTGGCATTTCCCCCGCCCAATTCAGAAACTCCTGTCAGCCAGTTGGGAGAGCGCACTTGATGGGAACTTCTCAGGACAGATGTGTGAACCCGGAGGGCCCACTTGCATGGCACCTAGCAGGGTGTTCCGCATGGCACGGAATTGCTCTCTGTCACCTCATTCTGTTTGGGGTTTTTTTTACTTTCAATATTATTTTGTATTAGTTTCAGTTGTACAGCATAGGGGTTAGACAGTCATATACTTGACTAAGTGTTTTTCTTAATATTCTCAGTACCCATAGTTATCACATTATTGTTGGCTTTATTCCCTGTGCTGTATTGTACAAATTTGTGACTGTGTTGTAACCGTCCATTGTACTTCTTACCTCATTCTTGCCAACGTGCCCCCCAAGGCACAGGAGCGAAGGCACCTGTGGGCACGTGGGCATCTCTCGTCAAGAGCTCGCATGTGCAGGTCTGCGCTTCCCCTGCTGGCTTCCTGACGTCCTCCGATTGTGTTCGGTTCATTCACGGTGGTTGTCTGCTTGCTGCCCCCCAGCAACAAAGGCGAGAGAAGGAGCTGCGGAAGCAGCAGGAACGGGAACAGCGCCGGCACTACGAGGAACAGATGCGCCGGGAGGAGGAGAGGAGGCGTGCGGAGCATGAGCAGGTACAGCTGGGACCAGGGAGCCTTGCAGATGGCCCCAGAGCACCAGCTGTCTCTGGGGAATGGGCCACCTTCTCTTGAGACTGCTCAGTTTAAGCAGGTTTTTAGTCTTTCTCAAGCAACTATTCTTACCCATTCAAGAAGTCAAATGCACAACCTTGGCAATGCGCACTCATTCAAACTTGCTTCCTACCCAGGGCGAGGTCCCCTGACATACCGTGATCTTTTGATTCTCCCAACCCTGGGCATCTACTGTGAAGGTAGCACTGAAGCATGGTAAACGAGCTATGTCCTACTCTTTCATTGCTTCAGAAGAGCTTTTCTACTCAGGCAATCTCTGGTCTCCATGACTTTGAGCCACTGATGCAGGCCCCCCTCGCTTTGTTGGAACCACATTCTGAGAGCACAGTAAAATTCTGCAGGGTGGTTCCATTACAAAGACAGTGCACAATGGCACACTTATTTTATCCCTGCTGTTTGCGCAGGAGCCTCCACTCTTTATAGCATTGTTAATTCCAGGTAGCCCATAAACAGGGAACCTGTAATGAAAAGCTTTAAAATGTAGCTGGTTTTATTAAAACCAAATAGTCGCAGCAAAGCACTGAGCCATCTCGGTCAGCTATTGCAGGTGGCGGGCTTATGCTTTTGACTGCATTGAAATGCTTTTGCTTCGGTGTGGCATACTTTTCCTGTTTTATGAGGAGGTGTCTGGGTATTTTTTTCCCTCCTTCCTTCCACACTTTACTTGGCAGCTCTTGTCACCTTTGAAATTACCAGTTCTTTTTCTCTCTCTCTCTTTCTCTCTTTGTGTTCCTCTGAATTCTCTGCTGCCTACCTCTCCAGGAGTACATCAGGCGACAGTTAGAGGAGGAGCAGAGACAGTTAGAGATCTTGCAGCAGCAGCTACTGCATGAACAAGCTCTACTTCTGGTAATGGGAAAGCCAAGAGCCAGCTGACCTGCTCTGTGTTCATCGTATGTGTGCGCACATGCATGTGTATGTGTGTGCGTGTGTGGTTGTCCTCCTAACGTGCCAGTCCAGAAGAGGAGATCCTTCAAGCCTCGTGAACCTCAAAAATCTCATAGAGACTTCATACGTTTCCTGACCCAGTTTTCCAAGTCTCAGTACATTCAATACACTTGCTATGTTTTCTTTTTAACTCCATCTATCTGTAAAACTTTAACATGAATCCAGCCTCATTAGACCTTCAGACTTTTTTTTGAGACCCGCTGTGTTTATTGCAGAGTGATTTGTAAGGTCATCGACAACATACTAGAATACAATCACAGCAAAATGCACCTCTTCCATAAAAGCCCACTCAGCTCCACAGTCATGTCTCATTTGCAGACTATTAGTTCTGCCCTTATGATGGGAACATTTTGTGTTTGCTGCTCATGCAGCTTCCACTTGAAGTACTTTTTTTTATTATTATTGCAGTGCTCTCCAAATGAGCTTCTTGGTATCTTTTTTCTAACTGAACTTTTTCTTCTATAGCAGTATGATATCTTTTAGCCTGTATATAAGCTTGCTGATGGCTTTTGCTGATCCAAGTTCAGGCAATGTCTTTAGCTCCTCTCTTAGTTTTGTACTTAATTGTATGTGTTTGAATGGTTTAGTTACTAAATCAGGAAGTAGATGGCTCCTTATGGGGGTTGTATACTGACCATACAAATGTCCTCATTATTGCCACTTTCCTGGTTGTAATTCATCAAGGATAAGTTACTTTGCAATGGGTAATGTCCTTTAGGGATTGCCATTAAGGCAACAGTGTTTTCACTAAATGTCACACTCTGTGTAGATGTTAAGCCAAACCTGTAGCGTAGCTCTGTGGCACATCCTCATATCCTCCTGTCATTATTGGGGTCCTCTGTTATTTAGCATCACTTTTGACTCCACTGCATGCTTAGCTGGTACTAGCCAGTGGTTTCTCTATGGTGATTTTGCTACTCTTTCCTGATCTGGACAGGAATATAAGCGCAAACAACTGGAAGAACAGAGACAAGCAGAAAGACTGCAGAGACAGCTAAAGCAAGAGAGAGACTACTTGGTTTCCCTTCAGCATCAACGGCAGGAGCAGAGGCCTGTGGAGAAGAAACCACTGTACCATTACAAAGAGGGGATGAGCCCTAGTGAGAAACCAGCGTGGGCCAAAGAGGTAAGTCAGCAAGCAAGTGTAACCACACCCTGTTGGCCAGGCTGCTGGCTATCATGAGTTCATCCAGTGAAAGTGGAGATTCAAGCTAGTGCTGTGAATCTAGAAAACAGTTCACTGTAAAACATGCATGCTTTGCTTTTGGAAAAGCCATAACATTATTTCTGTAGAGAAATTGCAAGTCACCTTAATCTTTTTTTTTTGATATTTGCAAATGAAGTGGATTTGTGTAAATAAAAACAAGGAGTCGAAAAATCATTTCCCTTATAGCAGTCCAAATGAGTTTGTAGCATGAGGATTTTTAGTGACTTTTCCATGGAATTATATGACTAAGGACATAAGGAATTCTAGGTAAAATCATTTACCATCTATACCTAACTCCTGAAATTGGTCATTAGCATTGTCACTAACACTCCCTTTTCTTTGGTGGTACCAGTGGACACACACTGGCCTCAGACTTGTGGCTGTGATACTCACTTCCAGGGTCAGAGGTCATTTGTTTTACAATTACTTCCAAAGTAGTGGTCTTTGGCTCTGTGATGAGCTATTTTGAAAATCTCATTAAAAACTGTTGGGATGGTAGGAAGAAAGGGTGATAACCAAATGGATAAAGCAAACAAACAAAAGAATAACTCCAGCCAAGACCAACAGATTTTCTAGGCAGTCATGGTATTGCCTCATGTGTGTAACACTCTGGCTTTCGGTTCTGTCATTATTTGTGGCACCTAGTGATTTCCTTTCTTTTCTTGTGCGCAGAGCTCACCATTCAAAAGGATGTTGGCATTGTGTTGTGTTTCATTCTAGTGTCTTCAGGTACTTACAGCTAGAATTTATTTCAAGTCATTTAGACTACAATATTACCAGAATCAGATTTCTTACATAAGAACCTATTTTTATAAAATTATTTTTTCTTTTTCTATTCTCTTACATATGTATAGAAAATGCTTGAAATGATGTCCTGCCAATAATGAGAGTTGTTTAGGGGAGGAAGAAACTACGGGGTTTTTTCTTCAGACATTTTTATACATTTATATATTGTTTAAATCCTTTGTCATGAGTATGCACTGTTTTTATGAAAGGTTTTTTCTTTTGAAACTTAAAAAACTAAATTTGTAGAGAAACTCATTTGATTTTCTGTAAAGGACATTTTTGATCATTTTCCCTTTGAGTCTGTAAATATGATTCGCATTTACCTAGGTCTGCAGCACCTGCCTTGTTTTCTTAGATCAGTAGTTCAACTTTGTGATCCTACTCCCAGGTACAGCACCGGCCCCTTAATAACCTACTGTTCTTCCAGCTAAGCAGAACCACTATGCTATTAAACAGCAGCTGATGTGCATTCTGGCTGGCAGAGATATGCCGCCTCCTTCCACTGCTAAACCATTTTCTAGCCAGGCCACATTGAAGCCTTCAGCTCGGCCAGACTCACAGCTCCTGATTATGGTGGGTGTTCAGGAGACTGAAAAACTAGCCTCTACTAAGCTAATGCCAGTAGCCCCTGCAGAAATTAATGACTCCAGACCAAGACTCCTGTTTGAGCATCACTCATGGGAAAAAGATGGAGCAGCTTGTCCTATTAGACTTGGTCTTGAAGAACAACTGAAGCCCCAGGAAGCCTCAGGGACCATAGTGAGATCTCCAAAGCAATCTTGCTCACAAGGATGTAGCCCAGTTCCAGAGTTAGAGTCTAAGGTCATTTGTGTGTCCTTTCCCAACATCTTCAAAGTGGTAAGCATTTGTCCATTACCGCAATTAACAAGTGCCTTGGAGACTCATATGGACCTCAGGGCAGGAGAAGTATGAATTCATACATCCTTACAAGTACCTTACCTCCTCTAAGAAGTGCTGCATCATTAAATGACTTCTCCCTGATGCATGACCACCTGGCCTTAAGAATTCCAGGCCCCAAGCATGAGATTAGGACAGGAACACCTGCAGATCCCATGAAGACCATGATTCCTTGCAAAGCATCCCAGAATTCCTTCTTTCCCCTGTGCAGCTCCCTCATGCACAAATGTACAAAAATGTGGGGAAAGCCTGGAGCAGTTCCCATGTCCTTCCTTCTGCCTCTACCCGGCACGTTCTGACTTGAACTTAACTACTACTTTGATTCATTGTTTTCTAGTTACTATTTGTCCTCATCATTAAATGTCCAGGCCTATCCTCTCTATTCAGAAATAGTTTACAGTTTCCGAACTTTCAGAAGCCGAGGCATTCCTGGGAACAGATCTTTGCAGACATCATCAAGGCAGTTTTCTAGAACTCCTCATACCCCTGTGCTTCCTGGCCAGGCTTCTAGCAGTAAATGGAGCATAGCAGTTGGGCACGCAAATGCCACGGCTGTGTCATCAAGCACTCCCCATGGGAGGTTCCGTGGTCATCAAAAGTCTGGGCCAGCTTCGGGGGGGTGACATCTTTCAAGATCCCTGGCTACTCTAGCAGCTGGTGCTCTTCTTTTGGGCTTCACGAACTTCTAGACATGTGGGAACATTCTTTTGGGATTTCATGTTTAGTCCTATCCTCCTGGGTGTTGTTAACATAATCCATCTTTTAACTAACCATCAATCCATTCATGAACCACTTCCCAAGTCTTAGAGTGGGTGTTCATATGTTAGAAGAAAGATGAAGCATTTAGATGATAAAATGAGTGACAAATGCCAAATTTGGGATTGGAATAACTGGTGTATTGTACAAATAACAACAATAATTGTCTGTTGTGGTTTGATTCATCATTGTTTTAACGCCCATTCCTCAAATGGGGATAAAAATGAGTGTGAGGATCCTTCATAATCTGTTAATGTTTCTCATCAGCAATATACAAACTTTTCTTTTAGAGGATTATTTGCAGATCTCTTTCCTTGCAGTAGGGAGGTAAACAACCTGGGTTAAACTGTCCTTTGAAGGTAGAAAAAAAGGTACCATTTCCTTTTTCAAATGCATCCTCTGCCAGGATATAAATTTGATACCATCCTCACCAGGAAGGAGTGGGCAGCTGTGTCCATGACATGGTCCCTGTGATACGGGGCCTGTGCTTTCGGCCCCACATGCCACTGCAGACACCACCCGGTCTTCTACCCACCGCAGCCTCCTCTGAGACCCGCTGCAGTGTTAGCTGTCTACCTCAGCTCTGTGCCTTCCCATCAACATGATTTTTTCTTTGATTGCTTTTCCATCCACTTCTCTTCCTTATTCCAAATCGACATTTGTCCTTAAAATGCAGTGTTGCTATCATGCTTCCTCCTCTGCGTTTTTATCATTTCATCTTGTGACACATAAGTCATCATTGCCTTTCTCATTATTTTTTTCCTTACTGTCAGATACAGTAAGAACAAATGAAAATGCTTGATCATTTGCAAATCTTGTTGAGCTCTTTCATTTCTTTTTTAAATTAAATTTACTGGGGTAACATGGGTTAATAAAATCACATAGGTTTCAAGTGTATGGTCCTATGTAATACATCATTTGTATGTTGCACGGTGTGCCCACCACCCAAAGTCAAATCGTCTTCCATCACCATAATTGGCCCCCTTTGCCCTGTACCACCCCTCACCCTTCCCACCCTCTGGTAACCAACACACTGTTATCTGTGTCTACAATTTCAATTTTACTTTTTTAAAATTGTTTTTCAAGTACACTTTTCTGCCTTTTCCCCCTACCCTCCCCGTTTCTCTCCCCCATTTCCACCCCCGCTTGTTGTTGTCCATGTGTCCTTTATAATTGTTCCTGTAAGCCCTTCACCCTTTTCCCCCATTATCCCCTCCCCTCTTTTTTGACTGAGTGTTTCTCTGTCCTAAGAGTCACAATGACTTTGACTCTCAGATTTCAGTCAGAAAGAAACATTAATGTCTCTGTTAAAAGGAGCGGGGTTATTCTCACCCTGTTCAAATTCTCTTCCATTTCTGAATTGGCATGGAAGTCAGATTTGTTCTGTGAAAACATCAGTGTGATACTCTGTTAAACATCAGCAAAGTCTGAAGGTTTTTTTTTTTTCCTCACTGTTAATTTTTGAATGATAAAGATATTTTTTTCTTATAATGGAACAGATTCCTTTCCTTAAAATTGTATGGGATTGTCTGTCTGGATCTGACAGCGACTGTGTGTGCCTTCCTACCCTGCTTCCATACTTTATTTTATTTTATTTTATTTCTCCTTCCTTCCTTCCTTCCTTCCTTCCTTCCTTCCTTCCTTCCTGCCTTTTTCACCATGTGGCAGTGACAGAATACTCAGTCAACGTGAGCATTACGTGAAATTGTATTTTAATTTTTTTAACATTGTGTCGTGTTCTCTCTTTATGGTGCATGACAGTCATCTCTCCACGGTTTTACAATATTTGGCAAATAATAGGCCAGGATATCTCTTTGTGTGCCATCAGCTCATTGGACTTTGAAATCCCTGGGCATAAGAACTCTTCCTCCACTTCGTTTTCTCTGCTCTACTCTGACGTGTTGTTTTCTTTATATGACTTATTTTACACATGAGGTTCCCAAATGGCCATTTTGAGATTTAATGGCTCTGCTCCCATCTTTTCTCAGTCTCTATTTATCTGTCTTAAGATTTAGCTTGACAGAGGCCTAGAAGGAAGCCGTAAGAAGTTTGAGTTCAAATCCTACTTCCTTGCTGTGTGACCTGGGACAAGTCTCGTAGGTTTCTTGCAGGGAGCTCCCCACCTGTGTACTTCCTGCCTTACATTGGAGAGGATCCTGATCAGTCACATATTTGAGTGTGCCATTGAAACTATAAGCACTGTACAGATGCACATGAAATATAATGTTTAAAATATTTACATGTTGTTCCCAAAGCCATTGTCATTCACAAGGAACATGCGTTTTGCCTCTGTTGTGTCTGGTTTGGTTTTCACATGAGCAGTTTACATGCATCCGTCATGTCCTGTAGCTGCCCTTCCCCAGGTATAGGTGCATACACCTTCATTTCCTGTCTCAGCTGAAGATTTTCCTCATTATTTTTAAGTTATCAGCTTTGTTTTTATGAGGATCTATATTTTCCTATGAATCATTGGTTAGGATCTCTCAGAGAAGTAGATTAGGCCTTTATCTTCTGACAAGACTGCATTTTAAGCACTTCATATGAATGAGTCTTCCCTGCCATCAAAGGTGCCTCACAGAAGAGATATCACCAATCTTATTTAGCAAGCACCTTGCCCATGTGGTTTTGCCAAAGGACAAGATGACTCAACTCTTCATGTGGCCAACGAATGCAGGGTCAAAGTCTCTAATGAGCACTTAGAAGTTATTTGTTGACTTCTCTCTCTTTCTCCAGCATTGCAGGGAAAGACAAAAATTCAAACTGTTTTGTTCAGTGGGAATAAAAAGGAATTCCCATAAGACTGGGTCCAATTCACCACGTAGTATCTCTTGAGTAAGGCTTTCTAAGACCTTCATGGCCCTCACAGGCTCTACATCATTAAAAAAATATTAAAATGCACCCATGCGACATAATAAGTATATTTTGCTGTCAACATCTTTTAAATTAACTTCCATAATTTTGTTTGGAAAGTCTCTTAGCAAATATTCATTATTGCTAAGTGAGACATTGTAAGCTATAAATTGTTTTCAAGTATACAAAGCAATTTAACAATAGACTTGAATGTGTTTCCTTTTTTATATGTTTAAATGTTTTTATTTCTTTAGAAAGATTTTTTGAAATTGTGTAATCAACAAGCTTATTTTCAAGTCTTCTGTATTTGTGTAGCTTTTATACATCTCAGAGGGCTTAGATATCACTCCCATAGTACCCAGTGGGCAAGGTAGCTCTGCCTGGAGCAGAATTCTGTCTCTGAGACCACAGTTATATTTCCTTTCTCCCTACAATGCTATAATAAATAGTATAGCATTTCTGCAGAGGTGATCCAAACCTCTCTAAAGTTACTTTAGTATTGTTATTAAAATGATCCTTTTAATAAGAAAACAAAATTGCTTTTATAGTGTAATGGATGTCTCTCCTAATCTTATTCTGTATATTCATTGATAATCCCTTCAACTATGAAACCCTTTGTAGTAGGTTTCTTTTGTTTGTGGCCTGGCACCTTGACATTCTGTCTGATATTACTATAACAGTCTTTTTTGGTGGTACTTCTGGTATTTTACGTCTTCTTGGCAATAGGAGATTGGAGCGGAAGCTCAGCTAAGAGATTTTTTGGAGTACTGCGCAAGGCAGATGGAAACATAGCTTTATTATACCCCAGGTTTCAATCACATATATCCTTATTCTGGGGTGGGGTGTAGGAGACACTTTTTTCTTTTGTCTCGTGTACCTATTTTTCATTCAATTAGTAGACATGAGATGTGATGCATCAGGAGACGGGTCTTGATCCAGTGTCACAATAATCAGAATGGCCGGCTCCTAGCTACACTGCTCAGCTTCTCCTCTATTGGAAATTGTTATTAGGATGTTTGATTTAATACCCTTCCTCTAATATTTATACTGTCTCTTTCGTGCAGAAGCAATGGGCAGCATTATCGTCCTAAATACCTTGGCAAGGTTTTCTTCAGGCAGAGTGGGTAGCCAGATGCCCCCTGTTACACCCTTCTCATAAATCGTCCAGTTTATTTGAACAAACTCCAACTCGGGAGATTTTATCACACCGGACCCTTTCTGGCATAATTTTCAAAGTATAACAGGAGATCATTTATAGCATATACTTTAGAATGGCACAGACTAAAGCACTAATGGTATAATTTAGTATGTAAACGAACTGATACAAGGCATAGGAAATATTACTAGAAGCATATTAGTAACATCTACACAGGACTAATCACACCCGTTACCTACCTTTGAAAACCAGCACCCCACTCTCTGCGCTGTTCACTTCTAAGGACAGCTTTAGAGCCTGTGTGGCTTGTGGTTCTATCAGAGGCAAAGAGGCTTTCTTTGCTAGAGCTTGGAGCTGGCAGTTGCCCAAAGAATTCTTTGTCTCAGAAATGGTCTCTTTGCCCAAGATGGAATCTTTGGGGACAGACTTTTGGACTGTTGTTTTTAATGTACTTCCCTTAAACACGTGCCTAAAACTGTCTGAGGATACTTTACAGATAAAAAAAAAAAAACAATGGTAAGTATTCTTTACTCTCTAAATATATTTGGTTCTTGAATGTCAGGTAACAAGTGGTTATCGGTTGGATGGCCAGGTATTTATCTGAAAGTGTGTTTCAGTCTCCCAGATTCCTGAGTTCAGACAGCAGTGGTTTGGATGGTAGGAGTTCATAGTCAGGGGTGCTCGGACATGTGATTTATCTGATAATGATTTTCCCTGGAAATGATATTTGGCTAATTCTAGTGATCTGGAAACAGTCACCTTCTTTTCCAAGAGTCTAGGATTTGGGAAAACAGCACATTCCATGCCTTGGCCTTAGTTTACCTATTGCTATCTTTGCAGACTTTATCTTTTCAGTGGCCTTATCTCAAAGCTGGCTGTGTTTTTGCCTTTGCTCAGTGCAGTAGCCAAATAATTATTGCTGTCATAACACTTGGCACACACACATACACAAGGTATATATGTTTTGGTTTATATTCCCGGCTTTTTCCAGCTAATCCTTTTTGGTGTGTGGTAAGCTCCAGGGACATGGAATTTCAAAACCAAAGTCAACTGGATGCAAGTTGTACGTACCATGCACAGCCCTAGTGGGGGAAAAGATCTTAAAATTGCCCCGAAGCAGAGGCAGTAGGGCAGTTTTCTGTTTGGTAGCATCTCTTATGTTAAAAAGTTTGCACCTGAAAGTTTAAAAACAGACATTCTATATATGTGACTGAGTCTGCCACAAGACAGATTCAAAATGGGTTATGGAAGATGAGAAAAATAACTTTTTAAAAATTTATTTCAAATCAGGCAGCAAAATGAATAAAGACTTTTAGCTGCTACATAGAAGCATGTCTTGCGGACCTGCGTTGGGTTCCATGGCAGGTTTGTGTGGTGCTGAGACAGCGAGTCGGCAGGAGGGAGTTACCCGGTGCCTTTGAATTCAAAAGTGCAGCTGTCAAGCTGACCCTGAAGACACAAAGGGGAGGTGTCTGGAATGTGAAACTTTCAGGGGCGTTCCAAGGAGGGAATGTGGGTGTTCAGAAGAAGCTCCCCCAAGATGTGCCTCAGTGGTACATGGATTACTTTGAGCCAAAGGCAATTTTAGCTTCAGGCTCAAGTGAAACTTCTGCCCGTCCCCTTGACTGCCTAGAAGGACTTGCCCATAAGAAGAGATTATCACAGGTAACCTCTGTTGACCTACCTGTTGCGCAGAGCAAACTTCTGTTTACGAAATGTTTATTCTCATCATTCTGCAATGACCCTTTGAAGCACCCGAAGTGCATCACCTCATCCCTAGCACAGGAGGTTTTATACACCTCAGTCCCCCTTTTTACCTCTGAACCTTTCGAGCATGTGGGGTTTCTGACTCTCTCGTGCATGCAGGGTTCCCATACATATCTGTGTATTAAACCTGGCTATTTTCTCTTACTTAAAAAAGAAAAGAAAAGAAACAAGTGAGAAGACACAATGGATCTGGATGTTCTAGACCTCTTGCAGTTGTTGAAGACCTTAACTCATGCCTTGCAGTGTGCCTCTTGTTTATCTAAATTTTCCTTTAAAATTGTTCTCTGCAACAATCTGTATGTGCTGCAAATAGGTACAAAGGGCAACTTTTACCTGTAAGGTGGACATGCCTGGTCCTGTGAGCCTTCCCTGTGAGGCACATGATCAGTTATCTGCTTGGGGCTGAGAGAGACTCCACAAGAACGAGAATGACGAGGACACAGCCAGAGACGAGAGATGGTGGTCGGGGGGTGGGGGGAGAGAGGAGGAGAAGCAAGCATGAAGGCCACGTGTATAGAGACAGGAGGGAGGAGGAGGGCGAGTGGGAAACAGAAGAGTCCAAGCTGGAAATGGAAAGGATGAGGAGGGGTAATGTATTTTAGGGCACAGGGAGAGACAACTGAAAAGAAAGGGCCTTGAAGGAAGAAAAGGCAAATGATAGTCTAGTGAAGGCAGGTCGTGCTCATTAAGCAAGCCACCTGGAACCCCCGCTTGCCTATCAGTGGGGAACAGGAAGAAATGGAGGGTTAGTGTGCTCAGCTTGATTCCCTTGTCAGCCCTCCCGTGTTCTCCCCTCTCTGTCCCATGAGTCAGCTCAGAGCCCTGTTTGGTTTTCCCAAGCGCTCTTAATGCCTGCCTGCCACAGTCCCCTTTGTCTCCCTCCCTGCCCCAAGATAATATCCCAATCAATGTCGGATGAACTCTTAAGCAGGTCCCAAATTCTCCCTGACTAAAACTGCACAAGATCAAGGGTAAGGGAAGAGAGATGGTTTAAGTGTTCTGTGTGGTTTTCATGCTAGTGTTTATGCTAACAGAAAGAGCTTTTTCACAAATTCTTGAGGCAGAGCAGACATAGAGAGTTTGGCTCCTCAAAAACAAATTGATCAGAGGGACAGAAAATGGCTGTGCAGGTGACTACAGAAAATCCGTACAGCTTCTAGCCATCTTCCGTTGAAGCTCCTCTCTCTGTATTTGTTTTTAGGTGGAAGAACGGTCCAGGCTCAACCGGCAGAGTTCACCTGCCATGCCTCACAAGGTTGCCAACAGGATATCTGACCCCAACCTGCCCCCAAGATCCGAGTCCTTCAGCATCAGTGGGGTGCAGCCCGCTCGGACCCCACCTATGCTCAGACCAGTGGACCCACAGGTACATGTTCCCCTCTGTTCCACTGGGCATTTCTACTGGAAGACAGATTGACCTGCTGAGAGCCCGGGGCACGGTAACATGGGCTCAGGCATAGAACCAGTCAATGCTGACCTTTAATATAGAACCTATAGTAACATATGAGGGCCTGCTAAATTTGAAGGATAGAGGAAGGGGTGAGAAAGAAAAAAGCACCGTCCTTTGAGCCAACCGCCAAGTTACCTCCTAGTAAATCAGCCTCTAGAGAACCTTAAACGTTTCTGTGAGGTGAGACTAAACGTCCCTTTCGTTTTAATTACCAAATACAATTCATATAAGCCTTTGATATATGTAAACTATTATATTATCTTGTGTTCCTTGGGACCTTGGTGTGATCCTGAAACTGGAAAAATTAAATGGGCTTGGGTAAGTCGTGCCTTCTAAAAGTGGTCACTGGACGGGCAGTATCACATAGCAACTTGGTAAAAATGCAGGGTCTCGGGTCTACCTCAGACCCGCTGATCAGCAGCTCCTGGAGGGGGCGTGGTCCCCTGTGGTTCAACAAGCCTCCAGGTGACTCCAGTGCACTGTCGAGCTGGAGAACCACTGTTCTGAGCTATTAAAAAAAAAAAAAGGCTACTCCACTTTTAGAAAAGGAGGACCTTTCTGAAAATTTTAGAGGACTTTTAAAATTATATATTGTAAAACATAAACTAGGATGTGAAATAAAGCGTACAATTTCATGAAGAATAAAGGTAATACAGCTACTTTCATCCAAATGTCTTCAGTGTCTTCCAGGCATCCACCTGAATTAACACTTGCATAAAGTACTTTGAGATTACCTTTGAGACATGTAATGCTATTTGATCTGGAGTTTGCAAGAATAGTGCTGGAAGCAAGGATTCTTGATTTTAAGTCTGCCTTTAGCATAGGAGGTCCAAGATTTTTCAGTTCCAGCCAGCTGAGCGTATCTTGCCCTTGGTTGTTTTTAGTTGTATATAATTTTTCCATGCCCGACCTTCCATAGGGTGCATTTTTATATGCACTTCTCTCTTAACACACAAACTTCCTCTTTTAAAACCCCTGACTTTGACCTTTTCGGGCACTTTTCCTCTGGAAAAGGGGAGAGGGAAGGAAAAATTAATGAAACTTTATGAAAGTGACAAGGAAATGAAAATATAGGTATCCTATGATAGCTAATTGGTTAGCATTTTTCAGAGGTTTTGATTTGGGGGTTTTTTTCTGGCTCTTTTAAGTGGTTTGGCACATTGTGCCATATATTTTTAAAATATATTTTTAATATTATTTAATATATTTAGTGATATTTAACAGTAATATAAACGTGGTTATAGTTTTATTCTGGTTGAAGCATAACATTCAGCTGAACTAGACTTGAAGGATTTTCTCTGAACTATAGATAATAACATTTTAGATTTCAGATTCATTATCTCACAGGCAAGAGGGACAGAGCCAGGCTTATGGAGGAGGCTGGGAAAATGGCCCCTAGCAGTCTAGGCACTAGGGTTTCAGACCTAAGAGGGTCTCACAAGTCCCTTGTCTAGAGAAGATAGTAAATGAATGTTCAGTAAATAATTGAATTTAGAAGGCATTCTGGGTGTTTCCTCCATTTATTGAATGCCACCAAATGCCAGGTAGAATCCTGGATTCAGGGATATAATGTTGATAAGACTCCTTTCTCCAGGGAATTTACCTTCATGATGGAGGGAGAGACAAGCTTACACAGCATTAACAGTGAAGTGTGAGCCATTCTAAAGGTGAAGGGCTCTCTGAAATCTAGATATTTTTTCTGATTCTCACCTAAGGACACAATTATTGATCTTTGGAGAGAGAGAGAAATATCCATGGGTTTTCCCCGTACATGCCCCACCTGGGGACTGAACCAAGGGCACACCCTAGGGCACACCCTGGGTACGTGCCCTGACAGGAATCCAGCCCGCAACCTTTGGTGTATGGGACGATGCTGCAACCCGCTGAGCCACCTGGCTAGTGCTGAAACCTAGATCTGAATAATTTGTCTTAAAGAGCCAGATTTCCACCAAAAGACTGCATATCTTTCCTGCATGAAAAATATCACCGTGTGCCAAACTGTGAGACTTAAAACTTTTTTAAAAATGCCCTAGAGTTAGGAGACATATAATATTACAAATGGTAAGAGCCAGTTGATCACAAAGCAGGATAGCTGAGCAGTTAGGTGTCCCCTGGGGGCATGTGTGGGTTCCGGTCCAGGTTTGGCCTTGTATTAGCTGTGAGATGTAAGGTGTTGCTTAACCTCCCTGCACCTTACAATCTCATGTATAAAATGGGGAAATAATTGTGTCGACCTCATGGTGGATTTACTGAGTTCGTAAGAAGTAAGATATCCACAGCAGTTCTTGTTTTACAGTGCAATAGCACTCTTAAGCCAAGGTCAAAGATTTTAAAGAACGACATTTCTAATTAGAAGAGAAGTATTCATAAATGTAATGCTGGTCAATAAATGCTCACTAAAAGTTGTTAATATTACTATTATCACACTTATTTCACTGACTTCTTAGCAAGTAAATTATTTAACTTTTGGCCCTAAACCCTGGTTCAGCCCTACACATAGCTCTAAATGAAACATTTTGAGGTGCTGTTGAAGGTATGCTGTAGACAGCTGTCATGGGCTTCATGTATCCAATTCCGGTGCCCTAAAAGTTTATTTTCTCTTCCACTGAGTGAGGTACTAGCTTGTCTGATTTTTCTTCTAATAATCTGCTCTGATGTTGGTTTGATGCTCAGATCCCACACCTGGTAGCTGTAAAATCCCAGGGACCTGCCCTGACCGCCTCCCAGTCAGTACACGAGCAGCCCACCAAGGGCCTGTCCGGGTTTCAGGAGGCTCTGAATGTGACCTCTCACCGTGTTGAGATGCCGCGCCAGAACTCGGATCCCACCTCGGAAAACCCTCCTCTCCCCACTCGCATTGAGAAGTTTGACAGAAGCTCTTGGTTACGACAGGAAGAAGACATTCCACCAAAGGTAACCTTGCTGGGGTGTTCTCATTGTCAGCATCATCACATCATCATCATCATCGTCGTTGATGATGACCATTATTATTATTATCCCTGTTACAGACCTTTCATAATAAGGGACATCGTGCCAAAGCTCTGTCCCTTGTCATGTCTGTTTTAGTCCCTCATTAGACCCTCATGTCTAATTAGTCCCTCATTAGTCCCTCCTGATTCCCACACTCTGACTTGGGTAATCATTTGTCATTTCTGACCTCAGTTTCTGCCAAAGAAACAGAGGCTCGGGTTGATCGGATGACTTGGAAACATATAGCCTGTATCCAGAATTAGGACTCTCAATCTTAAATATTCCAAACTACTTTTTTCACTATCCATATTAAGGAAGAGAATAATGGATATTTTTATTGGTAACTGAATCTATTACACATCTAGACACATTTATCTGGAAGATTAAAAACTTCCATATAAAAAGTAGAAAATTTATTGATTCCTATCTTTAGCAATACAAAGTGAAACCAGATTTTCAGGTGGTCAGAAAATAGTATTGCTCCCAGAATATTTTTTAAAAGATTTTATTTACTTACTTTTAGAGAGAGGGGAAGGGAGGGAGAAAGAGAGGGGAAGGAACAACAGTGTATCGATCAGTTGCCTCTCACATGCTCCCAGCTGAGGACCTGGCCCACACCCAGGCATGTGCCCTGACTGGGAATCAAACCAGCTGACTTTCAGTTCATAGGCCAGTGTTCAATCCACTGAGCCACACCAGCTAGGGCAACTCCCAGATTATTTTAATTAGCCCCATTTAAGGAAAGCTTTTTCTAAGCCAAGTCATAATTTAATTCCAACTTTAATAATTCATTTCCAAGGATAAAACTGTAGGGTAAAATGACCAGTTATCCCCAACTGGACAGAGCAGTCCTGAGTTTTGGTTTCTTTTGTTTTGCTTCTGCCTACAAAATTTGGCACTCATTCCAGAAACTGTCCTGAAATGTGCCCATGCCTCTCACTGTAGACACCATGGAAGTATTTCAAAATAGTGGAGAAATTTTTTACATCGGATTCTTCTCGATTCAGGATTCCCCTTTCTCCTGAACTCAGCATAAGAGCAATGACTCATGGAATATTCCAGTTTCCAGTGATCAGCGCCATTGTCGATTCCAGAAGAGAAAAAAAAAACAGTGATAAAAATAGATAATACCACCTGATTTCAAATATTGTTCCTCATCTTCCTCTCAAAAGAATATTATAATAGGATTTCCATTATTTTGAAAATAAAAGAAGCTGATAGCTTTTTGCCCGTGTTCTCCTCTTTGGAAGCAGAGATGCCGTCAGAAAAGGTTATCTCGGGAGCAAACTTTAACATGGAAAACAGGATGGGCAGAGGCGCAGACAGGCACGTGAGCTGCGGAAACCGGGAGTGGAGGTGGTCGGTCCACTCTCTAAAAACATGCAGACACACATTTGTAACTCTGGACCAGCTAGATCAATACAAAGATTTCAGGTTTTAATAATTCATTAGACTCTTTCTTCCCCATAACTACTTACGTTTATAAAATGATAATGGAAAAAGAGTAGTAGTAATATTTAATTTGAGCAGGTACAAGTACTGATTTGACCGTTTTACTTCACATCTTTCTAAGTCTTTATCTTAAAATACATTCTAATAACTAACAAAATTCATATTAATGTTAATATCGTTTACTATATTGATAATATTAAAACAAAGCATGTTTTAAAAATATCTAGCACAAAATGCAAAAACACTTTCAAAGAGACCCTCCACCCCCGCCTCCAAAAACAGGAAGAAAATCCGAAGCACCTGATGAGTGTTTAGCCCACTCAGCTCTGGCGGGAGTATCTGTGTTCTCATTTCCTGGTCACTTTCATAAAGAAAATTTTCCTTCTACTCTTCCCTCGTGTTGGACTCCTTTAATACACTTACCATATTTGATTTCACTAAACAATGTTCCATAAGAGAAGGCATACTTGAATTCTGCCTTAGGCCCTTGCCAGATTAACTAATGAGACATACATTTTCCTAGAGTACCTCACAGTCCAATTGGTGGTCTTTCTGAGGCCCCTGCTCGTATTTTGGTATTAAGCCTGTTTTGTATTATGTTTGCAGATTGACCTTTCACAGCACAGTGTCTTGGAGTTTGTTTTGCATTAATCATTGCAAGTTGATGAGGAAGTGGAAACACGCAGACCTATTGCCGTGGGTTCTCTGAGCTCACTGACGTGGGCTCTCGCCCAGGTTCTAGCCTGATAGCCTAGTTTCTCACCAGATCTCATAATTCCCTTATCTGTCTGTCGGTTGTGATGTGAGCTAAAAAATGAAACTCGATTTGAGTCTGTCATCTGATATAATTTCCAGTGATCAGGTGAGTTTATGGTACCCTAAAAAGTATCTGGTATCCACCACTCTTACACAAAAGAAGGAACTCACTGAATGAAAATAAATGATCTTGGTCTATTCTTAAATTTGTTTTGAAAATTCCAGACCCTGCTCCTTCATGGTTGTTGAATATGCCTCAATGGCTTTTGTTTGATTTTATTTGGGGAGTTAAATTAGTCTTGAGAAATTAAAGATATTTCTTCCCTGTTTCTGAGAATTGCTGGCACTCCTGGCAAATCTTCTGGAAGAAGTGGGCTGCTTTTCGGGCAGTAGTTAGTTCACGGAAGCTATTTTATAGAAAATATTTCTGATGTCTGCTTTTCTTTCAGGTGCCTCAAAGAACAACTTCTATATCCCCCGCGTTAGCCAGAAAGAACTCTCCTGGAAACGGCAGTGCGCTGGGACCCAGGCTGGGATCGCAGCCCATCAGAGCAAGGTAAAGGGGTGAGATGGTTAAGGCCAAGGAACAAGCCCACCATGGTCATTACTGCTTTCCTAGAAAATGTCCATGTTCTTTTTTTTTTTGCTTCAGAGGCATATTGACTGGCCACCTGGACTGCAAACCTTGCCAGGCCAGAGCATAGGCCTTTAGTTTTTTCAGTAGCCTTTCATGGAAATCAGTGTACAGTGGGGGCTTATGAATGAATGAATGAGTGAGTGAGTGAGTGCATCAATGAATAAATGAATGAAAGAGGCAACCCAGAAGCCAGTCAGGGGTGCTTTCCCCAACAGTTTTAAAAATTAGAGAGTAAAATGGCAAATCTGCTTGTAGTATCCCAAACCATCACTTCAGAGACCATTTTATGGAGTCAAGAGAATAAAACGGCCTGGTTTGAGGTAATTTTTAACACCAGGTCAAGAAGTGTGTCCTGGGAACCCCTGAGACATAGGGAAGTAATTGTCAAAGAAATGCTGTAGTGACCAGCTGCAGAGCTTCCCTAAACGTGGCCAATTACAGTAGGATTCGCTCTCATGAAGAAACCCCCTCTTTGGCATTATGGAGGGTCACGGAAGTACAGGTATGCTTCCACTGGTAGTCCGTGCTCTCCGAGACTTTTCCATCATGATGTATGATCCTGCAGTCCAGAAGGTGCATCCGCCTCCTGATTGGTGTAGAGGTCTCAAGGGAAGCTGGGAAGTAAACAACATCTTTACAGTATCTGAGCAGATTTCATGTGGTAACAGATGCTGTTGGCTGCTCTAGTTCCTCAGCGTCCCTCAGATTTTTCGTGACAAATACACCCCTTTTTAGAACCCACTGAAATAGCAAATGGCCCCTGCTGAGCCTATAAATAGGATGAGCTTGGACAGCCTGTTTTATTCTTCTTCATTGTGTTCATAATAAGAGAGGACTGTCCCTTGCTAGTGAGAGAGACTAGATGATTATTTGTACATATATTTAAAACATGGAATGCTTTCGATCATAAAGCTCTAATTTTCCTCTTCACAAGAAAAGCTTTAAGAAGGGGTCAGTCCATAAATAAGATGAAACCATAAAGAGAATGTGAATCCCTGTAGGGCAAAGAAGCTAACCCACTCCCAGTGGAGTTGCCAGTCACAGGAAGCTCTGAATGGGCCATTCTTGTCCAGCGACTCACGGTGAGCTGGCGTTGCCGTTAGCAGTGCTGAGGAAGACTGAGTTGTCCTGTGACCGGAGGGCCAGCCTGAACTTTACAGTTGCCCGCTTCAGCAGCTGGAAGCCCCAATTACCGCTGCTGCTTCTCCTTTGAACTCTGCCCTGAGGCTCAGTTCCCTGAATCGATTGCTTAGAATCTTAGTTGCTGTAGATCAAGCATCATTTCAACTCAACTTTTCGTCTTTTCTTTCTATCAACCAAAAAGACAGAGAACTATTATTATGTAGTCAGATTAAAAGCAGCTCTTTGTTCCCCTTGAAGTGTTATTTTAATGATGTCAGGGCCTCAGATAGTTGATGTTTGTTAGTCAGTGGCTTGCTAAACGTGCGCTCTTCCCTCAAAACCACTTAAATATTATACTTTGCGCAAAGGCAGACTTTGTGAGATAGCTACCATTTTTCTGCTTACAGAGGAGGTGGGAACAGAGTGAGCTAAGAGATAGTAATGACTTACCTGCACTGAAAGTCAGAGGGATTACGGAGGACAGAGAGAATGGAGAATCCCCATCTCTGCCACAGGACAATCCTACTAACACACCTGTTTCTAGCTACCACATGTCTCCAAGCTATCAACATTTAAGATCTGAATCAGACGCTGCAACTTTGGATTGGATTGCATTTTTAAAAGCTTGGGGTTTTGGTTTATTGTGGTAGAAATAGCTTTAATTCATCTTTGCTGCATAACAAAGCACCCTAACACTGAGTGGCCTGAAATAATAACAATTCATTATTTCTCCTGATTTCATGGGTTGGCTAAGCAGTTCTGTTGGTCTCACTTGGGCTCACTCGTGCAGCTGCACCGAGCTGCTGGGTCAGCTGCACCTGCACATGGTCTTCCATCCCGGGCCTCTTTACTGTTTGTCCATCTCAGTCCAAGAAGGAAGGCCCCGCCGCACAAGTGTTTTTGGAGACTCTGCTTGCATCATGTCTGCTGATGTCCTATTGGCCTGCACAGGTCATGTGGTCAAGCCCCAGGTCGATATATAAAGGGCATGGACCCCAGGAGGTGTGGTCATTGGGGCCATTACTGTAATACAGAGACCCTTCTACATTATGATGGTCTGAATGAGCTCTTCAGAGTGCTTTTTGTACTATTTGTCAGACAGCTGCCCAACCCTAAAGCCATAAAAAAGGGCAGCTTTTAAATAATTCATCCTTTATGCTTCTAAGCTACCCTTTCTGCACTCGGTCAATATTCCTTTTTGTCCTCCCAGGCTTTTCCTTGAAATGACTCTCAAGGGAAACTAGAAAATGAACATGTTCAGAGTGGATCCCAGGAAAGATTACACATATAATAAGGGACAGGTCCAGGATGCTTTGTTATCATTTTTATTTCATTTGCTAAACTCACCCAATGTGTATTGAAAACCCACTATGCATAAGGCAATATGTTACCTTGAAACCAACCCAGTGACTCAACCCAGGCTGCCCGACTCTGGGGCCCATGGGTCAGAGGATATAATATACCTGCTGCTCTTTGAAGCTGCAGGTCTTACTAGGGGCCAGATTCTATTTCTCGACTGTCCAAATCACCACTTGGAGAAGAGCCAAAAGGAGAGCAGTTCTACCTGTGTATACTGTAACATGATGGAGAAATAAAGCACTTTTGTGTTAAACCAGTGAAGAAAAAGAGGCAGAGCCTAGTAGTTAAGTTCAGTTTTCGCTTCCTAAATCCAGTACAAATGACCTCCAGCTGCGAGGTGCAAGACCTTAGACAGCAACTGCAGAAGGAGTGACATTTTTTGATAATTCTGTAAACAATGTTTTAATCAGTAAACTACTCAGTGTCCTAAATCGAAGACTCTTGGGTTAAAATAGGCATATTCAAGCATGTGCCTGTAACATGAAGAAAAATGAAAACTTTACTGTTTTCAGTAGCCTTCTTCTCCTAGAAAAGGAGAAAAACCTGCCTGTGATGTCACCCTTCCAACCATCTGCACAGGCCACACTGAATTAAACAGAGCCCTGTGGGAAACAGGTTTTTAAGTAGATACAGCATGGAGGAGGCACAGCTGTGCTGGCATCAGTTGGTCAAGGAAATGTCACAGGGCCACCCCTGTGGATCCCTGCCTTCGGCTTGGTTTGGGGCAACTTAATATTTATGCCTTTAGTCATGAAACACTCTGGAACGTCGATACATGCAGAGTCCTGTTCTGTGCCAGTGTGCGTGGCAGATGTTGGCTAATTTGAACCACATGGCCACTCTTTGAAGTGCGGACTCAAGTCAACTCCATTTTATAGATGCAGAAACAGAGACGAACACAAGTAAATTACCCAAGGTGACAAAATTGGTGATAGAGCCAGCGTTTGAAACCTGGTAGTTTTGCATCAGAGTCCTCACTCTTGAGCAGCGCACCGGGCTAGCCTGTCAGCAGTGAATGCCGCTGTCACCGCTGCCTCGTTTTCCCAAGAGAAAGGGGGTCCTGGTCTGGTGGCCAACACGGGACCATTTTGCCTCCACCTTGCTCACTATGTAATCTTGTGATTCTGTTAACAGCTCATCTGAACCTTGTGGTTATTGATCCTCATCTTGCAATATTCATTCACTGCCTTTTAAAGGTTGTTGTCCCGTGGGGCCTGTTTATACCCCCAACATTTCCCTGCACTCGCCGGAACTAGTATCCTCAAGTACTTTATCTCTTCCCTTCCTAGATGGCTAAAGTCTGGGCGAAAATACCACTGCCATGACCCCTTGCCCTTCCTTCTCGAGTGCGTGCAGCTGGGCCTTGCTCAGGCTGCAAGTTCAAGGGGCAGTCTCAGCGGCCCTATGGACTCTCAAATGCCCTAATGTTGTCAAGGTGATGAGTTAAATCTAAATCAGGGTTTGATTTGCTCATTTTTTTAAATGCTATTTTAAAAAGTTCCAGGCATTTTAATATTTAACCTTGACTCATGTGTTCTCTTACAGAAAATTCAAATTTGATTAAACAAGTACATTCTGAATATGAAAAGATTTAAATTAAGCCTGAAACTCCCAGTCAGAAACCACTAACTAAATGCTTAATTTCAAAAAATAATTCTCTGTCCTACCCCACGCCTGCCTTCTTACAACTCCTTTATCCTCATTGGCTGCGTCATCCAAGAACAAAGCAAAGTGAATTTTGGCAGTCCGCCAGTTAATTACAGACTTGGCCCACTCTGTAATCCTAATTTTATGTTTTGACTTTTTATATGAGTCAAGTAAATGGAACAATTGCCACATTTTTCATTTTCCCACATATTTTATAGACAAAGCAGCACTGTCTGTGGGATGGCAAGTGTCTGAACTAAAAGTCAGCATTTCAAGCAAGCTGTGTGAATGTTTTCAAGTTTTTACACACTTGGATCTGAGTAGGCTCAGTTCCTCAGTGGACAAGGGAAATCTGTTATTTCATGGAATTCTTCTGAAACTGATCACCTCTAAGGCCAGACCATCCAGTACTACATAGTAAGGAAGAGAAAACTATAAACAGTATGGCTTTTTTTCCCAAAATACTCATACTTTACAAAAAAATAAGATAGAAAAGGCGTTTTGCAGTTTTTTTCCCTATTTCTGTGTGTGGTTACTCAGAAAGGAAATACTTCTTTCAGTCTTCAACAGCAAAAAATAGCAACACTATTAAGATCAGCTCTGGAGCAGGCCGCCTCCAGTGGGGAGGGCTTGTGCTAATGAGGCCCAGGTCCGGGACTTATTGCCCATGGGGACCAATTAGGCCTCACGGAGAAAACTGCTCTGAGTCCTTTCAGAGACACATGCTCATCCCAGCTGGTCCTGCTAATATCTATGCCCTTCTTTATGCTGGGACAACCCTGGCTCAGGCCTTATCATCAGACATGACGGTAGCACCATCCTACCTGGTCAGCCTGCCTCTCTCCTCACCAGTCATCTATAAGCCCACCCCAGGGGACCCATGTTCTCTGCCCGGCTTCATAGGCCACTGCTTCATCTGCCACCCATGTTTTCTGATGCCCTGCTGTCCTGGGGTATTTCATCAGGCTGGTGTCCCCTCTACGCCAATAAGCCCAAGGAAAACCCCAGCCCCTGGGTCTTTGCTCAGGCTGCTCCCCCAGCCTTCCTGCTCACCCCTCCAAGGCCCAGTCAAGTCCTGTCTCCTTCCTGATACCACCTTGCCTGCTCTAAGCTGCATACACTGTTCCCAAACTCCAACAATATTGAAAGACTTTCACACACAGCATACAGAGTTTTGCCTTGTTCTATTATTTCCACAGCACGTACTCACCTCTAGGATTGTGTTACAACTTGACTATCTGCCCTGTGACCTTTGCTCCCCTCCATCCCTCATAGTGGTCCAGTGAGCCTCACTCATTAAGTAGGTGCTTAGTAAACAGGTTTTGGGTAATTGATCAAAGGAGTGCTACATGAGAGCTGATGGTGGGGTCTTCTTCCCACACCACAGCCCCCAGGGGAAAATCTCAGAGCTTACAGCCACACTTCTCTCAATAGATTGCTTTTTCATACGAAGAATACTGTATCACCATTGCACAGAATGAGAGGAACTACCTAGAAGCCTCAGTGAGCCCATCCCCTTTAATCTGCAGTGCAGCTGGTTAGCAATATAATTTTTAGAAAAAACTATTTTGTACTTTATTAACAATACATAAATACTTCCTGATCACTGCTGTTTAATAAAAGAAGACAATGGGAAGAATTTATTATTTGGAAATTAAAGAACATAAAATTGCGTCTTTATGAAAAATGAAAAAATTGAAATGTAGGATATTTCAGAAATATTATGCTTTTTGCATTTTAGATATTTTCCAAATCAAGGGCCTTTCCAGTATGGATCTAAACCTAATTTAGTCAATTAGATTCTAACAGTTTTTACAAAAATAGTTACTATATAAAGGGGAGCCATAAAAACATTAAGAATTTGTAAGTTTTTGTAAAGTTTGCCCTGGATCACATCTGTAGTCAATTTTGCTGTTATGTCAGCTCAGCAGCCTCTTTACTATAACTTAACAGATGAATTTGTTATCAATTTTACATTTATGTGATCAAAATTAATAAATTATGAAGACATTTATTTTTACATATAGTGTTTCCCAGGGCCTCCAGCCATGTTTTCCAATAACCCAAAATTTAAGAATTTTTAATACCAATCAAATTTCTTTGGCAGATATGTTACCACAAAGCAAGTTTCTTATGTTTTCAGAAAGATATTATTTGGTTTAGTTGCTGCTATGAGGATGCCATTTCATGTCCGGGTTTTGGTAGCCTAATCTGCAAGTGTGTCAGAGAGGTTTTTGGTAGATTAATCTGCAAGTGTGTCAGAGTGGTTTTTGGTAGATTAATCTGCAAGTGTGTCAGAGAGGTTTTGGGCAGACTAATCTGCAAGTGTGTCAGAGAGGTTTTTGGTAGATTAATCTGCAAGTGTGTCAGAGAGGTTTTTGGTAGATTAATCTGCAAGTGTGTCAGAGGTTTTTGGTAGATTAATCTGCAAGTGTGTCAGAGAGGTTTTTGGTAGATTAATCTGCAAGTGTGTCAGAGGTTTTTGGTAAATTAATCTGCAAGTGTGTCAGAGAGGTTGTAGGCAGACTAATCTGCAAGTGTGTCAGAGAGGTTTGGGGCAGACTAATCTGCAAGTGTGTCAGAAAGGTTTGGGGCAGACTAATCTGCAAGTGTGTCAGAGAGGTTTTGGGTAGACTAATCAGCAAGCGTGCCCTATTATTTTCATATTTACGTGTGAAACATCTGACATGCAGCACAGGACAGAGTTGCCGGTATGCACTCAATAAACTCTTGAAATACACAGAGGAAAATGGAAGCATAACATTACATTTTAGCATGATGCCTCATGGCATTAAAACCCGCACTGTTAGCAGAGATGGAAGTGGTGTTTGCGGGACTGAGGACGTTGGGAACATGGAAGGGGTCGATGTGACATGATTCCTTTCAGCAGTGGGATGACAGTAGATTTGAGCCTTGAGTCACGGGTCACTGTATTATCTGGGCCAGCATTATGTTAAGACAAAAATGAAAAGGTCCGTGAGTTATAAAGTACAAATGAAGAGCTTTGTAGAAACCTTGAGAATGTTGCTTATTTTTATAATGAAGTCCTAAAAACCTCAGCAGTTGCCTCCCACCACCACCGCTTAGATGTCCCCTCTTCTGGTAAAGCTTCCACAGTCCCCGAAGGCGGCCCAGGAGGTGCTCTGCGCTCCCATATTGCCCTGTGCTCACTCCAGGCAACACGTGCTTGCAGGTGTCTCTGTGTGTCCAGCTGAGCTGGCAGAGGCCATGGCTGTGTCTTGTTCACTATTGTATCTCAAATGCCTGGCCCAGTGCGTGGTGAAAACCGACAGAGTGAGTGAATAAAGACTACAATTTGGGAAGCAGGAACGATATGAAGACAAATAATACTGAAAGATTTTATTAAAAAATAGGGCTAGTAGTCTACCAAGAAGCTAATTTGCCCTTGAGTTAGCACTTAATAATCATTATTTGAAAACACACCTCCCTTTGATAATAGCCAAAGTATATAAAGGCTCCCTCCAAGAAATTGAAAAATGCAGATACACCACTAGCTATACAAGCAAAGGAATTGATTAGTCAATTCACTGAAGAGAAATTATAAATGGCAAATAAATGTGAGTAAAAATTAATGTATCTCAGTAGTAACATTTTAAACTGCATTAAAACAACAGGATACGAAATTTCTTAAAAATTACCAAACTGCTGAGAATAAAGCATGTGGTGAGAATTCAGTGAGATGGACCATCACATACACTGCAGTGAAGACGGGTAATACCTGTGTACATTGACATACAGACGTGCACACACATACCTCCAGTTCATGCCCTTTCACGGGAAGAGTTGCAATTCCAGGGGAGAAAGACATGATTAGATATTTTTACGCACATAGCTGTAGAGAGCTGTTCGAGTGTTCTGTGTCACAGTGATATCTTGAAAGCATGCTGGTGCCTAATAATAGAGGAATGGTTAAACAAAGTCATCTGTTTACTGGACTACTATGCAGCCATTTTTTTATTGTATTTTTTCCCATTACCGTGTATCTCAGTGGTAACATTTTAAAATGTATTAAAACAACAGGATACAAAATTTCTTAAAAATTACCAAATTGCTAATAATAAAGCATGTGGTGAGAATTCAGTGAGATGGACCATCACATACACTGCAGTGAAGACGGGTAACACCTGTGTACAATTGACACACCCCTCCTCCCCCAGCAATCACCACACTGTTGCCCATGTCCATGAGCCCTTCTTCCTGTTTGCTCAGTCCCTCCCCCTAACCTCCCCGCTCCTTAGCTGTCACCCTGCGCTCTATCTATGAGTCTGTCTCTGTTTTTCTTGTTAGTTCAGTCTGTTCATTAGATTCCACATATGAGTGAAATCATATGGTATTTGTCTTTCTCTCACTGGCTTACATCATTTAGCATAAGGTTCTCCATGTCCATCCATACTGTCGCAAAGGGTAAAAAAATTTCTTCTTTTTTATGCTGAGTAGTATTCCATTGTGTAAATGTCCCATAGTTGTTTTATCCACTCATCTATTGATGGACACTGGGGCTGCTTCCATGTCTTGGTGTAATGAACAAAGGGTTGCTTATGTCCTTTTGAATTAGTGTTTTGGGTTCCTTCTGATATATTCTCAGAAGGAATTCTAGGTCAAAAGGCAGATCCATTTTTAATTTTTTGAGGTATCTCCTTACTGCTTTCCACAGTGGCTGCACCAGTCTGCATTCCCACTAACAGCGCAAAAGTTTTCCCTGCTCTCCACATCCTCTCCAGCCCTTGTTTATTGATTTATTGATGATAACCACTGTGATGGATGTGAAATGATATCTCTTATGGTTTTTAAAAGCATAAGAAACTACTCACAATGCAGTGTTGGGGAGGAAGCAAGCTGTGAAACTGAATATACAGTATGCTTCCATATACACAAAAGAAAAAAGACTGGAAGATGATATACCAAATATTAAAATATAGTTGAATATCTCTTAGTTTAGAGATTGCATGTGTTGCTTCCTTATTTTTATCTTTGAATATTTTTCAAGTTTTTTACAATGAGCACAGGATAAATGGTTTAAAGGAAAGCCTCCTTTGAAGATTCACCATTTCAGATCCAGTACCAATACTTGAAGTGTGATGACCCAAGAGTTGAGTCAAGAGTTGATGCCCTCCAGATAGTGATCTGGCCAGGAGCTCCACAGAGGGTGGCATGACTATCATTTCCATTAATCAATTTAGTTCAAGGTCAATAAGCATTCTGTTTATCCGTTTGCACTGAGATGGGACTGACTGGACTATGCGTGTGTCTACCAAGAGCAAGGTCTTGAGAGTGTAGTCATTGTGCTCTGCCATTCTTGCAGCAACCCTGACCTCCGGAGAACTGAGCCCGTCTTGGAGAGCCCCTTGCAGAGGACCAGCAGTGGCAGCTCCTCCAGCTCCAGCACCCCCAGCTCCCAGCCCAGCTCCCAAGGTGGCTCTCAGCCTGGATCGCAAGCAGGGTCCAGCGAACGGACCAGAGTGCGAGGTAAAGCTTCCCTTTACCTCTCCCTGACAACGTGGCTGGGCGAGGAGAGCTATGGGCAGGGAGTCAGGCTACTCCCTGACTCCTTTGACATGTGCTCCTGGCGTGGCCACCACTGTGTGATTCTGAAGAGACGCTTAACTGCTCTCAGCCTCAACATCCTTGGAGGAGTGGGCCACCATTTCCACTTATGTGGCATCTGGTGTGGACTAAATTCTTTCTTATCGGAGATGCCAATGTTTTCCAGGGAGATCACAGAAATTTGGTCCTATTTGAAAATATAGTCACTTATCAAGTCACCGAATTTCCTCTTCCGCGGTGAGAGATTGCTGTGCCCCCAAGTATCCTCTTCCCATTCGCCCCTTTGTTGCATTCCAAACATAGTTCATAGTACCAGTTATTTTTCAAAGCAAAATTCAATAAAAACCAATGTAGAATACATATATACTTGAGAAGAAATAAAGTTTTGACTTAAAAATATATTTAACTCTTCTGGTTATTATTAGAGAGGTGAAAAGTAGCCTCTAACCATTTAATTCAAGTCATGCATCATCATTCAGTTTTTATTAATGAGGGTGCTTGTGAAAAACATTAATGTGTCCAGCTAATTATACATGACAACACATTGTTTCTAGCTAATATAAACTTACTCGTTCTGAATAACCTTTTTCGAAAGGTAATTTTGCCTCCAAGTAAGGAAGACCAAGACTTTTTAAGGTGTAATTTGATAAGTATTAACACACTTTTCTTAACCTTTTCACTAGACACAATCATAATTTACCTTCTAAATCTTTTTACGATTTTAAATAAATAAAAATCACTGCATGTCCATTTTGAAAAGGTCGATGTTCGACATGCGGTGCCTTGTGTCTGACCCAGGATATGGGCCGGCCTGTGGCTGGCTGCGTATGTATTCTTCTAGCGTCAGCGGCACAGCCCACGGCTGTGGACACTTTGTTGCCTTGATTCAAATATAAGTTTACTTAATTTTGTGACTCCCAGGTTATAAGCCTAAATGTGTGTGTTTGATTTAGTTCGCCTAAACATTTACTGTTTTTTTCATGGATTTGCATGAGGATGTACCTAAGCGAATGGGTCAGCTGAGTAATCCTGAAGAATGACTCACCACAGAACTCCTGAACTGGAGCCAGCACTTTCTGACGGCCATTATCTTCCTTGGCCCTCTGCTTTTCCCTCTAGCCAACAGCAAGTCGGAAGGATCACCTGTGCTTCCCCATGAGCCTTCCAAGGCGAAGCCAGAGGAATCCAGGGACATAACCCGACCTAGTCGACCAGCTGTGAGTGCTTTTCCCTCCAATTTAAACTTTTCAATTACCAGAGAACCCACAGGATAAAGTAGTCAGGGATACACCCTTGACTATGAAATAAAAGTTGTTGAGATTAATAAGAAGAAAGCGTCCAGAACGAAGTCATACCCTATGAGGAAAGAACTGATCTTGGATTTCTTATCTGCCTTTAGGGACTTGGTGATCATTAGCAAATAACTCATATCATTCCATAATTTTTACTCAGTCGCTTTGGCAAAAAGATATTGAAATTAGCAGTTAATGAGATTTGGGCACTTTCTGTAGGTTTCTTTTGTCAGTTCTGCCCTTTCCCCATATGATTTTCCATATGAATTAATGTTACAATTTTTCTGCTGCTGCTTTTCATGCCTCTGGGACTGCATGTTCAGGACCGAAGCCTGATAAGCATGGTCTGGCAGGGGGCCTGGTACATGAGTTCTAGCTGCACCGCTGCGGCTCGAGAGAACCCGGGTGGCCTTAAAGAAGGAAGGAAGAGCACAGAGGCTGAAATCTGAAAGTTAGAAATTGCTTTGGGAAAAGTTACTGTCCACTTAAATTTTTTGAGAATCTGTTCTGTGAAATGAATGTGATACCTCTTTGGTCAACTCTGTTTACTACATTTTAAAGTAAAGGAGTATACTGAGAGTAATCATGAAGGGAATTTGCACTGTTCTGGGTTGAGGTTCTCTTTGCCCTTTTGCACTTACTAGCTGTGTACTAACAATTCCCATTTTGTATCTAACTGGCTGCCTTTCTTCTGGCTTCTTTCTTTCCTGTGGATTCTTCTGGACTGGATTCTTCTTGTATCAGAGCTATAAGAAAGCTATAGATGAGGTTAGTATTACCTTTCTTCGGTCATGCTTTTACAAAATATAAATGTAAAACTGGTTTCTGATGCTGACATTCAGAAAAGTGGCCAACTGGATCGCAGATTTGAAGTTCACTCATTTGGAGTGATCTTTTGGGAGGAGACCCCCTTCAATAGAAGTCCTTCTAAGACCCTCAGACATCAGTATAAAGCTCCAGAGATTTTCCTCTAGATAAAAAAGTCACTTTTCTAATGTGCCAGTCTGGCCAACAAATGAGCATTAGTGCTTTGTTATTGGCAGGGTTTCTCCTTCTAGTATCTTCCAGTAGCAAACCTGAGCTTTTTAACCTGTGCTTGCCAGACTTGCTAGAGGGTGGTAGTTCTACTAACAAAAGAGACATCATTCTAGGGCACTCCAGATTTATAGTGCGTGATTTGTGAACAAAGAGTTACTGGGTATTGTTAGATTAATTTTGTGGGACATTAACTACAGCATCAGCAACAACATCAACTTTAGTTAATGAATACTGGCGAGTTAAGCGACTTTATGTCCTTATTCATGGAGACATTTTTCCATTAGAAAAATATATGGCTTTGTCGATCTTAAGGAGCTTGCTAAGAAGGATGACTGCCTTAATGCTGTTTGTCAGACCTGCATGAATACAGCATAGTGTTTTTTTGTTGTTGTTGTTTGTCTTTTGTTTTTAAGAGACAGGTCTTGCAAAGAGTCCTAACTGCATGGAATCTGAAGACTACCATTGTGTCTTTAAGGCTGCAGCTCTGCTGAGCACTGTTTTTGTGAAACAATATGAAAACAAACACTGGCTCTGGGGTCAACAAGCTGCATTCAAATTCTGGCTCCCCCAATAACTAACAGGCTGGCACCAGTCTACAAACTCTCTGGGCCACAGTTTTCTCATCTGTGAAATGGGGATAAAAACCCCTGTGTGGCCTTGCTCACGGGATTGTTTAGGGTCACTCAAGGTCATGCGTGCGAGAGCATTTCTGAAGTATGAAATGATATGCAAAGCCAAGACGTTGTCCTCATGTTAAGGTTTGGGCCAGAGGCATAGGCTATTTTGGCAGGTGGGGGAAGCATGTTTCTATGCCTCTGATCTTCACCCAAAAGCCTCACTTTTTCAGCATTCTGACTGCCTCAAAACAGAGAGTGGTTTTGAAAGTAATTTTCACGGTTAAGGGATACTTGCCTATAAAAGAATGAGACTCTACATGTCTACACTGTGTGGATGGCACTTAGAGCGTGGAAAAGGGGCACTTACGTAATTGCTCTGTGCCACAGCCTCGCTCCTTTCCCTCATATCAGTGAGAAGGGCAGGGATTATCACAGTTTTTTTATCAGTTTCCTCTCAAAGACTTGAAGAAAGAGAACCCGATAAAATGGTTGTGTATGTGCACAACTCGAGGGAAATCTCATGAGTCCAGAAATTGGCATGGAGGTGGCTGTCATGAGGGAAAGGTTTCTCAGAGATATCATCTGGTTAACCAGGAAATTTTAAGATTTTAAAAATTGCTGCATTTTGGTATACCCTAGCACACTGGACAGAGATGAGAGGGGACAGTAGGGATATAAGTAATTATAAGTAATTGGGTAGGGCTGGGAGCTGTTTACCAAAGTCTCTCAGGCCGTGTGTGGTTAAAAAAAAAAAATTTCCACCCCCCCCCCCCCGCCACCCACTCCTCAAATATCACTATCTGAATTGCTAACAATTCAGAATTACTTGGTTCTGCCTAACTCAGTGGTTCTCAATCAGGGACAATTCCTTCCTTTCCTCCCTCCACTTAGGTAACATTTGGCTAAGTCTGGAGGCAGTTTTGGTTGTCACAACACAGAAGTGGGAAAAGTGCTATTGTCATCTTGTGGGTAGAGCAAGAGCTGCTACTCAACATCCCACAGTGCACAGGAGAACACCCGGAGGGGACCATCCAGCCGCAAATGTCAGTAGTGCCACAGCTGAGAAACCTCGAATTAAACCTGCCTCCCACCTCCGTTTCGATTTTGATAAGGATTCTCTCTCCAGCAACTGAATTGACATTTAGATAATCCAGGATTGAAAAGTCTTAAAACTCTTTCAAAAACTTATTGCTAGATTCATGGTTTGATTTTTCATAAAAATCCATCCGGGGGAGTGTCCATTAACTTGGCACTTGCTTTCCAATGGAATATGAGATTGTACGGTACAGTCTGTGATTGTTTCACACAACCTTTGAAAATAAATGTTCTTTAGAGTTTAGCGCAGTGAAATATACGGCATGAGCGTCACGGCACAAGCAGACCCTGGCTTTACCACTATTTTCTCATTAGTATGTAGGGATCTGAAAAGCTCCACAGCGCACCCAGTTTGGAAGACCTAAGCAGTAACTAGGGGACAACACTGAAGTGAAGCGATTCCCCCAAGGCTGTATCTTTAGATTTCTTAAAAAAAGGGGGGGGGGGGGGGAATTTAATATGTAAAGAAAAGACCAGCTTTTAAATCTTTATCATTTTAATAGTTAAAAAATGGAACTAAAATTTGAATAAACTATATTATTTCTTAAAAGAGCATCCTTTTAGACAAGGCATTCATAATTGTCAGATTAAATAAGTCTTTTTGAATGAAAAATGATATCAACTTGATTCTAAAAAATGTTACATCAAAGAAACTGTTGAGTAAGGGCCTCTTAAATAGTCAAAAAATCTTACCACTTTGCCATATTTCTTTTATAGTTATACACTCTCAGATATTTTTATGCTAAATAGCACTTTTTCTCTGTTTTAAAACCTTTTAGCTTCAGGCTTGAGACAGTCAAGCAATAAATTACCACAGAAACTCATTATATGGAGAAAATTGGTATTGTCAGAGAATAAAATGGATGAGAATGGATCTGAACCCAGTGGTGTCACTGTTAGATCATGCCTGTTTCCTATAACTCTGCTATTGTACGTTTTTCCAGAGTGGAAGGATAAGAAACAAAACTTCGGCAAACTATGTAGACTATTGGCAATGGAAGATTACTTTTTTTAGGCTGAGGTTATTACCGTTGAGTTACTTATTTTTGTTACCTAGGGATTTTCATCTATGTTTCACCTTCCAAGTTGTTACCAATTAAGCTTAAAAAGAATTTGCAAGTATTTTTAATGTTTCAGTAAAGATAGCTTTTTAATAATGCAGAAACAAAAAAATTAATTAAAAACAAAATTATAGTGTTTTTAATCGAACTTTAAGGTGTTCCTAAATACAGTGTTTGGAAAAATTTAGATCATTTTCACAAGTTAGGGTTTCTTTAAGTCAGTGGGCTTTGAACCAACTAAATATTTCTAATTATTTTTTTTTAAATCTCCTTTGTCTTCTTTTGAGGTGTCAGAGATAGGAAAACCAAGCCATGGGGAAAATGTATTATTCATTTAAATAAATCATAGCTAATATTATTATATTTTACTCAGAACTATTAACATTAGAAATAAACTACTTTAAACCATATTCTCTCTTTAAGTCATAATAAAATGTATTTTTAATGACCAGTAACATTTCAAGTATTAGTTATATAATTTGATGAGGCTTAACATGATTCTAACGTATGGAAGGAAAATCAAACTAAATTTATCCAATTTGTTATTATTGTAATGCTTTGGGGATTATAATATCCTTTTTCATTCATAACCTTAACAAAGATTGAGGCTGTATTTTCCCAGTGTGCTCAAGTTTAGCATACCCTTCACTTTGCTCTCAATTTGATAAAGATAAACAATTGCAAAGAGGAAATAAAAAATAAAAAGCGGGAATTCAGATATTAGCTTTTCCAATTTTGGCCCTTTGACAAGAAACCAGAAATAAATTTGCATAAAATTCCATTTGGTAATTTTTCTCTTCTTTAATGGTATACATTATATTTAAATACCTTTGGGCCTTTTTAATATGTATCAGTTCTACTTTCATTTTCATTAATGCAGCAAAGGTGTGCACCAAGCCTGGGGCCATGTGTACATGTGCCTGCCTGTGCACACATGTGTAAAAGCCCCAAGAGCATGTTTGGGTGAAAAATGTGCAGTTTGAATTTTCAGAATTATCTCTTTTCCTAGAATGTCAAATGACTTCAGAACAAATTTAAAAGTCATTATTGCTTTCCCTTTGGTTTCTATGAAATTAGAAAGAAATGATTCCTTCATTTAACACCTTGAACTTCCTAAATTCTAGACCAAATAAAACACCTGAAGTATTTCCTCTCCTAGCTTTAACCAGTAAAGGAATGCCTGACATACAGGTTAACAGTAAAGAAACATGACAATCTGTGGTCTTCTTAAAATCAAATTTTAATTTAATCATATGCATTAATCACCTTTTCTCCTAACCAGTTAGGATGGATTATCAAACATCATGTAGATCACCTACACTTGCTATAATCCTGCATCAGGTGAATTAGACCAGTCCATTTCTGGATTGAAATAAAGAGAGAATATGGCCATAAGAAAACTGGGATTTAGTATCTTTCATGAGTTTCTTTCTCCCTAATCCCCTGTCTCTCGCCGAATGTTCTGATTCCCACATGGGTCACTAATATAGGGAGAAATGGTAAGACTGATGTCAGATTGCTTTTTCCTCATTTGCATGCTATGTGCCATGGGCAGCTGAACCCATGCAAATTAGAGCGGCCGTGCTTTTGCAGAAAATGCTTCCCTCTGCATTGCTCGGAAAGCATGTCAAATAAAAGGTAGTCGGATATTCAGCACACTGCCTGCAGTATGCCTGGTGATTAAATACCACATCATCACATCCATCAGGCTAAAGGTTTCATCATACTCACGGAAAACTGAAAAATTATCTCTTCCTATTGGTGTTTGCACATTCATTTCAGTAGTCCTCGCCAGGGTGTTTGCCGGGTGACTGAAATTTAAACCCAAAGTAAATGAAACACCTATCATTCTGGAAGAGAACTTTTTTTTTATTTCTTTGTTTCTCTTGATTAACTCAGCTCTGTGGCTATAAATTTCAGTGGCGCTGGGTCTTGGGTTGGGTGGGCCATTATTTGATGTGATGCCCCTGCTCTCCAGGGAATGATGACACACCAAATGAGTCATTGTTGTAGCTGGAATCTTGGGAATTGCTCTGTTCTGTGACTGGTGCTACATTTTGGTATAGTAGCAATCATAACAGCGGAAAGGCCATGCCCGTGGCTTGGGCAGGAGTCCCACAATACGGGGGAACAATTTCTAATCCCATGCATTTCCCCACTAACCTGAGGGTGACCAGCTTCACCTTCCCAAAATAAAGTGAGAACCCAATGTTTGTATATATGTGTACACATACAATGCCCATACACATATATACACATGTGCATTCAGAACTGAACAGTCTCAGTCTAGCAATTGGTTTTGAACAAAGTTTAAATTTACTTCATCTTTTCTAGTTTCTACATGCTACAAACATTGTTTCCTTAGTTCCATGCAGTCACTATGTTTGTAACAATTCTATACAGAGCTTTTTTCTTGTTGCTTTCGCTGGAGCACTGACTTGCTGAAAGATGTCGCTTTGGTTGTATCTGCAATTCACATATGCTGAACAACTTTTCTTTTGTAGGATCTGACGGCGTTAGCCAAAGAACTACGAGAACTCCGGATTGAAGAAACAAACCGCCCACTGAAGAAAGTGACTGATTACTCCTCCTCCAGCGAGGAGTCGGAAAGTAGTGATGAAGAGGAGGAAGATGGAGAGAGCGAGACCCATGATGGGACGGTGGCTGTCAGTGACATACCCAGACTGATGTAAGAGGACAGCTTGTCAGATTGTTTATGAGTCCCTGGCAGGGTCAATTGACTTTTAGGATTCAAGTTTTTATTAGAGCATATATAGTTCTATGACTGCCCCTCTCCACAGACACAGTTGCTTAGAATACACGGTGTGTCTAGGTTTGCATGTGCTTTATCTAGGCACTGTTGCTGGATTGTCATTTTGGTGATGCTTTCTTGGTTCTTGTCATTTCCGAGGCAAATCATGTTGACAGGCAGGCTGTTTGACACATGCCTGTCCCCTAGAACTGAAGGAGTAAAATGATGGGCAATGACATTTCAGGGTTAAAATTAACAATCACTACTATCACCACTAAATAAGGAGGAATGTGTGTTGCGGTGTGGGGTGGCATCCCAGAAAAAAAATCAGGAGTCAGATAATTCTGCAGGAGATTTCTGACTGTTTGACTTAAATCTATCCCTCACGAGTCTTTATTTCATCTTCTTTGTTGTCTCTTTTATGTGATCCTATTTTTGTGGCCTGTGACTTTGCCATGTACATTCTGTCAGTCTCTTTTCAGGCTTCTTTTTGGATATTTATATCTATATTTATACCTACAATGGGAATATCCATAATTCCCATTGTATTTATACCCATTACTTTTCTAAATGAAGGAGAAGCTCACTTTTTCTATTTTCCATTGGACTAGATTTTATGAAAGAATCCCTCCTTCTCTCTATTTGCTTCCCTAGTTCTAACTAACATGTTCATACGATCCCGCTCATGGACATTTCTCATTTCCTCCCCCAAAGAAACAGAGGAGCTGCTCTGGTTTGCTGTAACTTTGATAGAATGATGCTAAGTTTTCCAACTTCATTTCTCATGCACCTCCATGTCTCTGGCTCAGCTACTGGTATTAGTCATCACACCCATTCACTTCCCGCAGAGAAGATGCCATTTCAGGCCATAGATTACTGTCCTCTCCAGCAGGGATTAGAGACACAGGGCTAGCCAGTCTGCAGGGAATGTCACCCACTGATTAACGATCGTTACATACACGCAATTCTGAGAGGCAAATCCAATTTCTGCAGCTGAAAATCCATTCTTGTTATCTTACTGTTGATTACCCAGTTATCAACAACCATAAATATGCTAAAATATGACATTATGAAACAAATTTCATTAAATTGCTTTTTTAACAGCAAATAAAATTGTTTTAAGAAGCAAAGTCACTAATCGAGAACATTTCTGTAAAATATGCTGGCCCTCTTGGTTTTTGTCTTGACTCAGCATTGGTTAATTCTCCGAACAGATGTTTTGAATTCAGTTCAAGCACTGAGTGTACAACTATCAACATGAGGGTGATAATGAATTTGAGAAGGTGGTAAAGCTTTCACTATGTATCAGCCACCATACTGGGGGCATTGACAGATTTAAGAAGTGCATACCTCAATTCTGCCTTCCAAAAGTTTATGTTCTAGTTGCAAAGAGACAAAATTACACATGGAAAATTCCAGAGGAAAATAAATGTTTGGTAGAATAACCAAAGACAGCCTTGGAAGGGATTTTCAATTGCATTTGGTTTTTAAGCCAAATTTTGCAAGCCTGTTATTGGTGTCACCACCCCCCTCCCCCAACACACACACACACACTTCTGAAGGCAAATCCATCCTACCCCTACTACAGAAACACCCACCTTTCTAAAATTGCTTGCATAGACCTTGCTGCACTTCTGCTCTACTGTCTGGGGCTTTCCTGTCCCTGCAGAAATCACCTGTGCACAACCCAGCCTACACAAGTGGAGCCCATCCCCTCTGTGCTGCCACTGTATCTTGAGTGTATTCCTGTGGTTTCCCGTAGTGACTCGAATTGGGATATTTATTACATGTTGTCTCCCTCTTTGAGCTGTGAGATCCCTGAGGATGCGGACTGTGCCTTACTCATCTCCCTACTCTAAACATCTTCCACGGCATCTGGAATAGAGTTGGTTCTCATTGACTTTGGTTTCTATTTAATTTTGCTGAACTGAAATGGCAAGTCCAGGCTTCAAGGGGTTTAGAGCCTAGTCCAGAGGAAGGACATGCACATAGATAACTGTCATCAACGCAGAAAAGGACATGGAATAATATTAGATGTGGGGGGAAGGGCTGAAGTAAAGATCCTGAAGGTTGAGTTTGGTGGAATGTGGGATGTATGAGGGGGGAAGTCCAGAGTAGTGAGCCCAAGCAAGAAGCATGCACTTGATCATGTAGCCATTGGGAAACCATTGAAGATGTCCTGAGCTGGGGAGTGATGCAGTGGGTGTTATGCTTGAGAGAAGTCATTTCAGCAAGATGATCTGGAAAGAAAATAGACTGGTAAAGCAATTCAGAGGATCTATTACCACTCCTGAGATTTAATAAATGGACTATCCTTGATGCTTAGAATGGAGGCACAGCCTAACGTGGCTCTTGAAGAGCTGATATATTTTAGACAGATTGAAATGGTCATCCATGAAATAACATTTAAAATATCTAATTGTAAATGAGACATACTCAGAGAAAAAGTAGGATACAAATGTGTGTATATTCCAATTTAGTAAAAATATGCATTTTTTATTTAAACTATATACACTCTGTTCTGCTGCAGCATGATAGTTGTATGCCTAAGTTCACATATTAAAAAATTCATTATAAAACAATTATTTCTCTAGGAATAGGGTATTTTAGAGTTAAAGTGCTTCTTATATACATTCTTATCACTTTCATTTTCTATTGTTAAGGTAAACCTTTACATTTTGTGCTGTGTGTTTTTAGAGCAAAAAATAAAAGTATATCACAACATAGGTCACTACCATGTAGTGCACACAAAATAGCTTCTCAGAAACGGAGCCCAGCCTTTCAGACAAGCAGCGGCAGATCCCGAGGCGAAAGCAACACCTTTTTCCATGTCCAGTGTTGGTTTCATGTTTATAGCACAAGGCATAGCCTGTAAGAGTACACATAGTGAAGATTATATTCCCTAACTAATCAATTGTACTATTACCCAGGGACTCATACATAGTAAAATGAGTGGGGGGGAGGGAAATAGAGCAAAATTATAGTAATGGTCACCTCTGGATGATACAATTCTAAGGGCTTTTTATTTTCTATATATCTAACAATTTTATGATGAGCATGTGCTATTTTTATAATCACAGAACATTAAAAGCTCCGTAGACTAGGAGGATAGAAGGAAAGGTGTGTAAGTTGACTTGCACCATATCAAGCAAGTTGAAGAGGCATGCTTTCATATCAGAACAGCACATGTAAGGCCTGGCCTGGATCCGTAGGGGTATCTGTTGCTACCCTAGTCAGGGAATTTTGTGCAGCATCACAAAATTCATTCTGGACAACAGAAGTCACATACCTTTTTGTCCCTTCCTTTCAATTTTCACTAGAAAGCCACGGTCCTGACCCCGATGTCCACCTTGGGGATGATGATATTCCTCCCTAGACCTGCGGTCGCCTCTGCCCTCCCGTCCATTGTTCAGGTTCTGGCCCTGTGAGTGTGTGGCAGTGGGACTCAGGTCATGCTGTATCCCCACTGCCCTACAGCCCTTTCCGTCCCTGGGGCCCGTCCTTGTCCCAGCATATGCTGCAGCTGAACTAGCCTCATCAGTCCTTACCAATGCCTGGCAGGCTGTCAAAATGTTGTTTCTTTTCCTGAAATGACCTCTCTCTTTGCCCCCCATGCTCATGTACATCCTGCCTCATTTGAATATTTTGTGTTATGTTTTAACACTTTTCTGGATGCTAACCTCTTTAGTTTCTGAATCCATGTTTTCCTCAGCTTTTATATTTACTACCTAGTGCCAAACCAAGGGCCTTTCATATGGCAGGTGTTCAGTAAATGTGTATTGAATTGCATTAAATCAATACTTGCAGGAACACTTTGACAAATGCAATTAGAGGAAAGTATTGTTTCAAACCTGTGGCCTAATTACAGTAAATTTCCTATAGTTTACCTCTAATCAGTGGAGGCGTTTTGTTTTTTACAGTCTTTGTAGGATTTGACAATCAGCGTTTCCTTCCTATCCAGACTCTGTATCAGAAAAATAATTTTGCAACTAAGGATTATTTAACTATAAAATGCTATATTTGTTTTAGCCTTAGTATGTTTTAATCATTGCCTTTTTAAAATTCTTTTATTATTAATAAGTTCTTTTAGAAGTTTTAGATTTACAGAGCAATTGAGCAGATAGTACAGAGAATTCCCATGTTACTCCCCCCACCCCTGCACACAGTTTTCCTGATGGTGTTACAGTGTGTGGTACGTGTGTTACAATTAAGGAACTAATATTGGCACAATAACTAAAGTCCATATGCAGATTTCTTTACTTTTTTACCTAATTACCTTTTCCTGTTCCAGGATCCCATTCAGGACACCACATTTCCCTTAGTTATTTAGTAGCCATGTCTCCTTGGACTGCTCTTGGCTATGACAGTTTCTTACACTTCCCCTGCTACTCATGAACTTGGCAGTTTTGAGGAGTTCTTATTAGGTATATTACAGAATGCTCCTCTATTGGAATTAGTCTGATGTCAATTTCATGATTAGACTAAGGCTGTGGTTTGGAGGAGGAAGGTAACAGATAACATGTTATTTTTATCACATCATGCCAAGGGTATATACTGTCAACATGACTTATGACTGTTGACATTGACCTTGATCATCTGGCTGAGGTAGTGATTGTCGGGTTTCTCCAGCGAAAAGTGACTTCCCCTCCTTTCCTTACTGCACTCTTTGCAAGGAAGCCGCTGTGGACACAGCTGCACGTAAGGAGCAGTTATGCCCCCCTCTTGTAGGTGGAATGTCTGCCGCGATATGTTTGGAGTTCTTCTGCACAGGAGATTGGTCTTTCCCCTCCATTTATGAGCTTATTCGATCATTTCTATCACTATGGACTCATGGATATTTATTTTATACTTTGGATTATGATTCAAACCTTCTTCATTTTGTGGCCCAAATGGTTCCAGCTATAACCACAGGAAGCTCTGGTGTATCATTGCCTGACATCCCCCATCAAGCACTTCCTTAGTTTCAGACACTATAAGATTTTCCAGGCTCATCTTCTATATCCCCCCTTCCAATCCTGATTCCAACTATTTCTCCAAGGAGTCCTCATTTCTTTTATTACAAATGATATTAGAAACCAAGACTTGGGCACTAGGTGTGCTCATTGCTATTGGACTATCATTTATTTTAGGCCCCCTTGACTGACAGAGCAAGGATATGTATGTGTGTGTATTAACCCACATACACGCACATATCTATCAATATTTCTGTATATAGTCATGCACAGCTTAACAATGGGGAAATGCAGCATTAGGAGATTTCACTGTGTAAACTTCATGCAGTGTACTTACACATATCTAGATGGTATAGCCCACTACCACACACCTATATGGAGCTGGAGAAACCTGCGGACACCTAAGTGGAAATATCCAACAGGAAGTTGAGTAAATGAATTTCTGAGTAACAGTATTGGATATATTAATTTAGGGTTATTCCACACACAGGTGATGATTATAAATGGTTGTAGATAAGCACTTTCCCAAAGGTTATGTATAGCGAAGTAGAATCCTGGGTACCGGTAGCATTTAAGAAGAGCCCATGAAGAAAACAGATAGGGAATGAAGAGTGAGAGGAAAACCAGAGAAAAGTTGCATCTTAAGAACTAGAGGAGAGAGAAGGATGGAGTGGGATGATTAGTAATCACAGACACAGGCAAGAGGCCAAACACCACAAGAATCAAAGAGTAATCATTGAATTTGCGAGCTAAGAAATGACTTAAAGTGTTTCCTGAGGTGCTTGAAGTCGAGCATAGGAAGCAACCATCTGAGGAATGAATCATAGTTCACAAGAAGAACTTTAAGAAAAGAGAGAAATTTAGACTTCTGCTTCCAGTTCTTTGTTCAAGAAGTAGCTCTTGGAGGTAGCGTGTGGCTTAGTGTGGTCTTTGTCAGCTTCCACCATGGCGTACCATGGCCAGGGCCAAAAAGTGCAGAGGGTGATTGTGTGGCCATCAACATCATCTTCAGATACTTGCAAAATAGATCTTGGATTCAGGAGTGGCTTTATGAGCAAGTGGATATGCATCTAGAGGGTTGTGTCATTGGTTTTGATGAGTACATGAACCTCATGGAGTGAAGAGAGATTCACTCTAAAAGAAAGTCAAAAAAACAACTAGGTCTGATCATGCTAAAAGGAGACAATATTGCTCTGCTCCAAAGTGTCTCCAACTAGAAGTGACTAATGAACTGAGAAATTGTTGCGAAGAAATACAGTTTGTGTTTTTTAGGTGTTCTTCGTTGGGAATAGTTCTTAAAGATTTATTCCTATTGCTTTGATTATCTGTATGTTATTACCAGGTGACAATAAATGCTATGGGGTTGTTTTTATTTAAAAATGTACATTGATTCTTTCTAAGAAAAAGAGAGAAATGTAAGTGTGAAGAGTAAGTACAGGTTAAGGTCAAGGAAAACGATTTAATGAAATGAGAGAGAGGAGAGATCTTACAATGATTGTTGGTCAGAAAAAAGAGCCAGTACAGAAAGAGGGATTGTGAAAACACAGGAAGGAAGCGAAGAAGAAGCAATAACTTCAATTACCGTTGTCCCTCTGCTCTTCTGTTTAGCTGTGTCACTAAATTAGAAATGCCATATCGCTAAGTAATTGTTTTGTCTTTGCCCATCACTATGTGTCCCTTGTTAGTCTCTCAACCTCCATGAGATTACAGTCCTCTAGAACTTGAGAATTATGTCTTACTTTTAAAATATTTTTTCTAGTATCTAACACAATGTGTATCAGACAATAAACTTTTAATAAGTATGTGAATGAATGAATAAATGAACATCCAAAGAGCTGATAAAGATTGACATGTCAGAGCACTGAGCTCTAAGCCATAAAAGAACCATGCAGGGACAGAGAGGTTAAAGGACATCCAAGGGAAATTCATCTCTCAAAAGCCAGGAGAGAAAGAGGGACAGAGGGGAGTGATCAGTGACAGGTAGAGCAAGAAGTCCTCTTCCATGATTTAAAAATGTTCTGCAATCCCCGAAACATGAACTGTGGCATTCATTTAGTGTTTTAAAAGGAAACACAGAGAGACGTGATTTGGAACATGCAGAAATTTATGGGACTTTTCCATAACCGAAAGCTCCTGCTTTATATCATACTACATAATAAGCAAAAAATTAATGGTCTGAGCAATTAATATGAGATACACAGAATAAACAAATATGTACAAAATATTCGCAGTGCAACATATCAGACCTACACATAGAACAACCTTAAACTATTGAAGAGAATTTGCCCACCATTTTAGAGGAAAATTGACTAAGGAAGAAATACAGATTATCTTTTATTCAATTTACAAGGAGTATTATTAGTAGAACTAACATTTTTTTAAAAAAAAACCTCAAAACAGCCTGAACTCCTCACTATAAAAATTTATCATAGATGAAGTAGTTCTGGCTCATAAAATTGATATAAAAACTGACCCAGGAAAAAAATAATCTCAGTAAAAACATTCAGCAAGAGCTGGAACTGGCAGTGGCTCACACTGTACACTGTAAAACTTACTATTGATTAAAAATTGACAAATCTTCTTAATAAAATGTATGCCTTTAAAACTGATCCGGAAAAAATTGGACTTGGTAGAAGTAATGATCACAGAAGCCCTTGGTGGATGACATGGACAAAAAAATCATGAATTGATATATCAAATCTTTATTATAAAACTTATATAGAAAATAATCAGAACCACTGATGATAATTTTAGTAAAATAACCCTGAAAATGAAAAAATTGGGGAAGAGTTTTACTGAGGTATGTGGAAAATTAATCAAGAAGTTGTCTTCATGGAATTAGATTTAGAAAATACTTTTTATGAAAATTCATCCATATTGATATATTTCTGATTAAAATGTTTGGGTAGAATCACAATATTGTCAGGATAAAACAGTAAGTGGAGCCAAAATACCTTTGATCTTTGAAATCCCATGGGACTCTCTACTAGTGAAAGACAACTTGATTACACAGAGGTGGCCACTGACAATCTAGTCCCCGTTGGTGGTCAAGAATGCCCACATGATGGAGGAAAAGTGGCTCCCTCCTAGGAGGCTTTAGCTCTTGAAAACTCCTTCATTTATTGATCTCTTTGTTCCACACCAGCTTGTCCCAAATAAGAATGTAAGTCAACTAAAAAAACACACAACACAAAATTTTGAATACATGGGTGAAGAAATCCTAGTTTTGAGAGCTAGTCTGATTTATTGACATAGCAATATGTCAGGAATTCACCACAGCAGTTTCTCCTCCCATGCCTCTGAAATGCTGTTAATAGCTCCTTGCTGGGAATGACATATTGAAAAGTGCTTCTTTGGAACTTTTTCCCAAACTTACCAGTTCTAACCCGTATTTTAATCATTCAATTCACTGTTCTGATTTAGTCATTGTGAAGTAAGTGTCTTGCTACACATTTTATTTTGGTCTGGACTCATCTTTTCATCTCTGTTTAGGATAAAAATCCCTGACAGACGCCATCTCTGCCCCAGAGATGTCATAAGTCTGGAGTGTTTCTTGCTTCTTGGATTGACTCTTTCATCAAGTACTTGGACTTTGATAGGATCCAAGTAACCAGAGATGTTTCTAAAATGTTTAAGAAACAATTAAAAGAACAAAATGGTAGAAGATATTGTTAATACACCTCATGAGAGAAACAAACATTGATACCTTTCCTATTTAAAAAAAAAAAAAACACACTTTCAAAAAGAGACAGCTGCGGAAGTAGCATGGCAGTCAGCGCAGCACTGAGAACAGAAACCTGGCCCGCGGGGGAGCCGCGCCACCTGCCTGGTGCTGCTTCCCCAGACCGCAGGACACACAGAAAATGTCAATCTCCACTGTCAGGGCCAGTGTCGAGCTCCTGTCACCTTCTCTATTATGTATTACACACCAGAGCAAGAAACACACTGGAAACAAATATGCCACAGTGTGGGATGATTACAGAGCTTTAAAAAAGAACGGAAGACTGAGTTAAACAGCCTCATTGACCGATGCCCTTAATTGCTATTTCCTCTTTAGAACTAGTGTAAAACTCATTGTTTAGACAGTTGATTTTTGCACTTCTACTCTGTGTTAACTCTGTGCCGTGTGTACAGGGCTGAGCAAAGGGACAAGGACTCTTTCCTCATGAGTGTATGTCGTAGTGAGAGACAAGGAGAATGTTAAAAGAGAGTCAAAAATATAGAGAACTACCAATTGTGATAAGCATTACACAAGAAGGGTAGAGAAAGGAGAGGGTCCAGTGGGATAAGACACAGATAGGTAGTGATAAAGGCTGCTCAGGCTAAGTATCATTTAAGGTGAAATCAGATTCATGAGAGCCAGGGTAGGAGAAAGACTTCCTGGCAGAGAGAACTGCGAGTGCAAAAACACAGGCCAGGGTGCCTGCTGGTCACAAGAGGGGCAGGGAGATCCTGCAGAGCCCAGGCCCTTGCTCTGGCTGCTGGGTGGAAAGCAGGCTGAGAGGGGACGTTGAACTGGTGTCCCTGAAGTGGGACACCAGTTCAGGCATCAGTGCAACATTAACAATAAATGTGGAATACATGGAAGGCCAGTGGACTAGATACTTAAAAATGGTTAAAATGGTAAATTTTATGTTATGCATGTTGTACCACAATAAAAAAAATGAACATGGACAGCAAACAGCATTCCCTCAACGTGAATATTATCCTTTCCCATCTCAGACCAACGGGCGCCCCCGGGGGCACAGAGCAGTACAACGTGGGAATGGTCGGCACGCACGGGCTGGAGACCTCGCACGCGGATGCGTTCAGTGGCAGCATTTCAAGAGAAGGAACCTTGATGATAAGAGAGGTAAGTTGGTATAAAAACTGTGGAGGGGAAGTACATTTCTTAATTGGTGTTTATATTAGAGTTTTCCCAGAGTGTGCTTATGGCATGTATTTTAAGTATGAGGGTAGGGGGCTTGTGTTTTTCTAAATGGTTGAGTGATTTTAATTGTCCACCGCCTTCTTTCCTGTATCCTTCTGAGCTTTCACAGTGTGACTTAATTCCATTAGTCCAATTCTTTTGTAGGAGCTATGCATATAGGAATATAGAATTTGAGCCTGAGGATGTAAAACTGACAAACCCAGGTGTTTTGCTCTGAATAGCATCTTTAGCCTGGTTATGCCTCCTCCTCTCATAGGTTTATCCTTCTGAATTTTATGTAGAAAATGCTCGGTAGTTCCAAGAACATCTTATCTAGTTAAATCAACATTTAAGACTATGAAGCTGTATTGGTGAAAAAACAAAGACTCATGTACCTTAGCACTTCGATTATTTTTTTAACTTTGGGAGCATCATTTCATTTGGGAGGGGGGTACACATGTTTCCTTTCACCTGTCCCTTCGCCACACAGAATCAGTGCTAACCAGAAGGGTCGTGCCAAATTATGTATTTTTTATTTTTTTATTATTTTTATTAATGTTCAAATACAGTTGTCTTCATTTTCCCACCACCATTTTCCCCTGCCCCACCCACCCCCACCTCCCACCCCTAATCTTTGGCTTTGTACATGTACTTTGACAACCCTTTCCCTTCTTTCCCCCATTATTTCTTCCCCTTCCCCTCTGGTTACTGTCAACAAAACAAAAAAGCAAGCAAAATATAACCAGACATTGAAATTAAGGACAAATCATAATTCTTCTTTTCTTCCTTTTTACATCATCGTTATCATGCAAGTTTGACACCAGGTCTTTTCTTGGAAAGAAAGTAATGGCTGATGACATTGGGCAAAAGTTATTTGATCTCTCTTCCTGCATCTTTTTTATCATGTGTAAGTTTTCATAAATAATAGCATATGACTCATCACGAGATCAGGAGGATTAAGTGAGTTAAGACATGTAAGCATTCAATACATGCTAACTCTTTTATTTCATTCTCTCCATAGAGTTGAGCTCTTTTTTTACGTGTTATTACTCCCCACTCCTTTCTCTGAAACATAAACATTTATCATCTGTCATTCTCCCTCCTCAGCTGGGACATACCGGGAAGCCCTAATAGCAGGCTTTGCTCTTCAGAAAGTCAGGGTCATCTCACTTTTATGAAAAAGTAAGGTACAGTAGTTTTAGGATGAATAAAGCCATTGAAGAAATAATTGGCAGCAGGGCTAAAACTGGAAGAGTAGTTCACAAAGCAACTTGTTAGAGTTTCATTTTATGGCCTTGCTGAATCTTTTAAGTAGACTTTAAAGAGTCCTCTCACATAAGCCTGAAATGAAAAATGGACCTGGCTACTGAAGTTGACATTGGACAGTGCCGGTGTATAAATCTTCCAGTGTGGTGAATGGACAATTCCAGCACATGTGTGGAGGGCTTCTATCACTATGGCTTGCCACCTGAGAAAACATGAGGGGGAATGTTCTGGAGTGAGTTACTCCCTGACTCTAAATAAAAGGATCCTGATTTCTAATGTGGTTTAAAATTTGCTTGAATCTTTACAACGGAGTCAATACCTGGAAGCAGATATTGTAGCCACATTTCCAGTTCATGTGGCAGACACATCCAAATGGCTGCATGTTATTTAAAGCGCTCCAATGTTCTTTGACCACAATCAATCACTTTGAAACTAGGATTCACCACTATCTCCTATGAATTAGATCTGTTGGGGCTCTGAAATCTTTTTATCCTCTCAATTTTTTTTTACTTTTTATTTATTGATTTTAGAGAGAGAGTGAGGAGGGAAGGGAAGGGGGCGGGGAGAAACGTCAACTTGTTCCACTTATTCATGCATTCGTTGGTTGATTCTTGTGTGTGCCCTGACCTGGGGTCAACCCCACAGCCTTGGTGGATCACGATGTTGCTCTGACCAGCTGAGCTACTCGGCCGGGACTCTTTATCCTCTCAGTTTTTAAATTCTACCTTTCCCAAATGTGGACTTTTAAAATAGCAAAACTTAATTTGAAATCCATTAAAAGTGTATATGAGGTCTGTCCAGAAAGTATGCAGCCAGGTACTACGACAAATAGAGACATTTATTGAAGAAGATACAAAATACAAGAAACATTGTACACAGAACAAGGATGCCTCAGTCTCCATCAAAGTAGGCATGTTGGCATCTCACACCATTCTGCCAGTTGCCATCAGCTGCCCCATTGTATTTTCCTGAATCTCATCAATGGTCTGAAATCTCTTCCCTTTCAAAGGTGATTTTAGTTTTGGGAAAAGTCAGAAGTAGCAGGGTGCCAAATCTGGGCTGTCAAGGGGCTGAGTCACCTGGGTGACTTGATGTTTTTCCAAAAAATTCTGCACAAGATGTTATGCATGAGTGGGCACATTGTCATAATAAAGCTGCCAATCACCAGTTGCCCATACCTGCAGCCTCCTGAATCATCCAAATAGTTTCCATGGAGGACCATTCAAGTTTAATGCAAAAGTTGATGCAGATTCATTGTTCTACTCATTCTGTCATTATGAATTCGATGGCCACACAGTACACATGCTCACTCAACAGTGTCTGCCACCCTCACCTGACCAAATACAGTGAAGTCATCATTGTTCACACATGTACATTCCAGTCCACTCTCCGTGGCTGCCAGGTTACATCAATTTTGTGCAAACCATTCTTGTTATATTAACAATGGTTGGACTTTTTCTGAACAGACCTCATATAGTAAAAAAAATAAATGCAAATTAAAGTATGTCCCTGACAATAAATAAGAAAATAAAAGAAAAACTTATTATAATGGAACTTAGTTTATAAGGTGCTATTAGTTTAGTCCCTGAGATGAGCATCAAGGAGTGCTTGCTCAACTCATCCTTCTTATGGGAGTGGACTAGCTGGTTGTATAGGAACGTACTGTCTCCCCTTCCCGTGATCTTGTCCAATGCACAAATTAGCCCTTACAGTGCACTCCCCTGCCCCTGTGTTTCTGCTTTCACTACCATATGGCCCCACCAGACCTCTCTTTACTCTAGTTCTAGAATACACCACACCAGCTGTCGCCTGTCTCTTTGTCCACAGGGCCCATCTGCTGGAAGAACTGTTCTCCCTTCCCTACCACTGCCCCTTCTTCACTGAGCAGCCGGTGTGGGTCTGGCTCAGCCTCCCCTTTCTCCTTGAAGCCTCTCCTGGGATTCCATGGGCCTCAGTCCTTAGCACCTTCATTACTGACCAGCTGATAACCTCTCCAGGGTCTGTCCACCCCAGTGAACCAGAACACTAGCTTGTATCATGAAGCCTCTATTGTTTCCAAGTAATAGGAAAAAGAACCCACATGAAACAGCTTAAGGACAAAAGTGGAGTAGGTATCAGAGATGGGGAATAAAGATTCAGAGGTCTTTCATTGAAGGACACCAAAGGCAGAGTGGGTTGGGACCCCATGTGGGGCTATGCAGGCTCTGAAAAGTGATCAGGAGCTCAGGCAGCTTCTCACGTGCACATCTCTGGCACCTTTGCTGTTTCCTCCACATGTTTCCTGTGTTCTGTGCCTCCACTGACCAGCTTTCTCTCCCTCCACGTGCACGTGCTCTCATCCCCCAGAACCCCCGTTGTAGGACAGTCGCCACATCCCAGCTCAGCTGTCCAGCAGAGACTGACCAATAATCCTCAGTCCTAATAGTAAATTCCAGTGGGAACCGGATCCTCCTTGGCTCAGGTGTCCACTCCTGGTCCAGTCACCTGAGAGCAGAGCCACCTGGCATGGCAGCCACCCAGAGCACCTGGGCTTTGCCACCAGACAGCCTTGGTTCAGACCCTGATTTCACCACTGGAAACCTGTGTGTCAGTTGGGGCATGTTAATTGAACTTTTTACATTGAAGTTCTCCATCTATGAAATGAGAAGCTGATCCATGGTGTTATTGGGAGGATATAAGCATAGAGTGTTTAGCATGGTCCCAGGCATGTGTTGAAACATCTTAGTGTCCACCCTCGTGGAAATGGTGAGGGCATGAAGATTATAGAGATCCGAGGGGTTCTGTTAATAAGGCCCTAGCGGCCCAGGGCTATTGTTCACTTACTTTTGTATTCCCAGCAGAATGCCTGGCACAGAGAAGATATTTAAATCTAAGGAGGTGCTGGTTGATTGAACAAAAGGGTGATGACCCAGAAGTGGGAAGATTCAGGGGTCATTGCTGGGTTCCTTCTAGCTTCTCCCTGTCTGGGCCATTCCCCTTGATGAGCCTCTTCGGGCCTAAGAGAACCCCTGTGTCCACATCAGTTTTTGACTTGAGGCAGAATGCTGCTGATAGAATAGAGACTGCAGAACTCTAGAGATAAGGTGTGATTTATGCTCCTGGAAAGTTGGGGGAAATATTCGAAAGCTTTCCAGTATTTGAACAGAAGTTAGAAAAACAGAGAAGCTGCCCAGTACACATAAGAGAGGGACAATAAAATACATCAGTATGGAACCCCCAGAATGTCATTAGCTGGTGTAATGTTCAGATGAGCCCTGTGGCAAAATGAATCCAGAAAATGCCTCTCTCTGGGACACATTTTATAGGCCAGAAGCATGTGGACAAAAAATATAGAGGTCACTAAGGCTTTGCAGTTACTTCTCAAGCTGCCTAGTAACATCAATTACATACATCCCTTCTGGGACTTGAGAGTCTGCTTATCTTGCAAAAGAAAGGAAAAGAAAAGAGGAAAAAAAGCACCTCTTTTCCCTTCTAGCTAGAGGCAGGTGCAGAACTGGAGTTACAAAAACAAGACAGTTTCTGGAACGAAGAAGCCAGTCTGATGAGGTGGTCACAGAAACAGCATGAACCCTTGCCCACAGCAGCCAGCCCCAAACAAGACAGGGAACGCATCTACCTTGTTCCTGATGATTCCTGCATGTTCAGCAAAACGCCTCACATTTAGTAGGCCTCAAAGATGTTGGGTAAACAAGGAAAGAAAAGGCAAGGAAGGGAATCGTTACTAAGCCAGGTGTGCTCTAAGGGCCCTCAGTGAGCTAGTCACGTGAGTGTTAACTTAAAAAGCGCAGTGCTAGCCAGGACTACAGTGTGGTGGCCATTGGCTTTTAGGGAGAACAGTTGTCCTTCAATCCCGTAATTTGTCCCTGAGATTTTAGGAAGGAGGCTTTGCTCTCCCAGGCAGTGATTTACAACGTGTTGGGTCAGGCAGTTCTATCAGTAAAACTGTTAGAGCGTGCCACAGAATACAGTGTATTTATTTACAAATCCTATATTTGTCCTTCTGTACTAACATATTATGTACGTTATAAAGTACCTTTAAAGAGCATTAAAAAGAGATACATAAATGGTATTTCAAATGCTTTACTAGTCATGATGGCTTCATTTTTTTTTTTTTTTTTACTGGGTGCTATCACAAGGCACCATAGCTGCTTCTGAGAAATTCAGTATTAGTGGTAGTAGATTGTAAATCCATATTTTCAAGTAATCTTTGGATCTTCATTATGTTTTGGGTTTTTTTGTTTTGGGGGGGGTTTAGAGGAGAAGGTTGGTGATTTTTTTTTTTGGTAATTCCTGTCAGATCTGATTAAACATTGTTTTGACTTCGTGACTGCCAAAGAACCCTGTGAGTTGGGTATCATCCTGCATTTTCTTGGTGTACACACGTGCATGGACTATTAGTACCATCTCATCCCACTGCCTCTTTTCAGCAGTACTTCAGAGCATGTGTCTGTTGTGTGGGTCTGTGTCATTATAACCTAGTAACATGACCCACAAATTCCATCAATTGATGCGCGTGCACAGGAACACACACACAAATACTTGCAAGTGCGGGCCCTACCCAGCCCCCACCTGCAGCATTCCTGTCTTCCCACAGTGAACCCCCACATTGTGTGTGACCCCGGACTGCCCCTCCTGCAGCAGCATCAGACCTCAGGGGCAGTCCGTATACTAAATATTAGCAAAGCTTAATGTCTTTCTTATCTTCTTAGGTAAAATAGACATATGAATGGAATCTTCCCACACTCCAGTGGGTGGATGTGGAGACGACTTCACCTGTGCTGTGTGAGGGTGAGGTCACTCTGTAGCCTTTGCTTCCCCCTCTGATGCCCCTGTGTGTTTGCCCCCCACCCCCAGACATCTGGAGAGAAGAAGCGATCTGGCCACAGTGACAGCAATGGCTTCGCCGGCCACATCAACCTCCCGGACCTGGTGCAGCAGAGTCATTCCCCAGCTGGGACCCCGACCGAGGGCCTGGGACGCGTCTCCACCCATTCCCAGGAAATGGACTCTGGGACTGAAGTAGGTGCTGGGCAGCAGCCATGACAGCTCTGCTCTCTTTCAGGGGGTTCTGAAACCCTTCTCTCTTCAAGAATGAGTCTTTGCTGAGCTCCCAGAAATGTGCTTGGTTGTTTTCTACTATATAGCTACTTATGCATATCCTCAGCTAGAGGAAACCGTAGAAGCAGAGCAGTGAAAAGTTCTCAGATACCATCTGGACCAACACCTGATTTTACAGATGAGGTTCACAGAGACTAAGAGCCCTGCCTGAGGCACAAGGCTGGTTTGTGACAGAGCTAAGACCAGTACTGGGACTTCCCACCTGCCCAGCCAGTGGTAGGAACTTCAGCCTATAGCGATTCCAGGGCCAATAGTTGAGATTCGTATTTACAAAAATTTCGTCAAACTAAGTTTGACTTATATGAAATGAGGTTGAAATGACTTTATGAAATGACTTTATGACTTTATGAGGTTGAAATGTATTTTATGAAAAATAAAAATCAATAAATCGATACATTCTCAAACTCCAAATAGATGCTTTGGAAACTCTAAACTGCATGAGAAAGAGAGAGTGGGACATTATCTTTCCTAGATAGAGAAGGTCCTGGAAAAAAGTCTCAACAGATGTGGTGTGTTAGGTAGTGCATGTAGATGTCATTGACCCCACTGACCAATAAGAAGAGCTCACAGCCCTCCTCGGTCATATTTCACGAGTAGTCCTATGAATCACAGTTAGGCCCTCCCTACATGGGTTTATAAAGCCTGTGCACTGTTGTTTTTAACGTTGTGCACTAATTTCTTATGATCCATGCTTTGGATTGTAAAGTTATAGAGGGAACAAGCTTTGTTCACCTAAAGGAAAAGAACATAGTGGCATATTCACAGACATATTCTAAAGATCAGAGGACCGCGTGGATGTGAAAGTCCTCTATTTGGGAGGGGGAGTCCTACCCTACAGAAGATGAAGTGGTCTTGATTTTATAAGGTGGAAGGGAAATCTTGAATTAAATCAGGTGGAATCTTCAAGGTTTTCTTCTTATGTGTTTAGGGATCTTGGGATGTTGATTATATTTTTAAGTAGATACCTAAAAATACAACTAAAAACATAGTTAAAGACATTTATACAAAATAAAAGAGGTGCTTCTTATGTTGAGTGCAGGTCTGTTTGTGACATTAAAAGAACTTGAAATAGTAGAAGGAATGAAGAGGACAGACAAAATGGAGAGATGGTCATTGAAGCTCCTTTTACAAAACTCAAACATGGAATATCGTCACATGAAGCCTAATGTTTGAGTTTACTGCTCCATAGTCTAGTTCTGACTTCATGTCTTCATGGTGCTTTCCAAGCCCTTCGGATTTATTTTTTAAGCCAGTCCTCAAGGTGCATTGCCTGCAAACTGGGTATTTTCATAAAGTCCCCAAGTAAGGGATGTGAATGTAAGTATCCTTTTAAGGGCATTGTCATGCTAAGGAAAAATCTTTTCTTCCTGCATGAAGTTGTCCCTGAACTAAAGATTGTAAGGCTTCTTGTAACCAATCCACCTGCATCACAAGGCTAGTGTGGAAGGGCCCAAGTCCCCAAGAGAGAGCCTTTGGTTAACCGTGTGCTCAAGCCAAGTGCAACTGTGAGGACATGCTTACTTAGTTTATTGCCAACTGCACCACCTTTTAAGAACAGTTGGTTGATATGAGATTGTTTTTACTTTAAGGGAGTAGTAAGCTCTGTCACCAGTCATCTTACCACATATTAAAGGGCCACATACGGTCCAAAATGTAATTTATTCACTGTAACTCTAGCAATCTGGTGATGAAACCCTGCAAAGGCACAGTGGCTAGTGAGTAATAAATACCAGGAGAAGCTGGGGAGAGAGGCATGCACTTTGACCGGGGTTTAGAGTGCGAACATCTGGACAGACTCAAGAGTCTATAATTATTTTAAAGCCCAAACAAAGTACTGTTAGTATTATTTGTTGCTGTAGTATTTATTGATGTGTTCTTATTCTTCCTGCTTTTTGGTTAGTATGGCATGGGGAGCAGCACTAAAGCATCCTTCACCCCCTTTGTGGACCCCAGAGTATACCAGACATCCCCCACTGATGAAGATGAAGAAGATGAAGAATCATCAGCCACAGGTATGTGAGATGGCCCTGGTATTTTAGAAACAGCTTGGCTTTCCTTTCTAGTATCACTCAATAAAAAATCAATCATTAACTAGTTCTGTAGTTAAGCCATTTACTCCTTAGGCCCTGTCTTAAAGGAAAGATTTTTATTTTTAATTATTACTTTTGTAGAATTCTTAAATTTTTTTCCTTTTTTTTATTTATTTAATTTCATTTCTGGTAGGAATCCAAAGGTTTCCAGGGGCCCTAGGAAAAGCTGTTCATCAGAGATCTCCAAATTTAGCACATATTTCTGAAGATCAATTTCTGGGTACAATGCTGTGCACGTAGTAGACAATAAATGCGTGTTGAGTTGTGTTGAGTTCTAGGTGTGTGCTTCCTACTGCAGAAGTCTGGCTGCTTTCAAGGAGAGTCTTGCTTTCTAGATTTCTGCACCTCGCTAATCGTCAGACTTAGGCCAATTTGTCAGTTGATTACATGGAATTTCAAAAAGTAATTCTTTCTTACCTATATGACAGGAGATGAAGGTGGTATATTTAATGTTGTCAGATGATTATCAAGTTCCTAAACTACTCAAGTGGTGCCCATAAGCCTGTTTTACTAATGGGTAAAATACTGCTTCTATTAGTGACTTATACTTTATTCTACTAAAAAAAAATGCAAAGTTTCAGAGTTTCTTTGCCTTTGCCTTAATGCACACTAAGCAAGAAGAAATCATTATGTTTTGAAGCTGCTTCTCCATGACTCCATTGGCTACTTTTTAAGGTGCCGCTGACTGCTCTGATTCTTTTTCCCAAAGCTCTGTTTACTAGTGAACTTCTTAGGCAAGAGCAAGCCAAACTCAATGAAGCAAGAAAGATTTCAGTGGTAAACGTAAACCCAACCAACATTCGGCCTCATAGTGACACACCGGAAATCAGAAAATACAAGAAACGATTCAATTCAGAAATACTTTGTGCAGCTCTGTGGGGTAAGTTGGTGCTCTCTGCTACTCAGTAATGAATTGACCCTCAAACATTTAAAGCCTGTGGATCTTACCATCAGAAGAGCTCTGCTGGAATCATGGGGGTCAGAGACCTGACTTGGAACTCTCTTGGCCTCAGGAGCAATAGAGAGCAGTTTTATATGTCACAGGAACTGATAGCCTAATTCTCAGGATGACAAAATGAGATTCAGAACCATCTTACATAAGTGGTGGACTCAAGCCAACAACAAACCTAGCTACCACCAATGTGCCCAGCACTGAGTAACGTGCCCCACTTTCTGTGATCCCTACAAATCTTATGATGGGAATAATGGTGTTACCTTTATTTCACAGCTGGAAAATTAGCCCAGCATATTTTAGTGAATTGCCGAAGGCCACTAGTAGTAGCAGGATAAAACTTGTAAAGAACAATAGATGATGAACCTTCCCTTTTAGTTCAAGACATCAACCTGTAGTGCTTGTGAAAATGATCTGCAGGTTTCAGCTGACCTCAAACTCAGTGTAGGCGTGATGAGATCCTATCAAAGCCCTGGTTGGTGTTACTATAAACATCTTGGACAGATCAAGGAAAACATGGCCCATCTCTGTACCCATCTAAAGGGTCACGCCAGATTTGGGCACTACAATTTTATAAAGACAAAGGTATTTCAGATGTTAGTGGTAAAGAGTGTAAAGCCCAAAAACCATTTCATGGGAGGCATAAGGGAGAGAAGTAAGGCTTCTCCTCTGGAGAAGAGATAGCAAGCAACAAGCAGGGCATGTTTAATACTGAATACGCAGATGAAAGAGCAGACACTGATGTTCCTCAGAAGATGGATATACAACCAGCAAAAGAAATTAGAAAGTTACCTGTTCATGAATATAACACATTGCACAGGGGACCTCTCAGTGTATATGTGTGTGCTGTGTGTTGGGGGGTGGGGGGCAGTGATTTGCTTAGGGATGAATTCTTAGTATTGTAGCTACCCAGACAAGACTGCATACCTGCCAGAGCTTTCTAATAGGGATTACTGTATGGAAGGTGGGCTGGACTAGATTTAAATACCTAAGAAGTTCCTTACAGTCAATATTTCTGTGATTCTCAGGCTATTGACACCTTTGCTTGAATTATTTTGTCATATCCTAACAGGGAACAGAACCTTAGGACATAGATTAAGCTGTGATATGAGGAGGAGGAAGGGTTTTTACTTCCAGAGGGGGTAGGTATGGATATGGGGCACTGTTGTGTGTTGGAAGTGGATAAGCTAGAAATCACTGCATGTGTAAGGTGTCCGTGAGCCTTGAGGAAATCTTGAAGTGGGATTTAGAGAGCCGAGAAAGGGAATTAGAGGGAAGGAACAAAGGCGAACCATGGTAGTTTCACAGCTGTGCCTAAGGCTCCTCTGGAGACAGACTCTTTATACTAGGTAGTAAATGGCTAGGTGTAATAAATGCTGCTACCACTTCATAAATTAAAACTAATTTCATTTCCAAAGAGACAGTAATTTAATTACTGCGTCAGAGCTTCCACTTCTGCACTCCCAGCTATAGTTCCTGCTTGCCCATTAGTTTATGTTTACAAGGCACCATTTCCTAGGTTTTACAGGGACCCCAGGTGCAGGTTAAAGCCCATACAAAGTCAGTCTTGAGGTGCTTCTTAAATTTGCAGGTGTAAACCTCCTGGTGGGAACTGAAAATGGCCTGATGCTTTTGGACCGAAGTGGGCAAGGCAAAGTCTATAATCTGATCAATCGGAGGCGATTTCAGCAGATGGATGTGCTCGAGGGACTGAATGTCCTCGTGACAATATCAGGTACGTTACTAGGGTGACCAAGGCCTCCAGGTCTGCACAGATAGGAAAGGTGATCACCTCATTTCTGAAGAAACAGTAAGTTCTGCCCTTCCCCAGCTAACAAGGGGCACAGTGAATTATAGCAGTATAGCCAGGGTGAGATCACCTGCATTTTGTAACTCTGGCAATTCTGACCTCTAAAGGTAAGTCTCTCTCGCTTGAAATCTGAATTAGGCAGGGACGTACCACAAAGGCTTACTTACCCCTGTGGGCCTTTACCCACCATCAGGACTCAGCAAGGGTGTTTTCAAGGTGCCTGCACCCCCGTCGTTGCCATCTACTCTCAGAGGGGAGAGATCAAAATGTAGGTTTCTGGGAGTGGGAAATTTTGTAAGCAGAAATGTCTCTGGTCCCTTTTCTCATAAGAACTGTTCTAGCTTAGAGTCCACTGATATTTTAGCAAGTGCCGCTGGCCCACTGGGTGACTGAGTCTGCAAAGAGATTTGACTGTGGGAATCGTTACTCCTATACTCTGAAGCTTTCTGGTTCCCAAAAAAGAGCTTTAAAAAAGATGGAGACAAAAGTGAGGAGATATGGGAAGTCTAGCCTGCACGCCAGACCAGGAGTCAGAATCCCTTGGGCTCAGGCACCCACTGTGTTCATAGCTCCTGAGGTGTTTCCAGTGTGCAGCCAAGTTTGAAAACCGTGGTTCTACATGCAGCCGTTGTTTAGCAGAGGCCATGCAGTGCTACTGGACTGAACCTTAAACAAAGTTTAATTCTTCAGCTGGACTTCTATTTTGAAATAAACGCCTTCACTTGATGCCGCAGCTCCCTCTTTCTTTTACCCTTCCACCAAATGCTCAGAGATTCATTTTCATATTCTCCCCACATAACAGTTAACCAAGAAATTCTTCTTATATTATCATTTGAGTTTAATTCAGTGTAGTCCTTTGTTCTGGTTAATTGCTTTCTTGATTACTACACTACCAAGTCAAATTTAAAAGTATTCCTCTGCTAGTCACCTACCAAAAGTGGAAACAATACCGGGAAACTCACATTCAGGCTCCATTATGTATTGAGTGACACGTTCCCATTTTTAGAAGTATAGGCATTTACTCCTCATGAGGCATAGGTGGGGAAAGAAGAAGATGAAAATAGGAGCCAAAGATTCTTGAACTCCCTTTGGGTCTGTGTTGGCATAGAAAGAGGGAAGCACTGACTCCTACTCATCCTAGCTACCATGATCAATATGTATTTCAGGCTCTTAATAACAAAAGGAAATAGTAACTGCACAGTGATTCCCTTCATTTACGTCATGAATGCACTCTCCTGTGAAATGCAGTATATGATTGCTTTAATGAATTTTCTTCTGGTAAATATTACATCTGTAAAATATAAAACATCTTTTGACACCTAAGAGAAATCAAAGGAAGATAAGTACCCAAGAAGTGAAACCCACAGGCCTAAATTTCTGAACACTTAGGAAGAGCCACCCCAAGGGATATTTTCTCATCTGGAGCACAGATGATCTCATGGAGTATCTTAAAGTGTGCTCAGTGTATACTCTTCAATGTTTTTAAGATGTTTTTTATCATACTAAAAAAGTCTTTATTCCAGGGTCACATGACCAAAGGGAATTTTTAAGGTTTTTTCCAAGTTCTCACCTATTTTTTCTTCTCTGTTTTTTGTTTGGTATTTCTTTCTATGATCTCGGCACCATAAATGCATCCAGTGTTGTTTTCTAAGCTCAGATTACCTTCATTGAACTTGTTCCTCTTGTTCCTTTACAAATTCCTTTTTTTTGTTAATCAGGTAAAATAAAACTACCACCAGCTATCATCTTTAAAGTAATAGAGGAGGTAAACAAGAGGCTCTCCATTAACCTGTGCTGTTAGGTTAGAAGGTGAGAGGAAGGCAGTCACACATACAGATAAAAGATCCAGTTGTCAACACTCTTACATGCATAGAGATCTAGAATATTCTGGAACTCTGATCCATCATTCTGTTATAGAATTAGGTCTTGCCTAGCATAATAGTCTCCACTTCCATCTATGCTGTCACAAAAGGAAAGATTCCTTCTTTTTTCCTGCTGCATGGTATTCCATTGTGTAAATGTGCCACAGTTTTTTAATTCATTCATCTAATATGCTAAACAAAAAAGCCAGTTGGTAAAAGACAAATACCATATGATCTCACCTATAAGGGGAATCCAATAAACAAAGTAAACTAATGAACAAAAGAGAACCAGAGGCATGGAATCATGGAATAGACTGACAGTGGTAAGAGGGGATGGGGAAGGTGGGAACTGTTTGAAAGAAGGTGAAGGGATTAGTCAAAGAACATATATGAAGGACCCATGGAAATGGAAAACAGCGTGTGAATTGGCTATGGAAGAAGGGCTGGGCTGGTCAGAGGAGGGTGAAGAAGGAAGAAATTGGGGCAGCTGTAATAGTATAAGCAATAAAACACACACAAAAAGAATTAGGCCTCACTGAGAGCAGCAGTATACTACTCTTTGTATAAAGAAGAGAGAGTAAGAATGCATGCTCAAATAAAATACAACCTGAAGGCAAAGACAAATTATAAAATAGTTACTTGGACTTCCAGCCAAGATGGAGACATAGGTAAACACACTTTGCCTCTGCACACAACTACAGCAAAAATTACAACTAGACTAAAAACAAATATCACCCAGATTCATCAGAAAATCAAGCTGTATGGAAGCCCGACAACTAAGGATTTAAAGAAGCCACATTCACCCAGATGGGTAGGAGGGTGGAGGCACAGAGAGGCGGTGGAATGGGCAGTCTCACATTCATGTGTGGTGGATGAAAACCTGGAGGGATACCTTGGGATCAAGTCATCTCTGCTCCAGACCAGACCACCCAGCCCGGGGTTCCAGCACCAGGAAGATAAGTCACCATAACTTCTGGGGGCAGTGGGGGTTGAGGCAGAAGATACTGCAGGATTCTCAAGAGACTCCTCTTAAGGGCCCACAACAGATATAGGACTCATGCAGACCCACCTACTCTGGGATTCAGCACCAGAACAGCAGTTGGAAGGGCACAAGTAGCATAAAGGGAGAAAGAGAAAAAGTGAGGTGACTGACACCTCACTTTTCATATAAGGGCTTGGTAATGATGAACTCCTTTAACTTTACCTTATCTGGGAACTACTTTATCTGTCCTTCCCTTCTCAATGATTTAGGTCCTTGCTTTTCATCACTTTGAATACATCTTGCCAGTCCCTTCAAGCCTACGAAGTGTCTTTTGAAAAATCAGCCGACAGTCTTATGGGAATTCCTTTGTAGATAACTCTCTGCTTTTCTCATGCTATGCTTAAGATTCTCTCTTTATCTTTATTAACCTTTGGCATTTTAATTATAATGTGTTTTGCTATGGGGCAGGTTGCCCCACCCTGGTGATTACTTGAGGCTCCACCCCACAAAAATTACAGGTGCCTTTTCTACAATAAGCCACGCTACTAAGACAGGGAGTCAAAGCAGATCTACCTAATACATGAAAACAAACACAGGGAGACTGCCAAATTGGGGAGACAAAGAAATATGGCTCAAATGAAAGAACAGAACAAAACTCCAGCAAAAGAACTAAATGAAATAGAGATAAGCAGCCTATCAGATACAGAGTTCAAAACTGGTTATCAGGATGCTCAAAGAAATCTGCAACAGCATGAAAAAGAACCAGGCACAACGGAAGGTCGCATTAAGTGAGATAAAGAAAAATCTACAGAGAAACAACAGTGGAGGTGATAAAGCCCAGGATAAAATCAACGATTTGGAACATAAGGAAGAAAAAAGCATTCAATCAGAACAGCAAGAAGAAAAAAGAATTCAAAAAAAGCAAGGATAGAATAAGGAACTTCTGAGACATCTCCAAATGTACCAACATCTGAATCATAGGGATGCCAGAAGGAGACGAGGAAGAGCAAGAAACTGAACACTTATTTGGAAAAATAATGAAAGAAAACTTCTCTAATTTGGCAAAGGAAATACACATACAAGTTCAGGAAGCACAGAGAATCCCAAACAAGTTGAACCCAAAGATGACCATAGCAAAACACATCATAATTAAAATGCCAAAGGTTAATAAAGATAAAGAGAGAATCTTAAGCATAGCAACAGAAAAAAGCAGAGAGTTACCTACAAAGGAGTTCCCATAAGACTGTCAGCTGATTTTTCAAAAGACACTTCGTAGGCTAGAAGGGACTGGCAGGATGTATTCAAAGTGATGAAAAGCAAGGACCTAAATCATTGAGAGGGGAAGGACAGATAAAGTAGTTCCCAGATAAGGTAAAGTTAAAGGAATTCATCATTACCAAGCCCTTATATGAAATGTTAAAGGGAACTATATAAGAAAAAAGAAGAATAAAACTATGAATGTTAAAAAGACAACAAATTCACAACTATCAACAACTGAATCTAAAAAGCAAACAAGCAGAACAGGAACAGAATCATAAATACTAGAGATCATTTGGGTGGTTATTCGCTGGCAGGGGGAATGGGGAGAATGCGGGGAAAGGTGCAGGGATTAATAGGCACAAATTGGTAGGCACAGAATAGACAGGGGAATGGTAAGAACAGTATAGGCAATGGAGTGGCCAAAGAACTTATATGCATGACCCAGGGACATGAACTATGGGAGGGAATTGCTGGAGGGAATGGGGGTACTAGGCAAATGGGGGCAAAGGTGAAAAAATTGGGATACCTGTAATAGCATAATCAATACAATATATTAAAAAATAAAGCAGTTATTTGTCAAAACAATTAGAGCTGTTTTAACCATAAGATTTGGGAGAGACACACTTTGACAATGCTGGAGACACTGGTTAATGTGCCTTCTTACACACACATAAATGAAAATAAATGGATAAAATAAAATGGAGATGAGGTAGGTTGAGAGAAAAAGCTGTTACAGGGTCTTGAAATGAAAGCTCTATTATTTCAACAGGAAAGAAGAATAAGCTACGAGTTTACTATCTTTCATGGTTAAGAAATAGAATACTACACAATGACCCAGAAGTGGAGAAGAAACAAGGCTGGATCACCGTTGGGGACTTGGAAGGCTGTATACATTACAAAGTGGGTAAGTCTCAAGATGCGGAACTGTTCTTCATACTCACCCTGAGTTATGCAGTTAAGTTCCATTCAGGTTTTTTCTATCATACATTGATGATGCACCAAATTAAGATGTTGCTGAAACCATAAGTATACTTGCATTATTTAAAAAAAAAAGATGAATGAAGTTGAAAGATTGCATTCAGAGTTAAGTCCTAGGCTCCAGTTTAAATATATATATATCCCACCCATTAAAATGATAATGAAGGAATAAAAATACCATAAACCTACAAGGACAAAGGGACCAGAAGAGAAACCAGCAAATGAGACGTCAACAAAATTGAACAAGAGTAGTTGGATGACTAAAAACAAACCTAGCTAACCAGGAAATGCTGAATTTTAAGTTTTCAGTGAGTAAATTCATCAAAATTAATCCAGTCACTTAACAGAACCCAGGAAGGCCCAGGATCTGAGGCCCCAGGTGTACCTGAGGCAGAAGCAGAGTCGAACCAAAATAGAAGCATTGCTGGAGAGTTAATGAGTAGCAAGTTCCTCCAGCAGCCAGTCAGAGAGCTACCCTCCCCAATTAAAACAGAAGACAAAAGGTAGTCACGGCCAATTTGATGATGGGAAATACTGAATTGTGAGGAGACACACACACACTCCATCCCCTGTTTAGCTCCTAAAATGTTGGCAGCCATGCTTAAACTGCCAAGCAAGAGATTGAGATTCATGTGTGGAGAAACTAAATGATCAGCCAGAAAAGATGTTCAGGTACTAACCTTTGAGATGCCATGAACAAAGCTTGGTGTCTAACTTCTTAAAGCAGAGCCCAGCAGTCAGTAAGCCTCCGTATCAGACATGGGAAAATCCACTTACAGATAGGAAACTTAGAAATGACTTGAGAGGGACCAAGGACAATGAGGAGTAGAAGAAAATTTTAAAGAAAGAAACAACTTCAGAGAGGCCATCAAAACTGTTTCCATAAAAAGAACAAGGAGGGCTATCAAAACTGTGGAGCGAGGTTGAGGGAAGTCATTCAAAAAGCAAAAAAACAAAAACAAAAAAACTTGGAAATTAAAATACATTGGCAGGAGTAAAAATATAACAGAAATTTTGGAAGATAAAGATGAGAAAACTTCTAGAAAGTAGAACAAAAAAATTAGGGGAATAAGTGGAAAGTTAAAAAATAATCAGTCCAAGTGGTTCAAAATCTAGGTAACAGGAGTTTTAGAAAAGAAGAAATGGAAAGTGAAGAAAGTTTCAAAGAAAGAATATAAGAAAATTTTTATAACTAAAGTCTTGAAATCCCAAATTAAAAGAATTGAGTACCCAGAAGAGTGAATGAAAAAAGAAGACTCACAACAAGATATATCAACATGATATTTCAGTCCTTAAAGCTTCCAGACTATATGTAAATAAATAAATTAACTGACAAACAGTTTATCTATAACAGACCCAGAATCAGGTGGCCTGGGACTTACAACAGTACTAGAAAATTAGCAGACAATGGAGCAAAGCTTCAAAATTCCAAGGGAAAAGTTATTTTCACCCAGTATTTTATAATTCGCCTGCATTCGTCAGAGTTCTCCAGAGAAACAGAACCAATAGGGTATATGTACGGGTGTATGTATCAGTCCAAATGGAGTAGAACAACGGAGGGTTCCAGAAGAGGTACATTCAAGAAAAATAAAATGTTACTAATAGGTTGCCTGCCACGTTTGATTGTAGTGAAGCATTTACAGCATTCGCAGAAGGTTTCCACGTGCTTAGAGATACATAGAAAACAAGGACAGGAAGACAAGAAAGGAAATGGAATTATGGTATACTATGTGCTTCATCTGTGAGCAATAATAATTTGAACACAGATCATTGAATTAGCCAAAAATTTAAAATACAACTATATGGAGGGTGTGGGGGAGGAAGAAGTGTGTGTTTAAGAGAGACCTAGAGAGAGGAAATGGTTGTAAGAAACTGGATCTCTTCCATACTACAAAGTCAGTGTATAACATCTACAACTGAAAAAATCAGTGAATACATAATAGGGATGTTATTGAGAAATATGGAAATAAATTGCCAACGAAGTAGTTGAAAGTATATTAAAGACAGAATGTGTAGTCAGAAGGGACATGTTACAGGAAAAGAGCTCAAAGAGCAAGACTTTGGTGTTATTCTGGAGTTTCCAATTTCTTTAGAACACAGAATATTCTGTTTGTTCAGATAATGCATAAAAAATGTAAAAAATGTAAAATGTCATATGTACTGTCTTAGTCTGTTCAGGCTGCTATAACAGAATACTACAGACTGGGTGGCCTACAAACAATAGGAATTGATTTCTCACAGTTCTCAACACTGGGAAGTCCACCCAAGATCAAGTCACTGGCAGAGGCACTGCCTGCTGAGGGCTCGCATCCCGGTTCCCAGACCACTGTCTTGTCGCTGAACCTCACCTACCAGAAAGGGAGAGGGCTTTTTCTAGGGCCTCTTTTATAATAAGGGCACTAATTCCTTATAAATTTCTAGTAACTGGAATTCAAATTTAAATAATAAGCAAACAGAAGCCTTTGTGTCTCTACCCATTTGCTAGTTTTTCTACCAGCTCTCAGCTACGTACTTACATGTGGATGGGTATAAAAGTCAGGAAAGGAAATGTTAAGGGTTGTTAAATAGATTTTTATTACAATAAATAGCTCATACCTAGACCTAGTGGTTAAAAAAAGTCCTAAGCCAGTTACATCTTTATATGAAGAGCCTCCAGTATAAAGCAAAAAGCCCCAAGTATTATGTAAACCAAGTATACTAAAGGTAGTTAAATCTGAATCTACAACATAAGCAGCTCCCACACCAACTGCATCACCCTCAGTTACAGTTTTCCATGTAGTGGGGCAAAACAGGTTTACAGTTGTGAGTACACAAAACACAGTTTAATCTTGTATTTTTATTTATTAATTATTTATTTTTCCAGATGAACAACTGTGAACCTACTTTTGCCCCACCCCATATATTTGCATGTTATAGCTTACACATTCATTAACACAAAAACTTGAATGAATTGATATGCTTTTTTAACATATAATTTTTCTGTTATAGTTAAATATGAAAGGATCAAATTCTTGGTGATTGCCTTAAAGAATGCCGTGGAGATATATGCTTGGGCTCCGAAACCATATCATAAGTTCATGGCATTTAAGGTAAGCAGGCACATGATTACCTAAAAGGTGCTTGTTTTAGTCTTTTTTTCAATTTGTGGTTCCTACCATTTGCCAAAGTGGTCTGTCTTGCATGTAGACTAATATTAATATTCTTGTACATAATAAAGCTTTTTCAAAAGTATAGAAATGCTTAGATTTATTATTCTGAATGTAAAGACTAAGGATTAATAAATGCTATCAAATTAGTCAAATTAAAATTTCGGTACACACTCCTCCATTTCAGGTCTATGAATCACCCTCTCCAAGTAGCATTTAGTATGAAATGGTTCCCGGGTGAATCATTAATTGTGATATTAGGCAATGAGCCTCATTACACAGCCCTCTGACTGGGGCACTCTCTGACATTTCATTTGAAAAAGGCAACCGACGGCAGCACTGAATTGCAAGGTTGAACGGAGTCTCTGAATGTTGTAACCTCCATAAGCCTTGTGAGGTGAAGTTCCTGAAACTCACCTCACGCTCCCTGTCCCCAGTGCTGTTGGATTTCTCTGAAATGAAAACTGAGTTTAGTCACATCTGAAAATGACCTAGTTTGTCTTCATTCTTCAGTGTTGGTGGCTTTTTCATTATTTTTGACCTTGTCTGAGACTCTCTACCCACCATGGTTAGGCTGATCGCTGAGAAGGTTCAGCGGGAGCAGAGCAGGGATGTGCTAGTCCCCTTGCCCCAGACCATGGAACTCACCCCAAATGCCAGAAGGACCAGCACTCGTGGGCACTCCCATGTGTCCAGAGCTACGCAGTCTTTCCAGAGCCAATGCAAATGTGACTGCTGTTCATTCTCTCTCTCTGCCTATGTCTCTCTCTCCTTATCTCATTGGTTCTCACTTTTCCCCTACCTTTTGACCATTCTTCTCGTTGACCCTTTACATATGCTTTCTTCCCACATATGCCGTGTGAGGCAAAAGATGCCTTGAGAACATTATGAGCCCATCCTCATGTCTGAATCACCCACTTTTTTCTTATTCCCTTAGCACTAGGGGCTTACTTGTGATGTGCTCTGGAAGATAGATTCATCAATGGAAGTGGGCTCCCCTTCCCAACCCCACTTTTATAGAGAGGTTTTTGGAATGCATTAGGTTAGTAATAGCACTTAAGGGGTCACTCCTAAAAGCTAAAGTGGTGCTGCTGTTCTGCCAAAATCTCTCTCCAAAAGCTTTTCAATCAGGATCCCATTCCAATTCTGAACTCACTGCCATCAGTTTACTAGCCAAAGTGCATGAGAAAGTGAAATGCTTTGTTCAGCAGATCATAGCCGGCCTGGAAAGAGGGAAGAACAAAGGCCAGGACTTGAACAAAAAAGATTGGAGCTCATTTACTATGAGCAGGGGCCAAGCCCTCCCATAGGACAAAGATACGAGGCCAGGGCCTCTCATATTGTGAGAATGGTGTTAGCAATAGATATGGAGAGGGGGGTCTGTCAGGGGCAGTGGCATTATGGCGAGGCAGTTGTGGCCTCCCACATTCTCTCCCAGACTTCAAGACCCAATGAAGGCAAAGGGCGGCAAAGGGAAACAGAAGAACATGCGAATTCATGTTGCAGCTTTGGCTCCAACTCAAACACATACAACCTAGATAAACTTACCTGGAGCTCCTCTTTTTGTCCTTCCTAGTTAAACCCAACTAGCCAGCTAAGCACAGTTCTCTGAAGATTCAGCCAGGCTGTTGCGTGTGTCAGTAGTCTGTTCCTTAGCATTGCTGAGTAGTATTCCACAGTATGGATATACCACAACTTGTTTAACCATTGACCTGCAAAAGGATGAACAGTGGGGTTTCTTCTGGGTTGGAGGATTTATTTATATAAAGCTGCTATAAACATTCATGTAAAAAAAAAATGAGTCTTAAGTCTTGTGATGTTCTACCCCATCCTTCTGTTAATCCTGAACAGACCTACCAAAGAGTAGGGTTGGTGGCCCACACGAGAAGGCCTCTGAAAAGGTCGCAGCCATGCATGGGCCTGGCTGTCACATGTGAGGGAAAAGGCCAGAAATAAACAGGAAAGATCAGCAGGACCAAGGCCCCAAGTTTGTAATACATGGTGACAGTATCAAAAATCGACAACTATAAACCACTTCTCTGCCCTGGAGGACCAGGAGTGGAAAAAGGGGCACAGATGGGTGCTGGACCCCTTTTCTAAGAGCCAGAATATGAATAGACCCAAAAATGAATGACAAATTTCCTGGTCTTTCTATTTAAGAAGGACATTCAATTCCGCCAGGCAATGACTAAAGGAAAAATTGTTAAGGTGGCCTCTCTGAACAACGTGTACACTCATGGGGTGATTTTTAAAGTCTTTTGCAGATCTTCAGCACAAGCCACTGCTTGTTGATCTCACGGTAGAAGAAGGACAAAGATTAAAGGTTATTTTTGGTTCGCACACTGGTTTCCATGTAATTGATGTTGATTCAGGAAACTCTTATGATATCTACATACCATCTCACGTAAGTCCGTGGAAGCTGACTGTCAAGGCTCTCTACCCAACAACCTACATGTAAAAAGAGATTTGCTTCTGTACAGTTTTAATAGAAGTCTTGCTTTTCCTAATCAGTAAACTGGATGGACTTTTGACCTTCACTAAATAGACAATGCTTTTAACAAATAAAATGTAAATTTAACTTATTCTTATGACTGCTTAACACTGAGTAACACATAATGGCAATTATGTGCCATTTACTGGACACGTTGTCTCATTGAACTTTAGATTAAAATACAAGGGGGGACCCCCAAAAACAGGAGTTATCTTCTTGAGTGTGGGCCCATTGTGGACAGACTTCCCCCCATTAGGAGAGTGTTCTAGGAACCTATCTGTATCAGTATACCAGCTGGTGTTGTTGTGAGAGGCTGCTTTCAGCTTCAGTGAATTTTTTTTTGAAGACTCTTTCAACGCATTTACCCATTTCATGATGGGTGATTTACAAGCACACCTGCCCACACAATGCTGGGTGTTCAGCAGTTTTTGACCAAAGAGGGTATGACCCCATGCCCCACCCTCCCTATTCACCCAATCTCACCCCAAGTGACTTTTTTTGTCTCCTGGGATGAAGAAAGTCCTCAATGGGTAACATTTTGCCGATGTGGAAGAGGTGGAACAAAAAATGGCAGAAGCCCTAAAAAGCATCAAAGTCAACAAGTTCAGAAACCGTTCTGAGCAGTGGGAAAAAAGTTTCAATAGGTGTATTGCATCAGATGGAGAGTACTTTGAACATGACTGAAGCTTAAACATGTAAGGATAAATACACAATGGTTTTGAGGGGTTCCTAACTCATACATACGATGTTTTTCCATCAAGGGCATAAATTCTGTTTTTTAAGCAGGAGTACAATAGATGAGTTCCTATCTTTGGTTTTTGAAGCAAGATTGGTTCATTTTACATAGGACAAGGCCAATGGTCCTTTGTCTGCTGTTTTTGTTCTTTTCAACTCGAGGGCAGTGTCACATAGTTGATTCAGACGTGCCCTAGATCTAGCCAGTATTCGCTTTGAAGTACTGGACACGTTAGGCAGTCTGCCAGCCCTCAGCTTTCACAACTGTAAAATGGGGGTGAAAGAACCTACCCCATGTGGTTGTCATCCATATTACATGAGGTAATACATCTGAAGTAGCTGCCACAGAGCCCTGCAAATTATAGTATTACTGTGACTATACTGCACATTGCCTAAAGCATGACTTTTAACTTTATTTAACACTCTTTTTATTTTCTAATTATAGTTGACAGTCAATATTAAATTAGTTTCAAGTGTACTGAACAGTGGTTAGGCATTTAAATAGCTTACGAAGTGTTCCCCCCAATAAGTCAGTACCCACCTTGCACCATACAAACTTATTACAGTATTATCGACTATATTCTCCATGCTGTATTTATAAGCCCATGACTGTTTTATAACTGCCGATTTGTACTTCTTCATCCCTTTACCTTTTTCACCCAGGTGCTGCACAGGGTTTCACTTTGTAGGACTGGTGCATTGTCAATTGTCTTCTTATGTAATCCCAAGACTTACATCCAATAGAAACTATTTATTAGGGAAATTCAAGGCCTCATCTGTCACTAATTTGTGTTTTAACAGTTTAAAGACTTTACTCCAAAGAAATCAATTGAAAAAAGTTGTTTTAGTACATCACACACACACACACATCATTCATTGTTGCATTACAGCTTTTGCCTCGTGTGCGTGCACACACATGACTCACCTGGAACGTGCTGGAGCCCCGCCCCCGACCACCCCCAGCCCCGTCATTCCTACCCTCCCCGCAGCCCTTGGACTGCCATGACATTCCCAGCCAAGGCTCACGGCAGCACCGCGTCTCTTTTCCTAGAACAAGTCAATCTACACTAATTTCAGTAGTAAGAATTTTTTGGAATGAATGGTGACTTTAAATTTTTTTCTCAGCAAGCCCTTGATTTGGATTTTCCTGTTATTTAGGCACACGGATAAACAATCTGTGTTATCTGCTCAGAGCCCATTTGGTACGAGTCTGTTTTGGTCCCATCTTCCCGCCCCCTGTGGGCTCTTCTCCATCCAATTCAGCTTCTCTTCATCTGTTTGGAGATAGATAGGTGGGAAACATGTGATTTGCAGTGTCTACAAGACAAGTGTTCAAACCCCAGTGCTACCACCACATACCGGTGCAACTTTGGTCAGGTTACACAATCCCTCCAAAGTGTAGTTGCCTTGTGTAGGCAGAGATATCTCCCATGAGGAGCTGCTCTAAGGGCTAGACATTGTACAGTTAAAGGGCCCAGTGCTTGGCACATACTAGGTGCTCCTGAGCTGTTCTTATTTTCAGGAACAAGTAAATGGGATTCTTGACCTAGTGCCTAAGTTTGTATTTACCGGAGCATGTGACAGGTTGATGGTTAAATTAAGCAAAGCAGAACATCAGCCTCTAGAATGAAAACAGAAAAAAAGGAAACCTTTTTTGGCAATTCTTAGCTATTACTAGTGAAGATGTTGCTTATTTTTAAAAAGAATAATGCCTGGCCTTTCTTTGTCTTCTAGATTCAGGGCAATATCACTCCTCATGCCATTGTCATCTTGCCTAAAACAGATGGGATGGAAATGCTCGTTTGCTATGAGGATGAGGGGGTGTACGTGAACACCTACGGCCGGATAACTAAGGATGTGGTGCTCCAATGGGGAGAAATGCCCACGTCTGTGGGTAGGTTAACCATTCCTTATCTCCTTCAGCAGTTACACCCCCCAAATGAAACGAAAGTCAAGAAATGTGAAACAACCATTTGATTCCACAAAAAAAAAAAAAAAAAACAGTCTGTGAATAACAGTTGTAAGACTTGCTTTGTCTGTTTATCTCAAGTTGTTTGTCGTTTTTGTGGTTAAGATGTGAACAGATGCTGTGAGTTATTGCCCATCTAATGTTTTTAATGCAGTTTTGGAAATTCCTTTTGACAGCCTACATTCATTCCAATCAGATAATGGGCTGGGGCGAGAAAGCTATTGAGATCCGGTCAGTGGAAACAGGACATTTGGATGGAGTATTTATGCATAAGCGAGCTCAAAGGTTAAAGTTTCTATGTGAAAGAAATGATAAGGTAAATCCGTTTCAACATTTGCATTAGTGTTTGCATTTTAAGAGACCACCAGGTACCTGTGAAACCTTCATTTTCCTTTCTACTGATTTGAATCACATCTGTGTTAACAATCAATACTATCTTGAAATGGCATTATTTGGTTTGATTTATGTGAACCTTCAAAATGTATTACTTAGTATCAAAAAGGCATAAACATACCTAAAAGTTTCTTGTAAACTCTTAGTAACTTTTGTGGCCTGCAGACCTTATGGTGACTCAGCAGACACCCCAAATTCTCCTCAGCACTTAGAAGAGTTGGTCCATCATTAATCACCTCACAGTGGGTCAACTTTATATCCCACTTTGAGACCTCAACTATCACATTATATTCACCTTTAAGTGTAAAACATTTGACATGTAGAAATATAAACTTAAAAAATGTCACCCATTCCTTAAGGAATGCGCAATCACAAACTCAACTAGTGCCATGTCCTGTGTCATCCCGCCATGTTTCTTCTTCGGTGTCGTAGGGGGACTGTTTCCAGCGGAAGTGGCGGTGTCCTCTGGCATGCTCAGCCCTCGGAGGGGTATTCTGCAGCACGGCTGCTTCTCCTGTGCCCTCCCTGTAGACTAATCCCAGCGTTTTAGTAGCTAAACTATACTGCACTTGTGAATTCATCCTCTGTGACCTTGGCCAACTTAGAAATGCTATCCCCAAAAGACTGACATAAACACCAGTAGGAAAGAATGTGACGGGTTGAACAGACGTACAACTCTTGGCCCATCCAGACTGATCTTAGTCCAGCACTGGAGGTGTGGGTCTAAACTTCTAGATCCGACCCTGGCCAACGACTCTGACCTGGCATGGTCTGGTGTGGTCTGGGTGGACGATAGTAACAGGTGACAAGGAGGGTTCCGGGGCCTGACCAGAGCATGCCAGACCGTCCCTCATTAAAACTCCAGCCCCTCACCTAGTGTCTGGAAATTGTTAAGACTAAGAGTGATCTGGGCATGCGCTCCCACACTCCTAGTTTATTGAAGACCCACCCCAACAAGCCCTGCCCACACCCTCAGGAGCAGGCTGGGGCCACACCGCACCTGGGCCCCGAGGTTTGAAGTCTAGAGTGCACACAACCCGGCGAGAGCAGCGGCTCTTTCCCTCCTTGTGTTTCCATGGGTCCTCTGTACTCGCCCACTCTGAATCATTGACCCTGACCGTAGCTTTACTAACCTATGTAGCATTAACTGAATGGCAGGCATTTCCACAGCATTCTTCTGAAGAGGTTGTGGGAATGAAGTAGCAGAGACTTTATACTAGTGACAAAAGTAAATGCCTTGGACCAAAGTTTGGTGTTGGCTGAATAAAGGGCTAGGCCACCGCCCAGAAGATTCCTTTCCCGGGGCAGTGGTCCATTGACATTCAGCCCAGGCAAGCAGTAACCCAAATGTTGCTCACTTCTCTCATTGCTTGATAAAACGATTTAACAGACCCAGACCTAATGGACTGTGGTTCTGCTTACTAATGCCATTATCTCCTTTGGCCGAGGATACGCCTGCATCAGCAGAGAGGCCAAGCGTTAATTCTTGAAATGCCAAGGTGAATAGGCAGTGAACACCTTATCCTATCTGACCACAACCATTTCACTCTTTTTTTAATTAAAAAAATTGAGAAGTCAAGTCCGCTTGCACAAAATTTCCCGCCTTGACTTTGGGAATTCAAAAGGATTCTCTGTAGTCCCCAAAGGCTGCCTGCCCTCCTGTCTTTCTAGGGGAGGGGAGGGGTGGGGAGCCTCTGCAGCTTTCCAGAAACGAACAAGGGCCCTGCTGTGTCCCAGGCCAGAAATCCAGCATGTTATCCCCACACAAAACTCCCTTGTAAAATGTGAGCACCCAAAGGGGAAGTTACAAGTCAAGATTGACCCCGAAGGTCAATCCCACAATAAGTGATAATAGCAACCATAAAGGCAGGAGTGCTTACAGAGGATGCGCTGTATTAAAAGGCACTTTATAAACACCAGCCACTGAGTCTTAAGAGCTGACGCATGGCCAGGATAGGACATGTGAGAGAAAATGGATGGACGGTTGAAGAAGAGAGGGCGAGAAACCATGCAGTTGAACTAACTTCTTTTTAATTTCAAACAGGTATTTTTTGCATCCGTGCGATCTGGAGGAAGTAGCCAAGTGTTTTTCATGACCCTCAACAGAAATTCCATGATGAACTGGTAACAGAAGAGCACTTGGCACTTATCTTCATGGCGTTATTTCTAATTTTAAAGAACATAACTCATGTGGACTTATGCCAGTCTAGAGGCAGAATCAGAAGGCTTGGTTGAACATACCACTTTCCCCTTTTCCTCTCCCTCCACCCGTCCCAAAACAGTCCATCTTTCAATGTTGCAGCCTGGTTGAGAAGGAGAGAAAAAGGTGGCAGGAATTTCCAGGAGATCCCCAAGAATGCTGCGTTGCCTGTGGACAAAGATGGACCATGTGCCCTTCGGAGTTAGGGATAGAAACAAATATTGTGTGCTCTTATGATTAAGCTGTGTTATGGTGGATTCTGAGTTTTGTTTTGTTTTTTACCTTTTTTCTTTACTCCCTGACTTTGTAAGAATGGGGAGAGAATGCATACTGAGAAAATTAGTCCGTTTTTAATTGTCTGCCTGCTAGCTTTAAGTATACAATATGTTGTAAAATTTCCAATTTCAAATGGCGAGAGACAGCACAATAAATGTACCTTATCTCCTTACACTGAAGGCCGTAACTGCATAGTGGGGTAATTTTAGAACTCTTTTGCCTTCACCAACCCAAAAGGTTGCTTTTTGGTAGCAACGGGCTAATGAATTTTTAAGAGAAGAAAAATACTGTACTGTTTTCCCCTCTTTCGGGAAATAGATTTTAAATGGCTAAACTACTAGCCTTAGACTAATAAAATCAACTGCCATTTTTGAGTCTGACAGGCCCTATTTTTATACGGCCCTGCACAGAATGGAGTGTGTCGAAGGGGACAGTTGTGTCATTGAGTTGTGTTGGCTCCAGTGACTGAGGGTCCCGTAAGGCAGTTTTCCCTCAGCTGTTATGCAACGGGTCAGGGCAAAAGATGGGATGGCAGACGAGGTCACACAGAGAGAGCATCTGGGAAACAAGCTAGAAAAACCACACACACACACACACACACACACACACACTCTTTTATAAATGTATAAGGCCCTCCCGGCTAAGAGGTCACTGGGTTTGGGCTTCACTAGAATGAGACTTCGTTGAGTTCTAACTGGGGAGTGAATGACATCCAGGCTCTGGTCATTCCCAGCTTTCTCCTGACAATGCCACTTTCTCAAGATGAAAACCGCGACTGAAAAAAAAAATAATGAGAAATGTTTCTGAGCTGCCTGCGTTCTCTTGGGTTGGTGAGAGAAGGGACTAGACTACTATGCCTGCCCGAGACAGTAGGCCTCACTGGTTCAGATTTTATAGAACTCGAAAGCAAGGCTTTGGCCAAAATTCTGAGATCCTGATCATTTTACCTTCCTCCAAATTACCCAACATACGGTAAACAACATTTGTGCAGAGATACGTGTGTATTTAGTTCAGGTCGACTCGTGTCCTTATAAACTCTTACTCAGATGATTTGAACTTTCACGTGACTGTCTGGGATTTTTTTTCCAAAGCTACAAGCATGGCCGCCTGTGGTATCAAGGTGTTGCGAACCGGTGTCTGTGTTGCGCTTCCTGTGTTAACCTACCTCGTTCCGTTTGTTTCGTTCACTGTTCATCACAGCAGTGTTATCTCCAGGAGACATATAGAGAGCTCAGCTGGCAATCTCAGGTGTCGTTAATATTTTTTAAACAAAACCGTAGTTGACTAAATCGTTCTCCTTGAAAATTTTTTTTCAAAATCCAACAACAGAAATTAATGTGGCTTGTTTCTGGAGAAAACAGCTACTGTAAACAGATCAAAAAAAAAAATCTGGGATCCTACTGGTTTTGCCTAAGTGCATGAGCAGCTGGTGTACTATTAATGAGAACGAAACACACATTAGGGAAATGGAGTCATTTCAGTCCGGCGGTTGGGGCAAGGAGGGAAGGGAAGGGGAATTATTCTGGTTTCTGAAGTAGATGAGTATGCCCCTTCTGTAAAGGTGGTTGTCATTTGCATTATTTTAAGCAGGTAACACACAGGAAAGGAATTGAGGATTATCTTCAGGCAATCACCAAGATGTCCTCATCATGGTCCCTTTAGCTCTCAAAAGCAATGAAATCCTCCCGTTCTCATTTTTACTGCTGTGATTCTGCTGCTGAACAATAAATACTATCTTCACAAATTCCATGCAACAAATTCAGCAATAACTTTTTGGATTGAATTTAGCAACTACTATCATTGGATTCGAATGTGGGCAAAATATGTTGATTTGGGTCTCCTCCCCAAATGTGATTGCCACCAGCTCTTTATATCGCTGCTGTGGTATTTTAAACCAGAAGCTTCTTTAAATTATGTTGCAGACTGATCTCTGTTTTTATGTTATGTTTTGTTTTTATTTCTAAGTGATAAGTTTGAAACACACAGCTTTAAATGATTTTTTTATTGTGGGATTTGGGGTACAGTTAAGAAATAAAAGGGAATCATTGTGTTTAAACATAAGGTAGTTTGTGAATGTATTTTTTAAAATCTAGATTCATTGAAACAAAAACTCATGAGAAAACAATATTAATGCAGTCTTGTTTACAGTATGTACAGTGACATAACATAGAACATGAGCTTTTTCTGGTGCCAACAACAATAAAACACAGACGTTAAACATCAAGCCATGCCTTTTATATTTTTGTACAAGTATTTTACACTGAGTACAAGGCAAAATCAAATTTATAAGTGCCCCCCACCCAAATCTCTGTACATCTTTAAAAGATATCTAAAGAATTCCTTTAAGCTTTTATGTTCAAAAATACATTTCCTCCATCAGGACAGGCCCTGTCCCTGACACACTGGTGCTTACTTAGGTCATGCGAAATATTTCAGGCTGTTTTTGTCGCTCGTGACAAATGCCAACTTTTTGGTTTGCTTTAATTTTTTTCTTTTTTTTTTTTTTTTGGTGAACCGGGAGAAGATTTTGCTTTTATCATCTTAATAGCATCTTAATAACATTTCCTTTAGCTTTGAGGCTTTGAGACTAGTTAGTTTCAGTCATTAGCTTTTGTTTTTCCTGTAGGGGACTTTTGTCTCTAGAATTAGCTTGTTTTCTGTTTATTTTTCTACAGAGAGAAACTGAGCCCTCCTTCCAAAGTAAGCATCACTAGATCCTTGCTGCTCTAAAGTGATAATCACGCATTAAAACCCACTGAGTCAGCCCAACCATCATCTTGGACCAGGGCCTGACGGGTTACCGTCTTCCCTGGGCACCAGTCAGGGAGACCACAGCACGGACTCCTGCATCCAGTGGGTGGTAGGAGTGGATGACCTGAAAGGTCCCTTCGAATGGCCATGTCCTCCCCATGCCAGCTACATTCAGACCATGGTCACAGCACACAATCCATATCACTGAAGAGGGCTTACACTAAGTTCCACAGTATTTTTCCTGAAGACTTTCAGATGGCGCTTCAAGAAGACCTAGCACTACTTTAACAGCGTAGAGTAAGATGCAGATGAAACCCCAGTTGGACAGGGATCCCATCTTTCTAACACATTGACATTGCCTTCTAAGATACACTCCTGGCAGACTTTTCATCAAGTACACATTTTTTAAAAGCACTGTAATTCCTGGTTGTCAAGCTCTACTAACAGTCTTCTGTCTGTTCTTGTGGCTCCTTGGTAATTGGTGTCTCTGGTCCCTCTTGTGCATTAGGTTAGAAAGAGATGTGAAATTCAAGACGGAGCCATTTCGGCTTTGTTCATTGCCAGACAAGGAAGTGGCTGAAGTCTGACCTCACATTCATGAAGTTAAAAAAAAAAAAGCTTTTCCCTACTATTGTGTGTGCCAGTTCCCATCACTATATCTTGAAATGTAGCTCTCTGTGTTAACAGTGTGTGCTGTCTTCTGAAGTCTGCTTAAACAGGTGTCACTTGCATTTGTGTTGATTGCTTTAAGATACATAACGTGCTACATTGTTTTTAAGAAAGAAAAGCAAAACTTTTTAACCTAAGGGAGGAAAATAGGAGCATATCACAGCACACCGATGATCATTCTGAATCCCCCTACCCACCATCCTCTCAATATTCCCAAGTCCCTCCCAATACTGTGTTCTGGCCTTCTCAACAGTTTCCGTGACACTAGTTACCTTTTAGTTCATTCCTCAAAAATTTAAGTCTAACCAAAGCAAACAATGCATGACAAACAAACCCCAAACTGGCCTCTCCCGAGACTACAGAGTTGCAACATAAAATCCAAAAGTCTAAATTTGACTTCAGTTACCTGCCAATATTTGTCATAAGGGCCACTACATTGTGGCCTTGATCAGTACAGCAGGATCAGGCAACCTGAAGTATTCTGTCTTTTCATGGGTCTCAAAATGGGGATAAGCTGATCTCTTTTCAGAAGCCCCAGCAAAGAAAACCTCGTAAGAACTTGCAAGTTCAAAACTGATCATTTGTGCATTTCTGCCAAATATACTCAGTGTTGTTTTATTTCCATTCTGTATCATTGTCCTGGCAATTTTTTTCCACAACTAGAATATTCAAAAATTTGCATAGCGTTAAACAGTATGAGGCTATAACTCTATGCTTTGAACTTTATCACTCTAGGCCTGACATTCCAGGAAGTGCCAGAATGCACCAAAACTAAATTCACATAAAGAGATTTAAAAAAGAAATCCTTGGATAAGTTTTCAGATTCTTTAAGAAATATTTTCTTTTTTTAAATGTATTTATTGACTTTTAGCGAGAGAGTAAGAAATAGAGAGAAACATCAATTTGTCTCACTCATTTATGCATTTATTGGTTGGTTCCCGTATGTGCCCTGGCTAAGGATCAAACCTGCAACCTTGGCATATGAGGAAGACACTTTAACCAACAGAGCTACCTGGCCAGGGCCTCAGATACGGTAATTTCAGGACAAAATCTTGGACTCTGTGTATGATGCCAAACATTTAGACGACGATTAGAAAATACAGCTAAAAATAGAAATACTTTAGAGTGTCCAGGTGTTTGACTTTGTATAGACATCATCAAACTAATGCACACATTAGGGTTTGCTTTAGATGGTTTGTTTTTATTAGCACCAAGTTACATTGCACTATTGAGGCTGAGCAAATGCTGGTCAACAAAGGTGAGTTTTCATTTCCAGCAGTGGGTCATTCATCATTCGGACATAGGCAATGCCCAGCCCCTGTTGCCCTTTCCTCTCACCTCTCTCTCCTGGGGTTGGGGTTAAGGAATAGTCATAGTGACTTACGGTTCATTTAAAAACTTCAGACATTACCCGAAATCAGAATTTCAGGTGTAAGTGACAGTGAGAAATGAACCTGCTGCATCAGGAAAAAAGCATGACAGCTTGGATGAATTTTAGAAGTGGATGTTGTGAAACTTTTCCTGCATTTCAGCTGTCTTATTTACAATGTTAACAACTGTGGAGATGCCAAATTTATATGGGAAGGGAAACTATTATTTTGCTGTGACTACAAGTGTTTACATTGTTTAAATCTTCAGTTTTCTAACGTGTTTTCAATTGTCAAAAAAATGTACCGAAACTGGATGAGTCTCACCTGTGTCAGGATATAAAAGGAGAAAATATTCTTGGCATATTTTCTAGCCGGAAACTTTTCATTACTGTCAAATATCTTTTTTTTTCCCCTGCCTACAAAAAGCCTTCAGTTATCCACAGTTGTTTTAAGCAGTAGTTGGAAGTGATTTGGTAGGTCCTAAGCCAAGATTTCCCCATATGGTCACTGCCATGCCCTGGAATATGTTATTTTATCACTGTCAAAATGTGAATAATAAAACAAGGGTAGTAGGATGCCTGCTTTTCTTCATTGCCACTCACATGATCCATCCCTCCTTCCAAACACCCAGTGCTTTGATGCCCTTGCCATCAGGCTGTGAAGTCTCTAGTTAATGTTTCATCGCTCCCCCCCCCCCCCCCCCCCCCCCCCCCCCGCCCAGTTGTTTCAGGATTCCAGCTCTTGGCTCACTGTCACTGACTCCAGCACCACCCTTTCTTAATTCTTGGTGATTTCAATATCCACTGGGACAATCCTAAAATGCTCTGGCTTCTCAGTTTCCTGGCCTTACCCAGTGAAACATTATCAGTTACTACACCGCCCCCTTAACGCCAATCAGTCAATTCTTCCCATTTGCTTTCATTAGATTTCTATCCAACCTCATCAAGTAAAGGCCATTGTCCCAATGTCTTTCTCCTCCCTGCATTTTTCCTGTTTCACTGGTGGATTTCACTACATGGTGCTATTTCTGGTTATAAACACTCATCTTAATCCCCTTCCCCTCCATAACTACTGCCTTTTTTTCTGCTTCCCTTCACTGGAATACTCCTCAGAAGGAATTACCTGTACTCGTTGGCTGCAATTCCTCTCCTCTGTCGGTCTCTCAAGCCGACTCAAGTCAGGCTTCCATCCTCACGGCAGCAGCTCTCGCTAAGGACGCCAGTGGTCTCCACGCTGTCAGACACAAAGGCCAGGTCTCTGACTCCCTGCTGTTAGACTGATCTGCACTCTTTGACACAGTTAATCCCTTTTTCCTTACTGAAACACTTTCTCGGCTTTGGAACATCCCTCTCCTTCTCTCAGACCACTTTTCACTTTCCTTTGCCAAATTCCTGGAGTGCCCAGCACTGGACACCCCCCTCTAAGTGACCTTTTTCCAGTCTTGGGGCTTTAGAAACCGTGTGTATACGGATAATACCTACATTATTATCTCTAGCCCTAACCTCTTCCCTTATGCCAGACTTGTATGTCTAACTTCCTACTTGACATCTTCATTTGGACATGTAATTGGCCTTTCAAACTTGACATGTCCAAAACTAAACTAATTTGCACCCCACCCACCAATCTATTCCCCTGACAGTCTTCCCTATGTTGATAAATGGCAACTCCATTTTTCCAGACCAGAGAAGCTTGTAATTACCCTTCATTTTTCTTTCACATACCACATACAATCCACTAAAAAAAAAAATCTGTTTTCCCTAGCTTCAGAACATATCCACAATCCAAACTCAGTCCATCCCACATCTTTCCTGAATGCCACTTTTAAAACACACCAGGTGACACCACTTCTCTGCTCAAGTCCTCGATGCCTCCCCATCTCACAATGTCAATGTCCAGACAATGGTCTGTGAGGCCCTAATAAATCTGACCTAACTTTGGCCCCAGCCCTACCTGCTGCTGCCACTTTTCTGACCTCACTTACTGTTTCCCTGGATCACCTAGCTCCAGCCACACTGCCCTCCATGCTGTACCCAGAATGCCATCAGCATGCTCCTTTCTCAGAGTCTTTGCTCTGGCTCTTCCCTTCGTCTAGAAATCTCTTCCCCCAAGTATCTGCATGACTTGCTCCTCCCTTTTTTTAGAGTTCTACAACATACTCCTTTACTATCAGAGACCTATATAAAATAATCCCCCAACACCCCACGCCCACTCATCCTCTGCTTTATCGCCTTCCACAGCACTTCCCAATATCTGCTTTGACCACTGGCCTAGCTCCATCTCCTGTGCTTATAAGAATGCCTGGCAAATCATGGGTACTCAGTAAGGATTTATTGGATGAATGAATGGATGTAAAAGTTTGGGAATTTTTTAAAAAAGAACTATATGGTTATTTCCATTTCAATAAAACAGAAAGCTGTGTCCAAAGCCTGTATCATAGAAGCATAGGTTCACTTTCTTGGAGAACACAGAAAACGCTATGGATTTCGTTTCCTGGATGGCATGGATGGACAGCTGGCTATGATCCTGCCTCTACTTTCCTGCTCCATGAGTCATAACAGGCTAAGTTGTAAAGTGGGAAGAAAGGCTGTCATATAGGTAGAGGGTCCCCACCCCCCACCCACCACTCCCCACTCCCCCAGAGCAAAACCTGCCTGAGCTCCACCTCCTGCTGACCCCCACCCATCGCCCCACCACCACAGTGGATGAGACCAGGAAGCTCACCTAAGCTCCTCCTGTTCCTCCTCCCCACCCCCAAGCTCCACTGATATAGATTCTTGAGAAAAACAGCATTTCAAAACTCACATTTATACAAATATATCATCTATTTTAAGTTACTAGTGTTGCAATAAGTACAGTTAGAAGTCTGAAAAGGATTTTGAATTTTATTTTCTGGCCTAAACACTTAGAAATGACTTTTTTTTCTAAAACAAGAAATTAACAGTGTCCTCCTGCCAAATGCAGCTTCAAGAACACCTGATCATATTGGGTCTCATCACTCTACCAAGGGACCGTAGTTCTGAGGCTTCCCTGGCAGCCTCTAACTTCTGTATATATTCAGCTCCACCGAATGTCGTGGCATGAAGTTTCATTGTAGGAGATTGACACATGCTTTCTGATAAATGTGTTGTTTCACTCAGTCTTGTAAAGGGCACACCATGTAGTTTCGATATGTTCCATCATGTATTTTCCTGCTCACTTAATAAAAAGTATTTTAAAAAAAGGAAGAAGATAATCAAATGATGTATAATACGAAGCAATATAATAGTGAAAGAATTTTTTGTTTCACTATTATTTTCTGTGTGTTTCCACAAATCTTTTGAGATGAAGGCTAATGTGTAACTCATGCTAAATGACCAGATTGAGGTCTTAATCATTTCCAGCCATGTTGGGACTCCATGGGGCTTAGCTGCGGATTCCCAGGGCCCTTTACAAAAGACACGGGGCGTGGGTTCCAGGGACAGATGGAGAAGTGGAAGAGACTCTGAGCAAGGTGCACGGTGTCACAGTCGTTGTGAACAACCTAGGTATCACCGGCTGCAGTTGTTAAGACACAATAAATGATTTCATAATGAGTTCTCAATAATCTCGGTTAAAAATAGTGTTGATTTTCTCTAAAACTGAATACCACCCATTTGAATACATGCTTTTATATTCTATAAGCAACTAAGTCTACATTCCGTGACAATAACAATTTAATAGAGGGTTACCTTCCCCCCCAAATACTCACCTTGGTTTTAAAAGTTCAGAGTTAATTTACCAGATGATGTCATACAGACACAGATCTGACCAAACTTTCCAGCCCGACGTCCAATGCTCCATAATCTCAGGTTATCTGGCATCACTAAACTCATTAGGAAACTGAGGAATGTAGAGCCAGCAGGCGTCACTGGAGCAGAAAGGAGCAGCATAGGCTTCAGGTCAACCTGGAGCTTGCCCCCGTCTCACCAGCCCTCCTCCTTGGGACAGCCATTCCTCACTGAGGCCCATCCAGCCACCAGGCCGGCCACAGTTTTCTCCAGGTCAGGGCAAGCTGACCACTGACCAGCACAGTGAGTCTTCCATAAAGCTCACTTAAAGACGGCCTTATTTGGAGATGGCATGCCCTCACTGTGTAGTGGTAGGATATGTATTTGAGAGCCAGTCTGGTAATATATAGCCTATTAAATGTTTCAGTTTGGGTTTTTTTTTTGTTTGTTTGTTTCATCCATTGTTCTATGTTGGCAAAATTTAAAGTTGGCAGCCTTTTTGTCACTCCTCATGAGGGGGAGACTTTGGTTTTGTTTTTAAATTTTTCCTGCTTAGCGAAATCTCCAAAAATGTAGTAATAAACACTCTAGAGTATTTCTAAAAGTCCAGATCTATTTTCAGTATAAAAATGTACTACTCATCTTAAAAATTGATGGGATAAATACAGAAAGGAAGAAAAAAAAGAACAAGTACCGGGATCCTCTGGGAACAACGCAGATGTCCCACCTGGTGCCCGTGAGTTCGACGAGTCACTGGATTTATCAGGGTGAGTGGTAGTTAACGCGGGTGGAATCCAAGCAACTTCTGCAGGCCGCAGCGCCCTCGCAGAGCGGACCTGCCGTGAGAAGGAAGACATCGCAAAACCCAGAAGTGATCAGCTAACTGCAGCCCAGCCACTCGACCCGCCTGTAAGAGTGGTTCCCACCCTTTTCAAATAGGATGACCTCTCTTCGTAACCACCCAGGAAACCGAAAAGCAGCAAAAAGTTCAGTAACACTTTTAAATGAGACCGCATTTTATAAGCCATATCCATTTGAAAAAATATGTGTACCCGTGAGTTATTTATTTAGTCTACAAACAACGCTTGGTATGCACGTGGGTTACTGGGCCTCCCATAGCTCCACACCCCTACCCCTGGGGAGGTCCCCAGTCTGTAATTTGGAAAAAGTAACTGTAAACATCTTCCCTATGAACCCTGGTGTGTGTCTTGTATCTTATGGCAATGTTTAATGTGAATGTGTTAATGGTTATTGGTTCAGTTCAATTTTAATAAGGCTGCCTGCATCACCTTCACGCATCAGAGAACTCAAAAACATATAATCATAGTAACTTTTTTTGCCTGTTTATATGCCATCTTACTTTTTAAAATATTTGCGGTAGCTATGATCTGACATTTGACAAGCCACTAAAGCAAACCAAGGACATGCCACCTGCATGCAGAAAAAAGCAAAGAAACCATTTATTTATCAGCTGCCTAATACATAGCAGGCTCCACACTGGATGCTGAGACAGAAACAGCAGATGAAGAAATGATTCCTGCCCTGAAGGACCTGCTGTCTCCTTTGCTTCGGGGGAGATGGAAAAGGCAGGGGAGGAATAGAAACATTCACAGAGACAAGTGAAGGGGCTGCTGCCTGGAGGAAGGGTTACGGAGGGTTTCCAGGAGGAGGTGGACTTTATTAGACTAGGGGACAGGAAAAACGGAGGGAGACGTCCCAGCAAGAAGCAAGGGCACAGAATAATTCAGCAGGACTGGGGAAAGTGCTGGTGAGGCAGGGAAAGCAGTCTCCTGACTACATGAATGCATAGCACACATTCTTTACCCTACGTCCATCCTCTGACAGTGGACCCAGGGGTTTCAAATCTAAGTTCAGCCAGCTGGCTGGCCCCCTGGGCAGTGCTGGCTAGTGAATGACAGCATCAGTTAGGAATGCCAGTGATTCCTAGGTGGTGGTGAATAGATCACTTCCCGCATGTAATTCTGGGCATTCTTTTAGTTGCTGTGTAGGACCAAGACCCCAAATTTCATCCATCACTGAACTCCAGCTTTGAAGCATGAAGCTATTTTATGGCCCTACTAGCCCAAACTCTCCTAATCGTAAGAATGCCCCACATGCTTGTTACTAAGGCAGACTTCCGGAACATCCTGCCCTACTGTGGGCAGGAATCTGTATTTTTGATGTGTGTGGTCCTGATCAACCCCCAATTGCACACTTGGAGAAACACAACACTTCTGGAGTTTTTCCTGCTGCCCCCTTGAACAATTCTGCATGTTTCCAGCGTGTCTGGACACCCACAGTACATCCGAACAACCACCCCTTTGCCATGCTTGTGCAGGCATCGTGGTACCATCTTTTGAGAAGAGAGGGTTGCCTAGTGGCTGCTGGGACCAGCCACCTGGGATGGGCTATCAGGGCCACAGACCTCACTCCTCATCAGTGGTGAGACACCCCGGCTGGCCCTGCATCGCTGGGGCACTCTCATCCTGATGGCCCAGAGCTTCGCTGCCCACGGGGTCCTGGGTCTCCTGCTTGGAGCTCTGCCCCTGCGGCATGTGACCTCTGCTCAGAAATGCCTACCAGCTCTCGTAAAGAGATCGTTTTCTTAAAGTTAATTCAACAACACCTTTTATTTTTAAAATACACCCTTTTCCTGGCTGGCATAGCTCAGTGGATTGAGTGCCAGTTGTGAACCAAAGTGTCACAGGTTCAATTCCCAGTCATGGTACATGCCTGGGTTGCAGGCCATGACCCCCAGCAACCGCACATTGATGTTTCTCTCTCTCTCTTTCCCCCTCCATTCCCTCTCTAAAAATAAATAAATAAAATAAAATAAAATATACCTTTTTAAAAGTACATTTCATTGCTATTATTTTCACTTTGCTGTTCTTACATTGCTTTGAACTGTGTTTTTTCCTATTTCAAATTTTCAAAACTCCATGTTAATTTCCCATCTTTTTTATTGTCTCAGATTTAGACTGCGATAATATTTTTATTACTGTTTATTTTAATACTTGATTTTTATACTAAACTTCTCATTTTTTTCTCTTAGCTATTTACTTTTTGTCCTTTCTTTTGTTTTTGCTTTTCCCTTTTATTTGGCAGCAGTCTTGATTTCTACTTCTTTGTGACTTTAAATTCTACTAACTTCGCTTTTCTCCTTTGAATGTCTTTATGCTAAAATTTCTGCACTCACTTACATATGTCCTTTGCCCTCCACCCTTTTCCTCTTTTCACTTTCGACCCTCATCTATCTGTCTGCTTTAAACTGCACCTATATTTTTTCCTCTTCGTTTCTTGGCCTCTTGGTTTGTTTTACTGGCTTGTCTAATTATTTTATATTATACATTCTCATTATTTTTCCACAGATTTCAAGTTTTTTCTCCTTGATTTTAGTTTTGATTTGAGCACACTCCATTTAACCCTTCGCTTCGCACGCGGGGGTCCTGAGATGCGGAGTTAGAGAGAACTCCCTTCAGGCCCCTGGCCGGCCGTGCTGGGCCCTGGACCAGGAGCCAGCTCTCCTGGTTTCTGGACTCGTGCTCTTTCTGTCAACCTCTCCAACTGCAACTGTAGGAGGGTACAGCCAGGGGGCCTCCCAAAGAAGGATTTGCAATGGGATCCAGAGCTCAGGGTGTCCAGAAGATATTAAAAATATGGGATGTCCTCACTCCCACAAGTCTGAGCTGGGGGGTGGGATGCATGGAGCAGGGCCTTTGAGAGTTGTTTTGCATAGCAACAGTTTTGCAGATAACTTCAAGAACGGTCATTTAACATATCTCTAACCTTTAACTGGTTTCATAGATATGTTAAACAGCTGTGGCCATGCTTTGAGCCAGGGGGATGGGAGTGACTTCCACCCATGATGTAACTGGGTGGAAGTAGCCCCTTGGTTACAGCGACCACGTAAGAGCTTGGAGATGATTGGCTCCATGCCACAGGGCCATGCCTGCCCTGACTTATTATGGTAGCCCAGAAAAGCTGGAAAAATATGGGAATGCTGGCAGGTGTAGCCAATTGTGGGACGAGTTGGATGTGGGGCTGCAGGGGAAGGTTGGTGCAGGGATTTAAGCCCAGGTGTGTCAGCCATGACAAGAAGTACCACGCAGCTCAAGAAGCCGGAAAGCAACATGTAGCAGTGATGCAGAGCTCTCTCTTAGCAGTTTAGAAGAATGCAGAAGAGATGCTACGGGAAAGAAAAGGCTGAAAGGACTCTTGCTGGTGGGCCATGAGGGGTGAAAGGACTCTTGCTGGTTTCGGGTTAAGAACTGGAGATCCCAGCAACACAGCTGATGGTGCCGGGAACCAAGGGAGGCCTAGCAGCCGAGCACAGATTACTGAGAAGAACCAGGGGCTGCCTGAGCCATGAACTTCTATTTCTTTTCCTGAGATAAGGTACCCCAGACTGGGAAAAGGGGGAAGGAGAACTGTGTGTGTTTGTGGGTGTTTTAAGGGACTTTGGGATTTTAATGAAGACATTAAGTCATTACTTTTAAGTCTGTATAACTTTTGAATAAATAATTCCTTTCCTTTTCACCAATGTCAGTCATTGAGAGCTATGGTTCCCTGGTGGTGAGCAAGGCAAACCTGGTACAGAGGGACCCCAGAGAAATTGGGGTCCATTCGGTAACATTGTGCTACTCCTTCTCTGGCGGCCAATCAAGGAAAATCATGGGAGACCACATGCGCATTAGCTTTAAAGTAATACAACTACTTGTACATGCTCAGTAAAAGTCCACCAAAACTAGCCAGGAAGGATCCGCCCTATAAGAATAGAGTCCCTCCAGCCCATGAGGTCAATCTCTGCTTGGAGTTGGCCTGCTCCCATGTTCTCTGCTATAAACTCTGGGTGTTTGGTTCAAGTCTTTGTCTCAATCACCAAGAACCTGGTTACCTGTTCCCACCTGTGACACAATGGCTGTGCAGAGAGCACCTGCTTTAAAGTAAAGAACACGGTAGCCTCTCACCAAAGAGCGTTTAGTTCCTGAGACATTGGAGTTACGACTGTGATTCAGTGTCAGTGATCTCTCTAGAAGAAGGTTGTTCCTTGGCCTTGATCTTTAAAATAACATGTGAAAATAGTGAAGGGAGGAAGCTGAGAAATGGAACTTTACTCCTAAAATAAATGGAAGAACAGACTCGGAAATCAGGGTACAATGTGTCGGTTGGGTGACTCTAGGCAAACAAGGACTCCAAGCATCTGTTTTCGTTCTTCTAAAAAGGGGATTAGACTATTCCTATCCCACTCGTAGTTGTGATCAGCTGGAAAAGTTCTTTGTAAACTTTGTGCATGGCTGTTCTTATAATACCCAAAACGTGCAAGAGAAAGTTTAGAGAAATAACTACATAAAAAGAATACCATTGTTATTTTTAAATGTGTATATCTTTCTAAAGAGAGAAACTTCTCCTGTGCTACTGTCAAAACCTAAAATCATATTTTTCCCCTTTTCCCCTTTCTGAAAAAACCAAAATACTTTTTTTTTACTTTCTGTAGTTGGACGTACATTTCCATCTGGTGCTCTTGGGTTTATATCCCTGTGCTATAATAGCATGTGTTGGCCTCCGTCGTTCCTTCAGCCTTGATGGTTAAAAAAATAAATGAGTATAACACAACTTTAGTGAAAGATATTGTAGCTTATTAGAATGTCAGCCTTTAAACTCCAATTTAGCCTCACCAACCCAGCAGCGGCTTCTGTGGAAGCCCATAGTTCCTTCCCTGATCTATTTCCTGGTCCCACACTCCTACTAACATTCCAGCTACAGTCTTCATGGAGGTTCACAATGACAATCAGACAAAGCACTACCTTAACCATCTGGTATTGGAGATGCTTTTGTATTTTATTACCAAATAAACTTTACAGACAGCAATCTTTCAATGCCTTGGCATCTGCGAGGCAGAGCTGGCTCTGCAGCAGCAAATTAATGGATTAAAATGCTAAGTGAGTTCTCACTGGCAAGAAATCTGTAGGGACAATGGATGAGTCAAACTGGGTGCTAGGAAATGAGAACAAAAAGATCAGGGATGTTCTGGTGTTGGGGCAGCCTCCTGGCCTGGGCTCTCATCACCAGAAATGAACTTGAATTAGAACTGGTCACTCACGACACACCAACGGGACCACTCAGACCATCTTTTTGCCCATTAGTGTGAAGACGTCAGCAAGAAACCCACCCCTATCCTCGCTGTGATCTTACATGTCTTGAAAAGACAAAATTGCATATCTACAAGGAACTTAGAGCTTCACCCCTCAGAGACTGCAGTCCCAAGTCCTTGAGTGACATCAAGGTGGCCTGGAGGGCTGCAGCAGCAGTGGCACGAGGCTCATCTCCAGGCATCTAGGATGGCACTGTGCCTTCTCCACCAAGGCACTCTCCTGACCCTCTTCATCCTGCTCCCACCAGTGGCAAAGCAAAGGCCATGGCTTCGTGGTGTGGCAACAGCGCCCACCCATAGGGTTGGGCTGGAATCTTGTGCTTGGATCAGGGTAAAAAAGTGTGTTCATGCTTTAGCAAACAAAGCAATTTCCCCTTTCCCTCCAGCCTAGACCACCTGAGGAGAATTTGAAAAGAGAAGAAAAAGCAGTGAGGGGAAGTAAGAGGAAGTGCAGGGGTGGGGCCTGGGGTTGGGCCCTACCTCCCAGCAGATACCTTGGCAAATGCAAAGGAGGGCTTTGTCTGCAGCTACCTTGAACAGCCTCAGAGACCTGAAGGGTTGCTCCCAGGACTATGGAAACTGCATCATTTACTGCACAGAGGCATTGAGGCTCTGACCTTGAATTTTTGAAATGCTCATTTGAATCACTGAAGAAAAAGAAAAACTGCTTCCTCTCCCCACCAACAACCACAAAGTGCTTCATCAGACCCACTTGCACTGCTCAGAGAGGAGGTACTTCAAGTTGTAAGGGAGAGGAATTCTATTTGGGCTTTCTTTTCCCAGTCTCGTCACTGACTCTCAGCGCCCCTGAAGAGATGTCAGAAGCCCACATTTGGTGTTTGTAAGCATGGGGAATTTTTGAGGAGAATGGGGCTAATAAAGCGAAGCTGGCTGTGACTCTTAGAGATCTACAGGACAAAGGCACCCACATCAACAATATGCCCACCACCGAGTTGCACCATCTGCTTGTGACAGTACGTTCCTGGAATTCTGCATCTGGTAAATAGCTGTCACAAGAGCCATTTCTCCCTGATACTGACTGCTCCTTTTATTGGTAACCTATTAGTCAACAACACCAAGCAACGTTGTTTGTTAAGCCTCAATGATGACCTTATGCTCTTTGCTCCCACTTTTTATATCAACCTCATAAGCTGCCCTTAGCACACACAAATTAGCAGCAAAAGGTATTGAAGGCAATGCTAGAAATAGCACAAACACTGTCAGAAAATGATTAACTCACAGACATTAAAGAGACAAAAACTCAACAGAAAGATACCCTGCAGACTATTGTGGCCATTTAGGCACACTTGATTGAAAAATGGTTAGGAACAGAGAATTTTAATAGGCTTAATTTAAACTGAGATGACTCAAGAATTGCAAACAAAAAATTTCTGCATGCAGCAGCACCATTCAATTTAGAATTGCCTGATGATTAATTAATTTGGGACAGCGCTCACTGAAAAATTGCCATAGATGTGCATCTGTCAAATGAATTTGCTACAGATTGTCAAAGCTCCGTGACATGAATGGCCCAGACCCAGGAGCCTGCCCACTCAGTAGGTGCCCCCTTGCTCTTTTAATGAGAACAACCCTTATTGCCAAATATCACAAGCTCCATGCTAAAATGGGCAGAGCTCACCTAGCTTAGTCAACCCAGGGGGTCACAGAATCAACCCCATATTAACTTTTGAAAAGGATGTTAAATTGAAAACAAAGGATTATGGAAACTGAGAGCAGAAAAATGGTAATGGCTGGCATCTACTGAGTTTACTATACACTGGGCTTTGTCCTAAGCACTGTACTCCTATTATCTTAGTTAATCTGCACAACAATGCCATGCGTTAGATGCAATCTCTACCTTACCTGTAAAAGGACTTAGAGATTATCTATTTGATTTACAAGTGAAGTCCAGAGGGGTTAAACAGGACTTGTCCACAGTCAAATAACCAAAGGCTGACAAAGGGAAGACCCAAACAATGTCCCTTCACACCAGTCCAGGGCTCCGAACCCTTCTGAATGGTGGCACACATTCTCTTTACAAGGGGCCTTGGGTTCAGAAGAGACATAAAGCCATTCCAGGAAGGGGAAACTCTCGTTCTTTTCCAAAGCCACGGCCAGCAGACTCAGGGGGTCAGCTAGGTGTCATTGGCCTGGCAGAAGTGGTGACACAGCTGGTCTTCTCATGCTCTCCGAAACAAGTAGAGGCCTGGGGTGCTAGGAAAGGGTATTGGACACTGGAACCTGGACCGAGGAACTGGGCGTCACTGGTCTACATGCTTATTATATTCCATATCAAGGAGGACAAACTAAGAGGAAGTTTCTTGAGTTAAAGTAGTAGTTGAAGTAATTAAAGTAAGTACTTAAAACTTCATTAGTACATGACAGAGAGGACAAATCTGGGGAGGAGCCAAAGTGACAGAAACTAGGAAAACAAATTAGAGTAGACGGTTCAGAGGGGATGGTGGATTGGAAAGACAGCTGCCAAACTGAAAACAGAGACCCCTCTGAGGAGATGTCTTGGTCAAAGGTGGTAGTAGAGGGTCATTTTATCTGTATTCTATTATATTTCTCAATGACAATGGTCTTGTGTATTCATGTTTAATTTGCTATTAAAATGAAGTAGGTATTTTTGAAAGGAGAAGAGATAAATAAAAGGTGGGGACAGTACCTAGACTTGTACAAGTTATGGGGAGCTTTTCATCTGGTGCTCTGAATGTGGGTTATTGTAAGGTTATTAAGGTTGCTGCTTTAGTCCAAGAAGTCTTGACAGTTATAGCCCCAGTGACCAAGGCTACTTCCTTTGTCCTGAACCTGGTGTCCCTAGGTCTGCCTTGAAGATGGGGTCAAGAGGTGTCACAGACCTCTATGTACATTTGGGTTAGTCACCCTAGACAGTCTGAGTCTCTCCAGGTGACCACCGAGCTAGCCAAAGGAATCTACTAATTCTTTCTTATCCACTTATATAGATCCACTGAGTTATAGGCAAGTTTGATAGAAAAAAGAGAAATAGAGGAAATAGAACATTGATTCACTGCCAGACAAAATTAGCACCAACAGCCTGCCCCACATTCTTCCTTCTTAGTCCCAGCATAGGACATGCTTCCTCAGGTCCTAACGGACTCCCCTAGCCTTGGATGTGGCTGGACACAGAGGCCATGGCTGCACTTCGGCCACAGCTGGACATTTCTGGACCCCTGCCAAGGCTCATGCCAGGGGAAGTCCAAGAGGCCGGTTCTGGCTCCACAGCATCATCCAAGAAGAACATGCCAGCCTCAGCCGACCTTCCTGCAGACCCGGACTTTACTCCTTTTAGTCACCTTCTTTTTCCCCCTTCCACACTTTGCTCCACCCAGTGCACATGTACACTACCATCTGAGAATTGTCTACTCTTTACCAAACCCTGTCTCGAGAGTCTGTTATATCAAAGCTCAGGCTTTAGTGCTCGTTGGCTTACTTAAACCTAAGACCCTTAAGTTCAAGTGATCAGGTTGTCATGTGACCAAGAAAAGAAAATGTTTCAGGGGAGAAGAGAATATTCCAATGGACAGAGAATTAGCCATTAGCCTTTAGGAGGCAGAGGTTGCAACTGGTACCTAGTAAAATGTTCTGTAAGTACTGCATTTTGTGAATGTTAAATCAATAAATGTCCCAATGCCAGCCTAAGGCACCTCCTTTCCCATTGCAACAAAGCATGTGGCAACCCTTTCTGAATTGCCTTTGTTTATTAAACAAATATTTATTGAGGATCTACTGTGTCCAGACACACAATCACTAGGGATAACAAGATGAGCAAAGTCTCTGCATTCATGGACCTTAGGTTGGTGGGAAAAGTCAGACCAAATAATAATGGACAAGTAAATAACATAATAACAGCAAGTAATAAAATTTAATACATTAATGCTTAGCAAATAAGTAAACATTTGATTTAAATTTTAATTAATTTATTAATAATTCACATATATTTTAATAATAAAACGGTAGTGAATAATTAAATGTCAAATATAAGTGCTATAAAGAAAATAAGGCAGAGTATCAGGCCTGATAAGGAGTTGCAAGGTTTAGGCGGTATCTACCTTAGTTAAGAGCCTGCTTGGAGTGTCTCTTAGTCATCCGAAATAGAGGAACCAGCCGCTTGTGAATCTGGGGTGCCGCGCTCTAGGCAGAGGCCCACCCAAGACAAAGGTGCTGAGCCTGGCACACGGTAACTGAGTGGTGAGTCCAGCGTAGCCGAGCCCAGAGGAGGAGGAGGCCAGTAGTAGGAGAGAGGTCTCAGAGTCAGGGAGGACTACCTCACACTGATCTCTTCAGGCCATGGTGACGAATGTGGGTATCCTTCCAAGAGTGACTGGGAAGCCTTTGGAGACTTTAAGCCAAGGGGTGTAATGGTCGGCGTTTAATTTTTAAATCAATGTTGGCTGCTCTGTCAAAGAGACTCTAAGACAAGAACTGGGGGCAGGGAAGCCAAGAAGCTGTGTATCACACACAGGAAACGCTGGTGGCTTGAACCAGGGAGGTACCTGTGGGGAAGGTGAGAGGCAGGCTACACGGGGGACAAGTTGGATTCGAAAATCCTAAAATACACTGGCCTTCTTCAGGGACTGGGACTCTCCCACACTTGCACTCCTGTTCAATGTGGTGACTCAGAGAAGCCTTTGCACTTCCCCACACCTGACCAGAGAGGAATGCCACATGCTGAGATAGCTGATTTCCTTGCTTCCCGTTTATAGCAATAAACTAAACTCTCATTTTGCTGAAAGGGAAAGATAGTCATGAAAAAATGAGGGGCGCTGTTTTCTTCCCTTGCGAACTCCCACCTAGAGCTGTTGGTATCTCCTATAAAGATTAAATTAAATGCAAAAGTAATCAGAATGTGACCTGAAGGGAAAGAACAATCACACAGTACTGGTTTCATCCCACCCAGCTGGGATCTCTGGGCAATTCTGGGCACTGGCACACCTCATTGAGTGGCCCTCACCCCAACAGCAAAGTGCAGAAAAAACCCTGACTTTAATTACGCATGGCAGGGAAACCAAAAAAAAAATGCATAGGTGCAGTGGGACCACAGCTCCTGGGGTGGGTGCTAAAGCGAACTCTCCTGAATGGAATGGAATTATCAGTTCCCCCAAGCCCTAAATAATCCACAAGCAAAATCACTGGGACTGAATTTTCTCCCCCTCCCACCTCGGATAAGATTTCAGCCCATCCCTAAAGGGTCAGAGGTTCCTCATTTCTGAGTGGAGCACAGAGGCCCTTGGCTATCGCGAGGAGGAAGCTACAGTTCCTGTGTCCTGTCCAGGGTTGCTGAGTGGGCAGGATGCAAAAGGCGACTACACCCAAGTGTGCAGCAGACCTCTCAAGGCCAGCGCTCTCTCTCTCTCTCTCTTTCTCCCTCTCGCTCTCCCTCTCTCTCTCTCTCTCTCTCTCTCTCCCCTCCCTCTCTCTCTTCTCTCTCTCTCTTTCTCCCTCTCTCTCTCCTCTCTCTCTCTCTCTCTCTCTCAAAGGAAAGTTCAAAGAACAGAGGTAGCTATCATTTTAGTCACACAAAGACTCCTACGGTGTCATGTCACTGGAAAAGCATTGTATCAGCAGCCCAAACTGGATGGAAAGCATCAGAATGGCTACCTGGGCTTCTGCAGCTCTGGTTTCAAGGCTGCCCTCCCAAAGCCAGGCTCGGCAGCACAGAACGCCTCAGGTTATGATTGCACAGGTTAATCCATGAGACATGCTGAAGCAGCACCTGGCACAAACAAGAGCTCAATAAAGATTAACTATCGTTGTTAACGATGTTTTTCTACAAAGAATTACTGTATTGTGTTTGCGTTTATGTTAGTTTCTGCTTATACATTAGGAGCTTCAAAGCATCTTATTTATCTCAAGCGTGTCTGAGCCTGGAACTGTGCTGGGCTCAATAAAAGGTTATGGTTTGAATTGAAATATTTACTCAGGGGTGACAGAAATGAAAAGAGGGTGGCAAAATAAAAAGCAGATGAAATCTGAATTTCCTTTACCTCTTCTTTATGTTATCTTCTGTTTCTCCATAACAACCCCTCAATTTTGCAACTCTCAATGACATTTCCTCTAACGGGAATGGTTCCAGTTGAGCCTCAGTGGGACCCGTGACACTAAGCACCAACCACAGTTCAAGCTCAGTCAATTTCGATGTTGCCAGGGCCCTCAGAAGGAATTGGATATCACAGAGGGTACACAGAAGGGCACGAGCTCAAGCAATATGAACAGATTTATTTGAGAACTCTACACTATTGCCTCCAAGTGCCTCCGGACATACAGGGAACCAATAATCACAATAGTAACACAATGACACCACTATTTGCAGAGCACCTAGGATATGTACTATGCTTAAACACTTTCACATATGACATTTACTCCACCCAACGAAACAAAGTATGTGTTCTGTTATTCTCAAACTAAAGCATAGAACAGTCACAACGAGCCACTGGCTTAAGGTCACACCACCAGTAGTAAAATGTTGAGATTCAAACCCATGTTCATAGCTCTCCAAAGCTCACTTGTGTAACCACTCAAGCCTACAAGAGCCTCTGGCCGCACAGCCCAGATCTGAAGCACAAACACCACAGCACCGGTGATCTGCTAGGCAGAGTGCAGTGCACCTCCCGTGCCCCTGTCTCTGTCTGCTGTCTCCAAAACACGGCGTGGCAGCCCAGCAGGTCTCATCTGCTTTTTTACCTGTCCCCGGAGACTGTTACACCTAAAATGTGACCACCTCTGGTTTGTAAACTTATGCCTAAAGGACCTACTCCTGTTTTTTTTTTTTTCCTGGAGGAACAAAGGTAATGCAACAAGTCTCTGAGTCAAAGCATGTATTGATTAGTCTCATCAATATTCAACATCCACTCAGACTTGGACTTTAAGTCCACTCTTTACTTGCCTTGCTCCTCCTCCTCTAAACTATAACCGATCTTGGGAAGCTGGAGAGACACAGGCAGGAGCCAGCTGGCTGCATGTGCTCCACTCACTACAGGACCTGGATTAACAGGAGGACTCTGACACCAGAAAATGACAGATCAGGTAAAGCGGTATTGTATTCATTTTACATCGTCTTTGAGAAAATGAATAGATGAAGTTTTCAAGTCAGTGAGCATATGGAGGATTTGGGGGATGTTCGGTGTAGCTAACCACACATCAAAGCTACTTCTCTTGCCAGTTTCATATTGGTGCTAAAAAGTCATATTTCTTATTCAGTAACTAGGATTTTAAGGGTATTTGCTCTGTATTCTGACTAGTCTGTGTAACTTCTTCTGAAATGATTCTGCATGACCATATTACTAAGGAATGTGTTTAAAAAAAAAGGCAGATTAACCTGGATCTAACTAATCATGAAAACTGGCATGAAATCTTCAGAAATGTCAATGTATGAAAACCCAGAGCTAGGACTGTTCTAGATTAAAGGAAACTGAGAACTGACAACTGAATGCAACAAGTGCTTGTAGGTCACGGACAGAGGAGGAAAACAGCTCTAAAGGACATATGGGCACAGCTGGGAAATTTTGAAAATGGGCTGCATATTAGATAATATTTGTATACCTAGTACTTCATTTGATATGGTAATGGCATTATAATTATGTAGGCGAATGTCTTTATTCTCAGTGAGTACATGCTGGGGTGTTTGGGAGTGAAGTGACACAAGTATCTTCACCTTGTTTTGAAATGAGGCAGACACAGCAACAACAACGTACACACAAGTGCACAGTGAGAGTTAACGGACTGTGGTATTGCCCATCGGTCAGCAGAGGCGAAGGTGAACGGAGTGCTCACGGCACTACTCTTTCAACTTCTCTGTAGATACGTATAAGACTTTTCAAAATAAAAGGGGGATAGTACCGTTGCTCCCTTCTAAGTGTCCCCCCACTGAATGCACCCACCCCTATACACAATCATGCAACAGGAAATCGGTGCCCCTCTTAAAGTGGAGCATCTCTTAACTCTGACCTGGTGAGAATGACTCTACTGAGCGTTTTCTTATGTCAGTAAGTGACAAGGCTGGGTGCACGCACTGGCTTCGAGGTGTGGTGTTGCTGCTTCTCTGCCCTGATGCCAGGATTAAGTTATTTAACTGAGCTTGGGTTCCTTTAGATTGTGATAAAATGAGAATAGATCGGGATATAACATAAGGATAGAATATAGAATATTCAGGATTATAATAGTTCTTTGCAATCAGAGAGTAGTTAAATGAGAGACTCAGATGACAAACATTTTAAAGTTAACAGTTGTATATTTATATAATACATATTTAAAGAATAATTAGGACATCATGATTTTCTACTATAGCCCAGGATAAAGCTAAAGCAGTTAGAACTTTGAAAATAATGTAAAGATAAATATTAAGTAAAGAACTACCCAGATGGTATGTAAATTTGGCAAAAATCATGAAGGTAGTGCTCAAGTAACTGAAGTTTGGAAGATGCTGCAAAACAGAAGATCACATGCTGACCACGCTGTAGGTACACAGCAGATGCTCAGGCTTCATGTAGAGCTATCATTGAATTCCCTTTGGCAGGGGGGCTAGAAATTATGTTGTAGGAATCTGTCTGAAAACTGAGGACTTGCCTAATAATGGAACCTAGAAGGAATGAGAATGGATGTAAAGCACAATGTTTCAGCTTTGTAAATCCACCCAGACTTGGAAAGAAGTGGGGTAAGCAGGAGAGGAAGGGTCAGAAGACTGGGCCCTCACTCTGGATGTGCTCAGTAATCACTGTGTGACTCAAACAAAGGATTTGGACTCAGCTTCTTCACTTGAAAAATGAAGAGATTTGGCTAGAATCCATTGGTCTCTAAGGTCTCTTTCAGCTTGAAAATCCTATAGCTTGATAGGCCCCTGACTTTTTCCAAGGGTTGGTGCAAGACCACCTTTGGGTTGGCATTTGGGGGCATGTGATTTAGAGGAAAGAGTATAAACTTCTTCCTATAGCTGCTGAAAATCTGCTGTTTTGTTTAACAGTGAAAATTTAACAATATCCACTCAGAGCTCCAATTCCAGCAGAATACCTGTTACTTACTTATTGCCTGTGTGTGTTGGACATCCCACTTAATCTCTGAGTCCTGGTTGCCTCGCCTGTAAGATGGCAAGAATTTCATGTACTTTACAGTACTGTTGTGAAAACTATTGGTGATGCATGAAAAGTTGACAGGTGGTTGTTTGGCAAGAAGGATGAATGAGATGACAATGATGTGATTAAAGAGGTCATTGTTTTATAGCCCTTTCACTATTTCTAGGAAGACCACATTATGTATCTTATTTTGTCGGTATAATAATACTATGCATTAGGGAATACTATACCCATTTTGGGGGCAAATCGTTATTCTACAAGTTACTGGCTTAACCTAGTCTAGTTATCTCTAAAGTAAGGATATTAATGGTGCCGTAATGAATGGTGTGATAGGCAGAATAATGGTCCTCCAAAAATGCCTACAACCTCATCCCCCAAACCTGTGAATATGTTACCTTATACAGCAAAAGGGAACATAGTCAGAGGCTTTTATGACTTTAATTCACAGGTTATATGACTTATAAATGTCATTGAGGTTATAGACCTTGAAATGGGGAGATTCTCCTGGATTATCCACATGGGCCAAATCAAATCCCATGAATTCCTTAAAGGGGAGAACTTTCCTGGCCGTGGTCAGGGTCAGAGAGATGCAATGTGAGGAGCCAACCTCCCCATTTCTGGCTATGAAGATGGAGGAAGGGTGCCACTAGCGAAGGGATGTGGTGGCCTCTAGAGCTGGGAATGGCCCTTGCTTTTCAGTCAGCACAGAAACACAGCCCCTGGTTCCACACCCATGAGGAACTAAGTTATACCATCAACGTGAATTTCCCCCACAGCCTCTGGAAAACAGCACAGCCTTCCCACACCTTGATTTTAGTCTGGTGAGACTCGCACCACCTTCTAACCTACTAGAACTATACAAGAACTAATTTGTGGTAGTTGAGCTACTGTCTTGATGGTGGTTTGTAGCAGCAGCAGCAGGAGAAAACTAACATGGGTGAATGAGATAATACACTTACAGCAGTGAACAAGCGTCCAACAGGCATGTTCACTGTTGTTAGGCCCTGAAGTTGTGTTTGCGTTGCACCTAATCAGATTGTCCCCAACCCAGTGATGGGTATTATCAGGGAAGGGAGTTAAAGCTCCCTTGAGGTGTCCCCAAGGCCTCCTCCCTGTTGATGATGGTCACTACCTGCAAATGGGATGAAATTCCCTCTCCCAGGAAGGAGCTGAAGGGGAAAAAGGATTTAAAGAGAAACTACCAACCACGTGAATGGAATCCCATCTTAACTTTGGCTGCCTGAACCACTGAGTTGTAGATGTCTAGTTACATTTTAGAGGATAATATGCACATCAAACCTCATATTGTGTGAGTGAAAGCATGTGTACATCTGTACATTTTACATATAATGTATTTTTAAATTTATTTATAATCATTGTGTTAATAATTATGTTTAAATATATGTATACATGCATATGATTCATATCTAATAAATAGATCATGTGTATTACATGACATATCCTTCTTTGTGTGTATGTGTGTGTGTGTATTCATACTCCATATAGTCATATTAGGGGTCAGCTTTGAAGTCCTTTCAGAAAAAGAGGTTTCTGGGAGGGAAAGTCCACTAGGTGCCATGTGTAATAGATTCTGAAGTAGTGGAAAGAGAAGGAGCAAACCTACAGAACTCCACCCCACTGTCACCCCAGAATTCCAGGTCAGTAGCAGGTCTGGGCTGAGGCCAGGGAGCCAAGCATATTACTTGCTCTCCAAGTAGAGTCTGGTTTTAGAGCCTCTGGACTAACTCCCAGGGCCCTCACGGTGGTTCTGTAATAACATTTGGTTGATGACCCAACATTTCTGATCTCCAGACTGATTGGGCAATGAAGGGTACTGGTTCATTAGCTATTTTTATACCAGGGTAGGAGAATTTACAATTATCCCCCAATATAGATAAAAACTGAAGCTCCTATTGGGGAAATGGTTTGGGTCACATACCTGCTAAGTATCCAAATGGAAACTGGAATTCATGTTGCGATAACTGTATTCTATGTTATTTAAAAATTTTAAATTATGTAATTATACATGAAATCGTTTCCTTATTAAATGTCTAATAATATAAATAAAAGAAAAAATACTCCCTTACTCCTCTTCTGCAATCTCACTTTTCTCCTCAAACATCATCCTCTCTTTTGTTTTTCAAGAAAATATTCTATAATTCTCTCCACCCCGGTGGCTGCAGCCTTCTGCCACTTTTGGGCCCAGCAGCCTAAAGAAAAAAAGAGATAAAGTCTTTTTAAAACCCAAAAGCTCTTTAAAACTTAAAAAAAAAAAAAAAATAAACAAAAAGAGAAAGAAAAGGCTAATCTTTTCTGGAAAACCCTGGGAAAGTCATTTCGTACGCTTCCAGCTGGCCTGCGCCCACCCAATGCCACCACCGCCGCCGCTGCACCTGGGCGTCAGTCGGTCCCGCCTGGAGGTCAGGGGGTGAGCGGCCCGCGTCCGCACACCTACGCTCCGGCAGCCCGTCTGCACTGCGTGGAAGCCCCAGCACTGGCCTCCCCACCAACCACGCATCCGCGCTGCCCTTTGCAGCTGGCCAGTCGGAACCCACAAATATTTTGTATCCCTCTTTCCTGGCTGCTGTAACGGTAAACCGCCAGGATCCCGAGGCCTATAGAGAGAGAGAAATGTGTGTCCCAGGGGCCGAGTGGGCACCATTTGGTTGCCTCTTTAAGAATTTTTATAATTTGGAGGGAAGTCTCCATTTTAATAAGTCTGTTTTTGAAATGTGGAGCTTCAGACCAGGACGGCCGAAAATGACAAACTCTCGGGGACAGCTGTGTTGCTTTTGCCTTTTGTCTGCAGTCTTGCAGTCTTGAACAACACGTCCAGGAATTCTCTGTCCCTCCTGCTTTGGAGCCAACTCCAGCTTCTCTGCAGTGTCACTCTGCCACCTGCGAGCCACAGCGTGGGCGCAGGCCGGGGCTCCCTGAAGAGCCCAGTTGTCCCGTGCGGTGCCTGTGAGAAGCCCTCCTGGCTAGCTTCAGGGTGGCGAGACCAGGGAGATGAAGGCTGCCGCCAGTCGTGACCCCATGGCCTCCCTCTATGTGGGTGGCCTGCACTTGGATGGCACCAAGGCCATGTCATAAGAAAGGTTCAGCCCGGCAGGGCCTGTGCTGTCCATCAGGGTCTGCTGCAAAAGGATCAGCAGCCACTGCCTTGGTTCTGCCTAGGCCAACTTCCAAAAGCTGGCTGGTGCTGAGCAGGCCTTGGATACCGTGAACTTGGATGTGACTAAGGGAAAGCCAATCCACATCGTTTGGTCTCAGAAGGACCCCTCTTTGAGAAAATCTGGGGTGAGAAACATTGTAATCAAGAGCCTAGACAATCTATAGATAACAAGGCACTTTATGATGCTTTTTCCACTTTTGGAAACATTCTGTCCTGCAAGGTGGTGTGTGAGAAGAATGGTTCTGAGGGTTACACCTTTGTTCACTACTGTACCCAAGGGGCTGCAGACAAGGCCCAGAAGGTGAATGCCATGCTCCTCGATGACTACAAAGTGTTCCTGAGCAGATTCAAGTCTCTAAGAGAATGGGAAGCTGACCTGAAGCCAAAGCCAAGGAGTTCACCAGTGGGTATATCAGACTTTGGGGAAGAACGGATGATGAGAATCTAGAGGTGCTGTTTAGTCAGTTTGGTAAGACCCTCAGTGTCAAGGTGATGAGAGATCCCAGTGGGAAGTGCAAAGGCTTTGGCTCTGTGAGTTATGAAAAACACAAGGATGCCAATAAGGCATGGAAGAGATGAATGGAAAAGAAATCAGTGGGAAGGTCATTTTTGTAGCCATGCACAGAAGAAAAATAGAATGGTAGACTGAATTAAAACAGATATTTGAACAGCTGAAACAAGAGAGAATTAGTCAATATCAAGGGTAGATCCTTACAATAAGAACCTGGATGACACCACTGATGATAAGTTAAGAGTTTTCTCCTTTCAGAACCATCACCAGTGCTAAGTAATGCTTCTCATCTGCTGAAGAGGCAACCAAAGCAGTCACTGAGATGAAGATGCACCGTGGGCTCCAAGCCACTGTATGTCTCTCTGACTCAGAGGAAGGAAGAGTGAAAGGCTTCCCTGACCAACCAGTATATGCAGTGGTTGGCTGGAATGAGAGCACTGCCTGCCAATGCCATCTTAAATCAGTTCCAGCCTGTAGCTGGCGGCTGCTTTGTGCCAGCAGTTCCATAGACTCAGGGAAGACCTCTGTATTACACACTTAACCAGTTGGCATAGATGAGGCCTAATCCATGCTGGCAGCAAGGTGGAGGCCTCACAGCTTCCAAGGAATGCCTAGTGCTATACGCCAGTCTGGGCCTCATCCAACTCCTTACCCTCTGGCTCCAACTGTAATGCTCAGGCCTCTCGTGGCCTCCCTACTTCTGCTCAGAAAGTTGGTTCTGAGTGCCTGGACCACTTGGCTATGGACTTTGGTGGGGCTGGTGGTGCCCAACAAGAGCTGACTGACAATTGCCAGTCTGGAGGTGTTAACACAGCTGTGCATTACTTACCATCTCGTGCTCCTGTGGCTGCTGCTGCCCCTTGGGCTATTGCACCGTACAAGTACGCCTCTGGTGTCCACAGCCTTCACCCTACCATTCCATTTTGCAGCAGCCTGCAGTTCATATACAGGGGCAGGAGTGCCTGACTACCTCCATGCTGGCCCCAGCACCCTTCCAGGAACAGAAGCAGATGATGGGAGAATGTTTGTTCCCACTTACCCAAACCATGCATTCAAACCTGGCCAGAAAGATTGCAGGAATGCTGCCAGAGATGCACCACTGCAGCAACTGCATGCACTGGAGTCCTCTGAGTCCTTCTGCTCCGAGGTGGATGAAGCTGGGGTGGTTCTATAGGCTTATCATGCCAGGAAAGAAGCTGCCCAGAGGTGGGTGCTGTTGCTGCTACTACCTGTTAGGCAAGAAAATAACCAATTCAAAAGCCAAAGAACCCCTCATGGAATTCAGCTCAAGGTTGAAACATTTCCTAGTTTGTTCTGTGGACCTCAACACCAAAAACCACAAACTGCAAATTTAATAGGTCATTTTGTATCAAAAGGTCAATTAGGAAGCACCTAGAATTTTTCCAATTAAAAGAATATATTGTCTGGTTCTGCTATTGTGGATTTTGATGTTTCCCCCCCTGGAAATTGGTTTTATTTGATATACCTTCAGTTTTTCAATTAAAAAAAACTCTAAAATGAGAAAAATGTATATTCTATGAATTGTATACAACATGCATAAATCAAAGATTACTCAGATTTAAGCCTTTGAAAAACGTTAATGACAGTACACAACTTCCTTTGTCATTAACGATGTCAGTACACGATCACATTATTCTTTTTAACTGCTGCATGGCATGTTGTATGTATCTGATGTATATATATTGTGATGTATTTGCATCTGTTTGACCATTTCTCACTGAATGACCTTAGGTTCTTTCCATAATTTTTGCTGTCACATACAAACACACACACACACAATGCTGCATCAGATATCCTTATACGTGACTCTGTGTGCATGATATGATTTCTCTTAAATGGTTAGATGTGCAATTATGTGTTGAAAAGGATAAATGTTCTGCCCCTTTCTACATTTTTATTTGTTTTTGTAGCTACAGGGAGTTGCAGGGAAAATAATATCCCTGGACCCACAACTCTAGGCTCAACTAGAGGAAAATCCTGAACGTACTACCTGGATAATGATGTGGACCATTACAAAGACTGGTCGAGCCCCTTGTATAAGTTCTGAGGTAGTTTTGTACCGTAGCCACGTCCAGGAGCTCCCTGTCTCTTTGTTATTGGTGCCTTATTTCCTTTCTCTCCATGATGTAAATGTTTTTGTCTTAGTTTCCTTCAGTTAGTAATGATTCTAGTTCTCGATTCTGATTTTGAATCAAGTACATATATACAGGGTCCGGCAGAAGTAAGGCCTGCTTGAATGTGGCTGACAGGGTAATAATATGGATGAAATAACTTACAGTTTTAATTTGAACATTTCACCTGAAATATCATATGGTGTGCTTGAGTGTGATATTTTTATGTTACAGAATTACCTGTTCATGATTTTGTAATAAAAAGGGGTGTTATTTGTGCCGGATCCTGTACACACACACACACACACACACACACACATTTTTGATTCCAGCCCTGGAAGAAGAGTACCAACTCTTTTCATCTTCAGCAGTGTAAGAGAAGTAATGAATGGCTCTCCCATTCTGGTATAAATGACTCTGCCAGGGGCATAGGGCTCACTGTGAGTATCAAGGCATGAGAACCAGACCGTGGAGCCTGTCAGAAGTCCGAGCTGTGGCATGATGGGAGATGGGTGACTGACTTGCCTGGCATTTCCCGGCCCTGTGTTTCATTCCCTACAGATCACCGGGACCTTGGTTTTCACTGTCCTCACTGCCGTGCTGGGTTCCTTCCAGTTTGGATATGACCTTGGTGTGATCAATGCCCCTCAACAGGCAAGTGATACATGCACAATTCAAACCTCTTTCTGGAAATTTCTGTCAATATCAGAAAGATATCTGTTTCTCATGTGAAGAAATAAAGTGTGCCCATGCGGGGAACATGGGGTCATCCCAGCCTTCTGTCAGGGATAGTGCGCATGGTTCCAGAGCCTGTAACTTGGCTTTGACTCCTCTTCACTTCATAATCTTCAGAAGAATATAAAGAGCAATAAATAATTATTGATCTTTGCTTTTTGCTAAACCCACAAGAAAAAAAAAACACCTTTAACCAGATTACCTTGTGCCTTAGGATATTTTTTTAAAAGTTAATAGCTTATGGCAGCATCATTCAGACCTCTCAGCTGTATACTAAGGTCAATGCCAGGGAACGGGAGGAAACTCTAGAAGGGTATGTTTCATTCTGTGCACAAACATCTATTGAATACCAACTCACTGTGCATAAAGAGTTTTAACATATGATCTCCCCAGTTTGACCCTCCCAATAGTCCTACACTCATTTCTAGGCCACATTAAAACCTTTAGGAGCATTAACACTAGAAGAGATTCTAGTCCTCTGCATTCCTGTCTTCTACGGGTGCTTTGAAGTAAAATAATACAAAACTTAAATAATTGTCAAGAAGTTCCACAATACATGGATTTTCCCCATGATGACCATTTGGATGGGTATTTTTAAAAGTATCAAATAATTTCCATCATTTTTCTCATTTATTTTATGCATCCCTACTCTGGTACCCAGTGAATAGACAGGAGAGAGATGTCATTTTTCTCAGCTCTCACAGCCTAAAATTGAGTGGGAGGAGCCAGGACTTGAGTCCCACTGCCCTAATTCACACTGTCAGGTCACTTAGTATGGGATTGATGTCTTGTTCCTCTTCCTATCACCAAGGCCAAGCACAAATGATGGGTATAAAGAAGTTCAATCAAGTGTTTAGTGAAGGAGAAAGAGAAAATGAGAGCTGGTGGGAGTGGGGGAGGCTGGCAAAGATGAAAATACAGACTTCTGTTGGGCACCTTCTGCAAATCAATCATATTTTTATCTGCTTCTTTTCCAACATTAGACTCCAAGGAAAATGTAAGATCTCACAAGGGGTGAGCATGTGAAATGCGTGCTCACCAGTCAGTTCATCCCCTGAATTGAGTTGCTCCTTGGACCAACAGCTATGCTCTGGTCAAGTGCCATGTGTCTCATGACTGGCAGACCTCGCTGAGGCTGGGAGATTTAGGAAATAACACTGGGGGAGGGGATATCTTTTTTTGTGGGTGATGGCAACATGTGCCAGTTTAGCAGGTTTTCTGAAATTTGGCTCAATATCACTGTAATTGGCAGGGCCTCTTTTTGTGGAAGACTGTTTCAAATCCTCATTTAAAGCACCCTTTCTAGTCTTAGAGGGAAACTTAATCTAAGGCTTCCTCTCCTTCGATCACAGTCCTAGGTCCAGACCTGAAGGCGGTAATTACCCTTCAGGGGAATTGGGCTTAGTGCCTTCCCTGTAACCCCTTTCTTTAAACACTGTTACATTATAATAGTCAGGTCCATTTCTTTTTATTAGCAGAATGACATTTAGGATTGTTTTAAGGTATGTATAAATCACATTTTCTATGATTATGAAAAACTACACATGCCTGTTGCAGAAAGTATTAGGAAAAAATCACCTGTAATTATTCTATCACATGGAGCAGACTGCTGAGAACATTTTGGGTATTTTCCTTACAGCTGCTTTTCTATGTCCGAGTACATTATCTATAAAGTGTGACCTTTGACTGAGGGAAATGTCTTGGTCCAACTTCTTTTATCATAAGAGGATGTCAATTCTTCCCCTCACTCAGCTGACTTTCCCAAGTAGTCCTTCACCCACCACTGGCAGCCTAGGGCAGTAGGGCAGCTGCATTCCAGGTCCTTGTCAAAGGTCCTCCCTGACGGCCTTATTCACGGCTGCTGAATAATGACCAAGTCGCCGTTGAGAGAAATGACAGGCTCTCGGGAAGAGAGCCTGAAGGATGTGCCTTTTCTCCATCATACTTTCATATGATCTTTGCCTCTACTGAAACACATTATAAAGTATGGCTCCGTGAAGTTTAGTTTTGAATATTGTTCATTCTATTACACACTGAACTCGATGAGGAGCCGTAGGTCTCAACATCTTCTGGGGGCCACTGAGTATTTTTAATCTTTGGAATTCATCAGCAAATATGACCATTTTTCTCCCTACCCATCAGCTGCTAGGAAGTTTGATTGCTAAATTATAGTTCACTTCTAGCAAGGATATAGCACCTAGTGTTTGAATTTTGTAAAATGACCCTATTTCAGGTCTCATCTTTCCCAAATTTTTTAAATATCACTTTTATGTTTCCATTACAATATTTACATAAGTCAATTTAAATCCTGTTGTGTAAGGGTAACACTGGTGTGGAAATGTATCTTTTTAGCCTGCAGAATATTTTCACTTTGAATAGTAGACACTTACAATTTGAAAATTTTTACATAAAAACCCATATTTCCAACTTCTTTTTAAAAATGAAAGGTCATCAACACTAGTCTCAGGTTTGCAGCTTCCTCCTTCAGAGGGGATGAATTCCGTCCAGTGCCACGGTCCTGCTCACTCGCTGTTACACCCTCAACAGTAAAGAAGGCATTTCAGTCCTGTCATCAAGGTTCTCCTCGTTTATTTGTTCCTGCTTGCTTCCTGTTGGCACCAGAATCTGTGACCTCCGTTTTATAGGATATGGTCAACTATAAATAAATCTACAAGTGTTTGTATGTGTGGAAGGCACATAGTTGAGACAATCCTGTTTAAACACCTAACAAGTACTTTAAAGAAAAAAAACTAACAGGCAACATAGAACCAGAGGCATAGAAACATGGAGCAGACTGACAGCTGTAAGAGGGGAGGGGAGGGGCGGGGGGACTGGCTGAGAGAAGATGAAGGGATTAGTCACAGAACGTGTATGTGTGACCCACGACGTGAACAACAGTGTGGGGGAGGGCTGTGGGAGTGGGGGGCGGGCTGGGTAGAGGGGAGCAAAGGGAAAATAACTGACACAACTATAATAGCATAAACAATAAAATATTTAAATTAAAATTTTCTAAAAAGAAAAAACAAAAATATGTAAAATGTTTGAAATGTTGGAGTTATTTTTTAATTTTATTTCCTCAGGTAATAATAGCCCATTATAGATATGTTTTGGATATGCCACTGGATGACCAAAAGGCTATCAACAATGATGCTATTGACAGTACAGAGGGACTGCCTACCAAACCACACTTCCTAACTCCAACACCAACCCCCTTGGCTGAAGAAGAGCCTGTGACATCTTCTGGCCTCGTCACCATGTACTGGTCCCTGTCTGTGTCCAGCTTTGCAGTTGGTGGAATGATCGCATCATTCTTTGGAGGGTGGCTAGGGGACCAGCTTGGAAGGTAGGCAAATTTCACAAACTGACGCGATCACTGACTGGCAGTGACCTCGGAACACTGCAGATGGCTCGTCGAAACACTAGAAAAACATACACAGAGACAACCAGGTCCTGTGGGGAAGTAGGAACGGAATGACCACTCTCTCTAGTGGGGAGTGCCATGGCCACCCTCCCTAGGGGAGAGCGCCCCTAAGGGAGAACGCCTCGTTCTCCCGCCCGAGCAGGCTTTTATTGGGTTCGTTTGTATAAGAATTCAGGTAAAGCTCCTTACTCATTGCCAGGAAGTAAGGAACAAACAATAGATGACAAGGAAGTCTGAGGGCCTATTTTGAGTCAGGGTCAAAGAGCTGTAAAACTTTGAGGAACAAACTTACTTCTTCCCTGGACCCTTATCATTCAACTGAGAGCATTCTAAACAAAGGTTTCACAGGAATTTACATATTCTTTCTTAGGCCTGATCACCCAGGGAACCCACACTTTCCAGCACAGGGCTGCACCACCTTCTGTCATTGTTTCAGGCTTAGGTGGAGCAAGGGAACTAAGGCAGCCAAGAGATTAGGAGATTTTCTTGCAGACAATGAGGACTCGGGCTATGTCAAAGCTGAGGGACAAGGGTCTATCACCCCCTTTTGCTGTAGCCCCCAAAGTCCTTCCTTGGGGGCCTCCCACGTGATCGTGCCTGTCTTAGATTGTTCCCCCCTTGGGGAATCTTACCCATCATTGGCTAACCAATCATGCACTGGGGACCAGGCAGGGTGAAGTAAAAGGAGCAGAAGCAGCGCTCCTGCCAGGGAGATAAGCTTTTGTCTCCTTGGTGGCTTATGGTCCAAGGTCATTCCCTCAGCCTTAGCCTTGGTGGGGGTTATAGCTTCTGATACCAGGCAGGGAGGTTCCCAACAACAAATAAGCATAAGCACAGAAACATTAGTATTTTGGGTTTATTAGAATTGGCTTAGATAGAAATCATCTTTCTTTTTGTGGAATAGTTTCACAGTTATTTTTTCAATGTGTGACCCTATAAGTTAGGTTGGTGTTGAACCAAGTAATGGAAAAAGCTGTTGCACCAATCTGCTTAATTGTGGAGACACTTACAGAAAAAGTAAGTTCAGTGGAATACTGCCTTGGTTCTTGGTTTCTAAGTCATAACGTATACTATGAAACAACCAAACAAATGATTAACTCAGGAGCACAATGGAGGAACCAAGAGTAAAATTTTTTAACCAGGGAGTCCATTGTTTGCCTCACCATATCTCAGACACCCAGTTTTTCCTCTTCAAATTGGAACTTGGCATTTGGAGCAGTCAGGTGCTAAGATCAAGTTAACATTCCCCAGCCCCCAACTGCCGAGACACTTAGCATGGGGTTTATAGCTGCTGTTACTGCTGTTTCAAACCCCAACCAAAGATCAAGCCAGTGGTGTCTCCATTTCTCTATTCTGGTTTCTATGAGGTGTTTCGGACTAAAAACATCAGCGGAACTCCTCTACACCCAAATTTTACTCAGTCATGTGACATACTAAAGCTCTTGGGATCCCCTCAGCCCCCATAAAGAGGAAAAAAATAAAATTAGAAAATCAAGTGATTATTTCTTTAAATGTGTTTTCTACTCATTAAGTCTACCTTTTGTTTATTAGTTACCTTTTTCTGGTGATGAAAAAGACGTAAAATTTAGAAAATTCAGAAACCTTTAAAAATGTAAACGATATAGGCTAAGATATAACTGTCTTAGTAATTCTGGATCACACTTTATTTAGTTTTTGAAATTTCTACTTTAAATTATAATTTTATCCCTCTGGTTATAAAATTCTGATAACTTTTTTCTCTTATACTAGAGTTTTAGAACTAGAGTTCTATAATAAAACTGTAAGAAATTTTCTTAAGTAATAGGCAGTGGCATGGGAACCCAAGCTTTCTTCTTCTTTTTTTTAATTTGAAAGGGACTTTTCTCTACCATAAAAGAAAAATGATCGGTTCCTCATATTTTTATCAACTTACTGGAGTTTAGCTGAACTTTAAACAGGAATCCATAAATTACAGAGTTAATAAACTGGCTCATCATTAAAAAATCTAAATCATTTTATTTTGTACCAAATTGGTTTAAACAATAACCAGTAACTGGAAATTTTTCTAGATTATTTTTTTAAAAAATAAAATTAATCAAAATTAAATAAAAATTTTAAGTACGGACAAGCTAAGTCTTTTAGCAAGTAGTGATGCTTTGTACTTCTTCCCATTGCCAAGAAGAAATATCAGCCCTTGCTGTCTCTCATGTAGGAACAAGGACCTGAGAGGTCCAGTGACTTAATTTGAAACATTCAGTGTCCTAGCGACAGAATTAGGATTTATGTCCTCTCATCTCTTAGGAGTTAACACTAGCACTGGTCACACCCCAAAACAATGTCAAATGACCAGTTATCAAATGACTAAAAGTGAGGCTTCCTCCAGCTCTCAGTGGAAAAATGATTCTCCATGAGAAACAGCCATAAAATTAATAATTTTAACTTAAAAATTAACACAAAAGAGTTTTGTTTCTCCTATAAAACTGTTTTTCTAGGGGTGACTTGCTCAGAAATGGCATGATTTTTCTTGTTGCCAGAGTCATTACTTCACCAGTTAGAAGTAAATAAATGAAAATGTATTTTTCCATTACTGCTTTTACTTGTATAATAGCCAGTAGATATCTGTGGGCATTATTTTTCAGTTTGGGTTCTCAGGATCGAGTTTTCCAAGCCTATGGGTTTACAGTTTAATTGCAAGAGTGTGACAGGGTGACCGCGGTCTGTGCAATCCGCACTGCCTCGGAATGCTTTCTTTCTTCTGTATGGAAAACGGAACTCACCAAAATGAAGCATTACCCTTTGGTTTCACGCAGATCAAGTCTCAGCTGTGTCACTTAATAGTTATGTGAAAATGAGCAAGTTACCTAAGTTCTCTAAGATGTTTTCTTCCCATCTGCAATGTGACAGGGCGGGGTTGAGGGGGGGGACCCCCACCTTGTGGCATTGTTGTGAGTGCTGAAAGAGAAGGAATGTAAGGGTTTAGCAGACGCCTGGGGCAGAGGAAGCAGGCAGCAAATGCAGACTTACTTTGACATGATGATCGTGAGAACAACAACGGCAATGATGAAGACCCTGCTAACAGTAGTTAGAGCAAGATTTAAAGAAATATACTTCCTTCTCCTTGATTCAACCATTTCAAGTACTTTTAGATGATTTTTCTTGGCCATTTCCCACATCTGAGCAGAAGTTAAAATCCTTTAAGTTGTATAAAGTGCTCCAGTATCCAGTGGTAGTAAGGAAGAGGGGCTTTAGAGCAATCTGGTATCAAAAATACTTCCAGGTTCTCTCCTTTAGGACTTTTTAAAAATCTACCCCAACTCTGACAAGTCAAATAGACTATGAACTAGCTAGAAACAATTTTTAAATATAACTTATTGTATTTCCTGCCCTCTATCCTCGCGTAGAGAAAGAGCACTTCGCAGAGAAAACCCGTTTTCTGGTCTGCAGCTCTGAAGCTGACCAGCTCTGAGTCACTGGTTCCCCTGCCTTTGAGTAGCTGGTAATTCCCACACATCGCCACTCCAATGACTTACCACACACTTAGTGCCTTGAAACAACAACACACACTTATTTCCTCGCAGTTGTGGAGGTCAGAAGCCCAAGTTCAGTTTCACTTGGCTGAAGTCAAGGTGTCAGCAGGGCCGGTTCCTTCTGGAGGTTCAGAAGGAAGAATCCATTTCCTTGCTCTTGTCCAGCTTCCATAGTCCTGGGCTTGTGGTCCTTCCTCTACTTTCAAAGCACATGAGTCCACTCTCTGCTTTCATCACCATATCGCCTTCTCTCCTGCCTTCCTCTTATAAGGACCCTGTGATTACATAGTTGGGCCCACCTGCATAATCCAGGATAATTTCTTCATCTCAAGATCCTTAATTCAATCACATCTAGAAAAGCCATTTTATCTTATATTGTGACTTATTCCCAGGGTATGAGGATTAGTTTGCCGAGTATAGAGGGATGTTATTATTCAGTCTATCGCATGGTTGTTGGGCAATCATTGCAGTATGAAATTTCATAGTTTTACTCTCAAAAAAGTGTTTGGTGTTAAAGATACTTGCTTAGGAAAACTCACTTTTTAAAGTCTTTTAAACTCTTTTAAACATTGAAAGAGAACAGGACAAGATGCTTACCTTCTTTGTAGCACACACATTTCCATGCCTGTCCACTCAGATTATTTCACTGACCTTATCATCATCTACTTTGAAGGAGATTTCTTTGTACCTCACTTTTCATGTAATAGGAATAAATATCTTAAAATGTCAAATTTCATATGATTAATTTCAAAAATGTTTTTATTGCTGTTGTCAGCTGTTTTACACATTTTATATAAGTTAACATTAATTCATGGGTTCTGAAAATATGCTGACATACAATTTTAAAATAAGAATAATTATAACTCTCTATGATAACGTTTATTGAAAAATTGTGACGGAGAGTTGTAACCCACCCCACCATTCTTTTGACGTTGTTTCTATAAGTGCCGACTCTAATATGTAGCTTGTAGACGAACAGCGTGTTTGTACAAGAAGCATAGGAACTAATTTCAAAAGATACAGACCCCAACCTTCAGGAAATCTAGTGCTGGGACATCTGCTGACCTTCAACCGTGGAGCCAGGATGACATGAAGCCAGGATGACTAAACCAGGATGGTGCACACCGGACCATCACTTGCCTTACCAGAATGGACTGTGCTGAATAGAGAACTTTCAGCTCCCTCCTTCAATCTCTTTCTTTGTTGTGTCCCCCTTTGCCTCCTTTTAAAAACCTCTGCCTCTACTGAGAGATGGAGATGGGCTTTGAGACATGAGTCCTCCATCCTCCAGGTGGCCAGCATCTGCAAATAATCACTTTCCTTTACATCAGCACCTGCCTCTTGACTATTAGCTTTCATAGAGGCAGGCAGCTCTGGACCTGCTTTCTGCATCTGGTGATGCAGATGGGACTATGTGGACCCCAGTAAGGGCTGGAGAGGTCCCAGTGGCTTGCGGCAGGCTGACCCCATGGTAGGGATTGCAGAAATCCCCCAGTTCTTTATCTCGGGAACTCTCTCTGTTCTCCCTCTCAAGGCCATCAGCCGCTTTTAAACGCTTTGCTGATGAAATGAAGTAAGTCTCTGGGGAGTTGACAGGTTCCAGCTGGAGAGTTAATGGACTCCAGTCTTAATAGTTGTGTTTTATTTGGAATATTATTATTCAGAGAAATTTGCATGGGACTCATACTGCTTTCTAATTATCTGTTAGTTTTGTTTCTCTGTTCCTGGGCAGAAGGAAGTCAGTTTCAGTTTGAGAGCACTCCTCTGTTTATCTTGGTTACAGTTATTCTTTGCTTGTTTTCTTATCTTTTGGGAAACTTGGTTGGATGTTTTCTGTTTTGTATACCCCCAGAATCTTCTGCCTCTGCTGTTCCAGCTGTGCCATTTGGGCCTTTAACAGTTATTCACTATACCAGTTGATGTGAGATAGTGTCTCTGCTGTTTGGGCTTTTGTGTATTTGTGGTACCAGTTGGTATTAGATAATGGCTCTGCTATTTGGGCTTCATGTCATTTGGATCTTGTCAGGGTCATTTGTAGTACCAGGTGGTATGAGATAAGACTCTAAAGCTAGTGTCTCATTTCCTTCTTTTAGAGGACTTAACGTGAGAATACTAGTTTGCTTGAATTTTGTCTTTGCTTTAGGTTTTGTTTTTGTTTCTGTTTTGAAAGGAATGGGCTCAGTCTCAGTCTTGAAATGTTTACTAAGCTTCTGGTAAGTAGAATAAGAGCTCTAATATTGTTACACCATAAGGATTCTATTCAGAAGGAATTTAAATTGTTTAAAGAAGGAAAAAGATCTCACTCCCTCCTCAGACAGTAAAAAGCTCGGGAAGCAAAAAAAATGAAAAAATGTGTCTTTCAAACACTCTGAATCCACCTTCTGGAGGCCCAGGGGCTGCTTCGGTGTTGGGAACAGGCCACGCCATGCCTGGTGTCTCCTCCTTCCCTCTTCTCCAACCTCCCTAAAATTTTCAAGGGCACTAGATAAGGAGACAGCTCACTTTTTAGCGCACTCAAGGAATGTAGTAATCACCAAGGGTAAAAAATGTAAATGTATTTGCCAGTGGGGAAAAAACTGTTTCTGCAAGGTATTAAATGTGTTCATACATTTGTCAATCTAAAGCATGCTTATTACTTACTTTTAGTTGTCACTAAAAACTAAGAATTTTAATTAAATTTGGAGAAAATACATGGTTTTGGTAATGAAAGGTATAAATTATGGCAATATGTCTTAAAAAATAGAATCGAATGTGGGTTATTCTAAAGTTGGTTGAGTCTGGATGAGTTGAAAGGGCAAACTGAAATGGGCTAGAAGCGTTGAAGGAGGAACGTGTAAGTAGCAGAGGTTCTATCTAAGCCGAAGAGGATCTGTGTAAGTCACAGAGGGGCTGTGCAAGTTGAAGAAGGATTGTGTAGCAGGAGTGCCCAACCCATGGCCCATGGGCCACACGTGACTGTGACCCAGAATGCCTATGGACATTATAGACATTCGTGACCCAACATAAAATCGTAAATTTGCTTTAAACCTTTTTTTTTTTTTTTGCTCATCAGTTTTTGTTAGTGTTTGTGTATTTTATGTGTGGCCCAAGACATGTCTTCTTCCAGTGTGGCCCAGAAATGCCAAAAGGTTGGACACCCCTGGTAGAGGGGGAAAACAAAAAGAGAAGGAATTAAGGAAGTGAACACAGCTGAGAAAGGATAAAGGATAAAGGAACAGGACAGACAGGAAGAAAGGACTTTGAAGTAGGAAACTCAGGAAGAGAAATGGAAATGGGAAAAAAAGAAATAAGAAAAAAGGGGAAGGCACACAGAAAAATGGTAAAGCAAAGTGATCATTTGAATGACAAATGAAAAAGCCAAAGGCTCTCTTTGATTTTCCAAAACCAATTGTTATTTATCAACAGAAACCCCAGGTACAATTAAACAGTGGGAAACAAATTAATTGATTCTTTGGTCTGATATGCTTTCATTTGTAATTCTAATTGTTATCTTAAAATTTTGTTTCCAAAAAATGGCAAAAGGAATTGCACATTCCTTTGTCAATTGCATTATAATCATTTCATTTAGAAATGTCATTTAACTTTTTAACTTTAAGCATTTTACTTTTTAAAGATTTTATTCATTCATTTTTTAAATTTTATTTTAATCATTGTTCAAGTACAGTTTTCTCCCTTTTACTCCCATTCCAGCCCACCCACCCAACCCTCCCTACTTCCCTCCCATTATCCTACCCCTAAAAGTTAAAAAAAAAAAGAAAAAAAGAAATGTCATTTAGAGACAGTCATTGTTTTACTCTTGTGCATTTGCAAAAATGTTGCACCTTCTGACTTATTCTAAAATATGAGTTTCTGAGAATAAATTTGAGATCCTACCCCTGAAATAGATGGGGATTTGTGGGACTCTGGGGAATGACTGAACTCGTAGAGATACTGGCAGATAATGGGATTACACAGGAGTTGATTGTGGAACTGAATGAACTAAAAATAATTACTGTTCTTGTGACTTTGTTCCAAATATTGTTGATTTTTTAAAAATTTATTTGTCTTCATAGAGAAATTTGGTAAACTGGAGCAATATTGAAGCATTTATATTTTTCTCCTTACTTGATCCCTCCAGAATGTGGAAAGTCTTAATGAGTGAGAATTATAATTTTTATGGCAATATGTTTATGTGCATAAATCCAATAGAAATCTGATTTCTTCCAGTTTCCAAGTATGGATTTATTAGCCAAGACTTTTACTGGAATGTCATGTCTGAAAGAGATATGCCTAGACTTGGGATGTCAGCAAAAACCTTTCAGGAATAAAGATTGACTTTAGAGCTGGGAAAAGCCCCTTAGAGAGACAGCCTGGCACTTGACTTATTCATATGGTTCGTGGCAGTCTTCCCAGGTAAGAAGTGAAGGTTGCTTTCCTGGGGGATGACAAGAAAAGAACCTCAAGACATTTTGGCGACCTGGAGAACTTGATAAGTTTACCCAGAACCGCAGGTATTACAAAGTCTCACATCAACTGTGTGGCTTGGTTTCTTTGCCCCGAAAGGCTAATTAAAGTTCAGTCTTGAAATTCCTTATGACATTCATTCCAGCAAAGTATATTTGAGAAAGTCCGTATAATCAATTGTTGTTCCTGTTGTGTTTATGCCAAAACACAATCAGCCAAACTGAAACAGTACTTAACATAATAAATGAATTGGACTTGATTTGACTCTTTGATAAAAATGAGGGTGATTTTAGGAGGAAAATTATGTTTCAATAAAATCTATAATGCACAACTACGGAAATTAGACTCCAATTCAATGAATTTTCTGTAAAATTTTATTTTTTATCTCTAAACAAGACTGGGCCCTAAATTTTTCTAGTTTTCTTAAGTGTTTTGGGTACAACCATCTAACTCCATAGAAATGGAAGAAAAATTGACAGTGGAGATTTGTAACAGTGGAAAACAGTCATGGGACTTGTAACCCACCCCACCACTCTTCTGACGTTGTGTCTGTCAGCGCCGACTCTGACTGATATGCAGCTTGTAGATGAACGGCATGTCTGGGTAAGAAGCCTAGGAACTAACTTCGAAAGATACAGACCTCGACCTTCAGGCATGCCAGTTCTGGATTCCTTGTTGACCGTCAGCCGTGGAGCCAGGAGACAAGTAGTCAGGATGACATGAATCCAGGATGGCTAAACCAGGATAGGCGCACCAGATCATCACTTGCCTTATCCGACTGCACTCTGCTCATCTGCATGTAGAGAACTTTTCAACCCCCTCCCTTCAACTTTTTCTGTGTTCTGTTCCCTTTTCCCTCCTTTTAAAAAACTCTGCCTCCACTGAGATGGGGAGATGAGCTTTGAGAGGTAAGGGCCCCCGTCTTCCAGATCCCAGCTTCTGCAGATAAACTACTTTCCTCTACATCAGCACCTGCCTCTTGAGTATTAGCTTTCGTAGAGGTAGGCAGCCACACCTGCTTTTGGTTACAATAAGGCTTAAAGTAAAAGTATGTCTTAATTTCCTTCAAAATAATTCATAAATATGAAAATTTAACTTTTAAAGTTCCTTTCATGATCTACATCAAGTAAAACTTGTTCTAAAAGAAAGAAAAAAAAAGCAAGGTGTCATAGATTACAAGTACAAATTGAATTTAGCTATCACCAGGCAATTGTTGTTTAATCAACTCGTAGAAAATTTAATTCATTAACTATTTTTTGAAAAAGTGTCAGAGTTTAATCATAACTCAAACTAGTTATCACCACAATTGAATCATCTCCATCAAAACATGAAGATCTGGTGCATGCGATCCATTTTCTCTCATTATACATATCAGTTACTGGTAATGGTTCAGTTTGTAGAAATCAAAGTATCAATCATGGTTTAAGATTCCCCCAACTAGCATTTTGAGCAAAATTAAAGTCATCTCTTAGGTAAAAAAAAAAATTCTCACCATGCTCTGAATGCAAAAATTTATCAAGGTTTGATGTTGAACTTATAATCCTTGCTTTTTATTTCAGAATCAAAGCCATGTTGGTAGCAAACATTCTTTCACTAACGGGAGCACTCTTGATGGGGTTTTCAAAACTGGGACCTTCTCACATCCTTATAATTTCAGGAAGAGGTATATCAGGACTGTACTGTGGTAAGTCTCACACACATACACACACACTTGCATGAAAATTATTCCAACAGCAGAGGTGGTAGCATGCAGGGAATATGTTGAGCTTCAGGTGGCGTCACAGACGAGCAGGCAGTAGCATGAAATTTAACTCCTGAGACAGGGAGGTTTGGGACCCATAAGTAGGAGCTGTGTCTTCTTACCCATGGCTACATTGCTAATCATACGACCACAGATAAATTCTTAATTTTCAGTTTCTTTATCTAGTAAATGATGAGAATAATACCTACCCTGCAGAGTGCTTATGAGAATACATGTGAAATGTTTGGCATAGAATCTGACTGTGGTAAACTGCCAAGGAATGCTAGCTACTGCTGTAATCCTGGTGTGTGGGAGACAGTGGAAGACTGATCGACCCAGGAACTCTGACTTGGCCCTCATGGCCTACCTGGCCGCTGTGTCTCTGCCTCTTCTATCTGGAAAGACATTGACACTGGGCCCGCCTCTTAGAACATACTGCCTAGCCCTGTCAGATTTCAGACCTGGCTGGGTGAAGGGGTAAAGTGGCAGTGACCCTAGGGAGAGGGAATCAGAAAGCAGCAGCTGGTAGAAGAGCTCAGACTGAAGGATGGATGCTCTTCCCATGAACTTGACAACTAAATTACTGGAATCATTCAGTCTTGGAAACAACTTTTCTTTCTTTGTGTGATAATACGGTTTTATTGGGTTTTTTTCCAATTACCATTTATCTCCCTTATACCCTCCTCCCCCCTGCAATCACCACAGTCTGTTTGTGAGTCTGTTTTCCTTTTTGTTCAATCCCTCCACTACCTAACCTCTCCCTGCTGAGCCATAGCTTTCAGCCTGTTCTCTATGAATCTGTCTCTGTTTTGCTTGTTAGTTCAGTTTGTTCATTAGATTCCACATATAAGTGAACATATGGTATTTGTCTTTCTCTGACTGGCTTATTTCACTTAGCATAATGTTCTCCAAGTCCATCCATTCTGTTGCAAAGGGTAAAATTTTCTTCCTTTTTATAGCCAAGTAGTATTCCATTGTGTAAATGTCCCATAGTTGTTTTATCCACTCATCTATTGATGGAAACTTGGGCTGATTCCGTATCTTGGCGATTGTAAATAATGATGCCATGAACATAGGGGTGCTTATGTTCTTTTGAATTAGTGTTTTGGGTTTCTTCAGATGTATTCCCAGAAGTGGGATCGCTGGGTCAAAAGGCAGATCATCTTTAATTTTTTAAAAAGGTTTTATTTATTTTCAGAGAGAGAGAAAGGGAGGGACAAAGAGATGGAGAGAAACATCAATGTGTGAGAGAAATCTCAGTTGGTTGCCTCTTGCATGCCCCCAGGGTGGAACCTGGTCCACAACCCAGGCGTGTGCCCTGACCAGGAACTGAACCAGCAACCTTTCAGTTCATAGACCTCCACTCAATCCACTGAGCCACACCAGCCAGGGCTATTTTTAATTTTTTTGAGGTATCCCCACATTGCTTTTCACAGTGGCTGCACCAATCTACATTCCCACCAACAGTACAAAAAGGTTCCCCTTTCACCACATCCTCACCGGTACTTGTTGATTTATGGATGATAGCCATTATGACCAGTATGAGGCGATATCTCATTGTGGTTTCAATTGGCATTTCTCTGATGATTAGTGACATTGAGCATCTTTTCATATGTCCATTGGCCATCTGTATGTCCTCTTTGGAGAAGTGTCTGTTCAGGTCCTTGGCCTATTTTTTAATTGGATTTTTTTTTTGTATTGAGTTTTATAAGTTCCTTATAAATTTTGGATATTAACCCTTTATCAGATGTATCAGCAAATCTGTTCTCCCATTCTGTGGGATATCTTTTTATTTTGTTGATGGTTCCTTTGCTGGGCAAAAATTTTTTAATTTTATGTAGTCCCATTTATTGTATTTTATTTTATTTTGTGGGGAGAAACAACTTTTCAAACTTTCAGAAGCAACTAATCAGCTGAGGCCTGAACGAAGGGAGGATCACACAATCTTAAAACAGCCAAATTTTTCCCTTCTCAGTACCAGTGATACCCTAATAGTTCTGGGCTGAGTTTTTAAGCCACTGTCCCAAACTGTAGCGATTTTAAACCACTAACCTCACTGGGGATAGGAGAGGAGGAGCAAGGTCACAAAATGGTGTATAAAGTATTTATAACATTTTTACCTGTGAAGAAGAAAGACTATAATTCCATGCATCTTCAACGATCAGTTAAAAAATAAGGCTAAAATTATTTCATTAAATTTCTCTTTTTATTATTTTCAATGTTAAAACAAATAACTGAGAGCCAGGATAGCTTTATTGAAGTGAAAAGTCAACCCACACATGAAAATAGCTTTGAGTTCACACTGAATCAGTTCCGGCACTGTCTCTGTCTGATCTTAGATGTGCTTACTGAATATGCGCCTCGGTTTCCTCTTCTGAAAAATGCAAATAATAGCTTTATCAAAGAGGTCCAAATCATGGTTCTTCTTTGTTTTTTTCTCTATTTTAAAAATATAGTAAAAATAGAGCTGCCTTACGACCCAGTGATTCCACTTCTGGGTGTTTACCCAAAGAAATCTAAAACACTAATTCATAAAGATATATGCACCCCTATTTTTACTGTAGCATTATTTACAATAGCTGAGATATGGAAGCAACCCACGTGCCCATCAATAGACAACTGGATAAAAAAAGATGTGGTGTGTATATACAATGGAATATTATTACCTGGCCATAAAAAAAACAATGAAATCTTGCCATTTGTAATGACATGGATGGACCTAGATGTTATTGTGCTGAGTGAAATAAGTCATTCAGACAAAGACAAATACCATATGATATCATTTATATGTGGAATCTGAAGAGCAAAATAAGCGAATATACAAAACAGAAGCAGACTCATAGATACTGAGAACAGACTGATGGCTGCCGGAGGGGAGGGGCTTTGTGTGGAGTGGCTGAGTGAAAAAGATGAAGGAATTAAGAAGTACTATTTTGGTAGTTACAAAATAGTCACAGATGTAAAATACAGCATAAGGAATGTAGTCACTAATGTTGTAACAACTATGCATGGTGCCAGGTGGGAGCTAGAATCATCAAGGGGATCATTTTGTAAATTACTTAATCGTCTGACCACTGTGCTACACACCTGAAACTAAGATAAAATGATATTGAATGTCAAAAATTAAATACATTATCTTTGCAAGTGCAGTTTAAAATCTTTAAGAAAATTTAGTTAATTAAGTTATACATAAGACTGATTAATAGAATAACATTTGTAAATTGAAAAGGTTCAAGAAAAACTTGTTTTAAATTTTCTAACATTAATACATTGAAATTAAAGAAAAAAATAAATGCAGTAAAAATACAAAATGTTTTTTGTAAAATTGAAAAGATATGCTATAAATGTATTATGAAGCAACCTATCACTAGCATAGCCAAGTATACTTATACTCTCCAACCATCTTTTAAAATTATGTTCCGGTTCTATTCTGAGCATCAAAGTTACTAAAAATAATAGGAAATGCAATTTGACTTCAGGTGAACGGACGTGAGACCTGTGAGTTTACGTACACTCTTCTATTCCTGAAATGTAATAGTAGGTATTACATAAAGATTGTCAGCAGAATTTCAGATGCTGTATCAACCATGCAAATATTTATGTGAAATACTAAGAACAATGTAAAGCTTTAAAAACACATATTGAAATAGTTTCTGAAAGTATCGTTTACACAAGGGCCATCCATTTCCACTCAATAGGCAGCCAGTGTCTGTAACGGGAAGCCTCTGACAAATCTCATTTTTAAATTCTTAAGAACATGACAAACGCTGTGTCCAGCCTTGCTTTATTGATAGTCTCCAACCTTTCCCTGGGCTCAGCAAATGGCTGGGAACGCCACCATGTCCAACATGACTGATTACATCTGCGTTTAAGAAAATTATAGAAGGCAGAATGGCCTAGTGCCTCTCAGTTGTTGTATTCCTTTAAGCACCCAAAGTCTTTATTTAAATCAAATCTTTTCTGAAGGCTATTATTTGGAGAGAATAATGAAGAAGCTGGGTGGCCCTGGCTGGAGTAATTGGGGGAAGGTCCCCTTAGTTCCTTAACCCTTTCCACCTCTCTAAACCCCCTTCACTGGAGCAGTGTGACCTTGAGGGACCTCCACACTGCGGAAACTCAGCAAGGGCTCGTAGTTCTCACGCTAACACTCAACTGCACTGTGATCTTGGGTCAGCCGTTTCTCAGCTCAATCGAGTGATGACATTTGTCTAGACGCATTCTAATTCCTTCAATCCATGAGTCTCAATGAAGAATATTATTTGTTTAATATTATCATCACATTCTTCAGTCTCTTTACTTAAGACATCTGAATACATTATGATGTAAACTCAATATTAATATGGATTTTTTAAATTAAGACAGTGTTATAAATAATTGCCAGGTACTTGATTAACTATTTCTTCCTGTTCATATGTCAGACTACAACTTTATTTGGAATCTTATCAACAAATATTATTTTCATAAACTGTGTCTATGTTTGGGAACAAAGGTTTTCTTCCTTTCAATAGATGTACGAAGGGACTTTCCATCAGAATAGTAACTGTATTAAGCCAAATTAGTGTTACTGAGATAGTCTTGGCTGTATATTAACATTTATGTTCATGTTCTATGCAGGGCTAATCTCAGGCTTGGTTCCAATGTACATTGGTGAGATTGCACCAACCACACTCAGGGGTGCTATTGGCGCTCTTCACCAGCTGGCCACTGTCACGGGCATTCTTGTTAGTCAGGTAAAACCCCCACCCCCGACTTCATCCATCCTCTACTTTACGCAACTTTTTTCTCCCTGACTGTCCATTCTCACTGTAGACCTACATAGAAAAAAAAAACAAAACACTCCCACCAGTGGCAGTGGAGGTGGTATAGAATCATAGGCTTTTAGCTCAAAGCTAAATTATTTCTACTCCAGCCCTCACTTTTCCCCTTGGAGCTGTGGTTGTATGGGCGCTAGAGGTGACCCAGAGCCAAATCTTGAATTTCTGTTGCTATTGTATATTAAATTATTCCATTTAGATTTAAAGAAATAAGAATCTTCAAGTTTGGGGCTGTCTGGGTTTCCTTTGTTTTGAGTGTCTTACTTGAAAATTTAATATGTAAATGATGACCAGTTCTTGTTCAGCTGGCTCTATCTTTCCCTTCTATCCTGTGGCCTCAGAGGGAGTCCTGGGAACCCCCAAACTATGACTATCCAGAAGGCAAACCTCTGCAATAGGGATCACAAAGCTGGTTCTCAGCAGAGTAATTGCTCCATGTATATAATCCCACTCTACTTAAGTGTTGAGTAATCTAAGAAGAATGTTTTTAAACAAAGGTCAAAACTAATGCATGACTTTGGGTATTATTTGAAATACCAAATATGTTGTCAAATGTTTGGTTGATTCCTATCCTAAATGTTCCATAAGAGTTCATGTAAACAAACCCAGGTGAAGTCTTTGTAAAACAAATAGTTCCTAATTTAGTTAAGGTGAGACACCATAGTAATAGTTTTCATCTTGAACTATTTGAATCAAAGTTCTCAGGGATTACTATTCAATAGTCAATATACTTATTCAACAAACTGTTGCAGAAGGCAGACTCAGAGTGTTGGGAAGTTGATAGGCTTCCTTCCTGCCTTTTCAGATCATTGGCCTCGACTTCATCCTGGGCAATCACGAGCTGTGGCACATTCTGCTTGGTCTGTCTGCCGTGCCAGCTGTCCTGCAGTCTCTGATGCTCTTCTTCTGTCCAGAAAGCCCCAGATACCTTTACATCAAGTTGGATGAGGAAAACAAAGCAAAACAAAGTAAGTCTATGGGTGGTTTTACTTTCTACCTATTGTTTTCAAACTGTCACCTCATAAGAAACTGTGCATGAATGGCTACTCATGAAATTGGTACCAGCACTTTCCAAATGAAGTCAGTGATTACATGTAAGGAGAACATGCAAGATCACTTTAATATGACAGGCACATGCCATTTTGCACCCATAAATATTCACTCAGCCCAAATCAGAAGTCCAAATGCAGAATATTGGACTCAACCATACTCTTCTAAAGGACCTTTTAGCCTTATGCTTCAACGATATGAGGGTCATAGTTCTCTTTGTCATAAGATGAAGACAAATGTTCTATTTTCTGATATTAAAAAAAAGCAGGAATTAATTTAACAAAAAAGAATTCCCAAAGTGCATGTTATCAAGTAATAGAAAGGGCTACACAGAACTGTAGCTGTTTCATTTACATAATACGTGGAAATTTATTTTTGTTTTGACCTGAGTTGTTATAAATGCAATCATTTTGGGGGCAGGCTTGAAAAGACTCAGAGGCAGTGCTGATGTCACCAAAGATATCACTGAGATGAGAAAAGAAAGGGAAGAAGCCTTAAGTGAACAGAAAGTCTCCATGATTCAGCTCTTCACCAATTCCAGCTACCGACAGCCTACTCTGGTGGCACTGATGCTGCACATGGCTCAGCAGTTTTCTGGAATCAATGGGGTAAGTTAAAGAACATCCCCTAACTCTTAAGAGCAAAGCAAATTGGGATAGAGCAAATAAGGGGGTATAAGTTAAAATAGCTAAAAGACAATTTTAAAATGTTAACATCATGCCTTAGTATAAGCAAATAATGAGTGAGTGTTAATTTTCTGTTTTGCCTCACCTGCTTTCTAAAATTGATTACAATTTAAAAAAAAATCAACAGTCTGCCCTGGCTGGTGTGGCTCAGTGGATTGAGTGCTGGCCTGTAAACCAAAAGGTCACCAGTTCGATTCCCAGTCAGGGCATATGCCTGGGTTGCAGGCCAGGTCCCCAGTTGGGGGCATGCAAGAAGCAACTGATCAATGTATCTCTCACATATTGATGTTTCTCTCCCTCCATTCCCCTCTCTAAAGTAAATAAATACAGTATTTTTTAAATATGTCAACAGTCAATGGCATTGTATGTCTTTTAAGATTCAGGTAAGAAGGCAAAAGTCATAATAAAATAAAAGAGGGGAAAGGAGAATAATTATACCAAAGAAAACTAAATTACAAGGGGCTTTTCGAGTTGAATATAAAATTTAGGATTTGTAATAGCTGTGGCTAAAAGAGTCTGTGGCTCCCTCTGTTTAAATGAAGTATACCGGGTATCCAGGTGCCAAAAAGTTTCTTGCCACCCAAGAAGCTTTCACTGTATTTGCGGAGACAGCACATGCACCCAAAATAAACAATAGCGTGAAGTGATATGATATGGTGAGTGAGGGCGGTGGAAAAGACATGATTGAAAAACGTACCAAATATAAAGCTTGCTAGCTTTGGGGTTTTGACCTGAAATCTTTGCATTATGCAGACTAAAGTTATTTTTACTGGCAGTTAGCTAGTAGAAGGAAATGATTAAGCATTCATTAAGAAACTAAGCAAAGGAAACCGCTTATTCCCTTTAACTGCTGTTGAAAATAAGACTTGGGTTTCCTCTACACTCTATAGAGAGCCAACCTGAGATCCACAGAAGACACTTTGGGAGTGACTGATAGGTGGGTAGAGAGTTGGGGCAGGCAAGGAAAGTAATTCCTGTGGATGGATACCGGCCAGCAGTATCCATCTTGGCTGCAGGTGTTAGTCAAAACGCAAGAAAAACGTACACAGAGACAACCAGGTCCTGTGGGGGAATAGGAACAGCAGGGCCACTCCTCACGTGGGGAGTGCCTTGGCCACCTTCTCTCCTGGAGGGCGCCACTTGGCCACCCTCTCTCCTGGAGGGTGCCATGGCCACTCCTCCTGTGGAGAACGTGCCCTGTTCCCCCTCCTGAGAGGCTTTTTATTGGTTTCGTTTGAATAAGAATTCAGGTAAAAGCTCATTATTCATTGCCAGGAAGTAAGGATTAAACAGTAGATAACAAGGAAGTCTGAGGGCCTATTTTGAGTCAGGGTCAAAGAGCTGTAAAACTCGGAGGAACAAACTAACTTCCTCTTTGGACCCTTATCATTCAATTGAGGGCATTCTAAACAAAGCAGGTTTCACAGGATCTTACATATTCTTTCTTAGGCCTGATCACCTGGGGAACCTGCCCTTTTCAGCACAGGGTGGCACCACCCTCTGTCATTGTTTCAGGCTTAGGTGGAGCAAGGGAAGTAAGGCAACCCAGAGATTAGGAGGTTTTCTCCCATACGATGAGGACTCAGGCTATATCACAGCCAAGGGGCGAGGGTCCATCACCCCCTTTTGCTGTAGCCCCCAAAGTCCTTCCTTGGGGGCCTCCCACGTGACCGTGCCTGTCTTAGGTCATTCCCCCTTTGGGGAATCTTACCCATCATTGGCTAACCAACCAAGCTTTGGGGTTCAGTTATGAATGAAGCAGCAGAAGCAGCACTCCTTCTGGGGAGATAAGCTTTTGTCTCCTTGCTGGCTTACGGTCCAAGGCCAATCCCTCAGCCTTAGCCTTGGTGGGGGTTACAGCTTCTGATACCAGGCAGGGCAGTTCCCAACAAATTCCAATGAGGTGAAGCAAAAGGAGAGCTGAACCTCACTCCACACGCTGAATACAGCTCTGCTGTGGTCTTTGTCCTCCTTTAAGGGTCCTTGATGTTCATTTTCACCTAATACCCTTTATATCTCTGGGGCTTAGAGACCAAATTGCTTTCCTCTATCTCAGCTCTGCCTGTACATTCAATGGCACAATACTTAACTCCCTGAACATCCCTGGTTTAGCTTCCATCCCATGGTTTACTTACAGGCAACCAGCAAATACTGGCCTTGAGGCTGTTGGGCAGCCCGAAAATGGTGGGAGAGTGTGCGGCGTGCTAAAGCCAGTCCTCACTCAGCACCGTTTGCACAGTCCTCCTGCATCAGTGCCCTCTGCAGAAAGAGGATGTGTATGTGGGGAAGGATTGCTGGCGGATGGTAGAACAACAAAATGACCTAAAAGACTACTATAAAAGTTAAAGCAGAATTGAATAATAAAGGCTGTTAGGGAGGTTGTGGATCAGATTTCTCCGTCTCTACTGAGATTAGTGGGAAATTTTGGATTAAATGCAATACAACCGAAACTCTTATACACAGTGGAAAGAGTGTCAACTGCCACGACAACTTCGGAAAATTGTCTGGCAGTGTCGGTCAAAGCTGAGCGTGTGCATACTCTTGTCCCACAGGCCTGTTCCCAGGTGTAAATGTACGCACAGTTCACTGAAAGGATCACACCAAAATGTTCAGAGCAGCGCTGTTCGTAGTCACCCTAAATGGCGACTCCCTAAATACCCATCAATGGTAGGATGGGTAGCTACATAGTGGCGTATTAATACAATAAAATACTATATAGTAAAGATAGTGAATAGCTTACAAATACAACTATAGATTATTCTCACAAAGGTAATGTTGCAGCCAGATACAAAATAATATACACTATGTGGTTTCATCATATCAAACATAAGACTAGGCAAAATTTATCTATGATGATAGAAGCTAAAGGCATTTCCTTGAGAAAATAGGGTAACATTTAGGGCCTTCAGGAGAGCAAGCAAGGATTTATTTCCCAATCTGGGTATTGGTTATACAGATATATTCACTTTGTGAAAATTAATCGAGCTGTACATTCCTGACATGTGTACTTTCTTATACTGTGTATATATTTTATACTTAAACAAAAGGTTGAAAGTTTTTAAAAATAAGGAAAATGCATATGCAGAGTCCTTGTTAAATATAAAAAGAAGTTTAAGCAATCAGAAGCTTTAAACACTGAAGGAAAAGTGTGGTTTCTCCTTCCCTAGAAGGAGAGGGTGGATAAAATCTTTATGAAGTTCTAGGGACCATGGTTACATAGAAGCAACTAAAATTAGACAACTTAAAATATTTCCTGCTTTAAAGCCATCAGTGCCGGGCTTCTGGATTAAGGCTAAACTGTTTTTACTTTGCAGATCTTTTACTACTCAACCAGCATTTTTCAGACGGCCGGAATCAGCCAGCCAGTTTATGCAACCATTGGCGTTGGTGCCATCAACACAGTTTTCACTGTTCTCTCTGTGAGTAAAGCAACCCTAAAATAGTCTGCTTATTCCTTAGTCCAGGAATGAATTTAAAAGGAAGGCAAAACAAAACCTTGTGATCTAAAGGTGATCAATGACTTATTGTCTACATTCTCTGGGGATGGAAACCAAGTGGGTCATGGGAAGACCCCTGTATGTCAAAAACCAACCATTGCATTGAACAGGCATAACATTGAACAGAGCAGGTTGTCTGGTTCTCTCTGGTTATACCTGGCTCTCTCTATTAGTGGGGATGTCATTAGTTACTCATTTGTGGATCGAAAACTCACTTGGGGACACACAGAACTTACTCCTTGGGATCCCTCTCCTTTGCTCTGTACCAAAGCTGTTCGGTTTAAGAGCTTGTGATTTCCTTCAATACTGGGTCTTGTACCTAGATTCCTCTCCTTCCATGGTAGAGATTCATTTTTTATCCTGATGTCTTAGAAAACATTTAAGTTTATATTTTTTCTTGGAAAAAATAAATGTGGTCCTCTCTATTAGGTAGCTAAGCCTCTAGTGAAATGAAACAAACTCAGCAAATTCTTATGACTTTCAGCCAATGGGCACAGCTTCCGTAGTAGCTCACAAGGCCACAGCTTCTGGCGATACACAAGAGTGTGTGGTGTTATGAGACGATGAAGTAGAAGTGGTGTATAAGTTCAAATATTACTGTTATCTTTGAAATTTCATACTTTAGAAAATGTCAAATGTTATTTTTTTAAATTTTTTTTCCAACAAAGGAAAGAGGCCACATACTCTTTTTAAGACCAAATACTTTACGTAAGGAATGATTTGGTATCTCAACAATAATAATATTTAACATGACAATCTAAAAATTAAACAAGCAACAACAACAACACAAAAGCTTCCCAACTAATGTAATGGGGCTTATTTTTTATCTTAGAACGCAGGATGTTCAAAGAACTTGTGCTTTTTGATTTCAATCACACTGCTATACTCAGTATACTTCAGTCATTTGCTTTTCATTCTCTTCACGTGGACTTCAAACTATTACCTCTCAGGAGTCAGTAAATTATAGTCTGGCCACCTGGATCAAAAGGCAGCTTTGTCCAGACCTCGGGATAGATAACGAGGGAACAGCACGGGGCCTGCAGACACGCCTTTGGAGATCACGCCTGTTCGAGCCAAAAGGTCGCTCGGAATCGGTGGAGGCCTGGTGCTGATGCAATCCAACAGACTGTTTGCATTCTTTTGTCACCTGAGATAAAACATTCTACACATATTTTTCTAACAGAGATTGTGATGAAAACATTTTATATGTGACAGGATTTGCCATGTAAAGCATCAAATTGTCAAGACTGGGTAGCCCAAACTCTAAGAGCGCCTGAAAGGAAACTACTGCAGCACGTCATTTTTGTCTCCCCCTGCCAACCCTGTTGAAGCGGGATGAGTTGCTTCAACCCTGTTGAAGCAAATAACCAAGACTGTTGCTTTGAAAACAGTCTTGGTTATTTGGAATATACCTTTAGAGAGTTCATCTTTTTATTCCGTGAAAGTTTCTGAGTGAGTGACATAATTTAAAAAGTCATCTCTAATCAGCTAATAACAAATGATGCTCCAGGTCTGCAAATAACATTTTAAAACTTTAATTATATATATATATATATACATATTTTTGTAAAGTTGTTTTAAAGTGCAGAGAAGGTAGCCCCTCAATCACCTAGTTTCTCCCCCTCAAATGAACCTATGTTACCGAATTCCATGTATCAAAATAAAGATATGCAAATAGGAACAGGTACTGAAATATATTGTTTCAACAACTTAGAAGGAACAAAATCAGTCTTTTCCTTTTCTTTAAATAAATATTTGGGAAAAGAGAGAAATGTTCCTGACTCGGCTTTGAATCACATTCCATATTCTGTGTTTTCTACCACATTAACAGGCCCATAGCGGGCAGCCTGTAATCTTGAGAGAGAAAACAAAACAGGAAGAAATATGGAGGGAACTGGGAGGCAAGATGGGTCAAGGGGAGGAAGCAGTGGCTACCAGACTCGAAGTCGGCTCCCAGGGTCTGAGGGACGCACACTGCCTGGGGCAAGGGTGAGAGCCAAGGTCATCAGACATCTCCAGGCCTTGACCGTGTCTCACCCGTGTCACATCCCTCCCTGCGTGCTCACCTGGCCTCCAACAGGAGTCTGACTCAATTTTCAAGGCATGCAGTTTTAGAGTTTATTATCTATTATTAATAAGTATTCAGAAACAGAAAAAAAAAAAACCCAGACATAATAAAAGCCCTTGTTCCTGAAGAAATGCTTCTATTTTCTTTGTAACTTGACATGGAGTCATCGAGTCAGCTTTAAAAGCCATGATGAAAGAGTCAGATTTAGAGAGAAATTTTATGAGCATGAATATTTTTCTCACTTCCTTCTCAACAGTTAAATGTGGGCTCTTTGCTTATCATCCTGAAGTGATTTGATACTGATTACAAAGTGCCTCTGAGATGAAAAGGGTTTTCACTGTAGGTGAAAAGAAATGTTTCTCAGATATTTTCAGAGCCAGAGCTCACTATGCTAAGGGTATTTGATTGCTATTGATCCACTGATAGATCTATGAACCTAGCCAATTTACTCACCAAAGTGAGAAATTAAGATAGGTAGCCTTTTCTGTGAGTGATTCACCGAGCTTGGCAGTATCAAGCAAGATTCTATCCAAAAAACTCTGGTTTTGGCTAGCTGTAAATCTTAATCATTTATGCAAAGGTCCCCAAAAGAATCAGTGACCTATCTCTTGCCCTAAATGAAGTGTATCACTTTACACTTTTGCTTTAAAGTCTTCCCTTTCCAAGTGAATAGTTCATTCCCGTACCAGGTGCATTTAGGCACACCAGAAAAAAGAAGACCTGACTAATTTAGTAAAGCCATCAAATCCCATACATCGCCAGGTGAGTGGTCATAATTCAACATTATTCTCAGTGAGAAAGTTGGGTTGGAATAGTTGACACCTCAGCAGTTGTACTGTTTCTGGTGTCCGCAGTGCACACACGTTCAGGAGAGACACTGGTATCATTTTTGTGCAGAAATGTCACATTTTAAACAGATAGGAAATCTGCTGGAAGAGATCTAAGAGGCATGGCCTCTTAGTACTGTACCCAAAGTGATCACCATAAAGCAGCGGTAGCACCGTGGTTCTTCCTCTGGAACACCGTGTTCAAAGCAATGTGACTGAGTGCAGCAGGTATTTGTGGGTGTCACCTCTGGTCACTGAGACCAGCTTCGCTCCCTTGGGCAAGAGCCACTCCCCCCTCTCAGTTCCACATTGGTAAAACAGGGTAACAGAACTGCCTCTTTCCAGTTGCGTGAATCAAAATGACCTCTCTGTCAGTAAAAACTATTTAAGTATCAACCTGCATGTTCTAAAACTTCCGCAGGTATTCCTCGTGGAGAAGGCAGGGCGACGCTCTCTGTTTCTAATTGGAATGAGTGGGATGTTTGTCAGCGCCATCTTCATGTCCGTGGGGCTTGTGCTGCTGGTGAGTTTGGTGCCTGCACTGAGGGTGGGGGCTGCCATGTGATAGCAATTCTGTGCCCTGGGTTAAAGTGCTGGTAACGTCAAAGAACTTCTGAGAATGACTTATGAAATAAAGCCAGAGGAAGAGCATTTATCACAAAAGAGGAATGAAAGAAAAAGATAGCTAGTTTGGGGAGTGTAAAGGCTGAACAAGTAAATAGCACATGTTAGCCAGGGAGGCAGACGTGGCCAGAGCACAGGCTCTGGGGTCAGCCCCAAACTGGTTCCAGTGCTGGCTCTGCTACTTGGCTGCCTGTGTGACTTTGGGCAAATGTCCGGGCATCTCCAGCCCAGGACGCTCAACCACTACTTCACATGCACCTAATCTAGCAGCCTAGCTATTGGTAGGAGCAAAGGTCACTGGATCCTGACCCTGCCTCTTTTATAGGAAAAGAGTGACCAAGAATCATATAAAAGTCATAATCCAGAAGATTTTCCTATAACAGAGCTCACAAGATTTAAGGATGACTCAGACTAGAGTAAACTTGTCTCCAACTAGAATAGCTTGTGCTTATTTGCACATAATCACCAGGAAGAGGGCCATGTTCATTGCTAACCTCAGGAAGGGTCTAGGAAGCTACAGGAAGAAGCAGCCAATAATCCCAGTTCTACTTGTGTTTTTGTTTTGTATGGTTCTTTTCCTCAGGATAAATTTACGTGGATGAGTTATGTGGCCATGGTCGCCATCTTCCTCTTTGTCAGTTTCTTCGAAATCGGGCCAGGCCCCATCCCTTGGTTCATGGTGGCTGAATTCTTCAGTCAAGGACCACGCCCTGCAGCTCTAGCCATAGCTGCCTTCAGCAACTGGACCTGCAATTTCATTGTAGCTCTGTGTTTCCCCTACATTGCGGTAAGCAGCCTAATATTGTGCACATGTACTGACTGAAGACAGGGCCGAACAACCGCTGACTGAGGCTCTCTCTGTGTTTGTTCTCTCTGCAGGACTTCTGTGGGCCTTATGTGTTTTTCCTCTTCGCGGGAGTGGTCTTGGGCTTTACTCTGTTTACATTTTTCAAAGTTCCTGAGACCAAAGGAAAGTCCTTTGAGGAAATCGCGGCGGAATTCCGAAAGAAGGGTGGATCAGCCAAAACACCAAAAGCAGCCACAGAAATGAAATTCCTTGGAGCTACAGAGACTGAGTAAAGAAAGATAACCTGCTTGCTGACATGAACAGAAGAAGGAAAAAAGCTCTGTGATTTTAAATGTGTTCTTTGAGAATTTTATATCTATATCTTAAAGTATTGTTTTATTTTTTTAAAGGAGCTTGTGTGAGCTCTGATCAGAAATGTCATCAAATATTACCAAAGAAAGTACTTTTTTAAAAAGTTACAAAATCTATTTTTGATAGTAGAAATCTGTAATTAAGTAAACCTTAAAGTCTAGCTCATTTGGTCACACTGAAGGGCAAGGACATTCTAAAATGTTACCAGGTCTCTTCTGTATAACGAAGTTCTACTGAAATTGAAGCTGTTTCTATGTATCATATTACATAGAAACCTGACTAGAAACCTTAAGCTACAGCTATTAATATTTACATATATGAATCTAGGTTGGAATTTTCTTACCCACAGACCTAATACTAAAGGAGATACAGCTAGTGGCAGTTAAGTTTCATGGTAAAATTGATAACTTTTCCATTTCTCTCACTCAGTGTTTTCTTGTGCATTGGAATTTGCATTTTGATTAAATTTTTATTTTTTTCTATATTTTCATGTGGAAGCCTTTAGTGAATATATTAAAATGTGTTTGTAAAGAAAGCCTTTTGTTTTTGGCAGGCTTACCAAAATCTTTCCATATTTGGAAAAAAATAAGCAAACAACATTTTAGTTGGTGACCAAAGAAGTTTTTTTAGATTAAACAGTAAAAAAAGTTTTATGGTTAATAGACACATTTATTATAAGCCTCTGTTAAGCCCTGGCTGGTGTGGCTCAGTGGATTGAGGGCTGGACTGTGAACCAAAGGGTTGCTGGTTCTATTCCCAGTCAGGGCACATGTCTGGGTTGTGGGCCAGGACCCCAGTAGGGGGTGTGCAAGAGGCAACCACACGTTGATTTTTTTTCTTTCTCTCTCCTTCCCTTCCCCTCTCTCTAAAAATAAATAAATAAAATCTTAAAAAAAAATAAACCCCCATTAAACTAACTCCTTGTTGGTTCTATCCTATGGGGTATGTTTTATTTTGCTTTTTAATTAAGCACAGCCTGGTTTTCTGAGCTGTGTTATAAAATACGCTCAGTGCTAAGCAAGGCATTTTATACATCTCTTCAAATCCCAATAAATTAAAGCAGTCTAACTTAAGGAATCTCAAGTAAAAAAAATGCTGTTTGTTAAAAAATATATACATTTTCTGAATCATTATGGTTCTAAATAGGTTGAAAAGGTAGGGTTGGAGAATTCCTGAGGGTGGGCTCCTGAAACTTCATGAATTTCAGACTTGATCAAAATCCCTGTTTAATTTTCCTAGGAAGACTGAGTTCCCTGACACAAAGCAATCGTCCGCTTTGATGTTTCCATCTTTGCTTCAGCTGTATAGGGATGCTATCTAGCGGTCCTGTTGCAATTGCTAACATTTACTGTGTACTCCCGCTGTGCCAGGCACTGGTCTAAGTGCTTTTACATGTGTAGGCAAATTGAAAATACACAGATGATTAAATAGACTTTTGCTCACAGTCAATTTTGCAACTATGGAAATATAGTTCTGATGGATACCAGAGGCTGAGCCCCTGCTGAAGCATCTTCAGGTTGTTTTTCTCACCAAATGGAGCACATTCGAATCAATCCTTTTTATGTTTGCTGCAATGTGCATAAAAACACTCAACATTTGCCTGTGTGCTGTTGCTGCTTACCTTTATGTAATTTGGTAGTCCAAATAACGAAATTCGTTCTTTTCATTTGGACTGACTTTTATTTCCTTTGGATCAATTTTGGATCGACCATGTTCACTTAGGACTTCAAGACAGGGTGAACTTCAATAGTTTGTGCTAAACTGTGAACTCTTGATGGATTGGATGGGGGGCATGTAGGGACTCTGAATAGCGGAGCAGGCAAATGGCTCTTGTGTGCCCCTTGTCTCCTGGATGCTGATGGCCTTTGACAAGCCCAGAGTTGCAATGATAAAGAAATTTAACATTTTTAGAATGAGTGTGATTTAATCAAATCACTACTCCTCATCTCAATAGCTAAGAGAATAAGGTAGTAAAGGTTTAATAAAGAGCCCAAAAGACACTTTTAAGTTCTAATTATTTTGCTAGAACCACAAATACCAGAAATGTAGACCCTGAAATTTGTTTTTTCTTCATAATTTTTTTGCAGAGACACAAATGAGGTGCAAAGAAGCACGAAAGTGAAATGAGAAGCTGTAAACCCTTTATGTTAGGACAAAAGAACTAGCTAAACAATAAAAACTCCTAGATCTTCAATGGTGTACAGCACAATAAATAATAAAATTGTCACTAATTAATTAGATTTAATCCCAGGGAAATTAGATGTGAGTTTGAACACATTTTTTTATACTACTCTATCATTTTTGTGGAAGTGGTTCCATACTCCAATGATCTTATAGATATGATGTTTCTCTTTGCTTGTTCGAAGCATGACTGTACTTCTTGCTCTAGTTGCCCATCTGCTGCATCTAGCTGGTGCAGATGCACATGGCATCAAGGCAAGGGTCTTCTCTGCTGAGACACAGGAAGAGAACGCCTCCCCCTCAAGGAACTCACAGTCTGATAAGGAGTTCGGGAAGACCAGGATATAAATGTTTCTGTCTGTGTCTTTTGTTTTCCATGAACTTCAAGCTAGCGGCTTCTCTTATAAAGTGGGTCCAATAATGTTACCTACCTCTGAGAGTTGTTGTGACGATTAAATATAAAGTGCTAACCAGAGTGTCTGGTATCCAGTGTGTGACCTAGAATTAGTATTGACAAAGATACTGTTAGGATACAGGACTATAATATCTATATGGTAGTGCCAAATTCGTAATTCAAAATAATACTCTCCCACACTTCAAGCAACAATCTCACAAAGGCAGGGGAAAGTAAAAACCAGGGGAGATATTTGCTATCTAATTCCTAAACCCATACTTGATATTTCTAAGTAGGTTATAAGAGTTTTTATTGTATTTTTAAAATTTGCTTTTACCTAAGTTGTTATTTTTAAGAGGTCTATATGTAATATTATTTATTCAAATAATACAAAGTAAAAGATAAAATGCTGTATATTGCATTTAAATGTAATTTAAAAAGACTATCACCATTGGACAACCAAACCTCCTTGAAAACCCTCAAAAACTACAGTGTAAACCAATGTACGTGCAATGTACTATGCAAGTGCATAGCTACTTCTTATTGCTAGCTTATTGTTGGATATGCAGCAAATAAAACAATGTTAGGCAATAGCTTGTGCTTATGGTGTCTTAAGCAGAGTGCTAAGTAAAAGTGTAAAAATATAATTTTTCATAACAATTCTATATCAATGACCTGAGAAGAAAAGGTTTATTGCAAACCACTTTGAGACATTTGCTGATGTTTTTACTCTCTTCTAATTTGGTGCATATTAAAAAGAGCCATGATGAAAAGAAACTGGTTTTAGTTAAGCATATATATATATATATATATATAATAGTCTTACGTTAATAAATGTATTTCCAAATGCTTAGTGTGTTTTATTTTATGTAGAAAATATATTCAAGAAACTTAATATCGGTTTACTGTATATATTCATTCCCTTTTCACAATATTTTTCCTATTCTCATTTTAAAGATAATATATGAGTTACTTTTTAAACCCAAATTTTATTTTCCTTAGGCAGTTGTTTTGATTATTAGTGGTAGGAAAAACTAGCCTGAAGGGTATGAAAATAAAAATAATTTAACTTAATAAACATTTAATTAAGATCCTATTATGAACAATACACTTCATTAAAGTTTTGTGAAAGAGAGACTTCCAGTAAAGATGGAGGTATATAGGTAGACATGTTTCATCTCCTTACACAACTACAGAAAGAATTACAACCAAATCTCAAAACAACACCCAGAACTGTCAGAAAATAGAGCTGTATGGAAGTACAACAACCAAGGATTTAAAGAAGCCACATGCAAACAGACAGGTAGGAGGGGTGAAGACTCAGAGACAGGGCAGACAGGCAAGGAGACATGGTGTGGTGCAGAGAAGTGGCAGCAGTGGAAGTGGAACAGACACTGGCAGTCCCACATTCACATGTGGTGGATAAAAATCGGGGGGGATACCTTGGGAGCAAGTGATCCCAGTCCCAGAACAGACTACACAGTCCAGGTTTCCAGTACTGGGAAGATAAATCCCCATAACTTCTGGCTGTAAAAAACAATGGGGGTTGGAACAGTGGAAGAAACTGCTGGATTTTCAAGAAACTCCCTTTAAAGGGCCCAAATAGTCTTAAAACATACACAAACCCACCCACTCTGGGATTCAACACCAGGGCAATAGCTGGAAGGGTGCTAGTCACCTATAATAGCTGGTAAGTGGGTGTAGTGATTAGAAACAGGTTAAGTGCTGGGAAAACACCCAAAAGTCAGGCAGTGGCACAGACCCCTCTCCTAACCCTCCCCCCACACAGAGCCACAAAGTGATTAAATGGGTTTCCCCACCCTGGCAATTACCTAAGGCTCTGACCCACACAATTTACTGGTGCCTTTTACAGGGAGTCAAAGCAGCTCTACCTAATACACAGAAACAAACACAGAGAGGCTGCCAAATTGAGGAGACAAAGAAATATGGCCCAAATGAGAGAACAAAACAAACCCCCAGAGAAAGAACTAAACAAAACAGAAATAGCCAACCTACCAGATGCAGAGTGTAAAACACTGATGATCAGTATGCTCAAAGAAATCCTTGAGTATGGCAACACCATAAAGGGAGAAATGAAGTTTATACTAAGTGAAATAAAGAAAAATATACAGGGAACCAACAGTGAAGGGAAGGAAGCTGGGATTCAAATCAATGATTTGGAACATAAGGAAGAAATGAACATTAAACCAGAACAGAAAAAAAAACAAGAATTAAAAAATACAAAGATAGTATAAGACTCTGGGACATATCCAAATGTGTCAACATCTGAATCATAGAGATGCCAGAAGGACCAGAAGAGCAAGAAATTGAAAACTTGTTTGAAAAAATAATGAAAGGAAACTTCCCTAATTTGCAAGGGAAATAGACATACAAGTCCCAGAAGTACAGAGTCCCAAACAAGTTGGATTCAAAGAGGATCACAACAGACACATCATAATTAAAATGCCAAAGGTTAAAGATAAAGAGAGAATCTTAAAAGCAGCAAGAGAAAAGCAGAGAGTTACTCACAAAGGAGTTCCCATAAGACTGTCAGCTTATTTCTCAAAAGAAACATTGCAGGCAAAAAGGGACTAGCTGGAAGTATTCAAAGTGACAAAAAGCAAGGACCTACAACCTAGATGACTGTATCAAATAAAGCTACCATTTAGAATGGAAAGACAGATAAAGTGCTTCCCAGACAAGGTAAATCAAAAGGAGTTCATCATCACCAATGCGTTATTACACAAAATGTTAAAGGGACTTATTTAAGAAAAAGATCAAAACTATGAATATTGAAAAGACAATTCACCACTATCAAAAACGGGACCTAAAAACCAAACTAAGTAAACAACTAGAATAGGAATAGAATCATAGATATGGAGATCACGTGGAGGGTTATCAGCTGGGAGGGAGAAAGGGGAGAATGGGGAAAAAAGTACAAAGATTAAAAAGCATAATTGGTAGGGACAAAACAAATGGGGTATTGTCAAGAACCGCATAGGAAATGGAGAAGCCAAAGAACTTATATGTATGACCTATGGACATAAATTAAGGAGGGGACTGCTGGAGAGAAGGAAGGTACCAGGCAGGGGAGGCAAAGGTAGAAAAGTTGGGATAACTGTAATGACATATTCAATAAAATATAAGTTTAAAAAAAGGTATGGGAAGAAAAAAAGTTTTGCAAAAGAGAATGAAAAAGGTTAAAGAATTAAGAAATAGGTATTTCATAGACAATAGTATGGTGATTACCAGAGGGAAAGAGAGGCTGAAGAGGGTGAAGGGGGGATAAATGGTGATGGGAGGAGGTATGACTTGGGGTGGTGAACACACAATACAATATACAGGTGATGTATTATAGAATTGTACCTGAAACCTATATAATTTTAATAACCAATGTCAACCCAATACATTTAATTTTTAAAAAGTTTTATGAAAAACACAAATCTTAGAAGAATGTATGATCCCTATCCTCAATCACCTGCATTGTCATAAAGGAAATGAAATTTGAAAAGAAATAGTTGCAATTCCAAAGAGAGAACAGAAAAAACTGTAAGTTACTGGTTATCAAATTTTTAAGTTATCATTCAAAATTTTCATTGTATGTTTAAATAGCTTCAAAAGATGTTGTTTTCCAAAATATAGTATATATTGATATTTTGAAATTACTGTTCTCTATGTATCTAGTGGAATTTAAATATCATAGTAATTTATTGCTCATCACAACCTTTTAAAATTTATATATTATATTATAAATTTTTATAATACATAAAATATAAATATATATTACATATTAAAATTTATATATTAACCATCAGAAATTTCATTGCATTCTTTTCTATTCTCATATTTCTATTCTGTTTCCTTAAAAGAATTTTATCCCAAAGTAATAAATACATGTCTTAAAATATTTTTGATGATTCTATTACAAGTTCCTGCAACAAAAATATCTATAATTTGAAATCAAGTTTTTAAAAATGTCCTATGTCTACAAAGGTCAAAATGTTTAACCATTTTTTCTGGGTTGAGTTAGCATTTATGATTATTAGTAGTACACAACTGATGAAAGAAAAAAATCAGTATTATACATTTTGATAAAATGACTCATTTTTAAAGCAGTTATTTTAGAAATTTATCCTACTGAGATTTAAATATTAATGAATGGATATTTCTTATTACTAAAGTGAAATAATGTTCAGCATATATTCTATTATTATTTTTTACTATTATAAAATTATTTAAAATCTTATTTTCATAGGTAAATAAATAGGACTGGAAGGAACAATGTTATTCAACTCCATGAATTATTTCTAAGTTATGGCCAAAAAGCATACAAAAATTCATCATCAAACTAATTTTTAATAATATGTCAGCTAATAACTGACATATTATTAAAAATAATTTTGTTGAACTTTTTGAAAAGAAATAGTTGCAATTCCCTTAATTTTGGGAGCTTTTTAAGAAATGTGCATTATGAAAGGATTTGTGATCATTCTCTCACTTAGTTTCCAAGTAGCATACCAAAAAGGCTTATCAGGACTTAATAAAAGACTACTAGTTATATTGGTCAATCTTTGACTTAGAGACAGCTTGCTTAACCTGATCTACTCAGAAAGGATTGAGAGAATTAAACCATTATTAATTTTATGCATTTTCATGTATATAATAATATTTTTCTATTTTTATCACATGCTGTATTTACATCAAACCATCAGAGCCCAGATTTAGTCTATTAGCTTGTTCAATTCATAGTGGTAACCTAAAGGCAAATTCAGTCCTCATTGTCAAATTAGTTTACCAGATTAACTTACTTTCTCTCTGAGTGAACTTTTTGCTTCCAATAAGTACCTTAATATTCATTCCTATGACAACCCTCTCACACCTGAACTGCAGCACTGTCACAGATAAACACAGAGATGAGGCATGTCTACCTTCAGTAAGTCTGTCATTGGCATTCCAGACAGTTCCTTTATTTTCTTCACTTTTCCTGGTCTTGCTGTCAGGAGGAATGCACTTTCAAAACAATCGGGTATGGTCTGCTAAACAAAAGTGGTCACTATCCTGTCCTACAACGTCTGAATTCAAAATATCAGGCCAAAATATGCTTTTTCTTACAAACCACCTATGAGCTTCATTGGTAAAAGTATTTCCAAGTACCTGTTTGTTTGGTGTTTCTAAGATGTAACACTCTAAGTCGAGGCACCATGCTGGGAGTCAGGACCCAGTGAGGACTGTACCTGCCTTTTGCAAAGCGGGAGAAGGAAGACAGACTATATGGATGAGATATTGGTGTTAACTGGCCTACTGCTCAGCTGCAGGCATGAAAGCCCACATTTTTGTCCATGACTAAGAGAGAACATGCCTAACTTTGAAAAACAGTCATTATAAGTTACTCACAAAGTAAATGCTGGGTGGTTTGGGGAAGGGGGAAAAAATGAAACTTGGAGGATCAGCCCAGAAGATCCAGCATCCAAACAACAGAATTTCAGAAGAAAATCAAAGCGGGGGAAAGAAATGATCAAAGATACAATGTATTGGAATTTTGTGGGACTGATGAACAAGACTTGAGATTGAAAGTCCACCATGTGCCAAACATAAACAAAGCCCAACATCGCTTCACGAAGCTTCAGAACACCAGAGATTCAGAGCATGTAGAAAGGCACACAAAAAGGAAAGGCAGGCCATACACGGCGGAACAAGATTCATAGCCGCATGCAATATCTGAACAGCAACGGTGGAAGCTCAAAGGCCATGGGGCAATGCCTACAAAATTCTGAAGGAAAATGTTTTTCAGTCTAGAATTGTGTCCCTAGACACACAATCAATTGAATGTTTAAGCAGCATTAGGTATATTTCCAGACATGCAAATGAAGTCTTACCTATTCTGCACATTTTCTCATGAAACAAGAGGACGGTGGACTCTACTAAAGCCCAGGACAGAACTGAGAGAGGAAAACATGTAATTCAGCAAAAATGGAGGTAGAAAGATAAGTTTCAAGACAAAAGTCATAGATGGACAGCAAGCATCAGGGCCTAGAAAACAACCAATTCAGACTGAAGCAAGGAAAAGAAGGTTCCAGAGAAAAATGGAGCTCAAATATTTTTTATGTGTGCAGCCACATAAAGAATCATTTGGGGCCCTGGCTGGTGTAGCTCAGTGGATTGAGCGTGGGCTGCAAACCAAAGTGTCGCAAGTTCGATTCCCAGTCAGGGCACATGCCTGGGTTGCAGGCCACAGCGCCCAGCGACCGCACATTGATGTTTCTCTCTCTTTCTCCCTCCCTTCCCTCTCTAAAAATAAATAAATAAAATCTTTTAAAAAATCTTTAAAAAAAAGAATTATTTGGAACATTTAGAAAAACGTTAGTGCTGAACACACGGAAAACTAAACAAATGCAAATACGAAGCACTTATGAATTCCTGGGAGATAGTGAGGTAGGGAGCGGCGTGAAAGGGAAGGTTAGTATTGTATATTATTTGGCTCAGCAGTGAATAATTATTTACATAATTATGTAACACACTAGATATTGTTACAATTCTTGTTTTTAAATTAAATTTATCATAGTGCTGTATTATGAGTTATGTGAAAAGGAAAGGTAAGTTAGTGTGAGAAAAAGAGTTCAAGTATTATTTATCATAATAAATCATCAACACAAAACCACCACAATCTATAAAGCAAAAATGTAAGTAAGTCTAAGTCTACGTGCTGGTAATTTCCCCTGGGCCCTGCAGATCTATTTTTACCTTTTCCATGTTGCGCTCTGACTCAGAAAGCTCATCTCCTCAGACTTCAGTATCCAGTACCATGTGGGTTCTTTGTCATTGGGTTATAGGTGGGTTTGCTTAATACCTTGGAGGGAGATGGGAAGACAAGAAAAGGCAGAAAGTGGGCTATTGGTTTCTTCAGCTTCCACCTTCCCACTCAGGCAGAGTAGTGACTGCATTCACCCACTAAGGCTGTAGCTCCTGATCTTACTGGGTTCTAGTAATTGATCCCCCAAAACTTGCCCCTTTTAATCCTAGAGTTGGTGATGGTATCCTACTATTGTTAGTTTCACTACTGCTGGTCCCAGCTGCTTTACTATCCCTTGCTGGTTCCTTAACTTGGTCTACTTCTATGTAAAGTGCTTCTTCTTCAGTCACCCCGTTCAGCACACCATCTGTTTCTGCTGAGACCCTGAGCAATAGAGCATATGAGTTAGGACATCAGAATTAAAGCTTTAAGAAATCATTAAAAATTTTGCAAGTGTTCACCTATAAGAAGACTCATGGGTGGGGAGGGATGGGGCAGAAAACTATTGCTAATTCTTTGAAATATATTTAATACAAGACTTGCACTATTATTTGACTTTTAAATTATAGACATGTGCTATTTTATAGAAGTAAGAAATTATTAGGTAACAACAAAAAGTTTAATTTAAAATATTAAATCAACTGAGAAAATGCTACATAGCACAAAAGTAGATGACATTATGTGTATACAGTACATTGTAGATACCTGAAAGAGGCTGAGGGAGTAAAGTGGGGTGAAGAGGGGAGAGCAGGAGAGAAAGCCGTGTTAACAGTGGTCAGTGGTCATCCGTATGGAGTAGGACTTCAGCAGGTGTGTGTGTGTGTATGTGTGAGAGAAGATCCAAGTTTCCTTCATTGTGCATGTATATTGTTTATAATAGGATGCAAATAAATGGGGGGAAATTAACTTTCAGAAACAGATGGTGAAAAAAGAGGAGAAACAGGTCTGCTAATGAGTGGATAACTGAACTTTAGAAAACTACTCAGCAATACAAAATAGTGAGTAACTGCCATATGTATTAAAAGATAAATTTTGGCATAAAAAATTTAACAGTATATTTGAGGAAAAAATTAATTCAGATCAGGGAGTGCCGAACCAAATTGACTGTGCTCCACCAACAGGAGCTACGGGCAAGACTTTCATAGAGACTCTTCGACTGGTTGACATTGCCTTATTTGGGACGGCCTAGCTGGCTGTTTGTGATCAGCCGTCCTTAGGTTTCCATTACGCTTGAGGCGCCTATCAACTTTGGTTTTGGTTTGCTGACATAGGCTGCCAACCCACCTCAGTCTAATAGCCTTCTTGTTTAATTAATACAACAATGTAATAAAGTAACATGGACGTGTTGGCGGTGGTGAGAACAGTACCAGGTGTTGGACTGGTGGGGTCAGACCGGACCTCAGTTCAGCGACCTTGGTACCTGAGTTCTGGCTGGGAAAGACTTGAGAGCCAAGTCTCAAACTATAAGAAAAAGTTTATTTAGAAAACCACAGAGGAAGAAGAGAGTGGTAGAAGAAATGGGTTCAGGAAACAAATCACAGAGGCAAAAGAAGGAGCCCTTAGCACTTGGAGAGAGAAGGGTAAAGGTAAAGTGCCTGGGGGAGAACGGCTGGGTAAGAGGAGAGAGAGGACCGGCGTGGGGTCCTTGGTCCTGAGGGCTTTTAAGGGTGGAGATTTTAGGAGAGGTCAGGGGGTCTAAACCTAATGACCAATGTTATGCTAGTGGGGGAAAGCTTACTTCTTTTCCCAGTTTTACCTATTGTTAGGCACCCAGGGCTTTCCATTCTGGTGACTTTCTGCACCTGGCCTATTGTCTTTGTTCTGTTCAGGGCTGTCTAACTGCCTACCACAGATCAATCTCAAATGTATTAGACCACAAAAAAGGCTACATAATCTATGATTCCACTGATATATCTAGAAGGCAAAAGTGTAAGGACCAGAAAGTAGAGTAGTTTTTGCAAGGGTTTGGAGTTGATTTATAGAAGATCTGTATAAACTCTTATCTTGATTGTAGGGTCATTTACTGGAATATACACTGGAATACACACACACACACACACACACACATACACACACACACAAACAAAAAGTGTGAAGTTTGCAAAACTTTAAAAGGAACTTTAATGTTTTAAAAACTTTGGATAAAATAAAAGGCAATGAATGTCTTATCTCAGGTCTCTTAAGAGATTCCCCACCCCCACGTTTCCTGCCTATGGTCAGTCATCAAACCATAAATGAAACCAAACCAATTAAGCTTTGTTTATTCTGTTAACTCTGGGTGATATGTAGCAGAAAATGAATATGCCAATCATTAAAATCTAGAGGTAACTGTAAGCACAGTTTGAGCTTCCCTTCACAGTCTCTGAGCTAATGCTCAAGAGCTCTTTGCAGAACTACCAAAAAGGTTTGATTGAAGTTCAGCATCATTTCCAGAGCTGTCCAGGTGGAGCCATTAATAATCAGTGAAATGGCCCAAAAAGAGAGCACTGAAAGGAACATGAGTTTCAAATATCTACTAACTGCATCATCAATTTCAGAATGATTGAGAACTGAACATAAAGGCCATGGACTGCCTTCCCTGCCACACACCCACCACACTCTGAAGCAGAAATCAACACCCAAACAACAATCTCATGATAATACTGTATACGCCCAAGGAGGCAGGGACCAGACTGGCTGGGTCCGGAGCTGTGCTGATTGTCAAGTCATCGATCTGCTCCATCAGGAATGTCTCCACTCAGAGCTTCGGCCAACCAGTTCCTGTTTTCCACTCATTCTCAAGTGACACTGGTGATTATTTTTATCATCTAATGTTATAGTTTAACTAACTCACTAATGATTAAGACAATTGTAAAGACTGAGTGAGCCCCAATAGCTAAATGGCTGCTGCACTTTAGTTAAGATGCAAAGGGTATCCGCTGCCTGCAGTCAGCTAATAATACATCATAATGAATAGCACTTGGGGAAAGTGTCCTGTCAGCAGCAGCCCTGAGGTCGTTTGCCTAATGCACCCAGGTGATCTCCGTCAGGCCTCCTCTGTTTCATCAGATAAGTTATCGGGTCGCCTCTACTCTGATTCTTGGTTTCCGATTCCAAAAAGTCACAGAATTTTCAGTAGTATTTTCTTAAACTGACATGTGGGGTGTTAGGATGATACAAGTGAATAACCACCTCCCTATTTACTCAGTTCTAATTCTGCCTGGCAAAGGAACATCTCAGCAGGAGGGCTTGGCAAGCAAACCCAAGGGAAATAGGGCAATGATTCACCACCCCAGTAGAGATTTCTTCATGTGCTTGCTCTCTCTCATGCTCTTCTCACTGATCATTGTTTTGTTTTTAAAAAATTTATTTCCCTCTGTATAGAATCTATTTTGTCCCATTATTCTTAATTGATGGTGAAATGCATATTTTGTATGTAGAGAAAGCAACCTTGGATGTCCTACAAAATTAACTATTATGTCTCTTAACACGACTTCAGTGGACTAAGAAACAGACGATGATGGTTTTCTAAAACCACAGGAGTTAAGTGAAAGCCAAGCAAAATAACAGCAAACAGAAGTGCAGCGACATGGCCAAGGACCCATCCTCATCTCCCACATACATCACTATTATTGTCAACTAAGAATGCACAGAGAAATATTTTTTGGAAATTCATGCCCATCCTCGGGTTCCCCTTTCCACCTCTGCCATCTTCCGCTGACCAGACACGCTCCTGGGGCAGCGGCAAAGAGGGATGAGGGAGGAGCCTGTCCCTTACACCACACTCTCCAAAAGCAAAAGGTGACTAAATCATGTACATGTGATAGAATTATCAGAATGAAAAAAGTGTGGTGTTTATTTATATGTGTGTGTATGTATATATACAATTATTTCACTGTATTCACTATACATTGATGAGCACTTACTATGTCCATTATATTCTCTCATTTATTCCCCACAACATTCCTGTAAAGTAAATCCTATTATAGATAAAGAAACCAAGATTTAGAGAGAGGTACATGGTCTTTTTGTGGGAGAAACTCCAGCCCACAGAATCCTCCTGTCCACCACAGATGATAAATAGTTGTCCTGGACACAATCTTGCTATTCTGGTGGGAAAGGGGGTGGTGATTCTGTCTAATGGGGAATGCCCCGAGCCCTTCTCCCAAATGGCTTTTATTGGGAATGGTATGTGCAGGTGTATACAGCATACGTGCATAGCTCATCAATCGATGTCAAAGGGCTATAGTCAAACAAAAACAGGTATTATCTATTGACAACAATTGAAGGAATACAGAGATTTGTCATAAGTCAGGGTCTGTGAGTCATGCTGACGCCAGAAGGTCTTTAAGACTTGTTTCATGAGATAAGGAGTTTACTCCTTATGCCTTGAACTTAAACACCCGGTTTACATCGACAGGGCTATGCTAGACAGAGCAAGCTTCAACGGATACAATGTACATTTCAGGCCTGATTCCCATGGGAACCCTCAGTGTTAGAGTCGGGTCATGTCCACCACCTGTGTTGCCTGGTTTTCCAGGGCGACTTACTAGCCCCTTTCAGGGCTTGCTCCTGTGGGGCTGCGATCTTAGAAACCACACAGAGTGGTCCCCGACAGTCTTTCTGAAATTTTGCCTTTGAAGCTTCCTTGTTTGACAGCCACTTGGATTACTCCTATTCATCCTTCAAGACTAGATTCTAGTGTTCTCTACTCCAGAAAGCAGGCCCAGCTCCCCTTCCTGGAGCCTCCTCTTAGCAAGGGTCCCTCCCTCTCTTTCCCAGTTCTCCACATAAACCTCTGCAAAGTACTCGCTACATCCTATTAAAATGTTAGCTGTCTCTTACATTAGGGCAGGCTGTGCCTTTTATGACTATATCTTCCTCCTTTACAGCGCTGCTCAGTATCTGGCAGAAATAATTATTCAGTAGAATGAATATGGTGCCTGGCATTGAGTAGGTGCTCAAATACTCTGGAAATCACAAGTTAGGTGATAGAAAAGGCTTTAAGTGTCAAGTGGGTGATTGAATGAAGGACCCTATAAGGTCCAATCATGAGACACTACAGTTCTGAGATTCAGATGGGAGCCTGGCTGGCCTAGACAGACAATGCCGAACCTCACTGAGAAATGAGAAGGGGTTGCAAAAGAAAGATAAGGAAGTCAGGTCTGAGTTAAATGAGCCAAAGAAATTGCCCCTTTAAAGGTGATTATCCCATCTAAAAGTGGAGAACCCAAAAACATTTTTTAAAGAAAAAAAATCCAGAATATAATATTATTCTATGTTATACCACTTCTGTTTATCAACTGTAAATCTCTACATAATGCTTAATAATTGTAGTAGTTTGACCCTAGAAATAATCCAACTTGAATAATAAGAACAAACTGTTCAGTTGTGTAATTCAGATTATCTTGACACACTCAAAAATACCAGAGGAAGGGAGGGGTCAGCCCTCCTGTGTGTTACCATATGGACCACATCAGCAGTAGTACTGAGCTCCTATGAGACTCCAATCAGAGATTTGACTGACTGTTGACCTTTATTGCTTATCCCTGTGGTATTCACCAAGGTGTCTCGTGTAGTACTCATGCCATCTAAGGGCTGCATGAATTGTAAATCAATTTAAAACTGATAAGTGCACAGCAATTCCCACTTAAACTCTGTCCCAAAGATTAGTTGTTTCCATTGGTCCAAAATCAGTCACGAACATTTCCTGCTAGAAAACCTATGGTGATAACCTCTCAATAGTAAGCGTGTTTATTTCCCTTAAGCCTTGGAAACTAGCTTAACAAAATGTGGCACGGTTCTTTTTGTCTTGTTTTTAAGATAACTTCACTGCAGGAAAAATAGATTGAGGGGTCTCTGGTAGAAGGCTGCTTTTGAGTGCCAAAATCATACTCGAAATTTCATTACAAGTATTGATGGATTTACGAGTGACTAAAGAGAATGGTCCCCAGTTCTCTGGTATAGAGCCAAGTTTAACCTGAGACCTGCGGAAATACTAACTTTTTTATGGAATTCACTGAGGGGAAAATGTGTTCATATTCTGACTCAAATCTCTCATTTCAAGTTGGGTTTGTCAAACGAGCATCACTGTCGCACAAAATCAAAGTTAATGTGTCTGTGTTGATATGCTCTCCAAATGCATTCCAGAGTCCACTGGTAGTACAGATAAGCTCTGAAGTCTAAAATTTGTTCACTTTTCTGTATGTGAGAGTAAGTTAAGGAATGAGAGAAAGATATTTTAAGTATTATACAACGCTTTCCAAAAGAGATACACTGTATTTGGCGACCTAAATCCTTCTGATCACCAGAGAAGCTCAGCAGAGAAGCCCACCCGCTTAGGACACATGTCATGACATTCGAGTCAGGATCGTCCCTTTCCCTTTTCTCAGCCTCCTGAGCAGCCTTCCAAATACTCAGTTCATCTGCTGGGAAGGCTGGCCCCCCTCTGGAGCCAGGGAGACCAGGGTTTAAACCTCGCCTTCATCACACTGCTCAGCTCTGGGAACTTGGGCATGTTTTCCATGCCTTAGTTTCTTACTTGTAAATGAAATACTAAAATGTAAAATACCTGACACACTGACATTGTAGTAAATGTTCACTCATTACCTCCAGTTTCCCTTCCAAGGAAGGAGAGAGTCTTTTGGGTAATAAGCACAAATTATTCTGGTGACTAGTAAATACTTTCCCCCTCTGACTAATGCTGCAGCGTTACTGTGTGTGGCTGTCCTGAGAGCTGACCGTCCACTGGAAAGATTGGGACTATCCCATCTCTGCAATGTACAAAGTTGAGGCCAGACCCCACTGTGAAAAAGGCAGCTTGTGTGGCCCCCACAGAAAACCTGCCTGCCTCCTTTCTATTGGCAAGAGCCAATGGATATACATTTTTGGATGACTGATGCTTCTTTCAATTGGATCTTACAGTGTGTTTCTCCCATACCACCTCCCTGACCCTTTATGCAAACAGTTCCCCAGAACCCACTCTGAGCTTGCCACACAGGAGCCAGGGCAAAGCAATCTGCACCCTCCACACATTCTCACCACTTAGCTTACCTGGGAGCCCGTCATAAAGTTCATCAGGCCATTTGAATTTGTATATTTGAAGAAGACATTCTGATGATAAATTCTGACTTTTTTGTAAATTGAAATAAGAATACAGTAACTAGCAGTAACTGTACATGTGGTTGACAGCTTGCTGTTTGCAAAATATCTACAGCTACTTCTGCCCAGATTGCTGATTGCTGTTCACCACGGACAGTGGTGGTGTGGCTTGGACAGTGCCAGGCCACTGAGGATTGCTGTGTGCCAGGTGGCCTCTCTACCACTCTCATTTCCTCATTGCCAATGTCAACTACAGCCAGAGCACCACTCAGCTGTAGGCACCAGCATATTTTACTTTAGCCTAATGTGGCCTAGATGCTTCATCTGGAAACAGTATTACTATTATGCCATTCATTTAAGACAGTGGTTCTCCACCCTGTCTGCATGTAAAAATCACTGGTGAAGCTTAAAAAACAATTACCTACATTTGGCTCCACCCCCTCCACCTCCAGGTTCTGCTTTACTTGTTCTCAGATGAGGCTGGTAATGGTTACATTTTAAAAGTTTATTCAGGTGAAGCTAATACGTAGGCTGGGTTCAGAGCTACTGATTTAAGAAGTCTGAAAAAGTATACACCAGCCCTGACAAGTGTGGCTCAGTTGCTTGGACATCATCCCGCAAAGTGAAAAGTTGCCAAAGCAAAAAGTTCCCAGTCAGGGCACACACCTGTGTTGCGGGCCTGGTCTCTGGTTGGGGGCACATGCAAGGCAAATGGTCAATGTTTCTCTCATGCTTTGATGTTTCTCTCCCTCTCTTTCTCCCTTCCTTCCTCTTTCTCTAAGAATAAATAAAATCTTTTTTAAAAGAAGAAAAAACATATGGCAAAACGTGAATATTGAGTCTATCTGGGTGATGAAGTCAAGTATAAATTTTATTCTCTTTATTGTTTTTTTACTGTATTTTCTAATCTTTAAAATACAAAAATGTTTAAATTGCATATTTAAAACTTTTTTTGAAAATGAAATCCATAATTAAGTTAAACATGAAATTAAATTTTTATTCCCATTTTTATTAAACTCATATCACTACTTTGGAATAAATTTGAAGTGTATTGTAGAAGTAATACTCAGTGACTGTTCTCTTAAAAAATAAATGGGATTAAAACAAACAATACTCCAAATTTGGAGGACCTTAACAGGGTACAACGATTTGAAGAGTTACTTTAGAGTCCTCCATCAAATACCTCTGCCAAGTTCAGAACCTCTTTACTTATCCTTTTGCTCCATTTCCAAGTCCAGGACAATAACTCACCCTTTTGCACACATCTGGACACCCTCAGGCCCACCCACCTCTGCATAGACAGAAAGGATATGAGATCCCTTTCTGGCAGACTTGGCTTAAAATCACTCACAGAAGATGCTCTATTTGCTGGTGGCTTAACTTGGCTTGACTTGTATAGCTTTGGAACATATGCCTGTCAACTACAGGTATTGAAATTCTCCAGTCCCTGATGCAGGGAGAGCACTCCATGGTGAGATACATACTGAGTTATTTAGGGAAATTTTATGTAAAATGACCTATTGTTCCTAGTTCCTCAATTGACCACAAATGCCTCTTATCTGCTTTCCTTTTTACTGGGCAACTCTCTCTGGCTCTTTATTGAAATTGACCTCATCACTTATTATCCCATACTAATGTACCTGTTCACATAGGACAGCTCTCCACAACAAAGATGCATGCGGTCCAAAATGCCAGGTGTGCTAGTGTATACATAACTTGGTTCATCTTTTCTGAGTGTTAGCTACTGTACTCACTTGTAAAAATGGGAATAAAAATATGTTCAAAGTATTTCTTGACCCTCGAAAATATAAATGATTTACTGAAGACTACCTACCTACTGAGAATCCACTTAGTGAATACTGGACCTAGGTTTCTAAGTATAGTTATCTTTCATCTACATTACAATCTTGGCACCTGCTTGATTCCTATGGTTCTCCTGATTGTCCTCTGTTTCTGAGCATGGTAACCGCACTCCTTAACCCTCATCTTTTCCTGCTTGGGTTCCTCACCTTTTCTGACCTCTGACACTGTCTTCTCCTGTGTTGTCGTTTGGCCTTTCCTGCCCCTGGTTCTACAGGAGAGGCCCACGGACTACTGCTAGAGCCTGATATTCCTTTCTGCATCAATGGATTTTATGTATCCAACAGAAGAACTTTGGGGCTATATTTTTTCCTTAAAAATAATTTTCTTATTGTTTTCTTAATATAGATGCTCATGGTTAAAAGTTTTGAAAAGATAGCACCAGAGAAAATTGAAAACAATCTCCAGACCTAGAATATCTCTGCTATCACTTTGTCTTTTTTCTATGCATGTCTTTTCTTGCATTAAAAAGCATTATAAGCCCTGGCTGGCGTAGCTCAGTGGATTGAGTGTGGGCTGCAAACCAAAGGGTCGCAGGTTCAATTCCCAGTCAGGGCACATGCCTGGGTTGCAGACCAGGTCCACAGTGGGGGCCACGCTGAGAGGCAACCACACATTGATGTTTCTCTGTCTTCCTCCCTCCCTTCCCCTCTCTAAAAATAAATAAAATATTTTAAAAAAGAGGTAACTCTAGTTTTAAAAAAAAGCATTATAAAGTCAACACAATCCTGTAAAACTTTTTTGTGCTTACAATGTATATTGGGGACCTTTTTCTATCTTTAATGGCTCTATAGTAATCCATTGTATGCTGTATCAGAATTTATTTAACCAACCCTGTACTGTTGGGTGATTAGGTTGCTTCTAATTTTTACCCTTTGTACCATGTCCTTCCAAATAATCTTAAAGCAAATCTTTGAGTGTTCTTATCACACTCTTACCCAGACATGGAATATATGAATCAAATGACATGCAAAAGTTTGAGTTTTTAGTTGAATGGCAATTTTACCTCATATTGATTAATTTTTTAGTTAGTGGTTGTTGATAAGCCACGGACATCTTTATCCATGTTGGTGTCTCACTGCAGTGGCCCATCATTGTGTAACGAACAGCCAGAGTAAGGCTGGAAATTGCTGGCGACTGGTCAGCACTTTAACCGTTACTGTGAACTAGTTTTGCATAATCCTGAATTTCAATTCCACGGAGCTTTAGTGAATGCCACGTAGTACTAAACACAATGTGAGACTATAAAGATAAACTGCTTACTTGAAAGTTATGATTTAGGGTTTGCATGTAATTATTACAGAACATGAAATGTGGTAAGTTCAATAAGAAAATCACAAAGTGCTGTGGAAAGAAGAATATTTCTGAATAGGGTGTTTGGGAAGGTTACGTAAAGGAAGTTACATTTAATCGGGGCTTTGATGAGGATAAGGTCAGACTTTGACAGTGGGCAGAAGGCCATGTTGGGTGAGGAGAAATATGAAGTGAATTACTCAAGGTCAAGAAAGTATATGACATTCATTTTAAAAAAGGACAGCAATCAAGGTGTCTACTGGGTAGGATTGATGCAGGGCGGTAATGGGAAATATCTGGTGGAAGCAGGCTGGCATCAGACATTAACACTTTGCTGAGGAGCAGAAACAATTTGGAGGGAAATGGAGAGCTGACGAAGAGGAGAGAGGTGCTACGGAAAGGTTACTGTGCCAGCAGTGCGGATGAAAGCGGCACCTGGAGTAAAAAATTACTGCAGTAGCCCTGTGAGAAGTGAAGAAGGGCCTAGAACCGGGAAGGGGCGGGGCAGGGGCTACCTCTGAGACCCAGAAAATGTACAGCTGAATCTCTTCAAGTTACATGGAATATCACGAAGCAAGCAAGTAAAAACTGGCAAAATTCAAGAGCTGGATTTATACTCTGTGTTCCTCTCCCCACATATCCAGTCTTTTCCTAAGCAAACATTAAATCATCTATATGGATTGTTCAGAAGTTTATTTTAGCTTTATTTGAGAATCACTAGCACCACCTGGTGACAAAAACTCAGATTGCCCCTCCACTAGTCCTGTGTTCCACCTTTTTTTCCCAATTTTTTGAAAGAAAAAAAAAAAAAAAGAAAAAGCCCACATACATAAAAGTTGAAAGATACTAAAATAAATACCCCTGTGCTGTTATCTAATACTTCTCAATTATTAACATTTTGCCACGATGGCTTTAGTGCTTTCTGTATGTGCCTATATACTAAACCATTCAAAAGTAAGTTGTAGACGCTAGGACACTGCAAAATGTTCTGCCTGAACTTCCTAAGAAAAAGACATCCTCTACACAAACACAGAGCCATCGCCTTAGCTGAGAAATCAACAATGATTTTACATCATCATGAAATATGCTCTATATATTCAAATTTCCCGAATTATCACAAAAATGTTTTTGTGCTGGTAGTTTTTATCCAAGATCTAATCAAGACATGCTTTGCACTTGTTTGTTACGTTTTCAAGGTCTCTTTTAATCTAGAACAATTTTCACTGTCCTTTTTTTTTTTCTTCTCATGACATTGACATTGTTTCAGCATCTCAGCCTCACATTCTGTGTTTATCTGGTTATTACCCCCATAAGTGGATTGATATCAAACATTTTAACAAGAATACTTTATAGGTGAGTTTGTGTATTTTTTTTATCACTCATTTTGGGTTACATAATGTCAGATTGTTCTACTGTTGGTGTTGCTAAATTTGATCACATGGGTAAGGTGGTGATCACAAAACTTATCCTATGTAACTAATGTCACAAATGGGGTGTAACTTTGAGGCCATGTGGATATCTTGACCCCAACAAATTTTTACCCAAAGGTTTTAACATACATTGACGATCCTTACTTGAATCAGTTACCCCAGGAATTGCAAACTGATTATTTTCTATCTCTATCCTTCTTTTGATATTTATTAGTAAAAAGAAACAAAAATGAATTTACCTAACTATAAATCAAACTAACAAATAATGAAAGAGGAAATAATTGCAGTTCAAGTAGATTTTGACCATGTGTCTTAGGCTTAGTGAGAGGTACTCTAGAGACCAAAAGACCTAAAAGAAATCTTATACTTTGCTTAGCTGGTATATTATAAGTAACCATATAGGTATTGTAACTCTGAAACTTTTTAATGTAATTCTAGAATAAAGCAAATATATTAATGATATTAGGAACCAAGATTTCACTGTAAGAGAAAAGAGATACACATATAAATAAAATTAGGTAAATACTACCATGTTACATTTGAATTAGAAGTATCAATATTAACTTAGTATTTAAGAAAAATTACTTCTTGGTTCTGCCTGCTAATCATTTAAACAATGATATTCTGGTAGTGTCAACATGTCTAGCTCTGAGATCTTGTTTTTTCATGTTTACTAGCCATTTACATATCTTTGTGAAGTGTTTGTTCAAGTCTTTTGCCTATGTTTATTACATTGTTTGTATTTTTCATAATGATGTTAAATTTCCTTCTGTATATTGGGTACAAGTTCATTATCAAATATATGTTCTGTGAGTATTTTCTTCCATTCTGTGGCTATACTATTTGCTTTCTTAATAATGTCTTTTGATGAGCATTTTTTTATGATGAAGTCCAATTTATCCATTTTCTTTTATGGTTATTGCTATTCTATGTCTTGCCCAGAAAAGTCTACCTACAAGTCACATTCTTCTAAAATCTTTATAGTTTTACCTTTTGTGTATAAGTCTGTGATCTATCTAATATAAATTTTTGTGTATGACATGAGGTAGGCACTAAGGTTAATTTTTTCTATACGGATATCCATTATTCCAGAATCACATGTTGAAAAGATTTTCCTTTACCTATCAGATGACCTGGTATCTTTATTGAAAAATCAGGTAACTGTGTAAGTTTGGGGCTAATTGCCTTCATTCTGTCCTTGGATTTACTTGTTGATTCAGAATTGAGTGGTGAGGATGTAATGAAAACATTGCCAGTACCACAATGTTTTCATTACTGTAGCTTTATACCAGTTTGAAATTAAGTGATTAAGTCCTCCAACTTCATTCTCTTTCAAGATGCTTTGGATACTCTAGGTCCTTTTCACATTTTGTATCTGTTCATTCACCAGTGGACTCTTGAGTTTCTTCCACCTACATTTTGGCTATTATGAATTATGGTGCAATGAACATGGGTGTTCAAATATCTGTTTAAATCCTTCCTGTCACTTCTTTTGGGTATATACCCAGTAGTGAAGTTGCTGGATCATAAGGTAATTCTATGACTAATATTTTGAGGAATTACTGTACTGCTTTCCACAAGGTCACACCAGTGTGTACAATGCCACCAGTAATTCATGAGTGTTCTAATTTCCCTATATCCTCACCACTTTGAACACTTACTATCCTCCCTCTCTCTGCCATCCTCATGGGGGTAAAGTGGTATCTAATTGTGGTTTTGATATGTATCTCCCCAATGATTAGTAACGTTGAACATCTTTTTGTGTACTTATTGGCCATATTCATCTTTGGAGAAATCTCTATTCAATTTCTCTCTTTGCCTGTTTTTAAATGTGGTTGTTTCTATTTTTTTGTTATTGTTTCTTGCCTTTAAATCCATGAATTTCAGCTTTCACCCTAAGAAACTATCAAAAGAAGGATGACGTAAAGTAAGTAGGAAAAAAAAAGATATAAGAAACATTAAAGTAGAAATCAAAGAAATAGAGAACAGAAAAATCAATAAAACCAAAAGATAGTTCTTTGAGATCACTAAAGCCTTTAGCCAGACTGATCAGGGGGGAAAAGTACAAATTACCAACATCAGAAATATTAAAAGGATAATAAGGAAAGATTATGAATGAACATTATGCCAAAAAATCCAACAATTTAGATGAAACGAACAACTTATTTTAAAGAGAAGTTACCAAATCTCATGCACAAAGAAATAAACAACCTGCATAATCCTGTTACCTGTTAAATAAACTGATATTGTAGTTAAAAACCTTCCCCAAAAGAAAATTCAAAGCTCAAGCGACTGCACTGGTGAATTCTACCAAATATTTAAGGAAGAAATAATACAAATTTTGTACAAACTCTTCCAAAAAAGTAAAGAGAATATACCACTTTCCAATTCAGTTTATGAAGCTAGCATGACACTAAAATCAAAATATTACAAGATAATTATAGATAAATATTCTTCATAAACATGGATGAAAAATTTCTAAACAAAATTTTAGCAAATTTAATTCAACAATATATTTTTAGAAATATATAATGACCAAGTAGTGTTTACCCCAGGAATATAGGGTTTGTTTAACATTTGAAAATAAATCAATGTAATTCACTATATTAACAGACTAAAAAATATAATCACATACAGAAATAGATGTGGCAATAAATGTAGAAAAGGCATGACAAAATTTAACATTCATTTCTAATTAAAAACTCTTGGCAAATTAAGGACAGAAAAGAATATCCTCAACTTGGTAAATGGCATCTACAAAATACCAGCAGTTAACATTTTACTTAATAATGAAACACTGAATGCCTTCCCCCTCATATCAAAAAAAAAAGACAAGAAATACACTCTTGCCATTTCTATTCAACATTGAACTAGAGATTCTAGCTAGTGTGATTTAAAAAAGGGAAAGGAAAAAAAGAAATACAAAAGGCACCAATATTGGAAAGTAAGAAGGTAAACTGCTTTATTTGCAAACAACATTATTGTCTATGTCAAAAATACTATGGAATTTGTAAAAAATATTCTAGACTTTAGCACAGTTGCATAATAGGAGATAAATACACAAAAATTAATTCAATTTCTATAATCAGGCAAAAAAAGTCTGAAATTGAAACAGAAATGCACCACTTACAATAGCACCAAAAATACTAAATGCTTAGGAATATATCTGACAAAAAACATGAAAAACCTTAAAACTGCAGAATATTCCTGAGAGGAAATTAAGATCCAAGTAAATTGAGAGATATAACTTGTTCATGGATTGGAAGAGTCAGTATTATTAAGGTGTTACTTCTCTCTAAATTGATTCTTTGAATTAATTTAATCCCAATCAAAATCCCAGCAGACTACAGACATTGAAAAACCTAACTGTGGAATGATTGTCACTGTATTGATAGAATATGAAATATGTGTATATAGTTCATTATGGAAATGCAAAGGACTAGAATGCCAAAACAGCTGTGGAAAAAAGTGCAAAGTTGGAAGGCTAATATTAGCTGGCTTCAAGAATTATTATAAAACTACACTAATCAAAGCAGCATGGTATTAACATAAAGATAGACATATAGGTTATAATATAGCAGAATAGAGTCCAAAAATAAAACCAACATAAATAGACAACTCAGGTTTGACCAAGGCACAAAAGCAATATAGTGTCTTGATTGATGGGTTTTTTTTTCCTCTTAGCACATTGAATGCGTCATCCCATTGCCTTCTGGCATGGCCTCCAAAGTATCTGATGATAAATCTACAGATAATCTCCTTGCAGATTCCTTAGATGTGACATGTCACTTCTTTTTGACTGCTTATAATGAATGCTTCTGTCTGGCTGATCTCAAGAGTCTATCTTTGTTTTTTAAAAGTTTGATTATAGCCCTGGCTGGCATAGCTCAGTGGATTGAGCGCGGGCTGGGAACCAAAGTGTCCCAGGTTCGATTCCTAGCCAGGGTACATGCATGGGTTGCAGGCCATAACCTCCAGCAACCGCACATTGATGTCTCTCTCTCTCTCTCTATCTCCCTCCCTTCCCTCTCTAAAAATAAATAAATAAAATCTTAAAAAAAAAAGTTTGATTATAATGTGTCTCAGTGTGGGTCTCTTTGAGTTCATCTTACTTGGAGTTAGTTGATCTTCTAAATACTTATATTCATGTCCTTCATAAAATTTGGAAAGTTTTTGGCCACCATTTCTTTAAATATTCTTTCTGCCCCTTTGTCTCTCTCTTCTCATTCTGGGATTCTTACAACATGTATGTTGGTCCACTTGATGGTGCCCATAGGTCCCTTAGTTTCTGTTCACTTTTTAAAAAATGTTTTTTTATTTTGTTTCTCAAACTTGATAATTTCCATTGTCATATCTTCAAGTTTTATATTTTCCTTCTGCCTGCTCAAATTTGTCCTTGAATCTCTCTAAATAATTTTTCACTTCAGTTACTGTACATTTTAGCTCCAGGATTTCTTCATGGTTTCTTTTTTCTTTTCTTTTTTTTTTTTTAGGATTTTATTTATTTATTTTTTTTGAGAGGGGAAGGGAGGGAGAAAGAGAAGAAGAGAAATATCAATGTGTGGTTGCCTCTCGCACACCCTCTACTGGGGACCTGGCTTTACATATTTCTTGTATTTCTTACATATTTCCTGGCATATAAATTCTTTGGCTTCTCTATTTCCTATACTATTTTAATATCCCCTTATCTATTTTGTACCTACTAACTATATTTCTTAATCCCTGCACCTTTTCCCCCATTCTCCCCTTCCCCCTTCCAGCTGATAACCCTTCAAATGATCTCCATGTCTATGATTCTGTTTCTGTTCTGGTTGTTTGCTTAGTTTGGTTTTTAGATTCAGTTGTTGATAGTTGTGAATTTGTTGTCTTTTTAATGTTCATAGTTTTGCTATTTTTCTTAAATATGGCCCTTTAACATTTCATATAATAGTGGTTTGGTGATGGTGAACTCCTTTAGTTTTACCTTGTCTGGGAAGCACTTTATCTGTCCTTCCATTCTAAATAATAGCTTTGCTGGATAGAGTAATCTAGGTTGTAGATCCTCACTTTTCTTTAGGTCATCACTTTTCATCACTGAATACTTCTTGCTAATCCCTTCTTGCCTACAAGTTTTCTTTTGAGAAATCAGCTGACAGTCTTACAGGAACTCCTTTGTAGGTAACTATCTGCTTTTCTCTTGCTGCTTTTAAGATTCTTTATCTTTAACTTTTGGCATCTTAATTATGATGTGTCTTGGTATGGTCATCTTTGGATTTATCTTGTGTAGGACTCTCCTCTGTTCTTCCTGGACTTGCATGTATATTTCCTTCACCAAACTAGGGATGTTTTCTTTCAAAAATAAACAGTTGGTTTATTTTTTCAAACAAGTTTTAAATTTCTTGCTCTTCCTCTTCTTCTTCTGGCATGTGTATGATTTGGATGTTGGTACATTTAGAGATTTCCCAGAGATTCCTTAAACTATCCTCATTTTTTAATTCTTTTTTTTTCTTGCTGTTCTGGTTGAATGATTGTTTCTTCCTTATGTACCCAGATCATTGATTTGAATCTCAGCTCATCTCCTCCACTGTTGGTTCCCTGTAGATTTTTATGTATTTCACTTAATGTAATATTCATTTCTTCCTAGGTCTTTTTTATGGTGTTGCCATACTCAGTGATTTCTTTGAGCATCCTGATAACAAGTGTTTTGACCTCTGCATCTTATAGGTTGGTTATCTCCATTTCATTTTCTTTTTCTCGTGTTTTGTTCTATTCTTTCATTTGGGCCATATTTCTTTGTTTCCTCATTTTGGCAGCCTCCCTATGTTTGTTTCTGTATATTAGGTAGAGCTGCTTTGACTCCCTATCTTTATAGCATGGCCTATTGTAGAAAAGCATGCCTGTAAGTTTTATGGCTGGTGGGGGGGGGGGGGGGGGTTGGGTGCCTTAGGTGATCAACAGGGTGGGTCCACCCACTCATCAGTTTATGTTTCTGTGTTGCAGGGGTGGGGGAGGGGGTCTCAGAGAAAGGACAATGCTGCTGTGCTGCTGCCTGGCTTCTGGAGGTTTTCCCAGCACATGTCCTGTTCCTAGTCACTTCACTTACTTCCTGTATGCGACTGGTGTCCTTTCCGGCCCTTGCGCTGGTGCTGAGTCCCAGATGAGGTTGATTTGTGTAAGTTCTAAGTCTGTGTGGACCCTTTAAGTAGTGTCCCCTGAACATCCAACAGTTTCTTCCACTGCTCCAACCCTCACTTGTTTTTACAGCCAGAAGTTATGGGAATTTTCTTCCTGGTGCTGGAACCCTGGGCTGTGTGGTATTGCCTGGGGCCGGGATCCCTCACTCTCAAGGTATTCTTCCCAATTTTTATCCAACACCCATGAATGTGAGATTGCCCATTCTGCCACCTCCCCATGCCACACTTTGTTTCCATGCCTCTCTGACTGTCTCTGTGCCTTTCCACCCATCTCCACATCTCCACCCCTCCTACCCATCTGGATGAATGTGGCTTCTTTAAATCCTTGGCTGTCAGACTTCCATACAGCTTGATTTTCTGACAGCTCTAGGTGTTATTTGTTTTGAGGTCTAGTTGTAATTTTTTTCTGTAGTTGTATAAGGAGGCAAAGTGTATTTATCTATGCCTTCATCTTGACCAGAAGTCCCTTTAGTTCTTTAAGGATCTTTAAAACAGTTGCTTTAAGTCTTTGTCTAGTAGCTCTACCATCAGGACTATTTGAGAAACAAATTCTGTTGCCTTATTTTTTCACCTTAGAATAGGACTTATTTTCCTGTGTCTTTTATGCCTTTCAATTTTTTTGTTGAAAATTGGACATTCAAATCTAAAAATATAGTAACACTGTAGATCAGATTCTCCCCCCTTATCTTGGGTTTTGCTATTTTTGTGGGGGTTTGTTCATTTTCTTACTGTTGTAGGTAGTGTCTGTGCTGATGATCACAGGTTTTATCTGGCCTGAGCCTTTTCCCTGGACGTGCACAATGACTTTCTATTTTCCCTCATATATGCAGTTGTTTTTGAAGAGTACTGGATAAGTATTTTGTAGGATATCCCTCTAGCAAAATTTGTCCGTGTTTTCCTCTTGATTAGACTTGGGGGTATGGATTTTGGAGATGAAGACCACAGAGGCAAAGTGCCGTTTTCATCATATCACAACAAAGGTACTTTCAATATGGTTTATCACTGTCGATATTGATCTAAATCACTTAGCCCCTACTTCCCCACAAACCCCTGGCAACAACTGATCTTTCCTTGACTATAGTTTTGCCTATTCCAAAAGGTCATGTAAGTGGAATCATTTTCAAAATGGATTCTTTCATTTAGCAATATGTATCTAAAGCTTATCCTTTTTTAATGGCTTTGTAACTCATTTCTTTTTGTTGTTGAGTAACATTCCATTGTATAAATATACAACAGTTGGTTTATTCATTAACCTATTGAAATGTATTTTGGCTACATATCTATTTTTTTCTTCTTATTTTATCTCAGTCTGAAGCTTGACTATTTTGATAAAAAGTTTTATATTTAACAAAGTTTAATATATCATTTTCTTTATGGTTTTTGCTTTTGATATCTTGTCTAAAAATTCTTTACCTACTCCCAGGGCACAAAAATATTTTACCATGTTTGCTTCTATAACCTTTTTCTGTAGTTGTATAAGGTGTTGTATATTATTTTATGTTTATGCCCATGATCTATTTTCAATTAATTTTTATGTAGCATATATGGTGAAGATTGAAGTTCATTTTTTATTAATGTGAAATTCATGTAATACAAAATTTACCATTTTAAAGTGTACAAATCAGTGGTATTTTGTACACTTCACAATGTATGCAACAATTACCTCTATTTATTTCTAACATTTTCATTACCCTAAAAGACAATTCTATGCCCAGTAGGCAGTCCCTCCCCATTCCTCCCTCTTTCCAGCACTTGCAACCATTAATCTGCTTTCTATCTCCATGGATTTACTTTACCTGGATGTTGGGAACTGCCCTGCCTGGTATCAGAAGCTGTAACCCCCACCAAGACTAAGGCTGAGGGAATGACCTTGGAACGATAAGCCAGAAAGGAGACAGGTTTATGTCCCTGGCAGGAGCGCTGTTTCTGCTGCTTCATTCATAACTGGCCCCCAATGCTTGGTCAGTTAGTCAATGACGGGTAAGATTCCCCAAGGGGGGAATGATCTAAGACAGGCACGATCACAGGGGAGGCCCCCAAGAAAGGACTTTGGGGGCTACAGCAAAAGGGGGTGATGGACCCTCGCCCCTCGGCTTTGACAAAAGCCTGAGTCCTCATTGTCTGGGAGAAAATCTCCTTATTCCTTGGCTGCATTACTTCCCTTGCTCCACCTAAGCCTGAAACAATGACAGGGTGGTGCAGCTCTGTGCTGGAAAGGGTGATTCCCTGGGTGATCAGGCCTAAGAAAGAATATGTAAATTCCTGTGAAACCTTCTTTGTTTAGAATGCCCTCAGTTGAATGATAAGGGTCCAAGGAGGAAGTTAGTTTGTTCCTCAAAGTTTTACAGCTCTTTGACCCTGACTCAAAATAGGCCCTCAGACTTCCTGGTTTTCTGTTTGATCCTTACTTCCTAGCAATGAGTAATGAGCTTTACCTGAATTCTTATGCAAATGAAACCAATAAAAAGCCTCTCCAGAGAGGGAACGGGGCGCTCTCCCCACCAGAGAGAGTGGCCATTCCATTCCTACTTCCCCACAGGACTTGGTTGTCTCTGTGTATGTTTTTCTCGTGTGTCGACGAGCCATCTGCAGCGTTCCACAGTTACTGCTGACCGGTAATCACGACACCTGGAATCATAGAATATGTGACCTTTGTGTCTGGCTTCTTTTAGATAACATAATATCTTTGAGATTCACCCATGTATAGCACATATCACTGCTTTATTCCTTTCTCTGGAGTAACATTCCATTGCATGTAGGTACCACATTTTGTTTATCCATTCACCTGTTAATGAGATCTTTGGTGGTTCTCACCTTTTAGCTGTTGTAAATAGTGTTGCCAAACGCATTTGCATACAACTTTATTTTTTTTAGTACCTATGTTTAATTCTTTGGGGTATGTACCTAGGAGTAGAAAATTAGTACTTGGTACTTATTTCTTTTATATTTGGAACATCTATTTTGTGAGTATCCTGGGTTTGTAAACTACATCCTATAAGACAAATTCAGCCCACCTATTGTTTTTATAAATAAAAATTACTGAAACACAGTTGTGCTTATATATTTACATAATACCTATGTATGCTTTCAGGTTGCAAAGATAGATTTGAGTAGTTACAACAAAGAGTGTACAACCCACAAAGCCTAAAATATTTATTACCTGGCTCTTTACAGGAAAAGTTTGCAGACTTCTGTGGTAGGTTTACTTTGCCCTTCTTTCACTAGCTTCTTATGGTGGAAGCCAATGCCCTTGACTTAAAACTTTTCTCCTTTTCAAAAATAAACATTGAAAGCTATCGTTTTTTTCTCTAGAACTGCTTTAGCTATAGTTCACAAATTTTGATATATTTTTGTCACTCAATACATTTTCTCATTTTTCTATTTTGCCCTATAGCTTATTTACCAATGTATCCTAATTTCTAAATATTTGCAGTTTTTAAATATATCTTCTTGATTTCCAATTTAATTACATTGATTATAAATCTTAAATACAAATCTTTTCTGAAAATTGATCTAGCATATTTTGGATGATGATCAATGTGTACTTGGGATGATGATCAATGTGTACTTGAAATTAATATGTATTCTGTAGATTTTGGGTTCAATGTGCTCTGAAAATGTGTATTAAATCAAGGTGTTTTATGATCTTATTAACATATATGACATTATTAATGGCACTGTGTCTATTTTTTTCATAAATAAATCACTGGCAGAGGTATTTAAAAGTATTTAGCTATTCTTATGGACTTGCCTATATCTTCTTTAAGTTCTGTCAATTTTTGCTTCATGTATTTTTAAGCTGTATTTTTAGGCATATACACACAAATTAGATTTTACTAATAATTTGATCCTTCTATCATTTTGAAATGTCTCTTTTCTTTTGGCAATACTCTGTCTTGTTGTCTACTTTATCTGATATCACTATAGCTATTCCAACATTTCAAGACTTACTGTTTGGACAGCACCTATTTTTTATCCCCCTGTTTTCAGCCTATATCTGTCTTTATTTTTAAAGTGTTTTTTGTCAATGGCATGTAGTTGGCTATTGTGAGAGGCAGAAAATCTCTGCCTTTTAATTGAAATGTTTAATCCATTTATATGTAATGTAATTATTGGTATGGTTAAACTTATGTCTATCTTTTTGCTATTTGTTTTCTATTTGCTTCATCTGATTGCTTTGAAATTGATAGTATCTTTTTAATCTAACATATACAAAATATCACCTCTACATGTAATCAATATAAAAATATTAATGAGATGCTTTACATTTTTCAGCTTTACTAGGTGTAATAGTAAGTAAAATTGTAAGAAAATTAAATTGTACATTGTAATGACTTGATACATGTATACAATATGAAAAATTCCTCCCATGTAGTTAATTAACACATTCATTATGCTGCATAATGACCTTCTTAGTGAAAAAAATTGAAGTTATGCTCTGTTATACATTACAGTGTTATCAATTATAGTCACCATGTTATACATTAGATCCTTAGACCTTATTCATTTTATAGCTGGGATTTTGTACCCTTTTACCAACCTCTTTGTATTTTCCCCACCCTCCAGGCCCTGACAACAATTTTCTATTCTCTGTTTCTATAAGTTTGGTCTACTTTTAGGTTTCACATATAATGGAATATAAATGCAGCATTTATCTTTGTCTGGGTTATTTCACTGGATGTGATGCCATCAAGGCCCATCTATGTGTAACAGAAGACAGGATTTTCTTCTTTCCTATAGCTAAATAATATTCCATTGTAAGTACATACCACATCTTCTTTATCCAGTAACTCATTGATGGAAATATAGGTTATTTCCGTATCTTGACTATATAAATAATACTGCAATGAACATAGAGGTACAGATATCTCAGACAACCTGCTTTCATGTCCTTTGGATATATACCCAAAAGTAGTATTGCTGGATCATATCGTAGTTCTACTTTTAATGTTTCGTGGAACTTCCACACTATTTCCACAGCAGTTGCACTATTTTACATTCCCAAAACAGGGCAGCATGGGTTTCCTTTTCTCCACATTCTTGCCAATACTTGTTATCTCTCATCTTTTGGATGATAATCATTCTAACAGGTCTGATGTGATATATCACTGTAATTTTAATTTGCATTTCCCTGATGGTAGTGATGTTGAGCACCTTTTCATTTACCTGTTGGCCATTTGTATGTCTTCTGTGGGAAAAAGTCTATTCAGTATTTTGCCCATTTTTAAATTAGATTGGTGTTTTTTGTTTGGTTTTGTCTTTTGCTATTGAATTGTGAGTTTTTTATATATTTGGGATATTAATCCCTTATTAGATGTATGACTTGCAACTATTTTCTCCCATTCCATCAGTTGCCTTTTCATTTTGTTGTTTACTTTATTGTAAAGAAGATTTTTAGTGTGATGTAATCCCACTTGTTTATTTTTGCTTTTGTTGTCTTCTTTTAGTGAAAAATCAAAAAAATGTATCACTGCCAGGATCAATGTTAAGGAGCTTAACTCATGTTTTCTTCTAGGAGTTTTATAGTTTGTGTTCAGGTCTTTAATCCATTTTGTGTTGATGCATGTGGCTATCTGGTTTTCCCAACACCATTTATCTTTTCCCTATTCTAAATTCTTGGCTTCTTTGTTGTAAAATAACTGACAATGTAGGTATGGGTTTATATCTGGGTTCCTTTTCTGGTCCATTGATCTCTTTGTCTGTTTTTATGTCAATAGTGTACTGTTATGATTACCATAGCTTTTTAATATAGTATGAAGTCAGGAAGTGTGATGCCTTCTTTCTCAAGATTACTTGGCTATTCAGACTTTTTGTAGTTCCATAAAAAAATTTTAGAATTTTCTGTTTATGTGAAAAATGCCACTGGAATTTTCATAGGGACTGCACTGAATCTGTAAATTGGAAAGTATGAACATTTTCACAATATTAATTATTCTAATCCATGAGCATAAAACATCTTTCCATTTGTATCTTCTACAATTCCTCTCATCAAAGTTTTATAATTTTCAGTGTATGGGTCTTTCACCTCCTTGGTTAAATTTATTACTAAGTTCCCATCCAGGGTACATTCCTGGGTTGCAGGCCATAACCCCCAGCAACTGCACATTGATCATTGATGTTTCTCTCTCTCTCTCTCTCTCTCTCTCTCTAAAATGAATAAATAAAATCTTTAAAAAAATTTATTACTAAGTATTTTATTCTTTTTGATGCAATTATAAGTGGAATTTTTAAAAATTTCTCTTTCTGACAGATTATTGCTAGTCTGTAGAAACACAACTGTTTTTTGTATATAGATTTTTTACCCTGAAACTTTACTAAATTCATTTATTTTACCATTTTTTGGTGGAATCATTAGGGTTTCTGTATGTAATACAGAAATGTCATCTGAAAATACAGATCATTTTACTTTCTTTTCCAATTTGGAAGACTTTAATTTCTTTTTATTTCTTTCAGGACTAGATTGAATAAAAGTGGCAAGAGTGGGCATCCTCATCTTATTCCTCATCTTAGAAGGGAAACTTGTGACTTTTCACCATTGAGTATGATATTAACCAAGGGCTTGTCATATATGGTCTTCATTTGGCCATATAGAGATATAGTCTCTCTACACACAGTTTGTTGAGAGTTATTATGGATGGATGTTGAATTTTGTCAAGTGCTTTGTCTGCATCTATTGAGATAATCATATAGTTTTTACCCTTCATATTATTGTATTAATGTAGTGTATCACATTGATTTGCAAATATTGAACCATTCTTGCCTTCCTGGAATAAATTCCACTCCATCATGGTGTTTGATCCTTTTTCTGTACTATTGAATTTGGTTTGCTAATCTTTTCCTGAAGATTTTTGCATCTATGTTCATCAGGGATATTAACCTATAATTTTCTCTTTTTATAGTGTCCTTTTCTGATATTTGACATCAGGATAATACTCACCTTGTAAAATAAGTTTACAAGTCATTCTTCCTCTTCAACTTTTTTTTTAAGTTTCAAAAGAATTGCAATTAATTCTTCACATTAAATGTTTGGTAGAATTCACCAGTGAAGCCATCTGGTCCTGGACATTTGCGGGGGGGAAGTGTGGGAGGGTTGATTACTAATTCAGCCTCCTTAGTAGTAATTGGTCTGCTCAGATTTCCTATTCTTCATGATTCTGTCTTGGTAAACTGAATGGTTCTATGAATTTATCCATTTCTTCTAGGTTTTTCAATCATTTGGCATATAAACATTTATTGTTTCTTCTGATCCTTTGTATTTCTGTGGTATCAACTGATCTGTTAATGTTTGTTTTATATATTTAGGTGCTCCTATGTTGGGTGCATAAATATTTACAACTGTTATACTCTCTTGTTGTATTGACCTCTATGTCATTATGTGACCTTCTTTGTTTCTTATTCCAATCTTTGTCTTATAGTCTAATTTTGACTAACATATAGTTTCCACTTGCGTGGAATAAGAACTGTGTGTGTTCTTATAGCTGAAGAGAATCTCTTGCTTTAGCATTAGCCATCATCCATGCACTGATGACTCCCAAATGTCTGTTTAAGACATATCTCTCTCCCACAGTAAGCTTAAACTCGAAATGGCCAAAAATGAACTCAACTTGCTCTGGAAACTTGCTTTTCCTCTTTTATTTCCTATCCAGCAAATGGTACCACCAACCTCCTAGTTTTTAATTTGAAGCTTTCCTCTTCTTCACATCCTGTGTAAGCCTTCACATTTTGACCCTTAATATTAAATTATCACATTTTTTCTATCTTCCCTTTTAATTCTCTTCAATCTGTCTTCTCTATGTTCTCACAGTCACCACCTTTGTTCACCATCCTTAACTATTTTTTCTTAGTTGGTTTCCTACACCCAACATTTTCTTCCCCTTTATAAAATAGTGCCCATATCATAACTGGAATGATCTTTCTAAATAAAATATATATCCTGCCATTTTCTTTTATGTACTGTTTCAATGTTTTTCTATTGCCTTTGGAAGGAAATCCAAATTCATCCCCCTGTTTTTACAGTAAATACCAATCATAGTTTGCAGTCCAGCATGCCACAATTCTGCCACAGATAGGCATCTATACTCCCAATCCTTTTGCCTAAAATGCCTTTTCCAAACTCCTCTTTATTGCTAACTTCTACTCATTTTTCAGATTTAAAATTAACATATCACTGCCAGAGAAGTCTTGAAACCTTTTAGACTTGTGATGTCCAGTATGATAGCTACCAGTCATACCTAGCTATTGAGCATTGAAATGGGGCTAATATGAATAGTGATGTACCCTACACTAAGTTTTAAGGCTTTGTATTTAAAAATATAAAATTATATATTAATAATTTTTATAGTGGTTACATGTGAAATAATATTTTGGATGTATTGGGTTAAATAAAATATCTTATTGAAATTAATTTCATGTTTTTTAACTTTTTTAATGTGACTAGTAAAACTCAAAATTGCATGTGGCTTACATTGTATCTCAATCAGACAACACTTAGATTAGATGAAGTGGAGCCCCTTTTTTTAAGTACCCTAATTTCTTTACTAGCACTTATTATAGTGTTAAAACTGCTAGATTGTATCCTGCACTAGACTGAAAATACCTAATGAACCAGAGGCTGTCTTGGTCAACATGGCAATTTTAGTACTAAGAGTGCTAAAATAAAAACAATCAATCCTCATTATTCATAGATTCCATATTTGTGAATTTCCCTACTTGCTAAATTTACTTTTAACCACCTGTTGGGAACCACCCTGCCTGGTATCAGAAGCTGTAACCCCTGCCAAGGCTAAGGCTAAGGGAACGCCCTTGGAACGATAAGCCAGCAAGGAGACAAAAGCTTATCTCCCTGGCAGGAGCGCTGCTTCTGCTGCTTCATTCATAACTGAACCCCAAAGCTTGCTTGGTTAGCCAATGACAGGTAAGATTCCCCAAGGGGGGAACGACCTAAGACAGGCACAATCACATGGGAGGCCCCCAAGGAAGGACTTTGGGGGCAACAGCAAAAGGGGGTGATGGACCCTCATCCCTCGGCTTTGACATAGCCTGAGCCCTCATTGTCTGCCAGATAATCTCCTAATCTCTTGGCTGCCATACTTCCCTTGTTCCACCTAAGCCTGAAACAATGACAGGGTGGTGCAGCTCTGTGCTGAAAAGGACGGGTTCCCTGGGTGATCAGGCCTAAGAAAGATATGTAAAATCCTATGAAACCTACTTTGTTTAGAATGCTCTCAGTTAAATGATAAGGGTCCAGGGAAGAAGTAAGTTTGTTCCTCAGAGTTTTACAGCTCTCTGACCCTGACTCAAAATAGGCCCTCAGACTTCCTTGTTATCTATTGTTTGATCCTTACTTCCTGGCAATGAGTAATGAGCTTTTACCTGAATTCTTATGCAAACAAAACCAATAAAAAGCCTCTCTGGAGGGGGACCTGGGCACTCTCCCCACCAGGGAGGGTGGCCAAGTGGCGCTCTCTCCACGTGAGGAGTGGCTCTGCTGTTCCTATTCCCCCACAGGACCTGGTTGTCTCTGTGTATGTTTTTCTCGAGTTTTGACAAGCCATTTGCAGTGTTCCGTGATCACTGCTGGCCGGTGACCCACGCATCAACCACCAAATCAATACTTCAGATGCTTTCATGATTTTTTGTGGTTATGCACAGAGGAGTGAAACATTTGGGACCTACCACACACATTTCCCTGGCCTAGGTCAAATGAGGCAATGCTCTGCTTTCTTGCTTCAGTTGTCAAAGAATAAAGTCTTTTTCAGTCTATTATAGCCACTTTTTCACATTTTTATGACTTTTGTTGGTGAGCTGGCTGTTTAAAATGGTCCCCAAATATAGTGCTGAAGTGCTGTCCAGTTTTTTTAAGCACAAGAAGGCTGTGGTGTATTTTACAGAGAAAATACATGTGTTAGATAAGCCACCTTTGGACAAGAATTATACTGTTTTTGGCTATAGTGAGTTAAATGTCAATGAATTAATACATATTAAATAAGGTCTTTAAACAGAAACACACATAAAACAAGATTATATATTGGTCAGTTGATGAAGATGTTGTGACCAGAGTTAAGTTCCTCACTGGAACCTAACTCTGTGTTTCCCTTAGGAGCAATGGTTCTGTATTTATTGATTTAGTGTTCCAGAATCTACTGTATTTGCTAAATGAATAAAACCGGGTCATTTTATTCCAAGTCCAAATCTTATGTGACTGCAGCATATGGTGGTAGTTAAAGTAGTGGTTGTGTAGCCAAACTGCCAATCTTGGCCTTCTGACATGCTAAGCAGTGTGATTTGGGGAAATTAATTTTTCTCTGCTATTTTCCACAACTAAAAATGTATATAAAAGAATAGTTGTTAATGATTACCAGGAGCTGGCTGTGGAGGGAGGGCACTAACCACAAAAAGGCAGGAGGAAACTTTTAGAATGAGGGAAATACTCTGTATCAAGATACATGTCTTGATAGTGCTAGCTACACATCTGCCTATGTTCTTCAAAACTCATAACTAAAAAAGGTAAGTTTTACTTTGTATAAATTAAACGTAATAAACTTGAGGGTATAAAAAGAGTAACAGTCAAGGTCAAAATTAAAGTAATAATACATATAAAACATTTAACGCATCTCCTGCTTACATAAATACTCTTTGAACATTAGCAATCATTCAAGTAACAGTAGACAGAGAAATTTTAGGTGGTGTAAAAAGAAGCAGAGTAGTCTCATGAACCAGGATTCTAATTTGGCTCTATCAATATATAACCAGAAGTTGAGCTGTTTATAGGAATTCACTTTATTGTAAAGGTTACGTTAGAAAACGTGTGAAATATTTGTGTGAACTATACAGCCACATGGGAATGTGAAAAATAGGACTATTCATGAGAGAGCAATACAATATCACAAGGCCACACAAACTTGGTGTGGAGGTCACCTTCCCAAGGCCAGAAAATGTGGCGCGTTGTGAAAAGGGGAGCACATATTGTTTAAGAGCCTTGGTCCTTAATCCTATACAAGTCTATTGGCTCCAGGTCAATTTTGGCTCCACCTGCTCTAACGAGGTATAGACATACTTCCAATTCAACGAAATGCCAACGCTAGGAGGAAAGAAGAACTGAGTCTGGCAGAACACCTTTCTGAACTGGACAATGTGGTAGGAGTCAAATACCATTCACCTCTATAACTTCATAACAGCCTCTGGAGACAGGAGTGAGTTAGGCCATCTCACTGTTGCTTTTTAGGATGTTTTATGAGTTCCCACCCCGGCAAGTGCTGCTGACTCCAGCAGGATACCCAGTGGCAGTCGCCGCCATAAACTGATCATAGGTGGCTGAGGTTCCAGGAGGAGCCTACAGTGGAGCTGAGTGCGTGCAGAGCTGAATACCGCATTCAGGCTCTTCCTCGAGGAGCAAGCCCAAAGAGGGCTGCTGCTGTTCATTTCCAAAGTTCCCTTCCTAGTCACGTGGAACACTATTAAATTCGATGGCCTTTCCAGGGCTGACATCCATCACGTGACAGCAGGCACGCACCTGTGGTCTGGGCCCACAGAGCAAGTGACTTGGTTCTTTTTAACTTTGTGACCCCAATGCAACCAACCTAAAAGTTTGAGGGATCAATTTTCTTGCCTGCGATTCTGCCCTCAGCAACCCGCCTACAGAAAGTGCTCTTCACGCCGGAAGTGCACTAATCCGCAGCACGTGGGGTTGCCAGGGTGCTCTTCACGTGACTGGGCGGGGCCTGGGGAATCTTGTAGCCAATGGTAGCACAAGAGGGCGGTGCCTGTGACGCGCTGGGCCTATCCCGGAAGTGGGGCTGAGATGGGGGCGGGAAGGGGCGGGAAAGGGCGGGGAGACCGGGGTGTGGAAAGTGGCGGCCCCGCCCAGTCTCTTGGAACAGCCGGGGCCGCCACAGCTACAGCCGTCGCCGCAGCTGTGTGGGTCCCGCGCCGGTACGCAGACGAAAGGCTCTTTTTCTTTGCTGAAAGGTGAGAAGATGGGGAAAAACTGGAAAACTGATGGGGCCGAGACTGGAGCAAGGCAGGGCAGGGAAAGGCGGCCGGAGCCGAGGACTAACGAGCGAAAGAGGGAGGATAGATGGGGGAACGGAGGCGAGCGCGGGACCCGCCAGAGCTAAGGCCCGTGTGGGGCCGTGCCGGGCCGGGGATGCCGGCTGGACAGCGGGGCGCCTGAGAGGCCGGGGCTACGGCGCCACAGCCCGGGGCCGGAATGCGCGCCAGAAGCTCGAGGGCCAGGTACTGTTATCCCCATCCTTCGCGGGGGCGTGCGGCCTGGGCTGGGGCCCCGCAGTGGAGATTAGGGCGGCGGCGGAGGGCCGGGTGGTGCGGCGCGGTGCGGGAAGGTCGCCGGCTTCTCCTGCGGTGGGACGACGGGGGCAGGGAATTTGCCGCTCCTCGTCCGGGTGAGCACCCAGGGCGGGTAACCCCCACTCCAGCGAGCTCCGCTGGGACTTCCCACCCACCTCCCCATCCGTGGATGGAAAAGTTTGTAGAGGCCGGAGTTAGAAAGTGTCCAGTTCTTGCGTGGTTATTCTATAAATGCAAAAATGATCCGTGATGCTTGGCATGCAACCTGCCCAAAACGAGATGTTTCCTTACCCGTGTGCCTGTTAAAAAGCAAACACAAACTTTTTGCACAGTTCCCTCGGGAAAGCTACCATCTCCCCAGCCCACCATGGCAGATGAAATTGATTTCACTACTGGAGACGCTGGGGCGTCAAGCACCTATCCTATGCAGTGCTCGGCCCTGCGCAAAAACGGCTTCGTGGTGCTCAAAGGACGACCGTGCAAAATAGTAGAGATGTCAACTTCCAAAACTGGAAAGCACGGCCATGCCAAGGTAAGTGCCCTTCCAGGTCTGCCTTTGCGTTGAGATTTTGATCATTTGTGTTTCATTACAACACGTGAGATTTCTGTACTTATAACCGTGTAATAATAAGCACTTCTTTTTCTTCCCACTATTTATTGGGAGATCAGTTGTTACTTTGAAATACTGAAAAGTGGAATTTTCTTCTTGGACCCTTATAATGTTTCATTAATTTTCCTGAGTCCAGTGACTTAGAAGATCTGTTCAGCTTACAGGATGAGAAAACCTGTTCTAACATAATTCTAAAATCTAACTTCATGTACCATCTTATAATTAGTAGACTATGATTTGGTATTGATATGTCATGATACGTTTAGTTCTTCAATGCTTATCAATTCTGTGATCACTACCTTTTTTTAAGGAAAGGGAAATTAGATGACCTTGGAAGGAAAAAGAATCTCATAATCAGCCTTGGTTTTGTGTTCTTGTGTATGTAACGATTGATATACTTGGCGAAGTTTAAACAGGTTTCTTGTTCTCCCTTCTCTTGTTAGGTTCACCTTGTTGGAATTGATATTTTCACGGGCAAAAAATATGAAGATATTTGCCCTTCTACTCACAACATGGATGTTCCAAATATTAAGAGAAATGATTATCAAGTAAGTACTAATTTCCATTAGCGTGCTGCTTCTTAAAGGTGTAAATACATTGTGTTATCAATTGTAATTTAACAAAAACCAGGAGTAGTTTTGAAGGTTTTTCTAACCAATTATAAGGCACCACTTATTAGAAAATGGAGAAATAGTGACATTTAACAGTTGTATTTTATTTAGGATTATTGCTAGTTTACTATTTTAACATTGTTGAATTTTTAAAAGTTGAGACTTACTGTTCTCAGACTAAGTGACTGCATATTGTCTGAATAAGTTTAATTTTTAGTAAAATTATTCTTTTTGTTGTAAAATATTTCAGATTTAGAGAACTCCCTCCCAGATGTTTTATTTTTTTTCACTTATCAGAACTAAGATTTTCAAGAAATTATTGGAATTCATGTTCCACCAACCAAGCTTGTGTATTAATGAATGTGACTTAGGATATGGTATTCTTAAATAGAGAAATAAGTTGAAATCCTTAAATATAAAGGATAACACATTGTGTTGGCCAGTACGTCCATTATGTTTTTTCTTATGATGGCAGTAGTAGTGCTTAGCTGTCTTTAACTTGATTCAAAACAATTTTGTTAGATTGTATGGTGACGGCTGTCATATCAGCATGCATTTAAAAATTTTATCAAAATTGGTGAGTTTTTGTGTAAGCATGTTAATATTGAAAATGGAAGAAGATACACAACATTTTCAGTTTTAATGCTTTATTATTTCAAGAAAGGTAAACGCAACTGAAATGCAGAAAGAGATTTGTGCATATGGAGGTGCTGTGACTGATCGAACATGTCAAAAGTGGTTTGCAAAGTTTCTTGGTACTATTGACATTTTGTCCAAATAATCTTTGCTGTGGGGCTGTCTTATGCATTGGAAGATGTTTAGGAGCACCCCTAGCTTCTTCCCAGTAGAAGCCAGTAGCGGGAGATAGCCAACATAATCAACATATCCAAATCAATGAAGTTATTGGTGAAAATGAAAAATGTCTTTTATTTTATGGAAAAAAACTAAACGGACTTTTTGGCCTACCCAATATATCATCACTGACTATTGTGAAGAAAATACAAAAACTGTAGTACTGTTATTTATATTCAGTGACCATGTTGTGACCTTTTGTTAAATTATAGGTATAAATTTCAAGTTTTTGTTCCAATTATACATTTGAATAGTGCATGTTAAATTATAGCATTTTGTTGTTTGGGGTATTGATAGTAACCAAACAGTTGACATCATAGGATGTAGGAGCTCAGATAATCACAACTAAAGTCTTTTTTGAAAGTCTTCAATTTCTGTGTTAAGCATACCATATATAGAACTCATTTCTGTTCATTTTACATAGTGAGAAATACAAGTGTGACACTTAAACTTGTTTTAACCAGATTAAACTGATTTCCTTCTATACCTTTTATTGTATTGTGTAATTTTTAAAAACTGTTAACCATCAATTGCAATTACCCAATGATTTCCTTTTACTTTGTCCACATGTAAACATGTTTTTACATGGTTTTAATGTAGTAAGCAGTTTTATATTTTCACTTTCCCAGTTATCATAAGTGTTTTTTCTAGGTTGCTTCAAAGTCTATAGAATTTTGAATTGTCTTAATATAATAATAGCAAGTATTGTTTGCTTGTTTAGTCAGGTGAGTCTGAGTTTGGATTAAGTTCTGCTACTTTCTAGCTGGATGACCTTGCATAAATAATGAAATCTCGCTAAGCCTTGGTCTTTCTCTCTACAAAAGAGGGATAATGTGAGGGTTAAATTTTTAAAATATGCCCTATAATTCCCTTCTATGTAGATATACACCAAAAAGTAGTTCTTTTCTGCTCCCCCTTTTCCTTATATTCTGGAAATTCCACTTAATCTTTTCATTATTATTGAAGCACCTAATTGAGACAAGGCCTACAGTAGGCACTCAATAAACATTTGTTAAATGCATTCCTAATGATTCATTGAGGTAAAGCTAATACAGCCAACTGAGGCTAAGCATAGAATTTTCTTTTGCCAAAAGAGATTTACATTTTCATCCTTTTTTTAAAAAGATATTATTTATTTAATTTTAGGGAGGGGGGAGAAAAAGGGAAACATCAGTATGTGAGAGAAACATCGATCAGTTGGCTCTTGCACTCCCCCAACTGGGGATGTGGCCCGCTACCCAGTCATGTCTCCTGAGGGGGTTTCCAAATGGTGACCCTTCAGTTCTCAGGCTGGTGCTCAACCCCCTGAGCCACACCTGCCAGGGCTCCATTTTCATCCTTAATATATGAATGCTTTGATCATTCAATAGGCATTATATTCATTAGCGTGTATTCAACATAGAAGGCTTTGCCTTTGAGTATTTCAGAATGATGGCACCAGTAGTTCAGATAGTTACTACTGTGACCAATCTAGTCAATCATTGATTGGAACTCAATATTTAATATGAAGGAAAAATTTGGTTTGGGTTTTTATTTGGAGTTATAATAGGGCCCAGACTCAGGTGAGGGGAATGAGGAGAGTGAGCTTCTTGCCTAGAGCACAGAATTTTAAATAAAGATAATACAGGTACTGTGTTTTGCCATGTATAATGCACATCGGGTTTTTGTGCGTATTATATACGGGATTATTATACTCATTATATTCCATGGTATGTAATCATTATAAATTTATAATGAACATCCTTATTTTTCCCTCAAAAATTTGGCCAAAAGAGTATGTATCATACACGGCAAAATACAGTAATAATACCAAGCCACATAGTAGCCTAAGACAAAAGGAAAAGTCAATAATTCTGATTCTTTTTGAAAAACTTTTGATATTTTGTTCCTTGTAGAAATTTTGCATTAATCCTAATTTTTAAAAATACTGCATTAAAAAATTTATGTGGTCACTGATGTTTCTTTTGGCACCACCTGAAATTTTGTACCCAAAACAAATGCCTCACTCTAGTCCCGGCCTTTGGTATGTAGCTTGGATGAGAGACTGACTACAGACTGGATAAGTGAATAAACCAAGCTAGACAAATCCTTGCTTTGGCACTTACTGTGTGACCTCACTTTTGCAGAGTAAATATTCAGTGATCACATCCCTTTATTATCTAGTCACTGTAGAATACTTATTTCTGTTCATTTGTTAAAAATCAGCTGTATGAGCCTTTCCAGGTATAGTTATTGTGCTGTGGTGGTCTTCACTCGCTCTAAGTGCCTTGATTAAATTCCTCCTCCTCTTATTGTTTGGCTACATATAGTTCTCTGTATTTGCTTTATTTGGTATTTCAAATAAAGCAAAGTGCCAGTTTGGCAGTCAGTGAAAATTAAAAAGTAAATCTTGGTTTAGGAAAAGAAATGCATTAATATTTACACTTTTAACTTTATATATTTTAAAATAAGTTCAGAATGAAAGAAATTGTCTCCTGACTTCCATTGCAAGATGTAGTTAGGGTTAGAGTTGCTAATTTCCATTAGTCCTCCCAAAAGTAGTTATGGTTGTCTGTGACTCAGTGGTGGTGTAAAATGCAAACATATCCAGACATCTTTTGGCATACCCAAGTTTTTAAATATAGAAATGCTTGTTTAGACTCTGATACTCATTCAAATCATGTTTCTTTAGAAAGTGCTCTGTTCCTGTGTACTTACTGTACCACAAATTGAATGCCTTTTCTGCATTCACTAAAGTTTTATGTCATGTGAAGTCTGTTTTTCAGAAGTAAAAGTAATTATTGTGGTATTGTGGACCTTTAGAATTACTGGTGAATTGCCCAAACTATGACTGATAAACCTTAGTATATTGGCCAGCCCTGGCAGGTGTGGGGCAGTGGACTGAGCACCAGTGTGAAAACTGAAAGGTCGCTGCTTTGATTCCCAGTTGGGGCACATGCCGGGGTTGCAGGCCAGGTCCCCAGTTGGGGGTGTGCAAGAGGCAACTAGTCGATGTATCTCTCACACATTGATGTTTCTCTCCCTTTCTTTTTCCCTCCTATCCCCTCTCTCTAAAAGCAAATCGATTAAGATCTTTAAAAATAAGAATAAAAATAAATAAATCTCAGTATATTCTTCAAATAAGTAATATGCCTTTTGGATATTGGGATATGTGGGTTGAATTTTGTTGTTGCAACTTTAAAAAGAACACCAACAAAGAAAATAATTATTCTTCAAAGTTAAAGTCTTTTTATAATTTTTACCTGTTCTGTGGAATTCTTTGTGTTTCCTGGTAGAAGTCTTTCTTTGGGAATAAAAATTTTCTTAACCAGCAGATCCCAGTATTGCAGGGACAAGAAGCTAATTATTTAGTTACACTATCATTAAAGATAATAGTGAGAAGAGCCACAGCCTTTGACTCCTCCTGGACCTGTGTATTCTACCTATGGGAAAAATAGTACCAGGTACTAAAATACATTTCAATCTGTAAAATAGTGCCCAGACCCACTAAGTATCACCCAGCAGGTGGCAAAGATGAGTCTTCAATAGGCCATTCCACACAGGCAGGCTGTGATGGAGTGCTTGGACCAGTGAGTTCTCTGGGCATTGTCCTGTTGCCTTTTTATTGTGCCGTCAAATGAGGGTTTTTAGTTAGAAATGATACTACATGCAGTTCTGACAGGATGGTGGCATGCTATAAACCCACAAGTGAGATTTTAGTAGAAGCACTGAAGTCAGGGAAGGCAAATCCATATATAGAGTAAGAGTCTGGTGCAATGAGCACACTGCTGCCTCTTCTACAATGTCACCAGGTACCTAGCTGTTCCCCCGGGGAATGGTGCCATATCCGGGACTTTGTGTCTGTTTCTACTGTGAGGTACTCAATGGTGGCTGTAGTCAGATCAGCTTTGGTGAGGGGAAGCCTGGGCCACTCAGCCCACACCACCATGACCACTTTGTTCATAAGCCAATGGAGTGAGTACTGGGAAGACTACAAAAAGAAGCTAAAAGGTATTTATGGATAGCATTGTCTTGACTCATGGACAGCAGAGTGGTGATTGCTGGGGGGAAGAGGATATAAGGGAACTAATTGGTAATGGAAAAATATATAATAAAGATTTTTTAAAAAAGAAAAGATATCCAGAGTATTTCGATCCAGAATATGATAGGCACACACATGTGAAAATTAGGAAAGTATTTGAATATCCATCAAAAGGAAATAATTGAAGATTGAATATATTATTGTACATGCCTAATTGCAGTTTTAAAAAAAATGAGGTTGATATATTAAAACAGAAAAACTTGGAAATGCAGTAAAGGGTCAAAATCATAAATTGAGGCCCACACTCTGAACAGTCATTTCCTTTGGAGAGGGAGAGTAGTTTGGGAGATAGGAGATGGAGAGACTTCATTTATCAGTGAGAATGCTTTGCAGTGCTTACAGAATATTAACAAATAAAAACGGGGAAGACATTGGTTAAGAAGCTACTTGTCATTCTACTTCTGGCATTCATCAGTTGAAATCTCTTGGTTTCTTCCTTGGGAGGATGAAAATAGTAATAATATCGCTTTCATAGGATTGGTGTGAGGATGGTTTAGTAACTACGTGTTTAGAATTGTGCCCAGCACACATCTTTTTTTTTTTTTTTTTTAAGAGTGAATGGGGTGGCAGGGAAGAAACATTGATTTGTTGTTCCTGTTTGTTTATGCATTCATTGGTTGATTCTTGTACGTGCACTGACCAGGGATACGAACTTTGGGTGTCAGGGACTGTGTTCTGAGCTACGTTTTTTTCTTTACTGACATTGACCATCTGTAAAATAGGGTGTCAATCTAGCCAGGGATGATATGAAGACCCATCCTGTAACAGAAGTAAAAAGACCTTGCAAACAGAACAGTAATAAACCAATAGGGGGTATTAGCAAATGCCCAAATCCAGGGTCCTGTGTTCTCAAAGAACATCATTGGCCCCAAGACAGGAGGAGGGAAGATTCTGCTCAATTAACTGGCTAGGACTATTATAGATTAGAAGAGGGTGGGAAGCAGATAGAAAAGGAATAAAGAATCATCTTGTTCACCTAATTATCTGCCTTCTCTGTAGCAGATCCCCTTTGGTAAGCATTCATATTGGCACATTCTCAATGTGGAGAAGTCTTTCCACATAATCACTTCCCCAGACATTATTGTGGCCAATTTTCCTGTCTTGTTCTTTCAGTGTCCTTGACCTTTCATCTAAACTCTTAGGCTTTGCCTAATAGTGTAAATCCAAACCTCTGGTTCTCTCTTCTTTCGTGTCCAGTGCATGAAGCCCTCATCCCCGCTGTCTTCCGTGGTCACCTCTGAATAGTTTCATCAGATCGCGCATAGCCATCTGGAGACCATTCGGAATTATTTCTTTTACAGTCAGCAGGTCATAGGGGAACTCCCCATGAAGCCATTGGTATAAATTGAGGGAGAACTTGGTGTAGCCAAAGAAGGTGCTTTCTCAGTCTAAGCTGCTTCTTTTACAATTTATTTGTGCCTTTAGAACCTGCTCAAGTTGATCTCATGTATACTACTCATGTATACTACTTCTACCTGCTAGTGGAGTGCTGCTGTGCATACCCAACTTCACAGCTTGGTGGGTCAGATAATGCTCCAGTTGATGACGGTGCTATTTGCTTAGGGGTTTTTTTTGTTTGTTTGTTTGTTTATTAATTTCATTGATTATGCTATTACAGTTGTCCTGGTTTTTCCCTCTTTGCCCCCCTTCCACCTAGCACACCCCATTCCCTCTGGCAATCCTCCCACCATTGTTCATGTCCTTCTTTGGCTACTCCATATCCTATACTATAATGTCTTGTATATCCCCATGGCTATTCTATAATTACCTATTTGTACTTCTTAATCCCCTCACCTCTTTACTAATTCTCCTACACCCCCTCCCATCTGGTGACCATCAACACCCTCTCTGTATCCATAATTCTGTCTCTGTTCCTCTTTGCTTAGCTTGTTTTTAAATTCAGTTGTTGACAGATTTGTATTTTCTGCCATTTTATTGTTCATAGTTTTGATCTTTTTCTTAAATGTCCCTTTAACATTTCATACAATAATGGTTTGGTGGTGATGAACTCCTTTAGTTTTTCTTTATCTGCCCTTCAATTCCAAATGATATCTTTGCTGAGTAGGACAGTCTTGGCTGTAGGACCCTGCTTTTCATGACTTTGACTATTTCTTTCCACTGCCTTCTAGCCTGCAAAGTTTCTTTTGAGAAATCAGCTGACAGTTTTATGGGAACTCCCTGTAGGTAACTAACTTCTTTTCTCTTGTTGCTTTTAAGATTTTCTCTTTATCCTTAGCGTTTGGCATTTTAATTATGATGTGTCTTGGAGTGGGCCTCTTTGCATACATCTCGTTTGGGACTCTCAGTGATTCCTAGACTTACATGTCAATTTTCTTCATGAAATCAGGGAAGTTTTCTTTCATTATTTTTTCAAGTAGATTTCCAGTTTCTTGCTCTTTTTCTTTTCTTTCTGGTACCCCTATGATGCAAATGTTGGACCTCTTGAAGTTGTCCCAGAAGCTGCTTATACTGTCCTCATTTTGTTGGGTTCTTTTTTCTTCTTATTCTGATTGGTTATTTTTGCTTCCTTATGTTCCATATCATTTATTTGATTCTCAGCTGCATCTACTCTATTGTTGTTTCCCTGTATATTCTTTATTTCAATTAGTGTATCCTTTGTTTCTGATTAGATCTTTTTTATGCTGTTGAGGTCCTCACTGAGTTCCTCAAGCATCCTGACAACTAGTGATTTGAGCTCTGCATCTGATAGATTGCTTATCTCCATTTTGTTTAGCCCTTTTTCTGTAGCTTTGATCCGATCTTTCATTTGGGCCATGTTTCTTTGACTCCTCATTTTAGTTGCATCCCTGTATTTGTTTCTGTGTATTAGATAGAACTACTTTGACTTGCTGTCTTGGTAGTGGGGCCTAGTGTAGTAGGTGTCCTGTAGCGTCCAGTGGCACAACCTTCCCTATTACCCAAGCTAGGTACTCAAGGTGCACCCTTTGTGTGGGCTGAGTATACCCTCCTCTTGCAATTGAGTCTTGATTGCTGTTGGCAGATCAAGGGCAGAGATTTACCCAGGCTGGTAAGCTGCAAGGATTGGCTATGACCACTTACCACCAAACTCCACCCTCCATGGAGGATCAGCTGTGCAGGATCAGGGTGGTGGTGCTCCAACACGTTCTGTAGCAGTCCACTGGGTGCACAGGCCCTGGGGTTTCTTGGGTGGTACAGGCCAAGGTAAGCCCCCACCTATGTTTTGCCCAGGGCCACCCTGTCTGAGCTATAAAGCAATCTGAGATGGCTGCTACTTGTGCTGGGCTTGGAGACTCCCAGACAAAGGCAAACTGTGAATCTAGGCCAGCTGCTGCTAGTGCTGGTCCTGGGGCTCACTGAGGCCAACTATTGCTTGTTTGATAGGATTTAGAAAGTTGTGAAGCACTAGGCAAGACCAGCCATTCCTATGGAAAAGCAGTTTGGGTGGTCCCACAAGTTGGGTGGGACAGAGTCTCTAGGGATCTCCATGGAGGGTCTAAACAGTGTTAGACGGGTTGATGGGTGTCTCAGATAAGAAACTAGCTTACTGGCTCTGAGGGGGTAGTGTTTAGAAAAGGGACAATGGTCTCTGATGCCAAACACTTCAGTTTCACCACTGGTGCCTTTCATGCTGCTACCCTGGTACTGGACCTCAGAAGGAGTAAGTCTGTATAGGTGAGTCCATATGTGGGTTCTTTAAGAGGAACTGCCTGAGGCTCTAGCAGTTTCTTTCACAGACTCAATCCTGGTTGATTTTTGCAACCAGAAGTTGTGAGGACTTATCTTCCTGGCCCTGGAACTCTGGGTTGGGAGCCTGATGTTGGGCTGGAACTCCTTGCTCCTGAGAGATCCCAAATTTTTATTCACCGTATATGGATAAGGGACCAGACTGTTCCTCCTACCAGTCTGGATGGGTGTGGTTTCTTTAATTCTGTAGTTGTCAGACTTCCATTCAACTTGATTTCTGACAGTTCTGAGTGATGGTGGTTCTATATTTTAGTTGTAATTTTGATGTGGTTGTGCAAAGAGGTGAGCCATGCCTGCGTATACTGCCATCTTGACCAGAGGTCACTTAGGTTTTATAGTAACATTGATCAAGCGTTAAGTCTCTACTAGGGAACAGCAGCTCTAAGGAAGTAGCTTGAGAGGCAGGGAAAAGAGGAAGAGGAGTAAATAGAAAGAGGCCTTACAAGTCTGGTTGTTAGAAATAGACTGAGAAACATAATTAAATTCAGAAATACGGGCTAAGACGGCACCTGTAGTGATGACATGCCTTCTGTAGCCCTCTGCTGTATACCAATAATACAAATACAGGCAAAAAAAGTTTCTCTGTAATTCCTCCTTTCAATGTTCTTATTCTGACCATATCATGGAAAGAATCTAGTTGTTAATTCTCCCCACATTCTTCCTTTTGATCCATGCGGGTCACGCTTTGCTTCTTCAGCTCCTGTGCCTCCATCCATTTAGTGGTTAAAGTGTTCTTTCTAAAATTCTAGTATACCATAGTATTTTTCTTTTTAACCTTTTATCGTAGAAATTTTCAAAATAAAATGACCTCCATCTACCCATCACCCAGCTTCAAATATTATATCATTTATGATTTCATCTGAAAATATTTTGTTATACATTTCTAAGGTATAAGAACTAAAATAACAGAACACTATGGCACTTAAAATTTAATAATTCCTTAATATCTTCAAATATCCAGTCATTGTCTACATTTCTTAATTGTATTTTTTTCCTTTAATGGATGTGGTGGTTATTGTTTTTGCATTACAGTTTGTCTAAATCAGAATCTAACTAAGCTCCATGCACTGAAATTGGTTGGTGTATCTCTGAAATCTATTTTAATGTATAGGTTCTCCTCTCTCATGCACTAGAGTTCTCTCTCTTCTCTCCCCTCCCCTTTTCTCCTTCATTTTTTGATAAAGAAACTATATAATTTGTTCTGTAGATTTTCCCACACTCTATCTTGCTAATTGTATTTCCTTGTTGTTTAGCATATTCCTGTGCTCTATGTATTTCCTGAAAATTGATAATTAGATGTAGAGGCTTAATCAGATTCAGCTTAGATTTTTGCTTTCTACCTTGTTACTTCTATCTCTACCTTTCTTTCATTAATACAAACTACTCGATAGGTGACGTTGTATGCAACCATCAGGTAAATAAGTCTGACTGTTTCTCTTTTTGTGATGTTATTAGATGATAATTGTCTCAACCCATTAATTTATTAGAGAAAAAATTATCATTTCTTCATTTTTTGTTAACCATAACACTTCTACAAAGAAAAACTTTCCTTCATCAAATTTTTTGTTTACCCTATGGTACAGTATACAATAGGAAAGGCAGTATAAATGCTTCTTTTTCTTTAATTACCAGTTTTCAAAAGGAGTTGGTTCCCTGGGATTTACTAACAATGACTCATCAAATGTTTTTTTCACTATAAACTTTAAACATATTTATATTTCAATTCATTGTACTTGTTATCTCTATTAGTACTCAAATTAGCCTGTCTTTGGCCAGGATGAGGCCCTTTAATATACGGGCCTAGTGGTCTTCAATAGCACCATGCTTTGTAGTGTAACAGCAGCTGGGTCATCTTGTATACTTCCTCCTCTGGACTTGAAATTATTCATTTTTCAGAAACCGTGTAGAGAAAAATAGTACCTGTGGAAGAAATAGCACCATACATTGGCTTCTTTTAGTAGGAAATAATACTACTAGTATTTTGGTACCAATATTTTGGGGATACGCTATTGTGCAGGATACCAGCCAGCAGTATCCATCTCGGCTGTGGATGTTCATCAACACGCGAGAAAAACATACACAGACAACAGGTCCTGTGGGGGAATAGGAACAGCAGGGCCACTCCTCACGTGGGGAGCGCCTTGGCCACTCCTCATGTGGGGAGCACACCGCTTGGCCACCCTCCCTGGTGGGGAGAGCTCCCAGGTCCCCCTCCAGAGAGGCTTTTTATTGGTTTCGTTTGAATAAGAATTCAGGTAAAAGCTCATTACTCATTGCCAGGAAGTAATGATCAAACAATAGGTAAGAAGGAAGTCTGAGGGCCTATTTTGAGTCAGGGTCAGAGAGCTGTAAAACTCTGAGGAACAAACTTACTTCTTCCCTGGACCATTATCATTCAATTGAGGGCATTCTAAACAAAGCAGGTTTCACAGGATCTTACATATTCTTTCTTAGACATGATCACCTGGGGAACCCACCCTTTCCAGCACAGAGCTGCACCACCCTGTCATTGTTTCAGGCTTAGGTGGAGCAAGGGAAGTAAGGCAACCAAGAGATCAGGAGATTTTCTCCCAGACCATGAGGACTCAGGCTATATCACAGCCAAGGGGCGAGGGTCCATCACCCCCTTTTGCTGTAGCCCCCAAAGTCCTTCCTTGGGGGCCTCCCATGTGACCATGCCTGTCTTAGGTCATTCCCACCTTGGGGTATCTTACCTGTCATTGGCTAACCGACCAAGCTTTGGGGTTCAGTTATGAATGAAGCAGCAGAAGCAGCACTCCTTCCAGGGATATAAGCAATAACTAGTGATTACATACTCTCTTTACCCCCCGAAATTGATCAGAACATCTAACTCTATCGAGTCAGAGAAGGCTTTGAGAGAAGATAGAAAAAAAATTGCACAGAAATGCTTAAAACTCAATAATGCCAGCAATACTTTTTTTTAGATTACAAGTTAAAAAAGGAAAATTGTACCTTTAGAGTGGAAAAATCTGGCAGATACTCCTTTAGCCAAGTGATCAAAGTTAATTTCATTAATAATAGGACAAATCGACATCATTTGCCTTTTGATATGATACTCTGTACATCACTTATGTAGTATTACTACCAAAAATGTATTACCTGAATCATGAGGAAACAATTAGTCAAACCCAAAATGAGAAACATTCTGTAATACGGTGAACCTGTGCTCTTCAAAAATGTCAAGTGTCAGAAAAGACAAGGGTGAGGAACTGTTCAATATAAAAGAGACAACTGATATGACGGCCAAATAAATACCAGGTAGGACCTGGAGTTGGGAGGACAAGGTTGCTACCAAAGACAATATTGGGACAATTGGAAAATTTGAATATGGACTCGATATTGGATAATATTTTAGCAATGTTGCATTTCCTGATTTTGAAAACTAAACTGGTTATATAAGAGTATGTCCTTGTTCTTAGGAAAAATATAGTGAAGTATTTATTGCTAGAGAGTCACTAGAGAATGTATGGTATTTGTTTTATATATTCCATATATATATTCCATAAGAGAGAAAAATGAACAATGGATGAATCTAGGTAAAAGACATGTGGTTTTCTTGCATTATTTTTGTAACTTTTCTGTATATCTAAAATTTTTAAATACTTTCTTTAAGAAAAATCAAATAATTTTTCATTATTTAACTTTATTTTTATAGCTTAGTTTTTTAAAATTTTAATTGCATTTCATTTATTTTAATAAGATATTTAATTATATATACAATTTACAAGATGTTTTACAATGTTCATATATTTTATACTTGAAATGCTTTTGATTTTATCCCACAGTTTATGAATTCTTGACTTAAAAAATAAAGTACCACCATTATATAAATAAATATCAAAATACCAATATTATTATTATTAGGCTTCTATTTTTCAGTCACTAGTGACAGTGAGAACCTTTAACTCTTGAAATAGTCACGTTCCACTTCAGGGAATCACTGAAAGAGCTGAAATAAAAAAGCTCTGCCTCATAATGTAAGCCTGTAGTTAATTTTTTAAAAATTATATTTCTAACTTAACCTCATTACTCCCCACTTCTCTATCAACCACCTCACAAATGTGTTGGGGACATAAAGATTGATTAAGAGAGAGTGTTTGTGGTTGCTTTGTAAGGTGTTTTATGTTGGTTTGTGTTTGAAATTTTAGACATGTGCAAAACTGAAATCTCCTGTGGCAGTTGGAGTTAGTGTGGAAAGCCACAGCCAGATTTGGTAGTGCCAAAAAGGCGAAGCTTGAAACTCTACCCCTGCAGTGTGCCCGGGTTCTATTACAGCAGCGACAGGGTGCAGTGCCATGTCTTTGACTCACTCCATTTGTGTACGTCAATGCTAACATCTGGCATGCACGGTGATTGCCTTCTATAAAACCTGTTAGAGTTCTAGGATGCTGAGAGTGTACATGCTTTTAGATTAATGAGCACAGCCTGGCTGTTACCTCGTGTCTATGATAAAAGAAATTCAGTTATATTAAAAACTGTGTCTTCTTGCAAGTTAGGTTGATGACTGGGTATGTTTCATTTTGTCATCAACTCCCTCATGTTTGACTTTTAAAAAAAAAACATCTGGTGGTGGTAGTAGTGAGTTGGAGACTAAAATTTTTCTACTTCACTTTGTTCAGAATTAAACTAAAAAACTACATTGTTTGTAATCATGAAAAACTGAAAATACCTTTTATGCCCATTAATAGGAAAATGGTTAAATCAGTTACAGTATATGTATGCAGTTGTGAGATGACTAAGGAGACTGAGATAGGTCCATATTTTCCAGTTTGGAAAGAGTTTTAGGACATGTTATGTGAAAACAACTTGCTGAAAAATTCTTACTTATGGTTTTTTTTAAATACTTACATTTATATTGTGTGCATAAATGTAAGTGCTCAGGATACATGACAAAAAACCCTAAACAGTGTAATAATGTAGAGAGACTTGGGGGCAGAGGGAGAGCAGGGAGAAATGAACTTGTCAGTCTATACATATTGTCTAGTTTTGTATGTCTACCATTTTTAAAGCACCAAAATATATATAAATGTACTACTGCGTACTTACACTAACTAATGTGGATTGCAACTTAACTGTGTAAATATTACAAAGGAGTGAATATAATCTAATCAGTACAAATGATACAATTCCTTTAAATAGCTGATATGCATTCAGGATGGTTACCTTTCCCTGCTGACAGAAACTGGTGAAGTTCGTGAGGATCTTAAGCTGCCAGAAGGTGAACTAGGCAAAGAAATAGAAGGAAAATACAATGCAGGTGAAGACGTACAGGTAAATACCTATGGGGAGAGTTTTAAAAAATCGTTTTATAAAAATTTGGTCTCAACTAGTTTGTGTGAAATATTTACATGAAAGGTAACTTTTAAATACTACTGAAATGTTGACCCATTATCAAAGTATCAAAGTTAAGTTTTTTACTACGTGGATACTGTCAGCCTCAAATTTGTCCTGAAGATCAGCAGCTGAGCAGTTTTTTAAGTGTGAGAAAGAATGCTGTGGAAATACATAGCATCTTAATAAGCACTGAAACATGCTCAGCTCTTATTCTCCCCTTCCCTGGAAGTTGTCTTAAAAACCACAATGTGATACATTTTGCTTTAGGAAACTATTAAGAAAGTAAATTATTTGGTCTTGGAATACCTCTTTCTATAGTTAATATGTATAAAATATCCACGAATATACAGTATAGCATGAATTAAATGTATCTTATGGGTGTATTGCCTTCTGAATAACTTGTGCCTGCACTTTCCCCCTGGTAGGTGTCTGTCATGTGTGCCATGAGTGAAGAGTATGCTGTAGCCATAAAGCCGTGCAAATAGACGGGAACGTCGGGCGTGAGCAAACTGCTTAGGTCTGGGTCACCTGCAGATCTCAAGTGTGGTTCTAAGTCGTCACCAAAGCAATGGCCTTCATAAGCAACCTCATTTATCTTTTCATTGTTTTGAAATTGTGCTGAGTTAGTTTTGCTGACAGTTGGTAATTTAAAAGAATAATCAAGGTGTATAATTTTTTTAAATCAGTTTGTAGGTATTTTTCCTGTAACATTCCTGTGGTTTTTCAGTATGTGAGTCCAAGAAACAGACCAAGGTAGTTTCAATAGATGTGATTTGTCCAAGCAATCATTCCTGAATTTTAGTTAAATGATAAATAAACCAGGGTTTTCAATCAAACAATGTAGCATCTAGTGGTATTAAAGTACCACACTTAAGTTGGATTGCTCTGCATTAATTTCAGATGTAATATCACAGAGTAAGTAGATTATGGATTGGAACTGTCTCAGTTTCAGCCTGTGTGTGGCAAGCACAAATTCTTAAACAAAAATCATGTTATCAAAAAGTGTTGGTTATCTTAGTAGCCATGTGCATCACCCTGTATTACCTCAGTCTTACTGTTCTTTGCCAAATTGTTGGCCAACATAATATAACCTTATATATGGTGATTTTCATACCTGCTTGTGATTGACAGGCATGAAATGGTTGGGTAACTGTTAACAAGTCATATTGTGAAGAAGGGACAAGGGACAGTGGTAAAATGAGTTGGTTAAAGCTACAGGTTTTTATTTGAGGCCTTTGTAATCAGCATAAAATAGGAACGTTTTGAGATGTACTTTTGCTTATAACTTTCATACTTTTTCTCCCTCTCTCCCTTCCTCTCCCCCTCCTCTTTGTCTCTCTGTATTTAAAGGAGTGACCTGCTTTATAGGATACTATGCAGTGCTTTTTATCAATTATGTTTATAAATTATGTTGATAAATGTTATTTATAGTAGTCATTTCTTTCCAACCATTTGTAAGTAGACTTTTTCAACATCAAAATATTTATTTGTCAGACAAAAACTGGAATTCTTACTTCAAATTGATTTGGAACATTTGTTAAACATATGTACATTTTTTCTAAAGTGAAATGAAAGTGAATTATGGAAGAACAGGTACTTTATGTGATAATCATTTAAGAAATACATATATGTATTTTTTCTGATTGTCATGTGTAATTCAGTTCTCATATGAAATATAACTAGGAAAGATTTCTATAAATCTGAATTATTTTAAAAAGTGTTTTAGATGACTTTACTACATTTCTCTTTAGTTGTTTGTGTCATATATACCTTATTTCCAGAATTCTAAATATTGTCATAGGGTTTGTGAGGACCTTTGACTCAATAACAATGATTATACTAGAGTGAAACTTAGGGAAAAGTTACTATTTGAGCAGTACCTTCATTCTCTAAGACTGATTATGAGGCCTTTCCCGTCATGCCTTGACTTGCACAAGACCTTTATTCCTATACGTGACGTTGCAACTAATCTAATCAGTGACTAGAAACAGCATTAGAAACAGACGATCCCAAAGTTTTAGGTTACTTACTGCTCATACTTTTAAATCTTGTGTTAGCTTCAGCAAACCTATTTGGAGAAGAAGCAAGATACTTTAAGAAAATATAAAGAGAATTTTAAAGCACAAGGAATATTGAGGTTGTAGTTCAATCATTTTAGTGTAACATTTAGCTTTTGCCCATCTAAAGCACAATTAGGAATTAGGCTACATTCATACCAGTATTCCATTAATGTTCTAGTTTTTTAATAGTTTATAATGTACATCTATCTCACTTGCTACTGGTTGGCATATTATCCACAGGAATTCTAGAAAGTTATCAATCTGTGCTGCTTGCTGGTCATGTGTATGATCCCAGGTAACCATACTAGTGTTCTGATTTTATTATTAAACCTGGATCAGCATGCCCTTGTTATTCCTAACTCCTCAAACTTCACATAAATATGTTTTCAATTATGAATTAAGCATATGTAAATTATAATAATGCATCCCTATCTTCATACCTTGAATGCCAAAAGCTATTTATGCATAAATATTTCATTTTAAGTACTATAAAAAGTATAAATACTCTTCTGACATATAAGTATAGATTTTAAAGATATGGGACTGTTTGTGTATTTTTGCATAAGTAAATACACTTCTCTAGAACAAAATATTTCACTTAGTAAAGCTTTATAAACTGTATTAAAAAGAAGCAGGGAAACATTTTTTAACATAAAACAAAAGTGACTTCATTCTTTTTTGACATCAGAAATGTTAACAGCTGATTCCTAGTATTTGTTATACATTTTTGTAGCAAATGGTAAATATCACAACTTGCCAAGTGTAGAATGTAGAGACTGTCGTGTTGATAGATTACACAGTGGTAACCATTTTGTCTGCAGGCATTTCACCAATTTATATACGACAGCGATTTTCAACCTTTTATCATCTCGTGGCACACATAAGCTGATTACTAAAATTCTGTGGCACACTGATAAAATTTTTTTTGCCAATCGACAAAAAAAAATAGGTATAATTTTGATTCATTCGTACCAGACAGCTATTGTGTTGGCTATTGTCATTCTTTTTATTTGTCTAAGGGAAAAGAGGTCAGTTCCCCTGACTAAATAGTCAAGTATTGCATGTTTTAAAAATTCTTGCGGCACACCAGTTGAAAATCACTGCTACACAACATTATATAACAAGTGGAATATATGTTTCTATCCAGAACATTTTATTTCTACTGTGAAGACTTCTGTTATACCTTATTTGCTACAAAGTTTTATACCCTCAGAAATAGATCACATCGTTGTTACTTTTATTTAGTATTTGCATCATAAGCATAATTATGATGTTTCTTTTATGCTCCCTTCCAAGGGCTGTCAGTCACTTGAAATTGATGCAAACCAAGCTCTTGAATCCAGTTCCATTGATGATATAAAATCCTGTACCAATGCTTTATAGCAAATACCAAAACTCTCCTGCAGCCAGAACATGATATCTTTAATAGGAGTTGCTACAAGAAAATATTTAGTCTATAAAATTTTGGGACACAGTTCTTCATTATAGCACAATGTGTGTGCACGTGCACACACAGCTTTGTATGTTCGTTCTTTTTACACAGTCCTTCCAACTCTTAAAAGTACTGTAGTCTGGTAGTGCCTCAAATGTCGGTAAATTTTTTTTAATTTATAACTTTTCCAGAATTTGTTTTTGTACTTTAAAGTTTCTCAATTAGATTATTTCTAGTTGAGTTGTAATTTGAATGCATTGTTCTCAGGGCTGTTTGTGCTAAGAGTTGAAGTTTTATTATTTTAAAGCTGACTGCCTAAAAGTATGTTGCAGACGTTTCCCAAATCATAATACATACAAATAAAAAATCCTTAATATCAACACGCTTAAACTATATACTAAGTATTCAAAAAAAATGGGAACATTAGTGACATCTATACTGGAAACTTGCCATATTTTTTTCATTATAGAATAGAATTTGGTAGTCTTTTCTTAGAACCCTATTCTTAATGATGTATCTGAAAGCATTTCTTTAGCCTGGACCCCAAAGATAGTTTCAGAGCCAGACATTGATGTACTGGTTCTCAAACATATTTAGGGACAACAGATTGAGATTCATAAAGCTCTTTTAGGTACATTAAAATGTTTACATATTGAGTTCTATAATATGAACTAGGAACAGATTTACTACGAGTAAATATGGCCCTTACAAAGGGTAAGAGCAAACTATAGGCATATTTCCGTAAATAGTATAATATACTATTTCTGTAAATAGTATATTAAACTGATCAATGGTTTAAAGTTTTCTAATATCGTTTAGGTATACTTGTTCACGGGTTTCAAGCCTTTTTTTCTCCTACCAGTCAGACAAGCAGTAGAAAAGAAAAGCTTAAGGAAAAATTGTGGAAAATCTTAAAATTGAGAAAATTGAATTTGTTAACTTTATTAAATTTTTTTCTCTGACCTGGGTATATGGCATCATTATTTGATTTTAGCAGGGAACATTTGGGTTCAGCTTACGGAACACAGATGTTCTGTGGGAAGGAGCATGGCTTGGAGTCACTGTATAATTTAATGTTTTTCCATTAATAAATATCTGAGCATCAATTTAACTACCAAGGAAGTCAAGTGCCTGAAAAGTGCTGTACACGTCACGTCTAGTTAGCACATTTTCCTTATGCGAAAGACACATCTAATAGCAATGCATATCAGGCTTCCACCCGCCAGAAGCATACTTATTTCCAGACTTGACCATCCACCACTATTCCTCTTTCCTGAGATCAGGTTGAAACCTATTTTACAACTGAAAGAGAGGTTCTTTTATTTACATGAAGTCCCTAAAACTATTTCTTTGTATTGGTAGACTTAGGTTGATCTTAGTTCAAGATTGCACTTTTTAAAAACTCTGGACACTAAACTATGTTCAGCGATGATGATACAGTTTCTCATAAGTCATAGCTGTGATCTTTCTTGAGAAGAATTCTCTGTCCTGGTTAATATCTACTATAAGCACTCATGCTTGTTACAAAGTGTAATGCGAATGACTAGTTCTACACTAGTATAAGGAAAATGACTAGTTCTGTGCTGTTATGTGCTTTTGTCATCCTCTCCAAAATAAAATAGTTGAATTAGTATTATCTAATCCAATGGCACTTTATTAGTAGTACATTTTATTTGTGTTAGGTGTAGGGGAACTCTTGCTTTTACCTGCAGAGACTCATGTTTTAGCTGAAACTTTAAAATTATAAGAAATGTAGTATGGGTATTATAATTGTGCATTTTACATTTCAAAAATGGGTAAAATTCAAATGTTAAGTCTTTGGCTATACTAAAATAATTGTTGAAATTCTTTGAAATGTAGATGGTAAACTTACCAATTATATAACTTTTTGTTACATTAAAATATATTTGTCTGTTAACTTCATCGGTTATATTAAATAAAAATAAATTTAACAGCTTGCACTATTTTATATATGCATTTCTAAAACATTTCATACTAGAAAATTGTATAAATTAATATGTATACCATTGTTAAAAGGAAGTCTAACTTTTGTATTTAATGTGTCTTTATGTTCTAGGTTCTTTCTAGAGAGTGCTCAGCTTTATGGCCTGGAATATTAACTTCTAAATTTTCATTCCAGGTGTAGATACAATGTTTTTATTTTAAAATTTTAATAGCTTTTTAAATATGTAAATAGTCACATGGTTCAAGATTCTATAGGTACAGGAGTGAAAACATCGCATCTTCACCCGCTTCCTGTGTATCCTTCCAGACACATTAATACAAGAAAGGTTAATGGTCCTGTACTACCCCTGACCTCCTAGCATCCGAGGAGTTCCTGCCCTGCCAGGGTTGCTCTTCTCTCTGTACAGTGATACGGGTGGTATGATGAGTCTCTGAAGCAGACTCTTCCCCTTTCCCCAGTGCTCACATGTCCTCATCATCAACACCACCTAGACAGATTCATCCCTACATGGCTCAGTAGTTTCTTCCTTTTCTACACTATGCTATTCCAGGACATCTCTCTCACTCCCTGACATGTGAGCCGTGCCAAGACTGTTATGGCAGTCATCACTTTATATCCATTATCGGTAGTACTGGTTTTTAACCTTTCAGGTCCAGCAAGCATATTAAGCAGTGAAAGAAGCACCAGAGTCTTCCACCCCTCAACCCCACTCTTTATTGCCACTTGCCAATACCAGTAGCTCTGTTTCCCAGAGGTAGGGATGGGAAGGGGTGGGGGTTGGGGGGACAGTGAAAAGGGGTTAATTATGTACTAAGTATCAACCTGTCAGTCTATGCTTTCCTGGCCCCAACCTCATAATTAAACATTCTGTCCAAATAGAGGGTGTCCTGCAGAATTGCCACATTGAATCCATGCTGTCTAACGTGTATTCTGCTTGTGTTCCAACGGAAACTGAAAACATCTTCCCCACAGTACATTCAGAAGTATCAGTTGGCCCTGGCTGGCATAGCTCAGTGGATTGAGTGCGGGCTGCAAACCAAAGTGTCTCAGGTTCGATTCCCAGTCAGGGCACATGCCTGGGTTGCAGGCCATGACCCCCAGCAACCGCACATTGATGTTTCTCTCTCTTTCTCCCTTCCTGCTCTAAAAATAAATAAGTAAAATCTTTAAAAAAAAGAAATATCAGTTAAAACTGCTGGATGTGTGTAGGTTCAAAGGACCCACCTACAAAGTTATCAATCTATTGTCCAATTTGAGAGTTGTTTCTAAATCCAGTCAAATAATTTTGGGCCACACAGTGGGCACTTCTAGCATCACAGTGATTATGTCCCAGTGTTGAAGGGCCAAAAAGTCTTGGCAACCTCAGTTGCCACCAGATCCCCAACATAGATCCTGACTGGGAGAAGGGGGGTTCATCTACCCAACATTGGCAGTGTGTCTGCCTTGTTTGTTCACAATTGAGTGTGTGTTTCAATTAAATGTCACTCTAGTTCATTTTAATTGCTGTACAATCAACAGTGAGAGAAGTATTTTTGGAATATATATATAATGAAGTATTTAGAAAATATGTATGTATATGTAAACAATCACCCTCATTAAAATATATACCTTTCTTCAAAGGCAAATAGAAATTTCAGGAAAAAAAAGATATTTGGGCACAAAGAAAGCAGTAGTTTCTATAAATTAGAACTATTAATGCTGTAATAACTATCCTAAGTGATACTGAAAACAAAAGTAAAAATAAAAAGACTCTTCTACCTGAAAATTTAAAAACCTATTACATAATTCTAGAATGAAAAGGGAACTACAGTCAAAAAATTCATGAAAAATAGTGAAGACACTATACATCAAAATCTATGTAAAGCAACATAGAGGGAAATTTCAAAGCCTAACATCTCCATCGATAAAAGTGACAGAACATAAGTGAATTAAATTCCTAAACCAGACAGCTAGAAAAATAACTGCAAAATAAACCAAAAGAGTACAAGGGAAGGAAAGATAAAAGCAGAAAGTGAGGTAAATAGAAAAATAGCCAATTCAAAAAAAATTCTGGTTCTGTGAAAAATTAGCAAAATAAACCACTAGCTAATTCAGTTAAGGTAAATACAGGAAGAAAACAAATATAAAAAAATGAGAAAATGACCAGGAAGAATGGCTAATGCAGAGGAAATAAAAATAAAACATTCTATCAAATCTGAAAAACCTAGATGCTATAATTTCTTAGGGAAATATTAGAATCAACCTCTGTAGAAGAGGAAATATAAAGCTTAAACAGAACAACTTTAACAAGATAAGTAGAAAAAGTTATCAAAAAACTTCCACAAAAAAATCCAAACCAGCCAAAAACAGACCAGGCCCAGATATTTTCAAAGGGGAATTTTACCAAAACCTTAGGACCAGATGGTTTCCTAAAGTTAAACAGGTAGGTTCAAAGCATAGAAAATGAGAACTTGTAAATTCTTTTTATGACAAAAGTATAACATTTTTATGCTAAAGTTGATTTTTAAAAAAACAACAAAAATATAAACATTCATGCAAATACCCTAGTATAGTATTAGCAATTAAACTCAAATACCACATGAAGAAAAGAATACACATGCCTATGTGGAGTTTGTATCAGAGATGCAGGAACAGTTCAACATTAGGAAGTCTATTAATGTAATTCACTGCCATGGAAAATAGATTAATATGTTTGGAAATCTTAATAGTAGTTACTATATTGATAAGTTTAAAGGGAAAGACATTTTCTCCATAGATACTGAAAAATTTTTAAGTAAAACAATGTCCATTTTCAAAAAAATCTCTTGAGAATATTGAGGTGAGTGAAAACAAATATATCTGTCTCTATATGTTAACATGGTATATATAACGTGTGTGTTCATATGTCTGCATGTGTGTGTGTAGATGAGCAGGGACCCGGTAAAAACCAGAATTATCTTGTGGAGGGCAGGCCCCTTGTAGTACAGGTTTCCCGCACTAGGTGAGTGTTCTAGGTACCCATCTGTATCAGTGTACTAGCTGGCATTGTTGTGAGAGGCTGTGTTTGGCTTCAGTGAGTTTGTTTTTTCTTTTTTTTTGAAGACTTTTTCGATGCATCTGGGCAGATGCATTGAACACCATGCTGGGTGTTCAGCAGTTTTTGACCAGAAACTGCATAATGGTCATGCCCTATCCTCCCTGTTCACCTGATCTCACCCCAAGTGACTTTTTTTTTTGTTTCCCTGGATGAAAACAGTCCTCAAAGGGAAACATTTTGCCAATGTGGAAGAGGTGAAACAAAAACAGCAGAAGCACTAAAAGGCACCAAAATCGATGAATTCAAAAACTGTTTTGAGCAATGGAAAAAATGTCTCAATAGGTGTATCAAATAGAGAGTACTTTGAAGGTGACTGAAGTTTAAATATATAAGGATAAATATGCAATTTTTTATAAATACATTCTGGGTTTTGGGGGGTCCCCCCTTGTATGCATGTGTGTGTGTGTGTGTGTGGAAAATCCCTAAAACTAGTCTTTTACTTAATGGAAAAACACTAAAGTCATTCTCTCTAAGATCAAGAACTAGGCCAGACCACTATACATTGTTCTGGAAGTATTGATAAGTGCTATTGGACAATAGAAAACAAACATATTGGAACTGTAAAAGTAAAAGAAAAAATATAACTTTCCCATTTTCAGGTGACCTGATAGTATACCTGGAAAATCCCAGATAATCAATGATAATGCTAATGCAAAAATTATTCACTAAGGTAGCAGGATATACAGTTAGCAAAAATAAACAGCTTTTATATAAAAATAATCACCAACTAGAAAATATAATGGAAGAAAACCTCATTTACAATAGCAACAAAAAGATAAAAATGTAATAATAAAAATACAAAGAAATGTCCAAAATCTATGTGAAGAAAAGTTTAAATGGCTAGTACTGAAAGACACAAAGGTGACTTAAACAATAGAAAGGCATTATTTATTCTTGGCTGAGAGTGCCACATTAAGACAATAGTTCTACCTAATTTATTTTATAAATTTAAGACAGTCCTAATTTTTAAAAAAAACAAGCTTTTGTATGAAGTTAGACAAGTTGCTAAAAAGTTTATATGAAAATATAAACATGAGAGAATAGCTAGGAAAACACTGACAAGAAGAGCTGTGAGGGGGGACTAGCACTACCAGAAATTCAAGCATACTACAAAGCCCCCACAAGCAAAAGAGTACGGTACTTGCAAATGACTAGATGACTAATAGGATATATATGGAGAAAAAGAGAGACAGAGAGAATAAATGTAAATAAATGGAGCAAAATGTTGGTTAAGAGGTAAAAATCTAGATAAAGATTATATAAATATATGTATATATCCTTCATTCAGATTTTTATATATTCACATGTAGGTATGTGTGTTCCTTAATTTTTTTTTATAATTTTCAATAAGTTTAAAATAATTTCTAAATAAAATTTTTTTAAGATTCAAAAAAGCAGGTTTAGAACCATTCAGTTGTGTAAATGTATGTAATAGCTTGCATAAGCTGAAAGATACACACACAAATATACATGCCCCCAAAATGTTGAAGAGCAATTTCTAATTAAGTGGGATTTTAGATATCTTTATGCAATTTCTTTTTTTCTTCTCATTTCCTTTCATGAGCATTGCTTTTGGCATAAGAAGCTAATTTTGTTAACCTAAAAGATCCTCAAAGCAATATTTATAACAGAAAAACTGGAAATAATCTAAATGGCCACCAATAGGGGAACGACTAAGCTGTAAATGACAAGTAATACAAGTAAGCAATGGACAGAGATACTGGTTCTCATTTTAAAGACTGATCAATTATTCAAAATTCCTGTGGCTTTGAATAACAAGAAAATCTTACTTCTGAAACTGCATTTGTTTAAAATAATGAAAACAGTAAGTCAGGCTTTCTTAAATACACACTGAGAGAAAAGATGCATTGAAGCAAACGTAAATTTTGTAATCATAGTTTTTAATGTTCTCTAATCAAATTAGTAAAGAAAAGGCAAGCACCAGTGACTTCAGGTCTTGTTATTCCTGCCTGGTGCCCTTGGCTTTCACTTAGGAGTACCTAACAAAATATTCGTAGGTCGGAAGTGTGAAAAGCAAGGTTCTTCAGTAGTAATAAGTCTCTTCAGAGCCTCCACGTTGTTTGCACAGAAGGCTCTAGCACACCCACCGTCGAAGTTGTTAAGTTTGCCTTCGCAGGACTGTGTGTTGCGTTGTCATTCAGGTATATTTTTCCGCAGATGGGAGGCGCGATGCCTCGTGACACTCAACATGCTCCACTTTGTAGCACGTGCCAGAGAAAGAGAAAATACCACAAAAAAATACTGTGAGTTGGTATTTTTACCACACGTAACAAAATCTCTCTTTTTTTTAACAGCCCTTATGAAGCGATAGCGTTGATGACTGGGAGGTTTGAATAAAGGAATACTTACAGGTTCCTGTTTTATAAATTAGCTACTGGCAAATAAGATGGATTTCAATAATATGTAAATATCAGGGGTACAGACACTTTCTACTTTCTGTGTTACAGTGTGACTATTTGTGTTGACAGAGCTGAGGTCTTCCGAAAGAGAATACTGGAATAAAGTACGCTATCAGTTCCAGCGTAAGAAACTTGGTGATGTACGTACCCGAGACAGCTGGGGTGGGGCAAGTGTACGAAATACAAAAGCAGCGTGACCAAGAACACTGGCTTGGCTATGTGTCATCGCAGTCTTTCAAGTTTCAAAATACATATTGCTGCTTACATGGGTAAATGTTTATTAGAATGTTACAAACATTCATTAAAATATCTATAATCTTTCCAGTACAAAATGCAAGTGTAGATAAATTTTAAAATTTAATGTTAACCATAAGGTTTATGTTTTTGCAAGTGTACACTGACTTACATGTGTTCAATCAGAAAATAATAAGAGCCGTGAGAACTGCCTTTTCTCCGCTGTTCTGAAGTGTCTTTCCGCCCCGAGTGACAAAAAACCCATTTGTGCGTGTTTCTTCCCAGGTTCTCTGTTCCATTCTATTGGTCCCTATGTTTAACTTTGAAACAATGTCCAATTATGGTATCTTTAAGATAACTCTTAATCTGTAGAATAAATCCTTCTACTTCATTTTTCCTTGTGGTCTTGTCTATTCTGGTATCTCTGTTATACAAATTTTCAAACTGGTTCAAAAAAAGAAAAGGAAGGGAGGGCAGATGGGAGGAAGGGTGAGAGGAAGGAAAACAAGCTACTGTTTGTGGTCACATTAAATCTACAAGCCAGTTTGGGGAGAATTGGCATCTTTATTATATTGGTTTTTCCAATCCAATGTCCCCCTATTTATTTGGTATTCTTTAAGTTCTCTCAATTATCATCTATAATTCTGCATAAAAGGTCTTGTACACCTATTATTTTTTCTTAGACATTTGATATATTTATGTTAATAAAATATCTTTCATTTTATCTTCTAATTTATTACTAGTTTTTAAATATACACTTGATCTCTGTACATGAACTTTGTATCCAGCAATCGTGTTAAATTCACATATTAATTCTGATCACTTATCTATAGATGCTTTTCAATTGTACATGTACGATTACATATAAACTACAAATAATGACATTATCACCCAACATGCTGCATGGCCTATTTCTGGATATGTTTGCTAATAATGTATCTGTGAATATAAAATATATATATCTATAGGGTATCCTGTACATTTGATATATATATTATATTTTTTTCATGAAAGAGATTTTTTTTTCCCTCACAATGTCCTTTACACACTGGTTTTAGGATCAAAGTTCTGCTGGCTTCATTTTCAAAGAAAGTTGATGACTAAAAGTATGTAAAATTGGTGTCTTAGCCTATTGGCCACATGCATTTGGTTTGTTTCAGGAAATGATCTCAGGTAACAGATGGAAGGACCTGGAAAGGGTGAAACTGGGAAGGAGTGGACACAAAAATGAATGTGCTGGGGACGCATGAGGCTTAATCCTGCTGGGATCTTCCAGGCACTGATGAAGAATGTGCTTTTGAGCTGCCCACTCAAGGGAAAGAAGGTAACAGCAACCTGGATGGGGCAGGTATGGTTTTCCCTGTGGCTTCCGACAGGACGCATGGGAGACTTGTGGGAACTTCCACCCACACTCACCCGTGGGCAACCTGGAAGTAGGAGCGAGTGACATCCCGCAGACAACCATTGACCAGTGGGGATAGGAGACTGTGAATACAGGCTTCCCTCTTCTGGATTAAAGGTAAGTTGACAGAAGTGAGTTTGAGCATTAAAGGTACTTGCTCCAGTTGGTATTATTTCTTTCTCAAATGTGTGGTAGAATTCACTGGTGCAGCTGTCTGTGTCCTTTCTTGTGGAAAGGTTTTATTTAAAAATTCAATTTATTTAAAAGATGTAAGTGTTCAGATGTTCTCTTTCTTTCTCCTTGTGTAAATTCTAAATTGTATTTTTCTAGGCATTCATTTCATCTAATTTGTGGTATTTTGGCATATGATAGTTACTTTTTTATTCAATTAGTGTTTGTTTAGATTTACTCACAAAAGTTAGACATTTTCTTTGCTATTTCTTTTGCCATATAGGATCTTTCTAGGATCATTGTCTTCCTCCGGAGGTATATCTTTCAGAATTCCTTTGCTGGGAGGCTTGTTAGTAGCAAACTTCCAGTTTTGTTATCTAAAAATATCTTAAATGCATCTAATCTCTTGAAAGATAGTTTTATATTGTACTTTGTAGCTCTAGGTAGACAGTTATTCTCTCAGCCCTTTGAAGATAATAATCCTCAGGCTTGTATTGTTGCTAATGTGCAGTCAGCTGTTAATATAACTCCTGTTGGTAAATATGTTGTCTTTTCTCTATGAGTGCTTTTGAAATAATTCTGTGTTTGTGTTTTGCAGTTTCACGACAACGTGTTTAGGTGTGTGTTTCTTTGAAATTACCATGCCCAGTTGGCGCTTATTGAGATTTCTGAATCTAAGAATTCAGCCATTTTTTCTCTAAATGTTGCCTTTCCCCCATTTGCTCTATCCCATATATACAATCTCATATTTGAGTTTGATTGTATAGGTATTTTTTAAGGTTATTTTCATTCATGGATTAAATTCATGGTTTTAGTCCCCATGTTATTTAGCACTTAAAAATTTTTTTGTCAGCTCTATTGCTCCAAGTTTATCTCAGGGAATCCTTTGTGTTAGTATTTAAGCTTCGTTTCTCCAGAGGTCATTTGCATTTGCTTCTTCTGCCTGGCACTACCAATCCAAGCACGCATGAAACTACATTTTTAGCTTGCAGGTTTTCATGCTATTTGAGCAGAACTCATTCTAGCCCCAAACCCCTATGAGCATGGGGGCTTGTCATTCTTGGCTCAAAAAGAAAATTGTTTTAGTTTTCCACCAGTTTAACCATAGTGATTATGTATAAAACCAGATTTTAACCAGTTTTTAAGAGGTGGCTATATATGGAGGGGATTTCTCTGTGAATTTAATCTGCCATACTGTTCTATATTTTATTTTCCTGATTTCTTCAGACTGCAGCATCAGGCAGATCCAATGACTGAAGTTTATGATATATTAGAAATATGCCTGTCATATAATATCTTATATTTGAACAGCTGGAAAGACAGCTTCCGTTCATCGTTCTAAATTGTCTTCACTCTTTTCAGATGCTTATTATTTCATATGTTTTAGAATTTGTTGTCAAAATGTATTATCTGTGGGGCCCTGATATGCATTATATTAATATATACTGTTTCTGTGTATAAAGTTTGGGAAGAATTCAGTTATTTATAATATTTAATCTTACCATCTGCACACTTCTGGTTAATAGTTTTAAGTTTTTTTCCTAAGAGAAAAATGTTTTCCATTATAGTTTCTAACTAGTCACTTTGGGATTACTATTTTGAAATGTGTTGTTTTTAACACCATTTGTACAAATGGCTTTAATAGTCAAGTGTTTTTCTTTTTGTCTGAACATGGAAGGCTGCCAAAAACAAGCAAAATAAAATAATAAATGCCTCAATTAATGCCTTTCCCCCCCCAAATATGCAACACTACAAAGATTACTTTTCTCTGCAGCCTGAGCAACCCTTGAAAAGGAAATACTAATTGCTCTTCCCCTCTCCTCACCCCCTTAATGTTTGGGAAAGAAGTGAAATTATTGTGGCTCTCAAAGCAAAGAACGAAAAATTCTTCTTAAAATGGATAGCTGGGAATTCAGAACCTCTATTCAGGCTCCTACACGTTGCACATTTCATTAAAGCATAGTTTCCACGATTACTAATTGCTGTCAAAAAGGATATATACATCGCTGTTACTTTCTAGGGTCACTGTCCGATGCAAAACTCTGAGAGGCAACCCACTTTCACAATTCTTAAAAGTTCAAAAGCTATTTTGTCCTTTTATCATATAGACGGTCACCACCCCCACCACCCACTCTCGTGAGCATTATACATTTTAGTAGTTAGGTCTTGGGAAGTATTCAGTGAATTTCAACTGGGGGGCATTTTGGATGGAAGTGAGGATTCTTAGGCTTAACTGTAAAACCCATGATAACATAGAATAAATTATACCCAACGAGTGAACAAGTGACCACTAGTAACCTTCTGTTACAGGCCTTCCACCCACCAACCCTCACAAGGCCCCCACCCCCCACGCCCGGAAACCTAGTTTATTCAGACTCCAGAAACACTGATTTTCCTCAACAGTCATTTAGAAAACAAATCATAGACATAGAAATAACTTTTTCGCTGGAGGATTATAATTGCAGTATACGACAGAAGATCTCAAAGCAACTTCAGACAATGCCTTGCCCTGAATGAAAGAAGATCCAGGTGATTAGTGAAAGATGATTCCTACAAGCGTGTGTCCCGGCCCGCGAAAAACCGTGAGTCATTTCAAATGCCGCCGCTGGAGGACGCTCCGGAGAAACTTGATTGCCAAGGGATCCCACGCCCCCGGGCCACGCCCTCGTTTCCTGGGTTACAGGCTGCCGTGCTCCTCCCCAAATTCTCTTCCGGCGAACGTAGGGCCTACGTTCCTGGCGCGTGACTCGGCACGCTTAACTATAAATACGTGCCGGCGGCCGCCGCCTTCCCTCTGATCTCTCGGACGACGTGCAAGATGGCGCCGGTGAGTGAGCGTGGTCTAGCTGAGCTAGTCTTACCCCCAGATACGCGGTGTGCGTCTGGAGGGTCGAGGTTGTCTCGTTAGAGATAAAGGGAGGGTAGAAATGGAGACTGAGTCAGGAAAGCAGCCAGCACGTTAAACCTCAAGGTGGTTTTCCCACGCGGCCCTGTGGTGTTCGGGCTGGGCCCGGCCTTGGCTTAGGATGGGTGGCCGTGCGAGCGCATGGAAGGAGGTACGACAGTGAACGGGCCTGGTGGCCCAGACAGCATTTGTGCCATTTCTTCCCTCTCTCGCCCTGGGTGATGCCGGTGCTGCTCGTATTTACTTGCACCAGGAAGGAAACATTGGTATCGCGCGGCCGGAGCTCCGAGGCACGCGGCGCCCCCATACTCCCTGTTGCTAGAGAGAATTATAGAACTAAGTTGGGGAAGAAGTTTGTTTATTATCTCAGGAAGGACTTATTTGAAAGGCGCAAGTTACGAATCTTAGCCAAATGTAAAAGGAATGTACTTCAAAGATTTTACTTATGTTACTGATTAATAAGGGGACCAGTAAGACGTTAAAATGGGTCCAGAGAGCATTTGAAAAATTGGGGGTGTGTCGGAAAATTTTTTAAAAACGTTAGGGAGGGTAATATTTCTGAGTTATATATAAAACTGGGTGATGTCCAAAGGGGGCTTAGGCCCCCTGGGTTATCTCTTCCACCGGACAGCATCTTCTAAATTAAATAATGCCCCAACAGCTATAAATGACACAGTCAAGCCCTGCTCCTCGTAATCTTTTTTTACCACTATCAAGTTTTGGGTAATATTTTTTGACACAAGTTCCTCAACTACCTACGAAAGCAAACTGGCCTTAGTGTTTGGTATCCGTCTGGGTGGATCTAATTTGGAGGTGGCAGCCTTTGATAAGTACTGATATGTCTGTCTGACTATATTGTCTGAACGTGTGTGTATAGTTAGCCACAGCGCCATTTCATTTGTGCAGCTTTACTACATGGTAATTGATCTAAAAGTTCTGGGTCTGGAAAACTTAAGTTTACCTATAGCTTTTAAACTAAAAAAAAAAATCTTTACCAGACTAAAGGTCCCCCTCCCCTTTTCTCACCTATAACAGCGTAAGGATTGAATTCTCTGGATTTAAGTGGTTGTAATGGAGCTTGCACTATGTGGCATGCTGTTCCCGGCTGCATTGGGATAGCAGTAGTAAAGCAGCACCTGTCCTATAGAAAAAAGCACCTGGTAATTTAAAACTGGACGAGGAAAATCATAAAGGTCATAAAACTTTCTCGATAACATAACAAAGGGAGTGTGATTAAAGGCTCAAACATCTGAGTGGGTGTTTCTGGTTTTAACTTGGCAGTAGGTGGATTGATCCCCTTAATCTTTTCCAGTTGTAAAAAATGATTTTTTAAAGAATCTTTTGATGGAGGAAGCTCACCATATACTTTGTGCTTTGAGTTTTGTATTTGTGAGACAGTCAGATGACAAATGGAAAGTCTGTTGGATTTTACGAAAAACTTGGTTTACATGAAGTTGAGTGTCTGATGGTAAATTTTTTAGAGTATTATACTATTTCATATAACAATCTCATGGTAGTATACGTCATTGCATTGATTTTTGAAATTTGTATATAAAATGAATGGATTTTTTTTAGAAAGTCATAATTATAATAACTTTCTGTAGCAGAAAGTCAAGAAGCCTAAGAAGACAATCTGGAAGTTTGGTTTGGACCTTACTCACCCAGTAGAAGATGGAATTTTTGATTCTGCAAATTTTGTAAGCATCACGCTACTTAGTTTATTTTTATCTTTGTAGATTTGTAGAGTTCTTAATAAGGATTAAGTATGTAATACTTGATTTTAACCTAAACTCTATTCCTAGGGTACCTTCCCTAGTGAATATCTAGGGTTTCCTTCCCTAGTTCCACATTTTTTCTGTTTTAAAACAGGAACAGTTTCTGCGGGAAAAGGTTAAAGTCAATGGAAAAACTGGAAATCTTGGGAATGTGGTTCACATTGAACGCTTCAAGAATAAAATCACAGTTATTTCGGAGAAACAGTTCTCTAAAAGGTTAGTATTTGTTTCTCATAATATTTTACTGAAATTTTGGTAGCTGGAATATTTATAGAATATGTAATCCTAATACTCTATTCATATGTGAGAATAGATATGTTGATGTCTGTGAGATACATCAAGAGTGCTTTGAACTTTAATGAGGCCCATATGAATGGAAAATCTATCTGGTTAACAGTTCCAGTTAATTTAGTCTGATGGTCAGTAAGTGTAAGTTAGTGTGAAAATAGAGGCAGACAAGTTACATCCAGGCCACTAGTCCAGTGAATTATAGGCCCTGTAATCCAGCTTGTATATAAACTAACCACTGGGGATTTGGAGATGAAAGAAAGTGTCTGTCCTCGAGGGTCTTATGGACATGCAGATAAATATTATAAAATGAGATAGGAAGGGCCCAAGAATTAGGAGAAAACCTGAAAACAGTGTTGCCAGTGGAATGTAGAGGGAACAGCATTAGCAAAGGGCAGGGAGGCTGGAGACAATTTGGTAGTTAGGAATGCTTGTAAAGTGTAAATGGAAGGGAGTGGCTGGTGTGATGAAATTATACTGACAGCTTTTAATAAGGGCAGCCATGTGTTAGTTGCAAGGTTGTGGATGATCTTAAACTTGTAAGTGGAACTTGTTGACAGGTTGCCCCTCATTGATCCAACATGGGACTGAGGTTTGGAAGGTTGATGGTGCTGGAGTTAAGTACATGATACATTTGAAGAATGAAATTGTATATTTAGTTTAAAAATCCTATTGTGGCAGTAAGACCAAAGAAAGCTACTATACTGCTCTCCTGCATGCTGTCTTCTAACATAAGAATATTAGGTTTAATGAGATGAGAGAAGGGTTTTGTAGAATATAAACTGATTCTAACTGGGGTTGAGGGGCTACCTTATTTGTATCCCTAGCAATGTTGCACAGTAGTTAACTCAGCATATTTTGGAGGGAATTGGGAATCCAGAAGATGAATATTACAGAATGTATCTTACATGTAATGGGTCTCTACATAGTAGGTATTATTTCTTAATGAAATTCATGTTTTTGTTTTAAAGATATTTGAAATATCTTACCAAGAAATACCTTAAGAAGAACAGTCTTCGCGATTGGCTTCGTGTGGTTGCATCTGACAAGGAGACTTACGAACTTCGATACTTCCAGATTAGTCAAGATGAGGATGGATCTGAGTCTGAGGACTAGGTGGGGCCACCTGTTAGAGGGCTCTGCTTAGCAGCAAAACAAATGAAGTATTCCAGAGAAATATCTAGCACTGGACTTATAGTTTACTGTGAATAAAAAACACAGCACTCTGTATGTTAAGCTTTTGTCTCTTATTTAAGTGTGTGTTATTTATATCATACCGGCTGTCCTCTGATAGTTTCTGTTAGTGGTATTTACATAGCTTATAGCTAGTGGAATTTCTCAGGATTTTTGAAATTTTTACTGCTTTTGCAAATGTCCTCAGGTTAAAATATGTAGTGTCATGTGGGAAATAGTGAAGTACAGTTAGGGAGTAACTTGAGTGTACATTGTGTAAATGCAATCCTGAGTGCCTGGAGCAGTTCTTGTTACGTACGTGCTCAGTACTGACTCGTTCCTGCCTGCTGCTTCAGAGGATGTTGACTTTCTAATTAGCATAAAGTCTGGATGAAACCGTATTGCCCTAAACCAATACTTAATTGCCAGCCAGAAGCCTTCTAGGCATTAGAAATAGAAAACCAGATCTTAACTCTTAGAGTCTTAGCCATTAAATCTGTTTCTTGTCTGAAAAATTCTAATTGACTCAGCCTGCTGCATTTTGTCTCCTTAACTCCTTTCTGCACCCCCGCCACCACAATCATTCTGAAAATGTAGGTTATCCATTAATTATTTAGAACTTCTCAGTGGATGGACCTTTCCCTTTAAATTAAGAGGCCCTTGAGAATTCTTTTAAGCAGAATGGTTTGGCAAAGTCCAGATTGCAGGAGAGAAAAATAGGAAGGTGCTTAATAGATTTCTTGGTTTCCCAGGGGTCCCAAGTAATGTGGCATCTTTCTCTACTTTTAACCCAAAAGTGGTAGTGTCGATACTTAAGGTACATAGATGGACCATGGGCCCTGATACAGTAGAATTTGTTCTACTGGCTATTCTAGTCTGCAGATTTACATAATCGGTTTTGGAAGTGTTTGAAATAAGTTTTAATTTTCTTGATTTTATGAGCTCCTCAGCATGAATGTAATCACTGCCCTAGTGTGGCATCTCCTTGGTTCTTTCCCAGATGATTGTAATAACTTTTGAAATTATATCTGTTCTGTTCTTGGAATAGTTCATCTTATATTGGATGCAAGGAGAGAGGATGTCAATGGTAGTGTCCTGTGGAGGATGGCAGATTAGAGTTTTGGAAAGGTGGATAGATTATAAAGTTTCTTTTATAGGATAAAATCTATGGGGCTTGATGACAGTGGTAAGGGAGAATTGTTGAGGGTGGTACACTTGCTAGATGGTGGCATTTGCTGAGTTCAGTCACAATGGAAGAAGGCAGCAATAAGGGAAAGGTTCGGTTTAGGCCGTGCTAGGTTTGAGGTCCAGAAGACGTCGGGCGTGAAGTTGAATACTTTGGTTGGCAGGTAAGAGGAAGGATTTAGGTGACATCTGCTAGCCTTATGTATGTAGGCGGTAGTAACAGTGGGTGTGGGTAAATAGCCTGTGGAGCATGTGGAGTAAGGATCACGTATTGCAAACACCAACTGTTTCCTTCATTCTCTAGGGTCTTTCAGAAACATCTGGTTGTGCTGTTCACATGTTTAAAATTCTTCAAAATTAACATCTCTTACTGTGTAATAGTGCCTGGGTATATTGTGCCGAATAAGATACCATGCCTTTAAGGATTTAGCAGGTTAGTTGAGACAGGTAAATCCATTTATTAAAAAATACGTTTGAAGAGTCTAGTTCCTCTATTAGTCCCCTCCATTCTGCTTCCTTCCACCCCCCTCAGCCATTTAAAAAGAAAATTATGGCTTAGCTGTGCCTTTATATACACCATTAGTTAAGTGCTAGCTTACTGTGCTCACTTCTCCACATTACTGTTTTTCACTTCATATCCTGCAGTCAATGGCTCACTGCTGTGTGCATATACCATAGTTTATTCAACCGGTTCATCGTTTATTCAACCGATGGGCATTTGAGTTGTTTCCAAACTGCTATAAATAGTGCTGAATTAAAAGCCTTGGGCACATATCTTCTATCTGCCACTCAGTTTTTGGAGTGAATTCCTAGAAGTGAGACTTCTAGATCAGAAGAGAAAGGAATGTGTAATAATTTGTTTTTAAATCTTCACCGAAGGACATGCTCATCGAGAGGGGAAGAGGGAGAAAGACGACAATCTGGGACCAAACCCTCAACCTTGTGGTTTTATGGGACAACACCCCAATCAACTGAGCCACACCGGCCAGGGTAGGAATGTGCAATGTAAATGTACCTGGCCATTTCCCTCTGTAAACCGGGAATACCAATTTACCTTCCCACCAGCCTTTTCACCAGCAGCAACTGAAAATGCCCGTTTTCCCACAGACTCGCCAACATTATATTGTCCATTTGGAGTGTTTTGGTCTGATAGGTGAGACATGGTTTTCAGGATAAATTTTAATTTGAATTTCTGTTGTGAGTGAGGCTGAGTGTCACTTAAGAGCCATCTGTATTTCTTTTTTGGTGGGTTACCTGTTCATATCTCTAGGATGTATATAGGCTTCCTGTTTTTATTCATCTTTTAAAGCTTCTGTAGTAAAGCTGTTAAACCCTTGTTTATGATTAAGATGCAGATTTTCTTTTCAGTTTGTCATTTGTATTTTCTCCATATTTATGGTGTTTTTTTGTTTTGCTCTAGCAGACTTTTTTTTTACTTTTATGCAATTTAAAAGTATTACATTTACATTTTCTTATTGCTTCAGGATTTTGAGCCATTAGAATAAGTTTTCCTCATTTCCATGTTACTGAAGAATTCATGTTTTCTTCTAGTACTTATATGATTTCAGTTTTTCAATTTAGGTCTCTGTTCTATTTGGAATTTACTGTGGTTCACAATTTAAGAAGTAGGTCTAATTTTACCTTTCTTTTTCCTATTGGGAACTGCCCTGCCTGGTTTCAGAAGCTGTAACCCCCACCAAGGCTAAGGCTGAGGGAATGACCTTGGAACCGTAAGCCAGCAAGGAGACAAAAGCTTATCTCCCTGGCAGGCGCACTGCTTCTCTTTTTACTTCACCCTGCCTGGCCCCCAATGCTTGATGGGTTAGCCAATGATGGGTAAGATTCCCCAAGGGGGGAATGACCTAAGGCAGGCAAGATCACATGGGAGGTCCCCAAGGAAGGACTTTGGGGGCTACAGCAAAAAGGGGTGATGGGCCCTTGCCCCTCGGCTTTGACATAGTCTGAGTCCTCATTGTCTGGGAGAAAATCTCTTAATCTCTTGGCTGCCTTACTTCCCTTGCTCCACCTAAGCCTGAAACAATGACAGAGGGTGGTACAGCTCTGTGCTGGAAAGGGCAGGTTCCCTGGGTGATCAGGCCTAAGAAAGAATATGTAAAATCCTGTGAAAACTGTTTAGAATGCTCTCAGTTGAATGATAAGGGTCCAAGGAAGAAGTTAGGTTTGTTCCTCAAAGGTTTATAGCTCTTTGACCCTGACTCAAAATAGGCCCTCAGACTTCCTTGTTACCTATTGTTTGATCCTTACTTCCTAGCAATGAGTAATGAGCTTTACCTGAATTCTTATGCAAACGAACCCAATAAAAGGTCAATAAAAGCCTGCTTGGGAGGGAGAACAGAGAGGTGCTCTCCCTTAGGGGCACTCTCCCCTAGGGAAGGTGGCCGAGGCGCTCCCGACTAGAGAGAGTGGCTGTTTCGTCCCTATTTCTCCACCTCTGTATGTTTTTCTCGTGCTTCGACGAGCCATCTACAGCATTGCATGGTCATTCCTGGTCGGTGGCTGCGACATTTTCCCATGTATATACCCACTTATATATCATGAACTCTGATTCTAAAATACTGAGAAAGTTTTGATTAACTGCTTATCTGGAAACCCTTGTTTGTGGTTATGCTGAAGCAGTTGGAGAATCTACATTTATAATTTTAGTGTGCTGCTCTTTACAAGCTGGATGACTTAAAATTCAGAAGGGCCACTTTTAAATAATGTTACTGTTTATAAGGGCTTTCTCTTCTCTTGATCAATGTGGCAGAATATTATCTTCCCCGTTTTGCACAAGCAGAAACCGACTCTCAAACAAATTGCTTCCCCAGGATCACACGATACCATCACCTCTCAGTCTGCATCCCGTGCTCCTCCACCCTAGGGCTGTGCCACTTCCTCACCACACAAGGCCGTGGTGAGGCCACGATGCAGTGGAGGAGCCCAGTGGGCATCCTGAGTCCTGCCACTGCTACCTACTAGCTATGTGACGTTGGACGCACCTCCTCCCCTTTCTGGGCCTTGCTTTCCTCATCTGTATGTAAAGAAGAGTGGAAATAGATTGGTGTTGGTCAGACTCGAGTAACTCCTTTTCCTCCTTTCGATAAACACAGATGCCTTATGTTTTCCTGTCCCCGCCCTGACTTTCATCTCCATGATATGAGTGATGCACATATATCCCCCACCAGCCAAGGCCTGGGAGGCTTTCCATTCTAAAACAACAAATTAAGATTTCAGTTTTCTGAATATAAATTTACAATGTTGAATGTTTTTAAGACAAGCTTGCCCCTCCCCACAAGGAGGCATTCTCTAAAACGTTTTCCTGCCCTAAGTCTGATTCAAAGAACTGGAGTAGGGACCGGAGATCTTGATCATGATCTACTGAATATGTTTTCTCCAAAGGGGGATGGGGGGAACTATTAACATACAACTGCTCTTTCCTTGTCCCTCTGAGTCCAGAGGGTATAAATTACACAGATTCCAGATGTTACAAAGGTATGGTCATTGATTTCTGTTCTGCCAGGCTCTGCCCTAAAAACTTACCAATGACTTAGATGTGGTCTCTTGCACCCAAGTAGTCCACAGTTCTAACGGGGGAAGCAAACATAAGGACAAACAACTTGAGTTTGTGGTTAGTGCCCTGATAGGCCACGATAGACCACAAGATGCTTGGGAAGCACTTCTACCATAATGAGTGGGAAAGAGCACCCAGGGAAGCCTCCTGGAAGAGGTGGCTGACCACAAGCTGTCTTTAAGGCAGAGTGGGAATTAGCGGGCCAAAGTAGGAGGAATGGTGACAGTGGCCACTACTCAGTGAGGGCCTTCTGTTTTAGAATCTTACATCTCACTTTAGCTCTGCAGCCATTCTTCAAGGTAGCTGTTGTCTTCCTTTTCCACATCAGAAAACCAAGGGCTTAAGAGTGCTAACAGTCTGCCAAGGGTCACACAGCTCCGAGTTCCAAGTTAGGATTCAAACCCAGGTCTGTCTGACTTCAGTGCTCATCCTTTGTTAAGTGCTTTAGTGTAAATGTTTCCAAACCTCCCTGCCAGGCAATCCTTTCTTACAGTGATGCACATTCAACTGGCTTTAAGCCTTTTTCCCCCTGCCAGGGACCCACAAACTTAACAGGGTTTGGCACACATCTTTGTTGTGATTAGGTCAATCATGGGAGCTGACGCCCTGCTTTCTGGAAACAGCATGGAAGGGTCCTTATTTCATCACTCCTATATTTTTATGTGTGAAACAAGCTTTTACAGTAGGACTTTTTCTCTCCCTTTTCAATTGAGGTCCTAAAAACAAAACTAAAGGTGCCAAATAGCCCCACTTTCCAAAGTGAGGTGTTTACAATCCGCAGAGTTTATGAGGGGGGTGCTCAGGCTCCAGTTTGTAGGCTTTAGTTGGCACCTACTTGTAGGACAGAGGAATTGAAGACTCCTGAGTGTCTGGCTCATCTTTGAGAAACTAAGGCCAAAGGCAGTGGCTGGAGCATTTTATCTACAGCAAAGCAATGAGGTGTGTTTCCGCTGATGCAAGGATGCCCTAGTCAGCAGGGGTGTTCAACCATTTGCATCTCTGGGCCACAGTAGAAGAAGAAGTCTGTCTTGGGCCACACATTAAATACATTGTGACATGTAATCACACACACACAAAAATCTCAATGTTTTAAGTAAATTTACAATTTTGTGTTGGGCTGCATTCATAGCCATCCTGGGCTGCATGTGGGCCACAAGCCATGGGTTGGACACTTCTGCTTGTGTTTCCTCTGGACCAGATGTGGTCTATGGGGAAGGACCAGGCCTAGGTCAAGTTTCTTTTCATCTAAGAGGACAACTTGAAAGAGAGATGGGACCCCAAACAAAGTATCTGTGTAGGAAAGACTACCACATACTCAGGGGCTGTAGGTAGTCATGTAGTCTAAGAAAAGGCATTGGCTGTGTCACAGATGTTACAGTTGAAGTTCTCAGTGATAATCTTGAGGAAATTCAGAAATGTATGATTTAGGGAGAAAGAAAAAGACTTAAACATTTTTCTTGTCCTGAGAGCCATACCATAAAACTGTAGCTCTTTTTTTTTTCAATTTAGTTGACATAGAATATTATTATATTAGATTCAGCTGTACAACATACCGTTTCAACATTTTTATACCTTTCAAAGTAGTTACTGCAATAAGTTTGGTATCTGTCACCACGTGTTTGCTACAGTATTGACTGAACCCTACACCCCCTGCAGTACATTACATCCCTGGGAAACGCATTTTATAATTGCAGGTCACCTCTTCATCCCCTTCACCTTTTTTGCCCCTCCTTCTGTTCCTTCCCCTCTGGCAAGTTTGTTCTCAGTGTCTATGAGCCATTTTCTGTTTTATTTGCTCGTTTTTTAGATTCAACATATAAGTGAAAACGTACTGCATTTGACTTTCTCTGGCTTACTTATTTCACCTAACATAATACATTCTAGGCCCATCCATGATGTCACAGATGGCAAAATCTCATTTTTTATGGCCAAGTGATATTCCATTTTATACACACACACACACACACACACACACACACACACCATACATGTTGGGAACCGCCCTGCCTGGTATCAGAAGCTGTAAACCCTGCCAAGGCTAAGGCTGAGGGAACGTCCTTGGACCCTAAGCCAGCAAGGAGACAAAAGCTTATCTCCCTGGCAGGAGCACCACTTCTGCTCCTTTTACTTCACCCTGCCTAACCCCCAATGCTTGGTCGGTTAGCCAATGACAGGTAAGATTCCCCAAGGGGGGAATGACCTAAGGCAGGCATGGTCACATGGGAGGCCCCCAAGGAAGGACTTTGGGGGCTACAGCAAAAGGGGGTGATGGACCCTCGCCCCTCGGCTTTGACAAAAGCCTGAGTCCTCATTGTCTGCGAGAAAATCTCCTAATCTCTTGGCTGCCTTACTTCCCTTGCTCCACCTAAGCCTGAAACAATGACAGGGTGGTGCAACTCTGTGCTGAAAAGGGCGGTTCCCCAGGTGATCAGGCCTAAGAAAGAATACATAAAATCCTGTGAAACCTGCTTTGTTTAGAATGCTCTCTTGAATGATAAGGGTCCAGGGAAGAAGTAAGTTTGTTCCTCAGAGTTTTACAGCTCTTTGACCCTGACTCAAAATAGGCCCTCAGACTTCCTTGTTACCTATTGTTTGAGCCTTACTTCCTAGCAATGAGTAATGAGCTTTATCTGAATTCTTATGCGAAGGAACCCAATAAAAGGTCAGTAAAAGCCTGCTCAGGTGGGAGAACAAGGTGCTCTCCCTTAGGGGCGCTCTCCCCTAGGGAGGGTGGCTGTTTCGTCTCTATTTCTCTATAGGACTCGGTTGTCTCTTTGTATGTTTTTCTCAGGTTTCGACGAGCCATCTGCAGCGTTCTGCGGTCACTGCCGGTCAGTGGCCGAGACAATATTACATGTATATATACATATAATGTAACATTATATATAATACATCTTTATCCATGCATCTATTGATGGACCTAGGTTGCTTCTATATGTCTTGGCTACTGTAACTAATGCTGTGATAAACACAGGAGTGTATATATCTTTTCAAATTAGTATTTTGTTTTCTTTGGATAGATATCCAGAAATGGAATTGCTGGATCCTATGGTAGTTCTATTTTTAATTGTTTTAGGAGGCTCCATTCTGTTTTTTGTAGAGGCTGCACCAATTTACAGTCCCACCAACAATGCATGATGGTTTCCTTTTTTTCTGCATCCTCTCCTGCACTAGTTATTTGATTTTTTATGACAGCCATTCTGACAGGTGTGACAAATTGCAGCTCTTAAGTAGGAACCATTCTGCCCCTTCCTTTTCCCAACCCAACCTCAAAGGAGCCAAAGGCAGCCACTAAATGGGGGCATGGGGGGAGGGCACACTTGAAATTCCCTGGCACACTAGCTGATACCACCACCTCTTCTTTTTGCTTAAGCTGCACCCCAGGCATTCTGACACATCCGACTGATTTTTCAGTTTACACATTTTCCTCCCTCATTAGACTGTGAATAATACCTCAAGGTCACATTTATCTCTGTGTGCATTTCTGGGCAAATGAACCCTTACAACTACAAAAGAATCCAAAACCTGGTAATAACATTGCTTCTCATTTGTAAATGTGGAAGGGTCAGCTAAGGAGTACCCAAAATGAATAAAATAAACAACACCAAAGAAAAATGGTTGGGATGAACAAATTCAAACAATGGACGCAGAAGCAGAAATGCAAGGAACAGAAGAAAGTTTCCTTCAGCCTAAGGAAACTTAGTCCTCCTATTTAGAAAGCTGACCGTACATTAGGCAAGATGGTGAGAAAAGCTCATGCTTAGACACATCCTAAAGAAATTTCAGCACTCCAAAGCATGAAGAGAAAATCCAAAAAGCTTCCAGAAGTAGTTTACCTATAAAAGAAATAAACTTGAATGAGACTGGACCAAAAAAGGGGGGGGGGTTCTATGAAAAGTAACCTCTTAGGGCAATCTGATGATAGATTCCTAACTGAGCAGGTCATGGTGAGTAGTCATGCCCCAGGCATATAACTTCTTTACTAAAGAGCTTATCTTTGCCTTAAGCAAGTCCTGTGCATTGTTTCTGTGAATCTTAGTTAACACACCTTTAAAATACTCCCTTACAGAGCCCCCAAGAGAGCACATAATTTTAACTATCCTATAATCCCATTCCTAAACCGCTTCCTCCCACCATAATGTAATCTTACATTCCCTCTATGTCAAATGCAAAAAAAAAAAATTAAACTTAAAAAATATATATATTTCATTTATTTATTTTTAGACAGAGGGGAAGAGAGGGAGAAAGAAAGAAAGGGAAAGAAGCATCAATGTGTGGTTGCCTCTCAAGAACCTCCTACTGGGGGCCTGGCCCACAACCCAGACATGTACCCTGACTGGGAATTGAACCAGCGACCCTTTGGTTCACAGGCTGGCACTCAATGCACTGAGCCACACTAGCCAGGGTCAGGTTTGAGCTTTTTTTTTAGCTCAACAAGACCTACCCAGGGGTCTCATAAATTTAGCAGCAGGAACATCTGGGGTTTAATCCTAACCTGTGTCACTTACCAGCCATGGAGTCCTGTCCTATTCCTGGGTTTCATGTCCTCTGTAAATGAGACCAGACTGGAGGATCTCGGGGGTCTTCTCAGCTCTGACCTCCTGCCAGTTCATGTTGCTAATCTCAAAAATTGACCTCATCCTTGGAGCTAACCTGATGAACCCCACTAGGCCTCTTCACTCCATGGCTGTGCTGCATACACAGCTGATGCTTTATGCTTTATGTGAGCATGTGCACCCACTTCCTGGATACATGCTGATTCATTCATTTAATCTTACTTCTTGAGGACAGGAATAGTATTTCCAAGTATAGTACTCTGCAAATAGAAAATACACAATAAATATCTGCTGGATCAATCTATCAGCAAACTTTTTAAAAATATATTTTATTGATTATGCTATTACAGTTGTCCCATTTTCCCCCTTCACTCCGATCCACCCTGCCCACCCCCTCCCACCCATATTCCCCCCCCTTTACTTCATGTCCATGTGTATAAGTTCTTTAGCTTCTACATTTCCCATACTATTCTTGCCCCCACCCCTGTCTATTTTCTACCTACCATCTATGCTACTTATTCTCTGTACTTTTTCCCCTCTCTCCTCTTCTCACTCCCCTGTTGCTAACCCTCCATGTGATCTCCATTTCTGTGGTTCTGTTCCTGTTCTAGTTGTTTGCCTAATTTGCTTTTGTTTTAGGTGTGGCTGTTAGTAACTGTGAGTTCGATGTCCTTTTTTCACTGTTCATATTTTTTATCTTCTTTTTCTTAGATAAGTCCCTTTAACATTTCATATAATAAGGGCTTGGTGATGATGAACTCCTTTAACTTGGCCTTATCTGAGAAGCGCTTTATCTTCCCTTCCATTCTAAATGAAAGCTTAGCTGGATAGAGCAATCTTGGATATAGTTCTTTGCCTTTTGTGACTTGGAATACTTCTTTCCAGCCCCTTCTTGTCTGCAAGATCTCTTTTGAGAAATCAGCTGACATTCTGATGGGAACTCCTTTGTAGGTAACTGTCCCCTTATCTCTTGCTGCTTCTAGGATTCTCTCCTTCATTTTTACCTTGGTTAATGTAATTATGATGTGCCTTGCATGTTCCTCCTTGGGTCCAATCTCTTTGGGACTCTCTGAGCTTCCTGGACTTCCTGGAAGTCTATTTCCTTTGCCAGGTTGGGGAAGTTCTCCTTTATTATTTGTTCAAATAACTTTTCTTCTTGTTTTTCCTCTTCCCCTTCTGGTACCCCTATAATTCAAATGTTGGAATGTTTAAAGATGTCCTGGAGGTTCCTAAGTCTCTCCTCATTTTTTTGAATTCTTGTTTCTTCATTCTTTTCTGTTTGTTGCTTCTTTCTTCCTTCTGTTCCATTCCATTAATTTGAAACTCAGTTTTCTTTCCATCACTATTGGTTCTGTGTGCATTTTTCTTTATTTCACTTATTGTAGCCTTCATTTTTTCATCTAATTTGCGGCCAAAATCAACCAATTCTGTGAGCATCCTGATCACCAGTGCTTTGAACTGTGCATCTGATAGGTTGGGTATCTCTCGGTCATTTAAAAGTACTGGCCACAGAGTTTTCACTTCTATTTGAGCCATCTTTTTTCCCCCACTTTGGTCTAGTTGCGCCTGTTACGTATGAGGGGCAGAGCCTTAGGTGTTCACTAGGACAGGGCACCTCAGTCACTGGGTTGTGACGTTGTATGTGGGGGTGGGGTCTGAGAGGGAACAATGGTGCCTGCTCTGCTCTCTCTAGGACTTCAGTCCCCTCTACCGCTTCCCACAGCAGATTGGGCCCTTCTGGTGCTGGCTCCTGGACAGGTGGTCTTGTGTACTTTCTCAGACTCTGTGGGTCTCCTCAAGGAGCCTCCTGTGAGGCTGGGAGATTCTCCCAGCCTCAACCCCCACAGGTGTTTTCAGTTGGTGCCTTTAGGCTTTGTTTCCCGGTGCTGGGGCCCTGGGTTGTGCGGTCTGTGTTGCTGCCTGTTTTCGCTTAGTTTGTGCTCGAATATGTGACTGCGGACAGCCAGCTGCCTTGTGTGCCTCACTGGGCCTGCTCGTTGCCTCCCACGCCCAGGGTCTGCCACCGGTCTGTCAGCTGCCCCTGCGCTTCTGGGGTTCGCCAACTGCCACCTGCACCTTGCGCGCCTGAGTCCGCCAGCCATTGCTTTTTCCTGCAGGGACCCCTGGACCCCTCTCTGTAGACCTCCAACTCCACCCCTCTTACTGGTCTGGATGAATGGTTGTCAGACTTCCATTCAGTTAATTTCTCTCTGTTCTGGTTGTTATTCTGTTTCTAAATTTTTGTTGTCCTTAGTCCTGGTAGTGCGAGGAGGCACAGTGTGTCTAACTACACCTCCATCTTGGCCAGAAGTCCCCTATAAGCAAACTTTTATGAGCAGCTGCAGTGTGTCTTGCACCACATAAATATAGAATTCTGAGAAGACCATTCACATCTATTCCAGAGTTTATCGGAGTGTGTAAAACAGGACTCTAGTTCATGTGAATGTAATAGGTGTACAACAACAACAAAACAACAATAACAACAAAACACATAGGAAACACACAGTTAAGCAAATTAAACATTTTTCTACTTTGGGACTTTTCAGATCTTTACTTATGAATCTTGATGTGTTGATTTACAAAAAATAGGCAGCATTTCCCAAAAATAATTCATCATAGAGCACTTTTATTTACCAAGTCAAGAAAGCATACTGAGTCTAGGTTTACCTACTGGCTTACGAAAAAAAAAATGCAGCAGAAAAAAAAACATGTTAAATGGCACCAGGAGATTTCAATCAATTAGCCATACTCAGAATATGAGAAACTCTACAAGATAAATGACCAATTTCTTCAATAACAAAGATGTAGCATTAACCAAAGGGGATGAGACTGTTACAGAAGATATTTAAGAGAAACATCAACCTAATATAATTTGTGGACCTTTTTGGATCATGATTAAAACAAATCAAATGTAAATAGGCATTTTTAAGATAAAGAAAGTTGAACATGAGCTGGTTATTAAAAAATTTAAGCATTTAATAATTTAAAATGCAATTATTGTTAATTTTATTGGGTATGATAATGGTATTTTGCTTGTTTTTATCTGTCAAGAGTGTCAACCTAAATAAAGAGGTAAACTGAGGTAAGTTCAAATGACCAGAAATTGTAGTTTATTCAGAAATAGCAGACAAATTACAGTATTAAAAAACCCATGCTTTAGTAGGCTATATCCACTGAGGGTGTGGGGTGAGCTGGCTGCATTTATAGGCAAGGAGGGCAAAGGGGGAAATCCAGGCAGAATCGACAGCAGCTTCATTGGCTTGAGGATGGGGACAGATTTTTGGTGGGTGTTCACTGGGCAAGAGGTAGATTTCGCTCTCCTGTAAATTGGCATTTATGGGAAGTCAGTTTCTCCGTTCCTAAGTTTTATTTTCCTGAGGGTACATGTGGGAGATTCTCCATTTTATATCATCTAGTTCCATTTTAGATCAAATTTCTTTTACAAGAGATACATAATGAAATACAGCCATCCCCCCTTATCCACAGTTTCATTTGCCATGGTTTCAGCTACCCATGGATCACTGGTAAGTTCCAGAAATAAACAATTTGTAAGTTTTAAATTGCACAGTCTTAGTAGTATGGTGAAGTCTCTCACCATCTTGCTCCATCAGGCCGGGGACCTGAACCATCCCTCTGTCTATTCTACCCACACCATGTATGCTTCCCACCCATTAGTCACGTAGTAGCCTTCCAACTAGGTTATCAATCGGCTGCCGGGGTATTGTAGTGCTGCTATTCAAGTAAGTCTTATTTTACTTAACGGTGGCCCCAAAGCTCAAGGGTAGTGCAGCTGGCAATTTGAATATGCCAAAGAGAAGCCACAAGTGCTTGTCAGGTATCCACAGAAGGTCACTGGGAATCTGACATTCTGTCACAATCCCTATGCATCCACCTCACTTAATCTCATTACACAGGCACTTTGTGATCTGACATCACCACAAGAAGAAGGGTGAGTACAGTACAGTATTTTGAGACCACATTCACATAACTTTTAGTACAGTATTTTTATAATTGTTCTATTTTTATTATTTTGGTTACTCTCTTGCTGTGCCTAATTTCTAAATTAAACTTTATTATAGGGTATATACGTATTAAAAAAAAACAGTGTATCTAGAGTTCGGTACTGTCTGTGGTTTCAGGCATCTACTGAGGGTCTTAGAAAATATGCCCTGCTGATAAGGGAGGTGAACTACTGTATGTACAGGTAAAACAATCAAGTGTCTGGGACTATCTTTTAAATATATACTAGGAGTGCTTTTTCCTTGATATGAGTTTTTGTTACACAGGTATGTTAACTTTGAAAAAACTTGTCCTTTACTATTAAGATTTTTGCACTTTTGTATATAAGTTCTGAATTTTACAAAACAATTTATTGGACTTTTAGTTTACAGATAATAGGTAGAGATGCTTTAAAAATTCAGCTTACATGTATAAGGCTACGCAGTGAAAAGTATGCCTCCTCTCCCTGACCCCTCTTGACCCATTTCTTCCCTCAAAGGCAAAAATAATTACTCACGTTCATCTGTAGCTATTTTTATACATGTACAAATCTGTGTGTGCACGCATGTCTGGGAGATAATTCCATGTTAATCTAGACTTTCTAACTTTTAATAGTTGCATGTTATTTAACTGTCTGCATTATCACACTTTATTTTACTAGTCACCCAGCGCTGGACATTTAGGTGGCACACAGTACTTGTGGCTTCACATCGCACTTCTGTGACTTTTTGCCTGTAAGTCTTAGTACTCGTGGGTTTTGAAGTGTTAATAAATGTTGTCAAATTGTCCTCCAAGATGTTTGTATTCATTTACCTCTGTGTCTACCCACCAGTATGTATCCGAGTGCTCACATTTACAATATACTGATGCATAAATAGTAATGCCCTCAAGAGGGAGATATTTTCAAAATAAATTGACCTTTGATTATAATAGTACTTGTTCAAGTACATAAAGAAGACATGCTTGTTTGTGTATAATGTTAGTACTGAGCAGTGCCATCCAGAAGTACTTCCAGAGTGAAAGGTTTTTCTTTCTAAATAATGTGATAAATACACAAATTTTGGAAAAATAAAATCAGTAAGAAAACTGAATTATCCTTATTTAACCAGAAGGCTAATGAGATAAACTCAAAATTTTGAAGGAATGTTTTTTTTTAATTTTGATGTCCTTTTCTCTGTGACCCTATTCTCAGCCCCTGGTTTCTCCTCTGTTAGATCTTGCTGTTTGTTTAAACAAAATGCATGTAAACCACATTGGTAGGCTTTCTTTTTTGACAGTGAAACCAGTGTTTGGCTCACCCTCAGTATTTCATTACTGAGCAGAGCCAGCAGCTGAGAGGGCACTTCCAATACAGGGTTAGTTTGGGTCATTCTGGGGAGGCATTAGAGCAAAGGTGACTTAGTCCTTATGGGGGAAACAGGTGGCAAAACAGTGAAAGCTTTATAACCTGCACTTGGTCATGGAGTCCTTTAACGAGGACTCTAGATTCCTCCCCAGAAGAGTGCACACGGCATTTTTCATACAATATATAGTGGAGGAAAAAATTTTCCTTCTCCCCTTCTAGATTCTTTGGCTGGTCTAATAATTAAATTGACATAAGACAGATTAATAGGAGTAAAAACAAAGTTAATTTTGCATGTATGGGGGCCCTATAAAAATATGAGATTAAAAGAAGTCACCAAGGCAGAAAGCTTTTTTATTTTTTAGAAAATGAAACAATAAATTTGTGAAGAATCGACAAGGCAAAGGGGTTTGGGTTGAGGGTCATGCACTAGTGAAGAAGTAGCAAAGTTGGCTTACACAGCTGTCTCGGCCCTCAGTTCCCCATCCCTGGTTATAAGATGCCTTCCCCACTCCTGGTACAGGGAGGGCACCATTCACAGTGGAGATTTATTTCCTGCCCTCAGGGGAACAAAGACCATCAGAGTGTCCTTGAACAGGCTGTTCCTCAAGTAACTTTAATTCTAAATAATTAATCTGCCAAAGTGGCATATTTGGAGGTGGCATAATCTGCGTCCCTCCAAATTCATGACACTTTAAAGGCCCCTAAAGACCTCGGCCTGGGATATGCAAGAGACTCTGGCCAGAGCTCAGATAACAAATAGCTTATATTCACTGAAGCTTTACCTATAATAACATTTTGGGGGACTTTCATTATCTCATTGATTAGTAGACAAAAAGGACCACAGAGATTTAAAGTAACTTATCAGGAAGTGGAGAAGCCAGAATAAAAAATCAGGCAGTTTGACTCCAGAGCCTGAATTAATAATCACTTCAATAAACACTTTATAGAATGTCGATGCCCATCAGTGCAAAGACTTCTAGAAACACTTTGTAGTCCAACTGATGTGGATTCGCTGGCACATGCATTGCAATGAGACAGCGTAGCACGAGGGGCCGAGGGGACATCTCACTGGAAGGGTGTTGTGGAAAGGGACTCCTGGCTGCTGTTAGGTGAATTGCGTTTCCTGTTTGATACAGCAGGAATTTGCACAAGGTTGGGTGCTACCAGGGAGCAGGAGTGATTCTGTGATTGGGTTTCTTTATGAACCTTACCTAGAAGGTGGGAAGAACAAGTTAGGGCTAAAGTTGTAATGCTAAGGCAACAATAGTCCCTTACGTTAGCCAGAAAAGGGAGATATTTGATCACTTTTGTGGTTTGAACAGTGTTCTTGGTTTATTTTAGTCTGTGCTCAGACATAATTACCTTGAGGTAATTGCCTTGTTTTTGTCTTGCTCTCTCATGGTTGCAGAGCAACCTAGATTGACATCAGGGTTTTGTGAATTTATATGTTATATTTAACAGAATACCTGGCTGCTTTTCTTTTTCAAGAGGTAAGACTCACAAGATTGCTCATTACAGAAAATCCAAACCAAACTGACTTAAGCAAAAGGTAAATCCAGGCCTCCACTCTCTTTATATTGTATGTATTGTACTTTTATGGAGGAGATGACTGAGGCTCAGGGTGGTAAGGTAGCCGAGGTGGACTCTGGACCACTGCTACTGGTGTGACTGCATGACCTCATGGTCTGACTGCATGACCACTGGACGGCACCGCGGACTGAGCGGGCAGAGGGAAACGGAGTTGCAGGCAGAGCATGAATGGAAACGAATAGAGGTTGGTGAGAAGGGTTGAGTGGTGAGGGTGGGGTTGAGAGTAAGGACGAAACTGAAATGAACATGTGTGGTTGGAGGCAGGGAAGTGCAATGATGAAGGCCATGGTTTAGGAAATTTAGTCTGAGAGTAAAATGCAGAATGTAGTATTTGGGAGAGAATGAAGGCTGAGAAATTAGAAAAAAAAATTAGCAAAGAGATTAAGAACTTCCCAGACAGGTGGAATTGAGGGTTTGGTCTGAGAGGAAGGAGTGAGTGGATTCAAGGCACCCTGATTTCGTTTACTTTGCTTAGCCAATACTTACTGAGGGGCTCCCATGAGGCAGACATGGTCCTTAGGGCTGGGGCTGCAGCGGTACACGGCAGACCCAGGCCCGGCCTGCGCAGAGTTTACGGAAGCGCCAGTGGACTTGTCGATGGAATGGGGAGAGGGATGAAGGGAAACAATTTGAACCCGGAGGTCAGCTGCTCAGAAGTGAAGACAATTCTTATTTCTGATTTCATGTCATTGAGGTTGAGAGTTTTTCCTGCTACATCTTCGTAGATGAAAATTTAACATAAAAGAAAGGGTGGGTTAGAACAGTGTGCTGCAAAGGGAAGAATTGTGATTGCTTGTATGTCGGTGTCTCTAACATAACAGGTTAGAGCATCACTTCCCTTCAATGGGGCTTGTTTCCTCAAATGTTAACTGTGTGGGCTGGCCGACGATTCACTGGGCCCACCCCTGGCTGCCTGGTAGAATCCCTGTGGGGAGCTTCTACACAGCACCCAAGCCTGGGCCTCACCCAGGACTGTTTAAGTAAGAATTTCTGTAGGTGGGCCCAGACAGGTGTGTTTTTTAACTTGCCTAGATGATTCTAAGTCCCAGCCAGGGGTAGGAAACCACTGGTTTAGATAATCTCTAATGCCCTTTCCACCTCTGAGGAGGCCATGATTCTCAAGGGCAGAAAATGAAACACTTTAAAAGTTACATGTTATAGGTGAGTAGGGGGTAGGGGAGGAATGAGCTTAGGATGCTGGTGAAATATATAAATATATTTCGTAGTCCAAATCTAAGGAAAAGAGTAGATCTTACAAAAAACATGACTAAGTACCTTTGGGTCCTATCTGCCTTCAACTAAAGGAAAGGCATGGAGAAAAGTATCCGGTGTGTGTGGTTGTGTGTGTGTGTGTGGGGGGGGTTCTACTCACATTTTACAGTTCTGCTAATAATCGTTGACATATTCCTAGCTCCATGAGGAACTGTAATTATATATTCCTTCCATTAGATGGAGCTATATCTTTGTTATAGGAGATTATTATGAATTTTATAAAAATGTTTTATACATGATGAATTTTAAGGTGGAACAGAGAAGAACTGCAAATTAAAATTGTTTTTAGGATAGCTATGTTATGTCCAGCTTTTGAAATATCGTGAACTGTTAATATGGGTGGCTTTTCACAGAACTTGTATATTGTTGACATGAAGCATGTTTAATAAAACTTTGTGTGTGGGGGCAGGGGTTGTGGCTCTTTTTAAAAAGACCCAAACCAAACTGTACTCCTAGAAGAATATCTGGTAATAGTATTTCAACTACTATATTTCTAGGTACATGTTCTCAATCACTTATTTGCAATTCTGAAATCCAAAAAGCCAGATTTTGCAAGTAAAAGACCAGGTAAGTCAGTTAAAATTGAATCCTAGATGAATCCTAGATAAATCCTAGATAAACACTAAATAACTTTACTAGTATAAGTGTGTTCTATGCAATATTTGGGACATATACCAAAAATTATTTGTTTATCTGAAATTCAAGTTTAATTGGGCATTCTGTATTTTATCTAGAAACCCATTATGAAACCACAGATTTTTGCAACTTATTTGATAGGAAAAATGTAAGTTTTTCTTATCAATCTAAGTTGAGGCTATTTGCAGTCTGTACCCCACTGAGGACGAATATTTGTGTGCATCACTGCCAACCTATCAGTGTATCTGATCACAGGGGCTGCCCTGACTCCACCGGGGCTGTTACACGGGGGCTGTTACACAGTGCCTGATACTTGTACCATATCATGTTTTTAAAATAAAAAAAATACTAAATTCCAAAATACAGTTAGTTGTCTCCAAGACTTTTAGAGAAGAACGTATGAACCTGTGATAAGTTTCTTTAGTAAGCGAGAAAAATAAGTATACAAACGTTAATCTGAAGGTACCATAAGAAATTTTTTAAGATCCAGAATTAGTTCATTTTACAGGTAATAGGCCTGAAAAGAAACCGAATGTGTTCTTTTTTAAAAAGATATTTATTTATTTACTTCTAGAGAGAGGGGAAAGGAGGGAGAAAGAGAGGGAGAGAAACATCTATATAAGGGAGAAGCACGGACCAATTACCTCTCGCACACGTGAGAACCGGACTGGCGAATGTTTGCAGGACAATGCTGAACCAGGGGAGCCGTACCAGTGAGGGCCTTAATCTCCTTTGCAAAGAGCATCTTGACTTTCTGCTGTTTTCAAAAAGGTCATAAAGATAATGTGCAGCACAGGGCACCTAGAATTCACACTGAAGAAACAATGGGCGAATCATTCTGTCACCCGCAGCCAAACCAAACCAAACCACTCCCGCCTAGGAAACGGAGGCAGCATCCTCACTCTCCTTCAAACAAAACAGGCCTCGTGGACGAGGACTGCCTGGCTCCCTTGGCATCGTATTCCACAATGTCCTTACTTTGCTACTTGGGAAAATGCTCTCTAATTTGTCTTATCTGTCTGCTTTCAACAGAGATTTAAGAGAGTCAATGTTAAAGACCCTGAAAAAAACTGCTTGTTTACCTTTTCACAAATATGCCTTTACCTTGTTAAATATCTATTGATTGCTCTTCTCAGATTTCTCTTTCCAGCTTAAGCAGTCTCAATGCCCTTCAAAAGTTTTCCATTGTAACCATTTACCAAGGTTTATTATTATTATAAAATAGCTAGCCTTAATCTTGTATGCACTGGTGTAGTAAAGGCATAATATATAGAAGGATTACTTTGTTACAGGAATTTTTTAATAGTTTTTTTTAAAGATTTTATTTATTTATTTTTAGAGAGGAAAAGGAGGGAGAAAGAGAGAGAGAAACATCAATGTGTGGTTGCTGGGGGCCATGGCCTACAACCCAGGCATGTGCCCTGACTAGGAATCAAACCTGTGATACTTTGGTTCTCAGCCTGTGCTCAATCCACTGAGCTACGCCAGCCAGGGCTTGTTATAGGCATTTTAAATATGTATTTACATACAAGAATTTTGCCCCAAACAGTGTTAGTGTTTACAATATGTCTATAAGGTCTTTTCCTGCTAACTCTTTTTATATTGAATCAATGTCTTAATAATTTCAAAAATTAGCTAGTGTTCCCTCTTCATATACAAGGTCCAGCAGAAAAGTAAGGCCTGCTTGAATGTGGTTGGTAAGGTAATAATACAGGTGTAATAATTAATAGTTTTAATTTGAACATGCCACCTAAAATGTCATATGGTGTGCTTGACTATGACACTCTTATGTTACAGAATTACATGCTTATGGTTTTGTAATTAAAAAAGGGGTGTTATGTGTGCCAGACCCTGTATATAGTATATAAAATAAATAAATAAATATATGTTTGCTTCTATCTTCCAACGTTCAAACATTAACCTACAATCTTATTGCATGACTTGCTCAGGTCAATGAAATGTGGGAGAAAAGTGACAGATGTCCGTCTGGGTGGAAGCCTTAGGAGTCGGGGTGTGTTTCGCCACTTCCCCTTTCCGTGCCTTCGTGACTGGGGGAGGACGTGTGGAGATGGCATCTCCATAAGCCTGGGTCCCTGATGGCTCAGCAAGCAGAACATCCAGTGATGGACTGGATCCATCACTATGGATACATAAATGTGAGCGAGAAGTAGACGTTGTTGTGTTAAGCCCCAGAGGCGTTTGAAGTCCATTTCTGCAGCAAACTCTAGCCCATTGTGGCCGGTGCAGCCCTTACAGACCAGCCGCCTGCGGCACGAGCTTTCTTTCCCGTCTGTGGTGAGCCTCATTCCTGTGCAGCCCCTATCTCCTCCGAACTGCTTAAGCCATCTGTTCCCTTCCCGCATGGAAGCTAGCTTTGCTTTATCAGCTGTGTTTCCTCTGTTCAAAGGCAAGAAAATGGACACTCTTTTTGGTTCTGTGCAAGGAAGAGGAGCACAGCAGGGAGTGTGGTGCGGGGAAAGGCAATAGAGTTTGCATCTGGACTAGTTTTTATTAGTGTTTCCCCATAACTAGGCCTGATCCTCTTTTTTGCCTTCATCCAGGTTCATTCATTCATTGTTATCCTCCTAGATCTTATGGTTGCTCACGTCTCAGGCAAGTCATGGTTCCCTCTCTTCACAAGAACTGAAAGTAAAGGTGCAGATTTCTCTTAGTCTCTCTCGTTACAGTTCTCAGGTCTAGATGGTAAAGTGTAGGATCTTTGCTGATTATATTTCTACTTCTAGGGCCCCACCACATAATTTACTTACTAAACATGAATCTTCATAATGCTGGAGGTTAAGAATGTATAGCTTAATGTTATTCTACACATATCTCATGCCTTAAAATAAAATTTTTCCTTTTTGTGTGACTGACAGGTACGGTATATAGGCTGTCCCAGCAATTTTTTGAAGGGAGGAAACTTCAAAGTTGGACTTGACTTTGGGAGGTTCTCCTTCCTTGTTAAAACAAAGAGACAAACAAACTAAAACTTAATCCTGTGGCTATTTCCTGTCTTGCATGGTAAAAGATACCCCCTGTGTCTGTAGTTGCCTGGATCTTGATGTTTGGGTATGTCACACTCATTTGTGTGAGGGTTATACGGATGTCTCATGATCAGACAAGGAAGTAGACATGGCGCAGTAGTTTAGAATGAAGCTTTGGAGAGAGAGAGAGAGAGACCCTGGGTTTGGACGCTGGACTTCCTTTGATGTAAACTGGGGATGATGAAACCACAAAGGCCTGTTGTGAGCACACAGTGTGGGTATAATAGGACAAACTAGAATTGTTATTCACAACCCCCTGTTCAGCTTGTAAAGAAGGTTTTAAATGTGCTGATAGCTGGGTATGTAAGTGTGCAGGTTGTGGATGAGAGGTTGGAGGAGGGACAGGGAGCCGGGGGCCTCTCTGGGGGGTGATGGGTGACAAAGCTGGAGAGTAGGGGAACAGTCAGCTCTGAGTTGGATGTTTGTGGCAGTTTGATGAAGACATGTAATGCAAGACTTCTTTTCTCTTTCCCCTGTGAAACCTGTAGGCAAGTCAATTTTAGAAAAGTCTCAGAACACTGAGGATGACTGACTATATTTATTGTGTAAAACAGGGCAGGGCCTAATTACTGGTGTTGGGCGAGGACAGAGTCGGCTTGTAAGGACAAGTGACAGTCTATAACTTCATTATAGAGGAAAGCAGTGTACTGCCTGGCAGGTCCAAGGGTCTCAGAACTTCTCTGCACTCATTGTCTGAGAGAGAAGGTGGTCTGTGAAAGAGAACAACAGTGGGCATTTATGGCATTTGAACAGAGTTTTACCTGCAGAGGTCTGTGATCCCGCAATTAGAGACTGAAGTAGCTGGCAATTAGCAAGATAATTAAAGAAGACACTGTTTCTACTTCCGGCAAGATGGAGGAATAGGTGGACGCACCGTACCTCCTCGTACAACCAAGATTAGAAAACCAATAATTTACAACAATAATTTACTATCAGAATAACACCCAGATCCGGCAGAGGATTTATCTGAATGGAAGTCAGGCAGCCAAGAAGTTGAAGTAGACGCGTTCATCCGGACGGGTAGGAGAAGACGAGCCAGGCAGGCGGGGCTGGCTCGGGTGGGCGGCGCGTGGAGGTCGGGGGAAGGTTTGGCGCGAAATCGGCGCAAAAGCCATCCGGCGCACAAGAAGGCAGCGGTGATCCCTGAGTATGCAAGCTGCGGCTGGCAGACCCAGAGGGGCAGCGATTGTGGACCAGGGCAGAACTCGCGGCCCGGAAGCCCAGACAAGGGTCTGAGTCCAGGGGAACGTAACTACCGCCATTGTTTTCTCCCGCCCCGCCCCCACATATAACGTCACAATCTAGCGACTGGGGTGCCCAGCCCCGGTGAGCACCTAAGGCTCTGCCCCCCACCGTAACAAGAGCAACCAGACTGGAAAAAAAAAAAAGGAGAGACAGGGGAAAAAAAATATGTTTTCAACAGAGCAGATCAGTCCCCCAGGACTCATCCTTTTGAGCGACCAAGAATTAGCCAATCTATCAGATGCACAGTTCAAAACACTGGTGATCAGAAAGCTCACGGAACTGGTTGATTTTGGACGAAATTTAGATGAAAGAATGCAGATTACCATAAAACAGATGCAGGAAGACACGCGGAGGAGAGCCAATAGTGAAAGGAAGGAATATGAGTCTCAAAACAATACAGTGGACCAGAAGGAAGATAGAATCAACCAAGCAGGGAAGCATGATGAAATAAGAATTCAAAAAATTGAGGAAAAGATTAAGAGCATCCAAGACACCTATAAACGTTCCAATATCCGAATTATAGGGGTACCAGAATCGGAAGGGGAAAAGCAACAGATTGAGCACGTATTTGAACAAATAATAAAGGAGAACTTCCCCAATCTGGCAAAGGGAACAGTCTTCCAAGAAATCCAAGAAGCTCAGAGAGCCCCAAAGAAGTTGGACCCAAGAAGAAACACACCAAGGCACATCATCATTACATTAGCCAAGGTAAAAACGAAGGAGAGAATCCTAGAAGCAGCAAGAGGTAAGGGGACAGTCACCTACAAAGGAGTTCCCATCAGACTGTCAGCTGATTTCTCCAAAGAGACCTTACAGGCAAGAAGGGGCTGGAAAGAAATATTCCAAGTCATGAAAGACAAGGACCTACATCCCAGATTGCTCTATCCAGCAAAGTTCTCATTTAGAATGGAAGGGCAGATAAAGTGCTTCTCAGATAAGGTCAAGTTAAAGGAGTTCATCATCACCAAGCCCTTATTTTATGAAATGCTAAAGGGACTTATCTAAGAAAAGAAGATAAAGAAAAGACATGTATAGTAAAAGGACAGCAAACTCACAAATATCAACAACCACACCTAAAGCAAAACCAAAAGAAACTAAGTAAACAATTAGAACAGGAACAGAACCACAGAAATGGAGGGCACATGGAGGGTTAGCAGCAGGGGGGTGGGAGGAGGAGAGAGGGGGAAAAGGTACAGAGAATAAGTAGCATAGAATGTAGGTTGAAAATAGATAGGGGGAGGGCAAGAATAGTACGGGAAATGTAGAAACTAAAGAACTCATAAGTATGACACATGGACATGAACTAAAGGGGGAAATATGGGTGGGAGGGGGGTACAGGGTGGAGGGGAGAGAAGGGGGGAAATGGGACAACTGTAATAGCATAATCAATAAAATATATTAAAAAACAAAACAAAACAAAAAAGAAGACACTGTTTCTTAAAGTCTGAGGTGTGAACAACTAGGGACAGAAAGACTAAGAATTCAAGCACAGTGTAAAGAACTGAAATGTTTGAGGATTCAGACCAGCAGGTGATACGGTTCAGCGAGAGGCGCAGAGGTAGTGGTGGATGGTAATGAACAAGGCTGACAATACAAAAATCTAGATGCAACCAGTCATAGTTTCTTCTGTACTCTAAAGAGAATGGTTTGTGGATAATACGGTTTTATTAGTATACATTTAATAGTATTTGTATACTATTTATATGCTATCATTTTTATTTTGCTTTGGGGCTTTGTTTAAATGTATATTAACGTTGTCATAAATCGTTTCTTAGTGTGGGATTGGTTCTTCTTAATTAAACTTGTAATAAAAAACTCCTAGAGAAGACACCTGGGAACCTAACCTAGGTGAACACAAGGCTGTATTTATGCCTGTGTTTCCGGACCTCAGGACGTAGAGTGGGGGGTGGGGGAGCAGCCGTCCTTGTGAAACGGCCTCGGCTGCCCTCGCTTCCTCATCCCTGGGCCACGGGCTTGTGAACTGCACTGGGTGTGTGTGCCCAGCACCCCAGGAGTTTTCCCAGTATCCTTTCCCCAAATTGTGAAAGTAATAAACATCATAAAAATAATCACTAGAGAAACAATATAACATAAGGAAGTATAAAGAAGAAAATGAGAATCATACTTAATCCCACCACCCAGAAATAGACATTTTGTTGCCTACAGCGTTTAACTTTGAGGGTTGGAAAGTAAGTTGATGAGCTCTGTAATGAACAACCCTGGAAATCAGAGATTTGCCCTAAGCCAAGGCTGATGTACACTGTATGTCCTTTACAAATTCTTCAAACTTATAGAAGTCTTTAGATTTGGTCAATTATTCCATAAGCACCCTGGAATGAAAGAATTTGGAACTTCAGGAAAGAACATTTGATTTATTAAAATAATCTTTAGCTAATTACTTTCTTGCTTAATTTGTTTAACTCTCACTGCTGATGTGTGAAGAAGTGGGGAAAACTATCCCTTCTCTCCCTTATTTTTGTGCAAAGGGGGACTTCTTCTCTCTGTTTACTATTATATACCTTTTAATGCAAGCGCGCAGTTTATGAGAGTGCTCCTTAATCTCTTTACATGTTTTCTCATTCTATGCATTGCTTTTCTGATTTTGCTCTGAGAAATAGAATAGAAATGAATAAAGAACTGACTTTTAATGATTCGGACTTGATACATGGAGCCATCTCACACTGCAGACACTTAGGAATGATTGAATTCTATGGGTAAACTCACAAAGCACTAAGCCTACAAGGAATCTGTATACATGTCGACTTTGGGGTGTTTGATTGAACAATTTGATAATGCCTATCCCTTTCCTGGAAAGATAAAGTTCAGTGACAGCAATGTTTTCTAGGGCTGTGTTGATCCCCCTCCAGTGGACAGTGTAGAGAAAATTCCCCAAATATTTTGATTAGACTACAAAGTTATCTAAATAGATGATTCTCTCTGAGCATATTAGGCTTGTTCATTGGTTTTCACTTGGATGAAAAAAAGCTGGTCACCATTAAAAAAAAACATATCACTCCTAAACACTTATAAACTGGAGCATCTTTATAGAGGTGTTCAGATTGAAGTGAAATGTCATTAGCCTATTTCATCTCCTATTCAAACCAAACAACAGATCCCTGATATAGAAAACATGCCACCGTATCTTGTGCTAAACTATAAAACAACAAAATCTGTCTTTGACCAGATTTCTCCTCAAATCACCATTTTAGGACCAAGTCTTTTATCATTTCTAACAACAATCATCACCAAAGAAGGGGGAAGAAAATCTGTGATTTTGAAAACATCCCTGTTGCTGCTGTATGTAAGAAGAAAAGTGCGTCTTCTGAAAGCATCCTCAGCTGGCATTTTTCATGCTTTGATGGACATCTGCTCAGCCTGGGCACGGTGCAGCTCACCCCGCACTTACCCCTCAGCATTCTTACGGGGCTCTGCGCGCCTGCCGGGTGCCAAAGATAACATCTAGATCAGCAATTTCTCATAAATCATTGGAACATGCAACATGAAACAAGAAGAAATCAGGAATTCAATAATAAATATGGCAAGGTGCACAAACAAGAGAATTGAAACCAGATGAAAAGGAGTCTTTCGGGACAGAAGGTCAAGAAACCCGTCTCCCTCAAAGCCTTAGCATAATCCCCTGCGCTTTCCACCCAGCCATCAGCTTACCGCTCTGAGTTGGTTTTGGAATATTTATGTGGCGGATTTAAGGCTTTAACATACAACGGAGAAATTAGTGTAGTTTATTTTAGTTTGCTCAAGGCCCCAGGCCATTATGCACTGGAGAGGAAAATACTGTTTATTGTACTTTAAGGGGTACAGTGCTCACGTGCCTTGAAATAAATTGTAGAGATGTGTAAACAAGTATAACTTAGTTTATACAATAGATTTAAAAACTCAAAGTTACATGCATTATAATATGACTAATTTTGTTTTTAAACAAAAGGTTGGGATTTCTCAGGAGCCTTCTTAAGACGATACACTTATCCCAACACTGTCAACATTATGAAATGTGTCGGGACAATGTCTCTTTGAGTCTTGGAATGCTGCAGTGCATTTTCTAAAATAGCCTCCATGGTGGCAGATTACCATCGCCTGTCAGTGGGTTTGAACGTTTTGAAACACAGACATCTGGTGACAAATGTGGTAAATGATGTAGATGAAATGATTTTTCTTTTCTTAAAAACAATGTAGAATAATGCACTAAAAACATAAGTGGTCTCGAAAGTATTGCCAAGGAAAAGTTACAAAATATGACCCATCTCCCCCCACATAGTTTTTAAATATGTAAGCTAAATATTGGGATTTTTTGGACTTTGTTTTGTCTTATAACACAGGGCTTCATTTTACCTTTATTTTGAATATTTTAAGTGCACCATGAGAGCTTGCTTTCAAAGGGCATCCTAAGTGGTCATTATAGACTAAATAAGTTATTATGTGAACAAATAAACAAATGAGTGAGAGTGGTCACTTTGCAAAGTCAGATTTGTAGCTACTTGTGTAGTTTGTTTGCCTTTTTAATCCTGATGCTCTCATGACACATTTTGTGAAATAAATTATCTTTAAGATACTGGGCTGATGGATTTTGGTCCCTTCCGAGTCTCCTTGGATTCATGTGTTTACCTTTGACCTCAGTTGTCCACATCAGCTGTATCTGAACTCTTGCAACACAGGCTGACCCGCCCTGGACTCGCCTTCCTCAGCGCCCTCAGAGCTGCTTTCCCAGGACTACTTGTCTCTGTGCAGAGACACCTTTCCCCTGCTATGGTCACCACTAAAACAGCCTCCTAGGGTTCATGATACATAAACAGGCATTATCACACATGGCTGAGTGTGTGGGTATAGCCAGAATGTCTGGCTCCGAGTCCCAGCCACCTACTTGCCAACGACAATCTCATCCAAGTTGCTTCTCTGTTCTGTGCCTCAGTTTTCTCATGGGCAAATTGGAAACAATCATAGTTCTTAATTTATGGTGTTGGTGTAAGGTTTAAATGAGTTAAGATGTTTAAAATGCTGCAAAGAGCATCTGGTACATGGTGAGTCACAATAAACATTTGCTATTATTACATTAAAACAAATACACATAGGGAGCCTTCTTGCTGTAATAATTTTTTTATAATTTAGAAATTTATGGAGCACATTTTCTCATACCCGTTTTATAGTTGATAGTATTTCAGCTTATGGATGTACCAAACTTATGACATTAATCTCTTACGTTTGGTATTTAGATGATTTCTATTTTTCCTTGTTTTAAATAATGTGATAAGTTTGTTCATTATTGTGTCCTTAAAATAATGAGTTTCTGGGCAATTCCATAGGGTATGTGAATTTTTGGTTCTTGTAATATATATTTTTTTCTAAGTTGATTTGGAAAATTTTTTTTCTAAATTGAGCTATTGATTTGCAATCACTTTTATAGAGATTATATTGATTTCCATGGCTTACCATGTCCAGTTCAGTCTGTCCATCCAGCAAAAAAACCTTGTCTACTACTTTAAAATATCAGCCACTTCTTCATATTAACCAGACTCCGTATGTACAGAATCAGCTCTTCTAGTTTGGTCACCTAAATCATTATCAATGATTGGTATATTTGGGATATACTGTCTCAAATGTCTGGTTCTTTCAAACTGCCTTTATTTTATTTTGTTAAGTATAGTGGGTATACAATATTAGTTTTAGTGTACAGCATATTGTATATGATTTGACATTCATACACCTCACAATGTGATCACCACATTAGGTCTAGTCATCATCTGTTGCTGTGCAAAGTTATCACAATACCATTGACTATATTCTCCTTTACCTTTGTTTACCAGTTTTCCCAGCCCCCTCCCCTCTGGCAACCCTCACTTTGATCTGTTCCTATGAGTCTGTTTTCAATTTATTTAGTTTCTTTGTTTTGGGGATTTTTTAGATTTCTTTTTTAAATATATTTTATTGATTATGCTATTACAGTTGTCCCATTCCCCCCTTCACTCCCCTCCACCCTGTACACCCTCTCCCACCTACTCCCCCCTTTAGTTCATGTCCATGTGTCATAAGTTCTTTAGCTTCTACATTTCCCATACTATTCTTGCCCTCCCCCTGTCTATTTTCTACCTACCATCTATGCTACTTATTCTCTGTACCTTCTCCCCCTCTCTCCTCCTCCCACTCCCCTGTTGCTAACCCTCCATGTGCCCTCCATTTCTGTGGTTCTGTTCCTGTTCTAGTTGTTTGCTTAGTTTCTTTTGGTTTTGCTTTAGGTGTGGTTGTTAATAATTGTGAGTTTGCTGTCCTTTTACTATACATGTTTTTTTTTAATCTTCTTTTCTTAGATAAGTCCCTTTAACATTCCATAAAATAAGGGCTTGGTGATGATGAACTCCTTTAACTTGACCTTATCTGAGAAGCACTTTATCTGTCCTTCCATGCTAAATGAAAGCTTTGCTGGATAGAGTAATCTGGGATATAGGTCCTTGTCTTTCATGACTTGGAATACTTCTTTCCAGCCCCTTCTTGCCTGTAAGGTCTCTTTTGAGAAACTGGCTGACAGTCTGATGGGAACTCCTTTGTAGGTGACTGTCCCCTTATCTCTTGCTGCTTCTAGGATTCTCTCCTTAATTTTTACCTTGGCTAATGTAATTATGATGTGCCTTGGTGTGTTTCTTCTTGGGTCCAACTTCTTTGAAGCTCTCTGAGTTTCCTGGACTTCCTGGAAGCCTATTTCCTTTGCCAGATTGGGGAAGTTCTTTATTATTTGTTCAACTACGTGTTCAATCTGTTGCTTTTCCTCTTCCCCTTCTGGTACCCCTATAATTTGGGTGTTGGAATGTTTAAAGATGTCCTGGAGGTTCCTAAGCTTCTCCTCGTTTTTCTGAATTCTTATTTCTCCATTTTTTCCTGTTTGGTTGTTTCTTTCTTCCTTCTGGTCCACTCTATTGTTTTGAGTCCCAGGTTTCTTCCCATCACTATTGGTTCCCTGTGCATTTTTCTTCATTTCTTTTATGGTAACCTGCGTTTTTTCATCTAATTTGCGACCAAAATCAACCAATTCTGTGGGCTTCCCGATCACCAGTGTTTTGAACTGTGCATCTGATAGATTGGTTATCTCTTGGTCACTCAAAAGGAGGAGTTCTGGGGCACTGATTTGTGCTTCTGTTTGAGCCCCCCCCCCCCCCCCCCCGCTCTCTCTTTTTTTAGCAACCTCCTGTTATGGCAAGGGGCGGAGCCTTAGGTGTTCACCAGGGCTGGGCACCCCAGTCGCTAGATTGTGACATTGTATGTGGGGGCAGGGTGGGAGGGAACAATGGCGGTAGCTCCATCCTCCTGGGACCTCAGTCCCCTCTCTGGGATCCTGGGTTGTGCGCTCTGCCCTGGTCTACAATTGCCGCCTCACTGGGTCTGCCAGCTGCTGCTTGCATACTCAGGGTCCTCCCACTGCGATCCCTCACACCCCAGATGCCTTACGTGCTCCCAGATGCCTTATGCACCCAACTGTCCCTGTTCTCTGTGCCGTGACCCCTGCCCAGCTGCTTGCCTCTGCCCCTCCTACCGGCCTGGATGAACGGGTCTATTTCAACTTCTTGGCTGTCCGACTTCCATTCAGATAAATTCTCTATCAGTTCTGGGTGTTATTCTGCCTTTAAATTGTTGTTGTTCCAATCTTGGTTGTGCGTGGAGGTATGGTGCATCCATCTATTCCTCCATCTTGGCCGGAAGTCTAGATTTCATATATAAGTGAGATCATATGGTGTTTGTCTTTCTCCCTTTGACTTATTTCACTCAGCACAGTACCCTCCAGGTTCATCCATGTTGATGCAAATGGCAAGATTTCATTCTTTTTCTTGCTGAGTAATATTCCATTGCATATATGTACCACATCTTCTTTATCCATCCATCTGTTGATGGATACATAAGTTGCTTCCATATCTTGGCTATTATAAATAATGCTGCAATGAATATAGGGGTGTACATATCTTTTCAAATTAGTGTTTTCTTTCTTTTCTTTTCTTTTTTTTTATAAATATAGCGGAGTGCTATTAACTGGGCCATATGGTAGTTTTCTATTTTCAGTTTTTTGGGGAATATCCATACTGTTTTCCATAGTATCCAAACTAGTTTGTACCTCAGCCAATATTTCACCAAGGTTCCCTTTTTACCACATCCTCACCAACACTTGTCATTTGTTGACTTTTTTCTTTTTTTTTTTGTTTTAATCCTCACCTGAGGACATTTTTATTTGTTTTTCTAGAGAGAAAGAGAAGAAAGGAGAGAGGAAGAGAGAGAGAGAAACATCAATGCACTAGAAACATCGATTAGTTGCCTTTGGACCCACGAGACCCAAGATCACACCAGGGCAGGGACTGTATGCTTCTGGGTGGGGTCAAATGTGCCATGCCCAGACCAGAGATGAACACACAACCTAGGTTTGTTCCCTGACTGGGAATTGAACCCACAAACCTTTGGTTACGTGACGACACTCCAACCGCCAAGCCATACCAGCCAAGGCTATTTGTTAACTTTTTGAAAAAAGTCATTCTGATAGGTGCAAAGTAATATCTTATTGTGGTTTTAGTTTGTGTTTCCCCAATGATTACTAGTGTCGGTTGCATTTCCCATTGCCCCTACTCTTTGCTCCTTACATCCAGTTGCATATCTGTCTCTCCAGAAAAGTACAAGCTACCAACCTCAGGAATTTTTCTTTTTTTTTTTTTAATATATTTTATTGATTATGCTATTACAGTTGTCCCATTTCCCCCCTTCTCTCCCCTCCACCCTGTACCCCCCTCCCACCCACATTTCCCCCTTTAGTTCATGTCCATGTGTCATACTTATGAGTTCTTTAGTTTCTACATTTCCCGTACTATTCTTGCCCTCCCCCTATCTATTTTCAACCTACATTCTATGCTACTTATTCTCTATACCTTTTCCCCCTCTCTCCTCCTCCCACCCCCCTGCTGCTAACCCTCCATGTGATCTCCATTTCTGTGGTTCTGTTCCTGTTCTAATTGTTTACTTAGTTTCTTTTGGTTTTGCTTTAGGTGTGGTTGTTGATATTTGTGAGTTTGCTGTACTTTTACTATACATGTCTTTCCTTTATCTTCTTTTCTTAGATAAGCCCCTTTAGCGTTTCATAAAATAAGGGCTTGGTGATGATGAACTCCTTTAACTTGACCTTATCTGAGAAGCACTTTATCTGCCCTTCCATTCTAAATGAGAGCTTTGCTGGATAGAGCAATCTGGGATGTAGGTCCTTGTCTTTCATGACTTGGAATATTTCTTTCCAGCCCCTTCTTGCCTGTAAGGTCTCTTTGGAGAAATCAGCTGACAGTCTGATGGGAACTCCTTTGTAGGTGACTGTCCCCTTATCTCTTGCTGCTTCTAGGATTCTCTCCTTCGTTTTTACCTTGGCTAATGTAATTATGATGTGTCTTGGTGTGTTCCTTCTTGGGTCCAACTTCTTTGGGGCTCTCTGAGCTTCTTGGATTTCTTGGAAGACTGTTCCCTTTGCCAGATTGGGGAAGTTCTCCTTTATTATTTGTTCAAATACGTGCTCAATCTGTTGCTTTTCCTCTTCCCCTTCTGGTACCCCTATAATTCGGATATTGGAACGTTTAAAGGTGTCTTGGATGCTCTTAATCTTTTCCTCAATTTTTTGAATTCTTATTTCATCATGCTTTCCTGCTTGGTTGATTCTATCTTCCTTCTGGTCCACTGTAGTGTTTTGAGACTCAGATTCCTTCCTTTCACTATTGGCTCTCCTCCGCGTGTCTTCCTGCATCTGTTTTATGGTAATCTGCATTCTTTCATCTAAATTTCGTCCAAAATCAACCAGTTCCGTGAGCTTTCTGATCACCAGTGTTTTGAACTGCGCATCTGATAGATTGGCTATTTCTTGGTCGCTCAAAAGGATGAGTCCTGGGGGACTGATCTGCTCTGTTGAAAACATATTTTTTTTTTCCCCCTGTCTCTCCTTTTTTTTTTTCCTGTCTGGTTGCTCTTGTTATGGTGGGGGGCGGAGCCTTAGGTTCTCACGGGGGCTGGGCACCCCAGTCGCTAGATTGTGACGTTATATGTGGGGGCGGGGCGGGAGCGGGGCGGGAGAAAACAATGGCGGTAGTTCTGTTCCCCTGGACTCAGACCCTTGTCTGGGCTTCTGGGCCACGAGTTCTGCCCTGGTCCACAATCGCTACCCCTCTGGGTCTGCCAGCCGTAGCCTGCGTACTCAGGGATCACCGCTGCCTTCTTGCGCGCCGGATGGCTTTTACGCCAATTTCGCGCCAAACCTTCCCCTGACCTCCGCGCGCTGCCAGCCCCGCGCCCGCCCGGCTTGTCTTCTCCTACCAGTCCGGATGAATGAGTCTACTTCAACTTCTTGGCTGCCCGACTTCCATTCAGATAAATCCTCTGCCGGATCTGGGTGTTATTCTGATAGTAAATTGTTGTTGTAAATTATTGGTTTTCTAATCTTGGTTGTACGAGGAGGTACGGTGCGTCCACCTATTCCTCCATCTTGCCGGAAGTTCCAACCTCAGGAATTTTTCAAAGCTGCGTTCACCAGAGTTTGTAGAAGCTTAGGGTCGCTGCAGCACAATGAACTGACCTTTCTTTCAGCCAGATAAAATGTAAGAGGACTAGAAAAGATGACTTACAGTGAAAGCAGAGATGAATAAAAACATTAAAAAAGGGGACAAAATAGACACGAACAAGGAAGAACAACTGGAAGAAACCTTTATTATGGAGCATAATTTTAAGGTAGGGACCATGCTCTTTGTATTAGTGAAATGAAAACATGTTCAGAAGACATTGTTAAGTGTAAAAGAAGGTATAACACAGTGTGTGTTGAACAGTGTGTTCCTATTTGCATTAGAAAACAAGGTCTAAGCATGCAGGTGTATTGCTTGTTTATGTGTAATAGACACCTGAAGGAGCACAGAAGACTGGCGGCCCTAGTTACCCTGGAGAGGAACACGGGTGTGGAGAACAGGGATGTGAAGGGAAGGATTCTTTTCGCTCTCCATCCTTTTGTCTGACTTCTGAACTACAGAATGCACTGTCCATTAGAAAGTCAGGTAAGTTAAATATGTTAAAACTTTTGTCTCATCAGTGAGTATCTTGTATCACTCCTTAGCTTACATAATGGTGCTTTTCCTTTTCAAATCCATTTCCTCCCTTTATCTTAAATTGTCCTATTAGCACACATAATAAAGAATCCCTGAGACTAAAAGGCATTCTTCTGACAAAATTGTTAATTGTACATTTCAAGTATCCACAGACTAAATATGACACATCTCTGTCATAGAAAATCCTTGCAGGTTATCTTCATTTTGATTTTGTGTTAGGTGAAAACTAAGGGTTTGGGGATTCAGGGGACAGCAGTGGCTTCCAGGTTTTATAGAATCTGGCAAGTCTGGGGGAAAGCGCTAAGCATTCTTTTCTTTTTTTCTTTCTTTTCTTTATTTTTTTTTCAAAAGAGGAAGCTCATTATGTTCAGGGTCTAATAGTTATATATTCTAAAAACATTTTGTTTTTTGTTTTTATTTGTTTTTGTTTTGGAGATGCTTTAATAAACTGCAACTTAAAATAATTCACTTGGACAAGTTGTCTTAACAAGGAAAACAAATGCTTTATGAAAACAACCTCTATAAGCCAAAACCTCCTGTCTTCTATCTTTACTATTTTCCCTGAGTCTGGCATGAAACAGACACACACCAGCCTCCACAGGGGGTTAAAGAGAGAACCATCCAAACATCACAAACACCGTCCAGAATGTTGATGGTTTCCATTCCCTGACTCTGGTGTGCAATGCCTGGCTCCTGGTGCGGAGACTGGGTTGGCTGGCGGGGGGAAAGATACTTCCAGCGTGTGCCAGAAACAGCAGTCTCTTCAGCCCCCAGCACAAGATGCAAATGTCTCAGAAGAAGCCTCCATCCATTTTCTAGGAAACGGAGCATAAGTAGCTTGCTCTATGTCTAGCTCAAAGTCCACTTCTGCTCAATCTGAGAGTAGGCTCTTAGCTCCCTTTTCATTTTAGGGCAGCTTTCAGAATTCGCTTTAGCTCACTTGTTTAATTCACTAAGCTCTTATCTCTGTTTAGTATCCCATGCAGGAATGGAAAAAGAACCTGAGGATCCAGACATCAGCTTTTAGAATGAGATCAGGACAACACAGAGGGGTGGGGGTGGGGGGGCTGAGGCATTAGTTCCTGGGTCTTCTGATCCCAGAGAAAGGCAAGTTTTCTAGGATGTTCTCTAAACCCTGTTAGAGGGTGCAAAGTGACCTTTAAATCCAGAGGAGGTATAATACACAGGGGAAAAAATACTGTGGTATATTAAATGTTAATACTGATTGTTTTGAGTGGGATTATGGGTAATTCCTATATTCTTCTTTATAACTCTGTACTTCTCCAATTTCCTACTGGGAGCCCACTACTTAGTAGGTCTGTAAGCTCGAGTAGCTATATTACCTCTTGGAATTTCTCTCTTTAAAAAAAAAAAACACCTTTAAAATGGAGGCAGAAGTAAGCCTTCTTAGAGCTCATGGAAGTTGAAATGAGATCATAAACAGGCAGTGGCGGACTCCTGGTTGTTGCTTAGTGAACACCCGCCTCCTCACCACTGTGCTCTTCTTCGCGCTCCCCTTTCATCAGGGTCAGTGGTTTGCTTTGGGACCAGCAGGGAGGGCTGCTCCTGTCTGAGATCTGTCCTTAACAGTGCCTCTCAAATTTTAGTATGCATCGCAGTCACTGTGAGGGCTCGCTGCATCTTCGCTCCAAAGCTTCTGATTCAGTGGGACTGCGGTGGGGTCTGAGAATTTTCATCTTTAACAAGTGCCTAGTGCTGCTGCTGCTGCTGCTGCTTCCAGACAGCACAAGATACACCAAGGGTCCTGGCTGCTGTGGCTCAGTTGGTTGGAGCATTGTCCCATACACCGAAAGGTTGGGGGTTCAATTCCCCGTGAGGGTACATACCTAGGTTGTGGTCCCCAGTTGGGGCATGTATTGGAGGCAACAAGCTGATGTTTCTACCTCACTCCCTTCCCCTCTCTCTAAAATCAATAAACATATTTTTTAATAAAAAGGTACACAAAGGTTTAATGTTTAATTATTCTAAGTATATCTAATTGTCTTTTCTCCTTCACTCTTTCCCTCCCTCCCTGCTAACATATATATGTTATAGAAACCACCAAACTTTGTATTTCTTACCTCTGTATTTTTTGTCAACAATTCAAGTCTCTTCTTATATCAAAAAATGAGGAGGGAGCAATAATGTTGTTTTGCTTTAAGTATCTTATTTCATTCAGATACCAAGAGAAAGAGAAACAAGCGTTCTTTGGATGTCCACTAATCTGAACTGATATTATCCTGCTAATAAAAAAAGCTAGTCTCTTTGATGACTGATACCTTAAAAAAAAAAAAAAGAAGAATTGGAAACTCTACAGGCACCCTGGTGCCAGGGAATATTTTTGACATTTAGGGTTTGTTTAATCTTTTATCAATATAAATATTTGAAAAATAAAATGGTCAGGAAAATGGCTAAGGAAAACATTTTAGAACAGTGCTTGGAATAGCGGGTCCTGTTCAGCTTGAAGCTGTAACAAGCCCTCTTTGTGCTCCAAAGCTCCGTAGGATAGAATTTCTACACTGGGACCCACATACCCCTGAGGTTGAATGCAAGACGGTATGTTTGCTTATGTGCGTTTTTCTGGGAAGAGGGTCCATGGCCTTCATTGGGTAATCAAAGGGACTGTGACTCAGAAAGGATTAATACTTCCAGGGAGACTTACTTGGTCAAAAGCCACATGTTAATTTCTGGAGGAGGAAAGCAAATTCCCAGTGCGGGAGAGAGCGCTGGGAACATGGGCAGGTCAGTGGCCCTTAGGAAGATGACTGAGGAGTGAACTCGACCAATGAACTCTATCAGAGGCCCACTAGTTCAAACTATCTCATCTTTAGCTCTCTCATCTATAATGCAGAGAAAATGAAAATATTTACCTAGCTGGGTTGTTGTCAAGTTTAATGAGACGTTTGCAAGGCCCTTAACATAGTACCCAGTACATGGTGGATGCTAATTTAATGGTAGCCAATAGCAGTGGGGGGCGTGATCATAATGTGCGGCACCTGGTGGTGATTGCTATGTAACCACCGAAAGCAAAGATCTTGGGCATGCCTTGGATTCCAACAGAAGGACCAGAGTTCTCCCTCTGTGAGGTAGGGTTATTACCTTCACTTTACCGATAATAAAACTGAGCTGATTTCCAAAATAACTTAGGGCAGGTTGTTATTTTATGTTGCACTTATTTATTAGAGCCATATTTTCTGCCAGTAAATTGTATAATATCATAATATAAACTATAGAAATATTTCATTTATTGTACCAGGTAGGGAGCACCATGATTTCCAAGCACTCAACCTCAGGCAAGTCTGAGAAGCACTGGCCACAGTGGTGTTTTGGGAAATAGTGTGGCAGAGGCTGGGAACCCCGTCTGGTTCTACACTCTGTGCTTTACTCACGAGCCACTGCCCTGGAGAGGGGTAACACTGGTCCCCTATATCGTGCTCCCTGATATCAGTTTTAAGCAAAGACCTAGATAAGAAAATGGAAATATAATACATACCAACACACACAAAACGACAGCACATACATGCTACTTAAAATATTTTTTTCTGAAAAAAGGTAACACTCAGCAGAAGTGCTTACTGTTACTCCCAGATAACAAATCTCTTGTGTTTTTACAGGTCCTTCTCTCAGCCAAGGACCTCACAAATGGAGGAGTTAGGTTCTCGCTCCTCGCGATGTGGTCGGTGCACCAGCAGGATCAGCTTGTTAGAAATGCAGATGCTCAGGCCCACCTTGGAGCTGCTGATTCAAAATGTACACTTTCATAAGATCCTCAGGTGATTGATAGGCACAGTAACACTGGAGAAGGATTCGTTTTGGTAGCCAAAAACTTTCTTCTGGAGACTGTGACCACATTTCCAGGGTGTGGAGATTACCTCCTATTTCCTGCATTTCTTCCTTCCAGCCCACGGGCTAGCCAGTACCAGGGGTACCTCTGGGCGCTCTGGAACAGCACCTGCTTCTCCGTTTGTGGCTTCTGGCTCATTGTGCATCTGAGGACTGGTTTCTATTTGACCAGGGTGAGTTGCCACTTTCTCCTGCAAAACCCCAGAGAATCAGAAATCAGAAGCAACCCTCCATTTCACTGAAATATCCTGGTTGGTCACCGAAAGACAGTGTTCAGACTGTGCTCCCCAGTGACAGAACTCCAGGAGCAAGTTTGAAATCATGTAACATGAAAGAAATGGCTCCTGAAGACTCTAACTCACAATAATAAGTAGGAACTTGCTGGAGGAAAGGAGAGGTTAGAAGGTCATAGGTCAAGAGATATGTTTTTAAAGTTGAAGCATTTCAACTTCTTGCTTTAACCCCTTGCCAGGGTCCTGTTCTACTTAAAGGTGAGCCATTGACCTTCAGGATGTCTGTGTTTGTTCAAAGTGCTTGGTTTTGCCCCAGTTCCAAGGGCGCTGCTTTTCAGGGAGCATCCTTGCTTTGGGGAAGCAGACTGGATCCACTGTTGGCCAGGAACGAGTTGGCCATGTGGATTCTGGGGCTGTCGTTTCAATGCCACTGTGACAAACGGGTTGGGAACTTATTATTATTGTTGTTGTTGTTATTATTAAAGTGGTCTCCAAACTTGGAGAAAGGTGCCCAAAGGGACAGAACAGGTGATGGAAGTTCCCTACTGAGAGAGGGAGGAAGAAAGCACATCGAGACCCTCTGGGTGGAAGGCAAAAAATAACCCTTTCAGGGCCAGACCTTGACATGAGAAGGAGTGCTGGGACTGTACAGCAGAAAGTCCCATGTGGCCTCCTCCCAGTGATTTGGGAGGTCATAGGGCTGGACAGAGGCAGAACCAAAACCAGAACCAAGTTCAGTGGGTTCCTTTACCTGGAAAAGTCCAGGCTAGGAAACAGAGTTTGCTTCTGAAACTTTAGAGGCTTCAGAATCATCTGTCGGGCTTGTTGAAGCTCGGAGTTCTGGGATCCACCCCAGAGTGTCTGATTCTGTAGGTCTGGAGTAGGGCCCGAGGCGCTGCATTTCTAACAAGTGCCCAGGCAGCGTGGATGCTGCTGGTCCAGGGACCACTGTCTAGCATTGGGGGAGCCAACAGAGCAGCACTGCTAGACAGACAGTCCTGACGTTACTTTCCTAACAGGTTGTTGCCACATCCCTAACTCCTTAAGGTAAGCTTGTCTACTGAACTACAGCAAAGGAAGCACAGAAGTGTAACAGAGACAGGAATGATCAATGTATGCACTGTTCAGATTTCTCCTCCCTTCTACCACCCCTACTCCTCCTCCCCTTCCCAGCTTCTCAGTGAAGGGAAATTTTGCTTCATGGTCAACGCCCAGGTCTTTTTCTAAAGTACCAAATTCTGGAACCAGGCATACAGAGAAACTAAAGGGAGTCTGAGAGGCTCAATTGATGTACACAGTAAAGTGTTAAAAGAAGAGGAGATAGTTGAGCGCGGGCTGCGAACCAAAGCATTGCAGGTTCGATTCCCAGTCAGGGTACATGCCTGGGTTGCAGGCCATGGCCCCCAGCAACCACACATTGATGTTTCTCTCTCTCTCTCTCTCTCCCTCCCTTCCCTCTCTATAAATAAATAAATAAATAAAATCTTAAAAAAAAAAAAAAGAAGAGGAGATAGAATAAAAATCCTCTGTGGCTAGGCATGGGAAGAGTCACAGAGGAGGACCAGGAGTAAGGAGAGGCACCAGCAGGACTGCAGGAGGTGAGAGAGCAAGAGAGGAGAGGAGAGAAGGGCTCAGTGGGCTGCGACCAAATGTCTTTCACCTTCCTCAGCAGATGCAGCTAGAGATAGATGCCTCTTTTTGCTCCTGAACTGTTTCTTTGAATGTAATGTGTGAGTCTGGGTTCTGTGGATCCTGGGGTTTACTTAGGACACAGAATTGGTCTTGCAGAAGTGATAATGGCTTTATTCTGACTCTTCCACACCTCATGTTCCATCCTTGTTACTAACAGATGGCAAGAAAGCACTCGGGGAAAGCAATATCAGAATGCACGAGGAAGTTCAAAAACACTGGCGTTGCTTATCTCACTTGGAGTTGTTCTCAATCTGCACTGTGATTCTTTTTGTTGCCTCCAAACATTTAGTAGGGTCTATTACCTGAAACAGCACTGCCTTGGAGAATGAGGAAAAGGGTGGTGTGTCCACACTGGGGACAAGGTGATAATGGAAAGGATGGCAGCTGATAAGGGCAGTGACAAGGAAAGCAGAGGAGTGGAGAATGAGACCAGGAGTGGCAGTTTGGAGTGGGAGGCGACGGGGGAGCCCCAGGGGGATGTGAGTTCTCCAGAAAACTGTGGAGAACACTGGATTTCCTAAACCTATAATTCTTTCATTTGGCCATTAAAAGCAAAGATAATCCCCAAAGCTGGAGAGAGTCCTGCTTCTTTACATTGGTGAAGAGAATTGAACCCTTTGTGCAATTTTCATAAAGTCTTCTAACTAATTTACATGTACATATGACCTGCCTGAAACAAGAGGACCATTATGCCGACTGGGAGGGCTCTCGCTTAATAGGAACCAGGAGGTGATGGAGAAAGGGAACAACCTCATAGGAAAGCAGCATTTTGATACATTGCCGGGTGGATTCACCCTGACCAAAGAGATTTGGACAAGGAATTAAACATCTGGATTACAAGAAATCTTTAAAGAATACTGTTATTCTCAAAGGCTCTCAAAGCCTCCTTTAATTTAACCAGTTAGTTGTAGAGTCAAAAATCATCTGCCTGGCCCTGCAACACTCGGAGAGCAGTTTTACATTCAAAGGCATAGAGCCCCTGCGGGAGATCAGATTCCCGTGTTTTCTTTTCGAGTCTCAGCTTTCTGTAAGTCTAGTGTTGCTGTCCTCATTGAATCCAGGCTGTAGAACTGAAAGAGCTATTCTATTTTTATGATATAGCATAATTACATTCTTTATTATATAATTATCATCTGTATTATTGTGATGATATATCATATGCATCATAAAACTACCCTGAATCAGCAGTCCAGAATGCCTAAAACAACCAGACCCAAAGACAGAGGCCCACATCTATGGTATGATTTGCAGAATAGTTCTGCTCAAATGCCCAAATCCCCCTTTGGCGCACAGTTCGAGAGGGTAATACATGAGACAATTCAAGCAGGTTGCAAGGCGAAAGAGCTCCAGAGTCACAAAATCTGTTTTACAGTTTACTAGCTTATTCTCTCCACCCTCAGTTTTCCTCTCTGTAAAATGGAGCTAATAAGAGTAACTGTCTCACACAGTGTGTGGAACTCAGCACGGGCTGAGTACATGTTAGTGTCCCCCTCCCTTTGGTGAAAAGGGCAGTTACTTGGGAGGGTTCCTGATCAGCTCCGGAGAGGGGCAGGATAGGGGCACAACTATTCATCTCCTCTTCGGGCCTTGAGAGAAGCGGACAGACAGAGGCAAAAATACTAAGCAAGTAATAGAATGCTCACCTGTCTTTGAAACTTTTTAAATGTCCAGCACTGTCTGTGGACTGCATAAACCAAATGCCCCACACATTCCTTTTTTTTTTTTTTTTTTTCAAAAAAAATGTGGATGCTACATGATTCTTAAAAATGCAATTTCATTATTCATCGGTTTTGAATTTCTGGTAGCTTTGGTCATTCTAGATGTCCTCAATCAATGTGTGATACAAGCACAACCACTCTAATAGAGGGCGGGCCTTCCTCTCCACTCACCCCTGTCCTTTTTTTTTTTCTTTTAAGATTTTATTTATTTATTTTTAGAGAGGGAAGGGAGGGGAGAGAGAGAGAGAGAGAGAGAGACATCAATGTGCAGTTGCCGGGGGTTATGGCCTGCAACCCAGGAATGTACCCTGGCTGGGAATCGAACCTGGGACACTTTGGTTCCCAGCCCGCACTCAATCCACTGAGGTATGCCAGCCAGGGCACCCCTGTCCTTTTAAAAAATAAAAATTAAACAGCAGTCTTATTGGAACAGGCCGGGCCTGCCCCATCTGGGACTGGAGTCTTATCCCGAGCTGGGGAGGCAGGAAGGTGTGGGTAGCTCAAGGGCTGCAGGCCCCTGGGATTTGGGATTGGAGAGGGAGAAGGAAGCTCGCAGCAGGGGAACCGTGGCCCTGAAAAATGCAGTGCGGTCAGTTTTGCTCAGGCTGTCCCCAGAATGGATGCAAAATGTCAGAAAATGGCAACATCTTCAAAGCGCTCCTGGCCATGGGAGGAAAAACCAGATTCTGTAATAGTCTGGGAGATTTGAAATTCCCTCATCAAATCCCCGCTCCCCCTCCCCACTCTCCACTTCCTCTTGTTTTCTCCTCTGAAATCTTCCCTTCTTTCTCAGTTCCCCTTTTATTCACACCCACAGAGAACCCGATTCCAGTAGTGCTGAAACACTTGTGAAACAAATATTTTGGTTGTATTACAACTCAGTTGCCGTTTGTTTTCCATTTCCTGGCAATCGACATCTGCCTCCCTGCCTGGCTGTGCTGCAGAGGGGACACGCACATGGACTGAAACAGGAAGGTTGCATGGCACATAACATGCTGGACTGCAGGGTTCGCCGGGACAGGACTTTCGTCTCAGCCACACACTTCCGACCTGACCGAGCTTGCTCTCTGAAGGGGCTGTGGGGACAAATGGAGCCCGCCAACCACAACCAACTTTGTAGTGCAACAAGTTTTATGGTTGTTTGCCATTCATAGAACTTCACATTGGACTGTAGCTACTATTTTAAATCTTCCTTGGTTTTAATTAATATTTTATAGTAGAGCATTGTCCTGAAAATTGAAAGGTTTGATTCCCAGTCAGGGCACATGCCTGGATTGTGGGCCGGACCCCAGTGGGGGTGGGTGAGAGAGACGAGCCATCGATGATGTTTCCCTCCCTTTGCCCGCTTCCTCTATCTCTGAAACTAAATAAGTAAAATCTTTAGAAAAATATTTTATAGCAGAAAACATATCTTATGATAAAATTATTCAGAGAGGAAAACATCTGTAATGGTTGCGTTATATTCCAGTGTATAATGAGGCGACATTTATGTAATCACCATAATTTGTTGGTGATTCCCAGTTTCTTATTAATATAAACTGCTTTGCAATGAACACCTTTGGGAACAAAAGCACCTTTGGCATTTGTGACCCTTTCTATGGGATAGTCACAGTCAAGTGTGATTCTTTTTTTTTTTAAACTAATAAAGACTGGCTATTCTTTTTTTTTTAAGATTTTATTTATTTATTTTTAGAGAGGGAAGGGAGGGAGAAAGAGAGAGAGAGAGACATCAATGTGTGGTTGCTGGGGGTCATGGCCTGCAACCCAGGCATGTACCCTGACTGGGAATTGAACCTGCGACACTTTGGCTTGCAGCCCGTGCTCAATCCACTGAGCTACACCAGCCAGGGCCAAGTGTAATTCTTTGGCCAAAGAATGTGAACATCTCGAGGGCTCTGGGCACAGACTGCCAAATTGTTTTCCAGAAAAGCCACACAATATTACTACTCCATATGTTTTCCCCGACCCTGCCTCCAGCCTCCACACCAGTCCTGTAAGAGTCAAGTGTGCAATGCCTGGCACATGGTACTTGGCACATTGTAGTGACTCAGGAAGTGGTAATTGATGATGTTGAGGGTGAACAAATTCATTATCATGTTGCCTCTTCCCTCCTCCCCTGACTCTTTGTAGAGGTGCCGATGCCTCTATGGTACGTCATCCGGACTTTCAGAGTCACCTGTTTATGTCCCCTCCTGCACTGCACTGCTGAGGGACTGACTAGCTAATGGGATAAATTGCTTGAAACTGGGATTGTTGCAAGAAATATGACTTTGAGTTTTACCCACTCTGGATTTTCAATAGTGTTTAAGATTGTTAACTCAGTGGCTCTGAGCGCAGACTGGGCGATGGACTCATGTCAGAGCTTCGTAAACAACTCCAGAGCGTGGCCTTCATCAGTCGAGGCAGGGGGCCTGGACACTGGCATTAAAAAGTCCTTCTCAAGCTGTTCTAACATAAGCAAGGGATGGGATTCCTGGCCCCAAAGAGGAGTCTTGTGGGAATTCCATGTACCATGTGGCACCTACCAAGGGACGCATTTCTGGCGTTTCTCAAAGATTAGACCAAAAACACAAGATGAAACCCTAACAGGTCTCGATCTTCAACATGTTGGCAGGGATTTCTGACATTGAGCCTGCTTGAAAAGCCAGATACATCAACTAACTACTTCTAGAATAGTTCTATTTTTCTCTGCATTTATTGTAACTTCCACAGTACCTCGTGAGGAAGAGACGAGAGCTCAGCCTGGTTGGTTGCCTCACTCGGAGTCTCTGCCACGAGAACCTGGGCCCCAGACAAACCAGGACTCTGAGTCCCACGGTCTCTCTATCACATCACGATGCCCTTAGAAAACCGCATTCATGTAACTGATTTTCTTTTATTTTTCACGTTTTATCTCTTCTGCTATGTGGGGTTGACTTGGTTCCTCATTTCCAAAGAAGCTTGCTTATAAACAAACAACCGCATTTTGCTCAGGCATCACGGGCGTGTTCTAGACATAGCCCAAGAGGAATGCAGCTGTATCTAGTCATTGCTTTATAAATATTGATGAAGAATGGTACAAATGTTTGAAAGGAAACTTTATCTGAAGGAGTGTCTTGGAATTCAGCTGTTTCTTTTCATGTGTTTCAGACCTCCTACCCCTGGCACTGAAACTCAAACAACCGAGGGTGGGCCAAATGCCAGTGTTTGTTCGTTCTGACGACACCAGTGATTCTGTACCCGGCGGGCCTTGGGGTAGGGCGACCCCAGGGACTGCAGTCGGCACAGCCGGTCATTGTCCCTGAGCTGTAACAAATATTTCATAACACTGTGGCTCCACAGAAGGAAGTACTGAGCTGCAAGTCACATTAGGAACTCCTTTTATGCTAAGGATGGGAGAAAAGAAAAAGCCAATTTTCTGAAAGAGACAGCTGAGGCAGAGAAAACACTGCTCAGCTTGCCCGAGGACTCATCGAAACACCAGCCACACTGCAGGGGACTCCATGCCTGGGGTGGTTGTGTGACGCTGGGGTGGCTTCTTCCCGTTCATCATTCTCCTCTAGTAGCTGCTCATGTAAGAGTTGGGGGCATCATTTTGCAAACTGGGAGAGGTGCCGCTCCAGGCCAATGCAGCCACATACCAGCACATGTGCTGCGATGATAAACCACAAACTAGACAAACTAACACAAACTAGATTGTGTTCTCCACCTGTTTTCTGGGCTGCGTGCAAAGAACAACTGGCAGCCCTATGTATGGTGGTCCTGGGCTGAGCTAATTTAGGACCCCATTTCTTTATCCAAAGTTTGATGTAAATCCCAGGAAGCTTTCATCATGGCCCTGGATTAACAGGGGGCCAAGGAAGGCATGGAGTCCCCATAGTCTTCATCGCTGTCACTGCCCTTGCTAAGGTACCCTGATTCCCATCTGACCTCCAAGGCAGTGGATTGATCAGACCAGTGTTGGATCCTCCTAACTGGTTCACAGCTTCTCCAGGCCAGGTTCTCTCTGAGGACTTCTAAGCTCTTCTGAGAAATATCCAGTTGCTCCATGGGAAATAGGGAATTCCGTAAGGCCACCTCAGCCCCAGCCGCCTGGACATTCCTGCAGCTACCCCGTACCCCACTGCATTTGCTGTTGGTGCAGAACACTTGCCGCCCCCCCGACCTCCCCCCAGATGCCCCCACCTCCTGTGAGTTCTGTCCTCTCCTGCTTCCTGGGACTGGCGGGGGTGGGGGGCTGGGGCCCGAGTGGGCAGAGCGCAGAGCCCTTCGCTGTGCTCTTCTTGGAGTTTCTATCCCCCAGTGTTTTTTATTTTTATTTTTTGCTCCTCTGGGACAGGCAAACTGCCTCTTATAACACCTTGCATTCTCTCAAATCTAATGCTTATTCATGGACTTCCTGTCTTGATCTAGGATTTACAAGTCAAAACTTTGACTTCACCCACCAGAGGGTTTCTTCTCCTTTTCTCCACTTTCACCCTTACCTGGCTCAGGGAGAGCCTCCAACAGAATGGGAGGAATTCTTTTAAGAAAACAGGAGGAAAAATGTGGATTAGCATCTTAAAATACTATCTTGGCACATGTTCTTTCCTTATTTTTACCATAAACCAACATTAAAAAGCAGTAGAAAAAAATCTTGTAAGAATTATTATTTTTTTACATAGAGAAGGTTACAGTTTTTGACTAGTCACTTTCTCTCCTCTTATTCTCTTTCCGATGGAAAGATAGCTACTGTTGGGTTGGCCAAAAAGTCCATTTAGTTTTTTCTGTAAAATAAAAGACATATTTTTCATTTTCACCAATAACTTTATTGATTTGGATATTTTGAGTAGGTTGACTATCTCCTGCATGATATAACATTGATTGTTCTCAATTAATGTCTCAATTTGATCACTGTCAACTTCAACTGGTCTACCCAGCCATGGAGCATCATCCAGCAAGGGATCTCTAGCATGAAACTTCTCAAACCAGTTTTGACACATTCAATCAGTTGCAGCACCTTCTCCATACACTGCACAAATCTTTGTGTTTCAGTTGCAATTTTACCTTTCTTGAAATAATAAAGCATAATATGCTGAAAATGTTGCATATTTTTCTCCCATCACCAATATTAAAATGGCTACATGAAAATGCACCAATTTTGACAATTTTAAAAAAATGCATGCTGATAGGAGACCTGTCAAAATACAATGTAACAAAATTGTTTCAAATGAAGTTAAAGATAACCAAGGGCTACTAGAGCCATCTTATGGGGGAAAAAAACAAACGAACTTTTTTGGCCAACCCAATAATTTATTGAACACTAATTCTTTGGCATTTACTATTGCAAGTGCTTTGCATCTATTAACTCTTTTAATCCTCGCTACAATATTACCCTCACCAATTTTGTGATGAGAAAACCGAGATATGAAGAGGTTAAGAAACTTGCACTATGCCTCACAAGCAGCGACTGGTGAAGCCCACTCAGGGTTCAAGGCCGGCAGCTCCGGATTCAAGGCTGCTGGTGGGTCCGGAAGAGCCCTGCGTGGGACGTGAGGCCTCCCTGCTCCCTGCTCTTACCCACGTGCCTTGCTTCCGTGATCAAAGATGAAAAGATTCTCATTGTCCCACTTGAAGTCCAGAAGCAACAGCCTGTCTTTCCTTACAAAATCTGTAGTGCATATTTATTTTTTAAAAAGTTCTTGGTAATCGTGGATATGTTTTTGCAGGTGGTCTGATGTCTGTTATTAAAGGAAAAGACAAGGTTCATGCTGAAAACCTGACACTGGTTTTGGTTCATTCCTCACAGGAAGCCGGGTTTTCTCACTAAATTTTGTTGATGAAAATGAAACAAAGGCCATACAATCCAACACAGTGCGAGAGACACAGCAGTCACTCCTGGGCGCTCCCAGACGCTCATGGGGACGTTTAGAAGACGCAACCCCTGGTGGGGGTTGGGGGAGGAGAGCTGTGTGTTGCTGAGTTTCATCCCACCCCGTGAAAGTTGATTTTAAGCTCACATACCCGTGAAATCGCTGGCAGCCAGCAGCTGGGGTAAGTGCTAGTGGAAAACCATCCAGGGGGAGTTGTGTCGCCCTGGGTGCTTGGATGGGTGAGCACAAGTTTCCCCAGGAGTGTGTATTAGATAAGAAGACAGTCGCTGGATGGATGTCTTTGAGGAGCAGTTGGCACAGAGCTGCCTCGGTCATCAGCCCTCAATGCAGGCTGGTTTCTGTCCTTCCTCCTTCTTTGGAATGTTATGGTCTGGTTGTAGAAATTTCATGAAAGGACTTTCCTTTCTGTGCTAGTTGACTCAGGCTGCCGTAACAAAATACCACCCACTGCGTGGCTTAAAGGACAGAAGTTCATTTTCTCACAGTTAGGGAGGCTGCACGTCCAAGATGAAGGTGCGTGCAGGGCTGGTTCTCGGGAGGCCTCTCTTCCTGGCTCGTGGATGGCCACTTTCACTCTGCATCCTCATGTGGCCACTCCCCTGTGTCCCTCAGCAGAGAGGGACCTCTGGTGTCTTTTCCTCTTCCTGTAAGAAACCACTTCTATTGGATTATAGCCCCACACTTATTATCTCATTTAGCCTTAATGACCTTCTTAAAGGGCCTATCTCCAAATGCACTCACTTCGGGGGTTAGGGCTTCAACATACGGACATGGAGAGAGACACGATTCAGTCCATAACATGCATTGGGCCCAGTGCTAGGTGCCAGGAATAATAAAATTTCAGTCCTGCCTCATGGAGCTCTTCATCTAGGGATTGACTCCATAGACATTAAAGCAGCAAGACAGACAGTGAGCTGTGGGGGGGGCCGCTGGAAACAGATCTTACCTTAGGTGGTAATTCCAATGGCTGTGCCTTAAGCAAGCAAATATCACAAATATTTCAGATGAGTGGTGGTACGGCTATTTTTGGTGTGGCAAAGTTGTACATTAAGGCCCTGAAAGATATCAATGAGATGAGTTTCTGGGAAATTCAAAGAGCTGAGAATGAACTTTGGCAATTGAACCAAAACTTAAACACAGAATTCCCCCGAGTTCCCAAGGGTCTGAGCTTCTGCGCTGATAACCTTTGTCACTGCACTACACCATTTCCTCGACCACAGCTACAGGTTAGAGTAGAGAGGAAGCCTGGCAGGGAGGATGCAGCAAGGTCTTCGGGGGTGAGAAAGTTTGGGTTGGGGTTGTGGCAAGAGGAGGAAGCTGCCAGCCCTTCACACATCACCAGTGTGGAAGAAATGCCAAAGAAGACACACCAAACACAGGAAGCCGTATGCTCCAGAGGCCCACAGCCCTTTCAGTGCTTCAGTAGCTGCAACTAAACCTCCGCACCTCAGCCCCAAAGTCCTTGAACTGGACATTTGCCTGGCTTGCAGAATTGTTTGTAAGCAGGCAAAGAACAAAAGGCCTGGGAGTGCTGCTACGGTCCTTGAGCCACGAGGGGGCGCACTCAGCTTCCCTCTCAGAAGAGAAGAAACACAAAGCCCAGCATCCTGGGCAAATGGCTTTAGAGTGGAGCATTCAGTGGGGTATTGGGAGTGGGGGTTAGAAGCTGTTATAGTTTTGTTCTTTGTTTTCTTTTGGGGAAGGGCTGTGCCAAAGACCTAGTTATTTAAGCAGTAATTTAGTGCGTATCGACCTTAACCTCTGCAAACCTAGCAGGACCCACAGACTAGCTGGTGAATAGTTGTTGGGTGTCACAGCCCAAACAAATCACCATCAGCTTTAAGATAACTGACTTACACAGGTGAGCGTGTTGGCCATCACGTGGAAAAGCACTCTAACCATGCACACATGCGCACACACACTAACGAACACGCTTGCTGACTGAAATACACTAACACACTGTGCAACTATTGCTTCAGGTTGGAAAACATGTTGTGTCCAAATCACATCATCTTTTGAAAATACACCTGGGGAGAAAATGCTGCCTATACTGCAGGAAGCTTTTATATTTCACCAACTAGTTGTACCTCAGTCTAGCCCACCAAAAGTTAGGAGGATGTGAGTCACAAAGCTGGGGACACAGATCACCAGGAACACCAGGCCCCAGGCCCCCAGCCATCCCCTATTCTCCCCTGGCCTCCTACATGAATTTGCAGCTCATGCACAGATTTGCTGGTGGTCCTCACTCTCCCAGGCCCTGCCTTCCCCAAGGTTTTTCAGCCACAGTAACCTGCCTTCTCCTCTTCCTTTTCCCTACAGAACCAGAAAAATAGCTCAGCTTCCCAGTTAGGTTGCTTCTCCTCCCCACCCTGTCTCCCTAGTCTGGGAGCAGACACAGGTGTTTATGTGGTGTGTGTCTGGGGCCACGGTGGTCAGGGAATATGGCTTCTGCATATTTTGTCCAGTATTTATGCATCTCAGAGGTGCTCCAAATCCAACCTCAGGGCCAAGTTGGCCACTGGCCATTGACTTCAATTTCCCCAAAGGAAGGACTTGCTGAGCAGACAAAGGCTTTTATTCCTGAGGAATTTAAATCACAATCTACCTCTGTTCCTCAGGAGAGAAACAAGCACAGGCTAATCTCACGACTATGAGAGTTTATTACTCACATGGTACCGCCTCCAGGAGCACGCTACCCCCGTGATTCTTGGCAATTCAACAAAGTTTTTCTCCAGCATCAAACTGTGTTTCAGCTGTTTTAAGACTTAAGGCTCATGCTACAGGCTTCCTATATAGAGCCTCTCCCAGAGCTGTTCCTGAGGGTGTTGGTAAAAAGACATAATCACAGGAGCACCTGTAGAGCCAGAAAGGAATAGAACTGGGAATAAGTGCCATTTGAGAGCTGTTGCTGACTTCCCATGTGTCCTGTCAACACCCTGAGTGTTTGCTTGGGAGGGAGATATTGAAAGCTTTCTGTTAATTTATTCTCTCCTTTATCTGTCACTCATGTGAAAACTCTGGCAACAACTGACCCAACTTCTTCACTCTATGAGATACTGTCTATAGAAGACATCTTGACTTATATGAGTGCTTTGGAATACTTGGAAAAGACATTTGATTATTTTATCATTCTTTATTCTGAAGTTATCACATGATTCCCTTTTGGAAGTGCACATTTTATTGACATTATTTTAATAGGTAATAATAAGGAACACTGTCGATGCTTCTCCAATATTTCAGAGAATGACAAGGCTCCTCTGAACACACATTTTCTTAGAATTTCACAAGAGCTCCATTGAGGTAGGTTATTAGAATTTCTAATGTGTTATTTATAAAATAAAGAGTGGGGCAGTTCAATGTCTTGCCTAAAGCCACACAGATGATCAGCAACAGACCACAGACTTGAAGGCAGGTGGTCTGACTCCAAGGCCAAGTGCTCTAGTTTGTACAGGGCCGCCCATCTCCAACCCGGATCAAACACGCGGGTTAAAGTTTTCTTTAGACCCCTTCCTTCTATTACCTTCTTGTATTTAGGGAACAATCACAAGTTCCTGACTGTCCCTGAAAGCTACCTTTCAAAGCTGCCTTCAGCTCTGTCTTGGTCCTTTATTATTACACACCATGCCTGTTTTGAAGCTGAGTGGTGAGGGGTGTTCTGTAACATTTTCCTTCACAGCCCATTTGAGACCTCAGACAAGTCATTTCTCTTATTTCACCTGGAAAATGGAGAGGATAGCTCAGATGATTGCGAAGGTGTCATCCAGCTCTGTTGTGTCAGACTGCGTCAAGTGTGGGGCTACACCTGCCCCGGGACTTGTCCTGTCTTTGCTGGGTGGCTGCTGTCATCGTCTCCTCACTGGGCCCCATCTGCGCCCCTGTTAATGTGCGTAAAACTCTTGGAACAGCTACTGGCACATGTGGGACATTATATGAGCATCTGACACTATTAAGAAACCTCTACTCCTAAGAGCCCTCGTGGTAAAATGACCTCCTTTTTTGTGTTTTTTTGTTTGTTTGTTTGTTTGTTACTCAGAGAGAGGAAGGGAGAGAGAAAAACATCAAAATGAGAAAGAAGCATTGACTGGTTGCCTCCCGCATGCACCTGGACAGGGGATCTAACCCACAACCCAAGTATGGGGCCTGACTGGGAATTGAACCTGCAGCCTTTCAGTTATGGGACTATGCTCCAACCAACTGAGCCAGACTGGCCAGGGCATGACCTTGTTCTTTATGCATCTCATTCTGAACTTTACTTCTCTCTTGAACAGCAGAAGGGGGGAAAAAGTAGCTACTTCCCTGGTATAAGCACTGGACTGAGCCTCTCTGGAACTTTCCATAGATTTCCTGCAGAATGAAGAGATTAACCTGTGGAATTACAGACTTTTGGGCTTAGAAGTGACCTTGAAAAGTCTGGCTCCCTTCTGTTCAGAGGATCCCACAGCTACCTGGGGTCTGACTGTCTCCTGACTCCTGACCCACTTCTCTGGCTATGAGCTGTAGGCCACAGGCACGGTGCCTTTTTTGCAGTCTTATTGTTGCCTAGGAAATAGTCACTTTTGCACTGCAAAGTCTGTTTGAAATCAAGTGGGTAATTGTCATAACAACACATGGTTTTAAAAAAATAGTGAAAAGAAAAAGATAATTACCTGCATCAAAGCTATGGTTAGATTGTTGATAAAGAGGCTATTTTAGGTGCTTGCTGAAGTAGGAAAAATACTTTGTGCATTAAGGCTCAGAGGAAAAAAATTTAAATGCAGTTTTATTTATTTATTAATCTTCAGGGTGATCAGAAGAAGCAAATAGAAACTGCAGCTTTAACCAAACATAAAAAAAAAGTCACTACAAGATTGAAACTGAATTGAAATTGACATTTCTGGTCACCAGGCAAGCTCTGAAGAGAAGGGAAAAATTGTTTCCCATCCCATCCTCTAATATAAATGTTAGCAAGCTTTGGATTATTCACCTGAGAATTTTTCCTTAATGCCATTAAAAGGCAAGTCAGTCATCAGACTTTCAACTCGTGTACTTTAATGTATGGGTGATGGGCATGCAGCTGTTCCATTAAAAATAAGGGAACATGTAGTTTGCTCGTGAACAAAAGACTCTAGTTTTCTCCAATTGTGATGTGAGGCAGAGACTTAAAGGGCAGAGGCATAGCTGACTCCCAAGAAGCCCCTGTAGAAACCTGCATGCCTTCAAAAAATGACGGTTCCCCCAGTGTGAATGTAAAGGCATTTGTAGTCTGGGAAAAGGATCCTCTCCACAGTTTTCCTAAGGGAAGAGAATTAAAATTGTAGATAAATCACACAAATTAAGAGCAGTGGTTATATCTCTGAGCCATATGCCCTGTCTTTTTTCTTTAAGGTACATCCAGATTGGCCAACTGGGGTGTGAGCAGGTTTACCCCTAACTTATGCAGGCCCACAGGCCAAGAGTCTCAGTATTTACAGGTAATAAGTTAAGCTATCAAACTGTTAAATAGCATATGTCCTAACCTTGACAAATATATGTGCTTCTTTATTGTCTATTGTCTTCTTTATTGTTACTGAGAAGGAGTTTGTTGTCTTTCAAGGCAGAGCCCAGAACACAAGCACTGGGGCTGGCCTATAGCTAACTTATCACCTTATGACTTTTCTGGGCTAATTCTGATTTATAATACACTGTTCTCAGGCCTTGGCTGGTGTAGCTCAGTGGATTGAGAGCGGGCTGCGAACCAAAGTGTCACAGGTTCAATTCCCAGTCAGGGTACATGCCTGGGTTGCAGGCCATGACCCCCAGCAACCGCACATTGATGTTCCTCTCTCTCACTCTTTCTCCCTTCCTCCCCTCTCTAAAAATAAATAAATAAAATCTTAAAAAAAGGTAAAAAAAATAAAATACGCTGTTCTCTTGTCTGACCATGGGTTGGGCTATGGTGTGGTCTGACTGTGGATCAGGGCACAAGTCAGAAGTTTTAGTCTGGTCACCACACACGTGTGTGAAGGTCTAGTGGCCCTTAAAGATGGCTGCACTTGTGTTTTTGTCAGAATAATTCTTCATTGTGTGGGACTCTCATGAGCACTGCAGGAATTTTAGCTTTCCTGACCCTTCCCATTAAATTCCATCAGCAGACCTCAGTGACAAATAAAAATGTCCCAACTTGTTTTGAGATGGCCTCTGGAGGGGGTGGTACTGCCTCTGGTTCATAACTTCTGTTAGATTGTATCTTCAATATCTCCTATCATCTGTAATAGTTAATATTTTTTGAACACTTCCTATATACAGAATGCTCTCTTGAGCTCTGAGTTGAATAGAGGCTTAATCTGGGATGTTGTATTATCAGTGGTATCAGTAGGATAGATGAGGAGAAGGTCTAACATTTACTTCTTAAATGTATATTGTCTTAAATCTGTATTGTCACGATGCAATGGAGCCCTATAAAGATAAACCAAACTTTTAAGAGCATTTGTGTTTTCCTCTTCTTGTATCTGGTCTATAAAGAATATGCTTGTGATTTTTCATTACAAGCATTGCATTAGTTAGTTAGTCTTTTTGGTAGGAAGAAATAGTCACTTACCTAATTCACTTCAAACAAGAGAAGATTTATTGTGAGAATACTTTTGAAAATAAGTAAGATTGGCCAGACCCCATGGGAACCCAGGAGTAGTTGCTCAATCAGGCCTCATAGGGAGAGGAGAGAGCCAGGTATGTGAACTTGGAGGTTGTCTTGGGGTCTACTAAAGTTCTGGAGGCTGAGTCACCCAGATGTCCCCTTAACAGCCGCACTTGTCAATCGCATCTGAGGTGCTTTGCAGTTATAGGGACTCGGCTCTTTGACTCCGTCCTTTACTCTTCAATCAATCCCAACCGACCACCTTCCTCTCTAATACATGTCCTTTAGCTGCTGTTTACTCAAGGCTTTTTTGTTGTTGTTCTTTTTCCTTGCTCCTCTTTCCCCTTCTCCTCCTCTTCCTTCTTTAATGTCTTCTGCCTTCTAATATCTTTCCTCTATGGCTTTTACTTATGCACGTCTTCTATCAACTCGTGACCCGTGCTACTGCTTTCATTCTACATGACTTCCTGCTTCTGCACCCCTTCCCATGCCTCAAGTTCAAACTGCTAAGAAAACTGATCAGATTGGTCCGGACAGTCACTATCATTTGTTAGGGGCAGATCTCCCTGTGACTATTGCCTACTTCTGTAAGTGTGGTGTGAACCTACCGCTGGCAGACCACCCTCCAGTTGACGGTCTGGAGTGCTACAGGAAGACAAGGTGCTTTGTGACTTGGATGGAAGAAATACTTAGGGAAAAAGTGTGGATGATAGGAAATTTCTATTTATAGAACACTGAAATGCAGGTTCAATTTGGTGTTCTGTTTTTTCTGTTAAAAACGAGAAAATCCTCTTTTTTCTCCTTTAAAGTTATTATGTATAGTTTGATTACCAAAGACCTTGGGCCATTGATTTAAGTGTCTGAACTTCATCACTGGCACAGCAGGCTGCAGCTCACACAGGACCAGAGGCGAGTCCCAGGAGATTATTACAGCCGTGACAGGGCTTTGGGTGTGCTCACACTACAAATAATTCTGATGATTTTTCCACTTTAAAAGTGTGTGTAGAAATAATATACATGCTTCAGTAGTGTGTTCAGAGTCCTTTAGATTCTCCTCCCCCTTCATTTACTTGATTTTTCTTATGCTTCATTTGGAGAATTTTGCCCTTCTGAGAAGAAAATCATGAGGGTGCTGGAACCTCACCAGCATTGTCTTCTCTAGATAATGCAGTCCAGTAGGAGGGTCTTCTGGGTCTGTCCGCGGGGCTTTTCTAGGAGGATTCCTGTTTGGTGGTTTCACTTTTTTCTAGCCCTGGGCTCAGGCCTGAACACAGCCTCCTGGTATGGCTCCCGGAGGATCACAGTCACCCCACATCTGCAGTGCAGTGGCCTGGGCTGACCCAGGAGGGAAGCAAACTGTAAGCACAGAAGGACACCCCACTCTCTGGGCAGATGCTCCTCTGGAACAAACAAAGACAGACAAGGCGAGAAAGAGTCACTGCCAAAGTGTTTTTAGCACCAGTTCTGTTGCAAAACCCAATCTCATGTTTGTGATTTATAACCCTGCTGGGGTGGCAGTAGCCACAGGGAGCTCAGACTGCATGCCTGGAGGGGAAAATGATTCTCTAGCCTGAGATGACACTGCACACAGTGATGTCTGGAAGAGGAAGGAAATGGAGGAGCAGAGCTTATGGAGGCCATAGCTGTGTGCCAACGTTGCTTTAGCTGCTACGGTTGTCAGTGACCTCTTCTAACTGATGAGTTCCACAAATCTGGCTATAAATTCTCTGACACTCCTCCCAGTGAGAGGGAGGGACTATTTGCCTTCTCCTTAAGTCCCAGCTGGCCTTCGATTTCATTGAGCAATTGAATATGGCCAGAATGATGCGTGCCAGTTCCAGGCCTGGCCTTTAAAGGGCTGGCAGCTTCTATGTGGCTTCTGGGAGCCCTTGTCGATCATATAATAAATATACTAACCTCCTGGAGAAACCACCTGCAGAGGCCCTAAGACTACATGAATGTGGAGAGGGGCCCCGCCACACCAGCCGTCCACTTGTCTTGGGCCCTTCAACCTAGTCCAGCCACTGATTGAATACCACTGAGCGGCCCCAGTTGACATCATATGGAATGGAAGTCTCATCCAGCCAAGCCCTTTCCAAATTTCTGACCTAAAAAAACATGAGGTATATTCAAATGGTTGCAGATTCCAGCCATTAAAATTTGAGGTAGCTTTTTATGCAACAATAATATTCACAATAGCAGGAGAGCAAGCTCAAGAGGGTGTGGAACAAAGGCAAGGTGGTAAAAAAGCCATACACTAGTAAATGAGTCATAAAAAGATGGTCCCAAATGGAAGATGGGTATCATGACATAGGTCAAATGCCTAAGAGTTCAGTTAATTGAGCTTCTACTGAGGTTCCGAAAACTCAAGGTCCATTTAGGCAGTGAGAGTGTCAAGGGTAGCAGGGCAGGGATTCTAAAAGGGGCTACATGCAGTCAGGTCAGGGATGGGGCTTTGGGGTTCCTTGACTTCTGGCTGGTTTGTGCAGGGCCCAGCCCCAGAAGAAGAGGTGTTGAGTGGTGGGGAGTATTGCAGCACCTCCGATGAACAGCCTGGAAGTCAGGAACACAGTCCATCCCCACAAGGGACCTAGAGGACAAATAGAGAGAGAAACTCAATCAGGTGTGTGGCATGGGGAGGCTGTGAAGGCTGTGGCTTGGTGGCCTGGGGGTGCCCTGGCTTCTCCCATGTCCTGGTGGATCTCAGACCTAGGAAATTCTAAAGTAAACTTGAAAAGAAAGGAAATGTGTTTGCAGAAGTGAGTGCTCACCAATTTATATGTGTGTATGAACAAACACATAACAGACAGATATAGAATTGTTTTGTATTAATTAGGCTCCCAGGAGGAAACAGATGGTCCACTTGAAAGGGTTTGACTAAAAAATCTCCAACAAAGATATTGTTTGCAGAAATGTGGGTAGGTGTGCAGAAAAAGTTAACATAGTAAACTGCTGTCCTTAGAAAGACCTGCTTGCAAACTTGGCTGGCACCTGGCAACCTGGATTTGGGGAGGCTTCCCACTATTCCCTGATAAGAGTGGCCCCCTATGCCTAACCTGTTTGTATAAACAGTATGGCTTATGCTGAACAGCTGCTTTCCTTCCAGGAGTCTGGGATTTTGGTGTGTGCCAGTTAGCAGGTGCCTAAGTGACCAGCCCCCACTTAAAAACCTTGCACACTGAGGTTCTAATGAGCTTCTCCAGTAGACACTTCACACGTGCTACTACAACTCATTGTGGTGAAGAATCAAGCACATCTTGTGTGAGTCTGCTGAGAGAGCTCTCGTAGGGCTTGTGCCTGCTTTATTTCAGACTGCACCCATGTGCCTTACACTTTTGTTGATTTTGCTTGTATTCTTTTTTTATTGTTGTTCTATTACAGTTGTCCAATTTTCTCCCGTTGCTCTTCCCTGTCCTGCCTATCCCCCGCTGCCACAGTCAATCTCCACCCTGTTGTCCACATTCATGGATCATTTATACCTGTTCTTTGACTAGTCCCTTCCCTTTTTTCTCCCCTTGTTCCCTTCCCCTCCCCTTTGGTGGCTGTCAGTCTGTTCCTCATTTCCATGCCTCTGATTCTGTTTTGCACATTTATTTGTTTTGTTGATTAAGTTCTACTTATAGGTGAGATCATATGGTATTTGTCTTTCACCGCCTGGCTTATTTCACTTAGCATAATGCTCTCCAGTTCCATCCATGCTGTCACAAAGGGTAGGAGCTCCTTCTTTCTTTCTGTTGCACACTTTTTATTCTTTTGCTGGAATAAATCTTAGCCATGGGTATGACTATATGTTGGGCATCTGTGTTCTCTTAGTGAGTGACCTAGCCTGGAAGTGGTTTTAGGAACCCCCCACCCCATAAAGCTAGGTAGAGGGAAACATCGAAGGCGGGTGATGCATTCAGTGACCAGCAGAGGGAGAGGCCATCACCACCCTTAGATGTGAAGGGGCAGGAGGAGGGAGCTTGGCAAGAACCATAGCTGCAGAAAGGAGACACTTTACAATAACTAAGGTCTTGGTGGAGAAATACAACCCTTGACCAAAGATATATAGCTACCTCTCTCTCCTCCTGACCTCCAATATCCTGCTGCTGCCTTCCATTGGTCACATCCTATGGAAAGGCAGAGAGCAAGGCAGCCCAGCAAAGTCAGCCTTCCTGCACCCAGCCCAAGAGAGAGGGTGAAGAATGCATCTGGTGGGGGGGTACTTGGAAAATAACCAGGACACATTTAAAGGCAAACCATTTTTAAATGTTACTGAGCTGAGTTGATCAGTCAGCTTACTACTGAAAATATTTCACAACATTGCACTACTCAACAATCCTGGATGGATCCTCCTTGCACATGCAAAATAAAGTTCAAGTCACTTAGCATCATATTTCAAGGGATTTCTAAATCTGGCCCAAGATCCCAGCTTTGCCTCCCAGGCCACTTTCTCCTCACCCTGCAGCTGAATACATCCCATGCTCCTGGTACACCATCGCTAGCCATTGCCTTCACACAGCAGCACCCTCCTGCTTTCATGTTTTGTTTTCCTTTTCCTTTGTCTTCATACTTTTTATACCCACTCCTTGTTCCTTCTGCTTAATGAAGCCCGGACAAGTCTGTAGGGCCCAGCTTAACTGTCATGCTGCTTGCAAAGCTTTCTTAAACTCCCTCCATCTCCTGTCAGATAGATTTGCCCTGCTCCATGGTATTTACCATCCTATACCAGGTCAGGATTGGGTCATGTCCTGTACCCACCCCCAGTGTCTGGGGAAGAGACCATAGGCACAAGTTAGGAACACCCAGCTGAGCTCTGACCTATGAATTTTTGTACACATTTGGCTTTTCTTGCCTGATAACCTTCTTTGAGCTGTTATTCTTGTGCTACTCTAATACCCTGACAGTGCTGCATATTTTAATTGCCTCTTTGGTTCATACCCAACCAATGCAGGCTCCAGACCTGTGTTTCTGCAGACCCCAGAGCAGGTGGTGGGTCTCCACATGCTGGGCCTGGAGCAATTCAGTTTCTTCCTCCTCCAGAGGCCAATACTGGATATTGTGCATATGTTCATTTCTTCACTAGGATATGACTATCGTAAAGACAGTGACTGTTGCCTATTCATATCCACACCCTCCAAATTGGTTAGTACAATGATTTGTACATAGTGGGTGTTCCATACACATTACTGAATTGAATTAATTGGAATCAAAATTAATTGAATAATACTAATTTTTCTTTTATTGATTCTAGAGAGAGTGGAAGGGAGGGAGAGAAATATCGATGTGAGAGAAAAACATTGATTTGTTGCTTCTTGCATGTGCCCCAACCTGGGATGGAACCCACAACCCAGCCACATGCCCTGACCAGGAATCGAGCCCACGACCTTTTGGTTTTTGGGACAATGCCCAACCAACAGAGCCACTCTGGTCAGGGCTGAATAATACTAATTTTTAAACCTTCTAATCAGGAAAAGAAATTGTTTCAGTTTCTGGTTTTGAACATGGGAGCTCTAAGAAATAAGAAGAAAATGAATTTTCAAAGAAGGAGGACTTTTCTGTACCCCGGAAGTTTTGTCTTTGAAAGACAAGATAAGTCAGCCATTTTGGAAGAAAGGAACAATTTCCATGATGTGACCTCCTCTTCCTCTTATGGACAAACTAATACACAAAGCTAAAACTTGAAATTTTGATAACAAAATGAGGTTTTCAATTTTTAAATAAAAAATATCTTCAGAATAGTTACCACAGATTTAAAGTCATTCTGGAACCTGTTTTATGTGTGCATGGACTTGATTTCTTCTTTTCCTAAGGCCGTGTAGAAAACAAACTTGACTAGAAATACATTTTTAATATTCCAAGAGGTTCACATCACCAAAAAGTGGTATCCTAGCAACAAGAAGTGAGACAATGGGGTGAGTAGATGCAAACTATAGATAGACTTTCCACCTGAGATTTTCTAAAGGTTCTTAGTAAGGTGACTAGCTCATAGGCATGGCTGATCAGGCATTAAATTATGTTCTTGAGTAAAGATCCAGGGGGGAGAAAATTTTTACTTAATTTGTCTGTGTTTTATGGCTTTATACTCAGTGATGATTAAAGAGTTTTTTTAATGAGCTATTGTGAAAACTGGCTATTTAAATTTTCTATAGGATTTTAGGAAATTTAATTCTTTGACGCACTCAGCTCTACAGAGCTGAGTTTAAAGAGCCACCCCAATAAGCAAAATATAGTAAGCTTTGCCAAACAATAAATCAAATAATAACCTTTGTGGAGTAGTTAGGGACCTGGGCTGTATAGACTTTCAAGTTGTTTTAAAACACAATTCAAGCATTTACCTGATTTATTTAACTCAACTATGCATATTCTTAGAAATGGTGGGTATACTTATAATCGTCTGGAATCTGTGGGATATTTAATAAACTATTACCACCCTGTAGCTATTGAGTTTTTGCCAACCCAGTCAGAGTTACTTTTACAAAGCTTTTGAGACATAATTCATGTACTGAGAGATGTATTCCTCTAGAGCACTCAGTTCGGTGGTATTTAGTGTATGCACAGTTGTGCAACCTTCAACAGTATCTGATTTCAGAACATTTTAACCTCCATGCACATTAGCAGTCATTCCCCATTCTCCCTCCAGCGAGCTCTTTACAATCCTAATCTTTCATCTTTATGGTTTGCCTATTCTGGACATTTCATATGAATAAAATCATAAAATATGTGGCCTTTGTGTTTGGCTTCTTTCACTTAGTATAATGTTTTCAAGTTTCCTCCATGTAGCATGTATTAATATTTCATTTCCTTTTATTGTTGAATAACATTTTATTGTATAGATGTACCATATTTTGTTTTTCCATTCATCGGTTGATGGACACTTGGGTTGTTTCCTTCTTTTCTATCGTGAATTGTGCTTCTGAACTTTAGTGGACAGGCTTTTGTTTGAACACCTGTTTTCAATTATGTTGGGTACATACCCAGGTATGGAATTTCTAGGTCATATGGTAATTCTGTTTAACATTTGAAGAGCTGCCAAACTATTTTCCAAAACAGCTGCACCTTTTCACATTTCCAGAGCAATGTATGAGGGTTCCAATTATTTCTGTACATTCTCATAAACACTTGTTATTACCTGTTTTTCTTAGTATAGCCATCCTAGTGGATGTGAAGCAGTGTTTTATTGCGGTTTTGATTTGCATTTACATAATGACTAATGATGATGAGCATTATTTCACATACTTACTAGAATTGATAACTCTTCTTCAGAAAAATGTCCATTCCAATTTTTTGCCCATTTCTTAATTGAGTTATTTTTTATTATTGAGTTGTAAGAGTTCTTTATGTATTCTGAAAAAAAAATCTTACAGGTATATGGTTTGCAAATACTTTTTCCCATTCTATAGGTTGACTTAAAAAAACAGACTGTTTTTTAGAGATTTTAAGTTCACAGCAAAATTGAGCAGAAAGTACAGAGAGGTCTCATGTACTGTCTGCCTCCTATTGATAGTGGCACAGCCTTGCCCACTATCAATATCCTGCTGTGCCACTGTGGTGCATTTGTTACAACTGATGAACCTACATTGGCACCTCATTGTTACCCAAAGTCAATAGTTTATATCAGGGTTCACTCCTAGTTGTACATTTTATTGATTTTGACAAATGTATGGTGTATAGCCACCATTACAGTATCATTCAGAATAGTTTCAGTGCCCAAAGAGTCCTCTGCATGCCAGCTATTCACCACTTTCTCCCTCCTTTCCCATGGTAGCCACCGATCTTTTTACTGCCTCTAGTTTGCTTCTTTTCCAGATTGTCGTGTAGCTGGAATCATATAGTATGTAGACCTTTCATATTGACTTCTTTCACTTTATAATGCTCATCTAAGTTCCCTCTGTCTTTTCATGGCTTGATGGCTCATTTCTTTTTAGTGCTGAAATATATTCTGTTTTCTGGATGTATCACAGTTATTTATTTTCTCACTTACTGAAGGACGTCTTGGCTGCTTCCGAGTTGGTGATTATGTTAAAGACTCTATAAACATCCGTGTTCAGGTCTTTGTGTGGACATTAGGTTTTAGCTCCTTTGGGTAAATATCAAGGAGCACGATTACTGGATTATATAAAGAATATGTTTAGTTTGGTAAGAGCCTGTCACACTACCTTCCAAAGTTGCTGTATCATTGTAATTCTTACCAACAATGAATGAAAGTTCCTGTTGCTCCACATCCTTGCTGGTTTGGTACTGTTAATGGGTTTTGAATTTTTGTCTAGGTTGACTTTTCACTCTCCTTGATGTCCTTCAAAGCACAAAATTTTTATTTTTGCCAAAATCCAATTTACCTTTTTTTTCTGTTGTTGATTGTGCTTTTGGTGTCCTGTATAAGAAACTATTGTCTACCTAAGTTCATGATAAATACTCTTGTGTTTTTGTCTAAGAGATTGATCGTGTTAGCTCTTACACTTAGGACTACCATCTATTTTGTGGGGTTTTTGTATTTGTGTGAGGTCAGGGTCTGACTTTATTGTTTTGCATGTGGATATCCAGTTGTTCCAGCACTATTTGTTGAAAAGAGTATTCATTTTTTATTGAATGGTCTTTGCATCCTTGTTGAAAATTAGTTGATTATAAGTGCAAAGGTTTATTTTAGGACTCTAAACCTTATATTTATGCCCTTACATCACTCTTGATTATTGTACCTTTGTATAAAGCTTGGGAACCATGAAGTATGAGTACTCCAATGTTATCCTTTTTCAAGATTGTTTTGGATATTCTAGGACCTTGATATTTTTGCATAAATTTTAGAATAAGCATATCACTTTCTACATAAAAATGGACTGGGATTTTGAATAGAAATACACCAAACATATAAATAATATAGGAAAATGACATGATAACAATGTGTTCTCTGATCTGTGAAAATGGCACATCACTCCATTTATTTAGATCCCCAGAAATTTTGGCAGTTTTCAATGTTCAGATTGTGGATGCATTTTGTTAAATTTATTTCTAAGTATTTTATTTTAGTTTTTTACATATTATAAGAAAAGTAATAGACACATAGATCAGTAGAACAGAATAGAGAGCCTAGAAATAGACCCATATGAAAATAGCCAACTGATCTTTGACAAAAGAACAAATTCCATGAAGAAAGGATAGCCTTCCCAAAAAATGGTGCTGGCACAATTGAACATCCACATGAAATCAACTTAAACATATATCTTACACTTTCCATAAGCATGAACTCAAAAATAATCATAGACCTAAATGTAAAATTGAAAAGTACACAACTTCCTGAAAAAGTAGAAGAAAATTTACATAGTCTTAGTTTTGACAATGAGTTTTTAATTATAATACCAATAGAAATGAAGTAAAACATTATGAAGTAAAATTCCTTAAAAATAAAAATTTCTGCTCTGCAAAAGACACTGTTCAGAGAATAAAAAAACATGGACTGGGAAAAACACCTGCAGCACACATATCTGATTAAAGACTTCGTATAAAATATACAAAGGACTCAACTGAACAATAAGAAAAGGAGCAACCCCCTTACAATATTGGCCAAAGATCTGAACAGACACTTCACCCGAGAATTACACAGATGGCAAACAAGCATACAAATAGATACTCAACATTATTTGTCATTAGGGAATTCTAAATTAAACAACAGTGAACAATTAAACAACATACAATGCAATATATAGATGATATATCATAGATTTGTATACTTGAAACCTACACAATTTTAACCAGCATCACTCTGATAAGTTTAATTAAAAGCAACAACAACAAACAATGAGAAGGCACTATGTACCTACTAGAGTGGGGAAAATCCTCCAAACAGACAATTTTGGCTGTTGGTAAAAATATAGAGCAACAGTAATTGCTTGTTGAAATGCAAAATGACACAGAAACATTACAGGCAATTTGACTTTTTCCCACAAAACAAAAAATTGCTTTCCACATGATGCAGTAATCATGCTATTTGTCCATCTGACTTGAAAAAATGTCCACATAAAAACTTTGCACATGAATGTTTACAACAGCTTTATTCATCATCCCCTAAAAACTGAAAACAATTACAATGTCTTTATCTTTCAATAGGTGAATGAATGAATAAACTGTGACATACTCAGTGAAATATTATTTAGTGATAAAAAGTAATAATCTGTCAAGCTATGCAAAAACATTCTTCAATGCATATTACTAAGAGAAAGAAGCCAGTTTGCAAGGCTGCATACTGTTATCACTTCAATTTTATGACATTCTTGAAAAGGCAAAATTATAATGATGGTGAAACATGAGGGGTTGCTAAAGGCTTAGCAGGGGGTTGTGGGAGTTGGGATTTTAATAAGTAGAGTACAGATGATATTTTAGAGCAGTGAAACTAGTTTGTATGATACTGTGCTGAATGCAAGATATTAAGCATTTGTCAAAACCCATAGAATTTTAAAGCACAAAAATAAGGCCTAATGTATAAAAAATTTTAAAAATCACTTACAAGGTCAGAGAATCTGAGAAGGGGATGTAGAATGTGACAAAGCAATCTAACTCTATTATAAGTGTCTGAAACCATCTCGCCCAAAGGGGTAAGGGAAAAGAGTACTGATCCAGTAACTTTGGCCATGAGTGGAATCTGTAAAAACTAAAGGCAAAACAAACTGTACATAAACACAGTAATTTAACTGATAATGTTTCCCACAGAAGTAGAAGTTAATAATCTTGAAAACACAGTATGTGTATACTGGAATTAAATAACGAAGCAAATGGGTGACAGGTGATGGGAGCCAACTTCCTCACCGTTGGGGTAGGAGGTTGCCAGGGGGAGAGGCTACAGTGATTCTGTGGTAATGGGTTAAGTTAAAGGCATCAGCATGAACTTATGTTTATCTAGTGTACATATGCATGGCCACATTAGAAATATTTATAGTTATGAATCTATACCCAAGAAAATATATACACATGGAATTACGTTCACATATAAATCTCCTCACTCTGTCAGCTGTGAGGGCCTGGAACAATGACATCCCAGTAGAAATGAACACACTCTGTGCCCAGATCTTGGTTTTCAATATACTATTCTCCAAAAAAATGACCCAAGAGACTACCTCCCCCCTTTCACCAGGTGGGGCTACAGGGAGGAAGGGGGCCATTTGGAAGCAGACCTTCACCTGACCCTGAACCTTAGACATCCCAGCCTCCAGACCTGTGAGAAATAAACGGTGAGTTGTTTATAAAGCCACCCAGCTTATGGTATTTTTGTTACAGCAGCCCAAATGAATTAAGACGAACAGTCACCCTTTGGGTTTTCCTTGCTACTGGGCAGAAATCCATCTGCAACATATTAATCTTCCACATTAACACATAACTTTACAGAACCTGGCCCCTAATCAATAATAAATTCTAAATCATGAAAGAGTGCGCTTCCCCAGAGCAGGGGTTGGCAAACTTTCCTTAAAGAGCTGGATAGTAAGTATTTTAGGCTCGCAGGCCATAGGATCTGTGTTGTAGCAGAAAAGGAGCCATAGGCAATATACAACAAATGGGTGTGGCTGTGTTCCAATAAAACTTTATTTACAAAAACTAGAGGGGCCAGCCCATGAGCCATAGTTTGCTCACCTCTGCCTGACAGTATTCGACAGTTCTCGGTGGGCCTGTTAGACAATGCTCCAATATGTCATTCAGAAGACATGCAATTACCTGTCTGCCTTTTCTCTAAGCTTGGATACATTTTCTAACAGTCCCCACCTGACGGCCCCTGTGTTGAGCAGTCAGCTCCAGGCGGTAGCTGCTGCTGCTGCTGCTGCTGCTGAAACAACCTTCTAACCTCCTTTGTGTGGGCGATGTCTCACAAATTCAGTCAGACCTTGCCTCTGACGGTGGACAGACGGTGTTGTCCACCTGAGTCAACGTCCAGGGCCAGTGCTGGGTCTTTCGCCTGTCCTCAAGGGAACCCTTCCTCCAAAGCCCGCGATGGGGCCATACTTGTTCGGGTCCCCCTGCCTATCGTCCTGTCCTGACTCCTAACACTAAGGTCAGCTGAGACCTTGCTTTTGCTCCCAGTTCCCTTCCACCAGGGAGGTATTGAAAATCTTTCCGTAAAGGTTCTGGTTTTTCTCCTTTGGGATGTTCGTGTCTGTTACTTTTTACTTTCTAACATTACAGCTTACATTCAATATTATTCTATGTCAGTTTCAGGTGTACAGCACAGTGGTTAGAAAATTATATACTTTACAGAGTGGTTTCCTTGATATTTCAAGTATCCACCTGGCCCCATACACAGTTATTACAATATTATTATATTCCCTATGATGTAATTTATGTCTCTGTGACTGCTCTGTAACTGTGACTTTGTACTTCTTAATCCCCTCACCGTTTTTCCCCCCACCCCCGCCCCCTCGCCTCCCAGTCTGTTCTCTGCATCTGTGAGTTTGCTTCGTTCCTGCACACATCCCTGCAGCTGTCCTTCTGGAGGAGGAAGGGTCTGCACTGAATGTTCAAGATTTAATAGGAGTTGAAGTAGAGGACTTCGGGTCACGTGACACCCTTTACCCCATCCCACGTCAAGCATTCCTTCTCAAGACTGGCAATCCCAGGTTCTCGATATATAAAGTTTTTATAAGGTTTAAACAGTTCTAGATCCCAGGGTTAAAAATACGAGTTATGCTTCTCCAGTTCTTACACCTTTAAAAAAGAGTTCTTGACTCTTAAGTCCTCACTCGACATCATTCTTAGAGGACAAATTCACCTTCTCTCTTTAGCTATTCAAGGGTATCCACTTGTGCCTTGGGGTTCTCAGCAATTCTTTGAGGCATTTTTTTCCCCTTATACTTGCATTTTCCCCTGCACTATTTTCTGCTGCACAGAACAGTGGTTCCACTTTAATCCTGCCTGGTCTTTGCCACCATCCCTTTTTGCTAATGTTCTTATTTTCTTATTGTGTATACTGCTCCTTCAAAAGTGCATGCTCTGGGTGGGCACCCCAGGCGGAGTGCTGATTTGTCAGGTCACCAGGGAGATAGTCTTTAAACATTTTTTCGACAACTTGCCCTCTAATACATGAAGGAGTTGAGTGTTTGATGGAAGGAAAGAAGGGGGAGAGAGAGGATTCAGAGATGGTATTTGGCTGAGCCTTGATTGTCTGGGGTAATCCTTTTGACTCAGCCTACAAACTCCATTCAGCAAAATAAAATTTCTATAGTCTGCCAGAGCCACCTCTTTCAGAGGGCAATTAGGCACACCCTGCCCCTGCCCGCGTCCTTCCTTCCCTGGATAAGTTCTGCACATTATTCAGGACTCAACTCCAGCTTAACCAGACACTTGTGCCCCTCCAGAACCCCGTGGACAGCGTTTACCTGACTCCTGCAAAGAACCGTTTATGTACCTGTTTCCCTACACTGTGACCTCCTCAGGGCTGGCATTAGTCTTAATTATCATTGTATCCCCTGAACCTGGAGCTTCGTACCTAACACACAGGTGATGATCAATCAATGCTGGTTGAACTAAACTGAACTGAACACTCATTATATTATTAAAAGCGTAAAACATTCTAGTGGATGAAAATAGTTATTTCTAACTTAATCGCCATCTTGTGTTCAAAATTCTCTCTAGTGTGACTCATGTTATTTTTAAGTACAAATGATGGCAGTAAATAAGTTCACATGCTTTCTAGACTGAACTAATCTCTAGCTTCAGGGTCGATGGCTAAACTTTTTATTCAGGTGCTAGCTACTTCGCTTATGCCCTTCAAAAAATGACAGAGGAAAAACATCTGGTATGAGTTTTACTATTTTTTAAGTGTTCATTTAGTGTCCTGGTGCAGAAAATTACTAAATGCTACCCTGGGATTTTTGAGGGTATAAATACAGCTCACAAATAGCCCTGTGAATTTCCTTGGAAGAAATTCTTTGTTTTTTAGGCGAATGTGATTCATTAACTGAAGTAATAGGTCAAAGAGAGATATGTAAACACGTTCATAGGAGATCTCTGAATTTGTTTGGGATATTAACCCCTTACCAAATATGTCATTTGCAAATACCTTCTCCCATTCAGTAGATTGTCTCTTCATTTTGTGGTTTTCCTTTGCCGGGCAGCAGCTTTTTAGTTTGATGTAGTCCCATTTGTTTTTGTTTGTTTCTTTGTTGTTATGATAAATAAATAAGTTAAATTGTAAAATTTTCCAAGGTAAACATTTTAGTCCTATCTCTTTCCACTTGAACTTCCCCTCCATCACACATTCCTTGTGTCCCACAATGTTGGGTGACCATCAGCATTTGTCTAGCAGCGGGGGAGTTGAGCATACATTTTGTCGGGCTTTTGTGGGATATATTTGCATGCTTCACAGTGACTTGCATGTGTGGTTGAGATATTTGTGGAATATGCCATTCAACCAGAATGGTGTAGGAATGGCTCCAGAAATACCCCTATAGGACTTGGGCCCAACTTATCTGACATCTTGACATGAAGATACAATGTCAGACAGACATCATACTGTGAACAAATGTGGCCAAGTGGGGCCTGGGACTGGGGGTGGACAGTGGAGAAAATGCGTGGTTTGAAATACATGGAGCCGAGAACTAGCCTGTGGAGTCTTCCAAGTATCAGATGTATAACATTATAAGCAAAGGGACCCATTTTCATTAACACTTAGTCAAACCAGAATTTCTCTCCTATCAAAAATATACTTGATAATACAGGATGTACAATTATAAATATAGCATGTATTTTTCCCTTCTTTTGATGAAAATCACTTGAAATTGAATTTATTAGAGCTCCTGGGTTTGTAGGTTATGCTTGTGGAAGTTTCAGAATTTATAATTCTTAAAAATTTTTCTTTATTTAGAACTTTCTAGGTGCCCAGTGCTTCTCTGGTCACTGGGGATATACAAGTAAACACAGCAAACTCTCATGGAGCTTTGCATAGGAGAGTGTCAGATCCCCACCATCCAAACAAGAGGACCTCTAGAAGACTTCTTTGTGGACTTCTGGGAAAACAGTGTAGTTGTCATTTCAGGGCACACCTTGGTTGATGTAAACAACAACAACAACAACAACAACAACAACAACAACATCAAAACCCTGCAAGTAGCCCAGTAACCCAGCACTGTCACACAGACAAAAACAAAAGAGAGCCACGTAAACCTCAATGAACAAAACAGGACAAAATAAAACAACAAAAGCAAGAATGCAATTAAGAGTAGAAATGAACTTCCTGTGATTATTTGAAGTTGGATCTTGAAATGGTTGTTATATCTAGTTCTTGGAATTTTATTTTGGCTCTTTCATGAAGCCCATATATCAATGGTTAAGAAATGTATAAACTGTGAAATTTGTTGCTTCTCTGCACATGAAAGGGTATTCCATGGGGTTGAATCAAGAAGTAGCATAAAATCCAGGCACTATTATCCTGGGGAAACATTTTCAGTGGGAGAATTAGCCTAGAATTTGTCCCTCAGCTTAGAAGGCACAAGCCTACCACTCTGCACAGCAGCACAGAACACACAGTACGAAGCTCAGAAAGACAGGGCAGGGGGATGCCATGCCATTTAAATGGAGACAAGACATCTATTTCTTAGGTAATAAGCAACTTCAGCTGGCATTTTGCAGAATATATTATTAAAGAAGAGTAAATCTTCTTAAATTCTAACATGTAATGGGACTTAAAGCTTGAACTTTAAAAATTACTGCTGCAAGAGATTTGCAAATTCTCTGAAACAGTATTAAAATCTCTTCTATAAGGAAGTGGCCATTTCAAATGAAGCTGGTGAGGGTGGTGAATACCATTAGAAAGGGAGAGAATCTGTAGAATAACAACAAATGGAAAAATAATTTCCCCTGACCATCCACGGCTCAGGGTTTCAGCAATCCTTAGTGAAGAAAGATTGAAGGGTTGGAAGTTATTGTCAGAACTATGCTATTTATTATTTGCTTTATGTGCACACACATACACACAGATCGATACGGACATAAATATGGGCATAGATAAAGATACAGATACACTCAGGCATTAGGTTTTCTGAATAGTAAGTATATTTAGTTTTCATTCCAGTAAATGGGTTTAGCTAATTTTATTTAACATCTCTGTTGTCATTACAAAGTTCCAGGTTCAATAACCCTTCTGGTGAATTGAAAAGACCTTGAAATCAGACCTGGGTTTACATCAGGATTCTTTCACTTGCCAGACATGAGACCTCAAGAAAACAACTTAGTCTCCCAGCTGGTAAAATGAGGAGAAAAAAAGCTGATGCCCAAGGCTTCTGTGAAGACTAAATTTAATAAAGCATGCAAAGTTTCCGTACCAGATATTCACCATGCCCACAACCCTAAAGGAATCTTCCTGCCAAATCTCCTGCCAATGGGCCAGTCTGCCACATTTAGAACAGCATGACCTTCTTTATTAGTTCTGGTCCTGGGTGGCAGCCTGCCCTCCGAAGCCCAGGAAAAGATGGTCTGGCCCTTAGGACTGTGTTGGCTGTGGTGGTCCTGCCAGCTCATTGTTCATGGCTCTGCCCTCAGAGTCACCCCATCTCTATTCCTCTCAGTCCAGGCTGGCATTGTTTCTGTTGATATAAGATTGTATAAGATTGTTGGCCTCTCACAAAATTCATGGGGACTCAAGCCATCAGACAAGAGGGTCTCCCACAGATCTTTCTTGGATAACCACATCTCTGTCCCTAGGCTCTGCTGAGATGGTTGGTTAAATCCAAGAGCCACATGACTAATCTTTCAGTAATGGCTGTGCAGCCAGACTCTTGGCTCTGTTTCCCAAGCAGGCTATCTGGACAGGCTGAGTATGTCCCAAGTCATCAACCATTTCTTTTTGCTTAGCAGTTCCCTCTTCAAGTTGTTTCTGTCTTGCCTTTTACTATAAGCAACAAGGGAAAACCAGGTTACATCTTCAATACTTTGCTTAGAAATTTCTTCAGCTACTTACAAAGTTCATTGCTTATAAATTCTACTTTCTATCCAAAGGAACGCAATTCAGCCAAGTCCTCTGTCACCGTGTAACAAGGATCACCTTTCCTATAGTTTCCAATAACACGTTCCTCATTTCTGTCAGAGACCCATGTTATGGACCAAATGTTCTTGTCCCCTTCAGAATTCATATGTTGAAACCCTACCCCTGATGGGATAGTATTTGGAGGTGGGATCTTGGGGAGTGATTAGGTTCAGATGAGGTCATGAGGGTGGGGCCTGCGTGATGAGATCAGTGTCCTTTTAAGAAGAGGAAGAGAGACTGGAGTTCTCTCTCCACCATGTTCGGACACGGAGAGAAGGTGGCCATCAGCAAGCCAGGAGAAGGGCTCTCACCAGGAACCAAATCTGCTGGCACCTTAATCTTGGACTCCGTAGGCTCCAGAACTGAGAGGTAAATATCTGTTGTTTAGGTCACCCAGTCTATGATATTTTGTCAGAGCAGCCTGAGCTGACTAACACAACCTCACCAAAAACACCTTTTTAGCAACATTCTGTGCATGATGATATAGGTATTCTCTGAGACAGTGAAAGCTTTCTCTATGTTTCTTTTCCTTCTTAGTCCTCATCAAAATCTCCTTTAATATTCATATTTCTCCCAATAGTCTCTTCAGGGCAATCCACACCTTTTCTATCATGCACCCCAAAACTCTTTCCACCCATAACTGTGACTGGATTCCAAAGCCAACTCTAATTTTTTTAGATATTTGCTCCAGCAGCACCTCACTTCAAGGTAACAAAATCTGTATTAGTTTCCTAAAGCTGCTATACAAAGTACTCCAAACTGGGAGACCCTAAACAACAGAAATCTATTCTCTCACAGTTCAGGAGTCCAGAGTCCAAAATCAAGGTGATGGTAGAGTTTGTTCTTCTGAGGGCTGTGAGAGAAGAATCTGTTTCAGGATTCTTCCTTGGCTTGCAGACAGATGGCTGTCTTCCTGTGTCTTTTTGTATAGGGTTCTCCCTGTAAGCATGTCTGTGTCCAAGTTTGCCCTGCTAATAAAAACATCAGTCATGTTGGGTTAGGCACTCTCCCCATGCCATTGTGACCTCACTCTAACTTACCTAACCACATCTGCAATGACCCTAATTCTAAATAAGGTCACATTCTGAGGTAATGAGAGATAGGACTTCAGTATATGAATTTTGATGGCATATGATTTAACCCATAATAATTCCTTCACCCTGGCATCAGCTGATTGAGCCAGGTTTGGGCACTTGGTCTATGAGTTACTGATTTGCATTTGACCATTGACCTGTGACATTGCCTACACTAGAATGTTCATTTTGGGTATTTGGCCTGAGAAGTCTAGAGACCATCAAGAAGTTAGTAGGAAGAGCTGAAGCTGAAAGAAACACAGAAAGAGAGAGAGAGTCCCTGAAGTAGACAGGGTCCTTGAGTAAGCCAGGCATATGGGAGCAGCAGCTCTGAGTTTTGAATTAGTTGAGAATTATGACGAGGATAAGGATAGAGACCGTGTACGTGCTGAAGAAGACTCAATAAGCCACAGAAGGCGAAGAGCAGACAGAGAACAGTGCTGTTCTGTGAAGCTAGAGCAGTAGAGGAAAATTGAGTGAGATCTTTCTGCTGAGGTCTCCAAAGATGACTAGGACACACACACACAGACATACACACACACTCCCCTGAGCCAGTCCAAGTCCAATTCTAAAGGCCCAGTTAAACTAGCACCTAGGGAATACATGGCACAAAGTTGGCCCTCATCAATGTTAGTGTCCATCCCCCCCCATCAGCTGATAACTGGGTCAAGATTCTGGGGCACAAAGATATCAGGCTAATTAAGCAATAGCCTTTCAGTATTGTTGGTGCTTAAACCTCTTTCACTCCAGTATGAGTTTTAATGAGCTAAGACACCATTAGAATACCACTTCTTTTAGTAACAGATCCTTCCGATGTAAAACCTTGATGTAAACACTAGATACCACCACACTTAAATAACCCTCATTTTTCTATTGATGAGCTGAGAACAGGAGGTCATCCTAGAGCAGTAGCTTTCCTTCTCTCTAGTCTGCATTTGCAAAGGTGGGAGCAGAAGCTAATGGGAGAGAAGAGATGGCTGGGTGTTGCTAAGCAACATTCATTGGCAAGAAATATAAAAACAAGACTCAAAGAGCTTCTAACTGGCCAAATTTCTTCGAGAATATTTATAATTCCTGAGAGATTTGTTTTCAGACCATTTCTTTTTTTTATTGAAACACTTAATCACTCATTTTAGAGATGGTTGTCCAATTACATAAAACATTATCACTTAAAGCTAATTTTGGAGTATCACTGATCGAGTTCCAAGTATTTACAGAAGAGACCTTAAATTTTTTAAAAATAAGCTTCAGAGGTGTGTATATAGCTTACATGAGAGCACCATGGCTCTCCATAGTCAAGTAAGGCATCTCCCTGGAGCTAGAACAGCACTGGAAATGGAAGGATGGCACCTTCCTTACTACTTACTCAATTATGGTATTTCCCAGGGTGACCAACTCATCCTGATTTGCCCAGAACTTTCCTAATTTTGGTACTGAAATTCCTGCATCCCAGGAAGCCCTTAAGTCCTGGATATACCTGGATGGTTGGCCAGCCTATCTCTGATTTTATTACCTAATATTACACCTGAAATGGTTGGATTGGATCAGAATGGACTCTGGACCTACAGTGGCCCTGGAAACACAGCTGAAATTCATATATGGGTGTTCCCCTGGGCAGCTGGCTGGCTTGGACTTGATAGGGCTCTAATTAGCTTGGTGGAGTCCCGAGAGAGTAATTTGCTAGAACCCACTGGAACTCCTTGGCAGTGAGAGTAAAACTGTACTATTATTTCTCCACTATTTTAGTTCCCTTAATCTGTGTCGTTGGCCCATATCATAAGTCTGAGATTCAACTTCTTTTATGCCCCTAGAGACTTTATATACATAATGGGCTCCCCTCAGTAATATCTGTCATTATACAAAGCAATTCCAACTGGGATGGGAGTAGCAGGGAGCCTGGCGTATAAGATACTCCCAGTGGCTTTCCTGCCAGTTTGGAGAGAAAGCCACTGGGAGGTTCTTGTATGTTTCCCAGGGAAGGGGCATTGTTCCCTTTATGGAGGCAGTCACCTCTTTTCATATAAATATGGAAGAATTTTTCCAAACTACCTTGGCCATCAAAGGTTAGGCACAGAACAACTATGTGCCCACCTGTCCCTGAGGTTCTTAGTATGTAGTCCAATTGGCTATATAATCAATTGACCTGCATCCTATCATCTAGACCAGATAATTGTAAGATAGTAGTTGGCTATGGATCACAGTGCTGAGTGCCATGTGAAGCCCAGGGAAGAGGCATCTAAAGTAGGCAAATGGATGGGAAACAAGAGAGACAGAAAGGGGAATTTAACCTAGTGACAACCAGCCTAACAGTGCTCATGCAGATAAGGGTTGTCTCAGGTAAATGATCTTTCTCCCACTGAGAGAGAACAAATAAAAGAAATTATGTGTAATCTATATGTGCCAGATTTGAGCAGGATATCCTGACAATCATTTGGAATGATTCTATCTCATATAATCAGGCAATACAAGGGTCACCTTGTCCAAGGCTAACAAAGGGTTACTCAAGGTGTGGTCTGATAAAACTCAGTGTTATCAGTTTGTACACTGCAAGCAAGATTTTCGCTGAATACACCACTTGGGTGTCCCTCACTAATCCATGATAACTTTCACTCCTTGGATGAGGCAAGGAGGCTTTACTGTGACTTGCGTGTGTGTGAGCTGGTAGCTACGACGGGGCTTGAGGAAATAAAGATGCAGACTTAGCAGCTAGATTCACTAACACTACAGTTAAGTTGTGAAGACGTGGAATGCAGCTCAGTTGACAGCTGTTAATACACCTCTCAGTCAAATGAATAGAATTATTTTTCAGGCTGGTACTAAGGAGGGGCAATATCTCATTTTAACCTAACAAATGGGAAGGGAGTTAGAAGTGCTATTATAAGTGTGTATGAGATTTTTGCAGATGGAGAAAGGCAAGTAAAAGCTGAGAGAGAAGCAAAATAAAGAACTCTCAGCACACTCTATTCTCAAAAACAAAGATGCCAGCTTCTAGGTATTCTTGCTTTAAGACTGTACCCCTAACACTGAAAGAAGAGGTGGTACTATCAGTACCAAAAAGGGTTATGATAGTGAGACAAGCAAATATGAAGAATTTGAAAATTCTTAGTTCAGCTCTCTGGGTTCAGGGGATAACCTTTTCCATACTGAGCCAACGAGGGAAAGATGTGGGGTTGGTATGCATGGAGAACTTGGTGGAGGTTCAGAAACAGCCTTTCTGCACCATCCATTTTGTCTCCAGATCCACCCATAGACACGTGGAATTCACCCTAGACTTTTGGGGGCTACCTCGTGTTAATTTCTCCGTCAGCAGAACTCAACCTTCCTGCACCATCTTCCTTGAATCGTCACACAACCACACATACACACACAGTCCCTTGGCTCTTTAAAGCCCTTTTGTCACCTACTCCCTATTCCCCAGGTCCTGCCTCTCCTCCTACTTGATGTTGTAACATACCAGCCATCCTCTGCTCCGTGAGGATCTGCTTCTTCAGATCTGGACTTGGGAGAGTCCCTGTGACACACTAGGATAAGCTGTATATACATTGTGTTGACATTGTCTGCCTGTCTTCCAACCTTGAGATACAATACAAAAGCCTTCTTTCTATCCCTTCGCCTCAGGGCCCACCAGGCCCCAGAAGAGGGAAATGTCCTACCACAAAAGTGTTTGAGAGTTATTATCATTAGTGCATTTACCCCAGAGCAAAGGAGTGGGAGAAGTTTATTCAGTAAGCAAAGGTTTAGACCGGGGAGGAAGGAAGGAAGAGAAGGAGGGAGAGAGGGAAAGAAAAGAAGAAAGGGCCAGACAAATGGGCATCTTGATTCGACTGGTTGCAGCACACTTCAAGTCTCTGCAATAATTTGAGCAGAAAAATATCTGCTCATAAAGAGCTTTGAGATCCTAGAATGAAGAACAGATGACCCAATATTAGGCAAAGGGGGCTATGGACATGCGAGAGTCCATTAATTTTAGTTGACATACCACTCGGGGTTCGGGTTCATCTATAAAACACTTTGCTTGTTTCATCTATTGTAATTCCCCCATCTGCTTCAGAGAACTTGCATTTTATCCAAAGTAAATATTCCAGTAGATGAAATCTAAGCAGACCACAGTCAGCACTATAAAGTAAATTTCTAATGGGTTTCTCCCGCAACGGGATTTGACACTTTGTGGTGGAGGAGGTGGCGGGGAGCTTTATTTTTGAAATCAGCAGTATCTTCTCTCTCTAAATCGATTTTTAATGGATCTACACCTCCAGCCCAATCAGTTGTGTCAGGACGAAAAATGAAAATTTTGCTTGGAAGTAGTCTCCCCTACTGCCAATATAAAAAATCCAGCATTTTTCTAGCTTTGGGGGGGTCGCTTCCACTTCATTCGAACACTCGCACCCCTTCCCTCTCATCAGTTTCATCTCTTCTCCTTACACCTGCTGAGCGCCGGAGGGGGACTTGGCAGCCCTCGTGTGGCCCTCTCAGGACAGCCAGGCCCAGGACAGAGGGGCTGCCTGAAGCAAAGACGGGTTGAACACCAGGCAGAGAAGGTCAATGACTTTAGAATGGCTTCATTTTTTGTTATTGTTTTAAGAAATATATCCTTCTGTAGGGTCGAGGAGAAAGGTCGTGCTTCTATGCGATGCAGAGCATGTTCTTTGTGCACAGCCCGGCGACTGCTGGACTGAAACATTTCTGTCGTGGTTTCTGCCAGAGGCTTGAGTCAGGACCTGCTCTGTGCCCGGAACTCTGTCATGCAATTGGGGCAGATGATCAGAGGAAGGAGAAAAATGAGACACAATTCTTTAGCATTCCTGAATGGCTTCTTTCCAGGGCTGCTTATCAATGTCCTGAAATACCTATTCCAGCTCAGTCTTGCTCCCTCCGGCCTGCTCTCCACACAACAGTCCAAGTCACCTTCTGGAAACAATCAGATGTGGGGGTGGGGTGGTCATCATCCTGTCTGAAACCCTTCAGTGTTTTTCTCTTTGTAACATCAGATAATGTCCAACATTTTTCACAGGACTTCCCCCTGCCTATTTTTCAAGCTTTGTCTCCCACCTCTTACTGAGAATTCCAGCTGCTAGCAACATTCTACCTTCCTCAAACATACCTGCCCCCTGTTCGCAGACTCTCCAACCTTCATCTCTGGGGCTTTACATATACTGTTTTCTCTGCCTCTCCGTCCTAGTGTACCCCCTTCCTCGCCTCTCATCACCTGGGAGACCCTTTCCCCTTCACTCTCCAGATCAGATTAGGTCCTCTTCCATGTGCGTCCACACCAGTCTTCAACTCAGATGTGTCTGGGTGCAGGAGAGTTGAGTCAAGTGGGTGTAGTTAGCCCTCTTTGAAATAAGCAGGAGTGGTGGGAGTGTGGTGACTCAGAGAGTGCATGCTTCTCTAAATGAATGGTCATTTCTCAGTTGTCATTGGAGAATACAAGCCCGCTTTTGCCATTTTTTCTGATTTTTAAGGAGAAGTGAGAAATCCAGATCTTTATGGGGAATGCCCCCAAGTTTAGCATGCTGTGTAGGCCCCAGTGTGGCCTGTGGACCATCTGATCTGGCTTCTGTTAGTTGTTTGTCTTCCTGCTGGGCTGTAAGTGCTGTGAAGACAGGGGCAAGATCCTGTCTTGTTCATTGTTCTATAGTGTGTACAGTGCTTAGCGTGAAATCTAGCCAATAGTAGGTACTCAGAAAAATACTGGTTAAATGAACAGAAGGCTAGGTTGAAATGTCAAACCTGGCCTACTTTGCAAGTGGCTGCCTCTGTGGTCACCGAGATCTGATTGCTAAGATTTGTCAAGAAGAGGCTGAGATGAACTGACCCTTCTACTACCACCACCCTTTTCCAAATTCTCCCTTTTTTATTTTCTAGAATTGATGTTTATCCAGATGCAATATTGGTTTAGATGAAATCATGAACGCTTAGGGGATTTTATCCTCTTCCCTCCATGATGTGGATTTGCCCATAATCAATTGCTGAGGGAAGGGGCGGGTAGTTTTATAGACTGGAGAGGGAAGCCTTGGCTCCTGCTGCGCTTTCCTCTCCTGGGTCCTGGCTTCAGGGCATCTCCATATGCATGAAAACAGGCCCACCTGGGTGGTAAAAAATAAGTTTTCTTGCCTGGCCAGGCTGGAGTCCAGCTGGGACATAACTGTGTAGGGAAATCCACACTGACAATGAGAAAACCATGTCTTGTAAACCAGATTATTTATTTGCAAGCTAGTCTCTGTTTATTTACATTTCTTCATTCCAAGGCCTTTAGCACAGCCTTGTTGAAATGCTCCAGGCTTGTTTGAAAAGAGCGATAAATGGGCAGCACCCCACAGAGGCCAGACAGCGGCTGCAGCAGCAGCAGCAGCAACAGCAGCAATGGGGAAGTACCCCCTCAGTGTGGTCTGAGGGCGCCTATCAGGCATGCAGATGCCCAGGCACCCTGCCCTGCCCGCCTTTTGTTACTCCAGGAGTGAGGCCCAAATAACTGCTTTTTGAAGAACAGCTCACTACAGTTTGAGAAACTCTGCTTAAGGGGAGATAGATTGTTCCCTCCTTTGTGGCTACTTTGCGAGCTCTTTTTTTAAAAAAAAAAACCTCACCCAAGGACATTTTTCATTGCTTTGAGAGAGAGGAAAGGAGAGAAACACCAATGTGAGAGAGAAGCACCGAGTGGTTGCCTCTCTTACGCACCTGGACCCTGACCAGGAATTGAACTAGCAACCTTTCGGTTACAGAACGATGCTCCAACCAACAGAGCTACACTGGCCAGGGCAAGCTAAAGTTCTGATGTTGCTATGAAAGATGGCAGTTTTTCTCCAGGGCAGACTCAATGTCTATTTCCCGACCTTGAGTCTCATGCGGCATGATCCAACAGACTCACATCTGGCTGGATGATCCTAACAGCCTCCACTTCAGCTTGGTGCCCACTATGCTCCCACCTCAGACTCTCGTGGGTGAGTTTATCTTTGTCACCAAGGACATGGAGCAAGCCCCTTTAAGGGGGCCATTCTAGGTAGACCCAGACCTCTTGCCTGTTGCCCTAGTAGCCAACGGCAAGAATGGACTGTTCGAGTGCATAAAAAGAGACATGCGGTGACACTCGGCAGGGAAGCAGGTCTTTTCTAAACAAGCAGCCTCATTGTTGCCGTGGTGTGTTCACAGCGTGGGAGGCTGCGCTAGCTCAGCTGACTCAGAAACAGAAAGACAAATCTGGGGAGCTGGCTCAGTCTCTGACTCACTGCATGATTCCTGGTGAAGTCATCAGCCCCCCACAACCCACCTCCCCCAAAAGAGAAGGAAACAATGTGAACCAGCTCTGTACTCAGAGGATGATAGATTCACTGATTCAGATTATTCAAAAGCAGTTTGTGAGTTCCAAAGTGGGATCTATCTGCTGTTTGGGGATAAAGGTGTGGAGGGGACTATGCACAGTAATTGAACCACATGTGATATTATGGGGAAAATCTTATCCCAAAGTTAGACCAGGTTTTCAACCTTGGCTTTGATGCTGGCTTAACTGTGTGACCCTGAGAAAGTCACCTGATCTCAGGCAAGTCACCTGACCTCACCCACACTCACCTTTCTGATTGTAAAACAGGAGGTAGGGAGAATCAGGTGACCTCTAATGTCCTCTCAACTGTGCCAGCTGTGTCTATGAGTCATTGAGAGGAAAACACCTTGGCTCAGGTGCACCGTGTCTTGCCCTGACTTCCTTCCAGGGCCTGTCAGGGGTGGGCTGGTCTCTGCGGGTGTCATACAGCAGAACCGGCTGGACTCTGGTTGTACCTTCGTATTTCAATTAAAATTAAAACACTATCAAACTCAGAAGGCTAGGGAATTTAATGAAGTTTTCATTTTTCCTACAATGACTGTTTTGACATCTTTCCTTGGCAATACTAACCAATTTTTTTAAACTATTTTTTGGGGGGTGCCCCTGATTTACAGAAGGCTAAAATGTGTGTGTGTTCTGCTTCCTAGTTAACTCAGCACTGGAAAGATGGTCTTGCTTTCTCTGTAAGGATCCTGCTGGTGATTGGGGCGCTTCTGCAAAGGGGCAGCTCAGTCAGAGAAGAGGAGCTGGGGTGTGAGGTATGATGCGGAAAGGCATCCTGACAGAAAACCGGTAACTGCAAACACTCAATGGTAAACTGGACCCACGGTCAAGCTCACTTCGAGTCTCTAGTCCTAGTTTCCAGCCAGACAGCTGAGAAAGGCGAGACATCTGCCTTCTGGGCTCTCTTTGCCCTGCCCCAAACCCAGGCTCATTAAAAAGATGTTCTTAATGGTGATGAGAAGATCTCCGAGATCAGTAGTGCTTTTGTTCTCATTAGAAGCCTTTCGGCCAGGTCCTCCCCAAACAGGGACAGACCAACAGGGACAGACCGAGGGAGCTCGGTTGATTGGCTCGAGCCCCACACTTCCGGGATGGGGCCTCCGAGTTCCTTTCTTCTTCCCATTATCTCGTCTTTCACTCCCCTTGGAAGTTCCGTCGCTGCCTGAACACGGCTCCTCTGCCTTTGGGTTGCAGGCCTTACCTCCTCCGAAGCAGACAGTTCAGTCATCTGCCAAGGTTCAGCCTCATGGGAAATGGCCAAGAACCTGTCACGTGGTCACATTCCTAGCTTTTCCTGTTTAGGACCCAAGGGACAAAAGGTCAGATGATCTCTCTTAAGTGGCCGACACCTCAGATATTGATTATCAGTAAAGACTGGGGTGGTGAGCTGGGGCTGGGGAATGTCACAGGGTCCCTGTCATGGAGGACTTTTCTTTCCTAGAGCTTGGAGTGGGGGCACTAAATGGTTTTAAACAAGAAGGTGAAATATCAGATTTTAGAAAAACCACGCAGTGATGAAAACAGTGCGGGGCAGCAGAGTGCTCATGGGGAGATGTAAAGGTGGCTAGAGCAGAAGCTGAGAGTGGGGGTGGAGGGAGGTACCCAGGTCCTGAGATCTGGGAGGTAGCACTAATTGAACAAGGGTGGTTGGGAGTGTGAAAGAAAGATGAATCTGGGTTTTTGGTTCGGACAAATGGTTGATATTAAAACCATTTACTAAAACTGGGAACACAGGTGAAAGAATAAGGTTTTTTGTTTGTTTTGGTTTGGTTTTGAGGGGAGACATTGAAATGACGAGTTTAATTCTGAATAGAGTTCTGAGGTATCTATGGGATATTCAAATGCAGATGTTTATTAGACAGAAGCATGCATTTGTCCGGAATTCAGGAAAGAGATCGGAGCCAGAGAAAACTGTGGGGATTGTCCAGGAAGGGATGCAAGTGACCACAGCAGAGGCCTTAGGACCTGCACCCTGGGGAACGCTTGTGTTTGGAGGCACATCGTGGAGGGAGGCTGAGAAGGAGGGGTCGGAGAGGAAAGAAGAGGCTCAGGAGAGCTTACAGGAGGAGTGCTCTACAGCATCAAACGAGGCTAAAAAGATGAGCAAGATATGGATGTAGTGAAAGGGGAGTGTCAGAGGTGTGGTGGGGCCGAAACCAGAATGCCGCTGGTTGAGGAATGAGAGGGAGGGGAGAAAGTGAAGGGCTGATTGTTTTAAAAAGCTTGGCTACAAAGAGGAGAGAGAGGATGAGGAGGCTGGAGATCGGTGTTTGCCCAGGCCTAGGGGTTTTGGCGGGGGAGGGATCGACTGCAAACGGAAAGACCTATTTGGAGCAAGTCGATGTTATGTTGGTTGATTGGGAGGAAAGGTTTCACTGGCTGTAAAGCAAGGAGGTAAACCCCGGGAGGTGGCGTGTAGAGTATGGGGTTCAGTGTCAGGTGTGCCTGAGGCTGAACCCTGGCCTGACCGCTCATTAACTGGGTGATCTTGAGTAAGTTTATAACCTAATCATTGTGTTCATAAAAAGGGGATAAAGATACTTAGGACCTAAGTTTTTATAGTTATTCAGTTCATGTGTACACAGCAGTTAGAACAACGAAAGCATATAGGAAGTTCTCAGTAAATGGTAGCTATTCTTTTCTCCTCAGTTGTCCTGAGATATAATTGGCATATAACACTGTATTAGTTTTAGGTGTACAGCACGATGATTTGATCCATGTATATATTGTGAATGATTTCTATAAATTTAGTTAGCTTCTATCACCTCATGTAGTCACAATGGTTTTTTTTTTGTGATGATAACCTTTAAAGATGTACTCTCTTGGCAACTTTCAAACATATAACACAGCACTGGTAGCTCTTATTCCTGCTGAAACACATGATTAGTTGAGAGGAAAATGCTCTCATGTTTCCTGTTTCCTTTCTGTACGATCACTCTGTTTGGAGGTCTGCTACTGGAGTGCAGTGGAATACAGCTGAATTTCACAGTAAATCCAAAGACAGGTTCATACCTTTCTTCACATGATCATAAAGCACAATTTGTGTATTGATTTGTCTGTGATGCGATTCTTTTCTTTATGTCCCCTTACCCTGTTTTTTTAACTTTATTTTAGCTTTATCATGACACTTCACAGGCTATTTCATGCAACTATAATAATATTGGGATCTATGTTAAGCTTTAAGGAGCATGTGAGTGTTCTTGGAGACTGTACTTGTTCTAGCACCTTTTTGAAAAATCAATATTTAAATAACTGAATTAAAAGTGTACATCCTAAGTTTCTCAATGCCAGCAAACACCTACTAGGTACCTCACGATTTGGAATGGGTGACCACAAAATAATCAGAAAAACAAGTGTGACTGCAAGTGGAAGAAGTGCCTGGTGGTAAATTCAAGTAGCTCCCCAGACTTCTAGCTATAAAGGGAGAGAATAATAGGAAGCAGATGTGATTTGAATAAGGGTCACCAGTGTGAAGCTGTTTTTGAAATTTGCAGGATGTGGAGTAGGGCCCCCCAAATGAATAAATATTAATCTTTCATGGTGTATATATAGGGCAATACCAAATTATTAAGAAGGGGCTGTTCTAAACTTTGAGGAAAATAAGGATGTTGGATATAGATGAGAAAAAAAAGCAAAATTAAAGAGGAAATATGGAACACAGGAAAAGGGACAAGGAGAATGAGAGCTAAGTGCTAAGAGAGAAGGGGCGAGAGCCGGCATTTCAGATGCCACATAAAGGAGGATCTCCCCATAGAAAGGGGTCGGGTTTGTGAGGTGTATGGGCCTGTCTCCTGGGTGCTGTGAAAACCACATTCAAGTTAAGAATGAATGCAGAAGGACCTCACACAGCCCCCTGAAGTGCTACGATGCCACGAGGCTTGGCTTCCTGGCTTGTGCCCCCAAACACATCATGTGTTTCTAAACATCAGGATCTTAAACTGTGCAACCTGGGCAGCCAGTGCAGTCTTCAGAGGGCTTGAATCAGACGTCTGGCTTTCTCACTCTGTAGTCATCATTCAGTTACATTTGTCAAGCAGCCAACCGGACTCTGGACCCTGTAAGAGTGGAGGTCAGCTGATAGCAACCCCCCCTCTCCTGTCAGTGGACTTTCTGTCAGTGTCCAGACAACGCGGAGCACAATCTGTGCGCAACTGGAAAACGTAGTTCTTGTTGCTCCGTTGCTCCTCTGTAGGAGCCCAAGGATGTGCGTTCCCCCGAAAAGTTGGGACTGCACGCTCACTCATTTCTGTCTGTGTCCAGTGAATGGCCCCATGTGCATACCACGGCAGCCTGAGTTCCCTGGGTCAGAGCCCTGGGATGGGACGAATAACCCTGTGCGAGGAATGGGACCTGAGTCAGTTCCGAACTGTTAAAGGGGCAAGATTTCTTGCTAAGAATGGATCCTGCTTCCTTGGAGTGGAAAGTATGGGCTAACGGATATCTTGGGAGGAAATCTTATAGAAGGGAAATTACAGGATTAGATTTCAAGCCAACCACTTGTCCTATTAAGATGGATAGAGCCACAGTGCAGGCCCAGGCACCCACAAGGGGGAAGGAAATCCAGCTTGTTATTTTCAGCAATACCCCCTAGAGTGTAATAAAACCACCAAAGGGTTGGTGCTTCTGAAAGAATGTGTTTCCAGCTGTGACCGAACACTCGTTGCTACGTGAAATCCTCCCTGACACTAACTGAAAAATAATCTGTAGTCTCATTTGGTAAAGTTGTATTAAAATTTTTTCCCTCTGTGCGTAAGAATCTTGTTTTCCTGAAACCAATCTCAGGAGTCACGCCTCCCTCCTGCTCTCATGTCCCTGCCGCCTGCCCCCAACCCCACAGCTCCGCAAATACCATTTTCCACCTTCACCAGCAGCTCTGCGCTTCCATTGTGCCTCAGTTAATGGCTCTCATTTCCTTCAGTGGTCTCATTACCTCCCAAATTAAGCTCCCCATTGCACTAACAAGCAAGCTTAAAATGATTTGGAAGCCAAGCTTGTTTTTCCACACGGGCAAGATGCCTGTTGAAATAATGGTGAAAGACTGGGTCTCTTAGAAGAATGTCTTTTATTAAGTGAGTGATTGGACTTAATTTTACTTCCTGCCTAATGTCAAGGTCAAAGCATCTCTCCGTATGTTGCCTCACCATTCTGTTTTTCCTCCTAATCTGAAAATAATAGCCCATCCCTGAAATGTTTCTCCCTCTGGTGTCTATTTGCAGATGGTCATTAATTCCCCCTTGCTTCCCAGCTCCCTGGTGACTCATTCAGCCTTGTGTGGTGGTGCTGAAAGCTATTTTCCTAAGGAGAAAGGCATCAGCACAAAGCTGAGTGGCTGAGAAGCCTCATTTAGACTTTGTTTAATGACGGCACCACTTTATTTCTAGGAAGATCCTATGATCAACATTCACATCCTTCTCTGAGACTCTCATCGCTGGGTCAATGGCTTCATAAACCAGAGAAATAGGAAGGCAAATTGGTTTTTCTTCTCTGAGCTTACCACCGTGTGATCTGGGCAACATGCTTAACCCCACTGAGCCGCATTTTCCTCATCTGTAAGATGGAGGAGGTAGGGTACCTCACGTCACGTGGACACTGCATATGACTATGCGTGTCATGTCATTAGCACCATGCCTGAAAGGTCTGCACAGTGTGGCGAGTCAGGACACCAGCCGAAGCTGGCCTGTCTTCTCCAGCTTCTCTCTCGGGCTCCTGGCTGTACGTGTCATTTAGGGCACCGCCAAAAGCTTTGTGTTTCAGTTTGCCATCCTGTAAAATGGGGCCATAGATGAATCTACCATATAGGGTTGTTGTGAGGATTAAGTGAATTAATATAAACTGCTCAGAACAGTGCCTGGCACAAGACAAGCACTAGAAAAGTATGTTTCTGTTACTTTAGAAAATACTAATACTATGCCAGCTGTTGAAGTAAGTTGTGGTTTTGAAAACATTGTCTTGAAAACCTGGTAAAAATCAAAGTGGAGCAGAAAAGGTTTAGCATTTGGTTATGCATAGACTAAGATGTTTCACTCTTTTCCTCTCTGACAAGGAAACAAAATTCAGAGATGCTGTTTGTTGTCCAGGGACACCATCTGGGGAAGGAAGAAGCACCAGGTAATCAAGCTGGTTATGTTCACTTTGCTCGGGAAGCCCATTGGCCCCGGAAGATCTCTTCAAAGGGAAATCTGACCTCGTCACTGAACAAAGCTGCTTTTTAAATCTGGACAGAGCAAAAGGGGCGATTACGGGGATATTATTTCCTTTGGGAGAGAACTTAACATAGCTGGCGGTGACCAGAGACAATCCTCAATACACATTAACAAATTAGTATTTTGCTTATTTGAAAAAGGGTGGGGGCCAGTGCGAAGCGTGGTGCGGGCTTCTGTGTCCAGGTCAGGGCAACGCTTGCTGCTAAGGTTTGAAAGACCACACACATATCTGTGGCAATTATTATGTTTTCTTTTTAATTTTTAAAACTCTTGGAAGACCCTATAACCATTGTTAAGTGAGAGACACATAACAAATATAAACAATGAAAAGCTGTTTTTATAAACCTATGTGTTCTTAGTGTTGCTTTTAAAAATATTTGTCCAAAAGAACCTTCGTATAGAGCGGTCTTGTGTAGGTGCCTAATGAAGGGTTTCAGTGACCTTGGGCAGATTACTTTTCTGCATTTTAGTTTCTGTACTCCCTGCTTCTACCAGAGGATGGTTGTGGCCACCTAATAAAATGGGGAATATGAGGAAACTCTTCAAATGCAAAAATGGTATTAACAAAAAGATGCTATGAATATAATTGATAAAGCTGAGATTGGGAGAAGCAGGATGAGACTCAGAGGGAGAGAGAGAAAGACATCAATAGGGAGAAGGAGACTGAGATGTAAGAATAAAAAATCAATTTGCAAGACTTTAACTTCAGGCACAGAAGAAAGCAGCTCAGAAGTTAAAAGATACACAGTAAATGAACAACAGAAGGAAGCTAAAAATAAACCGTGTGTATGCATAGATGGACTGTTATGTGGGTATTAAAAGTTATGCTTATGAAATGTCCGAATGGCATGGAAAATACTTATGATACAAGGCTGAAAAACAGCCATCACGTGGTATGTGTGCAGAGAATGAAGCCAATTGTATAAGAAAAGCATCAAAAAGATCCAAAAGAAATATAGTGAAATTGATTGCCTCTGAGGCCTGAGCAATTAAAGGAGTTTGTTTTTATGTTTTCATTCTTTCTGAAAATTAAAATTTTCTCTCAGGAACATAAATCAATTTTTAATTAAAAACTAAAGTAGCTCTGGCTGGTGTGGCTCAGTGGATTGGATGTCGGCCTGTGAACCAAAGGGTTGCTGATTTGATTCCCAGTCAGGACACAAGCCTGGGTTATGAGCCAGGTCCCCAGTAGGGGGCGCACGACAGGAAACCACATATTGATGTTTCTTTTTCTCCCTCCCCCTTTCTAAAAATAAATAAAGTCTTTTTTAAAAAAGCACCAAAGCAAATTCACAGTGAAAGGACTGAGAAAAGCTGAGCAAGGAGTTGTGTCAGCTGGAGAGCACCAGGAAATACCCTGAAGCTTCTCCGGGCCTCAGGGTTGCATTGGGGCCTGACAGATCCAGCATGAGTGCCTGGCCGCTCCACTTACTGGCAGTATGGTGTAGTGTGTCAACGACAACGACGACGATAATAATAACAACAGCTTTCAACTGTGTACTGCTCAGGTAGTACCAGGATCCATGTTAAGCACTTTATATGAAATAGCTCATTGAATCTTCACTAATATCCCATTGCATTAGGAAGAGCCATTAGGGCAACTGTAACAAAGTACCACAAACCCATGGCTTCCGCAACAATTTTTGTCTCACAGTTCTGGACCTAAAAGTCTTAAATCTTGATGTTGGCAGCGTGGCTCCTTCCGAGGGCTGTGAGGGAAGGATCTGTTCCAGGCACCTCGCCTTGGCTTGCAGATGGCTGTGCTATCCCTGTGTGTCTTTCTTTTCACAGGGTGTTCTTTGTATAAGAACATTAGTCATCTGGGGTTAGGGGCCCACTCTACTCCAATATGACCTTAACATAATTAATTACATCACTGGCAACGACCCTATTTCCAAATGAGGTCGCATTCTAGGGGGTTAAGTCTTCAACATAGGAATTTTGGAGGGACATACTTCAGTCCGTAACACCCATGGCTAACAAAGTACTTTTGTGCTCCACTTTATAGATGTAGAAACAAAGCCCACAGGAGTTGGGTAACTTTCCAAGGCCCCAGAACTTGCAAGCGGTAGAACTGGGATTCTAAGGCAGGCAGTCTGAGCTTAGGACCCACATGATTACATTCTACAGCCTCTCTGGAAGGTAGAGGAGAAATACTGCAGAAATAGATTCCAATTTCCTCACATGGCCAGGTGAGAGATCCATGTGGGCTGAGAGAGCTGAGCCCGGGACTTCACTCCTGTAGAGTCTTAAAAATCACCTTCTGCTGACATCCGATAGCCTGGAGGCTTCTAAGAAGCTAGAGAGTGTTACAGATGGAACTATGTCCACCAAAAGTTCTCGTGCTGAAGTCTTAATGCCCAGTGCCTTTAAATGTGATCTTATTTAGAAATAGGGTCATTGTAGATGTAATTAGTTACATTAAGATGAGGTCACACTGGAGCAGAGCGGGCCCCTAATTTGACAGGATTGATGAGCTTATAAAGAGGGGAATGTTAATACATGGACACTCCCTGAGAGAAGACAACAATGGGGAGGCACTCGGGGAGGCACTCGGGGAGGAGACGGCAGTCTACTAGCGAAGGAGAGAGGCCCGGAGCAGGTCCTTCCCTCAGGAGGAGCCACGACGATTTTGGACTTCTGGTCTCCAGAACTGTGAGACAATCGATTTCTGTTGTTTGAGCCACCTCCCCCAAATTGCCTTCTAAACCAGATAACACTGCATTCAGTACACAGGTTTTGCCCCAGTATCTGCTTGTCTAAGTCTAGTTTATACCCCAAGGTGCCTCTTACCCGATGTGTTTCACCCCAGTTTGAACACTGGTTCTGTGTACTCTAACCAGAGCCTCTGGGGCTCCAGTGAATGGAAGGAGGCATTCACAGCAGCCTATCCCAGACGTAAGGCCCAGAGCCGCAGCACAGCCTGTGGCAATGAATTTGAGGTATGTCATTTACATTTGAAGATTATTTGTCTGGTATTGTTGTTTGGCTGGGAAATCAAATGGACTTTACCAGAAGGAGAGGTCATGACAGGCCAGAGCTTCATCTGTTAAGGTTTAGCAGACTTGGATGATGCTATGGCATAAATTAGAAATAAATAAAGAGGTTGAACAGCCATTGTTTTCAAATAATTTTACCAATCACCAGGCTTTGCAGACATGCCCACACTGGGCCTTCTGTGATATGCCCCCGGGAATATCCCCGCCTCCTGAGGTCAAACAGGCTCTCCCCCAGCCAGCTGAGAGAGAAGCTGCTTAGGCAAAGCCACATGGTAAAGGGACACTGGCCGAGGCAGGTAAATGGTATCACTGGGCCCTGTTGATCCTTCAAGTCCTGGGGCCAGATGACCGGGGCCAGGTGATCTGAGCACTTGCCCGTAGGCCTCAGTGGAAAACCAGAGCCTTGTGTCTGGAGAATTTATACAACCAGTCTCACAGAATATCAAACCTTGACTTCAGGACAAATCTCAGCCCTTAGCAAGTCACCACTATTCTATCACCGGAATCACGAGTTTCTAGTGGAGGCTTAGAGTTTCAGGGTTGGCAGCCACCTTCAAGATCATCCAGTTTCCCTGCATTTACAGATAAGTAGATGAATACCCAAGAGGCACTGCTGGGTAGTTCGTAGCAAAATCAAGGCCAGAGGAAATGTCTCCTGATTCCCCACCCCACATCCTGTCCAGGAGGCCTGTGCTGGGAAGATGTCTACTGGTGAAGGCCGGCTTGGGTGGCTTGTTTTGTTTACAGAAAAACCGTTTCCCCATTGCACATTTCAGTCAGGCTTTCCTTTGCTTTCCATGCCTGCTTCCTCCTCTGTAAAACAAGGAATAATAAATAGTAACTACCATAAGACCCATGAGTTAACACATGCAAACACTTGGAATTGTTACTGACACATAGATAAAACCCTCAATACATGGGACATTGCTCCTGTTATTATTGTTTGCATTGTATTAGTTTCCTAGGACTGCCATAACGAAGTGCCACAAGCTAAGTGGCTTAACAAAAAAAAATTGGTTTCTCATAGTTCTGGAGCCTAGAAGTCTAAAATCAAGGTGTTAGCAGGGTCATGTTCCATTCAAAGCCTCTAGTAGAAAATCCTTCCTTGCCTCTTCCACCTGTTCCTTGGCTTGTGGCAGCCTAACTCCAATGTCTGCTCATGGCCATCTTCCCTTAGCATCTGTGTTTCTTCTCCTTGTCTCATAAGGACATCAGTCATGTGGGATGAAAGACCCACTGTACTCTAGTACGATCTCACCTAATTACATATGCAAAGACCCTATTTCCAAATTAGGTCACATTCACAGGTATGAGGGGATAGGACTTCAGTATACCTATTGAGGAAATGTGGTTCAACCCAAAGCAATCACTACCACTGCCAAATCAGCAAACTTTCGAATGGGTGTTGTTACTCGGGGTGGAAGGCGATCATTTCCTTCCAGCCATAGTCCTGGACAGAACAGCCTCAGAGGCTGCCTGTCCCATTTTAACCAGAAAACTGATTTAGATACCAGGCATGCAGAAGTTTCACATCTGCTCGAGAGAAAGAACATTTTTAATCTGTGAAGAAATTGCAAAGCCAACACATTAATGCAACCCTCTTGTTTCATTTTAGGAAGTCAGAGTTCATCAGTAGAGTGGTTTTATTGTGGCCATTTATTTCTGACCAGCAATTTCTTAGTGTTCTGGGTTTGAATATCTAATTCTTCCAGAAATTTCTCAGGGGAAGAAAAGGCAACAAAACTGGAATAAAGGATGACGTGGCACTCCACACATATCTTACCCCAGGACTAAGGCTTGCCAGCACAGTTTTTCCTCATCATGTATTTAGAAGAAAGGACAATAAGAAAAATTCACATATGTATGTGTACATATATAAATGTAATATATATGTGTGTATATATAAGTACATATAATATACAAATATAGACATAAGTGTATACATTGCTTATGTATGGGGTGAGCAAAAGTAGCTTTACAGTTGTAATACACATTGTAAATAAATATATGCATTAATTAATAAATAATAATAGAAACATAAACTGTTGCACATACTCACAACTGTAAACCTACTTTTGCCCACCCCTGTATGCTCAGGACGAACCATTGTCATTCCTCCCCAAATTAATTTATTTGCCATTGATAGTGTCAATGTAGGTAGATAAAATGTTGCAAATAAATTCAAAAGGCAATGAGTAAATAAGAAAAATAGTTCAACAGCATCTGATGCTGATTTGAATTCCCCACTTTTACTTGGCAATGTGTGGCAGGCCCTTGCCAATTGACTCGAGAATCGTGGACTGTTTCCCCCGCTTGCTCTCCATGTCACAAACATCTTAAATTAGTCTGTATTTCTATGGCTACTACTGACGTCTTGTTACAAAACCGTACTGAAAGAATTATGAAGACCTATTTTTGTCCTCATTTGTGAGCTTTACGTTGTTCATTAATTTTCTGTGAGTCATTTGGAGACCCAGGATGCTGCTCAGACTTCAAATTACGGTGGCTTTATGCACTGTTGTTCTGTGTGTCCCACGTGGAGAACAGACCCGAATGTGGATCTAATTGAGTTAACATAATGAGTGCACTTTCATGGGCGCACGTCTCTGGTGGGCTGCTGCTTTCTCTTCGAACATGAATCACAGGTTATGAAATTTGTAAAAACCAAAGCAAATTTGCTTGTGCATCAAAAGGAGACAAGATGTGTTGTCATATCTTATCTTATATTCCTTTGCAGTGGAAGTAAGATATTTACTTTCTAAATCTTTGGCTAGTAGCAGATTTCTCAGTACTTTCTTGAGGTAAAAAAAAAATAACTTAAGTGAGCTAAAATGAATGACAAAATATTCTAAACCAGTAACAATAATGTAAAGTAGCTTTGAGTTTTATCCAAACGACATTTTCAAAACATCACTCAGGAGTTCTCGGTCAGAGCATTTCACACACTGATTTTTTTTTGTTGTTTTTACACGAATGGTTTGCTCCCTCCTGAATCTTTTGCCTGCTCGAACTGAAGCAGCCGCAGTGACAGGCTGGAATGACTCTATTCTCCTCTTCCAGAAATGGCCTCAGGCACAAAATCCTTTTTGCTGCTGCACTGACACCCGGAAATGGGTGGCACCTGTTCAAAGAGAAGGAGCAGCATGAGGTGTCTGGTGGAGCCCAGTCTTTCTGGTCTGAATCTGTTCCTCAGACACCGTGCAGGGCACCGGAAGCTCCTGGCAATGGCTCCCAAGCTCTCCCTGTTCTCCCACCCATCCCCTGACCACCACACTGCTCCCATTCATCTTGGAAGTCCCTCCATTATCAAGCATTTTTTTCATTCACCAACATTTACTAGGTGACTGCTGTATGCCACACACTGAGCCAGTTGATGGGGACCCAGACATACTGTCCCTGTGCTAATGGACCAAGTCTGCTGATCCCTTGGGGCCCCTAGAACACTTAGGTATTAGGCTCTTAACACCCTGTTTTTGCTCCCATAGGATGGGAAAATCTAAAGCGAATGAGTCTTTAAATCAGATTTCTATCTTCCCATCTGGCTTTGTGAATGCAAGGGAAAGATTCAGAAAAACTAACATCCATGCAATCTCTACCTCAGTAGTTTCGCTCTTAGGCATAGCCCCAGAAGAAATGCATGCCCACACGTCCAAAGACACGCAAGAATATTCACGGCAGCACTATTCATACGCCTCCATCTGAAAACAGCCCAAATGGCCATCGGCAGTACAATGGATATGTAAACTGTGGCACATAGTGTGGGACACTGTAAGAGCAATGAAAATAAATAAACTGCAGCTGAATACAAGAAAACAGGTAAATTCACAAATATAAGTTGAGTGAAAGAATCCAGGCTTAGAAATGCATATACCCTGTGGGTCCATTTATATCAAGTTTTAAAACAGGTGGAACTAAGTATCTGGAGTTGTACACTAGTGGTAAGAGAACAAGGAAAAGCAAGTAAGTCATTAACGTAAAGTCAGGGTAGTGGTTGTCCTCAGGAGAGATGATGGGGGTGGGAAGGGTCACAGCTCGCTCCTGGGAGTCTGGTGCTGTTGAGTTTCTTGTCCTGGGGAGTGGCGACCTGGACACCGGGCTGCATATTTATGTGGTATGCACATTTTGTATGACTACCTTATTTTAGAGTAGAAGAGGTTTTAAAAAGAGGAAGATAAAATACAGGTATTTCAGTGTAAGCTTTAGGTGAATGATAGCACAGAGAGACGCTTGGCTCCGTGGGTTATTCACTGTTAGCCTTCAAGAACGAAGCTCCAGTTAGACCGTGAGGGCAGTAGCCACACTGTAACGGGTTAGGGAAGAAAGAAACAGGTTTTAAGAAAATGAAGGCTAGCAGGAAAGATTTCCAAAGACTTTTCTGATGAAAAAAAAGGGTAACAATGAAGAAGTAGATTAATTGGATAGGGAGTTTAAACTTTCATTCTATCTAATACACTTTTATTATTTTTATTTTTGAAAAGATTTTATTTGTTTGTTTGTTTTGTTGGTTGGCTGTTTTAGAGAGAGGGGAAGGGAGGGAGAGAGGGACAGAAACATCAATGTGTGGTTGCCTCTCACGCACCCGCTGCTGGGGACTGACCCGCAACCAAGGCATGTGCCCTGACTGGGAACCAAACAGGCAACTCTTTGCTTTGCAGTCCAGTGTTCAGTCCACTAAGCCTCACCAGCCAGGGCTATTCTACCTTATTTTTAAAACTGTGAGAAGCTTCAATAAAAAAAAGCTATATGGAGAAATTAAAAATGCATATGATAGGGAGCATAACTCATGATAAGCTCCAGGGCTGTAAACCCCACGTGCAGGATGGGCTGTTTCAGGGAAGAAGTACTTCCGCAGTGATGGGCATAAAGGAAAAGCTCTAGGGGAACTGAAAGGAAAGGATCAAAGAGGACAGCTGAGCATCTGAGGGCTGCCTTTCTGCTCAGAAGATCAGACGTGCTAAAGTGGCTCCTCTTTGGGGGCCTGACACAGAAGATGAGAGGTGCAAAAATAGCCTTGGGGACCTGAAAGAGGTAAGCATGCCCTAGGCCAATACCAGGATTTATCGGCAGCCATCCAGGTTCAGCTGAAAGCAGTCGCAGGAATGTGGGTGGACTCCATGAGCAAGCACAATAGGTTGAGCATAATAACAGTAACTGGAGAAGTCCCGTTTATGATGGCCTGCATATTGATGGTAAGGGTAGGTGTTGCTATAAACATATTTTTTTAGGGAGAGTTCAGAAACTGAAGTGGTGAAAAGTATTTCCTTGTTTTTCTCAGTAAATAACACACCAGATTATTTGTTGAGAGTGGAGTTGTTGAGAAAGAGTCTTAGAGGAAATGGAGAAAATGTGAGAGTCATTGAGGGAAGTGGAGGAAGGAACCGATCAAAGTCAAGTACAAGAAGTGACTGGTGACGTTGACGACCTGGCTGAGGGTCGAGGCCATGAGTCTGCTGTAGCATGAATCTGTGTGGCTGCAGAATTTTTCCATCCATACCCAGCTTCTTGAAGAAGGAAAAAAACCCTGCGGCACTGATCCAGTACCCTTTTTTTCTGGGTGAGTACAGCAGGAGACATGGGGAATGGGTGGTGGCCAGGAATTTCAAGATGTTGGCAAAGAGTGGTTTATGCTTTCTCCATGGGATCCAGGGTTGAGAAAAAAAAAGCCAGGAGAGGAGCTTCTGGATAAAATGGGGGTGCCATGGCCAAAGAACAAATGCAGAAGAACTGGAGTCTCGTGAGCATTGGAAGAGTGGAGATTATTGTCACCTGGAAGGTTATCAGACAATTGTTCCAACTGACAGCAGTTTCGAGGGTGGGAGTGATGGCTGAAGTGAAGAGGTCGTTCAATGGAGGAGGTCTCGGAATCCCAAGGCTAGTTATTGAATGAGTCTCCTAAATGAACACTGAAGCCTTCGCATGGTGATAAAGAGGGTGTAGATTTTATGGCAACCACAACTGAATGTTCTGGCTGCCTGGACTATTGTGCTGAGAAGGCCATTTTAAAGGCCAGATAGAAAGAGTGCCAGGGTAGATCAGTGGTATTTGCCCATAGGAGGGGGAAGCAATAAGTGTGTCATATATTTGTGATACCAGTCCAAAGATTATGGCAGGAGTTAAGATACAGAAGAAAGTGAGTAAGGTATGACCCAAAGACTCAAAGAATGAGAGGTAGGGAGGACTAGTTCAAGATTAATTGCATAGTAAATATTAATCACCAGCTTCCTAACTAGGCTTCCTTCATCTTTCCTCAACTAGTTACCATCATGAATCCAAGCCCCCCTCTATTTTAAAGGTGGTCTTCCACCAGCATTTCTGAGGTTTGTCTAATCAAAGGTCTTTCCATGGAAATCCGTACAGCAATGTCCATACACATTTAAGGATTTCCAGACTGTTCTTGAAGACCCCCCCAGGCCCTTAGAAATGCTTCCAGGGTTTTGTAGAAGATAAAGAAAGCAACATTGGACCTTTTATAGAAGACATACTTTTATTATCTATAAAATTTAATTGGCTATTTAGAGTATGATTCCTGTCTACTTGACACAGTGGAGAGATGGGCTGAATCATAGCTTCACTTTACTGAGCATGCATATTACTTCAATTAGTTAATACAATAGCCCTGTGGGTCAGAAACCACCACCATTTACTGTGCATTTTGCTATTTTAAATTACAAAAAAAAAAATGCATCCTCCTTGTAACAGTGTATAGGGGTATGCATAGTATAAATTGAAAGTCTCTTTTTTATACATTTCATCTCTCACAACCTTGTCTGCTTTGCTGATAGAGCTGGTGGTAGAGGCAGTAATGAAAGCCTGGTTTCTCTAACTGAATAATCTCTGCTTTATCACTCAAATGCTGCTGCCTAGCAGTAGTCTTTTCAGGAAGAATATCACACAGATAAGATAATCAGCAGAGATCTGGTAGACCATTTTTTGTTCATTATTAACTAAAGAGAGAGATAAGGCACTGTCAAGAAAATAAAATCTGCCGTAATAGAGGAAATTTTATCAGCACAGGATGACCTAAGCTGGCTCTGAGTATGGTTCTGGATTTGCCCACAAAAGCAGGTGAATGACTTCCACTCTAGCCAGAGATGGAGTAGTATGGATAGGACCTCCTTTCCCACCTGAAAAAGAAAAAACAACCTTAAGAAAAGAAACCTGGACAAAATACATGAAGCAACCAAGACAATGGACGTTAGCAATGAAGGGTCACGAGTGCTGTGACTGCCCCAGCTTCCTGCCAATGTCCAGGCTGTTGTGGCACTGGCGGGTAGAATGTCCGTGATCCCAGGGACCTCTCTGAGCTGGGGAGATGAAGTGGGGAGTCTAGGGTGGCAAAGTCAGCTGGAGTTCTCCGGACACAGCAGCAGAGAGGAGAGCTGCACACAGAGAGAAATCCAAAGCACTACAGAAGGCCCCCCTTGAGTCTTTAGCTTCATTCGATAGGCACATGTAGGAGAGAAACCATCTGGCTCAGTAAAGGAACCAGCTAAAAGGATTATGCATAATGTAGGCAGAGCAAGGACTAGTTTCTGATCCCACCAGCCAGAGTGAAAAACCTCATAATGCACAGGACATCAGAACTGAAAGGTCTTTGCCCAAGAGAGAAGTAAAATTAGCTCTAGAATACATGCTGCTCTGGTTCCATCCAAAATACGTGAAAATCAAGACCTACAAGGACCAAACTGTTTCTAGGCAGCTTAGTTGTGCACCAGAGCAGATCTCACAAATGGGTACAGGAATACAAAAACATCCAGGGCTTGACAAGGTCAAATTGGCAATGTCTACCATCCAGTCAGAAATTATCCAGCACTCCTCTTCCTCAGTGCATGTTCTTCCTCACACACTTTAGACAGCAGGTGTTAAATGCGTCTTGCATTCATGTTGGCCACGTTCTCTGAGCTCTCAGGAGCTCCTACCTCCACCAGATTTCTTCTCCCTGGGGACCCTCCTGGCCTCACCTCTCTCCCTACTCTGCTACTATAGCTGTCTAAAGCTACCTTTTAGAGAAGAGTGGGACAGAGTCATCTAGAACCCCTCCCCCCCAGCTATTTCTTTGTAGTCCAGTTACTCAGAGCTGCTCCTTTGTAGGTAAATAATATAGCTTGTCTGACAATTTCTTGATATTATGATGTCCCCCAGTACAAAAAGGAGAAAAGAGTAATAGGTTTGATAAATAGTGTAGCAGTTTAATGATGGGAAGATTTGCTTTCTGGGTACCCTTTTAAACAAACCTCCTCAAAGACACAGGAAACTTAAGGTTAAAGGCAAAAAATGGGGAATGTTAAAAATGTGACTTAACCAGGTAAATAGGACCAAAAATATAAAATTCAAAACATATGCTCTAAAAATAGCCACATCTTCCCATGTAGCTATTCTCCTTGTCTTTTAGAATTATTTTTTAGAAAGAATCTTATGTCATTCTTGGAAAAGAATGATTACATTTTGAGACCTGTGTGTTGTGTGATTTCAGTCTCCTTATTAAAAAGCCTCAGGCAGTAGTAATACATCAAAACCAAAATCGGCATTGAAAAGATTTGAAACTGGGGTAAACTGCAATAATCTGTCCCTTTCCAGAGGAAGGTCTCCCAGGCTGGGGATAGACTCATAGGATGCACCTGGAGACTCTTGGCATCCTGGAGATCTTCTCTTGGGTAACCAAAGGGACAAATACCCAAGTATTCCTCATAGTCCCCCTTGTGCCAGACTCTGTGCTGTGTGCCAAAGGCCCCCAATTAAATAAAGCTAAGACCCAGCCCCTCGCTCAGTGATGCCCTCATTTTGATTCCTTCTGCCCGGCCCCGTCTGACAGTTTATTCCACATTAGCTAGTGATTACAAGCCTCTGTTTTGTAGTCAGTTCGTCTTTCCATGGGCACCAGGGGAAGGCAGTACTGTGGAGTCGGGAAATACAGCTGTCGCCTTCTCCCGCCTTCTCCTCCTTTCTGGCCCATGGGGTGCGGGGCACGCTGGCATTCTCAGCTTTAGTTGTCGATTATTCCGCTTCCTCCAGCTTGTCCCCTAAGTACTGCCCTCTTCATGACAACCTCACCCCTTGCTTGGCTCTGCTTATCCTCTGAGCTCCAAGACCCCATTGGTGTATTTGGGCTTCAACCTAAGGCTCATGTCTTCCCGCCCAGCCAAACTCAGCTCCCCTGCAGTCAGGATTCACACAGAAACAACACTGCCATCTTCAGGCAACATCATCTCCATTCGACAAGCCCCCGGATGCTGGTGGGTACTGCCCTGGCAGTCAGCCCCTCCTGGGCTACTCTGTGAATGGCTTGCAAATGAGTGGTCAGGACCATCCTTGCCACCTCAAGCTCCTCCCACAAACTGGACGTGGCTCCTGTCTTATTTCCCACCTTTGTATATAATGTTCCCACTCCCTGGAACTCTTCTCTCACCACCCCTGCCCACTGCTCCTGTTTTTCACCTAGGCAATGCCCTTCTTCAAATGCTGTGTCCCAGAAAAGTGGTTTGAGTTAGGTAGGATTGAGGTTGAACAGTGGCCGCCAAATATGTATGTTGAAGCCCTAGCCCCAAAACCTCAGACTGACCTTATTTAGACTTAAGTTCTTTACAAAGGTAATCAAGTAAAAATGAGGTGTTTATGTTGGACTCTAATACCATACAGCTGACATCTTTACAAAAAGAGAGAATTTGAGACATTCAGAGAAAGACGATGTGGAGAGACATAAGGAGAAGATGCCATCTTCAAGTCAAGGACAGAAACCCTCACAGCCCTCAGAAGAAACCAGCCCAGCCACCACCGTGATCTGAGACTTCCAGCCTCCAGGACTGTGAAGCAGTGCATTTCTGTAGTTTGAGCCACCCAGTCCATGATCATTTGCTATGACAGCCCTTGCAAACTGATTTTGTTTTCTAGGGAAAACAGAATCTGAAGTGAACATTTGCTTTAAGCAAGTTCAGTGGGCACTGTCCTCAGAATCAACACCCGTGGGGGAGTGACAGAAGGAGATGGGATAGCAGGAGGAGTTGAACTGTGATGCATTTGCATGGAGAGCTCAGGAGTTCCGAGGACACCCTGGAGCTGGAATGGCCCTTTGGAGTTGTCCCATCTTGAGCATAAGCTGTTAAGGAAAGGAGGCCATATATTTTTACCCCAAACCCTCTCTTCCCAACATGGATCAGACATTAAATGTGAGAGGGGGCTCCTTGGGCGAGGAGACTTTCTCTGAGTAAGGGCCATTCCTGCAGAAGGACTCAGCAGCGAGCCAGCAGCCCTTTCAGAAGCTGAGGAACAAGTGGTGTGTCCTGCGGAGGGGCTCTGGGAGGCACCACAGCATGTGCCGCATCCTCCCTGATCAGGTTTGCCCTCTGCTACACGCCCAACACCGCTGACCTCTGCTTCTGCTCCACAGTGCTCACCACAGTGGCAATTTATTTGTACTTCATTGTACATTTTTATTTGTTCATGCATTTAATACTTTGAGTAGGTACTGGGCTGTCAGTGTGTGGAGACTTCATTTGCTTTTGTTCACTTCTTCATTACCTATGCATAGAACAGGTGCCTGGACTGTAATAGGTGCTCAGTTAGTATTTGTGGCTCAGTGAATTAATGAATGAAGTGTTACCACTATACTCAGAGTATGCACTGCTTATCACTCTGAATGCCCCTAGCAGTGGAGACTGTGAAACAAAGTTTCCCATTTATAAAATGGATGTAATAAAACTCTCTGCTACAGGGATCATGAGGGGTATACAAAATAGTGAATGCTAAGTACTCAGCATGTAGTAGGTGCTCCATAAATGTTCATGTTTTCTTCAACTTTTGGTTTTTAATCTGCTTCCTAGCCATACCAAAATTCTATCAGCCCCCGGTCTGGATTCATAATCTCAGTTTGACTTCAGTCTGTGATACTCTACTTTCTCTGCAACATCAGGAAAGATGATGGTGTACATCTTTTAATGAATCAACTTATTTATTTGTTTATTCAACAAATATTTCTGGAGTGCCTCCTCTGTCCCAGGCACTGTTGTATGTGCTAAAAATGCAGGTGTGAATAAAGTCTCTGCTGTCCCTGAGCTTACCTTCTAGCATGAAGAGGGAGATAATAAACAAATAAATAATATGTAGTAAATCAAGTAATAAATGCTATGAAAATTAATACAATAGGGCAAGAGGAGAGTGCTAGAGTGGGAAGTGTACTATTTTATATCAGATAGCAAGAAAGGCCTTACTATGGTGATACCAGAGCAGTGGGAGCAAACCATGAGGAAGCCATTGATGAAATACCCTTCTAGGGTAAAGGGCCTAGGCAGAGCACAGGCCCTGAGGCAAGGGAAAGCCTGGCATGTTCTAGGAAGGACATGAGTGTGGCTGAACAGAGTGAGGCAGAGAGAAAGCTGTAGGAAGTGAGGTCAATGATGGGAAGGACTTTGATTTTTTACTCTGAGTGAGCTGGGAATCCATTGAAGGATTTGAGCAGAGAAATTGCATTATTTTACTTAGATATTTTAAACTATTCCCTCCATATGCTGTGTTAAAAATGGATTTCAGAGGAATAAGGACAGAAGGAGAGACAGAGTTAAGAAGCTTTTGCAGTAAGAGGTGAGAGTCAGTGCTACCGTAGCTTAGACAAGATGGTAGCAATGGAGGTGGTGAAAAGGGTTTGGAGACTGAATAGACTTTGAAAAGGGACCAGGAAAGATTTTCCGATAGACTGAGAACATTTGTGAGAGAAAGAAAGGCGTCAAGGACGACCCCACGGTGTGTGCTCTGTACACTGGGAGATGGGGAAGATAGGAAGGAGTAGATTTGGGAGAGAGGGGGAATTGTGTTCCTTTGGGCATGTAATGAGTCTGAGGTATCTGTTAGGCAGTTGGATCTCAGGGGAGAAATCCAGGCTTGAAATTTAAAGCTGTGAGACTGGAGGTCACCGAAAGAGCAGTCAGAGCATGTGAAGATGAGGAAGAACGAGGAAGGACATGAGAAGGAGCAACCAGTGAGAACCAAGAGTGGTGTCCTAGAAGCCAAGTGACAAAAGTATTTGAAACAAGAGGAAGTGAGCCACTGTGTAAAATGCTGCCAATAAGTTGACTATGGTGAAGACTGAGAATTGGCCATTGGATTTGGTAACACGGAGATCACCGAAGATCTGGGTAAAAGCAGTTGGGAGGAGCAATTTTGAGAACAAAGGCCTGAGAAATTGGAGGCACTGAGTCGAGAAGGCCCACTGAAAGAGATTTGCTGTAAAGGAGGGAGGGAGCCACAGGGGACAGTGGGATCCAGGGAAGTTCAGTTTTATAAGGCAGTGGTAACTCAACATGTTTGCATGTTGTTGGGAATGACCCAAAGGAAAAAGAAAAATTGATCAGAAAAGAGGTGAGATAATAGCTGGAAGTACATTTGTGATCAACAAGGGGTGGGATCGTTGTAAAGTGGAAGGTTTGGCTTTAGGTTGGTGCCCAACTAGGTCACCCAGAGGAGCAAGAGGGAGAACAGGGCATTGATGCACAGGTAGTGTTAGTTGGGAGAAGCAGGAGTTGGCAGAATAGAACAGTTCTCTTATGAGAGCTTTTTTTTTTCTACCTAGTAAAATAGAAAGAAGTAAAATGATGGAGAAGAGGACATGTAAAACAGTGATCTTTTGAAGCAGAGAACTGAATGGGATCTTGACCATGTAGAAAGGTGGCTAGCAGCTCTAAGAGCCCACGGCGGTTGGGAATCATGAGTTTAAAGCACGGGTTGTTAGTGCTGTGTGGACATTCTCTGTGGCCACAGCCAGCTGCTATGCTGCAGGTGAAGGATGGGAGGAGAGCTGGATTTCAGCAGGGTTTTACCAGGGAGATGTGATGAAGGAAAAGGGACTGAAGGGAATATGAATGGCACTTAAGGGCAGTAATTGTTAGTGATGAGCCATGGAATATAAACTGAGTAGGGGGAGTAAAGACTCCAGAGAGGCCAGGGACGGTGAAAGGGATGGACTATAGGTCCTGGTGAGGTCGAAGAATTACTGCAGTTGGAGTGTTGGAGGAAGTGGCCTGGAAAGATAGGCTCAGGAGGTCTGGAGTGGGGGATGCACAGAAAGGCCAGGTCTAGCGTATGACTATGGCATATATGCCAGAGGCGAGACAAAGGAAAATCAGCGTTACCTGGGTCTTCTGTCCCCATTAAGCATGTGGAGGAAAGGGGCCATATCTGGTAAGTCTTTGCCTTTCTCCCCAGCCATCTAGCACAGTGCTGTGGGTTTAGCAGGGGCTTCATTAATGTTCATGCATAAGTGGTAAATGGAAAGTTCAACCATTGAGGACTACAGAAAAACCAGGGCAATGAGACTCCGATTTTCTACTTATAAACTACTACTTCCTGCAGTCCCCTCCCCTCCATCTATTGCCAAGCCATTAAGTTCAACTAATGGGAATACTTGGCCTTAGAGGGATTAAAGTAATCATTTCAATTATTCAAAGCCAACCATAGAATTCCATGGCAGGAGGTCATAAGAATAGATTTGGACTTAATAATCTTGAGCTTTAGCTGTGGAGTGAGACCGGCCAGCTACATAAGTCCACATCTCAGTGTGACCATGTTGTTTTGTAGCTACATCAGATCTGTAGGCATTCTAGGAAGGGAGGAAAATAAAGCATGTGTAAAATTTACCTCAAAATGAAAGCAGTACTTTCATTGGGGAATCCATAGAGGTGTCAGCATACAAACCTCAAAAATGTAAAATATAAATCCCAAATTTTACACCCATTGTATTTAAATGGGCTCACCACTTTAATCTGTATTTCAGCATGTTGCTAAACACTCAGGCCAAAAAGTACCAAGCATTGGGGGAAATGATCTTTAGCCAAAATTAGCATTAGTGATAAGCTTAGGGAAACAACAGGAAAAAAAAAAACCCTTTGGGGTTATGGGCTTGGAGAATAAAAACAAACGAAGATTAAAAAAAAAATCTTGTCAGATAAAACATACTGCCTTACCCAGCAGTAAAGGGATAATTGGGAGGCTGAGGCTTATAGTAATCAATCAAGTCTGGTCACATAGCAGCTTTGCCAAGGAAGAGGTCAGAGACTTAAGTTAATGTTGTTTTGGCAACAGTCTAATTCATCTTCACTTGCCCTGCCCAACGTGCCCAGGTCTTCCTAGGGATCAGGCAGAACATTATCCCCACCTTCATCCCCCACCTCCTGTGTGGTCCTCCTGCCCTTGTGGTTCTCCATGATCTACAAATCTCATTGATTGAATTCCCACAACTCCTTATGCAATATGTGTTGGAGTCTCACTTTGAGGATGTGAGCTGTGGGGTCCAGGTGATCTGCTCAAGGATATCCAGCTCAGATGTAGCAGAGCGGAGATTCAAATCAATATTCTGGATCCAAGTCAGGCTTTTTCACATTTTAACCAGCCCTGTAGTTATGAGTCCAACTTGAGGGAATCTTGTCAGCCCAATGGGGCATTTGTCTAAGCTTACGGGTGGTACATTTCAAACAGGATTACCATTTGGGAAGAAAGAACATCCCAGAAGCAGGTCAGTCTTGTCTTTATGTGGATTGTGTCTTCCTCATGTCCCACGCCTGTTTCTTCTCCTTTCAGCCCCACTGTCCCCTTGACCTCACACCGAGCGATTGTGTTTGAGCTGAGCACTCTTCCACTGTCCCTCTTCCTTCTAAACCAGCTTTCTCATTGCCATGCACTAATTTTCCTAAGACTTCAGCATCGCTACTAATTTAAAAACATTCGCTGGACTGTTGTTCTCAGGATTAAGCACAAACTCCTTGGCTTGGCATTCAAGACTTTCACAATTTGGCCCCAAATTATTTTGTAACGTTAAGTCTCATTACACCACTCCCGTCACCCTGGAGTACGCATACCCCCAAATCTGAGCCTTTATGGCCCATGTCCACTCTGCAGCTGGTGCCCTCAGCTCTCGGCTGATAGTCTGCCCCTGTTCCTTCAATGCTTGGGTCCATTTTCACCTCCCACAGGCTTCATCAGAGCTCTGCTGCACTCCGTGATTCTTTCAGGCTATACTGACTTCGGTTTGCCCCTCCAGATCCGCTTGCCGCCCTCCCCAGCCTGTTCTCTGACCCAGGGAGCAAGCGTCAGGGACTGGCCCCTTTCCTCCCGGATCCTCAAGTCTGTCTATGGTTTTCGCCCACCCAGCCACACTCACATTTGTAAATAGCCTTTTGAAAAATTTAAAGCCTCCTCAAATTCCCAATCTGAATCTGACGTCTGCTTTCTGACCTGGTACTTTTCCACTCCTCTGTATGATTTATTTATTACAGGCCTTACTTATTGCTTTACACCTTCATATAGTATATCAAAGGCTACCTTGAATTAATAGCTATTTTTCTCTGTGATTAAATAGTCCTAGCCTGACTAAAGTTTCATGAAGGCAAGAAATATGTATTATGCTCCTATGTATGCTTGAATATCCTCCAACTAACTACTTCTATCCCAACAAAATCTAGCACATCTTTCATTATGTGTTCCTGTGTAAAGAACACTTAAGTTGGTTTTTTAAAAAAAAGTAAACCTATTTAAAGCCTGAACAAACACACACTTGAAAGCATCCAATTATAATGGGAATAGGTAATTGAATGATGCCCGGAGTTGAAAATGATATATTGCACTTTCCTTCTCCAGGTAATTGGTTCCTATTGAGTCCCACTCAGAATTAAGCCAATCATTACAAACTCAAAGGCAACTCCTCTGGCCTCTGTTTCCTCACCTCCTGGCCAGTGGGGCCAGCTACGAAGGATGGCACTGATGTTAATCTGATGACAAACTTTTGTCCCTTAGAAATGGCTTCTAAAAGACCTGGGAGACAATTTTTTAGAAATGAACGAAACAAAGTTTTTACGAAGGGTAAATCTACCTCCCATGACTTTCGTGAAGACGAGAATAACAAATACAAAATACCTAGCTCAGGGCATGGCATGTGGTGCTGCTCAGTGGGTAGCTCCGTCCCCCATCACATTCAGATGTATATAATATATATCATTACATTTAACGTGTAGAGATGTATACAAAGTGTACACAAGTTTATTTATAAATGTGCTATGTAAGTTCGATGTACCATCAACATAACACACATTGTGCGTTTGGAAACTAAACCGAGAACAAAATGCTCATGTATATGCTTTTAATTATAGTAAATATGCTGTACATGAAGGGAAGTTGCCATTCCCCAAAATTCATAAGCATGAGAGTTGCTGCCTAAGACAATCTGCTGAAAATTAAATGTGATCTGCAGAGTGTTTTCGTGGCTGTTGTGAAGTACAGATATGGAGATATTTTGATTGGTTTATTTAGTTCCCCTAGGCATTATAATGGGCTATAAACTTAATCTCTACAGGTTTTTTAAAAAAATGCTTTTAGAAGAAAGACCACTGAATCAGTTGACAGGAAAAGAGAGTTATAAAGAGCCAGCTAAAAACTATCTTTATTTCCTTGCAAAAATCTTGTCAGTGTGAGACCCTGAGGAATGCTTCACCCTGAGTGCTAGCTCTAGTTTGAGTTTGGGTGAACTGGGCTCTTTCAGACTTCCCGTCTCTGCTCCTTTCTCTCCTTGCTTTTCTTATTCCTCGGCTACTTTGTTTCTTTGTCTCTGCTTCCTTGGGGTCCGTTTTGGTCTTGGATTCTGCCTGGTGGCTCCTATTTTCTGTCTCTTTCTCTCCACTCCACTGTTGGCTGAGTCTGTATCAACTGTTGCAAGTCAGGGCATCTTCTCGCAGATCAGTGCTTACCTGTAGAGCATGTCTGTGGGGCGGAGCTCGAGTGCCAGGTCAGCATCAGCAGAGATGACTGTTCTAGACTCTGCTCCAAACAAATGTAGCCAGGGGATGGTGGCTACATCTGAGAAACTCCTCAGATTGGTCTATAGACACAGCCGGCACCAGTGCAACTGGCAGAAGAATATAACCATTAAAGGAAAATGACCTTTGAGGTCACTTCCAAGTCTAAGAGTCCAAGACTGTCAATGCTGAATGAGATTAAATTAACATGTGTTGGACAATATATATATGAGAAAGCATACATGTCTCATTTATTCTTGTAACAAACCAGAGAGGTTTGGTGCTGTTGTCATTGTTTTTGCCACAGTTCATGAATCCAGTATGCCATCAGGTATAAGCTGGGCCATTGTTTTACATACCATTAAGATTGAAAGAATATTGCCAATTAAATTTTGATACGATATTCTCTTATCACTTAGCTTTTTATTGTGCACCTATCAAAAAATCCCTCAGACTTATTCAGGAATAACTTTTTACTACGTATCATTTTTATAAGTACACTGAATGGAAAATATAAAAAAAATAAATGAGTTTACATATTCTGCAAACCTCTTCACTTACAGAGTCTGGATTTTTGAATTACATTTGTACTGGGCTGTACAAAGACACCTGTGGTTTTGCACTTAATATTGTCCTCTAAGCCACCAAGTACACTTGTGATTCTGCTCTTGTTTATAAAAAAAATGCTCCACTATTGTCTCTGATATTTTCTTTCATGTGGCTGATACCCATGTTGCTAGGTTTGATATGAGGATATTGACTTTTATGTTATCAAAAGTTGTGTAAAATTATCTACCCACAACCAGGACTCACAACCCTTCCTCAAATTGTTCTCAAGTGGTGAGAAGAGCTATAGCTGTCCAGTCAAGCCTTCAGGAATAACAATTACTTCACATGTTCTCAAACAGTCACAGCCACGTCACAACTGCCCTCTTCAAACTGTAAGATGCTGCCAATTGCAAAATGTCAAAATGGCAAAAGGTACTGGGTTGGCCAAAAAGTGGGGTTTTTTTGTTTGTTTGTTTCATAAGATGTCTCTAGTAGCACTTAGTTGTCTTTAACTTCATTTGAATCCATTTTTTAAGATTGTATTGTGACATCTGTCATATCAGTGTACTTTAAAAAACTTAACAAAATTGGTGAATTTTAACCTTGAAGATAGAAGAAAATATGCAACATATTTGGCATATAATGCTTTATTATTTCAAGAAAGGTAAAAATGCAACTGAAACACACAAAAAGATTTGTGCAGTGCATGGAGAAGGTGCTGTGACTGATTGAACATGTCAAAAGTGGTTCTTGAAGTTTTGTGCTGGAGATTTCCATGGTTGTGTAGACCAGTTGAAGTTGATAGTGATCAAATTGAGACATTAACTGAGAACAGTCAACATTATACCATGTGGGAGATGGCTGCCATACTCAAAATACCAATCAATAAAGTTATTGGTGAAAAGGAAACATATGTCTTTTATTTTACGGAAAAAAAACATATGGACTTTTTGGTCAAACCAATGCCTTAGAATCAACAAAACAGGTGTTATTATTAACTTATAGATGAAGTTCAGGGCATTTTCACCTGGTTCTCTGTGGAAGAGGTGGGAAGAAATAAACAGTTACTGAGCATTACTTGTGTGGGTGCTCTACGCACTTGATTTGAGTTATGCCATTTAATGCTCTGGGGAGCTCTGTGAGATGGGGTTGATTTCAACAACAACAGTAAGTAGCTACCACATATTGGGAACGTCCTCTGTTTCATACAATTCACCTCATTCAAGCCTCACAAACTTCCTGTGCTCACCTATTCTTACTGCCACTTTAAAATGAGGTTACTGAGATTTGGAGGGGGGGGTAGGTGACTTGCCAGAGAACACACAGCCAGGAAATGACTGGATTAGGACTCAAATCAAAGACCGAATGGCTGCCCAGACTGCTCTCTGTCTGCTGGGCAGCACTGCCTCACACTGTGAATGCCCAGGGCCTGAACTGGCCACACCTATGGTTGTGAAACAAAGATCACTACTACTCTAGGAAAAGGGGGGGAGAGAGAGAGAGAGAGAGAGAGAGAGAGAGATGGAAGGAAGGCAGGCAAGCATGCCCCTAGGTTGAAGTATGCTCTGCTTCAAGAATTGTAGATTTTAAAATAAACAAGTGAATAAACAAGAACAAGGGTTTTGTGTTTTCTCCCACCTTCAAGTTTGTTTGCCCACCTTTCATACTGTTTGGGCTTGGTGCCAACCCCTTCCTTGGTCTTCTGCCCTCTCTTTGACCATCAGTTCCTATACCCCATCCAGCTCCAGGCTGTCTGGTACCCTGAGTCTGCCCTTTTTGACCCCCTGGCCTATATCCTTGCTCTATCCTGGCTCAGCCCAATTTGAAAACCTACTCCTTTGGCATCTTTCACACCTGTAACTGTTATCTAAATGCCTCTTCCTTTGAGTTCAGAGACCAAATTGGTGAAACAGCTCCATTCAGAGGCCATCTGGGAAATAGTTGAGAACATGAGTCTCCTAGATTTCTCCACAAGGCCTTGGTCTTCACATAAAACCAGTTGAATGGAACCATTCCAGACACAAGAGGATCTGTATGGCAAACCAGAGTTGGGTACTCAGGTTCTGATGGAATTCTGGGCTTGAATTTTGGGTCTCTAATATTGAAGAGTTGGCACCAGAGATGTCTGCAGAGATTCAGGTCTACTCAGTCCTTGTCCAAGGTTCAGTAGGGGGGCTTCCCGGCATCGATGACTAGGAATCGAGAGAGAGAGAGAGACAGAGAGAGAGACAGAGAGAGAATGTGTATGTGTGTGATTCTGACAGAGAGGGGGCAGTGCAGGAAGACTGTGTTGGGAGGGACACTAGAAGCTGTGATTTAAGGACAAAAAGGTGAGCAGATGTCAGGTATTTGGGAATTTTGAGTAATCTTTCCCTCCTATTCTTCATCTCTTACTTTCATAAACCCTCCTTCTTTTTTCTTGTTGGTCAATTTATTCACTTAACAGATATTGTATCTAAGTTCCTAGGACTCTGTATTCACTTTACTCAGAAAAAAAAAAACATTCTCAATCAATTTCTTTATGAAGTAGAACATTATTCAAAATACGCCTCCATATTTCCTCTCTGGAGTGCATTAATGACTCTTTACTGCATCTTCTCACTTGGTAAGACATTTCTCTTTAGGAAGGCTCAATATATGCTCAGCTACCTCCCATAAAAACTGTCTGAAGAAAGACTCAGACCCACCATCCATTCAGAGGTATGTGTTGTTACTTCATTTGTTGTACGTTCCAAAGGAGGTTCCTGACATAGCAGTCAGAGAAATTTTTTAGTTCAAAATGAATGATTTACTCTCCCACTGGTATCCCATTTGTCCTTAAAATCAGGGATAGAAAAGAAATAAGAAAACAAGGGAGGAAAGAGTGTGGAGAACAGAAAAAAAGGAAGAAAGGGGAAAAGAAAAGGAAGGAAGGGAAGGAAAACATGGAAACAAAATAGCCATTTTATCCCACTGATCTGAGAAGAGTAACTTCACCAGACAATGAAGACTCTCCTAATCTGGTGTCTGGTTGTGTGTGTGCCTGTGTGTGTGCACATGTACCCATGCATGTGCGTGTCCATGTACAAGGGCATGTGTTTAGTTTTTGCTACTGCTTCAGAAGTTGTATTAAAATGTATTGTATTTGATCTGTGATCAGGGTGCTATTTATGTGCTTTATAACTAAGGCACAGCTACCTTTAATTTATTAAGAAGCCAAGCTTAATAGCCCTCAAAACTGAAAATAAGATGCCCATCTTCCTTTGGCTCTGATTTAACATCCTTGATTGAGTTGCCGACAGGTCTGTTTCAATTCAGGCCTATTTCATCTCTCCAATAAAGGTGAGTTTTGGTCCAAGGATTTTTAAATTATATATATTCAACTTCTATCCAAATTGAAAGTCTTGGTGACTATACTAGTACAGGCGGTAATTACCAAAATAAATAACGCCCAAAGGCATGCTGTATAAAAACTAGCACACTCTCTTCCCATCAGGCTTCAGCTTCAGGGTCAGCCAGAGACTCTCCAGAGATTTTCAGGGGCAGATGTTTCACTGTTGGGTTTCAGTACCTATGTCTTGGCATCTGTTTCTCTTGTTCTGAGTTTTGATGGACTCCTATGCAAGAAATTCTGTTTAAATGAATTCAGCTCTGTGTTCTTGGTGATTCTGTTATAAAGCTCACCAAGTTTCTCATTATATGAGTATTATCAATGAGTCATCATTAACATTGTAGTATCTGTGTGCATGCTTGCTTTACTCCCTAGGTGATGACACTACGAGGGACAAGAGCCTTGCCCTTCTACCCACCTTCTGATGCACCTTCTATTCATCATTTCCATGCACTTTGATGCACAATAGATAATTCAGTGTTTGTTGTGGAATTCATGAGTAGTTATTATTCCTAAGCAAATGCTCTTTAAGAAAGTGTAAAAATTTGGGGGTATTGAAAATGGCATTCCCTTTGGCAGAATCCAGGTCCAAATTGCTGAGTAGTTTGGAATTTGTTTAATGTTGTCAGCTTGAGAACAGCACCATTATTTCCAATGGTGAGTGCCATTGTTAAGTGCTTAACACCTGCTAACCTCTGTGTTTGACATGTAATTTTTCTAATCTATTCAATAAACCTGGATATAAATGTTATTATTTTTATATTAAAGGTGAATAAAGTGAAGCTTAGAGAGGTGTAACCTGTCCAATGTTATATATATTGTGAGTTGTGTCATCGGGATTCTTATCCCAATAGGTTTGCTTTCATCCTTTTAATCACCATACTTCTCATAACTGAACCCTAGAGGAAAAATAGGAACAAGAAAAATTACTTGGCTATGTAATTTATGCAGTAAGTAGCTTTCCTGAAATGCAAAACTGTTTACCTTTAAATAGCATTTTAGACTATATTAAGTAGCTATATGCATATCACCCTATTTGATCTTCACTCAAGCCTTTTGAGATGTTATCTTTATTTTTATAGTCTAAAGAATTTATAATTGTGTTGGATCAGAATGACTGGAAAGCCTACCCAGGGACACATGGACAGAAGTAGCATAGCCGGAACTAGATTTTTGTGTTTTCACCGCAGGATTCAACATCCCAAAGATAGCAAGGGACCCTAAAAGACTGAACAGGAAAGCAGTCAGCAGATGAGCTCTAGTCTAACACTATGGAAACAGAATTGCAAGTCAAATACACTCTAAAATATAATGCTTAAAACATATACATTCAAAGAACATATATATAGCAATCACATCTCAGTGGTGACTGGACAGGTTTCCATAGCAATAGGATTTGTTTCCAGTAGAATTTGTCAAATTAACATTGTAGGCTTCCCCTCATTACAAGAAACAAGTTAAAAGTTCACCAGTATTTGTTTTTCCATTACACAAAGATGGTAGGATTTGGTTATGGCAAAGAGACCATAATTCTGACCACAGAGCAAACAGGAAATAAGGTCACCATTGTTTGTCTGGAACAAAATGAATCTCTGTTGGCCTTGAGATGCTACAGCCAAGGACACCGAGTGCTAGACAGGTCATGCCAAGGCTGGGTGTCTGCATTTGCAGATCTGCACATCGATGCAATGCCAGCAAGTGGATTACAATGCACAGAAGTTTAAATTGGCCTTCCTTAAGTAGAAAAAAATATTTAAAGGGAAAGAACAATTTTCTCCAGGAAGGAGCACTTAGCCTTGAACGGGGCAGGGAAGCCTAGAGCTGGAAGAAAATAACAGTAATGAAACCACCTAACATTCAATGTGTCCTTTCTCTGTGAGACACCTTCCTAAAATCCTCTCGTGAATGGTCTCAGTTCCTCTTCCCAACAGCCTGGTGAAGTAGGCCTATTACTACCCCTGACTTGTGTGAAAACTGATGTACAGGCAGTTCCATTTCCTGTCTAGGGGCACACAGTGTTGGGGGATGGCCAAGCTCAGATTCGAGTTCCAGCAGCCTGGCCCCAGAACCTGCGCTTTAACCACTCTCCTACAGTGGCAAGGACATTCTCCTTAAAAGGGGGAAGTTTCTTGCCCAAGATTTCAGTGCCTTAAGTGACTGAACTTAAGATCTTAGATTGCAGGTTCCCTGGGATTTTCATCATGCCAGACTGGCTCTTCACACACAGGGTCAGGCGTTAGGCAAACAAAGAGACTCGGGAGAAGCGGTATGGCAAAATCACCAAAGACGCCTGCTTTTGTCATGCTTTTAAATAAACATACATGTTCCTCTACTTTTGAACAGCTCTTTCCAAAACTCCCTCAATAGTTTAGACCCTACTAAAGCTACTTCAAGGGTGGGCCGATGTTTTGGTGGAGCTACAATTTGATAACTGATGATTATTGAGCCTCAGATTTGAATGTGAAATTCCTGTGCCATGCACTGGGCATTGTGTTTGGAAGAACGGGGCTGGATCTGCATTCATTTTAGCCAAAGAATGATGATGATGTAAAATAATTGCATTCTACATACCAGCTACCTTTGCTGACTATGTGAATAAAAATATCTTGATTAAAAACAGGGACTTTGGCAGCTACTTGGTGAGACGGAAAACTGAAAAATTCTGCCTATGAACTAGAGTGTGAAGATAACCATGGGGAAACAGTTTTGTGTAGTGATTAAAAATGTCACTTCTGGCCCTGGCTGATATTGGCTCAGTGGATTGAGTGCTGGCCTTTGGACCAAAATGCCACAGGTTCAATTCCTGGTCAGGGCACATGCCTGGGTTGCAGGCCAGATCCCCAATTGGGTGTGTGAGAGGCAACCAATCGACGTATCTCTCACACATTGACGTGTCTCTCCCTCTCTTCCTCCCTCTCTCCACACCTCTCTAAAATTAATAAAATCTTTAAAAAAAATAATGTCACTTCTCGGGGAGGGCTCAGACCTCAGCTGTAACATCTACTAGGCTGGTAACCTTGAGCAAATTATATAACCCCTCTGAACCTCAGTTTTCTCATCTGTAAAATGGGGCTGATAGCCCTGGCTGGCATAGCTCAGTGGATTGAGCGCGGGCTGGGAACCAAAGTGTCCCAGGTTCGATTCCCAGACAGGGTACATTCCTGGGTTGCAGGCCATAACTCCCAGCAACCACACACTGATGTTTCTCTCTATCTCTCTGCCTCTATCTCTATCTCCCTCCCTTCCCTCTCTAAAAATAAATAAATGAAATCTTTAAAAAAAATGGGGCTGATAGTGCCACACCCGTAGTGTTGTAGAAATTAGCAGTTAGAGCAGTACCTGACATGCTGTAAGCCTTGCTCCCTGTTCCCTTGTCCTTTGGACTCCAACAGTACCGAACTTCCCCAGAATGCCATGTTCTCTAGGGTACCAGTGCCTTCTGCTCTGCCTGGAAGGCTCTTTCCCTAACTGTCATCTTGGAAGACGTCTTTTCATTCCTCGTTTTCATTCCTCATAGTTTAAGTGCGTCATGACTCTCCCAGAGAGTCTTATGCATCTCTTCCATCCTTCCACTGTGTAATGATTTGTCAGCACGTTATTCTCCTCATCCCACTATTTGAGTTTACATTAATCCTGGTGCCCAGTGTAGACCCTGGCTCATGATGGGCACTCAATAAGCAGCTGTTGAATAGATTAACAGGCAAACACGGAGCTTCAGTATAAAGTTCAGGCTGATGTTCAATAAAATAAAATAAGAGATTCTCTGGAGGTCTTTAGAATGAACAATCAATCAGGAGGTTCTAACCATAAAATTTAAAGTGCATTCCCATTTTGGTTTTAATTGAACTCCAAAGCTTTAGAAAGTATAGTTCAAACTTAATTAAACCCCGAAAAGATTCTAGATCATACTGTGACAGAAGTAGACTCGTGAGGCCAGTAGAAGGAGGCAGAGATCATGACCCCACTTGCCCTGGAGACATCCCACAGGATACGAATTCTTCTTTTATGTCCCAATCAATGTCAGTAAGTATCCTGAATAATATTGCACCATAAGAGACACGGGTATATGAAATCACATAAAAAATAACTATTGTCTTTCACATTAAACAAAGGATCTATGGAAATACTTATATTACCTTCACTGTTGTAAAGGTATAGCCTATTCTTAGGCAGTTTCACTGTTATGGAATTATAGCTAAGAACTAAGTCTGGAAACCAGCCCCTTCTACATGATTCAGGCCTAGACTGCTCTAGTAGGCAGGATACCGGTAGACTGATAAGGGAAAACATTCCCACAGTTTCCAAATGAGAACGGGGGGAACATGCACTGAACAAAAACTTTCTAAGGACACTGCAGAATGTCACCCCTTATGTAGCCTGCTGGCCAGAGTGAGCTACATAATGGAGAGAGTGAAAGTCAGTGGTATCGAAGTCTGGGTATTCAGAGGCTACTCGATAAAAGCCACCCAGAGCAGAGGGAAAGCAAAGCTTACTCTCTGGCAGGTACTGAAACAGAACCACTCTGGGTTCTATTACTCTTTGTTCTGTTGCCTGCCACCAAAAAACCGTAACTCCCAATGCCAGAGTGTTATAAAAAGGAAAGGAACTATTTATTCAAAAGTTAGACAGATTTAGAACAATGGTGGAATTTTGCCATTAAATCCCACTCCCTTTAGGAACAAAAAAAACACCCATAATCATACAGTCCTGCCTTCCCCTTGCCAAACCAGGCCAGTCAGGGGTACCACTTCTCAGGAAAAGAAATAGAAGTCTGTAGCTTAGCTAAGCAGATTCCTGATTTTATTCTGGCTTCTTCCAGTTGCCCACGTTATGGAAGCTTCCTGCTCCTGATCCAAAACTGCATCCTCATAGAGGGCCAGTGGTGTGGGAGTGGCAGGGGTCTTTCTGCATCCTTTCAAACTATGTGGCCAATACAGCCTTCTCTGCTCCCAAGCTGCATGGTTAAGAGATACCCTCCCCCTCATAGCTGACAGAAACAGAGAGACAGAGAGAGAGGGAGAGAGGGAGAGAGAGACCACCTCTCATGGCTCTCCTACTCTCCTTCCAAACCACATGGTCCAGAGCTTAAGTATGGCTGTGGCACTTGGGTTTAAACCCTGGCATGGATCTTCCTCTGTAATCCCATTCCCAACACCTCTCACAAAGGGTTACACCTGCCAGTAATCTGGTTTCTTCTGCCTTTCTCAGCTACTATTCTTAGTCCTGAGAAGCATGACCCCGTGATGTAGGAGTCACCTCCAACACTGTCTCTCAGGTGTAGCAAGCTCCGCTGGCTACAACACGAGTTAGAGTCATGCCCATCTCCCTGGTTTGGAGTGCGGCAGACACAGCAATTGGTGTTACTAAAACACAGGCCAACTTCTTTAGACAGACAACGCAACTCTCAAGGGCCCTTCTCCACTTCCCCTTTCCCCAGACATGTTAATGGGAGTTTTCCTATATTCCTGGGCACCCCAAGTTCTGAATGCCTGTTATAGTCCCACAACAATATTTCACCTGTGGTTGGATTACACAGGATGTCCAGGCTTGAAGAAGATTCTGAGGTCTCATATAACTTTTATAAACTACAATTGCTTTATAGACACCATCTGTAATGTCATGGTCGTGTGTGTGTGTGTGTGTGAATACCACCACATAGTCCTTCAGATAGAGGACAACCTGATAATTTCTAAAACATTGATACCAGGAAGGCAGAAGTGTGTCCAGATTCAGACCCACAGAATCCAGTTTACTGGAATTCTTTTGGCCAAACCGAGGAGTAGCTGTGTATGTTGAAACACACAGGCTGCAGAATTTGTGTTTTGCAAGACTGAAATCACAGTAGGTCCAGAAGTGGATGCCCAGTTCCATTTTACTGGTATTAAAAAATATTTCAACTTTTACACTTTCACAGGTAGAATGAATTGTGTACTGGCCACATACGGGGATATTGCTTTGATGAACCTATACTTCAAGTTAAGGTCTTAAAAAAAACCAGCTGTGAAAGCAACATATGAATTATAAATTGTCTGTACCTCATCGGTTATGTTGCCATGCCTGGAGAAGCCAATGTCAACCTATTAGGTGATACTCGATTTATACAATAAATTATGAACCTGGAGGAAAAAAGAATCCAGTTTTAATTTATTATCACCTACCCACTTGGTTGTTTTTAGGTTTTCATAGGATAATGGTTATACCCTACTCTGAGATATATATATCTTTTGGAGATTATACATGTATCTCCAACCCCAGGGTGGTGGGACTACTTATTGGTGACTTTGAGAGAGGGACCAGACAAAGAAAGATCAGTCCTTTCTTCCCTCCTTCTGCCAGGGAGTCAGTTGCTCATAGAAAGAAGCATTCTGTTGGGTCGTTGTGGTATAAGTTTTTCAGTTAGAAGACCTCCTTATGGGAATGCTGGTGGTTATCCTGATGAGTTTGGATTAGGTAGGTAAGTTTGCCTGATGCTGGAGGGCAGCATTAGGAAATTCATTCTTGTTGCACCTAACCCACATTCACAAATGTAGCTTTAGAAGCAAAAACAAACAAACAAACAAAAAACCAAAACCCTGATACATTAGTCTTCACCTGCCTGATTACTCTGTACACCCCAATTAGTTCAAAACTAAGTCAGGAAAAGGTGCTGTACTTACAGACTCCCTAAATCCCTGATAAGTTTACAGACATAGTTGGTATCACACACTCTGTAATTGCCCTGTCTTTGACACAACAGGACAAATGGCAGTGTCTAACGGGTGGCCTCTGGTCCTTCAGGGAGATGTTCAATAATCAACTGGATCTCCAAGAGAAAAACCCTTATCTTCAGTGTTTGCAATTTTTGTGGTACAAATACCCATACTGATGCTTACTCAGTGGCTGGCAGTGAGCGTGGAATGCTGCGGATGGCTCGTCGAAACTCGAGAAAGACATACACAGAGACAAGTGGTTTCTGTAGGGAAGTAGGAACGAAATGGCCACTCTCTCTTGTGGGGAGAGGGCCCGTTCCCCCTCCGGAGAGGCTTTTTATTGGTTTCGTTTGCATAAGAATTCAGGTAAAGCTTATTACTCATAGCTAGAAAGTAAGGATCAAACAATAGATAACAAGGAAGTCTGAGGGCTTATTTTGAGTCAGGGTCAAAAAGCTGTAAAAAGCTTTAAGGAACAAACTTACTTCTTCCCTGGACTCTCATCATTCAACTGAGAACATTCTAAACAAAGCAGGTTTCACAGGATTTTACATATTCTTTCTTAGGCCTGATCACCCGGGGAACCCGCCCTTTTCAGCACAGAGCTGCACCACTCTGTCATTGCTTCAGGCTTAGGTGGAGCAAGGGAAGTAAGGCAGCCAAGGGATAAAGAGATTTTCTTCCAGACAATGAGGACTCAGGCTATGTCAAAGCCGAGGGGAGAGGGTCCATCACCCCCTTGTGCTGTAGCCCCCAAAGTCCTTCCTTGGGGGCCTCCCACATGATCATGCCTGTCTTAGGTCGTTCCCCCCTTGGGGAATCTTACCTGTCATTGGCTAACCGACCAAGCATTGGGGGTCAGTTATGAATGAAGCAGTAGAAGCAGCACTCCTGCCAGGGAGATAAGCTTTTGTCTCCTTGCTGGCTTACAGTCCAAGGTCACTCCCTCAGCCTTAGCCTTGGCAGGGGTTAGAGCTTCTGATACCAGACAGGGTGGTCCCTAACACCATACCATAGCTGATTTCAAGTTACCCTTGGGATGTCATTGAACAGAGCTGGGAGGAGAGATGCACACAATCCCTTCTCTCTAGCCATAAGGAACCAACTCGGCCAACTTGCTGCATCTCTTTAGAGCCAGAGAAAACATCCTTGCAGAGAGGCAGCTTCCCCTGGCATGTGGCTGGATGCCCACTTCTCAACTGGAATTCCTGTTTGGTGATTGTTTGCTGCCCTGAGAACTGGCTCAACTGTAGGGAAAGGCCAAGCTTTTGTGCCATATTCAGTGGCAAGTGTACTGCCAGTTCCATACATAATTAAAAGAAACAAGATGAGAACAAGGTCACCTCACAGATGGCCACACCAGGAGCCAGCCCAGCATGGGTTAGAAAGACTTTCTTCCTAAGTTCTTGTAGCCACACAATTCCCTGGTCTTGTTTTGTAATTCAGTAATCATGACCCCAACATATAAGAAAGATCATTTTTCTTCTCACCCACAAAAAAGACATGGTAACTATGTGATGGGATGGAGGTGATAGATAGCTAGTACTATAGTGGTAGTTATTTTGCAATTTGTAAAGGTATTAAATCAACACATTCTATGTCATATAATGTTATGTATCAATTATACCTCAATAAAACTGGGGGCAAGAAAGGTCATTTTTCTGTTCCTAGCTCTGACTTCCTAAGCAACATCAACACTAGAGTTTGAATTCTATATAATAGTTGAGTGATCATAGGGTCGTTGCTGATATCATCCTAATTCTTATTTTCCATATTTCAAAAAATGGAAACTGTGATGTATTCCCAAAAGGTTGGAAATAATACAGATAATGTTCCTAAAACACCTAGGATGGTGTGTGACCTGTAAGCATGTAATTAATGGCAGATACTGTAATCACTCCTTTGTTGAGTCAAGGGTGCAGACACAGCCCAAGGAGGTGAGGTGGGGAGCAGAGCCCATCGAATGGGCGTCCTTTCGATTCCCTTTCTGTTTCTTCATTTTGTGACATCTACATTAGTGTTGCCCTCATCACTAGACTGCACACTGTCCCCTTTCTAATTCCACCTTCTTCTGAGCCTCCCTCTCAGAAGTCATCACTCTCAAAGAACCATGAAACTGTAAGCAACCATGTTTTTATATATAGCAAGCAGGAGGAACCTATAAGAAACACTTCTGAGGCCATTCTAAGCCCTATACAAGGAAAGTTGGGCAGTGTTGTTTGTAGGCAATCTACAATGATCTTCTGGACTCATTCTCTCCTGCCTCAATACTTCTCCCATCATTTTTATATACTGAGGTCTGTCTGGAAAAAGTCTATCCATTATTAATATAATGAGGATGATTTTCATGACATCATGGTAACCTGGCAGCCAAGGAGAGTGGACTGGAATGTGCATGCATGAACAATGATGACTTCACTGCACTAGTCAGTGGGGGCAGTAGATGCTATTGAGTGAGCATGTGTACTGTGTGGCTATTGCATTTAAAATGACTGAGCTAGTAGAACAATGAATCTACATCAAATTTTTCTTTAATCTTGAATATTCCTCTGCAGAAATAAACTATTTGGATGATTCAGAAAGCCACAGCTGTGTGCAACTGGTGACTGGCAGCTTCATCACAACAATGCACCCCCACATGCATCATGCCAGGTGTAGTTTTTTGTTGAAACATCAAATCACCCAGGTGACTCAGCTCCACTACAGCCCATAGTTGGTGCCCTGCAACCTCTAGCTTTTCCCAAAACTAAAATCATCTTTGAAAGTGGAGAGATTTCAGACCATTGATGAGATTCAGGAAAATATGACAGGGAAGCTGATGGTGATTGGGAAAACTATGTGAGGTCCCAAGGTGCCTGCTTTGAAGGGGACTGAGGCATCATTGTCCTATGCAGAATGTTTCTTGTATCTGTATTCTCTTCAATAAATGTCTCTACTTTTCATATTACATGGATGGATACCTTCTGGACAGACTTTGTATAACTTCCTAAAATAATGCAGTAGATGCAGAAGAAAAAGTTAGCTCAGGAACTTAGTAAACTCAAATCTGTTTCTTAAAGTGTGTCCCCCTCCCCAAGAAGCACCATGAGACAAAGATTCAAATGCAAGTAGTTTGTCTGTAGCTGAAGGAGTAGGAAGGTGAAATAAGGAAGACAATAAAGGGTGCCTATTGAGCCAATTAATATATGGATAACTGCAACATAATCCTCTGAGAGAAACACTTGGAGCCTAGAGTAAGCCTATGCCTCAGAGATCTACCACTTTAGGGAATAAATACCTGGGGTATTTATTCACCAGATCCTGTTAGTCACTGATTAAAAGCCCTTGCTAGAGAGTGTCAATACCATGGCACTTCCTGTGACACAAGTGAGCAACATGGCTTCTGTGTCCAAGGAAATCTTTCGAGCAAAAGAATGCAGGCATTGGTAGTTGGAAGTCTGCTGGCATGCACTGAAATTGTAGGGGTGGGGGCATGGGGTGACCACGAGGGATCACACAGCTGAATTCCTGAAATGTGGTTGTTGTTTTAAGTTGTGACAAGCCAATTCTTAAAAGAGGATATTCATGATCTAAAATCCATGCTCTCCATCCTATTATATACCCACTGGATATTGAAAAAGCTATAAAAACAGATGATAACCCAACAGGAGAAAGAAGGTATGGGATTGCATCTAGTAAGGTGACAATTATTAATTTAACTAGCATTTATAGAGGGTCTTTTAGTCTGTCAGTCTTGATGGTATGCATTAGAATACAAAGGTTATTTGACACAGTCCTTATCTGTAAGAAGATTAGTTTATAGTCTAATACAAGGGATAGAACCCTCTGACCAGGGGGTGGGATCTGAGAGCAGAGGATACCTGTGGCTGCTATCTAAATAGACAACCTGGGAGGCAGCAATGCCCCAGAAAAGAAACACCTATTTGGTATGTCTAGACAGGCAGAGCTTTAGAGGGCCTCACAGAGTTGGTCCACAAATGAAGAATGGTCCCAGGCAAATCCCAGAGGTGGTGTGGGATGAGCATCATGTGCCCAAGAGAGGCACAAAAGCAGTAGATAAATTGGTTAAGCATGGCAAGCATTTTCTTGTGAGAATGAGAAATGCTGGGCATGACCTGACCAGAGGATGGATGAATTAGTGGGCCCCAGGGCAAGCAGATGACAACGGAGAAGCAGATGCCTTCCCTCCCACTCTGAAGTCCTTCCTCTCAGAGCTGGGGTGAAACCAGAGAAGCCAGGAGACAGAAAATCTTCATTGACTAAGAGTTCTGCTTCGGGCAGAATGAGGTCTTGTCATACAAATCCTGCTGAGTTATGGGCAAATAAAGCAGGGACATTTCTCCCACACTCAAGTTTGTGGACCAAAAGTTGGACCCCTGGCCCAGTGATCCCCCAAATACCATGTTATTCTCATCAATGAATCTCTCAGAGTGGTGAAGTAAAGGGAGCATGGTTTTTAGAATCAGACAGACTTTGATTCAAGTCTTAACTCTCCTGATTCCTATCCTTATTCTAGGTGTGATTATGGGCAAATTAACAGTATTCAAATTCTTTCGAGCCTCAGTTGCCTCACCTGCAAAATGGTAGTTAATATAAGGACTAGACAAGAAAGAACTTGTTGACTGGGGAGACTGAGCAGAGAAGGCTTCCAGAGGGATCTCCTCGCTTCCCAGGCTACAAGGTGATGTCACCATGGCACCAGGTCAAAGGGAAAGGAACCCTGATGGACTGGACACAGTGGTTTCACCCAGGCTGGGTGACATTGGGAAGACCTCACAGGCTTCATGGAGACATTCCAGACATTCAAGCTGAGAAGGGAGTTGGAAAAGGAAAGGCTCTGCTAAAGGAAACAGATGGTACTAAGAAATCTTCTCAGAAAAGCTATTGCATCATCTTCTTTGTTTCTTCAGATGCAATTATATCAACTCCCAAGAAGAAGGGAATTTGCCACAAATCAATAAGAATTTCTAAAGAATAAAAATGTCGTGTGTGTTTGTGTGTGTAAAAATATCACCAGTTTTAAGGGGATAAGTGGGTGTTTTAAATTCTTGTTTTTCATTATGCGAAATACTAAATAGAATACATTATTTTTATATGTATATTTACATGCTATTTTTTCAGCTACATCTAGTGATTCTTTTAATTTTTATTTTTTCAATTACAATTTACATTCAATATTATTTCATATTAGTTTCAGTTGTACAACATAGTGGTTAGACAATCATATACTTTACAAGGTGTTTCCCCTGATATTTTCTGTACCCACCTGGCACCATACTGTGAAACCCACTTGGTTTTCACAATATTATTGACTGTATTTCCTTTGCTGTACTTTAAATCCCCATGACTATTTTCTAACCACCAATCTGCACTTCTCAATCCCTTCACCTTTTCCCCCAGTCTCCCAACCCCTCTGCCCTCCGGCAACCATCAGTCTGTTCTCTGTAACACCTACATATTTTTAATCTATGAAAATTAATGATAGATGCATATGGCCTTCTTCCACTGACTTATAGGATGTACTTACATAAAATAAAAGTTTGAAAAATGCAATTTTTGTTCCAGAAAATTTCTTTACTACTTATTTTGACCTGGAGAGTTCTTTTCCTATCATTTTGCTCTTTGAAGTTAAACTTCAGAGGTATTACTAATCTGAGACAAATTAAGTCTCAGCAATTTTGAAAACAATTGCTTCCTGCCATATATGTGAAAATATACAGTGTCTGGCACACAGTTCATGCTCGACAGAACTCATGTTCCTCCCTCCTCCCCTCATTTCCAGGGACCCTCTGGGGAAGAACCTCATCTTCTCACCATTTCTGCATACTGCCTAACCTTGCCATACCCAATCTGCCTCAAAACATAAAATATCTTCCGTTGTTTCTGTTTAAAGTGCACCAGGTGCTGGAAGTGAGGAGGAGACTCAGTCCTTGCCCTAAGAAGATGATGGTCTGGGGAGAAGGGCATGCAAACCTGGGACAGACTGTTGGTCTGACCCTCACCTGTCTAGGTTTGATTCTATGTATACAACAATCTTCTCACCTGGCTGAATCTCTATTGGCTTTCTTCTCATATACATCCTTCAAACTCTAAACTGTGGAAGACTAATAATGACATGGTTAGTCTTTATAGTTTCCTTGAACAGGCTTTCTAAATAAAGGAGAATCTCCTCTTGAAGAGGGAGATACACTTCTAAAATGGTGACCCTAAATTGAAAAAAGGGGGAAAAAGCAATGACTCTCTGTGTAGCAAAGAGATCTGCCTACTCAAATTTTAGATTTTAAGAAACAAATTCTCTCATTCTCTTTTGTTTCCAACCATAGAACCTTTCATTTTGTAAACAGGTATAGAGTGCCTGCCTTGGGCCAGGCACTGTATAGAAATTAGGTTAAAATGAAGTAAACATGATGCCTGCCCTCCAAAAGTTCATGGCCAGGTAGAGAAGAAAGGCAAGCAATGGACAGTTAGAGTGCAGTGCAATGAGGGCTATGGCAGAGTTATGTGCAGGGAGCTTCAAGAATACAGAGGAGGACGCCCTCAATCAAGTTGGTAAAACTTGCTCTCTCACCTGTGTCTGTGGCCAAGCTACTCTCCATTACTATAAGAGCAGTGATCCTGAAACAGAGAACTAGAAGTTATTTTTCCCTATTTCAATTTGGCTGCCTAATAAGGTACAAGTGGTGTGTCTTAACATTTGCATCCTTCCTGCTAACTCCATAAAGCCTGTTGAGATACCGGTCTCAATTGGACAGTCTCTTGGACTCTGTGTTCTATGTCCCCGAGGACTCAGGAAATGGCAGCAGGGGGACTATCAATGGTTGGAAATATCACCACCTTAGGTTGGAAGGAGGAGTTGTTTATGAATTTAGGGGAAGAGTGAGAGCTTCTCAAGAAACATTTTTTTTATTGAGAAAAAGTATCTATACTGCTGTGTGGCTATCATGTGACCACCATGTTACTGTTTCTGACTTTGTCTGTGGAAGAAAGAAAGAGGCGCCTCTCCAAGCAGGGGAGACGTGATGCTATATTGTTCTCCCTCTACTCACAGTTCTTCCTCAGTTTAATGGATGGTAACAAGACTAAAATAACAGAGAGCAACTCTGGATTGCTATAAGAACAACTACATTACTTCGTTACAGAATTAAGCTTCATATGAGCTGAGAGACTACAATGGCAAATTTAAAAGAGGAGAGAAAAAAGCCAGGGTTTTGTCTACAGAAAGGCATAGAAAATTTTATAAACCATAATTAATGAGGCTTAGTTAATAAGATGCTAAAATAGGTGTTTATTTCTTTAAATATCTCTCTGTACAAATGGCATGTTTAAATATAGTGTTCTTTAATGTTGTTAAATATATTTCAATATCATATTTTGTAAGATAGTGACTGGGTAGAAAAGCAGGATTTCTTTCTTTTTTTTTTTTTTTCAAAGTAATTTCACCTGTTTCTTTTTACCTTTTTTTTTTAAAGATTTACTTATTTATTTTTAGAGAGGGAAGGGAGGGAGAAAGAGAGAGAGAGAGAGAAACATGAATGTTCAGTTGCTGGGGGCCGTGGCCTACAACCCTGGCATGTGCCCTGGCTGGGAATCGAACCTGCGATACTTTGGTTTGCAACCCGTACTCGATCCACTGAGCTACGCCAGCCAGGGCTAAAGCAGGGTTTCTTTCAATTCACTTGCCTGCTGTGCAGACTCTGCGACCAAAACTAAGATACCTCAAGTGAACTTAAGTCAGGATCTCCAAATTACAAGGACACTCTGTAAGGGAGTTGGGATTATCAGGCTCTTATGGGGTGAATTTGCAACCTAATTATAAAATGACAAAAGGTACTATCTGAGTAATAATATTCTGATCCCATAATGATCAAAACACTCCAAAGGTGGAACTTCAAGCACTGCAGGAAAATCATTCTCACTGAACTCTGAAGGCAGTTAACACAAACTAAGGTCTCTGCAAAAATGACTATGGAAGTCAAATCAGAATTCTTATGGGATTATCAGAGTTGGAATCGAAGTTGAAATGGCCTCTGAGAAAAATGCAGTCCCCCTACACAAAGGATGCTGCTGTGATTTTTGTTTGTTCTGAGATATGGACAGACAATTCAGAACCATGAATTGGGTTCATTCTTTGGAACACCATATTTTGAAAGAGACTAGGAAACAATAAAGCCATATACTCCCCTCTTGCTCTCATGGACACTAGCTTTAGGAATCCAGCCACCATGCTGCCAGGAAGCCCCAGCAAGTCCAGGTAAAGAGACCACATTTGGAGCCATACAGGGTGGGGCAAAAGTAGGTTTACAGTTGTGAGTCTACAAAACACAGAGTGTATTCTTGTATTATAATTTATTAATTATTGCATTATTTTCCATAAGAACAACTATAAACTTACTTTTGCCCCACCTTGTATATAGGTGTTCTGGCCAACTGAGCCCAGCTGAGGCCTGATCAGCAGACATGTCGAGTGGGGATACTTCCAGGTGACTTCAGCACTGAACCACCGAGTCTTCAAAAGCCCCAGGCACGTGGGACAGAAAGGAGCTGAATTAACGGGTTCACAGAATCTATGAGCTTAATAAAATTGTCATTCTATCCCACTGTTTTTTTTTCTTATTGCCAGTGTGGTCAGGGGTGGGAGTGTGAGTAATTATGAAGCAGTAATAACTGTAATGGTCAGTATCTTCAAGCCCCCCAGGCCAGAGACCTGTCACAGTATCTAGAGAATAAGTCTCCATCCAGTTTTTACCCAGGATGGAAGAGAGGCAAATGCCAGTCATTTGGACGTGGGAGCGGGTCTCTGGATCTAACTGCTTTGTCAACATCCTTTGAGCCTATCTCCTTGTCCCCAGTCACACGCATACGCCCACTTCTAGAGTCTGGTGCCCTCCACTCCTGAGCCCTGTGAGGGGCCTGCTAGTTTCTTTTTCTTAACTTTCCCTTCTGTCAGCTCAGGATTCAGCTTTCTCAGGTCTGCTAAGGGCAGCTGTCATTCACTCCTTTAGTTTTTCAACTTTCAAAAATGTGTTGCTATAGCCGTCTCTTTTCCTTGTGAATTTATGTTTTCTAAAAATAATCTTACTGATGTCTTCATGGGATTTTTTTTGAGGAAATGGAATTAAATGTATGTGTTCAATTTAGTAACTCTAATTGGGATTTTATCCAGGCGTTTCATTTTTATTTAATTTTATTGAATTATAATTGACATTAATTTCAAGTGTAGTACACACTTATTTGATATTTTTATGTATTACAAAATGATCACCATGATAAGTCTGCATCTAGATTTTTTTATCCTTTTTGTATATATTGACTCCATCTCCTTTTATTCATTTAATTGAATATTCAATTGAATATTCATTTAATTGAATATTCAATTTCAATAGTCTTGAAACTATTCAAGACTACTGGATACGAAAAGACTTGTGCTTTATTGGAAAAGAACAATGACAACATTAACAAAAAAAACCTTTCCACTACCTTTTTTTTTCTTCATTTCTCTGAGATTTGTCCAAATGCATGTGAATCTGAAGGCTCCTTCTTTATTTAGTTCCAATTCTCCTCATCAAAGAATTTTTGTGCATCGTCTGTGCTGCATATTCATAAGAAGCTATAAAAACACAGGCTGATCCCTGAAGAACACAACCTAAAGACAGAAAACAATATAGAGAAAACACAAAGACTGTCAAAGTGCACACCATGATTGTAAATAAGTAGATTAGATGAAATATTTACAGAATGAATGGACCAAAATCTTATATATATTGCTGCTCATATGTGTGTGTGTGTGTGTGTGTGTGTGTGTGTGTAAGCATCAATAGGAAATTAATACATGCACAGACACTGGGAATTCATCAATAAATGGCCCACCCAGGTCACCCAATAAGTCACCCAAAGTCGCTTAACCCTACATATACATTCAGTTTTCAATCAACTCTTTCCTTTATTTATAATCATCAACAGACAGAAAAGGAAGCTCCAACCATCTGATGAAAGCCTCATAATGAAAGATAAGAAAATGAAAAAACTTTTAAAAAAAGTCTTGGTGTTGTTAAGTCTGTTCATCTTCTCCTGAAGGACTTTTGGATTTTGTGAATTGATAAGCAAAACTTACCCTCCTTTTCTATCAAGATGCTAAAATTAGTGTCCTATATTTTCTTGCAATTTGTATGATGTTTTGATTTTTAAGTTTGATTCTCTTTGATTCTCTCCCTTCTACCTGTGATGAGCCTAGGCGATGGTCTCCACCTTCTAGGGCATGTACAGATTATCAATGCCAATATTCCATGGTGTCCCCTCCCTGGGTAGGTCTAGCCCTCAGTGTTTTGTAAGGTCAAGTGGTTTAATGATTACAAAAGGAATTTTTAAAAATAAAATTTAAAAAACATAAAGCACTACTCAAATATAAAGTTTTAGGTGGATAACAATGATGATTATCAACATTTCCAACAGCCCTTCTGTTTACCAAGTATTTCTAGGTGCTTCTTCCTATCCAGAGGTGGGATTATCTCTATTATCTTTTGTTCCCTCCTCAGTTCTCAAATTCAGAATCCCTCTGAGGAATTCTTCATGGCTTTGGAAGACCAATTTTGCATTATCAGAAACAGCCTTGGGCCGCACAGGAATCTTGGAAGTCTAGTCCAAGTGCAGCATCACCATTTGGAGCCACTTTGATAATGGCAGCTGCTTCACACAGACACCTCACCCTGTGGGGGTTATTATTAGGCCAGTATTCCAAACAGAAGCTCCATTCACTTCATTGCTCTTTCAGCTGCAGAGGGGGGCAGAAACACACCCTGGGCCATCCTTGAACCTGGGTAGGCTTGTTAATCAAAGTTTCTTTAGCTTCATCTAACAACAGGGGTGTGTTGAATAAAACTCCCAGAGTCAAGTGTTGACTCTGCCTCCTTCAAAGGAAAGCAGTGAAACAGGAAAGGCATCCAACTGAGATAAAAGCTAAGCTAACAAATGATAGCATTTCCAAAACAAATCGTTGGGCTTGAATGCCCTGGCGTGAAATATAAGAGGAGGGAGTGTCAGAGAACAGTACAGGCTGAACTCGACCCTCTCTCTGGTCAACAGAAGGCAGGGGCTGACGGAAGACTTCATATGAAATGTATGTCTTTCTAACAAATTTTCCAAGAGCCCACCCTGCCTGTATCATTCTGCTCTTCCTGTTTTCCTCATATTTCCTGTCTTCTTCACACTGCATGCTGAGAGGACATGTTACATTGTCATTCTATGTTTAAAACTTTTCCCACTGGTTAGCCTTAAAAAATCTATTAGAGGGAAATACAGAGCTGATTGATAAGAAATAACCTCACCATGTCAGCATGGACAAGGAGTGGTGAGAAATTCGGACCAAATGAGACAATGGAAAGCTGTTTGATAGTAGAGCCGAAATCAAGCCCAGGCCCTAAGGGTCACATGCTTGCTCCTATATCCTCATCAAGCCTCCACTATAAATCTGCTGGTAGGACACTTGTAGGTTATCTCTGTCTGAATCAGAGTGCTGGAGAAACACAGATTAACCACTGGGGTGTGCTGCAGTGATTGCATGACTGCAATGCAGGCTGTTTTGGCACCTTCTCTGTGCCAGGTATTGTGCTAAGTTGGACAGGGCATCAAGATAAGCAAGACACTGTTGTGCACCCCAGAGACACATCATCCCGCAGAGAAAATGGAAATACAGGAACATGTAACCCAGTCATTGAAGAGTTTCAACAGGATGTGGTGACTGTCTTCATCAAAATGTTTTGGTTTTGATGATGAACTTTAGCCTTCAAGTGGAGATGGATTTTATTGGTGCTATATTGTAGAAAAACTATATATTGAAAAGGGTGGCGATGTAGTGGAGTCTCAGAGTCAAATGGAACCAGGGATTTGAATGCCGCTAAGAATTCTTTTCTTTCTTTTCTTCTTTCTCTGTTGACCTTCCTCTGCTTCTTTGGCAGGGTATTCAGTAGCATTCAGCCATTAGAGAGAAACTATTTGTGTTCTTTCTTGATTCCAAGTCTGAAAGTGCTGGAAGGGTGTCATTAAATCTTCTTGATTTGCATTCCTACCTCTGACCAGTGCACTGTGGTGAGAAAGAAGCTACAGAGAAAACCTCATCCCCACCCTCTTCACCTTGGTAAATGCCTCCATGCTTCACCTTCTACACTCTTGGTTATCTGGTTTTTCTTTTTTCTGTAGTACCCTGGTTCTCCTTCTCTGCCCAGATTATTCAAAATGATGAGTGATTTGAATGATTTGTATGGTTTGAATTTGCTTCTCTACAAGACATTGCCCCATGGATCTCCCATCTCAACTCCATGAACATTGACCTTAGACTTATGATGCATATCCATTGCAGACTCCCAGAGGTCAGACACCCTTGCCTACATGACAAAATTAAGATATCCATGGAATGACCACATAGAGCTATTGTATCAAGAAAGCTGGTAGAAATGCATGTCTAGAGCCCAAGGAGGCATTAGGATTGAAGGCACTGACTGATTATGGAGAATCATTGGCCTGGAGATGACAGTTGAAGTTGTGGAAATGTATATGATTACCAAAGAAGAAAATGGTGTATGAGAAGAGAAAAGTACCAAAGAGAACCAAGAGCATCCTATATATACAGGATAAGCAAAGTGTAAGAAACCTTCAAAGTAACAGAAAGAGAGAAGGTGAAGAGAAGGGTGGGAATTTGATTGACTTACAGGATGAACTTGTGTTATGCTGTAGGCAACTCAACTATCCAATTGCCAGCAAGTAGTAGACTTTTCATGTCTGTAATTTCTCCCTATTATTCTACTTACAGTCTTCTATTTCATGTCTTGATAAAAGTATCCCTTTGGCCCTGGTTGGCATAGCTCTGTGGATTGAGCACGGGCTGCGAACCAAAGCATCGCAGGTTTGATTCCCAGCCAGGGCACATGCCGGGGTTGCAGGCCACGGCCCCCAGCAACTGCACATTGATGTTTCTCTCTCTCTCTTTCTCCCTCTCTAAAAATAAATAAATAAATCTTTTTTTAAAAAGTACCCCTTTGGCACTGAGAAAGCAGTATATTGCTTTCAAGCACCAAGCCTAACCAAAGGATTGAATGGATAGGAGAACAGCTAAGGAGCAAAGTAAAGATTTTTATTTTCTTATTTATGGATTTTTATTCATGCCTTCAATAATGCATTAAATTATTTTATTTTTTTATTCTCACCTGAGGATATTTTTTCATTGTTTTTAGAGGGAGAGGAAGGGAGAGAGAGAGATTTCGATGCAAAAGAGAAGCATTGATTGGTTGCCTCCCATACACTCCCTGACCAGGAATTGAACCTGCAAACTTTTGGTTATTGGATGATATTCCAACCAACTGAGCCACACTGGCCAGGACAATAAACCATTAAAATTTTACATCATTCCAAAGTTGCTAAGATTCTAAACAACAAAGTGACTGACTTCCAAATTTAGGAGACCGAGGCATGTAAGATGACTTATTATTCTTTAAGAAGGCCTTTCAGTATAGTATATATGACTCTGCATGTCATCCTGTTGTACTTTTATTTATATACTTGGTGTTTAAACCATAGCAGGAAATGAATAATTCTACTGAGAGAAAAGTATGTCTGCATTGATAATGGCCTTCATTGCCTAACTGCTTTGGCCAATTTCCAAGCTTCTGAGTACATGTCTGAGATGGTTGTGCCCAGCAGCTGTGAAAGCGTATAACCATAAATTAACACAGTTGTTGGAGGTCATAAATGATTTAATAAGTAGTTCTTCACTCATCAATGATGTAAAATTTTCCCTAAGGTTTTTAAAGTCAAACCCTGTGGGTCAGATTATGGTCCCTGGCCAGGCGAGGTGCATGTCCTATGATGTGTTTTTAATAAACAGCTCATACCAAATTTCTGTAGAAGTCGTTCATCATTGACTCCTGATATTAGCAATAATGAAGATTTTCCAGTGCCCTTCAAAAATTCCTTTCTTTTTATACTTCAGACAAAGAGCCAACTGAATAAAATCAGAATTTTTTTCAAAGAAACCAACACCAACAATCACAATAAGTAGAAGTAGCAATCATAGTAGTGGTGGTACCATCCTGGAGCATCAATACCAGTTCCACACTCAGAGTAGCAATACCAGAACCACCACCCCCAGAGTGCCAAGAGTGCCAATACTAGTATCACACTCACAGTATCAATACCAGCATCACACTCAGTTGCGCATTTCAAATAGTAACAGGGATCATGACAATTCCTATTGTGTCTCCACTGTCCTAATTTTTACTTACCTTACTAATCTCCTAGATATTTCCAGTTGTGTTTAAACCACATTTACTATATTTTTATTTTTCTGAGACAGTCTCTTCCTGATCCACTCAAGGGCCCCCTTCGAAACTTGGGATTTAACTATAACAGAGGGTAGTAGTAGGGCTTTTACATTCTGGCATCTAAAAATTGCTTTTTTTTTCTGTGCAAACTAAAACAGAAATTGCTTCATTAGTGACCTATTTCTTGTTTATTAAAACACACTTGATAGAATGGCTTATGTAATTCATCACACTGTAACAGGGAAAACCTGAGAGTTGAAGGCCAGGAATTCTGGGGGCACAGATAAATTTGAAGAAATCTTTCTTCCTGAGGAACCATAGGCAGAGAGAGGGACTGGGTGAAATAGCTTACTACTCTTAAGGATTAGGGGGAGGCAAAAATGACTGAAGAAATAGTAGGAATTGTAGTGGAAGAGTTTGAATGCAAGGTGTGATCATGAGTGAGATACGAGCAGAGGAGAGGGGAACCAAACTGGAGCCACAAGTAGGTGGGGTACCCCAGAGCACCATCTTTTCACAATACCTTGTGAGTGTTTTGGGAGTAGGAAGCAAGGTTTATTGGATTAGGCTAGACAAGATCTACATAATTAAATATTTAAATAAAATCAGATAAAATGTTTATAAACTTCACCTTCATTGGTGGTTTCCAAATGCTAAATAAAACATTTGATCCTAAATGGGGTAGTAATTAGTGCCATTCACAAATTATTTCTAGCTTTCATTTTCTAGGCATTGTGCTTCACTTTCTCTTTGAAGTCTGATGTGGCCCTGTGACTACCTTCAGTCATTGATTTGTGAACGGGAACCTTACAAGTCAGTGGGCAGTTGGCCACATTGCCTTCCCCCTGCTGAAATGATGATGCCTGTGTCAACATGATGCCTCTACCAGTTTGAGATTCCCATAGGCTAAACCCTTCTGACCTACTTTGGATGTGTAGCCGAGTTGAGAATTAGGATTACAAACTGGACAATTTGAGAGTGAACAGGTCAACAGGCACACTTCAAAAATGTTTGGTCACCTTTGGGAGGTCTAAACTTGTGTTTCGCCTCTGAGATTTGGGGGTAGTTTTTACTGCAACATAACTATCTATCTTGATTGATAAATCAAAGCATGATTAAACAACTTATATAATCTATTTCAAGAAGGCTAACAAGTGAACCATGCAGTCCTCACTGTAAGTGAGGACTCACTGTAGTGTACTAACCTGTGCAAGATTAGTAAGAATTTGAGTTCCAATATCTAGGCCTAAGGTGAGGTTAGCTATTACTGATTTTGACAAGTAAGTAAACTTCAGGGATCCAGAGCTCTTACCTTCCAAGGGAAGGCTCTCTTCTTTTAGATCTTGCAAGGAAATATTCACAGAGATGTGTGTTAAGGTTGAAAGCAGCTGACATCAGAAAAGTGTTAGTATTGCCCAGAAAGACAAGCACCAGTTTTGTCTGTATGTCCCTGTGTGGCTCTGCTTAAAAGCAGGGCACCAAGTTTCCCCAACAGGACAACCAGATCAACTAGGAGATGTTTGATTTGGCCAAAAGAATACTGTAGAGAAAATAAATAAATAAATGTGCGTGCCTTTAGGTTAAGCAAGCACTCATGTTTGCCACTGCTCTCTCTTCCTTTCAATTGTATCTTATTTTTCTGCTTCTTCATTTCAACTATGTTACTTTCTTGGCTCCTAAAGGTCCCAATAATGTCTAAATATTGGGACCTCTGCTGAGAGACTTTGTGCCTAAGATGAAAAGAGTACATAGATCAATGTTCAGGTGCCCAGTGCAACAGAGGGAAAAGCAGACATACATGTTAAAACTTCATTTGGATTATCTCTCAACACTACTCAATACCATCAGCTGGTCTGTCTCTTTGCCATCCCCTGGGCCAAGTTGATACCCAATCCCAGAATCAAGGTAAACCCAACTAGATGTATATGAATATCTTCTTTCTCATGATGCAAGGTAGGAAAAGAGGGCATAGTCACACATCTGGGGTGACATGGTAGATGACAAGGACATGATCAAGAGTCATTGCTATCAGAATATAAAACTACCCAAAGAACCGTTTTTCAGTTTACAATGACATTTGTTCTTTGATTAACCTGAGGCTGAGAAACAAGCCATTTTTCACTTCACTGGTGGTAAATCAATATTTTCACTTCTAAGAATGACCGCTTTCATCTTTTTATTTTACCTAAATGAAACTTTTAATTTATTAGTATTTAACAATGTAAAAGATTCAAACAGAGGTGCTTTGAATAGTATCTTCTCAAGAATGTGTTGACTCAACTATGGAAGTCATTGTATGGCAGCTCATTAGAACCTTCAGTATTCTGATGTCCAGGCTAATACAACTCATACTAGCTAAATCAGAATCTCTAGGGGTAGAACCTAGGCATCAGTATTTTGTAACTGCTCCCCAGGAAATTCCAATGTGTAGCCAAACTTGAGCACCACTAAAATAATGTGTTCATTCACTTACCTATCAGGTTAACCAAGGTCCTGTGATTAACAGCTTCACTTCCTCCTTATTGATTTGCATCCTGGCTGCTTTACACAAGCCCATGGATTGTGTCAGAATGGACATTCAGTCTAGGTCCCCGATGATCCATAGGATATCATAGTGTAGATTAAAGCAGTGCCCCTCCTTCAGGACACATTACTTCATTCTGTTTGAAATTGTCTTAATATTGTAAACTGACTATATAAGAATACAATCTCTCCATATATCATGGAATTGTTATAATAAACATACAGATCAGTGATGTCTGCAATGCAAATAGAAGATCCTTACAAATATCAGCCTTGTACAGTGTACAACCTGTACAACCATATGGGATAACCCTCATTCAGTCAGAGGAGGTGTGTGATTCCAGCTCCCCAACTCCCTGATCTGAACACGGCCAACTCACTCTTTGACTCCTCTCCAGTCAGGATAATCCATAAAAGGAGGGAATATATTTCCAAAGCCTAAATATATACTCTTAGCACTAAGGAAGGCTTTTGTTTTTCTGATTGGCAGCTTATTTAAATGAAAAACCCTATAAAAGGCATAGAAATTAAATCACATTGAGTTATTTATTTAATGAGCCATCTTTATTAAAAAAATTATGTTGCATGAAATTGGAACTGTTCTGGAAAATCTGAGAAGGATGGCTGCCAAACTTTGACTTCCAGACTGAAATCCTGCAGCTCTGCCCTCCAGGCTCCCGTGATGGAACATTGTTCCCCATTTGGCTCTCTATGCCTTGCAGAGGCCTTTGCAGGTTAGAGGTCGTTGGTGTCTAAGGTGGCTCTGACTACTCGATGACAGCTGTACAGAGCACCATCCTTGCCATGCTCTCCCTTCCTGGCCTTTCATGCACAGAGCTGACTGCCTGAGAAGGGACAACTGATCCCCGTGCCTTCCTTTTTCCTAACCCTCGGTAAATGTGCCAAGGTGGTAAGCATGCCAAGGTAAGCATGCCAAGGTGCTTGATATGCATGCCAAGGTGGCAATGCCATGGGGGGGGGGCCTGGGCTCACTGGTGACTGAGGAAAGGAGAAACCAAAACTGGCATGGCATGGGTAATGGTGGTCCCAGAGACCCTCGTGGAGCATCTGTCCCACATTTGATCAGGAAACGTACCTTCGGAAGAGAAATGTTAGAAAATACCATTTGCGAACTTGAGCAGAGCATCTTCCACCCATGGAAGGACAGAGCAGGGACTGTTGGCCAGTAGACAATACAGAAAAAAAAAAGCCAGTAGTGAAAGTGTGTTTCTACCAAAGGACAAGGAGGGGGACAAAGATATGGCTAAGCCCCAACCCTTCACAAATTCCTTTGCCCAGATTATGTAAGGGTATGATGAAAAGAATCCTATTTTAGAAAATAACATTCTAGTCCCTTTCCCAATATTAACCAGCTATTTGATCTTGGGCAAGTTCACCTAACTACCTGGTACCTCTGAGTCCACATCTATGGAATAAAGGGAGGAACTAACTAATCTCCAATATCCCTTCCAGGTCTAGAGGCAGCACAGCATAGAGCAGACACTCTGGAGCCAGAACACCTGGATACACATTGTGGTCCTACCACCTGGTAGCTATGTGGCCTTGGCCAAATCACTCATCCTCTCTGTGCCAAAGTAAAGTGGGATAAAATTGGTGCCCACTTCATAGAGTTGTTATGAGAATTAAGTGAGATCATGTATGTAAAGCACTTAGAACCTGGAACATAGAACATGCTTAATAAGTGTTAATAGAATGGAAGCCACATGAGAACAGAGATCTATGTTTTGATCACTGATATGACCTAAGGGCTGATAATATTTAGCACATAGCACACACTCAGTAATTATTTGTTGAAAGAATGAATGAACCAGTGCACACCTATTAGAATGGCCAAAATCTAGAACACAGACGCCACCAAATGCTGGCAAGGATGTAGAGCAACAGGAAGTCTTATTTATTGCTGGTGGGAATACAGAATAGTACAGTCATTTTGGCAGTTTCTTACAAAACTAAAAACACTCTTATCATATGATCCAGTGATTTCACTTCTCAATATTTGCCCAGAGAAGTTGAAAAATGAGTCCATACAAAACCCCGCATACAGATAGTTAGAGCAACTTTATACAAAATTGCCAAAACTTGGAAGCAACCAAGATGTCCTCCAGTGGTTGAACAGATAAACACTGGAACATCTAGACAATGGAATATGAGTATCATTCAGCATTAGAAAGAAATAAACTCTCAAGCCATGAAAATGCATAACCTTAAATGTATATTACTAAGTGAAAGAAACCAATCTGAAAAAGGCTACATACTGTATGATTCCAACCATATGACATTCTGAAAAATGCAAAACTATGGAGACAATAAAAGGATTACTGGTTGTCAGAGGGAGGAGACAAATGCATGGGCAGAGCATGGAGGACTTTTAGGGCAGTGAAACTATTCTGCATGATACTGTAATGGTGTATGTATGTTGTTCTACATTTGTTCAAAGCCATAGGATGCATAACACCAAAAGGGAACCCTAATGTAAGTTATGGACTTTGGGTGATAATAATGTAGTAATGAATATTCTTGGATTGTAACAAATACACCACGTGCACAAGGGATGTTAATGGGAGAGGTTATTTATGTGTATGGGCAAGGGGTATGTAAGAACTCTCTGTGCTTTCTGCTCAGTTTTGTTATGAATCTAAACCTGCTCTAAAAATATTTTTTTTTAAGAATGAATGAGTAAATAAACATGGTGACTCTACAGCTTCATGACCAGGGTTTGCAACTGGGTCTTCTCCTTCCCCACAACCCCCATTGAGGTTCCTTGCCATCATTCTTATTATTGTGAAGAGAATCTTAAAGAAGTAAGAGAAGAACACAAAATATAAATTATAAAAAAATACTTAGTTACTGTGACAGACCGTATTTTCTAAAAATGTCTGCAACAATATTTTCAGACCCACATGTTCTTCCAAAACTTACCACTCCCCCATCAAGAGATGGAGTCCAGGTCCCCTCCCCTGAGCAGGCCTTTGGACTGCCTCAACATAGAGAGTTGGTGGATAAGATGCTGCGTGACCTTCCAAGGCCAGGTCTAAAAAGTCATGCAGCTTCTGCCAGGCTCTCTCTCTCTTTAATACTTAACTTGGAACATTGAGTTGTCGTGTCTTAAGTCCAAAGCTGACATGCTGTGGGGAAGCCCAAGCTAGTCCATGGTGGAGAGACCAAATGGAAAAGTCCTGAGACTACCTGAAGAGAAAGAGATGCTGGTTGGTGCCCAGGTACTCTAGCAACAACCCCCCTATCCCGGCCAGTTCCAGCTCCAGCTGCACTGAGAGACCACAACTGCATGAGACATCCAGAGCCTGAACCAGCCAGCTAACTTGTCTCCTAGTTTCTGACCCACAGAAGCTATAAGAAATAATAAAGGTTCTGTTTCAAGCCACTGTTTTGAGATTTTTTTTCTGCAGTAATAGAGAAACTGGACAAACTGCTTAACAAAGCATAACAATCAAGTGTGGCTTCTCCAGGCCCACCTCTCACAAGCTCCAGATGGCTACTTTGTCCTTGAGAATTTGGGGACTTTTCCCAGTACAACTTCCCCCAGTCCACCTGGCAATTTTCTTCCTGGCAGTACCCCAAAACCCCAAGCTCCTGCCCCCACAGTTCAAGAGTAAAACCTCCTGGAATACTCTCATCTTGGCCCCCAACTCTGCTGGCCCTCATCAGATAAGAAGGAAACATTCACTTTTCAGCAGGGACACGGATTCTCTCTTTGCTTCCAGTAACTGCTAGGCATCTCAAAGCTCCTTTCCCAACACCTCTTTCTGGAGAGGTTTCACGTTTCCTTTCTTTCCTCCAAATTTACCATCATTTTCCTCAGGTTTACAGATGACAGTCACTCCAGTGTCTTGTCATTATGTTTGCCTATGAAACCATATATTTCATATGGTTATGAAAGTAAACAGGTATCCTACATCCACACTGATAAGCATAATAAAGGGTTGATTCTAGAAGGATAAGGTACATTTATTATGATGAAGAAGAAAGTGTAATATTTATCATAATGGCAATTCAGGGTATATATGTACACATTTTTAAAGAATAACCACACTTTATGTGATCCCTTACAATAAAGTGTTCAAGTTGCTGTTCACACAAATCTTCTCCCTTGATAAATTCAGCCCCGTCTGCTCTTTGGGGACAGAGATGTGACAGATCAAGCTCGTGTCAGACATAATGGGTCTTAGATGCCTGGAAAAGACTGCTCTGAAGCTGAGAACAGAAAGTAAGAAAGCCTAACTCCAGGATTGCCGTAGGGGACAAGTCAGATCTGACTTCTCAGAAGCAGCTCATAGGGCTGTGGAGGTACTCTAGAATATGGATACAAAAACCGGAATTGATATTACAACTCTGTGACTTACTAACTACATGACTTGAACAAGTAAGATCTTACAGGTCTAATTTCTTCATCCATAAAATAAGACAGTAACTATATCTACTTTTAATAGTACATAACAAAGAATTTTTAAAATAGGTGTTTAAGCAAAAACTTGAACACAAATCTTCATAGCAACACTATTTACTATAGCCAATTGGTGAAATTAATCCAAATGTCATTCAGTTGATAAATGGATAAACAAAATGTAGTATATCCACACCATGAAATATTATTCAGTCATAAAAAGGAAGTATTGATACAAGCTACAACATTGTTGAACCTTGAAAACATTATGTTAAATAAAAGAAGCAAGACACAAAAGGCCACATATTGTATGATTTCATTTATATTCAATAACTAGAATAGGTAAATCCATAGGGACAGAAAGCAGATCTGTGGTTGCCAAGGGCTGGAAGTGGGGAGGATTAGGCAATGACTTCTTAATCAGTACTGGGTGTCCTTTTGGGATGATGGAAATACTCTGGGACTAGACAGTGGCAATGGTTGCATAACATTGTGAGCATTCTAAATGCCACTGCATTGTACACAATAAAATGCTGAAGTTTATTTTATGTATATTTTAACACAACTACCAAATAAAATATGTAAAGCACCTAGTACAGTTGCCAGTACTTGATAGGCAGCCAGTAAATAACATTTCTTATTCTTTCTTTGTTGACAACACTTTATCAAGTTTGCTTGCTCTCTCTCAAGGCCCACAAAATGGAGATGAGCACATAGTGCATCTCGCTGGCAGAAACAAAATTGTGTATGGCACCAAACTTGCATCTGGTGAGAAAGTCTATGAAATGTCTTACTAAAGGAAGCATCAGCAAAGAGTTAATAAATAATATGGAGCACAGAGAGGCACCATATGTGCCCAAGGGATGACATTCTCAAAGTGTTACAGCCTCATACAGCAGTTTTCACCACAGGCACACATCACTATGGTCCCATCTCAGGACACAGACCTGGGCCCCATCATCAAAGACTTTTCTTCAGGAGGTCTGGAGTGGGGCTTAGCACCTGAGCTTCTAAAATCTCTGTAAGTAAGTGCACAGCCAGGGCCAGGAAGACAGAAAGTAGGCAGGGACAAGAATATGTAAAGAAAAATGCAATAATAAAGAAGAAGTGTTACACAAACTCAAAAACATCCTGAGGGAACTTCCAGTGTCCATCTGGGGGAAGAATGGGAAAGGAGTCTGTGACGGTTTTGTGGAGGAGTTGGCATCTTTTTTTTTTAAAGAGGTTACTTTTCTTTTCTTTTTTTTTAAGATTTTATTTATTTATTTTTAGAGAGGGAAGGGAGGGAGATAGAGAGAGAGAGAGAATCATCAATGTGCAGTTGCTGGGGGTTATGGCCTGCAACTCAGGCATGTACCCTGGCTGGGATTCGAACCTGTGACACTTTGGTTCACAGCCCACGCTCAATCCACTGAGCTATGCCAGCCAGGGCTAGGAGTTGGCATCTTAGCAGGGAGAATTGGTATATGAGTTGAATGGGCAAAAGCCATTCCAGGTAGAAAAACAGTTGGAGCCAAGCCATGGTTGTAGGACACCCCAAGCACTGTGTGGGGATCAGCAACTTGTGTTTTGAACTAACTGTCCATAACACAAATCATATTTTAAACCCCTTACCCCAGTGTGGCTATATTTAGAATAAGGAAATAATTACAGTTCACTGAAGTCAAAAGCGTAGGATCCTGGTCTAATAGGATTCTTTCTCTCTTTCCTCTCTCTTCCCTAACCCCTTCCCACCCTCTAACTTCCCATCACATGTATGCACCAAGGAAAGACCAAATGAGGACACAGAGACACAGAGAGAAGGCAGCCATCCACAAACCAGGAAGAAAGTTGACCATGCTAGCACCTTGATGTTGGACTTCTGGTCTCCAGACTATGAAAAACTACATTTCTATTGTTTAAGCCACCCAGTCTATGCTATATTGTTCTGGTGACCTGAGCCAATTATCACAGTAGGCTACTGTGTAGTATGATTTGGTAGATAATGATTGAGTCCAGAGGTAGGTTAGATCCTGGAAGTCTTAGAGTGAAAGTTCTTAGGTTCATGATATTGTATAAGAATTACAGTTTTTATAATGATGCCCGAGGTATTATTTTGACTCCCACCTAAAAAAGACCCATTGTAAAGATACACTTGTTATTTCCAGGAAAATCCATATATGAAAACAAGCTGCTGCCTTCAGAACACACTTAGGAAATCTGTCCTATGAAATTCTAGCTCTGAGATATGCAAGCTTCAGGTGATTTACTCTGAAGTCCGGGCTAAGTCTGCAGGTGAGCAGAGATTCTAGCTTATTAGGAGAAACTGAGTTTGCACCAGAACCTCCTGATGTCCCCTTCTTAATATTCATTGTTCCAGCAGGACATAGGAGTCTCATTAAATAGCTTTTCTTCGTGGCAAACAATGATTGCTGAAGAACAAATATAAAATCAATAACCTTTTCAGAAATAAATTAGAAGATTAAGTGGTTAGGGCTTTTCTTCAAATCTTATCACCACAGTAATCATCACCAGAAATCTCCAAGACACTAATGGTTTCTAAGACATACAACAATGACCTTCATGTAGTTCTCTCTTCCTTCACATATGTGAGATACTGTGTTCCATGTTTTGTGTATGTTTCTTTTAATCTTGATAACAACTCTGAGTTAAGTATGCTTTTTTCCATTTTGTAGATGAGTACATTGAAGTCCAGAGAAGGACAGATGTGTCCTCTGGAAAGAAGCCAAGAAAGCAAGCCCAGACAGAATCTTAAGACCACCTGAGCTCTGACAGACCATATGCCTCCATTTCTCCTCCATGTTATTAGACTGAAAGGAAACCAGCAGCCGCCTGGAACATGTCCTCCCAAGTATTCCATCACAAACGGAGAATCCCATTAAAAAGTCAATAAAAAAGAAATGACATTAGATGTCCAAGATCCTGCTTCATTGACCTTGGGTGTGACTTGGGCATGTGTATTTTGCAAAATCTCCCCTGGTGATTCTTATGTGTACCTCTAGTTAGAAACTTCTTTTTTTTCACTATTCAAGGTTTATTTGGTGCTTTAGTTGGTATGAAACTTGGGTAGTTGGATGCATTATTGATATGTACACTTTCTTTTTACATTATATGGCAATGCACACTAATCTGATTCATATAGTATACAAAATAAGATCCTTAAGAACAATTATGCACAAGACACGCAATACTGGATTTATATATTGGATCCTAGGATGTGATTGACCAGAGAGAAAAAAAGTTGGACTAGGTACATTGGGTAAAGGAACCACAAGTTATATAACACACAGTGAACACACATGTAGTTTGAAGGGCAACTGTAGTGTGTACAACACTGGCCATGGTGGCTTTGAAGAGATGGAACTGTTTCACACTAACCAGGTTAGGACTACACAAGGTAAGTACTATCCAGCATCAGGATAGAAATACAGGGTTTTTTGAACCATCACTATTTCTGTCTTTAGGAAATTGATGTTTTTAGTCATAGATCAGATAAAAGGGACAATATGCACAATCTCCAATTAAAATCCTGTCATAGCCTAAAAAGTGAGGTGGAATACTAGAAGACCTAACAACTGCAGCTCTTTCTGGATCCCCCACAGTGTATCTGCACTCTTCTTCAAACAGGCCTCTCCCTCAGGTGTCAGAGTCACCTTCACAACGGAGATTCCATTCTGCCCCAAGATGCAAGGAACACTAAGGAAGACGTCTTCTTTTATTTCATAGAGACCCTTGATCATAGTGGAGATTGGATGCACCCGCCTAAGATTCTTCATTATACTTTCTGCTAAAGCTGCCACAGATAGTTCTGTGGCCCAGGATGTGTAGCCTTTCAGTTCGATCACCTCGTAAGCACTGTTGATCACTGCTTGTGAACTTCTTTCCACTGTTCCTTATCTGCATCAGTGCCTAAATCAGGGTGCAGAGTCTTTAGGGAGACACCGGCAACATTCACTCCATTCCACACAGGCACAGTCGAGTCTCCATGACAGCTTAATTGGTGAACTCCCAGCCTTTCCCCCATTAGGTAATGGAACCAGGCTGAACCAGATTGCAACCACTTCCAATAACATGTTTTTTGGGAAAGCCACTTATCTTCCAAGCCATGTAGGCCAAGACATTCACTGCATTGGAAACAATAAGCAATTTGCAGTTGGGACTGCAACTAATGTTTTACAACATTAGGAATGATGAATTTAAACATGTTCATGTTACATGGGACCAAATTAAGGTGGCCTTCTCCCTCCTGTTGACATACCCCAGCTGTGATAACAACCAGCTTGGAGTTTGCAGTCACATTTAGTCTTTGCCAGAGACAATTTTTAGTGTTCTAAGGAAAAAGCTGCCATGTTGGAGAACCATCATCTCTCCCTTTAATTTGTCTTCCATGACAACAACAAGAACAAGTTCATCTGCCAAGTCATTCATTAAGATACTGATGGCACAGGCCATGCCAACAGCACCAACTCCAACAACTGTAATCTTATTCTGGGGGGTTGTTCTTCCTTAAGAAGATTCATAATCAGCTGATCCGTGAGAGTTGCCATATTGGACTTAGAACCAAAAGGAATCAGGCATGCATGGCAGACAGGTATCAGTGGTGCACGGCACTGGATCCAGACTTAGCAGCAGTAGCTCAGGTACCAGAAACTTCTTTACTAGATCAGGCAGCCTCCCACCAATATTCATTCTGACTGGGTGCTGGCCAAAACTCTGCTTCATATTGAGAGTTCTGTTTGCCACTTGAGTTTACCTACAAGGAAGTTCTTTCCATCAAATGAACACAACTCATAAGGTGTTCTACTCAGGGACCAGCAGATAAATAAACTGTAGGTGGTACAATTAAATGGAGCTACCTATCTTGAGTGGGCTGGATTGTAATAAAAAATCTATACTTGTCTTCATTACTGTAAGAAATATCCATTAAAAATACTTTAATTATTTTGCAGAATTGCTGTTAAATGCCTCATGTAGTGAGTTGAAGAGTGGCCCCTAAAATGATATATTCAAATTCTAACCCCTGAAACCTATGAATGTGACTTACTTGGAAACAGGGTCTTTGGAGAAGTAATTAAGTTAGGGATCTTGAGATGAGATCATCCTGGATTTAGGCTGGGCTCTAATCCAATGGCTGGTGTCCTTACAAAAGAAAGGAGAGGGAGTATTGGGACACAAAGTGGAAGGCCATGTGAAGGCGGAGGCAGAGATTGGAGGGTACATCTATAAACCAAGGAATGCCAAGAAACTAGGAGAGAGGCCCGCAGCCATCAGCCTCCAAGAGAGAGGCACAGATTGTCCCTGAAGCCCACCAGAAAGAACCAACCCTGCTAACCCCTTGGTCTTGACTTTTAGCCTCCAGAACTAAGAAAACAAATTTCTGTTGTTTTAAGCCACAAATTTACAATAATTTGTCATCGCAGCCCTAAGAAACTAATACACTTAGTATCTTATATCACACTTAATATCAGGGATTAGACAACAAATTTCCTTCTAGAATTCAGTCCAAGGGAGCAGTGTATCTCTCCAGATCTGCACCCCCTTACTGAACAAGGAACAAAAGGGTTGCATGCTGACACATTCTGCACTCTTCTTGTCAGAAAGCTCTAAGGGAGATTGGAGCTTAAAGTCTGTGATTGCCCATCTTTGAACTTATATCCTTGCTTTTCTATGTTTCTGAACCCTCTTTCATTTTGAATTTTATTTTGATTTGTTATTCTATATACACATAGTTTTATTATAAATCACCTAAAATCCCTTTTGAAAAAAGATGGTGATAAAATTATAAATAATGGCAGAGTTGCTAAGAGATTGGATTAAGGAGCCAAACTTCCTAGGTTCAAATCCCAGCTCTGTAATTTAGGAACTCCAAAATTGTAGGGTCACTCCATGCTTCAATTCTCTCAGTTGTGAAGTGGGAATAATTTAGTAGATGCCCTATAGGGCTGTTGTAAGTATTAAATAAGTTAATACACACATACAAAGAAAGCACTTGAAACAATGCCTTATATGTTAAAGCATACAATAAATGTCATCCATTACTATTTTTTGTCCATATTACTACCTTCATAAAAACTCTCTACCAGAAGCTCATTATTTACAGGATGAAGCCCAAACTCTTCATCACCACACACAAGACTTTCTATGACCAGCTTCTTCTTGGGGCTGTAGCTCATCCCTTGACACATGTGTCTTGCCTGAGCCTCCAGCGAGAACATTCACACACTTGTCTGTCTGCTGTGCTGGGAATGGCCTGGCTGGCTCCTTCTCACCTTCCAGACTCAGCTCTGGGTGATCTTCTCCAGGAGCCCAGCCCAGGCTGTGGCAGATTGCCTCATCCGTTTTCCTCAGCAACTGGGGCTTGCCTCCATCTCCAGCCCACCACTTCCTCAGGCTGGCAGAGTGACTTCTCTGTGTCTCTCAGTCAGGATGTGTCTGTGTCTCCCCACTTCAGTTGTCTCTGTGGGAAGAGAATGAAAGTGCTGAAGTCCTTAGAAGATTGAACTACTGGAAGTGGTGAGAGAGGGGCCTGTCTGCAGTCTATATCCCGACTGACCAGCAGGTCCCTGGAAAGGAGGAATAGCACCTGACCATGTAAAGCACCATGTAAAGGTTCTACAGACCACACTGAGTCAGTTAATGCTTGAGGTAAAAGCTGGCTGTTCCCTCAAGGCCTTTGACTCTCAGGGCTGGCATTACTCAGTTGGCTAAATGTCACACTGCATTTAGCACCATGGACCTCTCTGCCTTGGAGGGAGTTAAAGAATAACAGTCTCTGGGAGAAAGTCTCCAGATGGCTTTGTTTAATCAGATTGGGAAGGGTGACATTAAATCCTGTGAGAAGTTTGCCCTTGTGTCCATTTTTCTTTTCCTTTTTTTGGCTTTATTGAGGTATAATTGAGAAATAAAATTGTCAGATATTTAAAGTATACATTGTGGTGATTTAATATACATATGCATTGTGAAAGGATTCCAACATCTTGCTAATTAACACGTCCATCACTTTACATATTTATCTTTTTTTGTGAAAATATGTAAGTTCCACTCTTTTAACAAATTTGAATTATATAATGGTGTTATCAACTATCATCGCCATTATACTTCCGTTCCTCAGACCATATTTGTGGGGGAGCTTTGCCTGCAGAGCCCCCTGTCTGCTGCAGATGAGAGTAAGTCTACCAAGACATGATCTGCCTGGGGAGGAAAGGTGGCCAATCTCTCAAAGGAGAAGGACCCAGAGCCCTTTCCTCAATGGGCTTTTATTGGGTCCAATTTGCACAGGAATACAGGTAAAGCTCATCAATCATTGTCAGGCAGTAAGGATCAAATAATAGATGACATACAAAGAACTACTAGGGCTTATTCTGAGTCAGGGTCTGTTAGCTAAAGGGCTACAGAACTTTGGGGAACAAACTCATTTCCTTCTCAGACCCTTATCAGAAAACTGAGAGCATTCTTAGCAAAGCAGGTTTCACAGGATTTTATGTATTGTTTCTTAGGCCTGATCACCCCAGGGGAACCCATTCTTTCCAGCACAGGGCTGCACTACCCTTTGTCATTGTTTCAGGCTTAAATCAGGCAGGAGAAATAAAGCAGCCAAGAGATTAGGAGACCTCTCTCACAGGCAGAATGAGGACTCAGTTTATGTCAAAGCTGAGGGGTGAGGGTCCATCATCCCCTTTTGCTATAGTCCCCCAAGTCTTTCCCTGGGGGCCCCCTGTGATCATGCCTGTCTTAGATCATTCCTCCCTTGAGGAATCTTACCTGTCATTGGCTAACAAATCATGCACTGGGGGCCAGGCAGGGTGAAGTAAAAGGGGCAGAGTTAGTGCCCCTGTCAGGGAGATAAGCTTTGTCTCTTTAGTGGCTTATGGTCCCAAGGTCACTCACTCAGCCTTAGCCATGGGGCGGGGGTACAGCTTCTGAAACCAGGAAGGGTGGTTCCCAACACATATTCATCTTAGAGCTCAAAGTTTGTACCCTTTCACCAACCTCTCCCTTATTTCTTCCCTAGCATCATCTCCCAGTCCAGCCCCTGTCAACCACTTTTCTACTGTTTCTGTGAGTTTGACTTTTGTTTTAGACTCCACATGCAAATGGTACCATGCAGTGTTTGTCTTTCTCTGTCAGGCTTATCTCAGTTAGCATAATGGCTTCCAGTTTTATCCATATCATTGCAAATAGCAGGATTTTCTTTCTCATGGTTGAATGGTATTCCTCAGATTCTTACTGAGGACCTCACATCTAGGGTTTGGTAGTGTGCATGTGTGTGTGTGTTTGTGTGTGTGTGTGAGAGAGAGAGAGAGACAGACAGAGAGACAGAGAGAGAGAGACAGAGAAAGACAGAGACCAGGACAAAAAAACAGAGAGATAGGTCAAACATTGCTCTGTTGTATCATGGAAACATTTTTCATTTGAGAAACAAAGGATATGAAAGTCAAAGAAAAAAACCTGCATGTGAACCTGGTTTAACTGGTCCTGCATTCCACTCTTATCCCCAGCCCAGCTTTCCAGCATCTCCTCACAAAGTTCAAGGAGTTTGCTCCTGAGAACCCTTACTTCTACCAAGAGCAGGAAACATGAGTGTGAAGGCCCCAGACCTGGTGTGTGAGGGCTTGCACACCTTCTGGGACTGGGGTCCGAGCCTACCCAGGAGGAGTAACCAGGCTGCAGATTCCCTGACAAAGGACCCGCGGCTTCCCCAGGGTCCTCCCAATACTACACCTTTTGACACCCTCCACCACTGAAGAAGCCCTTGGTGGTCTCTGTGCCTAGCATTCTGCTGCAGGCACATGAGGAGTTACTCTAACGCAGAAAAGGAGGTGCTGGTGGGTGGGTGGAAAGGAAGCCCAGGATGACTTCTCAGGACAGGCCTGCTGCCATCAGCTAGTGTGGAAAAAAAATGGAGCCTGTAGTCAGGCAGACCTGGGTTAGAGCCTCAGGTGGGAAGAGGAGGGAAAATGGGAAACTGGTTGGATTTTGAAGGCCACTGGATGGGTAGCCCGTGCCAGGCTCTCCTCCCTGCCACCACCCATGCAGGCTGTCACAGTGCACACTCTTACAGGTAGAAATCCTGGCACCTCAGCCTCTATTCTACTCCCACCGCCCCACTCTTCCCCCTGCAATCCAGCCTGTCAGGAGCAGAGGGATGGGAAGCTTGGTGTTCTTTCAGGGTCATTTGGTCTATTTTCCTCACTCAGCAGGTGGGGAAATGGAACTCAATGGTGCTTGTGCCAAGGTCAGACCTGTCTCGAGCCTGAGTTGTGAGTGAACACATCCCTGTCTTTAGAGCAGGGCTCAGATCATTTACAGAGGGGCCACAGATGAAGAGGTCAAGTGCAAACCAGGAGGTAAGACACAGATCAAAGTCAATTCAAGTACAGGACAAAAGGTGCTAAGTGAAGCAAGCCTCATCCTGAATTGTGCTCTAGAGCTAAGGTTGGACATCACCAGCAGCACACAGGTGACAGTCAACAGATAATTATTGAGCATCTAGTGTCAGGCACCATGGTAGACACTGAGGACAGAGTCTTATCTAATTCCCTGATGAGAAGAAAACGCAGGTGGGTCAACCCTAGTCTGAAAAGTGCACGGTGGTGCGGTGAGGAGCTCGGGCTCTGCTCCTCTGGGGTTTGACTCCTCCTTATCTTTTATTTGGTGACCTTACTTGGCAAACCATGTCACTCTCCCTGCTTCAGTTTCCTCATCTGTAAAGTGGGGATAATAAGAGTTACAGCCTCAGAGAGCTGTTGTCAAGTTTAAATCAGGTAAGGCACTAAGCATGGTGAAAATGTAGTCATTATCATCCAGGACACCATTCTTAATGGAAACGCTGGGAATGCACAATGCTTGCAACGCAGAGCATTTTCAAAAGGCCACCCAGGGCCTAACAGCTTGTGTTCCATCAGTGTTGACAAATTGCTGCCTGACCTCAGACAGGTCACTAATTATTCTGAGCTTTCATTCCATTCCCCAGTCTTGGGATGGCAGAGGAGAGACAGTGCCGGCTGGCTCAAGAGGCATTGGGAGGTGTTATGAGTCACCTCCAGCAGAGTCAGGGCAAGCAGCTACGTGTTCACCATGGAAAGAGATGGCAAGGCAGCCTGATCACAGGGCACTTGTCTTCGTCTGGGTGGGAGCTTGGGGCTTTCCGAAGTTGTGTGTTCCCTTGGGAGCTGTTTGAGTGGGAGCGTGTGGAGCTGTCATGCCATGATTTATTGAAAGCTGTGCTCAAGTTAAATTGAGAGTGAAAAAGTTAATTACTGGACTGTCATAGTTTTTTAAAAATACAAAATTGCCTCATTTTGATGAAGTTGGAATAAGAGTAAGGAAGAAGAAGATTCGGTGTCTCACAAATAAAACTCAGAGGGACTTTCACTGTTTGTTCTGAATTGTCATCTCCAGGCTGTGATCTGAAATAATATGAGTATCCAGACACAAAAGGAAATGTTCTTTATTGTATTTAAATAGCTGCACTGTCCAATATGGTGGCTGTAAGCCACATATTACTATGGAGCACTTGAAATGTGGTTAGTACAAGTTAGATGTGTTATATGTATAGACCCTGGATTTAAATACCTACTTCATGCTAGGCACACACTAGGGACGGGGAGGCAGAGGGATGCAAAGTTCTAAAAGACAGAGGCTCCAGTCCTCAAGGATCTGGCCATCTCCTAGGGAAGTCAGTTAAAACAAAGAGACCATCAAACAACACGGCAAGTGATGAATGCGGTAGTCCTCACCAACTCTGTGAAGAAGCACCACTCAGCAGCTTTGTAAAATGATAGATGGCCAGGCCAGGCTGGACAGAACTAATGATTTTTTTCTCAAATTTTTATTTAAAAAATTTCAAACAGAAAAGGTGGAATGAGTATAATAAACATATATTATGATAGAAATACACAAGCAATTTTTTCTGGACCATTGGGAAATCCTATTAAGATATCATGACCTCAGCTAAAAGCATCAGCATGCAGAGCATAAACCTGCTGATTTAATAGGTCTGAAGTGGGGCCCTGGCATTCTCCATTTGAACACACAGCCAAAGTTGAGGGATTATGGGGATCAGGTCACTCTTGGGAAAGAGAGAAGAGAGGAGGAGACAAAGACAAAGTTTAGTTTTAAAAATAAAAATCACCCAGGTTAGTAATGAAGAGAGGGAAGTTCTAAGCAAAGGTAATAATGTAAGCACAGATTCAGAGGCTAGAAATGCCATGGCAGTTTAGCATTCCTAGAGCACAAAAGTACAAGAGGTGAAGCTAAAAGGAGGGAGAGACCAGTTGCTAAAGCCTCATGTAGCATTTGGGGAAGCCATGAGGAGCCACTGAGTGTTTTTGGCAGAGGAGGGACAAGTCAGATCTGGCAGCTGGGTGGAGAACAGGTTGAGGAAGGAAATGATGGACAAGGGGACACCAGTTCCACTATTGCATTGGCCCTAGAGAGGAACCTGAGGGTCTGAACCAGGGCAGTGCTGGGCCTTCAGAGAGAAGGAAGAATCTCAGGGGAATTTGTCTAGGGGGCCGCTATCAGAACCACATGGCTCCTGGTTCATTTCTCCCCACTCTGGGCTGGAGTACTCCTATCTGCAAGTTTACTCCCCCAAGACATGGTGGAACAAAGAGCTGCTGCCCCAAATCAAATCACTCTTGCTAGGTTCCCAATTCTGACAGCTGCACTTGTGCCCTGTCCACATGTGGTGCCTCAGCCCTGGAATCCTGTCCTTGCCTTGCTCCTGCCCTGTACCCACTTTTGTAACTCCACAACCTTCCCAGGGTTACTTAAGCCTTCTGAGATTGGAGTCCTCACTAATCTTCTTCCTTCTAGCAGAGGTTCCTGAGGACTTTTGCCTGGATCTCTGAGTTCCCCCTGTCCCCAACTAACAATTCCATTTTCTATGTGTTGTTGGGCCACTCACGTATGCCAGCTATGATACTGGGAAGACCTGTGGCAGGGCCTTCTGGATACCTTTCTCTACCTACCACAGAGTGGCACAGCCCTGGTGCACTTCCTCATTTTGGTTTCCATTTCTCATCTGCACACACGCTAGATGCTTGCTTGACTGATTCCAGGGTGTCTTGCAAGTCAAACATTGTCTGATGCTCATGATGATTGATGATAGCAGCGAGCACCAGAGGACATGCAGGATGCTCATACCTGGGCCTTGGCCATGCTGAGATTAAGCCTACCAGCCACAAAACCCAATATTCAGCAAGAGCAAAACCATCAGACAGGCTTGTGTTTAGTCAATGTACCAACAAACATGCAACAAAAAATTTGGCTGGTTGATTATATTGTTGAATAAGCTAAATGTCTCATTACTGTCCTTGTATGCCCAGCATTCTGGCTAATGCTCCCTTCTACTTATCTTAAGTATGTTTAGCCTTTTCATTCCCCTCAATTTTGTAAATTGGAGCAAAATGCCTACTGAAGCAGCTACCTGCAAAAGGTCAGAACAGAAGAGAGACATCATTTGAGGACAAATGAAGTCAGGCCTGACCTTTGGACTTGTGTCTTCAAGTTCTGCTCTGTTAGCTGTGCACAGAATGGAATTTGGCTCCCTGCTGGCCGTGGTGGCCTAGACCCAGGGACACTGTGTTTGTGGGCAGATCACAAGGGCCAGAGACACCTTCGTTGCCAAACTCCTCCCAGGGGCAGCTTCTGAATCCCAGGAACTTTCAAGGTGGAAAGAACCTGCACGTCACCTAGGCCAGCCCTCCTTTTTACAAACCGGAAAGTGAGGGACAGAAAAACCAATTGCCTTCTCCAAGGTTGTGTATCTAGTAGGATGAGCTTGTCTCTGTCTTTCTGTCTGACCCAGAAATTCCACTTCACGGACTTCATAGCACAGATTTGCTCTCACACAGGCACAATGATGTATAAGCAAGGTTGTTTGCTGCAGCACTGAAGCACAGAAAAGACTGGAAACAGCCTCAGTGTCCACTAATAGAGGACTGACTGTTCAGTCAAACACTAAGCAGCTGGGAGAAAGAGGGAGGCAGGCCTATGCGCTGATGTGGAAAGGTCCTGGAGTACGTTAAAGCAGAATGCAAGGAGCTGAACTGTGTGTATGGTATGTTATTATTTGTTTGAATTGGAGGAAAAGAACATTAATCTCCGTGTGTGTGTGTTTATCCTCTGGGAGATGACACTTTGACCTTGTTTGCCTACGGACAGGCAAACTGCATGGCTGCGGATGAGAGGCAGAATTTTCAAGTTTTAGAACCACATTATTATGTATTCAAAAATTGAAATAAATAAACATAAAGGCCATATGGCAGACTGGAGGCCAGGTAACTTGTCAAAGGTGATACAGCTGGCTAAATGGCAGAGCAGCTCCTAGGACCCAGGCCTCCTTAATCTTGACCCACACATACACAACAGTTGTCCAAAACACTCCTTAAAGTCTGGAAAGAAAAAAGTGGTCAAATCAGAAAAGGAGGAAAGAGATTTGAAAATGGAGAAAAAAGGTAAAATAGGATTAAGTGGAGGGAGAAGACAAGGGGAAGGCAGGCAGGCAGGATGGAGAGTGGGAGGTGGAGGCTGCGTGAGCAGGAGTCCTGTGAGAGCTAATGACGTGGAGCCCGTGCCCTTCACAGACTGGAAGTAGCTGGAGTTCAACTGTCACCATAACTAAGGCTCCTTTGCTAAGTGGCAACAGCAAGCATGTCAGGAAGGGGCAAGAGGTCTCTGCCCTTGTGTGAAAGGGTCATCAAACCCACCAGACCACACCACAGCCGAGAAACCATCTCCACATACTCCACCCGCATTCCTCAAACATCAATGGGCCTCAGCTCAAACCCTGCAGCATAAGCCCCCACAGGTGGCTGCACCCCACCATGCCATGTGTACTCCAGCAACACCCCATCCTCACCCAATGTGGCTGTGTGCTAATCTCTCAGCCTCCTGAGACAGCGACACCCTCTGACTGGCACTCGTTTCTCCATCAGAAGTCTGACAGAGCCTTGTGAAGGCACTGACTGCAGCCGGCCTGCGGCAGCTGCCAGCTCAGCCCGGGGCAGGAGTTACTGCTAAGTCAGCCATTCACTCTTTTCCATTTTATAAATGTGTTCCTCGCAGTGAAGAGAACTTCTTCATCAGAAAACCATTTTAAGTACTTGCCCTCCTCAGCTCTGAGCTTCTCAGGGCAGAAGAGAAAAGGCACAGGGGAGTCAGGCCCCGTGTCCCATCTTTGCTCCCTCGTGATATGCAATGAAGCTCCAGTTCCCAAAAAGCTGAAGAGCAAGCCCCAAGCCTTCGCCCTATCCCACACCCACTGGAGTCAGGGTTCCTTCATTCAGTCATCATTTTCTCATTTGTAAAGCACAGAAGCAACTTTCTGCCTCTGTTTCAACACGCTAACATAAATGCAATGAGAAACTTAGGAAAGACCTGTTTTCCCATAACCCAGCTCCTATTTTGCACTCAAAGTCACGTCTAAGTGCTGAGGCTGAGGGGACCCAAGGGGGCCCTGGGTGGGGGGGCACTGCCTTGAAGTCCCATGGGGGTCTGGCCAGAATTTAGTCACATGATGTGAGGTGCCAGTCTTATTGGTGGCAAAAGTTCTTCACCCTGAAGGAGAAACAACCCCAGGGGTTTCACATGGCTTGCCTTAGTCCACGTATTGTCTGCAAGCAGGGTAAAGGAACCAAAGGTGTTAGTCGGACACAGGAAGTCTCTATGTGCAGAGAGAGGACAGAGTGATACTCCAATGAACAAGTTCTTGGGAACAAAGTGCCTGTTATTGAATCAGCTGGGCACCAAGGGAGCTCTGGTCTCCCAGAGCCTTCCACTCCTCTCTGGTACTACTTCCGCTTAGAGGGACATGCCCTCAGCTCAAGTGTGGGCCTCTAGAAGGTGGAATAGGCATGCCTGAGGGGTGAGGTCACACTGCCATCTCCACCAGTGTCTCATAGATCATGGGAAGGTGCATTCCTTCTGTCACAGCAGGGTGGGAAGAGAAGGGGCCCCATCAGCGTAACATCCCTGTGACTGTTACCATTTCTTCTGATTAAATATTTTTTCTAATATAAATGGTCACTTGAATCTTCCATAGTGAAAATTTCATTCATGAATAAATATGGAAAGGAGTAGGAGGCATTGGCTTATAATATGACGCAGAGCAATTGTGGAATAAATGGAGAGAACAATGTCCAGCAATTTTCCAGCATGGCACCCGATGGTTTACAGTAGACTCCACACTGTAAAACTGACTCTGTTCCCCACCCCACATCCCCTGTTCTAGGTTTTAGCCCACCCTACAACAAAGCCCATTTTCATCCCATCATTTTTCAAGCCTCAGTTGAGCCCAAAATTGTGAGTACCTGATCCAATAGTGGTCCTGGGAGAGTGGACTGGCATCATTGGGTTCTTTGTGCTGTGGTCCAGCCCTGGAGGCCCTACTAGTTCTAGGAAAACTCTGTTTCTCTATCGACCACCCAAATGATCTAGGCTTAGTTACTTTCTTCTCCAAAAAAATCTTCAAAATTCTTTCCATCTCAGACTCAGTGCTTAGGTGTTGCTCGCAACGAATCAGGCTTGGGCCATCATGGTGTTCCAAGTGGCATTCATTTCCCATAGGGTTTAGTGTCCAGCTGATAGTCAGCCACTTCCATATTTCACACAAATAAAACTAAAGGCTTTTCTTGTGAAAATAGGAAAACACTAGACTCACTAAACTAAGATCAGGTGACAGACAGGCTCCTCTATATCCCAGTGGTCAGCTTATTGATATCTCTTTTGAAGCCAAGCCCTAAGTTCTTTAAGAAAAGAAGACCCAGATTCTACTTTAGCAGGGAGTGAGATGCCAGCTCATCACCACTGAATCTCCCAGTCCCTTCTTTCTCCCGACAGACATCTGCCACTTTCGGCTTCAACGTCACAATGGCATCCAACTGTAGTAGCAATGAGGTTACTCCTGAGGGTCCAACGTCAGACAGACTTGTGCTTATTCATTTAATTTCCCTTCATTACAAATGGATTTTGTTATAATTAAGTGTAATACATGGGACGCTATGGGTTTCAGAATCTTTATAGTCTGCAGTAAAAATGTTTCCTTTTCATACCAAGGTACTTGATAAATTGATGTTTAGTTGAAGTGTATATTCAAACCCATAAATAAATACAGTTTGCACACAAGTGGCTGGCCAAGTCCTGGACATCTCTGCAGAGTGGGAGCCTGGAGCCCAAGGATGGAAGGTGAAAGCATCCCGGCCTCTTCCTTTGTTGCCACTGGCTTGAGTGGTTACAGCTAAGTAAAGCATCTTGGGCTCATGCTCTTCCAGAGCAACTGGGAAATTGTCACCAGCTATCAGTTAAGACGCTGTGCCCTGGACTTTCGGCCTTATGCACAATTCATCAACAAGCCATGCAAATTAGATAGTGATTAATTTGTAGTAGCAAGAATGTTTCCATTTACACTGCTGCTCTAGCTGCATGTGCTGTGTCGTGATGGGAAGCGCTGGGTCCTTCTGAAGTTTGTGGCTGTTGGATCTGAGTAAAGAAGGCAGGGTTCAGAGCCTTTGGGAATAGTAACCCCTTCACTCAGCCCCACAACTTGCCTGGCCCCAAAACAGACAGGCAGTCTGGGACCACATACCCACGAGCTCCTACAAATGTGTGATCATCCTAGCTTATCTAATGCTTCCCCACTCACCCCACTCATCCTACATGTATTGTAGTTGCAAGATCAGCCTTCCTAAAGAACAGCTCTAATCATGATGGCTCCCTGTTTGAACTATAGAATGATGACTAATCTTTTAGTGATGAACTTACTTATAATCTATATGGTAAGAGCAGTGTCTCATTTTCTTACATTTGTGAAGCTGAGGTCTGCCCTCGGACTGTGCCTAGGAGGTTTCTCCACTCCTGGTAAACCAGCATTCCAGCATGTGTCCATGACAAGCTGCTCTTCAAGGCAGGGCATGGCCCTTTTAAACCAGGGGTTTATGTTGCCTGGCCATCACCATTGGTGCTGGGACAGTCACAATCATCAGTTATGAAAATCCGATCTGCTGTGGATGTGAGAAAGGAAAGTGATTGATGGCACCAGTTCCTAGTATTTGCCATTCATATTTATAAAGGCAAGAAAAACAAGTGTGTGTGTGTGTGTGTACATATTATCACAATCTATACAAAGCCCCCTTCATCACTAATGTCGACTAACCACTAGGCCCAGAAGAAGCTATTGGTTGCTCCCTAATTGCAAACAGGACCTCTGGACTCAAGGCTAGAAGCTGGAACCAGAAGATGTCAGTACAGGGAATACCTATGAGGAGGGTGCTCCTGGCCCCGGAGTTCAAAAGACCAGAGCTCCAGCAGGAGCAGAGCAGTAAAGCCAGCCCCTCTCAGGAAGGTGAACTCAGGAAAAACCAGCAACAAGTGAAGAACCGAATACAAGCTGAGCAATTAAGGGAACAGGAACTTTAAAACTGAAAAAAGCTTCAGCCTCCTGCTACAGAGGCCTGGCTTCCCAGGGTGAGCCCTGCCCCAGGCTCTGTGGTGTTGCTGTGTCATGGTCCCACACCTAGCCCAGAAAGTCAGCTTGTTCTTCCACCAGCAACAGCCTGCCTCTTTCCACCATGCCCAGCGCTCTAATCCAAATCCTTCCCACCCAGCTCAGGTGCCTCTACTTTCTCCTTGCAGAAGACACCACTGGAGTCCTCCTGACCTCATTTCTGCAATGATGTTCCTCTGCCACTGAGTTCACCTAAACCAGAGGCTCTCAACTTGGGCAACACATTAGCGTACCTGGTGAGCTTCTATCAAATCCTGATTATTTCACCCCCAAAGATTCTGACTTTAACTGGTCTTGGCTGGAACCTGCATATGTATGCTTTGCAAAACAGCCCAGTTGACTTTGATGTGTCACCAAGGCTGAGAATGACTAACTGCGACTGTTCCTTGGCTGGCAGAGTCTCAGCCACAGAAGGCACTTCTCTAACCCATGCATTTTACTCGAAACTTCCCAAAGTTTCCCCTTACACTTAGAACAAAATACGGAGTCCTTGCCACCCTCTCTCCCGGCTGCTCTGAGGACACCAAACACCACCCTGCCTTAGGGCTTTTGCCTTTGCTCCTCCCCTGCCGGGAATGCCCTTCCACCAAAAATCCGTGCCTTCTTCCCTCACTCATTCAGGACTGCTGAAATGTCACCCCCTCAGAGTGCCCCTCCCCGATGCCCCTGATTACAAAAACAGCTCGTATGACTCCCCGTCCCTTCCCTTGCTTATTGTTATTCTCTTTGCCTGATAATACATTAAATTTTGATTTAATTATGTTTTTATTGTTTATCCTATGGAAGAATATAAGCTAACTATGGGCAGGGATATTTTCTTGTTCACTGTGGTATCCCCAAAGCCTACAACAGCTTCTAGAACATAGTAAAGTTTCAATAGATATTTGTTGTGTCAATAAGGAACTAATTGAACAGATGAGGAAACAGAGGCTCAAAAGGAGGGAGTAACTTACAGAGATCTGGGAAGCTGCTAAACATCCTACAACACACAGTACACCCCTCCACAGCAAAGCCAGAGAGTCCCTGGTGCTGAACTGAGAAACTCATGGCTAGAGATCAGGTGAGGAGGTCAAAGGTGAAGAGGAGGAATTAGAGCTGGCCCTAGAATGATTGTGCCCTTTGCACCTAGGGAGATAGGCAGGAGCTGGTGGGGAGGACATTAAATGCCTGGTCCCATCACTTCCTTGTGTGTGACCTCTGTAAGTCACATACTCATTTTGAGCCTGGCATTCCCCACTTCCTCCCCCCACAAGCTGGGTCAACCAAAAACATCTCCAGACAGTTTCCCAGGACAAACTTGCCCTGGCTGAGAGCCACTGAGAGCCTACCCTCTGCCTCTTCAGAACTTCAGCCCCTTTGCAGGAACCCTTCTTAATTGCCCAGGGTTCCATCTCAGGTCAAGAGCACATCTTCGACTTGTGGATCTTCTCTTCTGCTGGACTGCAGGCTCTTCCCTCATCATCTTCCTAAATCCACTCTGCACACCCTTTTCTCCACACTCATGAGCAAGGAGCATCCAAAAGGATCAGTTTCTAAAGTACTTAGCAACCTTTGAAGAACAAACAGTTTAACATAGGGCCAAACACAGTAAGTCAAAGTCTAGAGGTTCCTGGTATCACTGGCTGCCATGCAGGTGTAACAATATTAAGTTGTCTGCTAGACTGATTTGTAAATAACTAATATAGCTCTGATATTATATGGAGGGTTTCTGAAATAAAGGCTAACTCTCTATTCATCACAGCAGAATATCTGAATAAAAGCTGGGAAGGGAAAGAAGTGTGGAGGACAGAAAACCCTGTGACTTGATTGGCAGATCAGATGACAGCCCCCAAGGGGCACCTGAGAGGGCTCAGGCCTGCGTGACTGAGCATTTAAAGTCGTTGCTCTATGTTCATTCAAAAGGAAAAACGACCTATTTTTGTTTGGTTTGCTTTTCTTTTTTTTCTGGTTTAAGATTCAGCACATCACCAAGGCTGGACTTCGTTGAAATATTTCACCCTAATGACCTACAGTTTCATTTTCTAAAATGCTGCCACCCACCCGCAGCACAGAAGTCAGTGATTAGTATTCCATCATTTTCAGCAACTAGCTGAAGCTTTCCTGTGCACTTCATGAGGTAATGCTGCTGCTCGCTACAGGTGAAAATAAAGAAAGTGGTAATTACGCTGGTGGAAAACTCAGTTGCAGCTCAAAGAGGCTGTAATTCTAAATTGTAGAAGAATTAGGAATCCATGGCTGGATTGAGCGAGTACAGCTCAGTGATTTCATGTCAAATTGCTTATTGCAAGGTAGAGTTTCAGGAAGTTACTGCAAGGCAAATTCAATTTACCTTGAAAATAATTAGTGAGATGCAAAGGCCTGGAGTTGGAAAATTTTTTAAATTAATTATTGCTGCTCAAATTGAGCCGGTCTCTTTCGGCAGCAAGGATAGTGTGCAGCTTGAGATTTCATCTCTTTGAGTGCTGCTGAAAGGATCTTGTTGGCGTCTCATCTAAAATCAGCTTGAGTCTAGCATTCTAAGGGGAAGATCGTTCTGTACAGGAGCTGAATAGTCAGAGGATCAGATAAGCTTTGAAACACATGGGGAAGAGAAAAATAGGAAGCAATACCTGAACTGAGCCATCAACTCAGATTTACAGGCCCTAGCTTGGCCCAGTAGCCCAGGTAACTGTCAATTCCTTTGCGGGGATGAGGAGAGATGAATGTCTCCTTCATTCATCATTCCCAGCACACTCTAGGTCACTGAAGATATAAGAATCAATTGGAGGATTGACACATCCCATTTCTAACGTGCAATTCATAGCACCCTTACTTGGAAGCATTCCAGGTGCTGAGGCAGAAGTTGTGAAGTCAATTAAAATCGGGAAACTTGAACAACAAAGTAGCAGGACGTCTAACACACCCCACCGAACTGGGGCTCAGGTCCCACAGGGGCAGGGCAAGAGATAAGGCAGATCATTTCATTGCAGCAGGTAGCCTTTGTCCTTTAGATCTGTTTCTCTCATTCACACTAAAGATGGGAATGATAAGAACAGGTTCTGCCAACTGTGCTGATGGCCCAGAATCACACATGCCTCTCGGGAGTGGAGGGAGGGTGAGTCTGCACGAAAGCACCAATGAAGGAACAGGTAGAAGCAGCCACAAAAACACCAGGTGTCCAGAGGAGCTGTTATCATTGGTTTGTGGTCTTTTCTCTTCTGTGGGAACAGCCAAAGTAGTCAACACTTGGAGAGCCTTTGTTACTGCTGTCAAGGCTGCAGCTGTGACTGGAGGTGACTCACTCAGCCTGCAGGCAAAGCTACAACTCAGAGGACAAGGGAGGAGGGGGGTAGAACAGAGAAAATAGATCTATCGGTACATTGCCTTTTTTTATAATCTTAAACTCAGATACATACATGGAGCCCAAGGTGGCACCAGCCCACATAGTATGTGATTGGGAAAAAGGCCCCCCTTCCTGTGGGGCACACAGCGTGGTGAGCAGATTGCAAACTGAAGTTTAGGATGCAGCCACTAAACCAACACGCACATACCCCTTGGCCATCTATATCCTGCTTCCCGGAAAATAGATGGCACTTTCAAATTAGTATGATTACAGGACAGTTTCATAAAGGGACATTTGCTAAGGTGTGGGCAGGGTGGAGGGAAGGGACAACAAGCAATAGCACACAACACCTAGGCTGAGGGAATGAGGGTCAAGGTGCCTTTACAACCTAGAAAGAAGGATGGGACAAAGAGGTTCACCTGACAGGTGCTATGACCTCTGGAGAGCCGCCAACCTCAGGTAATCTCAGAAGGAAGAAGTCAAGGGAATAAATACTCCACCTCAGTGTCCTTCACTCCTCCTAACTCCTTCTGAGAGTCCTCACTGGCTGAGCTCCCCTGAAAAGCCCGAGATGCCCACTCATGTTCCCTGTGTGGGTCAGCGTCCCGGGCAGAATGGCAGGTAGAGGGCGCAGAGTGAGTCTGGGGTATGCACGGCAGATATCCACCATCCAAGGCAGGGCTGCCCCCATCTTTTTTTTTTTTAACCTTTCAATCACGTGTCCAGAGTCATCTCCTAAGGGCTGCATTAGGTTCTGGAGATACACTGACAAGTCTATAATGAATCCCTAACCTCAAGAAGCTTTTTCTCATTTGGGAGATGGGTTTTATTGTTGTTGTCATTGTTGTTGGTGGTTTGCTTGTGAATCCAAAATCTCCTTTTCTGAATAATAGGTCTGACAGCCTTGGGAAGTTGGAATTCTTTTCTCTTTATTTCGAGCCATGTGGCTTAAGGTTCCACTTTGACTAGAGGGAGCCCCTATTATCTTGAAAGATCGTGACAGCTTGCATTTTATGAGTTTGTCTGCTTTATAAAATATTAACCAGAAAAATATTACAGTTTGCGAATGCAGCAACACACTCAGAGGGGCACTGCGATGATCCATTTTTGATATGTTTTTAAAAACGTGAAAAGCACCTTTTACAAGAAAAAAAAAAGAGGGAAAAAGCAACGTTTTTTCTTTTCTCCTTTCATTGTAGGCAGGGTTGTATATGTTTGTTTCCTACGGACAGTGCTGATTCACCGACAGTTTAAGGATTACTAATGAGTGTTTTCACTTCCCATTTACAAACAGAATATATTAAGAAATTACTCAGCCACTCTGCGTGCCTTTTCATTGAAACCAACCTTTCTGTGTGGACGAGGAGAATTCGTTTTTCACCGCATTCAGGGGCTGGTTGACCTTTTCAGCTTCAGAGAGCCTGAAATGTGATCGACATTTTTCCTCTCTCCACATGAACGACCCATAGATCTGTTTAAACAGAGTAACCAAATTCTCTGACATTTCTCAGAATTCAGAACTCAATGTCTTAGACTCAATCTGTCTGTCTCTGTCTCTCTCTCTCTCTTTTTCTCCCTCCCCCACCCCACCCCCACCTTCTGAGCACTTTTTAAGTAGAGAAAATACAACAAAACATGACATATTTATTAGCCCAGCTCCTACTCTTCCTTTTAAAATATGGAGAAAGCCATAGACTGAAAGGGATTATTAGCCCAAATGTGACAGTAAAAGAGTTAATATATCATATTCAAACACTAATAAAAAAACAATAAAAATCTGACACTGATAAGGAAATGAACAAAGGACAATGAATTCAGAAATCACAGCTGCTGAACAAACATGGGGGTAAAGTTCAACCTAATTCATTCATTCATTCGTTTATACATTCGTTATTAAATAAACATTTATTGAGCACCCACTATGTGCCAGGCATTACACAAGACCCCAAGAGCCTATAGATCCTCAAGGGGTTCCTATTCGGTCAAGAGAGACCTGCAAACAAGATACATGGGACAGGCTGTTTTGCTCAGGGAACTATAAACAATTAAAATGCTAAAATGCAACCAAAAAATGCTAAAATGCTTAGAGTAGGAAGAGTGAAGATTTCCAGAGAAGGACTCATCAGCCATAAGATAAAAGAGAAGTCAAACAAGTGCCATTTTCAGTGAGGAAATTAGCAAATACTTGACATGGTAGCACTCAATGCTGTAAAGCCATAGTGAATCGGAAGTGACCCTGTGACTGTGTAAATAGTGGTAACCATGACTGTCTGATTCTGTTTCTGAATTTCTATATTATCAGTATAATCTACTGAAAAGGCATATGCCATAGATGTTTAAATATCATAGAATATTGTTATACATAGTAGCAAAAAATGGAATTATCCTAAATGCCCAATAACAGAAACATGCAATGAAGTGTAGTATATTGATTTGCCTGAATATTCTGCATCCATTAGAAATTCTTATGACATATTAACTAAAAAAATGAAAATTATATATGCACTAAACTATAATTACTTTAAATATGCACAGAAAAAAAAACTCTGGGAAGTGATGTATTAAAGTGCTAACAGTGATCACATGCATGGTAGTTTTTTCTTTTTCCACTCCCACATGATTTTTAATAGAAAAAAAGTCAAACTGGTATAAACAAGAAAGCAGAATCTTACCCAGGTCGAGCAGCTCCTCACTAGCTTGAATTCAAACAGCAGGAAAAGCGGTGCTGTCTGTCCTCAGCCCTGGAAGGCAGGCGTCTCTCACCACAGTGTGATTTTGGGAACACCCCTTACTTCTCTAGTTTCATCTTCAGAAAAGAAGAGAGAGGAGCTGAATCACCTCTAATGCTCTTGCTGGCCCCCCGATCTATGCATCTTGACATTCTAGAAGGAAGAGTACACTCCTCAATCCGCCGAAATCACAGTCAGGCAGTGACACTTCTTCCTGAGAATCACGTGTAAAATGTCAGGCACAGAATCAGAAAATAACATGTGTTTGTCTCATCAGATATTTCTCAGAAAAAATTACAGTGTCTTTTCCCACTGATTTCCTTTCATCTTTCGGTTCTTGTTTTTAAAACCAGTATTTATGGAAGAGCAAGCTTTATCAATTATTTAACATGTCAGTCTATTGTTATTCTGCCATGTGGAGAGGGTGGCCTTTATGTAGGATTTGGGTTTCCTTATGCCAATACAAAACCCATCTCTCTAATTTATAGCTCCTCCTGCCTCTTCTGGGTGGTCATTCATAATATAGCGTACTCTGAGTCTCCACAGTCTCAGTGTCTCTGTCTGAAGGTGAGCCTGGATAATGGAGTCTACCTCATTTCTTCAGGCTGGGGGAAAGTGCAGCATTAGTAGGCTATTTCTCAGCACATCCATGCTTTGGGCCTGGAAATATAATCAATTTATTTTCTCAATTAGAGAGCTTTTAAACAATGCTTGGTCTTTTCTTAGTGGCCACAGTAAGCAAGTCATCTCTCAGATGGAACAAAGGCTGATGGGCTTCCCTTGATCAAAACAGTTGTCAGTGGTTGGTGAAATAAATCCTGAAATACCTTTCATTTCACAGGTGGCTGGCTATGGGTGAGTCAGTTTCCTCATTTGTAAAATAAAAGGCTTGGACTTTATGCTCCCAAAGGTCCCATCTGGCTCCTTACTTTACAGTATCTCTATAGAGCGTCTGTGGAATGAGGGTCAACACGCTGAGACTTTAAGGAGAGAACTGAAGGACTGAGGTGAGTGAGGTTTACTTTTCACCATATAATCTTTCATAATGTTAAAAATATTCACCATGGGTGGTTACCATCTATACAAACAAGTGACTAAGTCTTTATAGGAAAATAGAGAGCTGTTCACCAACAAATCAAAATAAGTGCATATGAAGTGAATTGTTAAATATGTTATATTGATAGATTTTTTCATTCAGAAAAGATACAAAATAAAATAAATGTAACTGTGTTTTTAAGTGCTGTCCAAAGTGTATGCTAAACATTTCGTGAGGCACAGTGGGACACAGATAGACCGCAGAAGCACAAGATGTCAACGTCCATTATTAGTCTGCTCAGGCTGCCATAACAAAAGAGCACTGGCCGGGTAGCTTACGCAGCAGAAATTTATCTTCTTACAGCTTTGGCATCTGGAAGACCAAGGTGTCAGCGGGGCTGGTTTCTCCCAAGGCCTCTCACCCTTGCTTGCAGATACACCTTCTTGCTGTGTCCTCGCACGGTCTTTTTTTGGTGTTCATCCCTGGTGTCTCTTTGTGTACTTTCATCTTCTCTTCTCCTAAGGACATGGTCAGATGAGATTAGATACCCTCGCTTTAACTCGATTACCTCATTTAAAAGCCCTCTCTCCAAATGCAGTCACATTTTGAAGGCTTCGACATATGGATTTGGGGTGACACAACACTATCCCTGAGGAGTTTTCAATTTAGGCACTGTGCTAAGTTACATATGCTTCAAAAAGGGAAAAGAAACAATGTTAAAGGCAGAAAATAATTAAATGTCAAAGTGGATAAAAATATAGAAGCTAATGAGGGAAGATTTTCAAAAGATTCCCAGGCACAATCTCCTATTTTAAAAAAAGAAGAAAAATGAAGATCAGAAACACAGGAGGAGGAGGAGAACAACAGTTAGTCCTGTGCCCAGAGCTAGGCTCTGTCTGCACTATGTTTGGGAAACCAAGCAGCTCACTAAATTATAATGCAATAGGCATGTTATTAGAGCAGCTCACTAAAAAAATCAATTTAGTGGAAAAGCTTACCCCCGATGTTATTTGAAATTGTCTAGGCAAGAAAAAATTAGATTGTTGGAATGTTTTATTTATTGCCAGTTATTTTACAACAAAAATAGGAGAGTGTGGTTCATACACATGAAAATACAAGAGCTCCTCCATCCAGGAGAGGGTGTTACAAGTCACTCCCATTAATCCAGGCAGCAAATGCTGAAGGGAGTGCCCCTACAAGGTGCTCAGGCCACCTGGGGACTTCCGACCAGGGAAGGGAAGCCCCATGTCTGCCCCATGAGCACTCAGTCCAGCCCAGTGGAGCTTCTTGCTGGTTTTGTGTTTTACCTCTTATTTTGATACCTTGCCCATCTTCCTTCTTTGCTTCCTCTTACCCAATTTCCCCTCCTCTTCTTTATGTACTCATTTCTGTCTCATTCTGTGCATCCTTTTTATAGGTAAAAGGGCACACAATCCAGAACCACACCAAAGCAACTTGGTCCCTGACCCCCAGATGCAAGCAACGTGATGGTGAATGAAACCAGTGTTGACCTGCTGTATACAGGGGCTCCTAATAATATTCTGCTCAATCTGCTCTGAAGAAATGGTGAAGGTTTGATTAGTCAATGCTTTATCAACCTCAACACAGGTTGGCTATTACTACAGTGGGGAACTAAACACAATGGATCCACTGGAATGGGTCAACTGGCCACCAGTGCTAAGAAGATGCTTTGGTTCTCCCAGACAGTAGAACAAGGAGCCATGTAATGAGGGAAAGCCTCACTACTAAACGTAGGAGCAAACCTACATACACATCATAGCCCAAAGGGAATTTCTGCATCTTTTTGCTTTTTGTAAACTATTTATAGATCAGGATTGACTCTAAGGCTTTCAACAAAATTCCCATTTTGTACACATCTCCAAAGGATTCATTGTAAAACAGAATAAAATGGTATTTTTTGGTGCTCTGGATTCCAGGAAAACAAAGAAACCCAAGAAACTCAAGTGCCAATCAGCTCCTGAATATGATCAATCACTTGGGGAGGATTATGCAGTGCCTCAAAGACAGTTTAAAAGGAAAACAAGTGATGCAGCTGGTGGCCTGCAGGTTGGCTACACAGATCCCTTCCCCTGGAAATGGAAGCCTGGCTCACAGGCACCCAGTGGACTCGGTCTGCACTGCTCTCTGCCCCGGGTGCCTCGGCTGCTCCATATTGCCTGGTTCCTCTGACAGATGCCCTGGGAGGTGACTCTTTAGGGCAATTCTCCAGGCCATTGGCCCAGTCTGGATTTTCCCTGCAACACAGAACCCTAGGGAGAAATTCAAACAAAGAAAGGGGTGATTAAGTCCATTTTTGCAGTTTAAATCTCTGGAGGAAAAATGCCATTGGTGTTTGGGGGTGGGGGGAGGAGGAAAGCAGCAACATCAAAACACTTTTTGGATTAGCTGAGTTCTTTGTTTTGTTGGTTTGTCGGTTTGCTTTGTTGTTTGCTCCCTTCTGACCTGACCTGACCTAGCCAGTCAATTTAGGTAGAAAAACTCCATGTTGCCTGAAGACCCAGCCTAGTTTCCATTAGAAAGCCTACTTGTTTTGAATGAGAGGCCCTTGGGCCATTCCCCTACCAGGAAGTGCCCATGTCCAATTTGGGCTGAAGGACTTCCCAGCTACTCCAGGGGTAGGGAGAAAACTGGGAGTGAAATGCTGGCCCATGGCTCCAGTCTGGGTATCCGTCTCTACCAGATGGCACCAGTTCCTGCCAAGCTGAGCTGGAGAGAGTCTCTGGAAAGCACTCAGGCATCACAGAACTCCTCACTGTCATCACTATTCCCTCCCCTGCTTTACTGCTTCCCAGAACCTGGAAGAAACTGGGGCATCAGATCTGCTGTGCGGGTACAGTATGTTCACCTCTAGGAGGGGCTCCGCTGGGGATAGCCACGCTCATGAAGCTTTCTCAAGCTTCTACCGGTCATTTGTAGAAGGAGGTAGAAGGAGTGAGAAAGAGATGCCCCATGCTGCATGGCGGTGGTGGTTAAGCCTCTGAGTCCTTCCTGCTGGGACGTCACGTGCTAAGAGCGAAAGGGCATGGGCTCTGGAGTTAGACCGGCCTGGGCTTGAATTCCGTGTCAATCACTGTATTAATCAACGTGAGCTAAATAATGCTATGGTAACAAACAAACTCAGCATCTTGTGGCTCACAATAACGAAGGTTTATTTCTCACTCAGAGTACATATCGATTATAGGTCAGTTGTGGCTCTGTGCCACATTGCCTTCATCTCCAGACCCAGGCTAAAGGGGCAGCCTCTATCTGGGGAATTACTCTTGTGGAAAAGGGGAAGAGATGGTGGGCCCATATGCTTGATTGTAAAAGTTTTACTCGCATCACTCCCATTTATATTTTACTGACCAAACTAGTTCTATGGCCAAGTCTGTCGCCAGCACAGCGGGGATGTTTAACACATCCCCAAGGAGGGACAGCAAATATATTGAACAATAATATAACTTAACACAGCCATTTACTAACTCTGCATTCTTTTGCAAATTACTATGAGGTGAGAATAATGATATGACCCTGGAATTGATGATAGGAAGAGTAAATAAAATATGGATTTAAAATAAGTATAATATATAAGAAATGAGATAAATTAGTTCCCTCCAACATTTCACATATAAAACTTATCAAAGAAAGTCTCATCCCTTCAGAATTAGCTTTCTGATACTCTAATATACAGATGTGCCAATGTTAATTACTTCTCTTGGGATATACTTGCATTTTAATAATACCTTTGTACATTATTTTAACCTAAAGCCTTAACTCTAATGATGGGAATTTCAGACACCACAGCATGTTGATCTGCTTAACCTCCCTGCACCTAAGGCTGTCTGAGCTTTCTAGTTTGGATCACCTAAACTTTTCCTGTGGTTTCAGCCCTCGCCAGGTCCTGGGACCATTCTTCTTTCACTAGGAGGACATAACCTCTCTCACATAACCCCAGAACACTCAGTGACTCAAAACCAAGAAACCTTGAAAATAGTTCCATGCAGCCTTTTTCTGTGGTTCCTGTAGGTGCTAATGCCTGAGCCCTCATCTTGGTTTTTCTTACTCTGCAGGTTTCTTCTAAAGTCTGACTTACCATCACATGGGTCCTCACCTTCTGGACACTAGAGTCCTCCTCCAGACTCCCAATCTGGGATTTCTTATCTTTTGTTCTTCTTTTAATAAATTAAACAATGCTATAGTTCTCCCACCCTCCAGAGCATTCACCTTTAGCCTCCTGCAGGACCTCGTTGCAACCCACTATTTACCTGTCTGGATTGCTACCTGTTGCTAGCTGACTGGACCTCTCATACCCCACTCTGGTGTCTTAACCCCAGTTAAACACATTCTCGTGGTCCTGGCACCAAGTACACTCCAGCTCAGCACCAGGTAGGGAAGGGGGCATTTTGTGAAGTCAAGTAGTCACTGACACCAAAGCCAGGCCTGGCTGATACTCCATAAACAGTTCCTTCAGCCATCAAACCATATGACATTTTCTTCAACCGTGGGGATCACCACAGCTGTCCCTCCATCAGTCCCCACTCCAGCATGTCAGTGACAGGGAACAGAGCAAAGAGTCAATATCTGTCATTACAAATCTGGAGCTTCTGGCTCCCTCAAGCTTTGTGGTGATGATTATGAGTGGTCCATGAACACATTTTCATATTTTCAAAAATTACTATTATGAGATGCTGAGTGAAACACTTTCTATTTCCCTAGACTTGGTGAGTAGGTATCTTTACTTCCTAATAAAGCCATCAATGCTTAGGTCACACACTGGCCCACAGCAAACTAAGAGCCAATAAAACATCCCTTCCCACTCCCAACCTTCACTCCAGCCTTCTGTTTATATAAGACGGGCATTTGGGAAGGAAAGTGATTTGTCCCATGTAAAGAGTTCAGGTTCATTGTCAGGGGCTTCTTTCTCCCATCACAGGGGAAAAAGACTGGTGCTTCCTTATCGCATATAATAGTTAATGTAACATTAGCTGCTGTAACCAATGAACCCAAGATCTATAATAGCTCAAACACAACAGTTTATTTTTCATACAGCAGTTCAAAGCAGATGTTCCTGTTCGACAGAGAACTTTCACTTATAAGTGATACAGGGATTCTGATTTCTCCTATCCTGTGATTTTACCCATTTCCTGGGTTCTATCATCTGAAACCAGCTATTAGAAGTGGAAATTGTGCATAGAAGAAGCATGTCAGCTTCTTAAATACTTTCACCTAGAAGTGTCCCATGTCACCACTGCTCACATTCCATTGGTGAGAACCAGTCATGTGGGCTGACCTAGACACAAAGGGGGCAGGGAATTCTAGTGCCTGGTTAGGAAGCTTTCTCTCTGAGACATCTTTCTACTGTGGAAGGGGAGCACAAATTTTAGAGGACATCTATTCACAATTGCCAAATTACCTAGTGCCATGTAATGGAGAGAAGGTCCCCAAAGAATCAACTGTAGAGACTGGAGGTGCCCACAAGGAGTAGCGTCTGTCATCTCACCCCCTAGATGGATGCTGGCTGAGCTGTGATCTGACTCCTTGCTTGATACTGCCTTCCAGAGAGGGTAGGAGTGTGGGGACAGAATTCTTAGGGCATCTTCACATACATCCACAGATGCGAAGATGAAATGCTTCTAAATTTAGAGACTGGTGTTTGCCTCTTTTCTGGATATTTCTAAAGGAGTGTTATCAGAACGAGAAGGAACTATAATGTATTATGCCATGTAAGAAAATGATAGTCAGAACAGCCTCAGCCCAGTTGCCCAAGACTCTCAAAAGGTGTGGAATGTAGCTCCATGGTTTCGATGGCAAAGAAGCATAAAAACTGTAGCAGGAGAGAGGAGTTATAGGGCTGCTAGGGCAGCCACCAGGCCAGGTGAGGTGATACCCTACTGTGGCGGATACTGGCCAGCAGTATCCATCCCTGCTGTGGATGCTCATCGAAACCCGAGAAAAACATACACAGAGACAACCGAGGGGGAGCCCAGCTAGCTCAATTAATAGAGCATGAGACTCATAATCTCAGGGCCGTGGGTTCAGGCCCCACATTGGGCACCAGCTGTGGTGGATACTGGCCAGCAGTATCCACCCCTGCTGCATATGCTCGTCAAAACACGAGAAAAACATAAACTGAGACAACCAGGTCCTGTGGGGAAATAGGGACAGAAGGGCCACTCTCTCTAGTGGAGAGCGCTCCAAGCCCCTGTCTCAATAGGTTTTTATTAAGAATACAGACTCAGTTTGTGGATTCACAGTCTGGCAGAAAAGATCAAAAGGAATAAGTAACTTTCAAAGGTGCTGACAGAACTCCTGCTGGGATTCTGAGCAAAGGTGGGGGTTTTATCACTACAGGACCTAAAAGGTTAGTCTCCTTTTCTGCCCATGCCTTCATATTCTAATTCAATAGCATCCTCCAGCAAGCAGATCTCACAGGATCTTGCATATTATGTGTCCCAGGCCTGATTATCCCAGGGGTCCACCAACTCTGGTCTTGACTGCACCTCCCCTGTTATTTCCGCAGGCCTGAGTTGAGCAGAGGAGACAAAGGCAGCCAGGAGACTTGGATTTCTCACATCTAAGAACGAGGACTCAGGCTTTGACAAAGCCGAGGGAGCAGGGGTTGATGTCTATCACCCCTTCATTTCCACAGCCCCAAGTGTCTCCCCTGAGGCCTCATCATAATCATGCCTGTCTTAGGTGATTCCCTCTGTGGGAAATCTTACCCGTCATTGGCTAACTGATCAAGCATAGGAGGCCAGGCACAGAACAGGCAGCATTCATGCCAGGGAAATAAGTTTTGTCTCTTTAGTGGCTCCTGGTCCGGAGGTCTCTCACTCAGTCTAAGTCACAGGGGGTTACAGCTTCCTGAGGCCAGGCAGGGCGGACCCCAACACCCTACCAGGAGAGGAGAGTGGAGACATGGACCACTGGTAGGGCCAAAAAGAGCCAATTGTCTCTCTCTAAAGAATATTAAGTACCAATAGTGGAAATCAGACAAAATTTGACACCACCATCAAAGAAACCTTGAATAATATCTATGCCAAACCACCCTCTTAGCAGAGGTCACTAGCACCCAGCAGAATCTGATCAAAGCACTTGTGGCAAGTTGTAGAAGATGACCCCTGCCTGCACCATCTCTCCTTCTAGCCCTCAATACTCCAGAGGATGGAGACCTAGAAGAGGAGAAAGCAGGGTGTGTGTGTCTCCCCTCCTCGGCTTCCAACATCCAGAGGTCACTGCTCAGCCCTGTGCTGTGGGGAGGGGACAGGGTGAGCTTTAAATAAGCTTTGAAATTGAACTGGATTCTTAATTAGCAAAAGTGACAAGAAGTTATGGAGGATGCTATTAAGACACAGGAAATGGAGAACTTATCAGAGCATAGTTTAAAGTGTTAATTGGAAAAAATAAAACTGTTACACTCTACTGAGCTGAATCTCCTCAAATTGTTAAACCTATTTCTGAATCATTATCTGTTTGTGTTTGCCTGATTAAGGACTAACTTTCTAATTTTAGGCATGGGCTTAAAAGCAATTTCTTTTCCTTTAAATCATGAATGTGAATGCAGGGAACATATGCCTACAAGCACAGGTAAAACGTAACTAAGCTTTCATTTTATTTCTGCTTTCCAATCCTCCTTGTCCCAAAGTGGTCCCAAAAAGGAGTGGGGCTCCCAGCCAAAGAAGAGTAAAGTCTCCTCTCATTCCAAACAGGATTTCCCGCTGACAGATGGCGAGGAGGGGGCAAAGTGGTTTCCATTGCCTGTGATTTCCTAAGAAAACTATGTCAGCTTCCTCCAGTCAGGGGAAAGAAAAGCATAGGAATAGCTCTCACAAGATGCACCATGGAAGTGGGACTGGCATGTCCCATTACCTGAGAATATCCTGGAGAGGCAAGCATAGCCCTGAAACTTAACAAGGGTGGCAAAGCCACTTCTCCATTAAGTAAGCAGATAATTCATTCCGCAAATATGGACTGATCACCACAGTATGTCAAGTCTTCTTCTGCTTCTCTGTTGGGATACCTCAGGGAACAAACGGAAAAGTCTTTCCTCTCACAGGACCCAGACTTCAGTGGGGGGAGAGAGATAATAAACAAAATGTTTTCTGAATCAAGTGAAAAAGTAGCCTGTGCTGTTATCTAAGGGAAGAACATTCCAGGCAGGAGCTGTGAGGCAGATGCTTGCCTACTTTTTGTTTTGTTTTGTTTTGTTTTTGTGTTTTTAAAAAGCATTGAACAGATCAAGGTGTCTGTGGGAGGGGAATTTAGTAAGAGATGTGATTAGAGAAGTAAAGGTGAAGCCTATCGTAAGGACTCTGGTTTATACTCTGGGTGTAACTGGGAGTCATCAAAGGGTTTTGAGCAGAGAAATAGCATGATGTGATCTTTAAAAACGGATCATTCTGGCTACCTGAAGGACTTGACAATAGACTCTGGGGGAGGGGGATAATGGTGGGTGTAAGAAAACCCATTAGGAGTCTATGGCAATAATTGAATTAGGAAATAATGAGGACTCAGGTAAGAATAGTGAGAAATTGCAAGGTGTGTATATTTTTCATGTACAGCTAGCATGATTTTCTAGTGGATTAGATATAGGGGGCGAGGGAAAAACAGAAGCCTGAGCAACTGGAATGTGAGGTTGCCATCAACTGAGAGGGAGAGGACTGCCAGTGGAGCAGACCTGAGGAGATAAACCAGAGGGTCAGCTTTAATCATGTTTAATTTGAGATGTCTAGTAGACATCAGGTAGAGATGTTGAGTTGACAACTGGATATGTGAGTCCAGTATTTAAACAAATGACCAGACTGGAGATAGGAATTTGAGATTCATGGGAATATAAGTGGACTTTGAAGCCATGACACTAGATGAAGTATACTAGAAGTATACTAGAAGTATACTAGTATACTAGAAGTATAGATGAAGAAAAGAAGGGGACCAAAGACTACAACAGGACATTGAAATGTTAAGAGTCAAGGTAAAGAGGAGAAGTCAATAAAGGAGATGGAGATGAAGGGGCCAATGAAGTATGAGAATAACTAGTGGTGTTCTGGTATTTATAACAAGTTTGCCAGGAAAAAATTCCAATAGGTAGTGTTTGCCAATTTCCATAATGTAAATACTCCTACCATGGCCAATTACCAGCTGTGACCGGTTACCAGTGTGACATCAGCCACTTACGAAGTTCTTGAAAATTTAACAATCATCAGCTTTCTTGAACCACTATGGGCTAGCTCCACCATTATACTTAATGACTATTATGAACAACTATAAACCAATATACTTGAAGTTCTGTTTGACTGAATAACCTAAATGTAGCAAAACTGACACTAGAAAAAATAGAAAGCTTGTATAAACCAACTGCCATTAAAACAATGCAATTGCAATCAAAGCTTCCTCTTTTCTCCCCAGAAATCATAACACACAGATGACTTTGTATATGAATTCTATATAATTTTAAAGAATAATCACTTTCTAATATAAGTTGTTCAAGAAGAGAAAAAGAAAGGCTATCATACTATATTTGTTAGTATTATATCACTTTGATAATAAAATTGGAAGGGGGTAATATAAGATTTAAAATTACAGGGTGATTTTACTTTTGAATGTAGATACAAAATTCATAAAAACGTTAGCTTTCTCATCTGGGGAATGCCACAAAAGTCAAACCCAAAAATAAGGATTTATGAGCAATGAGTTATTTGTAAGATGATTCTAGAAAACACTAGCAAGTGAGTAAATTAAAAGAATAAAAGAAGGAAGCAAGAGTGCTTTCAGGCAAATTATCATTGTGAGCAACTTGCGTTTCTTGTGCGTAATCCATTAGTTAAACTGGGAGCCGGTGTAGAACACATGCCTTAGTTTTATCCCCCCACCCCACCCCAGAGGCATGGAAACTGGATCCTTTATCTTCCCAGTTCCATCAGTCATTGGCTGAGGGCTGCTCCATGTATGAAAATGTGTTAATTCTCTGACACTTGCAGCCTGACATACACATAGGCAGAAGAGCATCCAAGGACAAGGGAAAGCTTCCGGGCCAAGAATCACTGAATCACAGGTAGCCAGTTCAGCATGCACAGAAATGGTTTATTCACAGTGGATATGAGCAGGGCACAAATAACATCTACCACTTTAGCTAACTGAAGTGCTTTCTGCAGCATCCAGAGAGGAACTGAAGACTCCAGCCAACAGCTGCATGAGTGAGTCTTTTTGGAAGCACATCTTAGTAAAACCTTCAGATGACTTCAGCCCTGGCCCACATCTTTGACTACAGTCTTGTGAGTACCTGAGTCCAAAACACCCCACTCAACCACTCCTAGATTCCTGACACTCAGAAATTGTATGAGGTAATAAGTGTTTATTGCTTTAAGCCACTAAATTTGGTATAATTTGTGATGCAGAAATAACTAAGACAGTTGTTAACTGCAGGAAAGAAAAAGGGGATAACAAATAAAGGGGAGCACAAGGTAGACATTTATAATGTTTTATTCCTTGCCTTCAAAGGTGAACAGAGGTTTCACTTTGTGATAATCACTAACCCATGCTCTTGTGATGTGTGCAAAATTTTATATTTGTTATATTCCAATTATAAAATAATTTGAAAATTTTGCTAAATTCAACTATGCCATACAAACATTTTTATTCATTTTTAAAAAAACACTGCAGACAATTAATAGGTAGGTGACTATCTGGGAGAAGATGTTTATAATTTTCATGACTGACAGTAGATTATTATCTAAACTATACAAAGAATTCTGCCCCACAAAGAAAGATAAGCAACTAGAAAAGTGGTCAAATAAGAATAGTAATTCACAGAAAAGGAAGCACAATTAGTAATTACATAAAGAAATGATCCATCTCAGGCAGTAATCAGAGAAATTCAAATAAAACAATAGTAAAATGCCACTTTACAAACATCAGACTGCAGAAATTAGAAAAGCAGATAATATCAAGTGCTGATGAGGATGTGAAAACAGAAACCCTCTTGCACTGTTAGTGGAAATGCAAACTGGAGCAGCCATTTCGTAAGGTAATCGAGCCTGCAGAGCATGCTTGTACTTGACAACTTTGTAATTCTATTCCTGGATGTATCACCACAGAAAGTCTCAGACAAGTGCACAAGAAAACGTGGAAGTGAATATTAATTGGAGTGTGGTCTGGAACAATAAGAGTAAGAGTCAACCACCAGGGGATCTTACATGTAAAATACCATACTCGTGTAAGAAGGAAACCTGTGCCAGAATCGGATAGAGGGAAATAGATCTGCATAGTGCAATGAATAAAGCTCAAAACATAATTCCGAGCTTTAAACTAAGAAACAAAATGAGACTCTTGACAAAAAAAAAACAATTCCTGTACATTTAAAATACACATAAAATTATGAATTTCTATTTATATACAAATGTGTAAATAGATACATGAATAGCAAAATGGAAAGACATTCATAAAATAAGTCATGGTGGGTGCCTCTGAGTGTAGAAAAGATGGATTGGATTAGAGGAAAAAGAGAGAAAATAATGAAATAAAACACAAAAAGGAAGGGTTTTCTATGAATCAATGAGGATAGTGAGGTATGAATTTATGAGTAGGTATGATGAACTCAGTTCTGTACTCCAGAGTGCAAAAGAAGATAAACAAATCCAAGAATAGTGGGTAGCCCACTTCAAGATTACCCTGGATAGAAAATTTAGCTTCAGAGCTAGCAAAGGCTCGTATCTGACTTTCCTTGCCTCTGCCACATGCCTATCAGTCTACTCCTTTCCCAAAAAGAATTAAAGAGAAGTGAAGGTGCTTTGCACCTAATGTGATGAGACTGTATGTGCTCCTATCAGAAAAATATATCTTCTGCATCTCTGCCCACACACTTATCCCTCAAGAGATAAAAAAACTTACTGAAAATAGCAATATTTAACTTTAATAACTACCATTTATGGGGAATGTACCCTTGTCAGTAACTGCTGGCACTTTACATGTATTGTGCCTATGAAGCCTCACTACAATTCTGCCATTTTCTTAACACAGTTTTTTTATCCTCACCAGAGGACATTTTTTTATTGCTTTTAGGGAGAGAGGAAGGAGAGAGAGGGGAGAGAAACACCAGTTTTCTCCCATATGCACCCCTGTTGGAAACTTCCCTTCCTGGTTTCAGAAGCTGCAAACCCCCCATGGCTAAAGCTGAGTGAGCAACCTTGGGACCATTAGCCACTAAAGAGACAAAGCTTAACCCTAACCCTAGCCCTAGCCCTAGCCCTAACCATGGAAAGCAGCTCCATGTTTAAAAATGTCTTTATAAAGTGTATCCCAGAATTGATGAGTTTATGAAGAGAGTCTCAACCCTAACAGTAGCTGCTGGGAAAGTGGGACCAGGAACAGCTGCTATATTGTGTCTTTCCAAACACTGACCTCTCCTCCCCCTGAGATGCTCATACATAACCATGGCATCTGCTGCATCAGGATGTGGGGGTAGAGAGCACTTCCATTTCCTGTGTTTTCACTCCCTCCACCCCTCACCCCTACCCCCACTAGTATGGTGAGCCTTTCTTAAACCAATTCCTTTATGAATCATAAAGGAATTAGACTATGAAGGACTTGTGCTCTGCCTCTCAGTAATGACTGCTCACAAACACTTCCTTATCTATAGTCAAAATTAGAGCCACCCAGCCTATGGTCAGCCTGCCCTCTAGATAAATATCTACACGCTCCTGCCCCCTGCCCCTAACTTTAGAAACCAACACCGTTTATACTATTTTCTTTACCTACACAAAAATCTGTGTTTCAGAACCAAGGACAGCAACCATCTATTTTTTAGGTGCATGGGTGGGGCAACGCTATCATTCTAGGAACTACACCAAGCTTAAGGAAAATGTCTTCAGCAGGTGACATGGACTTATAAATATTGTCTGGAATATTGTATGATAATTCCTGCCTAACTGACCAACCTGTATTTTCTTTCCAAGCCAGCCATGAAATCACAGTCATACACACTGATTGTTTTATGCTCTCTCTGATTCTCTTAGAGCTTTTCAGTAGAGCCCACTACAGACAACTGTTATTTTCATGTACTTGTCTGCCTCCCTCATAAGATTGTAAGCTCCTGGAAGGCACATATTGTATCTTCTACCTGTGTATTCCCAGTAATTAGCATGGAACTGGGTACATACAGACTCTGCAAATGGTTGCTTAAATAAATGACATCTAGCACTTGATGATGAGTTAAATAAAAACCTAGAAGATGCACAAGGTTTTAAAACTAAAATCAAGGGCTAAATTCTACTATCACTCCCAGTCCTTTTTTGTCTTCCATCCCAACCCCAGGCCTTCCCCACCCCATTCACTCAAGCTACCATCTTAAACTGAAAGAAGAATCATGAGATATTTTTTATTCACTCAAAAATATGGTCTAGGAATTGAGTGTGGCTGAAAAGATGGTGAAAAGGAAACTCATGGGCCAGGAGCTAAAGGGTAGTGATTTCACTCAAGGTAATGTGAACTCCCAAAGTCAAAAGAGAAATCATAGAAAGAAAAAGAAGCATCCTGTGAAAAATTCTAGAAGTGTACCCAAAGCCAAAGGACCCACAGCAGGTATTGAAGTAAGAGTGCAGATTCAGTTAGTGAAATGGAAACAAGAGCAAGCACAATGAATGCCATCATCTTCGAATGTGGAGGCATGAAGAAGAATACAAGTCCATTTATGGGTGCCATCTATCTAGAGAGTTGAAGGGAAGCTGAATGCAAATATCTCAATGTAGTTTTTCCAGAAAAAAAATTTACAAATAACCCCTGGCCTAAAGAAAATTTTTATTCAAAACACTTGGTTACTTCTGCCATTACTGAGTGGCTACAGACATACAGTACAAATTCAATGTGACAGGATATTTTAAGAACTGTTCACTTAGTTTTACAACAGTACACAAGTGCTATCCTCCAAAATGATGCATTTTTCAATGAAATATTGGTGCTAAAGTATTGAATGAATCATAAACTCTGATGCAGATTGTTGCAGAGTTAAACAATATGGAGAGCTCTATGCATTTCCCCTGCAAATTCAGTCTCTCATACATGCTTTTATGTGGAATGAATAAAAAGCAGGATGACTTAATTTGATTATAATTTTATTTCATTAAAAGTTTCCATTGGAAGAGAACAATTTTTCTGCATGAGCATATAGAAACTTTGAAAGGTCATTCATTTGAGTTGTCATAGTGATTTCAACTTTACTAACAAATTATTATACACTGATGATTGGAAAAGACCATTTAAGTAATGAGTTCTGAGACTGGCAACAAATATTTTAAGTAAGAGTGACTTAAAAAATTTATAATTTAGTTTTTCTATCACATAAAAGAAAGGTCTAGACAGGAGGTCCAGGGCTGAACTGCTAATTCTACATGGTCTCCATTCTCAAGAGTCCCTCCTATCCAAAAATAGCTGTCAAACTCTAATAATTACCTCTTGATTCAAGGTAGGGAACAAGATAAAGCAAAGAAAGACAAGAAAGTTACATATCAACTGTCAGCTCACCTTTTAAAGCAATTCCCCAAAGCCTGAGAGGCAGAGTATACTAAAAAGTATAGACTTTAGCTGGCAATTTGTTCAACCAGAACAAAAAGGAACTATTGTCACTAAGGGAAGATAAAATGAATATCAGGCGTAAGAGTAGAACTGTCTTTTGGATAAGGGAAATAAAGTGGCTAGCTGCCCTGCCCAATCTCATCCCCTGGTAAGGACAAGTGCTAGACTAGTGTCTGGGCATCCATTTCTCCCTCTCTTTTGCTCTCCTAACAGAACCCTGATTTTCTCCAGGTATCCAGTCCTCCCACACATGGTGCCCCACACATGTGCTCAGATGGAAGCTGAGCACACATCTAGCCCCAGAGAGCTTGATTCATTTAAAATTCATCCCATCTCACTTGCCATAATTGACTCCTGACCAGTCACATGATGTCAACTGGATTAATTAGATGCAAAAATAAGTTTCCTAATGACTTTTGGAAAAAGTTATCCCTTGATCTTCTGGAAGGAAGTCCCAGAAGCAATATTTTATTCCCTTTTGTGTTCTCCTATTAGTAGACATGACATCTAATCCTAGGGCAACCTCTCAATACCAGCATGAAGCTACCATGCAGGCAGAAGAACCAAGGAAACAGCAGGAAAACAAGGATGGAGTAAATGGATTGAGTTAAACATAGTGGTCTGCCTTACATCTGGATTCTAGGTAAATTTCTTTATTCCTAATGATGATTTCAATTTGGTGGTTCTTGTCATTGCCAGTGTGTCAGACACACTTGGTTTGACACTGGTCCCCCTTTGTTTGCCTGCCCCATCCTAAAAGATCCCTTTTCTTTCTACAGTGAGAGTCATACCATCAACACCCTAGGGCCTGGCAGCACTCTGAAAATAAATAACATCCAAAAAGTCATATGAGTAATAATAGGTGCTTCCTTGAATTTAGGCTAACCCTAAGGATACAGGCATACCTCCTTTTGTTGCACTTAGCTTTATTGTGTTTCACAGATGTTGCGCTTTATACAAATTGAAGGCAAACCCCTCCACCAGCAAAAAAAAAATTACAACTTGCTGCATTGTAATGTTTGCTTTACTGTCATGGTCTGAACTTAAACCTGCACTACCTTTAAGATATGCCTGTATTTTCATATTTAGCTACTCATCACAGTAACTATAGTAAAGTTTCCTTTTATTGTTTTCACAGTTCTTTCTCCACCAAAAGCAGCTGTCATAGTAAGGGTCAAAGCATATCTTCTCTACCTCAACAATTATGTCAGCTTTGCTGCTTGTCATAGATTGGGAATTTCTTGATTTCCCATTGCTTGTGTCTGAAATACATTCCTCGTTGCGTCTGATCTCCAGCTTCTGTAGCATGTCAGCTGTCTCCTTAAATGGTTACCTGTTGACACATATTTAAGGCAGCAAGCTAATCAGCTGAAATCAATGCTGCTACTTTTGCTCCTGGAGGAGTTTCCATTGCAAACACTCTTGCAGCTTGAGTGAATATGCTGTGACCAAAGTCCACGGACAGGTTAACATCTACCAATGACTGGCTTTTTAGAATTGTACACAAACCATCTTTACTGATGGCTATTTACACATCCAACAGTGTTTGTTGATCCTGATGCTTATCATAACTGAACATTTTAAAGCGTTTTTTTGTTGTGGTAGGTATTTTTTGACTAATATTAAGTAAGGAATAGGCCATTAGAGGATGTAAGCAGGTGTGTCAATAAATGCATAAATATTGATTAGAGGATTATTAACAAATTTTAGCCAGTGGATGGACATCTGTCATTAACAGCAAATACATATATAGATAACACTGTCTATAATTGAAGTTATTCATTTATTCAAGATTGAAGAAAATATTTGATGAAATATGTATTAATAAAGAAAGAGTATTAGCAAATATCCTCAAAACAGGACTGTTTGCATTCAGTTATCAATGTAGTTTTCTATAGCCATAATTGCCTATATCAAATAATGTACTTTCATCTTAGAAATAATAAGCTATATATTTGGAGTTTGTTCTTTGAAGTTTGTCCTTACTCAGTAATTTTAAACAGTGGTTGTATTTTAAAGGTACATGGGCTTAGTTAAGATTAAAATTCCAACTGTAGCCTATTGGTTCTCTATTAAAAACATACTACATATTATAAAGGATAATAGAAGCATAAAATGTTAAGATCTAAAGACATCTCAGCAATCATCAAGTTCAACTTCCTTATTTTACAGATAAAGGGGTTGAAACTGAGGATGTTAAGTGATTTACCCAAAGTTATGAAAAAACTTAGGGTTTAGAACTAATAACTCCTAATTCTTACCCTGTGATCTTTCTACTAACCCACAGTATTAAGTAATTATCATTGTTTGTAAATGTTCATATTCATCCTTAAATATAAACTTTCATTCATTTGCATAATAACTACAATTTTTATTAGAGTAAAAAATTTGTTTGAAATCCCCAGTTGGATTGAGATTTTGTATTATTCCAGGTCCAGAGACAAAGTTTTCAAGTTAACCTATGAAAATGTCTTGTGAAAGATAACATTTGTGTCACAAATACAGATTTCAAAGAATCCAAAAAGAACAAAATGCATTTAACACTAAAGCTATTTGAATGTTACTCAGCCTATGTCTGATGACTCAGAGGTACTGGCAATATCTTGAGAATCATCATTACAAACATTAACCAATACTGAACTGTTACTTCATGGATGTACCAATCAGATAAAATTTCCAGTATATAATGACCAAAACTGATCTTCTAAAATTTTAATAACCATTAGGTTGTCTTGAATTTTTAAATGATGGTTATATTTCTAAAAAGAAACCCTGCAAATTTTTAAAAAATAAAACTAGAAATACAAGGTGATATATTGATAACTAAGTAGATGGCTACTTGTTCATTTTTATATACAATTCAGTCTGGTAATAAAACCAATTTAGACACTTAACCAAGTGTGCTAAGACACTTTACAAGGTTCAGGAATCACTGTCTAGCTTTAAATATCTTAGTGTCATTTCCAAATCATTTTTCTTAGGATAAAGAATGTAAAGAATTTTAGCTAAAATATTTATGAACTTCTGAGGCTTAGAGAAAGAAGCTTCAGAGATAAGGTCCTGCCATGATTAGCCACTTGCAAATTTCATAGTTAATGGAGGCAGCCAGAGGAGTTGCCATTTAGTAAGCAGCTACTATGTTCCGGGCACCATTTGGCACTGTATAGTCAGTCACCAGCTAATAGTATAACCATCTCTCAAATATTATGAGGTCAGTGTTATTACTCCTTTGTCATATAAGAAAACTGAGGATCTGAAAAGTTAATGATTGACTTAAGGTTACATGATAATTTGGTGTCTGTTTGTTTCAAAAACCCATGTTTTTAACCTCTGGATATTCCAAGGGGAATAACTAGTACAGTACTTTATACAGCAGAGCATAATTTCTCCCCACATGACATTGTCCTAGGATACTGAACATGTTTCTAAAAATAACTCCTTTGATCACAGAGGCATCCATCTGGTCTTTCTCCAGCTATTCCAAAGTCATTATTTCCTGTGCTCAGCACCATATACCTAAAAGCTACTGCTGTTCCTTTTTAATCCTACTGGAGATTTGGGATGGAACATTTTTCAAAGCAAATCTGTTGCTCTGAAATCTGTATTTCCCATTAAGTGATGCCAGCCATGAAAAAAATAACAACTTACACTTTTGTTGTAAACGAGAAAATGTTCTTAAAGTCATGATCTTTTCTTTGATCACAACAACATTGTGAGGTGGATAGAGTAAATATTATTCTCACTAACTAATGAGAGACAACTTCAAATATAGGACTTGCCCAAGGTCATGGAGATGGGATATGGCATCAGTGAATTCCAAATCCAGGGCTCTTTCTGTTATTTCCAATCCCTCCTATAAATGTCCATTGCTTGTCTGAAATCCTTTGTAGAATGAGAATAAATAGATAATATTCAAAGGACAGACAGAGAGAAACTACACTGATATCATTCTAGACTAATGAGCTTTGTTTGGAGTTTCCTCCCCCATATCTAACTCCCATGCCTTGGAGACCACCAGGTTCACTCAACCCCCATCTGACTGAGGGGAAACTGATTGAAATTCTGGCTTCAGGAATAGAATATTAACCAACATAATCCAAACATCTGGTCAGACTTCTTGATGAGGAAGGGGTATAAGACCTAATTCAAACCAATGAGGCTGGAGAGGATGTTTGCTGGGGGCTCACAGGAAAGAAAGGCTACTCTCTCCTGGATGGTATATGGTGCAGATATGAAGCCTGGAACCATTGCAGCCATTTCAATTCCATGAAAAAAAAGCTGTTTGTGACGACTGTGTCAAGACACTGACCAAACAAATCTTAAACTTCACCCTATATATTTCCTTCCTTCCTTCCTTCCTTCCTTCCTTCCTTCCTTCCTTCCTTCCTTCCTTCCTTCCTGCCTTCCTGCCTTCCTTCCTTCCTCTCTCTCTCTCTCATCTATCTCTCTATCATCTATCTACCTACCATTCTTGTCCTAAAAAATATCTAAGGCAGACATGGGATTATAACAGTCAATAAGTTCCCTTTATTTTCAAGTCAGTTCAAGTTGAGCTTTCCTTTACTTAGAACCAAATGCAACCTCACTGGCACATGCATACAAACATTTATGCATTCTTGGGTAAAACAAAATTGCCCAGTGCTTGGTGTCAGCTCCATTTAAGCCACGCTAATGCCACTGCTCTTGAACATAAATACTTGGGACCTGGACCCAGACTGCCTTCTGTCACTTTTCAGATTGACAGCTGAGAGCAATCAGCCAGTTTTACTTCAAGCAGCCCTTTCCTCTGCTAATATCTTATGTCACTAAAATAAAAGACACCTTAAACAAGGCAAAGTCAACTAGCATACTTAATATCCTCACAAAGAGATTTTTGAGTCCAGCAAGGTGACAGGTGGAACTAAAGAGATCTGGGAATCAGGTATGATATTTTGACAGCTAATGACAAGAAGACTGATGTCTGGTAGCTTAGGTCATGGAGTAATTAACTACAATTGATAGTATCTAAGAACTAATGAGATGTTATGTGGGAGGAAACATTTGATAAATTGTATAGCACTAAACAAATGCAGAGTGGTACTTTTAAGAAGAAATTTAATCACAATTATCATCGTCAATGTGGCAGTTCCTAGGGGTGTGAATAATCAGGTGATGCATTTTTCATCTTAATGGACAAACAACTTTAATAGGGTCAGATAAGAATGTCTAGGAACAAGACCATCTTCATTATGAGACTTTATTTAAGGATCAAATCACTTAAGATTGCATGTCCACAAGTATATTCTACTGAATAATAATTTTAAGGAAAAGGATTCTCTGGGCAATAAAGTTTGGAATATGCTTCGCTGTTTCCGCCTGCTTAGAATCTATTTCTTTCTTTTAATTAAGAGTGTTCTTGTCCTACTTCCCACTCCCAGTCCATGTGGTATAGGTGATACTAACCCCACCTTCCAGAACTATGGTGGGCACAGGGCATAAACCAGCCAATTATCTATCACATTCCATTTTTCTCAACTTAATGATTAATTAAGAAAGGGGCTAATAACTCTCAGTTCAATGAGAGTCAGCCCTGGAGCTTGGGCTGAAAGTATTAGGAAAAAGATACTCTCTTTCCACGGGGGTTGTTAACCTGGTAAGCAGTGAGCCTGGAGCCACTGGCACCCATGAGCCACCTTTGAGGAGAGCTTGGCTGAGACTAAAGCTACAAACAGAAACAAACAGAACTGAAAGATGACAGCAGACACCTAGTGATGTTTTTTCAGTACCTGGACCGAGCTGTGTTTCAAGTCCCTGACTTTTCAGTCAATGACCCTTTCATTTAGGCTCCTTTCTTTAACCACAGAGGTCTAGCTTGGCCACTGTGCACACAGTAGGCTCTTGGGAAATATCTAGTTAATGTTTATTAAATGAGTTTTCCATAGGGCAGCTGCTCTGAAGTTCTTGAAAACACAGACCTACCTAAGTCAACAAATGACTGACATCTATGACCTTCTTGTCAGCACCCAATAAATGTTAGCCATTACATTTTTTATTTTTAAAAGTCTTATGATCTACCCTGGCTGGTGTACCTCAGTGGATTGAGCATGGGCTGCAAACCAAAGTGTCGCAGGTTTGATTCCCAGTCAGGGCACATGCCTGGGTTGCAGGCCACAGCCCGCAGCAACCGCACATTGATGTTTCTCTCTCTCTCTCTTTCTCCCTCCCTTCCCTCTCTAAAAATAATAAATAAAATCTTTTTTAAAAAAGTCTTATGATCTTCTTGGCCAGGTTGAAATCACCCACAAAAAGATGCCTTTGTTACTTGTATTTTCCCCATTTTGTTCAAATAGACATCTCCTTCCCAACTGTTCTAAACTTGCCCAAGTCTCATAAGGGGAGGCTTCAGGGCATAGCAATCATTTATTCTACTCCCCACATAAACATATTATGTGCACTTTGGAATCTCTTTATCTTGTGGTTCACTTATCCAACAGAGAAAAAGACTTAATTCTCAAAATATATAATGCAGTTCCCTTGACTAGATACACACCTCTGTCAAAGCCAAAGGTTATGTCCCCTTCCTAAATAAGGCAAGTATTTTATTGTTGCTCTCTTTTATGTTGACCCTTTTTCTCTTGTTTTATGAGGATTACTAACCAGCAAAAATCTTTGGCATGTGTGAAGTGAACCAAGTTTTTTAAAAATATATTTTACTGATTATGCTGTTATAGTTGTCCCAATTTTCTCCCTTGACCCTCTCCACTTTGTACCCCCATTCCTTCCAGCAATCCCCTCCTTAGTTCACATCCATGGGTTATGCATATAAGTTCTTAGGCCACTCCACTTCCCATACTGTTCTTAATATCCCCCTATCTATTCCTTACCTAACAATTTGTGTTTATTAATCCCTGCACCTTTTCCCCAATCTTCCCCTTCCCCCTCCCAACTGAGAACCCTTCAAATGAAATCCATATCTATGATTCTATTCCTGTTCAGCTTGTTTGCTTAGTTTGTTATTTAGATTCAACTACTGATAGCTGTGAATTTATTTCCATTTTAATGTTCATCATTTGTGTCTTCTTTTTCTTATATAATTCCCTTTAGCATTTCATATAATAATGGTTTGGTGATGATGAACTCCTTAAGTTTCACCTTGTTTGGGAAGCACTTTATCTGCCCTTCATTTCTAAAGGATAGCTTTGTGGATAGAGTAATTTAAGTTGTAGACTCTTACTTGTCATCACTTTGAATACTTTTTGCCAGTCCTTTCTCACCTGCAAAGTTTCTTTTGAGAAATCAGCTGACAGTCTTATGGGAACTCCTTTGTAGGTAACTATCTGCTTTTCTCTTGCTGCTTTTAAGGTTCTCTCTTTATCTTTAACCTTTGGCATTTTAATAAGGATGTGTCTTGGTGTAGTACTCTTTGGGTCCATCTTGTTTCAGAATCTCTGTGTTTCCTGGACTTATATGTCTATTTCTTTCACCAAATTAAGGAAGTTTTCTTTCATTATTTTCAAATAAGTTTTCAATTTCTTGCTCTTCTTCTTCTCTTTTTGGCACCTCTGTGATTCTGATATTGATATACTTAGAGATGTCCCAGAGGCACATCTTAGGAGCATCTTAAGATGTCCCTTAGACTGTCTCATATTTTAATTCTTTTTTTCCTTGCTGTTCTGATTGAGTGTTTGTTTCTTCCTTGTGTTCCGAATTATTGGTTTGATTCTCAGCTTTATCCTCTCCACTGTTGGGTCTCTGTATGTTTTTCTTTATTTCACTTTATGTAAACTTCATTTCTGCCTTGATCTTTTTTTATGCTGTTGAAGAACCCATTGAATTCCTGGAACATCCTGATAAACAGTGTTTTGAACTCTGCATCAGATAGGTTGTTTATCTCCATTTCATTTAGCTCTTTTTCTGGAGTTTCGTTCTGTTCTTTCATTCGGGCCATATTTCTTTGTCTCCTCATTTTGGCAGCTTCCCTTTATTTTGTTTCTGTATATTAAGTAGAGTTGCTTTGTCTTAGTGGCATGGCCTATTATAGAAAAGTGTATCTGTCTGGGTGAATGTGGCTTCTTTAAAGCCTTTATTGTCAGGCTTCCACACAACTTGATTTTCTGACAATATTGGGTGATATTTGTTTTGTAGTCTAGTTGTAATTTTTGCTGTAGTTGTGCAAGGAATTTACCTATGCCTCCATCTTGACTGGAAGTCTGATTGGACCAAGTTTTGTGAAGAGTTATTTTAGTAAAGAATCAGGGATGTTAAAGCTACTTATAGAATTCAAAGGAGATGGGCACTTGCCTATTAAACCAGCTATTGTCAGCATCTGCTTTGGACAAAACAATTATACTCTTTAAGCAATTGTGAGATGAAATTAAGTTTGCCTCATTTCCCATTATAGATTAAAGTATTTCTTCTGATGATACATTAATTGCTGCAAATGTTCCCAAGACTAAACATAATGAAAATAGCAGCAGCTGATTCAGCCAAAGTAAGAAGCTTATGACACAAAGAGTGAACAGGAAGGAATGGACACTGTTACTGCACTACCATCATCACCTTCATCATCATATCTTTACATCAGGAGGCAGAGGTCCCAGAGAATCAGCAGAGAAGCTCAAGGCTAGAAACTGACCTCATAGATGAAGCAAAACTTTGCAATTACTTATCAGGGCAGGGTAAGGATAAAGGGAACCATCCTTATTTCTCATAGCAGTGTTGTTATTAGTATAAATTAAACAAATACCTCCTGCATGATTTGCACTTTAATAGAGGTCCAAGGCTCTATTGAACATAGATATATAAGCATAGATCAAAATAAGAAAAAATTCAGTGCAATTTGTGTGCAATAACACAGAGATTAGAAAGATTGTTAAAAGTGGGGCCTGCAGAGTCAGTACCTAGAAAATAATGAACTGATGTCTGCTTTAGGACTTGTCCTAAGAGGCCAGGTCATATTTTGAGATCTGGAAGTTCACTAGTGTTTCCCTAAGTCATGTGAAGAAAGTGCCCTGCTCCAGACCAAGCTGAACACAGAGCCAAAAACCAGTACCTACAGTGATCTGCCAATCTGAACACAGAGTGCTATAGGATGACTACATCTCCAAGGAGGACATTACTCAGTCTTGCCTTGAATCATCTTAAAGGTTTCTGGCGTCTGGCACAATGAGACATAGAAAACAATATCATTTACAATTGCATCCAAAACAATTAAAAATATCTAGAAATAAATTTAACCAAGGATGTGAAAGACTTGTACTTGAAAAATTATAATACACTGAAGAAAGAAATTGAAGAAGATGTGAATAAGCATAAGTATATACCATTTTATAGATAGGAAGAATTAGCATGATTAAAATATCCATACTACCAAAGTAATCTATAGATTCAACACAATTCCTATCAAGATACCAATGGCATATTTCAGAGAACTAGAACAAATATTCCAAAAATTTATATGGAACCACAAAAGACCTTGAATAGCCACAGCACTCTTGAAAAAGAAGAACAAAGTTGGAGGAATCATACTACCTGATATCAAACTATACTATAAGGCCATAGTCATCAAAACAGCATGCTACTGGGATAAAAACAGATATATAGAGCATTGAAACAGAATAGGGAGTCCATAAATAAACCCATGTCTTTATGGTCAATTAATACATGACAAAGGAAGAAAAAATATACAAAGTGGTAAGGACAGTCTATTCAATAAATGGTGTTGGGAAAATTAGACAAATACATGCAAAAAATGAAACTATACAGCCTTCTTACCCCATACATAAGAATAAACTCAAAGTGGATTAAAGACTCAAAGGTAGAACTCAAAACCATAAAAATCCTAGAAGAAAACATAGGCAGTAAAATCTTGGACATTTCTTTAGAGCAATATTTTTTTTCTGATATGTCTCCTTGGGCAAGGAAAACACACACACACACAAAATGGGACTACATCAAACTTTCTTTTCAAAAAGAAAACCATCAAGAAAATACAACCCACTGAATGGAAGGATATATTTGTCTATGACACAGCTGATAAGGGGTTGATATCCAAAATTTATAAAGAACTTATACAACTCAACATCATAAAAACAAACGCTCCAATTTAAAAATGGGCAAAGGACCTGAATAGACACTTCTCCAAAGACAACATACAGATGGCCAATAAGCATATGAAAAGATGCTCAACATTACATAATCACCAGAGAAATGCAAATGAAAATCACAATGAGATATCACCTCACACCTGTCAGAATGGCTATCATCAATAAATCAACAAGCAGCGTTGACAAGGATGTGAAGAAAAGGGACTTTCATATACTCTTTGTGAAAATGCAGATTTTCACAAATAGCCACTGTGAAAAACAGTATAGAGTTTCCTCAAAAATTAAAAATGGAACTGCCTTATCATCCAGCAATTCCACTTCTGGGAATACATCTGAAGATACCCAAAACACTAACTAAAAACATATATATACACCCCTAGGTTCATTGCAGCATTATTTACAATAGCCAAGATTTGGAAACAGCTCAAATGCCCATCAGTAGATGAGTTGATAAAAAAAGCTGTGATACATTCACATGGTGGAATGCTACTTGGCCTTAAAAAAGAGGAAATCTTACCTTTTGTAGCAACTTGGATGGACCTAGAAAGTATTATGCCAAGTTAAATAAGCCAGTCAGAGAAAGTACCATATGATTTTACATATATGTGGAATCTAGTGAACAAAATAAACTAACAAACAAAATAGAAACAGACTCATAGATACAGAGAACAGATTGACAGCTGTCAGAGGGGAGGGAGATTGGAGACTGGAGAACTAAGTAAAAAAGATGAGGGATTAGACACAAAAACCCAAGTCTCATACACACAGACAACAGTATGGTTATTACCAAGAGAAAGGGGAGTGTGGGAGGTAGAAGAGGGTAAAGGGTGGGGGTATATAGAGTGATAGGAGACTTGACTTTGGGTGGTGAACACACAATACAATATACGGATGATGCATTATAGAATTGTACATCTAAAACCTGTATAATTTTATTAACCAATCTTACTCCAATAAATTTACTAAAAACAACAAATCAAATTCATTGAATTAAACAAGAGAAAGCTTATATACACAGCAGGTAAATACATATCTTTAAAAGGCTAACAAAGTAATCACTGTTTCACTGATGAATGCTTCCTCAGAGGGTAGTGATTTGCCTGTCCATTTCATGAAGGGAATCTGCTGTGGACATAATTGGCCCACTGCCAGTATAATCCATTTTCCACTTGGTGGCAATAGCATGGGCTGCAGAGACTGAAGCAAGCTAACAATCCCGTTAGAGTGAGCTTCATCCCTCTCCCTCCAATTCTCCCTGGTGCTTATTGACATTTTTGTTTTGTATTCAAAGCTGCTGCTGTGACTGCTGCCTGAGTGAGTACTGCTTCTGTTAGCAAATGTGGCCTTTCTTATATGCAGTGGTGGCTAAACAGACCACCCCTTGACTCAGATTCATCCCTAACTTTGCCTATTGTTGTAATGGGTCATCGGTTGGTGGCAATGGCAACAAAATGAAGTTTGTTCCTGTCTGGGGTTCAGGGACTCTGCCAGTGAATCCCTGGACCTCTTCATTCAGTGTGAGCTGTTTCCCCTCTCTTTGCCATACTGTGAGTAGGTGCTCACCAAGACTGGTCCTTATCCTTCCCCAGGAGAACCACATGACTCCTGGCTCATTGACTTGAGTCTATGAAAGAGCTCTTAGAAGAAATCTGCTCTTATTCCCTCACTTTTCTGAAGAACAAATGGAGGTTCAGAACAGGAAACGGCATGGCTGAGCTCACTCAGGAAATTGAAGACTGAGCTTCTCCAGCCTTTCACAGCCACCTTCTTATCAATGATAACACTAAGAAGAGCCATTGATACTGAACAATGACATGTGCTGGGCACTTAACATATATCATTTCTGATCTTCACCACCATTCTGCAGTTAGGCATCATTATCTACTTTTGCATGTTGGAATACTATGTCTCAGAGAGACTTGAATAATTTGTCAAATACCATGTCGCTAATAATTAGTTGACTTTGGATGTAAACCAAGGTCTGTTTGTCTCAAAAGTCCCCTGTTCCTTCCCACCATGACCTCAGCAGCACATGGAACAATCTAGACCCCATCACTCTCAGTCTCCTAAGGAAGACTCCTTAGCACCCACTCTGGCCTTCTCCAAGGGGGTGACCTGACTTCCTCTTTTATGCCCAAAGATGATTGACAATGATGACATCCAGTTAAAAAGTCAAAAGAACCTTGGTCTCTCACAAAAACTGTATAATCCCACTCAGTAACTACTATGAAATCAGGATGTTTCAACTATGTGCCTGCATGTGCCAACCACAGCAAAGCCAAGTCTCAGAAGTCCCAACATCAGTGTGAACAAGTAAACTATTCTTCAGGACCTGCTCTGCTTTGCAAGAGTGATTTTCTTAAGACTTCCTGGGAAAAACACTAAGTTTATGGTCTGACACTGATCCTGATTTACTCTTATGTTTACCTTGAAAAGTTAAAGAAGCCCTCTGAGCATCTGTTTCCTTGAGTGTAAAACAGGCTACTAACAATCTGATGGGAATGTTATGAAGATAAAATCATGTAAATGTCCTAATACAAGGCCCTCGAGAAATGAACATTTCCTTTCTTTTCCCTCACTTCTCTTTTTCTCTGCCCCTCTCTCTCTTCTAATCACCATGGTCACTTTTGCTGACTGGCCAAACTGTTTTCACACCCCTGCTATCACCAAAGTTCCCTGGCATTCTGTGTTTCCTCTACCACTATACTGCCTTTTCCTTCTATGTGATACAGAAGGACCCAGGGAAAATGGACTAACAGTGGCCTCATTAGCTCGGAAAACTTGGATAAGGGAGCTCATGAAAAGAGGAAAAAAGACTGAGACGTGAAAATCAAGGATGTTCACCCTGGCTGGTGTGACTTAGTGGACTGAACACCGGCTGGCAAACCAAAGGGTTGCTGATTTGTTTCCCAGTCAAGACATGCCTGGGTTGTGGGACAAGTCCCTGGTAGGGGGTGTGTGAGAAGCAACCACACACTGATATTTCTTTCCCTTTCTATCTCCCTCCCTTCCCCTCTGTCTAAAAATAAATAAATAAAGTCTTTTAAAAAATTAATAATATTCATGATAGAAAGACTATATATTTGGTAAAGACTTTAATGTTCATGGTATCTGATTCAACTCCCATTCCAGACAGATGGAAGTATTATCCTTCTCCATCTCCCCTGTAACTGCAGTTGAGTGGGGCAATCATGTTCTGGCCAGTGGTCTGTGGGCAATAGTGCTGTGCATCACTTCCAAGCCAGAGTATTTAGTTGCTGGTGCAGGTTTTTCCAGACTTGGTCCTGTCTGCCAAGGTGAACTCTGAAGTATAATGTTGAGATGGGACATCATAAAATGGTCTAGAGTGACTACATGGTGCAGAGCCCATAGTGACCTACAGTGGAGACATAATGTGACCCACAAATGCAGTTTGTTATCTTAAGCTACTGAGTTTGGGCATAACATAGAATATAGCAGTTCAAACCCTGGATTTCATGTCATAGCCTTTTGAAAATGTTTTGTTTTGTTTGAGGGATTTGGGGGGGGGGTGTTTTGTTTGTTTGGTCCAAGTAGCACATCAGTGTCCTTACAGCTTTCTGGGGAGCAAGCACTAAACTGAGGGGCAGGAAGCCTGTGAAATGAGTTTAGTCCTAACTAATCTACCAAATAACTGTAGAAACTCAGATTATTCACAACCTTCAAGTCCTTACTTTCCTCACCTATAAAATAAGAGGTAGCATATCCTCATTTGGACTTCCAGCCAAGATGGAGGTGTAGGTAGGTACGCTGTGCCTCCTCATACAACCATAAGAAGGACTATGACAAATTTAAAACCAAAAAACAACCAGAACTGACAGAAAATCAAATTGTATGGAAGTTGGACAACCAAGGAGTTAAAGAAGAAACATTCATCCAGACCGATAAGAAGGGCACAGATGAGCAGCCAGGACAGAGAGGACTCAAGGCAAGGTGGCAGCTGGCAGATGGGGTGAGACAGCAGCTGCTGGAGCAGGCAGTCCCATATTTGTGTGCAGATAAACCAGGAGGAACAACTGGTGAGCCAGACAGACTGCACAACCCAGGATTCCATGAGAAGAAATAAAGCCTCAGAAACATCTGACTGTAAAAACCTGTGGGGGTTGAGCCTGCAGGAGAAACTCCCAGCCTCACAGGAGAGTTTGTTGGAGAGACCCACAGGATCCTAGAAAGTATGCAATCCCATCTACCCAGGAATCAGCACCAAAAGTGCTTAATTTGCTTGTGGGTAGCATGGTAAGTGACTGAAAGCCAGCTGAGAGCCAAGCAAGTGGCATTGCTCCCTCCCTCAGACCTGTCCCCCACATACAGCACCACAACACAGCAAAGTGGGTTGTTCTGCCCTGGAGAATACCTAAGGCTCAGCCCCTTACTTCATAACAGCTGTGCTGAGACAAAATAAGATGGCCCAAATGAAAGAACAGATCAAAATTCCAAAAATACAACCAAGCAATGAAGAGATAGCCAACCTATCAGATGCAGAGTTCAAAACACTGGTAATTAGGATGCTCACAGAAACAGTTGGGTATGGTCACAAAATGGAAGGAAAAGTGAAGGCTATGAAAAGTGAAATAAAGGAAAATGCACCAGGAACCAACAGTGAAGGGAAGGAAACCGGGACTCAACTCAATGATTTGGAGCAGAAGGAAGAAATAAACATTCAACCAGAACATAATGAAGAAACAAGAATTCAAAAAAATGAAGAGAGCCGTAGGAACCTCTGGAACAATTTTAATGTTCCAAAATCCAAATCATAGGGGTGCCAGAAGAAGAGGAAGAGCAAGAAATGGAAAACTTATTTGAAAACATAATGAAGGAGAACTTCCCTAACTAGCAAAGGAAATAGACCTCCAGGAGGTCCAAGAAGCTCAGAGAGCCCCACAGAAGTTGGACCCAAGGGAGCACATACCAAGGCACATCATAATTACATTACCCAAAATTAAAGAGAAGGAGAGAATCTTAAAAGCAGCAAAAGAAAAAGAGACAGTTACCTACAAAGGAGTTCCCATAAGACTATAAGCTGATTTCTCCAAAGAAACCTTGCAGGCAAGAAGGGACTGGAAAGAAGTATTCAAAGTCATGAAAGACAAGGACCCACATCCAAGATTGCTCTATCCAGCAAAACTATCATTTAGAATGGAAGGGCAGATAAAGTACTTCCCTAATAAGGTTAAATTAAAGGAGTTCATCATCGCCAAAACCTTATTATAGGAAATGTTAAAGAGACTTATCTAAGGAAAAGAAGATGATAAAAAATATGTACAGTAAAATGATGGCAAACTCACAACTATCAACAACTGAGCCTAAAAAAAAAAAACTAAGCAAACAATTAGAACAGGAAAGGAATCACAGAAATGGAGATCACATGGAGGCTTATCAGCAGGGAGGGGGAGGGGGAGAATGGGGGAATGGGTACAAGGAATAAGGAGCATAAATGGTAGGTACAAAATAGACAGGGGGAGGTTAAGAATAATATAGGAAATGTAGAAGCCAAAGAACATATATGTACCACCCATGGACATGAACTAAGTGGGTGGGGAATGTGTGTGGGAGGGGTGGTACAGGGCAGAGATGAATAAAGAGAGGAAAATAGAACAACTGTAATAGTATAATAAATAAAATATATTTTTAAAAAAGTAAAAAAAAAGAGGTAGCATATCCCCAAATGTGGGGCACATAACATCACTGGTACTTTAGTTTCTTGCTACTCAGAGAGTGGTCCAAGAACCAGCAACACCAGCATCACTGTGATTGTGTTAGAAATACAAATCTTTAAGTCACACCCAGACCTAGTGAATCCAATTCTACGCGTTTAACAAGATTTCCAGATGATTTCTACACACATTAAAGTTAGGGGAAATACTGACTTACATAGGACTCAGCACTAAATGGCCTCTAATCACAGAGTTAGGAAGTTAAACCTTTTCCTCTTATCTTTCAGAACTGTCTGATGACTTCATGGAGAAAACCTCAGTTTGATGCCAACATGTCTTTAACACCTCTCTAACAGTTGCTGATTTTCTTTTTTAATAAGGTGAAAGCAAGTTTCAAATTATCTGGAAGGCAATAGTATTTAGCTTGACTGTAATAGTACTGTTTTAGTTTTACCGTGTTTATTTAAATGGTTATTTTGTATTTATGGCAACAGATATCAGTTTTCTATTTAAAATGATGTTAGAAACCTCTTTAAAAATTTTATTTAAGTAGAAAAGTGAATAGATAGAAAGAAAACGTGTAATAAATATGAAGAAGTACTTGCTTTCATGTTTCCTTCCATGTCAGGAACTCCACTGGTCTGACACTCCAGACCTCTCTCCACAGCTTTACCATTAAGCAACTTTATTCGCTCTGCAAGCAGGGATGGTGTTACGGTGGGGGGTGGGGGAAGTTGCTATATATCTTTGTAAATTTGGAAGAAATAAAATTAACATGCTCAGGCCAGCCTCCCCTTTCTTCCTCTTACTAATTAGATACTCAAATGATAACTACTCATAGACAATTTAGCTTATACATTGGTAGGATACTAACAGCAGGTTACTTATTCAATATATCTTTATTGTGTGCCTATGGTAGACTGGGATCTGGTTCTGTGTCTTCTCTTCTCCTGCTTCTCTGAACCACCCCTCCCTTTAAAGGGTTCTGAACTGGACCCTGGTCAGACTGTTGCAGTATCTTTGGTTTGTCAGGTTCTGAATCTTCCCAGAGTCAAAAATCAGGTGCATTGATGAGCTGGGAATTCTTCTAGAAGAAAGCTTCAAGTACACATCATCATGAATCATGAGACAAAAATAGAAAATTGTTTCTAAGGCTTCTGGCCAATGCCCTTGTGACCTAACCCTAATCCAATCAAACTGGTCAATCATGAATTATTTTAGTGATTACCCTGAAAATGGCAGGCTTTTGGCAAAAGGTCTTAGGTAAGAGGGCACTGTCCCTTCCTTGGAGAGTAACAACTTTTGTGTCTGGGCCCTTGCTTTTGTCAGTTTTCCACCACTCAAGTAAAGTGGTGGCCCTTCATCCCTTATAATATCACTCTATTTTGTTTTGATCAGGAACTTTACTCAAGTTCTTTGGTTACTTGTTTAGGGTCCGACTCACTCCACTAATCTGTAAGCTCAAGGAGAGAAGGAACAATTTTGGATTGTTTATGGCTGTTGTTTCAAGTATCTAGAACATGGTGAATAAATGAATAAAAACTCCATATTCCAATTGTTGGAACAATAAAATTGGGATGTGTACTTTCAAGATCTAATTAGCAGTCATTCTGTGGTGTCATTGTTCAACCCTGAAACTGAGATATGCATCAGTTGTTGCTCCTGTGTTTGTCTCTAAATGTTCAACTACACTTTTATCTACTGCATTTCTATTAATTTGTTCATGAGTGCTCTCCCAACAACTGGAAAGTGTCTACAGTGGCTTACAAAGGTAATAGTCAACAGGTAAAAGATATGAGCTCACAAGTAAAGAGGTAGGACTCAAGGAACATTATCAAGAAATCATTGTTAAAGTGTAACTTTCTACTGTAATCTATGCAAGATCTGTTCTCCAAGCTCTCTCTTCTACTCTTTGCTGGGTAAAGTTGACTTGGGCATTTAAAACTAATTTGAAAAAAAATTATGCAGAGTCTCAGAGCAATTTCTGGTGAAACTGCCCACAATATTCAGAAATTTATACTCATTTGAGTAACTGCACCATTTTTGAGGCAAAATTAAATTATTGCATGCTTAATCTTGCATTTCTCATGTGTTCTCATGATGACACCGAGGTGGGTAGGAGTCAGAGGCAGCAACTTACCTAGTCTGAACAATTTTTTAAAATGCTATATATAGAAGCATGGGTTGGTATTTTCTGGTCTCCCTAAATATAAGGGATCTAGACTGAATGTGCTCAGGACTGTTATAAAGAAGTAAACCAGGAAACTGAACTGCTTCAGTGTAGGGGAATCTCCTCAGGAGTTCTTGCTTTCTGTGCAGATTTCACTAGGTCTACTGGCATTTCACCATTCAAAGTACTGATGAGTAACCAGGAATTACCCCTTTGATGCTAAATATTTTTCTTGAAATCAAACCCATTTTGAATTTGAATCCAAATCAGTTTTAACCAGCAGAGGCAGAAAAGTCTAAACCCTGCTGTTCTGAAATACCAGCACAAACTTATCTCAGATATTAAATACTCATAACCACTGTGACTGTGGCTAGTGCTATTCTAAAACTGAAAAGCTGGAGGGGGGGGATGAGATTTAATATAGAAATCCATCACAGGAGAGAGTGAAAATTTAAAAATGCCTCATTCACAACACTATACCCCTTGAATTACATGGACACACAGAGGCCCACAGAAATACACTGACATTTTAGTAGCTGCTCATTCCATGACAAATCCCATCTTCCCATCCCTTCATGTCCATATTGCATCAGAATAGAATAAATTTAGGGTTTTCTTCAGTCCATAACATCAGTAGTTTATATTTGTTTGCTCTTTACCTTTCACAGGATGGTTTCTCATACATTATTTCTTTTTAATGTTACAACTGTCTCATGGAGAAGGTAGATAGCTGTCTGTTCCCATTTTAAAGATGAGACTGAGAGATTGAGTCATTTACCAAAGATTTTAGAATAAGTAACTGGCAGGGCCTGAACTATGACTTCAACAAATTTCTAATTCTTTAACTCTATGCAATGTTTCACAGTTTCTTGAGTCTGATATACCTTGCTCCTGCAAGACTCTCATAAATTTAAACTGAGGGGATGTGCCAAGACTTCAGGCCTCGATGCTGGTCCAAGATGGTAATAAGCTTGAACTAAATGGTTTTTACCAGGACTGTCCTGGCACTGGTCAGTCATTTTTCTGGGGAGAATGCAGGGCCTCTGAGCTAAACACACAGCCTAAAGGTAGCTTTGAACTGCTCCATCCTAGGGAGGGGGTATCAGTTAGCCAGTATTCTCAAATAAAAGTCCAGTGAATTTGTTTCCAAGGGCAGGGAGTTACATTTCATTAGCTCCCATATATCTTAAGGGCTTGGACTACAGATGCAAGAATTCGTGTAGGTACTTTCCATCCAAATCAGTCTACTCAATGCATGTTAAATAATTAATTCTCTGATGAGGCCAAACATGTCTGGGTTCATACCATTTACTCCTCATCTTTTTAATATATAACATAGCTCTGGGATATTCATCTTACCAGAACCAGTGGAAAATATGAGCCTTGTACCTCTCCTGTCCCCACTCAAACTGGATGTCGGCCTAGTCTGACCTCACAGATACCCCCTTCCAAGTTTACAAAAGATACCTCTATTCCACAGACACAAATCACAACTGTCTAATTTTCTGAAATTTATGTTTAACAGAGGCAGAGGAAGAACTCTCGTTTATTGAGTTCCCAATATGTAATATCCAGTACTGGGCTAGGCAATGTCAAGATCGTTATCATTTCTAATTCTCCTAACAGTCTTGTGAGGTGGTCATTTTCCCGATGAAAGAAGAATGGCTCAGGGAAGTGAAATAACTCAAGCTCACATGGACTGAAATTCCTGATGGGTCTTCACATACCAAACCCACTTACAAGATTGGGTTGAGAACCCAAAGAAAAACTTGGCCTATTTTAGCTTTGAAAAAGGGGGTCTTGATTTGGCGGGGAAGGAGAGAAATTTTCTGTCTCTCCCATCCTCTCATTCCAATAATGCTGAGGGAGGTGGAAGAAATTTAAGAGCAGCAATAGCTCGGGGGAGGAGGTGGGTAAGCTTTCAGAGGGCAGGAAGCAGGTCTGAGTAGCCAGCTTTCCTCAGTGCTGAGTCCAGCAGAGGCGGGGCTGCTGACAGGCGCCTCTCAACACACGGACACTGCAGTCCTGTCTGTTCCTGTTTTCCCAGGGCAGAGCACTGCTCCCATCTCTGGCCCCCTCGGTCTCTGGACAGCCTGGGATACTTAAAGCCCCACCGGGAGGCTCAGTGGGCCAAGGAGGCGTTGAAAATCACAGATTGCGTGTGTGTGTGTGTGTGTGTGTGTGTGTGTGTTGGAAGTGTGGGGGGGGGGTCGTCTGGTAAGAGGCTTGGGTTGAGAAATATAAGGGGTTGACCAGCCCACGTGACTTCAGGAAGGCGGAGACAGACGAGCTGGAGGGATGACAGACAGGCCTCAGGCGGGAGGGGGTTGGTATCTGAATAATTGAGGAGCTGTTCTGCAGCAGCGGCCGCCTCTCGCTTCCTGGGCCACCAGCACCCCGCATCACAGTGGGAGAGAGAGCCGGGCGCTCTAAGTGCGGACGGCCAGTCACCAGTCGGGCAGCCAGTTCATCGCCGCCAGCCCTCCGGTGAGTGAAAGTGCCCCTTCACCGCAGTCGGTACCCCTCCGCGCCCCCTGCATCCCAGCTGGACCTCTGCAAATGGGATGATCGCCTTTGGTTGAAAGCACCAGAGAGCCGGAGCCACGGGGAGGGAGGAAGCAGGAACATGGCGCGGAGGGTGAGAGCGCCCTACGGAAAGGGGTCCCCTGGAAGAAGCAAGGAGCTGGGTCGGGGTATCTCTCAGGCTCTGACCTGGAATGGGGCCGGGGCAGCGTCCAGCGTTTGGGGACTTGCGGGAGCTGCCAGGCGGGGCTGGGGCAAAAGCAGCCTCAGCGCCTCCGGGGCGAGAGGCAAAGGGGGGAGCCGTGAGTCCCCACGGACCGCCCGGGTCCCCACGGACGCCTCTTACCCTCACCGTTATGGCACCCGGCTCCCGCCTCTCTGTGTTCGGCCTCCGAAAGAGCCCAGGGAAAGGAAGACACGCTTTTCCGGCCGCAGCCCTCAGGGGAGGGCGGGACAACGTCCGCCCTTTTTTTACCTGAGAGCAAACTCTTCAAAGGGACTCCAGCGGAGCCAGGTGCCCTGACCTGGCCGGTGCGCTCCCAGGGACATCTGTCCCCAGGGAGCGGTGACCTACCGGGGAGACGTAATGGGAGAAGTGTCCAGAGACGCTCCCCAGCCACTGTGTGTTTTGGGGGGGCGGGGGGGCGGGAGCAGCCCCGGGGAGGGATTCTCGCTCGCACTTATTCCCGGGTCAGAGCCTCGCCTCTTCCCCATCCCAAAGCACGTCAGCTTCCTGCGAACCCAGAGGGCCTGAGTAGGGCAAAGTGGCCTCGAGGGAGGTAGCCTGAACTTCCTTCCCCTTCCTGAGCCCCGTCGGTAACGTGTATTTTGTATCGTGATTGAAGAGTAAGAGAGAAAGTCGCCAAAGGCCTAGAAGCGAAAGGAGGGCCAAGGGGAAACGAGGAAAGCTGGAACAGCAAGCCTGCTCCTAGCCCCCTTGACCCCGACTCCCTGCGCAAAGCTTGGTTCGTTGGGGTCTTGAACTGAAAGGTGCAAAGGAACCGGCTCTGGTGAAGGGTTTCTCGCAGAACTCTGGGGACAGTCACTAGCCAAAGCTGGCAAAAACCTAAAGATAACCCGCCCCACCCCTCCCCCACCTCCTCCAAGGGGTAAGCGGTCCTGAAGAGGAAGCAGGGCAGGTAGCCTACTGCGGGCCTGGAGCTGTCCGCGGTGCTGAAAGTTCTGCGAGGAGGGGAGCTTACGCTGCCCGAGAACTGGCGGCTCGCCCTTTGCCAGCATTTCCCGCAGGCAGAAACTGCGTTAGAACCAAATAAAAGGGGTCAGATGGAGCAAGCGACGAAGATAAATGATGCTCTTGCCTCCCTCTGGTAGAGGAGCAAGGGGCGGGTGCCACTTCAGGATCCAGTCTAGCTAACTTCGGGTGGGTATGAGACGAGTGGTGCCTCGTTCTCTTTCCTCTGCCTGCGCAGTGAATCTTTTGGCGAAGTGTTGGGAAAGCAGTTAGGAGTGCTATTCTAATAAACACTTTCGCGGCTTTGGGGAACCAAAGAATTGTGAGGCTACCCAACGGAAAAGGCTTCATTAACGGAGAGATTGGGCTATCTGTTCCTGGCTATGGCTTTTTCTCTGTTTAGCACCCTTCTCTCCCCACCCCAGGCTGTTTACATCCTCTAGATAAGATCTCTAAGCATCCCTGCATATTTGTTTTTGTTTTATTTTGTTTTTTTTTACTAGTCTTTCATATTTTGGGCAAGATGGGAAAAGAATGAAGCTAATTCTGAGAGGCAAAGTTAAGAGAATATTTATGAACATTTACTATCTGCTGGGTAATATTATGAAGTTTAAATGAAATAAACTGTAAACCATCAGAATCCCAAAGATTAAAACAAACAAACAAACAAACAAAAAACCCTAGAGTTAGATATCTCAGATCCAGGGCTTGGATTCAAACTCAGGTCTGCTTAACTCCAAAGTTCAAGCTATTTTTCATGCCCCCATTTTGGCACTTGTCTTTGGAAAGATGTTATTCAGAAATATAGCAAGAGGCTGTCAAAGGAGAAAGGACTGCTTTCTTTTTCACACACAACATTCTCTTCCAACCTTGTCCTCTTTAATCTGTTTATCCACCCACGGCAACTCACTCCCACCATACCAACTGCTTTTGTGCGTGCTGCCTGAGATAACACCGTTCACACAACTTGAGCTTTGGGATTACAAAAACACAGTAGAGGGCTAAAACAGCGGGCTTGCCTGAAAGAGCAGCAGAGCTTCGAAGAATCTGGGGGGCTAGATCAGGGAGGTGTTTTCATACTCAGAGTTATATGCTTGAGTTTCAGGGTAGGAATAACCTTAAGGTCATTCAGCACTGTTATTTTACAAGAAGTATTTGAAGACAAAAAGATGGTCATTAGTCTGTCTTGTGAATATTGGGCATGGAACCTAGTTGACTTGATTCCAGGGCCAGTGCCCAGGAGAGTGCCACTATAACTATACTCCTGGTACCTCAAATCCTCTTTCCTGCTGCCTACTTTGATTGTCTTTGACAAAAACATCATCATCAGTGAATTACATCAGTAATATATCAAATACATACAAACATGTAAAATGTAAGCAGTCCTCTTAACTACTTTTACTTTCTATTCTTTCCCCTCTGGTTTCACTACTACAGTGTTGCCTGACCCAACATACCTGAGACTTCCTGCTTTCCTCATAACAGTTTTCCTGATGACAGCAATTCATAAATGGGGATGACAGTGTGACATTTCTTTACTTGCCTTTATGTTGTTTATATTTCCTCTTCTATGATCTATTCCAAAAAATAATTTTTCCAAAATGATTTTGGAAACATAATTTAAGCATCTTCCTATGTTCTAATAGGGAGTTGGAAGAGTCTTAAAAAGATGTAGGCAGAAATAAATAATCATTATAAGTTCTAATATCTGTCACATGCTTACCACATGCTAGGTATTGTATTTTTTCATAAATCATTTTACTGAATATTCACAGTTCTGTCAAGTAGATAATTCCTTTGGATGCAGTCCTAGAGTTCCAGTCCATGCTCACATACAGCAAAACCTGATGCTGTATTCATTTCTCTTTGCTTCTTTTTCAGCCCATAGTAAAATCTCATCTTCTTTAATTGAATTTTTGCAGCCCTAGTAATTACATTGGCAAGGAGAAAATTTTTATATTGAATTTAATAGTTCTATTCTGCTTCAAATATGTACAGTTTAGAAATGCAGGTTCAATTTAAATGGTACTATTCTGCTCTTTTATTTCTTAATATTTACCACAACATACCCCCATTTGTTACCCTTTACTTAAAGATCCCCATATACTTTTTAATGCTAAAATCAACATTCTGCTTCAACCCCTCCCTAGAATCAATTAAGGCATAACTCATAATTAAATACTTAACTGCTATTGGACCCCCACTGGGTGATCTTTCAAGGATGCCAGTTACTGGGATGTTCTGGGCCCTGTAAACCAGAATTTTAAGTTATCCAGAAAGACTGTATTCAATGTGGTAGTCCCTAGCCACATGTAACTAAAAATTCAGTTTCCTAATCACACTATTCATATTTTAAGTGTTCAATAACTACCAATATATAAGGCTAATGGTTATCTTATTGGACAGTGAAGATACAGAACATTTCCAGGGTTGCAGAAAGTTCTATTAAACAATGTTGTTTTAAAAAGTGCTAAAAACAACCCTGGCTGGTGTAGCTCAGTAGATTGAGTTCAGGCTGTAAACTAAAGGGTTGCCAGTTCAATTTCCAGTCAGGGCACATGCCTGGGTTGTGGGCCAGGTCCCCAGTGGGATCCATGTGAGAGGCAAATACACATTAATGTTTTTCTCCCTCTCTCTTTCCCTCCCTTCCCCTCTCTTTAAATAAATAAATAAAATCTTTTTAAAAAGTGCTAAAAACATCCTCACAGCAATTGAGAACTTGGAATTGCATAAAAGACATTGGACTTTGCTTTGAAACTTCTGCCAAGGAAACAGAAAAAGACATTTTGTACCTAGAACGCTCCCAGAAGCCCACAGAGATGGTGAAGACAGTACAGTAGCAAAGAGAGTACATGTCTCACTAAAGGCGCTGATGACCTCAGAGGTTTACTTCATATAGATTTCATTTTACCAATAGAGAAAAATGTTCCATAGATGGGTCTTTCTAGTTTCCTGAATTCCAACTTAGAAAGAGTTTGTAAGTTCTATACAGAATGCAAGTTCATATGTATAATCATATATGATTATATACAATCATATATATAACATGTGTGTATATGTATGTATGTATCTTGTCTTAGTATAAGTATAGTATGATAAATGTGGAAAGAATACAGGACTTGAAGTTAGCACTAAGTGTATTATTTACTACTTGATGACATTATAAGGCTATTTAGAGCTCCATTTCTTCATTTGTAAAATGGTGATGAGAAATGATACCAATTTCAAAGGGCTATGGTGGGACTCACAGTAAGGTATATAGAAGTACTTTGTGAGGAGTATGATTGAATCTGTAATGGTTAGTACTATTATGTAGAGTGTATAGCAGAACATATTATTGTAATCAACAAATAGGGAAGTTTAACTAAATGCATTTTGGAATGTTTTTAATTCCTGGTATAAGTGTACTTGGCCTCTGTTGTCATTTTTTTTTTAGTGAAAAGTGGAATGGCAAAGAAAAAAGCCATTTATGTTGGTGAGATTTCTGTTTGGTTAGGTTCTATGAATTGAAATGTTGTTTGCAGTTTAGTTTCTTTGTCCCTGAACATTTCCTTTAGGATGAAAAAAAAACAAACAAGCTAGGATGTCTCAGTGGTTCTGAAACAACTTTTACCTTTTAAATAATAGTTTCAAATCAGTTGTCAATAATTATTCTGTCATAGTCATAGGAGTTTAGAGAAAACAAAAAGTATTGTGGATATTTCTCAGTATGAATGGGTAAGGGATATCATTTAAAGGAATATTTTTACTAACTACTAATTGAAGTGAGCTCTTACTCATCTCATGAGTATGGCCAAGGGCTCCAGTTTCTATTTCTATTTCCAGGAGCTCTGGTAGATTATTTCCTTTCTTAGGGACCTAGTTTGCCTTTACCTGATAGATACTCTGAGCCCGATGCTGCTCAAGCATACCATTCTCAGGCCTTTGTTGCATATGGAAATACATTACTAAAGGAAAAATTAGTGAGCTTGTCAACTCTGGCCTCTAGTGGATCATGCTGGCTTTAATAATAAACAGCTTTTGTTGGGAATTATGGTTTATTTATTTCTTGAAACTTGTTTATCTCTTGGAAGAACCTGGATTTTGAAGAGGGAAAAAATACATTACATCAGAGTTGGAAAGAGTTTAATTTTTACTGTCTTTAGTTTGAGTGATTTCACTGATCTTATATCCCAGGAAATAAAGGGAAGTGATAGTGTGGCTTTGAAACTGATAGTTGTGGCATGCAGTCATTCATTTAATCAATACAATAATGAAGGTGTGTCTTATATTGGCACAGAAATGTTGTGGTCATTGGGTGACTAAAACTCCTATAGCCTGGCACATGGGTGCTCAATAAATATTTGTTGAAAGCAGGCCATTGTTCCAGGTCAGTTCATGCCATGCACTCATCTAACCAACAGAGGAATATTCCTTGTGGCATTTTCCTTTAGCAGATAATACAAGAGACAAACACAGAATACCAAATCTTACCCTTACAATCGCTATTTGCCTCTCTGAGGACATAGGTAGTAATGACCAAGAAAGACTGCTTCTGAGAACTATATCTTGCTTCCTTCCTCCAGGAAACAAGGGAAATATCAGCCCAAGGGTCGTTCATTTCATTGTGAAGAGACAACTTCAGAAACACAATGCTTAAATGGAGTTGTGTGTTATTTTCCACTCTTACATTAAAGAAGTACTTGTTATTTCCTTGAGAAAGTATTTGATTGGCCTTCATGATTGTTGCAGGCATTTACTTAGCTTAGAATGAAAGCACATATATTAATTAGAGGAGAGCTGGTGACATCACAGTCTGGCAGGTCACAGAATATTATCCTTTTCCAGGAATAATTGGGCCTCTGTTTAAGAGTTTTAACTGGTGATTACTAACAAAAATGAAACAAAAATTGATCATCCTACTCTAGTAAGTCAATAAGCAAATGCCTGGAATTAACTGATTCTCCCTTGCCAATGGCAAATTATTCCAACCCAATAAACAGTCCTACAAATGAGTGAGCTGGTTTCCATAGCCTGTTTACTGTTTAAATTGTTTTTCTCCTTTTTTTAATATTCAGCAAATTTTTAAAAATTACATCCAGGTGTTTGAACATTCTAATGACAAAATGGTCTTCATAATAACTGTTTATTAGAGATTATACTTATACAATATATTACTGTGCCAATACTTTGTAACAATCATATAACCCAACTCTCATTTTATAAACAGAAGTTGAAGCTGAGAACAGTCATTCAAGGTTATAAGAAAGGCAGAAATAAGACTTCAGCCTTCTTTCCCTTAAATCCAATGCTCTTTGCATCTTTTAACATCATGCATCTTTTTATTAGTCATAAAAAGTTGTTTAGTCAACAATTTAACCTCTTCCCCCAAACCTTTACCAGAGTTATTAGAAGTAAAAAAAATAGATGTTTTTGGATTTTGGATTGTTTCCCTTTGCACTCCCAGGTAAAAGAACTACTGGTTGAGGATAGTCAGTAGGTAAAAATTTCATGGATGAACTATGAGTCAGAAGAAAAGGATTCAAAGCCCCAGAATCTTTGTTGCAAGAATTTGGGCAAAAATTTCACTCTTGATAACTTCATCATCTTTATTTCTAAAATTAAAAAATTGGATTAATAAGTGTTTCAGGTCTGGCAAGCTATAACATCTATAGTTCTATGTAATAAGGCCAAGGACTTGGTAAATTCATACTATGCCTAATTCAACCCAAATAATCAAAATTAAATCAAAGTTTTTAGTTTTACATCATTACTTACTTATTGGAAGTTCTGATATTTTACTCTAGTATTTCACCCAGTAACAATAATAATAATAACAATGAAGATTATGATGATTATTATAGCTAATACTTATTTACTTATATACATTTACTAAGACCCTATAATGTTAATAATGGAATTATCCACATTTTGCAGGCAATAATCCTGGATCCAAAAGTAGTTAAATAATCTGCCCAAATTTATACAGCTAACAAGTTTGTGCTTTTAACCATCATGCTATACTGCCTCTTTGAAAACCACAAGTTTCTCAGATAACTGATGTGTGTCATTTATAGGCCACTTAACACACAAGCCGCTTCCTTTGGGAATTTCCATTTTACCTACATTTTCTGGCAAGAAGAACAATCAGGAGGGTGACTAGAACCTTGATTCTCTGGTTCTGATGAAGCTGTATAGGTATCTGCATTTTGTTTGTGCAAGGTAGTTCTCGTCATTTTGTAATTGATGCCATTGACCAATTGTTTCAATAGTTCAGTATTGAATGTTGGTGCTTTGCAGGCTGCTGCATGCAATGAGGACCACTCTGCTACTTTCTCCCAGAATGTGTGAACCACCTGCATTGCCAAAAATGGATTGTCTGCTGGTATAAGGTCCAGCATTTTCTAAAGCTTCAAAAGTCAGTCTCCCACACCTCTACTTTTCAGTGGAGTCTTCTGGCTTCTGCTCTAGGTTTTTGACTCAAGGTGACAATCTAGACAGCTTTTGAGGCAGAGAGGGAGAGCTTCCAGTGTTATTTCCTGTTAATGTGCTTAAGTCAAGAGTAAGACTTAAACTTTCAAAATCATGTGTGAAATTCATTTTTCTTATTAAACCTACCTTACCAAATTAGTCATAAGTATGATACACCACAGTGCTCATCTATTCCACTGTGGACTTTAATGTGTGCTAATCTGTGGATGAGTATCTAACACAATATGATATGACCAATAAGACAACAATACTATCAGAGCAGCTAAATAAATTTAATTGTTTGCTTGTTTGTTTATTCTTTAGCTTTAGTTTCCAGCTTGATAAACTAACCACATATTCCACCAAAGCCAAAGGCAATTATAGAATGTATAACACTACTTCTACCTCTGTGGTTTTCTACATACGTTGCAGGGAATGGGATGACCTAAGAGTCATCTGAGACCTGGTTTCCAGTCTCAGCTTTGAAATGACTGCGAGACTTGAGCCAGCACCATTCAACTTCTTTATTATAATAGAGGCAATGGAATCTGTCCCTCATATAACAAGAAGAGCTAAAGAGATGGCATTAGTTAAAGTTCCCTATGAATTATAAATTCTGTACAAAAGAAAGAAGTAAGTTTTCCATCCAGTCCCTCTTGGTCAAAAATAACTCTCAAGTTGTTGATGCCCAGTCCTAAACCAGTTTTGACAATTAAATCAAAGTTTGTAGGGTTAAGATCATGGACCTAAACTTGCAGGTCTAGAAAATGGTTCTTACAATATGGGAGCACTCATGGTTTCTTCTAAAATCAATGGTTCTCAATCTGGGGCAGTACCATCTCACTAAGAGGTATTTTTATCATCACAGACACTATGGGATGGGATTTTGGTGGACTGGGATTAGGAATGTTACATATCCTGCACTAGGTAGGACAACCCTGTACAGTAAAAAGACAACCCACCCAAAATGCCAATAGCACTCTTCCACTGGAAAATACTTCTAGAGCCCTGGCTGGTGTAGCTCAGTGGACTGAGCATGGGCAGTGAACCAAAGGTTCATTGGTTCAATTCCTAGTCAGGGCACATGCCTGAGTTGTGAGCCATGTCCCCAGTGGGGAGTATGAGAGAGGCAACCACATATTGATATTTCTCTCCCTCTTTCTCTTTCTCTTCCCTTGTCTCTAAATATGAATGAATGAAATATTCTTTAAAAATACTGTTAGAATATGCTATTAATAGTCCCTGATTTCCCAAATGATGTGGACTGAGAGAATTTACTTTTGGTCTCCCCAAAGTGAAATCTAGCCACACTCATATGAGGTCTACAGCAGCTCAGAATCACTACTGAACTTCCAATAATTATATTGAGAAGTAAAATATGGGGCCAGAGATCAATGGTTTTCAAACTGGCCCTCAGAAGCTTCTATAAGAAGCCTTCTCCAACTTCAGCAAGCACAAGGTGTCCCAATAGGTTAGGATGCCCATAATCCTAGGCCCAGATAAAAAGTCAGCACTTGGGGCCCCAAATCAGTGAATCAGGATTCTGAAAAACACCACCTTCACATTCCATTGAAGAAATGTTGGGTTTCTTTGTGACCTTTACTTTGTGACAAGCATGGGTCTAGCTAAGCACTGGATACAATCCCTACCCTCAAGTCATCAACAATCTGATGGTCAGATGAAACTCCATAATTATATGTGCAGCATGACACATGTTGAAACGTTATGAGAAGGGCTCCAAGAAGAAACCATTTATCTCCACAGAGACATTACAATAGAATTGTACTTTGAATGATACATGATATTTTATCATGTGGCTATTGTAGAAATGGGAACAGCATAAGCAAGTGCTGGGTGTGTGAAGGTAAATGATATGTCTACAGGCTGATGTGATTAGATAGGGACCTGGCCAGGAATGATGGGAGGCCATATTGGAAGGACTTTGGAGAGACTTGAAAGAAGCTGAGTGGATACATTTATTCAGCCTGGAGTTTATTTTTTGGACAGAAGCTTTATGAATATTTTTAGGAATATCATTGACTTCAGGTTTGATTCATAGCAGACACAAGAATCATGAAGTTTAATCTCACAGTTAGAAGAAACCTCAAAAATCATCCTAGACTTCTCCTTCCCTTATGTTTTATAGCTGAAGTAATAAAAACCCAGAGATGTTAAGTGACTTGCCTGCGGTCAGCCAGCAAGTTAGTGGCAGGGCAAAGACGAGCCTAGTCCATCCTGTTATTTCAGTGCATCTTGCCCTGCTCTGTGCTGCCTTTGGGAATTTTATTCATCACTAGAACATAATCAATGTAACACACAGTGTGATGATTAAATATTTATGAAGCTCCAAGTTTTCCATTGCTCACTATTAAGATATAGTTCCTTCATTACAACCAGGTGATACATCAGATCCTGGACTGCTTCTTCATGATGCGAGAGCATTCTCTTAAGAAACACAGACAAATAACACACCAACATGGGCATGACATTCTTACTTCACCTCACACACGCCCTCCTGCCTCCTCATTTCAAACTGCTAGAGAGTATAGAGGCACAGCCTGAACAGGGAGACATCTTAATCTCTGCTGGTTGTGGAAATAATGTGCTGTTCGTGTGTGTGTGTAGGTGATCACTGCCTTTCTATTTTCTAGATGAGGGAGCCCTCAGAAAGATGAAGCTCCCTGCAAACAGAGCATATCAGAGATACCATTCCAGACTCTAGAATGCCAGTGCTCTCTGTAAACAGGGCTGAATATTTCAGTCATCTGCAAGCTCCTAATAATTTATCTAGGCTTATGATTTTAAATTTCACCTCATATTCACCTTAGTCTGTGCACCTTTAGATTTCTGAGATTGGTTGTTTACTACTATTATCTGGCCATTTTTCCTCCACATTCCAATACACGTTCAATAGGAATCACCTAAACTTATCCATTCATTTTACAAGAATGGAAACTAAGAGCCAGAGAGGTAAAACCACTTGCCCAAGGTTGCACAGCTAAAAGTAGCACTATGACTAAATTCCCTGATTTTAAGTTCAGTGCTTTTCCCTCCACACCAAGATTCTGCTTCTTAAGGGTAGATAATGCAGCATTTTCCCACTCTCTACAACCCTCGCACCCTTTTCATTGCATAACCGCATAAGGATGGATGTAAGTGACTGATTACACTGTGCTCAGAGATTCATTCCAGGACATTGTTTTGAATACCCACAAGCTGTTATCCCAAGTGTGTTATGAGTATATCACACTTTCTAATCTAAAGGATGTATAGGGGTTGGTAAAAGTAAGTTTACAATTTTGAGTACATGAAACACAGAGTTTATTCTTGCATTATTGTTTATTAATTATTGTATTATTTATTTGCATTACAACTGTAAACCTACTTCTACCCACCCCTGTACCCATCACCCAGCTAGAGATCACCCCAGAAAACAGTGTGCCCATGAAGAAAGAAGGTAGTGTCCATCATCTGATAATGAAGCAAAGTTCATCCAAAGTTCACTGTAAGTGGCAGGTTATTAGATTCATAATCCCAGAGACCTGATAATTGGGTAATTGTATGAATTTAAGCAAGATTGATAGTAGCTAAGAAATGAAAAAAGACAGTTCCCAAATCATCTCTGCCTCAGGGGAAAGGTGTTTGAATTGATCAGCATAGTGCATTTAATTTAGTATACACAAAATTTACAGGAATAGATTTTTTCTTCTTAGAAAGTCTATGGAACTCACATTTTCTGTTTAAATTTATTCTGAAGAGTCATTTTAAGCCAAAAACAGGTGGTGTTTCAGTAAAAATTATATTGAAAAGAGAAGTAAAGAAAAAGGGAGAAAAATCCAAGAACTGGCTTCTCAGGCAGGATTTCATAGGGTCAGGATTGTCTCACAATCTGACCAGGCTTATTAGGTGCAGAAACTGTATCCTATTGGTTCTACCAAAAGCCATCTAGCTCACCCTGATCAGTGTGCTTCAGTTGGTTGGGCGTTCTCATGCAAAGTGAAAGGTTACTGGTTCAATGCCTGGGTCAGGCATGTACAAGAGGCAACTAATCGATTTTTCTCTCTCATATCTATGTGCCTCATCCTCTCTTTCTTCATCTCTTCCTCTCTCTCTGAAAATAAATAATACCTGTAAAAAAAAGTCATCTAGCTCTGTAGAATTCAACCATGCTCTCCAAATCCTGAGTGGCTGCACTATAGTCACATGCCATGGGGATGCTTGTGAGCACTGCCTAGGTCATCCCTTCCTGGTATTAGGATAGTGAGAAAACCAAATGAGTGATCAACAATGACCTGTGAGTACAACATGCAGTTGGACAGTCTCATGAAATGTGCTATGGCAGCCTGCAACAGAGACTAGAGAATTCTCTCAAATTCTACTGCCGTTGGATAAACTTTGACAACTTCTTTTGGCAGATGGTAGAGACTTTACCTCATCTTTACACAGTCCCTGTCTTCTATTAGAATATTATTTTAGATGTGTAATCACTTCTTAACTCGTGGCCTATCTCATGTTAGCTACATGCTAGTCTGCTCTAGGGAGTTCTGGTAGATGCCCCAGGTTAAGCACTTATCACGAACAAACCACCTTAGTGGTTGGGTTGTTTCTGTAAGAGGAAAATCTCTTGTACTTTGTGCTGATGCTATCTATTCCACCTCAGAGAGTACCACAGTCTGACCATGCTGTAAGAGCACTGGGGTCTGGTTTATCCTTGTCTGAAATCTCCAAATGTGGACACTGACATTTGAAACTGTGTTCATTAGTCACTCTCAATAAGAAAACATTCATGGAGTGACTATAACTCATCCACAAAATGTCAAAGGAATCAACTGTCAAAAGGTTTTTCTAAAAACCAGACAACATCATTGCTTTGAAAGAGGCCAAACAACCACTTGACTATTTTTGTTTTTCCCTTGAGCTGGCAGGTTATCCTAGTTCCAAGTGGGCACAAGCTACACAGACCACTTGGGATTCACTGTAACTTCCTTCCTAATCACATAGACTTTCTATTCCAGCATCAGAACACAGAGGAAGATAATATCTGAATGAATATAGACTGTTGTATCAGAAGTAAATTCCTAATTCAGATAAGTGAAATACGCCATTATAGAACTTAACTGTCAAAATAGAAACAAGACTTCTCTGTTTCAGTACTATCTTAGTGACTGGCCTGTGTTCTTCCTTTCTGCTCCACGTCTATTACAAACTACAGTTATGATTAAACACAATGGTGCCATCACAGTACATTAAGAATCTGGGGAGAACTGTCAGTTGAGCATTACAATGTTATCTCTTTACACAAGCAATTCCAATATGACAAGTTAGTGAGTGTTCTTCTTCAAGTAAAGGATAATTAGATAGTTATATCACAATACTACTGATAACAGTAATAACAGCTCACATTTATTCATTTCATCCTATGAAGTAGATATTATCATCTCAATTTTATATATGAGGATTATTAAATTTAAATTGCCTGTCCAAGATCTCATAGCTAGAGAAGGGAGAAGGTTATGGTCAAGATTCAAAGGCTATGCCAACACCAAAGTTTTCCTCGTCCATACTGCCCATCCACAATTGCTCTGAAACAGACCAATCCTGCATGAATCAGAATGACTTGGGAGCTCCACCTTTATAGTCCCATCAGCGGATTAGACCCAGAGATCCAAAGACCGTGTGTGGGACTCTGAGCAAGTCATACCTTTTCTAGGCCTCTGTCACTCCATCTACGAAAGAAAAACAGTATCTCTTTTTTTTATTTAGTTACTCATTCATTCAACAAATATGCTAAAAATCAGAGTTACAGTAGGGGGGGCGGGAAACACAGACTAAGAGATTAATAAAAAGAGGAACCACTGTTCAAAATATTGTTGTTAAAATAAAAACAATACCAAGTCCCAATTGCTTAGAGCATGTGGAGGGTTGCATTCAACACTGGTTGTTTAGGTTTGGTTTTCTTAATCAGTGAAGTGATTTGAATTCTTCTCATGTAACTGTCAAATGAACAAAATTACAGGCCCAATGGACCAATGTAATGCAAGTTTCGGCTTACAAAAGCAATGGCCTAGGTCCTCAACATTTCTGTGAATGGTTTTGGGCAGGCAAAATTGTCCTAAACTGTCAGTGACACATGCTACATATTTGGACTTAAAATAAATTAATATTCTAGAACTTTCAGTATTTTCATCTGCCTATAGGAACTCATTTCTCTCAGCAAAGGCTGAGATTGTGTGATCACCCCAAAGCCAGACACAGTACAGGAAGTCTAATAAGCTGTAACGGGAGAACTGATGGCTGAAGGGATAGTTATTAAGCAAACAGGATGGGGGGTTTGAAAAGCTCCTTTGTTCAATTTTAGAGGATTCTAAAGTTTGATTTCGCTGATAAACTAGAGCATATTAAGAAAATGTTGAATGAGAAAGTAAAAACAAAAAAATAAACAAGTCAACAAAAAAAGGAAGGGGAAGAAATTACATTCTTTCTAATGTACTTCCCCTTAAAAGGGAGAATTGAGGTGGGAGATGCAGGAGTGTTTCCTGGGCATTGAGAAAAGAGATGCATTTCTTTCGCACTAATCAAAGCTTTTACCACTGTCCCTGGGTTGAGAGTAAGAGGCATGTCTCACACATAAATAAACTATTGGCTCTTTCTCATCTCTGAATGATTCAATTTGTCCCCAGTTTTCAAAAGTCACTTGCAAGAGGCATCATCATGAAGTCATTAACTAATGATCCCAACTTCACCAAGCCTAGAGGCCTAATTGATATTCTGCAAATTATTTGTCTTTTTACATGATTTTTTCCACTTACAGCAAAGGACATCAAGCCTTTCCTAGACAAATATCAAAATGAAAACAAAAAAATCAATGGGAAATCACTATCATTAGAAAATGAAATAAATTTGCCAGTGTAATCTCACAGCTTAGCTTGTATGCAGGGCCAATTTCTAGTCAAAATGTAGAAAAATACCCGTTGCAAATGCAATGTTTAAGGTGTAACTGAGGACGTGACTGCACCACATCACTCAAGGTGGTCCATTCTAACTTTGCTTTAAGTGTTAAAGTAAAGGTCTCAGGGTTGGCTTTTTGATTTCTTAATGAACTCACCTGAATGGGTTTGGGGCTCAGCTGCTTGGAGTTTTTTTTAGAGAAGCATTTCATTACCAGTTCAATGGCTACAAGATAAGGGAAACTCATCACTCTTAGAACTTGAATGCTGAGCTAAGAAAGTAAGACTGTGAGTCACAGGTAGTGGGAGCCACAAAAGGTGTCAGTGCCATGCAGTTGTGACCAGAAGAGTGCTGGAAGGTTCTGGCAGCAGTGAGTGGGATAGGGGAGGGAGACAGAGGGTGGAAAGAGAAAAGTCAAGTCAGGATATCAAACTGTGAAAAATGTGCAAGAAAAGGGTGCCTTATACCTGTAGAATCATGAGCCATAGTTGCTGTTTCTTGGCTGGCGTTGAATCATGCCACTCAAACCGAGCTTGAGATGAGACAACCCTGAGGACTGCAGAGAGAGTCTGTCCCTCTCTCCTTGGCTTCACACCTGACTTCAGCTGACAGCAGCCACCCTCTACTAGTGGTGAACGCATTGGAGGGATGGGCAGACGTGTGGAGAGGGGTAAATCCAGATGAGCTTTGCCTGCCTGGAACCAGAACAATGCTGAGGAAACACCCTGGGGAAATGGAGCTGGGATGGGGGAGTGAGGGTCAGCCCCTCTCCGGCTGTGTGTGCCCCACCTTTGCTTTTCTGGACCTGAGATGCCTCATCTATGAGATGATTACCGTCAGTCTTTCCCACTTGATCATTTATCACATCAGCAGCTTATTATTAATTTAAAGATGCATTTCATGGCTCACATCCAATTCAATTCAATTCCAGCATGGACCATGGTACAAAACACCAAAGATTCTAAAGTCTTGATTTCCTCACTTTATTTTTCCACCCTTCATTTATTTTTTTTCCCATTACTTTTCTGATGCTGTATTTATCCCCACTTCCATTTTTTTCTTCATTTTCTAGTGACAGTAGGGCAGGGTCTATATCAACAGTAGAAGAAGCTAAGGTTACCTAACTATTGACAGGACAAGGAGGAGCCCAGCCTAACCAGCCAGCTTTTCTCCACACCATTCTGCTCGTGACCCTCAGCCCTACATCAGCAAGAAGAGGAAGGTGAACTCAGCCTCCCTTCTGACTTCTTGTTTTATCATTGTTTTTTTCTGCCAAGCTGCAGGGTCCCAAATATTCTAGGCAACCATCTCCCTTACTGCCCACAGACCAAGCAAGGTGATTGTCACCTCCTTTTCCTAGGAAAAGCAATAAAGAGCAAGGCGATTCGCACAAGTCTGGCTGTAGTTTAACTCCACAATAACCACTACACACATGACATGTGCACGCATAGCCCCAGACTCCCATCTGCAGCTGCCTCTATTTGACTTTGGCCTGCCCACATCCCCCTGGCCATCAAAGTCATGGAGGCCTCACTTTCAAGGAAAGTGCTTGACCTGAATTAGTCACTTATCTTCTGGTCCATTAAACTGTACTCTTGCACTTGAGAATCATCAGCTCCTTGCCTTGTTTATTCCAGCTGAAACTGGGCTCAGGTAGGGTCGCCCCTCCCTTGCTATCCTACCCCAGCCCAAGGCTCTTAACCCATTGCTTGGGTATCCTACTTCCTATACCAGCCTGGTTATATTTCAAGGTCAACTGTCTTGGAAGAGAGAGAACCAGGCTGGTATAGGGAGTGAGAATCTATTTCTCCTCTTAGAGCTTAAGTAGACTAGAGATTTCTCTTCTTAATAATCCAGGATTCTGCAACAAGAACTAGATTATTGGGTGGCTGGAAATACTTAAATAATACAACACATGATTCCCAAAAGAAGCCTATGTGAAAGCTGAATTTAATGGAGCCCAAAGCTGGAGAGATGAGAAAAGATTTAGTTAGCAAAGAAGGGCTATAGGTACGCATTACTGTCAACATTAGAGGTGACAGTTGGCCCACCCCTCTCCTAGAGTACTAACAATAATATCTGTACTGTAGCATGTACCAGACACTTCATATACATTAACATGAACTAGCACAATAATCCTACAAAGTGGGCATTTCTGTGCCCATTTTTTAGATGAAAAAAACCAAGACTCAGAAAGACTAAAACTTGTAACAGGTGGGGCAATAGCTCTAACCAGGTTTGTCTGACTTCAGAGACTATGGCCTATGTCTTCTGAAGAAGAATAAACCGTTAAAACTTAAACTTAATAAAATAAAGCCCAGTGAACTAGAGGCACACCTCCTGGGTCCTGGGTCTACAGCCTCTGGCTAGCAGTGTGACTCTGGGCACGTCTTTTGGGTTTCACTTTCCTTTGCCAGGAAATGAGAGTGTCAGGTCCAATTATTTCTTCCAGCTTCAGCACCTGGGAGTGTGCTTTCTAGTCCCTGCATGTCTCCTCCACAGCGGCCAGCAGCTGAAGTCTCACCTGAGCACAATAGATCTCTAGCAACAGGAAGTGCCACTTCAGAGGCTCCGGAAATAAGTCAGAAGATAATTCTTTTCTCCAGGAGAACCTATCATTTATATGACTGTGATTACCCAAGGGTCAGGGCTGGCTCAGGTGGCTTTCATCACTGTTTATTCCACCAGCATTCCACTTCCCGGCACCCTCTTATGACCCTGGAGAGAGGACCTGCACTCAATTTTTTTCTCATCCATGTGTTTAAAGGGGTAGTGGCTCAAAAGTGAAACGGGAAGAAAAGATAAATATGACACACCCACGCGTACCTCTTATGTGAAAACCCATTACCAGAACATTAACAATTGATAGGGCTGGAAACAATTACCAGCAAGAATTCTTTATTTAATTTTAAAAATCACCAGAATTTCTAAATAGTGGATGTTCACAGTCTATCAGAGACTGAACTTGATAGTGAGATACCTACTAAATCCAACACCGACTGAATGCAGATCAAAACCAAAGCAGGAACACGTGTTATTTAACATGAAAATATGATATTCTGTTTGCAAAAGTTTGCTCTACACACAACCTTTAGGAACCAGGGTTTGCTGAACTGATGTTAGCTCATCTTTAGTGTGGCGGGAGGCACACTGGTGTGAATGAATACAGAGGGCCTGGGTGCACACTCGTGAGGGAGGGGGAAGGGAAGCAGAAGCGAAATGTAAGTGAGCCTCGTTTCTGTTTAGAAAAGTGTCAGCTGGTAAATACTGTACTGACTTGAAAACAACTGGAAAGATGTTTCCAGAAGAAAGGATGACATTTAATGGATTTCTTTGAGTTAAACATTCACAAATGACACTTCATCGAAGCCGTCTAGAATATCAATAGGGCTCCTTTGGGCAACATGTAAACCATTAAAGGCAATGTGACAAACTAAAACAATATTTCTTGTAGCAAAGCTGGCAACCAGACAATGCCAGAATAAGCAATATTTCCCAGAAGGAATCAGGAAATTGTATTACTACCTCTTTGGTTTACTATGTCCTTACTCAGAAATAAAAACACAAGCACAAAGGGAGAAAAATTGGGACAACTGCAATGGAATAACAATAAAAGAACAACACACTACCAACAATACACGGTGGGTAACTTTTTTAAATGCATGCTACTTTTCCACATGGCAATTATTTAACCCTTATCACAATACTGTAGGGCCAGCAGAGAAGATATACTATCCCCATTTTGTAGGCAAACAAACTGAGGTTGAGAAAGGTAGAAACTGGTCTAAAGACACATAATTGTTCTACAGCAGATTAAGCTAAAACTCTGGATTTTTGATTTCTAGTCCAGTGATTTTGCCACAATACCCAAAGGGATCTGAAGTTTGTGGTATCCCCAACTATGTAAGTTCATGTGGAAAACAGCTTATATATTTCACACAAAGATGCACACACAGAAATTGCACGCCCTGGGGAGTTTGCGGGTCAGTTAACAAATATTTGTTGCAAGAAGCTTCCTAGGTGCTATAGTAACCCTAAAGGAAGAGCAAAACATGGGTCAGGTCCCCAGGGAGCTAACGGCTGTGGGGCCTAGACTGTGAAGAGACTTAAGGTCATAATATGTATTATTAGGAGTAGTATTAGCATCAATTAGTCTCAGAGAATTAAGAGGTAAAAGAGTCAGAAGGGGCATGTGCTTGCAGGCAAGAATGAGGGGAAGAAGGGTTATAAGACCTGGGAAAGAGTACTAATGTTATGGACTTGAATTTGGAGACTCATGCAGGAGGAACTGTGAATTTAGGCCCATGGGAGGTAGGGAGTTGAAACTGAGACCCCCCTACTTCGATCCAGGACCCTCAAAGAACCTTGCTGTCAGTGAAATGAGGGACTAGAGCACAGGTGGCAAACACAAGGCCCGCAGGCTGAATCCGGCCCTCCACCTTGTTTTATCAGTCTGGCACCTTGTTTCATCTGGCAGCAGTGCAGAGCTCTCGCTTAACTGTTAAGGAGCAGTTACATTTATACAGTTCTAAAATTACATTCGGACCTTTGAAGGCAACCTTGAGGCTGATGTGGCCCCCGGTGAAAATGAGTTTGGGACCCCTGGACTAGAGAAATCATACCCCTTGGTCACTAATCATTAGCATAAAAAAAGGCTCACATGAGAAATCAGAACCTCAAGCCTTTCCATGGAGGCCCAAGTTCTCACTACTGACATGGTATAAAAATCCCAAGGTTGAGGATTTGACAGTTTGCAAACTGCGGAGACACAGCCTCTGGTGGAAAACTAAAAGTGCACTCCACTGAGACAAAGGGGAGGCTGTCTTTCACAGAGAAAATTTCTGTCCAGGTCCCTAATGTGATCCATTTGATGCAAGTGAGTTTTTGAAATCATGCATTTCTGACTGGTCCGAATCATACAGTTCTGATTGGTATCATGCATTCTGATTGGTTGGTAAAAATGCAAATGAGGATATAATGGTGCAGTTCTAATTGAACTGAACAGGTCTCAGCTCACTAATCACAAGAGGATACCAAGAATTTCCTTATAATGGTTTAGCTCAAGCAGCAGGAGCAGTATAGGAGGTTGAAACCTCAGTCTGTGGCTTTTCGCAAAATGCAGATACATGGGAGACCTCAGTCAGGATGGCTGCTAGACTTTGGCTATGAACTTGGGCCCTGTTAACTACAAGAAATCCATTTTGACACATGCATTTCTTCTTAGGATTCACAAAAGAACGAGGGAAGAGAGACAATAGGAACACCTTAACTATTAACTGGTACCTTTTATTTCTTTCCAGGAAAAGAGAGCAAAAGCAAAAGTGTTAATAAGTAGGAGTGTCTGTAATATCACTTTCGATCCTTTTGCCTATGTCTGAAATATTTCAAAATTTAAAGTTTTTAGTATTTGGTTTTTAGAGGAGAGGCCCTGTGCCTGGCCCCATGTAAGAGCAGCAAGATGCCTCATTGAGGTGGTGGGATCAGAGTAAAGTGTTCCTATCAATCCATGGGAGACAGTGGAATTCTCTGGAGGCCACAGTTTCATGATGAGAAATGAGGAATAATAAGACCATCACACAACCCAGGCAAAACCATCACACGACTCAACCAACCCAATCCTGAACGTGCTTGTTTCTTCAGGACAGGACCTTGGCGGCTCTGCCACGGGTCCTTTGTAATGAAATAAAGTTCCTCTTTCCAGTTACTACAGACCCAATGAATGACTCAGCTGGAAGGGAGAGGTGGCAAAGACCAAGCCGATTCTTCTCACCTCTGAAATGCCAGTGAACTGGAAGGCTCTGTTTGATTTGGCTGTTAATTACACACTGTGTGAGACTAAAGAAGGCCCACTTAATAGAAGCAACCTCGGTGTGGTTTCCCAAATTCAAGAGAGAGGGAAAGAGAGAGAAAGAGAAAAAGGGAGAGAGAGAAACTCTGTATGTTTTCTGTTTAGTCTATTTGCTTGTTTTTTAACCCAGGTATTAGAATTTGGTATTTTTTTAAATATGGCATTTAATTAGGACACAGATTAATCAATATCCTTTTCTTAAATAATGCAAAGTAATGAGTGTTCAGGGATTTTAAAAAAGATTCACCAGAGAAAAGAACAAAAATTTACTCTGTGAATGCTACAAGTCCTACATAAAAATAATTTTAAAATTGGTGTAACAGTAGGCATGTTAAGGTAGTAGATTATAGGTCTTCTTACTTTCTAAATTTTTATAATAATAGTTATTACTTTTATAGTAACAACACTTTTAAGGAAAAGGCTAGCATTGCATTTCTAAAACCAATTGTTCCACTAACTGACAGAAATGTATCTTTTCTGGTACCCAGAGGACAATCTCAGTAAACCTTAAGAAATCAGTGTTAATTTAATAACAATCCACCTCTCTAAAAAATAAAATTGTATTCACTATTCTTCCCCTAAACAAATTTAAAAGTTGAAACAAGGCTTCAAAACCACTAATATGCTGTTTGAATAGGGCCTTTCGTCAGCGTCAGTACTGGCAGCGGTCAAGGACATGTTAACAGTTTTGTGAGGTACCAGTTCAGAAAGCACTGTCTGTCCCTTGTGGTTTTATGAAGAAAACTTTCATGCAGCTGGACTCCTGTATACACCCCTCAAGGCCCTCCCTCAGCCAGGCAGCGACCAGCACGACAACCAGCAGCTCCCATCCTTCGTCTGAGCAGCGCCACACACAGGGAGGGCTATTTACGCCAACACTAAGCACTGTTATAATTGGAAGGAACTACCCCTCCTTCTGTTTAAGGTGCAAGAAGAAGCTTAAACACACCGTTCTTATACTATAGCCTTATATTTATAGCCAGAATAAAAGCCCAATCGTTGAAATCCAACTTTGTAATTCTCCATTCAGAATGACATTGTAGGCAAAACATCATGTTTTACTCTGTCATTTGACATTTTTCATACAAAGTGGGTGTGGATTCTATTTGATTTTCATCCATATCGTCTTATTATGGTGCTATTCCCATCGCCCATGGTGATCTGAACATAAAACTGGCTATTTGCCCCGATACCTCGGTGTACAAAACACAGCAAACTGGAAGTAGAATGGGGATTTAGAATTTGAGAGTTGTAAATCTGAGAGGAAATTTAAGTAGTTAATCTCTCCCACCCCACCCTTGTATTTTCTAAACTTTATATTCTAAACACCAAGGCTCCGGCAGTCCTGCCTGAACTGGGTGGTTGCGCTTTCCCGATGACTTTAACTGCAGGACAGGGGAGTTCTGACGTGCCCCAGGGAGGCTCCTGTATTCCAGACTTACTCCTTCCTGGCCCCAGGGAGTGGTACAACCCAGCTTCCCGCTGATGGTCCAGACCGACCAGCCCAGCCAGTACAGTACCGCCTTCCTTTCCTTTTCTTTTTAAGTGTACTTTAGTTGGCATACCATCTTATATTGGTTATATTAGTTTCAGGGGTACAATATAGTGATTCCATATTTTTATACCTTACAATGTGGTTTAGCAATCATCTGTCACTGTGCAAATATCACAATATTATTGACTATTATTCCCCTTCCCTTTTTTGCCCACCTCTCCACCCCTCCTTTCTGGTAACCATCCCTTTGGTTTCTGTTTCTATGAGTTTGTTTTTGTTTTCTTCCGTTTGTTTGTTTTAAATTTCACATGTAAGTGAGACCATATGGTGTTTTTCTTTCTCTGCCTGATTTATTTCATTCAGCACAATGCCCTCAAGATCCATCCATGTTGTCACAAATGGAAAGATTTCATTTTTTATGATTGCATAATATTTCATTGCATATATATGTAAATATATATATATATATACACACACACACACATATGTATAATATATTCTTTATTCACCTGTCACTGGATACCTAGGTTGCTTCCACTTGTTGGCTATTATAAATAGTGCTGCAGTGAACATATGGTTGCATATATCTTTTCAAATTAGTATTTTCATTTTCTTTAGATAAGTACCCATAAGCGGAATTGCTGGGTCGTGTGGTATGTCAATTTTTAGTTTTCTGCAGAATCTCCATTCTGTTTTCTCCACATTCTCACCAACATATGTTATTTATTGACTTTTTAATAGCCATTTGGACTGCTGTGAGGTGGTAACTCATTGTGGTTTTGATCTGCATTTCTCTGATGATGAGTGATGTTGAACATCTTGTCAATAGATCTGTCGGCCATGTGTGTGTCATCTTTGGAAAAATGTTTTTTCATGTCCTCTGCCCATTTTTCAATCAGATTGCTTAGTTTTTTTTTTTATTGAGTTGTAGGAGTTCCTTATATTTTTTTGGTATCCAAAGCTGTAGTAATTAAAACAGCTTGGTACCGACACAAAAACAGACACATAGAAAAATGGACCAGAATAGAGAGCCCAGAAATAAACCCTTGCTTATACGGTCAACTAACCTATGACAAAGGAGGCAAAAACACACACTAGAATAACAGCAGTCTCTCCGACAAGTTTGCTGGGAAAACTGGACAGATACACGCCAAACAATAAAACTGGATCACTCTCCTACACCATATACAAAAATAAACTCAAAATTGGTTAAAGACTTAAATGTAAGGTGTAAAATCATAAAACTTCTAGAAGAAAATATAGGAAGTAAACTATTTAACATCAGTCTGAGTAATATCTTTTCGGACGGGTCCCCTCGAGCAAAGAAAACAAAAGCAAAAATAAACAAATGTATTTATTTGTGCAGAGGCTTCATCAAACCAAAAAGTTTCTGCACAGTGAAGCAAACCTTTAACAAAAGACTACTTACTGAATGAGAGAAAATAGTCATAAATGACCCATCCAATAAAAGACTGATATCCATCCTTCTCTTTTTGATTCAGAGGCATGAATCTTGCCCAAGATTACAAAACTATTTAGTGAAAAAGGGAGGACTAGAATTCAGGGCTCTTGCCTCTCAATAAATAGCAATATATATTTACTGACACTATAAACCTGCATTTTCTAAGCAATTCTGTAGAAGGTCTCATTTAATCCCAATACTTCTGGGGAACATGCTGGTATTACTCCATTTTTACAAAAGAAAGAAATTGAACACATGTAGAGAGCTCAAGCTACAAGTTTGTATAGCTGGTCAGTAACAGACCTGGGATTTGAACAGAGGTAATTAGTGCCAGGTCTCCACTCTTATCCGTGATGTCATACTACTTTCTTCTGTCCCCATCTAATGGCATTCGCACTACACAGACTAAGAATGACTGAATATAAGATCCCTGAGGACTGGGGCCTCACCCCCTTCATCTCCTGCCCCAGCACCCGGGAGAGTGCCTGACACAGAATCGGCACTTGTTACGAGTTTGATAAATGGGATTGAACTTCTCCAGGTAACAAAATTAGGCAACTCCAGATGCACTGTTCCTAAAATCAATATGGAATTACATCACTCAAGGACAGTTACAACGGAAGGCTGATTGAAGACTCCCTGGCTTGAAGCCGTAACATTTTAAATAATAAAAAAGTTGGTCTGGGGGTTGATCTGGGCTGGTTTCTTTAGCACTTCCAAGGTGCCTGGACTGTGATAAGCATTTACATACGTTATTGTACATCATTGCTCACAACAACCCTATAGGACAGGTGCTGTTTCTTAAATGAGGCTCCCATTCGTTCATTTATCCCCCTGGGCTCTTCTACGGTCCTCCTCTTGTTTCCCTCCTTAGTACCATCGTGGTTTTAATTTTATTTTTGTTACAGAGGTTGTAATGGGAGTAGGGTAGAGCCTAGTAGGCTATATTTCAGTGAGTACAGTGTCAATCTGGAAATGATTTACCTGAAAAATCAAAGAATCGGCTTCCTTTCGTGTGTGTCTGTGTCTGTCTAGGATGGGGCAAAATCAATGCCTAGCTCCTTTAGATTGTCTGAGGAATGCCTGAATAGGCTCTGTGTCTGGATTCTGCTATTAAAAATACCCGTGCAGAAAATAGGCTTGCACAGTAATTCACCATTCACTGCGCTGCTGTTGAGAAAAGAGGACCAATGCCTTCCCAAAAGAATAACCCTGGTTTATCAAACTCCTGTGTCACCATCCCGGGCACAGGATGCCTAAGTGATTTATTGGAACATGTATTACAATAATAGCTATAACAATTAAAACCCAGTATTAAAAAGAGCCCTACATAATTACCCAATTTAGTCCTCCCATCAACCCTGCAAAGCAGGCATGATTTACCGAAGACCTGAAATCCAGAGACACTGAGACCCTGTGTGCAAGGTCACACAGAGGAGACACTGAAGCCAGGGCTGAGGGAGTGCAAACCCTATGGACTTCCCGACTTGCTGTATGGGCGCCCCCACCAGCTAGGCGGGCAGGCCTTCCTGAACCCCATGGGAAATCAATGATCCATACAGGAAATGGACTATGAAAACAATCGTTTGTGAATATCACATCTGAGATATGTTATTAGTGAAATTCTGATGGCACAAAAACCATAAAATGTCATGTTTAAAAGATAATATAATTCAACATCTCTACTTTACAAATGAAGGAAACTGCTGAACGAAACCGAGACACATGAAGGTGAACTATCTTTCAATTCGACCATCATTTGTAGTGTACCCACGATGCAGAGAGCTTTGTGCCAGTTTGCACAGGATAGACATACATTTGGAAGAGAGGTAAAACAAATGTTCCAATTATTAAAACAAAAGGCTGGAGAGTTATGTGATGCCATCTCCTAGGAATCTCTTTTAAGTAAACAACAAAAATGTGGTTAAAGACTTATATTCAAGCAAGTTCATTTTAGCATTATTTATCATAGGCAGAATTTGGTAGAAACCTAAATGGCTAACAGTGCCAACAAGGGTAGGTGATTACATCAGCTGTGGCACAACTGTGTAATGAAACACTGAGCAACCATTCCAGTAACATCTTATAAGGATATTTTAATGATCTGAGCAAGTATTTATAGCATAAGTCAAAACAGCAGGATACAATACTGTATGTACAGTTTGAGCATGATTTTGAACCTTTTGCACCAAAATGTTAGTTAACACTGGCTAATTTTAGGCAGCATGACAAGGATAATTATTCTTTCCTTCTTTACACTCTCCGAATTTTTCAAATTATCATAATGAGTATTATAAAAGTACAAATTTCCTAATTAGGTAAAGAAACAAAATAATTTTCAGCCCTGGATAGTATGGCTCAGTTGGTTGGAGCATCATCCCTTAAACCAAAAGGCTGCGGATTTATTTCCTTGACATAGCACATACCTAAGGCTGCAGGTTCTGTTCCCAGTGGGGCATGTACGGGAGGTAACCGACCAATGTTTCTCTCTCACATCAATATTTCTCTCCCTCTCTCTCTCCCTCCCTACCCCTCTCTATAAAATCAGTAAGTATGTCCTTGGGCAAGGAGGAAGGAAGGGAGGGAAAAATATTTTTCAAGGTGCTTGGCAGCTTCTTCAGAGATTACTTTCACTGGACCCAGCTCAGAGTAACAGAATATATATGACTGGAAAGGTAGACAAGTAAACAGCTAAGAGTGTGAGCTTCACTCTTTTTGCATCAGGGAACTATTGAGGGTTCCTGAGCAAAGTGGTAATACCCCCAGGGCTGGACTTTGGGGGCAGCATCCACCATGAGGCCAAGGATGGAAAGGGAGGAACTGAAAGCAGAGTAGTCAAGGTGGGTGTGACCCTGGAGGCTGAAGGCTGAAGTGGGTGGATGCTGTGGGAAGAACGGAGGGAAGTCATGCCAGAGAGGCTGCACAGGCTTGGTGCTGGCCCTTCGTGGAGCTGAAGGAAAAGCCCTCAGTCAGGGGAAGGAAATGCTGACCATCGATTAAGGTGAGGTTTCAACATGGCCCCTTGGACTTGGTTCTGAATAAATGAAACACAGACATAGAGGAGAAAATGTTGAATTAATAAACTTTGACAAAATCCATTTCTCCTTAGCTTAAACAGCCGGGAGCTGCCATCTGAGTCATGGTTAATTTCGTTCTGATCATGCTGAATTGCATTACTGACGTCATGGCTGTGCAGTGCAAGGGGAAATAGAATCAATACTCTAATTACTCCCACCCATGCCCAGCACAGCCCCCAGACAGGGGAGAGCTGGCAAACTCCTCAACATTCCTTTTCCCTCTTTGTGCACTTACCTTTTTGTTTTGCTTTGTTTTTTTTTTTTTGTTTTGACATTTGCCCTTTTACTCAGTGACTGACTACCAGAGTCATGCTGTGGAGAGGGCAAATACTGGAGAGAAACAAAGTTACTGGGAGCACGTACCCTGCAGTATCTACAGTGCCATCTGTAGTGAGTGGAATTCATAGCCATAGATGTAGTTTCTTTTTTATTTAGTCATACTTGTCCAGGCTTAATATTAATGTATATTAATTTGGAGAGAAAAAAGAGTAATTTTAAAATGTCAAGTCATGTAAATAAAAAAGTTTTTAACAGTGGCCTGGGCATCAGAGCTGTAACAGGAGGAATGGTGTCCAAGGTCGACTCCAGTGACAATGTTTGCAAACATGTCACCTAAACACGGCAGCTGCCACTCCAGACAAACACATTCTTCTGACTGTTCTCTTTTTAGGTGCCCCTGCACTACGGTTCCTTTCAGGTCCCTGGGCCTGCTCATCTCTCCGTAGCCTCTGCTTATCTTCCACCAGGCATTTCCACTGTCTTTGAATATCTCACATGGGGCACTTGGGTTTTAAACTGCCTCTTTCCTTATGGAACAAAAATGTTATGCCCCATTGGAGAATTTTTAGTATTTGGAAGATTTTCTGTTATTGCTGTTGTTGTTGATGATGATGATGATGATGATGATGATGATGATGTTTGAAACTGGAAGCTTTCTTTCCTACTCCCTAGAATTACACATACAGACCCCTGTCATTCTTCTCAAATAAAGGCATGTGTATTATATAAATAAATGATAATAAATCTCTGTGAGCTTCAAGGTGAAACAATCTCTCCAGAGAACAGGAGTGGGTTCATCAGGAAGAACGTAGGGAGGTACTGATTCAGTCCTTCAACCAGAATTCACTGACCCCAACAGAGGCCAGGCAATGTGCTGTACAGTGAGGCGGAGCCAGAATAAACAAGGCGGAGCACTTATGGCCAGTTGCAGAAAGAGTATCCAGCTCTTGCATTTAGAATGATAAATGCCAGAATGAAGGTCCCCAGAGACACTTTGGGAACTCAACACAGGGCACCACCAGCTGGAGAGGAGACCCACAGGCTGTCCAGAGGAGCTGATGGAGCTGGTCCTAAAGGATGAATGTGACTTCCAAAGGGCTGTCAGCGTGCCTGATGGTGGGGCAGCACGTAGCAGCAAGGCCAGTTCCAGAGGCCAGGTGGAGCACAGGACAAGTTGGAGGGTATGGAGCTGATGGGCCATGTTGGATAGTTTGAACTTCAGCTGACAGAGCATTGGGAGCCATTGAAAACTTTCAAACAAAGAGTAACCTGAAAAATACATGTTTTAGACATGTGGGAGATGGGCTGGAGGAGATGAGGAAAGACATAGGTTGAAGGGCATAGAAGGTAATTCTAGAGACGTGGCTCTCCACAGGCGCATTGCTTCCTGAGGGTGTTCTGGATACTGATGAGAGCCAGAGAGGCACCCTGGCACTCAGCTGACGGGGGTTGACAATGCCAGATTAACTGCCATGGGCAGCCTGAGGGAGAGTCAAGAGTCCGGAAATAAATCCTTACATTTATGGCCAATAGATTTTGACAAAGGTGCCAAGACAATTCCATAGGGAAAGAATAGTCTTTTCAGTAAATGGTGCTGAGGTGCCTGGATATCCATATGCAAAAGAATGAAGTGGGGCTCGTCTCATATCACACACAAAAGTAAACTCAGAATGGATCAGAGACCTAATTAAGAGTTAAAACTATAAAATTCTTAGAGGGAACCATAAGCATAACTCTTTGTGACTTTGGATTAAATAATAGTTTCTTAGATATGGCAGTAAAAGCATAAGCAACAAAAAATAGGTAAATCAGACTACATTAAATTCAAATAATTTTGCACTGCAAATGATGCCATCAGGAAAGAGAAAAGACAGCCCACAGAATGGGAGAAAATATTTGCAAAGTTTGTATCTGATAAGGGTCTAATATCCAGAATATGTATATTTTAAAAAGCTCTTACAGCTCAACAATAAAAAGACAAATAACCCAATTTTTAAAGTGAGCAAAAGAGCTGGATAGACACTTCTCTGAAGTAGATATACAAATAGCCAATAAAGTCATGAAAGATGCTCTTTAGTTATTTGTGAAATGCAAATAAAAACCACAATAGATACCACTTCACACTCACTAGGATGATCATAGTAAAAAAGAGACAGATGATAACAAGTGTTGATGAAGATGTGGAGAAATTGGAAACATCATACATTGCTGATGGGAATGAAAATGCCATTGCCGTCTTCAAACAGTCTGACAGTTCTTTGAAATAGTAAAGCATAGATTGGCCGTATGTATGACCCAACAATCCCACTCCTAGGATGTATCCAGCAGACTTGAAAACATATGTCCATGCAAAAAAGTGTACAAAAATGTTCTCACTAACATTATTCATAATAGCCAAAAAGTATAAACCCAAATGGAATCAACTAACAAATGAATAAACAAAATGTGGTGTATCCATGCCGTAGAATATTATTCAGCCATAAAGAGAAATGAAGTTCTGATACATGGGTGAACTTTCAAAATTATTGTGAGAGAAGCCAGATTCAATAGGCCACATGTATTATATTACTGCATTTATACAAAATGTCTAAAATAAGCAAATCCATAGAGATAAAAAAAACTAGACTAGTGGTTTCCAGGAGCTGGGGGAAGGGCAGTGGATGGTAACCGCTCATGGGCGTGGGTTTCTTTTGAGGCTGGTAAAACTGTTGTGAAGTTACATAATTGTGATGGCTACCTAACTCTAAGAATATACCAAAAAACACTGAATTATACACTTTTAAAGGATGAATGGTATGTGAATCATGCCTCAATTTTTAAAATGTGTATGTGTTGAATTTTTCAGAAAGGCAACTAATGTATAAAACAAGGAAAGGTGGTATTAGGTTTAATTTGGAAGTTGTCAGAAAATCACTCTACCCTCAGCTCCTCATCAGTATTTAAATGGGAAACACCCCACAACCTTATCCTTTGTGGCTTTGAGATCCCAGTGCTTCTATGCATAGACACAAGTTTGAGTACTTCATTATATTTTGCTTGAGCTTTTACAGCTTGGAGAGAATTTTTATTATAAATTATTCTATTCTATGCCTTCTAGTTCTTATCCATATGAAGGCATTATATTGATTTTTTTTTTAATGTTTACAGTTTGATTTTATTATCTATGAATTTTATGTCAGTATAGGAATGGGTATAATCCCATCATGTTTATAATGTAATGTGCACTATTTAAAAAGGTATCACTGAGGATAATAGCACTGAGGACCATCAACCAATTTTCAGATCAGCCCCTCATTACACACACACCCAGTCACAGCTATCATTTAATTATAATCCAAAGCCTTCTGCTTTTCCCCTAGGCATGTAAAATCAAAGGCAGTTAAAACCACAGCAACCCCACCTTCCAGCATTTCCCTAAAGTCAAGCTGTCACCCATCAGGCCTCTGCCCCTGCAACTATAAAAACTTCCTTGTAGAGAGCTTAAATTGCTTTCTACGGTCATTCTCATTCAGATTGCCCATGCCTCCAATGGCCTGGGGAAAGGCGATTTTTGTTGACTGATCTTCATATGTTTTCTCCCCTGCTCTTGTTTAAAAACCACAGTGGTTATCCCAGAACTGACTGTGGTAACCATTGTTTATTCTCAAAGAATTCAATCTTCATGTTCAAGCCAAGTGCCTCTGCCTAGGATGTCAGTTGTGGATAGCTGTTAGAACTTTTAATTTCTGAGATCATAGTAAGTGTTACATCTCCTCGGCTCAGGCTGAGTATAAAAGCTGTAGAGGAACAGTCTAGAAAGGCAGAGAGGGGACAGGTCTAGTGCCCAAGTCTGGATTCAGGGTGCAGCACCACTTTAACTCTCCAAGCCTCCCTTTTTCATGTAAGATGGGAACGTTAATGCCTATACATTTTGCATAACTGAATGTGAAAGCATTTACAAAGTGTTTTATAAGATATGTCTACTTACTTATTCATTTCTGTGTCCTGAGGTCCACCTACTTGCCACTGGGCCCTGGCTTGGTGCTGAGGACACTGCAGTGCCCAAGACAGACACAGCTCTGCCTTCATGGAACTCAGAGATTAAAAGGGACACAGACTCAAATGAGTAATGGCAAATTTCACTTATTACATGGACTGCTTAATGTATCAGAGATATCACTCCAAGACAGTAATGTAGATATACATAATTTTAAAGACTGCAAGAGTTGCTCTCATTTTATGACTATTCAACAGTTAATGAAATTTTCTTTTCATTGAAATTGAAGGTCTTCTCATTATTTTGTATATATAAACAATGTTTACAGACATGTATTTGTAAACATTTTCATATAATCCCTTACCTTAAGTTTCTAGAAGTGGACTTACCAAATATATATATATGTATACACACACATACACATGAAATATGTATATTTCTAGAAAACATTGTAAAAGTCATACACCAAGATAAAGTCCAGTGGAGGGAATGAGTAGTTTTAACTTCATTTTTTAGATCTCTTTAAATTGTCTGAATTTATAATAGGTATATATTGTTTTGTTTATAAGAGAAAATATGGAAAATATTTTCATGTTCTATGGAGACAATAAAACCATCCACTTCAGAATGTAAAACCTATATTATTTGGTTCATTGAATCTTTACAGGAGACAATGAGGAGAAGGCGCCAAGAGGGAGGAGGAGGAAGAGATGGGGATCCTGGCAACCTGGGGTTGCTAGTTGCTCCAACCAGGTGGACTACACTTTGGAATCACTTGGGGATCCCTTAGACATCACTGATCTCAGGTTCCCACCTCAGACCAATTAAATATAAATCTTTTGGTAGTGAATCTGGACATGGTTATTTTTTGCAGCTCCCCAGCTGACTCACATGGTTCAAAATTATTCTAAAGGGCTGAGAACCCCTAGGAGTCTAACTTCTAAGATCAAGGAGACCTATGCATCATCCACCTGCATGTGAGACTACTCATGGTGCAACAGCCCTCCCCAGCAATACTAATTCAAGTCCAAACTTTAGGGAGAAAAAACAAATTAGTCGGACTAGTGAAAGCTGATCCATGTCACCTTCCAGAGCCAGCTGTCCGCCAGGGTGAGGGGCCTCCCCACTGATCGCTTTGTAGGCGGGCACACCAGGGATCAGCACAGTTGGTCAGGGGGATTGCTCCAGGAAGTGGCTTGAAGGTCTGATTGCTTGGGAGTAGAAAGTACAGTGCTAGAATTTATATCATGAGAAATTATAAAGTGCCTTCTTTTTCCTTTCACCTTCTCTGTTTACATCACCATGTGAACTTATTCTCTAAATAAGTCTGTGGAAATGAGAACACTAATTTATGTCAACGTTCTGGATTTTTAAGTACATCAGCTTGGCTGTACTGGCATAGATCAGTCATCATTTAGGATCCAAGAAGCACAGCTTGTGTCACAGTGGAATTGGAAGCATCAAAGAGACCCAAACACAAATGCCCTTTCTCCCCATGTTTTCAGTGCCTTAAAAGAGTCTTCCTCGGTCTCTTCACAAGCTGCTTTCCAGCGGACTCCTACTTTCCAGGTCATTGGAAATACTGGCATGCTCCCCTCCACCAGGAAACATTAGATCCTCCTCCTTCTGTCTGGGAGCTGGGTGAGTTTTCATCTCCAGATAAGGCGGTGATAGTATTTTGTAATCAGATGGGCAGTCTGCTATCTGACAAAGTAACAGCACTTCTTCTCTTTTAATGTCAAACTGGATTGCCTGGGTGCTTCAAGCCTGGGTGCACCAGTATTTGAATTTGGCTTTTTGTTGTTGTTGAACAGAGGTCTATTTTCTCTGTTCATACCAGATGGTTAAAGTGAGATTTCCTATTCATATGAGTCCTTAAGTCACTACAGGAAGGTAGAGGAAGGCAAATCAATTAAACGTTAATAGTTGTTGGAAGGTTACTGGGTACAAAACACTGTGCTTGGCTCACCATGGGCTAATATAAGGTTGATTTATTCAAAACTATGCTTAAGAAAAATTGACAGTCTCCTAAACCATAAATAATTGTGTTTTTTTCTTTAATAATAATATTAGCTAATGTGAATTTAATTGAAAAACTTTTTGGCGGTGGGGGTGGTGGGGGGTAGGGCGGAGCTGGGAGAATTTCAAATTAAATAACAAAACTTGAAGTAGATAACACTTTAGTACTTTTAGCCAAAGGCTCTTTTGATTATGTGGCTTGTATTTTGTTCCCAACGATGGAGGAATTGTAGTAGATTGGAGGGAAGAATAACTGAAAGAGGCAACAAAAGAACAGTTTGGAATAAACCCTTAAGAATGTTAAGAATGAGTACACCACCTACTACTAAGTTAAGCTGTTGCAATTTGGTCAGTTCAGCTCCCCAGGGCCATGACGTATACCCCACACATGCAGGGTGAGGTTCTGCCACAAAGTGCTGTTCTACTGTTACTGCGTTAATAATAGAGGAAGGAAAAAAGGGACTTTGATCGGGGGAAGGAAGAAAGATATGCTTTCTGATTCTGTTTGGAAAGAGATGAAGAGCCAGGAGAATGAACTGGTTATGGGGAGAGGGGAGCGGGGACAGTGCATCTCTGATGACCAGAGCGTGTGGCTTTAGAGCCTGACATCCTGGCGCATCCACATTCCAGTGTTAGACCCTTGGATATGTGCCCCAACTTATCTGCCCCCCGCGTCCTCTTCTGTAAAGGATACAGTCACTGTTCTGATGTTATTTTGGAAGTTATTATGCACAGACTCTACAGTTATGTTGTCTGGTACAATAGCCACATATGGTTATATTATTAATTAAAATTAAATAAAATTTAAATTCAGTTCTTGAGTTGCACTAGCCACATTTCAAGTGCTCCATAGCCACATGTGATTATGACTACCATACTGCACAGCATAAGAAAATTTCATCATCACAGATATCAGGACAGGGCTGTTCTAGATGGTCCACTGCTCTGGAGTTACACTACCTGGGTTCAAATCCCAGCTCTGCCAGTTAGCAGCTGTGTCACTCTGAACACATGCTTTACCTACTCTGTGCTTGTTTCCTCACCCTGAATTTGGAAATAGTTAAAAAATAATATCTCCCTCATAGGGTTGTTGTAAGAATAACATATATAAATCAGTTAAAATCATGCCTGGTACATAGTAAGCATATGTAAGTTATATAATTTTGGGGTGAAGTTTACCCAAGATATTCTCTAGGCAGCCTCTGGCACATCAGAGAGCATGAGCAAATATTTCTACCTCAGATGTACAAACATAGAAGACAGAGAGGGGAACACTCCTTTTTAAGCACTATGATTTGCATTTCAGACGTATAAGCTTTTAACATCTCAGTTTTTAGCCTCATAATAAAAGATTCTCTTTTAGCCTATTTTACCCTTTATCTACTTGCAACAGAATAAAAGCAAGAGTTCAAAATAATAAACAGGACTATATTAACCATGTGATGTGCCTCAAGGGGAGTTTACCCCTGCTTATTTAGAGATTTCTCACTAACCAAATGGAATGGGGGTCCCACTCATACTCAAACCATAAGCAGGAAGGACTTATACTGTCAGCACTTGGCTATGACAGATGGACCCCATTCAGTATTCTCAATCCCGGCTCTGAACACAGAGGCTCATTTGTTGGGATACCCTTAAATGGTCATGTATGAAATGCTATTTGGCCCATACCCCTTTCCCATCCCACTTGGTTTTCGAGAGACTGCACTTCTTATGGGCAGAGACCCATTAGCTCATGGATCTCATTGATGCAGAACATAGTAAAGTAGGCTCTTCTTGGGCTGATTCTAAACATGAGGCACCATGACAATTTCTTCTGGAGAAGGCATAAAAAAATAGGTCAGATATGGGCTGGTGTCTTCTGGGGGAAAGGAGGAGGTCAGACACACCAAAACAGTGGGTCTCCTAGCCTCACTCCACAAGGGGAGTTTACACTTTTGACCTGAGCTTCAGATTTCAGGGAGGGTAGCAGTCTCAGGTCAGCTCCAAGTGTGGGCCAAAGTGTAATGATGACCAAACAGCCCAGATAGACCCGAAAGTTCATAAGGCATCTAACTGTCTATCTTAAGGAAGGTATATTCTTGTTCATATTTGTCAACCAAATCCCCCCTTTTTTATGTTGAACTAAAGAGTATTTAGATAGTCTCTTTTCCCCTTTTAGACCACTCTTTCAGCAAAGACATCCCAGGCATAATGGTTTCTTGATGCTGACTCACACTAACACATGGCCACATCTAAATATCATTGTGATCCCATTTAATAGTAGACATCATGTTAAGAACTACAAATGTACCAGCAGTAAGGATCTTCTGGAGGATGTGTTCTTCCTCTTAAAATTCCAGTATACTGAAAAAAATCACAACAGGTTATTCCTAAAAGAGTGACAGGAGAGTATGACATCGCTTGCACATGGCCAACACACACAGCCCATGGCTCTCACTGCTGAAAGAGAGAATGAGAGCGTTCCAGCAGGAGGACTTGAACTACTGTGTTGATTGCCACTGACAGGTCAAGTGAGGGAGATGAGGGCTAAAAGGTGTTCACTGGATTTAGCAACATGGAAACCACTGATGACCTCAGCAAAAGAAATTTTGGTGGTGGCAAAGAAGACGTGGAAGGCCTAATGGAGATGGCTGATTACTGACCAGTTATGAAGAAGTAGAGCCAGCCACAGTGTGGCAACAGCTGAAGAGGGCATGGGGTTTGTGGGAGGGAAGCTATTTTTGCTTGTTTTGTATGATAAAACCTGTTGAAAGTAATTAGAATTCTTAGAACTGTCCATGGAATTACCAGAATTAGTTGTTTTTGGTGGATGGTCAACATGGAAAGGAAGAAAACCATGCTAAGAGAAGCCAGGGTCATAGGACTGAGGTGTTTGCTTTAAGGACAGATTTTTATCTTCCCAGCAGGGGTGTTGGCCTGAACTTCTTTGGCAACTGGGAGAATCCCACCCATTTCTAGGCTCCTGTCATTCAAACCTTCTGTCTGAGGTTGATTTCATAATCAAGTTAGAGCTTTCTCTGGGCCTGAAAACTCAATCCTCCAAATGAATGGAATGATAAAGATAATGTCGGTTAATCTAGTTCTGCATGGGGAACATACCCTAAAACAGGTGCATAGTGAGGATGCATAGAAGCATAAACACAAAACCAAGGATGGCTCTTCCTGGCCACCAAGTGGCATGTTTTATTTTGAAAATGTTTTTCTTCTGATTGTTAAGGAATACATGCTGGCCACAGAAAAGATGAAAATAGAAATCATTCCTAAACCCATCACACATGGATCCACACTTTAAAATGTTAGCACATAAGTGAAATTGTATCATACTTCATGCACAGTTATATTAGCCCTAATTTATTATATCCTGAGTAGTTTTTATGTCCTTAAATACTGTTTTAGAACAATAGTTTAGTGTTTGCTCACTATTTTATTCTTTGAATGCCATAAAACTCATTTAACTCTGTTCCTATTTTTGAACACTTACATTGTCTCCAATTTTTACCACTATAAATAAAACTACAGTGGATGCCCTTGAAAAAAATCTTTTTGCACCTGATTATTCCCACATGATACACTTATTTCCCCAAAACATGTGTGTTCATTCACATCCCACCATCTGGGCATGAAAGTGTCACTTCTTTGACCCCTTCATCAACAGCGAGTATTTTTATTTTTTTAACCTTTGCCATGTTAGTAAGAGAAAATGTCTCCTTTCATTTGGCATTTCTTTGAATAGTTGTGATAATGGACATATTGTTCTATTGTATCAAATGTTTATATTTGCACTGACAATTGTATGGTATGGTGCTCTGTGAGGAATACATTTGAACTTAAAAACTTACAATCTGGGAAAATTTTAACTTCACAACTTGGAAACAAGCACTTCTCCATCAAATAGCTCGTAGGTTAGGAATTTATTTAAAAGTCCCCAAATGAAATCTGGCATTCCTCTGTGACTTAGGGCTGCCGGCATTGAAATGTGCTCTCCTAGCTTTCAGATCTCCTAATGGAAAGACACAGTGACAGTTGAGGAAGAAACCCGCCCCCAGAGGGAAGTTCCCTGGGCTGCAGGTCTAGAGTGTACCCGAGGGCCTGCAGCTCACAGACTGTGTAGGTGTCATCCTCAAAGTAGACTCAGGAGCCAGAAATGACGAGAGCAAGCAGATCTCCATTTTTCAAAAATGTGTTACAACCCTAGGTTGTCAAAAGTCTGTGGTTTAGGAAGATTTTACTACTCAGTTTTGGTAAAAGACTGTTTAAGGTCTCCAAGCAGCTACATGAAATGTCTGTATCAAAAAGTACCACTCTAACCTTAACTAAATTTTAATAAATGCATGTTGAAATTTTAATATTATAATATTGTGGATTTTTAATGGTCTCCCCTTGACTTAATGAATGTAAAAGGGTCAAAAATATAGGGAGATAATTTATTTACAATTGAACATTTATAGATCATTTAGTTCCCAAAGAGATCTGTAAAGGCATTCAATGAAAAGAATTTTCTCATTTGTAAAACTCTGAGACTTGGGTCAAATGATTTCTAAGGTTTTGTGTTTTTTGATTCTATACACAGAGCAATTAAAAAAGAAATTACATTGTAATAGATGTCTCAAGACAGCAGGGATTATTACAAACTGCTATTGTAAGTGATGTCTTTCATAAAGAAATATTGTACACCTAGTACTCTTTTTAGCTCTATGGAGGAGTCTGTTTCCCTACAAATATTTGTTGATTACCTACAGTGTTCCCGCCCCTGCTGTAATCACTGGGAATTCAGTAGGAAATGAGATAGACAAAATCCTACCTTCAAGGAGTTTATGGAAGGAAGATACAGAAAATAAAAATATAAATGAAGGTTCAAATGGAGATAAATTACTCAAAAATATAGGAGATAGATGATGACAGATAGATAGATGATGATAGATAGATAGATAGATAGATAGATAGATAGATAGAACATGAGGGGAGGAGAACGAAGGACAGGGTTACTTTTAGCTCAGATGGTAGAGGAAGGTCTCCACAGAGGTGACATGTCTGCTGAGACCAGAATCATGAGGAGAGAGACATGCAAAGATGCAGGGCAAGAGATTCCCGGTAGAGGAAACAAGTGCCAAGTCCCTGAAATAACAAAGAGTTCAGTGTGCTTTAAGAACGGAAAGGGGGTCAGTGTGGCTGAACCAAGAGGGGTGATGGCAGGAAATGAACTCAGAGATGAAGTAGACACCAGAATGTGTCGGGCCCTCTAGGTCAGGGCAAGGAATCTGGATTTCATCTTCTTTGTGGTACAAAACCATTTGGAGAGTTTTAAGGAGAGCCCAGTCCATGTGCATGAAACAGTCTGGACAAGGCAATTTAATTTATGCTGAGTTGGGGGCCCCATAGGAAATCACAGGAAGGGAGGCCCCTGTGGTTAACACACATTTAATGACAGATGGGACAGAACTGAGTCCCAAAAGAGTATGAAAATGTTAATAGCTTCATGATAGGGAGTGGGGAAAGGTGAGAAAAACAGAAAAAAAAAGGAAAGGCTAAGAAGTAAAATCATCGTGGTGAGCAAGGAGACCTGCTGAATCCCACTGGATGGCCACTTCATTGCCGTGCCTATCTTCCTGGCCAGCCAGGAGCTCCCAGTGGGCACGGGCCGCCTTCTCTTTCTTCTCTCTGCATCTTGCACACGTGGTGCCAGACATTACTAGGTGCTATGAGCTCATTAAAGCAGACGGTGTGTGTTGAGAACAGTACTAACCAAGAGTAGAGTGGGGCTGGTTATGTGGAGTCAAGCTTTGTTCAGAACCAAAAGTTCATGCAGTGCCTATACTAACCTACATCAATAAAATTAAGCTTCTGTCCACTTGTCTGTTTATTGCTGTATCACATTAAAAAAATGGCCATTATCAAAACTTGGTCTACTTAAATTACCTGACTTAAAATGCAGACCCTTTACAAATAGTAGAAATATCTTGTGGGGGCAGTGGAAGGAATCTCAAAAAGGCAGGCGGCCAATCACCAGAATAACTGAATCCAAAGTTCAAAAGAGGCCTTGAACATGGGTTAAGACAGAATGAGCAGAGAAAATAAAAGTAATTCCAAATATGAATTCAAACCCAAAGGCAAAAAGTCAGGTGTTCAAACTGCAGTTATTGGTCTGTGAGGGAGCCCTCACATGGGCAACTCTACTTAGCACATGCAGGGAGAGTAGCTTCAGGGATGAACCTACTTAAGGATTTTCCCGAGCAATGCTGGGGAAGCCAGCTAGTTAACTGTGGGAATAAAAGCATTCAGAACACTCCTGGAATGAAGAAAATCCACTCCTTGAATGAGGCCAAGTCACTAGAAAGAGCCTTGAGGAATATTTAAACACCCTGGGCCTTCCCTCAGCTCTAAAGAGGAAAATATATTTTAAAGGAACATTACCACATAAACAACCAGGCAGATACCTAATTTTGTTTTGGGGATCACTCCACGCCTCACACAAGAGTGATACTGTACATAGAAAACACAGGCAGCTTCGTTCGCCTTCTTTGAAGTGAAGCAGTAAGGCCTTCTCACTGAGCTCTTCTCTGCCAATCTGTGGCAGTTTATGGGTCCACACGAGAAGAGACAATTCACAGAGCTGGCATTGTTTTGCTTCCTGTCTTCAGAGGTGTGTTTAGCTGTTTTGTGAGACATTATGGAGGAGAAAAAAAGAAGACATAAAATGGAGCAGTAAAGCATGGAGGTCAGCAGACCTGCCATTACCTGGCGTGTGACCTTGGATAGGTCACTTCAGTGCTTGGGCTCCAGAGCTGCTCATGGGAAGGTAGCTGACTGGGTTACTTTATAAAAGGTATTCTTGAGGAACAGTAGGTAGATATAATATGGGCCAACGGTGGGGTGGGGTGGGGTTGTTTATCTGTTTGTTTTCTATTAGGGACAGAATTTTGGAGAGAAGGTATGGAGAAAAATTGAGCCAGTTTTTTTCAAGAAAAGAGAGAGGAAGTTTGCCAGAGAGTATGGAAATACAAAGGGAGATATGTCTAAAGAGTGGTTCTTAATAGGTATGCAGGCTGAATAATGGTGCCCAAAGATGTCCTTGTCTTAATCTCCTGGACCTGTGAATCTGTTACTTTACGTGATAAAGAGGACTGTGCAGAGGTGATTAAGATAAACATCTTGAGATTATCCTGGATTAAATAGCTGGGCCTGGGATAGTCAGGAGGTTCATTAGCAAAAGGGGGCAGGAGGTCAGAGAAGAGAGATGTTATGCTGCGATGCGGGCTCTGAAGACAAAGAAGGGTCCACAGGCCAAGGAATGCAGGCTGCCCCTAATCTCCCAAAGCTGGAAAAGGCAAGGGAACAGATCGTCCCGTAGAGCCTCCAGAAGGCACGTAGCCCCGCAGACTCAGGACTGAAAGATAATAATTTGTGCTATTTCATGCTACTAAGTTTGTGATCATTTGTTACAGCAGCCACAGGGGACTGGTGTAGTAGGGATTTCTGTGTGGTATAGGATAGCACTTCTCCGTTTTTGTCAGGAAGGCTTCAGTAAAGTGTGCTCCCCCCTCAGTATGTCAGGAGTGCAGTCGGAGCTTCTCTCTGGGGTACGATGACGTGCTGAGGTCGGCATCCTGCCCAAGTGGGTGCAGCTTGGCTTCTGGAGGCTGAGCAACATTTGAATTAATTACATGTGCCACAAAGGTGCCGTGCTGGGTGATCTCAAACACCCCATGATTTCATTATTTCAGACAGAATGGCCTCTCAGATCTCACTTGAGGTGGGGAGATAAGAATTTTTGTGTGAAAAGTTAGGCATCACATATGAATACCCTTTGTAACCTGTAGAGTTGCACTAAAAACATAAGTTGTTATCATATTTTTAAAGAGAAAACAGGATCCTCAGTGAGCTGTGGCCTACTAAAGACCTCACCATTAGCTCGTCACAAAGCGGAGGGCAATGCCTGAGGTCTCCGGATGCACTGTCATATGCTCACTGTATGACGGGGCACTCTCACCTTTCAGTGTTAACTTTAAAAATCTGCATGTGTTTTAGAAGTGGCCTACGGGCTCCCCCTAATTCCCAATAACTGTCGCCTGCAGTAGAATTCCTAGTAACTGGAATGCTTAGGAAATATGTTCTAGCTAACTTTTCTGGCTAACCAAGTGTGAACCAAAAATGTATTGTTGTAGTATTCTTCCTGCCCAGAGGTTTTCCTAACATGAGTGGCTCGCTGTCCTACCAGGTGGTACGACCAGCAGGATAAACACCTTTTGGTCCATTTTTGTTAATCGTCAAGGCTCTCACTGTGTCTCAGCCGTCATTTAGGGCATTGGTCACTGTTTCAATACTGACACTGATAAGCTCCTTTGTAGTTTCTAAACCGCATCCACAAGCGTCATCTTGTTAAATGATGACAACTCTACCAGGTAACTATTATTTCTTCCATTTTTTGGATGAGAAAACTGTAGCTCAGAGATTTTGAGACTCACCTAAGTTCACACAGCAGAGTCAGAGTCTAAGCTTCAGTGTTCTGCGTCAACCCCGGTGTCTCCGTAGACACAGTCAGTGTGGTTGGTTGTCCTGGATCCCTCCCAGCCCCAGGATTTCCCCATGGATCAACCAGCCTTCCAGCAGGAGGCAGATGGCCCATGCAAATCTTGTGTTTTGAAGAAAGTGTGATAAAAATAACTATACTATACAAAGGTGCAGGTAGAGCAATCATGAGGCAAAGTGTATTTCTGGAGGCACCACACTCTGCCTGAAAGGGCAAAAGGAGAGAAGTGTAATCAGGACTCAGAGAGAGATGGTTGTGTGGAGAGGGCCACCCGGCAGGAGCCATGATCTTTAGTGGATGGACACAGTGACCCAGCAGAGGGGAGCTGAAGATAAACACTTAGCCTCCCTCCCAACTGCCTGCTGGTGCCTCCCATTGACCAATCCAACCAGAAGGCCAGGGAGCCTTGGATGTAGGCCGTGCCGGGCAGCATCCCAGGACACAGCTAGCAGGTGAGCGAGAGAGAATCCCGAGGGACAACCAGAGGCCATTTACACCCCCTGAAGCTCCCTTGTGTCCAAATTCCTGACATTCTCTATCTAACAGTATATCTGGTATGGCCACAACAGCCATGATTGAGCCAAACACATAGTAGGAACTTGTCAAATACTTTCATGCAATGATTTATTTCATAGAATTTCTTAGATCTTTTACAGTGGCATGCAAAGGCTAAGTTATTTTCTTGTGTGATTTGCCTCTTCTAAAAGAGGACTTTCCCACTGAAATCAGATAATGGGGCGGTTTTCCTTTCCCTGGGCTCTGGGCTTTTTTGTTACTTTTGTCTATATTACTAAATGCACAATGAATAACACGTGATGCCATGCAGGGGCCTGAGATCCTGGGCCTGCGATGAGGGAGAGAAAAAAGTGAAAGGAAGCGTCAGGCTGTGATTTCCTCCCTGGCTTAGGGGTTGGAAGACAAAGGTAGTGTCTCAGTGCTAAATAACCAGATCTCTGAACAAGCTTCCCTCGCTCCTCCCGCTCAGTAGATAGATGCCAGGCATTCTCTTGAAAGTGTTTTCACAACAGTTTCTGCCAAATAAACACACAGATGATATTCTCACCCCCTGGAGTGTTGACAAACAAGGAAGCAGAATGGGGAACTTCTGTAAGCAGAAATACTGTTCCAGACTAGGTAACAATCAATCCTCACAAGGTTTTTCTCTTTAATTATTTATTTCAAGCAAATAAATTTAAAGTGACTGCTTACTGTTTGGTGCTGCTTGGTGTCGGGGCAGATTAATTTTGGATTTACACTGGTCATTAAAGGAAACCGATGTTTATATCTTTACAGAATGAATTGTGGAAGTACAGGAACAAGCACAACAGAGTCTCTTTAAGTTTACTCCTCAGATGCATAGACTTGTGCCCATTCCAGAAAAAAAAAGGAAAAAAGCCTCAAAACAAAATACAATTGTCTTGCCTAGTGCATAGCATGGGCTTAATGAGATAAGTTACATAATCATCACAGCTATTCATATCCTCTGTTTAAGAAAAGTGTACAACCTCACCTTTTGCCATGTGACCAAAATGCCTGCTATGGGAAGGGTATGCGACCCACCCGTTAACCGTGGCCTTGGTCATCTGAATTACTTTAGCCGTTGGAAAGTCAGGGGAAATGCCACTCCCAAGCAGACACAGAAGAGGCACAACGCACATTTCCACTAGCCCTTGTTCCCGGCCTGTGCAGGGGGGAGTGCCGTGTGTCAGGCAGGGGCTGCTCCTCTCGCCCGAAGCCCAGGACACAGAAAGAGAAACAGCAAGCTTTGAGAAGGAAGCTGAATTGGTATGACCTCTTTTGCATAACTACTCAGTCGTCATAAATCCAAACTCCCCTTTAGAGGCATTCCAAGCAAATCAAAGCCAGCTGTATCTGAGATTTCATGTACAATATAAAAGGGTTAACACATTGTTAAGTAATTTGGTGGGTGATCCAAAAATACCTGAGATGGGTTTGATCTATCAAATGCTTAACAAAGATATGACTGGGGAGATTAGTGATCTGAAAAATCAGAAACCCTGGTCTTTAAGCCAGTTATATGTCCGAGTGAGTTTGTCAGGAACCAGCCTTGTGTGATTTAAGAGGCACGTGCACACATACACAGGACAAGACATCTTCCTAACCACTCTGTCTCGGTCCAAAAACGTCATGCGCGGTAAACTTCAGCCCGCCCGAGAAGTACAAAACAGAATGTGACTCTTCTAGAAGCTTCAACAATGCAACACTGCTGGTCACTGAGGAAACCGAAGATGTTTAGTCTGGGAAAGATAGAGACTCCAAGAGATATGTTCATTGCCTTCAAAAACATGAGGACTTTCCCCATAAGCAGGATTAGCCCTAATCTGTACAGAAACAGAACGAAACTGGGGACAACAGGAGACAGTTACCAGGACACAGATCTCAATCCCATGTCCTAGGGCGTTTTGTTAGGGCCGGGCAGACCCTGAGATTCAGACCCATCTGACCTAGATCTGGCCACCAGTGTAAAGTCCTAGTGACTGACAGGCAAGCACATTCACCATCGGGGTGCAAACACAGAGCCATATCTGGCAAGCCTGGAAGGGCTAGAGGAGCAAAGAAGCAAGGACCTCAGCAGAGTTAGTCGCAGGCATAAAGGTCAGAAGGGGGTCATGCCTTCAGGGATGGGGTGCTAACAGTAAGTGAACCCCCATGGCCTAGCCCTCTGATGGTGTGTCCACATCTTGGGCAGAAAAGCCAAGGGTGTAGAAGAATGAGAGGAGGAAACCCCCAAAGGCCCAAGCGAATCTGCTGAGATGCCCCTTTAGATGACAAAAAAAGGGGAAGGGAGAAAGCTGCTCTCTGCAAACCTGAGAAAGGTAAGCACGAGTCCCTTGCAGAGGAAGTACCAGGGTGTTCAGTCTGCAGCAGAAGAAACTCGGAGGAGTTTCAGCAGAGAAAAGCCCTGGATGAGGACTGGGCAGCAGGCCAAGGGTCCCCTGAGAACTACCTATGGAGGTAGGGGTGACGGGAGAGGGTGTCAGCCTCTGGAAATCAGGAGACCTGGTCTGGTGCCAGAGCAGGGCAGTTCGAGATGAGGCTCCCACGGCACTCATGCACACTGTGCCAGGCACTGTGCTGAAAGCTCCACATGTACTGCCTCCTTCACTCCTTACCAGCCCCCTGCGAGCTCAGTACTCTTATTATGCCATTTTATAGATGGCAACACTGAAGCATCAGAGGCTTGGCTCAAGGTCACTTAGCTAGTAAGGGCAGAGGCAGAATTTGAACCCAGGGAATCTGGCTGCTGAATTGTGTCCTTAACTAGGAGCCAGGAGCTCAGCCCAGAGGAGGAAAAACAGTGAGGCTGAAAAGCATATGAGGGGAGAAGGGTCTGCACAGGACCCCAGGACACAGGAGTCATGGAAGGGGCTCAGAAGGCTCCTCCTGACCCTGAGTCACCAGGTGCAGCTCGCACCTTTCACTCTAACTGTAACCTCGGTTTGCCAGGGGACACTGATTAGAAGAATTCTGTGGCAATCATAACTGTCCAACCATGTGAAGAGGCTGCTTCTACCAGCCAGTGTTCCCTGTTGCTCCAGATGTTTCAGCAAAGGCTGGACAATTACTCACCAGGAATGTCATAAAGGGATTTCAGTAATCCCTTAGTGTATTTGCAAAATCAGGCAGGGATGATGATTGGGGGCTGTTTACTGTTTTGTTATCCTTCATTTCCTCCCTGTCCTGTCCTCCAAAGGCAGACTCCAATCTAATTCAGTAATCCTACCTCAGTGCACGTCTAAGCCTTAATTATTTTCCTCCTCACCCGAACCTGCTCTTACCGACATTATACTTGGAGCCCGCTGAACCCTCCTGCACCCCAGCAAACACCACAATGATGACTGTCTTCTCCCAGAGGTCCTGTAAGCCTTCCTTAGTTAAAGCTGTGAAGTATTTTGAGACACTCGAATTAAAGTGCTGGAGAAAGCACAACACACATTTATTGCTCATCTTGGAAAGACAACAGCAATGAGCTTCCAAAACTATCTTTGAGTAACATAATCTGGGGGTAATGAATATGGATATTGTCAATAGTCACTTAGGAGCATGTTTTCTCTTGTACATATTGTCCCCTCCGGTGGATTTCCGACCAAGACAGGAAATGCCCCAAGCCCCTGCTTGCAACACTACAGCAAGCACCGAGGAGAATTGTACCGAGGGAACAGAGCTAGGAAGGAATCCTCGCTGCCCTCAACTTTTGTGCTACTCGAGTCTCTGTGTTTTTTTTCACCATGGCTTCTAATTGTCTATTAAAGAGAAGCCACCACCTCTCTAACAAGCCTGGTTCGTGGTTCAGTGTCCCTGTGACACTTTCTGACGAAGGCTGATCAGGATGAGTATCCCAGAGGCTGCCTCCAGACAGCATAGCATCCATGGTCACTGCCAGCAGGAGACAGCTGCCGGGAGGCCCAGCTGCCGGGAGGCCCAGCTGCCTGCCCGGGAAGAGAAACAGATTGGATCTGTCGGACTTGTGGCCCCATGGGGAAAATGGCGATGTGTTAGTTGGGGTTCTCCAGAGAAGCACAATCAATAGGCTACATATGTGTACAGATATATATGAGGTGATTTATTGTTGACATTGGCTCCCATGTTATGGAGGCCAAAAAGTCCCACAATTAGCTGTCTGCGAGCTGGAGAACCAGGAAAGTCAGTGTTGCATTGTAACTCAGTCGGAGGCTGAAGGCCTGAGAATCAGGAGGGACCAGTGGTCAAGCTCCAGTCTGACTTTAAAGGGAATGAGGAACACCAGTGTCCAAGGAGAGGCGAAGACAGAGTCTCAGCTCAGGCAGAATCATCAAATTCACCCTTCCTCTGCCTTTTCTTCTCAATGGATTGGACAATGCCCACCCATACCGATGAGGGCCATCTCCTTAGCCTACCAATTCCAACCCTAATCTTTCCCAGAGATACCCTCACACACACACACCCAAAAATAACATTTTACCAGCTATCTGTCATCCCTAATTCCAGTCAGGCTGACACATAAAATCCATCATCACAGGCAATATCTGGCTTCCCACACCAGCATTTTAGCCATGTCTGGTGGTGTAGGGCACTGGACCCCAACCCTGTCTTGCTAGAATCACCTGGGGAGCTCTAACAGATCCCTGTATCTAGGTTACACCTCACCTCAGTTAAATTGGGGTTTCTGGGGTAGGGACCAGGCACCAGTGTTTCTGAAAGACCCCTAGGAAATTCCACTGTGCAGCCAGGATGGAGACCACCGCCTCCCTCAGCAGCAGGTGCGCACTTCATGCACCTTGTACCTTCATCCTGGGACCAACTTATCATTGGGCATGATTCCTCAGTTCAGGGATCTCCAGCCCCAACCTCCAGCTGCAGACTTGTACGGTCCATGGCTTGTTAGGAACGGGGCCACACAGCAGGATGTGAGTGGCAGGCGAGCAAAACTTACCCTGAGCTCTTCCTCCTCCTGTCCTCATCCTCCCACCACCCCACTCCTGCCCATGGAAAAACTGTCTTCCATGAAACCAGTCCCTGATGCCAAAAAGGTCGGGGATGGCTGTGCAGGCTCAGTTAACTTTGCACAGCAGCTACAATGAGCTTTTAAGAATATAAATCATGTCACGTCACTCTCCAAAATAAAACCCTCCAGTGGCTTCACACTGTATGTAGCATAAACTCAAGCCCCTCCTGTTGACTTGAGGGACCCTCAGCAGTCTGACCCTGCCCACATCAGGCAGGAGAGCCAGGAGTAAGGACTGAGCTCCGTGAGTGGATGCCCCAGAGCCACGTGCTGGCTCTGACTTTATGGGCCCCGTGACTTCCACAGAGCGACTGGCCTCTTCCAGCTCTACTGCCTCATCTGTAAAGGCAGTTTTGTTGTAGGCATTAAATGAGTGGACACAGGTAAAGCTGTCACACAGCCCTCAGATCCTTCTCCTCGTGCTGTCCCAGTCATGATCACTCGGTTCCCAGAACAGCCACTCCTGTTTTCCACTGTGGACCACCTGCAGGAAGAGTGACACCTGGCACTCAGGAGCCAGTGTCACTATGGCTCCTGAGGGTCAGGAGCCTAACCCTAGTCCCCTGCCCCTTCATTACCCTGCCTGATTTCCTCTGCAGCCTGTATTCATTTGCTAAGGCTGCTATAGGAAAGAATGACAAATTGGGTGGATTTCAACAGAAATTGATGATCTCACAGTTCTGGAGGCTGGAAGTCCGAGACCAAGGTGTCGGCATGGTTGGTTCCTTCCAAGGCTGTGAGGAAGGCTCTGTTCTGTGGCTCTCTCGTAACCTCTGGTGCTTTTCCAGAAACCCCTGGTGATCCACGGCTTACAGATGTATGGCCCTGACCTTCACCTTCATCTTCACACCTTGTCCTCTGTGTGTGTGGCTCTGTGTCCAAATCTCTTTTTATAAGGACAGTCATACTGGTTAGGTGCCCACCCTATTCCAGCATGACCTCATCTTAACTTATTACATCTACAATGACTCCACTTCCATATAAGGTCACATTTTAAGGTACTGCTCATTAGAGCTTCAATATATGAATTTGAGGGGTCACAATTCAATCCACAACATAGCCCTAATCTCTTTCTGAAACCATCTGGTTCTGTTTCTCTACCTGTGTATTGTATTACATGCCTTGTCTTTCCTCACTGAATGTTATCGCTTATATTATTGGATTTTTTTCTGCAACAATCATGCTATGCTTTTGTAATAGGAAAAAAAGCTTTTCAGAAAAACAAAGCAAGCCCCCCTTTGCATTGCGACTTGGTTTACTTCCCATTCTACATGGGAAGCTCTGTGAGAATAGGTACCACGTCTCTGCACCCCTGAACCTAACACCTGTCTGGTGCATAATAGATGTTCAATATAGGCTGGCTGAATTGAAATTAAACAGATAATGCATTAGATTCCCCTCAAGAGCTCAAGCAAAGCAGGCGTTCTTGCAGCTCTTTTGGTATGCATGTGACACCTTTTCTCACAAATGTAGAAATATTTTTTAAAAAAGAATGTTGCTCACACTCTAGGCTTTTAAATGACTCTGGCATATACAGTGGTATTGAACTGGACTGGTATTTCAAGGTGTTGTCAAGATTTGCAACCCAGCATGGAGCAATACTGTAAGATAGGAGGAAATTTAAGCAGTAGGGCCATCCCCCGACTCCTGTGAACCAAACTGCCGCATTTCACATGATTCTCCTAATTAGGTTGTGTTTGCAAAAGCTTTAGAAGCAGACAAGTGTTACATTAAGTACTAAGTGGTATTCATTAATATTGGTAGATTATGTGGGCTGGTATTTATTACAGATGTAAATGTCCCAGGCTTATCCGCATAGTGCGATATTCAGCTGTACTTTACATTTTCCTTTATAGAAGTTTATAATGCTGCTGACTTCCAAAGAAAGTAGCTTCATGTAATTTTCTAACTTGACAAAACTTTTGAAGTCATCTAACACAATAGTTCTGAAGTCTATCAGATCCAACACCTCTCTTTTGTAATAAGTGAGTGCCACACTCCTTTTGATGTCCTGAAGCAAAACTCATGGAGAACCTGCCTCCAGATAACACATTTCAGTGTGTAAACACTCAGGCATGTCCAAATGAAACTGTCAGATGCATGCACTGTATGAAGAAATACTGAAAATGGGCCAATTCCAAATGGTAGACTGTTGCGCGTGTGCAGCGTGGGAGATGCAGTACCGTGTGGCCTTGCCCAGCAGGGGGTGGGGGGCGGGAGACAGGGGGACTGGTTTTCTAAAATGGAGAGGAACTCCTCTAAAGAAATTACAACCTTCCTTCAATTTATTTTATAGTTGTGTTCCTGAAAAATTCAATGAAATTGTGTATTAATACAACCACCCCTGAATCCTATGTGTTTATATGTAAAACTGAGTTAGGTTTTAGGTTCAGATCATCATAACCAGAATTTTCACCTACGAAAATGTCTGATGAGATATTCCTGTATGTGTAGTCTCTCTGGGGCCCACCCTCCAATGCCAGGAGCACTCTCCCATCCCCAGTCTTTGAAAGCAAGAAAATGGTCGCCAACATGTTTCACTAGGTCAAGCGAAAGCTTGAATTACACTATTCATTCATAATGGTGAACCTATTGGTTACCTTAATTCATGTATCTTCTGTATGAATAAGGATGGATAAATTAGAGCTCTGCCCATCATTCATTATGCTAAGAAATTTTAAAGTAATTATGACATGTTTTACTAGTCTTGATTTGTATTCATTTGTATTTTTCTGGTTATTAGGCTAAAATATGAACATTAAAAATATATTTGGGTGTGTACAACAAAGAAAAACATTTTTTATTTCATTTGAGAGCAAGGTTCCAAAACAAGTCCTAGAGCTAATTTTACATCCTTGTGTAAAAAATGAGGATGCTGTGTCCCTCAAAGGGCATGCCCAAGAATCACAGACCAAGTCTTGGCCAAGCCAGATAAAAAGTTCTTAGAGTTCGGACAGATGAGCACATTCCATGTTCCAGGCGTTGTCTTAAGCTTTTTTTAGACATAATCTAATTTAATCTTCACATAAACATTAGGCTGACTTTCTTATCCCCATTGTACAATTGAAAGCATAGTACAGAAAAGTAAAGGAACTTAGTCCAGGTCCCAGAGAAGCAAGTGGCAGTGTGCTGATGCAGACCAGCCTCTTCTGAACAACTATGCAACACAGAGCGAACTACAGACTGTTGTTTAGGAGTGGAGGGGACACAAAGGAGAAAATGCAACGCTCCTGTGTATGAGTAAACAGGATAGGCCAGTTCTGCCAGCATGCCTCTGAGTCATGGTTTGTTCCCCACTTAGTCTCATCTCTTTCCTTGTGTTTTTCCTGCAGATATTCATGCCCAGGAGAAGGCTGCTCTGGATCTCTCTGGACCTCTCCTAAAAGGGAGATCCCTGCGCACTAAATGAGCTCCAGAAGCAGCCACTAAGGCTTCCATAGCCCTCTTCCATCAGTTGACCTTCACCGGAACCCATACCACTCAGGATGAGTGGTTTCCTGGCCTCCCTGGACCCCCGGCGGGTGCAGTGGGGGGCTGCCTGGTATGCCATGCACTCCAGGATCCTGCGCACCAAACCAGTAGAGTCCATGCTGGAGGGAACAGGGGCCACCACAGCACATGGCACCAAGCTAGCCCAGGTGCTCACCACCGTGGACCTCATCTCACTTGGCGTTGGCAGCTGTGTGGGCACTGGGATGTACGTGGTATCTGGCCTGGTGGCCAAGGAAATGGCAGGACCTGGTGTCATTGTGTCCTTCATCATTGCAGCTGTTGCATCCATATTATCAGGTAAGGGCCTCCATGCAGGGGAAGGCCTGTGGAAAGCATGCTTGCCGTCCTATTGCCATTCATCCCACAATTCTAGAGTTTTGGCTTAACTATAGTAGCTACCCTTTTCATTGGTTTCTTGCTGCAAATAATTGTTCTGGTGCCTAGCCATCTCCCAACTTCCTGTTCCCTATCATGTCCTAATGGTTCCATTTTTATTTTAACTTTCCCTTCCATTGAAAGGTCAATTCTTTTATATGAGGGGACGGATAATATAGCTTGGATATAAATAATAAATAAAGGCTAGGAAGAGTAGCAAAATAAGTCAATAAATCTGATATGATTGGGATTTGATGAGCCTCAAACTGGTACTGCGACTCTGCAGCAGGAGGAAACCAAGCTAGAAATGCAAAGCCATTGTGAGACCCACGAAGCACCATCTGCCACACAGACTGATGATCTCCAGAGGTAGCACAACTAGCGCCTTCTCTTTCCTGGAGAAAGAATCATAAAACTCATTATCCTTTTTAATGAGGTACCAGGACCTAGCATTTATCATCTGTGAAATGGCTCTTCTCCTTCCTCCTCTCTTGAGCTGTGATCCATACAGTAATTTCCCAGAATGCCAGGGATAGGTCAACGGACAACTTGAATGAGAAGAAAAAGGAAAATGTTCTGCCTCTTGATGGTTATAATGCAAAAGCATGAGGTAGATTATGTGGTTCAACCCGCAAAGGGGTGAATGTCGTGGTCTTTTCAAATGTTTCATGAGACGTAGAGATGTGAACTTACTTTAGGAGGTCTGCGTGCTAACATATGCCATCACGGGAAAGTCTGCCTCATATTGTAAATCCAGACCATGTGGCCTGTGCACGTGGGGTGCACGGACTAGAAACATGCAACCAGAAAGCACGCTGGTTTGTATTTGACACCCTTTCAATTTGATGAGGGGAATATTTCCAGACTGATTTTATCTATCTTCAGTCATGGCTTACTTTTCTGCTAGTTTTACCACTATCTCCTTTTCTAAAGTCATTCTTTAATATGCATGAATATTTTAATAATTAAGGTTCCTGCAGAACAAAGGATATTTTTTCCTTATAGATGAAAATAAATTATTCGCCTAGATGAATTTCATGGATGATTAAAGTTCTATTAACTTGATGGCAATCATTTTCAAACTTACTTGGCAAGGAAATTATTTGGGAGAAGGCATCAGATTTTTACCATAAATTTATAGATCTAAAGTGTCACTGTCTAGAACAGACTAGCCATGGTAGGACCAAAGGCAGACCTGTAACCCGAGGGTCTACAGACGGCACAGGGTAAATGGCTGAGTCCTGCTCAGTTCATACAAGCTGCATGGTCTCCTCCCAATCCATCCTACTGGGACCCAGTCCCCCAAATCACGGTGATTCTATGAATGAGTCACACACATCTTATTCTTCATGATGCCACACTACATTCAGAAACCAGGACAAGGCCCAGTCCCACTGGGAGCCTGCCCCCATCACAATGTTCGTGGGTGCTGCATAACCAAGACACTTCTGCTACTCACGTGGGTCTAAGATTGGACTGGTCCATGCTGTAGTGCACCGCACCAAGAACCCTGATTCTGCGCCTGCTTCCAACTTTGCATTTAGTGAGGTCATGTGGTTAACCTGAAGTCAGTTATGGTGGGAGTATTCATACCACAGAACCCGGTAAATGCTACAAACCAGAGTTTGCTTGTTTTTAGGTAGTTGGGTTTTAGCTCCACCAAAGGCTCTGGTACTGCTGCTCAGTAACAGGTGCACCAAAAGAAAAGCCTGCTTCTCCCCCAATCAGGGACACGCCTTTCTCCAGATATGGCCACATTCATAACATTTCTCTACAAGGTATGATCCCTGCTGAGGCTAGCCAGAATCCTCCTAGAGCCCCAGCCAGGGCCAGGACCAAAACAACTTGTGCCAAAGTTAACATATTTATAGCAGGCTTCTTCAACCAGGCCTCTCACTCTATTATCCTTTGTCACTAAACAAAGAAAGTCCCCCTCCACTGTCTTCTTTCCACTCCCATATCATCAGCCCATATTGCCTCTCCCTTGACAGCTGCTCTGTATCACAATAATCATATCATGTGGTCCTTTTCTCCTTCTGGCTGGAAATAAAGCTGGTTGGACCCTGAGGACACCATTGCCCTGCCACCCAATCTGGGGAGGATGCCATTCCCACACTCCTCGCCCACTCACAAGGTCAGGGGAATCTGCTTCCACTGCCCCTTCCAGATCCCTGTTCTTCCTCCATCACATAAAGCTCCACCACTGCTTTGCTGTGTGGTCTTCAGAAACTTACCAAACCTCTCAAAGTTCTATTTTGTTTCACTCATCTGCAAAAGGAAGATAATAATAGAGCCTTACTGGTGGTGTTGTTATGAAGAGTAAATGTGAAAATATATGCAAAGATCTTGGCAAAATGCCTGTCAGTGACGAACATCCATGAAACTCATCTTCCTGAGGCTCATGCCCCCACCCCACAATGCTCACTTATTCTGATCTCCTCACCTCCCAGTCACTCCTCACAGTCTTCCTCTCCAGCCCAGCTTCTGCCATAATCCCAGGCAACTGGAATAGCCAGGCAGATAAACCCATCCACAACCTAGCCATAACTGGGCAGTGTCATGCCCGTGGCTCTCACCTCTACTGGTGCCACATCAGCCACCACACTTGTGGATACACCCTGATATTGTCATCACCTAGAATGGTTTTACTTCAATAACCTTAAACAAAAACGCTGCTCTCTTATAGCTCATTCCCTTACTGGGCTTGCTCCTAAACCCCTTTGATTCCCTGTCCATCATCCAGCCTCTGAAATGACCCAGTGAAATCTATCCCAGAATCTGCTTTCTCAAGTCTGCACCTGGGTGAATGAGCTCTTGGGAGAGGTCATTCAATCTCACATAGGAGCATACCACAAAGTTAAGGTCTCCAGCATCCCTTTGCTAGGTCCACAAGTTCTTTCACTTGTCCTTTGTCAAATCTTCTCAATGGTCTTCTACACTTTCATTGTTCTCCATTAGCCCTGCTCATTTTATATCTCTTCACTTAGAGCAGACAACCTTGATTCCTTCCAGATACCTGACATGAGCTCCTTAAATATTATGCCACCAAATATGTCCCTATACTATCACCCACACATGCCACCCTTCCTCCAGTTTCAGAGGGTAAAATGTCCTCACTTTCAAGTCAGTCAGTTCTTTGAGCCCTTAACCTTATCCTTTTACACTCTCAATAATCTTCCTCTCCAATTGTGTCTTCAGCCTCTCTTCAACTGGATTCTTTCCCAGGTCATGTCTCTCTCATCCTAAAATATAATTCTTAGGATCACATTATCCTCTAGCAACTTCCAATCTTCCTCCTCTCCTAATCATTCAGACTCCTCAAGAATGCTCGTTGGTGGCTCTTACCTCTGATTCATCCCTCAACCCACTGCTTTCTGGCATCTTCCCCCACTACGTAATGAAACAAAACTTACTGAGGTCACCAATGGTATGCCCTTTGCCAAGTCTTATTGATATTTTTTCTGCATTTATCTTATTGGAACTCTGCTATATTTGACAATGTGATGCCATCTATCTCGAGACATTTAATATTCTCTTGACTTTGTGTGAAAATATGAAGTTCTTAAACCTCTCTGATCATTTCTTCCCTTTCTCCTTCATGACTTCCCTTTCTCTATTTGTTCTCCAAATGTTGGTGCTTCCCACTCTATGCTCCCTCCAAGATGATTATGTCTTGTCTCATGGTTTCAACCGTCATCAATACCCGCATGCTTATATCAATTCATGTCTCGGCCATATACATGTCCTCCAAGCTTCACACTGCCTACCAAACATTTCCATCTGAATGTTCCAGAGACACTCAATTCAACCTATTCCAAACATAACCAGTTCTCTCTCTGTGAGAACATGAGGGTAGAGGTGATTCAGAAGTGGTGAGGTCAGTGGAAGTTGGTGCTCTCAATGAGTTCAAAAAATCACTGAAATAAAAATATCGAAGAAGTGTGCTAGAGGATAGAAGTGACACTGTAGAGTGGGATGTTTGAAATTAAGATTTCATAAGTGGCACAGAATTAATTAGTAATGTTAACTTTAGACTTGGAACCTGGCTCAGCCACTGACTACCTGTGAAAACTTGAGCGAGTTCCAGAACTTCTCTGAGCCTCAGTTTCTCCACTTTGAAAATGGAGAATAATACCTGCTTCACAGAGTTGTGAGGACTAAATGAGATGCCTGTAAAGTGCCTGGTACAATGCCTGACACATAACACTAAATAAGTGTTTATTTCGATCATGTGCTAAACCCTATACTAGGCGCTCACCATATATTATCACATTTAAAACTCATATCTCTTCAAGGTAGGTTTTATTATCTCCAGTTTTACATATAAAAAAATTGAAACTTAAATAACAGAACCTAGATTCTGTTTTCAAATTTCAAACCTAGATTCAAATTTATTTATTCCAACAATATCTTTGAACCCTGACTATGAATTTAAATCTCTTGAAGAATTTTTTTCTGAATAATGGATTGGAGAAGGGGATGGTCAGCTTTATTGAATAATAATTACATACAGTAAAATTTACCCTTTTAAATGTATAATTCTATGAGTTTAACCAACCCATAGAATTATGTAAACTCCCCATAATCAAGATACATAAGAGTCCCATCACCCTCAAATGATTCCTTCATGTTCCCTCTCTGTAGGTTTCTTCTCCTCCCATTCCAACCCCTGGCAGCCGCCCATCTCCTCTGTTTCTATAGTTTTGCTTTTTCCAGAATGTCACATAAATGGAATCATTCAGTATATAACCTTTTGAGTTTGGTTTCTTTTACTTAGCCTGATGCAATATAAGTTTATATTGTTTGTATCAGTAGGTTGTTCTATTTTATTACCAAGTAATATCTCACTGTATGGCTATACCACAGTTTGCTTATCCATCTACTAGTTGAATGACAGTTCGGTTATTTCCAGTCTGGGACTATTATGAATAAAGCTGTTGTAAGTATTTATGTACAGGTTATTGTGTGAACACAAGTTGTCATTTCTTTTGAGTAAATACCTAGAAGTGGTATTGTTGGGTTTTGCGGTAAGTGTATATGTAACTTCACAGCGAACTGCCAGATGTCTTTCCAAAGTGGCGTTATCTGTTCCATTCTCACCAGCTGTACACAAGAGTTCCAGCTGCCTGTTGCTTGCCAGCACTCACTACTGTTATGGGTTGTGTTTTTGTGGTTGTTTTGTTTGTTTGCCACTTTAAAACGTATCTAGTGGTATTTCAGTGTGGGTTTGATAACATTCTCGAATTATTATTATTTGGGGCATCTTTTTATGTGCTTATTTGCCATCCACATAGCTTCTTTAGTGAAGTGTCTGTTCAAATCTTTTGCCTACTTCTTAATTAGGTTCTTCATTTTTTATTATTTAATTTTTAAAGTTCTTTATGTATTCTGAATACAAGACCTTTTTTAGGTATGTTTTCACAAATATTTTCTCCCAGTTTGTGGCTCATCTTTGAGGGTTTTTTATTTCTGTTTATTTATTTTTAAATATACTGATGCCCAGGCTCCATCCCCAGAGCTTCTAATGTAATTGGACTGGGATAGAGCCTGGATTGTTTTTGTTTTTGTTTTTGTTTTTGTTTAATTCCCCAGAGGATTCAAATGTACAGCCAGGATTAAGGACAGCTTTATTATAGAAACCAGAACCTACCTTCTCTGCAGCCATGACCTATAAGAAGAGGAAATGTATGTTAGAGTAGAAACTATTTGGCCAGCAGATTCTTAAGAGATTTTCTTAGCCTAGTGGCCTCACTCTTCATACAATGCTAGCCTGCTTATAATATAAAAGAAAACTGACTAGGAGAGAGAGTGACTCTCTCTACAATTTGACAAGACCCAAAGTTACAATAACTTCCCTCACTCCTCCTACCAATCTGGCACCTACAGCATAGTTGCCCACAGCCCATCACAGCGGGGGGACACTGCAGAGGAAACGGCTTGTGCTGTCACCTTTGCCCTCTGTCCAAAAGGTCTGATCCACCCTTTAATAGCCCAGCAGACCACAACCAAACCCCATGCCAATTACCAGAGCTAAAACCCATTTTGTATATACCAGAAGAAGAAACTAGGGAGGGAAAATAGTTTTTCTTCCTGGTTACCACCTACAGCTCTGTTGAGAGACTGATGGATGGAGGAAAGATGGTTCACGAAGTTCTCTAATTCAGGTGACTGGGATGAAACACAGAGCAAAGCCACTACGTCAGTGACATCTGGCCATTATAAGCAACCTTCCCTAAGAGGCTCCTATGAACTTGAGTTCATATAAAAGACAGCTGGTTTTCTAAGTTTATTTCCAGTTCTCTTTTAATATCAAAAAATTGAACCCCCAAAAGAATATAGACCTGACTCCTAAGTTCATGCACTTTCTACAGTAACTCTTCAAGCTTGTATCACAGATGGTTTGGGTAAGGATAAAATGACAGTGCACACACACAGACAGCATCAGTCCCCTGCCCAGTGTACAATGCCAGTCATTTTTTATCATCTACTGAGAAGAAATAGTTGGCAAAAATCTAATAAGCTATAGCTCAATGTATTAGGTACCCACCATATACCACCAGTCCTGGAGCAGTACCAAAAATTAATAAGAAATTATCTCTACCCCAGAAGGCCATGGCTTATTGATGGAGATGAACACCAAACCTGAGAAGTCATTATGGTAATACTAGTAATAGTAATAATAGTAATAGTAGCAACAATAGCGACCATTTGTTGAGTACATAACTATGTACCAAAAGAGTTCTAAATGCTTAGCACATCATTTTACTTAATCCTCACAAAAAACCTTATGTGATAAGTGGTGTTATTATCTTTATATTAAAGATGAGAAAGTAGAGTCTTTTGAAAAGTTTGGTAATTCGCTTATGAGGTGACAGAAAAGGGGACAGAGTGAAAGCAGCCTTACTCCAGAGCTCCTTACTCACTTTGCTCCTTACTCACTTGGCTGTTCTGCTGCTGTATTAGCAGATTTGGATTAGGTTCAATTGTATAAAATAGACAACTAAAAGTGAGAGATAATTTCACCTATCTTTTATGTAAAAGAACTCTGAAGGGAGGCTGCTGCTGTGGCTCCACAGTCACAGGGTCTTGGGCTATTTGCTCTTTCTGCTCTGCCATCCAGATGTGTGGTTTCCACGCTCAAAGTGACTTTGAGGTCCAAAATGGCTGCTGCAGCTCCAGTCAGTATGTCTGAGTTCCAGAAGGCAGGAAAGAGAACAGAAAGTTGGGGCAGGTCACTTCCCACATTTCTGTCCCCTTTATAAGAACATTTCTCATGAGTGGGTTGTTTTTTGTTTTTTTTTTCTATAACTACTACTTACATTGCCTACAACCTAGACACTTGGCCACTTAAGTGAGGCTGAGAATGTAGTCTTCTGATTGGATATATTGTCAACCCCAGTATTATAGAGGTTCTGTTGATGGGGAAAGAAAGGAAAACTGGCTGTCCCTGCCAGATTCATAATGGATGTATGACCCCTAAGCCCTCCAGTTTGCTGAGGTCAATTTGTCCTGAAATATTTAAGTAAAATCGGTTCTGATTCCCAGTAATGCACAATTAGAAAATCTAGGGCCCCTTTAATAAATCTAGGGAGCTGTGAGCCTTACCTTTCTCCTACCTTTTCCAACCCTGAATCTCTGCTTCCACGGAGTCTCTTTTGTCTCCATTTTCCACTTCACTTCTCAATGCCCCTTTCTTCACCTCTTCATCCAACTAGATGACACCCCAGTTCTGCTCCCCAAAGAACCAACAAGGCAACATGTACATTGCATGTACAGCGGACTTTGTGAAAAGTTTGGGCCAGAGATGGGAGATACAGGGCAGTCCATTCCAGTGGACACTAAGCTTACAATTAAATACAGGACACTGTGATTCTTCCTGCATTTAGAGAATGTCAATCAACCCTCTCTTCTTGGCTCCAGCCTCCAGTCCCATTAATAGGCAGCCTTTCTCCTTCATACTCTTTAGCCTGCTCACTGTCAAGCCCTAAAGCTCGTTCCCTATTTTATCCAGAGCAGTTTGCTTATCTCTATCTCCCTCCAAGTTCATCCTGGTCATTTTTCAAAGACAATGATCTCCCAACAAAATAGTCCATCAAGATAATTCACTAAGCAAAATGGGTTCTTAGGGGAGGGACTTGGGGGCCAAACCAAGATTATATATATCATTTTGTAGGTGCTGAGAAGTTCGGTGGCATGACCAGATCTGTATTTTAGTAACAGTGGGGAGAGAAGAGAGGTGAAGAAATGGGTTGTATGCATACTGCATGGAACAGACAAGAGATTATGAAGCGCTGGGCCCTAACAGTGGATAGAAGGAGCTTAAGATGGAGAAAATTTGAGCATGGGTGGATGAAGGAGGCTGAAGGAAAAAAGATAAGTACTTTTTTTAGCTGAGAAAAGACTCAGAGTAAATAAGAATGTTTTTGAAATAATGTCATTAGAATAATTGATCTACAACACTATTCTGGTGACACAAAGTGAAAGTAGAAAAAGAAAAGTCCAGTATAGAGAGAGGACCCTCACAGAACACCCAAAGGGGTAGTAAATTAACCTTTGTGTGCAGGACACTGCAGATGGTGCTTTCATGCAGCACCTGCTGTCTGTGTTGCCAACACAGTGGAGGGAGGGGTGATTTTAGTTCTGTCCTCAGATGAGGAGCCAAACAATCGGAGGTTAAAGCAACTTCCTGAGAGGCGGGCAGAGATTTCATTGTAGAGCCAGAAGTGAAATCTAAGTCTGTAGGACCCAAAACTCAAGGTCTTCCATTTCAGCAAGCTGCCCCTGAGATCTTTGAAGCCAATATTTGTCATTAGATGTGGATTAATAAATTGCAGTAATGAGAAGGGCCTAAAAGGCAATAAAGAATCATCAAACCGAGTAGTCTTTTTCTCAGTCCTCTTAGTTTATGGTTTAGCACTAGGGTTTATAGTTCATATGTCCTGCCATCCTCAGCTGCTCTTTAGCATCTCTGACTCACCAGCAGGTGAGCCCGTGGTAGCTGAATCCCTGGGGAGGCGGTCAGGGGAGCAGAGCTCTATCAAGCAGATGCCTTTCCCACAGGGGAGGCTCCCAACGTCCTCCTTGGGCTGGATCTGGGCACCTTTGTAAAGTTTAAGCAGAGTCTCCTCATTCCAGCGGTCATCTCAGGTTGGATTTTTATGGCTAAGGAATATTTCTAAAGATTCAGAGTCTGTTTAGTTTGCCTGGTGAGTTTCCTTGTTTTGTTTTTAAGGGCAAACCATTTTCCCCTCCTTAAATTGAAACCAGACTTGAGAGGTGAACATCAGGAGATTCGTTCTTGTGCAACACCTTCTCACTGATCTAAGATCATTTATTCATTCCACAAACTTCCCCTGATTTGTTCCTCCAAACATGTCTGAGAACTGCTCTCAACCATACTGGGAGGTAGAAGAGGAACAACATTGAGAGGGTAGGGAAGGAGGGCAAAGACAAGCAAGTGCACACCAGTCTTCAAGCCTCTGGAAGATGAGAACTCCAAAATAGTGTTCAAACACACAGCCACATGTTGAAATTTTAATAATGATCACAGCTACTCCTGATATTTGTAAAGTCTCTGAGACAGCCTAACTTATTAAACACTCAATAAATGTGGGGTATCATTATTATTACTACTGTTTTTACTGTTATTAGGCAAATACTGTGCATATATCACTTCATTTAATACTCCCAACCCCCCTGCTAGGTTGATGTTAGTGTTTTGATTTTATGGTGAATCCTAAAAGCTAAACCACTGAAGACTTACAATGTGCTTGGCACTAGCTAAATACCAGTTGCATAATCCTCCCAACAAATTCTACAAAATAAGTGCCATTATTATACCCTTTTTGTAGATGTCAAAACTAAACCTCAGAGAGATTTGGTGACTTGCTGGGACCATAAGGCAGTCAGTGTCAAAGGCCAAGTCTAACCTGAGTTCTATCTGGCTCCAGAGACGCTTACCCCTAAGCTGCTTCATGCAGGCACACACCCCAAAATTCAAAAAGTAATCAAAGAATCAAATGAGTCAAGGAAACTCTCACTCTTATTGGGGTTTCAAAAAAAAAAAAAACCCTGTTGCTCATTGTATTCTATTGATTATGAGAGCACTTTTTTTAGCTCAAAACTTCTGTAACCCAGGTCACGAAAATGACTTCTAAGCTCTGTCACCTTTCTGTCACCTGTTAGCAGTGAGAAGGGTGTTGTGAAGTGCATGTAGGTCTTCTTTACAGGGCTGATTGACAGCTCTGTAGGAAGGATGTCAGTTACCAGTGCAGAGAAGGTGAGCATATTTTATATAATAGAAACTTGAAAGTTTCTCAAATTGCTGATTGTGAAAATGAGTCTCCTCCAGCAAACCCCAGAAGAACCAGGGCTTCTTTTACATCTTCAGCAGCCCCTCGTAGAGTGGACAGTGCAGACCAAGAGCACCTAGCATGGCTGGGGGCGGAGGGTGGCCACCAGCTCTGAGTTGCTGCAGAACACAGGAAAGAACTCAGAAAGAACCTGGAGTTGATGCACAGAAAGAAGACAGGCACATGTGCCACAATTGGAAGCACGGCAGCAGACAACAGGGCCTGGGTCAGAAGTCAGGACACATCAGATCTAGGTCCAGCTCTGTCCCCCAACAGCTTGGGACCCTTGGGCAAGTTGTTCACATCTCTTGACCTCAATTTCTCCCTCTGCAAAATGAAGAATTTGGATTACATTGCCTGTATGAGTTAGGTTTTGTTTGTTTGTTTGTTTGTTTTAATGAATCTAGGAAGGGATAGATTTATAAAGAAAGATCCAATACCTCAACTCCCCCACAACACACACAAACACACACACACACCAACCTCACGTAGCAATTAGTCCCTGTAGCTGAGCCCTGCTCTGCCATTCACTACTTTGTGTGACTTGGGAAGTCCACTTAACCTAGAGCATCCCCAAAATTACTGATGTGCCGACATGTTGATCCCTTAGCCCTCTGGGCAGCTGGCGGGGGTGACAGAGGGCCCAGGCTAGTCCGTTCTACCTGTGAGCAGCCTCACCCCCTTACACATGACCTCCTTCTCATCCCATACAAACAGTGTCATTATCTAGGTGTGTTCTGTCAGAAAAGACTGGGGAGTCCTGATAACCTGACTAAATCCTGGATTCATCATCTGTGAATACAAATATTAACAGCCTATGCATCATAACCATCTCATAAGATTAAAATTATATATATATATATATAAAGTGTTTAGTATAACTGGTGTGCATAGTAAATGTTCAGTAGTCTTTGCTGTTATTATTATTCTCCTACCACTACTACTGGCCAGGTCCCCAACTTAACAAGGCTAGATGTGTCCTTAATGCAGATGAGCAGTCCTGGTCTAAACTCTGAAGCTTCTCAGTGCATACCCAGCAAAAGACCCAGCAGGCCTGCCTCCTACCCTCCCTTTCTCCAGATGAACCTTGTGCAAAGAGTATGCTTTTACTTCTGAAAATATTTGCCTAAAAGGAATTGCCACTTCTGTGGCCCAGCCCCATTAAAAAATGCTATATACTTCAAAACATACAGAGAGGCTGTGCCTCAGAAAACAGGGAAATAAATACAATAATTATGAATTGTGATTAGTGCTATAAGGACATTAAACAGGTTACCATGACAAAGTGCTATCTCTGACCACGCGATATTTAAGCAGCTTCAACTCCGAGAAGTGAAATAGGCGCTGGAGATGAGTAAGGCACAATGGCTATGGAACAACCACTTGAGATGGGAATGCGGATAGAAACCCTTAAAGAGAAGTTATGACAAGTGCCAGCCTTTGCCTCAGACACCTGGTACAAGGCAGACTTTGTGCATAGAGTCCACCTGGCTGGCCTTGGCAGCTCAGGGGCTTTGCACGTGCCAGGCCCCCTGCTCCAAACATCCACATCCCTCCTCACATTGCCAGGTCGCAGAGGATGGTGCTAAGGTACCATGACCATCAAGGGAATCAGGGGACTCCTGGCAAATTGCATTGGCAATTAGTGGAAAATCCCTTTGATGAGATCACCAAAGCAAAAGGTATAAAAGAGCTAGGGGCCAAACTTGGTTAAATGGCTGCCATCAAAGAAGATAAATGAGAAGCAATGATGGAGAAAGAGAAAAAGTGGGCAGAGGAGTAAGAATAGAACTGATGGAAGAACAGCTTCTTACCCAAGGAATTAAAAGTGTAAGCCCTGGTGTCTCAGGCTTCAGAAATACTCAGGAAAGGCCATTGCCATGACAGCCCATGGATTGAAAGTAGCAGTTTCTGGGGTGTAGTGTAGACAGACACCACATTTCACAGAATACAGTTGCAAAGAGAAGAGGGACTCTCAAGCAGTAGGAGGAATCATTGACTTAACAACCCAAGGAATGCATTTATCTTGGAGACAACTTCTGCCTGTACTTTACTGAGCACCCATGAGTGTCTGTACATGTGTGAAAAGTAATGATTTGCTAATATGCATGACAAACATTTCATAGTAGACTTCACCACTGGCCATTTTCATGGATCTGGCCCCCCCAAAAAAATCCCTTGCAGAGTAGCTGAAAATGTATACATACATATATACATGCATACATATGTACATATGTGTATATATAACTTTATATGTATATATACATATACATATGCACACAAACATATTGTTAGATACTATTAACTCAGGACTTCAGTGGATAATTTATTTTGGAATAAATTTAATAGCTCTTGGTTATATTTATTTATCTTGAAACTTTATACCTCAGCTTGTAATTTCTTAGGCTTTTTAAGAAAATATCCAAGTTAATGAATTTCTCTTATACGTGAAGCATAGATACGAATGCCTGCCCCTTCGCAAACATTTCTCAGAGTGTTTTTCACTATGAGAGCAGGCAATACTACAAATTGGCCAAGAGCACTTGATATTTTCCTTGGAGGAACTCCTCTTTCGTGAAGGCACCAACAAATCCAGGGGAGTCGCTGTTCTCTTTACTAGAGTTGTCCTGCAGAAAAATCAGCTAAAATGCCACCAGCGCCTTTGCATTCAGCAGGGGCTGCCCGCTTGGAAACAACCCATCAGGACTATCTAGGGGAGAATCGGGAAGAACAGCAACCTGCAGACCCTTGTCCGCTGCACACAGGGACTGTGCACAGCACCATTTACCAAGCACACGCCATCCTTCCATCCTCATAGACCAGTAGGTGGCAACGTTCCTTAAAATACAAATTCCATAGTTATGCCCAATAGAATTCTTCTCAAATTTTGAGGGCCATGAAGTAGAAAGAGGGAGGGGAGAAGGAGGAAGGTAGACGTGGTAGGTGTTTGTATCAAAGGAGGAAGAAGAACTAGAAGGAGGAGCTCTAACCAAACCCCCACACCCGAAAGATTCTCTCCATCAGTCTTCCAATCCTGGGTCTCTGGCCCTGCCCCACGTCCCCTGCAAGTTGGCCCAATTTGCAAAGAAGTCAAGATGGCACCCCCTCATGTGAGGGGTTTCTGATGTCTCTGGGAAGGTCCTCCTTAGAGAGCAGATCCAGGCCCAAAAAAGATTTGCTGCGTCTCACCCTGCTGAACATCTGCTGAGACTGCAGCCTGTCCCAGTGGAAATTCGGTCCACCTGCGCCTCAGATGGGTTGAGGAGACCACAGGAGGGCTTGGGTGTGTTCTCTTGGTGTTCACCTCTAACTCTGTCCATTAAATTCTCATGGCAAGAGGGTGGTGGCCTGGTCACCTCACAGAAGCTTTTTAGGTCAGTCATCGCTGTTGGTGTAACTTCCATCTGCTTAGGAATAGGGGCACTGACCACCCCTGCAGAGTGATGAGCTGCTAAATATTTGGGTGACAGAATTGCTGGTTGTCATTTCTACTCCCACTCTCCTTTGCTTTCTGCACAAAGCCTTTTTTAGCCCAGTTATGAGGGTCATCTGGATGAGGGGCTGTAGCTCTCATAACGAAAGTTTGAGCAAGAAAATGGGAACTTTCTATCTCACCATTTCTAAGTGTATTTTTGGAATTAGACAGTTGTTTCCAGACTAAAGATTTAAAACCTAGGAAGAAACATTTCCCTATTCTGTTTTAGAAGTGAATCAAGCACACGAGGGTTTAGTCTGGACTCTAGGGAATTTCTTATATCCCTGAAGATGCCGAGTCTCTAAAACCATCAGCCAACAGCACTTACTTCCTACCTCTTTATCCCACCTCCAAGGCAAGGGCTCCTGCTAAACACTCCAGAGGCTACTGCTAAGCCATTCTCTCCAAGATTCCTTTTCCTTGTGTATAATAATAGCCACAGCTTCCACAGAAGGAGGGTCTGTGATATGCCAGGAATCGTGCTTGAGTTCCTGAAGATCCACAGCAGCCTACACAGCAGGAACAGCCATCACCATTTTCCACGTGGGGAAACTAAGGCTCAACAACCTGGAGTCTTGCTCAAGGCCACAGTTGGTAATGCCTTTGGTTGCCATTCATCAAGCACATACTGTGTGCCAGGCCCTGGGCAACGTGATTCATGTGCATGATCTCTAATCATCATAACCGCTCCCTGGGTCTCTCTTTGGAGGCTGCGTGGCTTCCATAGTACCTCACTGCCTCTCCTGGAGCAAAGCGGGGCTACAGATGGAGGCTTCGGCACTCCCTCACAGCTCCCCTGAGCACCAGATGAGGGCCTAGCGCAGGTCAGTGTGCAGAAACACGGCTTTGCCTTTCCATTTTGTAATGCCTTTCCCCCTCCAAGACTGCTTGGATGTTACCCTGAGGTCACCTCCAGCCTTTGGGAACAGCTAACCTTGTGGATTCTCTAGCTGGAAGCAACCACATGAGCATTATTATTATGATTACCATCTTCATTATCATTTTATAAATGATGCAGTTCCTTAAAAAGGACAATAATGTACACTAATGATGATAGTTAACAATCACATGACCAGACAATATAATGCTCGAATTCATCACATTATAGAAACAGACATCAGGCCTCCAATAACCTCTAAATTATTCTCATAGAGGGAGGGCTGGAGAAGAGAGTACATGGATAGCCTGGTCACATTTAATCAGCACGTTATTAAACTTCCTCGACCTGTTTCAGGGCTCACTTCTCTAACCTTGCAGACAGCTTTTCCGCTCCTGTTGATATGTTGATATACTCATTCTGCAGTTTGGGGAACTTTCAAGTTCTTTGTTCACTACCCAGCTTTAATTGGAGCTCTGTCTGGTCTAGAACTAACGGTGTCCTAGTCTCCCTGATTGAAGATACTGTCCAATTGCTACACACAGGCTCTTCCTGTCCACCTGGGGCCTGCTTTGGCAGAACAGGTGTAAGTCTCTTCTTGGACGCAAAGAAACATAGGTGTTTCCAGGCACATTAACAATAACAACATTGTTACTATTATATAACAATTTATAAAACACTTATAAAAACTGTCTGGTCTTTGCTGACAGGTGTGTGGCCAAGGTTGCTCAGGGAGAAGAGACTGTAGCAGGGAGCTGGGAGGGAGGGAGAGCCTGATGGATTACCCCCTGAAGAAGAGGTCCATGGTTTTCTTGGCGTATCAAGCACACTAGGAGGAAGACACGGGTGCAGATCACAGCATCCCACAGCATCCCATAGGATGGGGGGCAAACAGATGATTCTCAGAACATAGCAACCTGCTTCTCAAGGGGGACAGCAAGGACTGGGGTACATCATCACCCATCATCTGGAATCCAGTGTCACTGAGAAAACAAATGTTTCCGAAAGAATTTATACTCTCTGAGGTTTCTCTGTGATTTCTCCTTTTCCCCTACTCCCAATTTAAGCAGCACTAGCAACCACAGCAATGTATATAACATGTCTTAGCCCTGCTGTGAATTTATAAACAGAACAAAGATGTTTTAAGACAACTAAGAAAATGAAAAGGAAATGGGTAATCACCATCTCAGCAGTGCTATATTTGGTGAGGGCTTTCTTAAAGACATGTTGGGGCCCAAGTGGTGAGTTGTACCAGGGTAGCCCAGCCTCGGATTCCATCCTGTGTCTGACAGACGATGGATAATTGACACTCCGGGGAAATTGCCTTCATGAATGAGGAATCAGTGACCTCATCCATTTGCCAGATCAGCCCATCCCAACCTTCCTACCTCCCCAGAATGAAGTATTTGTAGATTCAGTGTGTTCAAAACAACTCATCAGACCGAAGCCTGCAACTTGTGCCCATCACACAAAGCAAGGCCCAAAGAAAGAACTCCAAGCCACACTCAGGATGTTACTGATCCTAGGGGGCTGAATGAAAACTCAGGCCTGGCTAATTATTTTCTGGAACACTGCCCCCACTCCCTCTCATATCTCCTGACACTTTCTTTCCCTTTGAACAGTCCCCCTGGCTGTCAGAAGACTTGACTTCAAAACTCAATTTTGCCATTCCTTACAGCAGCTCATGCATTTCCCTCCCACTCCCTGCAACCAAAATCTCCTTTCTTGTTCTATTATAATTGTGGGTTTTCTGGTCTGTCTTCTCCATTAGACTATAAGACCCACAAAAAAGGGGATAGTATTCTTCCTGTTCATCTTTGAATCCCTTAAAGCTAACATAGAATCACAGAGATGGCACCTTATAAATTTTTTGGATAAAGGAATGAATTCAAAGCTCCTAGGAGTGGATATGAGGAGACCTCCATTCTAGCCCAGCTCTGTATTTAATTGAATGTGCAACTTCAGTCTGGGGATCAGTCATATCAAACCCAAGGAACAGTTGACACCTGTCCCCACACCATGCTCAGTATAACCTGTGCATCTGCAGAGGAGGGTCAAGGGCTGGGGGAAGGTGTGGGATGAGGGAGACCCTGGACAGGCCAGCCTCAGGTCTCCTGCCCTCTTCAGACACAGCCACCTTACCTTTAGTTATTTATGTACTAGGTTCCTAAATAAGACTTTGTGTGCAAAGGGGCTTTTACAACCAAGACAAAGGTTTAAAACTATAGAAGTAGATAAACTGTCCAGTCCTCTCAGTAGATTCCCACATCTGTTAAAAAGGACCCACCCCCTCAATGACCTACTCCGAGTCCACCTCTGCAGATTCAGCTTCCTCGATCCCCAAAGTGGCCTTCGTGTGTCAACCCAGCTAAGCCTTGCATCTGCTTATAACTGCCCTTTCTCATGTTTTCTCTGCCTGGCAAAACCCAGCTCACCCTTAAGATGTAGCTCAAAAGTCATACCCCTTCCTCCCTGCTCCCCTATCAACCAAAGACCCATATCCCCAAGGACCAAGCTGACCCACAGAGCTCCAAGGGCACCTCATAAATACTCTGTAGCATTAAAACCAGCCATGTGGAATCATCTGTTTATTCAACTCTTTCCTGACTGAAACATAGATGCTTCACAGGCAGGAGACATGCCTTACTTACCGTGTGTCTCTGGTATTCACTACCGTGATCAATTTAGCAGGCACTTAACAATGTGCAACACATAAAGGAAGGAAATTAGAAAGTCAGGAGTTACTTAGGAAATTGGTAAGTTAGTTGATAAGTAGGTTAGAAAATTAGTCTATAAGCTAAACTACATGTTAATGAGAAAACCTCTTTATCTGAGTAGAGAAATTAACATTCAAGTGCGAACAACCACTAGATTAAATCTTTCCAGGTAAATGAATACTTCTAAAAAGTAGCTATCTATCTAATGACTTTCTTTGGTGGACTGTGGAGGGGAATACATTTCTTTAGTCAAGAGACCCTTCTCTGCCACTTGCCTACTCTTAGCTGGGTCTTCTCCTTTATATTCTTTTAGGTTGGAGAATATTGGCCTCCTGGTTCTAAGAGAAGCATAGAGAGCCAGGGCAGGCTGTGAGTGAGGAATGAAATTAGAGGAGGAGGAGCACCTAGTGATGTTCTGCAATTGTGTGGCATAGTCTCAGGCACAGCAGGAAAGTTCAACAAAGTACATAGTCTCTCGGGTTTAACCTGAGGCTGATCTAGTGTGCTGATATATGATAGAGCCATAGACTCTCTGAGTTGGAAAGAATTCACATCGAAAGGGACTGAATTTTTCTGAGCCCCAAATCATGCACCACTTGAAATACACATGAGATGGCTTATAGAGAATATTCCAAATATGGAACCTCCTGATATCTTGACCCAATCCTCTTTTCAATGTGTAAGTCTGACTGCCTTTTAGGCTGGCAATGTGTCCATATAATCAAAAATAGTTTAGGGAATAAAAGTAGAATACCAGGTTTATGACAAAATGAAAACATGGATACATTTGTAATGTACTTAAAGAGTGGGTAATTGAAAAGGATATCAGAGTTACAAGCTATGAGAAATTACTCATTTCCTCTAGTCCTGCTGAAATGAATCCTCCATATTTCTCAAGGATCTAGTCCTGCTATCTCTGAACAACTCCAATGGGAAAACTTCCATCATGTGGTCTGCATGACACAGTCCCACACTGATGGCTATCTGGACTTCAACACTACTCTATATTGACTTTCTCCAGCTACACAGTTATACTTTTGGAGTCGATATGCCTCTTTCTCTCCAATCACTTGATGGTTAGCCAAGGAATACAAAATCTCTTTGACACTAGCCCAGGCAAATATGATTAGGAAGGTAACTCTGGGGGAAGAACTTTTTAAATACATACTAAATTGAATAAAGATTATTTAGAAATGTATCTCTCCTTTAAAATAGTGATTCTTCACCCAGTGCACCAAATCAACTTTGAGTAATAAATACTTGCTTTGCTTCCTTTACTATCATGAAATGCAAACTAGAGCTAATGTTACCTTCCTATAGAATGTGCCCTGAGTATGAAATATAAATGAAGGAAAAGCAATTTTTAATAAAAAATATTTATTTCAATGTGTGAATGCTGGGGCATAAGTGTTTTAGGAGACCCACTGAAATAATCAGATGTTGCTGGCATCTGTAGAACCACTACAAACTTGGGAGTGTGCATCAGGCTCCTCCCTAACACCTAATGATGTCTTGGCTATTCGGTTCTGATCATGAAGAGAGTATTTTAACATTTGATTTGGCAGATCAAATATTATGAAGAGGATGTTTGATTGCACAAACTCCACAATACTGCCTTTGCAAATTAAATTTGCAAATTGATGCTTGCTGCAATCCTTATATATTATTAGGGGGTAAAGGTAGGTGGAGAGAAGATACTCATACAACATATAAGAGTTATTGGCTAAAATTGTGGATCCTACACCAAAGACAAGTTAGTTGCCTCCTAATCCCTTCCTCAGGCTGCGCTAAAAGAGCAACCTACTCTGTGTGTGTGAAGTCAGCTCTCTTCAGGGGAAGAAAACACAAAAGTCCTCCAAGAGAGAAAATGTCATCTAGTCCTCATACTTGGTGCTTATACACCCTACAATTTCCTCACGGAAGCGTTCTTCAGGTCTTCCTCCCAAGACCACATCCTCGTAATTCTAGACTCTCTGTAACAATTCAAACATCAAGTGTTAGAAGCAGTAATTTAGAAAGGAGGTTTGACTCCTCAGGGTAAACCCTGTGACAATGACAAGGAGAAACAACTGATCTTCTGATCTCCAAGAAGGAGATGGAAAACTGTTTTACAAAGTGGAAGGAGAGGGGCTGAGACAGGAACTCAAAATAAAAGCAGCCCGGGCCATTTAATGTAGGGACAAACAGCTCTGCTAACCCTTGTAGCATCTCTGTGATACCAGACAGCATAGTAATTAATGTAAAAGAAAATTTGGATTATGCTTAATGTGTTTCGCAGCAAAATTCAATATAGCAGGTGGAATCCTAGGGTGGTGAAGTAGGAAGACCCTTCAGAGAGCATCCCGGTCAAATCCCTTTGTTTTCACAAAGAAGGAAACGGAATTGAAAAGGTGGAACAGGTCCGAGGTAGAGTTGAGATAACAGCGCAGCCCAACTGGTCAGGGCTCCTTCCATACGGGCACACCACCCTGATAACTGATGTCACTGAGAGGAAGGAGAGGAGACGTTGCATCGCTGTGTTTCATCTCTCACTGTGTCACTACTTTCGGCATCACTATTTTTGCTTCTTTGCATTGATGTCTCCCCTTCTAAAGGAGAAGAAACCTGCTGTCTTTATTCACAAAAGAGTGAACTATTGTTCTCTGATTTGTGATGAGAGAGCTTCAGGGTTGGCCCTTAACAAAACTGGGACTGAAGGTGAAGTTTGCTTTGAGTTCCCTCTGACATTCTCCTACATCCCATTCCTGCTGTGTTTCCTCCAACCTGTCCTATATCTGTCCTCCAACCTGGTACCCCACCCACTGGCCCCACATCCAGAGCTACCAGCACGATGTAGGAAACTCTCCCAACCCCCAGAAGTCTGGTGCATTCCCAGCCTTTTTCTAATTTGATCTCTAACTCCATTAAACAGAGAATGAGGCAATATATGAATGTTTTTCAAATATAAGTAGCGAGTTTATTAAAATTCAGATTCCTGGTACCCATCTCCCAAAATTATGATTCAACAGGTAATTCTGATTGAAGTGGGCCCTGACCCTCCAAGTACCCCCTATACACACACTCCCCTCCACTCAAATATTTCATACTATCTCCCTCTGCTATATCTTTACTTCATGTTCTGCCTCTTTGTCCAGTTAATTCCTCCACATTAATTCCTCCAAACCAGCTCATGCACACTCCTCTCCTCTCTGCTCTCATTCCTATACATTTCTCTATCTGAATAAAGCCTGCCATGTGTGATGACTTTCTGGGGCATCTCTTCTCGAGAGCAAGGCCATGTCTTACTGGTCTTTTTTTTATTCCCAGCACTTAGCAACCTGCCAGGTACTCTAAAAATGTTCATTAAATTATCTTTTGCATGTACTAAATTTCCTTGTTAATAGCTAGCCTTTTAGCCCTGGCTGGGTTGCTCAGTTGGTTGGAGCATCATCCCAATATGCCAGTGTTTCAGGTTTGACGCCCAGACGGGGCATACACAAGAATTAAGCAATAAATGCATCAATAAGTGGAACAACAAACTTCTCTCTCCTCTTTCTCTGTCTTTCTCTCTGTGCACCCCCCACCACCCTTTCCTCTCTCTCTCAAATCAATAAAAATTTAAATTTTTAAAAAAAAATAACTACTTGTTTATTATATTTGAAATTTTTATCTGCTCCCTAGATATTGAATCACTGCAAGTATTACTCTCAAATGAGATGCATCTTCTGCAGTATGTAAAAATGAAAGGGAAGAATGTTATACATAATCTAACCCTGGTGCGAACAGTTGTGGGGGTCAAATGAGTCAGGCCCACATTCACTCAGGGTATCTAACACGTAAGGAACAATGCCAGAAAAACATAATACAGATGCAAATTTTTCTAAATAAATAAGATCAGTTTCTAATAGTTCCTTAAAATGAGTTCTGATTGCCTTCCAGGCATTCAGGTTAAAAGTTTTCAGGAGTAAGTTTTGAAACATTACTGGTGTTGAATTGATTCATATACATAAAACTCTCTGTATTTATTCTATAATCCCAGAGATTCCCAGCATTTTCTACCCCAAATGTTTAGTCACCAAGAAGTTAGCTCATCTCCTGAAGTTTCCCACCCACGTGTGTTTGTCCGTGCAGGTGTTTGCTATGCCGAGTTTGGAGTCCGAGTCCCAAAGACCACAGGGTCGGCCTACACCTACAGCTATGTCACTGTCGGGGAGTTTGTGGCATTTTTCATCGCTGGAACCTGATCCTGGAGTACCTGATTGGCACTGCAGCTGGCGCCAGTGCCTCTGAGCAGCATGTTTGACTCGCTGGCAAACCACACCTTCAGCCGCTGGATGGTAAACAGCGTGGGAACCCTCAATGGCCTGGGTGAGACTGCCATGTCCTCCCACCCGGACTTGCAGACCTGAAGAGCCAAATAAATGTGCTCCCCTTTCAGGACGCAGTTTGGTAAAAACATAACAAGAGCCTAAATGTTGTCTCTTTCTTTCTTTCTTTCTTTCTTTTTTTTTTGCCAAGTAATTCTTCCCCTCTGAATCTATTCTAAGGAAATCAGTCTAATTTCCATAAGGCTTTCTACAAAAAGATGTTCATTACAGCCTTATTTATAATAACAAAAAATTAGAAACAGCCTAAATATTCTACAGTGGAGCAAATAACTAAGTAAATTGTGAAAGCACATTATGTAGCTAGAAATTAAAAGAATGACTAGGAAGACTATTGTAATAACATGGAATGTTTTTAATGCAAGGCATGTGACAAAGGATGCAAATCACACAATCATGTATTGTGTTAATAACTATATAAAAATAAAACTAATGCAGTAAGAACCTGTCAAGAAATTCTTCAGTGGTTTCCTCAGCAGATTCTTAAATTTTCATAAATTAGCAAATATTAACTCTTAAATAAGAATATACATTGTTAAAATGGAACAAAATGGATTCCAGTCTAGCAGTGGTCAAGGTTGGGTAATGGAACTGAGTGAATACTAAACAATAAGAAGCTCCCGTAACAATTATCTGGAGACTTCAGGCTCTGTCCATCACTTGCAACCCACTTTCCATTCTTATGTCTGACTTTATCTTTCCACGTTCATGGGAAGCTAGACATTAGTTGAGGAAGCTTTGGGGTCTTGCCCCAGAACTTCCAGGGACTAGTTCTGGGGGATCAGTGCAAGTCATTTAACTCCAGTGTCCCTATCTCTGAAGAAATGACTCAAAAACATTGAGTATCCAGGTCCCAGGAGAAGATAAAAATATATGAAGACCCCATCTCCTCATATGCTGATTTCATAGAATTTTAGGTCTATAAGTGTCCTCCAAAATCATGCAATCAAAGCCCCTAACTTTACAGGTGAGGTCCAGAGAAATAAGACACTTGCCCAAAGAGTCGGACAGTCCTGGCTTTGGGTCCTGTGTGCTTGCTTACCCTATGTGCTTAACAGCGATTTAGTCTAATTTGACCTCTCTGGTTATGGGCAAAAGTACAGCTGAAATCTGGGAGCCTGGCTACTGAGGCTGTGTCTTTTCCACTCTATAGAGGGCAGGAGTCCACTGGCTAACAGACAAGACCTAGCAGGCAGGGCGTGTTCATTGGTCATTTTCTTCACAACCACATACACATAAATGGAAAGTATACCCTTCTTCCCATAGTTTTCAAAGACATACATTTCAATTTTTCCTAGTAATGAAAACATTGCTGGACTGGAAAGGAAAATTTGTGGACCATAGAGTAAACAAAAATGAAGATAAAACAGCTTTCAAATAACATGTTAAACCTATATCTACATGCCAAATATCCCAGGACAGTCCTAACTTCAAATGTTCTGTAGCATGGCTCCATAGGACTCTTGTGACTGTCCTACTATGTAATCCAATTTTCAGTCCAGGATACCAGGTCATCTTACCTACATACCAAAACCTTCACATGTGCAAATAGACACTTGTAGACCACAGTGTAGGCACACATGTGTGTACTCACACACATGCACACACAGAGTTTCTCCTCTGGCCGTGACGAACTGACCACCCTTCTCAGAGCAGAGTGCAGATGGCCTGCGACAGTGCTGGAGTTTGCATGGCCTCTTATCCCTCGGGACATTATTAACTCGTGTCTTTGCTCTCTAGGTAAAGGTGAAGAGTCTACCCAGACTTTCTGGCTCTGGTGATTGCAGTCATTGTCACGATCATCGTCGCACTGGGGGTGAAGAACTCCGTGGGCTTCAACAACGTCCTCAACGTGCTGAACCTGGCAGTGTGGGTGTTCATCATGATTGCAGGCCTCTTCTTCATCAATAGGAATACTGGGCTGAAGGCCAGTTCTTGGCCCCACGGCTGGTCAGGGGTGAGTTCATTCCTAAATCCTGGTGTACCTGTCACACCCTCTGCCTTCCACCCTGTGACTAGTCTGAGACATATTTTCAAGAAAATGCTGCTCTGTTTCATTATCTTCATGCCACCCTTTCCTCACTTTTCATTGGAATGTTCTGGAAGAGTGGCTCTTACTTTATTTGTTTCACAAACATTTATTAAGATCCTATTTTATAGATAACAATGGTAGATTTGGTATGTTGGTCCCTTGCAATATGCCTCCTACTAATTGCTTTGCATGTAACAGCTTATTTAATCTTCCTAGTAACTTGTAAGAAAATATTTACATTCTGGTCTTACAGATGAAAAAACTCACATGCAGAGAGATCATATGGCTTGCTATTAAGCATACAGTGTAGGTAAATACAAAAGACCCAAAGCCAGGACTATCTGACTCCAAAACCCATAGAATCTCCCCGTAGTCTATTCAGATGACAGTCAGTCCATAAACAAACAAGACAGTAAAGGAAGCGGGAAGAGTGGACGGGTGGGGAAGGGGGTGTGTTTCCTGGGTATGGAACTAGGGAACAAACAGTTTCAAAATCTAATGCTGGCCGTTTGACCCAAGGTGGTTAGTCCCTCAGGGGTCTGAAGGCAGTTGAGTGGGCCCAGTAGGTGCAGGTTGTGAATTCCATTCTAGTGGCATGTTCACACAGACAAGTCCACCTGGTGCAGCCTGGGGGTTGGCAAGAGAGAGGGGCTGGACCAGAAGGACATTTTCAGATCTCACCCCAGTGACAGGTAGTTCTCAGGTGCACCTGGATTCTTTCTCTGGGATGACTAAAATGCTCAACTATCATGGATTAATTGGTAGATTTGCTAGCCCATTTTTTAAAAACGTAGAACATGAATCAGAGAACTTTGACTGAAAGAGGTCTTAAATGTCACCAAGGTCCTGTCCCCCTCATTTAACAGATACAGAAACTGAGGCTGAAAGAGGCAAAACCTGCCTAAAATGGTGGCAGAAGCAAGTCCAGGATTCCTCCAGTTTTGCTTCTGTAGCTTTTGCTTAGACTGTTTTCCTCAAGACATTCATGGACCAGAAATCTTTCTTGGAGAACATTCAAAATAACTTCTGTTATTCTGAACCATGCCATGCTGTTCAATGCAGAGAAATAAGCGAGGAAGCAATTTCAGCCAAGATTTCTAGTCTTTTGCTTATCTGTAAGAATTCCACAGAACCACAAAGTTCATTCTGCCTCCTCAAAGTGGATAAATCCTGAGACTGGTTAAAACCAGAAGAGACAAAGAAACACTGCTGACCCCATTCTAGATCCTCAGAACTATATTTTCTTATGATACACATTGTTCCTTTCCTGTCAAATAAGAGAAACAACAAATTATAAGAATGACAAAAAAAAGAATGTTTTCCTGGATTCAATTACATTTCCATGATAGCACACAAAAAACTGTTTCTCACCATTTTCTTAACAATTGTAAGAAATTAGTGGGACCATGGACTTACTATAAGACTTCAGCCAACAGCTAACTCTGTGCTTTCAGGTGTTTTCTGCAGCTATCAAGTGGAAAAACTAGTGGTAACCAAATGTTTGCAAAAGAGAATAAATTTTGGATGTTTTTTACGTGCACACTGGGCGGCTAGCAATAGTGATAATGACAGGAGGAAGAAGCTAGGATTTATCCACTACCTAGGTGCTCTGTGGAATCATGCATTGTTCACTATGACTATTATATCACCTCTTACAACAAAACTCTAATGGAGTGTCAGCCATACCCAACTTACAGATTGAGGATCCAAGACTCAGAGAGGCTGGGTTACTCACCTGAGGCCACTTAGCTAGCTGGTGCCAGGACTGAAATTCCTGCCCTGGTCTGTGTGGCCTCCAGAAGCTTTTCTACTACATCAGTGTGTGAATATGATGATGCTCCCTTCTGAGGCCTTCTTAAATAAGATAATTAATCTGACATGTTATATTTTTATTTCCTTTAACCTTTCCTAAAGTCTTAGGGTCTGGGAATGGGGAAATGCATTCCGAGATGGCCTGGTCTCTTATCTTCAAATGGGAGTATAATTAAACCAGCTCAGGCCAAACGTGCACTGTCTACCAAGACCTCATATCAGAATAATTCAAAAACTTTTGTTAAGTACTTGAATCACATAAAATTTTCAGATCTTTCCTAATAGCTTACCTGAGTGGCACACACTGAGTCCAGGCCCCATGTGACAACTGGAAAGAGTTCATATCCTCCTATAAACACCCTTTGTCCATGCTGAAGAAGATAAGTCTTTTAGTCTTTCTTCCTGTGCTATGTCCTGGGGTCTTTACTCTCTTTGGGGGTCTCCTTTTTCCTTCTTGGGAGCTCCATATCATTTCTCATTCAGGAGTCTGCCTCATCAAAGAAGAAGCTAATCAAGCCAGCCTTAGAGGTTCCCCATTTATACATCCTGGGTTCTCACCAACTTTTGTAGTAATAAATGAAGATCAGAAATCAGTGTGAGGATTGACTGTGGGAGCAGGGGTTGGGGGTGGGCTGGGCAGAGGAGGGCAAAGGGGAAATAATTGGGACAGCTGTGATAGGATAAACAATAATAAAAAAAGAAAAGACTGTTAACAAAAGCCTTAGTTTTACCATATAAAAGGAAAGATTCCATTCCTAACTGTTAACGTTTTCTTTATGACAACTTTTCCACATACAGTTTTCCTTTAATCTTCACAACAGCACTGAAAATAAATACAATGATCTCTACTTTTACATCAGAAACCACTGAAGCTTAGGCCATAGATCTTAATCATAAAAGAGCTGAAAGGCAATCCCAGGCCTGGATGAGCCAAAGCCCTTATTTACGTCCTTCACTGCCCACCCCACCACCACCATAGTGGACACGTGGGACCAATTGTCTTGTTTTGCTCCTTTGGCCACTGACCTCACTGCAACCCAAACTGACTATCTTGAGGAGGCTTGCCGTTGACCACCAAAAAAGTTTGGCTGGGATTTGGATTTTTCACTGCAAATCCATTTTCCCTGCAGGAAATTCAAAAACGTGCCCCAGTGGCCGTGACTAAAAGCATCATCTGAGCACAAGGGCATCCCAGTGCAAAGATGTTGCTGACTCATCCCCTCTGCTATCTGCCTGGCCTTGGATTTCTGCACCGTGCATTTCCTCCCTGGAGAACTGGCCTGGACCTGTTCTTTCTCAACGTTGGTTTCAGGTCACTTTTCCAGTCCAGCAAGACCACTTTGAATATAGATCCAATGTTTTAAGGTCTGACACCTTCTCATGAGCATTTCTTCCACCACGTTAATAAACACACTCCCTACTCTGTTATCTAACAATTGTCGACAAAAGTGGGTTGCTTACCTGGCAGCTGCATGAATTTCTTCACTCCTTAAGGAAAACCTGACCTACCAGACAAGGGGACTAGTTCGGAGTTCCAGTCCACTTCATTTGCTTTCGGTAGGGTGGCATGGAGGAAACCATGGCATAGGGGATGGGTTAGAAGGCCACCATTACATGACTTGAAACACAATTCTCAGATACTTGGAAAGGGTTAATGAGCACTCTATCCTCTGGCCACGGACCCCTCATAAGCCTACTCTTCCTCTGCTGCTGCTACTTCTTTCCAAAGAAAATAGCTTAAGGAATGGTTTACCTCACTCACAGGTTCTGGGTCAAACGCTTCTTTGTCTTGAAGAGCTTAAGAACAACAAACATTTCTTCCCTATATCAAGTAACTGCTGGCCCTCAGCTGAACCCCTGCTTCCATCTGCAAACCCTCAGCCCCTGATCACTGTTGATGTGTGTTCCCTGTATGTTATTTGTCCTTGATGCTATCTTACAGCTTCTCTTTAACCAAAGATGCTCTACAAGCACAAATATCTCCCAGGAAAATGGTCCATAGCAAGCATTTGTGGGGAATGCTGACAGCCTTCCAACAAGGAAAAAGTTCTTTTCCACGTTTTGCACAGTTGAATCCATTTGTTGGAACCTATTAGCACATTCCACTGTCACCGTGAACAGGCTGCTAATATATCTGGATCTTGAGCATGGTAGAAAATGCTATTAAAGTTGTAGTTTTGTCTTGTTCTACCTTGGGAGCAAATTATATAAAAGTGTCTAATTATCCCCTAGGCACCTGGCAGACTGAGTAAGGCATGATATGGCTTGGGGGGGGGGGGGGGGGCTGCTCCATCCTAATGCCTCTCAAATGCCTCTCAAATACCTAATACCTTGCAGCATATCAGCAAAGCACAGGGGCTCAGCTTTTAGGGACCCCTCACACTGAGTAGCAGGCCACTAAAGACATCGCTTTGGACAAGTAATTAAGAAGCAGTCCTCTAGCAACTGAGGCACGTGCTGCTTCCCCACAAAGCTCTGTGGAGGCACAGACGGAGCTGGATCACCTGGCTGAGCGGCTACACCAAGTTTCCTCTGGAAAACAACTTTCCCTTGTGTCATCAGAATAAAAAGTCAATGCTAATTTTCATTTATGTAAACCATTAAAGGAACGTTAGGATGAAGTACTGATGACATAACACATCTGTACACACACACACACATACACACACACACATACACACTACCCACTAATTTTATTCACAGATGCTTCCCCAGGTACCACACTTTCCTTCATGCTTGCAAGGGTATCCTAAGCACAAATACCAGTGGCCAGGTCTGAACCCAGGTAGAGTCAGGTGGAAAGCAGTTTTAGTGGTCACTTGAGTACAGATATACCCATACACAGTTTTATTTCATGTATCCTGCCTTTGCTTGCAAGGAAGAACTCATTCAAACCAACTTAAGTAAAAAGGTGACCTTATTTGCTAATTCTACTATCTTCTCCTCGATAATCTGTGTATTTAATCTATAGCTTGTTAGGCCAGGGTCTGTTGGATCTTGTCAGGTATGCTGGTTTCTCTGCCTTTGCCTCCACTCCCGAGACTCATTCTCCACCCCGCATGCTCCCTTCCGTGCTCCAGAGGACCCCTGCGATGGCTTCCTGTTGGGTCAGTGGGAGGTATCATCAGGAGATGGAAGGTGAGCAGAGAGCAAGGCCAGAGTATTTCCTCCTCACTCTTGCCCACCCTTAGCTCCTAGAATCCCCTCATTGAAGTAATTTTATTTGAACCACCTCAGTTAAATTCTGTTCTCTGCCTAATGCAGTGGAACCTCCCAACATCCTACCTTTGATCTAGCCTGTCTTTCTTTAACCTAATTGTTTCCTAGTTCTATATCTGCAAATTCAGGCTAATAGACATTCTCGTTGCAAACTTTTTCTCTCTCTTCCCAATTTGATTATAGTTCAGTTTCTGGTATCTAATCATTATCAGCAATAGACATCTATTCTTTCACTCATTTAGGAAAGAGTAGCATTTCCTTTTTAAAAATATATGTAGATATTTATTCACCTTATTCAGTTTGTTCAATTTGTTACTACAGTCAAGACTGCATTTGGGGTTGTGCAGTATTCTTGAGACCCCAAGCCCCACAAGGCCAGGGTCAGAGTACTTTTCGCTCATTACTGTCTCCACATCACCAAGCACAGTGCCTGGCACATGGAAACACTTAGCAAATATGTGTCAAGAACAAGGAAAAGAAGGAGGGGAAGGATGAGGAGAAAAAACTTGTGCCCTTAATTTCATCTGGTCTAGAAAAACTTACAATAGTTATAAAAATACTAGTGGTAAGATATAACACTTATTGAGCAACTACAGTATTCTTGGATTGCAGTGTATTATATTATCTCATTTAATCTTGTAACAACCCTATGAGCTAAGTATTATCACTATCTCCATTCAAGTGATTAAAAAATCTAGGCTCCGAGAGGTTAGAGACTTGTTCTTGCTCATCAACCTAGTATGTGGCAGAACCAATCTGGGTCTGACAGTCTACGAAGTCTGTACTCCTAATCAAGTCTGATTCCGCCCACATGCCTGGCTCCGAGATTCCTTCTGGAGCCTACAATATACCTCTCCTCCAACTACTGCGTGGCCCGTGCTCCAAAATTGGAAGATGTCTCTATGACATTCACTGAATCTTCTCTTCTTCAAGTTAGACATCCTCAGGCCCCCAGGTGTCCCTCACGTGGTGTGACTTACAGACTTCTCACTTTTTTCTGAGGTAGATGTGCCCCAGAATTCTTGTTTAGGTCCTTCCCATCCTCCTTTTTTCAACAGTGAGCTCTTCTAGTATCGATGAACTTTTAAATTGACTCAGAACTGACCACACTAAACAGGCATGGAGCTGGAGCCCTGGACATCCTAATTAGGAGTGATGCACCTTCAGACGGTCACAACAGGTCACTGTATGATTCACAAGAGGGGGTGTGTAGAGAAAGATGTTAAAGGAAGATAAGCAGGACCTGTTTTCTGGAAGCTGTCTTAAAACAAGGCTTTTCTCAACTGAGGCAGCTAAGCAAGCTTGCAAGCCCAGCATGTGTTCATCCTTAAAGAACAGAAACATTTTCCAGATAAGTGAAAACAAGCACATTTCCAAGCCTGCGAGCTTCCGTGTACATCTGTTTTCTCTCCTTGTATGCAGGCCAAAGACATTTTCCATGCCCTGAGATGAAGGGCTTGTCTGGGCTGGGGTCGGAGCTTAGCTCCTCTCCCCGAAAGTAGCTCTCTGGCAATGGGGCTGCTTGTCTGAGGGGTTCTCTTACCTGAGTTATTAAATAGGCCAGGAATCCTTAGATTCTGGGTGGGGAGGGAGGCATGGACTCCTTGGCAGCCTGGTGAAGCCTGTAAACCCCTTCTGAGAATTGTGTTTCTAGATGAATAACCTAATTACATAGGAAATCAAAAGGAATCTATTACATTGGAATACAATTATAAAAATATTTTCAAATTGTGATATAATAGCAACGTGTTCTTTGCTGTACATTAAATATTAACATGTGCTTCTAACAACTATCATCATTTAAAAATAACAATGAGCACAACTGATAATCTAAGCTTCTGCAATGCCCCTAATGTGGTAGGAGAAAATAATGCTGTTAGTGACCAAGTTATAGGAACCCTTAGTTTTACCACCCCCATTCATAACGGAAAGAAAGGCTTACACTCAGTCAGAGGTTAGTGAAAAGAAAGATGCCATGTTTTTCTCATCAAACCCACAGACCCCTGAATTGCATGGACCCCGGGATAAGAACTCTCAGTTAGGGAACCGGAATGATAGGGTCCTAATGGAAGAGACTGTGGAAGAGGCCAACTCATTTCGCGATGAGCCAAAGGTGTTTTTGAAGGTGTGAGATTTTCAACATTGTGATGTACCTTGTAAGTTCTAGTATTGAATATTTTGGTTTTTATTTATTGAGAAGTCATTGCAGATGGTAAGAGTGAAAATTTAGGGAGAGATATCTGCTTGGCATATGTTTTGAATTTCATCACTTATAACTTGAATATGCACAAAATTAAACAAAAGGTCCAGTCTGCATAGAGCCTTATTCTTGGACCCCAGGCTAGAGCTTAAACACTGTGAAGTTGCCTCACCCCATGCCCACAAGTCCAGAAAAATCTCCCTCACCTTCCCCTAAGAGGACATCCCCAAGCATTCAAAGAAGCACATTTTTTACTTTCAGCTGTTAATGGGGATACTAAGGTAGGGAAACTTTATTTACACTTCAGTAGATTCTTGGGAAGAAAGTAACACACTGCTCAGTGGAAGATTTTCACTGGCACCTTGACTTATCAAGCCCCACCCACCCATGGAGTCCTGTGTACCCCTGACAGAGAGACATCCAGCAGATGTCACTGGACACCACCTCCTCAGCCTTACACCCCCTCAGACCTCAGACCCTTTCCTGCCCTGTAGCCCAACTAGGTCACTGAAGCCCCCCCCCAAAAGCAGAAAAAACCAAACCATCTCTACCTGTCTTCTATAGAAGACAATAGAATATGTGAAGATCTGAGAATCTTTATATCATTTCAGATCTAGAAGTTACCATAGAGATAATCTGTCAGAGGCACTGATGGTAATTTGGGCAGGACATTCTTTGTGCGGACATCTGAGCCCACTACACTCAATGCCTGAGGCACCCACCCCACATCTCTGTGACAGTCACAAGTACCCCCCCATATTGACAAACACCCCCTAGGGGTAGACATACAGTCCCTGGCTGTGGTCGACAACCACTGGATAAAAGCATAGAAGAAAGGTTCATCAGTTCCCCAAGACCTAAGGATGGCCAACTTAGTGATTTTTTATAACCCCACTTATTTCTAAAAATTATTTGAATGTGTTGAATGGCTTGTTTTGATTTGGGCATAACTCTTCTTACCTCCATTTTACACTTGAGGAAATGTGTCACGCGGCTAGAAAGTAGAGGAGATCAGAACTGGCATGTTTAGCACAAGCCCCATCGTGTTATCCCTTCTGGCACTCAATAAAGACTGCTGGGCATTGGGCAACAGTGGGTACCACATGTCGGACCCTGGTGCTGCTCTGACACTCTGAGTCTGACAAATGTCATCATCCCTACAGGTGCTGCAAGGAGCAGCCACATGTTTCTACGCTTTCATTGGTTTTGACATCATCGCCACCACCGGAGAGGAGGCCAAAAAACCCCAACACGTCCATCCCCTATGCTATCACCGCCTCCCTGGTCATCTGCCTGACAGCATATGTATCTGTAAGTACCAGATGCTTTTGAGACCCTCCTCCTGGCCTTTCCATGTTTGACCTTAGCATGTGGCTCTGGGACTGGGGTCCCTTCCGCCCGGAAATGATCCTTTCCTTAGCATTTGTATGCTTGCATCTGTGCTCTGTATATCCTCACCTACCAATGACAAGATGAAAATCAGGACTCCAAACTGAAGATGGGAGAAGCCCCAGGCCCTCACTTCAGCCACGGCCTCTGATTCTCTATCCCCAACTGCCCCACATCAGGTCTCTTGGTATCCACTGCTGCCCGGGACGGTGTGCAGGGAGTGGGCTGCCGTCCAAGGAGCTCAGATCATAGGCTGGCAGTAACGGGTGGGTGTGCGAGCAGAGGCATTGTGGGCCTCTGTGCACCCTCCTCAATGCCCTTCTGTCTTCTGGGAGCTTCCCGGCAGTGGAGATGTGAGGCTCTCCCAGAGTAGAGAGAGAGAGAGAACATCATCCTCTGGAGATGCTCTTCCCCTTAACTCCCAGGGAGAAGTGCAATTTCTTTCTGCTGTTGCTTCTTTTTACTAGAGTTCAAGCTCTCCCCTTAGGGTTTCCTTGTCAAGCATGGTCCTCAGAATGACGCCTTCCACCTTGTGTTCTCAGGATCCCTCCCTGAGATGCCCCTCACACTTTTGCTGTGTCATCTCTCAGCTCCCACCCTAGGATTTCTATCACAGAGATAGTTCAGCCACATCCAAGATCCCCACTTCAGCCCCGGCAAGCAATGGAGAGAACCAGCTGACAAGCCAACAGGTGTGTGGTTACACAAATACTCCCAGGCCCTGAGGGGCCCACTCATCTCAGCCACCACAATTAGAAGTCAGCAGCTGGGGTACGCCCTGTAGGCCCTCCGGCTCCCACTGACGTAGCTGGCAAAATGCACCTCTCTGCCCTCCCCCAGGAAAAGGAAAATTTTAGCAACCACCTGAAGAAGCCACAGCAATTGATCATTGAAGCAAGCTGCAAAACAGGATTGTCCTGGAAACCAAGGAAAACACAAGAGCAGCTTTGGATGTGGTTCATAGAAAATTCAGTTGCCCATCCAACGTTCGTGGATAGGGCCAAACTTACCACCTGTCACTATGCACACACATTACAAGTGGCTTCATCTTCTCTGTATCCTGATTATCCCTGCCGACAGTGTTCAGGGAGGGGCGGTGCTGTGGAGGGAGCAGCAGAGACACACCTGGCATTGCATGTCCCCTCCTATTCCTTCCTCACACCTCCCCCTCCTCCAGGGGTCGACCCTTGCAGCACACACAATAAAGTTAATAACCATAGTTCCTTCCTCAGAATAGCACTTTAGAGACTACAGAGTATTTCCCTGCATCCACTAACTCTTTGCCAGTCCTCATCTAATGTGGGCAGGAGACTCAACACAAATTGCTATAAGATCAACCCCACTCTTCTCCAGCCCACCTCACCCCACTCCTAAAAGGGACATTGCAAGTGGTGACATTGCTGGGAAATATTCATTTAGAATGCAGGGGTCTTCACCATGCTCAGAAGCTGTTTGGTCCTGTGCTGGTCAGCAGGCTGCCGTTCCACCACGAGGAGAGGAGCTGAACTGCTGGGCTGTGGTGGTCCACTTGCTGTCCTGCCTTGTGGCCCATGGCTTCCCTGCAGGATCTTAGCTCCTGAGAAGTAGGCAAAGAAGTGATCTAGAGGTGCACCACTCTCTCCCTTTCAAGGCTCCGAACTCCCTTCTCGATGCCAGCACTGGCCTTTGCAGGCCAGGGGGAGCTGGACCATATGACTGGTGGCTCCAGCCGTTGCCTGCAGCCAATTCTGAAGGGAAGGAGGAGACAAGTCCTGGTTAAGTGATCCCTGATTAGGCAAAGCCATGGTGGTCTTACAGCCCAAACAGGCCTGGGTTCCACCCAGTGACATAATTTATTTGCTGACCTGCCTGGCTCCTAGAACTGAGCTACAGAGAAGAAATGGAAACAGGAGTCCTCATCTGGGTCTCATCAGCTCATTGGCTATGGGTCTCCTACACATCTGTCTTTGGAGTTTTGATCTCTGGTCTTTGGGGTGATGAGGAGTACTATTAAGACTTTGTAGCACCGTGGAAGTATAAAAGAAAGGAGAGTCATGTCCCTATTGGCAGGGTGCTCATAGTCACTGCCAGACCCGGCTCCTCCCACCTGGGAATGTCTGCCCTTCATTGAACTGTCGGTCTAGCTCCACTTTCATGTGGCTAAAATCCCTGCAGACTTAGTCCTCAGATGTGAAATGCCCACTGAGAGATATTAGAGATTGTCTGGTCTAGCCCACTAACTCCACATGTGGGGAGAAAAATACCGAGACTGAGAACTCCAGAGGCCAAGTGATTGGTCTAAAGTGAAGGTACGTGCCAAGAAGTGGCAGATCCAAACTGCGTGCAGGCCTCTGACCCCACGCCCTGGGCTCTTGCTCTCCTGCGGGACATTCACCCATGCTGTCGGTGTCCGCCACCTCCAGACACATTTTCTCTTGTTTTAACAGGTGAGCATGATCCTAACTCTGATGGTGCCATATTATGACATTGACACGGAATCCCCGCTCATGGAGATGTTTGTGGCCCATGGGTTCTATGCTGCAAAATTCGTAGTGGCCATTGGGTCGGTGGCAGGACTGACGGTCAGCTTGCTGGGCTCCCTCTTCCCAATGCCAAGGGTCATTTATGCCATGGCTGGCGATGGGCTCCTTTTCAGGTAAGGGTTACACTCTGCGGAACTGATTCTGTTCTGCCACGCCTGCACAGGGAGAATGTCACCTGCTGTCAGCCTGACTGCAATTTTGATGTCGATGCCTGTCACCTAGACTGTGGAATTTGTCATATATCCTGACATAGATTTTGAGTTGAAAGAGATTAGTCCCTGAAACAGCCCCTCAGTTTGACTCTGGGTACCTCCATCTAGCACAAACTGATCTGTTCCTCTAACTACCCCCTCTCCCACTTGACATTGTATATTCCTTTGTAAAGATAAGTGGGTGCCAAACTGCAACACCAAGTGGCCTACAGAAGGAAGAACCCACCCCAGGGACATGTTAGACCTGCCCTCAAACTGAGGTCTGGCACCTGGCCCTCTCCACACGGCCCCTCTGAAATTGAGAAAGTTTGAAGTTATAATCAAAGAGAGAATAATAAACACCCTCTGAACAGGACCTAATAATAGTACCAACTAGAGCTACCATTGAATATTTGTGTATCCCTGGTGCTTTGTACACAGTATCCTACTTAATCATCACAATAACTCTATTTTGCAGATGAGTGTAAAAACAAAAAACCTTGCCCCAAATCCCCCAGTTTCTGAGTGGAAGGACCAGGATTTGAACCCTGGATTGTCTGACTCCAAAGACCAGACTTCCAACCACACCAGTCTAGTGACAGTTTCAGACCCTCATCTTGACCATGAAGTGGCCTATCTGGCCACAGTACAGAGGGGGCGTGGCCCCATCTTGTGGTTCTTGGTGCCCACCGTGTGAGGGCTTGCAGGGAAGGTATTTTCCCAGTGCACAAGAGAAAAAAGTAAACCCCGGACAGCACCGAGCTCTCAGGGGTGCAGGGGGACCCCGCTCAGGGACTTCATCTCTGTCATTGTCTGTCATCTCATGCTCCAGTTCCTCAACCTACCCCTGAAGCATCACCAGGTCCCAGTGGTGTCTGAGGAACTGGACAGATCAGGAAGAATCTGACTGTGGTGCAGCTGTGACAACTTCACATACCCGAAAGGTTTTTCTGCTGTCAAAGAAAATTCAGAGGAAAGATGCTGAGGCTCCATGCACAGTTTATGGTCTTGTGAGAATCCCGAAACTAAGGCAGGAATGGAAGAGGAGGGAGCAGGCGAGGTCATGAAGAAAGACAGCAGGAACCTACCAAAGGCCCCCAGGAACTGCTAAGGAAGCAGCTGCCATTCAATTGCCCTTATTGATCCTCTCCAGGTGGTAACTGCCTGAATTCAGACTGCGTTAATTACTGTACTATTTTACCAGCCTAAATCCCTGTACTTTTGCTGTAGAGCAGTGCTTCTCAAGCTTTGGCATAAATCAGACTCTGGAGGTTTTTTTAAAACACAGTTTGTTGAACCCCACTCCCAGAGATTCTGATGTAGTAGCTCTCAGGTGAAAGCTGAAATTATGTGTTTATCACAAGCTCCGAGGCAATGCCAGTGCTGCTGATGCACGGGCCACACTTTGGGTAACGAAGGTCTAGAGGACCCCAGGCAGGTATATGACTTCTCCAGCTAGCACTTCTTCTCAGCAAAGCCTGAGTTTCCACTTAGATTTCTGAAATACCCCCTGGATTCAGTCAACCCTTTACATCACATAATTAAGTAAGAACTTCAATAAAAAGTATGTCTCAAAACCAAGGAATTAAAAGTGAATTCTTTTTAAATTATATTCCAGGAACCAAATCCTAGGGTAGGAATGTCAGCTTTATTTAAAGCAATGAACTCACAAGTCAATTGGAGGGGTAGGGCCTGGAGGAATTAAGCCGTGTTAGAGTCCATTGCCATGGGTAGCCCACATTAACCCTGTACTTCGCTCACCCTCTAGGTTTCTGGCTCATGTGAGCTCCTACACAGAGACACCAGTCGTGGCCTGTGTCGTGTCGGGGTTCCTGGCGGCTCTCCTCTCCCTATTAGTCAGCCTCAGAGACCTGATAGAGATGATGTCCATTGGCACACTTCTCGCCTACACCTTGGTCTCTGTCTGCGTCTTGCTCCTTCGATACCAACCAGAAAGTGACATTGATGGTTTTGTCAAGTTCTTATCTGAGGAGCACACAAAGAAGAAGGAGGGCATCCTGGCTGACTGTGAGAAGGAAGTATGTTCTCCTGTGAGTGAAGGGGAAGAGTTTTCTGGCCCTGCCACCAACACATGTGGGGCCAAGAACTTACCATCATTGGGAGACAATGAGATGCTCATAGGGAAATCAGACAAGTCAACCTACAATGTCAACCACCCCAACTATGGCACTGTGGACATGACCACAGGCATAGAAGCTGATGAATCTGAAAACATTTATCTCATCAAGTTAAAAAAGCTGATCGGGCCCCGTTACTACACCATGAGGATCCGGTTGGGCCTTCCAGGCAAAATGGACCGGCCCACAGCAGCTACAGGGCACACGGTGACAATCTGCGTGCTCCTGCTCTTCATCCTCATGTTCATCTTCTGCTCCTTCATCATCTTTGGTTCCGACTACATCTCAGAGCAGAGCTGGTGGGCCATCCTTCTGGTTGTTCTAATGGTGCTGCTGATCAGTACCCTGGTGTTTGTGATCCTGCAGCAGCCAGAGAACCCCAAGAAGCTGCCCTACATGGCCCCCTGCCTCCCTTTTGTGCCTGCCTTTGCCATGCTGGTGAACATCTATCTCATGCTAAAGCTCTCCACCATCACATGGATCCGGTTTGCCGTCTGGTGCTTTGTGGGTAAGCAACTTCTTTTGGAGCCTTGAGAGTTCCCTTTTAAGGCATTGAACAGGCTTATCCCAAAATTTCCTTCTTGCTGGACCAGGTATCAGCATTCCAAGAGAAATCTGGCTGGTTCTATGGATCTATGGACCCTTGCTTTCTGCATTAGAGGCAAGAAAGCCGGTTGTACTCTTTCTGCCTATTATGGTCTTGGCCGTTGGTTCTGAAGAATGATGCTGATCAATCCACCACTTCATTGAATGTTAATACTGGACATTCTATTCTTCTTATGGATAATTAATACCATAAAATCTACTTTAAATGAATCCATATTTTAAAAAGGGGGAAGTAACATAGTAAAAGTGAGGGTGGGAAAAGTTGATTGACATTCTATCTTATAAACTAAAAATCATGAAAAAATGTACTTTACATTTGAAAAAAATAAATTAAAATAGGAACCATGCCATAATTTTTTAATGAGCAAAGTATAAATTAAGTGTGGATTTTTTGGCATCATTTTTTCCTGACAAAATTGCATTATGGCGTCATTTAACATCCCTCCCTTCATATTGACTTCTATAAACTCTTCAAGAGTTTTTCATTTTTCCCAAGGCCCTTTCTTCATCCTTTGATATTCCAATCCAATATTCTTTGGGAAGTACCCATCATACAATCATCCTTCTTCTGCTGGTGACCGATAGGACTTTGGCAGGTCCTCAGCTGTTCACAGCTTTGGGTGTGAATCAGAGTTGCTCTCTCTAAACTCACTTTCATTGCCTTCAAGAAGATCTGTATCTTTCCCAAGATTTCTAATTTTTCTTTGTGACTTATTTATATTATTTATATCCTATCTATTTTAACAATCACTGATGTTTATGAGATGGCTGAGATTGGTGCTAGTGGTAACTTGCGAAGGATGTTTAAGTAAAGCCTGTTTTAAAGTTCTTCCATTACTATTTTTATGTTTGTTACACAACTTGGTAACCATAGGGTCTCTGGTAACAAACACTTAGCTAAGGAGGATCTTGGGTGCTTTGAGGAACAGAAAAGTAATAGAATCAGTAACCCCTGCCTTAATGAGAGGCAAAACAAATATGGGTGAATCAACTACCCCGGGCAAGACAGTATAGAGACGCATCCATTAGTAAACCATCCACTCCTCGAGGTCAGAGATATGGTGTTCAATATTGTGTCCTCTGTGCCTGGAATATATAGTACCATGTGCCTAATAAATACATCTCTATGATTATAAGCACTCTTCAGATGAGAAACAATGGAACTTCCTGTCATAACAGCCGGAAAGGACTTCGAGGAGGTAGAATTTGAACAGGGCCGATCAGGTAAGGTTTAGATAGAGGGAAGTGCGTAAAAACCTAGGATTCAAAGGAAAGGGCCAGTGTCCTCCAGCAGATTCCTCACCTCTGATGGCCATTCTGTGCCTTTCTATAAGCATTTTGTTTCCATTGTCCACTATTCTAGGTCTCATCGCTTGTTAGACATTGGGGAGATTTCTCCAGGGGACATCACCACTTACTCATCAGGTTTTAACCACTTATATCATTTATTCACAATCTCTCTTCTCTGTTTAAACATTTTTCCACTGAACATGCAGCTAAGCAATAGAAAGATTCTATTATGGGTAGAGTGACTGAAGGGCGTACAAATATTTTAGTCATATATTTGTCAAATGAATGAAGGTACAGACAGAAAGATACATGGTTTACTAATTCATTGCTAGATTATTAAAGCTGGAAGGAGCCTTCAATATCTAGGTTAGTGTTACCCACAGTGTGGTGATCATTCTATTGGTAATATTTGGGCTGATTTTAGAGAGTATATAAATGAACTTTATAAAATATTATATATTTGTTATACATGTTCATATATACTAGAAAAAATACACATACTCACATAAATCTAGTAATTATTTTTAAATTTAAAAAGGGAGTCAAATTGAGAAAAACATTAGCCCTGGCACAGGTGCCATATGATCCACAGTAATAATGAACACATACAGCACTTATCACATATCAGCCTTTATTCTGAGGCTTTACTTGTGATATCTCATTTAACCCTCCAAACAATCTTTATTTTACAGATGAGGAACCTGAGGTATTTAACTGAGGTCACATCGCTAGGATATAGCAGAGCCAAAATCAGAACTCAGGCGTGCGGGCCCAGAGTCCCTGATCGTGGCCACCGCACTAGAACGCGCTACATGAGTAACTACAGTTTGAGAAACATGAACACAGGTCCCCACCTCCCCACTTCTCCCTCTCCCAATTTCACAGATGACTAAACTGAACCTCCACGAGGTTAAATTGCATGTTCGATGTCAACAGGAATAACAGGAAATTATTCAAGAGCTATTGCTACAACCCAGTATCTCCAAGCTCAGATCTGGGGCTCCTACCTCCCTACCAGGGTGCCTCTGAGCAGACCTTTTTATTTGATCAGAATGTTTGATATGTAGCTTGTGTGGATTAACACACAACATCGGGGCTGGCTTTCTGGGCGTACCACCTGTGCCATCACAGGGGACCCTGCATTCGGCTGAAGGCCCTGTTGCTGCCTTCTCGAATTCTTCACAAGAGGCTCCGTGGTTGCATTTTGCACTGGGGCCCACAAATTAAGTGGCTGATCCTACATAATATCTAGGGTTTATGGGATACCGAAGACATTTTGCAAAAGTGGTGAGGTGGCAGGGACCCTTGCCTTTGTGTTCAGACCCCAGGTTCAAATCACAGCTCTGCCACCTCTGTGTCTTGTAAGCTTGGGAAGTTCACTTACCTCCTTGGGGCCTCAGTGTACAGTTTACTCATCTGTAAAAATGCAGATAATTTCCCAGCCTTGATCTGGTTTGGGGCTTAGAGAAGAAAATATTGGGGAAAGCAGTGAGAACTACTTCTATCTTACCTTTCTTTTAAAAAATCTAAAATGATTCATTGTCCCCCAGACTAGCTATCACACGCCAAAGTACAGCGTGAACCTGTTCTGACTCAGGCTGCCCTCCCAGTTAGCAGGCAGGAGAAAACTCCCAGAGAGCCCTTTATAATCTTGCTGATAGCACAAGCTTCAGGCTCACTCCAGAAACCGATACTCCCTGCGGTGGGAGGAGGCCACCCTGCAGCCTGGGGCTGGCCAGATGGAGGGCACCAGAGATGGCAGTTCAAAAAGCACCCAGCAGCAAGCTACTGGTATTGTGATCTTCGAAGGCTGGTGTATGGGTCTGTTTTGCCTAGAACAAAGATATACGCACCCCAGAATCACCTGAGTTATTTCTAAAACATTCTATGTCCAGGATCTCCGCCACAGAGCTTTTTGGATTGTTGGTCTGCTATGGCCAATATTTGGTATATCTTTAAGCTCTCTCATGTCATCTTAATGTGCAGCTATGTTTAACTAGCTAGAACAGTGGATCTCAAAGTGTGCTCCCAGACTAGCAACATCAGCAACACCTGGGAACTAGTTAGAAGTGCAATTTGGGGCCCTATCGCTACCAACACAGAATCTCCGAGGGCAGTTTAGATTTTAACAAGCCCTCCTGGTGGCTCTGGTGCATGCTCACATTTGAGAGCCACTCATATGGAGCGAAGGATAAGAAGATATTATCCTTCTAAGCAAGGCAGATAATTTAACTACAAACCCTTGTATGTTTCAAACTAACTTTTACATGTATAAGATATATCCATCCCACAACCCCAAATTGGCTTATAAAATCTTTAATGATCTTATAGAATAAATATCCCACCTCTAAACTTCTGAGTCTCCAAAATGTCAGATTTTTTCATCTTAATCTCTATTCATAGTATAGCTTTCCTGGGGAGAACAGTAGAGATATTTTTAAATGGAGCTTCTTATGAAACATCAGGTACTTTTTCAAAAAGATTTATATGGTTCGGCTGAGTCATAACGTGATAATCTTCTTGGATACATTTTTTACGCAACCCTCTCTAAATGAATCTTAATTACAGCATTTTGTCACAATGTTTTGCTAAGCTTTGACCTTTAGAAGACACGACTCGTAGAATTCAATGAGGCACAAGTCCCAACAAGATTACCCAGCACCTGTTTCTTTTCCTTCAGCAAAGAGAAATAATTCAATAACAAATGTTTGGTAATCCCAACAAAATGAGCACAAAGTGGCCTTCATTCTCTTGTTCTCTTGGCTGATGCAGTTTTTTGAAGAGCTCCTCAAGGAGTTGGGCAGAGTCTCAGGGGATAGGAAAGCAGGAGGGTCCAGTGAGAACACCTTGTGATGGGCTTTTCACGAGCCTCTCTCAGGCCAACTGTTCCCTACGGGCCATTAATATGAATCAATGATCTGTTAGGTGAGTTTGCAAGCCCCCTGAACCTGGGGTCTGCCAAGTTTTCATCTGAAATGTTTTCAGTCCATCTGAGAAAAAACATTTCTTGTCTATAGATTTAGAGACCAGATAGGACTTACGATTTGGGCAATGGAGCCCATATATCCCGTACTAAAAATAAATATTCTGAAGAGCAGACACCACTTATGGTTTTTGAGCTATCTGAAATCTTATTGGAAATTGACCAAAGTAGCCATTGTGATGAGGAGAAGAGGAGGAAAAGACAGAGACCATGAACTTGGACTTGAGAGGGCACCAAGATCAACAAACTCCTGATGGGATGTCCCATAAATAAGTTTGAAATTCTCCTGTAGGCAGAGGAGAAAACCACTGCCCTTTCAACATCAGAAGAGCAAGAAAAATCACAAAGGCCAGGCTGAGGAGGGCAACAGGGCCAGCGGGCTTCCAAAAAGGAGGGAGGGTGGAGGTGAATCCTGCAAGGGTCCTGGCTGCCTGCTGGCAGAGGTGCTCTGCAGGCCAGGGAGACACATGCGGAGGAAGTGGCAGGGAGAGGCCATGGCTCTGCACCCGGGGCAGCTGAGGACGAGGGGAGAGAGGACCATGGCAGAGATAGAAGACCCTGTAGTGGGGTGTGCAGTGCACCTGGAACACACTTAGAGCCATGAAAGAGTGGGTGTGGGGCTTCTTTCCCCCTGTGTGTGTGTGTGTGTGTGTGTGTGTGAGTGTGTGTGTGTGTGTGTGTGTGTTTGTGCGTGAAAGAGAAAGAGACAGAGAGACAGAGAGAGATTCACTCACGTTGTTGCCTGTGGTTTTAGTTTGCTCACTCTCCTTGCCGTCCAGCCTTGCACTGTGGTGATCCACTACAAGGTATTTATCCACTTGTGTCTGTGGACACTGAGCTTGTTTCCAGTCTGGGGTTGTTAGGAACAGAACCTCTGTGAACCTTCCTGTACGTGCATTTGGTGACAACACAGGCACACTTCTCTTGGGTTTCTGTTGAGTTAGAATTGGATTGCTGCCTTGGAGTATTGGATTTTTAAATATTCTTTACCAAGATGCATTCTGTCTCCTGCCCATTATCCCCCTCAAATAAAATAAGGGCTCCCAGCTCCATTTTGCTGATGGGACGCTGAGACACAAAGTAATGTGGCTTTATGTTAGATTAGTTGCAGGGCCAGGAAGAGAATCTTTCCATCCTAAACCTGCTCTTGCTGGCCACTCCATATTAAACAAACCGTATTGTTATTATAATCAACAGGACTTGTAGAGGTATTGTAAAAAACAATCAGCACAGTGGGAGTAGGTGGGGATCGTGCTGGATGGGAGGACACCTCATTAGCATCCCGTCTTCATTTCTGCATTGGCAAACACTGTTTTGGAAAGTTGATCCCAGAGTGGTAAAAATAAAAAAGCCTCAGTTATCTGCAGCGGGCAGGGCTTCCTGCTGGAAAATGCTCCCCAGGAAGAGGCAGCTCCACCCAGCCTGAGGTCGGGTGGCCCGCCTCCTCTGCCAGGAGCGTGGAGCTACATGCACAGCACAGGAAGCTCCTGAGGGGCTCCAGAGATCAAGGGCCTGCTCCCCTACCAGAGTTTGTGCCTGCAGAAGTGGAAAGCTGCTGTTAGCTTCTAATTCCAGGTCACCCAGTCTCTTTTCAGCTTTAAGTTTTTGTTCTAGGTTTTCTCCCATATTATCCAGAGGACCCCTCCTGCCACCCCTCTCACTTGTAGGTTTGGGGTCATTTGCTTAATTTTCACAGAGCGGATCAACACAAGCAGAGCAAGCAGGTGTACTGCCAGCTCATGCTGAGGTGCCCCAGCATCTGAAGGCTTGGCATCTCTGCACCTTCCCAGGGCATTTAGGTGGGAGAGGAACAGCCCTCCCTTCAGACTCGAGAGATGTGGGTTTCAGTGCCATTTCAATCACTGATTGACAATACAGTTCTTAGCTTCTCTGGGCTGATGGAAGAGAAAATGCTTTTTTATAAGGGACTTTGTGATCACAAAGTGCTGTACTACATAAAGAAAGCTCATTCAATGGCTGGAGGCAGGACTCTCCATCTTGTCTAGCCCGAAAATCTCATGGGCACATTTTTCCACCAGGGAACTCTGTCTGGAAATGAAGCTGAAGCCTCCCTTTGAATATTTCCCTTTGCTGCCAACAGCCTTTCACAGGACTCAGGGCCTTTACCTTTGACCAGGGCTGGCATTCGGCCCATGTGCCCCGAAACAGCATGTTTGTTGTAAAAATATTGAACGACTTCTGCTGCTAACTAGCGTCTGCCTGGAGTGCCCCCTCCCACCAGGATTCATCAACTGAAAAAATGACTCTTGCCCAGCAAGGGAGCCTCTAGGGCCCTCGAGCTTGTGTGTGTGTGTGTGTGTGTGTGTGTGTGCGCGAGCACAGGCGCAAGTGCATGCCGCAGCACAAAATTTGATTCCCTTCTATTTTCAAGATCACACCTGCCTTTCCTTTATTACAGATACAAAGTATGTAACTACAAAGCAATGGATCAAAGTTCTTAAGAAACAGAATTAAGTATGCAAATACAGAAATAATATTATTTCCCAGTTAGCCATCTTATTCTCAAGGCTTGGCTCCAAATGACTTCTGGCTTATGCCAAAACCAAATGCACTCTCAGAAATAAAACTTTGCCAGCTTTGAGGGTTTACAAAACAAATGTGTACAACCTAAATAACAGTGTCCAAAGCTATGTGAAGCAATGAGAGCCCCGTCCGAGTAAGCATACAGCCTCACAAGGCGAAGGGTTTTCCCCCCATGCATAACCATTCAGGGAAATTTTAATACTAGCAGATATCAGATGATGTTAAGGAATTACTAGTTTTTAGATGTATAACGATACTGAGTTTTTAAAAAGGAATCTATTTTAGAAATACATACATAGAGCAAAAGGGGTTTATTTCAAAATGACTTAAAGAGAAGAAGGCAGGGGAGTGAATGCCAGGGGAGGTTACCATGTGTACCTGGGGTTCTTTACACTATTCCCTCCACTCGTGTGTGTGCATGTGTGTGTGTGTGTGTGTGTACACACACATATATTTGAAATTCTCCAAAATAAAAAGTTAAGCAAAATTTTCTTCGACCAGTCTATACCTAATAGCCATCCCTGGTAGATGGAGAAATAACAGATAGAAGCACCCAGGTTAGATGCAGAGACCCAGGAGTCACAGTCCGACCGCTAACCGCATTGCTGGGGACAATGCTTTGTTTTGCCCCGTGCCCAGTCTCCTGTCTGTGAAAGGCACATGATCCTAGCCTTAGACACACACACTCCCAAACAGGCCAGAAGGAGTCTAAACAAGCTAATATTTGTCTAACAGTTTGAGCTCCTTGAGATAAAGGAGCAACATAAATGCATCATTATAGAAACTCAGCACCCAGAGGTGTTGTGTGAAGTTCAGTTTAGATGATTCAGGATTCCCGGAATCACCACAGATTTTTCAGAAACTACCTCATTGCTCAGTTCTCTCAGCCGAACGAAAGAAGCAGCAGAAATAAAGCACCCTGCTCCTACACCGGAGGCTGTTAGCAGCTCTGTTTACTCCTCCGACACAAAGCCCTTGTTTATGTGTGACAGATGGTAGTACATGTTTCTGTCTTCCCTCTCCCCCTCTCCCTCTTTCTCCCCTCCCTCACTTCATTTGCTCCCTTCTGTTTCTTTGTCCCCCTCCACTTTCCCTTTCTCCGAACCTTCTCTGCTTCCCACCACTTTTCCTGAACTGAAGCCCAGGGCTGCAAGAGGAGTGAAGGCAGAAAGAAAGCCAAGACCTAGAAGAATGCCGACTATTCCAGCAGGCTGCACACACACACAGTCACTTCTTGGTTCACAGCACTCATATTTGAAATGTGTTTTTGAAGACAGAGTGACATACCTTTGAAACTGCCGGGAGCTCAGAGAAAACATGAAAAGGCCCATAAATATTTATGTGGCAGGTTTCCATGGGTTGCTTTCCCAAAGTAACCACAGTCAACTCATTCTCTCACACACACACATTCGTTCTGGGTTCAGCCACTCCCAAAGAACAAATGTGAACCAAAACTCTTACTAAGTGTTTACTGCAACAAGTATAGTCTATCAACCAGCCATGGGAGGGGAGGTGTGAAGGACTGGACATGCGAGAGCCTTTTCTAGGTCCATGCGGAATGCTGGTTCTGCCCCTCTCAGACCCAGGGACGTGACTTAGTCTTTCCCAGCCTCTGTGTGTCCTTCTGTTAAATGAAGATATTCAAGTAAATGGATGATCTATAGACTCTGAATGTCTATGATTTTATGAGCAATCACACCAACACTTTTAGAGAATTCCCATAAATATCAATCTACCTGCACCCAATACCTGTGGAAGTAGGGGATGGTCTGTCGGAATAGACGTCAAACCAGTGCTTGAATGAGGCGAGGAGTGTCAGGGGAGTTAGAGAGCGTGTGAAGAGAAACAAAATGGCATTCGGTTCAGTAGGGAAATAAATGAGGTCGGAGATGGGGATCAGAGAGGAAAGAACTGATATAATAGATAACAAGCAGAAGCAGGAGGCAAGATTTGGCACCTGCTTGGATGTCTGGCAGGGAAATAGCAAAAAATAAAATAAAGTAAAAAAGCAAACTTGAGCAAAGGAGGAGTGTGCCTGATATTTCTACTTCATCTCCTGAAATGTATTCTCAGGTCTCAGAGGCATTCTCCTTTATTAAGAGATTTGATGCTTCGTGCTACCCAAGGATAGTAACTATCCCCCATGGCCACCCGCACCCCCAAGCAAGAAAAAAGTAAAAATCCCTGCTCAGAAAAATAAAGTCAGGATTTAAGAATAATAGCTACATCTGCAAATGATTAACTAGAGGATTTATTACCAATTAGGACTATAAATCTCTGCTTACTTTGGCTGCTGAAAAGTTGATTTCACGGGGCTTGGGGGTGATTTGAGACAAGTAAGAAGAAATCCAAGCTTAAATAGACACACTTCAAATGCAAAAGGGAGCTGGATTTCTCAAGCACCAGAGCAGAAAGCAGGCTTGACCTTGCTGTTCTAAGCAAAGAGCCCAGCAGACGCCTGCAGGCTTAGCAAAGTCAAAGAGACTAGTGCCGCTCAGAAGAGGGTGTCAGGGCCTGGAAGGTTGCGTAACCAAGGGGTCCCCAACAGCCAGACCATAATATGGCCAGAGTTGGCGGTGGAACATATGCATCAGGAGCTCTATGCTCCTGATCTCAGAGGTTCTCAGACTTGGCTGATCAATGGAATCACCTGTGGAGCTTTAACACCCATACCTAGGCTTGGGGCACACTGCAGACCAATTAAACCAGACTCTCTAGGGGTGGTGCTTAGATATTGGGGTGGTGCTTAGATAGCAGGGTGGTTCAGAAACGCCCAGGTTACCCTCAGGTGCAGCCATGGTTGAAAATTACTGCCTAACTGGTATCATTCTCACATCAACCCCATGTGATAGGTACAATAACTCTTGTGCTTTTACAGAAGAGAAAACTAAGGCACAAAGAGGCTAAGTACACTATACAGTTAATAGTGGTGGAGGCAGAATTTGAATCCACAGCTCTCACTCTTCATCATCATGCCCTTATGGCCTCCCAAGGCTATGGTTCTCAGTTTTCCAGATACAAAATGGGGGCTTTCAAAGTATTTTATGTATTATTTCAAAAAAAACTCTGATGGCAGTGAAATGTTAATGCTACATATTAACTAGGAAGACAAGTTCTTTCCTTTGCTTGGAGTGACATCAAAACAGAGTTGCACTGGATATTTCATGCTTATTAGGAATTCTCATTCATTCATTCATTCATTCAAGAAGTATTAAGTGCCAGTTTTCTGCAGAGTCTATAAAATAGAACCTCACTATGCAAATAATCAATCACAGAACAGCTAAGGGCCCTAACAGTGGCATGGACTAGACACTTTGAGAGGCCACAGAAGAGAGTGGATGGCCCTGCGTGGCAGTGACACATTATGTGTTTGGTGAGTGAGACATGGCAAGGGAAATCGCAGGATAATATGTGCATGTTGCTAAGTGGCAAAGTAAACAGTGAAGGCATAGGATAACACACCGTGAGAATGTTGGGAATACCCTGTTACTGATCCGTAAATGTTTAACCCAAGGTAAAAGAAAATGCAGATTCCTGGCTGGCACCTACACCTCAGAATGTAGTGAGCTGGATGTCAACAGGGGAGGTGAGGACTGAGGTGACCTAGAGAACCCATATCTTGTCTAACCTGTCAGCTAGTTCTCACCCTCAGGCTTAAGTTATCAGATAGGAATGTGGATGCAGTGTTGTCAGACTTTATGACATTCTTAGGGGAAGCTATACATGTGGGTTGCTTAATGCAAGATGGCCCAATTTTTAAACAGCCTCTAATTTTGTCTCGTCTAAACATGGCGTAGACCAAAGAGAACACATCTACCACCAGCTCTGCTTGCCCCACTCAGAGGGATCTCCCTACTCGTCCCATGAGTCTCCAAGCAGCTGCTTATTCACCTGTGCCTTTCCCCTCCTGCAGGTATGCTCATTTATTTTGGGTATGGCATCTGGAACAGCACCTTGGAGATCAGCGCCCGGGAAGAGGCCCTGCACCAAAGCACGTACCAGCGCTACGACGTGGACGACCCCTTCTCCGTGGAGGAGGGTTTCTCCTACGCCACAGAGGGTGAGAGCCAGGAGAACTGGGGCGGGCCGGCTGAAGACAAAGGCTTCTATTACCAACAGATGTCAGATGTGAAGGAAAACACCCGGACAAGTAGCAAAGCGAAGAGCAAAAGCAAACACAAACAGAACTCGGAGGCCCTGATTGCAAACGATGAGTTAGATTACTCTCCAGAGTAGGAGTAAACACACAAGAAATATGTAGAAATGGTGGTGATTTATTTTCAGTAACTTTACCTGTGGGCTAGAAGGTGAAAACGTGTTTTGCCTCTCACTTCAAAAGTCCAGCCTTCCCCAGAGTCAGTCCTCAATCACAGCCTGTCATTTGCTACTTCTGCTCTTCAGGATAGTTCTGTCAAAGGGTTTAATCTGGGTCTCCTTACTGGTCCCCTTGTGGGAAAACAAAGACAACCTAAACAAGAAGGTAAAAGAAATTCTATCTTAGGTGTAACCATCAGAGCTGATGGCAGCAAATGTTTCTTAGGCCTTTGCTTTGCTGGTTGAATCTTTTTGCTTCTTACTGATACTCCAAGAAGCAAGGAGAAAACTTCTCGGACCACACTGAGGCTGCAGCCCCTGGTGGAGATGTGCCAAATCAGGTGGGTGTGGGCACAGGCAGCATTCCCACCCCTGAGACCACAGGGCAAAGCTCTGTGCTCAGCACGCAGGCTGACAGCTGCTCCCCAGGCCCGGGTGGGCAGGTGGCCTTGGCACTTCCTCAGCAAGCAACATTTTGTACTGAAATCTCACAAAAACAAATCCATAGAAAAGAGGCATGCTTCTCTGTATTCACCAACATTCCCATAGTCTGCAAACTGTAACTTGAGGATACAGCAAAGTTCAGGGACTTGGAGACCATTCTCCCTAAGGTTTCAGATTCACCAGAAGGCAGTCATGCAGACCCAGTCATGTGGTGAGAAGCACCATCAAAGTTCTACTAAATGCCCAGGAAAAAATGAAATAACCATCTCTTGTAGTGAAGGCCAGAAGGGCACTGGCAGAAATTAACTCTCTGTCAAGCCTTCTCTTACACCAAGCTCTAAGCTCCTGCTGATATAATGGAAGGGGCAAAGTTGGAGCATGATTTCATGGCACTGATATGCCTTGAAGAAGGAGGCTGTTTGTTTTATAATCAGATAAAATCTTTACAAGGAAAAGTGAACCAGCCACTGAGATCACATTGCAAATTCTATTTCAGATTTCTAAAATTATAAATTCTGTAGTTTTTTTGAGATATGCCCCCAGTTGATTGGTGGGCACTACTCTGAAAACAAAAATGTTGAAGTGCAGCTTCTTAGGTAATTGCATTCCATGAGATCACATTTCCCTCCCGAACCTTATTTTTCTGGGGTAGCTCACCTCCGGACATGTATTTTTCCTGCGATTTGCCAGAGCAGTTTCACTGAAGCCCAGAGAAATATCGACCCGGTAGGCTCTAAATCTGGTCCATCAGAGAGGCTCTTAACGGAATTTCTCTGAAACGAGCTAGGTGAGACAATCTGGTGCAGGAAAAAAACTCACGGTCTGTAAATTCTCCTCTTGTGTGACAGGGATTTCAGTGCCGCACTGAGGAAGGTGCACACGCACATGAAGCACAAGTTGGACCAAGCTAAAGTCTTTGGGAGAATTTCCTGAAAGGGGGGAAAATACCAAATTCCTTATTCTCCCTCTCCTGGATCTAGCACTATGCCAAAAATTTTCCAGAATACATCAACAAATATTTCAGTCTATTCTTTTTTAGAGGGTGAGGCTAGAGCCATCTTGGCAGGCTGTAAGATTATGAACAGGGAGCAGAAGTCCATTTTTTCCCCTCAGCTCACCCTGATTGAGAACATACCAAGTGCTAAGTGATGGGAATGCGAAAAGAATGACATCTGCCCTTGGAGGCTCATGGTCCAGGGAATATGAGCAGCACCGGAGTCTGATAACTGTAGATACAACAGCCGAACATGGCAGGTCCCCATGGTTGATGCACTGGGCTTCAACATAGTAGTTTTTAAAGGTCAATTGAAACTACATTTTAATAGGCTTTTAAATAAATTGCATATCATACCCATAGCCAACATTATGTCATTTAAATTCAAATTATTACTATTTTCTAAATCTCTTTCATGCTTCTATATTAATTCTATACAACTCTGGTTTCTGAGATCATTTGTCATTTTAATGTAATGCTTAGCAATGCTGTATTTTTCTCTCTCCTAAACTTAACCATAAAGATACAGCACCTGGCCTGTGAAATACATCCTTAGGGATTAATTGTAAATGAGTTATCAGCATTTTTTGCAAGAATGAAGTTTTGAACTGGTTTTAGAACTCAACAAATCCTCCTAGTTTAAATATAATCTCTTAAGCTTGAGATATATCCAGATAGATAGGGTGGTACTGTATCTGTTAAAAATGTTCGAAGGAAGATATTAATGCAAAATAACAAAATCTTTTGTGGGTGAAAGAGCTTCCTTTAGAGCTTCCACTAGAAAGGTTTAGGTATTACAGTCTGGCAGCTGCTGCATGCGATTCCTGAGCACTAGAAGAGAGAGCACAAGCGCTGGTACACACCACTGCTGTTGATTCCCTGAGGATGCCGTGAATCCCTCTCATTGCAGGGGTCACTTCTCCCACTCAGTAGCTCTATAATTTTTTAAGCTTTGATCTCTTTATTCTCTCAAATTGATTCATTAGCGTTCTAGTAAACTTGTTTTTCTTTTTTAACCATTTGTCAATCTAATAGAAAAAGTTTTTGAAGGTAAATAGACACATGTTTCCTCATGTTTCCCAGCCCTTGTGAAAGAGTCCCAGATTCCACAATGCAGGTTTCAAATACCGACAATCACTAGAATGACTTTATTTGTGTTTCCCAACAATTTTCCTAAGACCTCATTTGTGAACCCACATGAAAAGATCCCCTTGTAAATGATTCCCACAGAAACTTAGACCCCTTGAAAGGAGTCCAAGGAAGACCTGCATTTTCTTACATTCTCATCTGTAGCAAGAGCTCTTCCATTGAGTTTACATCATGCAAATTTGTAGTTTGGAACCAATTATTTGATTTTTTCATTTTTGTCATGTATTGGTACTCTGTTTCATTTCAAAAGGATCTGAGGCAGCTATTACAATACATGTAATACCCAAAATAATTAAGAGAGGAGCTGGGGGCAAATAAAAAGGATAAGACAAAGCTAGAACTGTGCTAAGTAATCAAATGCAGAACCGTTTAAAGATTTATTTATTTTTAGAGAGAGAGGAAGGGAGGGAGAAAGAGAGGGAAAGAAACATTGATTGATTGCCTCATGCCCTCAATTGGCCTGAAACCCAGGCATGTGCACTGACTGGGAATTGAACTGATGACCTTTCAGCTCACAGGCCAGCACTCAATCCACTGAGCCACACCAGCCAGGGCAGAACCTTGATATGTAATGCTAATTTCCAATGAGGGGCAACTTGAAAAACAATAAAATTGTTGATAATGACAGGAAGAAGTACTCCTGTATGATACAAATAAATGTCCCCTCATAAGGGCAGAGAACTGCAATTGCATAGATCACTGAAACCCACAGATAAGCATCAGACCTGGTTTTTACCAGGTACGTGTGCCTGGCGTATTTGGGTGTCCCCTAAATATCTGATGACTGAGCAAATGGCTAGATGGATAAATGGACACATGGATGAATGAAAGGAAAATGAAATACATTTATTTAACACATTTTTATGGACTGCTTATTGTGTGCTATGGCATAAGAAATAGGGAAAACAAAATATACAAATAAAGAACAATAGTGAAGATGACAGGTGAGATGAAGATAATGTGCAATGGGGGTTTGCATATGAAAAAGACCTCCTTCCACTGGAAAGACCATAGAGAATGCGGCCCTTGTGTTGGGGCTTGTGGAGTGGGCAGAATTTTGCCGGGTAGAAGTGGAAGAAAGGGTTACAGAGCGGAAGATCAGTATGAGTAGGGTATAGACTCTGGCTGATGGCTGTCTCCTAACTAGTAAGTTGTACTGTGCCTCCTTCAAGGGAAAGCAAGAAGCTAGTTTGGCAAGAGCTCATGATTTATGCATGATTTGTGTATGAAACATAAGAAAACATGCTGAGAAGGCAGGTTAGGGCTCACCCACAGACAGACGTGAAAGTAGAGCTGAGCTGGCTGACTCTGCTTGGGTGGGGAGGCACTGGGGAAATGATGAAAGTATGAATCAGGGAGATTTGAACTTTAAGAAGCTGGGGCAGTGACTCCCTCTATGCAAGGAGTTAACAAATCACATACACGCTCCAAGCTGATCTAACATATTAAAGGGAAAAAAACATCCACACCTAAAGCATTAACCTAGGAGAAGTGTGGGCATCTAACATGTGCACAGATAACACAAAGTTATTTGCAGCTACTTTAAAATTCTCAACAATAAGTTTAAACAACTAAAGCTAACAAGTTTTTATTTCTATCTTATCCACACAGTAAAACCTCAGCTCAAGATTTACTCAGCTTGAGCTCAAGGAGTGTGAGAACTGGCCTAAAAAACTAAAGTGTACTGCTGTCCCCTTTCCCACCAGGTTTTACCAGGTCCCAGAGACGTCAGTGGAAGCCCATGGAGGGTCAGCCACAGGTTTACCTGTCCTGTATCTCAGACTGGAATGTCTTGTTGGGTGGAGAAGTCAGATATCAGGAAATGAGTTTGAAGCCAGAGCTGAGGTCAGCTCACTGAGTCTAGGCAGCAGATAATGGTCCACTCTTGGATTTAAGCCTTCAGGTTAGTGAGCAATCCACAGGTGGCCTTAATGTCTTACTCATGCAGGGAAGGAGGTGCAAGGAAACTCATACCCCAAAGTTGGCCCCTAGGGCTGCATGGTAGCCCTTTATCTTCATGCCATTTGGCACAAGACTAGTCAAAGAGGGTTTCTATCAAAAATTGTTGCTAAACCTAGGTTTCTCTGGTATGCAAGCACCTCCCTGATGCTGAGGACCTGTTTGTCTTCCGGGGCCCTTTGAAGTCCCCAAGAAAGGTGCCAACTGGTAAGCATGATGGCCCCCTGTGAGAGAGCCAACACTTGTAGTTAAACAAATGCACAAGTACAGAAGCAGCATCTCAAATGGCAGGCACCTCCACAAGCAGGAACCAGGATGCTTTTCACCACGGAGTGAGTGTGCTTCATGTTTTTCCTTTGGAATGGTGATGGGTAACAAAAAACCCTTCATGTACATAATTCTTAAGCCTGCGTCTACTTGTATTTTCTCTAAGACTTTACAGAAGAGGCTGTTGTGATTGTTTCTCCTCCTTGGGAGCGACTTCCTGTCTAAAATGCTTTCCTCTTCTTGTTCAGCTTGCATCATTCTGAAATACCTAAGCTGTAGCCTTTTGCCAAAATTAATTCTCCAAGGAAAAAAACACCTTTTTTTAGGACTTAAAGCTCAAAAGGGATTAGTGGAAGTTTTGAAGCCTATCAAAAATATACCTCTATTCTGCAGTATCAACTAAAATAGTGTTAGAAATCATTCAACAGTCTTCTGCATGCATGGAATTACAAACTCACATAGGGCTTCCACAAACACAGCTGCGGACTTGAAGTCTTCTGAAAGTAGGTAGCTCTAATTTCTTACTCTTTAAAAACATTCAGTGCATTTTGGTACAAAAAGAAAAGAAAATGGCTCTGTATTTGAACTAGGAGTTGGGGGCAGCATGGATTTTTCATCTGGGACTCCCTCTATGCTTTTTATATTTCCTTTGCTATTACATCTTCCTGACATTGAATCCGTGGCATTGGCGGAAGGGAATTGTGGGTTGTGTAAATTTCTCAGGAAGTGCAGACTATGAAGGATTGTGTTGGTTTGAATATTGGGATGCAGAGACTGTTCCTTGCCCCCCTTCTCCTGACTGGTCTTGGCAGTTGTGATACATTCGTCTCACACTCCCGAAGGCGAGAATTATAATCCCCCCCCTTTCCAAAGCAAAGACACTATTGATGCTACGATGGCACATAAATACCTCAACAGTCTGAGCGAACCGGCGGGGCTGCAGGTTTCGGGAGAGCAGGTGTTGTTCTCAGCCCATGTAGTCACACCACCCAACGGTAGGACTCAACATTCTAGCTTTTTCTCACTGTGGAAAAGAAAGGTTACTGTTTAATTCGTATCCAAAGTTATAAGTACAGCTTGTAAATTTTACTAACTTGTTTCATTTTTGTTTGGTCCTTGAGAAGTACAACTTGCTTTTTGCAGCTGGTAATTTCTGGTGTCATTCTCTGATACATATATGTATATATATATTGGTATGAAATTGCTGTATTCGTTAAAGTTTGTTCGTTTTGTGGTTTTTAATTCCCATTGGTGCACTGTACAATGGGGTTTTGTAGTTTATCATGAAGAAAGAAATAATATGCAGATATGTTATGGAGTATGTTTTATTTTGAAATTGATTGTGGTATTGATAATATATTGATTTACCAAGATACTAAGGGAAAATTCTAAATTTACCAAAATGTGTATATTTTAATAAATGCATAAAGCTTTATTGTGTGCCTTTAAGTTTAAAAGAGGTTTATTTAAAAAGTCAGAAACAAAAGTGTCTTACTATAAAATATTCATAGCATTGTAAAGCTTTTACACAGGAGACTATTGAAGGACAATAGAAAAGAGGAAGAAGCTCCCCCATATTTTGTTAACCATAACCAGTGCCTGATGTCTGAGACATTCTTTCCACTCTCAAATGGAGGTGAATAAATGAATCTTGCCTTAAATGTTTCAGTTGTCCATTCTAGAAAAGCCAGATAAATGAGCACATTTTTTTTGGTTTGAAACAAATTGCATTATTGTGGAAAATTTGTTTTCAGAATAAAAATACTTTAAAAAGTACAGCTAACTGACTATCAAAATTTAAATTTGAGGAAAGCCAGTGCCATCCTGCATTTTTTTTATTTTAATCATTGTTCAAGTACAGTTTTCTCCCTTTTACTCCCATTCCAGCCCACCCACCCATCCTGCATTTTAAAATTCACTTTACTTTAGTGCACCCAGGAAAACGGGAACTGGTTCCTTCCAACAAGGTGCAGGGCTCTACCCAGAACCAAGCCCACTCTGCCGCCTCCTGAGTTACCCCACTCCCAGGACCAGCTCCCAGTGAGAGCCACATGCCCCCTCCAGCCTTGGCACCGCGGAGCATTCACTTCCATGGCCCCCATTCATTTTAAGGACAAGTTGGAGGAATATTACCCACCTACAATCCCAAACCCATTGTAATAGCATCAGTGGTGGTTTAATTGATTGCACTTTTTGGTAGTGCAGGTAATGGTGATACCTGGAGTAATGGAGAGAGGTGCAGCAGGGTCACGTGTTTTCTACACTACTGGAGATGGGAAGAACTGCTGTGTCTTTCTTCCCTACCCCTCATGATCTCCCGTACAGGATAGCACTGGAGAAAAACAAACTTTAAATGTATTAATTTATAGAACCTCAGTTTTGTTCCTGTCTAGTCTCTTCAGATGACTGAGTTTCTGAGGTAAAGGCTCTGTCTTTGGACTTCCTCCTCTCTCCCTGCTTCTCTCCACATGGTACACAGGGCAAATAGGCACCTTGGGACCTCACACAGTTCTCCCAATTGCCATCAGCTGTCCCCATTGTATTTTCCCAAATCTCACCAAGGGTCTGAAATCTCTTCCCTTCCAAAGGTCATTTTAGAGCCTTGGCTGGCGTAGCTCAGTAGATTGAGTGCGGGCTGGGAACCAAAGTGTCCCAGGTTCGATTCCCAGCCAGGGTACATTCCTGGGTTGCAGGCCATAACCCCCAGCAACCGCACATTGATGTGTGTGTCTCTTTCTCTCCACCCCCCGCCCCGCTCCCTTCCCTCTCTAAAAATAAATAAATAAAATCTTTTTTTAAAAAAAAGGTCATTTTAGTTTTGGGAAAAGCCAGAAGTTGCAGGATGCCAAATCTGGGTCATAGAGGGGCTGAGTCACTAGGATTGGTGTTTCACCAAAAAACTCTACATAAGACGTGATGCATGAGTGGATGCATTGTCCTGGTGAAGCTGTCAATCACCAATTGCCCATAGCTGTGGCCTTCTGAATCATCCGAATAGTTTACACGGAGGAATGTTCAAGTTTAATACAAAATCTGACACACATTCGTTTGCTGTACTCACTCAGTCATTTTGAATGCAATGTACACATGCTCACTCAATGGCATCTACCACTCCCTCTGACTAGTATAGTGAAGTCTTGTTCATGCATGCTCATCCCAGTCCACTCTCCTTGGCTGCCAGGTTACACTGATGTAGTGTAAACCATTCCCATTGCATTAACAATGGGTGGACTTTTTCCAACAGACCTTGAATGGAATATTATTCAGTCTTAAAAAGAATGGAAATTATAACACCTGTTACATCATGGATGAATTCTGAGGGCACTATGCTAAGTGAAATAAACCAGTCACAGAAAAACAAGTAGTACATGACTCCAATCATGAGGTATTTAGAGTAGTCAAAATCATAGAGACAGAAGAAGGTTGGCTTCCAGGGGCTGGGGAAGGGGAGGGTGGGGAGTTACTGTTTGATGAGTAGAGAGGTTCATATTTACAAGACGAAAAGATTTTGGAAGAGGATGGTAGTGATCCTTGCGCATCAAGATGAATGTACTTACTATCACTGAACTGTACATTTAAAAATAGCTAAGATACTAAGTTTTATGTTCTGCATATTTTACCACAGTTTTTAAAATGGAAAAACAATTAAAAATGTTATTCCGAGTATCAAAGCTGCCTTAGAACCATCTTCTCCTTACACCGTAACTCAAGGCCACTTCAAAATTTAAATACCCTGTTAGAAATGTGAGGAATCTTCATATCACAAATATTAAATTGACAGCTCCTTCACATTTGATGTTCAACTGTCAGCAGTTCTCTGACTGGCAATGAGAGTCCTTCCTGTGTCACGCTCCCTTCCTCTCCTTGGCCCACGTGCATCTCTTCCCCTATGTGAAGATAGGTGTTTTCCATTCTCACATTGGCTTCAATCTAATCAAGAAAAATGAAACTATGAGGCTCGGAGAGAAAATCACACCCCCCCACTTCTATGAACTAGAAATTTGAATTCTCCAAGCTTTTATTACATATATGTGTGAGCCTGATACTTACCTATCAAAGTCATTTAGAGTGTTTTCAGGAAGGGATGAGCCCTCCGTAAGTCAGCGAATGGGGTGAGGTAATTATTGTGGCAGGCTTTCCTTTAGAAAGGGGAAATACAAATGATTTGTGACTCTTAACTTCAAACATGCAAGAGGAATGCAATTTGGAACAGGATCCGAAGAGGAAATAGTCCATCCAGATTCAATTCTGGTGGCTGGAAGACTGATTGAATTTCCTTCCTAGCAGAGACACTCCTCACCGGGCAGGGTTGGGGAGGAGGATAGGGGTTTCCTAGCAATGGAGTTTCCCTGTTCTACGAAGCTCTACCCCCAAAGCAGCCCCTTTAATCTACTGGTAGTAAGTTCCAGGTGTGGATACAATGTCCTCAACTTTCTCACCAGCCTTCCCTCTTATATGAGAATGTGGAGTTGGGCTAACCAACCAAGGTGAAAAGGATGTACAAAGATGTGCTGTGAGCCTGGAGGCCAGTGGAGGAGGGGCACCTCTGCCCTATCTGCTCCCTGATGCCCAAAACGCCTCCACTGGAAACAAAGTTTGGCATTCTTCAATAAGAAAGAGATCTTTCAATGCCTTCACAGTTAACTCCCCCTGGAAGAAGGAGCACAGTGTCTTAACTCATCTAAGTTGAGATATGAATGACCGACACCAGTTTCTTCTCAGAAAACACATTCCCACAAGTCATGAGAAAAGATTATGAGTTCTCTGGGTGCTTGAGAGGGGCTTAGGAGACTTCAGGAGGGGAAATGGGACAGGAGGAAGAGATCAGGGTCCAACAGATACACTGGGCCCCATTCACTGCCCAACCTTGCCTAGAGCTAGATCCAAATACAACAAGGGGAGAAGAGACCGTAAACCTGCCCTGAACTGATGTCCCCAAATCACTCTGAAGGAACAGATGGCTGGTGAGGTGCAAAGAGGCTTGGACTCCAAGGGAGAGAAACCCATATTTCATTCCTGGCTTTTCACATCTGGCTAGGTAAACTCAGGCAAGCCACTTCCTGTTTCCCATCTATAAACCAGAAGTTGGCCCATGATTTCTACCTTTCCACATCCCCACTACCACGAGGGGTGAACACATCTCTCTTGCTTCCTGGTACACCTTTGGCAACTAGTGCATAGCCTGGGATGGAGGAGGCATTCAACAAATACTTGTTGAAGGAATGAATGAAGTTATGTTTCTCCTCAGCACTCAGAGGACCCCCTGTTCTCCTTCCAAAGTGAATAACAATCTCAATCACTCTAAATATTCAACAGTTTACTTCTGGCAGATCTCAGATCTTTCAAATCACTTTTAGAAATTGATCCTAAGAAAATAAATAATGTGAGATATGGTAAAAGATTTGTGCCAAAAAATATATCTGTAATTACAAGAAAAAAATGCCCCCAAAATTGAAATCAACCTAATATCCCAAACTAGAGGTTTAAAAAAGTATAGTATAACTGTAGAACTTGAAACTGTACATCCATCTAAAAATGTCTTTAAAGAATGTTTCATGACGTGTGATCTTCATTATGTTAAATTTTTTAAGTAGAATGCAAAGATTATATATAGAATGTCTTTAGTTTTGAAAATATATATACTTTATAAATGCATAGAAAAATTTAGAAGATTCTATGCAGCAGAAAGAAAGAAGGAGCTCCTACCCTTTGCAACAGCTTGGATGGAGCTGGAAAGCATTATGCTAAGCAAAATAAGCCAGGCAGTGAAAGACAAATACCATATGATCTCACCTTTAACAGGAACCTAAACAACAACACAAAGAAACAAGCAAAATATAACCAAAGACACCGAAATAGAGGACAGTATGACAGTGACCAGAGGGGACCGAAGAGGGAATTTCAGGGGAGAATGGGAAGGGTTTACAGGAACAAATTTAAAGGACACATGGACAAAAACTAGGGGGAGGGTGGTAATGGGAGGGAAGTGGGGAGGGTTGGGTGGGTGGGCTGGATTGGGAGTAAAAGGGAGAAAACTGTACTTGAACAATGATTAAAATTTTTTTAAAAAGAAAAATTTAGAAGATTATATAAAGTGTTAACCATTGTCACCTCTAAGAAGTCTTATTTGGGATGCTTTTGAATTTTTTTCTTTATACTTTTCTTTTTTTTCCAAGTGTTCTTAAAAACATATTTTACTTTTATTTTCTTTTTTTTTTTAAATATTTTATTTATATATTTTTAGAGAGAGAAGGGAGGGAGAGAGAGAGAGAGAAACATCAATGTGCGGTTGCTGGGGGTTATGGCCTGCAACCTAGGCATGTGCCCTGGCTGGGAATTGAACCTGAGACACTTTGGTTCCCAGCCCGCACTCAATCCACTGAGCTACGCCAGCCAGGCCTACTTTTATTTTCAAAAATAAAATTTTGTCAAGATTTATTTCCTATAACATAAAGACCTTTTCAAACATTTGTTGTGTCCTAAGTGGAAAACCAAGAAGACACCCTGGCACCTCTCGCCAAGCAATGACACAAATAATAGAAGCTCTCCTCTCAAAGCCAGACCAGACACAGATTTCTCTCTCTGCACTGGCACATACAAATTTAGGCTATTTATATTCCTTCAGCAGAAGGAATCCATACTGGAATCTACTCTAAAGCAGAGCTCATTAGCTTGGATACTTGGCTTAAATATGTGTTGTTAAGTATTAAATACTGGTGTTAATTTGTTCCAGATGTCAAACACATCACAATTTTAAAGGATAAATGCAGACATTTGTGTATTTAGTTGTAACAATTCAGCTTACTCCTTCTCCCAAGTAAACCATGTGCCGATACACCTTTGTGTTGCCTTGGGGATACTGACTGTCATGCAGAATACAGTCAGTAATTATTTGCTAAATTAGATTGAATAGAATTTTATGCACACTTGCCAAAAGTGTAACTGTTTTCAAAAGCCCATATCAGTTATGATTTATAGATGAAATACACCCTTTTAAAAGGTCATTCCTCTACGTAAAATCTCCAGTGGCTCCCACTTGCCAATAGAACAAAGACCTTCACAGCCTGGACACCCCCCCCGACCCACCTCTCCAGTTCCATGTCTCACCCCCCGCCAAGTGCTCCAAGTCAAACCCGGGCAGGCTCCACAGTGTTTCCCAGGCACACTCTCCTGTCTTTTCACGTCTTCTTAAAGGTCCTCTGTCCCCTTGCCCCACTCAGCAAATTCCCATTCTGCCTTCAAATTCCTCCCAAATGTAGCTCCCCTCAGAATTTCCAGAATGGGACCACTGCCCTGTCCTCTCCTTCCCTAAACTCATGTTTCCATAGCATTCTTTTTTAACGTGTATAGCATTTTACATGTTGAACAGTTATTCATTTATGTTTCTCCTACTATAGATCAGAAGCTTCCAAAACGACATAAAAAAGAAATATTAGAAATATTTTTAAATACTTTTAATCTAAAAATCAAGAACAAAATTAAGCCTTATATTAAGTATTATTAAGTATTATACAGGGTGGGGCAAATGTAGGTTTACACCTGTTTGTCTGAAAATAATATAATTAATAATAATTCAAGAACCTGTTTCATATACTCACAACTATAAACCTACTTTTGCCCCACCCTGTAGATATTTATAAGTATAATATTAATATAAAAATATTATCCAATGTTAATATATTCTATATTATAGTTCACAATAATATATTAACCTATTATATAATCAATATATTGAACATATGGTATATATGATACATTAATTTATATTATATATTATGTTATAATAATATAGAGAATATAAATATACTATTATAAACAAATTAAATTAAGCCTTATATTTAATATATTTATATATTATATTAATTATAAGATAGTAACATTATTATAATAGTATATTCAATATGTTGAATATAAGGCTTAATTTGACTTGTATTGCATTGTATTATGGAGCTTATTATAGATTACAGTGGTTCACATACCCACCATTCCCTCCCTCGAAGGGTCTGATGGCCATCTGGGTTTTTAAGAGCTCCTGAGGACAGAGGCCCCTCTTCAGTGAGGAAGGAAGCCAGCACCACCCTCACCACCCTCACTGTTTCATTCAAGTTATGATATCTTGTATATTAGAAATACCCTTTTAAGTGGATTTATAAATTGCATTACCTGTTTTTACTAAACTAACTCTACAGAAAAAGCTACTCATTTTTAAAGATTCCTGCAAAAGAACCATAAATCAGCGATAGCAGCGAAAATAACAAAGCCAAAAGTACAAAGGTTTGCTGACACAGCTTTAAAAGCAAAATAAACATGGTTAATCTGTGACCTTATAACAATGTATGAAAAAGCAATTGCTTTTAGAAGGAAACTCATGCAATGCCAAGATCCTACTGAAAAAGATATATTTGGACATGTATGTAATTTTATTACCAAAAATTGTATCAACTATAAAACCAGCCCTACTGTATACATAAAGAAAACTTAAATTTTTAAAATCTGATTAAGAAATCTTACAAATGAAGAGTTTTTAAACAATTTTTTAAACATACAAAAAATGCAACCTACCTGATTGCATGAAATGCAATTTTTAGACGTACAAAAATGTAACCTACTTGATTAGTTTGAAAAAAATCAACTGAAAGGCATCAAGGGAGATGCAGAGTTGCCAAGTTTTAATACAAATCTCTGCAAAATTGATGGAGGAGGGTGACCCAAGGGTGCAATGACCGAGAAAGGCAGTCAGCACTTCTCCTATACGGTTCTATGTACTCAGATGAAGTAGCCTTTTTCAGCCAAAGCAGCTACTAAAACCAAGCAGTAAAGTTAACTAAACTAATAATCAGACATTTGAATGTTTTTGTCCCAGTAATAAATAATGAGGTAAGTTCAAACTCAATGCTCTTCTTAAAATAGTATTACTAATGTAAAGAGAAAAGAAAGTTTGCATTATGAATAAATAATATGAAATAAAATGTTACTTCATTTTTCCATTCTCAATATTTTTGTGTACATTTTATACCATATATAATACAGTAATACAGTTTTTTATCTATAGAGATAACTAAACATACATAAGTACATCTAGAGACAGAGGAGGTAAATAAAAGTTTGCAGAATGAAATTTTCTAATAAGATTTAATAGCAAAGTTATAAAAAGCTTACTCCTATGTATAGAATTGTGAAGGAAAACACAAAAAAGTGAAAAAAGAACTCTTAGGTAGAAGAACATGATCTGTTTATTTTATAATAATTAAAGGGAAAGAAACCATCTATAAAATATTTTGGTGTCCTAGAATTTAAACTGTATCATTGAGTAAAAGATAATAATGTAGAACTATATATCCAGCTAAGAAAATATATTAGAGGAATTATGCTGAAGTTTAGTGGCGTTTTCTGGCAAACCCTCAAGATCTAATCATTGAATAAATTCACTTGACCAAACAAAGGCACATTCTAGTATCTTTCCTAATTTGATTTAATGAATATGATGAAATACTACTACATTTCCAGAAAATGCCCAACCACCTAGTGAAAAAAAAACATAGAGGGAAATGAAAGGCATATTTATCACTTAGCACTATATAGCAGTTGAAACATGTTTTATGTTCTCTCAAAGCCTGTGAAGCTTTTGTTTTCATCTAACAGATTATAAAATGGATGCATTTGAAGCTAATTTACTGGTACCCAGATCTTCAATCACTGCAGAATGTTTACCCAATCTTCTTCAGCAAAACTTGCATCTCAAAAGCTGCCCCTTTTCAAGCTCTGAGATCAGTTTAGGAACCCTTGCAATGAGGTGAGCAAACGTGGTGGCAACCAAATGAACTATTGATGAGACAAAGCAACCAGCTTACATACAAGAGACAGCTGGAGGACAAATAAATGAAATAACTACTTTCACCACGGTGGTAAACATATGGAACTTGTTAACTCCAAGTGGCAGTGAATGGGTTCAGGAAGGGTTCAGATGCCTTCATGGAGAATAACTCTGTAAAAGTGTTGTTAAATAAAATTAGGTTTATTCAGGGAAAACTCCAGGCTTTGGGGATGGACCTCAAGGACACAAATTCCACTGCTCTCTCCATCAAGAGCTCTGCAGCTCCAGGCTGGACGCGGAGCGTGGCTCTTTTGTTCTTATCATAACATCAGAAATAAATTCCAAACCCGAAGACAGAGGTCATCTTTGGTGGCCTCCCAGGTGTTGGCACTGCCCATCCTCCTTGGGCCCAGAGAGAAACTGCATAACTAGGAAGTCAGAACCCAGGCTCTCTCTCTCTGTTTTCCATCCTCAAGCCAAATATATACTTTTTAACAAAATCAAGGTCCTACATACTTCCCTTCTAGGGGTCTTGTGGGATTGCAAATAGCTCTGAAAGACCTCCTGACCTAGAGTGCACGCTTATTTTCAAATTTTAAGCCAAAACTACTTAACTTCAAAATGGCTCTGTGCAAAACTCATAACACTGTTTTCCTAAGAGAGCCTAATTGAATGATTGATATTTGGAGGGCTGTCCAGCCCAATGACTTCTTTGCTAAAAACAGAGTTACGCACTCATCTTGGCATTTGTTTGCAAACTAAACCCACAATCTGAACACTGTCCATACTCTGGCTTGACAGCATTGGGAATTGTCACCAAGTCATCACTGCTGTGGCCCAGATCTAGTAAAAGGTGCTCCTGAGTGATTTTTTATATACAGATTATGATCTCTGTCATTTATTAGGACTTCAAAGCCTACCACAGAGTTTACTCCCTTTGGTAGCTAATTCCCTTTATTTCCTGAAAATTCATTTGTGTAGTGATGGAGAATGTGAGTCTACATTTCCTCTTTCCAAAGATACAAATATGTAATAGCCCCCTACTATAGGGAAGTTGAGTTCCCTTTATTTTCTAATTTTCCAATTGACTGTAGATAAAGGATACCATTCTAAGAATTTAATCTAACCACTAAATTAACATTTTTAATTGAGAGAGTACTTATGTTAAAAATCTTATGCTAATTTCAAATTTGTCCTTTCATTAAATGGCTTTCCATAAGCAGTTCACTCCACTTGCTTAAGGAATGAATTTCACTCAAATGCTAGAGGAGTAGTTAATACCTCAGGCTTTGCAGTCAGACTGTAAGAGTTATAATCCTGTCTATGGAACCTTAGGCAATTTCTTTAACCACCCTGAGCCTCTATTTTTTTCATCTATAAAATGGGCATATGATAACTCCTAACTCATGGAATTGTTTTATAAATTAAATGAATACTTACATACTATCTCTATGTTTCTATTTTAAGTAAAATGTATGCTTCTCTTTAATATCCTCTGAGGAAAATCCATGTTTTTGAAATTTTCATTCTACTGTATTTTGTTAAGCATAACTTTCATTTCATAAACTCAAAATGTGCTGTAGCACTATGACAATTGGCCTCAGCATTAGAAGACACAGGTTCAAATGCTGACCTTGATACTCACTAGCTGTGTGGTCTTACCTCATTTCTTCATCTCTTTGGGCCCAAGTTTCTTCATGTGGAAAAAAGGGATAATACTGATAGATGAATGGACTGAATGTGTGTGTGCTTCTCAAAATTCTGTGTTGAAGCCCTAATTAACCCCCCCACAGTGTGATGGTCTAAGGAGGTGAGGCCTTTAGGAGGTAATCAGATTTAAATGAGGTGATGAGGGTGGACCCCCATGATGAAATTCCTGTCCTATAATAAGGACTTGATCTCTCCCTCTCTCTCTCTCTCACTCGCTCTCGCTCTCACTCTCACTCTTGCTCTCACTCTCACTCTTGCTCTCACTCTCTCTCTTGGCACATAGCCAGCTAGAGTAAAGGCTAGGGCTGGCTTCAAGGACATGCAACCTGTGTAGTGTCACAGGCCCTACAACCAGAAGGACCCCACATCTGGTTTAATTCTCTATTGTTACCATCTTGAAATTTTTAATAACTTCATTGTTGAACTTGTGTTTTGTAAGTAAAGGCTAATGGGATGATGGAGCATGTGTGTAAGCAGAGAAAATACTTGTGTGGTACACGTGCCCACCATTCCTTGGCACCCTGTTTGCATAGAGCATTCACAGTGCCTCATGAGCATAGAATTCTGTGGACCCATGAGGTCCCAGAGGTGGGAGTTCAGCAAGACTCCAAGCAAGTTCAAAGGTAAGTATTTGTTATGTCTATGACTGAGTGCTATATGTTCAAATTCTAAGCTCTATGTCCTTATACCCCACAAGTGATGGAACTGTATTAGGACTTGGGGCCTCTGGGATGTGCTGAGGTCCTGAGAGTGGAGCTGTTGTGAATGGGATTAATGCTTTTATAAAGGGCCCGAAGAGCTCCCTTGCCCCTCCCACCGTGAGGACACAGTGAACGGGTGCCAGCTACAGACCGAGAAGAAGACCCTTACCAGAACACAGCTATGCTGGCGCCTTGATCTTAGATTTTCAGCCTCCAGAACTGTAAACAATATTTTTTTTTGCCCTGGCTACTGTGGCTCAGTGGATTGAGCACCAGCCTGTGAACCAAAGGGTCATGTGTTCAATTCCCAGTCAGGGCACATGCCTGGGTTGTGTGCCAGGTCCGTAGTAGGGGGGCGTGTGAGAGGCAACCACATATTGATATTTCTCTCCCTCTCTTTCTCCTTCTCCTCCCCTCTGTCTAAAATGAAGAAATAAAAATCTTTTTTAAAAATCTTTTAAAAAATAAAAATAAGTTGTTGTTTCTAAGCTGCCTAATCTGTGGCATTTTGTTATAGCAGCCCAAACAGACTAAGACACTGAGTAAACTGGTATAATGACAGTCCCCCTCGAGTCCTCACTTAACTACTCAAGCCACAATTTGCTTCAGAGACAAAAAGGAGACAATGGAGTTCTAGGAAATGTGAATGACCGAGGAACCCAATCATACCCTTGTGTTAACTCCCTGTTGAATCAACCACTGTACAGGGAAAGTGATGACATAGGAGGAAAAGGAAAGATAATGCTTTCATTTCAGTACTTCCTTACTTATCAATAAGCTGAGGGTAGAGAGGGTTGGCAGAATACGTACCTTATCAAGAAGGGAAGTAAAACACAATTGAGTTAGTTTTGTGCAGTGTTTCCACTGTTCTAATAAGAAATAAATGCTGATACATGTATAAGCTACCAAATACAAATTGTGGAATTTGGGTTGTTTCTGCATAAAACTGAAACACTCCTACATTTGCATTTAAAACAGACATGCACAACAGAAAGGATAATAATAAAATGATGCTAGTAATTTAAAATTTTAATTTTTCTTTACTTGGAACATTTAACAAAAAAATAACACCATGACAAATCAAAACACAGACTACAGACAAAGGAAAAACTTTATATTTTAGTATCTTTAACAACACTTTTTTCCCCCTTTTGGTAAAAGGAGCTCCACATTTTCACATTGCACTGGCATCGCCAATTATGTGGCAAACCCTGATAAAGACTGTCTTTCCCGCATCTCTTGGAGCTAGGTGTGGCCACATGACTTACTGCAAGCAGATACTGTGGCAGCTTCAGGGAGTCATCCCGGGAGATGGTGGGCTTAAGCCTTTGATTCTCCACCTGCTATGTACATGCTACCATTGTATACCTTGAATTCAAGGGCCACCTCGTAGGGTTGGTGAAATCGTGAGTTGAAGGGAGCCAGGGCCGCTGTGGGCTTTGTGGGGCAGAACACTAGGCGACAACTGGGGAATGTCAAACTTTTACAGCTTGTGAAATGGAGTTCATAAAACGACTCACGTGTACCTGTACTGGTAACTCGATAAAGCCTAGGTTTTTATTTTTATTGTTTGTTTTTCAAAACTATGAAAAGAAACATTACTCTTCATATTTTCCTCTGGAAGAGTTCAGTGCTCTAAGGCCCCCCACAGTCTCCAGGAGGGGGGTCATTGCTGCAAGTCTCCACTCCGCTCTGCTCACTGTACCTGGACGTGGATTTTATGTGCACATCAGGGCTGGCTGGTTTCGGCTGTGATTCCATCACACCTATCATGAGAAAAGCTGACCTCTGACAACTGGAGAGGGAGTTTTTAGATCATTTAGACAAGCAAAAGATTGATGGCTTCAAGCAAATTTCAGCCTTAAGAAAAAACAGCATATTCCTCTGCAGAAAGTCTCTGCAGGGTGCTGTGCAGAAGCCTGAAGAAGGCACTTCTCAGCCAATCCCTCGCTCTTTGGTTCATGATTAAATCAGAACTTCAGGGAGCTTAGGGACTGGCTGACTTTCAACACCCATAAAAAAGGTTCAAGCTTGCAAGAAAACCTAGTCAATATGCCTTTATACATTAAATATTCTATACACTCTTATCTTTAATCTGTGCAACAATGTGCTTCTGTTGGTATTTTCTTTTCCCCTCTCAGTCAGGGTGTAACTTTCCCAAGTAGATTAAAGATGACAACGATAAGGAGCTCTCAGCATCGTTATCTGTGATATACCTGACTACACCACTACACTGTAAATTATTTGAGAGCTAGGACTGTCTTTGTGCTGCTTTTTTATATGGGGTAGCTAATGCACGGTTGGCACACAGCAAATACTCATTAAATGTTCACTTAACTAATTAATGAATGAATCAATGGACGAATAAATAATATAATTTTAGCAGATGTTCATAAAACCCGTCTTTAAGATAACCAAAGCTTTAAGAGCTTGTGAGGGTTAGGGAGGAGTGGAGAACAGTGGGGAGGGTGAGGAGGGTATCTATGGGTTACGGTTAGGATAAACATTAGTGATGAAAAACCTTAGCCTTCTACCCTGCATAAATTTACCACAAATATAAGACTGCCTCAGGCCAGAGGTCTAAACCAAATGGTTCAGGTTGCCCTCCCTTAGAAGGGACTATTTTCCTTAAAGTGACAGTGTCCTAGCTCAGGGTAGCTTTGACCAAAATGATGGTACTGGCTCCAGGGCCACATGAACCCCAGAGACCTGAATGGTGTTTGGCCCCTGCTATGCTTCTCTCGTCTCTTCCCTTTCTCTCCTCCCCTGCAGGCAGGCTTCTTCTCAAGGGGACAGACGCCATGGAGACTGATGGAAGCTCTCCTAACTGGAGAGAAAGGTCTCCTTCCTTCATTTCAGTTTGAAAAATGCCAGGAGAGGACTTTATTGAATCACTGTATTGGAACTGACCTGGATCATACATCCATTTTCCGGACCTTTCATGTGGCAAGGCAGGAAGGTCATGGATGGTCCCATCAAGACCACGCAGCTAGTGGAAGACAAGGCGCAATGCCCCAGAGAAGAGGAGAAAACTGCCATGGACACCGAGGGACCTGGGTCTGTGTCACTGCCTAGTCGGAATGGCTTGGGTTCTAATAGACAGAGGTTGATCAGGAGAAGTAAAGGAAGGAATGGTTGTAACCAAAGTGCATTTGTGAAGCTGTCTTTGGAAACAGTGGATCCAGGTGCCATATGCACCAAAGCCCTTTCTCTGTTCTCTCGCCTCTGCTTCCCTGTGCATTTGGTCTCACTTTCCCAGACTCAGGTTTTTCCCATGGGGCTGGTACAGCAGCTGCTACGAGCTTTCAGGCGCATATCTTCACAGCTTTGCTCCCAGAGCGGAATGTGCTCTGACCCACAGCTCCAGTCAAGGATGGGTTCCTGCTGATCTGCCTGGGCCAGTCCCTGACCTCTCAGGGTAGCCCAGCCAGAGTCAGGGGCTCAGCCCAAGACCAAGGAGGAAGGGTCAGGCAAGACAAGGGAAGCTCTCATTCTGATGGGATGGCTAGTTCAAAGAAGGGCCCGTTCCCCCAACCACAACCCCATCGTTTCATGGAGTCCTAGGAAAAAGATAATGATTCTCTAGCAACATTGCCTTGGGCAAAGCACCCGACCTTTCTGGCTTCTAGCTTCTTCATCTAATCACCTATTTTTTCTGTAATGGTTTCTCCTAGTAACCGCACTCACTGAGCCCGTTTCAGTGGTTCTCAAATGTTAAGGTACATCAGAGTCACCTCGAGAATCCTTTAAGGGCCGATTCCCAGGCTTCATACATAGAGAACATTAAGCAGAGAACATTTTAAATTACTTGAAATATTTAAAATTTCAGTTATGTTGATAGAAAATTATATAAGAAAATACCTGTAACGAGTGATTAATAAAAACTTTTCAGAAGTATTTACGATAGGAGAAAAGACATGGAAAGGGAAGGATGGGGGCCTAAAACCCACCCCCAGACATGGTCTCCACAGGTCTGGGTAGGACCTGTGAACCTCAACCTCGATGATTCTCACACTGGCGATCCCCACAGCATACTTTAGAGCCATGAGTGGGATGCCGTGAGGTCCTTGCTTAGACACTCTGTCACTGAGGCAAATCCGAGTGCTGCTCCAGTTTGGAGAAGGCCAGAGCAAAGGAGGAAGGCTTTGGTATAATGAGAATTCAGGGGAACAGAAGCGCTCCCAGGCCTCCTAATCGTGTGTGGGAAGGTTCTGCTCCATTCGTGGAAGCCACAGCTGGCACCCGGAAGGACCTGGCTGCCCTGTGGTACGAGGACTCTCGTCTCCAGTGGTCCTGGGCCTCCTCATGCCTCTGAAAGGTCTCCTTTATGCGCATTTTCCTCTGACCCTTCATTGAAACATGAATTTTAAAAAAAACAGGCAGCAAGAGAACCCAGGTAAATTTTCCTTCTAGCTTAAGCACAGGCTTATTGTCTAGGAGGCTTGGGGAAATGAGCAAGTGATTCGCTTTTATCCAGCTTTGTTTTTTCTCCATATATTATGTTTAGCAGATTTTGGGGAGAACAAATAAAATAAAGAACAATGATTTAGCGAGCACTACTCCTAGAGTCTCGTACTGCTGACCAGGGCCTGTGGACACCGGAGCGCACCCAGCACAAAATCCACTGGAGACAAATGCTCCTGCTTGGATCCTTCTTGACCAGCATCAACTGAAACAGAGTTGTGAGGTATGGCAGGCTGAACTTCAGACCCTACCTAGCCTTCCCTCTTCACGTCTTTTCTCCTATCATAAATACCTCTGAAAATTTTTATTAACTGTTGTTACAAGTACTTTCTTATATAATTTTCTATGAACATAACTGAAATTTTAAATACTGCAAGTAATTTTAAAAGAACAGCATATAAAACCGACATACTGCATTCTATTATAAGAGCTGGAGGAAGCTAGGCACCCCCCACCCCAGAAAAACAATAAAAACACTTCTGGAATATGCAATCCAACAATTCCTTTCTAGGAATTTACCTTAAAGAGAGTATCATATGTATGTGCAAAGATTTACCCTACAACAATGTTCATGGCAAAATTTCTTAGAAAAAAATTAAAAAGGAATCAGGATGACCACGATATTCTTGGGAACTCCTTGAGTAAATGATGGCACATTCAAACAATAGAAGATTCTATGGTTATTAAAAATGTTGTTTTTGAAAAGTACTTCATGAGACAGAAAATGTTCTCCATGTATTAAGTCTTTAAAGGTTACAGAGCTATATGTAGAGTGTGTTAGTGTTTTTTGTTTTAAAATAAAATGAAGACCAAGAATATGGATGAAAGAAATCACTCTAAAGATGAAACAATGGCTGATTTTTATTTTCTTGTTTGTATTTTTCTACAGTGTTCAAATTTTCTGTAGCTCTCCAGGTGTGAGGCTAGGTCAACAGCATCAGCATCCCCTGAGAGCTTGTTAGAAATGCAGACCCCCAGACCTGCTGGAGCAGAATCTGCATTTTAACAAGATCCCCAGGTGATCTGTATGCACTTTGCAATTTGGAAAGCAAAGCTGTACGTAACTGGGCACAAGAGAAATAACTGCTTTAATTAAAGAAAGCACCAGGCTGTGGTAACAGGTGCCTCTTGTTATTTGGAAGGTAATTTTGATATGAAGCATAAGCAATTCTTACCTTCCACAATCCTTTAGAAGTGGCTTCACACAGCAATTTTCAACCAGTGTGCCATGGCACACCGGTGTGCCGCAGATATTTTTAAAACATGCAATACCTGACTATTTAGTCAGGGATATTGAACTCTTTCCCTTAGACTATCAAATTTAAAAATGACAACAGCTGACACAACAATAGGAGTCTGATGTGAATAAATCAAAATTATACTTATTTTTTTCTCAGCAAAAAAATACATTTTTTGGTGTGCCGCACAATTTAATCAATTAGTTTATGTGTGCCACGAGAAGAAAAGGTCGAAAATGACTGGCTGGACATTTCCACATTTTCCATTTCAACAATGGAGCATGGAGCAGTGACAAGTGCCTCCGTCTCCGTCCCCTCCCCCAGCCACAGGGCCACAAAGCCGGAGCTCTCGGACTCTGTGTCGAGGTAGAGAAATATAGATTCCTCAAGAGCTGCCATTCAAGCCACAAGCAGCAGGTGCCGATGTTCCACCCACAATTCTGGCTCAGTCTCCATCAGGCTGCACATCTGGCTGTCACACACTCTTTTGTGGGGACATCTCAATGGCAACACTCATGCTGCTTCTCCCCGGGGCCAGCCCCACAGTGGCCTCCCTGTCCTCCAGCATGTGAGGTCATGAGCATGAATGTCCTGCCAAAAGTTTAAGATGCTGCAGTTCACATTGTGTACATTGTATAGAGAAACACTGACACGCAAGTTTGAAACGAAAGAAAAAACACGCACACAGGGCAAGACACAACCAAACTTTGTTCTGCTATTACCCCAAACCATCAATCCATCACAAATACACAACTTGTGTTCTTAAGTACACAATCTTCTTTTTCTTTGTTGCTGTCTTGGAATTGGCATGCCTAGATTCAGAGATTTCCTTGAAATGGTCTTTCTCTAATTTGGTGTATATCATATTCTTGGAAAGCATGATCTAAACTGGTTCATTTCAAACCTAAGATTCCCCTGTATGTGGTCCCTCCAGAATAGGCCAAACAGTGGGGGGAAGCTGGATGTAAGTCTCAAAGTCATCTCCCCTCAGGACCATCGAAGAGGGACAAAATGGGAACTGGCTGAGCTCCCCCCATGTGCTCAAAAGGCATGAGAAAGAAGCCTTTTCCTTCAGTTTCTCAGTGTGGCGTGGGGACCACCTCATCAGAATCCGAGGGTGTGCAATACAATGCAGATTTGGGGTCCCCACCCAGACATTGAATCTGCATTTTGCCTGTCTTCTCAGTAGTAATTCTTAATTTGGGGCTTTAGAGTTATATAGACTGAAATCCAATTGTAGTTCTTTACCGTGGCTATCTGACCTTGACAATCTAAACTCTCTGAGTCTCATTTTCCTCACCTATACAATGGGGACTGTGGAGGTAATTAAAGGTGTAAAGTTCCTGGCACAACAGGGTTCAAGAGCATGAATTTCCCTTTCCCAGTTACTCAGGTAGAGCACTTCCGGTCTGCCATTTTACCTGTGGTTGGGGCCATTCTCTTCCCCTGGGTGACAATTACTGACACTGTAATTGACAGGTTCTAATGGAACTCTAATGAGAACAAATAAATCGGCAAGGCTGAATAGCTCTTGACAGTACTGAGGCAGACTTGTTTTTCTACACTGGGCTGTCCGATCCAATAGCCGCTAGCCCCGTGTGGCCCCTGAGCACTGAGGGAGTGGCTAGCACACTTGAGATGTCCCATGAGGGTCAAATATACACTGGAATCCAAAGACTTAATAAAAAAAGAAAGATGTAACATATCTCACCAATAATTGTTTACATATTAATATAATAGTTTAGATGTTGGATTAAGTACAATATATTAAAGTTAGTATCATTTATTTATTTTTAGCTTTCTTAAGGTAGCTCCTTAAAAATTGTTAAATAACATCTGTGGCTCCTGGTATATTTCTACTGAATAGTGCTGTCCTAGTGCAGCAGCTCCCCTTCCCTACCTCCCCCACACTGAGTTATGACCTACAAAATGGAATTCCTTAATGTGGTCAGCTAGGGAGATTTCTCTGCTACAGGAAAAAGTGGGGCTCACATAGCACACATCCTCCCATGAGAAAGTAAGCAGCAGCGTCAGGGAAGGAGGTGAGTGGGTGGGGACATCCATCACAAGCAGAGAAGAAAAGGACTTGATGCTTCTGCTTCAAGCTGGTGGTTGAAAGGAGAGGGGCCGTGGGGATCCAAAACTTTACACGTCCACCCAGTGCCGTTGGCTCCACTCGTGGTCACAATGATGAGTTTCTGCATTAGGGACCATCCTCCAATATAATCACATGGCTTGTGTCCTTACAAAAACTATCATGACGAGCAAATATTTTGGTCAACATAAAGATTGTCTTTTCTGCATAAGTAATTCAGAAATAGTTTCCACCAGGTAATAATCTCCTAATGTACACAAATATCTACAAAAATGACTAGCCCAAGTGGATATTTCCAAAGAGGAAATGTTTGCTGATGATCATACCATCAGCTAATGAAATTAGTATTGTTGGAAAAATACTACCAAAATAGGTTGTAATCTGTTTTTCTATAGCAGAATCGTAACTGGTCAGCATTTCTGGAATAGAAAACAAAAATCAACTCAATGTGTCTGTCTTTGTCCAAAATTTCCAAACATCAATGAACAAAATATATTTAAATATTATTACCTAAAGATCCAATAAAATAGGTTTGTTTTATACTTCCTTTTACACCTACCCAGTTCCTTTACTAAGTGTTCAAAGCAGATTTAAAAAGCTTAACTGTATAATGCATGGCATTCAGTTTCTGATTTTTGCCCATTTATATGTAACTTAAAGACGCCACTAATGCCCTTAAGAAACCTGGAGAGCATCCAGGCTACCCTTTTATGACCACACATTACCACCACAATATAGTGAATAAAATACAACTTTTTAATTATTCAGGGCAGTGCAGAATGACTTGTTCTTGTTCTAGGGATCACTGATCGGGGTCCCTATAAATTACTAGAGACTATTGAAATTGTTTAAAATCAGTATGTGGTACCTCTGGATACAACAGAACATTAAAGGCCAGTTTTGCAGACAGTCTGTTATTTTATTGCACAGATTTCACTTCAGAAACAAAAGGCACCATCGAGGTTTGGAGAGCTTGGGGTCTCAGATACTGACTCACCGTCAGAGTTCACACCCGTAAAGCCAAATTCAACAGTACAATTGATGTTAAACAAGAATCGCTTCAAGGTGGCTAACAGAATGGAAACAGAGAGAGGAAAAAATAGCTTTGAAGTATGTGAAGTTGAAGCATATGCATGTGTAGAACTAAAAACTACATCACACAAACTAGAAACCAAAAACATGGTGTGGAATGCCAGTTAGAGTTATACTCACTTGCGCTATCATGTATCACATAATGAAAGTCTATTTGGTTTCTTTCCTTCATACTACATTGAGAATCTCAGGAAAACCGTGGTTATAAAAATGATCAATCTTGAAAAAGTATGTACAGGTAAATGTGAAATCACAAACTAAAAAAAAAAAAATCCCCACCCCCCTGCCCTCAACTTACAAAAGACTTTCCCATGGGAGGGAAGTTCAGGGACTCCCCCACCTCCCCCGCCCCATGTCCCCAGTTCTATCTTTCTAGCTTATAACTAAATGACCTCGGAGCCGCAGGGGAGGGAGGGAACAGAGAGGCATCTTTATGAGGCTCCCATTGTCATCTGTAACAACAGTTTGCAAAGTGTCTTTTATTTCTCTCCCCCACGCCCAACTCAGCAATGTTTGCAAGATAATTAAAATTTAAAGACAGAGAGAGAAAAAAATGTAAATGTATAACTTTTATGGATAACAAAAGAACGCCCAAGAGGTAATAGTGGGCAAAACCATGAGAAAAACATGTGGGCATTATCTGAGCTGCTGAAGATTTATTTTAAGGCAACAAAACGGGATTTGGGGTTGGGGGGGCGGGTATTAAGACTACAAAATGCCAGAGAGGATGCTATTCTAGACCTTTGGCTTTGGAGCCTGACAGAGGAGGGGTTTCCCCAACTAGGGCAGTGAACCTAGGGCCACAGGCCCAGCATCCACAGCACCTCCGTGGCTGGCAGGCTGGCAGCTGTCTTATACATGGGCGCTCTTGGCATGAGTGGGGGAGCTGGAGCCCGAAGAGTAGTAGAAGCGGTTTTCCCCAAACGCCTGGGCATCTCCAGCGCAGCAGACGATGACACAGCCACCCACAAGGCAGAGCACGGCTCCGATCCAGCCCGCATACAGGGAGTAGCCGAAGCTCACGATGGTGGTCTCACGGTGGGCGCACACAGGGAACCAGATGGTGGCGACAATGGCACAGAGAGCTGGGGAGACATGGAGAAGGCTGTGACTGGTCACTTCCATCACACACCAAGTACCGCGGGCAGCCCACCCTTCAGTCCTCATACACACATCTCTGGCTTCCAACCAACCCCAACATACTGGAGTCACACAGCTCGGCTCCCTCCACAGGCTGAACCTAAAGGTTTGCATCTACAGAACAAGCGAATCGAAAGGTGGTATCAAACTGCCACATCCTTATTTTTTCAGCGGGTGAGAGACAAAGAACTCCAATGTAAAAACCTAGTACTAAATCACAAGTCTAAAATACTGTATTTGTATTTGCTTACATGTATTATATAAATATATATCTTGACTTTAAATATCAGTAGTTATAACTCTTTTATTATACTTACCCAATTATCTTATAATTACCTCTTTACATGTTTATTTTCCATTCCAAGTTCTGAGTTCCTAGACGGCAAGGACCATGTCTTATCTTCATAAAGTTAGTATCTGGCTCAGTATGAGGCACATAGTAGGTGGTCAGTGTACCCCAGTGGAATGACTGAGTGACCTGACTTACTCAGGAATGGGACACAGGATAGTGCCTGCTTCAATTTCCCACTCTATTTTTTCAGTTTAGTCAACTCACAGTACAAAGACGTAAGGCAGCTGTGAACATTCTCTTACTGTGGTGAATGGTTGGTAGGCATCAGTGTCATATCTGCCAGGAGTTTGAGTTTGTGTTATGCTGTTCACAATCACAAAAATCTCAACATACAAATGAACAACAGTCCTTGGAGCAAGAGTTCACCCATTGAGGGATTTTATGGTAATGACATTTGTTGTGATGAATCAGAATGGTAAAAACTTACAGTCTTGCACCAACCAGTCTAACTTACAGATTCGGCTTAGATTTTAATGACAGAAATCACCTCTATACCATTTAGTTTTTTCCCTCCTCCTAAAGAAAGTAGTAAAACAAGGGCAGGCAGCAGCCTACAGAGACTTAAAATTTTTTTTAACCTCTAGACCTGCACTGCCAAATGGGATGGCCACAAGCTACACAGGCTATTGAACATTTCTCATGAAGCTAAGGAAACTGAAAAACCAAATTCTGAATTTTGATTAATTTCCATGTAAATGCCCCCATGTGGCTAGTGGCTACTGTACTGAACAACACAGTCCTGGACAAAATAACCCCATAGCTTCCTTCCTTATCATCTAGATGCTCACAGACTACACACAGGACAGAAATTTTAGTTAAAGCTTTCAGTTAGGATGGCATGTTAAAGTTGACAGATCAAAATAATGATAATAATAGTGATGATGATGATGATGATGATGATGACAATGATGATGATGATGATGATGCTTTCAACGGTTAGTCATAAAGCATTCAATGAATTCAAGACAGGCATTGCAATGTTTGCTGCCTGGGGTACCCTGGTCACTTTCAACTCAGCGAGCTTCTGGTTTCTACTCATACTGAGTGATTTACTAACTCACCTCTCTACCCACAGAGAAGAAATATAATTTTCCTTTAGCATAAGCACTCAATTCTAACAGCCCCACACATTAACTCTAAACTAAAGAAAAGTTTTAAATCTTCTCCATTTTCAAAGAACTGTCTCATTTCCTGTCGTGTAGCTTGTAACACGGGTCTTTGTTGGCAACAGATTAAGTGCACCCCACAAGCTGGGCTTAGACAAACCTAAAGAGATGTGATTTCTATCCTTTAAAGGTATAGATCCCAAGTAGAAGTCAGAGGGAGAAAGTAAATTTGGGTTTGAATTGCTAAACTTGGCTCTCTAACAGTCTAAGTTCACTCCATTAATTGTGAACTATTCACATATTTTAAGGAGTTTATATAAACTATCTAAGAAGCTCATATCTATCCATATGTTAATGGATGCATTTTTCCTAAAAGGTAAGCACAATCATGCCAGCTTTTGTAATATTTTTGTATAAGGTACCGTGAATAGAATGTTCTTAAGAGGACCCATGCTAATCAAATCTTCCTTTCCAGTCCAGGGCTTTAAACCCCTGAGATACAGGGAGAAGTCTTTTTCTTCCTACTCATCTGGCTGCAGTTTCCAGATCTGGCACTCTTGGGGAACTGCTTGGTTATTGTCACAGCCATACACACAGCAAGGCACAGAGGAAAACCTTTTTCTTCATCAGGACAAGGGACAGAATCCTCTCCTAGAGTGTTTCAGCCAAAGAGAACTGCTCTTGAGTTTTTGTATTAATGCACAATTCAGCTACAAACCCCTAGACTCCAAAAGTGAGAATTTATCACTATGGGCAAAAACAGTAACATAGGAGCTTCCAAACACTCCAGCCCGATTAGAGGGAAAAGGTGGGGAGTGTAAAGCTGAATTCCATAGGAAGAAAGGATTTGATTCCCAAACAACTGATTTCATTCAATCCAATCAATATTTCCTAATAAATAGTTAACTGGTTTTCAAACAACTCATAGTTAAATTTATATATTTTTTATTGTTTGCATTTAAATACACACACACACGCACATAGGCATTGCCCATATTTCATGTAAACCTCACTTAACTTTCAGATATGGTTTAGGTTTTATAGAGTAAGATTATAAATTACCTCTAATTTCACTTAATTCTTCCCCTCTTTCTAAGCAAACTAATAAAACAAGGTTATTTTCATATAGGGAAAGAATCAGGTTCAATAAATATTCCAAAAGAATTCACCGATCTTGATTTTGAGAGTTTCAGGGATTTTGTTAGATTTTATTCCAATACAATTCATTAGAAAAAGGAAAAATCAGAAAAAAAAATGTCTAAACATTTAAATAAAGAACCTACAGGAGTGGATGAGTGAATGGGTGAATGGATGGACAGACAGACTAGCGAATGAGAGGCAGTCTCGATTCTACTTTTCACTTCGTACACACCAAAACTAACTTCCAAAATCATGATACCTTACTATGCGACTTTAACACACTTAAAGTTACAAGCTCACGATTTACCTCATTACAGATTGCCTTCTTTTATAATCCAGGCAAAACAAGGCAAATGAGCACCAGCAAGCTTTTTATTTCCCAGCAGATAAATGAACTCTGGGTGGAATTCCTGTGGCTCTCAAAGATGAACCACATCAAAACCACTGAGAGATGACAGACCGCCACGCAACATGAAAGGAAATGAGAGGTTCACTGGAAACAGTGACCTCCCACTGAACTCACAATGAAGGATGTTTACAAACTGAAAAGGGAAAATTTATTCAATTTCAGAAGTGGTTTGAAGGGAAAGGAGGATATGTTTTAATCAATAAAGTTCAAAATCGAAGTCAAATCATAACTAAATGATGTGAACTAATAGAACTGGCAATGATTTTTAGCTTTCTTAAAGACATATAAGACCTGCTAGATTTATTTCTGTTTGAACACACACACATACACACACACACACACACACACAGAGGAAGGAGCAGTTTATAATGGTCTTTATTATCTAAGGAAATTTTTTTAATGGTTTTCTTAAAATGTCAGTTATGTATAAGGTAAAGGAAATTGAAGAAAGACAAAGGGGATTTTCATTGTTTTTCTTTCATGTCAAGAGACCTTGTTTTTAAATTAAGTATCTAAAAACAGGACAGGGAAGTTTTAACATGAATTTTTCAGTCTGTTTCTCTTTATAATTTCAGAAAGTGCAATAGTTTACTGCACAAGGGGATAAAATCTGCCATTTGTGAGGGGAATGCCAAGCGAACATTGGAGATATTCTTAGCTTCAAAAACAAAAGAAGGAGAGAAGGGAGAAAAGGCTTCACTATGTAGATAAAGATTCATCTGGACTTGGTCCTCTACAGGTAAAATGCATTGCTCTTCATTAAACAAAAATGTTTGCCTCTCTTGATAAGTCTCAAATAGTGTGAAACTATGTGTTCTTTAACTGACAGAATGTATCATTATTAACAGTTAGCAATGATCTTCATGTAGCCAAACACCTAAAACATTTGGAAAGGCAACTTTAGAGCGATGAAATGTAAGTGTATTTTTAATCCCTTTAGGAATTAGGCGACCAACAGATGTGATGAAGCTAAATGAAATCAGTACAGGTGTGTTTGGAGGTAACAACTTAGAAAGAAAGCCATAGAGAGAGGGACAGACAGACAAAGAGGCCCAGAAAGACAGAAGAGGGCCAGACCCTGCCACTTCTGCCCTCCTCCACGGGCGCCTCTGTTCTCAGGCGTTCTCTTGCAGAATGAAGCGCTGAAAGGACTTTCCAACGCATCATTTCTGACACAAAGCAATATTCTCGTTAAAATCACTTAAATCAATCTGACTTATATCAGTAACACTGGAAAAAATCTTCCCTCATATTATTGATATTTGCTTCCAAAAAATCTGGGGGCTGGAAGAAAAGGGGAAGTACAGAGATGAAGCAGGTTGGCCGTGATCGGACCAGTATTGAGGATGAGTTTGGGTTCATGGGGGTTCATAGACTACTCTTTCTACTTTGTGTATGTTTGAAGTTTTCCATAATAAAAGCTTTTTAAAAATCCCCCTCCAGTTAACCTTTTACAATGTATTGAACATTGTCTTCTACAACCAATTCTGTTATTACACATGATCAATATGGCAACCAGCGTCAGCTCTTCACAAAGATGCTAGTTAACTCAAGGCAACCAGACAGCTTTTCTGAAAAGCTCTTGGTTGGAGTCATATTTATCTGATGTTTCCTCACAACTTGACACTAGAAAATTTTTTGTTTTTCTTTTTTTATTTATCATTCTCTAAATTTTGACTTAAGAAAGCATAGTTGCCAAAAGACATATCCCTCTTACGCAGACTTTTATGAACATCTAATTTTTACAACAATCATCAAGTTGATGGAATATTTGAGTATATCATTTTCCTGGCCTGCTTTCAGCACTTTCCCCTTTATTTCTATTCCATACATCAGTATCGTTTTCTTTTCCTATAACCATTTTTCAAAGCCAGCCTCATGGTTATTTGTTGACTTTTTTTAAAGATCACAGAACTCAGAGACAGGAGAGACCTCACAAAGCAGTTACCCGTAATTCCTCCAATTTTACTGATAAGGTCATTCTAAGCCACACCCATACTAAGACACCACATCCTTTCCATTACTCGTATGAAATTTGATTTGCATTAGGGACTTGTCTCTATAAAGATAATGAGTTTGGAGGAAGAATTGCTCTAACAGTTCTCTTAAGACCCCACAATTAAGAAGCAACACCCGAGGATTCCCACTCCTGCGAGACGACCAATTCCGTGCACGACGTGTCCCACATTTGCACAGGTCGTTTGTTTCACTGCAGTTTCAGTGTGAGCCTGTAAGTTCCTAGTTAAAACAACTTTTTTCTAACACAAATAGGATTCCTGGGACCAGTTTTTAAAAGGAGGAGAGAAGATAAAAGGTTTCCATTAAGAAAGAAAATACAAGCCCTGGCTGGCGCAGCTCAGTGGATTGAGCGCAGGCTACAAACCGAAGTGTCACAGGTTCAATTCCCAGTCAGGGTACATTCCTGGGTTGCAGGCCATGGCCCCCAGCAACCGCACATTGATGTTTCTCTCTCTCTCTTTCTCCCTCCCTCCCCTCTCTAAAAATAAATAAATAAAATCTTTAAAAAAAAAAAAGAAAGAAAGAAAATACATCTCCTTTCCTTCCATTCCTATCCCATCTCTCTAAGACTCACCTGAATCAAGTGCTTTCTAACTTATAGTGAGATAAATATTAGACTGAATCAGAACTAAACTTGAGCACTTTCAGTTTGGTAACTTAAGGCAGCTTTTTATAATGTAATAAGCAAAAAAAACTCCAACTTTGGATCCCTACACTCTCGTTTCTACAAAGTAAACAAAAGAACTATTTCCATTAGCACAGGCTACGACCTAGTATTTCCAGGAACAGACCATGGTCTCTCCTTACTAGGGCCACACGTGGAGAGTACCCTGCAAAAATGAGACATGATCAAAAGAACGCCCAACAGCCCCATGAGTTAGCCCTCTGGTTCCTCTAACCAACCACAGCAATAACAATGGCAACCAGCTGTTGAGCAGGTATTATGTGCCAACACCCTACTAAAAAACTTACGTCATTTTACTATTCTTACCAATTTCAGAAAGCATTGCTGCTCCCATTTTATATAGAGGCTCAGAGGCATTAAGTTAACTGCCCCAGTTCACACAGCTGGAAAGTGGTAAATCTGAGACTCAGTACAGTTGGTCTGACTCCAAACGTTAAGATAAAGCACAGCCACCTCCTGCCTCAGCAGGGGCTTGTGAAAAGCCACAGATTAGATTCGCCTCAGATCCATTCCGATCTGAGGGGCCTGCTGCTCCCTGAGCTACTCATCTGGCTTAAGAAGCCCACAGCCTCGGGCCTCCACTCCTTCCCCCACAACAGGAACCAAATCCTCACACCCTTAAACTTAGACCGCTGAGAAACAAAGCTGTTGTACAACAGACAACATGGTTTTAAGCTTTGGGAAAAATAATTAAAGATTTTCAGGGCCAGAAAGAATGGATTTTAATTAACCGTGTTTACAGTTCCCATACTAAGATTAACTCTGACACTGTTTCCAGTTCCTAGACTCCCAAAGCCCCATGTTGCCTGGTCCCCTTTGGTCACAGACCACGCCTCAGCTGGGGCACCACTGGTGGCCCCCAGACCGCAGCATGAGCCCAGCACTGGCTTCTCCCAGAGAGAGAAAGCGGAGAGGGAAAGCGACAGAAGCCAGTCCAGAGCCACACAAAGGGGCCCTTCACTCCCTCTGGCTCCTCCCACCCTCTGCCAGCAGGGAAAACAAGGCACTCAGCTCCCGGCTCCGTGGAGACAAGGCCTCGGGGAGACCAGCAGGTGCCACACTTGAGACAATGAGCTTTACATTTCCAGAGCTAGCTTGTTCCAGTCAAAATAACATCTAACCCAAAGGCAAGTGGCCACCCCCTGAGAAATAAATCCGGACAGGGGCAATCAAAGAGGAAGCCGGTAACACGGGAAATGCCAGGCTACAGGAGGGCAAGGAGTGGTGCCCTCCCTCCAGTCCTAGCAGAGTGGCCAGAAAGGTGCAGCCTCCCCCAGGTTCCGGTCACTCAACACCCCTCCATCATCCCTTCCACCATTTCATTCCAGGCAGCAAACAGGCTGATACCCAGCCTTACCTCACTTTCCTTCCTACGATTCTGCCTACGTCCACCAGCCCTTTAAAAAAGGTAAAGAAAACTGTATTGAATTCAGCTAGTCAAGTTTCAAACAACTGGTTGCTATTTTTTAAAATAACCCTTCTTATTCAACTGGGCAATTGGGCTACTTTTAGGGGGTTTTAAAAAATGCCAATGTGTCTACATGTGCTTTGCTTTTACGTCTTTATTTTCCACAGGGTTTGAGTTTGGTCTTGTGGGGGTTTTAATGTGTGCCCTTACCTGTGGGCATTCTGTGATGCTTGTATGGAAGGCCAGGGTCTCTAAAGATGAACCCCTAAAACAGCAGACACACCTTGGCTTTGCACCCTCATAGCCAAAGAGAAAGCCTTCTGCAGCTTCTGTGAGAATATGAGCAAAGTCACAAACACAGGCAAGTGTCTAGAATGAGATGGGTGTCTTCTGGATTCTACAAACCAATGTACTTGTACAGCTTTTTCTGGTCTACTTGTTAGAAAGGAAATTCGGATCCAAAGATCTGACTGTCAAAAGTGCCCAGTGAGTTAGACAAGGCACTTAATGCTGTGATTGTGTGTTTGATGTGGCACTCCCACACACATTCTTTGTGGCTGGAACCAAAACATCCATGTCCAGGTTCTTCTCGGGAAATTACAGTGGTATTCTGGTCTTTTCACTCCTGTTAACACATGTGTACACACACACACACAGGTTCCTCCTCTGAATTCTCTGTGTCTTCACAAGCCCCCCAAAACCTCCATTCCTTTGTCATCTTGTGAAATGGCGCCCCTACCTCTCATGTCCCCTCACTTCACTGGTGTTACTGTAGGTGACTGTCACTAAGTAGCAATGGCCCACACAGAACCCTGATCTCTTGCCCTCACCCTTCAAGCACGTGGTCTGATACCAGTTTGAGGATTTGACTTTATATCCGACCCACACCAGTTTCTCCTCACTGATGTATCAGTGCACTTTACAACAAGAGTCCTCAAAATTCGTGCCTTCTATCAGGATTCAGAATGTATTAGTGGAATTGGCATTCAAGAAAAAAATAGAGAGAAATAAAATCACTGAAGTTCATGGAGCTAGAAAGACCCTCCCGAGGTGGTTAAATCAAGCCCTCTGTGTGCTGGAGTAATCAGAAAAACTGAACAAGTATATGCCATTGCCTGGGCCAGGGCTGTCCCTCCCTCCGGTCCATGCCCTGACCACCTTCTCTCTAACGCTCAGAACTCATCACTGGGATCCTCTGCTCTGGGACACTCCTCTGGTCTGGCTGAGGTGCCTCCCATGTGCATGCACAGTGTATGCAGCTTTTTAAGGTGAGCACATACCACACACTATCAAGATGTCCGGGCACACTCAAGGCAGAGACTGACAGTTTTTCCAATGTCCCCAGTGTCAGCCGGGGTGCCGGGCACTCAGGAGACGTTCAGAGAATACTTACGGAATAAAGGGTTGACTCATCCCCTAGTGATCTGCCATCCTTAGCATCTTTCTTTTCCATCGCTCTCCTCTCCCTCTATTCTTTCTTTCTAGATTAACTGAAGTTCTCAGTCTTAAGTATACATAAAGTCATCTGATAAAAATATGTTTTTCTGGCTTTATACCCTGCTATGGGACCTGGGAAGCCTGAGAAAAGAGCCACTGTGTAACTCTTTCCTGTCCTCTGGTCTCTCCCTCAGGTATTTCCTACGCTCACATTCCCTTTTTGGCCTTTTGTTTCTTGACTTATGTTCATGTTCAGTGACCTCCCTGACCACGCACAGATATGGCTTCTCCCTCTGCATAAACTGCCCGTGAAACTCAAAGGGATACACATTGTGGGGGGTCTATCCCATAGCGGATTCTTGGTTTTCCCTGAAAAAGCCAAGGCATCTCTTGAACTGGATGAAGCTACAGCAAGATCTGACATTCATCACATTTACTCAGAGTCGGGGGCCACATAGGAAGCTGTCTTACCCAGCAGAATGAGCATAACCCCAGCCAGCTGGGCCCGCCTGTACTTGGCCACGCCAGGTTCTTGGCCCATTCGGATGCAGGGGAGAACTGTCAGCAGCAGGAGAATGGCCGGCAGGCCCAGGACGGAGGCTGCAATCATCAGGGCTCGGCAGGCCTGCACATAGCCTGGAAGCAAAAAAGAAACAGGTGGGTTAGACTAAGGGTCCCCTTGGACTGTGCACCCTGCCCCACAGGAATTCCGTGCCACTGGCCTTCCTCCCGCTTGCCCACTCCAGGACTTAGGTGTTAACTGTTGTCCATGATCACGTCACATGTTCAATGTTTAAAGTGACTCAGTGACAAAAAAGGGAGGTTGAGGGATAGAGAGACTAAACAGGGATCCGGGTTTAGACCACTTCTCCAGGTTTTAAGGATGAAGGGGCCAGGAGTCCAATCACATTTTTATATCACCTTGTGAAAGATTCAGAATAAAACTCAAACCTCCCAAGGAGCCTTCTGTGATGGGTGGGCTATTGGTTCCAACCTGCTGTTGACACACTCTACCTGTGTGACCTTGGGCAAGTTATTAAACTGCTGTGCCTTGTCACTTTCCTCATCTATAGGGTACAAATAATAATAGTACCTGCATCTCTCTAACCAAATTCAACTAAGGTTAAGTTAGTTAATTTATGCAGTGTTTGGTATAGTACCTAGCACAAGCTAAGCATTCTAAAAAGGATAGCTATGGTTAACTGGTGTTACTACTCCATTATCATTGTTTGAAAGGCATCTCTCCAGCCCCAGGGATTCCTAGACTGCAGACACCTGGAGTTAGTTAACTCAGTGCCTGCTGTGTATGTAAATATACAATTATAAATGAAGGAATACCCAAGTTGAATAATATGAGAGAAGCAAAACTACCAAAACTTTATACTGTCAAAGGAAATGCCAGGTAACAACTCTATTAAGAAACAGGTTATGATATTACAATATTTATGTAAAATAAGTCTGATCTACTGGGAGACTCTGACAAACTTAAATGTATTGTTTCTCATTAAAACACTCTCCCTCCTCTAAAAAAAAGTTGTATTTATTACTCTTTTGGGGGGTAGGAGGACTCAGACTGAATTAGAGCTAGTAGCACGGCCTCAGGGGGGCAGAGTTCATGAAAAGGTCAAAAATGAGCCCCAGCTTCTGCCTCACATGCCAGGACCCTCACACCAAATCTGGCCAGCCTGATCTGTGCTCCAAGACGCAACTGCAACACTGTCTCTTAGCAAGGTACGCTCTGCTAGAATTCAGACTCCACCAAGGCACTCTTCTGATGACGGCCCATCCCAGCTTCTTCAGAATTAAAGGTAGCCAGTCAACCAAGTATCAACTGACTTGAAGATCTCCAGAGAGGACCCATAGAAAGTCTGGGGCAGGACCTCTGACCACAGCCTTGTGCCCCTCCAGCTTGTAGGAGAGCCAGGGCTGACACAAGGGAGACGGTCAACTAGAAACTGAGGTTCTGAAATTTAGGGTGTGGGCTGTCCACATGCTAGGTGTCAAGGCCACATCTGGAAACCAAAACATGGACACTGAGATCTCTCCCTGTTCCCACCCGAAGTGCAAAGGACAGGGAGAGCAGGAAGGAGTAGGCCCTCCCTAAAACATGCTCCCTCTGTCAGATAGCCTATGTTCTTTGCAAATAAACCACTGAGCACTGAATGCTTAGGAAACTTAATTTCAGGGAAAGGAAGCAGGAAATAATTTTATGCTTCAAAGATTCCTACAAATATCTTGCCTAGCTTTCAACAAAAAAATATCACTACCTTTTTTTGGAGCATCTACCTCTATCAAAAGACTTACATTTCTCATCTCGTGTAACCCCCAAAATAACCCTAAAAGAGAGGGGATTAGTTTGATTTTAACTTTTAAAAGAAGACCACCAGGGTTCCTAGAGGTTAGTAACCTGTTCAGATGACCCAGATCCTGTGCACAGGATCCAACACAGATCCAAGTCTGACCAAGGTCTACCAACACCAGCACTAAGGGAAGCTGGGTCCACACCTGGGTTCCCAAGAACTGCCATTCTAGAAGAACAAAATGGAGAAAGTGGTTGTGAATGCAGGAGTGGCATACATTGTGTACACCTACTATGTGCCAGGAGCGATTCTGGTTCCAGGAGAGGATGCATAGAAAGTAGGAGGTCACCTATATCTTCAGGAATTCCAAAGTGCAGTAGGCAAGGGGCTTATGAGCAATGAACAAAAATCAAGTCAAAGTGTGCTGTGATGGGAATAAGGGCCAAATACCAGGGCAGCAAGGAGGAAGTGGGGGAGGGGGTTGATTCAGACTACAGGGACTAATAGGAGGCACTTAAGGGGATGCTTAAAGCGGGAGCAGCAAAGCTCATCCGAGAGGGAAAGAAGCGCAGAGACAGGCTGCCAGACTGGAGGCCTCGGCCTGCTAGGTCACACCGAGTTACATCGCTTGTTAAGGATACTGGCATATGCGTTATGTTCAAATGCGCACGCCCACAAAGGCTAGCGAGACATAAGGCAATCGTGCACTATTGGCCAGGGCTGATATATCTGCGTGGCAGGACAAAGTTCCGAGCAGAAAATCCGAAGGGGCTCCCGCGACGTCGTCAGTCATCCCACTTGTTTGAGGTTTAAAAAATGAATTGGAACTAATGCTCAGACTTCTTAACCCGGCTGCAAGTGAGGATGGGCCCCTGGCCTCCGTCGCCTCGGGGGAGGGGGGAGGGTAGGAGGCCAGTCACTCCCTCCTTTACCCATTCCGAGACACAGCTGGCCGGAAGGGGGCGACCCCTGGGGGGCGCCCTCCAGGGACGCCCGTTCTTCCTACAGGGGCGGGGAGGCTGGGCAGGGCAGACAGACGCCCCCACAACAGGGGCTCAGGGAGGGAAATAAGACGGGCTCCGGGGCCTGCGGGAACCAACCTGGTGGAGCTAGGTGGGCCCTAACTTGCCCGAACGGCGCGCCTGTCCCACGTCCCACGAGGACAGGGAAACTCGCTGCAACACTTGGCATCTCTCTCTCCCCTCCTGGCCTGTGTGGATGGCGTCTAACGGGAAAGGAGGGCACCTGTGGGAGCAGGCAGGGCTAGGAGATCAAGTACTACTTCTGGTCCGTTGACAGCGGGAGTAGGGGGCAGCCTCGGAGACAGTTATTCACATGGGCTGGGATCCCAGTATGTGTCTAAGTCGTTAACTTCTTAGAGTGACTCTGCCAGTGGCCACCACTACCTTCCCAAATTCCAGACAAGAAAGCTGTGGCTAAGAGAGGTTCAGTTCTTCTACAAAAAGGTGAGACTCATGGTGTCAACAATAAGCCCAACAGGCTTCAAGGGCTCAAAATGTTTTGCCTACTACCCCCTTCCCTGTCTGCCCCAGGGATAAGGGTTTGGGAGCAGCCACTTGTTGGGCGGGGGTCCTTACCCGGCAGGATGAGGATGTCCACCAGGGGCTTGCAGTGGTATAGCCCGGTGGCCATGACGCAGTCAGCCCACAGCCCCTTGGAGCCCAGTTCATCCAGCTTGCGGCATGTAGGGATAGTGTAGCCGCAAGTCACCACCCAGTCATTGGTGGACGTGGTGACGATGATGCCGATCCAGCCTACGAAGCTCGTGACAAAGCCCACTACCTGCAGACACGTGGCCACCATCATCGTTGTCCTGGTGTCCCTGCGCCTCGCCCCTCACTCACTAGCTGTGCCCGCGCCCCAGGCTGGACCGCACCTGCCCTGGTGCCCCTCTCACGCGCTCTCGAGCCGCTGGCTGGCGACAGCCCGCTGCGGGACGCTGGAGGCGGCGTCAGGCCTGGAGAGGCTGTGAGCCCAGCTCCGACGGCGCGACTGGGGCACGGCTAGGAAGGGCACCAGCGCACGGCGCGCGGACAGGAGTGCGGCTGGGCAGCCAGCCCCCGCCCCCTCTTTAAACCCCGAAGCCTCTGCAGCGAGCGCCAATGGGAGATAGCCCCCGGCCAGCCGGCCAATCGCAGGGCGGGGTCCGGTGTGGGCCGTGTGGGGGAGCAGGGTAAAGGAGGGGGCGATCACACCCCCTGGCCGCGCGAGCATCTCGCAGTCCGTGTTGGAAAGTAAAATACCGTAATTCTATCCAGGTCCAAGAAATGCGGAGCGCCAAGAGGGCTCACATCAGGCGCGAGTTCTATTTTGTTGAGAAGTATTGCTCTTGCTGCCTCTCTCATCTCCATCCCTCTTCTGCTTCTTCCCGGCTGAGAGCAGGGACCCTGGTGCTCCCGTGGGCGTCCCCTGCAGTTCCTCCACTGGATTGTAACTGATGAGCTGGGAGTTGCCCTAAGGCACAGACGGGAAGCATTCAGCATACCACAGCTACAAGTTGAAAGAAAAGGATCCTTTCTCTAGTCGAAAATCATCGGAGGCGTCCATGACCGTAATAACGGTGATAACGACAATTGCAACTCATCTACCCAGCTGTGTCATGTACTGTGTGCATGCATTTATATTCATGTATTATCTCGTAAAATATCTCATTAACTAATTCTTCTAAAAACCGTTTGAAGTAGGAATAATTATTGACACAATACCCCTGAGGAATCAGTATGAGAGAGGTTGAGTTGCTCACTTCACGCAGCTGGGAAGGAGTAGATTCCATGGCTCACCACCCACCCTCTCACTAAGATTACCACTTCCTGAAAATTCATAAAGGGCTCATGTGTCCCATTTTTGACACCATGAAAGCTAGGCTGACTCCTCTGGGCTCACTGTAAATAAGTTAATGTCTGCACTCTCCTGAGAACACTGCCTGGCCCAGAGTGCTCTACAAATGTAAGCAGTCATCATCATCATCAACGTTAACCTACCTTCTATCCAGTAATTCAAAGAAAACCCGTTATGTGCATCTTTCCATCATGTAGAGAAGTCCTCCTTAGCCTGTATTTATAATATTAAAGAATTTTAACCCCCTCAGAAACAAATGGCTTATCTTATCCCTCCCTATCGAGCACAAAACCTTCCTACTCAACACTCTAAGACATGAATCTTAAATCATAGGTACAGAGGTTTCCCACAGCTATCCCTAATACTGGTGGTCAGGGCAAACTATCATGTCATCCAAGGAAGACAGGCCCTGAGGGGACCCCAAAGAAATCAAGTGCACAAGAAAAGGCTCTGTGATAGGTGATGGAGTGTCAAATATTCAATATCTATGTGTGTAGCCTGCATACATATCAAGGAGAGCACAACAGTTAAGAAAGAAGGCCAGGGTGCCTGGGTTCAAACCCTGGTTCCACTACTTAACTAGCTGCAGGACCAAGTTACTTTTTACCTTTCTGGGCCTTGATGTTCTCATTTGAAAAATGGGAATAAAAATAGTGCCTGCTTCACAGGTTTCTTGATGATTGAGTTAATATACATACAGAGCTTAAAACAATGTCTGGCACACAGTAAGTGCTCAATAAACCTAGGCTAGAGTTATTATAATATGATGATTCAGAACTCTTGCTTTTGTTGTGTTCTTTCTGTATTCATACAAGTTTGATTGTGGAAACTATGGGGAGGTCTGTCCAGAAAGTATCTAGCCATGTAACCTGAAAAAGGAAAGGCATTTATTGAAGATGATGCAAGAAACATTGTACATACGACAATGACACCTCAGTCCCCTTCAAAGCAGGCACCTTGGGGCCTCACAAAGTCCTCCCAATTGCCATTAGATGCCCCATCATATTTTCCTGAATCTCATCAATGGTCTGAAATCTCTTCCCTTTCAAAGGTCATTTTAGTTTGGGGAAAGGCCAGAGGTTGAAGGGTGCCAAATCTGGACTGTACAGGGACTAAGTCACCTGGGTGATTTGATGTTTCCCAAAAAAACTCTGCATGAGACGTGATGCATGAGTGGGCACATTGTTGTGATGAAGCTGCCAATCACCAGCTGCCCATCCATAGCTGCAGACTTCTGAATCATCTGAATAGTTTCCTCAGAGGAATGTTCAGTCTTAACACAAAATTTGATGCAGATTTGTTGCTCTACTCTCTCAGTCATTTTGAATGCACAGTACACATGCTCACTCAGTGACGTCTACAGCCCCCAAAGTGAAGTCATGGTTGTTCATACACTCCCATTCCAGTTCCTGGGCTGCCAGGTTACACTGATGTTGCCCAAGGCATTCTCATTATATTAACAATGGTTGGACTTTTTCTGGACAGACCTCATATATCCGTTTTATCAGGGAACTATTCCCTGTGTTTGGGAGCATTTCATCACCAGGGTCTACTAATCTGGATATTTTCAGATATTTCCTTACAACTTTAAAAAAACAGCTTTTATTTTAAGTAAAACATAAAATATAAAACTCAAGCAACATCATTTCATTGAAAAAGCATTTATAAAATTTGTGCTCTTGTGACTTCATTAGCATTTGACGTTCTAATGATAAAAATTCAACCAATACCCATAAGAATTCAATATTGCCCAGATTACTCACAGGTCACACTCACACAGCTATTTATAAAGCCAGATTTCAGAACTCAGGCACTAAATGGTAGAAAGAGTTGTCTGCAAGTTGTTAAGATCTGGAATGGAACCTCCTGAGTTCATATTCTGACTTCATCACTTGGGCTGTCTCTTAACCTTTGCTACACTCAGGTTCTTCATCAGTGAAGTGGGGACAGCAGATGCCCCTACAAGGTTATTGTGATAAAACTTAACTTGTACAAAGTGTATAGCACAGTTCCCAGCCCTGTGGACACACATAAATGTTAGCTATAGTTAGTATTATTCACAAGCAGTAAAAAGCAATTAGAAATATGTATTGCCTTTGATAGAGACTAAAGCAGAAATAATTTATCTATTAATGGGAAAGACTGTAAAATGAATGTCTAAATGCTCCCAGCACAGATATAATGGCCACACAAAGGAGGCCAGCAAAGCATGAACTTTTAGATGAATTAACCATAAGTAGAGAGAGAGCATGTCCCCTGAAAAGTTAGTGGGGCAGCCAGGAAGCACAGGCAACTGGGAACCAACAGGCAGATAGTAGAGGAGAACCCTCTACCATCCACAGGAGATGGTATGGTGGCTCCAAGGATGTGGTCTCTTTGGCAAGGCTCTCTGTATAGTGGGGAGTCCCTCAAGCTATCTTAGCTAAGAGACTTTCCCTAAAATCACCCACATTCCTTGGCTATGACTCTACTTCCCAAACCCTCCTTGTGATTAGAATCTGACTTCCCACACAGCATAACTTAACAAACTGACGTTTCAGGCCCACCGTGGTCCCAGGCACTCCATTCATTGTGAGAGTCAGGCTCTCAGGGAGCAGTCATCCCAGGAAAGTGTAGATAGTGAGTCCTCAGACCTTCCAGGGAAAGGTCTTTCCAGTAATTTTCTCTCTTCACATTTCTATAGTATATAACAGAACTACTAAGGTGTACCTGAGACATGATTCCAGGTCTTCCGGCCTTAGATCCAATAGTCTTTCCATTATGAAAAATTAAGTCTCTTTCCTTTGGCGTGGGCATAAGATCCTTAATGTTACTCTTCTTTGAAGATACTTAAAGGGGAGGATTAGAGAGCCAGTCAATGCCCTAAATCCCAGAAGTGTGCTAAACTGTAAACTGCTAACTGTTCTACGATTTACCTAAAATCTACCTTAAAAATGATCAATCAAACTAACAAGTGATTCATGTCCTACTGGCAAATGTGTTTGGCGACAAGCATGGAAAGCCCACGTAGAAAGCAAACCTTGGGCCAAAGGAGTGGGTTCACAGTGACTACTAGTGGTTGTCTTTTGTCATTGCATGGCTGGTAAAGCATTATCTGTGTAAAAGAAACAAGGTTAATGACAACTTCCCACATTCCAATGTGTGATTATTAGATCCAAATAAAGTGTACATTTCTCTGCAGAAACTTTCTTCATACATTAAAAAAGATTCACCTCTTCAGGAAACCAAACATATGAACACAGAGGGCATGTATGAAATTACTTAGGTGAGATAACTCATTTAAAAATAAAGTACTTTTTCCCTGGCTGGTGTGGCTCAGTGGATTGAGTGCTGGCTTGCAAACCAAAGGGTTGCAGATTTGATTCCCATTCAGGGCACATGCCCGGGTTGCAGGCCAGGTCCCTGTTGGGGGCCGTATGAGAGGCAATCACACATTGATGTTTTTCTCCCTCTCTTCTCCCCTCCTTTTCCCTCTCTCCAAAAACAAATAAAATCTTTTAAAAATAAAAATAAATTACTTGTAATAAGACCCCTCACTTGAAAGATAAATTTTTCTGGTGAATTTTAATATTGGAAAATACAAAAATTTCCACATACACACACATTTTTAGGAATATTATAGTATAAATTCATAGTGTAAACAAATGTATCAAACATAGATCTAAAAAAATGAAATGCCCTGTGAGTTTTGGAGTTTTGTCTATTTTGCTGATCGCTGACACCTGAGTGTGGCACAGTGCCTAGCAAACGTCCCCTTTATAAGGGTACTAATCCCATTCTTGAGAGCTCCATTCTTATGACCTATATGTATTTTGCTATGTATAATGCACACTTTTTGCCCAGTTTTTTGAGGGAAAAATAAGGATGCATACTATACATGGATATAATGATTATATGCCATGGGTATAATAATCCCATGCACAATGCACACAAAAACATGGGTGCATATTATACACAGAAAAATATGGTAGTCACCTCCCAAAAGGCCCCACCTCCAAACATCATCACATTGAAGATTAGGTTTCAACATATGTATTTGGGAGGAGACTCAAATAGTCCATTCATAGCAGATGGGAATCTGAAGACAAGGTGCAGGATGAATCAGGAGATGGGAATTAGAACCAGTCTAGAAGTGGAGAAGAAACAAAATAAAGTCCTTTGTGATCTCAGACACCCATCTATTGCCCTTGATACAGTGGCACCGTCTCCAGTAGAGGGGACATGCGGTGCTCAGGTCTCAAGTGGAAAGTCTGATTACCTGGAGATGCCGGCCCCTATCACAGCATCTCCAGGAAGAGAAGAACAGCAGCACCTTCACAAATTCCTTCTGCCTGGAATCTCAGACTCAGCTGCTGGGGGGTGTTGCCAGTTAGGGGTTCCATTTCTTGGCCTTCATGGTATAATTATAATGCCAGTCCTTTAGAAGCCATTTTATTCCAAATTTCCCCTGCTGTAGCTTGAAGATGAAGCAAAATAATGAAAACCTTGTACCTGGAGTATCAGGTTTGAGTCCCATCCAGAATGTTTTCCCTCTTCTGCCTTCAAACAGACAATTCTCTTTATTTGTTTCTCTATTAGAAGTTTCAGAATACTCTGGATGATGTATCCTATCTAATTCAACCTATTAGGTCATACTTTCTGAAGAACAGTAAAAGTCCTTAATTTTAGCTTATACTGGAGATCCTATTTTCTAAAAATGTAATAGTAATAAAGCATGTAAGTGCTAAAGGGAAAAATAAGAAAATTAACTACAAAGCAACACCATTAAATTCTCTTAGAAATTAAGAGCAGCTATTTCCATTCAGCTACCTAGAACATCAAAATACGGAACTATTTGCCCAACTTTAAGTCTTACTGCAAATGTATGAATTATAAAGTGATCAGAACTATCATGTGTCCTTCTGCTATTCATTCAATACAAACTATAAAATCATCAATTATGTTATAAACGCTACACTGCTCCATTAACAAAATTGCTAAAAGAGAAGCCTATGTCTCAATTGTACCAGTTGTTTTCTTTTGTATGTTTATTTATTTGTTTGTTTCTTATATAGATGAAGATTCCACTTTATGAAATTATCCTGAATGGGAACATCCTTGGGCACCAAGATCCAAGGGAAACATTAGAACAGGGTGGTTAGGGTGCCAGGTTGATGTCCTGGCTCCATTACTTAGTGGTTCTGTTACCCTGGGCAAGTTATTTAACATTTTGTTAAGTAACTCGGTTTAGTAACTAATATTCTATTTACTGCCAGTAAAATGGTATTAAGAGTAGTCATTATTTCATAACAGCCATGTGAATCAAATGCATTGCTATATACAAAATGCTTGGACAAGCACCTAACACATAGTAAGTACTCAATAAATATTAGCTTTTATACAAAGAATAGTTAATCATTTCATTGTAAACTTGTTTGAAACCAAAATAATCTTATCCGTCCTGTTACACAACAATGAAAGTCAAGACATTATATAATGTGGTAGCAGATGAACAAGAATTTGAAAGGAAAGCAAATGTCATCTCTTTTCTAACTACAGGATAAGGTGTTTCTAGTCACTCCCCTGTTTTTGCCATTAAGATTTAACAACTAGATACAATTTTTTTTATTTCACTGATAATGTTTTTGCAGAAATTAGCTTGGCCACTGGAGGGCTCTCACAGCCTCCTATTAATGCTATGTAAAAATTATTCCATAAAAAATAACATAAAGAATGAAACATACAAAATACCAGTCGCAAAACTGATACACTCTTTTTCAAAAGTAATCAGCAATATGTGGCAAAAGAATTTAAAATAACCCCAGCTGGTGTGGCTCAGTGGACTGAGTTCCATCTCGCGAATGAAAGAGTTGCTGGTTCAATTCCCTCCCAGTCAGGGCATATGCTTGGGTTGAGGGCCAGGCCCCCAGTAGGGGGTGTGAAAGAGGTAACCACACATTGATGTTTCTCTCTCTCTACCTCCCTCTCTTCCCCTCTCTAAAAATAAATAAAAATAAAATCTTTTAAAAAAGAATTTAAAATATGTATATTCTTTGATCCAGCTTCTAAAAGTCTAAGAAAATTTATTATTACAATGATCAAGTTTTTCAATTTACATTCTGTGTTCTACAATTAAGTAGGCATGTTATAAAATATGAATTTCAATATCCAAATTACTACATTTTATTTGAAAATATCTGTACACTTGCAGAATAGTTTTTAAATATATACAAACATATTAAAAAAATATACCCAGAAATGTTAATAAGCAGGTCCACTGGGCGTTGGGATTGAGGGCTGTTCTCTCATTTGTTATTCAGGCATTTTCCAATTTTTCATAACAAACATGAGTTAATTTTATAATAAGAAAAAAATGTAATTTTTTAATTTAAAATATTTTGTAGTTTTAAGTATTTCTTATTATAAGGGTCTATAAAGAGTACTCATGTCCCAATATACTATGTGGCCATCCTGACGATTAATTAGGTCCCTATCTCATTGGAAATCCTCTTTACCTTCAACATAGTTCAAACCCATTAGGATACAAGACCACACAGGCCTTTTATGACACAACTTTCACAGCAACCCCTCCCCTCCACTGTGCAGACCCCTACCCCAAGCAATGCCCACAGCGGTCATAAAGAATTTCTCAGCAGTTCCTTACAGAAAAACACCACACTTTCTCATTCCCTATGAAGGGCTTAACACCTGTCCTTCAACCTTCAGGACATGACCTTCTCCACTCAGCTACTTTCCAGTCACACAAAATTAGTTAGCCCAAGAACTTCCTATGACCGTTCTGAAGGGTTTCCATGATGCCTTGAATTGCCAATGAATTACCCATATTACACTGTTTAGTTTCTAATTTAACCATGTGGATTGTTTTCTTCTGAAAGTATAATATTGCATTAATCACTAGCTCCCAACATATCCTCACACAGTTCCTTCTGACTATAGTGCTTTCCAACACAGCCACAGCTCTCCCATCCCCCAGTCACATCTCTCCAAGTTCCGTCCAGGTATCATCTGAAACAGGGACACTCCTCACCCTCCGAGGAGAGCTAGATGTACTCCTCATGTTCCCCTAGGCCTCTGTAAAAAACTTAGCCACACTGCTTTGAAATAATCTGGGTAGGTGTCAGGGATTTTTTTCAAAGACAGAAGTTGTCCCTGATATTCTGGTAAGTCCAGTTTCTAGCAGAATGTCAGTGTCAGGCCAGGGCAAATAGTAATAATGGTTTTTGGAGCTAAACACCTTCCCTCAAAGCTAGCCAAACTAAAGTTCCAACATCAATGTATTGAATAAAACTCTGTGGTGTAACACAAGATCATTTGGGGGAAAATTCTGGCTCTATCCTGTAGTAAGCAACCTCTTAGATGACCCCTAGTGACCCTCATCTCCTGGTATTCACAGGCTTGTGTAGTACTTCCCATACTGCTCCAGGGTGAGTCTGTATAAACAATAGCATATGACAGAAGCAATGGTATACCACTTGCAATATTGGGCTATAAAAAGACTGTAGCTAAATAGAAGAGCTGTAAGCAAAGTAAATAACTAGGAAGCTTCAAGCTCTCATTCTCCACAGAAACACCAAAAAGATGAGAGAGAGAGCAAGAGCAAGAATGAGAGCAAGATGGAAGGGAGGGAGGGAAGAAAAAAGAAAAGAAAGGAAAGGGAAAAGAAAGGAAAAGAAAAGACAAGAAAAGAATAGGAAAGGAAAGGGAAAGAAAAGAAAAAAGAAAAGAGAAAAGAAAATAGAAAATAGAAAGAAAAGAAAAGAAAAAGAAAAAACAGTTGTGACCAACTTTGTCATTTTTCTGGGGAATAGTCAAAAATTTATAGCAACCAAGCCAACATCCCAATCAAGAAAAAGCCATCTTCAATTTTTTTTAAGTTTTGGGGGTATTCAATTTGCCCTTTTCCCTACCCAATGCAGCAACAGTCTTGATATGGAAACAGTAGCAGCCCAGTTCCCAATTCTCCCCCTTAAACAAGAGGGAGCAGAGCAGACCATATTTGCAAATTATTGTGTACATCTGTTCTGAGCTGTTTGGAGGACACTTGAACTACTGACACAGGCTAGTCTTCAATTCACCCGCCTTGTAAGTCAGGGGGAAATACCAGTGGGTACTGCTTGTAAAAAATGCAAGGTGGACTACAGATTCACAGGTGCCTGGGGCAAAAGATTGAGGGTGGAATCAATAGACTAAGGACTGAAGGCGAAACAACGAGATTCTTGGGGAAATTAGGACATTTGAAAGCAGCTGTGTAAAAAGGCATACACATGCCCAGGTAAGATGCATGCTCAGAAAAGACCTGAGAAGGCCTTAAGCTTTCAGTTTGGGCTGATTCCTAGGATCAAAGCAACCCAGCTGTGCTGAAGGAGTGCCCCAACACAGAGCCAAGCTCAAAGACCAGGGGAAGTGATTGGATTTTTTTTTGCTTTTCTGCTTCTCTTTTTTAATTTCTTTGTGGGTTTTTGTTGTTTTGCTTTGTTGGGCTCCTGGCATTCAAGGAAACCTGTCAAAACATTATCTGAACATGAGCTATAGAAACAGACATTTCAGTGACCACACACAATAAAGAATACTCTTTGCAACATAGTATGGAAAAATGAACTACCACAGCTTTCAATAATAAGAAAAAAAATTTAAAAATTAAAAAAAATCCTAAGGAAGAAGGAAAATCTGATTTCCAGTTACCATATTACAACTGTCAACTGCTCAATTTTCAACAACAAAGAAAAAAAATCACAAGGCATGTGAAGAAACAGGAAAATATGACCCATTCCAAGGAATAAAATCAACAGAAACCATTCTTGAAAAAGTCCAGACATTGGACTTACTACACAAAGACTTCAAAACAACTGTGCTAAATATGCTAAAAATCTAAAGGAAAACCTTCAGGAAAAACTAAAGAAAATCATGCAAAAAACAAAATGAGAATATCAATAGATAGAAATTACAAAAATAAGCCACACAAATTCTGAAGCATTATGGAAGTCCTAGGAGAAGAGGAAAAGGACAGTAGAGATTTTTTTAACTTTGCAGATTTGATGAAACACATGAATTTACAAATCCAAAAAGGTCAATGAAATGAACATATGAAAAAAGGACAAATGGTGCAGCCTACCAGTCCTCATGTCTGGACCTGGTCTGGTGCAGAGACCTGGTCTGGTCCCTGGGAAGGGACACAGCCAGGAAGGGAGCTATCCCATTGTCCATCACGCTCGTCACACAACGCGTGTTGGTGGGGAACCTGGTGATAATCCATTCCTAGATGGCCTGTTTCTGGGCCAGGGTAGTAGCAGAGCAGCACCCTCCAGCCATCTATTGAAAGTCAGCTATTGACAAACAGGTTAAAATAATTTTTTAAGTAAAAAGTAGAATAAAAAAATTTAAAAAGATAAAACAGTAAAATGAAAAAACAAAATTGACCAAAAAAATATCTTTAATTAGATTGACTAGAAAACAAAAGACACAAATTCTTTTTTTTTTAATTTTATTTTAATCATTGTTCAAATACAGTTTTCTCCCTTTTACTCCCAATCCACCACCCTTCCCAACCCTCCCCACTTCCCTCCCATTACCACCCTCCCCCTAGTTTTTGTCCATGTGTCCTTCAAGTTTGTTCCCGTGAACCCTTCCCAATGTCCCCTGAAATTCCCTCTTCTCTCCCCTGTGGTCACTGTCAGCCTGTCCTCTATTTCAGTGTCTTTGGTTATATTTTGCTTGTGTCTTTGTTTTGTTGTTTAGGTTCCTGTTAAAGGTGAGGTCATATGGTATTTGAAAAGATACAAATTCTAAAACCAGAAATAGAAAATGGGTGCATTTCTACCTATGGTACAGAAATAAAAAGAATTTTAAGAGAATACTATAAACAATCATATGCATCAAATTAGATAACCTTAATGAACAAATTCTTAGAAACACAGAATCTGTCAAAAGCCATTTAGGAAGAAAATCTGAATAAACCCATAACTACTAAGATTACATCAATAATGAAAAACCTCCCAACAAAGAAAAGCCTAGGACCAGATGTCCTCATTGGTTAGTTCTACCAAATATTTAAAGAATAATTAACACCAATCATTCTCAAACTCTTTGAATAATCAAAGCAAAGAGAACACTCTCTAATTCATTCTATGAGGCCAGGATTATCTCAATACCAAGACCAAAAGCACAACGAAGAGAAAACAAAACAAAACTACAGACCAATATCTCTTATGATGATTAATGCAAAAAACCTTGACAAAATCCTAACAAACTGAATTCAACAGCATATTGCACAATATCTAATATATTAACATGTTGTATATGTTAAAATTATACGTTATGTCAAATATATTTCAATTAAATAAATAAAAGCATTTGACAGAATTCAATGATAAAAAAACTCAATGAACTAGAAATAGAAGGGAACTTCTTCAACATGATAAGTATGCCATATATGAAAAACCCATAGTTTGCATCATACTCAATGGTGAAAAGCTGAAAGCTTTCTTTCTAAGATCAGAACAAAATAATAATGCCCGCTTTCACAACTTCTATACTTCTATTCAACATAGTATTAGAGGTTCTAGCTAGAGCAATTAGACAAAGGAAGGAGGGGAGGAAGGGAGAAAGAAAGGGAAGGACCAAACTGAAAAGGAGTAAGTAAAATTATGTTTGCAGATGATGTGACCTTACATGTAGAAAATCTTAAAAGATTCTGTCCTCCCCCCACCCCACACACAAATTGTAAGAGCTAATAAATGAATCCAGCAAAGTTTTAGGATACAAAATCAACATGCAAAAATCGATCATACTTTCTACATATTAGCAATGAACAATTCAAAACAGAAATTAAGAAAACAATTCCATTTACAATACATCAAACAAAAAAATACTTAAGAATAAGTTTGAGCAAGGAGAAAGATTTGTACACCAAAAAAACTACAAAACACTGCTGAAAGAAATTAAAGAAGATATGATAAGTGGACAGACATCTCATGTTCATAGATTGGAAGGCAATATTGTTAAGAGGACAACTGTATACAAAGTGATCCACAGATTCAGTGTGTCCCTATCAGAATCCCAATGGTGTTTTGTGTAAAAGTAGAAAACCCCCTACTAAAATTTACATGGACTCTCAAGGGACTCCCAAAAGCCAAAAACAATCTTTAAAAAGAGCAAATTTGGAAGACTCACGCTTCAGTTCAAAACTTACTACAAAGCTACTGCTTTGTACTAGCATTAGGGCAGGTATATATAGACCAGTGGAATAAACAGACAGCCCAGAAATAAAGCCTCACATACATGGGCAATGATTTTCAACCAAAATGCCAAAACCATTCAATGGGGAAGGACAGCAAACGGTGGGAACTGGATGCCCATGTGCAAAAGAAGGAAACTGGAAACCCTTATACCATATACAAAATTAACTCAAAATGGATCAAAGATCTAAACATAAGAGCTAAAAATATAAATCCTTAAAACAAAAACACAAGCGGAAAGCTTCATGACATTGGATTTGGTGATCATTTGTCGGACATGACACCAAAAGCACAGAAAACAAAAGAAAAACTAAACTGGCCTTCATCAAAATTTAAGTTTTGTGCATCAAAGGTTACTATTAAGAGTGAAAAGGGTGGGGGAGGGGAATGGAAACAACTGTATTTGAACAATTTTTTAAAAAGAGTGAAGAAAAGGTAGCCCAGAAAATGGGAAAAATATTTCAACTCATTTGATAAGGGATTAATATCTAAAATATATAAAGAACTACAACACAACAACAAACTCAATTCAAAAATGGGTAAAGGACTTAAGACGTTTTTTCAAAGATAAACGAATGGCCAATAAGCACATGAAAAGATGTTCAACATCATTAGTCACTAGGGAAATGCAAATCCAACCACAATGAAACAGCACTTCACATCCATTAAGGTGGCTATTATCGATAAAATGGAAAGTAAGTGCTATGAAGAACTGGAAGCCTTGCGCATCTTTGGTGGGAATGTAAAATGAAGCAGCTGCTGTGACAAGTTTTCATGACTCCTCGAAGTTACACATAGACTTACCATATGACCCAGCAATTCCACTTCTGCATGTACACCCAAAACAATGAAAAGCAGGGATTTTAACAGATTATTTATAAGTCAATGTTCATAGCATTATTCACAATAGCTAAAATGTATAAACCCAAAATGTCCATCAATAGATGGATAACCAGAATGTGGCACATTACATATGTATGTGTGTGTATGTATATATACAATGGAATATTATCCAGCCATAAAAAGAAATTGATACATGCTACAACATGGATATACCTTGAAAATATTATGCTAAGTGAAAGCAGACACAAAAGAAAAAATATTTTATGATTCTGCTTATATGAGGCAAATGGAGGGACAGAAAATAGAGGCTCTCAAAAGATACAGGTGAACAGGGAGTTGTTCCAGATAATAAAAAAAGTTCTGGAAATTTTGAGTTACACAACATTGTGAATACTTACTGCCAACTGAATTATACTGTGATCTATATTTTGTCACAGAAAAAAAAATTGGAGGGTCTGGTAACTGGACTCTAAGATGGTTCCCCAATGATCCCTGCCTCCTGGTATTGACACCCTTGCATAAGCCCCTTCAATGAGTATTGGCTGGACTTAATGGCACATCCTAATAAGAAATAGGGTAAGGCAAAGTAGGACATGAGTCTAGGTCATCAAAAATGGCGGCTTTACTCTTTTTCTCCTTTGAGCCACTCACAGGCGGGGAGCCATCCACATTATGGAGAGCTCCATAGGCAGAGCTGAGCACAGAGGAACTAAGTGCCTGTCAACAGCCACGTGAATGTGACCTTAGAAGCAGGTCCTCCAGCCATGAAGCCCTCAGACGATTTCAGCCCCAGGGAACAACACAAGTGTACTCCAACTTGCTCCTGGATTCTGCCCCTCAGATACTATGTGCAGTATTTGTTTTAAGCTGCTACATTTTGTTATACAGTGACAGATAACTAATACCAGAAGTGGGGATGTAAAAGTCCAAGCATCATGAAAGAGAAGAATCACTAAAAGTCAGTATGCATAAAATGTCATGCTTTTTTTTTTAAAAAAAGGCCTTAACTACCGAGTGTGTAATGAATCAGACTTTAAACTGAAAAAGAAAAAGAAAATGTCAATTTTAAGGGATAAGCTTACACAGGATACTAAAATGGCTTGAAACAATTTATTGGCATTAAAAGTTTTTATTTGGAATTTAATCCACAATCTGTACAAGTTATTTACAAGGCATGAAAATGGAAAACAGCACAAAATACAATTGAGGTATAAGCTAAGAGCACAGTATGTCATGTTTCAATAAATATAATTCAAAATTTGTAAACTAAGTGACCAGATAGATGAGTCTTGTTTTATAGTAAAACCATATAAAATATTTTATTTCACGTGAGGTAGAGGACAGTTTTGTGTCATGTAATACAACCAACCACAGCAATTTTAACCATAAAACTGTACATCATTGGCAAAATTTTATAATGAATTTATGGTCAATGTAGTCAACAATTTAACAGTTGCAGAACAGGTAATTTCATTTACTGCCTTCACAGATTAAAAAATTCAGAAATAATTTAGGACTACTATGTTGGCTTAAAATTATGAGGATAAACAAATATGTATAACAGGATGGTTAAGAGTAAGTATATTTTATTTTTCCCTAACTATAATTTCCCACAAGGTGTCCTAAATTTAGCAATTTAGTAGGACTTTTTTTACTAGAACTACTTTAAGTATGCTGTGCTTTATTTTCAAGTGAGGTATGTATATTGAAGAAAATCATAAATTTCTTTTACATTCAATGAATTTAATACCCTATTTTGTTTTCTGGGCTTAACTTTTAAATTTCAGTGTTTACATTTGATCACTTTCTAATTCAAAAACAGTAGCACTATATAAGACATTTAATTCTATTACTAAAAAACAAACAAAAAAAACAAGCCCCAATTGCATTATGTAGTTTAAAGCCATTTAAAATTGATATTTTAAAAAAGACTGTCCTTTTAAACAAGATACATTGTAGAATACCTATATAAATTTTTCCAATAATGGAAATGCTTAAGTATTCTATACTAGTAAAAATTAAGCTGTTTAAATCATTCAATCCCACTGTGTCCCTTATTGCTGACAGGTTCAATAAAAACTATTAACAAGTAGTTCCAAGCACAGAAACAGATGTACAGTATAAGCACAACTTGTCATTATATTTTTCATGTCCTGCCGTGCAGATTAAATGTATAAAAGCAAATAAAAATGAGGATTCTTCCTTAAGCAATCAAAACACAGTCTTTTCATTGAGAAGAAAATTTTAGAAGCTGATCAAAAACCTTCATCACCAGCTTTCCAATTGATTTTAGGGAAATATCTTGAGCATGTTTCATATTGCTCGTTTATCATTTCACTTTCCTTCAGAGTCCACAGGTATGCAGATACATTGGTTGTTCTGTCACTTCTAATAAATGAAGAACCTGCATATATTGTACTCAGTCTATTTCACCTACTTTAGTAACTGGTTTGTAATTCGATATGTACAAATGATTTTCTATTCCAACTAGTAATATATTAAATATGCTATAAAATTAGTTCAAGAAGCATAAAACATCCTAATTTTCATGGACACAGAAATTCAAGCAAAAGAATATGCTTTACAAAACTAAATCACAAGCCAAACTTATGTTGTTGGTCAAATCCTTTCATAGCATTAAAAATTAATTTGTGAAATCAGGGTGGTTTGGAGCTTCCTCAATGACAGCAGATTTTACATTTACTACCTTTATAGATTTTGTTTCTTTTCCTCATAAAGGTCAGAGTACAGGAACTGTGATCACCCAAGTTAAACATCACCTATCACCCCTAAGCTAATACTCTATATTTTCTTCCTTCTAAAGATGCTCCAGCACTCTGATAGGCCATTCCTTTAATGCAGCTTTTTAAAGTTAATATTTTCATATTTTTCCCAAGAAGAATATTATAAAATCTGAGGAAAAATCTGCTTGCCTAATGAATAGCACACAAAAGCAACACCAAAACAAACTTTAAGATAGCAATCAACACACAAAATGAGCATGCAAAGAATAGAAAAGTTTGTAAGGGTAAGATAATTTAGCAGAGGCCACTTTTAAAGTACTACAAAAATCTCTGTAATCTCAAGCTATGTGGTGCAATTTAACTTAAAATTACTTTTCACTAGAATAGGTATATTTACAATTGACTAAAAAACTATTCTCAAGGAAGTTAGACAGAAATCTATGGCAACATCAATGTATCTTTGGGAAAATGACTACACAATTTCATGTGACAAGTTTTCATCATGGGAAGGAGTAGAAAAAATATTTCACTCAATTCTAAATTAAGAGTTTATGATAATTCAAAGGTGTTTAAGCACTGCTTAGAATTTTAAAGTAACATTTCAAAGATTAAGCAATTTAGAAATTGTGGGTTGAAAATTAAGTAAGCTTATCGTTTACTAAATAACATAACTAGGAAGATCTTGAGTGAATTAGAAAAATAAATGAAATTATAGGGGCTTAAGTTTGTCTCCCAAAAAGCTTAGCTGTGACACAACTAATTCACAACCAAAATGAAACTTTATCATAGAATGTCCTTGATTTTTCTTTCTGCGTATCTAAATAAAGGTGTGTTATTTTAAACATTGCTCCTGTACATCATTTTTTAAACATTTGTTCCTCCTTGAGGAGATTCCAAAAATCAACAAATTAAATTGCAGGATTAATACAGTAAAATCTAAATGTCAAACAGGAAATGCACATTTAGATCACATTCTAGTGAAAAACTATACTTTGAGAATTCTTTTAGGATACACTAGTACCATTAAGCAAAACATGAAAATAACTTGTTAGGTGATAACCTACTGGGTTTTGAAGTTCTATACCATTACAGTACCTATTACGTATGTGGGGAATAGTATGTAAGACTAGCTTATTTTAAAAATAGATTCAGCTCTCAAGTAATTTCATTTAGTACCTTAGGCAAGAACATGAGAACATAAAAATCATGGGATAATAGTATCAATTGTAGCTTCAGGAAACTGCCTTTAAAAAATGCATACTAAAAATTTTACCTAATACCTTCTAAGCCAAGAATTAACAAATACCAAATTTTGTCATTAAAGGACGACACTTTTCTGTGCAAAAAAAAAAGTGCAGATGTTGCCCTTCTCCCAAACTATGTGATTCCTGTCTTCTAAAAATTATCTAAAAATCTTTTAGTAGCAGATAACTAAACTTCCCTATATTAATCTATCATAAACTATATCAGTTGACTATAAATTCCTGATTTTGACATTAAGTAGTAATTGAAATGGTCCATTTGTGCAAATTTTGATAAGACTTAACATTTAAACATACAAAAGTCAAAAATAACCTTCAAGGAGTTTAATATTTTACAATTTAAAGGAAAACAAAGGCATCAAGGAAAACAAGTCCATTATATAAATTTCAGTAAGCCCCATAACTACATATAAAAACTGTACAGGAAGATTATGAATTGTATAAAAACTGATGTACATCGATGGTATCAGTTTTTCTCAAGAACAGTAACATTTCAACACCACTATTAACAACATAAACAGAAGTCCAGAAATTTTTACATTTATTCCCTCTCCTGAAGTTTCTGTGTTAAAAAAAATCTAAATATAACCATATTAAAAAAAAAATTACAACTGCCTCTTCTGTTTAGCAGCGGGATTATAATGAAGCATATTATCCTTCCCCATTATGTCCATGGGTGTGCCATAACCTCACCACTAAAATTCTTTTTTTGATAAAATCTCTCTCATAAAACTTTAAAAAGTAGAGAACAGAAATTCATTCCACAATATGAATAAGATAAAAACAAATCTTGCATATAATAATGAGTATAGTGTATCAAAAAAGATTGTGTTAATGAAAACAATGGAGATTCAACTCCTTGAATATTTCTATATATTTGAAATATGATGCCACCATTGTACCTAAACTTGAGTCTGAAATATGGGTAACAAAACTCACAACTATTTTCTATCACTCAATGCAGCTTTCAAGAAGTTGTAATCTTACAACTGTTAGATTTGCACTAGAAATATAGGCAGATTATCTAATAGTTGAAACAGAGTATTGTTACTAAGCTGTTTGGGGAAAAAGTACAAAGAAACATACATTTTCATTCATTTGGAAATGTAAAAATTTATGTACTAATATATAATCTCTTCACTTTCTCTGATCTACAAATGGATAGAATGCCTAATTATCTTCATGCAGGTAAATTGTTCAGAATTCAACTAGCAAAGCAAACAAACAAAAATAAACTCTGTCAGAACATACAGATGAATCTCTTTAAAGGTTTCTATACTTTAGCAGTCTTTGATTTCAAAATTTGCAGCTTTAACTCTTTTATCATCATCTCTAACTTCTGTCTTGCCTCCCGTTCCTGTCTGAGTTCATCTTGGAGTTCTTGTCTGTCAGCCTCAGCATGGTCCAGTCTCTGTCTGAGCTCTGCCAACTGTGTGATTTAAAAGACTGTGTCAGTTTCCATTCAGTTTCTGTTTCCATTTAATACTCTCATCACTGCAAAGATTTACCTTCAAATTACTCTTTACAAAATGAACTATGTCACACATATACAATTCCTTAAATATCTAATACTACTAATCTGACTTTGACTTGACACTGAATGAGGGAAAAAACAATGGGTCAAGAGAACTAAATTCCTAGGGTATTTTGCCCTGCACTTTAGTGTACCTCTCATCATCACAGCCTGCTCACCTTAAGTGTTATTCATGTTCTCTAAGTTGTGAGCTCAGTGCTTTTAAACATAGTGGGCAACAGTTCATGTTTGTTAATTTGTCCATTTTAAAGCCAATATATTATATTAAAATAATGTAATACTTGATATTCCAATATCTAGAGATTAGCAATTTTGGCAACTAAACCACAGAAACCCAATAAAAGTTTCAAGTAATAAAGCAATCAAAGTCAAAAAGTCATCTTGGTTTGATAGAAGCATAAAGCTGTTTAACAGAATTATCCATTTTGAAATCTAGCAAAATGAAATGAGCTTGATAAAATTAATTTATTTAATAGAGAAGGTAAGAGCTTCAACTTCCACGTTGAAAGGGCAACACTACACAAACTGAGTAATTCTTACCTGTGCCGCATATTCAGCTTCTTTGTCTTTTTCTAAATTCGAGTCACAGGTACATTTTTGCTTCATTACCTGCTCTAATTTTTTCTCTAAGTCTTTCTGTTCAACACAAAATTCTTCCATCCTTTGAGCATGTTCATTCTGCAAAGATTCAAGCTCTTTCTGTAAATTTTGCTGTTCTTCAGTGAGTTCTTTCATTGCTTTTGAACTACTCAACATTTCAACTTCCTGTAATACAAAGAATCACAATACAATTTGTATTTTAATTCCAGCAAATTAAAAAATTTCAATTCAGGAAAAAATACTACATAAAATACCTAAAATTCAGGTGTCATAGCAACTCTGTGTAAAAGTGATTGTCTTGAAAAACTTTTCTCTAAACATTTATAAGTACATTAACCCTGGTGGGGTAGCTCAGTTGGTTAAACATCGTCCCATATGCCACGGTTGCAGGTTTGTTTCCCCAGTCAGGGCACAAACAAGAACCAACCAATGAATGCATTGATGGGTGGAACAACAAGTGGATGTTTCTTTCTCTTTCTCACTCTCTTCCTCTAAAATCAATTTAAAAATTTTTTAAGGTATATTAAAATTGCTTTTGAATGTAAAACTGTGAATAATCTTAAACAAGTTTGCAGCAACTGGTTTTGACTTTTCCTAAGAATATGCACAAGTATCTTTTTATAATGGGATATTAAATTAGGTAACTATTTTACCATCTCAAGTTGTTGCTTCTTCTGCAAAATGGAGTTCAATTTTTCCTGCTGTTTTACATAAGTTTTCATTACTTCTTCCATGATTTTTCCCTTATCGTCCTCACAAATGACATCTCTGACAGGAAGTGGAGATGAAGATGAAGCTGCAGCATCATGGTCAATTCCCACCTTGGTTGTGTCTCTGATTGAGTTGCAAGTGGTAGACTCGGGTTTCTTTTTACTTACAGAATTATTTGAGATTGATGGATCTTAAGAGGCAAAAATAAAGTAACAAAGTATGAATATCACTCTGTTGAAATGTCAGATCAATCCATAAATGAAATTAAGAAAATTCCATTTGCAAATGAAATTAAAAAAAAAAAAATACCCAGGGGTAAATTTAACAAAAGTAGTACACAACATGAACAATGAAAACTAAAAGACACTGAAAATAAATGGAAAGGCATCTCATGTTCATGGATTAAAAGACTTAATATTGTGAAGATGGTGTCATGATCTGAGTGTTAGTGACTCCTACCCACCTTCCCATTCATGTTGAAATCCTAACCCCTGATGTGATTGTATTAGGAAGTTTGGGCCTTTGGGAGGTAATTAGGTCTTACGGGTGGAGACCCTATGATGGGATTTATGCCCTCATAAAAGAGACTCCACAGAGCTCTCTCATCCTTCCCATCATGTGAGGACCCAGTGAGAAGATGGCTATCTATGAACCAGGAAGGACGACCTCACCAGACACTAAATCTGCTCATATCTTGACCTTACACTTCCCAGCTTTTAGAAATAAATGTCTGGTATAAGCCACCCAGTCTACAGTATTTTTGCTACAGCAGCCCAAATAGACTAAGGTAGCTAGTAAACTAAGTTAATCTACTTTTTCAATGCAATACCTATCAAAATCCCATCTGGCTTTGCAGCAGGAATTGACAAGCTGATTCTAAAATTCATATGGAAATGCAAGGAATACAAAAAGGCAAAAGAATCTTAAAAATCCCCAATTTCAAACCTTATTACAGAGCTATAGAAATCAAGACTATGAAAGAAGCCAGACAAGAAATGGCTACACATTGCACTACCCTTTTATATTAAATGTCTAGAATAGGCAAATCCATAAAGACAAAAAATGGATTAGTATTGAAAGAGGCTGGAGAAATGGGAGAATGAAGAGTAACTGCTAATGTATTAAGGTTTCTTTTGGGGTGACAAAAATGTTCTTAGTTATGATCACTGTACAACTTTGCGAATTTATTAAAAACAACTGAATTGTACATATTAAATGTGTAAATTTTAAGGTAAATTATAATCCAGTAATTTAAGTCACTAGAATACACTAATTTGTGAAATAAAATATAATGCAAATAGAACATAATGGTAACAGTAATTAAGTGCCGTATTTAAATCCAAAGAAAACTAAGTTTTAAAACTCTCGAAATTAAAGTACAGAAATCCCCCACCAAGAATCTCAACTATCTATGAAAACAGTTAAATGACTAGAAAGACTCTTCAACTGCTCCCACGAAGCTGAAATACCTGTCATACTTCCCTAAGCTATATGCAAAGCCCTGCTGCTACATGGAGGTTATACACAGGCAGCATTTGAGCGAACATATCTTGTTTGGCCCACAGTATTATAAAAGGCACTGTAACTAGGCAGCTTTTTTTTTTTTTAGATGTCCAGCCAGCCTTCTGCATTTGTGCCATCTGCCTGGCTCCCACAGCTTTCAGTTTTCAACCCTTCCTTATACCATGACTAAGTTTCCCTGAGTCCTACACCTAACTACTCTTATATATACTTCCTAGCATTGTAAGTTAAATGGTTTTTCAGTTCACAGCAAATTAGAAATACTTGAGACATAAAGATCTTCTGAAGAAATCTGACAGCCAAGAAAAGGCAGGAGGGGGGAAAAATAAACAAAAATCGGTGGCAGTATGAAGCCATGCAGCCTATATAGCTATCTCATTAGCCTCCATAGCTACCATCATTCTAGAAAAGTACAGCAATTGAGGTTATAAGTAGTCACTCAGCATTTTTTATAAGAAAAGCTTCAGCTATTTGAAAAATTCTCTTAAATAGAAATCCTCTGGAAATGCTAAATGTGTTTATTAGATATTTTATTTTAAATACCTAATACTTTTTAAATACTCACCTAAACGGTTACATAATTCTCTGCTTGTTTTTAAATCCATTTTCTCCTGTTCCTCCAGTGAGACATCTGGATAAGACACTGTTTTGTGATGTTTCCCACTACTGTGGGGCTTCTCTGACTGTCTTGGTATGGATCTACTTGCCTCTGTCTTTGTGACCTCTTTAGGCTGGGATACAGCAGAAGTGAGTGACACATTTGGGGCAACCACTTTATCACACATGTATAAGTAGTAGCTGAAAACAAAGAAAGGCATAAGACACATTACATGTAAGTAAAAAGTAAACGTGTTACATCTATTTCTATGGTTAAACAATTTTTTTCAATCAAAACAGACAATATAACTCAGAAAATAAGGGTCAAAACAGAAAAGAATTCTTGAAAAAGTCAGTGTTTTAAACAGTAAAAGCAAAATCATGAGGAATTTTGTTATTTTACAAAAAGTAATTTCTAACACTAAAAGGATACTCACTAGAAAAACACATCAGTTTCTTCTCCTTCCCTCAAAGCCACCTGAGAACTAAAAGCATGAAGCACTTAACAGCCCTAAGTAGGTAAGGTTTATGCCAGAAAGAAAACACTATATGCTTCTGTTTTCTTGCCCATCACCCTGTAAAGCAACAAATCCTTGCTCTTTTGTTATGGTGAGGCTGACTCAATCCCACACAGCATGGCTACGGCCTGCATAGGCCCAATGAGCTCTCCACACCCTTCCTTCTTAATAGCTCAGGGAGAAAAGAGGCAGCTTCTGGGCAGCCCTCCTTGTATCAAACCCCACAAAACAGTCTTCCTAAAATATTTTAGTACTATCTATGTATTTGATAAAACAGCAATAATAAATTGTGCAAAACTATGATCAAAGGGCCATCTATCAATTTTGCTTGAAGTCCACATAAAATTGTTCAGTATATCATCTGAGAAACTCATAGAACAGATATGAGCTATGTATTTAAGTACCACATTAACTGTAATTTGTATAAACTTTAGCCAAAAGATACAACCATTTAACTTGATATACTTTAACATGACACTTTATCTCCTAATCTCTAAATAATCTCCTCTTATATATCATTTTCTTTGTATAGGATACATCTATTTTGTTCCTTTTTATCAACTAGATGAATTCTAAGGATGAAAACTCAGTATTCTGCTAAGAAAACTGACAGGTTTAATACTGTCCAAAGACTGAGTTCAAATGAAGTAAAATGGAATTGTGCTAATGTAAATAAGACTGAGATTCTTCATCACTATGCTTGGTGAGAATAAGGTACATAAAGATTTCTTTTTAAAATATCAAAGTTGTACATCAAGATTTTGAGGAACTGGTTTACCTCTTGAAAGGAGCTAAGGAAATTAAAACAAACTTTCATTTTTTACTTCAAGCAAAAATGAAATTACCTATTTCTAAGAAAAAACACATAGAAACACAAGAAAACGTTATTTAAAATGTTCAACACAATTTACGATTCATCTCATGGATGAACAAGAAAGCTTAACGCTAACTAATGAATTCCCAATGCCATAGAATAGTATCCAATATATAGATGCTGGCTGAATATATAAATGAATGAATAAATGAACAAAGACTAAACTAATGTGACAATACCCACTCACCTAGGGTGTAAAAATGCATGTGTCTGAGAAACATGGTCGCTTTCCTGCTTTATAACAGGATACCATGACGGTAATTCCATTCCTGATGGTGAATCTATCTGTAGAAAAATGTAGAAGGGAAGAAGTTTATTGAAAGGAGATGTGATAGTTAAAATTTTAATATGTCAACTTGACAGGGCCATAGATATCTCTGGAGACCTGAAAAAGAAGGTTATATTAAGAATCATCTTCTACTAAGGCCATCTTTCCTTAAAAGTACCATGTCTGGTCACTTGAAATTCAAAGAGACTGCTCATCCCATCATGAAAACAGTTTCATGTTAACAGGGATTACCAGAATTGATTTCATCCAATGTCATACTTATGAAATGTTTTGAAAATCCATTTTAACTAACAGTATTCTGCAAATGTACAGCACTGTTTCGGATTCTTCTTCATTCTGCTACAATCAGCTAGAATATAATGCATTTACACAGTACTTGTTAGCATATAGATAACATTCTATAGCAGTAAGCACCCTGCCAAACTGTGAAACCACTTTGTCTGCTAACACCCACAAGAGAACCATATTTCCTCACAAACTGTACCTGTCAATAAAGGAAAAGAAGGTAACTGTCTACTTATTGAACATCTATCTGATAAGAACATTATACAACCCACTTAATTCTAACAAATACATCATTAAGTAGATATCATGATCTCTATTTCACAGATTAGAAAGCTGAGGTTCAGAAACTAAGAAAAGAAAAGAATAACCTGTGTTACTAGCTTCTCTATTATTTTGGTTTGCTTTATACTTTGTCCCCCTCCCTACATACACATTTCATATTATAGTAATTATCCTGCCTTTCTGGGAAAAGGGTACCTTAAAAGGGGGCAAGCTTACTAATGGAAGAGGAAAGTGGAGCTGAAAGAACACCTTGTGTAGGTGAGCAACAAAGATAGGAAGTTAACAGACAAATCTAGTGAAGTGAAGGAGAAGGGAGTTGGGGAGGAGAAAAAGGAAGGACAAGACAAAAAGGAGAGCTGAAAATCCTGACCCTGCCTCTGAAAGGGTCTGCCTCTGCAACCAGGTCAAGTGCATGGAGAATGACATCCTCATTTGATGATGCATGAACACTGCCCTCAGGGGACAGCCACCACCAAGAACTAGGAAAACTGTTTTGCCTGATGTCCTAATTTCCAGTTCAGAACCAAGAAACTAAGTAAAACAGAATGGAAACATCTCCAGATGCTAAGCAGTTGTGATTAAAACAAAACCAAATTCATAAAACTGTCCATGGTTTGATTAGGGAGATCCTGCTATTGGAGGAAACCAATGAGGAAGAAACTAATCAGGAAAGGAAAGGCCTGACAAGCAACCCACTGCCCCAACACAAGGGGCTGAAGACAGAAAGAAAACAGCTTTTGGAGCACACATTATACAGCCACCTGACCAATCAGGAGATGATTTAGGGCCAATTAAAAGCCAAAAATAAAAATATAGTCATTTGTATTGGTAGATCAACATTTTTGTTAAGAACTATTGGGCAAGGAACTTGAAAGACTAACAATACCGTAAGATCATAGGAAAAATAATGGTATTTTTTTAAAGATTTTATTTATTTATTTTTAGAGAGGGAAGGGAGGGAGAAAGAGAGAGAGAGAGAGAGAGAGAGAGAGAGAGAGAAACATCAATGTGCAGCTGCTGGGGGCCATGGCCTGCAACCCAGGTATGTGGCCTGACTGGGAATCCAAACTGCGACACTTTGGTTCGCAGCCCATGCTCAATCCACTGAGCTACACCAGCCAGGCAAGAATGGTATTTTGAAAGGATTTAAGAGTTACATATTCAATGAGGACCTCTAAACTCTATGAGAGTAAAATTTTTTTAACTCTACAATCTTGATCAAATATTCTAAAAAAGTTCAGAATCTGAGGCAAAATCAACTGCTTATTAATAAAGAAAACTATTCACTAGTCTGCGTAGTTTCTCAGCCTACAGCTTAGTTCTACCAGTAAATTAGAAAAGGAAATGACTGCTGGCAACAAAAATACTCAATGACAGATGCCTGGTGACAGCTGAGTGTAAAGAGGGGTGAAGTACAGGACGCAAACATAAAAAACTATTCAAAAAGCAATACAATTTGAGGGCTTTACTGAGGGCCAAAACAAATGATTTAATATATCTCAATTGTCTCCTACCAACATCACAACAGAGTAAACTGATATTTAAGAAGTCTCCAGCCAACACAATAAATTATATTGTATGTTATACTATATAAATAGTATATCACATATAGAACATACCCATGTACCACATAAAAAGATCAAAACTATATGACATTTCAGAAATAACAAAAAAAGTTTAAAGTTTTAAAGCACACGGTTAGCGCTGAAAAAAGTAGCTTCCTTATCTAGAAAATTCACTTAGGCAGAACATTTGTCACCCCAACACTGTAAGCTAAAAGAGGTGTTAATTAGCATGGATAAGCTCATGCTAACACATCAATGCAATGTAAGATCAGCTTGAATTAAATGAGAATTTCTTTTCTAGAAGTCACTTGTTAAACTCATTATTTAGAAAATAAAGTAAGCTCCACTTTAAATTCATTTTATATTTAAAACAATCATGGATATACTGCTCAAGAAATCAATTGCTACTAGATTTTAAAAATTCAAATTACTAAAATCATTTTACATATTCAAAAGTTTTTCCTATTATGAATAACTGGAATCTCAAATCCTTTAAGATTTTATTTATTTCTTTTTACAGAGAGGGGAAGGGAGGAAGAAAGAGAGGGAGAGAAATACCAATGTTGAGAGAGAAACGTTGATAGGCTACCTCTCATATGCACCCCAAATGGGGACCGAACCCCATTGGAGGTGCTTATGAGCATGTGCCCTGGCTGGGAATTGAACTGGCAACCCTTCGCTTTGCAGGACAACACCCAAACAATTGAAACCACAGGTCAGGGCTCAACTCTTCAGAAAAGCAAATTCTTCTTCAAAGATCTTGACTTGAAATCTAACTCAATTTTGATCACTTAAAAACTCTACAGCTTGATTTGTGTAAGTTTTACTTTTACTCAACTTTTTACTTTTATCTGCTTTTAAGTTTTACTTGACCCAAACTCAGTTTATCTTTACTTCTATATGATGTCTCTACACTTTAGATGCCACCTTAAGTAAATGTTAGAGCATTCATATTCAAGGTGGGACAAAAGTAGGTTTACAGTTGTTTGTATGGAAAATAATACAATTAATAAATAATAATACAAGAATAAATTGTGTTTTGCATACTTCAAAACCTACTTTTGCTCTAACCTTGTATTTTTAAACATCCATCCCTCTCTAGTTTCTGTCCTTTATTTGATTTCCCATTCTCACACAATCCCACTAAGAGTCACAGACTAGGGGTCCTGAAGGAATCTTCCCTAAAGATCACCTAGTGCAGTCCCCTAGCCAATGTCTGAATTCCCTATTCAAAATCCCTGACAAGGGGCTGTCTAGTCTCTGCTTGAAAAGCATCTTGGGGTCAAGGACTGTCTTTCTTACTTACTTTTACATTTTCAGTACCTAGCACCATGCCTGGCATGTAGTAGGGATTCAATAAATATTTGTTGAATGAATTCTGAATAACAACATAACTCATTAACTCCCAGGGTGGCCTTTTACAAGATTATGCTGCTATCAAGAAATTCACAAATAGACTCTTACATTCCACATCCTACTCTATGAGGTACCAAAGAGGCCAAAGGTCTTTGAGATGTATTTTTAGAGATCAGATCTACAAATTAAATAAAATAAATGGTATGGAAATTCATAATGTTAACCATAATAAAATGTTGGGAGCTAATTCTACCTAATATGCTCGAGTAAGCCATAAACACATTTAGAACAAATTATCTTAACTGCATGTTAAAAATAATTAAGAAAAGCACATATTATACAACAGAACATTCACAGGCATGCCAGATTTTTTCATCTATTCTGCATTTGTTTCTACATACAAATTAGGTCTTCAAAAAAAAGAACAATATAAATGGCACAGCAGTAATGCTACTACTGATCAGGAATAAAAATTAAGATACCAAGAGATGAGCATTTGCAATCGTTTATCTTACCTTTCAATATGAGACTAATTTATTCCCTTTGTGTATTTAAACATTAAAAGAATATATTACATTACTTGGCAAAGAAGTGAAGTAGATTATTTAGTAGCTTAAGTTAGAGCCCCAACATTTTAAGATGCTTTTATCACCCATCTTCCCCACCATTATCTACCACAAATGAACAGATGGCATCCTCAACTGAAATATAAGAAAAATTTCAGACACTTCATTTTCTTCTAAAGGTTCTTTCTCTAAGTCATAAAACAACCAGTGACATCTATGAAAGTAAATTTTAAACATTTCCAACATTGAAGAGGTTGTTTTAAATAAGTAAAAACTAGAGAAATGTTTTATTGAAAGTTTCTCTAAATTTCAACTTATTGTGCTATATATATATGCCAGAGTCCTTTGATAATCAGATTTCCTAATAAAGAACCACTGTATTTTGATAGTGCTTATTAGTCTCACAATGAAATAATTCAGATAACTTGATTTCATTTACAAAAAAACCAACAGGCATTTTTGTCCCTACTTCTAAGATACAAAAGCAATTCCACCCACTCAGTACTATTCACATGCAAACATTCCAATTGTACTAAAACCAAACAAACAAACTTTAAAACTCCTAGACTTATCTTCAGTAATAAATTTTGCTTTTAGGTTGCACTCTGTTTTTAATTACAGTAACAGATGAACATTTATGACATTTAATTAAGTCTAATAACAAACATCAATGAACTAAAAAAATCAAGACAATGCTTCAAAATATTGATGGGATTCCCAAATTCCCACCCAAAAATCAGAATTAAATTTTTTAAAACATATGGAAAAAATATTTTTGAAAATATAAAACATACCTACTTACATTTTGGTGTTTATAAGACGGTAAGTATATGAAGCGCTAATAGACTGCTAAATTTAGCAGTCTATCCCTTTAATGGTGTGATTACATAAGAAATAAAATATATGGCATATTAAATACATATTACAATATAAATCATTCCAAACCTTACTAAACACATGACTGAATACATAGTTAAGTAGTAACTCTTTAGCTATAAAGTGAATATACCTGTTAGTGGTCAATAAATGATTTCAGAAGGACACAAAAGATAACCTACCAGACAGCTGCCAACAACTCTTACTGAAAGAAACTGAATCTTCAGTTTAGGATCAGGTTTCCTCAGTGCTTCCAATATGTTGTGAATGAGTGTTTCAACAACTAAAATAGGAATAGTGTTACAAGGTAGCAAATAGCTACTTAAGGGATTTTAAGGCTTAAGTCTTGTACCTCATTTCCTTGTAATTATTAAAATTAATCAACTTGATGCAAAACTAGAACAGTATGATCTAAGTACCTTCACTAACTTAAAGACAGATCTTCAGGAGTTACAGCAATACCTGCTGTTCTCACACACTAAAATATCATACCACCTACCTCACAAAGCCAGTTTTAGGTTTACAGTGCTTAAAAATGCTCCCAGAAAAAACAAAGGCTCACTTTCTTGTAATGTGCAACTATTAATCTTAAATCCTTCGTGGAAACAAAGCCATGTTAAGTCAGTAGTAGAGTATCACTCCCTTTACAACTTGGAAAAAATAAAGAACTGACTTTTTTAAAATCCCATTAACTCCTGGAACTCTTAAAAATAAAATTTTTGTAATTGATTATGTAGTGCCCAAACCATTTAACATTGCGATTACCTGGAAATCTCCATTCACATGACTTCCACTAAAATATTTGTTGTCAGTTTCAATCTGTATAAATATAAGGTTTTCCTCCCATTTCAGCATATATGCTTTAAAAAATTATAATCTCAGGGTTTTTTTGCCTTCAACTAATGTAAACTGACATTGGCAAATTTTACATTAACTGATTTTACTATATGCAATGTACCCTATTTTTTACTGAGTCATTGTTTTTAAATGCTGGTAACCCACTAAATTGACTGCAAGACTCTCCTAGCTCTTTCTCAACTGGGATTCTCCAGAGAATGAAGCCCAAATGCCCCAACACATCCATTGTATACAATGAATTAACTTCTCTTCAAAACATCTAGAACAGGACTATATACCATCCCTGGAAGAAATGACAAACCATCACTCAGAATCATTTTCTGTAGGGTCTAATTCTCCTCTCATGGAACCCCAGATGAGAAAGGCTGCATAGATAACAAATTGCAATTTGAAAAACACTATTCTAAGTGAACCGTCTTAAAATTGGCCCCAAATATTACTATTTCAATTAGTCCTGTATTAATAACACTTGTGCATTCTATAGATGCTTCTGTACAACAGATTTACAAAGCATTACATAGGTAAAGGAATAAATTCCAACAGTAACTATCACTCCATAATAAAATTCAGAGTTTTCTTTTTTCATTATCTACTTACAATTAGGCCTATATTACTTCCATAATCACACCAAAAAATTTTTTTAACATGAATTAAAACTCCTAGTATTATTTACCAAATGGTGTTTAGTAAATTTCTTACAAGATTTTTTATTCTTTGTTCCTATACAGTAAATAAAATACGCACTTTTAATACTATTTGAAATCTCAAAATTCATTCATTATCACAAATGAAAACAGCCACTTTGCTTTAAAACTAATCCTATCTTCCTCTTTGAAAATCTTTGGTAACTTTATACGGCAACTAAGATTCTTCATTCAATTACCCAATGCTTTATTAAGCATCTACCACATTCTAGATTCAGAAACTAGATGAATTCCTGCCTCAGGGCACCTCCATGTAGTCTTTACCCACTATTTCTGTGACCCATTTGTAAGTACAGAAATCAAAATGACTTTTAATTGTCTTTCCTATTCATTCCTTCTTGCCTACAATGGTGGTGTAATACTTTATTTAGTGATTGCAGAAAACTACACCTTAAAAAATGTTTAAGGTTTAATTACATATTCTTTTTGCTTTTTGTAATCTAATAAAATACTTAAATTATTTTATGTATTTGAACCCTCAATAGATCAAAATTCTGTATGGGAATAAAATACAGGTTTCAAGCCATTACTAAAGCTATTCCCAAACTAGTTTTACCTCTTTTTGAACAAATTGAGTTCTGGCTCCACAATCACTTCCCAGTCCCAGAATTCTAAAGAGATTGAAATTAACCTAATTCTTGATTACTTCCTTATTCTCCCAGTGGCATAAATTACAATGTATGCATAGCTATGAGAACACTATTAGCTGACTACACAATGATTCAGACCTATACTTTTTTCTTCCTTGAAGTTTCATTTTTTCAAACCAAAAGAATAAATTTTTAAGTTTTTAAAATCATAAACCTTTTTAAAAATATTAACATTTTTAAATGTTTTACCATTTTTTAATGGTAAATGAATACAGACTCTGTATTTCCCAAACCATAAGGGGGCACTATTCACAAAGCCACTGTAAAGATTTCACTGAAATGTTCCTCCTATAACATAATTCTCATAACCAGTTTTGCATTTTCTTCTTGCATACTTCATTTTAGTTTAAGTAAGTATCCAACTAGTGTAACTACTACGTACAAACAACTAAGAGTGAGATACATTTGAACCCAATACTCACCAAATGTCTTAGAAATAACCACATAATTCTAGCTAAGTCAAGATGCTTGGGAAGTAAAAAGTCCCCAAATACATACTAGCAAATATTTCAATAGTTTAAAACACCATCTTGCAGTTCTAGACTCTTAACTCCCAAAATGCGTCACATCCATTCTCTCATTTGATCAGCTACCTATTCAACAGTTTATTCTCAAATCATGTGTTTATTAAAGGTTAAAACATCACTTTTCCAGAAAATTCCAAATATTCTAAAATAAAGTGTGGTATTATCAAAAATGTATTTAACTTTTTTTTTAAGTTTTTTTTCACTGAGTGCCTTTGACATGTCAGGCACTAAACTATGTTCTGGGAAAACAGGAAATAGCCTCTAAAATCATGAAGATAATTATTAAATTTTGGAAAGTTATACAAAAACATTCATACTAGTCCCTCATAAGAGCACAAATACTTTGATTCTAACCTATCCTCACCTGATCAAAAATTACAGTAATAACAAAATGCAAACTATATACTGATACAACAAATCATCAAATCTACCAGTCATTACTGGAACACATTTTGTCCTAACACTACCTTTTGTAGTTAGTTGCCCATTTCCCTGATATATTTCCTTGCTTCCTCAACAAGGAGGTGTATTTACTTCTTAAAGAAAAGTGTAAAAGCTTACAAGAGGGAGAGCTTTTTTGTACGATTTTTCCAAAGATCTCTGCAAAAACTAACAAAGGAAAATGCAAAACTAAAAATAGTAAGCTTTAAGAGAAATGTTTTTAAGTTGGTATCTTTAGGTCATCTATTTGTATCACAGATAATCTATAAGACTGCTTTTCCCTCAGCAGAGTAAAAGCTGTATTATTTTTCTTACCTAGTAATCAAGTCTAAATGTTAGAAATCTAACTATTTAAAAATATATACACTTATAAGAACATACACTCTTTAACTTAGTGAAGACTATCAGATACATGCTATAATAGTAAAGAATCACCAATAATTATCAAATTGACAAATGAGCTTTTCTAATGTGCTTCAAAATGATCATAAAATCACCCTTCAAATTTTATTTATAAATGATCACTTTGCTTAATAACCTTTACCTATAGACAGAAATATGAGTCAACAAAATTAGAATTAGATCTAATAAATAATACCCACTGAGGACTTGGAGAAAAATCAGGAATATGATATTCTTGTATATATGTGTATACTATAAAATACAATTATCACTTTTCTAACAAAAAGTACAAAACATTCAAATGATACCAAAAGAAAAAAAGTTTTGTAACACCATTTTGCAAAGCAACCTAGGCATATATACTAAAAATCAAGTACATTTTTTGTGGTGGTGACCTGGGTAAGGAAGTTCAAAATATATCTTTAGCTTCTTCTACAAAGAATACAGTCAGTTTTTCACTTAGAACACTGACCTTAACACCACTTATTTCTCCCATCTAAATATAGCTAGTATCTATGCAAATTAAAATAGCTATTAGCTATGCAAATAGTTTGGTGATAATTACTAATATAATTTCCATCCTTAGAAATAACAGTTGCTACATTTCAAACAACTGCCTATTTAGTTTCAGGTTATTTTTAAATTCAGAAACAATACTTTGACTACTCAGAGATATAACATTATATTAGTACCCACACTAAACAGAGTCCTTCATATGAAATTAATACATCTAGTATATTTTTTACTTTAAAAAAAAACACAGTCAGTCAGCATTTTAAAATGACCTTCTTCGGGGTCTAATTTGGTTTGTTTGACAACCAACTCATAGAAAATAATGACAATTCCCTCGTCAGGGACTCTCTCCTTGCCTCCTTCCAGTTAAATACCTGAGTCCATATACAAGTTAATACAGATTTTAAGAACTATTTTACAAAGCTGTATTTTTTTTAAAAGTTAATGTTTCTCAAAATTCAGTTTCTGCTACTGGATTAGCTTTAGAGGAAAAAAAGTTAAAATTCCTAGAATTCAAGTCAGAAGACCTGCATTGAACTCCTAATTCTACCACCTACCAGTCATCTGAGAAATCTCGTTCAACAGACCTTCAAAAAAAACCCACCTCACTGTTTTGAGGAATGAATTTTTTAAATGTGAAGTGGCAAGCACAACAAAACCACCACTCAAGTATGTATTACATGCAAACTCCCCCAAAATCTCCTTTATTAAGGGTTACTAGAAATGTTAAGTTCCCTAAAATTGCTTAAAATCCATATACAATTGTCAACAATACCAAAATACACCAGTGGCCAAAAAAGTAGCAGCAAAAAGATGGGGGGAAAATCTCACATCTTCTCCAAATAAAAACTGAATTCAAATTATTAAGTTCTGAGACAATAAAGGGCCATATCCAAATGAAGGATGGTTTCAATTTTAACCAAACCCTAACACATTCAGTTTCACTTAAGTAAATTCATCATCTTTTTTTTAACCTTCATCATGGTTCTCAGATATTTTCTCACAAACACAGAGCAGAAACATTAGGCAAAATAGTTTATCGCAAAAATGTTTATGCCAGAGCAACAAAGACTAAAGCAAGAATATCTGACAAATATTGTGGTCACCAACGGACTGTCAAGGTAGAATCCCTTCATAGCTTAGGGCAAGACATCATAAATATCAAAAGGGACATTCCATATTTTGAGAATAAAGATAATCTCTAAGCAGAAGCTTCACCATGGGACCAGGCCAGCTGTAAGCAAGTCCAGCAATGTGGTTTGAATTCAATCCTGCTTCAAAATGTTATAACTGCACCTGAAAAATATGAACTTACCTAATAGCCATAGGCAAGGAATTTTGAAGGCATGCCAACCCTCTTTGAAAAGCAGTAAGTAATCAACTAGCCTGACTTAAAAGTTCAAAATTATCTTCATGGTGCTTCAAAAGCAAATCACTTTCTTGAAACTCCACTCCACTAAATTTCACTCAAAACCTCACAGTGCTGAGATGTCCCACCCGCTACCCTCAGGCCAAAAGCGGTCCATGTGTCTGAATGCAACCCAACACAAAACTGTAAATTTACTTAAAACCTTTTTGTGCTCATCAGTTCTCATTAGAGCTTCTGTACTTAATGTGTAGCCCACGACAACTCTTCTTCTTCCAGTGTGGCCTAAAGACATCAAAAGGTTAGACATCCCTGCAGCTTAAAGGTACCATAATAAAGCACAAGACACCAAATCTTAGATTCTAGCCCAAGTTCTTGTCTTGCTGTGGCCAACCTTGGCATTTAACATACTTCATTCATTTCTTTTGTGAAGTAGAAAGGGCAGAAATTATTTCAAAAAATGAAAACCCTGTGGAAAAATTAAATTGTTAAAATGGAACATGGCCAACCTTTCACTGTACAAATCAAATTATACATGTAAAACTGCTCAAGAACAATGCTTGCCACATCTTAAATACGCAGTATTAACTATTACACTGATTTTAATCAAGTAGAAAAATATATTTAAAAATCATACCAACAAACCAAATATTTAGTAACCCAAATCGTATTACCCAAGCATTCAAACCCTTAGAACAAACATATTAGTTCAGCCTACCAGATAATGCAGTGGGATAAATAAGTTTAAGATCTCTTTCCTGACAGATTTTCATGTTAACATTTAGTCTAATATAGTTTATTTATTTAGCTGTGATAATTTTTAATTATTTTCTTCAAAAAAAATTTTGTTTGGTTACTAGAATCACAAATCTTTCACTTCCATTTGTTTCCCATTTCTGATCAAGCCTGAGTACCCACATTTATAAGCAATGTCAAAATCCTAGACATACAATTGAAAAACACTGCTTAGAGCCCATCTCCAGAACTGTTTTGACTAGCTATTACACCATTTGCAAATGGAGAACATCAAAGTGTAAATTGCTTTGAATCCTAGGGAAACAACAGATTTAGTCATCAAAAAGCAGGGTATGTGAAAAAGATAAGACATCACTGGAGAAAGAAGCCCCAAACCCTCTACTCCCTGGCTATATAATCTCAAGAAAACCACTTTATCTCTGAGCCTCAGTCTCTGTATCTGTAAAATGGGAATAATCTTAATCTTCTCACTAGGTTGTTTGGAAGCTCAAATGAGCACACACATAGGAAAGCACTTTTATAGCCTAAAATGTGTGATATAAACATATTAAGTACATCTGTATATTTTCTTCTCACATGAGCCATAACAGTTCCTTAACACATTATAAACTTTTGATCTCAAAGTAAACTATTATTGTTACTCAAAATTGCTGTTTTTTAAAAAAAACTTGCCTTAGATTGAGTTCTCTTTCCATTTCTCATGCTAAACTTCTCCTTCATTTCTTCTAAAACTATCTTCAGTTTCTTTTCTTCAGGTGTTCCTAAGTATTTTTGGTTCACGTGAAGATAGCAATGCCATTTGGCTGATTCAAAGCCCCAGTGGCAAGTCCTTTTGTCAGGTGATCTGTGGGAATGCATCACAAAAGTCTGGGGCGCAAACATTCCACAGCACTCCAGACACTGAATGCACGGAGCATCAGGCTGAACATAAAACTGGGGTGCAAACAGACCCTGACATTTGCCCAAGCATTCATGTTCCACTTCAAAGGCACTGCCAGTTTCCTTTAACTGAGCCAATGAGTTTTTAGCAGGAAGTATGCTACCATTTTGAGGAAAAGTGCGTGGCCGCAATAAAGCATTACATAGTCTCTGTGCATCAGTTAATGTAATCAGCCCACAGGATGGGGCATTGAATGGAAGTATTCCCAGGACCTTTAAGATATGAAGTTGGTCTGAAGTACATCTTGAACAATAAATGTACAATTCGTCACACACTGTATTTATTTGCTGGAGTGAAAATTCTCGGAGAACAGAATTTAAGACTTGGGGCAAACAGAGTCTCTTTTCTCCTCCAACCTGAAAACAAGAAATAGACTCCCCTTCCAACACAGTCTGGGTGAGTTCTGTGGAGCTATCAGAAGGGATGAGCAGTGGACCAGGAAGAACCTGAGGAGATGGAAGAGGCAGAAATACAGGTGACATGTTTTCTTGGGAATACCGAGCGGAAAATGCTGCTGGTCCACCCAGAGAGCTCTGACTGCTTAAATGGAATTGCGCCAAAGTATGTTTCAAACTGGGATTTAAATGAAGAGGTTCAGGCATCGAGGTACAGGTTTGCTTGACATGCTCTCCATCAGTTTCCATCGGCGCTTCATAGTCATCCAAGTGTTCCTTCTTTACTGTTGGCATCTTGTTTATCAACATTTTTCCATTTGCATGAATGTCTGTCATCCTTTTTTTCACTGGAGGGCTGCCATCACCTCCCATCCCATTCATTTTTTTATTTGAGCCTTGAACCAAGGAGAAATTTGTGTGTAGGTTTTCCATTGGTAAAAACTATTGTGTTAAATAAGTGAGTCTGACACTTGCATTGTTATTTAGCTGCGTATTTGGAAAAGAGTAATGTATACCAATATGTATGGTAACTTATGTATGGTAAGTTACATAAAATTTCTATGGTAACTCATAGAAAATTTAAATTTCCAAAGAGAGATCCTAAATTACTCAACAGGTTTTGCAGCTGTTTTGGTTCTACGCTTATACTCTAGTTAATTTCACTGCAAATGCTATAAAATTTGTCTCTGATAAGAGAATTTTAAGAGGCACACCTCTGAGGAAGCCTTCGTTTTTTTTTAAATTCTTCAGAAATATGTATTAAAATAAAGTTACCAGTTCTCTCAAGGTTTCCAGGTTCGATGCAATGGTTTGGTTTGCTTTTAACAAAGCAAGTGGAAAGTTCGTAAGATTACTTGCACATAAAACCTAGACACAAACACATAAAAATGATGCACCCAAATTTAATTTTTGGCACAGAGACCCCAAAAAAGGAAAAAAAATATCTTCTCTAAAAGTGATGATCTGTTGGTCTGTGTTGACAAACTGAAGGCTTGTATAAATTCTCCCACCAATAAGAGCCTCTGACTCCACTTGAACTTCTACAATTAAAGATGATTTAAAGAAAAATTGCCCAGTTATTTTCAAGAACTGCTGTTCATTCTTCTTTTAATTAATCTGGAAGAGAAGGGGGATGGGGGAAAGTTACATTTGAATTTGCTCCAGAGGCCAAAGGGTCAGTTTGAAACCAGTTTCTTAATCTTAAACTGAGTTCACTTTACCAAAGGTGACACTTGAGTGATTTCTTTAACTGTAACACCAGTTAACTAGAAGAACCTTCATTTAAATAGGAAAGCAATCTGGAAAAAAGGTAAAGGGAGCAGTAATGTCCCTCACAAGGGAGAGGGCTACTCCAACTCAGAATAGGAAGAAATTCAAACAGATCATCTCTCCCAAAACTCAGTACCAGAGGCTTCTCAGTTATGCCATTTTAACTAAAATAATCCATTACTTCATCTCCTTTAAAAAAAAAACACCCAATTTCATCCAAAAAAATCTGATATAACATTATCTATCACATGTAAGGAAGTTACAATTAATTCATTTAGCCAGTATATGCTATTTTTCTGGAATGAATGCAGGCAAAAATTAACTTTCCTTTAATAGACGGGCTAATTTGCTTACTGGAAGCCAAAAAGCTATGGCCTCCATGCCTGGGACTCTCTATCCTTGAACACCACTAATCCGGGACAAAAAGCACAAGGCAGACAGACCTCACAAAGAATGCAAATGGAGGAAGAGAAAAAAAGGAAAGATTCTTCTTCCACTTCTTTTCTGAGAGAAGATCCAAAAGAAATCCAACACATACAAATTTTTCCCTCCCAAACTCCCCGCAATTTACCGTAAAACAGACCCAAAGGGTTAAGAACCAAGGCCACTAGCCAATGTACTGACTTTCGGCCACCACAGGAACACCTCAGCCAACGAAAACCAAGGAAGAGAGCAGAAGGCATGACCTAGAATGGGGGAGTCCCCCAAAACCTGAAATCCTCCGCCCACGCAAAGCTACCCACCCATCTCAAACCCGAGGGGGAGGAAGAGTGGAGGACAAGGCGCCCAGAACGCCTTGGGGTGTGCAAGGGGGTAAGGGGAAATGGAGGAAAAGGAGTCCTCCAACCCCACCCGCGATCTCGGGACAACCCCAAGTGCCTTCCTAACACGGCCTCACTGCGGAGGCCGCGCAGAGGACTGTGGAAATCCCCCGCGCACCCTCTCCACGGGAAGTTCTCGGGTGTCACCCCAGCACCCCTAGGGCTATACCTATGCTTCCCCGGGGCCAGAGGGAAAATGGTCAGGGAGCTGGTGGGGCGCCGAGCCGGGATCCCCACGCCGCCGGGCGCCGACTGATCAGGTTGAGCCCGGGGCATCCCCGCGGAGAGCAGACGGACCCGCGGGGGTGGGGGGGGGCAATGACGGGTGTCCCAGTCTCCAGGGTTCCGACGGCTCAGGTCAAGTGCAGCGACCTTCCCTTGCCCATGCCCACCACCCGGGTCATTGAGGCATGATCCCCCGTAGGATACCCGCCCCGCGCCCCCCATGGCCCTGACCCCACCCGGGACTCGCGCATCCGGACCCCCGACTCCGGCCTCCACGCCCCAGGGGAACTCGACCAGCTTTGTTAATTCCCCGCTACCCCTGCCTTAGCCGTCGGGCTCCTCAGGGGTCGTGTGCCTCCCGCCGTCTTAGCCGCGTCCCCCCACCAACCCCCAGTAAGCCGGGACCGCACCTGTGCCCGCCGCCACCGCCGCCGCCGCTCGCCCGCTCCCTTCAGCTGTGCCGGCTCGGCTCCGAACCCCACACACATCGCTACACACAGCCCTCTGACGTCACCGAGCCCTCGGCCCGCCCACGTCACTGCGGAGACACACGGCTTCCCGCAGACGCCGCCGCCGTCTCCGGCCGCCCGGGGGAGAGCAAGGGCGGCGCGGAGGGGGAGGGAAGAGGAACGGAGCCAGCGGCGGCAACGCGCGCGCGCGCGCACACATGGGCCCCTGTCGCTGCCGTCTGGCGTCTCCCAGCTCCTCGGGGACGCGCGCGTGCCTTCCTCCGGCCTATTGTAGCTCCTCAGGGCTCCCCCGCCCAGTCGCCCAGTCGCCGTGCTCGCGCGGACCTGTCCCTCCCCCACCCCCCAGGCGCGCACCCCATGCTCCTGGCCCTGCGCGCCGTCTGGGCGGCTGGCGCTCGATGCTGTCTGCGGTGCGCTCCGAGCAGACAGGATGTTCCCTCCCCGCCCCACCCCCACCGCCACCCTCCCTCCTTCCTTCCTCGAGTCGCCCAGCCCGCTGTCTGGGGCCGCCACCGCCCCACCCCCGCCCCACTCGCTGCTCTGAGGTGACGGGCCAGACCCGGGGGCGCCCTGGCCGTTCGGTGGCCACGCTACTGGGAGAGAGGGGGCAGGGCGGCCACACGGTGCACTGTGCGCGACCCCAGCAGCCGGCTGGGCGGAGGCTGGGCACGTCCGGCTGAGCGCCCCTGCCCGAGGTCAGGCACGGGCGACCCTCCCCCCGCGGAGCTGCAGCTGGTCTGCCCCGCCCCGGAGGCAGCCGGGTGGCGGCCGCCCTGCGGCGCCCCCTGTGTGGGCCCAGCTCCCCGGGGCGCGCCAGAACTGCTCCCCGCCCCCGCGGGGCCTCCCGCCTCCGGCCGCCCTGCCAGCTGCCTGCGCTTCGCCCCTCCCTGGCGGCCCCTGCCTGGCCGCGCAGCCTCCGCCCAGACGCCTTCCCCGGGCTGACCTCCATCCGCCATCGGGCCAGACCCGAGTGCCGCCTCAGGTTCCGGCGAAACCCGGGGGAAACTGTGGCTCCTACTTCTCAGCCTTCCTCCCCAGCACACTGCTCTCTCAGTTCCAAAATAGAGGTAGAAACTACATGTTTCTACAGTGCATAGCGAGGGGTTTTTGTTTTTTGTTTTGGAGGGAAACTTGAGACCTGGAAAGATACGATTTAGGAGCTTCCGGCTGTGCCCCTCGTGATGGTCTTCCTTGTCAGTGTTCCCAGGATTAGCAATTAGCATATACAACTCTACGAAGCTGCCCCGGCATATTTAGAAAACAACAAGAAATCCCATTTTCTCCACCCCACCCCGAGATTAGGAACAGAAATAGTCCACCGAGTCACAGCTCAGAGTTCAGAAGGCTCAAGCTTCAACCCTTTTATTATTTTTGCCCATTTTCGAACAATGTCGTCTTATTTTACTGCTTCGAGGTGGCTCTTACGGGGTCCATATTTGGAGGCTGCCGTAGATGTTTCTCCTTTTCCTCCCAACGGGCCTACCCAAGTCTCACAAGCCTCTTATTACCCCCACTCTCAAGTTCCTGTCCTTAGGCCCCCACCGCAGTACTCCCAGGTCGTGCCCCCTCTCCCACCCCCCACCTTCCCCTCCTTCTAGACTGTCTCCCTTTCTGAACATGAATAATTCCACAGTACTTCCCATCTGTTATTGCCATAGAGACAGAAGCTCGGCAAAGATAATGATGTTCTGTGCAGAGCCAGTGGGGGGAGAACAGCATCTGCGAGTGTAGGGGTTAGACTCTCTAACCGCAAGAATATTCAGAAGGCTGGGCTGAAGATGTGATGTGGAAGACTGGAGAGTTCTGAGACTTGACATCCGGTCAACTCCGGCGCCTGGCTTGTGTCTGGAGAGAAGAAACAATTTTTAGAAAGCGAAATGACACTTTTTGGTATGTTTCGTACTCATTTTACCGGCCATAAAAATAATTACTTGCTAGCAGGTCAAAAGGCCTAAGGACCAACATAAATTGAACAGTAAATAGACTTTTAAGAAATCAAACACATCATCCCCTTCCTGTTCTTTTGATTTGCTTTCCCCAGTAATCTGTTTTTGGAGGGAAGTATCATTTTTTTGCCAGGGATTTTATATACAATAGTTTGAGAAATAATCGCAGGCAAATGTGGCAAGAACCAATCAAGTTTTGAGGGGTTTCTTTTACATTATTCATCAAAGTATAAAATGTAGCAAGTTAAAATTCACTTTGACTTTGAATTCCCAATATCTTGGCCTCAAAGGTACAGGTTTGAATGCAATTGAAGCAGGGTCATTTACACAAATATGTTGCAGATAGGAAGGCTCACACTAAGCCACATTTTTGCAGACCAACTTAAGCATTTTCAGAAATTACCAGTAAAATTAATTGAATAGTATGAATTTTTAGACACCAAAACAAATGATAATTATTCTTTATCTCAGAAACAAAATTGAATGGACAAACAGAATATAGGCCTTAGAAAAAATAAGCACTGTGATGTAACGAATATTGTGGTTCCCACATACTGATGGTCTTGATTAGTGTTGAATAGTCAAGTTAAATATTGGTTAGTAAAGAGCTGTCAGATGGGTTTCCCAGGGACTCTCACTGCACCTTCTTGACTGCCTGCAGATGCTGAGCAACGCTACCTACCGTGAGAATGTGTGCCTGTGTGCACATAAGAATTCCAAATGAGTGAGGGAGTGAGGGGACCCTACTCATAGTCTCATCTTCCATCAACTAGTACATATGAAAGATCCAAACTAACTGGTCCTAGGTAGTCTAATTTCTTCAGTAATTATATCCATCCGATAATAATAGAAACCAAGTTTAGGGGTTATACATTTCAAGACCAGTTCTGCTCTGTGACTTGAGAAATGGTTTAGGGCAAATGCTTTCCTCTTGTCCCTTTTTACTGATCTACTGATAATAACCTACTAATTTTTATTGAATTTATTGCAGTGACATTGGTTAATGAAATTATATAGGTTTCAGGTGTACAATTCTATAACACATCATCTGTATATTGTATTGTGTGTTCACCACCCCAAGTCAAGTCTCTTTCCATCACCATTTATCCTCCCCATACTCTGTTCTACCTCCCCTCATTCCCCTTTCCTTCTGGTAATCACCATACTGTTATCTGTATCTGTGAATTGTTTTTGTTTTGTTTCACCTAATCCCTTTACCTTTTTAACCCAGCTGGCAACCCTCCTTCCCTCTGACAGCTGTCAGTCTGTTTTCTGTCTATGAATCAGTTTCTATGGTGTTTGTTAGTTTATTTTGTTCATTAGATTCCACATATGAGGGAAATTATATGGTACTTGTCTTTGGCTTATTTCACTTATGACCTACTAATATTAATTATGAAGAATATGAAAATAAAAGGGTAGGGCAAAAGAGCAAATATTCAATGTAAAGTATTTTTATGTTTATGTAAGAGGGGGAAGAAAAGTCAAATAAGTGTTAATGGAACATACAAACACTTGCTTGCGTTTTGTTTACACCTTTGCTCTTTTCCAAGGAAGAGAAATCAGTGTGGCTTGATGGTTCTAGTACTTTCTTTCCCCCTTTCCTTGATCCTCAACAACAAATTTTTTTAAACTTTTTTAACAAGTGCTACAAATTTCTTCAATTTCACGAAAGAATCTCAACAATTTCCTTTTCCAACTCATTTTTTTCTGTAGCTTTTCATTTATTTCTACTCATCAGAATTACGATGATGAGCAGAATAATGATGATGCTCTTTAACTTTCTCACAGCACTTTAATCTTTTTCCTACCTATCCTCTTCCTTGTGCACTTTACTCCCCATGTTAGTTTAATAATACTGTCCCTGCCAGTGCAAAGTTCCTTCCCCTCATTGACTAGGCTTTCTCCTCAGGGCTACTTTCTCCTCTGCCAAGTCAATACTGGGTGTACAAGATCCCAATTCCCATTTTCATGCTTTAAATTAGATGAGAACCAGATGTTTAAGAACTATTGACCTCTTGTTCCTGAATAGTGTCAGTTGTTTTTTTTTTTTTTTTCCCCAGGTTTTAACTTGGTCTCTGTGGAATTGGAAGGGAAGTAAGATGAAGAAAGCAAAAGGAATAGCCAGAAACAGTAAAACAGAGAAAATGCATGTTAGAAATCTCTGAATTTGCAATGTTTAAATTGCAAAAAAGTGTAAAATCAGTGAAACCAACACATTAAGTGTATTTCTTTGGCAATTCTAGGAATTTCATGAGTGTTTAGAAAGTTTGGCAAAGTTTGATTTAATGCAAATCAGCGATCTTTTCTCTGTGGTTGCCCCTAAAAAAAAAAAAAGGAGTAATAATTAGCCCTGATGTTTAAGCTATAATTCAAAACCTGCAAGTTGAGAGGTGTTACCTAATATGTAGTGCTGGACTATAAGTAGCTCAAAGTGCTTCACAATATACAAGAAATTCCGTTTTTAACAAAAGAGAAGCCCAGGCAGAGTTTAGGTCACATGCCAAACCACTTTGCTGATCAGGGGCAGAACAAGCGTTAGAAACTAACGCATTTGACCCACATCAGTGGAGTTTCTGTTCTCCATTTCCTCATTCCTCTTAGGGGTCATTCAAATTAGATATAAGGACAGATTCAGATTTGCCAAAACAGAGTAAATATTGAAACTTATAGGGTGGGTAGGTAGCATTATATCAAGCATTGTGGTGTACGTATTTACCACAGTAATACTTAACCCCTACTATGCGCAATATTCTCTGACATTTTATTCTGCTGTATTGTTTCTTTGTATTTCAACTCACAACTAATGTATTGCAACCTACAGTTTAAGAACAATGCGTGAGAAAATAATAATGTTAACATTTATATAGTGAGCCCTGGCTGGTGTGGCTCAGTAGATTGAGCGTTGGACTGCAAAGCAAAGGGTCACTGGCTCAATTCCCAGTCAGGGCACATGCCTGGGTTGCAGGGCAGGTCCCCAGGTCACCAGTGGGGGGGAAGGGAGCACATGAGAGGCAACCAGACATTGATGTTTCTCTCCCTCTCTTTCTCTCTCTAAAAATAAATAAATAAATTTTTAAAAAAAGAAACCCCAATTAAAGAATAGCAACATGGCTCTCTCCCTTCCTCTCTCTCAAATCAATAAAATTAAAAAAAAATTTAAAAACATTTATATAATGTTTACTATCTCTAAGCTCTATTCTAAGCACTTCACATATAATAATTCATGTAATCCTCACAACTCTCTGAGGTAGTAGCTACTATGACCCCACTTTATAGCTGAAGAAATTGGTACACAGTTGTGCTCAAGATCACATAGATAAATCCATCCACTTGGACTGTGAAAAAGATTATACATGATTTTCAAATCTGAGTTCTATGTAGGCCTAATCGGGTTGTAAAAAATATAGGATTAAAGTTTAAATTATAAAAGACCCCAAATAGACAAAGAAATTCTGAGAAAGGAGAACACAGCAGAAAGTATCACATTTCCTGATTTCAAGCTCTACTATAAAACTATAGTAATCAAAACAGTATGATATTGATATAAAAACAAACACATGGGCTAATGGAATCTAAAAGCCCAGAAATAAATATATAAACATATAGTCAACTAATATGGGACAAGGGAGCCAAGGATACTCAATGGAGAAAAGACAGTCTCTTCAACAAATGGTGTTGGAATAATGGGATAGTCACATGTAAAAGAATGAAACTGGACCCATATCACACCATTCACAAAAAATAACTGAAAATGGATTGAAGACATAAATGTAAGACCTGAAACCATAAAACTCCTAGAAGAAAACACTAAAATAAAAAAAGTAATAAAAACACTAACTTGAAAAGAAATCTGTACCCCCCCCCCATTCATAGCAACATTATTTACAATAGCCAATAGCCATGGACACAACCTAAATATTCTTCAATGAATGAATGAATGGATAATGAAGCTGTGGCATATATATACAATGGAATATTATTCAGCCATAAAAAAAAAACAAGGAAATTTTACCATTTGCAACAATATGGATGGAACTTGAAAGCATTATGCAAAGTAAGTCAGACAGAGAAAGATAAATACTGTTATGATCTCACTTATATGCAAAATCTAAAAAAGAAAAACCAGCCTGTTGCAGCCACCGACCGGCAATAACCGCGGAACACTGCAGATGGCTCATCGAAACACGAGAAAAACATACACAGAGACAACCAGGTCCTGTGGGGAAGTAGGAACAGAACGGCCACTCTCTCTAGTGGGGAGTGCCATGGCCACCCTCCCTAGGGGAGAGCGCCCCTAAGGGAGAGCGCCCCGTTCTCCCGCTTGAGCAGGCTTTTATTGGGTTCATTTACATAAGAATTCAGGTAAAGCTCATTACTCATTGCCAGGAAGTAAGGATCAAACAATAGATAATAAGGAAGTCTGAGGGCCTATTTTGAGTCAGGGTCAAAGAGCTGTAAAAACTTTAAGGAACAACTTACTTCTTCCTTGGACCCTTATCATTCAATTGAGAGCATTCTAAACAAAGCAGGTTTCATAGGATCTTACATATTCTTTCTTAGGCCTGATCACCTGGGGAACCTGCCCTTTCCAGCACAGGGCTGCACCACTCTCTGTCATTGTTTCAGGCTTAGGTGGAGCAAGGGAAGTAAGGCAGCCAAGAAATTAGGAGATTTTCTCGCAGGCAATGAGGACTCAGACTATGTCAAAGCCAAGGGGCAATCGTCCATCACCCCCTTTTGCTGTAACCCCCAAAGTCCTTCCTTGGGGTCCTCCCACATGATCGTGCCTGTCTTAGATCGTTCCCCCCTTGGGGAATCTTACCTGTCATTGGCTAACCAACCAAGCATTGGGGGCCAGTTATGGATGAAGTAGTAGAAGCAGCACTCCTGCCAGGGAGATAAACTTGTCTCCTTGGTGGTTTATGGTTCCAAGGTCATTCCCTCAGCCTTAGCCTTGGTGGGGGTTACAGTTTCTGATACCAGACAGGGCAGTTCCCAACACCAGCCCTGGCTGGTGTGGCTCAGTGGATTGAGTGCTGAACTGAGGACCAAGGTGTCGCCAGTTCAATTCCCAGTCAGGGAACATGCCTGGTTTGAGAGCCAGGTCCCCAGGAGGGAGCCCATGAGAAGCAACCACACAGGGATGTTTCTATCCTTCTCTCCCTCCCTTCCTTTCTCTCTGTTAATAAATAAATACAATCTAAAAAGTAAAAAATAATAAAAAATAAACTCAAAAAATAAAGTCAGACTTGTGGTCACCAGAGGATGGAGTGATTGGAAGAAGGTGGTCTAAAGGTACAAACTTCCAGTTATAAGATAAATAAGTATTAGGGACATAATGTACAACATGATGACTATAGCCAACACTGCTGTGTGATATATAGTAAAATTGTTAAGAGAGGAAATGTTAAGGCTGTGATTAGAGACAAATATTTTCTTTATTTTTTCTTTTTATTGCGTCTATATGAGAAGATAAGTAAATGTTAATTGAACCTATTGTAATTATTTCACAATATATGTAAATCAAGCCATATGCTCTATGCATTAAACTTCTATATTCCAATTATTTCTCATTGAATCTGAAAAAAAATTTAAGTTTGGTATATGATTTGAGGGTCACTAAAGATTCTGTCTGCCCCATTACCTTTCTGACATAGTGTTTGAAATTCCCATAAGGAATTTATCTCCACTAACATCCAAGTTAAACTGATAATGTATTACTTAGAAGGGAATAAACATTTCTTATTATTATTATTAATTTTTAAACCTCACAACTTTGCCTCAAGTTACACAATATTATCTCCACTTCTCAGATGAAAAAACAGATATTCGGGGTTTATCTGAAATATTTGCTACAGTTTGCTATATATTACAGATTAATTGGTCATCTAGCAGAATCCTATTTTAATCATACACAAATGAAGCAACTTGGATTAGAGGAGAATATGGAAATAGAGTGTATTCATTATATGGCTCAGAAGGCAAAGCCCAGGTAAGGGACCAAAGTGGGTTGTCCTGAGCCACCAAAAGGCAGAATGAGAACTGTAGTGGCCTCCCATGGGGTTGGTTGCCCAGTTCTGTGTCTTTTCCTAGCTCTGGTCCCTCCCTCTGAATCACAATGACCACAGCAACAAAGCTTCATGCAGCTGTGATTGACTTTGCCCAGATCACAGCCAGCTGGACCAAGAATAGACACCAGAGCCAAGCTAGGCGCACAAGCACCTTCCTAGAGATGTTTGCAGTGAGCACTGAAAGAGTCTAGCCTCAGCCTGGCTAGTGTACTGAAAGGAGGAAATATAATCTCAGGAGCTATTCGTGGTCATACTTGTTGTACTTGCAGTGAAAAACCATTGTAAGGCAGTCTGCTGAGAGAAACCCATATGAGGCAGATGCAAAGAGAGGATTAGATAGAGTGCTGGTAAGACTCAAGTCTTAGGTTGCAGTTTGTCCCCAGGCTGAGCTCTATGCCTGTGTTTGGATGTACCTACAATCTTGAACCGATTCCTCTTTTTTTCTTGAGCCAATCAGAGCAGGATTGTTTCTTGCAACCAAATGAGTCACAAAGATACGGAAGAGTGGGGTACTGGCAGAAAGATCTGCCTACTTTAGTCTTATGTATCACTGGACTTAGTTATAACTGACAAATCTCACTAGCATTAGATATATCAACCAAAAAAAAAAAAATCAAACACTCCATTTTTTTGCCTGTGGGCATACAAAATATTTAAGGATTGTTTTGCTTCTTTTAAATGTAGGCTTCTCCAGGCCAGTGCTATTCAATAGAAGTTTTTGCAATGATGGATATATTCTATTATCTACATTATCGAATAGGGAGCCCCGAGCTGCATGTGGCTATTGAGTACTTGAAATGTAGCTAGTGCAGCCATGAAACTGATATTTTTTTTTTATTTAATTCTAATATATTTAAGTTTAAATAGCTACCATATGTGGCTAGTGGCTATCATATTGGACTGTACAGCTTTATAATTATCGAAAATAGGTTTTCTGTGACAAGATGCACATAGTAAACTTGGTTTTCAGTGTAAAGACAAGAATCACAAGAAAACTGGGAGTAGCACAGAAACACTAGGGGCAGCTATGTAGGGCTTGGCCCAGTCATTGTAAACTGCATCCCTTCCTCCCACTCCACACAACAACTTGGGAAAAGGATATTAAGAGGGAAAAAGGGTAAGAATTGCCTGTAAAACAAACAAAAAGAAAGAAACAAAGAAAGGAGTGAAGAAGGGAAGGAAGCAGAGAGAGGCAAAACCATTTTGAAGAGAGAAAATGGTTCTCCAGTCAGAGTAAAATTTAACTGCACGCATTGACAAATCAACAAAATATGTGTATCCCTCAGAAGTCATAACTGGTCAGAAAGATTAACAAGGCCATCTGCGTTGTGAAAATGCATGCATCAGCCTCAGGGAGCCAGAAGGCAAATTATGCATTTAACCTCCCTTATTCTAATATTTTACCCATGAAACAAACTTCTGATTATAACTGGGCTACCCAAACCACTGGCATTGGGGAGGTCTGTGCCAGTGCAAATGTCCCGGTTACTTTCTAACTGTAAATAGGTGCATGGCATGCTGGTAGTGCACACCAGATTCTTTGAGTTTGATTAGAGTGAACCGGCTCACAGACCAGATCTGATCTTGTTTGTTGACAAAATCAAGTATCATAACCTTCAAGGCAAAGGGTCAGGTTCTAACTCAGATAACATCAGCCGGTCAGAACTGACAGGCAGTCAAATGACCTCCCTACATACTGCCTAACCTGTCCCACGAATTTGTCTTCAAAGCAGGATTCCTGAAGTAGGATCAGGAGAAACTCTAGGTCTCCTCAACAGACTCTGCATGAACCAATAAGAATAGGAGAACCTGAGGGGTTAGTAATGGAAGACTCTTAGACAGATGGAGAAAATTAAAAAGGATGGATAGCAGGAAAAAGCAAGGGCCGGCAGCATTCTTATTTGGAAGTATTAAGGAGACAGAGTTGAATATCCTCTTTAAGAAAGTCATTTGGGGAGGGAGTATAGGGGTTTAAATGGTAATGGAAAAAATGCAATAATTTTTTTTAAAGATTTTATTTATTTATTTTTAGAGAGGGAAGGGAGGGAGATAGAGAGAGAGAGAGAAACATCAATGTGCAGTTGCTGGGGGCCATGGCCTGCAAGCCAGGCATGTACCCTGGCTGGGAATCGAACCTGCAACACTTTGGTTCGCAGCCGGCACTCAATCCACTGAGCTATGCCAGCCAGGGTGAAAAAATGCAATAATTTAAAAAATAAATAAATAAAAGCTACAAAAAGAAGTCATTTCATGATACCCAGAACTGACTGACTAAAACAAAAAGTAGCATACACATTTTTTTAATTGGAAAAGTTTTTGAAAAGGAAAAGATTTTTGGCCTTTTGTTCCACCCATTCATGCTTTCATTGATGGCTTCTTGTATGTGCCCTGGCCAGGGTTGGGACCTGCAACCTTGGTGTATCTGGACGAGGCTCTAATCAACTGAGCTACCCAGCCAGGGCTAACTAGAAAACTTTTTATTTTTATTTTCTCCCATCAAAAAAGAATCCATGAAGTCCCCAAAATGATTTTTCTCAGTGAGATTTACCTACACCAGAGGTATCTGAAGATCTTGTTAAATATATATGCCCTGACTGGGTACATCAGTTAGGTAAAGCGTTGTCCCAATATGCCAAGACAGTGGGTTGAATCCTCAAGGCACATACAAGAAGCAACCATGAATGCATAAATAAGTAAACAACAAATCGATGTTTCTCTCTCTCTTTTGCATTCTAGCTTCCCTAGCAGCAGTCAAGCCCCCCTAACCTTTTCTTGAAATAAAAAAAAAAATTCTAGAGATTTGAATATTTCACAGAATAACATTTAAATCCCTTCATACACAGTCTCACAAATTAACAAGGAAAAGAACAAGGTCACAAGGCTCAACTATTTTTGTAAGCTAATTACAGAAGTGAAACTTTTTATCTCTTATATGTTTATATATGAAAAGAGAACGTATTATACTCTTGGTGTTTGGTAAGTGAAATATTGAGAGTCTAAGTGAAATGTAATGATAAAATATGTCAGTGTAAGTAGCAAAATTAATTTTTTTTCATACCCTTTGACTCGACAGTTACTCTTCTAGAAATTCATCCTACCAAACTTAGCAAATGCTTATATATACTTTTGCGTTTTATATATAAAATATAAAAGTATATTTTATACTTTTTTACACAAAATGGATTGGGAGTGGGGATCTGAACCATATGCTAGCCAAAAACCTGAACTTAGCCTGACCCAAAAAGCCTGGCCCAGATGGGCTGATACTCATTATCAACCCAAGGCCAATGAGATTCTTCTCCTTTTACAATTTAACACACAGGTGGCAAACACAAAGCCCGCTGGCCGAATCCATCCCTCCACCTTGTTTTATCCGGCCTGGTACCTTGTTTCTACCTGGCAGCAGTGCTGAGCTCTTTGCTTAACTGTTAAGGAGTAGTTACATTTGTACAGTCCTGAAATTACATTCGGCCCTTTGAAGGCAACCTCGAGGCTGCCTTTTATAAAATATAAAAGTATATTTTATATATACATGTATCAGTGTTGTTTACAATACAGAAAGATTAGAAACTTTTAATATGAAACACATCAATCACCATGCATGAAACTCCTTCATTCTCTTCTAACAGAATCCATCCTGCAAAGAACAGTCCCTTAGACTATTCTTTGAGCAAAGGGTAGTCACAAAATGGATTGGGAGTGGGGATCTGAACCATATGCTAGCCAAAAACCTGAACTTAGCCTGACCCAAAAAGCCTGGCCCAGATGGGCTGATACTCATTATCAACCCAAGGCCAATGAGATTCTTCTCCTTTTACAATTTAACACACAGGTGGCAAACACAAAGCCCGCTGGCCGAATCCATCCCTCCACCTTGTTTTATCCGGCCTGGTACCTTGTTTCTACCTGGCAGCAGTGCTGAGCTCTTTGCTTAACTGTTAAGGAGTAGTTACATTTGTACAGTCCTGAAATTACATTCGGCCCTTTGAAGGCAACCTCGAGGCTGATGTGGCCCCCAATGAAAATGACTTTAACACCTCTTATTTAACAGAAAATTACAGAATTGGCCAACTGGAATTGACATACACATTATTCTTTATAAATAAATTATAAAGTTGTATATTAAAACCTCAGGAAGTAAAATGATTTGCAAATATGCCTAATAAAAGTATAAAAGTTAGCATATTTGGGGGCTATAAGATGCACTCCACCCCCAAATTTGAGAGGAATAATGGTTAATGCTGCTGTTGAGTTCTGTTTACAGTTACATTGGTGAAATATTGTTATTTATGTTATTAAATATTTTACCACATTTTTTTGTTTCAAAAGTTTTTTTCCTATTTTCCTCCTCTAAAATGTAGATACGTCTTATGGTCTGAAAAATACGCTACTTCCCTAAGCAAAATATTAATGCCCCAACCAGTGTGACTCAGTTGGTTGGGCATTGTCCCACAAAATGAAGGGTTGCTGGTTGATTCCCAGTCAGGGCACATGTCTGGGTTGCGGGTTGCAGGTTGCAGGTTCAGTCCCTGGTCAGGGTGCATACAGGAGGCAAAAGATTAATGTTTCTCTCTCTTTCTCCCTCCCTTCCTCTCTCTCTATAAATAAATAAATACTTAACTTTTTAAAAAAAAGAAAGAAAAATATTAGCAGCACTGTTGTTTTATCCATTTTTGTCTCAACCATTTTTACCAGTTAAATTAGTTACAGGAGGTGGTTAACAAATTCTTTCCATTGATAGTATGGGGAGTAAATATTGGTAATAAAGCCTTATATTCACAAAGTTAAATATCTTGGACTTTAAAGCTCAATAGAATTGGCTTCTGTGGTATATGAATATTGATTGCTCTGTTACCAAAATCATAGACTGCATTTCTAATAAATAGATTTTCTTTACACAGGTCATATAGATTTTAAAGAAACCTCGCAGGTTCATTAAAGGTTAATAGAAATGTGAAATTACTGCCCTGAAGTTCCATTAGCCACTTTGTTGATTTTAAATAAATCAACTTGTCAAGTAAAGCTCTATATAATATTTTCCTCGTGTGTTTTAGTCACATACTCCTGGATGGACAAGTGCCAACAATTCAGCATGTTTTACACATTTAAAAATAAATAAAATAAATACTGCATTACCATAATCTTAGGAAAATAGAGAACAACTTGCCCATAAGTGTTACAAAATTACTTAATTGACAATTGTTCACATTGAAGTAGACTCCTAAGACCCTCCATGAAACATACACTGCAGGGATCGTGGTGGGCCAAAATAAATAGGAAATAAAAGTCCAGTCTCCTGCAGGCCTCTTTAACTCCACTAGAAGTCCCACACCTGCCTGAATGTTCAGTTGAGACCTCTACCTAAACTGGAAGATCTGGTGTCACCTCTTCTGGTTTGGGTCTTTGCTTCCAGAAAGTGATGCCTGCTATAACACCTGCTCCATTGATTGTCCACATATCAAAGTGTCAGAAATATGCATCTGCTGTTAATCAGCTGTATCCAGTTTCTGCCCTTCAGTATATAACTTCTCGGCACTTTAACTCTTATCAAAGCACAGTTGTGAAGAATGCTATTCCTCAAAGATTGCCTAAGGCTCAAAGGCCATCCACTCTTATAGGCATGCTACTATATTCTGTCCCCTTTTTCCTTGGATCAAATCAAACCATCAGAAATGTTCATACTTAAAACAAGGAGAGTTCCCCTCCTCAGGAAGATTTTGGCATTATGCTCTCCATCAGCATAAGAGATTTTCTAAGAAAAAGCCACTTGTCATTTACTGAGATATGACAATACCTCATTTGTTGAGGATGACAAGGTGTTCGCTTTATGAGGACCCAAGTGAGACATTTCTGTTGGGCCACAGCTGTGTTGCTTCTGACTTACAAAATACTAAAAAGGTTGTTACTAACCATGTTTTCTTCCAGCTCCTTAGAAGCTCAGAGCCTAATTTGTGCACGACCTCTAGCTGCAGTTGTGTGCTGACTCTACGCCCAGTTTGATTTGATTTCCCGCCTTTATTTCCCATTGCCCTCATTTCATCTATGACACAAAGAATGAGGGTGTGAGGGAGAGAAGTTGGAGGTAAAAGAAAGAGAGATCAGAAGTTCTGGTTAATTTATGGCATGTGTGGATTACTTGCACATACCAATATAAAGGCAATGACCCCCTTGTAAACACTAAGATGACTTTCAAGGTATTTGTACAAAGAGAGTCTCTGAGCTACGAGAGAGAGAGAGAGAGAGAGAGAGAGAGAGAGAGAAAGAGTGAGAGAGAGAGAGAAAACCCTGTTACTATTTTCATTCATTGTGTCCACATAATTTGGTTAAGGAACAGAAAACCACTTCATTTACTTCTAGTCACTTAGCAGTGGAGGATTTCAAGGAATACTGTAACTGGAACCAGGAAGTCCTGAGGCACCTGGATAGCCTGGTACCACCTGCTTTCCTTCTTACTTTGACTTACACGTGACTTCCTTTCACATGAGCTCTTTCTATCTTCTGCAATTAAATCATCAAGAAGCAGACTCTCATGATCACCGAATATCTTTCTGAGCCAGGTTATGTGGGTCAGGCCACACCGGGAGTGACAGTCCTGGGTCAGGTAACCACCTGTTGCTTAACCTGCTGGAACAGAGGGTCATGGACATCAAATGTGACTGCCTGGAAGAGCCTTTGGGCAAGGCAGCTTCTTTGGAGGAATACAGACAAGCCAGCACTGACAACATCTAGTATGCCAGGGAAGAATTAGAAAAAAACGTGCTCTCTCCCCTTAACACCCACTGAAATTTGGGACAGCCTTCGAAGCTGGAATCAGTTCCCAGATCTTCTGCAAAGCTCTGTCCATCTCAGCCTTTCCATATCTCACAATCATTTACATCTATCACCTTATGTCTTAGAATGCAATTTTAGGGTGTTAGATCTTCATCTATATTATAAGATCTGGTAGGACGGAAAGTGCACTTTATTTGTGTCTGTATCCCCCCACAGGGCCTGGTGTAGTTCCTTTCTATGGTACTCTCAGTAAATATTCGTTCTTGACAATGCAGAAGTTGATATAGTCAGCCTTCCTGATCGCCTCCCAAATAAATCAACAATCCTATCTGGTGAGTAAGACACTGAAACACACCAAAAATCCTGTTTTGTTTTGTTTTGTTTTGTTTTGTAATAGTTTCCTAGCACATTCTCATATTTTCTCTAGTATTTAGGAAGAATCTCAGAATTATTTTCAAACTGAATAAGAATCAACCAGTCACAAGGAAGACAGAAGAAGTAGGTTTCTGGCTTCTTCCTTAGGTCCACCCCCTTTACTCCCTTTCAGTGACTGGGAAGTCTAGATATGCCCTTTGCCTGCATGTTTAAAATATGCCCTTTGGAGCCAATCGATGTGGCCACAGACCTGACTGGGGCACTTCTGACTCTCCAGCAGGATGGATTTCCTGTGCTGGCTGACACCCTTGGTGTACAAATTCTTATCGTTAAATCAACATAGGCTCCCTAAGGGATTGCTTTTTTCCTGGTAGTACATTTCCTACACATTCTTGCTTTGTCAGTTTGGTAAGTATAACATTTTTTAATCCACTCTGACTAGGTGCTAGAGTTCTCTACTGACAGGTGCTGAGTTCTCTCATTCAAAGATATGAATAGGGCCAAAATTGTCCTTCCAAGAAAAGTCGAGATTCAGCTCAGGTAAAGATTTAGGTCTACTGCAGGGATCATGAACTTGGCTCAAGGATATAGCCTGGAGCTGTGTTCTTTTTGCTCTCCGGGGTTCACTAGCTTCTCCCCCAACCCCGGACATGGAATTTGAATGCCTTCAGATAGGGCGTGTGTTCTTTGGTTTACCAGGGCCCTACCACTCCCTGTCACTGGCCCTGGCACACATTTTCACACTTAGCACTTACAATCATTCACAGTGGCCAGCTGCCCTGGATCTTCTTGGGCTTGGAAGACTGAGACTAACTCCATGGGCCCACACAGAGCAGGCTCTGCGGCAAGCCAGAGGGGCCTGGGCACCTACACTAGCTTTCTGACTCTGAGTACAGAGAGCCAACCCTGTGGGACAGTGGTGTGGGGGACAAAGAAGCAGGTGAATTAAGCCTCTCTTTACTTTGGAATATATCTCCAAACAACAAGAAGTCCTTTTAAACCACAGTCACAATGCCTTCGTCATAGATTAAACAATTAACAATAATTCCTTAATATTACCAAATATTTAGTCAGTGTTCACATTTCCCTGGTTGTTTCATAAAGCTTTGCTTGTTTTTATAGTTGGTGTGTTTGAATCAAGATTTACATTCTATGCTTGGGTGTGTTTCTTGAGTCTTTTAGCCTGTAGATGCTCCTTTTCCCTTGACATTTCTTTGTGGAAGAAAGTGTATTGTTTGTCCTGTAGAGTTTCCTATATTCTGATTTTGATGATTTTATCATGTTCCTGCTCCCTCTGTTTTCTTTTGACTGGTAGTAAAATCTAGAGACTTGATCAGATTATGTGCAATTTGTTAGCAAGAATATTTTACTGGCAGTGTTGCATACTTCCTATTTACATCACATAATGTGTTTGTCTCTCTTTTCTGTAATATTAAGATTAATCAGACTCCAAGATGGAGGTGTAGGTAGACATACTGAGTCTGCTCACACAACCAAAAGAAGGTCAACAACAAATTTTTAAACAAAAAACAAAAACAACCAGAACTGACAGAAAATCAAACTCTATGGAAGTCCAACAACCAAGAAGTTAAAGAAAAAACATTAAACAAAAAAGGAAGAAAAAGACACATTCATCCAGACCAGTAGGAGGGGCAGAGACCAGCAGCCAGGCAGAGAGGACTCACGGCAAGGCGGCGGCTGGAGGACTAGGGTGGGCGAGATGGCAGCTGGCTGACCTGGCAAGGCAGTGGCTGGCAGACCGGGTAGTCCCACATTCGATTGCGGATAAACTGGGAGGAACAACTGGGGACTGAGACAGGCCACACAACCCAGAGCTCCAGCGTGGGGAAATAAAGCCTCAAACCTCTGATTGAAAACACCTTTGGGAGGTGGTGGCAGGAGAGACTCCCAGCCTTACAGGAAAGGTCGTTGGAGAGACCCACAGAGTCCTAGAACATACACAAACCCACCCAAATGGGAATCAGCACCACAAAGACCCAGTTTGCTTGGGGGAAGCGGCAGAAAGGACTGAAGTCTGAGAAAGAGTAGAGCAAGCACCATTGTTCCCTCTCGGACCCCTTCCCCACATACAGCGTCACAACCCAGTGACTGGGTTGCCCCACCCTGGTGAACACCTAAGGCTCTGCCCCTCACTACATAACAAGTACCTGAGATTAAAAAAAAAAAAAGCCCAAATGAAAGAACAGATCAAAGCTCCAGAAAAAATACAACTAAGTGATGAAGAGATAGCCAACCTATCAGATGCACAGTTCAAAACACTGGTAATCAGGATGCTCACAGAATTGGTTGAATTTGGTCACAAATTAGATGAAAAAATTAAGGCTATGCTAAGTGAAATAAAGGAAAATGCACAGGGAACCCACAGTGGAAGGAAGGAAACTGGGACTCAATTCAATGGTTTGGACCAGAAGGAAGAAAGAAACATTCAACTGGAACAGAATGAAGAAACAAGAATTCAAAAAAATGAGGAGAAGCTTAGGAACCTCCAGGACATCTTTAAACGTTCCAACATCCGAATCATAGGGGTGCTGGAAGGAGAAGAGGAAGACCAAAAAATTGAAAACTTATTTGAACAAATAACGAAGGAAAACTTCTCTAATCTGGCAAAGGAAATAGAAGACGTTCAGGAAGCCCAGGAAGCTCAGAAGTTGGACCCAAGGAAGCACACACCAAGGCACATCATCATTAAGTTATCCAAGATTAAAAATAAGGAGAGAAACTTAGAAGCAGCAAGAGAAAAGAAGACAGTTACCTACAAAGGAGTTCCCATAAGACTGTCACCTGATTTCTCAAAAGAAATCTTGCAGGCAAGAAGGGGCTGGAAAGAAGTGTTCAAAGTCATGAAAGACAAGGACCTACATCCAAGATCACTCTATCCAGCACAGCTATCATTTAGAATGGAAGGGCAGATAAAGTGCTTCTCAGATAAGGTCAGGTTGAAGGAGCCCATCATCGCCCAACCCTTATTATATGAGTTATTAAAGGGACTTATCTAAGAAAAAGAAGATAAAAAACATGAATGTAAAATGATAACAAACTCAGTTATTAACAACTGAACCTGAGAAACAAACACAAAAACAAAAACAAACTAAGCAAACAACAACTATAACAGGAATAGAATCACAGAAATGGAGATCACATGGAGGGGTATCTGCGAGGGAGTGGGAGGGAGAGAGGGGGGAAGGTATAGAGAATAAGTGGCATAAATGATAGGTAGAAAATAGACAGGGGGAGGTTAAGAATAGTATAGGAAACATAGAAGCCAAAGAACTTACATATACAATCCATGGACATGAACTAAAGGGGGGGGGGATGCAGGTGGGAGGGAGTATGCAAGGTAGAGGGGAATAAAGGGGGGAAAATGGGACAACTGTAACAGCATAATCAATAAAACATTAAAAAAAGATTAAACATTTTAAAAGATTAAAAGATTAAAAGATTAATCAGTGTTTTCAGGTGTTGTTGGCCTGATCTATGTATTATAAAGTTCCCAGTCAGTTTTCAGCAAATGATTTCAGTAGCCACTGATGATCAATGAATTTCAGTAGCAGTTACAGTATAATTTATTCCATCCTCATTTATTATCTGAAAATGTTTTTTTAAGAAGAACTCTCTCTTACCACCTACTGGTTACCTTTAGGTATAGTTTGTTTTTCAGAAAAGGCAGGATGTTGATTTTTTTTCCTTTTATTTGCCAGTTTTCAGAATCATGAGCATCTTTTAAAGATTGGGTTTTTGGGTTTTGATTTTTTTTGTTTGTCCTTATGCACCCACGGAGTTCAGCATATTTTACCTATCTCAGTCCATTATAGTCTGTTTTTGCTCAAACTGTGTTCCACTTTGGGCCATGGGGGTTGCTTCGTCTTGGAACGAGTGACCCACAATCACGTGTGTTTATTTCTCATATGATTATGAGTTACTTTCCAGAACTTAAAAGATGGTTTGTTCTGAGTTAGTTAAATCTGGTATTTATAGAACAAAATGAGTGTAGGGTAAGTGGAGGCAGTCTGGCTTCCTCACGCAGGCGTCTGGGTGACCAAGGGAAGCAGTGTTCCCATAGCCTTGGAGGGGCCTGAGAAGTAGTGTTCTCGTAACAGCCTTGCGACTGGGTCCGATAAACTGCTCCGGTAACATGAAGTGGGCTCACATGGGCAGACTTATGTTATGTTATATAATTTTCTGGCTTTTTTCTGGCTTTGTTCACCTCTAGTACTTAAGCAAGTAGGGGCTTCTCACTAGGGACACACACAGCTTGGAGCGTGCGTGGCTCAGCCACCCGAAAATAAAGGCATGTCAAGCATCCCCACGGCTCCATGCACTTTCTTCCGTTTCCGAAGCTAGAGTGGACCTGCCTGGCCTTGACAGGCTGCAGCACAGTGCGCTCTGGCATTGAAGAGGACTACCTTCTGCCATGAAACCCAGCGCGGTGCAGGGCGGGGCGGGGTGGGGGGGGGCAGCGGGCTGGAGCTAGCTCCGACTGGTGGAAGGCTCGCGCCACTGGTGATGCGCTGGTCATGGTTTTCAGATGCTGCTCTGACTTTCACTCTACAAGACTGAGGTTGGCAAATGTCGCGTTCCCACTACCCAATAAGCAGCCCTCTGAAAAAATAATATCTGTACCTCCGTTAACCCTTATAAAAAGTGAAGTAAACGAAAAAGTCACCAGGAACCCACAAGAGCAAAAAAAAAAATGCAAGAGATAAGGCCAAAGGGAAATGCAAGACTGACAGTATAGGGAAGCCCCAGGATGGCGGGTATGGTCAAGTCCAGATAGGTGCAGGGGGATGAGAGACGACAGAAAAATGACACATTTTCTAATGTGTGAACGAATGTGAGACCCCATTGTGTAGTGAGAACGTTTGAAGATGAATGAGTCATAAGTAGGTAAATAGAAAACTAAGCAAAAACTTTAAGGTACTTATTAATTCCAGAAAAAAAAACCAAAAAGTTATTTAAAAAAGGAAATCATAATGCATTATCTCGCTCTACTGTGGATAAAATTGGCATAGTTATAATACTGTAGGCTATTAATAACCAAAATTATGGAAATGTGATATAACCAGGAGGAGGGGGTAAAGTGTGTGTGTGTGTGTGTGTGTAGGAGAGTTGAACTTTCATCTTCCATAATTAGATGTCCTTAGATAATACATACATCTAAAAACCTTCAAAAATAGTAAGAATACCTTATTTAGAATTATGGAGGTAAAATGCAAGAAAACACAGCTTGAAAAGTTACAGGTGGTCATTCCCAGGAAGTGGGAATCTGGATTGTGGAGGTGGAACAGAGACTTTTATTTTCATTCCCATTTGGTGTTTTAAATTATGTACATTTATAAAGAAATTTTTCATTAAAACTTGTCACGTTTCTATGTCTCTTTAATTCAACTACTTCTGCTGCCAGGAATTCAATTTCAGTCGTGACTTGGAGTCCTCCCCCTCCCTGAGGTCATGCAATAGATCCAGACGGGCTCCTGTGTCCTAGAACATGTGGGGCAGGTCCTCTGGGCTCCAACGCATGCAGGCCCCCACGCCTTGCCCAAGCCCATACCCTCTTCAGTTCTCGGACTAAACTTGGGCAGAGGAGTCTTCCACTGCTGTCAACACCTCTCATCAGAAAGGCGTTTCACCTCTTGGGGCTCCACTTGGAGTGGACTCTCCGCACCTACTTACAGAATCCAAAAACAGGCAAGGGTTCCTCTCCTTCCTTATTTCCTGGCACTTTTCTGCCCGCTCTCCCCTTTTAAGCCTCTAGAAACGCAGCCTGCCCCCCTTCACTGTAGTGGGGGTTGGTGGCGGGCAAAGAAGGCACCAAAGAGCACCTAGGGCACGCTTTCATCTCTCCCCTTTAATGTTTGATTCGAGGAATTGACATTTTCCCAACCTTCTGTCAAGTTCTGTGAAGAGTTAGCTTCCAGACTAGATCTCATTGCCTCTCACTTGGCCCCTCTGTTTGCCCACCCTCGAACAAAATTCCAGGTGCAGCTGCAGCTAAGGGGAGCCTACTGTTAGCCTTTCTTTCTTACTGGTGTTGTTATATGTGTCATATTTTACTTTGGCTGTACTCGTGTAGTCTGCACATTGTTACAACTTGTATGGTAATTTTGTTTCTCTCCAATGATAATCACCCCCACCCCCTTACTCCCCAAAGAAGTGTGATAAGTGTGTCCTTTGCCTTAAGAGCCAGTTTCAAAATAGCAATTTCCAAAGGGGCGCGAGTGCACCCTAGGGGTACACGTGGTGATCACTGGGGTACGGGAAGGAGATACCAGGATCTCTATTCATGTTTGTTTTCTATTTTTGTGTGTTTTCTAATGTACACAAAGCATACTTGTCAAATAAAATGTTTATATATTTGGGGGGTACATTCTCACACTTTTTAAAAACTGATGAAGCATATGAGACAAGGTATTTGAGAGTTATGTTCTAGGGCATGACTATCCAACAGAAACACAACCATGAACCACAAATGTAAGCTCCATGTGTGACTTTGTCTTCCATAGCCACAATTTTTTTAAAAAGTAAAAGAGGTAGAATTCATTTGAATGTATTTTATTTAACCCAATATGTCTAAAAAACCATCTCAATATGTAATAAAGATTAAAATTACTAGTGAAATATTTTACCTTTTTTTAAAACTGACTCTTCAAACTCTAGTGTGCAGTTTATAGAGACAGCTCATCTCAACTCAGACTCGCCTCAAGGCTGTCGCCCAATAATAGCACACGTGGCTCTCGGCCGTGTCGGGCAGTGCAGCCTGGGGCGGTCAGCGGGCGTCTTCGACGGGTCCTGGCTCTAGAACTGTTTCTCACGGTGGCAGATCTCCTGGGGTTGAGAGAACTGTGCCTGCCTCCTGCAGCATGCCTAACATGGCAAGGAGAAAAATAAAATTCATTGACCATCTACACTGCACTTAAGTATTTTTTATGTCCATTTCATTTCATGTTCTAGCACCAGCTTTGAGAATAGCAGGCTTCTTCGCCCAAAGCCCTAAACTGCAGATTCTTCTGCATGACACTGCATCCTTTCCTCTGAAAGCTACTGAACTGATCCCACTCGTTGCTGTGTAATGCTGTTGCCTGTTGAGACCTCTTTCATAGAGCAAGTGGGCAAAGTCTGTGCAGTCGGAGCACAGGGCAGTGGTGATCCCCTTCCCCACCCCTAAAAGAACAAACAAATGCAGACTTTACCACCAGCTCCCCCACTCAATGCCCTCCTAGACTCTCCAGCTGCACATTGTGCTATTTCCCAGTGTGGCACTTTCCAGGCTGGGGCTCCTTTATGGGAAGTCAATCTGCAGTAGATTAATTAAACACTGTATTGATTTTCTGTTCTCTGAGGTACATCTAAAAGGGTTGTAGTCTCAAAGTCCCTTCTCTGAGTTAGTTGAATATTTCCCATTTGCAAATGTGTTGCTTAGAACTTTGTCAGATGGGTTCTGATAACCCAGACATCTTTCCACCACCGCTACCACCACCTTCATCACTTGGCATAAAATCTAACTTCCTGCCTCTCTGAAAAGACAGTCATGGCAAGAAAAGGGGGAGGTAGTTCTGCTGGTTTTCAGGTCATGTTGATTTAACACTTCATGACTTATGCATCCTGGCTGTCTTGCTTGTAGGTTTTCATCTTTGCATCCTGTGAAAATACCTTGCAGGGGTGTTGTTCCTCTTAATCAGCTAATGTTTGTAAGGCGTGTTACAGATGAAGGTGCTGTGTCAGTGCTAAATACGAACACCTGGGTCCCCTCAAGCTGTCCTTTGTCTGCCTGCAAAGGGGTTTTCAGAATAACATGAATCATGACAGATCTGCATTTGGAAAAAGGCTTGGACATCCCCTGCCCCCCACTACATTTGAATGTAGATCATTCGAATACACATACTTGGGGATTAAGAGTGGCCGCAAACACAGGGCATTTTATATTTGCACAGGTTTCTGATCCTGATACAACAGTGCTTTCCCCCCATTCATTCCAAGGGCTGTGATGCTGGGGAGGGAGAAAAAGAACTTTTCCTGTGAATTGTGTTGCCTTAGTGGTAGGCCCTTCACCTTCCCGGTATGGAGCAAGTAATGTCTTTTTATTTTGTTCAGTGTGTGGGCGACTGAAACAATTTAGCTGAATTCCCAATGTGTCTGAGTAGGAAACCAAATTCATTTAAAATTACAGCATGTTAAACGAGGTGTTGAGTAATGTTTCATGAAGAAAAATTTTAAATACCAGTTTCATTTGCTTTCGTTAACATGTTCACTAAACCTGAGTTTATCAAATGTCTACACGTGTAAAGAGTCATGTTAAGCAACCTTATTTTTGAGGTGTTGATTTCAATGGCCCATCCACCCTTGAACACAAACAGAAAAGGTTTTCTTTTAGAAGAGTGAGTGGCTGTCCAGTCTTTGCTGTTTTCTAACCCTCTGCCTTCAAGCTAGGTTTATAGTTTAAATAAGAAAACTGGTTGACATGGAGCAGAGAGAACTTCAGGCTTCTATTTTAACAGGTTTATGAAACATGTGACTTTTTGGTACCATTTGTTATTTTATAAACAAAAATTGAAATATAAACTTACAGTTTAAAACACACTTTATACTTCCTCTCAAGTCCACTAAATGGCGGTTACCTGCAAGTAATTTATAGTCATGTTAATAATGTTATTTTGGCTGATCCAGATCTCATTCTAAGACGATAGCAAATGATCCTTCATCTTGTCATTGCTTTTGAATGTGAGAACATCTTAGGTTTATTCTTAATAATCAAAATTCCTAAATGCTCCAACAGGATCTTCAGTCAATGTAAATTTACATAACTCATCTTCCACTCAACTTGTTTTTCTATAATTAGTGCAGCCGTCACCAGGGAGCCGCATGCTTGTGGGCAGGTAGCTATGGGTACAGCAGGCAGGCTTCAGTCAAACGTCTCGCCCTAAACCATCCATCAGCCTGTTCCCCTCACTTCGGATGAGCTGGGTTCTGTTAAGGAGGAATTTGTTTCCTACCTAGCAGGCCTGCCTTTTCAAATTTCGACTACCATCCATAACTTACAATTCCTTCTTCAGGTCTACTTTGCCAAAAGATATAAATAAATGAGTCTCTGAAGAATTTCTTGGTCAGGCCAGTTTCCAGCCTGCGTACATATTTCTCTTTATAGCTGCTGTGTTTTTTTATCAAGACAGACCCTCATTTCAAAATGTAATTATAATGCTGTTCAAAACATCACCAAGCCGCATGATAAGTACAATGACACAGCAAGCTTCAGGATAGTAGAGCAAGTGTACATCTTCACATTGTTCTAGCACATATAGTCTTCTTCTTCACCACTCTCAACCACCTTTTTCTTTAGCTTTTCACGTCATCTTTCTCAGTAGTGCTATACATTCAACTTTTTCAATTGTCTATTCTATCATTGCTTCATTTGTAATACTTATTTCAAGGGCTGAGTAGCCAACATTTTAAATCTTCACAGTAAAAAAAATTTCCCTTAAAATAATAAATGGACGAGGGAAAAGCTAGTATTGATAATGAGTGCTTAGTCTGCGCTAGGTGCTGTGGAGTAAGCAAACAATTGTGTATGGGCCATGATACTTAGGACATAATAACATATTCACTAAATGTAGACCAAGGGTTTCCAACTCAGATGGGAAGGTGGTGGCAACTCACCTACATAAAAAGTTCCATTACAAGGCTGTTGACATATGTGCAGTGACAAGTAAAGGATTCTTACTGTGTGTGTTTTATCTGTATGTTTTCTGAATTGCCTGAGCCACAGAAGATCTCCAGTTTAGGGAACTCCTCACAGGAGGACAAGGTGAACCCAGAAAGTGAGGCCCTAGGCTAAGGGTCTTTGAGTGTGCACAAAGCAACTTCAAGAAGGCCACACCGGCAGTAGGGCAGGAGGGAGGTCACGTGGAGCTGAGAGAAACAAGAGGAGAGCCAAGTGCTGAAGCCAAGGTTGTAACAGGCAGAGGCCTAGGCCTGGGCCTGGGCCTAGGGCAGGGGGATGAGGTCTCAGAGCCCCACGCTATTGTCCACATTAAGAGGACCAAAAGAGGCCTCACAGGACACATGAGCCAAAAGCTAAGGAGTCCAGCAGGTAGCTGAATAAGGAACCAGGAAACTTGGTGGACAGATCCCGGTAGCAAGGAGGGACCGAGAGCCTGAGCAGGGCCCTGCTGACTGGCAGCAAGGCACAAGGGCAGAGAGAGAGGGAGCTGGAGTGCAGCTGAGTGGGGAATCGAGGAGGGAGGGTGAACAGGACTTAGCAGCAGCAGCCACCACGACAAGAGGAGGCTGTGCTGGCGACCTTCTGAATGTCAATTCAGGACTTCCCACCTGGTCCATCTCAGCCTGAAACATATGCTGATGCTCTTCCAAAGGTCAATGCGAGGCTTCTCACCTGATGAGAGTCAGTCCGAAAGAAACTCATCCCGCAGCATGGTGGAAGCTGCTGGGAGGCCACCAAAATCTGCCTCCTCTTCCTGGGTGCACAGCCGGCCGACATTCCCCACCCTCCTTTGCTCTAGGAAAGGCCACAGGACTGAGCTCTAGCCAAACTAATGCTAGCCCAAGTGAGGCAAGTCACTCCCATGCCTGGCCCATAATGCCTCCCACTCAACTAAGCCTCCCAGCCTTTCCCCTTCCTCTGGTTTGAAGATGGAAGGGCCCCCGCTCAGCCTGGGTCCCTCCCTGCTCTGGATCCAGAGCATCTGTCCTGAACTGTTAAGAGTGGAAGATCATAAACTACTATCGTCTTACAGGTCTATTTGTTAGAGCAGTGTAGCCTCCCCTAAGTAACACTCAGTGAGACCAGAGGTTTACCAAGGCCCCAAGAGGGTTATTATGGAGGTGATGCCCCAGGCCATCGCCTTTATGTGTGTGATATGAATGACCACCTATGCATATGCATAAGACTGTTTCCATGGTAACACTAGGTCCACTAGTTTGCATATCTGTCCTTTGTTTGGAACATAGAAAATATTCCTACAGATGCATCAATCTTTCCTATAGATGGTTTTAGAAATGGCAGTTACGTCCTCACACCTATACCCGTTGAACCTACAATGCCAAAAGCAATAGTTCAGCCCAGTCCACCATCATTTATCACACCGCCTTGCCAGATGCCAGAGAGCGCAGAAAACAGGAACCTGGGAAGGAGAAATCAGAGGTTGCTTCTAACAAAGCAAAATTAATAGAGAGGGACTTTGTAATGTTACTCCAGGTTTCAAAAGGAGACAGATGTTCTTGTAGGTGCAAGAGTCACGCCAGCAGGGAGAGTATGAAGCCTAAACGTAGACCTGGAGATGTAGCCATAGGATATTAACCCTCACAATGCAAGAAGTCCAGTTTTTTAAAAAAATAAATTTAGAAATGAACACATTAAAATAAAACAAACAGAAACAAAAAGCAAGAAAGTTTCCCTTCTTTCCTCCCCTCCTCCACCCCAGAAGGCCCGTGTTTCCTTCGCCTATCTTAGCAGCAGACACGGGCTGAGGGATAAGAAGAGCAGTTACTCAGGGGGTAAAAGAGTTGGGCGGGGGGCGGGTGGGCAGAGGGGCAGGGGATTCTGCTGTTGTGGCACCCATGTGAAGACTCCCAAAGGCCCAGGGGGGTGAGCCCCAGAAGTTGTGTGAGCTACCAGGGCCAAGGATTCTGAACTAGATGTGCAACGCCTCTCTTTTCATCCCCACCATCCGAATCCTAGGAAAGCCTATCACAAACAGCCTGGAGTACAGAACTCATTGAAAATTCTCCTGGGTTCTTGGAAGCTTGGCAGAGCTTCAGAACTAGACCCTTTCCCCCACCCCCACGGGCCCATAGAAAGCTCTTGGGTTAACCCCAGTGGGCTCAACGCAGAGACAAAGGACACAGCATAGGAATCACAGTGCTGGAGGAAACATGTTCTCTGGGTCTTTGGGTCTTCTCCCAGGGAAGAACTGAAGTCTCCCTCTGTTGGCCAAAGAGAAGAAGCAAAACATCCTGTTTACCTCCAGAAGTCATCACAAAAAGTCATCCTGTCAAGGGTTCCTCTGTCGGGGGTGGAGGAAAGGAGGTTGAGGTCCATAATTCTAGAACGGTATTTCCCAGATTTGCCATCTACATTAAACTTGACTCCGAGTGGCTTTTGAGTGTTTCTGAGAACCAAATCCACCCTCAAAGTATAAAATGTGCTGCCATTGAGGATTTCCAATGCTGTTCACCTGGTTAAGGGGACAGAGGCAGTATAAGAACCACCTTTGTCTTCAGGAGAATCTGCATTCAGGAGAATTCTCCTACGCTAAATTTTTCTTACAAAACAGAAAACGAATCATCAGCTAAAATCAGCCTATGCTTTTCAGTCTCTGCAATATTTCAGGAGTCTCCTTTCCCTTGCTTGTCACTCGCTATGCCCGAGTGATTGGGCCCTTCTCTAAACACTTCCGTTTGCATCAGTGCTGGGGAATCCCAGAAAACCCCAGCATGATTCACGTTTCTGACTGCAGCACGAAGTTTCTCCAGCCCAGGCCAGCACTCAGTGTGTGGGTGAAGGCCTTTTCCTCTTGCCAATCTCTAAACTTTATTGAAGCATAAGAATCATCTGCATGGTCGACTAAAACCTGCAAGTTTCCCTACCAACCTCAACTCTTGGGGAAGCCACAAGCCAGTGGGAACGAACTCTCACCCATGACCAGAGCTAATGGTTGTTCACTCTCGAACTTATTTATTCATTTGATAAGTATCTCTGGAGGGTGTCTGTGCCAAGCGTTGTTCTAGGGCTGGGACTGCCATGGTAATGAAGCTGACAGACCCCCTGTCCTCATGGAGCACACGGCCTGGGGGAGGGGGCAGGTGGTAATGAAAGAAACCAGCAGATACACGATCATACATTGTGAGAGATGCTGTGAAGCAAAGCGCAGCGACACAGGAGCAGAGGGACCCACTAGACACTGTGGCCTCGGGCTGTCCCCGCTGTGGAAGCAACACACACCCCTGAAGGATACCAGGTGCCAGTCCCGAGGAAGGGCAACGAAGGCGGCAGTATCACAGGCAGAGCACAGCACACGCCGAGCTGCTTCGGTGGCGACAAGCGTGGCAGAAAACGACTGCTGAGAAACCAGGGACAGGATCTGCTGTCTGACTGCACGTGGGACCCCTGGCCCACTGAGACACTGACGTTGTCGCAGATGGCGGGCCTCAGGGCAGTGCGGCGCGCCAGGTGCCACCGCTCCCTCCAATGAAGCGGAACAAGCCGGAGAGTGTGGAACGACAAACGGGCGGAGCCATAGAGCATGACCCCCGAAGCAGACGGGTTTTCACACACAGGCGGAGGAGGAATGCTGCGCCGTGGCGTGGAGGAACCGGGAGGCTGCCGAATCCCGCGAACCATCAGTGGGAGGGCGGCAGAAAAAGCAGTGGCCTCAGGGGAGAGTCGAAAGGGGAAGGAAGTGTACGAGGCTGAGAACACTGGTGTTCACTCACCCAGGCCGGAGGGTCCCCGTGAGCACAGGAGAAATGTAAAGAGGGTGGAGGGAAGGTTGGGTTGGGGAAGGTGAGAGCAAAGGACAACGGCAATGAGAGTGCAGGGCCGGCTGCCTCACTGCGGTCACATCTGGGTGTCACCACAGATAGCCTGCAGAGGCGTACAGCTAACTCCAGCCTGTTTAAAAGAGCTAACCTCGGCAGTCAGCGAGTGAATTACAGGCGTGTGTGTGTGTTACAGAAGACATCCTAGTTTCCTGGCCATCGGCAGCATCCTGGACTTCTTGGGAGGGAGTCCTAGTTAGGTGAAGAGGCCAGCCTCGGATTATTTCATTAGGTAGGCTCACACCAAATGTTAGACATAGGAACACCTTCTGATAGGCTACCACACAGTTCTGAGTGCTTGAAAGAAAGGGAACCTGGACTGTCTGAGAAAAGTGTATTTCGTAGGTCTAAGAAATGGGAGGGTCAAGCATGGGTAGATAGAGCACGGCATCCTAGGAAGAGGCGGGCAGGGTGAGGCAACCAGGTGCAGAGCAAGGACAAAGCAGACCCACCGTGATGGCCATCAAGGAGTCAGTTAACAAGACTGAGTTTGCACACCAGTGCACTGGTTGTGTGTAATATCTCAGGGGACTCAGGCCTTGGAGCAAACTTTATATAAACTGTCTAGGGAGGCAACAAACACTAACGCCATATGCACCTTGTAAGTTACTTAGCTTCCCTAAGTCTTTTTGTTTTCATTTGTTGAATAGGGATCATAGTACATATCAATACAGATTAGTGTTCTCAAAATTTAAGTTGAGACCAGCCGGAGAGGCTAGCCTCACGTCACACCTACAAGGAGCTCAGTCCAGTGGCTCTGGAGTGGGAGGCATGGCCAGAGGGTTGTTGGGGTTAAATGAGGTGTGCAGAGTGTTCGGCATGGGCCTGGCCTGTGTTGGCTCTTAAAATCCATGAATGCTATTCCTCTTGGGGTGCACCTAACATCAAGGAGCAACTTTTGGGGGAAACCTTAACCTCCTTTGTCATTGCTAAAAATCAAACTGAAGTAAAAATGCCAGGCCTTATAACTATAAGGCGCAAGCTTTCCCTTCTATTTCAAAATACAAAAAGTAACTCATATTTTTAAGGATGTCTACTTGGTCAGTGGGCAGATTTCATACATCCCAGTTACTCTTACTACTAGTTACAATGTGCAGATTATAAAGTGGCATCAATAGCACAACAACCTAAAGAAGTTGTTGATGAAAAACCTGTGAAGGAGAAGGTGTGAGATTTAATGCAATTTACAGCACATTGTACAGTCAGTTATTTTGGGCAATGAAGTAAATGCCTGGAATTGAAGGATGGTGGGAATTAATTTTCAGCGAGATTACCAGCAAAATGTCTTTTCTTTGTAAACTGATTTCAACTACCTCTAGTACGAAAGTTTTGTGCAATAGCAATGTGGGTGCCAAAAAATATTAATACTTCCCTTCCCACCTTCTAAATTCTTCAAGGCTGGGCTACTAATCAAATTATCAGAGACAGAGTAACAGGAGAAAATCAAAGTTGAATATATGTGCATAGGGAATTCACATAGACAAGATCATTCCATGAAAATTCCAAAGACAGTGAGGCAACATTGGATATCTGGACAAAGAAGAAAAGTGGGAACGGGGTAATTAAATTTCATAAGTAAGAATGGGCAACTTACAGGTAGTTGAAGAAGAATGAAACACACTGGAGGAAAATCCTTGCTAGGCAACTCAGAAACAACGGGACACAGGGGCTATCCAGCCTAGGCTGCCCCAAACCCTCTTGTTTACCATTTGTAATTCAAACTAGGCTGAAGTGGACATCCAAAGATCTCCTTCCTGAATCAGCTTTTCTCTGTCTGAATCTCACGAGCAGGAAAGGAAGGGGGGCTATGTCGAAGGCTCTTTCTGAATATTTTCTCTTCCTTCTTCCTTCCTCCCTCCCTCTGCCCCTCCCTTCTTTCCTTCCTTTCTTTTTTCTTTCTTAAGATTTATTTATTTTGAGAGAGAGGGGAAGGGAGGGAGATAGAGAGGGAGAGAAACATCATTGTGCAAGAGAAACATCGATCGGTTACCTCTCAAATGTCCCCAACCCGGAATCTGGCCCACAACCCAGGCGTGTGCCCTGACTGGGAATCGAACTGGCGGCCTTTCCCTTTGGGGGGCAATGCCCAACCCACAGAGCCACTCCAGTCAGGGCCTTGTTTCTTAATAAACAGCTTAAAATTAAAATCCCCAAAAGTAGCTTCAGGGTGGCAAAATTTTGCCCTTCAGCAACACAGTCAAAATTTTTCTGAAATCATGTTTTTAATGAACAATCTGAGTGTCTACAAACATTCATGGATCAGCCTTTGAATGACACTTGTTAATGCCATGCAATATTTAATATAGGAAGTCCCACAACTAAAGCATGTGGACAATTTCTTAGATTTTGTTTTAATTGAATTCCTCTGTATTAAAATAATCAAGAACAGCCCTGGTTTTATGTTCAGCTAAAGATATCTTTCACAAATGGAACAGTACCCAGAAAGCATAAAATATGACGACACTCTTGCTCCCTATATCCCCAGTGCAGGGCACACAGTAGGTCCTCCTTTGTGTTTTATAAATACGGAAGGTCTAACACCCAGAACGATTAAAGAAAGTGAAGCAATTCTGTAGAATCAAAATATACACGATCAACACTGGTAAAATCTTGGAACCTCTTGGTAACCCGCCTGTCGTGAACACACTGCCTCCTCCAGAGGAACAAGGTGCTGGCAGCTCAGGCCTTCTCTACAGCAAGACTGGCCCCTGGTGGTGTGACGCAGACAGAAACACCATTCTGAGGGGAGCAGAGGCACGACCGTCCCCTCCCATTTCCATGTTTTTCAGACCTCTTTACTTGGGGTGGAATGTTAATTTTTACTTTAATCATTGGATAAATCCTCTACCTAAAGAGATAACATACACACAGTTTTGTTTTAAACTTAAGCCAACCTTCCTAGAATAAATTTATTCCTTATATCATTAAAAATTCCTTATGATAAAACTTTTCTCGCCCTGGTCAGTGTGGCTCGGTTGGTTGGAGTGTTGTCTTGTAACCAAAAAGTTGCAGGTCCGATTCATGGTCAGGGCATGTCCCCAAGTTGTGGGTTTGATCCTGGTCCCAGCACCTATGGGAGGCAACCAATGGATGCTTCTCTCTCACGTCAATGTTTCTCTCCCTCCCTCCCTCTCTAAAAGCAGTGAAAAAAATGTCCTTGGATGATGGGGGGAACAAAACGCTTCTAAATCCTGCAGAATCAGTATAGTGCTAGATACAGTCAGTATAAAGTCTCCAATAAATAATACATGAGTTAAAAATTTAAACTTAAAAGAAAAATTTAGCAAAACATCAAACCATTGGCACATACTCAGATTTCCTCATTAAAAGTTTCAAACTGGGTAAACTTGACTCAAACTGTTCAAAAATGTATACACCTTTCATAATCCTTAAATTTTAAAATCTGACGTTTAAATAAAAACCTAGAGACCCTAGAAAAAATTTATTTGGAAAAAAACGTAAAAGGCCATAAAAAGTGTCAGAATTGGGCTCTTGTACTTAGGTGCATTTGACTCCTAAGTACATTTTGAATGTAAACAGTCACCAGTAGTCACCCACATTGCAGACAGTTAATATCATGTAAGTTTTAAATCTGGTTATGTGGCACTACCTCTAGAAACCCAGCACTTTCCTTTTATGGAAAACACACACACACACACACACACAAAGCATCTAATTTTTTCAAGGATTTTGCTAGCAGCTTTCAATGGGCTCTTTCTCACACAATTAGAATTTGCTTCTGGCTAACTAGACTTGAATTAAAGCTCACTGGATTCCAGTGACTCCATCTGTCTTATTACAACTTTCAGATAGCCTGGGAAAAGTCACAGTACACAGCCACTTAATTCTTAGATACTTGTAATTCCATTTTCTTCTATAAAAACATTGAAAATAGTAACTGGGGTAAAAAAACCACTGTTATGCCCTGGCTGGTGTGGCTCAATGGTGTGATGCTGGCCTGTGGACTAAAAGGTTGCCGGTTCAATTCCCAGTCAGGGAACATGTCTGGGTTGTGGGCCAGGTCCCCAGTTGAAGGTTTAAGAGAGGCAATTGATTGCTGTTTCTCTTTCACATCATGTTTCTCTCCCTCTCTCTTCCTTTCCCCTCTCTCTAAAAATAAATTAAATATCTAACAATATTTTTAAAAATGGACACAACAGACCCTTAAAAAAGACACCATTAAGCCTATAAGGCACAAATTGCTACATGAAGGTGAAGTGTACTGCCACATTTCACATCCAAAAATCACTCTCAGATTCTGAGCTAGATTCATTTTAATTACAAAGTCCAGAGATGGACTATACAAATTTAATCTAAGCAGAAAAATTGAACAATTCCTCTTTCCGTCCCCATGTAAAATCCATATTCCTGAGCTCAAAAGCCAAAAATGGTCATATGTACATACATATATATGTAATATACAGGATCTAAGATTTCATTCTTACTGCATATGAATTCTGAAAGCTTTGTGGAATCTACCATAAACCTGAAAAATGTCTAGCACAGATTAATTACACGTTAAGTAAAACTGACAGGTTTTATTGGTGAAGCTGATAAACTATCATGACCACATAATGTATGTTTTACTGCATTTGTCTTTTATCACTGTTGTGAAGATGAACATCTTCCTCAGCTGTTTTCCATCTCAAATGTCAAGGGTACAGGTCCTATCCTTTTATTAGCCTCATTTAGCACCACGGATAATAGATTCCAAGTATATTCTGGAGCAATAAACTCTGAATACAAACTGCTAAGACTGTCTGGGATATGGCTTTATACATTTAACTAAGCCCTAAAGTCCTAGAGCCGAGAAGGGTCACTCCACAAAGGAGACCATCAAACGCACTGGACGGTTCACTGTTGTCCAGGTCCATGAGTCATTCACACATGTTCTTTGACTAGTCCCTTCCCCTTCTCTCCACCATTCCCCGCCTCCCCTCTGGTCACTGTCAGTCTGTTCCATGTTTCCATGCCGCTGGTTCTATTTTGCTCACTAGTTTGTTTGTGTTCATTAGGTTCCTGTTACAGGTGAGATATGGTATTCGTCTTTCATCAACTGGCTTAGAGCAAAATTCCAAACCCTTAAATTCTCATTTTTCTTTTGGAATACATTTTGATATACTGTAAATAAGTTTCTGGTCTGTTACATAATTAAAAATGTTCCAATCTTGATGGGTATTAAACATTTTATTTGAAGATTTTAAAGTAAAAAAAAGGCACACAAATACAAGACTACATTATGATGACCACGGCAGTGTTCTACATGACAAAAGTCAAAACAAAATTTAAAAAGTGAATGTATAAAGCAAAGTACCTGACAGCCAATTCAGGCTGCATACACATAAAATGATCCGACCACATGCTTATACAAAATAAATTTTTTCTCAGAACACCAAAATTCCAACCATTCTATCAACTGCCTTTTTCCCCTGGTGAGTATTTTCAGTGAACTTCTATATAATATAAAAATAATGGTCATGGCACTTAAACAGAACACAATTAAAAACATATTTGTAATGCAATTCTGTATAAAATATACACAGTAAATCTTACTAGTTTTTTTAAAAAAAGATTTAAAAACAAAAGACCGCCCTGAACAATAGTTAAAACCTCATCACAGAAAATTGTTCATCATTTGCAACGTTACTGATAGAAAACTGATGGACTTTTTTTGAGAAGATACCCAACTTGAAAAAGTCATTCATTCAAAATGTATTTAAAATAGTAGATAAAAGAGTAACTCATTGCCTACCCCTTCTCAAAGTGTTTAATCATGAATACTCTTTCTAATATTTAACTACAGGACAAAATAAAAGAGTAACTCAAAGTTTTCTCAAAACGTGGTTCGAAGACCCAACAGAAACCTAGGGTTGGCCCTGTAATGTGCTTTTACATAAACTTATTCCACACTCTAAAATTTTAGAACTAATGCCCTAGGGGAAACAGTACCACTTAAAAGCAAGGTCATAACATACTTCTGACATAAGACGTCAGAATTTTCCGTAAGTTTACGATTTGAGTGAATGCTGCTTTTTGTTTTAAAACAAGTCTTAGGTATTAAGAGAAACATATATGCTTCTTAAATAAACATGTGGATGTATATAAACATTTTTCCTTTGAGGTTTTCATTGCTTTCAGACTTAATTATTTAAAGAAGAGAGTACATGGTCAGAAACTTTGGAAAAATTATATTTCTAATGAAATGCAGCATCCAAAAAGAGATATTTTATTAAGTGCCTATTGATTTTAAATCTTTCTAAGTTGAAGATTCAATAGCCTTCCCCCAAATTAAATTTTACTAAGAGTGGGCAATTATAAGTAATTTAGATGATTATGGTTACTTTTTAAATCCCCTTTCATAAAAAAATGTTTACAATAAACAACAGAAAGATGCTATCTCTGGCATCCTTTTAAATAATACACTGCTAAACACTAATATTAGGAAAACATGATCTTAAGAACGCTGCCCCTGAAATGTGTTCTACTCTGCATTCCATGTGTTACCTACTGAACACAAAGTCACCTAGAAGAGCTGGGAAGGGATGTGCGAGTGCATGCAAGTGTCAACATTTACTCGTGGTCCTACTTTCCACGGATTTCACTGAAGACTCCATAAACTGGGTCCAAAAGTATGGACAGTGTGTTTGGGGTAAGAAATAAGCATGTTCGATACATTATTTGGAAGATAAATTCATGTATACTATAAGGAAAAATGGTATACATTCCGTCTCCACTGGGTAAATGGAATGTTTTTACAAGTTTAGTAATAAGTAAGTGCCTCCTTATTTAATCCAATCACAAAAAGCAACTGTGTGATTTACTCTCCAATATGAAATAAATATTACCATTGCACTTTTTTGTATCTACTTTAAATTTCTATTTTTTCCTTTCTATATACTGAGACATTTTCCATTCAACTGCATCCTGTATCCTTTGATGTACATTTGTTAAAATCCAGGTAAAATTCTGGTTAAAGTGACATATTCAGAAGCTAACCCCTTAATATATTAAAGAAATCATTTGCATCAGTTTTTCAAAAATAGCTAATGATTTAGAATCTGATTCTTAATAAAATGTACCTATCTTTTTTCCCCAAGAAGCATCTGTATTCCCCAAGTCTAAGCAAGCAATACGTTTTATTACCAATCAATTTAATAATGTTGCCTTAAAAATGAGTAATTATCCAAGGCAATATAAAATTTACAGTTGAATTTTTAAACAAAAAGAATTCAGAAACTAACAGGTAATATAGTAAGTTGCTATATTTTGATTTATTCTTTTACTCCAAAATTAAATACTTAAATGACTTAAGGAAGAATGACAAAAATCATGGGAGGCTTATGATGTAGTAATGCCTGTTGCATGTGCTGTAATGCAACAGACACTTTTTAAAAGCAGTGGTAAGTAGTTCCTTCAAACGAAAAAGACAGCTTTGTTTATCATCAGTAGACTGCTGGGTTACCAGTATTCTGACATGATTGTCTGGAAACTAGTCTCAATTTCTTTTCATAGTTAAACTTGGATGTAATTAACTGACTCTTATAGTCAACAATACAAGGTATTGAGTGCTTTTTTTGTAGGTGGCAAATATCAAATGGTTCATTATATCCAAGCCGGTAATGAGTCGTCCATGCACTGAACAGCAACACAAGCAAAATGCACAGCTGAGAAGTGAGGATCAGACGCACTCCTCCGCAGACATCAGAAGAGGATTGATGTACTCAAAACCCTCAAATTCGGACTGATCAATCTTCCTCACAATATCACTGTTGGAACAAAAGTAAATACGTTTTCATGATTGAGATTTCTTCAACTTTTTATTTAAATGGTAAAATAAGATTAAGAAACAAAAATTAAGGTTAATTCATATAAATTATGGAAAAGAAGTTTAACAATTCTAGTTAATGTTAACTTTTGATCTGAATAGCATTCCTAATTACAGGTAAACATCCAGGTCTGAATTAGTATTCAATTTAGTATTCACCTCAATAGCCAGGTGGGATATATGGTGAAGAGAAGGCCCAGAAGAAGTTAACTGAAAGGAAAAGGCAACAGGAACGAGTACACTGAGAGACCTGCAATATGGAGAACACCCCAGACCGGAGCGAGTCACAGGGAGGGGAGAGGCTGCCATTCTGCTACACCAGGCTTCTAGTTAACATATACGATTGAGTGGTATTACTGAATGTTTTCATATTTAATGTACACATCATACTGCAAAGCACAAAGTTACACAGGATGTGGTCTTATCCTTCAAGGAGGGGAGGTACCTTATATAACAGAAAGCTACAAGAGACAGCAGCATCTGCTAAGTTACTGGACGAGCTAAGTCCTGTCATAACCACAGTTCGAAAGAAAAGGGTGGTGGCCGCTCGGACAGCACACATACTAAATTTGGAAGGACCCAGAGGAGACTACCACGGCCCCTGTGCAAAGATGACACACAAATTTGTGAAGTGTTCCACATTTTTTGAGAAGTGCAGATTGGCAGTTTCAGAACAGTCCCGGGGGGATGCGGAGTACAGCAAGGGAAACATGGTCGGGAACACTGTGGTAACTCTGTATGGTGCCGGCTGGGTACTGGGAATGTCCTTGTAGAGTGTGTGATTGTTTAGCCACAGTGCTGTACACCTGAAGCTGATGTGAAATGATTCTGAATATAAACTATGATTAAAACAATTTTTTTAAAGATTCAAGGAAGCAAAACAAAACAAAAGGTGACTTCTAATTGGAGAAATCAAAAAAGGGGGCATTCACTTCATTAAGCACATACTGAATGAAATTATGAAATATTATGCTAGGTCTGGGGAAATGCAAGTAATTTATTAGAGCTGGAGTCCAGGAATAGAGGGTATTAAAGTGGCAAATAATCCTAATGACTAGCTCAAAAATCCAGTAATGTTTACTCTATGGGTTTAACCTTGATCTATCAAAGATTGGGGTGCATTTAAGATAGCTCTGAGAGGTAGGAAAGATTTTGGTAGGTAAAAATTGAGTGGGAACATAGAGTAAATGGCACAAGCAAAGGTTGACAGCACACTATCAGGGAATGGTGAGTAACCGGGACTGATCAGAACACAGTGCAGTGAGAGACATGAACAGAAAGTCAGGCTACAGCAGATGGTGGGAGGCCTTAAGTGCCAGCCAGGACAATAGATTTTACTTGCCAGGTAATGCAGGAGTTGCTAACAGTTTGTGATGGAAGGATTTAAAGAACTGGAGTGGTGCTTCATGAGGTGTCAGAGTGGGTTGCAAAGCAAAGGAGTCCAATGAGGAGGATGGCATAATATTCAAGGTATGATCTGAAAGAGGTCTGAACTGGGCTTACTTATGACGATGAGAATGGAAAAAAAGGATCTGATATAAATGATGAAGTACAGGTAAAACAGACATGAACTTGGCAGCTGAAGGGATTATGCAGTTTTTTTAAGGAAAAGGAGGGATCAAAATCACTGATATTCTGAATCTGCATGCAGGAATGCATTGTGGTACACTGAGCAGAAAACAGTAAATAAAAACAAGAGACTCGTTAAGAACAACAGAAAGAGACCATAAAGGGTCATTACATCAATTTCAGACTTCGTATGTTTGAGGTGCTTGTCTGATAAGCTAGGGCAGATACTAGACAAGCGAGTGGAAATGCAGCTCAGGGCAGGAGCTAGGTGCTTCAGAAACCATCACTCATTTATTCTTTTTTAAAACTTTTGTTTATTGATTTTAAGGAAAGAGAGGCAGCAGAGAGTAGGGTGGAGAGAGACAAGAAGACATCAATTTGCTGTTCCACTTATTTATGTATTCATTAGTTGATTCTTGCATGTGCTCTAACTGGGGATCAAACTCACAACTCTGGCGTGTTGGGACAACACTAACCAACTGAGCTACCTGGGCAAGGCTCATTTATTTTTCATAGTAACCCTGTTAGGTAGGCAGTATGAGAAGAAACAGGCTCAGAGAAGTTATGCAGTTCACACGCAGATTACCCAGCTGGGAAGAGGTGGCATCTGGATTCAAATTCCTATCTTTTAATGAAACCTTTTAAAGTATTCTTTCTAAAACACAATGTTACTCTGAAATAATGATTTTGGTACATATTTGTCTCCTCTGGTGGACAGCTTTTTGCAAGACTGGCCTACGTTTTGATCATCTTTGAATGTCTAGTACTTAGAATAGTGCCTTTTGCTCAGTAATTGTTAGCCAGGTTAGCTAGGAGTCATTTTTAATAGCTGGTATCCACGCTACAGGGCTGGCTGAAATCTCCAAGGTACAAACTGCATATAGCAAAGAGAAGGTTGTCATGAACAGAACTGTGGAACATGCTGCTCTCAAGGGGACGGGGAAAAAAGATGACAAGTGGTCATAAAGATGCAGTAGAACCAGGGTGGGCAGTGCCAACCAAAGCAAGGCCATGAGTGCCTAATGTTTTTTTTTTTTACAGACATCGGGGGGATGTCTACAAATGCCTTACAATTTAAAAATTAAGAAGGTAATCCAACCTTCGGGAGCAAGTTAAGTTTTAAAAGTTTGTTCAAGTGTTGGCAGTAATGAAGTGCAACACAATCAGTGTTGACTATTTTGAAGGCATTTGATAGAGACACTGCCTATTTTTCTATTATCATGTGCATCTATGAGCTATCTTTGAAAAAGCCTGCACATGAAAAGAAAATGAGAAAAATAATGTGGTGGTTCAAAGAAGAGCTAAGATTCAGGAGGAAAAAAAATTAGGCTATCTGAACATGTTTATAAGCAGAGGGCAAGAAGCTGAAAAAAATTTTTAAAAGGTTGAGTAATCGAGGCAAATGACAAAATAAAATCCTGGAGGAAAATAAGAGAACAGGTCCAGGAAAATAGGAGAGCACCTCTTGCAAAAGAGGGAAGGCTTCCAAGAATATGGAAGAAAAGGCTGAGCAGAGTTAAGGAGCAACCCTGGGATGCGCGGTGGCCTAATGACGGGTGCACGGGGAGCAAGTTCACTCAGGGAGGCCTCAATCCTTGTCATCAAGTTAAGGTTAGACCGTTAAGAGTAATGGAGGTGGGGTGGGGGGAGGCGTGTAGGACTGAAGGCTTCTAAAATGCAGAGACAATTTAGGACAGCTGCTATGAAGCATGAGATAAAAATTAACAGATGTAAATGACCACCAAGCTGTAAGGCCTCCTTGAGAGAATGAACCTGTAATGACAGGTAATGATCAGAACACCCCCAAATTATTCTAAACCACATTTTAAAAAGATTTAACAGAAACACAAAAAATATGTCAGATCACTGCTGGCTGGACTTGATAAGTGGCTGTAACCTTTTTAAAAGGCAGTTTGGCAATATACATCACAAACTTTAAAATTTGATGCCCTGTGACCTAATTCCCTTTCTAGGATTCTGCCTTAAAGGAATACTCGGGAACTCACAGACGGCCATCGCCAAAATGGAAAACAGTGCAGCACAGTGGGGAGAGGACAGGCCTCAGTCACTCGGATTTGGGTCTGAGTCCTGGCTCTGCCACCTGGTTGCTGTGCAACTTTACTTAACCTCCATGAGCCTCGGTTTCCTCATCTGAAAAATGGTGATGATGATAACTAGGTTTACAAGGTTGTTGTGAGAATTAGAGATAATGCATGTAAATTAAAGTAGAAAATGGCAATTATTGTCATAATTTAAAGTGAATATAATAGATTCAAATATCCAGTAACAAAGTGTTTACATCAATTATGGTATAATCTAATGATAAAACATTACATAGCCACTAAAAATGGGACTTTCAAAGGACTTTATAAATAAATCAGTCTATAGGATTACTTACTCGTCATCTGGAGTGAGCTGGACAGGTTCATTAGTAAACTGAGAATCAAAGTTGTCCAAACCAAATTCCCCAGAAATGTTTGGTTTAAAGGGAGGTACCACTTGCTTTTGCTCCATCTAGAAAGACATATTGGATGACAGCTTAAGCTTGCCTTCTGAGAGAACTTCCACCTCTACGTTTCTCTTCTGTCCTCAGATGTTTCCCACTCGTATACAGTGAGTCCCTACACTAGCCTTTACAATACTCACAATGATGGAAATAATTTACAAATCTAAACACTGACGTAGATCTCAATGAATATTATAACCCGCCCCATTAAACTAATATTCTAAGCTTCTACTGTTTTAAAAGCTTCTCAAAAAGCACATTAGAGAGTGGTTTTAAGCAATTTAGGCTGTGATACACTTGTTTTTCAGACTTCTTCCCAAATAATAAAATTTGGCCCAAATATAATAATAAAATCTAATACAGAAAACAATTATAATTTACGTACCATATCCCAATCGACATTGCGGAAGAATGGGTGTCCCTGAATATCGGCAAATCCTGTTTGAGGATGACAACCCAATCGTTCCTTTGGGTCCTATGGTGGAAAGAAATGTTTCAGAAAGGGGTGACTATCATGCTTCAAAATACATCATCTTCGTGACCTGTGTTTTGTGTCTACTGTATCATTCCTGCGTGTCTGAAATCAGAATGGTCTTTCATTTCTAGGAGGTACAATACTAGATTCGAATGGGTATCTGAAGCCTGTGACAAGATTCCCCATGGCTCTTTCTCCAGCTAGTTTGTAATTAAAGCGGAGCCAAGCCATCTTTCCTTGCTAAAGAAAAATGGGAGGAAAAAGAGACCAGCAGAATCATTAGAGCGGCATGCAGCTATGTCTTTGGTGTGAGTTACAGTAATAGTCAAACTCTGCAAACCCCCAAACTTCACACATTTGTTCTTAGCTCAGTTTGGGAGCCCCATGCCCAATTACAGCAACAATCTATACTTAGTGTACAATAATGACACAACCGTCGTTATCTGAATTGCTGGACTGAAAAGGGGCCTCAACTTGGCTTATTCATTACTGGAAAATGAGAACATGTTCCCATTTTTCCCCCCAATAAAATGCATTTTATTTTGCATGTTAACACCTCTTACCTTCATTTTTCATTGTGTTAAAGCTTAGGTTTCCCATTTAAATCTTTCCTCATTAAGATTAAAACAAGCTTCAATTTCTTATTCATCATTATCTTTTTTTTTAAAGATTCCATTTATTTATTTTCAGAGAGAGAGGGGAAGGGAGGGAGGAAGAGAAACATCAGTGTGTGGTTGCCTCTCTCACATGCCCCCTACTGGGGACCTGACCTGCAACTCAGGCATGACTAGGAATCGAACCAGAGACCCTTTTGTTCACAGGCTGGCACTCAATCCACTGAGCCACACCATCCATGGCAAACTCATTATATTATCTATTTATTTTAGATGGTAAGTGCACATTCACCTACATTCTAATCTACCATTTATTTAAAATAAGCTTTGATTGCCAAGATCATTATGATATACTAAGAGGTATACATTTGGTCTTTATCTTAGGTTCCTGACCTGAAGCTTCTAAAACCCTTGTAATTTCCCGAGAGACAGGAGTCTCTTTTCTTACTCATACCAAGTCCCTTTCAATCGTTCCTGAGTTTACGCTAATAAGGTGACTCTTGGTGGGCCTCTAAATAGCTTCAGGATGGGGTCTCACTGCCAGGGAACCAGCCACGTAATTAAAAGGGTTGGGCCTTTCAGCCCAATTTCCAGAGGGGCTAGAAATCTGAGCTCAATCACCAGTGACCAATAATTTAATCAATCATGCTTATGTAATGGAACCTCCACAAAAATCTCTGTCCCATGGGGGTCACAAAGCATCCGGTGGGCAAACACGTCTACGTGCCAGGAGGGCGGTGCGCTCCAACCCCACAGGAACAGAAGCTCCTGTGCTAAGGACCCTTCGGGACCTCACCCTATGTACCTCTTCATCTGGCTGTTTATTTGTATTCTTTGTAATACATGGGTGATAGTAAGTAAATGGTTTCCTAAGCTGTGTGAACCATTCTAGCAAACTAATGAATCTGAAGTGTGTGAGGGAGAGGGAATCCCCAACTTTATTAGCCAAGCCAGACAGAACTGTGGGCACCCAGTACTTGTGACAGGCATCTGAAACGAGGATAGCCTTTTTTAAATTTTAATCTTCACCTGAAGATGATCACTGATTTGAGAGTGGGGATTGGGGAGGGACAGAGAGAGAGGGGGGAACGTCAATTGGTTGCCTCCCATATACATGCCAACCGGAGGCTGAACCCACAACCTAGCTATGTGCCCTGACCAGGGACTGAACCTGCAACCTTTAGATGTACAGGACGACTTCTCAACCAAATGAGCTACCCAGCCAGTGCTGAAGTGAGGATCATCTTGTGGAATTGAGTCCTTAAACCTGTGGAGTCTGATGCTAACTCCAGGTAGGTAGTGTCTGAAATGAATTGAAATGTAGAATACCCAATTTGTGTCTTGAGAGTTGGAGAATTAGCTGTTGCTGTGGAAAAAAACCTACATATTTGTCTTATAAATACTGTAACAACAGCTTAGAATCATAACTTTAGATAGATCTTAAAACTCTGTAGCCCACCATGTGCAACAAACAACTGAATGCATGCAGATTTGTCAAGAAGCAAGAAAATTCATTTCTTCTGAATTTTATCTAATCATAGAATTTTTAACATGAGACTTTGCAGAGAACACTACTGCACCATGTGCTCGATAAGAAAGATATTCTATGAATACTAATTCAAAGGATATTGAAAATTGGAGCAGAAAGTATAATTCAGTCTATCCCCAAAGACGCACTTTTTCCCTAATTGAGTACATGGTCTACATCATTTACATTTTAAAAAACCGTATGTAATATCCAGCTGGGGATAAATTATATTGGCAAAATGGAAAGAACAACTCATTTCAGTATCTAATGCTGTCAAATCACTCTTGGGTGAAAAGACAAATTCCAGATCTAAATTAAAAAATTACATCCTCTAATATTTTGGAATTTTGCATTGCTTGAAACTCTACTTACCAGTTTCATTTATATAGAAATAAACCACTAAAGATTTTTATACATGATTTATACCTTGTTAAGAAAATTCTTCAGGACACTTGCTGCTTTTACAGACAGAGAACGTGGTATGCGGATTTGTTTTTCCAAAATAACTAGAAAGATAAAATAACGGCATTATATTTAACTTTCACATGGTCTTAATCTTAATAAATTTTTATTATGAGATGTTTAAGGCATTTTAGCAGGGAAAAAAATAAGATATCACATACACTATTTAAGTGTGTCGTGTACTTTCCCAGTCCCATTTTTGTCCTTCTTCCTACGAAATAGCCTCTAACTTAACAGTTTTCAATCATTGACATGCATATTTTATTCTTTGACTACCTTATTATCCCTTACTTCCCTCATCTGTAAAACTGGAATAGAAATAATACATGCTTCACAGGATTGTTAAAGGTTTAAATGAGTTAATATCTAGAAAATGTCTGTCACATATTACTATTTTGGATTTGACTGCACCCCGCCAAATTATTTTTCAAAGATGTGTCGACTTTCACTCCTGCCAGCAGTCTGTATGAGTTCCAGCTGCCCCACACCCTCAGCACTGGTATTGTAACACTTTAAAATGTTTGCCAAATGCACAGAGTACAAGAGAGGAGTTCATTAATGTTTCAATAAGCATACCCCTAATCACTAGTGAGGCTGAACATCCTTCCTCATATTCTATGGCCATTTGGGTTTCCTAATTACGTGAAATATTTATTCATATCCTGTGATGGCCTTTAATTATTAAATGCAGAATTTTTAAAAAGATTTTATTTATTTATTTTTAGAGAGGGAATGGAGGAAGAAAGAGAGAGAGAGAAACATCAATGTGCAGTTGCTGGGGGTCATGGCCTGCAACCCAAACATGTGCCCTGACTGGGAATAGAACCTGTGACACTTTGGTTCACAGCCCGCGCTCAATCCACTGGGCTACACCAGCCAGGTAAATGCAGAATTTTATGGCAGTCTTCACACTTCTTTGGACTGTGCTGGGGGTCCCTGTGCTTGTCTGCTTGTTTCTGTTCTGTTTAATTCTTTGTATTCCCAATTGCAAAGCTTTTTCTTCTTCTTCACTTTTTAACACCGCGTATCTGCTTGGTACTCCTCATTTTTCCTATATTGTTCTTGAACTTATGTACTCAGCCTTGGGATCCTGAAAGGCTGTCCTCTCTGGCCACAGGATTCCCTCCTCCAATCCCTGTTTGCAACATGCAATCTGGAGGAAACTATGTTTTTGCATGTGAGAAGCCAACTGGCAAATGGGACTAAAGACTAGAGTAGGATGTATATTAAAAAATCGAAGCCTCATCCATTGAGGAGTACATTACCCAGATTACTTTCTACTTTCTTACTCAAAGTAATAATCGGAGCCATCCTCATTCATGCTCTAGCAGGGGTGTCCAACTCATGGCCTAGGATGGCTATGAATGCGGCCCAACACAGAATCATAAATTTACTTAAAACTTCTGTTTTGCTCATGAGTTTTCATTAGTCTTTGTGTATTTAATAAGTGGCCCAAGACAACTCTTCTTCTTCCAGGTGTGGCCCAGAGACGCCAAAAGGTTAGACTCCCCTTTGAGTATGTTATTAACCGAGAATCTCTGCAAGATACGGCAGGTTACCTTGGAAGAGATAATCCTCTGTGTTCTGATCAGGGTTATCAGAGCTCCCGACAATGTCAAATGGAGACCTTCCTGCCATCATCTCAAACATCAGGACTCCAAGGGCCCACCAGTCAACACTGAAACCTTCAAAGAAGAAATTTTAAACCAATAATTTACCTAACCTGCATTCTTTCAAGTCAGTAATTTGAGATGCATTTTTACATGATGAAAAAATAAACATAATGAGAAAGTAAACTCTAATTGCATTATAACTATCATGATCGGCATAGATACAAGCATATTTCACTTATTAACAAGGGGGGATACCTAACAGATAACTTTAAAAATAAAATGTGAAAACTGAAACATTAAGTTTCTTTTCCTAAATAAAGCTGTAATTTCGGATTCACAGCCTGTATCTAATATTTTGTTTTGAGGATATAATTAAATTGCACTTGAGAATAACCTTCCGGGGTCTGAAACTTCATTTTCTGCTAGCTAACTGAAGATCCTTGAAGGACCTTGGAATCAGAAGTACCCATCCTCCTTCACATCTGCTGAAACCCAAAGTCCAGAACCAAAGCAACCAAAAGTTTTCTTGCGATAAGCATAGCCTCCAGTCCCTGACAAGCTGTCAACCTTCCCACCATCTTTCAGGTTCCTGGCAGAAATACCCAAGGAAACCTGAACAATCTTCTAGAGGTTCATGACTCTGGAGTCACGTGGATCAAGTTTAAGTTCCTACTCTGTCACTTTCTACTGGTATGAGGTTGGGGAAGTTGTTTAAACTTTCTATATATTAGTTTCCTCATCTGTGAAATGGGAATAGTGCTTACCTTATATGATTGAGAGGATTAACTTAGATAATACATGTAAACTGCTTAGAATAGTGCCTAGTACCTTTTAGTGCTTGTCACTAATAAAATATCATTCCAATTTGTACCCCCAAACACTGCCACAGTCCCACTGTCTCCAATTTTATAATCTGCTATTTAATGTAGGTTTTAAGAGGATCAAGAAAGTTTATATTATTAATAATATCAGCACTGAAATACTACAGTGCACTATAATGCAATTTGCATCACATTTAACCACCCTTTTAGCACATAGCTAAAATACCACCTATTAATTTCTTACCATAATCTTCTCCTCTTAAAATTTCAGGAGCAATGTAATTGGGAGTACCACAGAAAGTGCTGGTTGTATCTCCTGGCCGTAATCCTTCCTTTTATTAAAAAAGAAAAAGAAAAAAAAAAAAGAACAGTAAGACCCAAAATTCTGTTTTACACTCACCTCTTTTATCTCATCTATATAAGCTCAGCATCTGTAGGTAATACATTAAGCTTAAAATAAAATATCACTAGCACAGTTTCCTTTATTATTAAAATCATGGATTTAAACAGCTTAAAGAAAACCTGTCCTCACTGGATGTTGATAAAGAGTCAGTTCAAGTAAGATAAAAATTGCATTTAGAATAATTTATATTCAAGTAAAAAATTAATAGAAAAACTTAAATTATACTAGAGTAAAAGGAATATTTTGTGTAGAAAAGAAGCACTTTAGACCCCACTGCTTAATACAACCTCTACTGGCATTGTGATGTTTCCCTTCTAGTTGTGGCTCCTAAGGCATCAGTTTTTTGATTTTGTATTTTAATAACTATAGGGTGGAGAAAATTAAGGCAAAGCATACTAATATGTACCAAAAGAGAAAGTACACAATGACAAATGGAATAATCAAGAAGTTATAATGAAGTATGTATATTCCTAACAACACAGCCTCAAAACACAGAGAGCAAAAAGAGACCAAATTGTTAGGACAGTTTCACAATCCCTGCTAGGGACTGAATGTTTGTGTGCCCCCCTAAATTCTTACGTTGAAGCCCTCACCAACAACCTTGGTGTGCCAGGACAATGCTCTAATCAACTGAGGTTCCTGATATGTCCCTCCAGAGGCATTTTGGGCATGGTATAAAAATCTTTCTTTAAATTTTAGTCTACTATATATATACTTCTACAAACATCTGGAAGAAATATTTAGTAATATGCTGTGACCCCTAGGATTACTTTGTGATTCCTCATAGGAATATAGAAGCTATTGTATACACGAGGAAATATGACTGTGACTTGGGTCGTTTTGTACTATTGGCAATGGCTGGACAAACAATTTAATAATAAATGGCATATATTTTCAGGGCAAAAGTCAGAGGCAAGGACGCAGTCTGTTAACTGGTAACAGAGCTACGCTAAATCATTCATTTGGTGACTGACTACCTAAACGTAGGCCCATCAGCTTAATTACCTACAGCATAAGAAAGATGTTATTAAAATAGCCCTGCTGATAAAAAAAAAGTTAAAGGCACATTAATTCATAAAATGGTCAGTTTTTAAGTCCATAAAAATCAATGCTCATACAATATTTCAAACATAAGCCTGAAGATATTCATTCAAGTTTTCATATATGCCTCTAGTTTTCACTATTCTAAAAACTCTTTATATAAAAGCATCTAGTGAGAAAGTGAAGAAATTAATTAAATTAATTAAACCTAAAGGACATATTTCTGGAGAAACGATGTAAAAGTTTTTTAGTGTTTACATTTCCCAAGGAAAAATCTACAAGTAAATGAAATTCACACAATATTTTCCAGAGGCCAGAGTTTAGGTAAGTTTAAATACTGTTTCTAAGTCAACTAAGTAGCTCCTGAAAAAGGAGAAAAGGCAGAAAGAGAGGTAGGCAGGAGAAGCAACTGGCAACCCTATTGAGTAAGAACTCTTACTTGGTTGAGAATCTCTGGAAAAATGAGAATGTGTAATAAACCAATATGATTTTTCATTAAGAGTAACAAAAGATTAAGTAACTTTTCTCTAATAATATATTCCTGGCAAAACAGGATCCCCAAACTTTGTAAAATAAAAATCAAAAAGACAAAAAAGAAAGAGAGGTAGAGACAGAGACAAAGTCTTAAATCATTTTTGTGAATTTCACTGTTTAAGTAATGAATACCCATAATAATAACTTAAAAATATATAGAAGTAAACAGAATATGTAATGTTGTATAACAGACTAACACATAATAGAATGCATAATAATACATCCAGAATTAGATAATTCTATACCTTAAAACTTTACTTAATGTTATAAGCATTTAACACTGTTAGGAATTTTTGTAAACATCTTTTTATATGACTTCATATGCTATGTTTTATAGTCATTCCATAATTTCCTTAATCATTCTTCTTACCAGTGGCCATTTATAGATTTTCTGTGCTATTTATCACAAAATACAACAAAAAATTTTGGTTTTAAACCTACCCTCACAGACAGAAATATTTACTCAAAATATCCCAGAAGCAGTATTACTAGAGCAAAGAATACGACCATTTTCAGGATTACTGACACATCCCCACCAAACTGGTTTACAAAAGATTTTAACAATATATACACTCACCAATGACATATGAGAATACCCATTTCATTAAACTCTTCCTTGTATTATAATTTAAAAAACCCATATCTAGGATGTCAGAAACAGAGCTCACTATTGTTTTAATTTGTACACTTTGTAACAAGTTTAACATTCTTCATACTTTTTGTTCAGCTTTATTTTCCCCTGATAAATTATGACTCTTTTATTATTACCATTTTTCTTTTGAAATGAGGAGAAAAGCACTTGGAAAGAAAGAATAGAAATCAAAAGGTATCACAAATCTGAGTGATGGGTACACAGGGGTTCACCTACTAAATTTCTACTTGTTTACAATAAAAAAATTGCACAATAGAACATTAAAGGAAATAAAAATTTAATATAAGATAAAGGCAAATATCTGAGTTTTGGACATAAAAGCAAAAATCCTTTAAGTAAAGATTTTGTTTTCTAGTGTTGCTGAACAGATAAGGTTAAATCTATAGTACTATTGAACCATCTTACTCAGCATTTAAACAATTTCCAGGCTCTGGAGGCACTTTCCTCAGGTGATTGTGGGAATGTAGTTCACACATTTACATCCCTGTTGACTTATGCTGGGTAAGAATACTTCTGTCCCAGCTACTGTGACAAGGAGAGTAGCTCCCTATACATTTGGTGGGAAAAGACTGGACCTTTAAACAAAACACTGTTACAAAAAGAATAAAACACCAAGAAATAAAGGACATGTCCTGGGAGTAACTAAAATTCTTATTTTGTTCTATTATCCTTTACATCAGATAGTTACATTTTAAGTATTAAAAACAGTTAGATTTCCTAGGGAAATCTTCAATGTATCATCAAGAGTTACAATTAAATGGCAAAAACTGGAAGGTGATATGTAAGTAGTTGTGTTTAAGTTGAGGGACTGCAGATAATTTTTATTTTCAAATTTTTGACAGTATTACTCTCAAGAAAGAGAAATTAACTCATCATAACACATATAACAGAAAACATGGAATTTCATAAATGGTTAGAAAATAAGTACAGGGTGGGCAAAAGTAAGTTTAGAGTTGTGAGCACGTGAAACAGAGTTTATTCTTGCATTAATATTTATTAATTATTGTATTATTTTCCATATGAACAACTATAAACCTACTTTTGCCCCACCCTGTATATTTGTTTTTGTGCTACAATTTCAAAAAGTATCCTAAACAAAGTAGCAATCACTCCCCATCTTTAAATGTGAAGTTATTTTACCAAAACAAAGTTTAGGAGTAGCTGAGGCCTTTTGAATAACAAGAACTCTTCTCACCTTACACATGCCATAGTCAGTGAGTTTAATGTGTCCTTCTGAGTCCAGCAATACATTGTCCAATTTCAAGTCTCTATAAATTATCCCTCGTTCATGAAGATAATTTAATGCTAGACTGATTTCTGCAGAGTAAAACCTAAAATAGAATGAAAATACCTCATATGATTCAAGTTTTTAAATACCAAACACAAACTGAAGTAGCACTGTAACACTGAGCCCCAGACACAACGATAAAAGGCCCAGTGTAAATTAAACTCAGACTTTTGATGAAGTTACTGATTTGAACATCTCAATCAGGGGTTTTAAATTTGGATGGACTCCAGGTAGCCCAGCACCTACAACGGCGGGTAAAGGTGCGTGTGTCTGTGCACACATACGTCCTCTATCCATAGAGTTTCCATAGCTGGCTGGCATCGCTTCTCTAGGGACCAAAGACTTCCCCAAACACTAAGACCCACTGATTGGTCTAGAATGAAAAGAAGACTAAAAGTTCACTACTCAAACGATAAAATCCATATCAAAATTCCTAGAAAAGGAATTGGAAGAAATTATTCTATAACCACAACACTTAATATATTTTTTAAAAGTTTTAAAACTGCCACCAAATAACTGCTGATAATCAAAACTTTTGACCTGAATAATGAAAATGAAACACCCCAGCTGGTTTATGGCTGCTTTGATCAACGTTATCACAGCCTTCTTTGGAGGCACAAAACATACAGCTACTCAATTCTACGAAGTAGGAGCTTGAGGCCTTATTCTGTACATCGGTTCTTAGAAAAGCAAAGATGGTACAAAATCAAAATTGGAACTTTCATACAGTGAAACTGGACTACTTTTCCTCACATTCCACTGAACAAATACTGGCAATGTTCACAAAACAAAATATTTGTGGCTTTGCTGTGAATGGTGACCATTTGATAAAGCTAAATAAACAATACACATACAGTAAACTTAAAAAAAAAAAAAAAAAAGCAGTTTGGCCCTGAGGTTAGATTGATATAATTTATGCCTTTTCACAAAATTAAAAGATATTGTCTCTTTTTGACAAGAAAACAAAAATCAATGAACTAGCAAGATTTTCACTAAATAAGTTATTTAAAAAATAAAATCTCCAACCTTTGTTACACACATGTACAAACGCATAAGCTTCATTTTTCTCATTAGTCTTGTGAAGCACAAAAGAGTGATAATTAGTGCTAACTATGAGTAAAAAACAAAACATGGCACTGATGAACTAATCTTATCTACCAAGACCATAGTCCTTCCTCTAGTAACTCTTCCAATATATGAACAATTTATAACCTTATATAATAATATCAAAGAAAGGGCACTAAATAAGAATTCAATGCTCTTTGCTCCTATTCATCAATTTGTATGGGACCAGACAGAAAAGCCAACAGCAGACAAATTCAGAAATTCTAATTATAAGAATAGTCAGAAATACATATAGTGGCTTAAGAGGAATTATTTTATTACTCTCAAGTGTATATAAATAATAATCTAATGAAAAACTGTGAGAGATCACTGCAAACCTAATTAAGATGAGTAAGTATTTGTAAATTCATCAACTATTTCAGAGGCTGATAGTGAACACACAAAATGTTTTTCAATGATTGGGTTTAGTTGACCAAAGGTTTCTCCTTTAATACTGTTTATACCTTTTAATTGCTCATAATTACGTTATTACATATAGAATGTTATATATAGTTATATATTATAATGTAAACTAAGTTTTAGCTTAGCTTAGCCTCTACATGACTTACAGAGAATTAGCTAGTATTAAAATAAATAATTTATCTACTGCTTTCAACCACTGGCATAAAAAGAGCTTCCCCCAAAAATCCAACACAAACAAAGAATAATCAAAACACTTACCTGGCATGCTCTTCAGGCAGTTTTCTTTGTCGCTGCATGTGAAACATTAGATCTCCTCCGTTTACATACTCTATGACAAAGAACAATCTAAACCGCAGGAGAGAACACAGGAAACCAAAATCAAAATAAGGCAGCATAACTCTGCATTTTAAACACCATGGAGACCAGTCAAAACACAGAGCATTCTATGATTTCCCATTAACAAAAATCCCAGCAGTTTGGTGGAAACAAGTGGTAGATGGAGTAGAAAGCTATTTAATCACAGAAGGTACAACAAAGTAAGCCAGCCTGATAATAATTCTGACCTGCTACTTCTATAGTACACTCACAATCCAGAGCCTCTCCCTCCCACCCCAATTTTAGCATTTTCGAGATAAGTCATTTCAACTGCCCCTTACAGTAAAGAAGTTAGGATTTCTCCCCCTAGTTAGACAGTGGGAAACTTTTAAGTTCTAAAACTAAAATCTTAGGGATACTGAAAAGTAGATCTTCACTGCCATACTAGTACCTGGCTATTTTTTTAAGCAGGTAATTTCCTCATGCTAATCCAAACAGATTATCACTGACTGGAACGTGAGTAGCAGGAAATCACAGCACAATACTGTTGAGTCTGGTTGTCTCCCTGACTTCCACTTCAGGAATCAAAGTAAGAAGGGTTCTTACTGTGTGATCCACCAAAGCACATAAAGCCAGTAACCACTCCATTATCCTCCAATCTTACCTGCTTTCTGTCTGAAAGCAAGAATGCAGCCCAACGAGAAAGGGATGATTGGATGCCTGCTCAAAAACATGTTTCTCTGTCTGTACCCAATCAATATCCTATTTTAAAATATGAAAAGAAGTCTTTATCAAACTCAAATATCATTAAAACTACGATATATTTGTTGTTAGCAATTCAATGATCACAAACGCAATTATTAACCAACTAAGCTAAATATCAAAAGAATGAATAATAATGCAACAACAATTTATATACAAAGAGAAAAATACCACTAGTAAATATTTCAATACTTTGAAATGGCCTAGAAAACTTTCACAAAGCTCAATCAAGTACTTTCCTTTCATCATAATATGGTTTGATTTTTGTTTTTAAAAAACCTAATAATTATCAGATTTCTTAAATACATCTTATATAATCCATCTGAATCATTATTTAGAAAAATAGACTGAACTAATGTCACAAATGTTAAGGTCTTCTCTGAAATGGTACACTTATGCTAATTTAACAGTTTAGAACTAATAAAACACTGTGCTCACCTCATCATCATTGACAAGCTCCTTCTTCACAACTTTCATTGCATAAATACGATCTGTTTTTTTTAATCGCACCAACAGTACTTTGGCATAACTCCCTCTTCCTATTACCCGGAGCAAATCAAAATCCTGAAGACCTAGACTGGATGAAGCTTTGCCACTTTCCCTGGTGTTCATTGCCTATTGAGAGCATTTATATTAAAGAGTTAACAACTTGGAAGTATTTTGCATAATAATTACATTTCTAACACCTAGTTATACTTATGATTTAAAAGATATTTTCAGATGTAAGTTCTTAACAATTCTTTTCTTACAGCACTCCAAATAGTGCAATCTAACTACTCAAGGTGAGATAAATTCGCAAGTTCAGGTCAGAGGGGTACTGACAGCAGCGGAGAGTGAGCTAAAATCTGAGAAATGTTAAAGGATGTCTTAAAAAGCATCTGGTAAAACTTTGGGGTATAGAGACAAGCAATGGAGATGCATGAATGAAAGTGACACCAATTTTGCTGACAGGGAGAGTGGAGGTACCATTAATAAAAAAATAAATTGTGAGCATAGGATACGACGGACAGAGTTGTTGAGATAATGAGCTCGGTTTTTCATTCTGTAGTTAGAAGTTCCAATGGGACAGAAATATGAAAAGAGTCTGCTGGGAGTCCGATATATGAAATCTGAGCTGACGAAAGGACACAATCACAAACACTGGGAGCTGGAAGCAGACAACGAGCACAAGGCAGTGCAGTGAACGGCAAACCTGCCCTGCACAACACCAAGGCTCCCCTGGAATGACAGTCAGCCTTGAAATTCACTTGTAACTAGAAACACAGGCTTTCAGTAACCTATAGAGAAGACTGAAGATAATGTTTTATTAGAGAGCCACAAAATTCTCAGCATACAATCAACAGTTCCTCCCATAAAAACTAAGTATGAATTTCCAGAAGTGAAAGAGTATCAAGAAAAACAAATAGCAAATTTTAAGAAACAAGCACACACACACACACACACAAATATATATGTTTATATATAATATATATATATGTTATGAAAACTGGAAAAAGGATCAAAAGAAGGATCATTAATACATGAAAATTTAAAAATAATAATCTGATGTGGCAAAAAGGATAAATAAAGAGGGGTGAAGAAAAATCAGATTAGGGCAGATTAAGAAAGAAGAACATGCTCAGATGATAAGGCAACGTCCAGACTTTATATGGCTCACTGAAAACTATAAAAGAGAACCAAATGGCACAAAAGCACAGAACCTTCAAAGGAAATGCGAGGATACAGGGAAGGGACAGAAGCCAGAAAACAGGAACGTCACCATCAAAGGACCAGGTACCACCCTTTGTTAGCCTACAACTCTATGTTCTGCAAAAAGAGCCCTCAAAATAAGAGTAAAATAAAAACCTTTTGAACACAAACTAAGGAAATCCACCACTGGTCAGCTCTCACTGAAGGAAACACTGAGTTCTTCAAGAAAGATGATCTCACATGGGAGGACAGACACACAAGGAGGAACGCAGAAAAAAATAACAAAATGTAGATAAACCTAAATAAGGACAGACTGTTTAAAAACACTAATACATACACACAGAGAATTTTAAAATAAGACAAATATAGCACCAAAGGCAGAAAGGGAGAGTAAATTTAAAGTGTTCTAAGTTCCTTGCATGTCATGGGAGGTAGGAAAAGTATAACTAGTAATTTTTAGTGAATTTAAATAAGTTAAGGATGTAAATGCAACCTCTAGAACAATCAGGAATAGAACAGCAAAAGAAGGTCACACGAAAGGGTTCTGGTCAAAATGCTGGGGTAGGTCAGTGCTGACCTCGCCTCCTCCCGTGACCACACTAAAATCTCAAATGAATTGCAGAGCAGTGTACCTGAAGACTAGTCAAATGGAGCTCCAAGAACTAAGAGTATAAAGAAGAGGCCACATAGAGGAGGCAGAGAGGTGAAAGAGGCTGGTCCCACACCCACGCCTGGCAGCTGAGAATCAGGAGGGATATCCCGGCAGCAGAGGCCCCACTTAGGAGGGGTCCCAGCGCCCCCATACCGGCTCCCTCACCCAGGAATCCACTGCCTGGAAGAGTTGTCCCTGTAACAGCTGGCTGTGAAGCCCAGCAGAGACTCTGTGCCAGTATGGTGAGAAGGAGGGCGGCTGGAAACCTAGGTATCCTTGTAAAGGGGCCCACACATAGACTCACTTGCTCACAGGCACTCAGAGCAGCTCGAAAGGCACCAGAGACAGACATGGAGAGAATGAGTTGTGTGACTTCAAGGCGAGGGCTGCCATGGAGCCCTCCCCTCATATAACCTACAGTGGCAGTCAAGTGCCAAATCTGAATCTGCATTAACCAGGGAAACATCACTCACCCAACCCTGGTGACTCCAAGACCTCACCACACCCAGCTCCGTGGGGACTACCTCCAGGTCAGACAGAAGGCTGCTAGAAACCAGCAGTCCTCTTAAAGGGCCCATGCACAGACTCAACTGCTTCCAGGCATTCACCCTGAGCTTCTGTGAAGGGCCAGCAGCTCAAAAGGCACCAGAGTCATATGGAAAGAAACTGAACTGTGTGGCTTTGGGGTGAGGGCCGCCACTACTTGTGTTGACCCCTCTCCTTACCCAGCCTGCAGGGGCAGGTGGGCGCCAAGGAAAATCTGCATTAACCTGGGGAACACTGGTAGCTTCACCCTGGTGACCGACTGAAACCCCATTCCACCCAACTGCACACTGCCTTGGCAGCGCCTCACAGGCAACCTCAGCCTCTGCTGAGAGTTTTCTTAAAGACTTCCCAAGATCTGCAGACCCCAGGCAGCTGGTGGTTAGCCTTGGTATGCCCTGTGCCTTTGCTGAGTGGCCTCAGGCCTGGTGCGGGTGGGAGCCAACCATGGCTTACACCTTGGCCCCTTCCACATACCTCTGGGCCCAGCACATGTAGCTGTCAACCTCAGATGACTTTGTATCTCCTACCAAGTGTCCCTGGGCTGGGCATAGGCAGCAGGTGGCCTCCACCTGCACCAAAGCTTCTCCAAAGAGGCCCCAGAACCAACATGCTGGTGGCCAGCCTAACAGCACCACTCAATTAGCTCCACAAATGGCATACACAAAGGGTGGCCTTGGCAGGAACCAGAGCCCCGCTGGGGCGAATCTCACTGTGGTTGTGGCCAGTCTCATATCCGGTCAGCCAAGGATCGGCCCCATCCATTGATAAACCAAGGCTCAACGACAACAGAAAGGCACACACAATCTACACAAGGGACACTCCTGGAGCACCGGGCTCAGGTGACCAGGGAGATTATGTCACTGTGTTCCACAGGACACCTACTACATAAGGCCACCCTGCCAAGTCTGGGAGACACAGCAGATCCACTTAATATACAGAAACAAACACAGAGAGGCAGCCAAAAATGAGGAGACAAAGAAACATGTCTCAAATGAAAATATAGGAGAAAACTATAGAAAAAGAACTAAATCAAATGGAAGCAAGCAATTTACCAGATACAGATTCAAAACATTGGTTATAAGAATGTTCAATGAACTTATGGGAAGAAGATCAACTCAATGAGAACTTCAACAAAGAGATAGTAAACATAAAAAAGGACACAGATACCATAAAAAAGTCAGAAATGAATCAACAGATTAGATGAAGCAGAGGATCATATCAGTGACTTAGAAGACAAAGCAGTGGAAGACACCCAATCAGAGCAGCAAAAAGAAAAAAATATTTTTTTAAATGAGGAAAGTTTAAGGGGCTTCTGGGACAACATCAAGCATACCAACATTCACATCATAGGGGTACCAAGGAGAAGAGAGAGAGCATGGCCTGAAAACCTACTTGATAAAATAATGACAGAAAACTTTGACCAGGCAAAGGAAATAGACATACAACTCCAGGAAGTACAGAAAGTTCCCAAAAAGATGAACCCAAAGAAGCCCACACCAAGACACATCATAATTAAAACGCCAAAGGTTGAAAACAAGAGAAATATTTAAAAGCAGCAAGAGAAAAGTAGCAAGAAGAAAGCCGTTAGTCACCTACAATGAAGCTACCATAAGACTGTCAGCTGACTTCTCAACAAAAACTTTATAGGCCAGAAGAGGTTGGCAAGAAATATTAAAAGTGATGAAAATTGAGGGCCTACAATCAAGATTACCCAGCAAGGTTATCATTTAAAATTGAAGGAAAGATAAAGAGCTTCCCAGACAAGGAAGAGTTAAAGGAATTCATTACTACCAAACCAGTATTTTGAGAAATGTTAAAGGAACTTCTTTAAGAATAAGAAAAGAAAAAGCAAGCATGAATAAAAAAAATGAGAATAACTATATACCTATTAACAATTATTTTAAATGTAAATGGATTAAATGTTCCAACCAAAGGGTGGCTGAATGGATCAGAAAACAAGACCCATACATATGCCATCTAAAAGAGACCCATTTCAGATCAAAAGGCACACACAGGCTAAATAAACATAAAGGGGTGGGAAAGATATTTCATACAAATGGAAACAAAAATAAAACCTGGAGTAACAATACTTATATCAGATAAAACAGATTTTAAAACAAAAGCTATAACCAAAGACAAAGAAGGACAATACATAATAAGAAAGGGATCAACCCGACAAGAGAGTATCACCCTGTAAACACTTAGGCACTGAAGGTAGGAGCACCTAAATTCATAAAGCAAATATTGACGGACATAAAGGGTCAGATTGACAGTAATACGGTAACTGCTGGGAACCTTAACACCTCACTGACATCAATGGATAGACAGTCCAGACAGAAAATCAAGGAGCAAACAGCAACCTTAAATAACTTATTAGACCGGATGAATTTAATTTATATTTTTAGAGCACTTCACAGAATATACATTCTTTTCACGCACATACAGAACATTTTCCAGGATAGACCACATGTTACGCTACAAAACAAGTCTCTATAAATTAAAGAAGTTTGAAATAATATTGAGCATCTTCTTCAACCACAATCATATGAAAACTAGGTATCAATTACAAAAAAGATAACTGAAAAACACACAAAAACATAAGAGTCTAAATAACATGCTACTAAACAATAAATGGATTAAACAATGAAATCAAGGAAGATATCAAAAAATATCTTGCAACAAATGCAAATGAAAACACAATATCCTGACAGCATCACAACTGTGAAAGTAGTTCTAAGAGGGAAATTCATAGCAATGCAAGCTTATCTCAAGAAACAAAAAAAGCTGAATTATACAATCTAATCTTACAACTAAAGGAACTAGGAAAAAAACCCCACAAAGTCCAAAGGCAGTAGAAGGAAGGAAATAATAAAGATCAAAGTGAAAATAAATGAAACAGAGTCTAAAAAATACAAAAGATTAATGAAAACAAAAGCTTTGAAAAGATAAACTGATAAATTTTTAACCAGACTCAAGTCAAAAAGAGAGAGGACCCAAATAAATAAAATGAGAAATAAAAGAGAAGTGGCAACTGACACCACAGAAATGCAAAGGATGATAAGAATATACTACAATTATATGCCAACAAACTGTACACTCTGGAAGAAATGGATAAATTCCTAGAATATACACTCTTCCTAGACTGAGTCAAAAAGAAACAGAAAATCTGAACAGACCAATAACTACTAATGAAACCAAATCAGTAATCAAAGGACTCTCAAAAAATAAAAATCCTGGACTGAATGACTTCACAGGTAAACCATTCCAAACATTCAAAGAATTAACACCTACCCTTTTAAACTACTCCAAAAATTCAAGAGAGGAAGTCTCCGGAACTCAAGCTATGAGGCCAGGATTATCCTGATTCCAAAATGTGACAAAGACACTACAAAAAAAGAAAATTATAGGCCAATATCCCTGACAAACATGGATTCAAAAACCCTCAACAAAATATTAGCAAACTGAACTCGGCAATATATTAAAAGGTCACACACCATGATCAAGTGGAATTTATTCCTGGGATGCAAGTTTGGTTCAGTATCGGCAAATCAATTAATGAGGTACACCACATAAACAAATGGACAGAAAAAGTATATAATCATATCCATAGATGCACAAAAAGCATTCATTTATAATAAAAACTCTCAGTAAAGCGGAAACAGAGGAAAGATACCCCAATGTAATGAAGATCATATATGACAAATCATAGCTAACATCATACTCAATGGTGAAAAGTTAAAAGCTTTTCCCTTAAGATCAGGAACAAGACAAGGATGTCTACTTTCACAAATTTACTCAACACAGTACTGGAAGTCGTAGCTATAGCACTCAGACAAGGGGAAAAAAGCATCCAAATTGAAAAGGAGGAAGTAAAACTATGATTATTTGCAGATAACATACTATATATAAAGAACCCTAAAGATTCCACCAAAAAACTATTAGAACTGTGATTTCAGTAAAGTAGCAGGATACAAAATTAGGAAAAGTTTCATTTTTATACACCATAATAAACTATCAGAAAGAGAAATTAAGAAAACAATCTCATCTACAACTGCATCAAAAAAATTACCTAAGAATTTAACCAAGGAGATAAAAAAAAAAAGACCTGTACGTGGAAAATTACAAGACACTAAAGAAGATACAAATAAATGGAAGCATATACCGTGTTCATGGAGAGGAAGAACTAACATCATTAGAATGTTCATACCATCCAAAGCAATTTATACATTCACTACAAACCTTATCAAAATACCGATGGAATTTTCCACAGAACTAGAACAACTAACCCAAAAATATATACGGAGCCACAAAAGACCCCTCAATAGCCAAAGCAATCTTGAGAAAGAGTAAAGTTGGAGGTTATCATGCTGAGAAAACTGGACAGAAACATACAATAAAAATGAAACTAGACCACCTTCTTATACCACATGTAAGACTAATTCATGCCCTGGCTGGTGTGGCCTAGTGGATTGAGTGCTGGCCTGCAAAACTGAAAGGTCACTGGATTGATTCCCAGTCAGGGCACATGCCTTGGTTGTGGGCCAGGTCCCCAGTTGGGGGTGTGGAGAGGCAGCTGATCGATGTTTCTATACCTCTCTTCCCCTCTCTCTAAAAATAAATAAATAAAATCTTTAAAAAAAATTGTAAAAACAAATAATTCAAAATAGTTTAGACTTCAATGTAAGACCCCAAACCATAAAATTCCTAGAATACATAGGCAGTAAACCATATGACATTACTCTTAGTAATGTTTTTGTTGACATCTCCTCAGGCAAGGGAAACAAAAGAAAAGGTAAACACATGGGACTGCATCAAACTAAAATGCTTTTGCACAGCAAAGGAAACCATCAAGAAAACAAAAAGATAAACTATCAATTGGGAGACTATTCACCAACGATATATCCAATAAAGGGTCAATACCTAAAATTTATAAAGAACTCATATAACAAAACACCAAAAAAAAAAAACAATTAAAAAATGGGCAGAGGACCTGAATAGACATTTCTACAAAGAGGACATACAGATGGCCAATAGACATATGAAAAGCTGCTCAATGTCACTAATCATCAGAGAAATGCAAGTTAAAACCACGATGAGGTATCATCTCACACCTGTCAGAATAGCTATCATCAATAAATCAACAAACAAGTGTTGGCAAGGATGTGGAGAAAGTGGAATGCCTGTGCATTGTTGGTCGGATTGCAAATTGTTGCAGCCACAATGGAAAATAGTGTGGAGGTTCCTGAAAAAATTAAAGATAGAACTATCTTATGACCTCGTAATTCAACTTCTGGGTATATATCCAAAGAAATCCAAAACACTAATTTGAAAAGATATAGTATCCCTATGTTCACTGCAGGATTATTGACAATAAGCCACGTATGGAAGCAACCTAAGTGCCCACTAATAAACGATTAAATAAAGAAGCAGCACATGGGTACAATGGACTATTACTCAGCAATAAAAAAGAATGAAATCTCACTATTTGTGACAGCATGGATGGACCTAGAGGGTATCATGCTAAGTGAATAAGTCAGTCAGAGAAAGACAAATACCATATGCTTTCACTTGCATGTGGAGTCCAATGAATGATATAAATAAAGAGACAAAAACAGAAACAGAGAACAAACTGAAGGTTGCCAGATGGGAAGGGGGTTGGGGGCTGGGTGAAAAAGCTGAAGAGATTGAGAAGTACAACTGGTAGTTACAAAGCAGTCATGGGGATGTGAAGTCCTGCACAGGAATCTAGTGTCTGGTGCCAGGTGGGTACCAGATTTAGGAGGAGCACTTCGTGAATTATAAATGTCTAACCACTATGCTGTACACCTGACACTAATAAAAGTAACATTGAATGTCAACTGTAATAGGAAAAAATGGTTAAAAAAAGAGTATCAACCAAGCTAAAAGAGGTGAAAAAGCAATAATGAGTAATTAACCCAAAAGAAGGCAAGAAAAGTACCATAAATAGGTGAGATACAGAAAACAGTAAAATGATAGATTTAAACTTACAAATCTGTAACTAGTTTAAATATAATTACAAAACAATGCTGGCCATGTAGTGATGATTGTTTTTACTGGGTAATTGATAAAGGAGCTTTATTATACAATTTTGTGCACTTTTATTTATGTTTGAAATTTTCCATAATAAAAAGTTGGGTTTTTTAAAGGTAACCAAGAATAAAACATTACCTGTTAAGCATTAAAGTATGAACGAAAATTCGTGAGGCAGTAGGAACTACATCTTTCATGACCAGAAACAGAGTTTTAATATTGAAAAACAGAGGTATAAACACTACGGAGCCAACGGGAGCGACTGAAAAGGGCTGCCTCTCAGAAGTCACAGTAGAAGTGAAAGGTGTGAGGCATGATGAATCTGTTTTACTATAAGCTCTTTTCAAAAATTTGGTTATTGTTTTAATTAACATTTGTAATTAAAATTTTATTTTGTTTTAAAAACTGATAAAATGTTTCATAGTCAGAAAAAATAGTAGCAATTAAGATGCTTAATCATTTATACTTAAACAATTAGCCCATAAAATGGAAGGATCTATAAGTATATTTAAACAATACTGCAAGCATTCTAAATATTGTTCTTAAATATATTTTGATTATATTATCTTAATATAAAAATAAGTTATTCTACCAGACCATTTCTTAATTTAAATGAATCCAATAACAATTATTAGATTAAATCAGAATAAAACACTACAGACATTAAAAAATAATTCCTGGTCTAAAATCTAAGCAAGTCAGTTTGTTACATTTTTACATTGTCAGGTCTCAGGAAAGAACTAATGGCATAATGTACAATAAGACTAACTTACCTCCTTTTCTTCACCAACTTGGTCCAAACTCTCATGACTTGAAGGATTATATGGAATTACTAAAAACCCAATCCCAAACATGAAAAAGAGAAAAACAGCGTCCATTAACTGAGTTTGACTTAAAGATTTTTCTTCATTGATCATTTTAGTTTTTATTTCTGATCTTCCTCATTTAAAATTAAGTTTCTACTAATAAAAGTGTATGTAAATATGAGTTAAATCTTAATCTTTTTAAAAAGATTTTATTTATTCATTTTTAGAGAGAGGGGAAAAGAAGGAGAAAGAGGAAGAGAGAAATATCATTGTGTGGTTGTCTCTCACACACCCTGTACTGGGGACCTGGCCTGCAACCCAGGCATGTGCCCTGACTGGGAGCTGAACTAGCAACGCCTTTGGTTCACAGTCCATGCTCAATCCATTGAGCTATAGTAGCCAGGGATAAACCCTAATCTTGAATGAGGGTGAAGAGAGCAAGAACCAATCAGTAGCCAAGTACTGACTTTACCAAATATTTTCTCTATTTTAAAAATATTTCTCTTCTTTACAAATTAATCGATTCCTTCCATAAGGGGACTCTGTAAACTCTATTTAATTACTTTAGTATGACTAAGGCATGGAGGTAGAGAGTCTCTGGGTTTTCAGTCCTTGCTTCTTTCACACTCAAAGTACTCCTAACTGCTGTACCACACGGGTCAAGCGAAGAACTGACAGAAACTGGACTCTAGGCTTCTATTCCTTGAAGCCACTTGAGTCCCCCAGCCAAAAGCCTACATTTCATGTAACCAGCTTCTTCTATGAACAAGAGACTGCACTGTGTCCTTTCAGAAAAATTCCTTGCTTTGCCTTCTTGATCCATCCCATATCAGGCTTGTCTGTCCCATTTAACTGCTCTTTAAATTTACCAGGTACACATGTAAGGTTTTGTATCTATTTGACATGTGAACTCACATGATCTTTTTTGAATTTTTTATACTGTACCTCTGTATTTTTTACATACACTCTACTCCTAATAATAAAGCTTTTAATTAGAAAAAGATCAGTTTAACATAGTCAACATGGCCCACAAAAATCAGTATGTTTTCATTATTGAAAAAGAAGAGGTTTGATAAATTTAAAGAGGTCTCAAAAGAAATGTATCTAAATTAGAGAAAATAATCATTTTTTTGTAGTTTACATAGTTGTCTTTTTAAAATGTCAAACATGTATGTTAAATATTGCAATGATATTGACAGTGAAAATATGGTTATCTAACTTTTATTTGGGGAGAACAGAAACGTTTTTAACTTGGGTGAATGAGCCTTCTAAAGAAATCTTTGCAGGATGCTTTGTTAACAAACAACGGTTCCTGACAGCATCAGTCTCACCTGTCTGGGGGTGATCTGAGTGCATGGACGACTGATCCATTGGCATCATTGGTTCCTAAAAATATTCCCAAAGAAACAGTAACTCAGTGGATTCTTTTTAAATCCCAATATCTCTACAAATCCAGGAACATTATTTTGATAAGACACAGAATATTAAAATTTAAGTTTGAAAAAATATAACTTAAGTGACAGTTATATTGCTATATTTAATTTACTTTTAATCTTATAATATGAAATCATATAATATTCCTGTAAATGAGGTAATGTCACATTTCACAGATGACAGAAGAAACAAAAGCTAATTTCAGACCAAGTAGAAATCAAAATTAAACACCTGTATACTCTGATTTCTCTTCTACACTACCTAATCTTCTTTTGAGCTCCACATATTCACTTTAAGTGAATATGGCTCCAAGTTGTCTATTAACCTCTTGAAATTGTATGTATAGTTTTGTGGGCTTCCTATTTTTCTGCAATTTCTTAAAAATGTCAGTGACCCCAAAAAGGATAAGGAATACCTCCTAGAAACTGACTTAACCTACTGTCAATAACCTCAGGATAATGCTAACTCAAACCAAAGTGTTACTATTTTATTAATCTTGCACCCAGGTTTAATGAATACCAGCAAAAAAAGATAAACTTCAGAAGGAGCCTTAATTTACTGTTATATAATCTAAAGGCTGCCTTAAAGATAAGCTCATGAATCTTTCAACATATTTAGCACCCATTCTAAATATAATTGCTAACCCTGTTTCTCTTTTCTTTTACATTTATAAACTCACACAAGTCATCCATCACCTAAGAATATGCACACAAATACCTATCAACAGTAACCTGTAAAAATTGTGTTCACAATTTTTGGCCTTCTGTCTTTCCTTAAGATTGGATTTTCACCTCTTTAATTTGTACAAGCCCACTTCTCAGCTTATACGAACTAGCTACATAATTCTAATACCAAAGAGATACCCCTAATAACCTACTTTCACAATGTTCAAAGAAGTTATTATGAATAAACACGGTATAATCATTCTAGAAGAAAATTTACAGAGCTGCATCCAGATCTTTTTAAAAATGCACATTCTTTAACCCAGCAATTCTACTTCTGGATCATTAAGGAAATAAAAAGATTTATTTACCAGACAGTTCATTATGACTTTCTTTATAGGAAAATTTAGAAAACTCATCTATTTGATCATGAAGAATGGGTTAAAAAATTATGGTATAACTTGTAACAAAATACTCTGTTGAAAATGATAAGGCTATAGATAGCTAAAAATGACCAAAACATATTGTTCAGGAAGAAAAATGGGTTAGAAAATAGTACATATGTGGTATCGTTTTTGTTAAAAAGCATGTAAAAGAACAAGACACATCCGAATATTATGTGCCTTCTGATAAACACTCCACTCTCTATAAAGAAGTCTCAGAAGCAACCCACAAAATGCAACCCACATGGAAGCATTTTAAATGTTTATATATATAAATCTGCACAGAAAAAGTTCTGGAAAGATACACACAAATGAAAATTACCTTTAGATGGTAAATTTCATGGGGGATTTTTATTTAGTTTTTCTTTATATTCATTTGTGTTCTCTATTTCTTTCCATAATGAACATGGTTTAATTACACATTTAAAAGAGAGTGAAAAATAAAAAATTTTAATACAAAAGCTCCCCAGTAATCTGACAATTTAAATAGCAAATGTGAGGACTCCAACTGTTCTCACCTGATCTCTGCTTGGTGTCAATTCTAGAATAATAGAGGTTATGAAACTTGTGAATTTAGCTTGAAGAAGAGAAAAAAATCTCTTACATGGCTCCCCCTACATCATCCTAATTTAGACCAGAGAATTCTGTATCAGGCTAAACAGAAAAGTTTACTATATCCTACAGACAAATTTGTAATGACAATTCCCAAATTCACAATACATAAGCTGGACCGAAAGTATGCTTATTCCATTCTGTAACAACACTGTTGAGCGTTGTGATTCCTTACCACCCTCCTAGTTTAGTGTGTGTATTAACAAAGTAGTGTTAACGCACTACTAGTGTTAATGCTCTATTGCATTACAAAGATGCTCTATTGAAAATAAAGAGACAACTGTGTCTTACTGGTGGCAAAGAATGGCGCCCACATTCAATTGTGACAAGTTTGTGGCACTTCTTATGAACCAGGAGTTTGCAGTTGATGCACTTATATCCCTGGCGTCCAAGTCCCCATATTCGGTCGGTACAGATGGCACAGTGGGCACGCTGGAAAGAGTAATTCAACAGGATTAGGGGGAATAAAAAAAGAAGAAGAAAGAAGAAAGAAAACAGAAGAGGGTGGATCATAATCATTCCCTAACAGTTTTCTCATAAAACGGCGTAAACGAGTGGCTTTCTTCTCTAGCTCAGTTCTCTTCATCATACATGACTTTTCCTAAGCTATGATGGTTGGGGGAAAATAAACAGAAAAGAGAGCTTGTTTTAAAGAGTTAGTGGAATTTGTGACTATGCTGTTTTCTGCTGTAAGTCCAAGAATTTTCAGTCTTCATATAATTAGGTTCAGAGTAATAAAAATAGGAAAAGCCAGTTAAAAAACATGGCAGAAAAAGCTATACAAGGACTCTCAAGCAAAAATAAACCTTCCAGACTGTGCAGAGGTCAAACCAAAGCCCTGCTCCCTTAAAAAGCAGTACCTAAAGTACTGCTTTTCATTTCAGTATAAAAAGTACCTAAAGTGACTTTTCATTTCAAAGCTTTTTAAATGTCAGTGCTACTGGGAAGAAGAATTTAGGAACCTCCGGTGGTGGCTTCTATTTACACTAATGAATTAGAACTAGTTTTAAAATGGCAACGGGAGTCCACAGATTCATGGTTATCAAGAATAGTTAAAACCATGAGCTTCTGGAGATAAACTGCTTTCAAATTTTGGCTCTGCCACTTACTAGCTTTGTTATCTTGAGCAAGTTATTTAACTGCCTGTACCTCAGGCTCTTCATTTGTAAGATGGAAATATGTAGAACCTATCTCACGAAGTTGTTGTAAGGATTAAGTGAATTAATATACATTGAACACGTGGAAAAGTGCCTGGTACAAAGTAAAAGCTAGATAAGTGTTTGCAGTTATTATTTTCTAAACAGTGAAAATTAAAATTACAATATTAAATGGTTTGTAAAATGAGCCTTATTTTCTGGATGTCTTGAATTATATGAAAAAATCCAACTGCCACCCTAGCTATAAGCTAGGGTGCCTATATAATTAATCATCAAATCAGGAATATTTAAAGTGAAAGGAGATTCTATTAAAAATTACCTCAAGAAACCAAGTGTACTGTAAACACTGGGAATGTTAGGTAAACTTACTCCTTTAAAAGGGAATAACAAGACTACCTTTCTTTCATAATAGGGGAAAAAACAGGTATCTCAAATCAACATTCAACAAACTAAGGTTTTACCCTGTTGAAACGCTTGGCTTGAAAAGTGTGGCCATTTGCACAATAAAGCTTCCTCCAGCGGCGTGCACCTCGGCGGTAGATGGATTCTGAAGAGAGGTTAAGTTTCAAGAATGAACAACTGTGAGTAAAAATCATTTTATTATAATTAAGTCTATGACTTTTTTCATGGTATTGATTGCAAGAAAAAATTTATACCGATAAAAACCTGAAAGTGAAAAAAATAAAACAAATTCATCAAGAGACTAGATGAAAACAAAGCCCATGAAGTATAAATGTCTCAGTAACTATTATTGCTTTTCTATTTTTTCATTTCCTCCCAACTTCTAATTTTGAAAAAATTTCAAGTCCACAAAGATGAAAGAATAAAGCAATAAACACTTGCATTCTTCACCAAGATTTACCAACTACTAACGTTTTGCCACATTTTGCTTTCCAATTTTAGTGTATGTGCTACTGAAGGAAGAGGTTGCTTTCCTCCATATTTACACACTTTTTTCCTGAATCTCTTCAAAGTAAGTTGCAGATATAACACTTCACCCTTAAATTCCCACTGCCTGAGATTAAAGACATTCCCCCTCATTCCACTTAAGCACAATGCCATTACCACATCTTAGAAAATTAAAACTTAGTATTACCTAATATACAGTTCAGATGCAAATTTCTCTATTTGCCCTCAATGTGTCAATCACAGCTTTCTTTTTCTCACAGGGTTCTAATCAAGATTCAGGCATTGCATTTGGATGCTATACCTTTTTTGTCTCTTTAATGTATGCTAAAACATTCACTCGGCCATATTTGTTATTTGTTTTTCATGAAGTAGACTTTTTTTTTTAAGTCTAGGAAGTTGTCTTAAGTCCCACCTTCTAGATTTATCTGTTTCCTCACCAGAGTCAGTACTAAATACTTTGGCAAAAGCAATACACAGGTGACGTGCATTTTTTACTGCATCACATCAAGGGATACACAAATGTTGGATTGTTGACTCCCATTACCGGTGTTCACTCTGTTAAAGGCAGTGATTGCTAATTCTCTTTATTATAAAGATACATTTTCTTTTTTGTAAGTACTCTTACAAATATCTAAGGGACATTTTGTAACCATGAGAATATTTTCTTCCCTATCAATCTTTCATCCAATGGTTTTTACAGTAATACTTTTCCTAAACAAACTAAGAGCTCCCACAAAATCAAATCTAGATCACCTGCATAGTTTTCATTAAGTCAATCACTTTTTGATATTTGTATATGTGTATGTGCATAGTCTATTAGTTATTAATAGTAATATTCCACAACAGTTGTTAGTACTGTGGAAAGATTCCATTAGGTTTGTAAACTCATTTTAAAGCAAATGTAACTCTGAGTCTACTATTTAAAACTAAGATAGAAAAGACCTGCTGAAATGCTCTGAGTTAGAAACCTTGAGATAGTATTATACAGAACCTTAAATATAGATGTTTTATTTTTAATTATTTATTCTGTTAGGAGTAACCAAGCAGAAAGTTACTGTTAATAATATCTTAACCCAAAAGAAACCCTACTTCAGAAGCTTTCATGAACTACGAATTGATACACTTAAATTTAAACATGTTAATATTGGCTAGGTACTAGAAGAGCCAAGAGACCACATTAATTCCCAGTCTAGGGCACATGACTGGGTTGCAGGCCAGGTCCCCAGTAGGGGGTGCGCTAGAGGCAACCACACATTGATGTTTCTCTCCCTCTCTTTCTCCCTCCCCTCCCCTCTGTCTAAAAATAAATAAATAAGATCTTTAAAAAAATAGTTTTTATTTACTGATTTGAGAGAGGGAGACAGGGAGGGAAAGGGAGGGGGGAGAGAGAGAGAGAAACATTGATTTCTTGTTCCGCTCACCCATGCATTCCTTGGTTGATTCTTGTATGTGCCTTGACTGGGAGTCAAACCCATAACCTCGGTGTATCAGGACTACACTTCAACAGAGCTACCAGCTACCCAGCCAGGGGCATAAGCTTGCCTATTTAAATTACATCAGGCCAAACAGTTGTTTGACTCTTTCAATTCATTCATTAATTATATCCAATAGCTTGGACATTCAAAAGAAAATCCTGTAACAATTCCTAAGGATGTATGCTAAAGTATTTAGAGGTAAAGTGTTATTTAGAGGTCAAGAGGTATTATGTCAGTTACTTACTCTCAAATGGTACAGCAGGATAAATAAGTGTATTTCTCATGTATATACACATATGCATATGTGTGCACACATACCAATACACAGATAGAGCAAACACAGAAAATGTTAAAAATTGGTGAATCTAGGCAAAGGATACACAGTTATCTTTGTTTTAAATGTTGTTTCAACTTCTCCATAGGTTTAAAAATTTCCAGAATTAAAAACCCAGAGACATGACTTAAAGTTAACTTAATTTTATTTCAAAAGTGTAACAGATTATTATGTCAGTGAATTATGACTAAAAACAGCCTTATTTAGATCTGGCTAAGTAGAGTTTAGGCTGTTGTTAATATATACTAAACTAAAGAATGGAAAAGAAATCAAATTAATTAAAAGTTTTATTTCTAATTTCCTTTCACTTGTGCCATTGTATCATAAATAACTTTATTCAAAGATAGGAAGTATATAAATACTCACTATCTTCTCCTGGACAGGGCATTCCAGGACGCTCTGGTACACAAGGAAATACTGAAATAAAAGAAACTAAAATTAATACAGCATATTTAAAACATACAAATTACACAGAATTTGAAATCCAGGTATCAAAAAACTGACCCAAATTTCAACCTGACCTTCTCTTGGCACAAGATAAATACATATGGTCAGTATTATTGTTCTGAAAAGATCCACTTTACCAAGGCTATCTAAAGACAGTTTCACGACAGTGAGCACCCATAAATAATGCATTAGAAGCTCAAATCTCACTCCAATCCCTATTACATCATTATTCTTGTCCTTAGAGAAATCACAATTTCCTTACATATTTGTTGTAGTGATAAGTTTACTGCAATGAAGAAGTAAAATTAAATTACAAAAATGTATACAAACACGAACATAAACTTTACAGTTTTTTTTAAAGATGTTTTAAACTAAACTTAGGAATAAATTATCACCAGAAATAGTACCCAAACCCCAAAATGTTAAGTTTTATCTTAGAAACTATATATTTATAAACAATGTAATTCAGACCATTATTTATAAAGAGATAAAGAAATAGTATGTTTACAAACATTTAGTCCACTATTTGTGGTCTGTGATGTATAATGGGACAAGGTTTAATAAAGAGCACAGAGTTAGGAAAGCACAGTTCCTTACATACCATTTTTTTAAAAGTTGAAATGTAAACTAACTGCTGAAAACAGATCTCTGATATAGTATAAAAAGTAATAAAACTTAAAAGAAACTCTTTAATACTATTGATCAATTGTTTCTTTAAACATTCATTGTAATTTTATTTTAAAAAGAAAGAGATGACCCCCAAAATGCAAGCCTTCTGAAGTTTGCCAGGATCTTAACAAATTAGATGACGGACTTCTTGGGAGTCACTATGTCAAATTCTGAAGGCAGAAAAAAGTCAAACTACTATTTTTTCAAAAACACATTGTATAGAAAAGTACAAAGGAATTATAACAAGGTATTGAAATGATTCATTATACTTAGGGGAGATTTATATCTGTTTCTTAAAGAAACAGATATAAACTCTTTAAGAACTCTTTAAGAACTCTTCTTAAAGAGTTCTCTGGGTCTCCTAAAGCTCCACAAATGTCCCATAAAAAACTGCCATGTAGTACATTACTAATGCAGTACATTACTCGAGTTCTACATGAGATGAAAAACTGAGGAGTGGCATGGCTGAATGACAAGAACACGGATCTGGAATCAGAATTCCTCGATTTACAACTCAGGCCTCCATCGTACATGGTGTACATGTCTACAGTTACATGGTGGCTGAGTTTAGGTTTCTTCTCCTATATCACTACCTATGTTTCAGGCTTACTGACCTGTAACACACTAATGTCTATAATAACTATGTAAATAGTTTCACTGTTACCCCTTAAACAAAAGAAAGGACATTTAAGATACCTTACTTTTAGAGATCATTATTTGCATAAATTGCAAAACTTCAAGGGGATGACTTAGGTTCAACTGGGCTCTCAATTCTTAACCTCTATGCTAAAGTTTGCTGTGAAACACTAATTTTTAATATTCATGGAGGCATACACAAAACAAATTTCCCAAGATTAAGAAAGCTGATTGACTTTGTCTTCTCTAGCAATTGAGAAGCTACCGAATAAGGACAATCACATAGCGACAAGGGATGGAGATTAAGAAAATGACATCAGCCCTGGCTGGTATGGCTCAGTGGACTGAGTGCCAGCCTGTGAAGCAAGGGGTCACTGGTTTGATTCCCAGTCAGGGCACATGCCTGGGTTGCAGCCCAGGTCCCCAGTAGGGGGCGTGTGAGAAGAAACCACACATTGATGTTTCCCTCCCTCTCTTTCTCCTCCCTTCCCCTCTGAAAATAAATAAATAAAATCTTAAAAAAAAAAAAAAAAGAAAATGACATCAGTATTATGTTTTAAATTGTCGAGAACATAGGGTTTTTTTTTTTTAGTTATTACTCTAGAAGAGTAAGACATGACTGCTCCTTTACCATGAATCAGGAGTTCAGAATCCTTATTTAGCTCATACAGCCTAAAGGCTTCTTCTAACTCCAACTGAGATGACACAGTACATGGGTCTCCTACAAAACATAAAAAGCAAAGCAAAGTTCACTTTTTAAATCCTCCAAGTGTGAGATTAGTAAACAATGTCTGTTACACAAAATCTTGAGGAATTACATATATGTGCATGGAAAAGTATTTGACAAGGACAAATCTTTAGATATTTATTTAGACAATTCTATTTTCTAAAGTAGGTAATATAACTTCCACTTCTATTTCTACAAAACATTACAAGGGTTGTAGATAACCAATTTTATGTAAACCCATTTATATAAACCCATTTAATTCTCAATAATGTACATATTCAAAATACAGCAAACAGAATCTACCACTGACCACCTTTTCGATTGCCCCTGCAATATGACTAATGGCCAGAGACAAGTTTTCTGTTACCTGTTTCTTTAAAAGAGGAAGTAAAAATAGTTCCATTTCCACCATACAGTCTGTTAGAGGTCTCCATGTTGTCACTTTGTCAAATTCTTGCTTTCACCTGAGAGCCTGCTCAAGAGACTCACAGAAAGGAAGTGTGGCTAATAAAGCCCTCTGGCCTGAAGAGCAGTACTATTTGAGATTTTAAATGTCAGTGTATAGATTTAGTAATCTTAATACACAGAGAGGGGAAGGAAGAAAAACCCTCCCCTTAGTCAACCAGGCAAAAAACTGAGTCACCTCTGGCAATCAATAAGATGACACATCTCTTTGTAGGATGGCATTCCTCGGTGAAAAAGTCATTTTGCACATAGTTAGGGACTGAGCTGGACCCTCAACGCTGCTGTTCTTTTGATCACTCCTGTGGGTGCAACAAAAGTTACCACACACTAGGTGCCACCAACCCCGTCCAAACCTCAGTCCCTCTGGGCAGAGAACTTGGTCTAGTACATGGGAGAGAAAAACAAAGTCTTCTCCCGTCTTGCTATCTCAAAGAAATGAGAGTTTCTGTTCTTTTACAGAGCTACTTCCTTCCACCTTCTCTGGGTATTATTCCTTTAGCCTTCCTTAGTTCCATTTTTATTTTGCCTTTCCTTCCACAAGCTCTTCTCAGGCAAAGGCATATTTGAGTCTCCCTCTCAAAAACCTCTCCCTCACCCAAGAAGCACCGAAAACCTCTCAAAGTGGTGCCCTGCAGTACTTTGCACCCAGGCTTTCTCCCAGATCCCGTCTCTCCGTGAGACTTCCGCAAAATTACTTGTTTGAGCTTCCATTTTCTCCTATGTAAAAAGAGGGTTATTAGCTATATAGTAAGCATGATGGGAATACTAAAGATCACATATTTAAAATGACTCATAGTATGCTTGATCCAGCAAGGGTATGGCTTTTACCATTGTACTTTGATCAAAAGCCATAAATTGAATTAACTATGGTTAAAAGTATTATAACCATATTTTAAAATATCAATTTTTCCTTTTTGCTAGACATTGCCTTTTTGCCAGACAAGTATCTACTTGTTGTTGGCTGAAACCTGTACCCACTTTTAATTTTATACCTAGAGACTGATACTTTTGAATAACCACAAGCAAGCATGGAAATAAAAGTTAATAATCGACATTACGTATATTCAAATCTATTTTGTTTTTATTAGACTGAATGTCTTTGGCTCAAGTATTACCTTTTTGGGCCAACTGTTTAATGCCTGATAAAGGAGGACGCATTACTCAGAAGTAAAACATTCCACAGCGAGTCATCATGAAGCAAAGATGAAAGGAAAAGCTATTTCTTAAAGCCCACTCTCTTACTAAAATCTGAATTCACACCCTGAAACAGGCACACACCCAAAGTGAGATCTGCTCAGTTCAATCAATTTCAGGATAACGAAATTTGTATATTAACTAGAAGAACTGGTCTTTTTTCAGTGTATCTACATTTTCTTCTCACCAATAAAAAGAAAGAAGCAAATCAGAGCATTGGACCTCAAAATGTTTCATAAATGTGCAATATCCAGTGAGTTATGAGATAACCTGACAATATGCAGAACATGAAACATATATAACTCTAGTTATATTAGTTATTTCAACATATGACTGAATTCAGTGCCCCACCTTTAAGAATCAACATAGCCTAAAACCAAAGTTGGTACCCTTTAACATTTGACTGAGACTGCACCACCAAATGCCTCTCTCTGATGCTTAAGCCTGCCACAGATTTACAGAATCAGTGTCTGTTCCTACCAGGACCTTCCCACTACCTCTGGACATCGGATTCAGAACACTATATACCACTTGCAAAAGTCATTGCACTCCCTACTCTAAAGGGTTCTGTTGCTTAAAGTATAGATCTGTAAAAATTCTCCAAGAATGCTATGGTGTTTAGGTGGTAATCCTTTCAATATTGGGCCCTATCATAATAGTAATGGATTTCTGGCTTCTTACTTCCTTTTTCTGGGAGGTGGAAATCAGTGGTTAGAGAAGCACATGCTATCCTATCAAGCTACCCATCCTCAACTTCCACTTCTGGAGAAGACGAAGTAATTGGAACCGGTGTTAACCCTCCACCTAAAACAACAAAAAAATACTAGACAAAATAAATTTTAAAAATAATTAAAGATATTGAAAATCAAGCAACAGAGAATTAACTGTTCCCAAGTAACTTAAGTGCATTCTGGAACAAAGCTCAAAAATATAAGAATACAAAAATATTCAACACCCAATAAGGTGAAAGTCACAATGTCCAGAATCTGGTAAATATAACCAGGCATGTGAAGAAGCAGGAAAATGACCCATAACAAGAGAAAAATCAATCAACTGAAATTGACCATGAATTGATACAGAACAAGGAATCTATAGACATGGAAATTAAAAGAGTCATTATAATTATATCCAATATGTTTAAGAATCTAGAAGCATTAAGTATGTTAAGTAAACATGGAAAATATTTAAAAAGACACAAATGGAACATCTAGAAAAACTATAATGTCTACAACGAAAAAAATGAGATAGGATTAATGGCAGATTAGACATTACAGAAGAAAAGTTTAGTGGTTTTGAATTCACATCAATGTAAGTATCCAAAATGAAATGCAGAGAAAAAGACTGAAAAATGAATGGTATTACTGAGCTTTACAATTTCAAGAGGCCTAATATGCACATAATTGGACTCTATAAAAGATAGGTATGGTAATAGAAAAAAAAATTTTGAAGAGACAATGGCCAAAAATTTTCCAAATTTGATAAAAAGTATAAATCCATGGATCTAAGAAGCTCAACAAATAACAAGACAAGAAACATGAAGAATACTAAAGTAGGACTATTATTATTAAATTGCTTAAAACCAGTGATAAAGAGAAAAATCTTAAAAGCAGCCAAAGAGACACATTACATTGAGAGGAACAAAGATAAAGTTCATAGCAAATTTTGTATCAGAAACAATGCAAGCTAGAAGACAGTATAGTGAATGAAAAAACACTCAACCTAAAGTTATTTACTTGGGAAAATTACCTTTCAAAATTAAAGATGACCTAGAGAAATTCAAAGAGACAGAAATTCATAAAGAGAGTAAATATAAGACAGTTTACCAGAAGCTAGAAGAGAAAGGATGAGGAGTTACTGTTTAATGGGTAGTTTTTGTTTGGATGATGAAAACCTTCTGGAAATGGGTAGGGGGGATGGTTGCATAACAATGTAAATGTGCTTAATGCCACTGATTTGTACACTTAAACAAGGTTAAAATGGTAAATTTTATGTTAAGTATATTTTGCCAGAATAAAAACAGAATTTAAAAAAAGAAGTATTCTAGTTCTCATTCCACATGAATCAAAGTCAAGAGATAATGCCCAGTCAAAAAAAAAGAAAGTTTCAGAAGCAGTAAGTGCTGAAAAATGGCATTTATATGAATTTAAAAGCATATAAAAACACTATAATTTGTCACCCTGACTGGTGTGGCTCATTGGTTGGACGTCATCCCACAAAGCAAAAAGCCACCAGTTTGATTCCCAATCAGGGCACATGCCTAGGTTGTGGGTTCAGTCCCTGGTTGGGGTGTGTACGAGAAGCAACCCATCAATATTCTCCTCCCTTCCCCCTCCCTAAAATAAAGAAATAGCCCTGGCTGGTGTAGCTCAGTGGATTGAGCATGGGCTGGTAACCAAAGGATCGCCAATTTGATTCCCAGCCAGGGTACATGCCTGGGTTGCAGGCCATAACCCCAGCAACCGCACATCCGCACATTGATGTTTCTCTCTCTCTCTCCCCCTCCCTTCCCTCTCTAAAAATAAATAAATAAAATCTTAAAAAAAAACAAAACACTATACTTTGTCATTTATATAATGGAATAGTGAGAGAAAGCAAATCAGTGGTTGCCTGGCAACGAAGGGATAAGTAAAAGAATAGTTTGGGAAGGGATACATACAATGCCAATGGAGATGGGGATGCTCACGAGAAGGACACACCTTCCCAAAAACCAGAGCACAGGCTGAGTCTGGGAGCTCCAGTGCCCCATGAGGCTCCTACAGCCTCTCCTGCCTCATCTCTCAACCCAGCCCCACCCACTACTGCAAGGGGTTTCTCCCAAGTGGGCTTTAGTCTGATCCTTTTGCCTTTCGGGCATTTACACAGCCTCGTGTATAAATGGTAATAACCTACACAGCCTGGTGTATAAATGGTAGCAACCGGAAATTACTGGGTAGAAGAATGTCCAGAGCACGGAGGAGGGGCAAAGGCCAGAACTAAAAGTACTTGGGGACTTTTCTAAACAAGCTGCCTTCTGCATGGGGTACTCTACGCCTGGGAGTACAGGGAGATTTTCCAGGGGCCACCAGACATAGACAGTTTTAAAAAAGCATCCACTTCCAGATCCATAACTTCCATATAAACTCCTTTCTAAACACCATCTGCCTGAGAATGTGCCTGCAGTGCAGTACCACACCTCATCTTTCCCAAAATTTTCTTTTCCTATTTTATAGAAAACAAGCATATATACCTGACGTATAACATATACCCACACAAAAACCAGTAAATGATCACCAGAGCACTTTTATTTGTAACAGCCAAAAAATGGAAACAGCCTCCATATCCATCAACAGATGAATGGGTAAACAAATTGTGGTATAGCCACATGATGAAATACTACTTGTTAATAAAAAGAAACAAATACACTCAACCCATATATCAGTAATTATGCTAAGTGAAAGAAGCCTGACCAAAAAAAGAGAGAGAGTACATGCTATATGACTTCATTCCTTTAACTCTACAGAATGCAAACTGATCTATAGCAAGAGAAAGCAGATCAGTAGTTGTGTGGGATGTAGGGGTAGGACTGAGGAATTGCAAACCACAAGGAAATGTTTGCGGTACTGGATATGTTCCATATCTTGCTTGTGATGAAGATGTCCCAGGTGTCAAAACTCATCAATTTGTACGCTTTTAAATGTATAGTTTGTTGGATGTCAATTATACCCCAATGAAGCCATTTTATTTTTTAATTTTTAAATTAAATTTACTGGGGTGACATTGGTTAATTATATCGGCTTCAAGTGGACAATTCGATGACACATCATTTGTATGTTGCATTGTGTGCCCACCACCCAATAAAGTCATTTTTAAAAGAGATGAAATAAAGACACAAAGAAGCTGAAAGAATTCATCACCCGTAAGCCTCCACTGCAAGAGATGTTAAAGGAGGCAGGAAGAAAATAAGAGTTACCAAACAAGATCTGCTCGTGGGTACTTAGGTGTTTTTTCTTATTGATGTTGATTTTCATTGTTTAATTTCCAGGTCTGGAGCCATAATACTGCTATCAAAGTAGCTGAAACAGCACTGACTATACATTCAAAAAGCTTTCCCCTTGCTGACACGACTTCCACGGTTAGTATATAGCGTGGGCTGATAAAGTATGAAGAATGATTTACTTTTTTACTTATTAACACACCAGCTAAAATTACACCAGACTAAAGATGTTTAGAAAACATCACATAAAAGATGTTCCTTACCATCCTAAACGTGGTTTTGTTACATCTTGGCATGCAATTTCTTCCCCTATGAACACATCAGTTTTAGAATGCAAGCCAAGAAGTCTAATCTGCTAGAATTCAGAAAACTCCATACTCTTCATGCCAAAGAATGCATATGTTCATTTTAAATTTCCACGAATCTAATTTTTTGAAACAAACAGGACATGAATTTAAAGAGCTACATCCAAATAATACCTTCTCCCACTCTGCAAATCATTTTCAGCTTTTTCCCTCACAGAGTCTTTTACGGGGTATAAAAAAGAGAATTCACATATGTTAGTGGTAAAAGTCTAACAAAGGTACAATATTTTTGGACACATACCATTTCAGGAAATTTACCCTACAGATAATACAGTATAGGTGCCCCCAAAATATATGCACAAAGATATTCTCTGTGCCAGTATTTTTGATAGACAAATTACAATCCAAATACCCATCAAAAGAGAATTGGTTAAATAAATTAGGGTACACCCACGTCATTTAATACCACAAAACATTTAAGAGAAACAAGATTAATCTTCACACACTGGTGAGGAAAAATATTCACGGGATGTTAAGTGAAAAAGCAGGTTAAATAACAGTTTGTACAGTATCAGTCTATTAAGAAAGAAAAAAATTGTTACCATGTCCCTTCTAGTTGTATATTCATAGAAATAGGCATAATCAATTCATTTATAGCATCTACTTCTGGGGATCTGAGGATCCCCAGAGATACTTTTTCCTTCATAAATCAGTATTTTTGTAAAAAGTGTGACTGTTCTTAATAAAAACTTTAATGAAAACAAAATATCCAAAGGCTACTTTCTACTAGAAGAGAAATGACAGGAAAAAAACATGGTGAAATTTAAACCAGGTAATCAGACCCTGAATAAATTAGAAATTTAGAAAATATTGTTAGGTTGTAAATATAAAAAGTATGTCCTTAAGGAAAAATGGCCACAATTAAAATAAAACATGATAAATTAAAAGACACATTATCATTCTCTGGTCCACACTCTCTCACAGCATGAGAGAAAGGGGGTTATGATTGTTACAAAATTACTATTCATTCTAAAATCTTTAGTTACATTAAGCAAACCAGTTTTCCCACATGTACATCAAAACAAATCAGTAACTGGTTTTGGACACAAGGAAAAAGGGTGGCTGTCATAAATGTTGAAAGAAATGAATAAGCTTATGATCTTTATTTGTTCTAATATAAAATCCCACAATAATAAGTTTAGCTTTTAGAACAGTGTTTCTCATAAACCAGAGAAATAAAATTATAGTTCTGCCCTCCACTGATCCTAGAGAAATGCCTATATGGCTAAAAACAAAGGACAAAATTACAACTGAAAAATAATTGCAAGGAACCTAAATAATTACTACTGGCTCTGTATGCCTAAAATTAAGAAAAGACTGATATTCAGGGTAAGAAGGAATCAACAGACCTTAATGGAAAGTTTAACCTTTTACTTAAATGAGGCAAAGGCTACAGTTTTGTTGTTTTCTCCCAGAAAATGAGGACATTTAATAGCTATTTAGAGAGAAAAACTATGAACTGCATTATAAAAGATAATTTCACCAGATAATTAAATTTACTATGTGAATCTGTTAGTTAAAATATACAACTGCAAAGACAAAAGCAGAATTCACTGCCATTCCCAATGTTTAAATCTCCAACAACAGACATAAAACTACACTGTAGAAAGGTTTGATATTAACATTTTATTCAATTCACAGTTTTTCTGTGCACACTATTACTGAGTACTGCTCTAGGCACCAGAGTTCCACAGTGAAAGACATGATCTCATGGAGCTCACATTCTAACATACAAAAAAGAGGCAAAGTGAATAGGGGTAAAAGGCTTCTTGGAGGACATGACATGGGAGTTAAGACCTGAATGACAAGGAAGAGACAGCCACGTGACAATCTGTGAAAAGAACTCTCTAGGCAAAGATAATACAAAGTATAAGGGTACTAGAAGATATTTTAATGGAATGTTGATTTTTTTTAAATGAGATGTTATTTAGTGGTTCCTATGTGCTCTACAACGTGAAAACTACTGATTGTGAAACCTCTAAATGGCAAAGAAATAACATGAAATGATCAGAACAGGGTTAAAATGAAAATAACAATGGCTCATGGTAAGATTCAGTGTATTGATACTAACTATATTCTATTACGCATATGCTAAATTATACAGTATCATTTTTGGGCTGGAGACATACTGTAAGATATCCACATTATTTTTAATTAACAATATTTAAACTAACCTTGTGATAGAACAGGTCAAAAAGTGGTTGAAAAGATAAAGATACTCAGTTTTACTCTTAAATAACACAAAATTTAACATGCCAAGCTAGCACTGCACTTATCAGATTTTAAAAAGTGCCAAGGACTCACAATACCTGAGGATGGTGAGGGCAGAAGGGAAGGGATGCCCTCATCCAGTGCAGCTGTGCCATGCAGGGGCAGCAAACTGTCACTGCCTACCAAATCGATGCTGTGCATATTCTGTGAATTTGCTATACAGAGAGTCCCATAAGACAGCACAAAACTACATATAGAAACATTTGTTACATACTGCTCAATGTAGTGAAAAACTGAAAATAATCCAAATGTCCATCAATAAGGGATTAAATAAATAAATCATAAAGTATCTACACTATGAAATAACATGTAGTGTTATAAAAAAGGTAATGGTGAAAACTGATGCACAATGAAATGAAAAAACATCCAATACACTATGTAAAAGGAATATATTGGTTAACAGTTTGTATACGATACATTTTGTTTAAAAAAGGTGTACTTATCAACAATGCACAGAAATAAGCATATGTGTGTATGTATTGAAAATATCTTATTTTCAGTATTAGCGGTTTCTTCTTTTAGGACTGGGATTGGTGAGGGAGGAGAGAAGCAAAAGAGCAAAGATGTCTAAATTTCAAAAACATCTGTGCTAGTTTTTTCCCCCAAACAGTGAACATAGATTACTTTAGAGAAACTTTAAAAACATCTTTAAAAAGTGAAAATGGGTTTGAACTTATCTGTAGCTTGAAGGTAGGATACTATCTTCCCAGGGCTCTTCATATCAGGGAACATAGAAATGGCCAAAAATATTGAGCTAAATATTATAATGACATTCCTTAAAATGAAATTCCATTCATATTATAATTAACAGAAAACCACTATACAAACTAGGATATCAGGGTATCTTTTAACTACACTTCAATGACATTCCATCACATAAAACAAAGTCTAATGCGGTTTGCAAAGCCTGCAGAGTTCCAAGCCTCTCAACATTTAATATTCATGCAACTCACCCGTAGATCCTGTTAAAATGAAGATTCTGATTCAGTGGTTTGTGATGGGGCCCGTTATTCCCTTTCTAGCAAGTTCCACAGACCACACTTTGAGTAGCAACGATCTAGCTCAAGTTCATACCTCACTGCTCTCCACACTTTAAGTGAATTACTGCTTTTCCCTACATGACATGTTCTTCATACCTCTGTGCCTTTTTATATCTTATTCTTCATTGTAAATGGTTTTCCCCTCACCTCCTCCAACTAAAAAACATTTACGCTTTGTTATAGTGTAGTCCAAACAACACAGATAGATACTTCAGGTATGTTATAGATGCTGCTTCTTTTGTATTCCAAGGCCCCTATGCATTTATGCTGAACTTACCACATTTATTATTCCCATGACCATCTCCGTATGAGACTCTACATCTGGGGATAGAAAATACCTATCCTGGGTACACAGATATTTAATAAATGCTTCCTGAGTACAAATCACAAAGGTATAGAGTTTCTGCCACCATCTTTGAAAGAATGTTTGTCACAATCACTTTCATTCCATAACAATTTCTTTAATGTAATATTCAGTAAAAAATACTATCAAATTATTGAAGGTCTGTTAAAATATAAGGCAACACACTCAAAATTAAAGTAAAATGTAATAATATTTGATGACAAATTTATCTTATTGCTGGAAAAAAGGTCACACTAATTTCACTATATTTTAGGGTAAAAAGGGCAAAACAAACATGGTATCCTTTGGTTTCTTTCAATTTAAATAAAGAAAAATAAGAATGGCATCAAACTGCTAGTATACTCTCTCCCCCTTAAATAAATTAGGACTTCTATTATATTTTAAAAATAAATGACAGAATAGTATCTTAAAGTAAACACTCACACTTGCAGCCCTCTCTCCACCACTCACCTTCCTCATCGATCCACTTCATGGTGAAAAGCTGTTCATTGTCAAAAGAACACATGTCTCGAACCTCACTGCAAAGGCCCTCAAAGGAGATGGACGGTTCAAAATGTGTTATCATGATATCCCTGAAAAAGAAAGGGAGTGTTGAGTTTGAGAATGACCAAAATGAGTAACGCTCCACACATTGCTGGTGCCTGACAATTTGACAGACTTCAGCTGTTTCGTGTGTGCATCAGCATATACAGCTCCCAGCAAACTAACGCTGTCAACTAAAATTACATTGGTGAGAAGCCTCAATTTAATCTCCACCTAACTGCTCTCACAGATGGTAGTCTTGCCTTTGCTTTCATGTTCACCTTCAGAAGATCACTCTTTTATTAGGCATTGTACTCCCTAGATGAATAGCTTCTGCCTTACATTTAACAGAAAAGGGTTCCAATTACTAGTGCCAGATCTCCTCCTCTCCAAAAGTCTACGCTTTGAACAAGAGATGGCCCTTCAATAATTTGACAAAGATCTGTCATGTCCTTCCTCAGCCCTAACTTCCACAGGTTAACCCCCCTTGAGACAGTCAACCATTCCTTCCCTAGCATGCATTTTAGATCTCACACCTTCACATCCACCTTTTTCCAAAAAAATTCCCATTTGTCAAAATTGGTTTTCAAATGATTCATATTTTAAGGGAGATACCCCCCAAAACATAAGAATGGACATAAATGTGTAAGCAACAGTACGTAAGTCCACCTAGCTGCTACTCCTGTAAAACCTAAAACTGTTTTAGAGGAGAAGCCTGGGGTTTCCTCCGAGGAACCATGAGAAGCCTCCATATGATGTAATCACGCAGTAGCCAGTCACAGTCTTCCTTCTGAAAGTACCATAAGTTAAACAGATGGGATGACTCAAATTTAACACATATAACAATCTCTGTATCACACTTTGTTCTAAAAATGAATGGTTTTCCAAAAATGAATGTGGTTCGTGTCCTTCCTCTGTTTTAAACTCTTCAACAAATGCCTTTCATATCTCATTCAGAGTAAAATCCAAAGTCCCTAGAAGCCTACAAGTCCCTGTGTGAACTGGCCCTGGCTACCTCTTTTACCACCTGACAGATACACCAATGTTTAAAGTCTATCACCTGCCCTAGCTAGAATGTTCTCTTGGTAAAAGTTCATTATATTCCTAGTGGCCAATATAGTGCCTAGAGCAGAATGGTTACTTGGTAAGTTATTTTCTGAAGAAACAAAGGAGATGACACTGTGTTAGGAACGGTGAACAAACACAGGATACTTGGAATATGGAGCGGGAAATAAGAAATTTAAAATTTTAGTCATCTGCAAAAAAAATTAAAACTGCAATCTTAGGGGCTACTGAAAGTAAACAGAGAGCCAAGCATAGAAATTGAATAGCCTTTTCTTAATAATCACTCTCTTCCTAAGCATCTCATGGTTTTCTGCCCTGCCTCTTAACTCTCGTAGCAGTATGCTTCTCTGGCTCTCTCTCTACTATTCTGAACACTTAGGTCTCCTTTTGTCTTCAATCACAAGACATTCTTTTAAAAAAAAAAAGATTTTATTTATTTTTAGAGAGGGAAGGGAGGGAGAAAGAGAGAGAGAGAGAGAAAAACATCAATGTGCGACTGCTGGGGGCCGTGGCCTGCAACCCAGGCATGTGCCCTGGCTGGGAATCAAACCTGCGATACTTTGGTTTGCAGCCTGTGCTAAATCCACTGAGCTACGCCAGCCAGGGCACAAGACATTTTTTATCCCAGCTCTCATATTCATTCATTCACTTATTCGTTCTCTCTCTCTCTCTCTCTCTCTCTCTCTCTCTCTCTCTTTCTCTCTGAAATCTACTTCACATTTCATGTTTTAACTATTATCTCTATGTAGGGGTCTCCTAAGTCTGTATTTCCAACACTCTGTGGTATTTAAGACTCTTGATAATCTGGTACTAATTTCTAGCCTCAACTTTATGCCATCATTCCCAACACTCTGCTACAGACATCTATCTGGTTTAACTCACAGTCCTTACACAAAAGACCCTGATGACCCAGGCTTTCCTCTTGTCATTTCCTCAGTTTAAGGTTCAGTTTATGGAGGTGGCGGGGGCATACATCTTAACAGGCACTTCAACATCAACTTCCATTAAACTTTCTTCAACTGAACAAGCCCAATGGCCTGTACTTCTAAACCTGTCCAACATGTACCTTATGTTCCACCTTTTGTTACTTAACTCACCATATACTGATAACACATCCTCAACTACATTGTAAACAACTGGAAGACAAGAATTTTGGTCTTTTAAATATATTCACATAACTATTAACATACTTAGGACTCAAATTTCTTAACTAAATGTAGAAGAAATACTTGCTAGGAGAAAACTCATCTTCTAGAAAGTGCACTTATGACAAGGAAATATCACTGTTTATGTTTCTATTGCCTATAAGCATTTTTAAAGAATACTGAGTATGTTCCAGATGTTTAAACAAACTTTATCTTACATGACCTTCAAAATAACCATCAAACTAGACATACTAATGCTATTTTACCAATTTAAAAGCAAAACATTTTCAACTCTAGAATATTTACCAGAGTCTCACAGTTAGGAAATAATAATAGAATATTAATTCAAATCCAAATCTCCTAATGATTCTCATAGTGGACACTTTAATCTGACCTTCCCCCTCCCTACTCGCCCCCAGAATCACCCATTAGCAATGGATATATTCATTATACCAGCTGCTGGGAGCATTACAAGCAGACAATCCCCCAGGTGCGGGCCTCCTTCAGTGACTTCACTCCTCGTATATGGCTACAACCCCTTCCTAGAAACAGCCCACAACCAATGGCTCATTTAATGTGGGAGTATAAAGGTCCCAGATGTGACCCGGGAAAGCTCTGAAGTGTGAACTCATCTTCAGAACTCATTCCTGGAGGGTCAGCTGAAGTTTCTGTTGAGACTTCAGGGCATGTTGATTCTTTTCTACCTAAGCTTGCTTCCTTCCCTTCCCTTCTCTTACACAGCTGTCGATTCCAAGAGCACTCCCAAATCAACCTCCTTCATGCTAAATCTCAGGCACCACTTTCCACAGTAGCTATTATCAGATGATTTTTTTTTTTTGACAAAACCATAATGGATACAAACAGTCAATCACACCTTTAAGAAACTGCCTAATGAACAACTTAATCCTTGCTTTGGAAATTAAATTAGTCTACGTTAGTACCTGAAGCTAATTTCTTTACTCTTCAGAGAAAATACATTGCCAGCATATATAAATTATACATATTTTAAGTCTCCCACAACTAAATGTAAAATCCATTGAGAGCAGGTACTGTGTTTTGCTCACTGCTGTATCGCCAATACCTAAAGCAGTGTCTGGTCCTAAACACCTGAAGCAGAGTAGACATTCAGTTAATGTATATATTAAATGAATGGAAGTGTCCCGTGTTGGGCTCTAAAGAAAGTATGGGAAATGTAAAAATAAAAAGCACCCCAGAAAGGAGAAAGGGCATGCAAAAGGCAGCAGAAGTATAAAGACCATGATAGCTAAAGCCAGGATGCTTTACCAGCTGTGTAACCTTAAGTGAGATACTTAACTTGTCTGTGGCTCAATTTTCTCGTCTATAAAATAGGAATAATAATAAAATAATGCCTATTCTATTAGGCTAGTGCCTAGCCTAATAATGCCTTAGAATAGTGCCTAGCATACAGCATACTCTATATGTTTAATAAATTTTAAAAATATATATTCATGTAAGTAAAACCTCATTAGAGATAAAAATAATCTAACCTTCTAAAAGCAACACACAGGCCCTGACTGATGTGGCTCAGCTGGTTAGGTGCTGACCTGCAAAGCCAAAGGTCGCTGGTTCGATTCCCAGTCAGGGCACATGCCTGGGTTGCAGGACCACCCCTGGCTTGGGTATAAGAGAGAGGCAACAGAGGGATATTTCCTTCACACATCGATGTTCCTCGCCCTCTCTTTCTCCCTTCCTTCTCCTGTCTCTAAAAATAAGTAAATAAATCTAATGAAAAATAAAAGAAAAATAAAAGCAACACAGAGATGCTTCTGGTTTAACATGGTAGAGGGAACATACATCTTTATCCTAAGGGTCCACTGAAATGACAACTTACCAAAGTCTTTCAAACAAAAAAAGGCACAAGCAGCAGACCAGAAAGGATGAGAAAGTTCTAGATGACTCAAAGAAGAAAAATTTATCCTTTGCAACAGTATGGATGGACCTGGAGAACATTACATTAAGTGAAATACACCAGTCAGAGAAAAACAAATACCATATGATTTCACTCGTATGTGAAACATAATGAACAAACTGAACTAACAAGCAAAATATTGACATACTCAGAGAGTAGGATGACAATTAGTGGGATTCGGGAGGTTACAGGGGTGGAAGGAGTGAGCAAAAAGGAAAAAAGACTCATGGACATGGACAACAGTGTAGTGATTGCTGGGGGGTGGAGGTGTAAGGGGACTAAAAAATAATGGGAAAAAAGTACAATAAAGATTAAGTAAAATACCTGGCTAGCATAGCTCAGTGGATTGAGCGTGGGCTAGGAACCAAAATGTCCCAGGTTCGATTCCCAGCCAGGGTACATTCCTGGGTTGCAGGCCATAACCCCCAGCAACCGCACATTGATGTTTCTTTCCTTCTCTCTCTCTCTCCCTCCCTCCTCCCCTCTCTAAAAAAAAAAAAAAAAAAGATTAAGTAAAATACAAATTTTAAAAAAAAGAAAACAGATGGGATAAAATTGACCCAGAAACCATACCAATTCCAAACAACAAAAGAGGAACCTTTAAAAAGGGAAGTTTTATTGACTCAAGATTACTTTCCCTTCTCTAAGCATCTAATCACAGCACTTGGATCTTCAAGTGCATCCATTAACATAAGCACTCATTATAATTTTTTTTGAAATTGCTTTAAAGAAAAAACTATCAATTAAAGAATAGAATCATGTTATAAATTTTTACAATGTAAAAATTACTAAGAAAAATCATGATATGAAAAAAGTTAAAGAAAGCATAAATTCAAAAATGTTTCTTTCCTAGTGGAAAGTCAATACTATAGCTAGAATTAGTAATTTAAAAATAAAAGCAAGAAATAAGGGGAAGAAAAAAACAACCCTAATAAAAAATGGGCAAAGAACTTGAACAGACATTTCTCCAAAGAGGATATACAAATGGCCAACAAGCTTATGGAAAGATGTTCAGCATCACTAATCATTAGGAAAATGCAAATGCAAATCAAAACCATAATCGAGTATCATCACACACTCATTAGGACGGCTACTATCGAAAAAACAGAGTAACAAGTGTTGACAAGGATGAGAAAGAGGAACCTTGAGCATTGTTGATGGGAATATAAAAATAGAATTCCCATATGATCCAGCAAGTTCACTTCTGGGTATATATCCAAAAAAAATAATAAGCAGAGACTGTATGTATCAGATTTTTGTACATCCATGTTCGTGGCAGCATCATTCACAATAGACAAAACGTGGAAGCAACCCAAGCATCCATCAACAGATGAATGGATAAACAAAATATGATATATAAATACAAAGGATTACACAGATTTAAAAAGTAAGGAAATGCTGACACAGCCTACAACATGGATGAAACTTGAAGACATTACGCTCAGTCAAAAAGGCCAGTCATAAATAGACAAGTGCCGTATTGATTCCACTTACATGAGGTATATAGAGTAGTCAGAGTCATAAAAACAGAAAGCAGAAGGGTGGTTGCCAGGTGTTGGAGGGAAGGGAAATGGGGAGTCATTCACTATGCAGAGTTTCAGTTTTGCAAAATGCAAACTTCTGGAGATTGGTTGCACAACAATACCAGTGTAGCTAACACTACTGAAGCGTACACTTTAAAATGGTTGAGATTGTAGGTAGATTTAATAAGTTTTTTTTTTACCACAATTAAAAAGAAAAATAAAAGCAGGACAAGATATATTATTTAAATTACAAATGTAATCACAAGAATTAAAAATATTCACCAGAGAAGGCAATGAAGAAGTATTAAATTTCTCAACTTTTATATTGATCAACAGATACAATAAAACAAAACAAAATTTAAGAGTAATAATTCTGGGTAGTGGAACTGGGAACTGGGGTGAGACTAGAGATGGAAAGATGGGTATTGTACTTAGACCCTTCTAAATAGCATAGATTATTACTTATTTTTCTACCATGTAAAGGGATGATTATAAAACTAACTTTCTCATAAAAGAAATGTAAAAAATAGAAAACAAATTTTAAATGTCTATAAAGCATTATTTTAAATATTTTAAAATTTTATTTAAAAATAGAAAACAGTTCTTCTAATGACATTAAAGAGAATCTGCTTACCTTAAAGCAATTTTCCTTTCAAAATACTCTCAAGGTAACTAGTATGAGGGGTAACGGCTGTGAGAAATGTATTTTAGATTAAATTGGAAGAGAAAAAAAGGATCCCACAGAATTTCTTTGGCAAAGAATAAGTGTGACATTATCATTTTTGAAAGCCAAGGGGAAAAAAATCAGTTAGGATCAGGCATCCTCAAACTATGATTTTCTTATTAAGGCCCACGTGGAGTTAAAATTAACACATACGTATGCATGTCTATAAACAATAGGGAGTTTTCAAAAATCTTATTTTTCAAGAGCTAAAAAATATTTACCAGAACATACCAATGTTTTTATTTTTATTTTTTTTATGAATTAAAAAAAGTTTTAATCCTCACATGAGGATATGTTTATTAATTTTAGAGAAAGGAAGAGAGAGAGAAACATCAATGTGAGAGAGAAACACTGATCAGTTGCCTCCCACATGCCCCTGACCAGGGATCCAACCTACAACCTAGTGTGTGCCCTGACTGGGAATCGAACTGCAAACTTTTGTGGCATGGGACGATGCTCCGACAAACTGAGCCACCTGGCCAGGGTAGAACATACAAATATTTTTTAAACAGCTGAGTAATCCTTAGAAAATATAAGTACATACTTCTTAAAGGGACTCAATGAAGGAGTCGTGCTCTATCAACTGCCACTCCTTAAGTTCCAGGAACTAAAACATTTAAGGGAGTCTTATATAAACACTTCTGTAAGGAACTAGGAAAATACCACGTTCATACATTCCACAATCACCAGATCCTTATCATAGTACCAAAGCTAAAAATGAGCTGTAAAATAAAGATATTACATTTTAAAGACATAAAACAAATTATGCATGAAAACATTTTTTTTCTTGTTTTAACTTCAGTGTTAGCATAAATTACCTCCTACCACTGGTCTTTATCAGAATAGCCTGCTTCACCACAAAGACTCCCAAAATGACAAATTCAGATACGATTTTAGCTGAATTTTTTTAAAACATGAAAAAAGCATTTTTAATTTTGCTATCGGGCTTCAGAAGACAAACTGCTTTGAGCATTATGTTCCTAAGTTCTAAAACATAGAATATAAAGTTCTTCCTTAGAACTAATTGCTTTTAGAAATAAACTAAAAGAACCACATTCAGCCCTTCTGCTATCTCAACATAAACTTTTCTCCTAAATTAAATGTACAATCAGAAATAAAAGTCTTATTTGAAATCACTGATATAATAGATTTAGGCAGGATTATCCATGGATGGTAAAACCATCGGGCAAAAGGTTTTGAAGGAATAGAATATACATACAATTTCAAAGTATCACCCCTCAAATTACTTGTTAATTATAAAAAGCCATAAAGCAACTTTCATTCTTAATAATCAAGGAGATAGAAAATTGACTCAAAACTGTGAAATATGAATCTGACAAAACAAAGAAGTAATCCTAAGAAAGCCCTACCAATACAGTAAAAGGGGAAAGAGAAACTCCTCTGAAGGGTAAGACTCGGCTTTGTATTGTGGCTTCCTAAGCTTCGATGTTATCATCCATAAAACAGAGATAATGATATCTATCTCTAAAAATTAAACAAATATAAGTTTAAAACATGTATCACAGTTCTTGGAACATGTGAGTACATCACAAAAATTAGTTCCCATGCTCTTTAACATAATTCAAAGGCAAAAAGAAGACTGAGTATCTTTGAAGATAATTTATTACATTTTTCTAACTATTGATCATATTTCATTGAATAATTGATCACTGCTAAAATTCAACAATCTGGAAAACCTAGCCAAATGGTTAAGATAAGGAAAATAAATGAGATACATAGAAAGGAAGAGGCAAAACTTATTTGCAGATGACTTTATCTACCTGTAAATTCTAAGACAGTTAACTAAGAAATTAATATAACTATGCCCTGTTTGGTGTGGTTTAGTGGATTGGGTGCTGGCCTGTGAACCAAAGGGTCGCTGATTCAATTTCTAGTCAGGGCACATGCCTGGGTTGTGGGCCAGGTCCCCAGTAGGGGGTACAGGAGAGTCAACCACACATTGATATTTCTCTCCCTCCCTTTCTCCCCCCCCTTCCCCTCTGTCTAAAAATAAATAAATAATGTTTTACGAAAAGAAATTAATAGAACTAATAAGGTGGCCAGTTTGACTTAAACATACAAAAAAAGGATGGTATATATAATAGATGGTATATATAATAAAATAGAATAAAAGCAACAGAAATTTATAAAACCAACAGAGTTATAAAATACCTAAGAATAAACGTAACAGGAAATGTGAAAAACCTATGGGAGAGAAACCTTACTGAAAAACATGAAAAACATTAATAAATAGGTATTAAAACCATATACTTGTAAGTCAAGGCTGAATATTGTAAAACTAGCAGTTTTCAAATTAATCTATATTTTAATGCAATTCCAAATCAAAATGCCAATACAATTTTTTTGGGAGGAACCTACAAAAACCTTCAAGAAATTCATCTGGAATTGAAAATATACAAGAATAGCCAAGAAAATCTGGACACAGAAAATTAATGAAATGGGTCTTTCCAAAACATATATCAAAATTAACTATAATAATACAATAATCAAATCAATTATGTTTGGTTTGATGTTTGGCAAAATAAGATTTCTCACCAAAAATCAATGAAAAATAAGAATAAAGTACTTACACCCCTCTGAAAAATTTAGTATATGTGTGTAACAAACTTGTCATTTCAAATTAGGGTAAAAGAGCAACCTATTCAACATTAATATTAGTAGAATACATTTTGGGAAAAAAAGTAAGTTCTATCAGTATACCACAAATAACTAAACCCCCAAATACCAGATTTATTGAAAAGAAAATCACTTAAGCAACATAATTAATAAAAGAAAAATACAATATTTTAAGATGAGAAACACATCTACCTAAAAGACCAAACACAGAAGCCATGAAGAAAAGGACAGATTTAAGTAAAAATGAAAAGCTCCAAACAACCAACAGGTCAGAGAAAGGCTGGCAACTTTTAAACAGACAAAATATCAATGTCCCTTTGAAGAAACAATTCTTTTTTAAAAAGAAAAGAATCCAAGAAAAAAATGGGCAAAGACATGAGTAGACAATCCAAAGAAGAAATGCAAATAATCAATTATGTATAAAAAGATACTTGATTAAAAAACGCATTTTTTGCCAAACTTATCTGCAAAAATTTAAAAGACCAATAACATGAAATGGGAGCATAAGGAAATGCTTCATCCACACAGTTGCTGGGAATATAAATTCCTAAGTTTTGGGAGGACAATATCACTTTTAAAGCAGGCACATCTTTGACCATGTTTGTAAGAATATACATTAAATAGAAGAACGTTGTCAGCATGATTTGAAACAGTGATTTAATGAAAGTAACCTTATGTGTTCATCTATCAGAAAAAAGATTAAATAAATGATAGTACAACAATATTGTGGAACACTATGTACCACTTATAAAGAAAAAGACAGATGTATCTATCTATTACCCACCTATATGCATGTATATATCTGTTTAACTGTCTACCCTGATATGCAAAGATTATAAACAAAAAAATCAACTGCAGAAACGTGAAAAATATGTACCTATTTAAATTATATGATCTAGAATATCCTAAACTATTATCAGTGGCTACCCTAGGAAGTGGGGAGCTTTCCACTTTATGTATTTCTGCATTTAAAAATTTTAGTTTTAGTGCCTTGCCTTTGTGATCTACAACAGACCACTGTAGAGTGGAATTTTTGTTTCTAGTGTCATTCTCAGCCACATTCCCGCACAGGGTCAGCTGTCACACACAGTGCACCGCGTGCACACACACAGTGATTGTTCAGTAATTCCACACATTTCCACCTGGATGCCCTCAAAGTACCATGAGCTCAAAATTCGGTTACTTGTTCCGGTAATTAATTACCTTCTCTCATAAATCTTTTCCTTCTATAATCCCTAGGCTCCCTCAAATAAGAAACCTGTGAATCGTCAGGCCCCCCCCTCTCTTCCCCACAGGCCGTCAGTCTTCTGATTCATATTGATTCTACCCCCTAAAATCACTACTGAATCCATATCCCCTTTTCCATCTCCTCAGAATGTTATCACCTGGACTACTTCCAAAGCCTCCAAATTAGTCTTATCCATGGCAATTCATCCCCAGGTTCCAAGAGTGATCTTTGTAAAAACAAAAATCTGATCTTGTGTACTCAAAATCTTCGCCAATGAGAAAAAGTCTGAAGCCTGCAGTATGATTTTCAAGAGTCTTCAAGAAGTAGTGCCTGTGAACCGTCGTCAAATTAACCTCACATCTCAGCAGTGCCCACTTCATACTTTATGCCCTAATAAGGAGTACATAACAGAACTAAACAACTAAACTGCTCTTAGTTCCCCAAACACCTCGTGCAGTTGTGCAATGCCTGGAATGACGCCCCACCCAACATCAACATCCATCTAAAGCCTCACAGATTTCCTTCTCTAGGAAGGCTTCCCTCACCTCAAACTCCTCCCCAATATCCATCCCTGCAAGTACCTTACACACACAAACACACATACACAACCCTTAATTAACTCTATGTCTTTCCTCCTACGAGTTTCTTAGTTCCTCAAGCGCAAAGCCTTGTATTATCCACCTCTACATCCTCTGTGCTCAGTACCATGTGCCTGGCTTATAGCAGGTTATTTCTTACACTGAATTTAAACACACTTACGTAAGTAATAGGTGAAATTGGAAACAAGACTGGAACTTTTAAAATTCAGGCTTTAATTAGGCTCATTTCAATCATAAAAAACAAACACTCAAGTCACCTTAAAAAGAGATCTGGGAGTTGTATTAGAAAGCTATCATGGACCTGACCTCTAGGGGAGAATTCTTCTGTAGAGAACTGCTTCTTTCTCCCCTGCTTCATCAGGCCTTCAATTTGCACATGGTCGGTCCTGGTTTCACCAGCCTCCCCCTCAATTCTTCAGCATTGGTTCTCACTGCTAACAAGCAATTTATCTCATATAATGTAATTCAAATTTCTGAGAGGGCTGTGCTGGTTTGGGTTTTTGGCACCAGGCCACCAGGCCCTTTCTCTCTCTCTAGTAAAGCTATAGATCCCTATGGTTAGGTACCATGCCTCAAGCTCCAGGACCAGTAACTAACATTCCCCCAACGCTCAACTCAGTATATTATTTTTATTTCCTTTGAACCATTACTGAAGTGTATTATTTTGCAATACTTTTAAAAACAAGTCTTGCCAAGACCTGTTGACAGTGAAAAAAAAAAAAACCAGCCTATTTCTTCACTGAACCAGCTATATGTTCCAAATGTGCAATGAGTTAATGATCTTTTTATGAGTACATGTGAATACGGAGGATCCTCTGGATTGTTATAACTGCTCAACAGCAGTGGTTTAAAAAGCATATTTTGCAAGCTCTTTACAAACTTCCCATACACTTACAATGTAAAGAATTGAGCAGTCCGCACATTTCCTTGTTAAATCTGATTCCAAAATATCAAGTGACTTTATATAAGGGTAATCACATCCAATGGCAATCTATCACTAACCAACAAAACCTGTTTCTCTTCCTTCAAACTGACACCACTAGGTAATGATTAAAGAAGGAAGGCCACTCACTGACAAGCTACCATGACAAGGAAAGAAAGGTCCAGGCTATAAGACAGGCACCCTTAGGTGGTCCCCAATTAAATCAGATTCTCAGTGCCATTAATCTCCTGCTTAAACACTAGAAAAAATCTAATTAAATGTCTGTTATATCTAGGAGACATCACATTTGCACAAAACAAATTTAACAGAGTGAAAACACTATATAAGTACACATCTTTGAAAGGATTTCAATTTATGCACGAAACGCTAATTGGATATTCAACATTCACTGGAAAGAAATATTATTAGAAGGATATAAGGGGAAAGCTCTTCAATAACAGCCATTGGGATCTAAAGGAAAATTATTTTTTTCCCCAATGCAGATTGTCTTTACATTTCTTGATAAAAAGAAAAGATTTTCTATTTTAAAATCAGGTAGGTGTTCTAGTTACCCAACCTGTTTATTAACTATTCTTATTGGTGACTCATTTTAGTTTCATCTGAAGTAATGAGCAGCTGACTGTAATATCAGAACCATCAGTTTAGACTATTGTTCATAAACATAGTCTTCACAGATCTAATTTCAGAGGACAGAAATTGGTACAGTTCATAGTGCTGATGTCTTTAAATAAGGCTTAAAATCAAGGCACTACTAGAAAGCTTCCACTGAACTAAAAGCACTGAAAGGCAAGGGGTTCTTTCATTCCTAAGCAAAACTGCATACTTTTTTTTAAAACAAAGAAAACGTTAACTTGAATGTCAGAGAAAGTTTAGTCACGCATTAAAAAGGTTATGTGGCCTTTTTAAAAAAATAATTGAAGCAATAAGCCAAGAAAATATAATACATTCCTAAAGTATAGCAGACTTTGATTTCTTTCCAAATGAGAAGCTTACAATGATTTTAATTTACTAATTAGGCCTATTTACATTTGTCAGACTAATAGAAATGGGAACAAATAAAGAGGCACCAGTTTCTCCATTTTTCATAGTTGGGATCATTGGAAACTATATCAATTTAATAGGTCAGGAATTTATATTATTTAAAATCATAAAGGTAAACCAGAGAACAAAAAATAATAATAGATTAGCAATCAAAAATTGAGAGGTACCAGCATGAGAAAAAGTAAAAGTGCACCCAATTTCTTATCTTTCAGAGTATCAAAAGATATTATCTAAAGTTAATAAATCACAAAACAGAACTATAGTTTTTAAAGTAATAAAGGCAACCTCCAGAAGAACCAGAAATAGACTGTCAACAGCAGTTAACTTTGGAGGCTGGGAGGGTGGAACGGGGAACATTTTTTCTTTTATATCTGTACAACTTGCACTTTTCTACCATGTGTGTATATTCATTTCTTAATCTAGTTTTTAAGCTGTCAATAATCGGATACCTTAAAAAAATGGGTAGTATAGTTCATTCTCTGTACCAAACAATTCACGGACTGTCGCCTTTATAAAATGGAACACTCTAAAGTGAAACATCTCATTTATCAAATTAAAGGTAAGATAAGGGAAGCAAAGCTTTTTCCCATAGTGCAAAGGTCACAGCTGACCATTCTCAAGTCCACTGTGACAACTACAAACGTTTAAAAAAGCCTACACACAGTTCTTAGTATTGTTTTAAAATCAAGACCTCCTTGATCAATTTAAGCAAAAACACTGATACTGTTCAAAATAACACCTGTAAACTCCTCTGAATACAGTCAAGCTAATACACACAGGTCATGGAAACCAAAACTAAACTAGTATGTCTTTACATCAAATCAGTAAGACAATTGGAGGCTTATATTTGCTCTGAAATCAAAACGAGAGGCATTTTAAAAGTTCACTATCTTCACTGATCCTTTCAGGAATGTAAAAGTATGCTTTGTAATTTCAACCTTCTAGTGTTCGAGTGCTTTAAAGCAATTTACTTCTGCTTGGACAAGCAGTAAGAACGCCAAAACGGTTGGGTTTTCTGTTAACCCTTAGCTTCAAACTTTGATTCTCACACTAACATGTTAACCTTTCTAATTTTCATAAATATAGTTATATCAAAGAAATTTCAAAACACAACTGAATTCACTGAATTCAAGGGAAAGGGGACACTTCAGGTGACTGATTACAGAATATAACTTAATACAACGATCTGAGGGGCTGTATTATTTCTGGTAACCACAGTAGTTACAACTTAGGTAATAATATGAGTAAAGGTTATAGATTTTCTAGCTGTGCCCTAGGCTTTCTCCTCTCACCTTGCTTTATCTCACTCTACGAGATGGTCCTTCAAGCAATAATGACTAAGAAGTGTTCACAGAATTTTACTTTACACATCCACAGTCTAATCTTGGAGACACACTTAAGTATCTAATGCACATCCCTGAAAACGCATGAGCTCTCCTCTTAAAAAATAACCCCTATGTCTAATTTGCTGGCAGCCTGAACATAGTCCATATAGACTTTGTGAGCTCTTCCAAGCAATCATGACTTGGGGAGCCAGAGGCTTTAGGCCTGTTGGAAATCAAAAGGGCCAGCAGACTGAAGCAGTCCAGTCTTTTAAGTCGATAGCAAACTTAGCTCACTGAAACATCGACCGGAATCAACTCTCAACCCCAAATACTTCCAGACTTAATGACGTAAACCCTTGTAAATTTCTTACTAAGCGATTCTCTGGAACCCACCAGGTGGACATACTCTCTTCCAAGGCTCCTCCCTCGGAACCTACTCTGGACCCTCAGCCGCGCGACTCCCAGACGCCCTGCACCACACCTAGGGGGTGCCCCAAGCTAGCGCCCCACGTTCCTCCCCCAACTACTCGATCACCCATCCCGAGTCCCCAAAGTCGCCCCCCCAGACCAACCCGCCACAACATTTCCAGCCCCTCTCCCCTAACAGGCCAAGTCTAGATGGCTTTTCCCCTCCCCTCCCATCCCTTATCGAAGCACTCACCCGCGGTAGTAGGCTTTCACCCGGACCTGGTGAGAATGGTCCCCGAAGCCGCCGCTCGCGATCGAGTGAGACATGGTAGTGCTGTCCCTCTGGGTAGGCATCTCCTTACTCCCCCGCTTCAACACCAGAGGCCGAGGGTGCGGGGGGCGCGGCGGGGCACTCCGCTGCCTGAGCCTCCCCCAGAGCCGCGGCTGTCCGCTCCCCTACCTGTCCTCCCCGCCCGCGGCGCGGACCTAAGGGTCGCCTCGCCTCGGCAGCCGGAACCACGCGGCTCCTCCCACAGCCCGCGGCCGCCACCGCCTCTACAGCTGCCAGGAGCCAGCACGCCTCCTAGGCAGGGTCCCTCCCACCTCGCAGGCTCGAAAGGCCCACATTCCGGGGGAGGGAGGGCGCAACCACCGAGCCAAGTCCTGGAGCCTCGACGTCCGGATGAACCATTCTTACAGAGAGCAAAGAGAAGGGGGAGAGAGAATGGGAGAAGCAAACCATCACACCAAGTACGCCGAGAGACGGTCTTCCGGGAAAGCCTTGTGGGAGAGAGTGAGAAGGTTCTAGTAACCATAGCCCTCTCCCTATAGGGAAAATGGTAGGAGACAAAAGCTGCGGCAATCACCCCAGTTTCCTAACTTGGTCGCGTCCGTGGTCCGCGGATTTGGGAACCCGGTAGATTTCCGGAGCGGGTTTCTGGGATTTGGAGTCCCCAAGGGATTCTGGGACGTGAGGTTCCTTAAGTGTAGCGCGCTCTGCTTTCTCGCCGACCGTCTGTCTCCAGCTTGCGCCCGAGGAACCGTCGGTGCGGAAATCCTCAATCCAGCAGCTTGGGCATCTCAAATCATTATAGACGGTCTACACTTTTTTTTTCTGTGATGAAAGCTCCCTGCCAATTGCACAAGTCATCTCAATTATGCAGTGCTTATTTTAGGAACAAGAATTTTATTTACCTGCTCGGCATAGAAAGAATTTACCTGCTCTCCCATGGAAAGAATTAAACAATGTAATAAAAGAATGTAGTAAAGGAGGAAACTCAACTAGAAAATACGACGGAAGACAGAATTTTCTTCTTTTGAAGCCCTTGTATATTGCCTAGTGCACTATGAATATCCAATCCATCCATCCATCCATCCATCAGCATTTTTGTTGTTGTTGTTAACTGACTAACAAAGAATTATAAGGAGTCCGTCCTTGTAGGGTAGTCCCTGACGTTCCACAGGTCTTCGCTCTGTCACATACTGTAATTAAAGGTGGCATGAATCCAGCGCCTGCATCAGTCCCTGCACTAACCCATGCTAAAAGGATTGGAATAATCAAAGAAGTAACTTTCTTTACTATGATAAAATAGGGTTGGGGGATTGACTCAGCAGACTCATTTGTGACACTTAGCCTGGTATGTTCTTGAACTGTTACAAACCTGTATACCTGTATTGTATACTCAACAGAAATCCCTATTGGAAGACTCGGTATCAAGGTTTTTGGCAATTGGGGACCTGCATCAGCATATTAAATATGAATGAATTAGCTATGGAACATAAACTATTTCTGAAGTGAGATTGTGAAATTTTAATTGGATTAATGGGAAATTTAGTATGCTTGTGACAATTTTAAAAGATTATATAATGTTCTAGAAAAGGAAATTTATGTCATATGGGTAGTGAGACTTTTAGTAAGTTAAGACATGAAAACCTTTTTTATTTCTTAGCAGTTTGAAAAAATGCTTCATCATTGGCCTCATCGCATACTCCGAAGGTGATTTTTTTTTTTCAGAAAAGGCTTATTGCTTACTTTGTCATCAACAAGAACCTAGAAATATTGATAATTTGTATCAATCTACCACCTTATAAATTTTCTGAATGATGAAACTTTTAATTATGATTATCAGGGAAAGCATGACCTTAGTTTTTTAACAGCATCATTGTGACACCATATAATTCATTCATTTAAAGTGTACAATAGTTTTAGGTACAGTCACAAAGTTATGCAATCATCACCACTTATACCAGAACATTTTCATTCCCCCCAAAGAAACCACACATGCATTAGCTGTAACTCCCCATTCTCCTTAGCCGCTAACAGCCACTAGTGTATTTTCTGTCACTATGCATTTACATATTCTGAACATTTTATATAAGTGGAATCACACAATGTTGGCCTTTTGTGTATGGCTTCTTTAACTTAGCTTAATGTTTTCTAGGTTCATCCAAGTTGTATCACATAATCAGTTCTACATCCCTGTATATCACTGAATAATATTCCATTGCATGAGTATTCCACATTAATGATGCTATAAACACTCATGTGTAAATTTTTGGTTGGAATATGTTTTTAATTCTCTTGGATGTATAACTAAGAATAGAATTACTAAGTCATATTATGACTCTATGTTTAACATCTTAAGGGAACACCAAACTGTTTTCCAAAGTGGCTGCACCATTTAACATTTGTACCAGCCATGTATGAAGGTTCCTATTTCTTTACATCCTCATCAACACCCTGTTATTGCCTGTATTCTTCATTATACTCATCCTAGTGGTTGTGAAAGTGGTATCTCATTGTGATTTTGATTTGCATTTCCCTAATGACTAATGATGTTGTGCATCATGTTTTCATGTTTTTATTTTGAATTTGTATACTTCCTTTGGAAAAATGTCTATGTAAATCCTTTGGCTATTTTTTAAAAGCTTTTATTCATTTATTTTCAGAGAGAAGGGAAGGAAGGGAGAAAAAGGAAGAGAAACTTGGATGTGAGAGAGAACCATCTACTGATTGCCTCTAGTCTGCTCTCCCAATGGGGACCTAGACGAACTCGTTTATTAGTTGTGATAGTGTCTTTGTGATTTCTTAGACTATCCTTTATACCAGAGTATGCCATTTTAGAATGCAGGTTGATTTCCATCTTTCTTTTCAATCTGGATGCCTTTTATTTCTTTTTCTTGCCTGATTGCCTTAGCTAGAAACTGTAGTCAATGTTGAATAAAGAAGGTGAGCATCCTTAACTTATTTTCAATTTTACATAAATAGTTCCTAGACTTTTACCATTAAATGTAATTACTCTAGATTTTTTTTGTAGATGCCCTTTATCAGACCGAGGAAGTTCCATTCTGTTTCTAGTTTGTTGACTACTTTTATTATGAAAGAGTGTTGGGCTTTGTTTAGTGCTTTGTCTCTGTGTCCATTGAGATGATCATGTGGTGTTCTCCTTTATGCTATTGATATGCTACACAAATGGATTTTTGGATGTAAGCCAACCTTGCATTCCTGAGACCAATCCTATTTGGTTATGATATATAATCTCCTTTTTATATGTTGCTGATTCAGTGTGCTAATATTTTTTTGAGGAAATTTGAATCCATACTCATAAGCATGGTTTCCTTTAGTTTTTGGACATATTTATAATAGCATCTTTGAAGTCGTTGACTGCCAAGTCCAACGTCTGTGTCTTCTCAATGGCTGTTTCTGTATGTATGGTTACCACTTGCTTTTTTCTTTGTATGTCTTATAATTTTTTGGTTGCAAACTGTACATTTCCATTGTAGCAGCTCTGGAGACTGATCCTGACTGGCTCCAGAGCTTGTTGTCATAGTTGTTTGTTTCTTGACTTGTTTGGTGACTTGGCCAGACCAATTCAGTTAAGTCTATTTCCCCCACTACTGTGCAACCTCTGATATCTCTCCTCAGAGACTGAAGCTTTGGCATGCACAGTGTCACCCTGACTTCTCCCTCCCCTGGGGGATGACAGTGGTTTCCATCAGGTTCTCTTTGTCTCTTTCCCTCATCTTTTTATCAAGCTTTTAGCTGGTTTGCCTTTATTGAGATCACTCCCCTCTGTTAGCCTCCACTAATTGGGAACTTACTGCTCCCGTGTTTTTGATAATGCCCTGAGGCATAAATTGCCTCATAGTCTGAGCCAATGGTTTGTTGTTGTTGTTGTTGTTGTTGTTGTTGTTTTTTACTTGTGATTTTCATCAGTTATGGTTGTTTCATTAAGGAGAGTATATAGGGAGCTCCTCATGTCTCCATTCTGGATGTGCTCTGATATTAATTTTTAAAGTCAATAAGGCACAAATATTTATGCATATAAGATGAGCAGGGCACAGAAATGATGTTATTTTTTAGTAACAAAATATTAGAAACTATTGAATCATCTCTTTGGTTTAAAGAAAACCAGATGGTGTAAAAAGGTTTAAAAGGAATGTGGCATCACATTAATCACATATTTAGGAAAACTCGGCTTCCTTTCTAGAAATTTATCTGCTCTAGCAAGAAAATGACTGATCAGAACAAGTAAACCTTTATATTCTGTTTTAATTAGCCTTCCTAGTAAGACCTGCAGCCAGGATCAGATATGAACATTTGTTTGCTATGTTCTTGAAGTCATCCAATATATCCTGCTACTAGATCTTTCATGCCTCTTTCTCAACTGAAAATCAAATTATTAAAATGGGAAGTCAGTGGTGGACATTGTGAACAAGCCTCCCATAGCCCATTTTCTTTCTATTGTCCCTAAAATGGTGCTTAATAATACCCTCAATTTGGGGTAAGCCTGCTGCCCTTCACCTAACATTCTTCAGTGGTTACACTAAGCATGTGACCATGTCATTTAAAGGAGAGAAAAATGTTTAAATTGCAAGCACTAATCATTTGCAGGGACTTTTTGACCTATGGAGATAAACATTGTTCCCTGGACTGAATTATGCTTGCCCTTGGTTTCCTGCAATAACTTTAATAGGAAAAAGTTAATTACTGTTCAAATCCACAGGCTTAGGGGATTTAAAACAGTATAGGCCACCATTCTCTCATTTTGCCACCATCAGACCGCTTGTCCCAAGGTGGAGCAAAGAACCTGCTTGGAGAATGGTGAACGAGATAAATAGTAGATGCAGGTACTGTGTGATCATGCCCTGATATCACATTAATTGTTTTACTTAACCTTCAAGAGCAGAAGCCATGACCAAAGCTCCTGATTGAAGTCCTGATAGCTGAGGTTATATGAGAAAATTTAGTTGTTATTCTGTTAATTACCATATTTTTCAGACCATAAGATGCACCTAGGTTTTAGAGGAGGAAAATAGGAAAAAAAATTTTGACACAAAAAATGTGGTAAAATATTTAATACCATAAATAACATAATATTTCACCAATGTAAATGTAAACAGAACTCAACAGCAGCATTAACAACCATTATTACTCCCAAATTTGGGGGGGAAAATTGTGTCTTATAATCTGAAAAATACGGTAACATAGATGGCAAACAGAACCCTGGAGACTTCCCCTTTGCCCTCCTTTCTCCTACGCCCTCACACTGTCCCATTGACACCTGGCCAACCTTATCTCCAAGTCATCTGGGTATTCCCTGCACTCCAGCTGTAGAAGCTTATTCCAGCATAGTCCCAAATCTCACTTCCACGCTATACTTAATGACATAGTAGTTTGTGCCTTCATATGCTTTTAAAATAAAATACCTTCATTTTGAATTTAAAATAAAATTCATGTCATAAATTCCCTGATAATCTCAGAAAAGGAAGCTTGTTCATGGATGCCAATAACACATATCCCTCTCTCTCTCATACATATAATACCCTCTACTTAATCTGCAATGCCCTCCCTAACTCAGGCCCTGCCACTCCTGGCCAAATTCCACTCTCCTCGCTCTGCTTCCCAGGCTGTTAGCTACTCATTCTCATGTTTCCTCTTCCTCTGTGCTCCTCCTCTACTCTGCTTATATACCAATCACAGCACATATCGCAGAGTACCATACTTTGTTTTCTTGCTGGCACATTCATAAGTCCTTTAGCCTCTCCCAGTATGCCACTGGTGCCCTTCACACTGCCACCCCAGCGCTGCAGCTCAGAAGGATTAAATCTGAGTAGGTGAGTCTGTGTGTGGGCTCTTTAAGAGGAACTGCTTGGAGCTCCAGCAGTTCCTTCCACTGACTCAGTCCCCTCTGGTTTTTGCAGCCAGAAGTTGTGGGGATTTATCTTCCTGGCCCTGGAACCCTGGGGGCTGGGTGGCCTGGTATGGAGCTGGGACTCCTTGGTCCTGAGATATCCCTCCTGAATTTTTGTCCTCCACATGTGGGTGAGAAACCAGCCCATTCTGCAACTGTGCCCCTCCTAGCAGTCTCGATAGATGTGGTTTAATTCTGTAGTTGTCCAACTTCCATTCAGCTAGTTTTCTCATGGTTCTGAGGGATGGTTGTTCTATATTTTAGTTGTGATTTTGATGTGGTTATGCAACGAGGTGAGTCATGTCCGCCTACACTGTCATCTTGACCAGAACCTAAAGTAGCACACTATTAATACAAAACAACATGTGGAAAAAGAAGTGTGTTTTAATAAGCCATCAATAGAGAGTTCCATTAAGCATGAGAGTCAGCAATAAAATTATAAAACATTTACTTAATGAAAGTCATTGAATATTAAAGAGGTCTAAGAAACCTCAACATAATTAACTCCAATGGGGTTAATTGGTGCTAAGCACTATGCTCTCTCCGTCTTTTTAGGAAAAATACAATCTACATAGAATGTGAGAACATACATCAATAAAGAGGAAAAAATGTGCTAAATAGCAAACTATGATCCAGTTAATAACAGGCAATAATTGCAATAGCTCCTGAGTACTACTTGTCTGCTTTGGGAACCAGAAGAACCCGCTTATATCTGACTAAGCTGAAAGGCACAAAGTTGACTAGTAAAATGATGTTGAAAGAGCCTCCATCAAAACATAGAAACTTCATTTAGAAGTATCATTGTTTAATGATGTTTTTACACCGACTATGCTGTAGCCAATAGCAGTCAGCCATCAAATATAAGCTGCCCTCTATTTTGAAATGGCAAACCTGCCCATGAGGATGGGCATGTTCAATAGAAAGTGTAAACCTAATCTAATAAATTTTCCCTGCTTCAGCAGCTCCGCCACCCCAGCGTTGGCTCCTTTCTGTAACCTGGCTCTCCCTCACAGCCTCTGGAGTGAACTTCTATGACTCCCCATGAGGTCACCAGCCTTTTTCCTCTCACAGAGCACTAGCTCATTTCTCTACCACCTCCACATACTTCCAGCTGGACTCAAATATTTTTACACGGAATTTCTGCTGACCTTGAATTAAACCATATGCTATTTGGGGTCACAGAGAAAGAAAGAGAAAAAGAAGCAGAGCGCAGAGTCTATAATGGTTGCTGGCTCCTTCATTACATGCACAATGTCAACAGGAATAGCCCTCCAGAGATAAAGCTGCCTGTTAGTTCACCTGCGTATTGCGCTTATCACTGCTCCTTAGGGCTGAGGTATTTTACTGACTTGGTACAGCTTTCTGTTCTGGATAGTAACAAATCAGGAATCATCCTGTAATTAAATCAGCAAAGCACTCTAGAAACTAAGACTTTTAAAGCAAGGCCTCCATCTTCATTAGGTGCCTTAACAGTAGGAATCTTACCTTGTGATTTCTTTTTGGCAATCAGAAAGGTGTAGGAATTCAACAAATACTGAATTATTTAATTTCATATTGAAATAGTTTTATATTGGTTTATGTCCACTTAAATACTAAAATTAACCCTAGGGTGGTAGGACAGAAACCAATGACACCAAACAAGCAGAGCGTCTTTGTTTTCTCTTTGCCTCGTTGAAGCTGTCACCTGAAAGATCAGTTCAACTTGCTGAGCAGTCCATTTCCACAAGTCCAACATAGCTCCTGAGAAAGTCACTGCCATGTTTTCTAACTTAGAATTTGCCAGCTAGAATCATGGGATGGCAGAATTTACTAGCTGCAAGTTACTTTATATCATCGAGGCCAGTCTTCTCAAACATGCATACAAATTAGGTCGGGGTTTTGTGAAAATGAAGATTCCAATTTAGGAGATCTAGGATGGGACACAGAATCTGCATTTCTTTTTTGATTTTTTTTATTTTTTTATTATTTTTAAAGATTTTATTTATTTATTTTTAGGGAGGGAAGGCAGGGAAGGAGAGAGAGAGAGAGAGAGAGAGAGAGAGAAACATCAATGTGTGGTTGCCGGGGGTTATGGCCTGCAACCCAGGAATGTACCCTGGCTGGGAATCGAACCTGGGACACTTTGGTTCCCAGCCCACGCTCAGCATCTGCATTTCAAACCAACTTTCCTATGATGCTGATGCTGCTGGTACACTGATTCCAATTTGAGGAGCAGAAAGTCTAGACCTCCCTTTACCAATGAAGTCCAGAGAATGTAAAATGGGAATGATTCTATCATTGATCCACTGTTTTCATTCTTTAGCATAAATTTGAAATACCATGAATATGAAACAGACTGAGTGATTTCTGGCAGGTGAAAAAAAATTAACTTCACAAAATTCTGAGTTTTGTTTTCCATTTGTTTGTCTTCCACGATCTAACCACATGCCGAAATGCTGTCTGTATTCACTGTTATTGGAGCATCACTGTAGCCCACCCATAATTTGTTGTTATCACAGCCCATTAGCAGGCTCACTGTACTCCCAAAGAGACCTAACAGTGTACTGAGTATCATGTCATGGCTTATTCTTTCTTATTCAGCAACCTTTTATTTGGCCTTAGTTTTATATTTTAACTCAGTTAAACAGTTCCAAAGATACTGGTTATGTTCTGCAAGGCACTGTTCAATATGAGGCTAGGTTGTTCCATTTCCTTCTTCCACCTCATAACTAGAAGGCAAGCTTGAGATAAGAACAGAAGCAGAATGTCTTCTCTACTTTCTGACTCAGTAATTTAAAACTGCGACTCGGAGTTCCCTTGAGAGTTAGTTTCATTTACTGAGTTCTTGGGGGAATTCTGCCATGCTTTTTATGCTTTTAATAGAATGTTTAAACTTTTGATGGTAATATTAAGAAATATTTTTAAAATATATATACATACACTAATTATCAGGTCTCTAGTCTCTCTGTTCTTCTAGGAAAGGAGTAGATCATCACTAGAAAGTGAGAGAAGGTGCTTCTTCTTTAGGGTCACTCCCCTTGAGCATCTAGAGTAAGCTGCCTTATCATCTCTGGAAGTGGGGAAACGAATGAGACTTAGGCCTAGTAGCTCTTATTTTAGACATGAATTATCTAAACACACAAATAATATCAGAAACATCTGCTCCATGTTCACTAGGTACAAGGCTCTACATTTCATACAATAAAGTGTAAAATCCAAATTTTTTCTCTCAGTGTAGTTGTGGTAGTCTCTTTAGGGAGACTGCATATAAGCCTTTGATAAATAATAATTCAAGATTATATGACATTCCAAAGTGATAGAGCAATGTGAAACAGATTGCTAATTTTGTGGAAGAGCTAGTAAGATCTAAAAATTCAGAGAAAGGAGTAATTATGTACAGGTAGGATGGAGAATTTTTTTTTAAATCTCTGATAGCAGTTATCTCAGGAGATAAGTGTGCTATGAAACAGAACTATTGTCTTTCATCTGGAAAGGCCTTTATCAAGGACTAACTTTACCAAGAACAAATGCTTTATCAAGGACTAACTGAAAAAATCCTTTGTTAATTCGTGATAGTCAGAATGTAAGTTCAAAGAGACCTGAAACACTCTGGTAAATGACATGAGATAGGCCACAGGCTGTTGTTTAGCCTTGCAAGGTCTGTGTCTCCTTACTGGCCAATGAGGGGGGTCTATGATCTCAAAGATCCGTTTCAGTCTAAAAATGTAAGATTCTGGGATCCCTTGGAAACTGGTTGAAAAATTCACTAGATTGTGAACGCTACACATAAAACTTCCCCAACACCTAGCGAAGTCTATAGCACTTGGTAGTTGCTGATTAACAATACAAATCTTCAATCAGCTTTTTATTTATTGACCATGTTTGTTGAGGGTCCCACGGTAGACATGGAGGTAGGAATGCAAAACACTTGCCCTCAAGGAGCACACAGTAGCGGACATGTGCCAACATTTATGTAAAAACATGTAATTCAATCCCCAGTCAGGGCACATACAAGAAGCAACCAATGAATGCATAAATAAGTAGGACAACAAATCTATATTGCTCACTCTCTCTCTCTCCCTCTAAAATCAATAAATAAAAATTAAAAAAGAAATCAATCAAAATCTATGAAAAAATAGAGAAATAAAAATGTGGTAAAGGCAAGATAATTCAATAAGGGAAATAATAGTTTTGTTTTGGTTTTGGTTTTAACAAATAATGCTGGAATGATTGGATAGCCATACATAAAAGAAGAGAGATTGGGCCCCTACCTAAACCATTTTACAAAAATTAACTTAATATAGATCAAAGATCTAAATGTAAGAGCTAAAATTATAAAACTCTTAGAAGAAAACCTAGTAGTAAATCTTTGAGAACTTACATTAGGCAATGATTTCTTAGAGTGACACTAAAAGCACATATAACAAAAGAAAAAGACAAATTGAACTTCATCAAAATTTAAAACGCTGATGTTTCAAAGGACATCATTTAAAAAGTGAAAAGACATCCCACAGAATGGGAGAATGCATTTGCAAATCATATTTCTGGTAAGGGAACCAGATTCAGATGTATGGGTAACTCTTATCACTAAACAATAAGACAAATAACTCCATTTTTTTGGTAGGCAAAGGATTTGAGTAGACATTTCTCCAAGGGGGATACACAAATGACCAATAAAAACATGAAAAAATATTCATCATCATTCATTAGAAAAATGCAACTCAAAATCACAGTGAGATACCACTTCCTACCACCATGTTGACTATAGTCAAAAGATAACAACAAATGCTGGTGAAGATGTGCAGAAATTGGAACCCTCATACATTCTGGTGGGAATGTAAAGTGGGGTGGCTGTGTTGGAAAACAGTTCGACAGTTCCTCAAGATGTTGAATACAGTACCCACATGACCCAACAACGTCACTCCTGGTTATGTAACCAAGAGAATTAACATTATATGTCTGCACACAAACTAGTGCATGGATGCTCATAGAAGCATTATTTATAATAGCTAAAAAGTAAAATCAAACCAAACATCCATTAACTGAAGAATGGATAAACAAAGTGTGGTATTTTCATAAAACGGAATGGTATTCATCTATAAAAAGAATGAAGTAGGGAAACATATTAAAATGTGGATGAACCTTGAAAACATTAAGCTAGGTGAAAGAAGCCAGACACAAAAGGCCACATGTTGTATGATTCTACCTATATGAAACATCCACAACTGGAAAGTCCATAGACACAGGAAGCAGGTTAATGGTTGCCAGGGATTGCAAGGAAGGGGGAAAGGGGAAGGACTGCAAAAGAAACAAAGTTTCTTTTGGGGTGATGAGATGTTCTGGAATTAGATAATGGTCATGATTTTACAATGTTGTGAATATACATTGAGTTGTACACTTCAAACAGATGAATTTTATATTATGTGAATTATATCTCAATTAAAAACAGACACCTGGTAAGTACTATTACAGAATTACAAAGTTCAGTGAGAGCAGCTAACTCCAACTGGGAGAGGCTGTGATGGTTGGAGGAAGAAAACATGGAGCAGAATCTGAAGAACAATGCCAGGTGATGACAGTGGATGGACAGAGCCAGCTTATGGAACAGGCCAGAGCAAGTATTTTGGAGTTGGGCTTTGGTTCCAAAGCTAGTCCTGCCACTTACTAGTTGTGTGATCTTGGACAGGTTATTTAATCCTACTGAAATGAGTATGCTCATCAGCAAAATGGAGGATAGTAATACCTACTTCATGGGCTTGCTGTGCAAATTAGACATACTGTGTGTAGAACACTCAGTAAGTATTCAACAAGTATAGCCTTCTCTGTCTCCCCTCAACTTCTTCTTATTGCTGTTTTAGGTGGAGTTAATGTTGAGTGTAAAACCATAGTGGTGAAAAGGCCTAGCTTATGTCTGAATGGTGAATAATTCAATGAGGCTTCGATATAAAGGCAGTTGGAAGCAGAAGAAGGTGTTCAGAGTCAGAAAATAAGACTCTGTAAGCCAAGGAAGGGGCTTTGAATTTAGTCCTATGATTTAGTCCTAAATCAACTGAAGTTTTAGGGAAAAGAAGGATGAAAGATATTTGTTCTTCAGATGAGAACAGAGGACAGGGTGGCCCAGAATAGACGAGAATGGTAGCACTGGGACCTCAGAAGCGGATGCAGACTCTTAACTTCATTAAGTGTGAAGCAAGGCCTGCATTTTGGAGGACTCGATGTGGCCAACGAGTTCCTGATAATGAGTTCCTAATGATTATTTGATGACAGATTTTCTATATTTTAATTGCTTGACCAGCAGGTATTTTGGTAAAAACCAAACCTTTGATGATTCCAGCAAAAGAAGGTACTTATTGTGGGAGTGGAGTGTAATCTCGAGTCTGAGCACTCCACGGCAAAGTTGAAAGACTTTGTTCTAATTTTGACTCAAGCTGGTTGTGTAACTTGCTCTGTATTTATTTCCCTTTCAGGAAGCAAATGACAACTTTAACCTAACTGACTTCAAAATGTTATGAAAATAAATAAACATTTCAAAGCCCATTGAAGTTTATTGATGGAAAATACCCTTTAAATCCAAAATTTCACTATATAAATAGACAGTGAATTATTATTCTTTTCCTGAATCAATTTTTAGTGCCCCCCCCAACTCCTACCCTGCTGGTCTTGCCCTTGAACATTTCTACAATTACAACAACAACAAAAAACCTTCTGAATTCTTATTCTGAAAAAATGTCTCTCCCTGGCTGGCGTAGCTCAGTGGATTGAGCGTGGGCTGCGAACCAAGGTGTCGCAGGTTCGATTCCCAGTCAGGCCACATACCTGTGTTGCAGGCCATGGCCCCCAGCAACCACACATTGATGTTTCTCTCTCTCTCTCTCTCTCTCTCTCTCTCTCTCTCTATCTCCCTCCCTTTCCTCTCTAAAAATAAATAAATAAAATCTTTAAAAAATGTCTCTCCAGTATATTGCAGTAAGATAAACTTTAAACACATGTACGTAGTGCATTGCAATCATAAAAACACTTTGCCAAACACAATCACATTTAGATTAATTGATTTCTCCCTAAAGCTCATCTGGTAAGGATTACTGTTATCTCTGATTTAGTGATGATCATTTAGTGATGAGTTCATTTAGGTTAAATGAACTGCTGAAGAGCACTGGCTGGAAATGCACAGTGCTTTTTTTTTTTTTAATCTTTTTTTTTTTTTTAAGATTTTATTTATTTATTTTTAGAGAGAGAAGGGAGGGAGGGGGAGGGAGAGAGAGAGAGAGAAACATCAATGTGCGGTTGCTGGGGGTTATGGCCTGCAACCCAGGAATGTACCCTGGCTGGGAATCGAACCTGGGACACTTTGGTTCCCAGCCCGTGCTCAATCCACTGAGCTATGCCAGCCAGGGCTTTTTTTTTTTTAATCTTACAATGGAGGCGTCTAAAGCACGCCTCCACTGTACGCCGCTATGGAAGTGCTTTGCCTTGATCCAGCCCCCCAAATGGAACATTTAAGATCACGTTGGCCTTTACTCTATTTTGCTCTCCCAAGTACTATGACAGAAACTGCCAGGGAAGGGTTGCTCGAACTGCCAGTAGCACCCAAGGGTGTGAGCGAGGTCCAGCCAACCTGGCCCTCAGAGTGCCAAGAACCCAGGTGTCCTCTTTTTTAAATTAAATTTATTGGGGTAACGTTGGTTAATAAGATCATATGGGTTTCAAGTCTACATTTCTATGATACATGATCTGTATATTGCATAGTGTGCCCACCACCCAAAGTCAAATCATCTTCTGTCATCCTATTTTTGGCCCCATTTACCCTATACTACCACTCTACCTGCCTTCAGGTAGAGTTGTCTACATTCAGTTGTCTGTGTCTTCAGTTTTCTATCCCACGTATGAGTGGTATCGTGTGGTTCTTGGCTCTTTCTGATTGTCTTAGTTAGCTTAGTGTGATATTCTCTAGGTCCATCCATGTTGCCGCAAATGGCAGTGTTTCATTTGTTTCTTATGGCCGAGTAGTATTCTATTGTATATGTGTACCACACCTTCTTTATCTAGTCTTCCATTGAAGGACACTTTGGCTATTTCCATGTCTTGACCACTGTGAATAACGCTGAAATGAACATAGGGGTGCGCATATCTTTCTGAATAAATGCTTTAGTGTTTTTTGTGTAGATATCCAGAAGAGGGGTTTTTGGGTCATATGACGGTTTATTTTAATACTTTAGGAGCATACAGGCAAATATCTATTCCTTCATACTGATACTAAATACTTTACAATACAGCAGATGCAAGTTTAAAAAAATATATACTGCTAACTTTAAAAAGGAAAAACTGCACTGTAACTTTTAAAAATCATAACCTTTGGAAATAGAGGAAGAGGATTATTTTCCTTTACTTTTAGCATAATATGGGGCAAAATAACAACAAAAAGTGAGCATTTATTATGCACTACTGTATATGTACATTATTTTAATTTTTATTTAACTTCAACAATAACTTTGTAGCAAATATTATCCCTAGTTTTCAGGTTAGGAAACTGGGGATTAAAGAGGCTAAGTAATGTCATTGATTCAATGCACGTTTATTGAGCACTTAATGTTTAACAACTGGGAAAACAACAAACAAAACGTGGAGCTTACAACCTGGAGGTTGGTGGGAGTGGTGAATAAGTAAACCAATATGTACATAACGTAACGTGTGGTGCATTGCAGTGTAATGAAGAAAAGTAAAGTGGCACAGGGATGAGAAGGCTGTATTAGGGTAGGTGGTATGAAGTGCTCTCTGAGAAGATAAGTGGGCAGAGCCCTGAAAGAGGTAAGGAAGTGAGATTTGTGTGAAAGGCACTCCCACTGCAGAAGAGCGAGAGCAAAGGAGAAAAAGCAAGGAGGCCAATGTGGCTGAGGCAGAGTGAATAAGACAAAACTCTAGGCTCTTTGCTAAGTGGGATAGGAAGCCATTGGAGGATCTGAACAGTGACATAATCTGATTTACATTTTTTAAAAAATTGACTTTAGAGAGAGAGAGGAATGGAAGAAACATTTGTTCCACTTACACATTCATTGGCTGCTTCTTGTATGTGCCTTGACCAGGAACTGAACCCACAACTTTGGCATATGGAGACAATACCCTAACCAACTGAGCATCCAGCCAGAGTTGATTATTAGTTTTAAGAGATTACTTAGGCTGCTGGCTGGGGAATAGGCTATAGAGGAACAAGAGTAGAAGCAGGGTGATCTGTTAGCAGCTGACTGCAGTGGTCCAGGAGGCAGATGCTGGGCCTAGGCTGATAACAGTGGAGATAGTAAGGGTGTACCATTCGACCTGTATTTTGATGATTTCATGTGTTCATGTTAGAGATGAGGTTATATTTTGAAGATGGAACATACAGGATTGCAAAAGTTCCTACAGCTAGTGAGTAGAAGAGCCAAGATTCCTATCTAAGTTTGTCTGATTCTAAAGCCCTGCTTATAACAACTCTTTCAGGCTGCCACAATGCTAAGCAAACACTAAACACGAAAAGACAAAATGAAAGTGAAAGTATATAACATCATCAAGCGTTTGTTGAGCACCTGCACGCTTGAAGTAAGGCCTTGTGGCCACAAGGCAAAAAACTCTGGACTGGGTGGATAGATCAGAGTTCAATTTCTTTTGCCATGGATTCTTCCTCAGTGTGGGTCACATGATGTCTAATGTCCCTCCAGTTTTAATGTTCAGTGTTCCTACTATTCAGCACCTGGGGAGATACAGCTGACTGTGTACCATGCCGCCCACAGGTATACATGGGAAGATAAGACTGATAAGCCTGTGATTAACATACTGAAAAGGTGGCAAGACCAGAGACTGTCTTTTTGGCTTCAATACTATTTGGTTTAATAAAAGTACTTTGTTTCAGTATATTACTTTCAAGTAAAAGACAAAGCAAGTCTATGCATAGTGTCATTCCAATTTACAGGGTGTACTAGAATTTTATGCCTCATTCATCCAAATATTCAAGCAGTCAGTCATTTCCTTAACAAGCATTTAAAACTTATTGAGTATTAGGCATGCTCAGTAACATTTATTGAGCAGATCTTGGTGAAAAAAGATCTTGAAAGAAAGTTAAAAAAGAAAAAGAGGACTTTTTAGACTACATGTTGATTTTTAAGACTTTACAATAATCTTGTAAGGTGTTGTTGTCTCCTCTTTTATGCACATTATAGAACTAGGAGCAGTTCAATCACTTGGCCAAGGTGGCTCACTTGGTAAAGTAGTGAGCACACTATTCAAATCTGGACCTGTGGACTTTTTGTCTTACCACATAGGATTCTATGAGAGCAATCATGGGCTAGCTGAAGCATAGGACAGTGTGTGTGCTGTATTAATCAACCTGAAAGAGTCTGGCACTGGGTGATCAGTGACATAGAATAGAGGTCAGCAAACTTTTTCTGTAAAGGGCCAGATAGTAAGTAGAGCATCATACTGTCTGTGGCCACTACTCAGTTCTGCCCTTATAGCCCAAAAGCAGTCATTGACAGTATATAAATGAACAAGCATGAATGTGTTCTAATAGATATTATTTATGGACATTGAAAGGTAAGTTTCATGTAATTTTCACTTGTCGCAAAATATTGTTCTTTTGATGTTCCCCCTCAATCATTAGAAAATGTAAAAACCATTCTTAGTTTGATTGCTGTACAAAAACAAAAAGCAGACTGTATTTGGCCTGTGGGTTTGTGGTGGTCATTTTGGGCTTGTGATATTGTGATTTATAATAAGAAATATGCATTAGGTCTTCTACCCCATTCATGGCACAGAGTTCCTAAAACCCTTGTAATTCCCCCTTCTCAAGGGAGGGGAGAGGGATTGGAAGTTGAATCAGTTACCACCAATAACCAATGATTTAGTCAAACATAATTATATAATGAAACCTTAAAAGAAACCCCAAAAGGACAGGATTTGGAGAGTTTTTGGGTCGGTGAACCCAAATGCATATGAAGGTGCTGGGGGAGTGAGGTACCTGGAGAGGGCGTGGAAGCTCTGCACCCCTTCCCACATATTTTGCTCTTCCATCAGGCTGTTCTTGGGAGAAAGGGACTTTTTATACTCACCTTTCTGTCTCTTCCTGCCTCACAGTAGTTGCTATATATCTGTATCTATGTCAGTATCTATCTGTATCTATTAATAAACTACATTAACAAAACTGTGGCCATTTCTGCTTGTTCCCTGTGGTATTATTCTAGTTTGCAACCCCTACTAAATGCTCAGTACATTCATGTCAAAGACATAGGATAACCAGGAAGATTTTTTTAAAAAGATTTTACTTACTTTTGGTGAGGGGGAAGGGAAGCAGAGAGGGAGAGAAACATTCACGTGTGGTTGCCTCTTGCATGCCCCCTACTGGGGATCTGGCCCTCAACCCAGGCACCTGCCCTGACTGGGAATCCGACTGGAGACCCTTTGGTTTACAGGCACGCTTTCAATCCACTGAGCCACACCAACCAGGGTTCAGGATGATTTCTTAACCACCCACAACACCAGCACCCTGAACACTATCTTTGAGATAGAGAAAGTGCTGGTTCGGAACCCCAAACTCCAATGCTCCCTAGGTAACAAGCCTTGCAACCATGAAGGCATCTTCCTTTCCCTGTGAGACCTTAGCATCCAGTCCTTCAGATAACTTTCTTTCACCTCATTCTTTGCAGTTTTCCTAGGCTTTGGTATGCTTTCTATACTCAAATTTTTAATTTAGTAGTTGACGCGGAACTTTTCTTATTTTGGTTACAGACCACCCCCCCCCCCCCCCCCCCGGGAAAGAAGACCCTTGGCAAGAGAAAGAGAGGAGTTGGAGGTAAGGCACTTTGGATCAAAACTGGGGAGACCGGGTCAATTCCAGAGGGAGCAGAGCCTCAGTTTGAAGCCGGGTCTTGAGAGACGATGACCCCACGTGACCCCGGGGGCCCAGGGCTGGGCCGACCCTGCCCCTCCGCCCTGTCCCGCCGGGGGAAGGTGGGGGGCGGGACGCATGCGCAGCCTGTGTTAGTGATGGAGGAGAGAAGATGGCGGAAGCGGAGTGAGTGGCTTGCTGGTGACTGATGTCGTAGCCGGGGGGCGAGTGGGGGCAGCGACATGTTCCCCAAGGGGAATGCTCAGGGATCTTTTGCAGGCGGTGCAGGGAAGGGGAGACCCGAGAGCTCCCTTATCGTGGAGGAGCCCGCTTGGCCCCGTGGGGGGTTGGGGGGAGGCGACCTGTAAGGGTCCTGTTACCTCCAGGCAGGAGCGCCTCCTCCGCGGACTGGTCCCGGATCAGCGGGGCACTGTGCCCAGGGTCACCGCTGGGCCCCGGCAGTTGGGGTCTTCCGAGGGACAACCCCTGTGGGCCTCTCAGGTGCTGTCATCCCTGCAAGTGGGCCCCGCGGGCAGCCTTGTCAGCCGGGGGCCTGCGGAGGCTGCTCAGGGCTGGGCGGGCACTGCCAGGCCTCCTTCTCGCTCCCTCTTTCCTGCTCCAATGCCACCCCACTCCTTCTCTGCGGGAGAGCCCTAGACGTGGGGCGGCTCACCCCTCCCCCGGGAAGCGTGGAGTAGCTGTCCCGGCGTGGGCCTTACAGTGGCGGGGGCTTCCGTGGGTCTGGCCAGGCTGAAAAGACCCTGGGAAGGGAAGATCTTTCCCTCGGGTCTCTGGCTGCAGTGTTCATGCGTCCCTAGAGGGCCACATTCTTGTGTGGCTGTGTGATGGTATGCATAGTTAGGGACGCAAACTTAGTATTGACTGGTAGGCCTCTTGTGCACCGGGGCTGCCGACTGTGTTTTGCAGGCGTTACTGTGCAGACGGTGGAGTTACAAAAATTGTTCTTTTGTGCCAGGTCTCCAAACGCTTTTCAATGGTTTGGCCGGTTCCGCTCACCGATGTTTAGAATTGTGCCTATAGTTTGGATTGTCTGTGACCATTTTTGGTTAGTTACTGAACTGCTTATCGTAGGGTTTGGGTTTGAGGGTATGGCTGAGCGGATTAGCACTTTAAAGGGACCAGAATTTAAGCTGGCTTTTTGGTATCACTGGTACGAGGTTCAGAAGTGTCTTGACAGCCGGTAGTTTGGAAAAAGTTTACCGTATCTACCACTAAATCTCTATGATGTCGAACAGTGATCGTAAGATGCTGTGATTTGATGACTGGAAGGCAGTTTGAAAAACTATTTAAAAAACCAACAGAAAAGCCTAACGATGTATGAGTCATTTACTAATCAAAGAAATAAGTGTAGTCAGCTTTTGTCCTCCACTTTTTTCCTTTCACCACTTATTAAATCGAGATTTTTAAAAAACACTTGATTCTCTGAAGAGCATATAAATACTATTTACATGAGTGATGTAAAGAACAAAGAGAACTTTTACATAAAAGGGAATGGTGTATGCGTGCACAATTAGTACCAAATTCCTTTGTCTTTTCTAGAAGTAGAAAGTGTTCTTGTTATATTCTTGTCAATGCTGCTAATGTGAGGTGGGCCAGATTTTGCTCCTCTGAAGAAAGACGGGTAAGAAGGGTAGATAAAACCAGTATGTTCTTGTGCGCTTTTCACCATTGTGGTACATTTCTCACCCTACACAAACACTGCTTGTAGTTCTAGTTTCTAACAACATTGAGGCCCTCAGAATTGACTTAAAATGTTAGAATTTATTCAGATACAAATTCCATATGGAATGGAATTTTATACAACAGTGAAGTGAGTTTATATATATTAGAGGGGAAAATATCAGAGTCTTGCACAAAAATGTGCTTTACTGTCCATACCTGAGGAAAGTGATATAATTATGCTGTTTTCAAGATTTGGGACAATTTGTGAAAAATATTTTTTTGGTAAGGAAGTGGGGAAATAGTTGTCAGATTCTCTATGCAGTCAGAGTAGTCTGCTGGAAAGTGTAACTCATTCTCCTTATTAGACTTAGTAAAGACAGTGTTATAAAATTGTTCAGGAAAAAGCCAGTGTGATTTTTAACATTTTTATTACCTTATTTTGTAAGAGAACTTATTTTTAAAGCAAGTATATATGGTAACCAAAAACCACGCTAATTCCCATGAGCCCTTAGGCACCGTATTTTAATATATAGATAAGAATGACTTTAACTTATAATTAGTATAGTCAAAATAATATAAACATACAAGTGCATATTTTAAAGTACTCTGATACTGTTTGAGTATTTATTTGCCTAGGTGGTTTAGTATTGACTCATCACCTGTTTTGGTTTCAAGACACTCGTCTTCTTTTGATAATGAAAAGTTAAACTCGAGGCCATACTTTTATCTGACTCATATATCCTGAACCATTTGAATTCAAATTTAGTTGGCATTAGGTATTAAATGTGGTATATATTTGTGAAGTACTTTTTCTTTCAAAGTGTTTATGGTGACTGTGTGCTATCTGTGTTTTGAGGGTCTTCTTAGATACTTATAGACTGTTATTTCTTTGGAATTATTAAATATTCTTTAAGACACATCAGATAGTGCTTTTGCTAATACAAACCCTCTCTGTTGTCTGCCAGACTTAAGGACCACAGTACAGCTATGGATAGTGAACCAAACCCTGGAACATCATCTGCGTCAACAACAACCAGTAGCACCACCACTACCACCATCACCACTTCATCCTCTCGAATGCAGCAACCACAGATCTCTGTCTACAGCGGATCAGACCGACATGCTGTACAGGTATTTCAGTTATAATGGTGGGTAGGCTGGACTTAGGATGTCATTACTTTTGCTTATGTCCGGTGAATCTCCTGTTTTGTATCCAATGAATTAAATGGTATCCTCTAAATAAGTACAGTTAGAATTGTTAATGTTTGTAATAGTCAAAAAGTTACTTTGTTTTACTGTGTAGAATGTGCACTTTTTTGCTCAAATTTTTGAGGGAAAAATAAGATGTGCATTATCCATGGGTATAATGAATACATGTCATGGACATAATAATCCAGTGTACAATGCACACCAAAACATGGGTGTGCATTATACACAAGAGTGCAATATACATGGCAAAATACAGTGTTTAATGTGTTTAATAATCATTCGATTGAGAGGGCTTATACTTGTCAGAGTGTGGCTTATAATTGGAAGGTCTCTGGCAGCCACTACAATGTGGAGTCCCAACATGCAGAATAACTCTAAGTTTGGGGGGTTATTTTATGTTTGAACCCATAATACAGATTTAGGGAGATCTATTCAGGTCTGTAGATGTGTTAAGAGGTTTGTTTTTAAACCTAAGTGATCTAAGAACCCTAACTGGAAAGATTTATTCTGAAGTTCTTAGAGGCAGAGGTAGAAAGGAATATTTAACTAGGAAAAATATTAGGCTTTTCAGTTAGTTGATAAAATGAAGTTTACTTGGTTAACCTTTATAATGATGGAAGTTGAGGCAATCTGGTATTGCAGGAAAAGAGCATGGGCATTGCAGTCTGCTGTGCTCTTTGAGTTCCACTTTCTTTATCATCAGTAGCTATGTGGTCTTGGGTGGGAAGCGCAGTAGCCTAAGGAAACTGTAAAATGAGGATGAGACCATCTGCTTCATTAGTTACTATGAGGATTAAAGGAAGTATCTAGGACTATGTGGACACATTAAATGTAGTAAGTAATAATCACTAACATTTACTGAACAATTATTATGGGTCAAGCATTTGATAAATGTTATGCATGGATTATTAGATACTATTATTATCTCCATTTTACAAATGGGAAAACTGATGTTTTAAGTAGGTTAAATAACTTTCCTAACCTCACAAAGCTAGTAGGTTCTCTCATTTTAGAGTTGTGCCCTTATCCACTTTGTGCGTTCTTATTTTTTCCATTATATCAGCTTATTCTCATTACATTCCCCATAATTGTATTGTACCCTGAAAATAACTTGGCAGTATAGTCCTCTCCCTTTTCATTTTTCTAGAGTGGATATTCCGGGATAGCGGTTATTTAACTGTTGTATGGTTTAGGATTCTGAAGTTAACATGGGTCAGAATTGTTGGAGACCCAGTCAGTTCAAAAGTTCAAACTGCGATGCAGAATGTGTTTTTAATGATCTTAATCTTTCTCTGAGGCAAGGGGTATAAAGAACAGTATCTAGATCTTTTAATATACAGATGACATGATATTTTAATATGCCATTTTGTTCTCTAGTTTGTTCCTGAGCTGGATGTGTTAATAAAAAATAGTGTTATATACAGCAGAGGGAAAATTGTTGATTATTATCAACAATGATAACTTTGTATGGTGATAGAAGATTACTAGACTTGTAGTGGTGATCACTTTGTAAGGTATATAGATGTTGAATTACTATGTTGTACACCTGAAAGTAATATATTACTGTACGTCAACTATAATTGTGAATTGTTACTGGAAATGCATAGATACAGATATATCTCACAAATAGCACTAACACTAGTTTGTATGATATCATAGAATTGCTTCCCCTACAGTACAGTCAAGTCAGTATTTATTGAACTACGTAAGTAGTTCTTTAATACCTTCCAGCTTTCTGTTTCAGTCCTGTGAATGTTCTTTATTTTTCTGGTTCCTTTAGAGGAACAAATAAGAACAATGTGCTATTTCTTTAACTTGTATTTAAAAAGTCTCTCTCCCATGAGTGTAGCATTGAATGCTAATGAAACACTATGCTGACAATAGAAAAATCACTACGCTCTAACAAAAGTGTCTGTCAAATAGATTATTCATTTGTTATGGAATTAGAACGTATATAGACTTATCTGACCGAAAGACATCCTGTTATAATTCTGAACTACTTAATGTTGGTGTATAATCCCCTGCAACTAGGGCTCAGAAGCCCCCACTGACTTTGCACAGGAGTCTGTAGCAGGTGTAGAAGCCTGCGGTTGGAGAGATGAGATATGAACATGTGAAAACAAACACCACTAGGATATGTGCTTCATTGGAATTTGGATAAAGACATGCATGGCTTTTTGGTTCACGGTGTTCTGACTCAGACCCTAAAGCTGTAGGTTATAGCTTTATTACTCCTTTAGCTTTTTTCAACTTGTCGGCTTGGTGCTGGTGTGAGGGTTCTGTGCTGTTTCAGAACCACCGTGGGCATGGTGTGACTTCGGGATGTGGTTGTAGAGGACTGGCATAGTCTGACTATGGACAGGTAAAGGATTGGTAAACCATAGTCTGACTATGGTTTGGACAGGTAAAGGATTTTTCTCCATGATTACAATATTTGACTTTTCTACATTTATCTGTTTAGGAAATTTCAGGCTCAGATTTTATATTTTCCTAATAAATAGTCACAGTAACACTTTTTCAGAAATTTTTTTTTTAGTAAGAACAGTTTTATTTTATAATATATTGAAACAATTGAAACAAGGAATCTGACACTTAAAAACATTTTTAAATATTTGAAATATTATATTTGAGGTAGTAATTAGTAATTTCCTAAAAGGTAAATTGCTTTGTGTAATTTATGTGATTATTAATATAATACCTACTCATTTTAAGTTTTTTTTCGGACATTTAAATGAAAGTATAAACGAGAGGGTAAAAATCACCCCTAATCCAGTTACCCACCAGTAGTCTTTTAATGTTTTACTGACTATTCAAAATTTTTAAAATAAACAAGATATTTACTCTCTACACTATTTAGTAACCTGACTTTTTTTTCACCTTATGATATATTTGGGAATTTTTTTTGTTAATAAATATAGATATATGTGTGCTGTTCAATGCAGAAGCTACCAGCTGTATGTGGCTATTTATATTTAAATTAAAATTAAGTAAAGTTAAAACTCAATTCCTTAGTTGCACCAGCCACATTGTAAGTGCTCAGGAGACACACGTGGCCAGTGGCTGCTATATTGGACGGCACTGATGTACATTACTGTTTGCAGAGGCTGCAGGGTCACACACATTCTCCTCTGCAGCCAAGCTCTGAATTCCACCCTTATTCAAAACGCTTTTACCAGTTTACATTCTTACAAACATTTATGAGAGTATCTCTTCTCTCAGTTAGTAGTAGTATCTTTTTAAATCTTTATACATCTGAAAATTGGAAAATAGTGATCCTGTTTTAATTTGTAAATTAAATGAGTCTACTAATGAGATTGAAGATCTTTTCAAATGCTTGTTTGGCCCCGTTTTCTTTTGTGAATTGTTTATATACCAGGTAATTTTAATTTGTATAGATTTAATTTGTACGATCCTAGAGTTATATAATTTAGAACTATGTTAATAAACTTGATGACATTGAATATTAAATTAGTGAAATTTTGAACTTTCTTTTTTAATACTTTATTTTATGGTTAATATTATGGTTTGATATTGGTTCACTTGACTTACCGCAGGTAATTCAACAGGCATTGCATCGCCCCCCCAGCTCAGCGGCTCAGTACCTTCAGCAGATGTATGCAGCTCAGCAGCAGCACCTAATGCTGCACACTGCAGCTCTTCAGCAGCAGCACTTAAGCAGCTCCCAGCTTCAGAGCCTTGCTGCCGTTCAGGTGAGACTGAAAGAAATGAAGACTTATGAGGCCAAAGTTGACATTGTTTGCAGATAGTTACAGAAAATAAATAAATTGAGTGTTATTTCAGAGTCCAAAGATGTCATGGTAATTTTTTCTTAAAGAAATATAATAGGCTGCCAAGTGGAAGTTAATTTAAAAAATAGTAGGTATGTTTTTTGTTACTGTGTTGCTAACTTTTCATCTCACTGCTTTTTATCTGCACTGCAGAAATGCTATGCTATTGTCATGATTTTGTGTGTGAAATTCCAGGTAGAAGAGTGAATACTTAGGGTTACATGAATTGTATTTACATTTTAACAAAAAGAGGCCTTTTTTTCAGTGTGCATATAATTTACACTTACTTAAAAATAAAACAGTATAAAATTGTAAGAGGTAAAGCAGAAGAAGTATTCCTTTCCTATGCTCACTGCTATTTTCCACTCTTCAGAGGTGGCCAACAGACCAGTTTCATATGTATCCCTCCAGAAATTTTCTGTATAAAGATATGCATATGCACCTTTCTAAAATCTAGTCATACTGATAACAGGATGATTTTAATGATTAAATGCTTGTGTTTTAAAAAATATTTTCATTATTCTATTTATTTAAATAAAATTATATGTGAGGTTTAATCTTAAATCTTACTAGAGGAGGATCTCAGTTGACTGAACCTGAAAAAGGTTTATTTTTATTGTAAACACATCCCCAGCTGGTGCTTTTTTGGTAGTGTGATTTTGAATAACATCCCGTTCATGATTTGAGTTAGGAAACTGAAACCCACTGGCATTTGGTGTCCCTTCAGTTTCTTTTTTGTAACATTGGAGTGGTGATTCCACTTCAGAGAAGACAGAGGCCTGTAGAGTAAAACCGACAATGACTGCAGCTATTAAAATAAGATTAGCCTTTGGGTCCTCTGTTTCCACCATTCATCTTTTTTGTTTTTTTCATAATCTGTTTGGCCAAAGCTTAATCCATGTTGACTGTGAAATGATTTGGTTCATACATAGACACTTTGACTCTTATTGTGGTTTTGCGGTATCCTGGCACCAGAATGTTTTTAACTTCAGGTTTTTATAGACATATTATAAAGATCTTATTATTTTAGGCAAGTCTGTCCAGTGGAAGACCATCTACGTCCCCCACAGGAAGTGTCACACAACAGTCAAGTATGTCCCAGACATCTGTAAGTGCCTCCAATTTTTTCCCTGGATTCAAAAATTTTAATTATCGCTTTCCAAAAGTAAACCACTAATATTTGCGAAGCTGTTAATTGTATGTTTTTTGAAATGCTATTTAAGTAATAAGTACGTAGAAATGGAATGATAAGGTTTAAGAATTCAGAACTAATGTTAAACTTCTGAAAATCTGAGCTTAAAAATATTTTTGTATTACTACTTATTCATGTTTTCCAACTGATTGTATTCAGATCTGTTGTGGTTCTAAATGATTGCATTTTTCAGTATGTATCAAAAACCTGAAATGTACAATGCAGGGGTGTATTATACTGGAGAGCATCATATCCCCGGTAGACATCCAAATGTTTCTATCCTTTTCTGTGAAATTCATATTTTAGAAACTGTCCTTTCCAGCTTACACTTACTTGAGTTATCTGGGTCAAATTTAAAAGTATCCACTCATCCACTAAGTGTAATTTATTTTGAGAAAGGATTAAAAGAAAGCTGGTTTGCTCTATTGCACATATAATAAACTAGGAAGTTGTGCAAAGGTTCCTAGTTAAAAGAAGTTTACGAGCATGGTAATACTTGTTTAACTTTTTATTTTGATATAATTTTAAATTGTAAGAATAAAAAAATATTCAGATTCACCAATTGTTAGCACTTCAGCTTATTGCGTTATCATTCATTTTTCTGTCTACATATTTACATATAATCTTTTTCTGAACCGTTTGTGGGTAAGTTGAGACATGTTCCTTTACTCCTAAGTATTTTGATATGTATTTACAATACTAAAAACAAAGTCATTCTTTTACAAAGCCACATGAAAATAATCAAATTCAGGAAACTTAACATTGATACAATGTAGTATATGTTAAAATTTCATAGTTTTCTCAGTGTCATTATAGATGTTTTGGACCAGATCACTCTTCTTCTTCTTTTTTTTTTTTTTTACCTTTTTTATTTATTGATTTTAGAGGGGGAGAGAGGAAAGGAGGGAGGGAGGGGAGAGAGAGAGATCAGTTTGTTGTTCCACTTATTTATGCATTCATTGGTTGATTCTTGTATGTGTCCTGACTGGGGATCGAACTTGCAACCTTGGAGTATGGGATGGTGCTCTAACCAACTGAACTACCAGGTCTTGGCTGGACCAGATAATTCTTTGTTTTCGGGGCTGTCTTGTGCATTATAGAATGTTTAGCAGCTTTCTGGCTTTTCTTCACTTAGATACCAATAGATGGTGGCCCTCCTCCTTCCTCCATTGTGACAGCCAAAAATGTCTCTAGGTACTGTCTAATGTTTTTGGGGGGCAAAATAGTCCCTGGTTGAGATCCATTGGGTTAACTTTATAATATCCTTTTTAGCTATATTTTCCTGATCCAGTGTGGTTAATACTTTGATGCTTTGTAAAATTAACTCCAGCAGAGTATAGAGTTGATTGCTAAGGAATTGAAGATGAACTTGTACTGTACTTCTTTAGCTAAGGGAAGTATCCTGGAACATAAATAAAACTAATTAAAAAAATTACTTATGACTTAAAAATGTTAGACTGAAGAAGATGAAAAATCTATGTAATCTGGCCCTAGGCAGTAATGCTATGATTATGATTATTGATGTTAGATATGTCTTTAATTAATACATTGGTAGTTAAAGAAAGGACTAGCAAATATTTTGTGGGCTGGTTAAAAACATTGTAGATAAATTCTTTATTCCATGAAATTGTAGAATAACATCAGATGATGTAGAGATAAGTGTTTTTTAATTTTTTTCCCTCACATTATTAAAAGACATCCTTTTAAAACTATTTTTCTCTCATTATGGTTTTAGTTATGCATCTTTCACAGAAATTACAACTTCAGTGACTCTGTTAGTCATTGTTAGTGCTACTTACTGTAAATCAGGCAGCTTTGTGTGATAAAGTATGCCAGAACCTGTGAGTGGATGGTGGGAAAAAAGAAGTAAGTAGGGAAAATGGATAAAAGGAGGAATAATATACCACATTTGTTTTTCTTTCTTTCTTTTTTAATTCTCACCTAAGGACATTTTTTCATTGCTTTTGGAGGGGGTAGTGAGGAGAGAGACATCAGTGTAAGAAACGATGATTGGTTGCCTTCTGTACACTCCCCAACCAGGGATCGAACATGAGGGCTAGATGTGCCCTGACTAGGAATTGAACTTGTAACCTTTTGGTGTATGAGATGATGCTCCAATCAGCTGAGCCACATTGGTCAGGGTCACATTTATTTTCTTTTCTATCCCAGCTGAGCAATAGCTCAAGTGAGGACTAGCAGTTCAAATTATAATACCCAAGGTTGCTTAGAAAATTTAGGTAAAGCTCTAAAAGAGAGGCAGCGCATGGTAGCAAATCTTAGATAGTCATCATAATGATCCATCAGGTAGCAGTCTAGTAGTTTTCAGAGTTTTGGTTATTTTGATGTAGGTTTCCAGATAAAAGTGAAAGCCATGGGAAATGGTCCAGCCTCTGGTAGAAAAAAAGTGTTACAAGGTAAGTTGCCAAATTACCAGCCAGATGGGTTGGGATTAGAGTAGGAGTGAGATCCCAATGGGAAAATGGAGCATTATATGTATTTTTTAAAAATGGAGTCACCCTGGCCAGTGTGGCTCAGGTGGTTGGAGCATTGTTATGTAGTCCAAAAAGTTGTAGGTTCAATTCCCAGTCAGGGCACATACCCGGGTTGCTGGTTAGATCCCCAGTCAGGATGCATACGAGAAGACAACCAATCAGTGTTTCTCGCATCAATGTTTTTTTCTCTCTTTCTCTCTTTAAAAAAGGAATGAAAAATACGTTCTCAGATGAAGATAAAAAAATTAAAAACTGGAGTCAAAATCCAATGATACCACTTGGGGAAACTATGTATGTGGAAAGTCTATTGTTAGTTGAATGTATAGGTAATTAGAGAGTGTCAGTATTCTCTTCTTTACCCTTATTAAAATGGAAAGACTAATTCTAGACTCTTACCAGTAGTGAATGTTGATTTCATGATTGATGGGCTCTAAAACTAGTTGGGACTGAGCCTTTAGATGTCTTTGTACTTTAACTGAATTGGGACTAAAGTTTAGTTAAATTTGATTTGCTAAAATGAAATCTAAACCAGTTAAAAACTCTTCTGCCAAAAAGAAAGACATCAACAAAGTTAAAAAAACAAAATGGTTGAAAATATATTTAAACCATATTTATCAACCAGCTTATGTTTGTGAAATGCCAAGGGCTCTTTTATATCAGTAGGATAAATAGTGAGAATTCACAAAAGATCTGCATTGGTAATTTTCAAAAGAAAGACTATTTTTGGCTTTTAAACACACGAAAATGTATTTATCATATTAGTAATAAAGAAATGTATGTAAAAACAACGAGGGACTATTTTCACTTCTGAAATTAGAAAACAAAAAGACACATTGAGACAGTACCCATTGTTGGCAAGGATGTGAGCAAGTAAGTAGGTAGACTGATTCACTATTAGTGGGAATGTAATTGGTATAGTTTTCTTGATGGTTATTGCCAATGTGTATGAAAATTTAAACTGTGCATGCCCTTTTACATGATACTCTCATTTTTAGTTGTATCACATTAAAAATGACATAATTATGCAGAAATGATAGAGATAATTATATAAATATCTTGGTTTATAATAGAAATTATAAACTATAAATGTCTATTGAGGATGAATTAAATAAATGATAGTTAATTTATACAGTGGAATATAGCTACTAAAATGCTCTATGTGTATTTACAAAGAGACTTAGATTTTCATTAAGTATTAAGTTGAAAGAAAGCAAGATTGTATAGTATGATCTCATTTAACTTACTATTTAGATTATTCTATTTTTCTTTCAGTTCTAAGCTTTCCATTTGGTTCTTCATATCTTCTGTTTCTTTGCTGAGAGTATATATTTTTCATTGTTTCAGGCAGGCTCAGAACTGTTCAAAGATCTTTAAAATCTTTGTCAGATAATTATAATCCCTTTTTATCTTGGTGTTGGCATTTATTTATTGTTTTTCATTCAGCTTGAGAGGTCTTTCTGGTTCTTAGTATGGTGAGTGATTTTTGATTGAAACCTGCACATTTTCAGTATTATATGACTATGGATTTTATTTAAGCTTTCTGTTTTGGCTGGCTTCTGAAAGGGAACATGTGCCACCTTCTTACTGCCATGTGGGGGTAGAAGTCTGGTTCCCCAATTAGTCTCCATTGACACCCAAGGCAGGGCCCCTCGTAGTTGCTGAGTGGCGGTGAGAATTCTGGCTCCTCACAGGCCTCCACTGATGCCTTCCTGGCTGGCAGGGATGAGATTGCCCTTTACTCCTGCTCACATGGTCCCCAGTGATTCTGCAGGGATCAGATGGGTGGTCTGTTACTGCCTGGATGGGGTGAAAGTCCTGGCTCCCTACCTGGCCTTCTCTGACACTAACCCTTTGGAGGAACTTAAGAGTTTTGGGTTGCCTCATTACAGCCTGGTGAAGGTGGCAGTCTAGATCTTTGCTGGTGTGGATGTGGGTGAGGCTATGATGTTTTCTGTGGTGTTTAGCTGAAGTAGAGCAACTTTTTTCAGTTTTCTATGTTGCTAGGCTGTCCCTTTCCCAGTCCTTTGGCTGACAGCAGGCTTCCATTGGACGTTCTTTTTGTCTGCATCCATTGGTGTTTCTGTGTGACCAACCTCTTTAGCTCCAAGTTTGGGTTATATGAGACAAAAAGAAAATCCAGGGAGTTCACAACAACTGGGCCTGGAGGTCTCTAGCCAGTCTGCTTTTCTCCACTTTTTGGGATCGTCTCATGTTTATTTTATATGTAATACGTAGGGTTTTTAGTAATACTTAGGGGGAGGAATAGGGAAAAGTATGTCTATTCCATATTTCTGGAAACAGAATTCCTGTCTTATTTTTTTTTAAGTTGTATCTATATATCTGATTATGCAGGAAGAAAATTTGTAATACACAACAAACTGTTAATCAGTGGGTATCTCTGAGGATGTAGATTTATTTTACTAATGTTTATATTGCCTAAGTAAAATACAAATATACTTTCATTGTCTAAGAGTCAGACAATTCAAATGTGTAGAGTAAAAGTGACACTCTCTCTTCAGTAGTCCCTTTGCCCTGGTAAAGTTTTATATGAAGCTTTCCCATCTTCCTGTCTATTTCTATACATAAATGTAAATAGATAGGCCTGTGGCCTATTTTCATGTAATGAAGTGCCATTATTCTGTATATACTGTCTCTTCTGTGTCTTTGGGCATTTTCAGCTGGAAAGGATTATGTGGCTGGAAATTGCCATCATAAGTCTCTAGGTGACTCAAGGGCTGTTTGGGTCTCATTCCCTTTCTCTTTCATTATTGTTTTGGTCCTGAAGTCTGCATTAATCCCAGATGTTTTGATTTTAATTTACTGTACTTTTATGTCAAAAGGGATAAACCTTATTTTTGATAGCTTTCTAGTTATGGTGCCAGACAACATGAGCTTTTGAAGCCCAGTTAGTTTTATGACTTAGTTCATACATTGTTACATGAGAATTCATTCAGCAAACATTTACTGAGCATTTCATATGTGCCAGATGCTCTTCTAGGCACTGGGAATGCAGCAATACAACTGACAAAATCTCTGTCTTTATGGAGCTAAGGATAGACAGATAGTAAACTAGTATATAAAATGTCTGATGGTGGTAAGTGCTATAGAGAAAAATAAAACAAGGAAAAAGAATGGGATGAGTGAATTTACTATTTTTAATTAGTTAAATTAATATTATGTAATACTATATTACATATGTATAAATATGGTATTTGAAGGAGGGTGAGAGAGGCAAGCATGCTAATGGAACAGAACAGAGGGCAGCGAGGCTGGGTGGACTGAGAGAGTGGGAGTGGGATTTTGAGATGTTTGACATACCATCATAATCCAATCATGAGGAGATTATAAAACCCTGGAGTTTTCCCCGGGATGAGTTCTGAAACTGTTGGAGAGTTATTTCAGTAGGGAAGTGACATGATCGCACACAGGTTTTAATTGTAATGTCGAGAGTAGGTTCTAATGTGCAAAGGTAGAAAGAAGCAGGGAGTCAAGTTAAGTAAGTAGTTCTTGTAATAATGCAAGAGTGAGTTACTGGTGGCATGGACCATGATGGTGACAGTGGGAATGATGAGAAGTGATTAGCCAGATTCTGAATGTTTTTCTTTAATATTTTATTATAGAAATTTGTGTATGTGTTGAAAGTAGAGCTAACCAGATATGCTAATGATCGAATAAAAGATGTGAGGAAAGGTGAAGAGTTGAGTATTACTCTGTTAGTATTTTGGCTTGAGCATCTGGAAGGATCTGCCAAAGCAGATGTTAGAGAATCAAACCAGGAGTTTGGTTTGGACATTTTTTTAAGTTTGTAATTGTATATTAGACAACCACCTGCAGATGTTGAGTAGATACTGGATATATGAGTTTGAAGTTCATGTGGGAGGTCTGGTAATTATTGATGTCTTGTGCATCTCACTGAAAATTGAAGTCACAAGAGTACATGATGACTTTACTACAAATTATGGAATATTATGAGAAGAAGTTTGGTAGAACAGAGATGAGGGGCCTGGGTTCTAGTCTTAATTCTCTGACTGGTGATGCCTTTTAATTCTCTGATGACTGGTTTTCTTTTATGTAAACTTATGGCATCTAGATGGTTTTCAGTCTTTCATGCAGATATCCCTAGATCTAGATCAAGGAGAAAGTGCAGAAGATGGTGCTATGCACTAAATTGCATCTCCCCAAAATTCATTTGTTGAAGTTCTAAACCACCATGTGACTCTATTGGAAATAGGGCCTTTAAGGAGTTAAGTTCAATCAGGTCATAATGGTGGATCCCTGATCCAATAGACCCCATGTTCCATAAAAGAGGAAGAGACACAGGAGAGATACCTCTCTGTCTCCCCACCCCCTCTGTGTGTGTGTGTTCGTGTGTGTGTGTGTGTGTGTGTGTGTGTATCTGCTACGGGTAGACACAGTGAGAAGCCATCTGTAAGCCAGCAAGAGTGCTCTCACCAGAAACTTAAATTGGCTGATACCTTGATTTTGGACTTCCCAGCCTCTAGGACTGTGAGAAATAAATTTTTATTGTTTAAGGTACCTTTTAATGGCAGCCTGAGCAGAGTCAGATCGATGGGGCTCTGGGCCTTGTGCTAAGCAATAGATAAAACAGTTCTGTGATCTGTTTGAGTCTGGGAGTTCTGGATACGATTACATTTAAAGAAAGGTTTCTATTAAAAAAGTTTGAGAACCACTGGTTTAGGTATTAATCTAAGATTCTGTCTGGGTCTCTTAAATATTTGTTTATATGTATTACAAAAACAGTGCCTTTCACATTGTAGGTGTGTAATGTTTGTTGAAAGATGAAGTTACGAGGATATGTAATGCATACTACTAATTTTAATGCTTGATTATTGAAAGTGGATTGTCTGCAATGCAGAGAATCATTTTAGGACACGTTCTGATTGCCTGATACTGCATTATAAAAGAACGTCTATGCCCTGGCTGGTGTAGCTCAGTGGATTGAGCATGGGCTGTGAACCAGGCATTGTAGGTTCGATTCCCAGTTAGGGCACATGCCTGGGTTGCAGGCCATGGTCCCCAGCAGGCACATTAATGTTCCTCTCTCTGTCTCTCTCTCTCTCTCTGTCTCTGTCTCTCTCTCTCTCCCCCATCCCTCTCTAAAAATAAATAAATAAAATCTTAAAAAAAAAGAAGAAGGTCCATACCCTTATCTCAGTGATAAGATCCTTTTGTTGCCAGTTATAGGCAGACACCCAATTAGCAAGTACTGTGTACCTGTTGTCTAATATTGTGCTAGTTGTCCTGGGGTACAGATGAGTCAGAGTCCCTTCCCTCAGGGACAGTAATGGACATATGAAGAACTATGCCTAGACATATCAAATACTAAACAATATAGCAGTATATAATTAAGTGATAAATGCTATGGGAGTTAACAGAAAAGAGATCTTTGAGAATTGGAGTAGTTGGGGAAAGCTGCTTCTATGAGACTTAAGTTGAGCTTTAAAAAAATATGTAGAGCCTTGGCCAGGCTTGGCCAGAGCTCAATTGGTTAGAGCATTATCCCAATAAGGGAAAGTTGTGGATTTGATCCCTGGTCAGGGCACATACAAGAATCAACCAATGAATGCATACATGAGTAGAATTACAAATCAATGTTTTAGCTTTGGCCGATATGGTGCATTTGGTTGGGCATTGTACTGCAAAGCCAAAGATTGTGGGTTTGATTCCTGGTCAGGGCACATGCCTGGGTTGTGAGTTCAGTCCCCCCGGTCACAGTGTACACAAGAGGCAACTGATCAATTGTTCTCTCTCACATCGATCTTTCTCTCCTTTCTCCTTTCTCCCTCTCTTGCCCTCTCTCTAAAAAAATAAATAAAATCTTTAAAAGAAAATGTAGAGTTTGCAGAAAGGAGGACCGTTAATGAGCTCATGATCCCAAAATAGCAGTGCTGAGTTTCAGGAATTCATTCCTGAGTGGGATTCTGTGATTTCCCTTCCTCATGGGGATCGTCTGTGCCAGTATTTCCTTACTGAATGCCAACTTGGTGTCAATCATGGTGTTCAGTGCCAAGTGTTCAAAGTGAACAAAGTTTTTACAGTACAGTGGACTACAGGATACAGAAATGTAAATAGTCCAAAGCACTGTGATAAGAGTTTTGTTTTACTGGAGTATCTTATAATTCCCTGAAAAGGGTACATGGAAGATAAACTTGGAATCCTTATAGGCCTGAAAATTCCCTCCCCACACCTTTTTAAATAAGTGTGTTTACATAAGTTCAACATTGAAAGTAATTTTTCTTAGGAAATTTGAAAGCAAGTTCCATTGTTTTCAGAATTTTATCATTGCTGAAGAAAAGGCTGATGTTAAGTCATTATTATTCCTCTGGGACAATTGGTTCCTTCTCTCTTCAGTCTTTTGGGTTTGCCTTTTTTCTTTATTTTTTATGGACTTTTGTGAGGATATGTCTAGATGTCAGGGCACTTGTTGAGCCCTCTTAGTGTGAAAACTAGGTGTTTAGTGTCTGTGTGTATGAAACCAAAAAAGTTTTTAAAAATTTTATTTCCTTCTATTTTCTCTGTTCTCTCTTTTTGGAGTTCTTTAGTTGGATGTGGATCTTTCTGGATTGACCTTTGATTTTTTTTAGCTTTTTACTCATTTTCTGTTTTTATCTTTTCACTCTTGTGGGTCATTTCCTTGCCTTTTTAAAAATACCTTTTCCTTTTATATTTAAAACATTTTAGTTTAACCATTATATTTCCAATTTCTAAGAGCACTTATTCTTTTTTCATAGTATCTTGTTTCTCTATGATGGATAAAATACTTTATTTTATTTCTAATTACAGTTTACATTCAGTATTATTTTGCATTAGTTTCAGGTTTGCAGCATACTGGTTAGATAGTCATACACTTTACAAAGTGTTTCCCCCAACATTTCTAGTACCCATGTGGCACCATAAATAGTTATCACAATAGTAGTGACTATATTCTCTATGCTGTAATTACCAATTCATACTTCCTAATCCCTTTGCTTTTTTGTGAGGATAAAATATTTTAGATTTCTGTTATAATACTTACCAGGTTTTAAAATACATTTTTCCTGTTTTCTGAATTTATTTCCCTTAGAAACTGCCTTGGTCTTTTTCTTTCATACTGCTGTTTTTTTCTCTTACGAGAGAAAGCAGTTTTTTTCCTAAAATGCTTACATAAGCTTCCTGCTCATATAGAAGGGTGAATGATTGTGTAGATTAATCAAGGTGCATCTCTTCCACTGCTCTGAAGATAATAGGTCTGCCCACAGTAGATCTCTTTGCTTAGTGGAAAGGCTGATTAGAATTTCTGTATTTGCATTTAGGAATAGCAGTGGTGGTGACAGTGGGAAAGGATGTGTCTTTGGCAGGTTTATAATTGAAGGTATGCTTTTCCCAAAACTAAAATCACCTTCGAAAGGGAAGAGATTTCAGACTGTCATTGAGATTCAGGAAAATACGACCAAGCAGCTGATGGTGATTGGGTGTGAGGTCCCAAGGTGCCTCCTTTGAAGGGGACTGAGGTATCATTGTCCTGTGTACAGTGCTTCTTGTATCTTTTTCAATAAATGTCTCTAATTTTCAAATTATATGGCTGGATACCTTCTGGGCAGACCATATATTTCTATATTTGTATCTATCTCAAATTAATGATACATAGTTTTATGAGTACAGTAGTACCTGCTTTTCTGCAAGGAATATGTTCCAAGATATATCCAGTGGAAGCCTAAAAGGATGGTGCAGAACCTTGTATAGATATATTATGTTTTTTCTATACATACATATGTATGATAAAGTTTAATTTATAAATTAGGTACAGTAAGAGGTTCACAACAATAACTGCTAATAAAATAGAACAATTATAAGAATACACTATAGGTGTATTCAAAGTCATGTGAATGGCTTTGGGACCATTATTAAGTAAAATAAAGGTTACTTGAACACAAACACTCCAGTACTGTGATAGTCCATCTGATAGCTGAGAGTGCCACTAAGGGACAAACGAGTAGGTAGTATATAGAGTATATATGCTGGACGAACAGGTAATTTCACTTTCCAGGTGGGACAGAGCAGAATGGTGTGGGGTGGTAGAAGATTTCATTATGCTACTCAGAATGGCATGTAATTTAAAACTTACAAGTTGTTTATTTCTGGAATTTTCTGCTTAATGTATTTGGACTACTTTGTGGAAAGTGAAACCACAGATAAATGGGGACCACGCTATGCATCATTGTGTATGTACAGAGTACAGTCACTTTTCTCTCAACTTGTTCTTCTCATGTGTGATACATATATACACACACAGACATATATATGTAATTGTTTAAGATTATACTCTATGTTATTCTGCAGCTTTTTCATTTAACAGTGGCTCATTAAGATATTTTCATTCCATAGGCATATATTATTCTTTTCATGTCTATTATGTACTGTGTGTCTCTCTCTAAATACTCTCAATTGCTTCTGATCAGTCAAATGGCAGCAGTGGCTCTCTAATGGGCTTTGGCTCTAGAGAGTACTCTGGGCCAGAGGCCCTGTGTAATCTCCTCTCAGGGACACCAAGAAATGGTTGGGAATTAAATGGCTTTTCTTAAGCAGACTTGGTTTTCTCTGGTGACTCTTAGAATTAGTGCCAGTGGGAAGCGAGCCTGCAGTAATAGGGCTTAAGCAGTACCGTTCCTTTATGAAGTGTGGGGCTAGAGGTATGAAGTGCCAAGATTGGCCAAGGCTTTAAAGTGAAAGGGATTTAGGAGTATGGGGATGTAATTGACAGAGATAATAATGGAAAATGTTAAGGTCAGCCGAACAAAGCAGAAAATTGAGGACCTCATCAGTTGTGGAGAGGAAGGGAAGTTTCTTTAAGTCAGGCGAGCTGTGAAGATGGACTTCTTGCAGAGGTGGATAATGGTCTGCTTATTCTCATGGGTTGGGCATTCAATAGTATACACTGCCTAACATATTATTTGCTATATGGAACTTAAAAATAAGTACGATATTTGTTCTTGGATCTCACAACTTGGACAATGTAGAATACAGTGCAGGTGTTTAGGAAGTAACTATTTGGTTTTCTTACTTCCTTTTTTCTTTTTTAAGAAAAAGAAAAGCATTCTGTCTGTACTTTGTGTTCTGCTTCCTTAAAGAGTACCCTTGGTCATTTAAAAGACTTTTATTATGTTTTTGTTTAAAGAGTATGTGGTCTGTGCTTTCTAGAGGCAGTTAGCCTCTCTCTTCCTCCTTTCCACCCTCCCCCACAACTGACTGAAAACAGTGCCAGGGCATTACTACTGCAGAGTGACCTGAATTAACGAGCTTTCAAGGTACCAGAAAGCTCCTTGAATGCCAAAATGCATGTCAGAAAACCTGGGTTAGTTTACACTGCTAAACAAATTTTCTTTGGAGCAAGGCTTTATCCAACATGCCTATTTGTAGATGCAGAAAAAGATTATGTTTTGGAGGTTTTATTAGTAATTTTTTCAAAGAAGGTATTTATTTTTAGAGAAAGGGGAACAGAAGCAGAAAGAAAAGGACAGAAACATTGATGTGTGAGAGAAACAATGATGTGTGAAACACCAATCAGTTGCCTCTCACACCCCCCAACTGGGACCTGGCCTGCAACCCAGGCATGTGCCCTGGCCAGGAATCAAACTGGCAATGTTTTGGTCTGTGGCTTGATGCCCAATGCACTGAGCTACACCAATCAGGACAATAATTTATTATATAGCACATCAAAAATGAAGTTAAACTAATATCACCACACTGCATTTTTACTCTGCTTTGTTAGGGACTATACCAGAATTGTTTCTTTCCCTCACTCACACGCGCACTCGCGCACACACACACACACACACACACACACTCTTGTTTTTTGTGATGGGCTTATGTATTATATTAAAACTCTGAAGTATGACTTAAAATAACATGGCATTTATTAACTTAATAAAATGTTGATTGGAGACTCTTTTACAGATACTGAATAATGAAGATGAATAACACATGGTCCCTACCCTTAAAGAAATCAATTATTGCTTAGAAGGGTAGAGTATATGGAAGATAACAGTTAGACAAAAAGGAGTGTAAATAGTTTTACTGTTGGATGTAGGGATGCCCCCAAAAGTTATTAGAGCTGAAGATTTTTGAGAGGGAATTGTTTGATACATAGGTGTAGAGAGGGTGGGGCTTGGGGGTAGGGGGATGATCAGTTCAGTCCCGAGCATTGCTCTCAGGGCCATAGAGGCCTGAGCATCACGATACTGCAAATAGCTTCACGTGGTTTATGTGAAGGGTATTGTACAGAGGAGTGGGAGGACATGATGCTAGAGAGTCAGGGGAGGCTGAATGTTATTCAGAAGGTTTTTAAATGGTTAATTAATATTAATAAACTCAGGGAAAGATTATCTGGCAAGGAGGAAGAGGCCAGATTCCAGGTAAGGTGATCAGTTTGCATCTGCTAAAGAAAACTAGGTCCAGAGCCATGGCCACACACTCCCAAAATAAGTGATTAAAAATCAAAGTGAAAATGAGGAGAACAAAGGTATAGAATCAATAAGATATAGTACATGTGTGGTAAAGCAGAGGGAAGAATTAGGATGACTCTCAGATAATCTGTTTTGGAGGATTTTAAAAGATGACGGTGGCCATTTTGAGAAGCTGGTTTTAGAAAAACTAATAGTTTGGTGTTTGAACATGTTGATTTTGAGTTGGTAAGAGACATCCAGTAAGATGTGATCACCAGGTATTTGGATCTGGACCTCAGAATAAGAGTTTGTCATTAAGGATAGAGAGTAATCACGATTGAACTCTTTGAAACTACAGGAGTAGATGTGATAATTTAGGAATTTAAGAAGAAAAGTGTTGAGGACAAAACATGAACATTTTGGAGATAGGCCAGAGAGAAGGTTGAGATGAATGGTCTGAAAAGAGGTCACTGAGTTTGTCAGAGGGCACTGATTATTGCTAGTGGGGATTAGCAGCATGCTAGGAGTAAAAGCTAGATTGCAGACTTAATTCTGTATGTTATGTTGTGTTTATGTACTAAATTATAGGTTTAAGTATTTTATTAAAACCAAGAAATACTTAAAAGATACAGCTAAAATTAGGGAATTAATTAACCAACTCCTGTATACCCTCTGTACAGTTTTTAAAAACTTTTTATTTTAAAATAATTATAGACTCATAGGAGGTTACAAAAATAGCACAGGGAAGTTGTTCTTTTTGACCTTCACTCAGCTTCCTCCATTTACTTGTTCAGTTTAACAAATGTCTGGGCCAGTGCAACTGCTGATGCTTGAGGTGGATTATGGAACTGTACAGGTAGTATGAATTTGTATTCTGTACCCCAACATAGTGCAAGCCTGGGGTTTTGATTTTCACAGGAGCCTCTCTCCCGCAACTGGGCATGGCTGGCTGCCTTGCTGTTTCTAAGGGCATATTGGTGGAGCTTCTCCAGCCTCCTTTTCACATATTAAGCAGCACTTTTGAGGATCTTGGCTCAAAATAGGGTTTTGTTTGTTTGTTTGTTTATTTCCAGCTCTCCCTGAAATAGGCTCAAAATCAGGTGTTTTATATCTGTAGGCCAGTATCCCCCTAGACTGCCATGGTGTCAGCTGGAACTTTACATGTTTGAGTTTCTTCTCTTCTGGCACCTAGAAATTTCTGTCTCCCCATCACTTGTTAAAATTCATTTATGCTCATTTTTCATGTTGATTTAGCATTTCAGTGAGTATATTTGGGCACATGGATGTATGAGTCCAGTCTGCCTTGGTGCTTGACTCAAAAGTCTAATAAGTAATTTGTTTATTTCTTATTTCTTAATTTTATTCTCTGCTTTGTACGCAAAAAGGATTTGAGGTCAGATTATATAACTCATAAAAATATTATTATTTTTTAAAATGGGTGATACATGAATGTGTTATGAAATTAGAAGATAAAAAAGGGTATACAGGTCTCCCTTTGCCCTGTTCCCTACTTACCCCACCGGGTTTGCCTGCATAGATGCTAGTTTCCTATGTTTCCTAGAAATAAACTATGCACTAGCTTATTCTTTAACAGTCGTTTTAAACTTTGAAATCGTGTTATAATTTAATTTTGTAACCAGTGTTCAGGATTTTTCCATCTGCTTGACAAGTACCAATTGTAGTTTCTTCTTCTCTGAGAGTTTTTGTGGAGAATGTTATACTAATTATATGTTACATGTATGTTTTTGTATATACAAATGGATTACCTGTGTTTTAATTTTATTCACTTCAAAAATCCCCCAGAATGTGACAGTATCTGACAAAATAGTGTAAACTGTTGATTTGAATGTTTTAAGTTATTATGTGGAATATTAAAATAATGGAACATTGGCCCTACTTTTTGGAAGGTAGTGAAAATGATATTTTAAGATGCTGGAATCTTATTGAAACACAGTGAGGATATCCTTTAAAATTGTTCTGATTACTAACCAGTAAAGGCTGTTGTTTGCATGTATGCAAATAACTGTCCAAAGAAGTGAGGGGCGTCTGTCAAAGTTGAAGTCCTCTTTTTTAGGTTCCTTAGCCACTGTATATACTGTTGTTTGCCTGACTACAGCTTGGTGAAAATCAGTGACATGGAAGGCTATGACCTAATATGTTTTCTTCCTTAGATCAACCTCTCCACTTCTCCTACACCTGCACAGTTAATAAGCCGTTCCCAGGCTTCCAGTTCTACCAGCGGCAGTATTACCCAACAGACTATGTTGCTAGGGAGTACCTCCCCTACCCTAACTGCAAGCCAAGCTCAAATGTATCTCCGAGCTCAAATGGTAAGATGTGAGCTACCAAATTTCTTTAGTGATTAAGGACTTGAGAGAGATCAAAATGTTTCTTGATTTGATGCAATAAGAGACATTTTTATATTTAAGAGATGTTTAACAATTTTTTTATGTGCATGTGCTTAGCTCTTGTACATTTATGTCTTGAAAAATTCTTTTAATTGGTAGGCCCTCTTGGTGTATCATAAAATAATCAGCAACATTGGGAAGCTGACAGATGTGTAACATAGGAATGATTATTATTATTTTTTTTCATATTGAACATAGGAGTGATTATTTTTTAATATCAAATTTCAGTGATTTCAGATCTTTTTTCACATTTTAACATCTGAAACTGAGATGCATTTTGTAACTGATGGCATCTTACAGTTATAATTGGTACTTATAGTGATACATAAAATCACTGTATATTTGACATCTTAGATTTGATGAAGTAGTTAGAAATGTTAAAAACTTGGTTGTTAACTCTAAGTTAGAATTTATATTTTGAGATCTTCTGAAACCTGGGTTGGAGTTTCTGCTAATTTACCAGATGATTCTTAGCTTTGGTTATTCTCATCTCAAATTTTGCAAAGTGATTTGTGTACTTAAGCTCACTTTGACCTTTTATTAATATAGGAATGTTAATTTGGCTATTCTGTATTTGAGTACCTACTGATTTCCTAATTTAACTTTGAGCTTCTTTAAGGAATGTAGAAATTGATTGATATTTCCTTTATTCGATATCCTTACAGGGAGTTAGACAAAAAATTTGGCCCTATCATGTATTTATTTAGTTGCTTTCTTTGTTCAAAGAATTGAATATATATATGGATCCCCAGGTCCCCGCTAAAATTGCAAAGAAAGTTTCCCATTTCTAACAGGAAGCAATGACATGACCCACTTTTTTATTACAGATTATTCAGTAGACATTGCTATATTTGTTTTTTTCCCCACCATGAGCTCGTATTTAATTAATAACATGCTTCAAAATTAGGTTGACTCACTTGAAATGGTTCTAATTTGACTATTTTTGACTCCTTAGAAGTTTCATATGGTTCAAGCTAAATAGAGTATCTTCTTTATAGGTTTAGTACTTTCAGCTGTTTGTACTGGAAATTAACTTCTCATGAAGTTATAGTTTGTTGTGTAACTTACTTAAATTTAATATACTATAAAGAACTGAAGTTTAAAAGATCCCCTTAATCAGTAATTTTAATTTAACCAGGAATGGTTTTGAGGAACTAAATAACTCAATGCAATTTTGAAGTAGACTATTTACACATTCTTGGAAACAACTGTCATAATTTACTAAGTTGGATCGGATAATTTCTGAGTGGATTGTATTACCTTTTTAAGTTAATGGCATTATCTTTCAATATTGAGAAAAGCAGCTGAAAAGAAATGGTGGTTAATAGTAAATAAATCAAGTATGTCTTTCCTTCCTTTATTATTATTAATGTTTGATGTGAACCTTTTTCTGCAGACTGTTTTGTTGTTGAATTTTGACATGTTTTGGCATTTATATTTAGAATGAACTTTTCTTTGCAGATGGTTTTAAAATCAAGAGCAACCTAGGTTTGCTCTGTAGATCCTACGTAGCTGAGTGAAAGAAATCGTGTAGTATATCGCATAGTTACCTTCTGTGGTGAAGAAGAATGGAAAGGCTTTTGGGGGTTTCTTGTTGTGTTTTTCACTTTAATTTGTGTTCAGGAGTAGGGACTATGGTTGTCTCTTGAAACTTACATTTTAGGAATCCTGCCTCAGGAGTTTTGAATTGGGAAAATTTTAAGTATAATAGCTTATTTGGAGCAAAATTTGGTATGAGGATTGCATATTACCTAAATACATATTCTTTTTTGTGCACTGATTTATTTTTCTACTCATCAGAATCATGCACTGTTTCAAAAATGTTTATGATTTTTTTAAGTTCTCTATTACCAGAAATTTCTGTGTCGTGTAAAACCCTTTTGCTTAGGAGGCAGTCCTAAACTGCATTGTCTTTCTGTCACAAATTTCGGTCTCCCTTGCCTGCTATACATTGTGTGTGAGACATGTTCTTTTGTCTTAGGGTATTTTTTTTTGGTTTTTCTGTCTGTACAGCTGATTTTCACACCCGCTACCACTGTGGCTGCTGTACAGTCTGACATTCCTGTTGTCTCGTCGTCATCATCTTCCTGTCAGTCTGCAGCTACTCAGGTGAGCTTGTCTAGCTTTGTAATGTGGAACGAGGTCCAGATCTTCAGCTTAAAGATAGACATGCATTTGTGTTTAAATTACTGATGGTTTCAGTGCTCTTTGTCATACATTTCAGATTGAAATTTAATAAAATGTGATAAGAACTTCAAGAAACTTTTCTTCTACAGAAATTATAATACCATTAAACACGGATATTTAGGTTATTTGACAATAGTGAAAATGAGTTTTTACTACGACTGTGTTTTATTGTAAAGCAGATTTCTTATTTGTGAGATATATTCTTTTGTATAGATTCCCTTGCAAGCAGTTATGTAATAACTAAATCAAGAAGGATTTTAAGATTAAAAATAAATTGGGTGAATTTTAAATTTAAAAAATTGAGTAGGATATTACTTTTTTTGGTATTATGGAAGAGTGAACTGTAACTTTCTCCTTACATTATTCACAAAAATAAAATAGAATTTTGACTTAACAGCTAAAACTACAAAATGCACAGAAGAAAACTTAGGGAATATCCTTACAACTCTAGGGTGACAAAACTTTCTTAGGTCACGAAAAGCATTAATTATAAAAGAAATTGAATTGGACTTCATGAAAATTGAAAACTGTTTTTCAAAAGACATTGTTAGAAAAATGAAGAGGGAAGCCACAGACTAAGGGAAAGTGTTCACAATATGAATATCTGACAAAGGACTTTTACTCAGAATATGCAAAGTATGCTTACAACTCAATAAATAATAGTATCATGGGGAAAAGATGTGAACACTTCATAAAAGAAAATATGCAAAAGGCCAACAAGCACATGAAAAAGTGCTCAACACCATTAATCATTATAGAAATGCAGATCAAACCACAGTGGATATCACTACACACCCAGTAGAATGGCTGAAATGAAGGAGACTGGTGAGAATGGGAAGCAGCCATATTCTCATACATTGCTGGTGAGAGTGAAATTGGTAGGACCACTTTGCAAAACAGCTTGTCGGTTCCTTACAAAGTTAAACATATGTTTAACATGTAACCCAGCAGTTCCACTTCTAGATGTTTACTGTGAGAGATCTGAAAATATGTATCCACATAAAGATATGTAAATTAATATTTATAGCAAGTTTATTCAGAATAGCCCCAAACTGGAAACTCAGTGTTCTTTAACTAGTGAATGGATAAATAAATTGTGAGATATTACTCAGGAAAAAAAAAACTACTGATGCATCTCAGGAACATTGTAATTAGCAAAAGAAGCCAGACACCAGAGAGTACATACTCTGATTCCATTTGTATGAAATGAAAGTCCTGAACAGGTAAAACTAGTCTATTGTGAAGAAAATCAGATTGGTGGTACCTGGGGCAGAAGGTGGAGCAGAGTGACTGGGAAGGGGCATGAGTGAGCTTTCTGGGTGATGGTGGTGTTCTGTATCTTGACTGGAGTGGTGGTAACATGTTGTATACAGGTGTCAAGACTCATTGAACTGGTTCATTCATTTTACTCTATGTAAGTTATACCTCAGTAAGGTTGGTAAAAATGAATTAGTAAATTTCTTAATTTACTACTTAATTGTATGATATCATTTAGATATTTTTCCATAGAAATTGGTATATCATAGGATCATCCTTGGCTTCTTATTTTTAATTTAATAGTCTTAGTCTTCTGGTAAAAAGCAAAAAATTTGATGATAATAATATTTGACCCTCTTTACATATTTTGTTTAATAATAAAGAACAATTTAATATATTAGCATATAAATATGTTGATCAATTAAAGTTAAGTTTTTCCTCGTGTGCTCTGTGACCCTGCACAATTCCTGAGCTCTGTTGAACTTTAGTTTTCATATTTATAAAATGAGACCTTTGTCTTTGTTAACTTTAAGGTTTAAAAAGCACAAATAAAGGAAAGTGGCATGGAGCTAAGAGTGACATTGCTATTCAGGTTATGTGCTTGAAATCCTGCATGGACTTCAGTTCAACTCCCACTTCCATTATTTACTAGTTTTATGGCTTCAGGCAAGTTACCAAAACTCTCTAATAGTCATACATACTTTCAGGGTGTGTTGAAGACTGAGTAATGTGTATGTTTAGTGTCTAGAACATTATAGGCACTCATTAGTACTTTTTTTGCAAGAGGGGATGGAAAGACTTGGGTCCACATTCTGACTTAAGCAACAGTTGCCAGCCTTGTTATTTGCCAGTTGATTGATTTTGAATAAGGTCATAGTATAACATAATGTTTATGAGTTTGGACTCTGAATCCAAACTCTCTGGGTTCAAGTACATATCCTACCACCTTCTCATTGGATACCCTTAATCTCTTGCCTCCATTTCAACAATATAAAATAAAATAAATATTTATAAAATAATTATAACGTTGATTTCATAGAATTGTAGTGAGGATTAAATATGTTAAGTGAAAAACAGAACAATGTCTGATACATAGTTAGCACTCATATTAAATGTTAGCTTTTATTATTACCTTTGTTAAACCTCAGTTTCTTCTCTGTAAACCAGAAGTGATAGCTCAGAGTTGTTACAAGGAATAAAGGAAACAATGATCATAAAGTATTTAGCATACTGCCTAGCATACTTAGTATCAGATTACTAATTATCATTAGTATCAGATTACTAATTACTACTTTTGTTATACTGGGTCCGACAGAAGTAATGCCTGCTTGTGTGTGGTCGGTAGGGTATGTGCATGCCTTGCACGAGATGGACAGCAATGTGAACATTCCACCTAAAATGTCATATGGTGTGCTTGAGTATGATATTGTGTTTATGTGGGATGGATTACAGAATTACATACTTAAGACTGTGTAATAAAAGATTTTGTAATGGAAAAGGGCAGTGTTTGTGCTGGACCCTGTATATTTTCTAAAGATGAGTCACAAATTTGGTTCTTAGCTTTGAAGGTGCTAATAGTGAAGAGAGAAACAATCATTTAAAGGGTTTACAGTTTCCAGGGTAAAGTAAATGAGTTAGGAAAATACAACGAACATGCTTTTTTGAGCACAGTTTGTCTTGTGGGTTTTTACGGAGAAAACATCTTACAGTCCATTTAATAGTATAATGAGCACAGTAAAGTAGTTTATGAAAGTGGCTTCAGTTTAATGTGATGCAGGCACATGGTTCAGTGATAATATGACTTAATTCAAGGATAGATCTTCAGGAACCTTCAGGAATTTCTCTACAAATGTTTTTCTCTGCTATGCTTTTGAAATGCAGTTTATCAAGCTGACAATGGGAAGTGATGCTAATACTTTGAATATACCAGTGATAACTTTTGAAAAATTTATGCTCTACTGTTAATTTTAAAACTTATATTTTTAGTTTTTAAAATAGTGTAATTGAGAAATACCAAATTTCAAGTTTAATACTCTTTGAGTGATGGAAGTCAGTATAACAATAATTTTTTTAGCATTAAAATTTATAGCACACTGAAAAAAATGAGAAATTTGAAATATTTTACCCTTATATACTATTTAAAATGCTCCATCCCTTCCCTATACTATGTAAAATATATTTTTTTAATTTAGAAAAATCTCGTTTTCAGAAAGATATGATAGGACTAAGAGTATATTTATGGAAAAGGAAGAAATCTTTCTTATTTACTTACTTACCAGAGAATGCTGTGGGAACCGAGAGGAAAACAGCCCTTGGGATTTAAAACCTAGAAACTCAGCTCTACTGCCAGCCATGTGACTTCATCTCCTACTTTCCTCATATGCAACAAAGAGATTCACACAGTATTTCTTAAATTCAAATTGAGAAATTGGTATGAGAATATTTGGGTAATCCACTGTAAAGTGTGAAATTAGCTAAAGGCTTCAGGTGACATTTAGACTTTTTCAAAAGTCAGAAAGTTTTCATAATTTGATCATAGGAAAGGTTTAGATGAAATGAAAGTTGGATATCACTGTGCCCTAATATTCTTTTGAGAAAGGGTGTGTTCTCTTCAAAAGTGAAGCTCTATCTAGGAAAGCTGAAAATGTAATCTTCCTATTAATAGCTAAATTAACTTTGTAATATACTTTAGAAGTATAGCTTACATGTTTGAAATTTATTGTAAATATTTAAATGAAGATGACCAAAGATATTATAGCCATAGTCTAAAATTTATCTACTCATATAAATAATATATGAATATATGTACACACACATAGTTTCTTCCAGAATTCCAGAAAGCAGAAGGAAAATTAAAGGAGTATATGATTCTATAGAAATGGACTGCTACACGTTTTAGGATTCATTGTGTCAAATCTTCATTTACACTTTTGAATATATATTCAAAAACATATTTGAATATATATGCTTTTCATATGAAGGAAAGTTTTCAGATTTTCAAGTTTTTAAGATTTTAATATGTCCCCACTACATATTTGTTGAGATTTTTTGGTAGACTATGAATAGGTTTTAGTGTTAGCCTAAGAAAACCATAAATAGAACTAAATGCAGAAACATAGCCAGGTAATACATATTTGAGAATCAGATACAAGAGAATACCTCACACTGTGGAGTTTCTGTTATGTCTGCAGCACAGAGCTGTGCGGAGCACAAAAGTGAATGTCAGAGATGAGAGCCTGCCAGCCAGAGTCCCAGTATTTCACACAGACATGAGTAATCATAAAATAAGCTAGACATTAGTCAGTGCTAAGGCCAGTACGATCCATATTCTATGGGAAAGCATTACACAGGGGAGGGGAAATTATTTCTAACCAGGGTCTTTGGGAGAGTGAGTGGGATTTTTACTGGGGCTTGAAGGAGCATTCAGGAAGAATGGCATTTGAGCAAGAGGAGCTTGAGCAAGGGTTCTATTGAAGGGAAGCATAAGGTAGTTTGGAAACGGGTGAGTAAAACAGTTTGGCTAGAATTATGAGTATTGTGGACTACACTGGTGGAAACGTGGGGCTTGAAGTGGTTTGGGCCTTGACTTTGAAGGGCTTTGAGTGGCAAGCTGAGAAGTCTGGATTTTAGCATATTTTATTTTTGCATTAATTTCAATAATACAGTAGTTTTTACTCCACTTACATTGCTATGAAATATTTGACAAAAATCAGAGAAGATGCTTCCTATGGTCTGACTTAGAAGATTCTTTCAATAGCTTAGAATAGAACTGAGGAAAACGTCCACTTCCTGAGGTAAACATTTGTTTAGCACCTGCTATTGGCTGAACACCGCATTTGGCACCTGGTAAAAGAGAGTGTAGTCTTTGGGCATCAATTAGTGATATAGTTGTAGAGACAGAACACACAAAACCAAAGAACATTCATAAAGCAGCAGTATATCCTTTGCTTTGTCAGCTTAGAATCTCTTTCATTTCAGTGTCCCTCCCAGGGCTAGTGCTGGTGTAAGTGGATTTGGTGCATTCATGCCAGATGGTCAAAAACTTTGGCAGCTATTGGAGAGGTGTGTTCTGCCTGGCTGTTTGGGAATGTTACAAACCTCCTGTGATTGTAACTGGGATGATCCTTGCCACCGTCCAGACTGGCAGTATGTTTAGAATAGTGCTAGGTATAGACAGGAGCCACACAGAAACCATTGCAAGGCCATGCACAGTCTTTTCAGATCGTGAGGTCAGGTTCTCAAAAGCAGGTGAGTGTTCCATAGAACAACAACAAAAATCCAAGTCATCTTTTAAAAGGAGTTCATGGGGAATGATTTTCATAATTATCATGGTGGGATAGGTGGCTTGATGAATTAGTTTTCTTATTAGATTAGTGTTCTCTTATCTCTATAGAGCTGGTAACTTTTTTGTTATCTCTTATCTTTATTAAGACAGCAATATTATATCCACATTCTCCTAATTATGTAAGTTTATGAGATACTTGTAACCTTAAAATGTTTCGCAATCCTGGCATGGAGCAGTCAGACTGAGGTTGAAGGAATTGCTCTTTCGTCCTCACACACCTTGGGCTCCCCGATCTCTGCAACTTTCCTCAAATTTTCCCCTTTACCTGGAACGACCTTCCTCTTTCTCCTTCTCTTTGGCTGTCTCCAAGCTGGTAATAATTTTAAAATGCAGTTCATTGCAGAGTAATTTACTCATAGTTCACTGTTCATATATGTATTACATTTTCATTTAGTTTTTAATGATTCTTTTTCTTAATGTTTTTTCTTAAAATGTCACTTAATATTTAAGATTCGATTGCTTAGAGTAATAACTCCCTTTCAAGATGTATCAGTTGCTTCAAGACCTTGGAACTTTATGTATGAAAAGCATAATAGAAATGCGGTGTCATTGTTGTTATAAGGTTGATGATTACTGTGTCAATTAATACCATCTATTTCCTCCATCTTTTTTGTTATGTGGTTTTTAGGTTCAGAATTTAACATTACGCAGCCAGAAGTTGGGTGTGCTGTCTAGCTCACAGAATGGTCCTCCAAAAAGCACTAGTCAAACTCAGTCATTGACAATTTGTCATAACAAAACAACAGTGACCAGTTCTAAAATCAGCCAGCGAGATCCCTCTCCAGAAAATAATAGGAAAGGAGAAAGCCCAAGTCTGGAGTCGAGAAGCACCGCTGTCACCCGGACATCAAGTATTCACCAGTTAATAGCACCAGGTGGGATAAGACTTTTGTTGAAAGTAATTACAGTTTTCATCTTCTTAGCAGGCAGAGCAAAACAAAAGATGTCCATTACTTGAATAAGAATGACACTTTTAAAGCATTTTAAAATGTGGGTTTCATCAGTTGAAAAAGAATATCTCAATATTGTAGCTTGAAAAAAGAGAAATCAAAAGAGCCCAACAGCTAAAACAATTTATAATAATAAAACAGGTTTATTTTCTCAGTTGACTTTTAACTAACATCTTCATTATGTGCTGCTCTCTCATTATAGCAGTAAGACCTTTTAGTTTAGAAGCAAGATTTGTCTTCAGTTCATTTGGTGTGCTTTAATGGAACAAAATCAAAAGCCTTTTAGAGAGCAAGGTTTTTTTTGTTGTTTAAGATTGTCATTAATGGGAGGGATTTATCACTTTCCAAAAATAAGGATTATGCACAATTATTTACTGTACCATGTTGCTTTTTTTGGTCTCGGATTTCATCTCCAAGAGGAAGGTGTCAGGGAATCAACTAAGTCATTTTCATCCTCATCAGCCTTTGAATCCCACCTGCACTTCTGCTGTCCACAGATAACCTTGAGTCACGGTTCTCATGCTGAAACTGTTGGAGCCGCCTGGAGTGAGTTTCCTTCCCATCTCTCCTCTTCATCTCAGAATTTGTCATTCTTGAGCTTTCTTTACTTCTTCATAAAATAAGGAATTACCTGCTGTCTTTAAAGTTAGCATTATTAGCTTGTGTCATTGATCACATCATTTTTACTGGCTCCTGATCTTCCTTCATAGTTACTGTATCTTTTGTCTCCTTCATGCTGGATTTTTTCCTTTGCTTCTCCAGCATACCTAGATCTCCCCTAATCTTAACCTATATGCACATGTTTTTATACCAGTATAACTGCTGTTTATTCCAAGTGTGTGTATGTCTAGACACCTCACATATGTCATTAAAAAAAAAACACCAAAACCTTTCATCCGACCTTATCAGGCAGGCGCCTTCTTTCTAATCTTTTATAACTCTGCATTACTTTTTAAAGAATCATTTTATACTACTGAAGTCTGCATTTCTCCACCTAAGCCTATTTCTCTTTTTATATTTCCTCTGTGCTAATATTGCCGATATTCTCTAAATCACCCAATCTCAAAATGTTGGAATTGTTTGATTTCCCTAGTTAGAAAGCTGTCATTACTCTGAACTTGTATAGCATTTTTGTGTTCCTTTATGGCAATTTTTCATTTATAGTTATTTATATATTACTGATCTTAACTTTTCTACTGGAGGGTGAGCTTTTTGAGGGTAGGATAATATGGAGCACTTGTGTGTCATGCACTTTACATTCATTAACTCTTTTAATCCTTTTTTCAGGTTCCCTTTTCATCCTTTGATCTTGACAGTACTAAGTTATGCCTTATTGTACTTATCTGCAGTAGGGGCACAGGAATATTTGTTGGATTAACAGTTGATTTTTTTTTCCTAATTGAATTCTGGAACTTATAGCACAGTTTTTTCTATTTGCATTAATTGGGCATTACTGCTTATAATTCTTAAATCTGGATCCTAGATAAGTATAGTCTTTGTTATAATGCATAATTAATAAATTTATTTTTAGTATAGTTAGATGTGAATTCTTTTTTATAAATATGTGCCAGGTTCTGCTGTCTGTACGGCTTGATAACAGGATTTTTATGCTGAATTGTCCATAGTATTCTGAGCCTCAAACTAGCCTCTGGCCAGTGTTGATAGGAGTCAGTGAGAAGCAGCAGCGACCTATTGTGCTTGGAATGACTGCTTGGGATAATTTTTAGTGATTCTCATAGTTTTGATAGATTATAGTAAAGGGTAAGTTAATTTTCTTCCAAAGAGAATGCTACCTTCAGAGAAACCTAGGACCTCTTTCAGGGTTAGTTCAAGCAAGGAGATCGACTTTCAGATTTTCAGTCTCCCCAGACTCCCAGTACCTTGTTCTAAGTTGACACTTATTCTTCCCCCTTGCATTGATAGTGTGATAATGTCTTTAGTTGTCTTCCTCTTATGGCCAGTATATTTTGTAGGCTAAAACTATCAGAGTTGCAGGAAAATTGCAATTCAAAATTCAGATGCTGTGTGAAGCACCAAACTCTAGCATTCTGCAGTGTTGTCTATGAGAAACAAGGTCAAATGGAACATCCTAAGACAGGAGTGTCAAACTCATTTTCATTGGGGGCCACATTAGCCTCGAGGTTACCTTCAAAGGGCCGAAATAATTTTAAGACTGTATACATGTAACTACTCCTTAACTGATAAGGAGTTGAATTGCATTTGGACTTTTTTGGCAGACATTAATTCAGTATGTAATGAAAAGCCTGTATTAGTCTGCTCTGACAGCCATAAAAAAATACCATAGACTGGGTGGTTTAAACAACAGTTCTGGAGGCTGGAAAGCCCAAGATCAAGATCTAGCAGTGTTTAGTTTTTGGTGAGAGCTCTTCCTGGCTTGCAGATGGCTGCCTCCTTAGCTGTGTCCTCACATGGCCTTTCACCTGAGGGCTAGGAGAGAGGATAGCGAGCTCTCTGGGGTCTCTTCTTACAAGGGCATTAATTCTCTTAGGTCAGGGTTCCACTTTTCTGACCTCATTTAACCTTAATTACTTCCTTAGAGGCCCTGTCACCAAATCGTCACACTAGGGCTTAGGGCTTCAACATACGAAATTTGTTGGACACATTCAGTCCATAATCGGAACTAAGACTCAGTTAGGACTTTGGGTTCTTGTGATTTCAGGCAAGTCACTTAATGCTGAAAGTTTCTTCACCTGTAATGTATTGGGTTAGTGTGGTACCTTGTCTATCTACCTCATGGGGTTGTTGTAACTATTGAATGAGGTAATATATTTAGTAATTTATAGTAATATATTATTTATAGTAATTAAAGAGTTCTACTGCATTAAGTAAGATGATGCCAATCATTAATTCTCCAGATATAATGCCACCCTGACAGTAATAAAGTATTTATTAAGATCAGACAAAAAGCATATGTTTCAGGAACACTAGAGCTTTTCTCATACAGAAGTACTGTTTTAGATAGCCTCATAATTATTCTGCAGTAGATGTGCTTATTGGTTGGACTTATGGAGTAATACACTCACTTTGATTTCTGATCTAGAATTTAATCTAGGTGAAAGGATAGACTATTAATCTGTTGAATTATCAACTCCAGAATATTAAAAAAAGATTGCTTACTTCTAGAGCACAGAATTTTTATTCCTGTAAATATAATATTCATTGTACTTAAAGAATATGCTGAATTCTAATTATAACTTAAAAGTTGAATTAAAATGGGCCTTTGCTTGTGAACAGTCTATTTCTTTATCTGTAAAAGTAGAATAATAATACCTGTCTACTTTATAGACATTCTTTTAGTACAATGGGCCATGTGAAAGTACCTTGAGCCCCTTGGAGGAAAGGCACTCTGTAGAAATCCTAGATTTTATTAAATACTCTGTGTAGAGTCTTTGTCAACACATTTATAAAGTGCTGACATAAATTTTCAGTTTTAGTTTGAAGTGCTAGTCTCATTATGTGAAAATTATTTTGTTAGATGAAATTTTAGACCTAGTCCATGAAAAAAAGTTTGTTGAACTTTCTAAACACCTCTTTTATGAGATGTTAATCAGAGTTAATTTCCTTAAAGTACCTCCCAAATATTAAATACCAACCAACAAAGTGTTTAAAAAGTTGTTAGAAGTTTTTTATAAGGCCTTTGTCACAAATGTGGTTGAATATAAAAATAGATGCAAGACAAGTTTATGGTCTTTATCCTAAAATTCTGAAATTAAAAAAATTTTTTTTGCCCTGTCTTTAAGTCTGTTTTAAATGTATATAATTTCTACATGATATTAATAGTAAGAAATCTTTTCACTTTACCTTCTAGTAAACCCTGTTTCTTTTTTACATTTATTTTTAATTACAGCTAACATACAATATTATATTAGTTTCAGGTATACAACATACTGATTATACATTTATATATAGTGAACCCAGTTTCCATTCTTATTTAGATAGGATTTCACCAGCATCTCCCTCTGGGTAAACATAAACACCAGTATGCAAAAGAGGTGTACTGATGGGGATCCTTGATTTTGTTAGTTCTTTATCTGTGTTATCCCTGTCGTGAGTGGCTCCTCTGGAGAAAACAGGTACTATCACTTACAGATTACTGTAGATTTTTTTTGTTTATTTGCTTTTTTTTTTAAGGGGGAAGGAAGTAAAACAAGATCCTTTATTTAGATACATGAATTTCTGATTGCCTTACTCTCTTTAAGCAGAATTAGTGCTCTCCTAGATTTGGAAGGGCTGCTGAAATTTCATTTCTTAGTTACAGAGGCTGTTTGACCATGCTCTAGGAGTTACACACATCTCTTTTGCTTAATTGAATTAACTTTTTATACAAATACGTTTTCTCCTCCTGGGTTAAATAATACCAACTCTTCATCTTAGCTCAATTTGGTAACTTATTTGGGAAGCTTTATAAGTACTTACATTGATGATTAGTTGGAAAAATATTTAGACATAAATTAGAAAGGATGAGACTGTTATTTTATGGATTCTAACATTGCATTGTTATGGTTTTAAAGTTTTCTTTATATATACTGTATTATACTTGTTCAGTAATAGTCCTCTTTTCCCCAAAGAAGGAATTCAAGTGGATAAACTTTCTTGAAAGTTAATACAGATATTCTGGGGACCTATAAAATTTATTAAGAATAAATCATGTGTAGATTCAGATTTATAAATTAATTGCTTTAGGCAGTTTTCTTTTGGAATTTATCACAGTACAGCTTATTTTATGAAATTTCTAGTTTTCTAAGAAAGGGATGTTAGCTATTGCATTTTTAAGTCACTCTTGTCTGGAAGACTTTTTAATAAATTTCTGATGATTATGACCTCCTGATATAAAAACTTTCCTCCTTTAAATTTATTTTAAAATTTCTCTGATATTTTTGAAATAAATACTAATTCTTATTTTTTTTCTCTCACAGCTTCATATCCTCCAATTCAGCCTCATCCTCTAATAAAACATCAGCAGATTCCTCTTCATTCATCACCTCCCAAGGTTTCCCATCATCAGCTGATATTACAACAGCAGCAACAGCAAATTCAGCCAATCACACTCCAAAATCCAACTCAAGATCCGCCCCCATCCCAGCACTGTATACCACTCCAAAACCATGGCCTTCCTCCAGCTCCCAGCAATGCCCAGTCACAGCATTGCTCACCAATTCAGAGTCATCCCCCTCCCTTAACAATGTCTCCTAGCCAGTCACAGTCAGCACAGCAGTCTGTGGTGGTATCTCCTCCACCACCTCATTCACCAAGTCAGTCTCCTACTATAATTATTCATCCACAAGCACTTATTCAGCCACACCCTCTTGTGTCATCAGCTCTCCAGCCAGGGCCAAACTTGCAGCAGTCCACTGCTAATCAGGTGCAGCCGACAGCCCCGCTGAATCTTCCATCCCATCTTCCACTTTCAGCTTCCCCTGTTGTACACATTGGCCCAGTTCAGCAGTCGGCCTTGGTGTCCCCAGGTCAGCAGATTGTGTCTCCAGCATCACACCAGCAATATTCAACCCTGCAGTCCTCTCCAATCCCAATTGCAACCCCTCCGCAAATGTCGACATCTCCTCCAGCTCAGATTCCACCACTGCCCTTGCAGTCTATGCAATCTTTACAAGTGCAGCCTGAAATTCTATCCCAGGGCCAGGTTTTGGTACAGAATGCTTTGGTGTCAGAAGAGGAGCTTCCAGCTGCAGAAGCTTTGGTCCAGTTGCCGTTTCAGACTCTTCCTCCTCCACAGACTGTAGCGGTAAACCTACAAGTACAACCACCAGCACCTGTTGATCCACCAGTGGTAAGCCCTTGGAAGCTCTTTGACTTTCTTGCTGAAATGAAAGTAAAAACTTTTCTCCTACATTATGTTATATCACTAGAGCTACATGCCTGTGAATTTAAAAAGCCTGAAATTTCCATCTCTCGGTGTCTGACAAACATGCTGTATGGGCAAAAAAAATTGCCATTTGTTGTAGTACGGTTGCATGCTTGGTAATTTGTGATGGTTATTAAAGTCCCTCGTTAATTTTATTACTATTTAAACAAATCCATCTGCTATCTTTACAGAGTTGATTTTTTTTCCCCAAGGGAATGCATTTGAACCAGTGTCATCTGCACAAAGTTTTTTCTCTTAAGGTGATTATCCTTCATAGATCCCTTCTGTTGGCTTGTATGTTCTTAAACGTATCGTTTATCTAGCTAACCTTTTTGGTCGTATGCATTCTGAAGTCCTGGGCCTCTAGGAGCTTTTGTTTCAAGAGTATGCTTGTATGTTACATTTTTTGGTAAAATTATCTTCTATAATTAAAATTGTAAAAACATTTATTGTAGGAAGGAATTCAACTTTGCAAAAAACTAATTGTAGACCATCTTTTAGAATTATTAAACTTCTGAATTTTAAATTTCTACTAAGGGAAAATATAAACTTAGAATATTTATCACTTAAAAAGTTTAAAACATCTCAGTTGATGAACTGAATACTGAGGATAAAAAATCCAGTGGGAAGAGTAAAAGTTTTGAATAAATTAGATTATGGTGAAATTTATCACAATAAATCTCTAAAGATAGTACATGTTGCCTAGAAAGGGAAATTGTCTTGAAAAATGTTTTTCCTTAAACATTCTCTAAAGGGCTTTTAAAATTTATTTAATAATTTACAGTAAAAATTGAATAAGATCTCAAAACTTTTAGGCAGAATAATCAAATTCATAATTTATAACTGAAGAAAACAGTCTTCTCAAAAGGAGGTTTATATCTTTATATAAAGACCTCAGTGAAGGGATTTTATCACTTAAAGACCAGTAACCATTTGCTCACAGAGGAAAGAAGTTTCAGAGTCTCTTTTTAATGGGAAACATTTTGGTCCTTAGGATGCAAATTTATAGGTTCTTTATTCTTGTCGTTAAAACTGACAGTAATAGGCATAGAGAGATTGAATTCCATTTCCTATTCACTTTTATTAAAGACAGAACTTAACAAAAACAACAAGCATCTGGAAGTAAGTTTGTCGTTTAATTATGTTCTTTCAATGGAGTTTTGAAGAATTTACAATAGATAGTGTAACAAAAACACAGGCTTTGAAGTGTGCAGTCCGTTCAAAGAAATCAAATTTAAATTATTTCTTTCTAGTTCAGTCTATTGGTTTTTAACAAGTAAAAAAATAAAATTTCTCTGTATTCCTTATATTTTTCTAATTGTTTTCATTAGGGTAGACTTTGCAGGAACAAATTTGGGATACAAATATCAAAAACAAAGCACTTAAATTAAAGCTAAAATATTTATGGTCTTAATTTGTTATTTTCTATTCTCTCAAAGAAGTTTTTTTTTATTTGTTACTTCATTTTTGGACTTCGTGTGTGTGTGAAAATGATAACTTTCTCTGCTGTCACTGGTATGGTTGGTCATACTTGCTGTCAATATTTCCATGTTATCTTTCTTATACCTTTCTTTGAGTACCATAGCCTATTTATTAAACTGTTTTATTTTTCTTTTATTATCTTTGACAAAATGTTTTTTATTAAATAACATTTCTTCACAAATTACCCCTTTCTTCACAATTTCCTGGTTGTTTTAAATATTTAAAGGTAGAAGGATATATTTCTTAAGAAATTTGAATTTTGAAAGATAAGTGGGAATTATCAAAGTAAAATCAGTATATTTTTAAAGAGATAATGTATGTAAAAGATGTAAAATTGAGGTTATTCATTGATGTTTGGGTATGATAAGATGTGGTGAGAGTAGATAATTTAGGACTAATCAATATTCCATGGTTTATTTAAGAAAGGGAGACAGATGGGACTAATGTACTTTATTGAGGTAAGTTTGGCAGGCATTGCTAGTTTTAGAGTAGTTGTTACGAGCTAAACAGAAATTGTGATGTGCAGTTTCCTAATTGTCCGCAAAACCTCCACTTCTTTGCTTTTTTTCAATATTTTAGTTGTTGCCTTTAGATTTTTTTATGCTGATGCTGCCAGATGTCTGTGACAGATCTGCTTTTGTCTGCTTCTTTTATTCATGAACTTATCTTGCATTTACATGGACAATTTAGAAGAATGCAGTAATGAATGAATAGTATTTTACAATACTCTTTGATGGATTATTTCAGAGTATGCTGTTTGTGTATGCCTCTTTATCTTTTACAACTCTCATTTTTAAAAAATCAGAGTTCTATACATGATCAAACTTAGATTCCTTAAAAGGTACTGTAGTAGGTGCTGGAGAAATTTGTGACAGCATTACTATTAAAGAGAGTTTAGCATTTTAAGAAAAGATGGTGATCTTTGGAGAAAAGGTAAAGTCTAAGAAAGGAATGCTACACATAGACACAATCGGACTGGTGGGTAGATCCATACTTGTCTAATGACCTCTGAATCAGTATTCCCCCCACTCCACCAAACCCAAGACATCAGCACTACAGCAAATGCCCCTCACTAGAAGGGTTCCCCCCTTTAACCTCAGGACTTTTGGGGGGATGACTTCTCCTATATTGGATATTATCTTCATTTTTTAAAAAATTATGTACAGATACTAGGGGTTATATTATTGCACATTATTGTACAGTAACAAACAACTGCTTTCACTTCTGAGGGTCCAGACACGAGTCAAGAAATCTGTTGGTGAAACAGGTTTCCAGATGCAGAGTTATGAGGAAATATTTTAAAATGTTGTCTACTTACTAGCTGATTTAGGTCACATTTCTGGATATTTGATAGAAAATTATCAGTAACAATAAGATTTTTTAAAAAGTTCAAGGCAAAAGATTTCTTAATAGAGGCTTGGAAAGTTTGTTTGTTTGTTTGTTTGTTTTTAACTATCACCATGGTTAGATACAGTCTGGTTATTCTGTTTCCAGAAATCTTGATCATTTTTGTATCTAATTTTATGTACTTCAAATCAAACTCTATCAATAATTTGATTAAAAATATATACAATATTACAAATAACAAAGTTTTTTGTTGAAAGATTTTTGTTTTAACATTTATTAGAAATATTCATCAGTTTAGGTAAATAATCTTAAAAACTCACAAGCTATGTACATTTAAGTAAAAGCTTTGTACAAAAAAGAAGGGAGATGAACTGCTTTGTGGCTTTTTAAAAAACCTATATTTAAAAAACAATGGTTAAATAAATAATGATGATGAATTAAAATACCTGTGTCAGTCCTTAGAAGCAGATTTTGAAAATTCAGTCTTAGTTCTGGCTGGTGTGGCTTAGTGGATTGAGTGCTGGCCTGAGAACCAAAGGGTTACTGGTTCGATTCCCATTCCGGGCACATGTCTGGGTTGCAGGCCAGGTCCCCAGTAGGGGGAGCGTGAGAGGCAACCACACACTGATGTTTCTCTCCCTCTTTCTCTCTCCCTTCTCCTCTCTAAAAATAGATAAATAAAATTAAAAAAAAATAAAATCAGTTTTAATGTTATTGAAAAATTAATAACAAGTTATATTTTGTTGTATGATTCCTTCTCTGGGTGCTTTTGAATCAGTGTTTAAGTATAATCTTTACTATTGAATAATAAGATAAGGTAAAGACTTAAAACTTTATTATAGACCAGTATTAAAGAACTAAAATTAATGTATCAAATGGGTTAGGATGGTGTGTGTGTGTGTGTGTGTGTGTGTGTGTGTGTGTGTTATTTCAAGGACAGATATTTTCTGTTTACCTGATATTTGCTTATAAAAAAACCCATTAGATTATTGAGTAGATCAGAAGATTAAAGAAAGATGTAATTATATGCATACCTTTTTTGTAGGTACTCAGATAACTTTTTATAACTTAATCTTTCACATAAATATAATAAAGAGCCTAGGGTATAGTCCTTTAGGCAGTACATTTCCTGATGTAGTACGTGTCATTTTAGAGACTTAGTATGCTTGTGAAAAATAGTATCTTTTTTGACTTACCACAATTAGAAGTTAACAAGTAATAGCAAATTCCCAAAATAGAGTATATAAAATCAAAACATTTCTTTTAATTCTCAAAATTAAAAATATGTCTTAACTTGGCTGTCACCTTTTTGGAAGCTTTAGTCATTTGTAAGAAAGATACTGATCTACAACTTGCTTATGGTGAAATGTTGTCAATTACTTGTAAAAGTTCATTTTCAAAGTTTTCTTTTCAAACTATAAAATAATCATTTTGCCTTGTTTCAAATTTCGAAACACTTGGAATTTATTTTTTTAATGAAGTTAAGAACAGCTTATTAAATATATTTTTTAGCAACCTTTTAAGGCGGTGTGGTTTGTCATTGCAGGTGTATCAAGTAGAAGATGTGTGTGAAGAAGAAATGCCAGAGGAGTCAGACGAATGTGTCCGGATGGACAGGACCCCACCGCCACCCACACTGTCCCCGGCAGCTATCACCGTGGGGAGAGAAGATCTGACTTCTGAACATCCTTTGTTAGGTAAGGAAATAGCTCAGTTGGGGGGAATTTTTTATTAAGTAAATGTTGGTAATGGCAAAGTGTCCCCCACCTTCACTATAGATGGTATTAGACTATTTTGTGTATGTAACTGATTGTAGTAAAACATATGTTAGAATTAAAGATCTTTTTTGAAGAGGAACAATTAGAACAATTCGTGAGGAACCACCCAAATGAAAAACATATTGTAGCTTCCTAATTTTTATTGGTTTGCTATAGATATGTCTCATATGATCAGATTCATGTGTCAAGCTATTTCTAGTTTAAAAATTGGAATAAGCGAAAGTTCTGTCAAAAGATTTCAATTATACTCTCCCCAAATCACAAAGCATTCTAAGTCATATCTGGCATTCCTTATAATTGCTTGTAATCTAGACCCAATAAATGCTTTTAAAAGTGTTTTCTCCCATATAGTACTTAAATTAAGTCTCACTGATTCTTACTAGAGATGGATTAAAAAATTTTTGAGCTTAAGCATTGAAATTCTTATTCACTACTTGCGAGCTACTTTTAAGTTGAACTAAATCTTTTGTATTCTCCTCACAATATCAAAGTGACTATGAACTCTAGATATTTTACTAAAACATCAGTATGATCTGTAAGCCCAATGTCTTAGACCTAAAAGAGATACATTGTGTTAGGTTTTTTTTTAAAAAAAAATTATGAACATTATATTTAGGTTAGGGGCTGGCAAATGCTTATGCTTTAAATCTTTTCTGCCTCCTGTTTTTGTGTGGTCCATAAGCTAAGGATAGTTTTGAAGTTTTTGAATGGTTTAAACAAATCAAAAGCAGAATAATATTTCATGCCATGTGAAGATTATATGAAATATAAATTCCATCGTCCTTTAATAAAGTTCTCTGCAATGCAGTTTCGTTCATTTGTTCAAATATTATCTGTGGCTGTTTTTGTGCTATCGCAGCAAAGATGAGTAGTTGCAAAGCTCATATTGTCCTTTATAGAAGGTTTGTTTACCCCTGACCCTGGTAATATCAATGTTGGTTCAGGCTTTGCTGTAAGTATTCTGTCCTATTGACTATATCTTGGTCCTTGTGGTCAGTGCAGGGAAGAAGAACCACTCTAACAGGTGTGAAAGTGAACCTTAATGGGCCACTGACTTTTGCCCTTTCTTTACTTCAACATGCCACATCTCTAACCCTTCCATTATCTCCAACTTTCATTCCATGCTGCAGATGTGCCTCTGGAAAGCATAGAATAGGGAAACCAGTTTTCTTCCAATTTTTCCCCCTCCTGCAAAATAGAAAATGCTTAGTCAATAAAATTATATAAAATATTTAAGACGGTTTAATGTTATTGTCTTTGTATATTCAAAGCAATACTTCAAAAGACAGATTTAAGAAAATCTTAACTATAGTATGAAATCTTTTTATATTTGGTACACTAAAAGTGGATTTATGTTGCTGTAGATTTTCTGGAATTTTGGCTTAAAGGCAGAAATAGAAGTTTACAGTAATTGGGTAATAACCTTGCATCATGACTAATTTAATTACTAATGAGTATTACTAATGGTACTCAAAGGAAATTGTAAAATATTTGAAGTATTGGAACACAGGGATATCTTCACACATGAGGCAGGGAATGTAGTTTGCGATCCTGTCAAGCTTATCCCTCTGGCTAAAATTGTCTAAGGACAATGTAGACTTTGGATCTTCCTATAATTTATTTCATGCTTATTATTCGTTTTTGTATATGAAGGGGAAAGCAGGCAGGGTTGATATTTAGAATAACTCTCATCAAATCATGGAATAAACTGACCTGCAAAATAGAGGCATTTGTTTCCATCTAGGATTCAGTTTTCATAAATATCTGTTCTATTAAAATTTTCCTCAGCTATCCATACTCATTGGTATTCTTAGCTGTCAGCTGGTTTCATCTTTCCACCTTAACACAGGCAGTAAAGGTTTGGTGCCACCAAATGGATCAATAGGGAAAGTCTCTGTGATCACAGGCTGTCAGGGCTATCTTACTGTGGTCTTCCAGAGTTCGCAAGGGAGGAAACGCAGTGATCCAGCCCAACATTCTGCAGTTGCCTAGTAGTGCAGTGTTCCCCAAACTGACACATACAGGGCTGCTGAAGAGCTTAAAAAAAGAGAACATTTGTGCTCTCTTTGGATTTGGATTAGCCTTACTGCTTGATTAGACCTGTGTAGTTCATTAAAACATTATTTATTCTATGTAGTTTATGGTCCTTTTTATTTAAGCATACTTTCGAAGTACTTTTATTCCACCATACCATTTGGAATATATAAACAGTAACATAGGGAATTTTATATCTGTGTAGCTTAACATTTTTGAAAAAGCAGCCATTTTTGTATTCTTTTTAAAAAAAGATTATTTATTTATTTATTTTTAGAGAGAGAGGAAGGGAGGGAGAAAAGTGAGAGAAGAAAGAAACATCAGTGGGAGAGAGAAGTGTCATTGTGAAAGAAAAGCATTAATGGGTTGCCTCTTGCATGCACCCGGACAGGGGACTGAACATGCAATCCAGGCGTGTACCCTGTCTGGGAATTGAATCAGCGACATTTCGCTTTGCAGGATGACACCCAACCAACTGAGCCACATGGGCCAAGGCAGTAATTATTCTTAGGTTGACATTCTAAAACATACTCATGGTTTATGGGGCAGTTCTTTTTAACCATGACTAGAATGATAACTAAATAAATTACGCCCCCTTCTTCTGTAAAGTGGGGATAATAGTAGTTTTTATCTCAAAAGGTTATTTTGCAAGTTAAATGAGATAATAAATATAGTTTTTAGAATGATTTTTTGAGCACCAGAGAGTAACTATTATTATGGTTATTAATGATTATTTTAAAATTTTCTTTTATGTTTTGCCTGGGCTAAAATTTAAGAAATGATTTTTTTTTCAGAGCAAGTGGAATTACCTGCTGTGGCATCAGTCAGCGCTTCAGTAATTAAATCGCCTTCAGATCCTTCACATGTTTCTGTTCCTCCTCCTCCACTTTTACTTCCAGCTGCTACCACAAGGAGTAATAGTGCATCTGTGCCCAGTAGCATTCCCAGTATAGAAAACAAACCTCCACAGGCCATTGTTAAACCACAGATCTTGACACATGTCATCGAAGGCTTTGTGATTCAGGAGGGATTGGAGCCATTTCCTGTAAGTAACAAGGAAATTTATTTATTTTTTAAAATTCATGTAACATTTTTTAAATTTAGTCTGTAATTCTCTAATAAAAAGCTTGTAATTTTATTTCAAAAAAGTTGTCACTCTTTTATCTAGAATTTATCTCTTTATATATATATATCAGTATATATTCCAAATATACTTCTAGAATTTTATACTATATATTTAGATGTATAAACTAAGGAGGAAAACTTGAGTATGTAAAGATCCCAGTTTGTAATTTTTAGAGAAAGGTAATTGGAAGGTTATTTCAATGAAATAAACTTTCTTATTTTTTCTTTTTAAGGGAACTGAAATGACAAAGTATTTTTTAAATTGTATTTCTTGTATCATGTAATACTTTGTAAACTTTAACTTGGGTATAGAAAATAACTTCCCGATGACCTAATCCTTCTCAAGTTACCAAGTTGATGGTTTTTAATTAGCAAATAGATACTCTAATTATTCTGTTTTTAAAAAGTTCTCACCCAAGGATATGTTTGTTTATTTTAGAGAGAGAAAGTGAGGGGGAGGGAGGGAGTACATCGATGTGAGAGAAATATCAATTGGTTGCCTCCTGTGTACGCACCCTGAAATATTCTCATTATTCTTAAATCTCAGCCTTCAGTCAGATTTTTAAAAGTGCTTTAAAATGTTCACCTGGAAGTATCTATCACTAAAAGTCTTATAATTTGAGACTAGCTGTGTATTTTATATGATACTATCTATAGGTGAACAGTTTCCTTAGAAAATAAATAGGAGTGGCGAAAATAAAACAACAACAACAACAACAATAGTTTATTTTCAGGGTCTTTGAATCATCTGATTTTTGAAATTCATGGGTAGGGAAGATATGTGTTGTGATAGTTGGTTGCCTAATCAGTTGCTTTGTTTTCAGTTTACCATGTTTGTGTTAAACTTGGATCTCTTATAAGAAACCCAGTGTAGTGAGTGGAGGCCCAGTCATTTCTCCGTACTCCTCAGTGTTTCGATCCTGACTCTTACCTTTATGAAGTCGCTCAGTCTTTTTGATCTTCATTTGCTCTTCCGGCAAGTGGAGATGAGACTTGACTTTTAGGGTTAAGGTTGTTGTAAGGATTAAATATACATAAATTGTTCTGTGTAGTACCTGGCACTTAGTAGGCATAGTTGTTATTATTATCAATTATTACTAGTGACAGTTACAATATTTTTTAAGATTACAAAAAAAAGAAAAATTTGGGAAACATACAGAAAAATCCCCACTAATACCATAATGTGTATGTTTATATATATATTTTTTTATATGATCAAGATTGTTATTATACATATAGTTTTGCTCCTTTCACTTTCAAGATATACTATGTTGAGCATTTATTTTCTCATATGATTAATAGTACTTTGGAAACATTTTGAAAGGTTACATGATATTCTACTTTATCTACAACCATAATATATGTAATCCTTCCATTATTATTGGACAGTTAGGTTTCCATTTTTTTCGCTATTGAAATAGTCCTGAAAGAAGTATCTATGTATTTAAATTATCCACATTTTAAAAATTTTCTTTAGCATAAATTTCTTTGAAGTACAGGTATTGAATCATATTATATGTGTCTTCATAAAATTAAATATATATTACTAACTTATTTATTAGAAAGATTATTTAAATTAATTAATGTACCAGAAGTGTATACCCTTAGGAGCAATGAATATTATAGTTTTTTTATAGAAATAACTTTTATAAATTTTACTTGAGACATACTAAATATGCTAACTGCAATGGACACAGTTTAAAAATTTACGGATAATTATTCTCTAAAGTTAAATGTACAGATTTCCAATACACTAAACATCAGCGAATTTTTATTGTTAATTTTAATGTTAATGTTTGCAGATTTTTCCATTTCTTATCTTGATTACAGTGGATTTGGTTGCTGAACTAAGAATCAGTAGACTTGAGTTCTAGCCCTGTTTTCGCTTTTGTAAAGAAATCAGCTAAACTTCAAATCAGTTTGAATATTACATAGTTGTCTCATCTTATTTATTTATTGACTTATTTAAATTTAAGTATAGTTGATGTACAATATAGTGACTTGACATTTATATACCTTACAGTATAATCGCTACACTAAGTCTATCTAGTAATTATCTGTCACTGTTCAAAGTTATCACAGTATTATTGGCTATAGTCACCTTTACCTTTTCCCTCATCCCCCATCCCTCCCCTCTGACAGCTGTCAGTTTGATGTTTCTATGAGTCTTTTTGTTTTGTTTGTTCTGTTTATTTAGATTCCTTGTAAGTGAACTCATATTGACTTTGTCTCCCTCTGTAGGACTTAGTTCACTTAGCATAATACCCTCTAGGTCCATCCATGTTGTCACAAATGGCAAGATTTTATTCCTTTTCATGGCTGAGTAAATATTCCATTGTGTATGTACCACTTTATTCGTCTGTGGATGGACATTTGGTTGCTTCCAAACCTTGGCTATTGATGCTGCAGTGAACATAGGGCTGCATTTTTTGTTTTGAGTTAGTGTTTTGGATTTCTTTGGCTATACACCCAGTAGTGGAATTCCTGGGTCAGATAGTAGTTCTGTTTGTAGTATTTTTGAGAAATCTCCATACTATTTTTTCATAGTGGTTGCATCAGTTTACACTCCCACCAACAGTGCATGAAAGTGCTCTTTTCTCCACATCCTCACCAACACTTGTTATTTGTTGACTTTTTGAAGGTAGCCATTCTGACTGGTGTGAGGTGGTATCTCATGGTGGTTTTGATTTGTATTTGCCTGATGACTAGTGATATTGACCATCTTCATTTGTCTTTTGGCCATCTGTATGTCTTATTTGGAGAATTATCTCCTCATGTTCTCTGCCCATTTTTCCCCTTATCTATATAATCCACATAATAGTGATCTATTCTGAAGAGATAACCCTACAAATAAAAAGCTTTGCATGTAAGAAATAAGTCTTAAAAGTTATTGCAGGAAAAAAAATTAAAGAAAATGGCAAATAAAAATTTATTACTGATTTTTAAAGACTTTTTTTTAACTACTTGCCTAAAACTAGGATGCTAGGTTCTGTTCAACAGACTTTGACGTATCCATATTGCTGACTACCTGAACTATGAAGTGTTTATGTTCAAATAGCCTAACCTTTTTCAAATAATAAAGCACTTATTGACTGTATCTGATCAATTGAACAAGCAAATTATCATAGATACTGTTCTTTTTAAGAGGTTTTTAACCAACTTATTTCTGAAAGTCTTTAAAAAAATTATTTGATTTTATTTTCTCTCTTTCAAAGGTGAGTCGTTCATCTTTGCTAATAGAACAGCCTGTGAAAAAAAGGCCTCTTTTGGATAATCAGGTGATAAATTCTGTGTGTGTTCAGCCAGAGCTACAGAACAACACAAAGCATGCAGATAATTCATCTGACACAGAGATGGAAGACATGATTGCAGAAGGTTTGTGGGTTTTACTTAAGATTCCTTTTAAATTAATTTTGACTTTTATTGCTTGAAACAGGATGTAAATTTTTATTCCACACAGATTTTTTACTTGGGAGTATTTATTTTTATTCTCATGTAATCCATTATTTGACTAAAATAATAGGAAAGCAAACCAGACTCTTAATGGCCAAATAATAAAGATAAACAAGCTAGGTGTTAATTTGCATAATGTCAGTTTCACTTATGAAAAAGTGTGGGTGGGAAAAACTCTATTTTACATGACAGTAATTCAACATTTTAGCATCAAAACAACCAATTTTTTGTCTTTATTTTTTTCTAAGCCAGTTTCAATAGATAACTATTTTATTGAGTTTGCTTAAAAATTTAGAGCTTCTGGATTGTTTGGTTTTAGACTTTCCATGTTCTGATGTCTGGTAACAGTTGGGTATTACAGCTGTGTTAAGGGTGTACTCTCACTCAAGAGGCAATTGAATTTGTTCAAAGGAAAATGTCACTGAATCTCCTTAATGTCAAAGAATCTTTTTATAGACTTAATTCTCATAGTGAATATTCCATAAAAGTCAGAGTGGTATACAAAATGACTGCAGGAGAGCAAATACAAATACACGCAAAATTGTGTATTTTATCTTTTATTGATTCTGAGCATGGTCCTGCAATTCATGTACTTCGGTTTAATTATGCAACATTTAATATAGTCAGGGCTCTACAGTAGTGAATTAATTAACATCTCAGTGTGAGTTATTATCCTCAATATATTAGCATATTTCACATAAAACTAGTTTATTGATTTCCCAAATATTTACTGAGCATGCCAATAAGCAAAATGGATGCTGTCTTTGCTCATAGTTTTCCTAATTCATACAAGGAAGGGACCTCTGTCATTGTTTGTAATTTATGAACTGTTGCAGTATATTCATACCCTTTACTTTTTATTTAAACACCAAAGAGTATGGTAATAATATAAAAGTTGGGTTCAATTTGATGCTTTTTTAAGAAAAGGAATGTCAACTAAAAAAATTTAAAATACATACAATTAGAATTGTATCCCCACTCACTCAGATTCAGTGTTATCACCGGTTTCGAAAACAGTTTTGCACACTTGCTTCATCCATCTCTTTGGGCTTCTTCCTCCATCTCCCATTCTCTCTTTCTCTCTGTTGCGTTTCTCTTTCCTTTTGTCTTCATTTATTTCTGTTTTAAAAAACTTACAGTCCTCATTTTATTTTACTGATGCATACTTTAGTATGCATGTCTAAAAACTATACTTTTTCTTATATAACTGTAACACTGTATCACACAAAATAACGTCAATAATAATTCTTTGGTGTTGTCTAGTACTTGGTCCATATTCAGATTTCCCCAGTTTTATAATTGTATCAGTTGTATAATGTTCTTTTGTAGTTATTTTGTTCAAATCAGGATCCAAACAATGCCTGCGTTTTACCTTTTGCTATTATGAGTCTAATTTCCCGAATACTTACTTTTAGTTATATTGCAGTACATAGTATTTTATCTGAAAAAATCTTTCATTTGAGGTGAAGAGAAGTAAAGATGAATGGGCAGGGATTTTTTCCTTGTCTATATCTACAGGAAGTATATAAATGAAAGTTCCAGTCTATAAAGTGTACATATTGTTCCTCTGTATGTACACATTGGAGAAAATAGGAAACTGCTTAGGAAGCTTCACAGCATATTTCCTGATACCCATGGTTCGTACATAATAAACGTAGAGCATATGCTTCTGTGCTAGAACCTAAGAGAATCTTTTGATCTGGCAGAAGCTAGCATATCTCCATAACAGAAAGATAACTACAGAACAACATATGGTAGCTTTTAAACTAGTTATGTAGACAGTAAGAATTTGAGACTTTAAAACTGGTTGAGGTTATTGCTAGCTTGGTGAATTTTCTATAGAGATGGAATCTGACCTGGGTCTTCGGTGATAAAGGACAGATTTAGTGTAACAAACAGGAAGACCCCTTCAGGTTAGAACACCATGAATAAATGCACAAAGGATGCTTAAGTGATGGGTAATTTGGGGAGGAGGCAGTGAAGAGCAATGGTGGGGTTAGAGAAGTGTGGTAGGAAGTAAGACTGATAGAGTCAGATTCTAGAGTTTCTTGGATATTTGACTAAAGCCGTGAGAGTTATCTTGTTAAGAGGATGGTTACTTTCCTGGCTGGTGTGGCTCAGTGGATTGAGCCCCGGCCTGTAAATCAAAGGGTTGCCTGTTGTATTCCCAGTGAGGACACATGCCTAGGTTGTGGGCCAGGTCCCCAGTAGGGGGCGTATGAGAGGCAATCACACATTGATATTTCTCTCCCTCTCTTTCTCCCTCCCTTTCCCTCTGTCTAAAATAAATCTTTTTTTTTTTTAAAAAGAGGATGGTTACTGAAGATTTTTAGGCAGGTGATATGAACAAGAGTGATTTTGGAAACTGTGCTTGTCATTTATAGGATGAATGTAGAGGTTTGGCATGCAGTTGATACTTGTAGTCACAGTGAGAAAGAGGAAGGAAAGAATTGATGGAAGACATGGCAAAAGGTAGTTTAACAGGGTAACATTCCAGAGTAAGGAAAAGGAAGATTTAAAGATGATTAACCAACGAATAGTAAATAAGCCATGGAGATATAATGAATATAGACAATATTGTGCTACAATCATCAAACTTGCTAAGAAAGTAAAATGTAATCATCCCAACAACTAAAACCAATAATTAGGTAATGTGATAGAGGTGGTAAATACTGCTACAACAGCAATCATAATATATAAGTGTATCAAATTAACACGTACACCTTAAATTTACACAGTGTTACGTGTTAAATATATGCAATAAAAAGGTGATTAATCCATGTAATACTGTACATATTTTTACATAAAATGTGCCAAAATGTAAATACTTCATAATTTAATTTATCAATGTAATTTTATAAAGTGTTTCTGTTACTGTGTCCATTACTCTTTATGGGAAGTGCTACAGGGTTAAATGGTGAGGTCGCTTATTTAGTAGCTTTGGTTTTAGTAGTGTATACAGTTTCATTCAGTATTCAAAAAAAACCTAATGTGAGGGTTATTCTCCTTTTGAAGAGTAAACTGTTTCTGTTTGGACTGATTTTATAGCCAGAATCTCCAACCAGTAACCTATGGCTACCAAAATATCTTAGGTCTTTTCTGGTAAATCATCACACTAATGGTTTCTATCCCATTGCCTTCTTTTTTGCTGCTGATCCTCAAGTGATCTCACATCTTCAGGAAAAGTAAAGTAACACCTTCTCTTACAAAATTGGAGACCTCTATTAGTTAAGATATTTGTTTGACCTCTTCATTAGGGACCCAGAATAATATTCGATTAAATAAGGTGGAAGTGTAGTTTTCTGTGATGTAGCCCAAAGGGAAGTAGTCTAGATAGGGCTCCCTGATGTTGGGCCGCTAAGCAGCCAGTGTCTAAAGGCCCTGCCATCCCTAGAACGTTGTTCTTATTTCCAAGATAGCTAATCTTCACGGTCATATTCTAATCAGTGAGATGCAGGAAAAGGTACTTGCAAGCATTTCCATTCAGATGTTGTTGGTCAGAAATTGACCACACCTGGGGCATAAACTGTAGTTTATTTTCCTAGCTAAAAATGAGGATTTTGTCAGCGTGAGAGAAAAGTGAAGAATGAATATTGAAGAATTACAGCTTTTTCTGCCATAGAGTCCAATCTTTATTAGCTAAAGCAGCAGTTTTTTTACTCATTTGGTGCTGTAGTTTTTGTTCACATACGTGAAGAAGTAGCCTTGGTAAACTACAAAATTTGTTAAATTCTGATCAAACATTAGAACAGGGATTTGGGGATCTGTTATTGTTCTTCTCTCCTTTATGAGAAACAAAACTGATGCTTTCTTTTTGTTAGGATATTAACCCTTAAATCATACCTGTTTGGGATCTCTCCTCTATCACCAGCAAAAACATTTCCTTCTCCTTTCTAAGGTACCACCATGTATAATGTGTACTTTTTTGCCCAAATTTTTGAGAAAAAAATAAGGATGTGCCTTATACATGGGTATAATGAGTACATACCATGGGTATAATAATGGGTGTGGTAATCCCGTGTATAATGCACACAGAAATGTGGCAGCACATTATACATGAGGGCACATTATACATAGCAGAATATGGTATTCTGTTATCAACTGTTGCATATTGTCCATTAACTAATAAAAACTGTTAAAACAAATCTTTCAGTATAGTCTGGAAATAGAACAGCTTGAGGAATGTACCTTTTGGGGCTGGATTGGTGGCAGTTGTAGTTGAGTAAAAGATTCTCTCTCTAGTACAGGCTCTTCAAGGTTAGATCAAGTTACAAGCATTAGAGTAAAAACAACACTCCTGGAAGTTAGGACATAAGGTCCTGGGAACATGATGTTTTGCCATAGTTGTGTAAAAGCCCTCTCTAGGTCACTGAAAGGAGCAATTTTTATTTTACTTGTTTTCAAACTATTTCTTCCTCATTGCTACTAAATAATGACTTTTTCTTATGAAAGCAGTCTTGAAAATTTCCATAAAATGATCACTTGCCAGTTTATGATTTGATCAGGCGTTGACAGTATATGAGGTCCAGAAGGTATCCATCCATGCATATGAAAAAATAAAGACATTTATTGAAGAAGGTATAAGATACATGAAACATTGTAGGAAAAGAAACAAGATACAAGAAACATAGGACAATGACGCCTCAGTCCCCTTCAACATGGGCTTCTTGGGACCTCACACAGTTCTCCCAGTCTCCATTAGCTGTCCTGTCGTATTTTCCTGAATCTTATGGATGGTCTGAAACCTCGTCCCTTTCAAAGGTGACTTTAGTTTTGGGAAAACCCAGAGGTCACAGGGCACCAAATCTGGGTTGTAGGGAGGCTGACTCACCTGGGTGATTTGATGGTTCACAAAAAAACTCTGAATGAGATGTGATGTATGAGTGGGCACGTTCTCATGATGAAGCTGCCAGTTACCAGTTACCAGTTGCCCATAGCTGCAGGCTTCTGAATCATCTGAATAGTTTCTGTGGACTAATGTTTAAGCTTAACACAAACTTTGATGCAGATTTGCTGCTCTGCTCGCCCAGTCACTTTGAATGTGATGGCCACACAGTACACATGCTCACTCAGTGGCATCTACCACCCCCACTGATAGTACAGTGAAGTTGTCATTACTCACACATGCGTATTCCAGTGCATGCTCCTTGTCTGCCATGTTACATCGAAGTTGTGCAAACCATTCTTATTGTATTAACAATGGATAGACTTTTTCTGGACAGACCTCCTATTTGGATGTCCCTTGGAATTTCAAATATTTCACAGTATTTTGTTTTTAGTAGTTCTTGCTGTCTTCACGGGATTTAGCACTTTGCCATTTGCTTCTCCAATAATACTGAGATAATCTGAGTGCTTAAGCTTATTGAGTACATGTTATCCAGGGCTACATTTCAGAGTCCCTTTCTTCAGCTAGTAGGTCATGGTTAATGAATAACATAGGAAAAAAGTGCCTGTGGAGCTCACAGCTAGAAGTTTTAGTCAGTGGAGTGCTTTTTTGCATAGGAATTTTAAGGGTGCAAGAAAATGGGAAACTACAGTGGGTCTAAGAATTTAAGTTTTCAGTGAAGTATTTCCTAAGCACTTATAATTCTTGGTACTGTTAGTTCTTTTGTGGAAAATAGGAAATGGAATTCTCACTTTTCTGTGCCTACCACCAGTTGGGCACTCATGTAGTCTTCATTGCAATTCTTTGGAAAAGGCATTATTAACTCCATTTTACAGATGAAAAAACTGTGGGTCGTGAAGATTAAGTTGCTTGCTTACAGGTGACTGCTGCTGAATACTTGAGGATTTAGATAGTGTGACTCGAAGGAAATTATGGATATTGAGGTGGAGGAAGGACATTCTAACTTAATAGAGAGCATTCCTGACAAAAAGAAGCAGAGGTTAGAAATTATAAAACTATTTGTGATTTTAGAGATTAATCTAAGTTATTTTTGTTTTAATATAACTAAAAGGGAGTGTAGTATAGGGAGTGTTTTATAATTAGGTGTATACATCTTTATATATTATACACTACGGATCTTTGAGAATGTTCATCATTTTACATGCTCCTCTAAAATCAGACGTATCAAAATTTTACCTTCATTTTGAAGTCATCCTTATTCTCTCCAGTGAGGACTAAGTATTATCTGCTACATTGCTCCACAGCACAGTGTACCGGAGTTCATATCCCACAAGGTGCCTTTTGAAACTGTTCCTCCTGCAGGGTCGTGACTTTGTCTTATTCGTCCTCGTTTCTCTTGTAGTGCAAATAAAGTTATTTGTACATTTTAGATATGTTGGATTCTTAGCATAATGAACCTTGAAAGTATATTGCTTATGTATATAGAGAAAACTCCACAAAATTTTTATTCAGGAGAAAGAACGAATTGATGAAGGTTATTGTTTTCAGAGGCTTTGCCCTGCCAAAGTGGCTGTGGATTGAAAAGTTCAAAGCTCATTCCTTTAAGTTACCTGGAGGGTCTGAACAAGCAGCATTCAATCAAAATAGAGGATAAAAAAAATCTGCCACAATTAAGTTTTTGGAAGTTTTTCCCTTTGTTTCCTTCTTTTTTAGAGACATTGGAAGAAATGGACAGTGAGTTGCTCAAGTGTGAATTCTGTGGGAAGATGGGATATGCTAATGAATTTCTGCGGTCAAAGCGATTCTGCACTATGTCATGTGCCAAAAGGTAATTCTGTTGTTTTGAATTTCCTAAAGCACAAACCAACAACCGCTGTAACAAAACCAAAAAACTTTTAGAGTGTACCAGTAGTCAAAACTAGAGATTACAATATAGAGAAATAATATCAAATAGACATTATGTGGAGCTGCTTTGGCATTTAGTTATTACATTTTGCTCTTTGAAAATTACATTTGCATAACACAGTTAGTTTTACAACATAATCTAATACTGAAGTAGCAATCTCCTGGTGCTAAGCATATGTGTAGAAAAATCCTTTTCATGGATAGACTACTAGTCCTCAAGGTATCAAAAACAGTTTTTGTCTTATCACCTGATTTTTTGTTAATATTGAAATATCTGGATTTACTTTGTTTAACATTTTTTTTTCTGCTTTAATCGTATTCTATTAATTTTAGGTTTCTAAATAGGACTGCTATAGCATGTTCTTCACATTGTTATATTATCAGGAAATACTTGTCTTTTCTAAATCTATATTTTCACTAATACTATTGCAGGTAAATGGTATTGATAACAAAAAAGAATGTTTAATATCTTCATTGATCTAATCTCACCTTTAGTTTACATTTTAAAAATCCCTCTGATTCTGATAATGGTAAAAATTCATTAAATGGAATCTTGTTTAAAATGAAGTAGAGAGGCCAGAAGAGGGAGCTCTCACACCCTATGTTGATCACAAGGCACACTAGGGAAACTGTAATAAGCTTCCCAGCTTACTTTTCCCCTACATATAACAATTTCGTTTCCTTCATTGAGGAAATAGAATAGGAAATAGAAGAGCAGAAGGAAAGGAGTGTCTGACTCTTCATGGCTCATCATGGTTGCATGTACTGGGTTACAACTACTTGTTCTAGAATAAACCCATTTTGCTGGAGAAATATCTGGCTGACTTCTTGTTTACATCAATATAATAAACCCAAATATTGGTATTTACCACTAAAGGTGAAGTGTATGCACACATTGATTATTTTGAAGTTTGTTCTCTGTTCCAAAAAGAGTTTAAGACCTTAATTTTACCTATCTAGGGAATTTCTTGCTTGAACATACTATTTAGTATGGTGCCACCAAAATATACTTAGTAAAACTTAGTATAAGTATTATACAATTAAATAAGTAATAGAAATATTTTCCTCCCAATATAGGTTCATTGGTTTCGCAATTCTTCAATCTGTTATTCAGACATTCTTTTTTTTAAATTACATTTTATTGTTTATGCTATTAGAGTTGTCCTGATTTTTCCCTGTTTGCCCCCCTTCCACCCAGCACCCCCCACTCCCACAGACAATCCCCCCACCATTGTTCATGTCCATGGGTCATGTGTATATGTTCTTTGGCTACTCCATTTCCTATATTGCACTTTACATCTCCATGGCTATTCCAAGACTACCTGTTTGTGCTTCTTAATCCTGTCACCTCTTTACCCATTCCCCCACACTCCCCTCCCATCTGGCAACCATCAAAATGCTCTCTGTATCCATGATTCTGTCTCTGTTCTTCCTGTTTGCCTAGTTTGTTATTCAGATTCAATTGTTGGTAGATTTGTATTTTTTGCCATTTTATTGTTAATAGTTTTTATTTTCTTCTTAAATAAGTCCTTTTAACATTTTATACAATAATGGTTTGGTGATAATGAACTCCTTTAGTTTTTTCTTGTCTGGGAAGCTCTTTTATCTGTCCTTTGATTCAAAATGATAGCTTTGCTGGGTAGGACAGTCTTAGCTGTTGGTTTCTCCTTTTCATGACTTTGGATATTTCTTGCCAATCCCTTCTAGCCTGCAAAATTTCTTTTGAGAAATCAGCTGACAATCTTATGGGAACTCCCCTGTAGGTAACTAACTGCTTTTCTCTTGCTGCTTTTAAGATTCTCTGTATCTTTAACTTTTGGCATTTTAATTATGATGTGTCTTGGAGTGTGCCTCTCTGCATCCATCTTATTTGGGACTCTCTGCTTCCTGGACTCGTATGTCTATTTCCTTCACCAAATTAGGGAAATTTTCTTTCATTATTTTTTCAAATAAATTGCCAATTTCTTGCTCTTCCCCTTCTCCTTCTGGCACCCATAAGATGCGAATGTGGGACCTCTTGAAGTTGTCCCAGAGGCTGATTATACTATCCTCATTTTTTGGATTGTTATTTCTTCTTATTGTTCTGATTGGTTGTTTATTGCTTCCTTATGTTCCAAATCATTGATTTGATTCTTAGCTCCATCCAGTCTACTGTTGTTTCCATGTAAATTCTTCCTTATTTCAGTGAATATATCCTTTGTTTCTGACTGGATCTTTTATACTGTTGAGGTGCTCACTAAGTTCCTTGAACATCCTTATAACCTGTGTGTTGAACTCTGCATCTGATAGATTGCTTATCTCCATTTCATTTAGCTCTTTTTCTGGTGTTTTGATCTGTTCATCTGGGACATGTTTCTTTGTCACCTCATTTTGGCAGCCTCCCTGTGTTTGTTTCTATGTATTGGGTAGAGCTACTTTGGTTCTGTGTCTTGGTAGTGTGCCTTAATATAGTAGGTGTCCTGTAGGATGCAGTGCACAGCTTCCCCTAGCACTCAAGCTGGGTACTCAGGGTGTGCCCTTTGTGTGGGCTGAGTACACCTTCCTCTTGTAGTTGAGCTTGGTTGCTGTTCGCAGGTCAGTGGGAGGGGTTTACCCAGGCCAGTCAGCTGCAAGGACTGGCTGCAACCACTGGTCACCAACCTCCACCCGTGGAGGAGCTGTGCAGGGGCAGGGTGGTGGTGGTCCGACATGATCTATAGCTCTCCACTGCATGCTCTGGCCCTGGGGTTTCCCAGGTGGTGCAGGCCAAGGTTAACCCCCACCTGTGTTTTGCATGGGTTTACCCTTCCTGAGCTATAAAGTAGTCTCAGAAGGCTGCTACTTTGCTAGGCTTGGAGATTCCCAGGCAAAGCCAAGCTGTGAATCTAGGCTCTCTGCTGCTAGGGCCAGGCCTGGGGCTCACTGAAGCTACTTATTTGTTTGAGAGGATTTAGGAAGTTGTGAAGCATAAGCCAAGACAAGCCATTCATATGGAAAAGCAACTTGGGTGGGTCTGTCAGTTTGGTGGGGTGAGGTCTCCGGGGATCTTGGGGAGAATCTCCTAGGTGGGTCAAATAGTTGTTAGCCAGGTTGATGGAGTATCAGATATGACACCAACCTACTGGCTCTGTGGGCTGAGCATTCAGAAAAGGGACATTGGCCTCTGCTCCCCTTGATGCCTGTACTTTCTCCCTGTATACCACTGTATACTCCTGTATACCACTGGTGCCTTTCAAGCTGCTACTCCAGTGCTGGAGCTCAGAGGCAGTGAGTCTGAGTAGGTGAGTCCATGCGTGGGTTCTTTAAGAGGAACTGCTGGTGCTGCAGCAGTTTCTTCCACTGACTCAATCCCTGCTGGTTTTTACAGCCAGAAGTTGTAGACTCTTCCTAGCACAGGAACCCTGGGCAGGGGGGCCTGGTGTGGGGCTGGGACTTCTCACTCCCAAGGTATCCCTCTGGAATTTTTATCCACCGTGTGTGTGTGGGGGCGGGGGGGTGGGGACCAGCCCATTCCACGTCTGTGCTCCTCCTACCAGACTGGATGGATCTGGTTCCTTTAATTCTGTGTTGTCAGACTTTCATTCAACTCAGTTTCTGACAGTTCTGAGTGATAGTTGTTCTGTATTTTAGTTGTAATTTTGATGTGGTTGTGTGAAGAGGTGGCCCATGTCTGCCTATGCTGCCGCCTTGACCAGAAGTCCCCAGACATTCTTTTATGTTATTGATAACCCTAATAAGATCATGTAACTCCTGTTCAACTTGCGAGTTTTCCCATTTGTGTGTACCACAAGAAAGAACAGTGGCCTTATGATTCTAAATGATCAAAAACTCTAAGGGGAAAGAACTACCTTTCTGAATATTTTAAACGTTTTCCTTTTTTAGAAATATTTCGTAAGTTCTATTTAATACTATCATCACTCTTCTCCCAGAGATAATTGCTGAGTTGCCACATTTTTATACCTTCAGGTGAACCTCTTTAGAAGGTTAGGGATCCTAACGTAGGGAAATAGAGACAGCAAAGAGAGGAGGGTAAGTTATGTCAAGGGGAACTGCTGCTGTTTACGTGACTGTCATGGAGATGTAAGTCTTTAGGGACTGAATAGCAAATGTAAACTTAGTGTCTGTTTTCTGATCTTTAGTCAGTGAGGAAAGAAGTTCTGTCAATTGATAAGAATGGAAATCAGAAACTGACAGAGCTGAGCCTATTGATGAGAGTAATGAACATAGCAGGAGCTTGTTAAATTGTTTGAGGGTAAAATGAGGTGGCCTTTGGGGGAAAGCCTATTCATTCTTGCAGTGCTACTTACTTCCACCATAAAATGTACATGAGGAAAATTTATTTTGGTATCTTGTATATTGGCCCTAGACAGTTATCAATAGCAAAGTTAATTGAGATTAATTCTTGTCATTTTTCTGAAAAATCTTAGAGCAAAAGAGTTTTGAAAATAAGAAATTACAGTGGCAATTTTATATGTATTTAAAAAAGAGGAACTGCAGCCGTCAGGTGACTCAATTGATTAGAGCATCATCCTGTACACCCAAAGGTTGTGGGTTTGATCCCTGTCAGGGCACATACTTAGGTTACAGGTTTGATCCCCTGTCAGGGTGTGCACAGGAGGCAACCCAGTATCTATCTGTCTGTCTCTCTCTTTTTCTCCATCCCCTCCCTAAAGTCCTCAGCTGAGGAGTTTTTTTTTTAAAAGGAATTGCATGTATTTTTCTTAGCCTTTCTATAGCTTTTTAGAAATTTGTTTCTTGATTTGTTTTCACTCTTCTATCTGGGGGCAGGGTTGGCAAACTGCCCAGGCGAGTCATTCCTGTAACCTATGTTTGTGTGGCCCCTGAGCCAAGGATGGTTTTTAAATTTGGGAGTGGTTGAAAAAAATCAACAGAATAAATGTTTTGTGACTCATGAAAATTATGGGAAATTCAAATTTTAGTGTTACTAAATGAAGCTTTATTGAAACACATTTATGCTCATTCATTATGGCCTATGACTGCTTTCATGGTAAAATCGTAAAGTTGACCAGTTGTGGCAGAGATATAATGGCCCACATAACCTAACAATTTTACTCTCTGGCTCTTTATAGAGAAAGCTCCCTGGCCCCTGTTCAAGGGCCTTGCAACCCAATAAATGGCACAGGACTCTTCTAAGCTGTTATTATGCCTTATTAAGGTTATTCAAATATACTAGATAGTCTATTTTGATAAAATAAAAATCTTTCAGTCAGTTTTTAAAAATTACGTATTTTCAAATTCCCTGAAGAGTGAAAGCTGTGAATTTCTTGTATAACTTTGAAATCTCAACTTTACATTTTCACTCTTTGATTTCAAGTAATATTTTAAAAAAAGTCTTTTAGCCATTTGAGATTTTCTCTTTCTCTACTGTGTTAACTTATTTTTATTAATCCCTCTTTAGAAATTATTACTTGGGAAAATAGCAGTTTGGATGAACATCTAAATAGTTAATTCATAACTTCTTTTTCTCCTGGAACTTTGAAGTATTATGCTGCTGTAAAAATCAGTTCTCTATTTTGCAGAAAGTTTCCCACTATCATGCTGTTATTAGGAGGAAATATCAATACTTGTCCAGTATTAGATTGAGAGATGTATTATTCAGATATATAAGAAGCCAGTTTTTGACTGTTGGCATAAGTAAATCCACTGAACACTATGGTACTCTCTGAGGTGTTACAGTTCTTAATGAAGTATATGACACTTACTGATTCACAAATTCACTTTAAAGTCATAATTAACTACTAAATAGAGTGTCCCATATATCATTTAATATTTTTTCTTACTTGAATTTCTTAGGTACAATGTTAGCTGTTCTAAAAAATTTGCACTTAGTCGTTGGAATCGTAAGCCTGATAATCAGAGTCTTGGGCATCGTGGCCGTCGTCCAAGTGGCCCTGATGGGGCAGCAAGAGAACATATCCTTAGGCAGGTCTGTAGAAACCTTGCTTCAATGTACAATACCCTTTTCAGTAATGCAAGGAAAGTGCAATGCTGTATTTTACTTGTACTACATTTTCCAGCTTCCAATTACTTATCCATCTGCAGAAGAAGACTTGGCTTCTCATGAAGATCCTGTGCCATCTGCTATGACAACACGCCTGCGAAGGCAGAGTGAGCGGGAAAGAGAGCGTGAGCTTCGGGATGTGAGAATTAGGAAAATGCCTGAGAACAATGACTTGCTACCAGTTGCACAAACAGAGCCCTCTATATGGACAGTTGATGATGTCTGGGCCTTCATCCATTCTTTGCCTGGTATGTAATTCGGCACTTCGGCCTTCATAATTTTCTTGTGCATTCACACACAGGTATGACGTTAGCTCCACCCACACCTATTGCGCGAAAGGGTTAAAGAAGTACTTATGTGTATATATCAATTAAATGCCACTTGCTATTGAAATGTGATCTGTTTCCTCTTGCTTATTCCCTCAGCACAACTGGGTATTTTCTCATACCCCCAAGTCGATAAAAACTGACTAGTCCTGCTTCTGCTGTGACACCCCAGCCGGTGAAGATATTAAAGGTGCTCTCTTCTCTTCAGTCTGATTTCTCTCGAGAGGTCAGTAGAGAGATTGAATCAGACTTCTTCCCTTCTGCTCTTCTATTTTTCTATTCTGTTTTCTCCTTATTTCCTAAATTAACCTTTTTTAAAAAGAAATAAGAGAGACTGTAATTTTTTTTTACATTTTTGAAAATTAATGAAGACCTTTTAGAATATGATACGATTTTGGTTTCTTTTAAAAAATCAGGCTTGTTCTTTAAAAGGAAGCTGCATTCTTCAATTCTTTGCAATAAGTAGGTATCATGAACAGTTCCCAAATTTGATTTTTTAAGTAGACAACTAGCATCCAGTTATGATAGTCTGTCCCAATATTAAGGATAACTTTCTTATGTTTTTCTGCTCTCATTTTGGTATTCTTTCCATCAGCTTAATCTTTAAGTTCTTTATCTTTTTTCCTTAGTGCAACAGTAATCCTTTATGTCCACTGGCTGGCTACTAAAGACATCTACTTATGATGAGATCCACACTGGTTATGTATGCTAAGACAATATATTCTTTTAAATCAATGAATCTTATCATTCACTTTGGCCTTATGAATGTGGAACACAAAAAGATTTAAAAATTTGTTCAGTTTTGGTTTTATTGTGAATCATACCATTTCTCCTGACACAGCTTTCCAGGGAAATGTGTCCCCTTTGAGGTTGTCTGTAGGCTTGTTAGAATTAATCCAGCTATTTTCTGTGCAGGTGACCACTGTCTCAGAAGGAAACTTACAGCTAATGCGCTATGAGAGTAAAGGGAGTGTATTCAGTGTTACTGCTCCTTAAAAACCTGTCAGCCATTTTACCTTATATACAGAACTCTGGGATTTTATTAAATGGTTTTTTGAAAGCTTGTTTTAGACATGCTAAATAAGTTTTTTTTAAAAAAGAAGAACAACATATGGTCATTTTTAAAGAAAAGAAATTGTTTAAAGAGGGATACATTTTTCAGGGAAGAGTTTTAAGCATACACCTAAGAAAACTTAGGTGTGAGTTAAGTGCTGGCCATGTGGGTTTATAATCTGCTTTAAAACTGATGTATTAGAGGATGGTGAGTCTTTGCTGTTTGTGGTTTTAATACTTAATGAAATAAGGTTTAGATTTTAGAACAGTTTAGATTAATCTTGAGATTAAAACCTAAAATCTGTACTGATCTCCTGGGCTAGACTTTGACTGTGTCATCTTCAGAAGTCGTCCCAGTACTCCAGCTGGGGCACGCGAGCTGTGTGTTAGTGGGATTTCTCCTGTGGTGGCATGTACTTCTCTTTCTTCCGGGCTGGGGGTGGCGTTCATATCCTGAAGACAGTAGTTGGCTAGTGAACAAGTAACGGAGTGTGCTGAGTCTTGTCACTTCATGTACTTTCTTTAGGGCTAATTTTCTAATTTTCCCTAGCATCCGTTTGACATGAGGATACCCTGGCTGCTTTTATTAGAACAAAGACTCCTTTGTCTTACTCAGTTCGTCAAGACACTTAATTTTGTTCCTAGTGTTTAGTGAACATTACATGTCATTAAAAGAAGACTGCTTTATAATTGAGAATTGCCTGGTACTGTTTAAGAGTCTGCTTAATATAACTGCTTTTCTTTTACTGATTAAGTGGGAATGTTTTCACACTGCTTTGATAGGTTAAATAACAAGCTTTTTTGTGTGATCAATATATTTTCTTTCTCAAAGTTTTTCTCTATATAATGCCTATAAGCTTAAGGTAAACCTCATACCAGAATAAGCCTTTATCTTCATTTTCCTAGGCTTCTCTGGCCTTTGTAAACTTCCTTTTGAGCCCCTCGCAGCTCATTCGGGGCTGTTTGTTTGTTCCCTGCCGCCTCCTCCCCAGGTAGTCTACTCCCCAGTTTTTTTTTCATTGAATGAACAAGCTTGTAAATTTTGTACTCTTTGGTGTTTTGTTGCTTTCCGGGTGAGGTTAGGCTTTCCTCTTTTATTAGGGCACCTAAATTTACTCCTGGAGTTTCCTCTTCTCTTTGTGTAATGTCGTCTTGTGAACCATCCTGGTGGGACCGTACTAAAGCCAGTGTGCAGTATACCCCATCTCAGAGCTGTTACCAGAAGGAAGAATTTTCTTCTAAATTTTTGTGCATTAAAAAGTTTGCTACAGAGATGATTCTATTTCTTTTCAGTTAATTGCAGTTATCTTCTTTAACTTTTTATTGAAACAGTGAACTGCCTTTTGCAAATCACTTTATCCTGTATTTATCGATCTGATCCGCGGATCTGCAGTTGATTTGGTTCCTCTGTTGGCATAGAAAGTGTAGGACTCGTATAAAACATGACTCTTCACTGGTTTTCACAAGACTAACGTTGGGACTTGGTTATTCTGTATATTGTGTGGAAGGGGGTATCTTTTCACCAACCATACTGAGGTCATTTTTTGTGCAGGGTGAGTTTATTTTGGGTTTGTCTAGAAAAGTGACTGGATGCCCGCCAAGTTCAGTTGTGACCCATGCCCGTGGGCTAAGGTCTGTGCGCACCCCGACAGCTGTTTCTGGTGAGGTGCAGCCAGCCAGCTGGTTTCAGCAGCTGGGGTGTGGTCTGTACGAGTCCCCGGGATGTCAGTCATTTTACAGAGGCAGATTCTAATGTCAGAAACTAGTGGAACTTGACCTCAGCATACCTTAAGCATGTAGAATTTTTTAAAAATTCATTTTTCTCTAATGATTTTTCTGGAAGCATATTTATCTATTTTTGTCCCTTTTTCTCTTTTAAGTTACTGTATTTTTTTCATTTCTGTACTAATGTATAGTATAACCAACACCACCCCCTTTTTTTTGGTTGGCTTGAGAAAATTGTGATCCAAAATTCTGAAGATAATGCTTCCATATTTGATCATGCTATTTCCTAAACACTTTTGTTCTTTATTATTTTGCTGCTACGTTTATTGCGCACCTACAAGAAGACATTTGAAGAGGAATCTCGTAATACAGAGGAACCAGCACATGCTGTATATTTTCCTCATGGAGAACTCCTTGTTTCTATTCCCAAATGTAGCTCTTACGGTCCTCATTACTTCTCATTGCTCTTGTTTTCTGAATCTAAGTAAGTCCTACCCTGTCTTTCTCTCTCTTCTTTTCTTTCCTGTGTTCTTGTAAGTAAGACTGAAGAGAGAAGAACATTAGTTCTTTCATATAAAGAACAATGAAGTCACAGCTAGATGCAAGATTAGTCAGTTTTATCTGCCCAGTTTTGAGAGCTACCTCTGGGAAAAGAAAAGAGGCTTTTCTATGGTGAGTAATTCCATTTTAATGGAATAGTTTCTTTTATATGGTAAATGGGCAAAACCATAAAAATTTTGCATAGGATACTTCTGAATTGTCAATGTTTAAGAGTCTGACAAATTATTGAAGTAGAGAACATGACAAATGTTCTGCTGAAGTATTCTTCTCAGTGTATACATACTGGAAAAGGGGGGGGGAAATAGGAAAGATTCAACCAACAAAGAAGGCAAAAGATGTAAGGGAAAAGATGACCGTACAGCGAAATATAAAAGAGGTGTTCAGGTTACTCTTACTTGTAGCGTCTCGGCAGCGTCTCAGTAATTCACTTACCAAAAATATGTTTATTTAGCACCCACAGTGCTTTGTACTTGGTGTCGGAGTTATAGGGAATGAATTCATTATCTGTATAAACAAGAGGATTATACGTTTGCAATAGAAAGATACTTATTTCTTCAAAGTTGTGGTATCCAAAAGTCTGATGTAACTATTTCCATTTTTTATCTTTTTCTTTGTGTTTTCCCTTAAAATGCTGATTTGAATGAAATAGAGACTAAGCTATTAGTATTTATTCTTAAATATATTTTTATAATGTTACTGTCTAAGGAAGCTTCTACATTTGGCTCTCTCTTCTTGATTCTTTAATGTATTACCTTACCTGATAGTTTCTTTTTCCTTCCTGGGAAAGTTTATTGAGTAACTTGACTGTAAAATTTGGTGGATAATAAAAACATTTGGAGTTCAAACAGATGCTAGCATTGTGTTTATCACCTTAAAAAGCACCTGGTTTTGACTGAGACCTAAAATGTTGGTTATTTGGCAAGAGATTTGCCAGTAAGGTCTAATTTCAAAGAGAACTTATGTTTGAAAAGTGGAGATGAATCTATGATACTAAGATTTGGAGTCGAAATTACAAGTTGAGCAGGACAGTAGGTTTCCATAGCATTCCAGTGGAACAGTACTACAGTCTGGATGGATTGATTCTGTCCTGAGTGAACAATAAAAAATGTTTTAGGTATGCTTGCCACTGAATGTTGTAAATTAAAATAAGGTACAAGTGATAATGAAAGTGGTACTTTGGTACGTAAGAAAATATTTCTAAATTGTTATTTAAATGACAGAACATTATATTTTATTCCTGTGCATCTGTACATGGAGGATATATGATACAAAGTTAGGTTCGTGAGGTTTAATAAGTATTTAATCTAAATTTGTTGTGTGTGTGGCATGCTTTGAGGTGACACCGTCGTCCTTTTTGTGAAGATACGCTATATCTAGACTGATCACTCTGAGCATTTCACCTGACTCTTACTAATTATTTCTATATTATGTTTAGAACTAGAATTCCAAGTAAATTGCTTTATTTGGATTTTGTATTAACTTTTATTTACAGAATGCCAAGGGATACTCTCTTCTTCGGGAGTGAACCTAAGACTACCATAAATAAATCTGATTCATTTCTCAGCCTGTATTTCAGAGACTCAGGCCCAGGGAGAGCATAGCTGTGACTGTTAGGAGTAACGCATCCTTATTGTGTGTTAATTCTAACTTCCTTCCTCCCATCAAATTCCAGGCTGCCAGGATATCGCAGATGAGTTCAGAGCACAGGAGATCGATGGACAGGCCCTTCTCTTGCTAAAAGAAGACCATCTTATGAGTGCAATGAATATCAAGCTGGGCCCAGCCCTGAAGATCTGTGCACGCATCAACTCTCTGAAGGAGTCTTAACAGGATCATGAGCCTTTGAGATAACAGGAGTTTTACTCTTCTTAAACAAACTCGTAAGGTCGGCCTGTTGGTCTGGAATATTATCACTTATTGTGGTGGATAGCCAAGTACATTGGGATTTCCACATCAGAAGCTGATATTTCTTCTACAGATACAATAATTCATCATAAATTTTCATAATCAGCCAACATTGGTGAAATTCATTTTACAGATTACACACAACATAAAGACTTGTTACAGAGGGCCATGATATTTTTCAAAGAAATATGTTATAGTACATAATTTTTTAAGAAGTAATGTTTATCATTAATATAAAGAATTCTTTTAAAAGTAATTTAATGATTTATGTTTTTCCTCTTTTGAACCAATTTTGTTATACGCTTTCCTATTCTATAAGTTTTCCATAGGTTGTCATGAGAGGTAATTTAGGAGTCCAGTGACTAGGATCATATGCAGTGAGCTACCAGAGCATTTTAAAAGAACATGTCTGTTAGAAAGCTGCTTTGTCTGTAAAAAAGAATTGCATTCTAGCATGAATAATACTGATCTGGAAGTCCGAAGAGTTGGTTTCTGTTCCAAACTTGACCAAGAATTTGTTGTAGCTGGAAAGTTTTCCTCTTAGATTTTGTATATTTAGAGCTATGGTTCCCAAGGGAGATCAGTTTTGCTGCCCAGGGGACGTTTTGGTTGTCACAGCTTGTGTGGACGAGGGTGGGTGGCTTTTGTGCCTGACACATGGAGGACAGGGGGACTGCTGTCTCTCCCACAGCACACAGGACAGCCCTCTGCAGCAGAGTTACGCGGTCCAAAATGTCAGTAGTGCCAGGGTTGAGAAACTCTGGGGTAAGAATTACAACGTTTCTCTTTTTCATCCAAAGGCATACTTTATCCAATGGAAATATTTCAGATATTATCAGTGTTCTGCTGAAGTATTTTTCCCAGTGTTTGCATACTAGAAAAGTGGTGGGGGGGGGGACCATTAAATTGACTGATTAAGTGAGGACTAGCATACAAGGAATTTGACTCTTAGAAGATGTTTTATATTATCTTTAACATCTCCCTGCTCTGATGTTCCTATACAGCAGGCATAGTCTGATTCTACCTTATGAATCAGTGCACGCACAGCCTTTGCTAACAAAGCAGTTGTTCGTTTGTGGTAGGCTTGTATGTGTGGTCTTTGGGGTTTTTCTAATGTTGAACATGCTGGGTCTAGCTAGAAAGCATATTCCTTTTTCCTTGACTCAAGCCCTGCATACTGCTTCAGAGCACTTACCAAGTGATATCTCTTGGATGGTGAAATGTAATTTTGTATGTACATGTTTCAGGGGAAAAATTTTTAAAGCAGAACCTTTCACTGAACAATTAGTGATCTGTTAGAATTATGACACTAAAAGTTATATGAGTCCTAAGCGCTTTCTAGTCCTGGACATCAAGAATTTGTTTGAATCTTTTTCATCGTATCTTTACCACACAATGGGGATGTTTTATAATTGAAGGAAAGTGCAGAGATATTTGGCGTCAGTGGGAAAGAGTCCATGGGTTTCAGGCACGGTCACTGCTCTTTTCAGAAAGATTGTGTTGAGCTAGTAGAAGACTAAAGATGTCACTGAGGACATCACAGATATTTATCTTTCGGCTTTGTGTACATTAGAGAATGTTGATTATTTTTATACAAAAATACAGCGGGTAATTTTTTTAATCTTTAGATGCCTCTTGTTTGAATGTATGCTTTGTGGGATTCTTTTGTGTAGTATCATTTAAAAAACGATGTTTACTGATAGTTACATGTAGGATTAGAGTGTGTGTAATACAGTGTAAGGCTCCTGTTCCAGACCTGCAATAGCTTGTAGTCCGTGTTACATATTTCCTTGTATCCCATTTTTAATGATCACATTCAAGTTTCAAGGTAAGGTAGGTACTCTGTAGGCAACTTTCACTTATTAGCATTTAATCATTGTGACAAGAGTTGTCACAGGCTTGACTTTTTCCTTCATGTTGCAATTTCAGAACAATTACAGACTGAGCACTAGTATGAGATGGTCCACTGTATGGGGGTGGGGACACAAAGGAATTAAAACTTGATTATAGATAAACCACAGCTTATGTAAAATTGATTATTCGGGAGAGATTCCCCTTGCAATAATGATTACCTCCCATGACTGTATTATCTATAGCCTTCAAGGTGTTAGCTTTGGACTGTTACAGGTTCCCCTTTTCTTTACACCCCTTCTAATAGCAGTCCTGTGCCTGGCACTGTGTTAAGTGTCCAAGAAAGCTTGCCAGAGGGGTTTCCGTGTGAGAGCACCTTATAATCTTCTATCTCATAATAATAATAATAATAATCTTAAGAATACTCTAGATCTTCTGTTGTCTCCACTCAGAAAATAGCAGAGAGTATACTTGCTTTTTTCAGCTGAGTCTTTTCATTTAGAAATGGCTCCTGTGCTTTCAGCTGGTCAGTCTCACCTTCGATGCAGCTGTTTCTTTCAAGATAATTAAACCGTCTTAGTTTCAGTTATGTATAATGGACATGGGTGATCACACTGGGTGTCCACCTCTCTCCTGAGCTTTAAGCAGTTTTCTTATGATATAGATGGGAAGAGTACTATTGTTTTCATTTTTCCTTCATATTATTGTTTCAGAATTTTGATTGATGAGAGGGAATGACAAGCAGAAAGGGGATATGGGACGCTCTTCCTATTTTTGCCACTTAAGTTCACATTTTCTGACTTCTTTAAACAGATGCAATCTCTTTCCATTGAGGGAAAAGCTTTAAGCCATGCATTCCTAAGAAAGTAAACAAGCAGAGAGAGCTGGTTTGTAAAAGTTATTTTTCAAGTGACACGGGTTTTCATCAGAAACCCTCGTACCCGGGCGTCTGACACAGCCACGCAGCTTTGATAACACTGATGTGGTATGAGACAGACTGCTGTCCCCAAACCTGTCACTTTTTAAAGTGGCATTTAAGTATTTCCAAGATGGTATTTCTAATTTGCAGTGGCTTCCTGTAAACAGGGTGTTTTTAGTCCCACTTTCAGGACTGTCACCTAGAAGGAGAGAAGGGGAAGTGGGAGGGGAGAGATGCCCGTGAAGAGACTCGGGAGTGGGAGAGGCGGCTGCTGCGCTCGCTAGCTCATCCCGCCTCAGCACCGAGCAGGAGTCTGCACTTTGGAGCTGATGCTCACGTTTTACCTAGTTTCAAATGGAAATGACTTTAAGTGGCCCACTGTTTTTTATTTTTGTTTCCTGGTGTGTTGAAACACTTAGAACTGTATGAAATATTTTTATGTCCATGCCTTTGAATAACTTTTGACATAGCTGATTTTCATATAACCAGTGTGAAGTGACAGTTGGGCATGTATTCCAACGCTGGCCGTAGACTGAGATCTGCCCTGGAGCCCCTGTCACTGATGTGTTCAGCTCAGTGTTATTAAGTCCCATTGTCTGTATTTGAAGGGTGTTGGCACAAGTGTGCTAGGGAGGCAATATATATAGATTGTGTAGTCTTAGGTTGTGTTTACGAGTGTGGAAATAGTTTCAGAAAGAATAAACTATTGTAGGTGTGTGTGAGTGATGTTTCCGCACAGCTGTGTCAAAAGGACGAAATCCCTGACTGAACACACTGTTCAAACATTTTAAAGATTACTGTCAACCAAAACAGCCTGGTTATATTTTGCGGTTAGAAGATCCTCGCTCTTAGTGAATGGCAGGAACACACGCAGCGATTGTGCAGCTAGCATAGAGCATTACCTAATGGCACGAAAGGGCCGTCCTCACAACTTACCTGCCTAAGCCTCCTCTAGCCCTAAACTCAGCGTGAAGACGCTCTTCTCAAAGAGACCTCTGCCTGAAAACCCTCGAAGAGGGTCTTGCAGTGGGGTTACTTTTAGGAAGGTAACTGGAAAGGGCTTTCTAGTTTCTAACCATCGGGTTTCAGTGAAACCTCTGGGCAGCGGAACCGGCGCACCTATCTGTGCACAGTGTTCGCTCCAGCTGCTCCCTCTGCGTTTTCCAGGGTGGGGGGTTGGGAAGTGGGGAGGAGACCACAGACAGGAGGAAGAGCGCTCCAGACCCAAGGGGACAGCACGGTTGACTGAGTGAGGTCATGCAGTACAGATAGGCCTCCGGTAGTTCAAAATAATAAATTGTAATGGCTGGACCCCTGTTACACAATAACAGGGTGTTTAGTGCATTGGGATTTACCTGTCTGTATTCAGCCTCCATTCTTTCACTCTGTGTCAGGTGGCCCTGCCCTTAGGAGCACACTAAGAGTTCCAGTGATACATGAGTTACTTTTGACTTTGAAAGAGGCGACAGCTATTGTTGTTGGAAAGTATTTGTCAAAACCTCAAAGGTTAATCATTATAATTGTAATCAGTTATTGAGTATTCGCTTTCAGATGCCACAGTTGAGTCAACCTTATGAATTTTTATAAAGAAAAGCAGTTTTAAGATCATATTTTAGTTGCTAGTTTGTGTCTCAGTCCAAGAATTGGATGGCTAAGAGCCGGCTGTAAGTTTTTCTTGATCAGTGTGGGTTTCTGTCAACGCGAGCCTGCCTCTGTTTCTTTGATGCGCAGGAGTGCTGATCACACGTGCTTCCATTCTCGCTCAAATCTGTTCGGAACATTTGATTTCATCTTAAAGGTTGATTCAATTTAGATAAGCACAAATACAGTATTAGGGAAAGTAAATATGCAATTTTACTAAAATTTCATTTCAACCTATTAAAAGCTATATATCTTTAAAAGAATTCTTTGGGAAGCTAATCCTCTTTGGTTAGAAGCTCAAAAAATACGTCATCATATAATTTCCTTCAGAGCGGCAATACTAGCCATTTCTTCAATTAAAAAATGTTAAAAATTATGTTGTCTTTAGAAAAAGTTTCCTAAATTTTTAAGCATTCTAGTTTTACACGTTATTTTTAGAGCTGATTTAATCTAGCTTAAAATAATAATATAAGAAAGCTCTTTTTGAAAGTTGTAAAGCACTAATACAAATGTAATTATTACCATCATATTCCACAGCAAAACACTGTTTTCCGCACGCGCACTCTGGTTAGTGTGCACAGAGGGGTGACCCCCCCTTTCCAGGTCTGACACCCGGCACCTCCAGGGGAAACGGTCCCCTTCTGCTCGGACGGACGACCTTTCAACAAAGTGCCATGTCTGTGGAACCCTTTGGGAAATGTTTTCCACGAATGTTTCATCTCTTTCCTTTTTATAGCTTATGAACATTTAATTTTATTTAAGATGACATTTTAACCTCGGATGTTAAAGAGGTACTCTAGAAAGGTATTTTTTTCTATTGTCTTTGAAAAATACAGTTGCTGTCAGTGATACCAGGGGTGTAAATATGCATCCACAGAAAGAAAACCTGTGCAAAGCTGTTTAAATCTATTGTTTAAAAGCATAGTAATTAATGAAGCTTAATTTGGAGAAAGAAATCAATGTAAATTAAAAGTTACACTGATGTGGCATAGTTTAAAATTTGAGAGTAATATAATAAGTCCTTTTAGATGACCTATTTAAATTGACTGTAGTAATCTTCTTAAAGATTGATAGTAGCCATCATTATTGGCCCAAAAGTTACACTTTTGGAAGTATTATCAGTGCTAAATCTGTGTTTTGCGAGCTTTAATTGATGGAGGTGAAGAAGTTGGTTTTTATGAGGGTGGTGGGGCTGGGAGTGAAATAAACATGAATCTATTCAAGTTTTCAGTCTTGCCTCAAAACTCCAGAAGTATCCATTGTTTAAATCTTTTAGAATGTTAGAAACATTTCATCCTTTTTGTTTTAGGTAATACTAAATAATCTGCTTCAATAATTAAGCAATAGATGAACATAATCATTCTGTTACTGTGATGAACGGGCTTTACATGCATTTGATGAATTAGCTATGACAACGTAAGTTACTTTCTTTTTAACCCGTTTCCTTCTCTGAATATACAGCACGGGGCCTGTCCTACTCAAAATGTTGGTTTGGGTTAAATCATCTATGAGTTTCCTCCCAGCTCTAAAACTATGATTTGGGGCCGCATAATGGGATATTTTTAAGTTGCTCCTACTTAATTCTCACTCCCTTTTAACAGTTCATTTCATACTTCTGAGCTATTGCTAAAAGATCATTATTAAGCATTATTTCCTTGGTCACCTTGTTTTTGTTGTCCTAAGGAATGAGGCAGAAAATTCAGACAGACAAGCAAATGCGGACATTTTTCTAAATTCCTCCTGCTAGTTAACCATGGACTCTGTGAACACACATGAACAGCATCATATATTCATCCATTCACTTAGCAAACCATTTGAACACTTACTATGTGCAGTGTGTGTTGCACATGACCTAAGGGACTGGTAATAAGTAAACAGAATCTCTCCAAACAAAATTCTGATTGCATTTTAAACAGATATACACAATTATTATTACTTAATGCACTGACTGTACAGTTGGGACTGAGGGAATTTTTGTATGCATTGGGAGGGATTAGGCTAGATATGTAAGAGTCTGAGTGAATCACTAAACATCAGTCAGTCATATACCTGATTAGGTTATAAAATTAAAGGTACTAATACTAAGAATTTATATTTTGAGACTGTTGTGACAGCCCATATTTCTAAGAATCATTTTGACACTTGAATCTATTCCAGAAGTGTTACTATGCAGGGCGTGTGACAACCATACAAAGACACTGGTGCTGACTTACTATAAATTTTTTAAATTATTTTTTTATTGTTCTATTATAGTTGTCCCAGTGTTTGCCCATTGCTCTCCCCTGCCCCGCCCACCCGACTTGCCATACAGTTTAACTGTAAAAGCTTTACACCCAGTATTGACAGTGAAGTAATGATCTAAAACTGAAAAATCTCAAAGGACGTAGCTGAACAGGTTTTGTTTTTTATTTGGTTTTGGTTTATTTTTAAAACAAGAAAGAGTACATAAAATAACTTTTATTATAAATACCTAATCTTTAGAAAGCACACATTACATAGTAAAAGGGGTCTCCTTTGAAATGTAGAACTAGTCATAAAAGAGTTCTTTTTTGTTGTCGTTTTTTTATCCTCACCTGAGGTCAATGAAAAATTAGCTTTTTAGAGGGGGTGGGGAGAAACACTGATTGGTTGCTTCTCGTACACTTCCCCAACTGAGGATCTGCAGCCCTGGCTTGTCCCCTGACAGGGACCGAAACTGCAGCCTTTCAGTGTGGGGCTATCTCCAACCAACGGAGCCCCCCAGTCAGGGCAAGAGTTCAGTGTTTAAACTGACAGCTGTCTGGGGAGTGAGCATTGAATGGGATCAATTCTTAACTGGGTAGAGGACTCCTTGCCACACGAGGATTCTGTGAATCACACTGTAATCATCCTATTAATACAGCTTTATATATATTAACACTGCTTGATTCTAACATTCTATAAAGATTTTTAAACAATCTAATATTAAAAAATCCTTTTATGCATCAAAGTCACAGCTTCTTAAAAACAGGAATACTGACATCCAAGTAATTTGATAGTCTGGATTTAAAATTTTTGCCATGGCACAGTCTGTCTTAATTTACCCAATTTAAAAAATATTTTATGCTGTTAAAATATATATTGCATAAATACTTTTTGTATATATATATTATTTAAGTTTAAAAAGTCATTGGAGTTTGCAAGGATGGTATGATTGTGGATGTTTCCAGGACGTTTAACCACGTTCCCAATCACCTTATTCAAAATCTTGGTCATTTTGCTTTTTTGCCATAGGGGGAAAAAGTCAAAGTAGGTTCCAACATTACCCTGAGAGTGAGGAGCACGCCGGTGGTGAGGGCAGCAGCGGCCGAAGGCTGTGTGCGGGGCGGCTGCCAACACTGGCGGCGGGCATGTAGGGCCTCTGCTGGGTCAGTGCTTTTTGTCTTGGTGGGTAATTTTTTTTTGGTTGTTGGTTTAACAAAGGCAAATTGTGATAAACTGGTTTTATAAAACATACTAATTTTTGATGCTTCAAGCACATATTAACTGATTTTTATTCCTCCTTTTGGTTCCTCACATTGTTCTTAAATAGGACTTTCATGTTATTAAAGCCTCAAAAGCTGATCCACCCAGGATGAAGCATCACCAAGGGGGGAAAACATTTTTTATCCTTACAGAAAACAAATGTTAAGATTATATATAAATGTATTCTTTACATTGGATATTGTATTAGAGTCCTCCTTACAGGAAATTGAATAGTTTTAGCACTCCTAGCATTAGCATTCTTAGATTGGTGTCTATAGCTACAGTTTTCAAATGTATAACCTGAAAATGAAGTTAATTTTCCATTATAAGAGCACACCATGATCTATGTAAAAAGATTGTCCATTTGGTGTATTTTTTTAAAAAAGAGAAGGCACTTTCATATTAACAAGTAGCATGTGTATTAATTTTAGATTTCCATATTTGTTGTGTCTGTATTCAGTAAAGTTAAAATTAAGCATTCAAATGTTTATTGATGGCAACATTAACTGTTAAATTAAAGCACCTTATACTCTGCTGCTTAAACTTGCTTGTAATTGCACCTTTGTTACCTGCACATTTTCACATAGAATATTGTTGTAACATTGCTTCATGTGGGTCTGGATGGAAGGTTAGTGGGCCTGCAGGATCATTTATTTATGTTGTTTATAATTCAATAATATATTGTAGACCAGCTGTTAAGTTCATTTCTTTAAAAATAAAAGCCTCTTCCATTTGGCTGGTCTATTGAATAATTTCTTTTTTTTTCTTTAAGTTTATGAGGCATGGGGAATACACTGAATGAATAACAATTAAAAAGCTTAATAAGGAGTTTGAAACAGTTATAAATTTTCCTGATTTAAAATCTATTGAGTTTAATTCTCTATTAAGTACAATATATTTTTAAATATTGTAATCCCGTGTCATGGTCAATTAGAAAGCAGTACATTCAGAGGAACGGTGTAGTGAAGGCCAGGTTTAGACATGGACAGATTAGACGGTGTCTAGGTAGTTCAATTAATTCACAAAGCGACTTCAGATTATTTGCCACTCGGATTCCTTTATTCCATCAGTCCTCAGCCAGGGGTGGTCTTGCCCACCATGGGCGGTGAGGCAGTGTCTGGAGATGCTGTGATTGCCGTGACTAGGGAGCAAGGGGCTACTGGTATCTGTGGGCAGAGGGCAGGGATGCTGCTGAACATTCCACAGTGCACAGGGTGTCTCCCCGACCAGAATGACCCAACCCAAAATAGCGATAGCGCCGAGGCTAAGGAACACAACTTTACTTTCACAGTGTGATACACTGCTGAAGTATTGAATAATTATGATTTGACATTCAAGTGACATTAAGTTATAACCGAAAATGAATCTGGTGTGTCATGGAAGGAAGCCTAGTCTCTAATCCCAGTTCTGTAAGGTAAGTAGGTGAAACTATGCTTCCAGGAATATTTACATTAAATACAGAGATATATTTTTTAAAATGAGCATCTTCCCCTTATGTTAAAATGAACTGGTATACAAATTCTTTAAGAAAATGACCTTCATCTTCTCACTTTGAATTTAATAAAAATGTTTAAGTTTGTAACAAAATTGGCAGCGAGTCTTTGGTGATCCGGTATCTTTTTGGATAACAGAAACATCAGTATGGCCGAATGTGAACTCAGTTCAGTTTCGTGTTAACATCTGTAACATGTAGTTTTCCTGAACAGGCATAAATTTTTTTCTTGCAATTATTTTGTTAAAAAAGAAACAATAACAACAAAAAAACCCAATGTCATAGCCCCAAAATACACATTCTGAAAAACTATGGACACAGTTGGCAGGTGGTGGTAGAGGGAGGCTTTGGTTCAGTTCCATCTCTGTAGGTCCTGAGTCATTCTTCCCTGTTTATAAAGTTACAATTCTTATCGTAGTTGTAAGTCTTAACGTGGCAACATACTAACAAATTATTATTGATATAGGCTTTTCCATTTGCTCAAGGTTATGAATTGCAAGTGGAATGAAGCAGCATTTCCAATTGACAAACGGATCCACAGGTAATGCAGTGTCTCTTAAATGAAGCTTGTGGCAATTCAACCAGCATGCCGTAGCAATGAGAAAACTGTTGACAAAGTACAACCACGGAATGTTCATCTCAATATATGCTGGAATCTCTACTTTAAATAAAAGGATGGTTATCTGAAGTAGTACAAATGGTAGCCAGGTACCAAGAAAACAGACAATGAACTTGGGCAAGAGTGCTTTTTTAGAGGTCCCGGTATAACCAGAGTGGGATGAAAAGGGAAAATAGAGGACAGTCTCATTCATGTAGGAAGTTATCCTAATAGCCTGTACCAACGTAATGACTTCTGACCAAGAGGCTATGAAAGCCATCAGTAAAATCATCACCATGGAAAATGACAGCCAGTAACTCTGAATGCTGATGTAGAAAGGACAGTGATAAGAATAAACATTCTGTGTCTTCAGCTTTTGGTAGATAGCTGCATCTCCCAAAACATAAGCAAATGCTGAAATCCAAATTAAAACTACCATAAAGAAATAAAATAATTTCTGACACTTAAATGGAAGGTTGGTTTTAGAAAAATTGAGATAATAATCTATACACGCTATCAGGAAAACTGGATAATGAAGAAAGCCGTAAGTAAAAGAAACAATTTGAGTAAATAAGCAGATGTGGTACTTGGTAACCCTAATGCCTAAAAGCACAAAATCCTTGAAATAGAATATAATGGAAATATTTACCAAAAGTAAAAGATCAATGAATGCTAGTGAAATGCAAAAATACTCCATAAAATTTTGATAGGTGTTTTTTCTTCTCATTCCCAGTGTGAGGACATTTAATAATATTTTTCCAAGTATAATCAAGACTAGCAGACAGTTACTGTCTAGGAGCTGATTTGTCGGATGTAGCTGGTATTGAGAAGAGCAGTTCTCTGAAGAAAGAGCAGTCATATTTAGTCAAATCTCACAGGGCCCACTGAAATACATGTAACACTGCTTCACTTCATTTCCCATCCCTGCAAGAAAAGAGAAAAAAATTTTGATGTTATCTTGATTCTATTTCCATTTTAAAGCTTTACAAAACAACTGCTTCAATTCTCAAAATTAATCTAAACATTTCCACAAGTAAATGTATAGATAAAAATCTATATTTCACATACAAGTTATAGAATATAAAGAAGAATTAATATGTATACTTTGGTCATTTTTTGAGACCCGTATCATTCAAAACTCTCAGATCTATAACCAAAATGTTACATATAAATTACTAAAACTTCTTTAAGTTTTAATAACTTGAAAAAAATAAAAGACTGACTTATTGGAGCTAATACACAGGCTTTGTTTTCTTCCAAATCATTTTTTTTATTTTAATTGTTGTTCAAATACAGTTTTCTGCCTTTTACTCCCATCTCAGCGAATACACAGGCTTAAAATAGCAGCCTACAGGTAATACTCTGAACAATCACTGATGAGCTGTAACACGTGTTACACTCTGTCTCAAGATAATGTTACCTCACCCTTCCATCCCCACCTTCTGTCAGTTTGTCAGTGAGGTTCAGGTAATGCAGATGGGGCCCTAGTGTAGCAGTATTTAAAACATTTTAGCGGCAGGATCATCATTCCTATTAGATCTCCAAAGGTCAAAGATACGGAACAGATAGATCAGCTGAAAATAATGGGACCATTGGTAAAGGAAAGAAAGCTTTACCTTCTGGACGTGCTGCTTCAGGTGTGGTGCCTGGAGAGAGGAGGGAATACAGGGAAGGAACAGGGACTGCGTGTGAATACTGAGAACATTCAGAAGTGCTAGGTAAAGGGACAGGGGTTGAAGCTGGAGAGGTAAATGCACTTGGAGGCAGGAAAAAAGGGAAGAGGATGAAAGAGAATGGTCAGAGAGGAAGAAATCAGGAAAGGATGGAAGAAAAGGAAGGAAATGTGAGAAATTTATCCTACAAACAAAAATCACAGTTGACCCAAAGATGTTTCTGCAAAGCTGTTCAACCACAGTATTTCTAAGGAGCAAAATAAAACCCAAATTATAACAGATCCATCCACAAATGTCAACAACTACAGGGGGTTAAAAATGATTCACAATCCATCCTTATGTGTCATGCAGCCATTACCAGTGTTTCTGGAGTTAGGAGAAAGACTTGGTTTTCACCCCACCTCTTTAATACTTACATGGTAAGCCTTCTGAATTTGTTATGTTTTTTTTTTAAGATTTTATTTATTTATTTTTAGAGAGGGAAGGGAGGCAGGGAGGCGGGGAGAGAGAGAGAGAGAGAGAGAGAGAGAGAGAGAGAGAGAGAGAGAAATATCAATGTGCGGTTGCTGGGGGTCATGGCCTGCAACCCAGGTATGTACCCTGGCTGGGAATCGAACCTGGGACAGTTTGGTTCCCAGCCCACACTCAATCCACTGAGCTATGCCAGCCAGGGCTTGTTATGTGTTTTAAAAAATATAAATTTCTACAATGTTTAAGTGAATTGCAGGTTACAAAATTAGGTCATTAATGTTAGACACATATAGAAAAAAAAGGTACACACTAACATATTAACACGGCAGTATTATAGGTCTTCCCAAGTTTCTCAAACTTAAAGGGAAGAATAAGTTGGGAAGTATCAAGCCCGAAAAATGAAAAACTAAATGTGCCCAAGAGCAGAACTGATAAAATAATTTCAGGGGCCAATTGAGGTACTGTCTGAGGGCGAAGAATTCCGTGTGGGAGAAGGCTGTTGCTCTGCTGACAGTAGAACACACCGTAACTTGACAAGACAGCGTCCTAATTGAGGAGAGAGTCAGGCCCGACTTTGGAGCTTCTGTGTTCATCTTCTCATTGTCCAGTTTCAGCAAGAATCTTGCTAAGTCGGGTTAGCCAGCATCTCTCATCCTCAACATCTGACCTCCCTCGATATCCGCTCAAGTTCCGCATCCCTCACCACACCCCAGGTGATGTCCAGCCACCCTGACCGGCCTTCTGTGTGAATCCTGTTAGGGTTTAGCCAGAATTCCTTCTTACCCTGATGTTTCCTTAGTGTATGCGACCACTGACCTCCACCTTGCTCCTTGGCTACAAATTCCCACTTATATTTGGAGTTGAACCCAATCTCTTCTTGTCGCTGTAAAACCACATCATCTTGCTCTCTACTTCTATTGCAGAGGTTCTGAATACGGTGTGCCTTACCATTCTTCAACAAGGGCCATGAATAATTTTTCTTTAACATACTCTCATGGCTGTAAATCCACCAATCTCATAAATTCCCTTACTAAGGTACACAAATAAGGTACCTGTATGTGTATATGTGTATACACACATAAGTATGTATGTAAAAACAGCCATAAAAATTGTTCAATACTCATATTCATAACCATAGATATAAAAGAACCAATGAGAAGTTATCTTCTACATTCAAGTTTTTTCCATTTAGCCTGGGCTGGTGTGGCTCAGTGGACTGAGTGCCGGCCTGTGAACCAAAGAGTCGCCAGTTTGATTCCCAATCAGGGCACATGCCTGGGTTGCAGCCAGGTCCCCAGTAGGGGGCACACAAGAAGCAACCACACATTCATGTTTCTGTCCCTCCCTTCCCCTCTGTCTAAAAACAAATAAAATCTTCCAAAAAAATTTTTTTTCCATTTAGTTTAGTTTGACCCCCTCCCAAAAAATCCTCATTCCAGATTCACAAGGGCATGGAACCACGGTCACCTGACACCAGCTCTGTGAGTGGTGGTGCTGGGATAAGGAGGCGTGAATGGAACGGACAGACCCCATGAAACCCACGTGGCCAAGAAAAAAACAGGCTTAGTTTTAAATAGCAAATGCTGGTTTGGAATGAAGGTGAGGAAGGGAAATAGTGTGAGTTCATATTTACGAAGACCCCCCTTTTTAAAAAGTAAAATTAGGATAAAATTAAGAATTACCTGTATAAAATGATTTTATCCTTAATAACTCCTAGGCAAAATTAAATAAACAAAGCTAAGAAATCCATGTTTAATTAAGCAACATGCACAGGATGGTTCCCGGGTTTCCGTCCCATTGCTGACTCAGGGGCGCCACTGGAAGGCCAGGAGGACAGGCTTCCCCCAGCCAAGTGCAGAAGGCAGGGGAGGAGGAGCAGCAGCTCCAGCCACCAAGGCAGTGGCCAGGGAGCTCCTTAGAAGAGAACGTGAGGAAAGAAGACAAAACAAGTCTGAGAAGGAATATATAAAGAACCATAAAGCTGGAAGACATTTTAGAGATGAGAGATGAAAAGGCCTGCGGAAGATACGCAACTTGAGGCAATACAAGGCAACCGAAAGATGTTGTGGTCGTTTCACAACAGTTCTTGAACATCACCATCATGGAAACTAAAACTTTCTGAGGTGACACCAATTTTATACCCCAGGTCCTTGATAAACCACTAAAAGCGTATTCAAAACTCCAACATTTTGTTCTTTAAACAACTCCCCTGCCCCAGGACAAGACAAAAATCTTTTGATAAGCTACCTGTCCTGAATTTTCCCCTGAAAAATATTCACATTAACTCCAGGGATTCAGAGATTTATGAAGTATGGTTCTTTTCCTGCATATTTTTAACTACTTATGCATCCACTCATACTGCTCCAGGTACAACTTACAAAGCTAACGTGGAAGTCCTTTCCAGGGCATCTTGGGGTTCGCTTTGCGATCCGACCAGCTCAGAAGTCCTAGCGGGCCCTGAAGGAAACAAACCACGATTTCTCTCACTGACCCAGTCTCTGCTTTTCCGTTTATTAACAACCCAGGTCTTAACGACACGCCATACTTACTCTGTTTCCTCCAGCAGGTCTTTCCGCTGATGATCTTCCTATTTTACTTGAGTCTAGTGCCTTGAATTACCTTACTTTTGGTTCCCGGCACACAAAAATGCCACAGGAATAAGCTCTGTGTAAAAGACAGAAAACAAAAATAACCCCCGTTAGTAGCCAGCTGCTACCTTAGTAACTGGACTTCTGCATAACTGGCTCCAGAGCTCTGCTTAGAAAAACTATAACTGGCTGTGGGATTAGTACAAGTAATCACTTGCTTATAATCTTTTCTCAGAAAAGGAAGACAGGGGATACTTAGATTAAAAGCCCACCAAAGGCCATGAGATATGGGCACATAGAACATGGTGTCTATTTAGAAGTCTTGCTTATATTGCCGTTTTCACCCACAGGCTTTGGAGTCTAACCTGGCAGTTCTCAGTTTAGCTGCAGGACCTTTTGACACTTGTTGCATGTTAATGTAAGTAACAGATTGTTTTTCTTTGAATGAAAAATTACTATGTTTTCCCAAACAAAAAATGTAATGAGCAAAGTGGTGTTGTTTGGCATCTCAGACTGCTTTGGTCTCTGGTTCAAGAGCAGACAGCTGAATTTTCACCTGCACTTAATCAGCTGCAATATCACCCTTCATGTAGCCTTTGGAAAGTCCCTGTACATTCATGAGTTTGAGGGTAAAAACAGTACCTTTTAAGAAATACATGATAGATTAAATTTCATACATAGTAGTATCATAATCAAATAGTTGTGTTATGAGGACTCAGGAAAGTTGAACAAAAACCAGGTGCATGAAACAGTAGGATGGGAAGGTGACCACAGCGGACATCCTGGTCAATGACTGCGCAGAAAATGGAATGAGCACGGCAGCTGGGCTTGCTGATTCTGTGTGGAGAAAGCCTGAGGGAAAAATAATGTACTGCGCCTTGTCCAGAGGTTTGTACATACCTTTCACCTAATCCTTACAGCAATCCTGAAAGGCATGTATTATTTTTCCCCAAAAGGAAAAAGGCTTTGGGGTTAATAAGCACATTTCCTGAGGTTGCACGACTGATACGTGTTGGAGCTTTCATGCAGTCTCAGGTCTGATTTCAAAGACCGTGCTGTTCATTCTGCCTCAATTATGGCTCCACTCACAACTGGAAATGTAGAGAGAGACCCCTTTATGTAGGCGAAAGAGCTTTCTGAAAAGGTGACGGGCAGCTGAGAGTGACTACGTTGTTTACCGGTCCTCAAAGGACCACAACTGATTTATTTGGATAATGTAATTGTATTCCTCCAAAGGGTAAATATAATTTTTTTAATTTTAGAAATGTGGACTTTATTTGATGATATGTCAAAATTCAGTGGGAAAAGTAAAATGGCATTCAACTGTCTGACAGCTTTTAAAGGAATAGGTGTCTTGTTTTCATTCATTTACATAGTATATTTAGATTCAATATAGATGATCAAGAAAATATAGGAAAAGTTCTTTAAATTTTAAATTACCTGTTTTTTAAAATAGGTAATACTAATTACCTATTTTAGGTAATAGTCTGAAACTCAAGTTACAGAAGGGTATACGGTGGAAATAACTCATCCTACCCACTCTCTGAATGCCCCTCACCCACACTCACCACCGCCCAGTCCCTCCCCAGATAAACCGCTGCTCCAAGTTACTTGTGCAGCTTCCAGAGATATTCTAAAGGGCGGTCTCAAAAGAAATTTGAAATCCCCGTGTTATTAAAGCAACTAGCAAGGGATTCTCAATCTGCCCTTCCCAGCTCCATTTACATACTGATGAAACCAGGTGAGTTGCAAAGGGCTGTCACAACCAAATGTGAATCAGTGGTCTGTTAGATCACAGGAGTGCTCTCCCCAACCCAAACCAGGCTGGCCGAGAGGAAGGTCAGGGGGCCTAGGCAGGGTGGCGGGAAACAAGGGTTATCTCCGAGTAGGTAGGTCAACAGGGGGTTTTTACACGCTGGGGTACAGAATTATGGTGTTCACCTATGTCTACTGCTTCTCTGCTTCTGATAAGGCCATGGTAAACCTTTAGTTCCTTGACCCTTACAATTAAGTGGGCCCATGTGGCTATTTCTCGCCAATGAGCTGTAAGGCCAAAGCTTTAAGTTTCAGAAGACAGCACCTTCAGTGTTCTCTTCCCCTGCCACAGGGAGTAAAGGGCATGTGCTCCAGAGGGTGCAGCTCCAGACAGTGGGCGGGGCCTCTGTCAGCCAGAGTCCTCCCCTCACTGTGTGTGGGGGGCAGAGCCCCTGATGGTTCACAGCCCATGTGCAGTGGATGAAATAACAGTCTGTTGTATTAAGTAGAAAGGATTTTGTGATTATTTTTTTATATCCCAACCTGACTAATACATTTATAATTCTCTGTGCCCTTTAAATTTTTTAACAGCTAGCACGTATTACTTATCAGAATTTTTATAAAGCTGTAGTAGAAACAAACTTTGAAAAGCAATAATGTATAAGAAAACAGGTAAAAAGACATTTCCAGCTGGCGTAGCTCAGTGGATTGAGTGTGGGCTGCGAACCAAAGTGTCGCAGGTTCGATTCCCAGTCAGGGCACATGCCTGGGTTGCAGGCCATGACCCCCAGCAACCACACATTGATGTTTCTCTCTCTTTCTCTATCTCCCTCCCTTCCCTCTCTAAAAATAAATAAATAAAAATCTTTATAAAAAAAGAAAATAGGTAAAAATCAAAATTCAATTTTAATTTGCATATATTAATTATTTTTGCATTCTTTTATTGTGATTTTGTCATATTTGCATAAATGAAAAAAGGTTTCAACTCAATTAACTAAGTTTACACCTTAAGAAAAAGAAGAATGAATTAAACCCCAAATTAAGCTAAAGGAAGGCTATAATAAAGAGTAGAAAACAATGAAATTAAAAAAAACAAACCAATGAACCAAAAGCTAGTTCTTAAAAAACAAAACAAAAAACAAAAAATATGATAAATCTCCAGCCAAACTAAGAAAGAACTTAGCAATACTAGGAAAGACAGGACCTCATCTCAGATTTTACAAACCTAAAAGGATAATAAGGGACTACTATGAATAATTTTTTCCAATAAATTAGGTAACTGTGATGAAAGAAATTTCTGGAAAGACACTAAAACTCATTTAAAAAGATCCCTAAAAATCCCTATTACAGAAACTGATTTTGACCTTAAAAACCTTCCCACAAAAAAAACAACCTCTAGGTTCAGATGTCTTCATTGATGAATTCTACCAAACATTTAATAAAGAAATACCAAACTTAAAGAGAGCAGACAAGGACAAAAACACCTCCCAGCCCTGACTGGCGTGGCCAGCGGGTGGGGCATCGAATCACAGACTGAAGGGTTGTCTCCCAGTCAGGGCATCATTCCCATTCCAGACCCCCTGATGGCGGCATGCATGCGGGAGGCAACCAACAGATGTTCCTCTTCTCTCTCCCTCCCCCTCCCTCTCACAAGAATAAAATCTTTAAAAACAAATGAACAAAAAACACCTCCCAACTCATTTTATAAGAGCAGAATTACCCTGATACCAAAATCAAAAATGTTTCAAGAAAACTAAATTATACATCAACCCTCAAAAAAAAGGCAAAATTCTTAACAAGGTATCATTAAATCTATCAGCAAAAAAATACACCCTACTATATCATAGCCAATGCAAGCTTGATGTAATCAATCAATGTGATTCACCATGGAAACAGAATAAAGGAGAAAAACCACATGATCATCTGAGTAGGCATGGAAAAAGAATTTAATAGAATCCCACAGGATGAAAACTCACAAACAATAGAAGGAACTTTCCCAACCAGATAAAAAGTATCTATGGAAAAGCTACAACTAACCTCAAGCTTAGTGATAAACTGGCCATTCTCCCCATAAGATGAGGAACTACGCAAGGGTGTCCACCTCCCACTCCTTCTCAAATTTCCGTGAGGGCCAGTGTAAGAAGGCGTTAACAAGAAATAAAAGGCATGTAGACTGGAAAGAAAGAAGTAAAACTGTCTAATCCTGGGTAACATGATTATGTACTTAAACTAAGGAATCTACAAACAAGCCACTAACAATAACAAGTGATTTAATTTAGCACAGTTGCAGTTAATTTTTAAAAACCACTATTTCTATATGCGAGAAACAAACAATTGAAAAATGAAACATTTACAATAGCATCAAAAATATGAAACACTTAAGGATAAACTGGACCAAGCACATGTGAGCACAGTACTAACACTGTAGGAAAAAACTGAAGAGGATCTAACTCAGTAAGGCATATACCATGGCCTGGAATATTTGGCAAGTTTTTTTGTTTGTTTGTTTGTTTTGCAGAAACTGGCAAGCTGATTCTACAATTTATATGAAAATATAAAGGACGTATAGAGCCAAAATAATTTTTAAGAAAAACGAAGTTGGGGGACTTACATTACCTGACTTTAAAACTTGCTATAAAGGTATGGAAATAAAGGAGTGTGGTATTAAGCCTTATTGTATAAATCAGTGGAACAGAAGAAAATTCAGAAACAAACTTACATATTTATGGTCAACTGATTTTCAACAAAAGTGCAAGATAATTCAGTGGGGGAAAGCACAGTCTTTTCTAAAAATGGTGCTGGAAAGTGATATACACATCGGAAAAAAATTAACCTTAACCCTTTCCTCATATCATGCACAAAAATAAACTCAAAATGGAGCATAAGACTAAATGTAAAAGTGAAACTGACATTTCTAGGGGGGAAAAAAAAAGAAAAAAATCTTTGTGATCCTGTGTAGGTGTATTAGTTCCAAGGGCTGCCATAAATTACCACTGGGTGGCTCAAAACAAATTTTCCCTCTCGGTCTAGAGACCAGAAGCCTGAACTCAAAGTGTCAGCAGAGCCGTGAGGCCTTGGGGGCTCCAGGAGGGCCCTCCCACACCCTCTGCAGCGCCAGGTGGCTCTGGCATCCTTGGCTTGCAGCGGCCCGGCCCGGCCTCTGCCTCCATCTTTACTGAACCTTCTCCCCCCTGTGTGGCACCAGGCATCCTCTCCTCTCTTTGTCAGGGCACTAGTCATGGGACTTGGGGCCTACTCCAATCTGGTGTGACCTTACTTCAGTCCCATCCGCACATACCTATTTCCAAGTGAGGTGGCATCCTGGGTGGACATGAATTTTAAGGGAACACTAGTCAACCGAGTAGGCATAGTTGGTAAAATGAACTCTTAAAAACAAACACTCCTCTTTGAAAGCATAGTTTTAAAAAAAGGCAAGCTGCACGTGGGGCGAAAATACTTACAATAAATATCCGACCAATGACTTGAATCCAGAATCTTACACCTCAGACAATTAGCCAGTTAGAAAATGGGCAGATGACCTGAACAGGCACACTGGGGAGACGCACATGCAAGCTGCAGTTAGACACCGCTGCACTTCTGCCAAAACAGCCAGAATTTAAGACTGACGGTGCGGGTGTTGACAAAGAACAGAAGGAGACCTCTCACACTGTTTAAACCGTTTGGAGGTTTCTTACAATGTTGAACGTCCTAATTACCGTGTCCTCCAGTAATCCTCCTCCTAGGTTTTTACCCAAGAGAAATGAAAACATGCCCACGGGAAGACTTGTCCGCAGACGTGTGCGGCAGCCCGACTCACCATGGCCCCCAAGGGGAAGGGTCCACGCGTCCAGCAAGAGGGGATGGAGAAACAAATGGGAGTGTGTCCATACAATGGAACCCTCTCAGCAGTAAGGGAACAGAACACTGATATGTGCTGCACAGGGATAAATCCCAAAAGCATGCTGGCCGAACAGAACCTGACACAAATGGACACAGACTGTGTGAGTCACACGGAATTCTGGGAGGGCGGAACAAATGCATGGGGCAGACAGACCATCAGCAGAAACCGGGGCCCACGCGGCGGCACAGGGCACCAGGGGACTTTTGTCGAGAGGAAGGTGCTCTCTGTGTGGACTGGGGTGGTGGTTCAGTAAGTGTACGGCTTCTTAAAAATCCAAACTATACACTGAAAATGACAGTATTTCATTAAAATTTTAGAGGATGTACATCTCACAGTATTGGATATAAAATTTAAAACGTGGAATTAATTTAAATATCCAACAATAAGAAATTGGCTACATAAATTATGACAAAATTCCAATGAAAGATGGCTTTTTGAATAAATGAAATTCTACTCCCTCTCATAACACCACTGAAATAGCAGTAAACTTAGTTTGTAACCGACTCTAAAATGAACAAGCAAACCTAGTTTGTCACATTTGGGGACAGTTAGAGAACCAAGTCACCATGTTTTTAAACTGGTAAATACATGGAAAGGATCAAGCATTTTTCCTGCCTTTTCTACACAAACTGTACCCTTGGTGACAAAACAGTAGGGGGGGTGTTTACTTTTATAGAAGTACTCTGAGTGAATGATGAATAATATTGTAAAATTGCCATTTTGCAACCCTGATGTACTAATTAATGGAGGCAGACAATGACCATCAACAGCTACTAATATCCAAGGGAGAGATGGAAGGACAAATCACTACCTACGGACCTGATCAGACTGTGCATTCAACTATTATCCACAAACAAACAAACAGCATGAAAGAAAATGTTAAATAGTCCTACAGGATGCAGGAAGCAAAATCCAGAGGGTGGTAACCTGTACACGACAAACAACAGTTCTTCCGTAAATTGTATCAACAACACATAAGATTAAATGAGACTTAAGATATATCAACTAAATGCAATGGGTAGAACTTACTTTGAATTCAATGGAACAAAGAATTACATTTATAAATGACAACTGGAAATTTGAATACTGAAAATTTGAGGATATTAAGGAATTACTAATTTGGGGCACGATAATGGTGTTTGGTTGTGATGGATGAACTGTGTGTCCCCATAATCCATATGTTGAAGCCCTAAGATGCAACATATGAATTATGGGGACTTTAAAAGAGGTCGCCCGTGTGGGCCCTAATTCACTCTGATTGGTATCCTTGTAAGGGGAAATTTGGACACACACAAGAGACAGCAGGGACGGGTGCAGCCGAGAGGCCCTGTGAGGGCACAGCAAGGAGGCAGCCGTCTTGCAAACCAGGAGAAGCCAAACCTGTCGAGGCCTAGATTTGGACTTCTAGCCTCCAGAATCATGAGAAATAGATTTCTGTTCTTTAAGCCAGTCTGTAGTATTTTATTATGGCAGCCCTAACAAAGTAATACAGTTAAAAAATTATTTAAAAATACATTGTGCAATATTTACAGATGAGACCATGTTCTCAGAACGTTGCTTCACGGTAATTCAGTATGTGCACCTGGTCGGGGCTGAGGCGGGCAGGACGGACCGTGGGTTAATGGCTATTGTATTTGCAAAACAAACCAAAACCCAGGGGCTGGAAAAACGAGTAGAGGAATGGTAAATGACTTAGCATGTTGCTACACAAAGTGTGATCCATGGAACAGGAACATTAGTGCCACCTAGGAGCTTGGTATAACTATAGTTACAGAACTCAGGTTCCAACATGGATCTACTGGATCAGTTTGCATTTTTAAGCCAGCTGGTGTGGCTCAGTGGACTGAGTGCTGGCCTGTGAACCAAGAGGGTTTGCTGGTTTGATTCCTCGTCAAGGCACATGCCTGGGTTGTGGGCCAGGCCCCCAGTGGGGAGTGTGCAGGCCACTACACACTGATGTTTCTCTCTTTCTCCCTCCCTTCCCCTTTCTCTAGAGATGGAAAAATAAAATCTTTTAAACAAATTTGCATTTTTAATCAAATCCTCAGGTGAATAACATATGCTGATAATAGAAACAAAAGCCCGAAGTGGAGAAAGCACAGAACCAACCTAAGAGGAATTGCTGGCCCAGGTAACTCAGAAAAGGGATGCAAAGATGGAGCTAAAAGCAGGAGTCGCTGCAAATGAAGTCAACAGATCCCAGACGCAGTGCAAAAGGTGACTGCCTCTCCCCAGCTATGGCCTAAGAGTGGAGGTTTTCTCTTCTGGCCAGAGGGAAATGGGGTCTGCAGGCTGCGGGAAGATTTGAGGGTGGAGGGGGACCGTGCTGAGAACAGGGAGTCTGAGTACAATACACAAAAGCTGGACTTCTCCAGCCTTCTTTTCCCCACTTGGATTTCAGGAATACCGTTATCACAAAACATCAAGGTCCAAAAATCCTTGTCTAGTGATCAGCCCAGGTATAAATATCTAAAGATACTGACATTGACTCTTCCCTAAGAAGACATCCTAGATAATATCCTGCCCACAAATAGGACTAGACATGCAAAGATGCCCTGACATTGAAAGGAAGTTTCTACTATGAAAAGGCAAACCCACAAGCAGAAAAATAACTTGGAGGAAAGAGACACAATGCTAGGAGAAAACTTTATTTAGAAACTTACCGTTTTTAGGGAGAGAATATTATCCCCATAAAGCAGGAAAAGGAGGCGATTTAAAATAACAACAGAAAACAAGAAAGTACTCTTGGGGGATAAAAACAGGATGGTAAAAATGGTAAAATGAATAGAAGAGTGAGGAGATAAAGTTCAGGATATTCCCCAGAAAACACAGAACAAGATAAAGGATAAGAAATTAGAAAACCAGTCCAGCAGGTGCAAAATCTGAGTAAAAGGGAGGGGGGTGGTGAGAGAGCGAGAGCAAAAGCGAGAGCGAGAGCGAGAACTGAAGGGGAAGAAACCAAAGAAGAAAAAGATGTAACCTTCTCTAGAACTGAAGGTTTTCAGGAGTGAGAGAGTCCATCAGGGGCCACCTTCATGGAAGAAAACAGACCCAGAAATTTCAAAAACAGTGATAAGGATGACTAGTTTCCCAAGGGAAACAAACAAATAAAATATAAAACATTTCATACAAAGAATTAAGAGATGGAATGGATACATTGAAAATGGGTAAATTAAGGGAAAGAATAAAGCATTTACCCCACCTTGTGTGAAACGTCCCACTGGGGAACCCAGTCGCAGAGGAGGGGAAGTACCTCTTCAACAAGTGTTCCGACTTAGAGGTGAAAAATAGACTGCAGACTCAGACAGAATTCCACCACTCTGCAACCAGCTCCTCTCCTCCAACCGCCCACCCATGAAGGAGCAGATGCAGACATTAAGCACCTACTGCTATAAATCATCACAACAGAAGAGAAGCCAGACACTTTGTCGGTCCTAGAGACCAAACCGAGTCTGATCAAATCCGTGGAGCCAGCTGCCAATTTGCAAGAAATACACAGGATACAAAACTGAAAACAACCCAGATTTCTAGAACAAGTGAACGGACAACAAAACAGCGATATACCCCTGCAATGGAGTACTCCTCAGTGATAGAGGAGCTTCAGGGGGCAAGAGGTGCAGGCACGGTCCTGGCGGGGGTGGTGCTTCCACAGGTGCAGATAAGTGGCAGAAAGGGTCACAGTGTAGATGTTGAACATGTGCAGTTTATTCTGGGTCAATCAGATGGCAATAAAGTTAATTTTTAAAGAGGAAAGGAAGACAGAGGCCACAGGGGCACACTGAACTGTGTCATGAGTGTGAATTGGCATCAGTCAGACCACAGGAAGCTCTAAAGTGGTCTGTAGAGGAAAAGAGACTTAAAAGACGTCTTAAAAAATAAGTTTTTAAAGGGTAAGACTAAACTGAAGTCTCCAGTGATGCACGGCCTATTTTTAGAAATGCAAGAAAGTGATCACCAATCCCGTTACAATGGGGACACGGGGTCGGTTGGGAGAGGCCCCGTGGAAGGGATTACAGAGCAGAGTCGTAGCTCTTTAACTGAGAGGTGGTCCCAGAGGTGTTCACTTACGATAAGTCATTAAGTTATGTCCATTTTTGTGCATGGCTTTCTGTGTTTTATTTCTCAATAAAAAGATATAAAAAAGATTCAGAATCAGATCAGGTCCCTCAGCAACATGCAACCAAAGATATTTTTAACCATAAATACATTTGGATTGGTAAATTCAAACAAATAACACCACTTCCTGGCATAAAAACCATGAGCAAAATCAATAGAAAACAAACTGGAAAAAATGACAAAATATTAATCTCCCTAATGAATAAAGAACTCTTGGATATCAAACAGGAAAAAGATAGTGAAATAGTAAGATAAGCAAAGCATATGAAGAGATAATTCACAAACAAGGAAAAAAAAATTTAAACCCAGAAATTTAAACTGTAATGCTTGCCTCTTAAGAGACAGGGCGGTGGGGTGCTGCCACTGCCCAGCACCTGCAGGATGGTGGGTCCCCAGGGGCAGTCAGCAGTGCAGCCTCCCCAGCTCCCCCTTTGTCTCCAGTCTTTGCCAGCGGTTCCTCGCTCAGGATTTCAATGCTGCCCCTGGGGACTTTAGAGGCGATGGAGAAAGCCTGGAAGAAGGAGGTTGTCTTGGGGCCCAGACCGGTGTTCTGGTGACTTCCTGTGGGGCAGTGGCACAGCACAGGCAGCAGCTGACACCCAATTGGCCGAGAGCAGGTCCCTGATCTCAGGGCAGTCCTGCCTGGTGAACACAGAACCCACATTCCCCAGGAAATGAGGAAACGGTTTCCCCAGAGCTGGGCTGCATAGCACAGAGATCTCGCCCATTCGCACTACAGCCTTCCCAGGAGGGACACGCAGGTCTGCCGCATCTGCCCGGGGCCCACACTGTCTGCTCCCACAGTGAAGCGTTTTGGATAATCACCCAGAAGCTGGGTGATCCTGAGGAAGCAGCTGGGCTTCCAGGTCTCCCTGTCTCCCGTGGGCATCGGGATGGGGCGTCAGGGATTGCCACGCAGGGTTTAAAGACGATGTCCCTCTCACGAGGACAAGTAGCGAGAGTGACACACTGACATTTTTAAAGACTCGAGGTCAGTCTTCTTGTCTTATTGCACAATCTGGATCTGTCTGTGCAACTGTTGCCTCAGTATTAGGTAAACACTTTCCCCAAGAACATGAACTGAATTATGTGTTCTGTTATGTCAGTTTGTCTCATTACCGGTCAGGTGGTGTTAGGTCACCTAATTAAGGAGCGATCTGCCCTCTATCTCTATTGCATGGGCACCTTTTCCCTTTAGTCATTGATGGGTACCGGTAACCTCCAGGATAGTACCTTCAGACTGTTAGACTGCTGGGCCACAATCCAGTTACACTGAGTAGTTTGAGCACCCACTTATCTTCCTCCTTGCCTGAATCGGTTACCATCTCGGAAATTACAACAGTGGTTTTCTAATTCTATGGTTCCTTCTGCTTTTACAAGCTGGCGCCTTTCCCCCCCTAGAAATGTCTTATGGATTCAAGGACCTATTTTTATTCAGTGTGTTTATGATCACTGACACCCTTCTTCTTTCGAATGCCTAAGTTTTTCCAAGCTCTTCCTTAGGAGTTCCTTCAGGCTGGTTCCTGGGTCCTCCCGACACATTCCCGTCTTCGCACACTTGTTTGCAGAGCCACCTGGGCCCTGACACACCCATCCCAGGCTGTTACAGGAGAGAAGGAGCCTTGTACTAGATTTGAGGCATTACACTTGCAGTCTATTTTCACCGCGTTTTAGCTCATCCTACTTAATACAGTATTTCTAATTGGTCTTTTTTTCACAGATCTTCCCTCTTGCTGCATCTGTCCCTGATGCTATCACAAAATTCTTATCCACTGTAAGCCTTCACTGTATCTTTTGCCTGCTTTCAGCCTCATGGAGGCATTCTTAACCAGACCGCTGACTTTGGGAATGTGGTTCACGTGCTCATGTTACAGCTGCCCACGGCTCCACCCCTCGTGGTTCACGGGGGCACAGGGGCTCTTCCCGCCACCGGGGACAGGCGCGCAGCAGTCGTTCTCCATCCTGAACTTCCTCCTTACAATACCAATTAGCCTCCACTTGACTTGGTCCAATTTCTAAGTGCCCAATTTACCCAGTTATTTTGACTCCTGTTCTAGTGTCTGTGGCACACAGACAAACATATACACAGTACACCACTGGTGGTGGGATGAAACTGATTGAACAGAACTGGGTCCCAGGCTGACCTCGACGGCTGACGGACAGTGCTGCCCCACACCTACCTCTCACCCTCAATAATGCCCCCGTGTGACCTTCCATCCTCTGACTACGGATGGTCCGGGCTGCACTATGTTTCTCTGGGCCGCTAGTGATCATATTATCTTAATTAAATCAATGGCATGAGAAAGTCAAGATATATGTGCCCTGCTTCCCCCAGACCGTTACAACGTTCTTGAAAAAAATCAAATTCCACTGATATGACTCCATTTTCCATATAGCTATCATTAATTTTTTACCCAGTGCCCTATGTTTGCTTGCAAATCAATATTCTGGTGATGTATATTTTCATATAGCCCTCCCTCACAATGCAACTGTATCTTCTTATTTACTGAAAACTTTGCACATAGAGTCACTTCATAATTTTGGTAGGAGCAGATACTTAACACAACACAAGTACCATGTTCTGAACTAAGAGGAAAGGCATCACATGCCTTGTGCTAATCATTCAGTTTTTTTGTTTGTTTGTTTTAATTTTATTTATTTATTTTTAGAGAGGGAAGGGAGGGAGAAAGAGAGAGAGAGAGAAACATCAATGTGCGGTTGCTAGGGGTCATGGCCTGCAACCCAGGCATGTACCCTGACTGAGGATCGACCCTGCGACACTTTGGTTCACAGCCTGCGCTCAATCCACTGAGCTACACCAGCCAGGGCTAATCATTCAGTTTTGTTACCAAATTTTAAGAAAGATACCAATAAGTAGGAATACAATGTCTGTCTGGAAAAAATCCAACCATTGTTATATAACGAGAATGGTTTGTATGATATAAATGTAACCTGGCGGCTAAGGACAGTGGACTGGAATGTGCACGCATGAACAATGACGACTTCACTGTACTAGTCAGTGAGGGTGGCAGATGCCATTGAGTGAGCATGTGTACTGTGTGGCCATCATATTCAAAATGACTGAGTGAGTAGAGCAACAAATCTGCATCAAGTCTTGTGTTAAGCTTAACATTCCTCCATGGACACTAATGATTCAGAAGGCTTTCAGGGATGATGCAATGAGTGCAGCATAAATAAAAGTGTGGCACAAACACTTCAAAGATGGTTGAGAATCTGTTGAAAGTGATCCATGTTCTGAAGACCTGCAACAAGCAGAACACCTGAGAATGTTGAATGTGTACAGGCTGCAATTAACAATGATCAGCGATAGTGGGAGAACTAGAAGCTGATCTGGCAATTCCAAAAACTACTGTGTCTGAGATTTTGACATAGGATCTTGGCATGAAACGTGTTGTGGCAAAATTCATTACACAGCTTCTGCTCCCAGAGCAAAAGGTACTAATGACTTGATTCAAACCGCCACCAATGAACCAGATTTCCTCAATGACCAGATTTGCTGTCATAACCAGGGGTGAATGGTGGGTCTACAGCTATGATCTGGACATGAAGGCCCAGTCAACCTACAGGAAGTCACCTGGTTCTTCAAACCTGAAGAAGGCATGGCAAAGCCACAAGATCAAGACCATGTGAACTGTGTTTTTTGATTGGGAAGGTATATGCTGCTCTAGGCCAAACAATTAATAAGGAACACTACCACATTCTTCATTGGTTGAGAGATGCAATACAATGAAAACAGCCACAGCTATAGGCAACTAGTGATTGGCAGGTTCATCGCTGCTTATGCATCATGTCTTACGCAGAGTTTTTGGCAAAACATCAAATCGCCCAGGTTACTCAGCCCCCCTACAGCCCAGATTTGACATCCTGCGACTCCTGGGTTTCCCAAAACTAACATCACCTTTGAAAGGGAAGAGACTTCAGACCATCAGTGAGATTCAGGAAACTATGACAGGGCAGCTGATGGCAATTCCAACAAAGGATTTTGCAGAGTGTTTTTTTGAACAGCGGAAGAGATGCTGGGAGAACTGTGTGAGGTCCCACGGTGCCTACTTTGAGGGAGATGGAGGCATCATTGTCCTAGGTGAAATGTTTCTTGTCCTACATGCAATGTTTCTTGTATCTTCTTCAGTACAATGTCTCTCTTTTGACAGTACATGGCTGGATACATTCTAGACAGACCTCATATACCTAAAGAAGTCAATAAATATGTGAAAGGGCTTCATAAGAAAAACAGTCAAAGGGTTAGAGGAATGGGGATTGTTCAAAAGTAGGATGTGTTAGTTTGGGAGTTAGTGTTTGTACCATCAGAAACGTCCAAATACATGATTGGTGAACGTGCTTATAAAGGAGGTTTAATCAAAGGGCCTTTGAACTAGAGATTGCTGCCTAGTTCTCGGTGATTACCATCAACTTCAGTCTTGCATTTAAGCAAAAGAAGGGGTCTAAGCATCCAGTGACCTAGAAAGTACCAATCAGAAATCTGCCCAAAGTTCCCAAGACCTCGCTTGCTGTCCCAAGCTGCTGCACACGGCTACCGGAATGACCCAACAACCAGAGGCTAGCACTGCTCAAGTTCAGTTGCTGGTCATTTCCAAAACCATGGCTCTGTGTGTCATTCTGAGAAAGTGACCTAGGCCAATCGCCCGAAAGAAATCCTTTTCTTACCACCACACAATCCGGAAGAGCCTACCCAGTCAACCTGGACCTAGGTCTCCCGTCTGTCTCTGACAAGATCATTCCAGACCTATGCCAACGGACCCTGCTACCATAAACACTTCTTAGAAAAACTAAAGAAGACCTAAAGAAGATTAATATTGCTAAGATGTCAATACTCCCCAGACGGACAGGTTCAGTGTAGTCTGGATCAAAATCCAACCTGGCTTTTTTTGTAGAAATTGACATGTTGATTCTAAAATGTATATGGAAATGCAAAGCGCTATGACAGTCAGATGATTCTGAAAGAGAACAAAGTTGGAGGGCTTACATTACCTGATTTTGAGATTAATAAACTACGGAATTGAAAAGAGTGTGGTACTGGCTTAAGACCAAAGAGAACCGAGGAGAGCGTTCCAATGGTCCACTTCATTTACAAGAGTACCAATACAATTCAGTCTAGTCTTTTCACTAAATGGCGTTGGATCAACTGGATAGCCGTACAAAAAAGAAGGACCTCAGGCCCTGGCTGGTGTGGCTCAGTGTATTGAGCACTGTGGCCTGTGCACCAAAAAATCACTGGTTCGACACCCAGTCAGGGAACAGCATGGGTTGTGGGCCAGACCTGCATGCGGGGGCATGCGAGAGGCAGAATATCAATGTATCTCTTGCACATCATGTTTCTCTCCCTCCCTTCCCTTCTCTCTAAAAATAAATAAATAAAATCTTTTAAAAAATGACATTAAAAGTAAAAAAGAAGGACCTCAATCCCACTTCACACCATACACACAAATTAATTCAGGATCAATCACAGGCCTAAACATAAAAGTTAAGAATCTAAAGTTTCTAGAAGGAAAACAATGGAGAATATTTTTGCAACCTTGGGGTAGGTAAAGAATTCTTAAGCAAAACACAAAAGCACCAACCACAAAAGAAAAAATGAATAAAGTGGACTTCTTAAACTCTTGTGCTCATAAGAAAATGAAAAGGCAAGAAGCACACTGGGACAAATATTCACAACACACACAAGGTCTGACCAGAAGGTAGGTATCCAGCTATGTACTAAAGAGAAACAGTTATTGAAGAAGATACAAGAAACACTGTACCTAGGACAATGATGCCTCAGTCCCCTTCAATGTAGGCACCTTGGGACCTCACATAGTTCTCCCATTCACTATCAGCTACGCTGTCGTATTTTCCTGAATCTCTCGGATGGTCTGAAATCTCTTCCTTTTCAAAGGTGATGTTAGTTTTGGGAAAAGCCAGAAGTCGCAGGGGGCCAAATCTGGGCTGTAGAGGGGCTGAGTCACTTGGGTGATTTGATGTTTCACCAAAAAAAAAAAACTGCATGAGGCACTGATGCATGAACAAGTGTGTTGTTGTGATGAAGCTGCCAATCACCAGTTGCCCATAGCTGCAGCTTTTTGAATCATCCGAACAGCTTCTGCAGAGGTATGTTCAAGCTTAACACAAAATTTGATGCAGATTCATTGCTCTACTCACTCAATTATTTTGAATGCGACAGCCACACAGTATGTATGCTCACTCAATGGTTTAAAATGCCCCCACTGACTAGTACAGTGAAGTGGTCACTGATCACACATATGCATTCCAGTCCACTCTCCTTGGCTGCCAGGTTACGTTGATGTCACGCAAACTGTTCTCCTTATATCAACAAGGCTGGACTTTCTCCAGACAGACCTCAAGTGAACAAAGGACTTGTGCTCATACTGCCAGGCCAAATATAAGACGACTCAAAATAAAAAAGGGCAAAATATTTGAAAAGATAATGTACCAATGGTTGCTAACACATGAAAATGTGCTTAATGTTATCAGTCATCAGGAAAAAACTAATTAAAACTACAATGACATACAATTTCACATCCGTTGAATGGCTATAATTAAAAAGACCAATACCAACTACTAGAAAAGGTGTAAGAACGTAGAATGGTACAACCTTTGGAAGACAGTTCGTCACTTAAACATATACCTACCCTATGATCCAGTATTTCCACTTCTAGGTGTTTTACCTATGAGAAATTAAAATACGTGTCCCTAAAGAGACTTGTATGACAACACCAAATGCTGGCAAGCATGGAGAGTAACAGGAACACTCACTGCTAGTTGGGATACAAAATAGTATAGTCACTTTGCAAGACAGTATGGCAGATTCTTGCAAAATTAAACATATTCTTACCATACAATCCAGCAACTATGCTCCCTGGTAGAGTTGAAAACTATGGCCTCACAGAAATCTGTAAATGTTTACAGAAGCATTATTATTAATTGCCAAAAGCTGGGAGCAACCAAATGTCCTTCAGGAAGTGACTAAACTGTGATTATTCAGCACTTTAAAAAAAAGGGCCCTGACTGTTGTGGGTCAGTGGGTTGGGTGTCATCCCGTGGACTGACAGGTCACCAGTTGGATTCCCGGTCAAGACACATGCCTGGGTTGCAGGCCAAGCTCCTGGTCTAGGGTGTGTGAGATATAACCAATTGATGTTTCTCTCCCTCTCTTTCTCCCTTCCTTCTCCTTTCTCTAAAAAAAAAGTATAAATAATCTAAAAAAATTATCAAGACATGAAAAGACATGGAGAAACCTACATGCATATTGCTAAGTGAAAGAAATCAATCTGAAAAAACTATCTACTGTCTGATTCCAGCCATGTGACACTCTGGAAAAGGCAAAGCGAAGAAGACAGTAAAAAGGCCGATCATATGGTGTGCTCGAGTATGATATTGTTACTAGGTAATTACATGCTTCTGATTTTGTAATAAAAGATTTTGTAATAAAAAGGGGCATTATTTGGGCCAGACCCTGTATTCTGTGCAATACCATAATGATGGATACATGTCATTATACATTTGTCCAAATCCGCAGAATATAAACACGAAGAGTGCACTCCAATGTAAACCATGGACTCTGGGTGATGATGATGTGTCCATGCAGGCTTGCCAACTGTAACAGATGTACCATTCCGACGCTGGACGTTGACAATAAGGGAGGACATGCAGGCATGGGGGTAGGGTATATATGGAAGTCTCCTGGGGAAATCATACCTTCTGTTCAATTTTGCTGTGAATCTAAAATTGCTCTAAAATACAAAATCTATTTAAAAAGGACTTGTACGAAGTTAGGCAAGTATTGCTCAGGTATGTAATTAAAAGCACAAACCATAAAAGAAAAAATTGGTAACTTAGACTTTAAAATTTTAGATTTTTTTTCATTAGAAGGAACCATTAAAAAATAAATATATAAATCACAGATTCAGAGGCAATATCTGTAAATCATATACCAGATAAAAAATTTGCCTCTAGAATTTGAAAAAAAAATTGAATGTTTTTTAAAAGATTTTATTTATTTATTTTTAGAGAGAGGGGGAGGGAGGGAAAAAGAGGGAGAGAAACATTAGTCGGTTGCCTCTAGTATGTGCCCCCACCGGGCAGCCAACCCACAACCTACTCTCGTGCTCTGACTGGGAACTGGACCAGCGACATTTCACTTTGAGGAACAACAGCCAACCAACTGAGCCACACTGGCCAGGGCAACATACTTGAATGTGTTTATTCAAATATTTTTACTTGAATATTTAAAAATTTTTGAAACTCACTAAGATGACGTTGAGAAATAACCCAATTTTAAAAATGGGGCTAAGATTTAGACTTTTCACCAAAGAAGATATATGAATGACTAATAAGCACCTCCCAGCATCATTAATCATTAGGGAAAAGTCCGTTGAAACTGCCACACAGCCATCAGAACACTGGTAATGAAACAACCAGAAATACTGAGTGTTGCCAGACTGTAGAGAAATCAAAACCTTCGGACTTTGTACAGACACTTTTGGGAAACAGTTCAGCAGTTTCTTAAAAAGTGAAATATAAAGGTACTTTATGGTCCAGTAATTACGGTCCTAAGACTCTACCTAAGAGAAACAAAACCAGAGGTCTGCACAAACACATGTACTCGAACTGTCGCAGAAACATTATTTCTAACAGACAAAGCCCGGAAATCATTCGCATGTCCATCAGCAGGTGAACGGATAGACAGAGTGTGGGATGTCTGTGAGTGCCATTCGGCCGTACAAAGGGACAAGTTACTGACCTGTGCTGCCACATGGGCGACCCGCAAAAATACCACAGTAAACGAAGGAAGCCAGACACCAAACACCATGTATTCTAGAATTCCATCAGCAGGATGTCTGGGCTTAGGGGTGGGGAATGACTAGGAATGGGCATGAAGGAACTTTGGGGGGTGACAGAAATGTTCTAAAATTTGATTGTGGTGATAATTGTACAGTTCTACAAAAATCACAGAATTGTATACTTACAATGAGAGGATTTTACGGCATGTACATTATACTGCAATAAAACTTTTTATAAAGAACTTGTACAAGAATGTTCATAGCAGCCCTGGCTGGCATAGCTCAATGGATTGAGTGTGGGCTGGGAACCAAAGTGTCCCAGGTTCGATTCCCAGCCAGGGTACATTCCTGGGTTGCAGGCCATAACCCCCAGCAACCGCACATTGATGTTTCTCTCTCTCTCCCTCTCTCTCTCTCTCTCTCTCTCTCTCCCCCCCTCCCTCCCTCCCTTCCCTCTCTAAAAATAAATAAATAAAATCTTTAAAAAAAAAGAATGTTCATAGCAGATATATTCATAAGCCCCAAACTAGAAACAATCCAAATGGTCTTCCAAGTGATACAGTAGGCAGTTTGGACACACGTAATCAGAGTAGGGGCAATACAGGCCAGGTACAGAAGGTCACCAGGGTGGAAAGCTCAGGAAACGTAGCAACAGGCAGAACTGGAAGGACAAGTACTGCAGGGAGGGGCCGTGCCCTCGGGGTGACCCTCCCTCCCCTAGCAGATCCTAGTCCGGGGTTTATAGATCCCTAGACCTTTCCTCCCCTGGCAGGTCACGAGTCCATGTGGCAGAGCCACCTGGAGCAGGAATGAGAAGGCCAGGGAACAGCCTTGTGAGACTGCCCTACAAACCCTTGCACCGCCACTCCCTCAAGCATTCGGCCCTCAAGACAATGAGGTTCTGACCTCACAAGAAATAATCAGGAACAAAGCCTTGAGTTTTGGCCAAACTAGAGATAACATCTAGGCCTGAGTGGTGCTTCAGCTCTAGGCTTTAAGGGACGCCTCCAGCAGGCACCTGGACCAGCTGCAGTGACTGGTGGTCCCCTGCCCTGGTACCATGAAACCACGGAGACCTGGACCCTGAGGAGGCACACCTGGAAAGCTGATGGAACATTCTCTTGAGTTCCCCCCTGAGACCTCCAGGTAAAAGCCCTGAAGATGGAAGACCCAGTGCAGCTCCCTCTCCCGCACACCAGCCCTTCCCCAGCCCCTCCTCAGCCCCTCCTTTGTACTCCCTGGAGCACGCCTGCCCCGTCTTCCCCTTCCCTTCCCCCAGGCGCATTTTCTCTGCCCTTCTTTCTCCTAAGCTTCTGCCTCCCAACTTGTTTCCCAAGTCCACACAGCCTGGCTGGCTCACTTTTTCCACCCCTGTGACTTTCTAAATAAACTTTTGCTTGTATTTGAATTCCTTGGCTCTGAATTCTTTCCTAGCCCAACCCAAGAGCTGAGGCTGCTGAACTGAAGTCCAACCTCTGGTGATGCTCGCCATTAACACGAGGGGAATGGAATGAATAAATCATGGTATGGATCAAAGAATGGAATATTAGCTATCAATAAAGAACACACTACTGAACACACAACATGCCTGAATCTCAAAAACATCATGTGATGAAAGAAGCCACTCTTGCTCCATTGTATACTACACTCCATTTATAAAGAGGCTGCTCTTTTGTGTGACTGCGCTGTTTCCCAGTCGGAGGAGGTGACTGACGGCACGGGGCGCACGGGGGAGCTTTCTGGAGCATGAAACGTTCTGCGTCTTGACAGGGATGTTGTTTACATGAGTGCATATATTTATCAACACACAAGATCTGTGTATTTTACTGTATGTACCTCCATAAGTTTTTAAGTGATTTAAAATGTCCCCACAAAAGACTTACTAGTAGCCAAACTTATGAATCAATTATTTACACTTGTAGTGTGTGTAGCTTTTGGAAATCATAACATGTCATATAGTTAACAAAAATGAGTAGGTAATGATTTAATTCTCATCTTAAAATGTTTTAATTATGTCATGTGATACACACATATATTTACTACATGTAAATTAGAAAACACAGTCAACTCATTTATTCTTTGTATAGTCAGTCACTCATTTACTCCAAAAATATTTATGGAAGCCACTCAAGTTCAAACTGTGACTTAGTCACAAATACAATGCTGTCTTTCACTTTTTCCGTATTTCAGAATCTGAGTGTACCTTACAGAATCAAGTTTACTTAACACGAGCTTCCTGGTCTGTTCAAGGGAGAAAGTGTCAGATAACCAAAGAGACCCAAACTTGAGAAACAAAAACAGTCCGTCCATCCTCTCCACCCTCTGCCCCTCCGGCCACTGGAATGCACAGCGTGAACACACCCTGAAGGAAGCTGCTGCCTGGTCAGTGGCATTTACTGCGACTGAGACTCAGACAGGGGACAGGAAACACCACCACCACCGGCAGCCAGCCACCCACCCTCTGGTAACTTTCCCTCCACCACCCCAGGCTCAGCGTGGAGCCTGCCCCAGTGGGACTGGAGGTGTGAAGACTGACAGACGACACTGCTCCCCAGAGACTGTCTACAGGCCACACTGCCTGCACCCGGAAAGGTACTGCCAGGGCACTTCCTGTTTAAAATGTTCACGCCTTTTAACTCCAGGAATTTATCATAAGGAAATAATCAGAGTTAAAGAAAATAATTAGTACATTACTACATGAGGAGCTCACTTTATCATACTTATATTAGCCTACAGAACACTCTCTTGCCCCAAAAGAACCAAAACAACTTAAATACCTAACAGGGAAGAAGTCCAATGAATTACGATAGTCATAAGATGGACTACTTGTCTGCAGCCCTGAAAATCAACCATTTCAGAAAAATTAAGAACTGGAAAATGCTGACATATAACATGAAATGATAGAAGCAAGATAAGAGCTGTACGCATTGGGGCTTCTCACAGACGGTTGTGACGGAATCCACTCCCACTGCCGCCCGGGCCTCCCAGAGGTTCTGTGCCCCCGCCCCCAGTCAGTGTTCGGGAGGGGCTGGGCTTCAGTCCTCAGGCCGTCCCACGGAACAGGAGGTGAGAGGCTGCGACCAGCCCAGCAGGAGTTGCCCCAAGGAGTGCCGCGCTGGCATGGCATGCAGATTATTTCAGCTGAAGACCATCAAGGCCCAGAAGGCTCAGGAAGAACCTTTGACTTCATGCCTTACTGCCTAAAAGAATTTCAACAAACGACCTGAAGCTACCATTATAAAGTGACAGTATTTTAATTTGACCTAGATGTGACCAACAGGGAAAAAGCGAGCAAGGCCCATTTGATCAAAGTCTTCTCTCTGTGCCATTATTTCAAGGTGACACGATATACATTTATTTACCAAACGGTAACTCTTGCCCTGGCTGGTGTCGCTCAGCTGATTGGGGTGTAGTCCAGCAGACCAAAAAGTTGCAGGCTGATTTAGAGTCAGGGCCACATACCCAGGTTGAGGGTTCAATCCCCAATCAGAGTGTATACGAAAAGACAACCGATAGCTATTTGTTTGTTTGTTTTTTCTCTCTCCCTTCCTCCCTCTTTAAACGAAATTTTAAAAAATTATGTCCCCAGGTAAGGATAAAAAAGAAACCTCTTTTCATCTTCCTGTGAATTCTTTACTTCTCCCTCCTTAGTTCCGAAAGACATATCTCATTTTGCCTTACCATCTTTGGAATTTTCAAACGTAAGTGAATTCCCCATGCCAATGCATTAAAACTTGATTTTCTCCCGTTAATCTGCTATATGTCATTTGAATAATTTGGTCAGAAGAACAGCAAGGGAAAAGAAGAGAGATTTCCTCACCCCCCACAGAGTATTATCCCAGCGTTAGACAAACAGGAAGAGAATGTGTGTACTTACACAGGTCAGAGGTAATTAAGACCAGGCCACCTGACGGGTCAGGTGATTGGTAAGGTCATAACCTTATAGACCAATAGTTCTCCAACTAGAAAGCAGATAGCGTTAAAAGGTGATTCTGCTTCGCTGTGTCTGGGATGGGCCTGAGATTCTGCATTTCTAACAAGCTCCCAGGTGATGCCCAGGCTGCTGGTCCACAGGTCACACATGGAACTGTGTCCCTACTGTAGATGGCACACGTCCGGGAGGGAGACAGCCAGGCTGCGTTCACAGTGACTGTCTGACTGGTGAGAGCCAGGGTGTGAATTTACTTTGCACACTCTCCTATGCTTACCAGATTTTCCACAATAAAAACGTATTGCTTGTGTAATCAGAAAGAAAACTTTACTATTCAAAACCTTTGATTTAGTCATTATTCTTATAAGAATCCATCCCAAATAATGTGAAATAGAATCAAAAAGTAAAAACACTATCTCTACTAAAAATACTTCTGACACCAAATACATTGGTTTTCCTACACCAAGCAATTCTAAATCTAACTATGCAGAATTAGTGCAGACCCCAGGAGGACTCAGTCCCACAAGACTGCTACCCACTTCACGTGCCAGTCACAAGTCCCAGGTTGTCACCTGTACTTCTGCCAAGTGGCCATAAATCAGGAATTCCCCTGACTCCCTCCTCAGATTCAATAATTTGCTTTAATGGCTCCCAGAACTCCCAGAAGAAACACTTGACTTATGTGGACCCTGAGAAGAAAGATTCATTTGATGTGAACCCAGAGAAGAAATGTATCTGCTGAGATGGATTCCCCAGGGTGAAGTGAGGCCCAAATTGTATAGATACTGAGAGTCTAGCTGCCATCAGCTGATAGGGGTTTCTCGTGTACCCTGTGTACTGGAAAGAACCTCACACTGCACTATCGGCTTCCTGCACTACATCCTGCTCCTTTACGCTGTCTGAATCAGCTATGATAAGGGAGCTTGTGGTTTCCCCTGAGATCTGACCCCTCTAATCAGAACTGCACAATTATATCCTTATTTGCATTTAAAGTAATCAATCTGAGCTGTTCCATAATAACCAGGCTAGATAATACTGACTAATCAGGACTGCATTCTTGATTCACACCAGATTCACATCAGTCAGAACCATATGAATTTGGATATCTCATTTACATAAAACAGAAAGTGGCCCTGGCCAATGTGGCTCAGTTGGTTGGGTGGTGTCCAGCAAAGTGAAAGGTTGCCAGTTTGACTCCACGTCAGCGCATGTGCCTGGGTTGCACGTTTGGTCCCAGGTTGGGAGCAGGCCAGAGGCAACCAATACATGTTTTTCCCTCGCATCGAAGTTTCTCCTCCGCCCTTTCTCCCTCCCTAACCCTCTGTAAAAATAAATAAATAAAATCTTTTTAAAAAGTGGCCTTCCCTTTGTCTCCTCAGAGCACATATTCAGCTTCTGCCAGAGGCAACATCTCCCTGGTTTGCAATCTATTCACATCAATAACGTCTCGACATTTTCTGACATTCTTTTTGGGAATCTTTGTTGACACTTGCTCTTACTGATTTATTACAAAGGACACCACTCGGGAAGAGCCAAAATGGGAGAGACGCACAGGGCAAGGTATGTGGAAAGGTGCAGAGCTTCCCTGCGCTCCCTGGGCACCCCACCCTCCCAACACCTCAGTGCACCACCCTTTCAGAAGTTCTTCAAACCCCATTGTTTAGGGTTTCTATAGAGGTTCATTATACAGGCATGATAGATTAAATCATTGGTCACTGACGACTGAATTCAATCTCCAGCTCTTTTCCTTTCCCTGGAGGTCAGAGGGTAAGGCTAGAAGTTCCAAGTCACTAATCAGAGGCTGGTCCCCTGGCAACCAGCCCTCATCCACTAAGAAGTACCCATTAGCATAAACTCAGGTAGGTTTGAAAGGGTCTTATGAATAACAAGATGCTCTTCTGACCAGGAGCTCTGTACTAGGAACCAGGTCTTCAGACCAAATACAGTATATCCCAGATTCAAAAGTGTACGTACATTCAACTTAGAATGATTTATAATATCAAAAAAGAGCAACTACTTACTTCCCTAATATTAAGAGACATGCTAAAAAAAGGCTGAAAGATCATGCAATTATTACAAATGATATTTGTAAAGACTGGAAAAATGCTATGATAAATTTTAATCACAGTATGACAACTCTGTTAAAATATTAATATGAATTAAATTTTTATAAAACAGTAAAAATTTTTAAGATAGTCAAGTTTCTGTTTTTTAATATATTTTATTGATTATGCTATTACAGTTGTCCCATTTTCCCCCTTCACTCCCCTCCACCCTGCACACCCTCTCCCACCCATATCCCCCCTTTAGTCATGTCCATGTGTCATACTTATAAGTTCTTTAGCTTTTACATTTCCCACACTATTCTTACCCTCCCCCTATTTTCAACCTACAATCTATGCTACGTATTCTCTGTACCTTTTCCCCCTCTCTCCTCCTCCCACTCCCCTGTTGCTAACCCTCCATGTGATCTCCATTTCTGTGATTCTGTTCCTGTTCTAGTTGCTTGCTTAGTTTCTTTTGGTTTTGCTTTAGGTGTGGTTGTTAATAATTGTGAGTTTGCTGTCCTTTTACTATACATGTTTTTTCTTTATCTTCTTTTCTTAGATAAGTCCCTTTAATATTTCATAAAATAAGGGCTTGGTGATGATGAACTCCTTTAACTTGACCTTATCTGAGAAGCACTTTATCTGCCCTTCTATGCTAAATGAAAGCTTTGCTGGATAGAGTAATCTGGGATATAGGTCCTTGTCTTTCATGACTTGGAATACTTCTTTCCAGCCCCTTCTTGCCTGTAAGGTCTCTTTTGAGAAATCAGCTGACAGCCTAATGGGAACTCCTTTGTAGGTGACTGTCCCCTTATCTCTTGCTGCTTCTAGGATTCTCTCCTTCATTTTTACCTTGGCTAATGTAATTATGATGTGCCTTGGTGTGTTTCTTCTTGGGTCCAACTTCTTTGGGGCTCTCTGAGCTTCCTGGATTTCCTGGAAGTCTATTTCCTTTGCCAGAATGGGGAAGTTCTCCTTTATTATTTGTTCAAATACGTGTTCCATCTGTTGCTTTTCCTCTTCCCCTTCTGATACCCATATAATTTGGATGTTGGAACGTTTAAAGATGTCCTGGAGGTTCCTAAGCTTCTCCTCATTTTTAAAAATTCTTATTTCTCCATTCTTTCCTGTTTGGTTGTTTTTTTCTTCCTTCTGGTCCACTCTATTGTTTTGAGTCCCAGTTTCCTTCCCATCACTATTGGTTCTCCGTGTATCTTCCTTCATCTCTTTTACGGTAACCTGCATTTGTTCATCTAATTTGCGTCCAAAATCAACCAATTCTGTGAGCTTCCTGATCACCAGTGTTTTGAACTGTGCATCTGATAGGTTGGCTATCTCTTGGTCGCTCAGAAGGATGAGTCCTGGGGCATTGATCTGTTTTTCTGTTTGAGATCTCTCTCTCTCTCTCTCTCTCTTTTTTTTTCGGTCTGGTCGCTCCAGTTGGGTGAGGGGCGAATCCTTAGGTGTTCTCTGGGGCTGGGCACCCCAGTCGCTAGATTGTGACATTGTATGTGGGGGTGGGGACCAGGGTGGGGGGGAGGGAAACAATGGCAGTAGCTCTGTTCTCCTGGGACCTCAGTCCCTTCTCTGGGATCCTGGGTTGTGCGCTCTGCCCTGGTCCACAATCGCCGCCTCTCTGGGTCCACCAGCTGCCGCTGGCTTACTCAGGGTCCACCCGCTACGATCTTGTGCGTCCCAGATGCCTCACGAGCTCCCGGTTACCTTATGCACCCAGTTCTCCACACACGGTGACCCACGCCCGGCTGCTTGTCTCTGCCCCTCCTACTGGTCTGGATGAATGGGTCTACTTCAACTTCCTGGCTGTCCGACTTCCATTCAGATAAATTCTCTGTCAGTTCTGGGTGTTATTCTGCCTCTAAATTGTTGTTGTTCTAATCTTGGTTGTGCGTGGAGATACGGTGCGTCCACCTATGCCTCCATCTTGCTGGAAGTCAAGTTTCTTTTTTTAAAAAATATTTTATTTATTTATTTATTTATTTATTTATTTATTAGAAAGGGGAAGGGAGGGAGAAAGAGAGAGAGAGAAACATCAATGTGTGGTTGCTTCTCATGTGGCCTCCACTGGGGACCTGGCCTGCAACCCAGGAATGTGCCCTGACTAGGAATGGAACCTGTGACACTTTGCTTCACAGCCCGAGCTCAATCCACCAAGCTATGCCAGCCAGGGCTATAAAATGGTAAAAATTTTAAATTATAGAAAAACAAAAGAAAAGCAAAACAAAAGTGAAAGGAAATATGTCAAAATGTTAATGTGTGCCCTGGCTGGTGTGGCTCAATGGATTGAGTTGCTGGTTCTATTCCCAGTCAGGTCACAGGCCTGGGGTTGTGGGCCAGGTTCCCAGTAGGGATGCACAAGAGGCAACCACACAGGGAAAGTGAGATGTTGCTCTCTCTTTCTCCCTCCCTTACCCTCTCTCTAAAATTAAATAAAACCTTTTTTAAAAAAACGAAGTTAATGTCTTTGGACCCATGGATGGTGGGATCAGAGGTCTTCTTTCCCCTTCGAGTTCCCAGAATAAAATAAACGGAAAGAGGGGAAGAAGGAGCCTAAGCAGCGGGAGGCAAAGATACCAACAGACAATGGCAGAGGCCACGGAGAGAACTCTGTTCACAGGCTGGTTAGATGGGAGCTGGCTTGGGCACCTCCGGGCTGGGGGACGGAGCGGGGCAGGGGCTCTTTGATTTCTCACGTGTATACTAGGCTGGGAGTGGGGGAGGAGAAAGGCAAGGAGTTAGTGAAAGTCTGGATCTGGCCAGGGCCTCTCTTCCCTCCTGACCCCCAGCTGGCACTTCTGAATGTGTTTAGGCAGAAGCTGTTAACAGGGATGACCCCTGCCTTGGCCCTTAGAGGGAACTGGCTGCCCCTCCATTCTGCCTCCCTGGACACCACGGATGCTTCCGGCTTCCTGGGGGACACCTCAGCTTTCAGTTTCTCCCAGGATGCCGCCACTCCCTGTGCGTCATTCAGAGCATAAGGAATACTAACTCATGTTGCCTTCTCTGATCAAGTAAACGGAATAACCCATTCCTCTGTTCCCATTTCTGGGCTCACTTCTGGCCTGAACCTCAGTTCACTTTTGTACTTCTCCTGACAGGCAGAAAAGGAAGCAGAAACAAATGCAAACAAATCAACCTGTACCCCTGGCTGAAGATCAAGTTAGACAGCCCTTGCTCAAACTATAAAAAAATGCCATGAGTGTCAGTTACCAGCACCTTTAAACCTGGCGCACCTGTTATATGATGGCTCCACTAAAGGGAATGTCAACCACGGTACTTCCCTGTGCCTGTGCCAGGATTTCATAAAAATTTGATGGCCCTTCACAACATTCCTATGAGGTGCACTTATCCCCAGCTGACGGAGGAGGCCCAGGGTGCAGAGAGGACTCAGTCAGCGGTGAGCCTCTGCTTCTTGTGACAGCCAGGGGCGGGGGGCAGGACTACGGTGTGTGCCTCCATTCCACGCTGACACCAGCCTGCTTTTCCACAATAGTGTGGAGTCTGCACCCACCAGGGGATTTCGTCCCTTTCCCACAGTCGGTGCAGAGTTTAATCCCTGAATAACAGAGCCAAAGCCCTGGTTCGAAGCCAAGGGCTCCAGCCCCATTCTCTTTGTCAACCAAGCTGCTGCTGCTCCAAACTCCCTGGGAGCATTTGTCAGGAAGAACATTTTCCTAAGGTCACAAGGCAGCTCAGAAGGGCGGCCCACGGCTTACTCTCGGAGCTGGACAGTATTTCTAACCTGTAGTTACAGTGCGGGGGAGGTCCCCCAAATAAAGGCAAAAGTAAAGGAGGGAGGGCTCTAACAGCAACAGAAATAGCTAACTGACAGCAAATCCTTCCATGCCAGGCACTGATGTGCCATTTAATCCTCACAGCTGTGTGTGGTAGGTATTATTTATTAGTACTTCCATTTCACACAAGAGAAAACTCAGGCACAGAGAGGTTAAAAAACAGTCAAGGTCACACAGGTGAAAGAACCAGAGGTAAATCCGGTGACCTGGTTGGAGTCCACACTCAGACTGCTTCCTCAACTACGCTTGCTCTGGCAGGTAATCAGTTGGCCCACTTTTCCTCACCACCTGCCTCTCTGACGAAGGAGTTACCGGCCACCTACCTGAGGGAGCCTGCAGCCATGCATCTGAATCCCTGAGTTCTCCTCAAAAGGACCCGACCAACCAATGACCAGGCATTTACAAAACACCTGTCTCTAGATGCCCTTCCTTCAGCCAAACAAGGCACTGGGCTGGCAGCTCTCCTCTGTTCTAATTTTCTTACCACACTGGTGTACAGGAAAGGATTCAGTACCAGCCGTCCCAAGATGTGCCACTTTGGCATGTGAATTCTTTTGAGCTGAAGGTCATTGAGATCCTTTTACTGCCCCCTTCAAGATTTTACACTGGGGACCTTGACCATAATAAAAGTTACTACCAGAAATAACCTATCTACAGGGCAGGGCGAACTTCCAATTACTGAACACCTGTTCTGGTCATCCTGCCAGTGAATAACCCTTCTTTCCCCTCTCAAGCCCCGAAGTGCCTGACATCCTTCTTGCATAAGGATGCCATACATGCCTTGTTTCCCCTTTCTGTCTGAATTGCTTGTGTATGTAAGGTTCTATATGTATGTATGTAGTTAAATGTGGTTATTTTCCCCTGATAATCTGTCTCATGTAGACTTGATTATTAGAACAGCTGAAAGAAGAGCAGAGGAAAGGTCTTCCTTCCCCACAATGTCCTGTGCATGCCTAGACGGGCAGATCTGGGGACGAGTTCCTCACAGCAGCACATAACATTTCTTCACAACGAGGTTCCATCTGTGGTATTTCCTCTTCCCTTTCTCTGCCCCATCCCCCAGCTCTGAGCACTCAGACTCAGGGAAAGGAAGCAAAGATACATAAAAAGAAGCTCCAACTGTCATGAAATTCCAGATGCAGACCGTTATGAGAAAATCTGTCCCATGACTCGTTAACTGCAAGTTTCAAGATAAGGAAATTAGGCCACCCTTGGACTTATACCACAGAAGCTTTTCAAAGGCTTGACTAGGGGCCCATCAGCTCCTCCTCCCTGCAGAGTTCTCAGACAGGGCTCTGCCTAAGCAGTGCACTCGCTCCTGCAGACCTGTCATTCCCTGGAGAGGGGTGGGAAGAGAAGGGAGAGAGAGGAGGACCTTCCCACGTCCTGGGAGCCCTCGGAGCAGCTACAGAGAGGCAACGCACAAGCTCAGGAGCCATCTGGATGGCAGGCTGGATGCCATCAGGCTGCTTGATGAAAGAGAAGGGCTTCTTGGTGCCCCATCCCCGCAGGACACCCCGGAGACCGTCTTCCCTCACAAAAAGTCCGAGGTCTGGGATTTGCGAGGCATTCCTTTGCTGGACTGCGGCTCACCTCTACACGTACTCCATCTTTGTTGTGCTGCAGAGGAAGTAAACTCTAAAGTCTAGAGTAAAGGAAGTGAGGAGTAAAGCCAACAGCATGTGAGAAAAACGATGACATGCCTTGTATTTTTCTGACATGGAAGCTATGCAGAGTAAACAAAGGGTGCCTCATTCCCTCAAAGAAATATGCTCTTTCCCATTTTTCTTGAGATGAGAGCCTCTCAATCTACCTTTTGTTATTCCATTTTGGATGGACACACCTGTAGGAAGCCCTCTTACTCTAAGAGTAGCAACAGTTTAAATGTGATTGTCCCCTGCCTCAAGGAGTGGTGGAGACCGGGCAGACCTTCAGGAGTTCTTGACTATTTGAAATCTCCTGATTTTCAGTGTTGGTTCACTTTCCTTTTTAATGCTGTGCTGACCTGATATAACATCTCTGTTAGGTAGCTGTGGCCCACGAACACAATTTGTAACCAGGGCAGTCGAATGTGGTAAAAAGACAGCTTGCCTAGATTAACTAACCAACTCTCAGGTGTGTAGGTCCACTGTCTGCTAAGGGTAGTGTGCCCGAAAACTCGAAGACCCCACAGATTTGAATTTAAATCTGGGCTCCACTTTCACTAGCTACAAGACTTCAAGCCAACTATTAGCCTCTCTTAGCTGCAATTCCATCTGCAAAACGGGCTGATAATAACCAACCATGAGACATTTGTGAGAATTAAAAACGTGTGTATGTGAAGACTACCATGAACTCTCAACGAATGATAAATTTCCTTCCCCCATATCTCTAAAGAAACGACTTGGCAAGTCTTACTTAGCATCTTTACATTTCAATGTTCTCGTCTGTTAAAAACTAAAACAATCCTCCAGCACTGCTGCTCCACCTCACAGGATGGGACAAAGAGGTGAAGATGAAAGCAGAGGGTTTCTGTATTAGAAGAGTTATTGACTTGATTGCCACGCCCCTTCGTCCCATTTCTTCCCATTATACCAACTAAGCAGTAATTTGCTTTTCCAATGTGTGTATACCTGTAAGAAACATGATGGAGAGAGAAGACAGTGCCACATTGAGGTGATTCCTTAAAATGGTTATTAGCAATGTACTCTCCAGAGTCCAAGTCCACCATACAGAGGATGGTAAATGTTACCAGGTCACTGCCAGGAAAGTTTTTCTCTCTCCATGGTCTTGTTTTTCAGAACTGAGGCAGAAAACAAAGTCATATAACAGCTGCATCTTTCTGTCACACAAAGAAAACTAAACCACAAGCCAATTTCACTTTCATCATGAACTCAACGATATTTTCCAACTGCAAGGAGACCTCTGTTAGTTCTTTCATTTTTCCACACACTGCGAGGAGACTGGGACATGCTTTGGCATTTCCTCAACTGAATCCTTGAAGCATCCTCACAGCTTCTTTCATTGTACACTAGTAAGGCTGCACTAGGCAAGGCCTAGGCTGAGGAGGGTCATCTAATTTCAACTTCCAACTATCAGAGACAGCAATTACTTGCCTTGTTTTCCCTTAAAAGCAAAGAGGCATTAAAGTCAGTTCTAAGAAATTCAGGTCTATCTTTGAGAAGTATGTCGGTCGCCCCTTCCTCCCTCTGCTGAACTCTAATATCTTCCTCAAACAATAATTACTTTTCCAAATTACTAATAACAGAATGAGGAGGAATTGTATGATAAATCCAGAGGGGGGAAAGCAAAGTTGGATGAATACTCCCCACATCCCCCTCCTTCCAAGCATGTTTCTTGCAAAGGAAAAGAATAATGCAGAATATTTTAGGAGTTAGTTCTTTGTGAAGTATTTACGGTCATGATACCTGAAGCAAACAAGGTAAGGACGTGAAAGAGATAACACACACAGATAAGATCTCTTTCCGGTAATAAGATCCACTTGCCTTGTGATTTGTTTTATAATGTACTTTTAATTGATGTATACTGTGCTTCCAGAAGTGTACAGAAATTCTAAATGTATATGACGTGTTCACTACTCTGAGCTCTGTTTTCTGATGTGCATAACTTGGAAAGGCTTTGGGCAGTTCAGAAAAACTGCTAACACATTTTCCCAACCCCTCCCTTTGCGGACAACTCACCCCAAGGCTCACTAATACCCTTTGTATAAAAAAGCTGACCCAGCATCCACCTGCATCAACGTGATCCACTTGGCTCTGTCACATCAGCAAACGCCCTGTCCCTTCTGAGCCAAATAAAGCAGCACCCAGGAGAGAGAAAAAGGCTTTCTATGAGTCTAGAAAGGCAGATTTTACACCCAATTTATGAGTGAAGGTCTGTGGAACACTAGCAGTTAACTTCCAAACCTACTTTCTGGGATAAATAAATAAATAAAAGCTTCACAGCTGGTGGTGGTGGTGATACCCTTAAAGAAAAACACCCACCATACAAAAGCAGAGACAGCATTTTAAGAAGTTCCATACCCCATACCTTCATCCAGTCTCTCATCTCATTCCCCCTCACTTCCCCACTGACAGTGCTTCTCAAAAACTCGATTATTTTTAAACAAATCCTCAACTTATACTTCAATTTCAATATTTATTTCCAAAAGACAAGGATATTTTTTATAAAGCATGTAATTATATCATTACCTAAACTAAACAAAACTAATCTCTTAATGCTACAGAATAACCAGTATAAATTTCCTTTATTGGCTCAATTTCTTTACAAACTTTTTGGGGGGATATCAAATCAAAATCCAAGCAAGGCTCACACATGGCATTGCATTGCGCTGCTATATTTTAGTTTTTAAACTACAGGTTTCCTCATCCCTTTGATTTTCACAGACCCAGGCTCATCCCCACTGGCAACTCTTAATAACCTCTGTATCAGCCATTTTTATAATTAAAGACGTTTTTAAAAAAAATCTGGAAAAGCACGAGCGAAATGGTTTGATCTGAAGCAATTAGCAACTGAGGGTCAAACACTCATTCACCGTCCTTTGCGATTCTGACCTGTGTGGGTTTTTTTCTGGGATTTCAGCAACAGCCTTTGCCCGGTACCCGAGTAATTTGCACAGGGTAGGGCGAAGAGAGTGCATTTCCTCCCAAATGGACCTTTCCTGTGCAGTCCGGGTCCTCAGGGTCGCCTCCGGAATGCCGGGGGGATGGGTCCTGCCGCTACCTACCAAGGCCACCTGGCCAGGTGAGAAAAGGAGCATCAGCCAACAACTTCCGGAGGGAGATCCAGGTTACCCAAACAGAATTTTGAACCTGTCCAGGTTGTTCGAAGAAGAACAAACGGCGGCGCCAAGATCTCCAAAGATTAACAGCACTGCAAAGCCCTGGGGATTTAATCTCGTAGCCCGGAGCGCGCGGAAGCTCCGCCCCCAATTCCCAAAGGCCAGGAGAAAGGTACAAAGTTCGCTCCAAAACACACACGTGGGCGTGTGTACGGAACTGACGACGACACCCCACCCATCTGTGTGCCAGGAAGGAGAGTAAAAATTACATAAACCTACTTCTATAACCTCACCTGTTTGTATAATGTTTCAAAGCTATCTCCCTGGGGAACAGGATGCGAATATACGTCTAACCCAGGCCACCAAGTTCATTAGCGGTTTCCCGGGTCCCCCAAACGCACTACAGCGCCGGGCGCCCAGGCTAGCGAAAATCCCAAGCCGACTCGGTCAGGCTCGGACACCGGTAGCTTTCTACCGCGGGCCCCGCCCCACACCAAGACCTCTCGAGCCGCAGAGAAACCCAGCCTCTGAATCCCTGGAAGGGAAACGTGTCTCCCGGCCTGCCAGCGCCCATCTGCGAGCAGCAAGCCCGCGGGTGCCAGCGACCACCCCCACCCCTGTCCGGGAAGCAGACCGTACCGGCTCTCCACACTCACCCGAGGCTTCCGCGTCCCTGGCGCGGGGTGCCGGGCTAGACACGAGAGGTGTCCACCGCCCCGCCCCGGCACCTGCAGCGCTCCGCCCCAGGTGACCGCCGAGGGAGGGGCGGGAGTCGGGCTGGCAGAGGCGACCCTGGCCGCAGCTCTGCCCCCTCCGACCAGGAAGTGCGGGCAGGGGCTCTGCGAGCGTGAGAGCGCGCACTCCCCGTCGGGACCCCGGAGGGAGAGCTGCCGGAGGGCGCCGCCTGCCGGCGGGGCGGCGAGAACCCACGAGAGCATCACCGCAGACCGCGGGAGAGGAACGGGCATCGGAGCTGGCAGCAGTGTCGGGAAGCACCCTCACTAGGAGCCCTGTGGGCCCGACCTCTGGAGGAGGCTCGTGTCTCCGGCTGGGAGGAAGTAGGTCGCCCGGCCCAGTCTGTACTGGGCAGTGGTCAGGAATGAGGCGAGAGGTGTTGCTCAATCTTAGCTTTTATTAAATGCAGGCTCACACAATTTTTAAGGTAATGACCTTAGGGAAATTTGTGAAATTAGATGCTGTATTGTAAAATTTAAACGTTGTCATAAAAACACAAGACACAGTGCCTGCCGTATGGGGAGTGATGGATAAATGATCATGGAGATAATTCTCACCTAACCATTTATGGCCTCCACCAAATGGATACCTGGCCAATATGCGGATTCAGAACCACACATCCACTTCCCAGTTCCACCCCTTAGATAAATCTTTCCCCCTCTTCAGATCTTAGATGCTTTGTAACAGCATCTAAGTCCCTCTTAAAGTTTCACTAAAAACCACCACTCGCCTACCGTCTTGTTTCCTCATTCCTAGATTATATCTGCTCTACCAAAAAATGCTTTGGGGTGACCAGTCATGAATTACTGACAAACCAGTTTAACAGGTACAGGGTCATATTTCTGTTCGACTCTATTTAAATAAGAAACTCTAATTTCAATGCTTCTAGGTTTGTATTGCTAACCAAATGAGATGTCTTCATGGTCCATAAACATGCTTCTGTTTAAACTAAAACATATCCCTCTATGCTGAAATTGCATGGCATTAAAATTTAATGTTATTTACTTAGATTTTAAAAATTGAATCTTTAGTGTATTTTTTCCATTACCACTTAGTCCTCTTATACTGCCCCTTCCTCAGGCAGTATAAGCCTCAGGACAACCACACTGTTGTCCATGCCCTTGACTCCCTTTTCCTTTTTGCTAGATCCCTCCACCCCCTTACCTCCCCCCAGACATCATCCTGTTCTCCATTTATGAGTCTGTCCCCATTTTCCTTGTTAGTTCATTTTGTTCATTAGATTCCACATATGAGTGAAATCATATGGTACCTGTCTTTCTCTAACTGGCTTATTTCACTTAGTAAAGATATTCTCCAGGTTCATCCATTCTGTTGCAAAGAGGAAATTCTTTTTTATGGCTGAGTAGTATTCCATTGCGTAAATGCCCCATGGTTGTTTTATCCATTCATCTACTAATGGACACCTGGGCTGCTTCCATATCTTGGTGATTGTAAATAATGCCACAATGAACATAGGGGTGCTTATGTTTTTTCAAATTAGTGGTTTGAGTTCCTTTGGATATATTCTCAGAAGAAGGATTGCGGAGTCAAAAGGCAGATCCATTTTTGATTTTTTGAGGTATTTCCATTCTGCTTTCCACAGTGGCTGCACCAGTCTGCATTCCCACCAACAGTGCAAAAGGGTTCCACTTTCTCCACACCCTTGCCAGTACTTGTTGTTTGTTGATTAATTGATGATAGTCATTCTGACATGTGTGAAATGGTATCTCATTGTGGTTTTAATTTGCATGTCTCTGATGATTAGTGATGCTGAGTATCTTTTCATATGTCTATTGGCCATCTGTATGTCCTTTTTGGTGCAGTGTCTATTCAGGTCCTTTGCCCATTTTTAAATTGGGTTGTTTGTATTTTTGGTGTTGTGTTTTGTAATTTCTTTATTAATTTTGAATATTAAACCCTTATCAGATGAATCAGTGAATATGTTCTCCCATTCTGTGGGTTTTACTTTTATTTTGTTGATGATTTCCTTTGCTGTGCAAACACTTTTTAGTTTGATGTAGTTCCACTTATTTTTTCATTTGTTTCCCTTGTTTGGGGAAATATCCAATAAAAAATTGCTACAGGCAATGTCCAAGATCTTGCTGCCTATGTTTTATTCTGGGATTTTTATGGTTTGGGGTCTAACATTTAAGTCTTTGACCCATTTTTAATTTATTCTTGTATGTGGTGTAAGAAGATGGTTTCATTTGTCTGCATGTATCTGTCCAGTTTTCCTAACACCATTTATTGAATAAACTATCTTTAGCCTATTGTGTGCTTGCTTCCTCTGTTGAATATTAATTGTCTATAAAGGTGTGGGTTTATTTCTGGGCTCTCTGTTCTGTTCCATTGATCTATGTGTCTGTTTTTATGCCAATACCAGGCTGTTTTGGTTACTATGGCCGTATAGTACAGTTTGATATTAGGTAGCATGAACTTTGTTCTTTCTCAGGATCACTGTTGCTATGCAAATCCTTTTGTGGTTCCATATAAATTTTTGAAGTATTTTTTCTGGTTCTGTGAAATATGTCATTGAAATCTTGATAGGAATTGCAATGAAGCTATAGATTGCCTTGGGTACTATGGACATTTTAATGATGTTAGTTTTTCCTATCCATGAACACAGTATGTGCTTCCACTTACATGTATCTTCTTCAATTTCTTTCTTCAGTGTCTTATAATTTTCTGTGTACGGGTCTTTTACATCCTTAGTTAGGTTTATTCCTAGATGTTTTCTTCTTTTTGAAACAATTGTGAATGGGATCATTGTCTTAACTTCCCTATCTGTTAGCTCATTATAGGCATATAAAAATACAACTGATTTCTAGATATTAATTTTGTATCCTCCTCTTTTGCTGAATTCATTTATCAGGTCTAGTAATTTCTTGATGGACTCTTTGGGGTTCTTTAAGATTTTTAATATAAAAAATAATACATGTTTTCAATCACTACAGAAGTTAAAAAAAGAAGTACCATAATTTATTTAACCTTCCTTCTCTAAATGGACATTTAGGTTATTTCTAGTTTCTCTCAATTACAAACAATATTGCTTTGAACATCTTTGTTCCCACAGTTTTGTCCATTTGCTTAAGCAGGCCACTTGTCCCTGGTCCACTGCTTCCTGCCCCGGATCCAAGCCATCATCCATCTTTTGCCTGGGTTATTGGAATGAACTTCTGGTTGGATCCCTGTATTGCCCTTGCTCTCCTTCGACCCATCTGCAACACAACAGCTGGAAGAGTCATGTTAAAATGTAGGACAAATATCTCTCTCTTCAAAACTTTCTGACTTCCCTCTTGTTCAGAGTAAAAACCCAACTTAGAAAGCTACAATATCTGCCCCCATTGCCACTGCCTCTCAGAACCATTTCTTTCCACACTCCATCCTCTCCCTGCTCCAGCCACACTAGCTTCCTTGCTGTCCTAATGTGCCTGTTGGTGTCTACCTTGGGAGCTTGCACTTACTGTCTCCTTGTTTTTGGACTCTCTTATTCCAAATATCACAGAACTTACTCCTTCACTTCCTTCCGGTCTTTACTCACAGAAGATTTTTCCCTGACCACTGATCTCCAATTACAGAGGGCCTGATACCTCCTGGTCCCCTTCCATGCCTTCTCCTTTCCCCTTAGCACGTTTCATCTCCCAGCATATTGTTATCTCTTAAGTGTTTACCTTTGCTACTGTATGTTTTCCCTCCACGCCACACCCTGTTCCAACCATGTTGTCTGACAAGGTCCGAACATGGAAAGAGGGAATTCAAGGAATCCATCTTCCTGGAAGAGAGCGTGGCATACAAAGGGGGGCGGTAATTTTCCTGGGGATTGCTCTTAATAATTTCCTTGCTAATATTGATCATGGTCTTACTTTGTACCCTGATTCCCATAAGAACAGGCCATGAGGAGAAAAAGGCTCAAAGTGAGTCAACTTTGAGGGAAATTCTGAAGGGACAACTAGTTCTCCCCAGACAATGAATCCTGCCCAAATTGTTTAAAAACAAAGTGTTTATAAACCTGAATAAGAAATTAACCCCGATTGTTCCCATAAAAGAATTCATGAATCAGTTACAACAGGCTGAATTATTGGCAGACTTTCCCACGCCTGTTCCTTACCCATAGATACAAAGAGTCTTTCAAGAAAACAAGAAAAAAACATATAGACCCCTACCCACAGCCCAGGGATACCCCTGGGGAGCATATTGGATTAATGGCAAATTATGGTATCCCCCAAGAGGAACTAATAGCCTCCAGAGGGTTCCAGATCCCCCATTGCCTTATACAGGAGCATATAATGAGGATGGCATTCGAATGGCCAATAAGGATGGAGTCCAAGTGCCTTATAATAGTCTAAATCTCATGGAAAGGCTAGCTCGAAGCAGACCTCCCTGGTGTTTATTAGCTAAGGAACAAAAAAGGTTTACTGTGGCTGGATTTCCTGACTGTCTCTCCTTACATGTTTGTTTTGGTGATCAAAAGGTGGTGGGATTGTTAGACACCTTTATTTCAGATTTATTGATTCACATAATTCCAATGAAGTTGTACAAAATAATTTCTTGACCAGAAAACAAAATCCCCTCTAATGAAATGGCCCCCGAATGTCTAAAAGTTGTTGGAGTAACAGCCCCTCCTTTACCTTGAATAGGAATATATATCAAATAAAATTAGACAGGCAAAGAAATAAGAAAAGCTAGTTAACTATTACAAACTAAGCACGTAGAAACAGTTACCAGGGAATCAGATGACAAATTCTGAGAACTTTAATAAACAATAAGATAGTCAAACTCTGTACATATAGCTATTTCTAATTGTCTGATCTATGGCTCTCCTGGTCAAAACAATCTTTGTTTAATATAACTAAATCCATGGAAACTTTCATACAAATTCCTGGTTACCTTTGTATTAATTTTTTTCTGCTTTACCTAACTGCAATGTCAATCACTGCTAAAAATGAAAGTATAAAAACCTGCTTATACTTGCAATAAACAGAACAGAGCATCACCGTCCTCTGAGGCTTGTTGTCATCTGTCTCCCATAGCCGACACCCTACCCACCTTTCAGGAACCCCTGGACCCAGCTGCGGCCGGACCGTGGCACCTCCGCCTTTCCTCCCCAGAATGTGAACTCCAAAAGGATAAAGATTTATTTATTAATTTTTATTGATTTTTAGAGAGAGAAGAAGGAGAGTGAGGAAAGGAAGGAGGGAGGGAGGGAAAGAGAGAGAAACAGGCGTTGATTTATTGTTCCACTTATTTATGCATTCACTGGTTGCTTCTTGTCTGTGCCCTGACCAGAGATCAAACCCACCACCTTAGTGTATCCAGACAACGCTCCAAGCAATTGAGCTACCTGGCCAGGGCTCACATTATATTTTGATTGCAGAGTGCTCTTCCAGGATTTTTTTCAGGAAGCAATGGCTTAGGCAAAACAGGGGTGGGGGCAGGGGCTGTTGGTGGGGACAGCGAGGATCCTCAAACAATTAATTTAAACACATCGGTGGTGAGGGGAATATTGGGGAACAGAAGGTGGAGAGTGTATGCTCAAGACACTTGACAGGTAGACCCACTACACACCCTTGTCTACAGCCAAAACTGTCCACTCCTGGTGTGTTATTATCTGCCTGTGCAAATACGGCCAATAACCCATCCAGGCCACCGCCTTTTCTGAGGTCAGAACCGCACAGCCTATTCCTTTTTCTCATTTCTGTTTTCCCAAGTATCTTGCTGACCTAGTCGTGTTATTTATTCTATTGATTCCATACAGAAGATAGCATTCAAAATATCCCAATTATATGTGCTTCAAAAGAAAACACAAGGAGAAAAAGTTGAAGGCAATATCAATGAAACGGACTGGCTATGAGCTGATGGCTGCTGAAGCGGGGTGATGGGCATTTGGGGTGTTACTGTACTACTCAGTCTACTTTTGTGTGATTGAAACTTTCCTTACTAAAAACTTAAATCCCCAGATATGTATAATTAATACAAAATCTGTTTTCATGGTTCAAGGTCCATCCATATAATTTACTGTTACAATTTCTCCCTTTTAAAATAGAATAAATTTCCTCTTTGTCAATACCCATCTGTAGAAGGTAAGCCAGCAAGATACACTGTTCAGTGAAGAAAATAATGCAGAGTTTCCAGATCGGCTGAGAAGTTGGGCTAAGTTCATGGCAGGCAATAGCTTCACAATTTGAGAGTTTCTAGCTTATTTCTCTCTATAGGAAAAATTTGGTGCAAACTCCAAATTAATGGTTAGTGCCTTGGGCCCCCAGTAGCCTTGCCTTATCAGTAACAGGGGTTCAGCAGCTGCTGTTTTCCTGTGAAAGCGTACCTGCGTCACTCTGAAACCAGAGCACCACGTGGAAAGCACCGTTGAATGGGAACGTGTCCTTCCTTTCCTTTGTCTGGAGGCGGCGCTTACTCGAAGGTTACTGGGCAACTCCAGCGTATAGACTAGGAGTGCGCCCTCTGGAGTCGGAGTCCTCATTTCAAACCCAGGATGATTTAGAGTTATCTAAGTTTGTAATGCCTTTTAAAAAACAAAAAACAAAAAACAAAAAACTGACCTGGCTGGCGTAGCTCAGTGGATGGAGCGCAGGCTGGGAACCAAAGTGTCCCAGGTTCGATTCCCAGCCAGGGTACATTCCTGGGTTGCAGGCCATAACCCCCAGCAACCGCACATTGATGTTTCTCTCTCTCTCTCACTCTCTCTCCCTCCCCCTCCCTTCCCTCCTTAAAAATAAATAAATAAAATCTTTAAAAAAAAATCTGCAAAATTGGAATAATAAGGCATATCTGAAAAGACATTGTGAGAATCTAATGAAATCATATATGAAATATGCTTTTTACTATTCCTGGCCCAAAGGAAGGACCATGTAACCGTGAACTGTTGTTTTTACAGCAAACTCCTGTTTCTTCACAGATTCACTGACACTTGACAGATTCTCTGGCTCACTAACTATTCTGGCTTCCTCTCTACATAAAACATGAGAATGACCAATTTTCAAATAATTAAGTGTGCTTTCCATTAAATTCAGCTCTATGGAGAAGGATCTATGTATAATTATTTATCTGAATCCTCAGCGTCTGGCATAACACATCTCATACCCTTTTTTAAAAGTCATATTGAATGTAACAATATACACTTAATTTAAAGGTCTGAGCATTGTACTGGTGGTTATAATATATTTAGGACACTGGCCTATCAGCAGTTTATAACATGAAATGGATGTGCCTTTTGTGTTTACCTTTCTTGGGGACTTCATTCAACAGATATTTATTAAGTGCCTCCTCCAAGGAAGGTATGGAACTGTGTGCTGGTGTCTCAACAGGGAATAAGACAGACACAGTTCTTATGCCCACAGAGTTTATTTTTAACTGGGGAGATGACTTGCACAACTTCTTACAAAATCACATACTTAGAGTTGGAGGAGAAACACTGAGTGCTGAGAGACCTGTCTGCACCCAGTGTTCAGGGGACTCTTCAGCAGTGATGTGCAGGCTGATAGTGGAAGCAGGAGTAGCTGAAGCTGAGCAAAGAGGGCAAGAGGATAAAGGTCAGCCTTCTGGCACTGAAAGATAGCTCAGCCTGAAGGCCTGAGGACCAGGAAATGCCATAAAATGCTGGAGGAACTGAGAGACGGCTGGTTTGACTGGGTTTGCAGTGGGAGAAGAGCCAGTTGTGATCTGTAGTTGGGGAAGTCAACAGGGATTAGATCATGGCAAGCCACGTGAAAGATTAGAAGGTTATTCTGGCCCTGACTGGTGTAGCCCAGTGGGTTGGGCGCTGTCCTACTTACCCCAGGGTCACTGGTCTGAGTCCATGCTTGGGTTGCAGGTTCAGTCCCCAGGTTAGGGGTGCATAGGAGAGGCAACTGATTGATGTTTCTCTCCCTCTCTTTCTTTCTTCCTTCCCCTTTCTCTAAACAAAAAATAAAAAATCTTAGAATTTTATTCTGAATTCATGAAACTAGCTCCCCAAAATATGTGACTTCTGGAATTTGCTTCAAATAATCTGAGAATATAGGAAAAGTGGGTGGGGTACATATAAAACAAAACTGGCCAATCATTGATCATTGTTGAATCTGCACGATGGTACATGGAAGCTTATTATACTCTTTATTTTTGTGACTATTTAATTTTTTCCATAGATTAAAAAAAAGGAAAAAGAAAAAAATCCCTCTGGCTACAGCGAAGAGAAAGGATTGTAGAGGAGTAACAACAGATGTGAGGAGACCCAACTTTGCTACAGAGCAGTGGGTAGTCTTGGACTAAGGGCTAGCAGTAGGATGTGAGGGAAGTGAATAGATTCTAGTAAAAATTGAGAACTCAGAATATGGTGATTGATTCGATGTGAGGAGGAAGAGGAAGGTGATGTCACAAATGGGTCTTATTTTGGGGGGCTTGAGTAACTAACTAGAGAAGCTCTCACGAGAATGAGTGACCCACATAGGGGAGGATTTTGGTATGATCTTAATACTTCTTCCCACTAACTCTACTATCTCAAGGTTTAATGTCAGTCAACAAACATTTATTGCATTCTTACTATGTGCTAGGTTCCATATTGGGAGATATGGAATGGAGTAAAGAGGAATGTGCAATTATAAATACAATAAGCTACCATTAATCGAGTGTCTGTGATGAAAGAGGCATTTTACCTACCTTACCCATAATCCTCACCACATGCCTACAAAGTACACATTAGTAGGCCCATTTCATAGATGAGGAAACTGAGATTCAGAGAGTTTATATAACTTGCCCAAAGTCACACAACAGGTGTCTGAGATGGAAGTCAAGTCAATTTTTTGGTTTCCAAGTCTGTAGTCTTTCCGTTACATAATACTGCCTCACAGGAGTGCTGGAAAAGCAGATGAAGATGATCTAAAAAAAATATTCTGTCCATTTCACAATTGTTTTCTCAGGTTTTTACTGAGGTTGAAAAACCACATTTTCCCAACCAGAGGGATTCTAACGCTAATATGATTCATGTATGAAATTTTGTAGACAGGTCAAGCCAGTTCATCACCTCCATCGTAAAGAACTGCGATTATCTCTTAATTAAGTTAAACTGTCTTCTTCCAGATGAAGTCCTGAGCCCTTCGAATCCAATTACTAGAATGGCATTCCAGAGTTTCATGCGTTTCTTTCCTGACGACAGTGCCATTATTGTGTCAACAGGAGCATCAGGCAAGACATTGAGCCTATCTCTCCCCCACGGTGACTCCAGCAGCTGTGGAAATGGCTGTTTTGTCAAATATTTGTGTGCCTGCATTTATTTATTTGTACAGCCTAACCAATTATTAAACAGTAAAATATATCCAAATGTTAAATTTGTCTCAATGACATAAGGTGAAATGTGGGACCCTTTTTCCCATATAATCTTTAACAAAATTTAAATATGCAACAGAAGAACAGAACAGCATATAACAAACCCCTGCGCTCCAACAATTATTAACTCAGGGACAGGCTTCTTTCATCCGTGCCCACCCACTTCCTCCCACGTGCTTTGTTCAGAAGGAAATCCCAGACTTTGTATCATTTCATCCATAAATATCACAGTACTTGTCCCTCAGAGGGAAGGACTCTTTGGGGGCCGAGTGTTTTGTCAAACATTTCCTGAGACTGGTTTGTGTGAACGTTTGCCAAGAAATGGCTTGGATGTTTTCCAGAAAGCTGCACTTGGAGTGGCAGGGAGAGAGGTCGGAGAGGGTGGCTCTGGGCCTCAGCGAGCTGTCGAGCTGTCCGTGCACGTGTGAGTGGTCCCCCACCCACACCCCCGCCGGGACCCGCACCTACTCAGAACGTCAGTCCCGGGAAAACCATGACTTCAAGTCTTGGCCCCTGCTCTTTGTTGTTAGCTCTCTCCTTTTTTGGTGAGCCTAGTGAGGCTTAGAGTGTGTTTGGCTGACCCCAGCAGTAGAAAGTCAGTAGCTGGCACTGTGGTGACTGCCGTGGGGAGCACCTGCCTCGTTTGCAGTGTCCTCGCACCACAGCCAGTCCACTCTAACTGGACCAGTAACAAAGCCATCCAAGAAAAGGGACCGCAAATCCCTGAGAATGGAGTCTGGACACACAGTTGTCTCTCCACAGTGCCTGATGGAGTACTTGGCTCACAGCAGATGTGCAGAAAATGGTTGTTGAACAAAGGAAGGGAAGAAGGAAGGAATGGACAACAAATGGGAAAAAAAGCCAGAGCTTTAGAAATGATTGCACGTGACCATAAAGAAGCAGCAAGGACATCAAAACCTATGGAGAGTGTGGTAGGCAGACTAATGGCCCCTCAAAGATGCCAACGTTCTGGTCCCCTCAACCCGTGACTATGTTGCTGTATGTGGCAGAAGGGAAGGTGCAGATGTGGAAAAGTTAAGGCTCTGAAGGTGGGGAGGTTATCTTGGATTATCGGAGTGGGCCCAGTATAATCCCCAAGGTCTGTATAAATGCAGGAGGGAGGTGGGAGATGTAGAGAAGATGTGACAGCAAGCAGACGTTGGAGGGATGTGGGCACTGACTGGCTCTGACGATGGAGGAATAATGGCAGCCTCTAGAAATAGCTGGACAAAGCAAGCAAACATTCTTCCCCAGAGCTTCCAGAAACAAACCCTGCTGACCTGATCTGAGCTCCCTCCCCACCCAGATCCATTTCAAACATGCACCTCTGGAACTGTAGAGGGTACATTTATGTTGTTTTAAGCCACTAAATTGGAGGTAATTTGTTACAGCAGCCTTAGAAAAATACATTTGGAAACTCTCCGCCTCATTCCTTTCTTTGCAAGGCATGGGAGGAAGCCCTTACAAAACAAGGCATAGAAGACATTGCATGGGAAGTGTTTAGAATATGCACCCAAGGCAATCCTGTTGTGTTTACATTAAAGCGTATTCTGAGACTGCTTCCTTTCCCGTCCCCACATTGTCATCGAATGCAAACCACACTGTCCTCTCCTGTCACAGCCTCCCGGGGCATTCCACTCCCCAGAGGAGCCAGCGGGACCTTTCCGTCAGAGCACCTGACTCCTCACTTCCACGCCCCCCACCCCCAGCACAGATAGCCCTTCCTACTGCCCCTGTCAGCCTCTCCCCATCACCCACACCATGCTCCCCCTAACTCAGGAGGCCTCATTCTGCAGGCAAAGCTCCCCACTGCCTGTGGGCTGTGGCACTGCCTGCCCCCTGCCAGGAGCCACTTCCCGTGTCTTTGCGTGACTTCTTCTCAGCCAGGCATCTGTTTAAATGTCACCTCCTCTGAGAAGCCTTCCCTAAGCCTCATTGAAAGTCCTGGCTTACCCTCCCCTTGCTCTCTGGGCCATTTTAATTTATTCAAGAACACTTATCAGTCTCTGAAATCATCTTGTTTGTACATTTGTTTATTGCCTATTTCACCTCATTGGAAAATAGGCTTCTAAAGATCTGGAGCCCTGGTCTGTCTTATGCCAGCTATATCATTGGTTTTTAGAACGGCCTCATTTTTTTATATTGATCAGTGATTTATATTTACTGAACCATGAATGGATGGGTGGATGGATGAATTATTAACCAGCAGTGCTGAAGCTGGGCCAGAGACTAAGATCTTCACATAACTGGCTCATTATGATGACTCCTTAGCCTTCTGGGGGTACCTGTTGATCAAGGAATCTGCCCACATGATACCTGGATGGACATGTGTGCAGGAATAGTGTTGTGAGCATCCCTGGCGGTGCTGCTCACTTTCCAATCCGACCCAGCAGGTGCCCAGTGTCACCTTCCTGGAACACAGGGAGATGCTTCATGAAAGGGTATGTCAGTGACAACTGATGGAACCAATAATAGCAGGAGGCTTCAAGGGGGCAGAACAGGGACTGCTGGAGCCAGGCAGAAGGGTGGCTAGGACAAGACAATGTGACAGCAAGCAGGCGATGACAGGCACAGCAACTATGGCAGGAAGGGAGACAGCAGCATAGCAAGGAAGGGTGGGTATAGAGCGTGGATGGTGCTTGAGCATGCGTGAGGGGTCTGGGAGCATGCTAGGGTCACAGAAGGGCCATTGTGGCCACTGTGGAGGATTTTGACCTATCACTGGGACTCCTTGAAGGAAAAGGAGGGACTTGGGGGTTGGGCTCCAGGTAATTTTGGTGATTGAGTATGCATCAGACCACTTTGTCCCTCCCCACCTGCACTGTTATTGTCATTTTAGCCCTAGAATGAAGAATGGGATAAAAGAAAGGGTCCAAAAGTCAAGCAGGAAGCCTTTCGAAGTGGCGCTAATTGTCCTGACAGAAGTCTGGTCTGGTTCTGAGCTTCTGGTGTCTGAGGTGGCTGCTGTAATTTTGAGAGTCGAGACTTTTTATCAGGAGGGTTATGATCTCCTATGGCTCAGCAGGGAGGGTGACTTAAAAACAACAAATCCTTTAACACGGGAACATGTCTTAGGCCAGCTTGTTTTCCATCTGAACACCCAAGGTCTTAAAGGTGATTGTGTGTGTTTTTTCCCCCTGAAAAGACAGGGAAGTTACTATTGCAGAGCAAGAAACCCAGGCCTTTGACACTTCTAGCTCTGCAGAGAAGCAATAAAAGAAATGGCTTGGGGGCCACACCAATTTCACCCAAGTTGTGTCCAGGATGTTGGCTTTCGCTGGCAGCAACCCTGCAGGAGTTATCTCTAACTTGCAAGGATGTAGTTTACTAGAGATCTGAGCCGCTGAGGCCCAAAGGGGCTAATGCAGGCCAGCTGCACTCAGGAGTCCTGCAGCTGGGAGGCTTTCTAAACATTTATGCTTTTGGCTTAGTCTCATAGCTGATGCTCTCAGACCTCAGGCGAACAGCAGGCCCTGTGGGCAATCAATCATTTCTTCATTAACCAGGCATTCCTCTGTGCTGAGTGGTGTGCTAGATGCTGGCTCCACCATGACCTTTGCAAAGCCCTTGAACCTGTCTGTGCAAATGTTTCCTCATCTGTAAAATGAGATGCACATTTAAAATCACCTCCGGTTCTAAAATTCTAGATTCTAAGAAGTATAAAAAAAATATCTAGAGATTTTTAATGGAACATCCACTAAGTGCAAGACACTGTGAAGATGTTAGATTCTCCAAATTCCTTGGTTGGAACATTAGGGAATCCTGTTTTTGAGGTTGTAAGATAAAAGGAACTTGCAAATTATGAGACTTAATTAACAAAACGTTCTACCCAGAAAAGAGTTGATATAGGAGGTTAGGTTTTGTGTAATTCTAGGACCCCTGCTGTGGTGAAGAGGAGGGTTGAGAATCCCCACAGCTTTCCTGCCCGTGTTGCATCTCATGGATGATTCAGTCTGAGATCTCTGGACTCACTTTTAAAAAGCAATAACCAATTCAAATTAAGTCAGACAAGAACGTGAAATGCTTTGGCACATGACCTGGAAATGTCAAGGGACTGGCAGGGTTTGGCGTAGTTTGATCCAGGATTTCAACGATGTCCCCACCACCTGGCTTCTCTCCATCCCTCGTGTCTTCTCCTCTCTATGTTGACTTCACCGTCAGGCTCCACGTGGCCAGAGAGCAGCCTGGAGCTCCAGGCCACCTGCTCTGTCTGGACTGATGATGCCACGCAGGTCCTGGAATTTACTCTGATTAGATTAAGTCCAGACTGTCTTAAGACAGCATCCATACCTAATCTGCACGATTTTGATGAAAAGCTTTCCTTCTAGTCTACCTGTCTCCCTTGATATGAGTTGAAAATATCACCAAATAAATGGCAAAAGCTTGATGGATAAAGACTCCCACACCCAGAGTTACCAAGTCACAATGAGTTCTTAGGAAAAGTAGCCAAGGACTTACCATTTCCAGTCTAAGCCCTCAGCCCTTTTAGCCAGGGTGTATGTCACTGGAAGTTCCACCCTGTTGGAAAGCAGTGATTAGAGCACCTAAGCGTGACGTGTGCCTTTCAACGTAGCAAGGCCCCGACTGTTTGTCTCTCTGGGCTCTGGTTCCCCGGAAGCAGGCCCTGAGATAAAGATTTGGTGCATGTTGTTACTGTGCAGGGATCTTAGGTAACACTAACCGGGGAGTTGGAAAGTAAAACAAGGAAGATGTCATAGGTTTGAATGGTGACCCCTTCCCTAGCAAATTCATGTGTTGAGCTCCTAACCCCCAGTACTTCATAAGGTGTCTTTATTTGGAAAAAGGATATTGCATATGTAATTTGTTAAGTTAGAACAAGGTCATATGGAACAGGGTGGGCCCTCACCCAATACGACTCATGTCTTTATCAGAACGGGAAATTGGGACCCAGACATGCACACAGGTAGAACACCATGTGAATGGGAAGGCAGAGATCTGAGTGGGTGCTTCCACAAGCTAAGAAACACCAAAGATTTCAAACAAACCATCAGAAGCTAGGTTAGAGAAATGGAGCAGATTTTCCTCACAGCCTTCAGAAGGAACCAGCGTTGCTGATGTCTTGACCTTGGACTTTCAGCCTCCAGAATTATGACACAATCTCTGTCACTGAAGCCACCCAGTCTGTGGGACTTCATCAGTGCAGTTCTGGCCAACCAATACAGACGGGAAGGTGCCGATAAAACATGTGTTGCCAAGCAAGTTACCACTGTGACCAAATGGATCTTAATACCCAGTGCAGAACTCTGCAGGCGGTGTAGAAAGTGCACCTCCAAGTATTCTGCCAGTACAACTCTGCAGGAAAATGGACTTAATTTAAAAATGGACAAGGATAGATTTTTCTGCGAAGAATATATGCAAACGGCCAGTGAGTACAAGAAAAGATGTTTAACATGTGCTTTAGTCTGTTTGAGTTGCTATAACAGTATACCACAGACTGTGTGGCTTAAACAACAAACAATTACTTTTCATAGCTGTGGAAGCAGGAAGTTCAAAATTAGGGTCCAGCACGGTCAGGTCGTTGGAGAAGGCCCTCTTGGTTTACTGACGGCTGTCTTCTCATTGTATCCTTACATCGGGGGTGGGGAAGAGAGATATGCCCTCTTCTAAACAGGATGCTAACTAACCCCGTCATGGGACTCCACCCTCGTGACCTAGTTAACTTCCAAAATCTCACCTGCAAATACCTTGACTTTAGGGCTTCAACATATGAATTTGGGGGATCACAGACATTTAGTCTGTAGCAACATTATTAATCATTAGGGAAAATGCAAATGAAAACCACAATGAGATACTGCTTCACACCCACAGTATTATTATTATGGATAATAATTAAAAAAAGATGCCCAATAACAAATGTTAAAGAGGATGTGGCGAACTGGAATTCTCACTTATTGCTATGTGAAGAACTGAATTTATTGTTAAAGTCTGAGTGGCTCTAAGACTTATTGGAAAAGCTGGAAAATCAGGCTCAAACCATGGGCTGTAAACGAGAGAAGCCACACTGTCTGAGCCAAAGCCAAAGTTAGGACACTTTTGTTTCCAAGGCAAGCACCTTCAGCAGTGCAAGCTTGAAAGGGTTGAGTCCCACGCAGCAACTTCTAGATGAAGGCAGGATTAGGCAGGATTTTGAGTCCAGAGCTACCCGAATCCGAAGTGCACACCCTTTCCTCTGCAAGTCTGTAACTTCTATCTAAGGAAAATGGATGCACGATGGCAGAAAGGTAATCGTGAATGACGATGCCGCCAGGAACCTGGCCAGTGTTCCCGTGTGCCAGATGCTGTTTCAATGGTATCATTAACTGCAGCCATACTCTGCAATCATGTCTGTGTCTCAAACAACTAATCGCTGAAGTTGCTGGGCAATTATATTTGCCAAGCACAAGTGGTCCACAGAGAGCAGGTAAACGGTTACACCCCTGAGATGATAGCCTCCAAGCCTTTGCCCCTCCCCCATTCTGTACAACCTCCAGATTGAGGTATTTTCGTCCTAGTCTGTCTGCTTCTATTTCTAAAGCCCTCCTTCATTTTTTTTTTTTAACTGCATGGCTCTATGTGTCACAAAACCTTCCTTACTTTCCAGTCAACCACGTCACAGACCTTTAAATGCTAAGCTGCTTTGGAACAGGCTGTGCTTACACGTTTTGGTCTCAGGGCTCCTTAAATAGTCTTAAAAATTACGGAGGATGGCGAAAAGCTTCTGTTTCTGTGGATTATTTCAATCAATACTTACTGCATTTGAAATTTTTAAAACAGAATATTGAATAGTTATCTATTAATTATTTAAAAATAACAATGAAAGAGATCACCCGTTACCATAAGTAACATGTTTTTACGAAAAATATATTTTCAAAATAAAAAAAACTGTCAAAAGAGTAGCACTATTTTAACAAATCTCTTGAACGTACTGCTTAGTAGAAGAAAGCTAGATCTCAGATCTGCCCCTGCCTTTCCTCTGTTGCCATATCACACTGGAAAGCTCCACAGTGCGCTGTGAGAGAATGAGCGAGAAAAGGCCACGCATCTTGGCGTCATTATGAAAACAATCTGCACTTGCAGATCCCGCCCAAGGGGACACTGGGGTTCCCAGGCCATGCATTGGGCACTGCTGCCATTTCTGGTGCAATTCAGTCCTTTGTGTAGATCCGTGTTTCTATTTGGCATTGTCTGCCTCCGCTGTGAGTAACTTCCTATTAACATTTCTTGCAGTATGGGTCTGTTGGCAATGGATTTTTTTAGCTTTTATGTTTGAAAAGTCTTTATTTTGCATTGGTTTTTGAAAGATATCTTCAGTAGAGTGATAGAATTTTAGGTTGACACTGTTTTATTTCAGTATGTTAAAGGTGTGGCTCCACTGCCTTTTCGTTTGTATTGTTTCTTTATTTAATGAGATATAATGGACGTATGTGAATTCGGAGAAAGAAGACACCTACTAAGAGGGCCTCCTCATGGTTAATTGGGCTAAAATTAATTTTAAAAAATTCTACTCAGGGGCATCTCATGCAAATGGCACTTCAGGAAGAAGCCTGCACTGAACGGCCTGCCTGCACTGTGTTTCTGCCATCTGAGCCGGCCCTTAAAGAGGATTATAGGTTCTAGAATCCTATTTCAACCAACAAGATGGAGACTTTCCTCATCCAATCAGAGCTATGCAGTTCTGATCAACCAGAGTGGCTGTGTTCTGACCAATCAGGACAGTGCCCTGTGGACCAACTGAAAGCGACAAGGGGTTGGAGTCCTCATCTGCATGAGGATAGACCAATCAGGGACCAGGTGCAGGGACTTCTGTCCATATAAGCCTGCTCCTCTCCTTCTCTGATAGAGCACTTTCCCTTTCCACTGAAGGCTGCATCTCCCTGGCTGAGCTGAAACATGGAAGATGTCTCACTGGAGCAGAATAGACTGGCATGGAACAGTACAGGTCAAAGCACATTGGAGCAGACCAGTGACAAGTAGAGCGTACCACTGAGGAGCAGAGCAGAGCTGTCTAGCTGGAGAGGAGCCTGGTCCTAGGGCAGCCTCACAGCTATGCAGTTTTCACAGCCTTGCTATTTTGCACTGAATGAAGTTTCCTTCTTCACTGGACCACAAATTGGGGATTCCTGTTGGCACTGGATTGGCACCAATGACTATGGGTTGACACATCTAACATTATATAGCTTTAGATGTACAACATATTGGTTCGGTATTTGTATATATTGTGAATTAATCAGCATGATAAGTCTAATATCCATCACCACACATGGTATCAAATATTTTTTCTTGTGATGAGAACTTTTAAGATCTATTCACTTAGCACCTTTCAAATATGCAATACAATATTAACTAGTTATCTTGCTATTGGCTTTAGAAATTTTTCTTCTATTTGTAGTTGGTAAGAGTATTTTTTTAATTATGAAGAGTTGAATTTTAGAAAATGTTTTTTTCTGTATAATGATGTGATTTATTTCTTTTCTGTGAAAATAGTAAATTACATTTATTTATTTTCTTTCTTTTTTTTTCCCTGAAGAAGAAAGCCAGTTTATTACATTCAATACTGACTTCTATTCCGTTTTTCTGTAGAAATGCTGGTTTAGCGTATGGAGTTTTCAACGTTTACCTATAACTGATTAAAATGGGCAGAACATGGAGTATTCTACTTATTTCCAGGTGAATTCCTCACATTTCCGGGCTTTTGAAAGTTCTCCTTCCACAAATCTTCTATGACTATGTATCCTTGTAAAGCCCAGTCATATAATTTCTCCCCGCTGACCTGGAAAAATACGATGGCTTGTTGTGGATAATAAAGAGAGGCAGCTACTCCCATGAAACAAGGGGGATACACCAGCTTCTTTATTTTTGAACCTCTGGTGAAAAGGAGTCCAACAATACCAGCAAACCCAATAACACCAAGTCTTGGAAAAAATCCAGGAGGTGCATTTTGGAGATATTCATAGCTGTCTAACCCCCACTGAACCAAACTTTGCATCTTGGGCTCAGTTTGGGAGTATATTTCCTGACACCGGCTGGTATATGGCTCACAATAGTGTCGGAGGTGTGAGATGCTTTCTTCAAGCTGAGTCCTTGGTTCCTCCACATATTTAGATTGACCCTTGGGAACAGAGTACAGTGAAAGCTCATCAACCTTCACGGAAGTTTTGTGCGGTGAGTCCTTCTTCTGTGATGCATAGACTTTGAAAGTGAGCAGACTCAGGCTGGCCAGCCCCACGGACCTCTGAATTACCTTGAACATGTCGCTGGCAGCGGCGGCTCCAGCCACATTTATTTATTTTCAAATGACAAACCACCCTTGCAATTCTCAATAAACTCACCTTGTTTGTGTGTGTATATTTATATATATAGGTCTATATCTATGTATATCTATATAATGATATATAACAATATATACATAGTTATTCTAGAAATGCAAGGGTGGTTTGCTCATTTTGAAAAAATATATAATGAATCACTGGGTTTGATTTGTTGATATTTTCTTTATGACTTTTGCACATATATTCATAGTAAAAGTTGATGTATACTTGCCCTTTTTATGTCCTTGTCAGATTTTTACATCAAGTTAAACGGGCCTTATACAATCACTTTGAAAATGGTTTTCCTTTTTCTGTTTTTCTGGAAGAATTTGCATAAGATTGGTGCAAAGTTCCCCTTGGTTTAAAAGGTGCTGACCCAACCTCAGTAGCAGGAGTGGATGCAGAATCCAGCCCTGGATCATCTGATTGTCTCTTGATCTTGATTGGTCCAAGTGATGAGAAGGTAGCCCAGGCCAGGCTGACGATGTACAAGCCACAGCCTTACTAGATATACTGGGACATACACATTTTCTCGAGTACTAGAGAATCAGGGAGGAAAGTGTAACAAGATTGACAGATATTGTTAATTATTGAAGCTAGATAAAGGGATACAGTTTCATTACTCAACTTTTCCGTATGTTTGAAAATTTTGCAAAACAAAGTTTTAATACAAAAAATTGGTGTTACAGAAATACAAAGGATTGTAAGAAATTACTATGAAGAACTGTATGCCAAGAAATTTGAAAACCTAGGTGAAATGGACAAATTTCTAGAAAAATATAATCTTCCAAAACTCAATTCAGAAGCAGAAAGCCTGAACAAACCAATAACAGCAGATGAAATTGAAGCAGTAATCAAAAAACTCCCGACACACAAAAGTCTGGTTCTGGATGGTTTCACAGAAGAATTATACAAAGCATTTAAGGGAGAACTAACCCCTATCCTTCACAGACTATTCCAAAAAATCCAGAATGACGGAAGACTCCCAAACTCTTTTTATGAAGCCAGCATCATCCTAATCCCAAAAACAGATAAAGACACAAGAAAGAAAGAAAACTTCAGGCCAATATCACTGATGAACATAGATGCTAAAATCCTCAACAAAATCTTGGCAAACCGCATCCAACAATACATAAAAAGATCATATACCGTGACCAAGTGGGATTCATCCCAGGGATGGAAGGATGGTTCAATATTCACAAATCAGTAAATGTAATACATCATATAAACAAAAGCAAACACAAAAATCACATGACAATATCAATAGATGCAGAAAAAGCATTTGATAAGGTACAGCACCCATTTATGATAAAAAACACTGAGCATTCCTCAACATAATAAAGGCCATATATGAGAGACCTACAGCCAACATCATACTCAATGGGCAAAAACTAAAATCTTTTCTACCAAGATCAGGAACAAGACAAGGTTGTCTACTTTCACCACTTCTTTTCAATAGAGTATTGGAAGTTTTAGCCACAGTTATCAGACAAAAAAAGGAAATAAATGGCATCCAAACCAGAAAGGAGGAAACAAAACTGTCATTGTTTGCAGATGACGTGACAGTGTACAGACACTTCTCCAAGGAGGACATACAGAGGATCCAAAGACAGCATGAAAAGATGCTCAATATCGCTAGCTATCAGAGAGATGCAAATTAAAACCACAATGAGATACCACTTCACACCAGTCAGAATGGTCATCATAAACAAAGCAACAAACAGCAAATGTTGGAGAGGTTGTGGAGAAAAGGGGACCCTAGTGCACTGTTGGTGGGACTGCAGGCTGGTACAACCACTATGGAAAACAGTATAGAATTTCCTCAGAAAACTAAAAATGGATCTGCCTTTTGACCCAGCAATTCCACTGCTAGCATTATATCCTAAGAATCCTAAAATACCAATCCAAAAGAACCTATGCACCCCAATGTTCATAGCAGCACAATTTACAATAGCCAAGTGTTGGAAGCAACCTAGGTGCCCATCAGTAAATGAACGGATCAAAAAACTGTGGTACATTTACACAATGGAATTCTATGCAGCAGAAAGAAAGAAGGAGCTCCTACCCTTTGTGACAGCAGGGATGGAACTGGAGAGCATTATGCTAAGTGAAATAAGCCAGGCAGTGAAAGACAAATACCATATGATCTCACCTTTAACAGGAACCTAATCAACAAAACAAAGAAACAAGCAAAATATAACCAAAGACACTGAAATAGAAAACAGGCTGACAGTGTTCAGAGGGGAGAGGGGAGGGAATTTCAGGGGAAAAGGGAAAGGGTTTACAGGAACAAGTATAAAGGACTCATGGGCAAAAACTAGGGTAGGGAGATGGGGAGGGCTGAGTAGGGGTGCTGGGGTGGGAGTAAAAGATAGACAATTGTACTTGAACAACAATTAAAATAAAATTAAAAATAAAAATATTTAAAACCCCCCAAAATTGGTGTTATTTCATCCTTAAATATTTGAAAGAAAATCTATGAAGTCATCTGACCCTGGAGTTTTCTTTGTGGGGAATTTTTTAATTGGATTAAATTTCTTTAGAAGATATATCAGTACTCACTGTGGTTGGTGTGGCTCAGTGGATTGAGTGCTGGCCTGCAGCCCAAAGGGTCACCAGTTTGATTCCCAGTCAGGGCATGTGCCTGGGTTTCAGGCCAGTTTCCCAGTAGGGGGCATACAAGAGGCAACCACATATTGATGTTTCTCTCTCTCTCTTTCTCCCTCCCATCCCCCTCTCTAAATAAATAAGTAAATCTTAAAAAAAATAAAAGATATATCACTATTCAGATCTATTTTTTTCTCAAGTTCATTTTGGTTAGCTGTGTTTTTCTAGAAATTTGTCCATTTCATTAATAGTATCTAAGTTCTCCTATACTCCTTAGGAAGAATGCTGTTCACTGATTGTTTGTGTGTGTGTGTGTGTGTGTGTGTGTGTGAAAAATTCCCTTGGGGCATTGCTGGTGAATCAAATTCTATACTTTTTACAAATTACAAATGTGCATATATATATAAATGTATAAATTGTGTTTTATCTATTCAAATATGTGTATATTTTCACATTTTAAAAACTCACAAATGAGGATGTGTCTCAAAGGACTGTCAAGGGTCATAATTGATTATCGTTACCTATGCGTAGGTAAATTTGGCCATATCTGTCAGTATGAAAGTGAATGCAGCTGGGTTTCATCTGGTTACTGAGTACGTTCAACAGGATTGTTTACCACATGTCAAGGATTGCAGTTGGAGACAGGATAAACCACCGATTCTTTCAGAACAGATAAAAAGAAATGTCAGGGCAACACACGCCTATTATTAAAGCTCTGCACCATAGCTTAATTTCAGTGTTTTCTTTTTCTTGTTGTTGTTAGTGATGTACAAAATAAAGGTATGTTTTATAAATAATGGATTCTTGCCCCCGGCTGGCGTAGCTCAGTGGATTGAGCGCGGACTGCGAACCGAAGTGTCGCAGGATCTATTCCCAGCCAGGGTACATTCCTGGGTTGCAGGCCATAACCCCCAGCAACCACACATTGATGTTTCTCTCTCTCTCTATCTCCCTCGCTTCTCTCTCTAAAAATAAATTTAAAAATCTTTAAAAAAATAATGGATTCTTAAAATTAGTGAACTATGGTGGTGTATATATATATTCAAGGTAAAGACAGAAGGATTATGCATCTATTGCCCACTTAACAGAGGGGATACCTAAAAACAGAAGGCCTCTGTGGGTCAGAATTGGAATTATTGGTTCTAGTTCTTCATGCCTCCTTATATGTATGCCTTTTGTTATGTGACTCTGTATTCCCTCCACTAGAGATAGTGAATATTTCCTACCCTCTGACTTTGTGACTTGTTTGGCCAATGGGATTTATTGGGCATGGCCAGACCTGTACTTGAATGCCCGGGCTTATTCTCTTGTATTTTTGCCATCACCATGAGAAGAGTTTCCCCTGCATGGCTGCTGCCCCTTTGGCCTGGGTGCAGAATGAGTATATGTTGGAGAGATCTGAGTCCAACCCACAGTAAGAGGTCAAGCTTGGCCAGGCTCACAGCTTGAAGCAAAACTACCTAGTGAAGCCTGGCCTGGGTAAACCAATCCACAGCTGACCCATAGACACAACTGGCCATTGTTGGGAACTGCCCTGCCTGGTTTCAGGAGCTGTAAACCCCCATGGCTAAAGCTGAGTGACTGACCTTCGGACCATAAGCCACTAAGGAGACAAAGCTTATCTCCCTGTCCGGGGTGCTGCCTCTGCTCCTTTTACTTCACCTTGCTTGGCCCCCAATGCTTGATTGGTTAGCCAATGGCAGGTAAGATTCCTCAAGGAAGGGACAACCTAAGACAGGCATGATCACGGGGGTCCCCAGGGAAGGACTTGGGGGCTACAGAAAAGGGGTGATGGACCCTCGCCCCTTGGCTTTGACATAACCTGAGTCCTCATTCTGTCTTCAAGAAGTCTCCTAATCTCCTGGCTGCCTTACTTCCCCTGCCTGACTTAAGCCTGAAACAATGCTGGAGGTGGGTGCAGCCCTGTGCTAGAAAGGGTGGGTTCCCTAGGGCGATCAGGCCTAAGAAAGAATATGTAAAATCCTGTGAAACTTGCTTTCTTTAGAATGTTCTCAATTAAATGATAAGGGTCCAAGCAGGAAGTGAGTTTGTTTCCCAAAGTTTTATGGCCATTTAGCTAGCTGACCCTGACTCAAAATAGGCCCTCAGAGTTCTTTGTATGTTATGTATTGTTTGATCCTTACTGCCTGATAATGATTAATGAGCTTTAAGTATACACCCTGTATTCCTATGCAAATTAAATCCAATAAAAGCTTCTCAAGGCAAGGGTCGGGGCACTCTCCTCTTAAGAGAGTGGTTGAGGTGCTCCAAGGCTTGCTCTTCCCTTGAGAGAGAAGCCGCACCATTCCTTTTCCTCCACAGGACTCAGTAGTCCATGTGAATTTGTCTCGTATTTCATTCATAAGTTGTGGACACTGCAGGCCAGTGTCCGCATCCGACCATCTACTTCATCTCACCCCTTCCTACCATCCAGACTTTCAGACCATCCATACCATGACCTCATCCAGGCCTGGGGTCATAAAGGCTTGAGCTAAGTGGGCAGCAGAATGGCAGAGTCAAGAGACCTTTTAAATGATTCAGTAGCAAAGGGACATTTTTGAAATAGAATGAATAAAACTTGATGACTGATTATATATGGAGACCAGGGGTGACTGATTTTGTAGTTTGGCCAGTTGTTGCTTGAAGTCACTAAGGGGTGTAGCCCTGCAGGGATGGAGAGTAAAGTTCCATATTGATACTGAAGTGCCCATGGGACTTTGGCCCAGAATGATACGACAATCAAGTCCAGAGCAAAAGATTTAGGGTCACATTTGGGGCCAAGAAATAGTGGACTCTCTTGAGAGCATGTATATAATGATCATGGACCAAGGAAGGAATTTTGGGGGTCCCAACATTTAAGAGGCAGATAGAGGAGAAGGGGTAGCCAGAAGCAGAGAACTGGGAAGACAGTCGTATGGTGGTTGTTAAGGGAAGACTGAAGTTTAAGAGGCTTGGAGGTGAGGCACTGCTGGCTTATGGTGATGCATGATGCAGAGATAAAGTGGAATGAAGGGTAGAAAGAGGCTATTTGGCTTAGTAGTTGGGAGAGATCATACTTATCCACATACCTTACTACTTGTGGGTCTGAGCACATTGTAGGCTGAAGGACAGAAACCAGTGGAAGAAGCCACCGGAATAAATTCCTTTCTTACTTGATATTTAAGTTGTCCAAGATTATGATTCTCACCTGGCTTTCTAGACTCAATTCTCAATATTTCCTATGATTAGGACAATCAAAACACTTACACTTGCCACATAATGCCCCATTGTCTGTCTTTGGTTTTGTTTGCTTATGTTTTTTAGTCAGTATAGCCTTTGCCTGGAATATTTCCATAGATCATCCTATTGATTCCACATCCTATTGATCCTCCAGGACTCCAAAATCGTCTTGAAGTCTTTTTCTGATTTCTCAAAAGAGTCTGATTTCTTGACCTTAAAATTCCCAAAGCACCTTGTATCTCTCTTATCATCTCTAATCACATTGTGCCCTTGAATAAGTTATGTGGGTTCTAGTCTCAATACTCCTTCTTTTTGCTGTAAGCTTCATGTCTGGGATTGTTATCTCTACAGCACTCACCCAGTACAAGGCTTTACACATAGGAAGTGCTCAGCAAATACTAGTTTAATTCACAATGAAGAGAACAGCAACATTTTTAATGGAGATTGAGGCACAATGGTCAGAAAGTTTGCAGGAAATTGCTCTTCTAGCCATAAATGTCCTCTCAGTGGATACTGGTGGCTCTGTTCGTTGAATGTTAGGTTAGGGAGCTAAGGGAAAGGAGCTAGCTGCACGCGGAGTCCCAGTCTTAGGGACCCTCACGCTCATCATGTAGTTTTCTTTCCCGACCAGGATATAATTATTCATCTGTGCAAAGAAAATGAAGGAAATGCTGCTACATACCATATGTTCAAAAGTCCAACACAAAAGAGTACGTAAGATGATTCCATTTACAAAAGTTAAAAACAGGCAAAACTAATCCATGGTGTCAAAAGTGACCTTGGTGAGGAGGGAAGAAGTCAGGTGGCCGAGAGGAGCACCGGCCTTCTTGGTACTGGTGTTCTGCTTCATGGTTTGGCTGGTGCTGCATGGGCTCACTTTGTGATAATTCACAGAGCCGTTGACTGATGATTTGTGCACTTTTCTTTAAGTATGTTACATTTTATTCGAAAATGTTTGTTGTGCACATGTGCGTTTAAAATTGATTATCCAGTTAAGCTGGATATTGTTCCAGATGTGAAGGCTCTGAGCAAGGAGGTATTCTTTTGTTCCTTTCCTGTTCTAGTAACAAGACATGAAAAGGCAGCAGCAAGGGGATCACACACATCAAAACAAGCAAGCCACCTTCTCTAAGTGCAGTTCTTGGCCATCTTGATCTGCAGGGGTGAGCTTATGTTGCTACAGGGCAGACTGAGTTTTATAGCACAATTCTGTTTGAAAAAACTTCTATAATTACTTGCTGTATCAAGAAAAAAACAGCCAACAGGAAGGAAATGGAATTGTTCTCAGCTGCATAGAACAATGCTTTGGGTTGCTTCCTCTTTGTAATGTGGTAGGTGGGGGCGGCGGGGTAAACAAACACGAGCCTCCCGATGGATCTTATTTTAAGCAGGGTTAACCTTAACTGTGATAAACACGAGACATTTAAAAGATAAATGGAATGCTTATTTGATATTGTCCCAGATGTGAAGACTCTGAGCAAGGAAGTATTCTTTTGTTCCTTTCCTTTCTACTCAGTTGGATTTATAAACTCCTAGAGGGCAATATTCCCAACTTTGGAAATCATTTTTGATGGTAAAAAGGAAACACAGGGGCCAAGTGATGGCAGCTATAAAACCCCTGCTAGCCGGTTAAGCGCTGTCAGTTTTCTCTTTTGCCCCCCCCCCGTCTCTGCTTCAAGATCTCTCTCAGAGCCCTGCAGCACCAGTGTTTTGCCTCTGGGGCACACAGCATTCTGCTTTGTTGCTGCCTTACTCCCACCAGGCTGGAAGCTTTCAGGTGGCAGAGACCGGAGCTCTTGGGGAAGAAGCTGGATCTCCTTCTGCACAATGTTTCTTCTTGTGTCAGCAGAGCTGGTTGCTTGCTCCTTCACCGGGCTGTGAGCGTGAGCGGTTTGGGGGCAGGGACTAGGCATAGTAGGGACTCAGTAAGTGTTGGCTGAATGAAGAAAGAAGGGATGGTGGACCAAGTGGCCCAGTTTCAAGATTCTTCAGATGACCTGCCTCCTGAGTGCTGCAGAAAACTGTAATAACTGCCTTCTGAACAATCAGTTTATGGTCTATCTTGTGGATCTCAGTGGCTTTCTTTCTGCCCTTACCGATCACCATGTTGCTCTCAATATATATAGGGTGGGGTAAAGAATGTGAGGTAGCAATGGTCCTGAAAACTTGAGCTTGTTTTCCAGGAGTTAGTTCCTGTGCTATAGGGAAATTACGTTTGTAATTGTGCCTTGACATAGACAGAGACTTCAAAACAAACATTCCATGCTCCCCTCCAATACTGTTATTTAATATGTCACTTTGGTTAGAATCAGAGGGAAGCACTAGACATCTTCAGAGTCCTTGCGATATGCTGTTTTAGGAAATAAAATTTGCAATCCATCCTTTGGAAAGAGACTAAGTGGGGGGCAGTAGGACGGAAGGTGAGGTAGAGAAAGTCTAGAGGAATAGTGGAGTCTATTGGAGAACTTTGAGGCTTTTTTTAGTTAAAGGCCAGTGAGGAAAAAGTTACAAAGAATGAGTTTCAATTTTGTAAATCTTGCAGACTATATGCAGCTGGAGAGTAAAGATGGGGATGTGATGTCTTCCTTTGTGCAGCATCCAACAGCTCTTTATAGTAGTGAGGTGTGACAGGCTTTGTGTAGCCTCCCTATGCAAGTGCAGACTAGTTTCTACATACAGTATTTTTTGGACTATAAGATGCACCCCCCCCCCCCCCCGCAAGTTTGGGAGGAATAATGGTTGTTAATGCTGCTGTTGAGTTCTGTTTACATTTACATTGGTGAAATATTATGTTATTTATGTTATTAAATATTTTACATTTTTGCTTCAAAATTTTTTTCCTGTTTTCCTCCTCTAAAACCTCTTATGGTATGAAAAATATGGTACTTAAAGCTATTTTCCTCAGCTGTAGACTAATTTGCTTGTCAGTAATCTTTATTTTTTCTTTGCAGTGCAAAGGGCCACAACTGTAAGAGGTGAAGATGTATATTTAAAGATATCAGAAAGTTAATCATAAAATCTTCTTCTAACCCCTCATATTGATCATCAAACACAATGTAATGTGAAATCTCTGTAACATGCATTAGCATATTCTTAGTCTGGAGTTAACATCAATCTACATTTAAAAGTTTGAAGTTGAGCAGAAAAACAATTTAATATTACAAGCTGGTCAATGTTTTGTTCTTTAGAAAAACGTTAATTCTGTGTATCACAAAACATGTTCTTTTTCCAGATCATCAATTTTTGCATATTTGAAGTGCAAGGTATGTATGGTATGATCCCATTTATTTAATACCTTTCCCCACCTCAGTGAATGCACAGACATAGTCACACACAGAAGGGCTTAGAAGGCTATATACGAGGTCTGTCCAGAAAAAGTCCAGCCATTGTTAATGTAATGAGAACAGTCTGTGTGACATTGATGTAACCTGGCACCCCAGGAGAGTGGACTGGAATGTGCATGTGTGAACAATGATGACTTCACTGTACTAGTCAGTGGGGCCATTGAGTGAACATGTGTAGTGTGTGGCTGTTGCATTCAAAATGACTGAACAAGTACAGTGAAGGATCTATATCAAATTTTGCATTAAGTTTGAACATTCCTCCTTGGAAACTATTCAGACGATTCAGAAGGATGCAGCTGTGGGAAACTAGTGATTGGAAGCTTCATCATGTCTCCTGCAGGGTTTTCTGGTGAAACACCAAATCACCCAGATGACTCAGCTCCATTACAGCCCAGATTTGGCATCCTGCAACTTCTGGCTTTTCCCAAAACTAAAATCACCTTTGAAAGGGAAGAGACTTCAGACCATCTATAAGATTCAGGAAAATACAATGGGGCAGCTGATGGTGATTGGGAGAACTGTGTGAGGTCCCAAAGTGCCTACGTTGAAGGGGATTGAGGTGTCATTGTCTTACGTACAATGTGCCTTGTATCTTTATCTTCTTCAATATATGACTATTTTTCATAGTACATGCTGGATATTTTATGGACAGATCCTAACTCACAGGAGTTCAAAGATGGCATTAATGCCTTGTCTCTCCTGGTTCTGCTTTTTTTTCATGTTGGTTTTCTTTCCAGACAGGATCTGTCCATGTGGAATCAACATAGATATCAACATCTCCAGGCCCACATGGACCTTAGAATTCAAGATCCTGAGAAAGTGAGACGACTTGGGTCGGTGTGGATTGGGTCATATGCTCTTTCTCAGGGCCAGTTGCCCTAATATGGAATGAGGACTTCTACAGAAGGGAAAGGGACACTCCCTAAAGGAAGAAATTCTAGGCACACTATGTCCTGTACCCATATCCCTCTCCAGACTCATCTCTTTCTCTCTCTCCACCCCCACCCTTACCACTCTTTTTTTGTTTTGTGGTTCTGCAAAGATGTGTACTGGTTGTTCCCTTCCAGAGCAGGGCACATGCCCACACGACTGTGGTCAGGTGTTGCTCAGTGCATATTTGAGCAGCTTCTTGATCAGGTCACATGGGCCAGCAGCCAGCAGTAGCTGCAGTAGCGCTTCAGGTCTGGCATGTCCAGGGTATTCCCCTCGGTAGATTGGGCCTGCAGCAGTCCCATTTATTGCTGACGATCTTGCCATAGGTGAAGGAGGGCACAAGTATGATCACAGTGGCAGGAGAGTAGTCAGCCGGCCACGCTCCATGATTCTCCAGACTCATCTCTTTTCTAGCTGCACCTGAACTATTTTCAGTTCCAGGAACATGCCAGACTCACTCCATTGTCTCTCATTTTGCATATCTTGCTGCATTGGCCCCAAATAGCCTTCTTTACCTAGGACAACTTAGCCTTCAAGGTCTAATTTGTGACACGTCTGTGGGATGTCTTTCCTGACCCTCCCTACTGGGTGGGGGTTATTCATTTATGTGATCTCATAAGCATGTCATAAATATTGTTGACATCACACTACACTCTGTTGCACCTGTTTGTGTTAAGTCCCTGTCTCTCCCTCACTAAGCTAGATCCTTGGGTTCAGTGATTACATAATAACTTGGCACACAGTAATAGCCCTTAAATGCTTGAATTACTGAAAAAAACCTCAGTATGGATAAGATCTTGACCTGCTTTCTCCATTTCTAAAGTGCACACAGAAAACCCTGAATTTTCATTTAGGAGTAAGATATAATCTATTTTAAAATAAAACCTTATAGGACACATGTAACTTGCTTATGAAGTAGACATAAGATGTGAATATTAATTACTAAAGTGTGCTAAATTAAGTATAATTGGCCTTTGAGTATGATATTATAGTTCCACTTGAAATACTGGTGGATCTGACTAGCTAGGTCAGAGGTTCTTAACCTGGATTTCACAGACCTCCATGGAACTCAGGGATAGAATTTAGAGGATATGTGAACATTATTTTTCACTAGGCTATAACTGAAATTTAGTATTTCTTTTCATTACAAATGCAGGCAACAACTCAAGAGTTTATTAGGCAGTAACTGTGGATTTGTCAGTAATAGAAACCAGGTATTTTCATCACATTACAGCTGTTTGGGAGATCTCAATATATTTACGCTACTTCAATGTCACTGCAGTTTTTAAATTCCCTCTTAGATCTGGTTATTAAATGAACTTATTAAAAGAACTATTACTGTATCACACACTTACATAGTTTTGATAACTTATACTTTAATGTAACTAGTTTTCTCTGTAAGTCCCTGCATTTTATTTTCTGCACTTAAAAACACTTTTCTAAGCAAGGGTCCATGGCACATAACCATTGAAGTGCTCTAGGCATTCACTTCAAAGGAAATGAAACCCAAGTGTAATGGTCTGACTGAGGAGAAACTCACCCCACCTGCCCGCCCCAGTGCCATGCTAAGACTAGAGATTATAGGCCTTTTGGACAATCTTAAAACTACAAAGCTATGAAAAGATGTTCTCTTTGACAATTTTATCTGGATGGAAAAGCCATGCGATTTAAGTTCAAAGGGTCTCTGGACTAGGTAGGAAAAGTGGACCTACTCAGAAATTTGCAACTAGATGCTGCAGACATTGGTTTATTAAGAGCTTACCAAAGAAGAAGAATTTCTTTGTGTAGTTATCTACATAGACATGCACTAGAGCAGGATTTCAGCTATTGGAACCCGTAGGACATGCTCAGTGAGGTTGCGAGATCCTTTCTAATAAATTTTGGTGATAAAGTCTGTCAAAGAGGTAAGCTCCTCATTGGAAGTTCTGTTCTTTTTAGTTTACTGGTCTTGGTTCCAATGGGAAGCAGATGGTTCTTAAGATACTTTGAGGAGATATTATACAAAGATGTGTGGGGTAGGGGACCCACAGGAGGAAGCACAGTAGCTTTAGCAACTCCATGCTAGTAGCAGAGCTGGCATCATCCCTGGCCAGAAGGGAAGAGAACAGGGAATGGCAACTTGAAGTAAAGCAGTGAAAGGGAGTTTGGAGGTGGTGACCTCTGACTGCTGACACAGCCCCACTGGGTGAGAGGCAGAACAGACACCCTGACCACCCTCAGATCTCCGGCTAGGGCATTCCATGGTCAGACCCACCCAGAAGTCACAAGGCACAGAGCCCACTGCTATGGTCCATTCATCAGGCTCACGAGGCAGAACATAGAGTTGGAGAGCTAGAGATAGCCAGCATGTCTAGCAAATCCCTACCACAGCACTTACCACACTATTTAATGGTCCAAGAAGGCAGAACTCTATTTTTTATTCATGGCTGTGCCTAGCAAAATTCTGGCACATGGTAAGAGATCAGTATTACTGAATAAATGAGCAAAGAACTGAACTATTGCTGAAACAGTGAAAGCAAATTATCTACTGAACACTACTAGGAACTAAGTATTTACTTTCAGAGTGGACGTTTAAAATGTTACAGAAATAGTGGAGTATGATTCAGCAATAAACTCCATTCTGTAGACATGTCACAGCACTCTAGTTAAGTACAATCGATCCTCATTATTTGTGGATTCCATGTTTGTGAATTTGCCCACTCTTTAAAATGTTTTGTTTTCATGGTCATGTGTCCAGTGGTGAAAAATCTGACTTGCTCAATGTATGTGTTCCCAAGTTGAGGTTCACAAGGTGACATATCAACTTGTTTCAGTTCTCATATTAACAAGTGTCCTTTGCCTATTAGTGTTTGTGCATTTTTTTTGACAACTTTGCTGCTTAAAATGACCCTCAAACACAGTGCTGAAGTGCTGTCTAGTACTTCTAAGTGAAAGAGGACTGTGACATGCCTTATGCAGGAAATACATGAATTAGATAAACTTCATTCAGGCAAGAATGTATAGCTCTGTTGACCATGAGTTCAATGTTAGTAAATCAACCAAACAGAAAGACACCTCACACAAAATTATATATTGTCGGTTGATGAAAATGTGACTAGAAGCTCACAGAATAGCCTGGGTATTTGTTAATTCCATTTTGGTGGTGAATTTATGGAACCTAACTACCATAAATAATGACAATCAACTGTACTTGTTGTTTTCCAGTTCCTCATAAAGATTAAAAAAAAGAAAATTCAATTTACAACAGATAGATGATTTTACTATAGTCGGCAACTAGTTGGTACTTAAAATGTAAAATCAAAATGGGGGAAAAGCAATAAAACCCATCAGCACTGCATACTTTCAATGTGCTATATTCAAATTTATTACTTTCTGAATGGTACCTAAATCCAAATTATTTCAATTAAAATTGCCTAGAAGGCCCTACCATATGAAAACTAAAAAAGTCAATGGAGGGGAAAAGAAAAACAATCTTTTTAACCCATTGATTTTTAAGAACAATCACAAATGCATTATTCTTATTACCTACACTCAGTTGGTAAATTTAACACTGCTTAGTTAGACCTATTTATACTCACTCCACAATAAATTCTTTATGATCCCAAAAACCTCATGCTCCTATTTTTAGTAGCATGGCAAATTTTAAGTTCTTTAAAAAAATTCACTGTTTCATTGGCTAGTGTAAACAGTTCATGCTCTGGCATAAAAAAATTTAATATTAGCCAACAAAGACAGCCATCAACTGTTAAGGGATATAATACAGGCAGCCTTTTGGTTTTTTCTATTTGTTTAAAGTGCACAACCTTGAATAGTAAAAGACACTGAGATGAAGTTTCTAATTCACTTTGTAACCATAGTAAGAATGACATTTTCCTCCAGGGATCACCAGGTATTTATAAAAATCTGTACTAATATTTTGTAATGCATAAACATCAATAAGAAATTGACTTTCCTGTCAAGCACCACATGTCTTTAGGATGAGACATAGTACATATGTTATAAAGAGCTTTAGGATAAGTATTGAGTGCCTGGGTATTATCATAGCAGTAAAGTTTGTCATTTTTATTTCTGAAAAACACTTTTGGTACCATTACCATACCCCAAAACAGGTACTAATGGTGCTGGGGGTTAAGACGCTCTGAAGCTGTAATTATGCATTCCTTAATGTGGAAATAATGCAGGAGAGCTCTGAAAATGTAAGGGAAAATGCCCACGTTTAAATCAATAAATATTAGGAGAAAACTTTTAAAGATTTCACTTATTTTCTTTTAGAGAAAGGAAGGGAAAAAGAGAGGGAGAGACATCGATGTGTGAGAGAAACATTGATCGGTTGCTTCTCATACAGACCCTGACCAGGGATCAAACCTGCAACCCAGGCATGAACCATGATGGGGAATCAAACCAGTGATCTTTCACTTTGTGAGATGATGCCCCACCAACTAAGCCATACCAGTCAGGGAGCTAGGAGAAAACTCTTTTAAAAAATGATTGCAGCCTTGATAGAATTGCATTAATACCAAATAGCCACATTTCTGTCCACTTATAAGAACTACTATAAGGAAGCAACAAAGCTAGGTATAATAAAATGTGTCAGTGTACAGAATTAGAAAAATTTAACATCTTTAGTCAAGCACTTAAATAAGAAATAACTTAAAGAAAAATAAAGACTCACACATGCCACCTATTTCAACTACAAAGCAAAATGCTCTCACTGTGGCTGAAAGAAAATAATTTAATACCCATCAGTTTGTAAGAGTATAACTCCAAGGAATGATTATGCTCATAAAATGCAAGATTTTTCCAAAGATTTATCACTAAGATGTGCAACATATAAAATCAAACTGCAAAACTAGCTCAAAGCAATTAGAGTCCAATGGTTAAGTTTTCTTTTATGCTCTTTATTTTAAATTGATATTTTAGAACAGTAAATTATCTTTCATAGCAGTGCCTCCTGGTCTGATAATACAGTACCCCACTTCCGAATGCAGAGATTTAAGATAAATCAAAATGAACATTAAGGCGTACAAACAGCTACTTTAAGTCTGTTCTTATTTAATAAGGATCGTTTTAATTCATTCAAATACATGGAATGTTGGCACAAAACTTGAAGCTGCTATAGAAAGATCACAGCAGCAGATGTTCTGTGGGTTATTGAAACTTCAATTTCTCTAAAAACACACCCTTAAATGGTCTTAATTTTACAAATTTAAGTGTTAAGAAAATGTCTAAATAATAAGTAACAATTAAAATAGAATGTTTATTTGTAAATTATATACAGAATACATTTTACTTTATGACAAGGAAATGGGGAGAAGAGCCGTCGCCATCCAACCAGTCCTGCCTGCTGTGTCTGCTGCAGATGCCACCTTCCTCTGAATCAGATGTACACACCAGTTTGGATTTCCTAAGTTGGAACAGGAGGATTTGTAGCTAAACTAAAAGTGCTGTTGCAGTTATTCCTAGTTGGCTTGTTTCCACAAAAATGCTTTTGTACCCTGTTAACTTAGAACCTTAGAAATTTCCCGGGATAATTTTATAATCAATAAAAGTTAACTATCAAAAACAGTGAGTTTAAGCATTTCATCTCAAAGAAATTGTGAAATGGCTACATAACTATATGTAATCTGAAATGTTGGTGTTTCTTTTTTATCCCTTTTAGTTATTTTGATTAGCCTAACAGTAAAAAGCCATATGACTATAAAAAAATGCCATTAATCTAAATGTCATTCTGGAAAGTGCATCTTTGACAACTATCAAAATTAATGAGACCTACTTACTGTAAAATTATCAAGTAGATAAAACTTATAAATGGCTTTTGACTGTACCAATAATAGTATTCTATGAAATGATGGACTGAATAGTCCTTGGATGTCAAATACATTTCAGTAAATGGATTTAAAGAATGCTACAAATGTCATGTGTACATTATGATCAGCCAACATAGAAAATCCAACTTCTTGTACTTTTTTAGTCCCAAAATTAGGCAGATTATGATTTTTCATGTGATGATTTAGTTGTTTCTCCATCATTGTCATCTTCTTCCTCCTCTTCACAATCCCCATCTGTTTGTTGTTCCAGTTCCTCTTTTGTGATCATTTCAAAATCATTCCCATTCCCACTACTGTGTTGGGATCGGTCATCTTCCCTCCTGTCACTGTCTGTGTCAGAATGCCGTTCTCCGCCGGAGCCTTCTGTTCCATGATTTCCTGGTCCTCCTTTCCCCTCCTCATCTTCCTTTTTCTCACTGTCTGACTTTTCCTCACTGTCGGACTTCTGCTGCTTTTTGGTTTCAGATTTCTCATCTTTCTTTAAGTCTGCTTTTGGTCCTTTATATTCATGTGTGTACAGGGGTCTGAAGGAGTCGATGAAGCCCACGTCAGCAGTCAGATTTGGCAAGAACCAAAAGTGGTGCCTTCCTCCAGTTATGAGCCAAATGATGAGAAACAGAATGCAACGAGCTGTGGGAAAAAAAAAATTCTCTAATTGAGTAACTAATTGATTCTGATAGGAGGGGATATTTGTTGATCAAAAAACTGGGAAAACATTCAGTGTTATTATTTATCATATGCACTTTATACAATTAAATCCTGATTAGTTTAGCAGCTATCACAGTATTCTAGGCAAAGAGCATTCTGCTCTGAACTTCAGGGCATAATGCCACTCAAAAAATTACTTTTATGATTTTTTCAGCTGGGTGTTGTTTCAGAGATATACATTAGGATTTATGCATTTTGCTATGTTATAGTTCAATAAGCATAGCCATCACATGGACATTTAAGTGTGCATAAGACCATCATATAAGACAAATGAAATAAATGTGAGTAAGGAATGAAGGTATCTTAAGAAGCCTCTACAAAGGAAAAAGCAGGGCTCCATGATGATTTGCCTAAACTCGAAACACTTTAGCCATTGTAAGGCAATTCCTCCATAAAAAACACATTACAAATTATACTTTTATGGCCCTGGCTAGGTAGCTTAGTTGGTTAGAGTGTCATCCCCATACGCCAAGGCTGTAGGTTTGATCTCTGTATCAGGGTACATACAAGAAGCACCCAATGAATGGATGCATGGGTGAGTGGAAAAAACAAATCAATGTCTCTCTCTCTCTAAAATCAATACAACACAAATTTTTTAAATTATACTTTTATTATCCTATTGGTATAAATACAAATATAATCCTGCATAGGGTTCATTCCTATATGCACATATACCTATTATTACTTCTGATTTTAAAAGGAACGAAAATAACTTCCATGGGTCAAAGGCCATGTGCCTACTCTGCCTAAAACATGAGTCTTCTAAGTAAAAACTTTTGAACAATAAAAGAACATTTTCCTAGACACTCTAATTTTATTGTATTTTTTGGGGGGGGTGGGGTTAGAGAGAGGAAGTGAGAGAGAGAATGGATTGAAGAGAGAGAGACAGATTTGTTGTTTCACTTATGTATGCATTCACTGGTTGATTCTTGTATGTGCCCTGACTGGGTTTCAAAGCCGCAGCCTTGCTGTATCAGGATGATGCTCTGATCAACTGAGCCACCCAGTCAGGACTTCTAGAAGTTACAATTTTTTAAATCAAGTAATTAAATGTCTTCTTTTTAAAGTACCAACCCTCTCCTAATATTAGGAAACAATACAATGGTAATGAAAGTCAGGTCACTTAAACAAAAAGGGTTTGTGGTTACTTTTAGAGCAATATATGACAAAACTGTGGTTAGTAAATGCAAGAACTAGAAAATTTTAAAGTTTATCATAATGATTTATCACAAACACAAAACCCAATATTTCACATAGTTTTCTATTAATTTACCAATTACAGAGTTCAGTGATTTTCCTATTTTTTTTTAAGTCATAATAATTATGTGAATGTTATCAACTAGTCAATTTTGACAGGGCCCCCCCCCCCCCTTACAAACAATTATATCACTGTTTTCATGTAAGGCTTAAAAGAAGCTCATGTATGCTTCTTCCATTATTTTGCTTTGGATAAATAAAAGGAAATGGTTTTAGCTGCTTTGACTTTTATAAGGTAGTAATTTCTATTTTCACAAAAGAACATAAATATTCTGAAAGACTATACATTAGTATGTTGTGGTATAAACATGTTTGAAATTGTAATTTAAGAATACATTCCACTAATAAAAAAGTAATGAATGTCTTTTTAGGAGGCTGTGTAACTTTTTCCCCAAATATAATTATGATGCTATGATAGGCTTTTTAGGGTTGTAAGACAGATGATTCATAATATGAAATACTGCCTCAAATTTGTGCCTCATAATATAGAAATGGCACAAATAAAATCTAAATTCTCACCATATCTAAACTGGTATAGCAGAATTCTAACATGTTTTACAGTTTTCCTCTATGTGACATTAGATTACCTATGTGATGTCAATTACCAGGGGCAAAAGGGGAAGAATCATGGGAAACCACTGTGACATATATTGATTGTCATACAGTTTCTATACTAAAAGTGACAAATTTAGAAAACTGCCTAAGGACTTACTTTAAATGGCAATATTAGTAATACATATTCAAAGTACTACCAAATACAATTTTGACCAATATATGTAATACTTCATAGGAGAATATAAAAGAAATATTCAGTTTACAATTGGGCTATAGATCAAAATTATTGGAAAGTATGTTTGGAATTGCATTTTCTAACAAAAACAACAAAATGTGGGGTTTATTCTTCTGGCTTAATTCTTAAGATTATTTAATGCACAATACTATTTAAACCCACAGTATATTTAAAATTAAGAAATTACAGAAAACACAACTGAAGAAACAGTATTTTAAAGAGCAAAACAAGATAATAAATAACCATAAACTATTGTGAACAGTGGTTTAAATAAAAGATTAGCATGTAGATTAATTTTATTCCGTGGAATTAAACCTTTGCTGAAATTTTCAAGGGTTTGGGAATTGGTGCCAGAAGACACCAACTTATATCTAATATCAGACTGAAGTTTATGGCTTCTCACTCTTGATACTCTACCACAAGTTACCAGCTTCACAGTCTCAGATACTATTTCTTGGCCTACAAACTGTGCTCTGTTACATACAGAAGCCTCAGGGGATTTTTCTCAAGATTACTAAGCTAGAGGAAGGGAAAAAATGGAAGATAGGTAGATGAGAGTCAGAAATTTGAGAAAAAAAGAGGCCCATAAACATGATGACTTGAATAAAAACACTAGATGAGGATGAGCTCCTGCGCCCATGGATGGTGGCACCAACTCAGGACAAACCATGATGTCCAGGATGAAGGGATGTACAGAGGGAAATCACTTAGGGCTGTAAGAGTAATACTTTATAAACGTAACAGTTTATTTATTTATTTATAAGGATTTTACTTATTTTTAGAGATGGGAAGGGAGGGAGAAAGAGAGAGAGAGAAACATCAGTGTGTGGTTGCCTCTCATGTGGCCCCCACTGGGGACCTGGCCCACAACCCAGGCATGTGCCCTGAATGGGACTGAGCTAGCAACCCTTTGGTTTGTAGCCCGTGCTCAATCCACTGAGCTACACCAGCCAGGGCTAAACGTAAGAGTTTATTATTACAGAACCTCAGAATAACATGCACTCACTTCAGATACTCTTGGTGAAATTATGTCCTCTAATGTGGGTGTTGTTTTTAATTTTTATACAGACTAGGATTTCAAGTAAAATTATATTTATTGGAGTATTTCATGGTAAGTAACATGCTCACTGTAAAAAATACAAACAAGTGTAAAAAATAACATTAAAATTATTCATAACTACTATCACTATTTATATTTAGGTGCATTTCCTTCCAGTTAAACCCTCCTTGGAATTATTCCATTAAAAAAAATCTTCCTAATAGGCAAAATCCATTTCATTATCTTAATTTTATTGTTTGATTACTAGTGATGAGCATTTTTCATGCTATTTTTAATCACGTATTTATAATCTCTTTTGAATTGGGTTTTTATAACATCTTATTGTTCATTATGAAAGACATCCATTACTTATGCTTTCTTGTTTGATTTTTAAAAAACATTTTAGAACTCCTTAAAGAATCTAGAATTTATTTTGGTACATGGATACAAATTGATTTTTCCTAATGGCAAATTGATTGTTTAAAGTCATTTATTAAACATATACATAGAATTTAAATAGTTAATACAAGTTTCATTTGCCTAAAGCCAAAATATAAAAAATATTATCTCTAATAAATAAACCACTGTAAAAATATTAACATCCTTGTGGTAGCTAAATTTTAAAGCATATCAATGTGCAGATTAAGTCCTATTAAATCATTTTTCTTCAGAATAGACCAAATCTAATCAAGCAGATATACTGCTACTGAAAGCCTGAGTCAGATTTGGGATAAAACCCAAAAAGTAGGTCTACACACTGCTTGATTTGCCTACATTAATTTTGCTATAAAGTTTTACTGAAGCTCCAGACTACAGTTTTAAATGCTCAGTATCTACCTTACTGAAGTCTTTACTACTACTAATACTTACCAACAGCAAGGAGAAGAATGCTGGCTACAAAACAGCCGGCGCCCACACTGAGGTAATAAACACCTACTCTCATTTCTGCAGGCCAAAGGGGGAAGAGGGTGGCTGCTATCACCGCAATCACTGCAACAAGAAATGACAAAGTTACACAGATAACTTTTAGGTTAAAATTTTAAATGGTTTGGTTGAAATAACAGTGAATATATTCCTTGGGGGGCACTGAAACATAAACATATTGAAATATATTAAAAATCGTCATTTTTATAGGTAAAAAGATGGTCAATTATCAGCTATTTCCCACAATTCAATTTAACATTTTAACTACTGTTCTTAAATCAGGTTAGGATTTTTCTAGTAAGAATTACATATAGTTAAGAGGAAAGTGCAGTCAAAAAATGTGAAATAGTTAGCTCCTTAAAAGATGAACTGCTACTGGTCTCCAGCAATGTCTACTTTATTTTTTGACTATAAGGTATCTGTCTACTGAATAGGGGAACTTAAAGAAACAACAACCTAACGATAAAACTTAACCAAAAAAAAAAAAAGACTCCACAGATCCTCCTTGGAGATTCTGATTCTGGAGTGGATCTCGGACAGTTACTGACTGAAAAAGGTCAGTCACCAGGTTGTGACCTTTTTGGGATAGGCTCAGAAAAATTCCTATTTCTTCCCCAAAGTAAAAAATTGAATTAGATCCGGTCCACAACTATACAGGAAAATCTTCAATGACTAGGGTTTCAAGTAAAATAACATTTGTTGGATTTTTTCATGGTAAGTAACATGTTCATTATAAAAAATACAGATAAGTATAAAAAATAACATTTAAATCCTTCATAACCACCACAATTTATATTTAGGTGCATTTAAGTGGTGATACAGATGATTTTTGGTAGTTCAGGAAAGGGTATACAAGCATCTCCAGGTTATTTTTTTTTTAAGTACAGTGGAACAACATTGAACAATCATAAGAAATGAGAATTCTGGTTATTAGGTTTTTAGAGCAAAAGAGATCAGAATTCCAATTCTAGATAATGTATTTTGCTGTGTATAATGAGTACTTTTTTGCCCAAATTTTTGAGGGAAAAATAAGGATGTGCATTATACATGGGTAGTACTAATTCCGTATATGTATAAATGTTTGTAATTCTTTTATTTATGCTTATGCATTAAAAGTGTAACTCTAGAAAGCAATAACGATATCTGTATGCAAACTAATACCCTGGAATATGATAATTGGTTTTGTTGAACTTACTGCAAACTTGAAATGAAAGCAGTTTCTAAAACAAGAATCTAAATATAAATAAATAAATAAATAAATAACTGAATTAAAAATTAAAATGAAAGGTTTTTTTCCCCTGAAAGTTTGGGTCAAAATGTGGGCACATATTATACACGGCAAAATACAGTATATCTTTTATAAGCTAAGTAACCCTGGGCAAGCTATCTAATCCCTTCAAGGCTAGGTTACTTTATATTTAATATGTGTCTGTTCCCATTTTTTTAAAGGCTGTTGTAAGGATGAAATGGGACAATGCATATAAAATATTTAGTGAAGTTATTAGTACATAGTAAATGATCAACAGTTATTGGACATTTGGGTTGGAACTGTTGAGTTTCAATCTTAAGAATTATTTTGAATAACATCCTATGATACCTTATTGATCAAGCTTATTTAACTGCTGTCTTTTTTTTTTACTCATTAAACCATTCCCCCCCACCCCCCAAAAATAACACATACTCATTGTTAAAAAAAAAACACCCAAACCAAATAAAAATAAAGTAAAAGCTATAAAGTTAAGTCTTTATCCAATTCTTGGTCTATTCTCTAGAGGTTAATTAGTGTTATGTTTATTTGTACTCCCAGAGACTGCATATATAAAATTAAAACTAGTTACATAGATTTTTTTCTACATTAATAAACTTATAATATTCTTATCCTTTTGCAATTTTTTTCCATTTAATTGATTCTAGATATCTTTCTATCAGTACATCCTATCTAAATCTTTAAGAACTGGATTGTATTCTAGTGGGGAGTTTCATCATTTTCCTATTGGAGGACTTGAATTATTTCCATTTTCATCCTATTAAGAGACAACAGTGTACCAAATACCAAAGTACATGTACATCAGTGCAACTGAGCATATACAGCAGAAGATAAATTCTTTGAGGTATAATTATTAGGTCAAAAAAGACAGGCATTTAAAATGGAAAGATACTTGCTTATTACCCTCCTAAATATAATCTGAGGGATTTGGATTAGAATAGATTACTGTCAATGCACACTTCTGAATAGATTCTTTGTGCAACTCTATTATGAACAGCCAAGGGATAAATTCCTAGAAGCAGAACAGCTGGGTCAGTGTATATACATTTAAAATCTGAAAAGGTATTGCCAAACCGTCCTCCAAGAAAACGAAAACAATGGACATACCATCGATTATTGGACAGGGTTGGCTTTTCCCAAGTGTTGGGCCTTCACTAAGACGAGGTACTATCAAACTGTAATTCTTTTAATCACTGTTGCTTTAATTTGTATTTATGAGTGTGATTAAGTAGCATTCATAATTACTGGTCAGTGTAGTTCTTTATCTGTGAGCTATCATTACTATTTTCCTATCAGGTTGTTAATTTCTTAATTATCTTTGCTTTAATGTGTTGCAAATATTTTCCTCATTTTATCATTTATCTTCTGACTTTAAAGCATACTTAAATATTTTTCTTTATGGCTTCTGCATTTTAATTTCCTTTCTAAATTTTAGAGGCCATACTTACCAAGAATTAATCCCATGACAAAGGTTTTAAAGTGAACTGGGTCATAGATCCACACAAATACCTAGAAGAATCAAGAAACCACAGTGCTTTTGGTTTTAAGGTCACATTAGACAATTAAGCTTAATTCTGTATTTTAGATCTTCTACAGGAATAACTTCCAACCTCTTAACATGAGAACTTCTTTTTGAGGCAAATAAATTCCAAAGACCTTTCCTTCAGTAGTCATGTTTCTTTTGGTGTCCATTCGGTTAGAAAATTGTTTAAAACAACTATAAATTGGCACTTAAATTTCTACATACTTACATGCTTTTAACAATTTGTTCATGTGTATAAACCATTACTCATTCAACCCGAGGACCAAGAGTTGTATAACCTTTTTGTCCTTTTATGTACACTGGCATGAGCAGAACCAGTCTGGGCTAAGAGCACAGTTAAATAGATTCCAGCCAGGCCTATTACAGATCCAGCAGCTCTCAACTCCACCCTGTTCTCTGTCACTGATGAGATACAAAAAACCATTATTAAAGATCATGCTTAGTGAACATAAAGATTCTGTGACTCCTTGCAATAACTTCATTGCCTACTTCTCCATGGAGGGTCTGTAGCACATAAGTTGAGAACCACTGCTTTAAAGCTAAATTTATTTTATAAAACAGAAATTGACTTCATTCAGGAAAATCAGAACTCTGCTTAATCATCATCCATAAAACTTCTAGATTTATCTCTTAATTTCTATAAAAAACAGTATTCTTCAATTTCATGGTTCCATTTTGGACAGAACTCTTTGTTGTCTTTTGACTTGGTTCCACTTCCAACACTGGGGGTTACAGTCTTCTTTTTTTTAAACTCTGCATATTTTCCGTGGAAATCAGATCCACAGAGATCACTTCTGCAAGTCAGCATTCTAAAAAAATAAGTTATTAAAGACATTCCTCACCTTTGCAAGTTTGAAAGCAAGCTTCTTTCTACAGAATAAAATCTAGCCTTTTCAGGAATGCAAGTACCCATGGTGTTGCTCAGACTACTTCCTTTGCCTAACAGATCTATAATTCCTTCCCAGTGCTCGGCAATGTGCCAGTCATCCTTCGAGGCTCAGCTCAAGTGTTCAGGGTCTCCAGAACCTCCTCACCCTTTCTTGATTAAATTAACTATCCTTAATTGCTGTTCTCACACTGTAACACTGTACCATGTTTAAAAGTTGGTATGCTTGCTAGACTATAGAGCTTCTAAGAAGAGAATTTTATCTATCATGTTATTCCTACAATCTATAAAAATGTCTTGGCATATAGCTGATGCTTTATGTCTAAAACTGAAGGTATTTGAGCTTTCGTGTTCAGAAGATGTGCAGTTTTCAATTATGTGGTTCTTAAGCATGGGCTCACATTAGGATAACCCTGGGACATGTTATACAACACACACACACACACACACACACACACAGCAGACAGTCTCATGCAAGTGTGTCTGGAATGAGCCTAGGGCATATGTTTTCTGAAAAGCTTCCCTAGAATTTCAAACTCATAACTCCCAGAATCGCTACTTTAAATACTCATATACTACTGTTGTATTAGATATAGAAAAAATAATCTTGCAATTCACAACAATTCAATGGCCAGTATATAATTAATGTTTTTGTACTGGTTTAATGACTGAATTAAACAGTCTTTATGGAAGGTTATTGCCACACATATTTCCCATTACAAAAAAAACAAAACAAGACTATTTCCTTGAGTAAAGCATCAACTAATGTTGAAAATCTTAGCCCTTAAAGTAGTGTCTCTAATTATAAGAGGCAAAAACCAGTAGGTGTCCCCATTAACCATTCATTTTCATTTTCCTTTGATAGAAATGTATTTTGGCTGGGCAAATAACTGCCCAGTATAAAAAGCACATTTCTAAGATTTTACTGCAAATAGGCACGACCATGTGATTAGGTTCTAGAGAATGGAATCTAAGCAGAAGTGAAACTGCCAGCTTCCTGGAAAGTGTCCTTAAAGAGGAGTCTTGTCCCTCATTTTCCTCCCTTCCTTTAGATGCAGATAACCGGCTTGGCTGTCACGCTGGACCATTAGTAATAAAGGTAATCTTTACGAATTCCCTCACACAGGTGGGAGCGCACAGATGCACCATGGAGCTGCCATTATCTGCAGTACTTACTCTTTAAATTTCATTGCTGAGAGAGAAATAAGCACCTATTTTGTTTTAAGCCACCTTTATTTCAGGTTTCCTATCACTCAAATACAGCTGAACCTAATTCTGACTAATCTTTCGTAAATTTTAAAAATCTAAATAAAGGGTAGATGTTATATCTACATGGTTAGATTTATCTAAATTATTTTCTTTGTGAAGGCATCTAAGATAATTCTGAAAACTCCTATCAAAAACTGGATTTCTACCTTTCAGTTACTCTTACCTCATTTCCATCCAGAAAAACTTGATCATCATGTGGTTCAAGTTTAAATTTTTTCTTAGTTTCCTTCTTTTTGGGAGTTCCTGGAGTTTCCTCCTATTAAAACACAAGTTAAATAGAAGAAAAAATACAAACAAGCAAAAAGCACTTTAACATTCATACAGTCAAAGGTTTTACTCTTTGAGACACAAAAATCAAAATTCTCAACTGTGGTATTTATAAAAACCCTAATGTAGTTATCTTAAGTGACTTTTAATTTTTACTTAATCTTAGTTGAAATCACCTTTTTGGATTCTTCTTTTTCACCATCCTTTTTTTTTTCTTTTTCCTTTTTGGTCTTTTCATCCTTTAGACTTTCTTTCTTGCCCTTTTTATCTTCTTCTTTTACACTTTCAGCTTTTCCTTTTTCTTTTTCTTTTTTAATGTCTTTATCATACTTCATTTTCATTACTTTTAGTGCCCGGTGAAAAAATTGTTTCTTTAAAAGCCTTTAACAAAAAGGTGTGACAATTATAAGATACAGACTAGAAAGCAAAAATACCAAGCAAGATCTGAATAAAATGAGCAAAGACATACACTGGCAACTCATAAGAGCAATTACAATTAGTAAGCTCATGGGTGGGCAGGGGGGAGTCAACCCCACCTGTAATCAAAAGAACTGTACACCCAATCTGATATAAAAGGTGTCAACCTAACTTTCATTTTTAACTATATAATTTAGATATGAGATTGTAGGTTTGAAATTATCCTTATGAAAGTTTTCTTTATGTTCATTAACAGTAATCAAGACTCTGCTTTCTTTAATGTTAAGTCTCAAATTCAAGAGCACACATAAGGGTTCAATGAATACAAGGTTAAGAAATGTTAACAGATTAAAAATATGCCCATGATTTGACCGATTCAGATCATGTTTTCTGCCGTCTTTCTCTGTTGTTTTTTTTCCTCCATGTACTTCACCATTTATCATGCTACTATAATGAAATATCTTCAACTAAGTAATGAATAATTAAATATGTTAAGGTAAGATTTCTGGAATATGAAAACAACTCTCACAGTATCAAACTGAAAACTATACAATATATTTGGCAAAACAACACTATGTACTCCTTATTTTACTAATTCATTGTTCTTTTCTTATTTTCACAGTTATTTTTTTACATTTCAACCTCAGAGTTTTTACACTGGCTGTCCCTCCTACCTGGAATGTTCTTCCCCCAAATAAGCATGTCTCACTTTTTCAAGACTTCCCTCAAAGGTTACCTTCTCATCTAAGCCTACCCTATTAAAAACAGTAAACCTACCCTGCATCCTTCCTCATTTTCTGTTATCCCATCTATAACATTTATCTTCTAATTTGTTGTATAATTTTGTTATGCCTATTTTCCCCTTTTTCTAGACTGTAAACTACTTACGAGATCCCTGCTTTATTCATTTCTTTATCTACTGAATTTAGCAAGAAGCTCAGCTGACCCAAAATTAAGTCAATCTTGGTGGTAGTTGCTAACCTTATGAATCCTACTAGAAAACTGAGTTGCCCTTATACTTGTCACCTAAGTGCCATGTTTAAAAATCTTCTGTTCCAGTTTCAGAGTTCCTGATTTGTGCCTTCATTTCTGCCTGAGCACAACCACCAAAGAAGAACTCACTGCCAACTGTCCGTTAATGGTGATTATGCACCTTTCTACCCCCGCAGGTGCCTGCTCAAGCACATCATACCACTTGTTAACTGGATGCCTCCCTCCTGCCCAATGACCACTTATTTCTGGTCATCCTGTTGTGCCCTCTGGAGCACCTATATTTTTACCTGCCTGGCTGGGCTTCTTTCTGCCACTCAATTAGTACCTCCATGAATATCTCCACAAAGCTAACTTCTAGGTTTCTTCACCTGGTCCTCTACTTGTTCAGAAGATCTATATAGCAAATAATTGTCCGATTGTCTGAAAGGCCCCATTAATATCTGCCACACATGTACATTTGTGTGTAAACAAACAAAAAACTGAAATAAGTCCCTTAATAATGAACAACTTATGAGTAGAAAGCGGGATTTAAGAGTAGTAGTGGGTATATGAAGGGGAATTTTATTTAGTTTTATTATTTTTAAGGTTTTTAAAAAAATCCTCACCTATATTGATTGATTTTAGAGAAATGTGGGGGCAGGGTGGAGAGAGGTGGGGATAGGGAGAGGGATGGAGACAGAGAGAGAGAGAAAGTGGGACAACTGTAATAGCACAAATATATATATATATAAAGGTTGTGGGTTTTATACTCAGTTGGAGCACATGCAGGAGGTAACCAATCAATGTTTCTAAGGATGATGTTTCTCTCTCTCTTCTTGCCTCTCTTTAAAAAAAAAAGAATCAGTGAACTTATCCTCATAGGAGAATTAAAAAATATAAAAATAAAAATAAAATATGGAACTTTAAGAGAGAAAAAAACCACCTTTCTCTCGTTGAGTAGATAGAAAAGGGCACAGAACCAGTAGGAAAATCAGCTTCTACCACCCCTCCTGCACAGCTGCTCCATTCCCATGAAAGAAAAGCAGACTATAAACCAGGCAAATTGGTGTTGAAAAGTTCACATTCAGGGAGATGGTTTAAAATACCACCTCTACCGCTCACCTAGCTGTTGTAGTGTTGGGTATGCTACTTAACTTTAGTTTACTTATAAAATGTAGTATCTATCTCATAGGGATATCTAGGACTAAATGAGAAGCATACGGACTGTTTAGCACAGTGCCTGACATATATGCACTCAATGTTAGCCATTACTGGTATAATAAAACCTTAAATTTCATTTAACAACTATGGAACACATACACAAACACATTTGGTTTCATAAATCATTAATTATGGCATCATTCCATTGTCTAATAAGTAGATGTAGCAGTAATAAGTAGAATCATTGACATTCTTGACAGGTCTTCAGAGGATGTCTACTTCAACTCACTTATGCTTCAAAAGTGAGATGACACTTACTATTGTAATATTTATCAGTGCCTCCATTAAGCTTTAAATACATCATATAGTACAAATCATACAAAGCTCTCTGACATTTTCACAGCACTGTTCATACTTCCCTATCTTAGTATGTTCTGTGCCCTTTGCCAGAATCAAATGAAAAGACATTTTTTCTATGAAGTGATTCTTTAAGTTTCCCTATCTCTTCCTTACAGAACACACTTCAGTGTAGTAGTCTTGAATTTCCTTTAGTAGACTAGAATAGGGGCTTCAGAGGCAAGAACCAAGTCAGTCATCTTTGTATTTCTGGGGATTGGCATATAATATATATTTGTTGAATAAACAAATGGATTAAAAGCAGCAAGTTATTAAAATTGCTTTCCTCACCTCTTAATTTTTTTTTCAGGTTTAATAAACATTTACTGATGCCAGATATGTGTTTAGGACTGTTCACCTATGTGACAATGGTGAGGTTTCATTAAATATCCACATTGTGCTATGGAGTACAATAAAGTATAAATTAGTCCTACAACTGCCTTCATATTCAGCTGCTAAGAAATCTAAACATGTGCAACAATTCTAAAACACTTAAGGGCTAAACTACATGAAGCCAGCTTTATAAATTCTGTACAACTTTAGGTATAAAGATTAATGTGAACTGGAGGACCTGGAGACGACCACATGGTACAGATGCAGCTTGAGAGATACGTATATTGAAAAGCAGTCAAGACAGAGGGAGAACCATGAGGCAAAAGTGGCAGATTATGATCAAGTAAAGACCAGAAGAGAGAATGAGTATGGTATATGAAAAGACGTTAGAAGGACATTATTGGCCTGCAGGGGAGGGGGCTGGTGATGGAAAGTCACTGGGAGAGTTAGGATGGTGCTAGATTAAAGGCTGAAGAGTCTGTACTTCAAACAGGCCATAAAGAGGCATTAAAGCATATTAGATACATTTATTTTATGTATTATCCTATACTTTGTTTTGTTTTTCCTCGGGTTCCCTTAAGCCACTCAGTGGCTTCAGAAAATGAGACTTGGAAGTGTTCTTTTATAGTTTTGGCTATAGCCAAACAGGAAGCCATGAGGGTCTCCATGGTTGTATTAGAAGGGGCATTCAAGAATCTAGGTATTATGCTTCCCTACTTTAGTACAGAAAGGACACAACCTGACATGAATGGAAATGACACATATGATGACACTTGAGTGTATCTCTAGGACATTCTTTGTACTCAGGTCCTTTGAGCTTTTCATATAACAAGGTGTCAAGGCTCCTAAAAAGCCAAGAAATGTGGATTAATGCTGGCTGCTCTCCTCAGATATTTGGGCTTACAGATTTAATATTCAAACAGTACTGTCTCCCTGCTATCTGAAAATATAGTTTTCCTATAAAAACTTTTGTAAGCTGAAAGGGTGCATAATGAAGAGTACTATCCCCCACTCTTCAAAAATTTGCATTACATTGCTTTACTTCCACGAAAGACCTACATTAGTGCTGTTTTTGCTAACCTAAAGAAATCTGAAGAGGATTTTCACTTTTACAAATAAAGCTATTGTAGACAGCTAATGCAGATCTACTAATGGAGATCTTTCATGATCTTTTTTAGAAAGTGGAGTATTGACAGGTGAATCCTTCATGTTAATTTTTTGCTTCATTAAATCCTTCATCATTTTGTTGGAAGAGTTAGCACAGCGCACAGTGGTTAAGAGCATGCTGGAGCACTATGGAAGCAGACTATTAGATTTAGAATTCTGGCTCTGACACTTAGAACTAGCTGTGACTTCGGGTAATTTACTTCACATTCTCTGTTTTTGTGTTTATTCCATTTAATTTTTATATCATATATAAAAAATAAATCTATTTTGAGGCAAGGTGGGGAAATTTGCACTTTGGGGTTCTAAACACACAAATGGCTGTAAAGAAAAAATACCAACTACACAGATCTGTTTGCTTATCTCTGTTCCAACAATGAAATTTTCATTGTTTCTAAAAGATCCATTAGTGACTCTATTTTTTTTTAATTGTTGTTCAATTAGTTGTTCCTGTCCCATCCCCTCTTTGTTCTCTCCTGCCCTGCCCAACCCCCTCCATCAGTCAATCCCCACACCCTGGTGTCCATGTTGATGGGTCCTTTATAAATGTTCCTTGACTCCACTTTTTGACAACTACAAATTTTAAGAAATTTTACATAATTCTTTAACTTTACAGCTCTAGAAACAAGGCTGTGTGAAGTAGTGATTTTTAAGAGGTCTCATGCAGCTGATACTTTAAATGCCATTAAACAATATATTAGCAAACTGCTGTGTTCCTCCCTACCAAACATAATCTAAAATGTCAAATTTGTTATAGTGTCACAAACACAAAATTTGGTTTATCTACATCTTAATAAATATGCTTAATTTTCTTCTGGTTTATTGATTTTAGAGAGAGAGAAATATCAATTTGTTGTTCCTCCTATCTATGCATTCATTGGCTGATCCTTGCATGTGCTGACCAGGGATTGAACCTACAACCTTGGTGTTTGGGATCGATGCTCCAACCAACTAATCTACCCAGCCAAGAGCATAATATGCCTATTTAAACCAAGGGAAAAAAAATGTAAAGAAAAACCAGCATACTTATTTCCAAGAGGAAAGTGATTTTTGCACACTGCTCACCATCAAAAGCTTTTTCCCAAAGGAGAAGTACTTATAAAAAACATGAATATATTACTGAACTGTTTACTCTTCATTTTGGAGTCAAGAAAATGTAGATGGTGCAGCTGCCTTGATTTCACAAGAAATACATTAGCAATCACTAAACAAAACAGGGAAAGATGCTGGCTAATAGCTTAGTGTGTAGGCACTAATAGAACAAACAAACAAAACCCCAGGAACAACAGGTCTATTAGGAATTCCTGACAATGTTTTAGAAAAGACTCCCCAAACATTTGCTCTAGAACACAAAGACTTTTTTGTTCATTGTAGCCACTGGTACATGATTTTTATTGCTGATCCTTTAGTGTACTTAGCCTGGTTAATGTACAAATGTTAGTAGAACACAAATAAAAATTACAAAAATACGATAGTCTTAACACCAAATAAACATATTTCCTGAGGTAGTGAAGAAAGCCAGTTTGTGTGTAAGAGCTGTTTGAGGTATGTTGTAATATCACTATGTTTAATGGTGAAAATGGGTAAGAAGCTTCAGAACCATGGAGAATATTACTAAATTACTATTTAGTTATTATTCACTAAGAAATAAACACTACCTCCTGGCTGGCGTAGCTCAGTGGATTCAGTGTGAGCTGCGAACCAAAGCATCGCAGGTTCGATTCCCAGTCATGGCACATGCCTGGGTTGCAGGCCACGGCCCCCAGCAACTGCACATTGATGTTTTTCTCTCTCTCTCTTTCTCCCTCCCTTCCCTCTCTAAAAATAAATAAATAAAATCTTAAAAAAAAATAACAAGAAATAAACACTACCTGTTACAGTAGTCAACCACAGACTCCCTTGTTGTAAATAAAGCTTCCTCTCCTTTCTTGGCCTTTGCCCACTTTGAATCCAAAAGGCAATCCACTGCTTTTGAAGCTAAAGAAGAAATTTATTATTTTAAATTTAGTATACACAGAAATTTTTTTCTATCTAAATATTTTATAAGGCAAATTTCAGTACTCTGGCATCAGAAAATAAAACCAAGTTCTATAGAAAATTTAAGTCTGACATGATCACAATACATGGTTCTTTAAAATTCAATTTGTGAAGCATATCAATAAGCATCTTTTTAAAGTAATGCTGGGAAATAAATGACATTCAAAAATATTAACTAAGGCAAGACAAATTAATAGGGAAATGTTCTAAACCAAAAATTCAAAATAAATGTAAATATTATTTATCAAATAATCACAATTACCCATATTTTGCCATGCATAATGTTTACTTTTTGCCCAAATTTTTGAGGGAAAAATAAGGATGCGCATTTTACATGGGTGTAATGATTACATATTGCACACAAAAATGTGGGTGGGCATTATACATGGCCAAATATGGTAAATATAGGGTAAGTAAACCAAAAATCTTCCTCTCCCACAGTAACATAAATTGCCATTGTGCTTTACTGTAATCCACTAAGGAATAAGCTCTGAACAGCCCACCGCTGCCACTAGAAGAAGCTAAATATATTAATTCTGAAGGGAATAGCATGTCTATTTTTCTAAACTCTTAATGAATATCAAAATCATTAATCATAATGGCAATTCAGTCTTAATGGATCAAAGAGGTGAATTCAACCACTATTTATAAGCTCTGGGGCTATGTTATAGATATCAGCTTATAATGAGGGTGTTTGGATTATCTGAAGAGCCAAGTCTTCTAAATTAGTTCTAACAGACTTGCTTCACACTGAATTATACTCTGGAGTTTTACAAAAGGATTATCTTTATACATACTATCTGAACAAAAGGTAGTATTAATACAGGAAATAAATCTATTTTAAATTCCTTTTATCTTTTCATTATTGATAGATTCAATCAAGGAACTTTTAAAATAGAATTTATTTTCAATTTTAATCATAAAAGAAAAGAACAGGATGATCAGCTGTCATATGCTTATCACCCAGCTTCACTAATCATACCTGGAAAACACTTTTAAAACATCTACATATCCCAAATTTAGGTATCTTCATAAGATATATACACTAATATAATTTTACTGATGTCATCCTACCAATAAAATAATCAACTCGGTGACCCATCATGTTGGTGGACTTTGTTGGACAATTGAATCGAAGGTACTTGGCTACAGCCTTCTCTTCTTTAGATGGTTCACCAACTTCCTGGAAAGTTAAAAAAAAAAGTAATCATTTAGTTGAGAAATTCACATACTAAAGAATAATTTACAGACTTGTTTCAAAAATCTTTTTAAGTGGAGCACAGGCCTTTCTTTCATGCTTTCACTGGAGTAGACCTGGTAATCTATGCAAAAGACAGCATGAAGAATTTTTAAAATTACATGTCTTTCAAATACAATGCAAGTTGACAGAACCTAAACCTGTCTGTCTCTTGGCCTCAGCTATGAGGCATTTATTTTCAGTTGTTTTTCCAGTATGGTAACTACATTGTACTGGTTTACCTTCACTCTTGCCTGTCTCTTTTTACAAGCCACAACACAATAATTCAAAAGATTAAGCAGCTGCTAATAGTGAGTGTCCAAATGTCAAAGTAAGTAGAAGCAGATTAACCAAAGTTAGCTGTCCCAGTGTGGTAGCCATAAGAACTATCTCAGTTCTGAGATGCTTAAGATTTGTATTTCCTTCCCTTTCCCCTGTGGTTGCAAACCCTAGATACTGTTTGGGACTGCTTTATCACCTTGTCTTTCTCTTTTTCTTCCCTTGTAAGGGCACAGCAAAAATAAAAATGCGATAGACAGCTACATTACACTCTTTTTAAAGATTTGTTTATGAAAGTGAACAGAGTTTTAGAAAGACTGCTTTAATTTTTCCCTTTTTTCTTCTATTTCTTCTCTAAATTTTCTATTACTTTCTTCATTGTCCATCATTCTCTATCTTCCTTTTATTTCCTTACATTCTGAACTACTTTAATTTGATAATCCTCATTTGTACTTACTCTCCCCATCCATATACTGAAGAAAATGAAGGCAGTCTACTTTTGTAGCTTATATATATATCTACATTAGAAGTTGTTTTATTGCTGTAAGCTGTGGATGCAAAAGTACTGTCTTTAATTACATGTTTAAGTATGATACATAGACTATACAAACTATATTTATAATAATATATAATCTAAAAGTGATGAATTTCAGGAAAGTCTGTTTCTAAATGAAGAAAGAGCCAAATAATAATAAGGAATTATTTGCCAAGAATCTAGGATGTTGAAAACAATTAATGCTAAAGACAGCTATGTTTCAGGCAAGACATTCTACTAACATGAAATAGAAAAAAAACAAACTATCTAGGCCATCTGTTTTTAAGTCAGTTTTCCCACAAATTTCACATATGACTGAACTCAGCTACATTTGATGAAACTAAGGAACAATTAACAACCAAGGTTTCAGCTTTAATTTTATCCCGAAAGGGGGTAATTTGTTAAATGAAGTAAAAGCCTATGCTTTGGTTGTTGGGTCACCTGGCAGCTACTTCTCATATTTCTTCCTTTGTATTTCTCAACTCCTCTACTTGTTGTAGCTCAACTGACAACATACGATTCTTATACTGTGGTACTACCCCATTTGTGGGCTATTATTTGTGTCAATAAAAACTAAAAGCCTGAACCATTCAATACAAATAAAGACTACAGTAAAAACCAAATATTTATACGAATACAAAGTCTTTAGCTTTATATATTAAAATGCATATCACAGAAAAATAAAATCTTAAAATATTTCAAATTCAAAATCTAACATTCCAAGCTCACTAACATCTATAAGGTGTATAATGATTTAATTTGGAGCCTAGTTATAAAATACTTCTGATGTGCTAAAAGGTGAAGATTCTGTATTTTAATTTTTGAAACTGCACTAAAATATATTAATGTGTTAGCTTCATATGTTAAATAATAGTACTTAATTGTGCTTGTGTAAAATGCTGAATTTCCCGGCCTCATCTATTAGTAAATAATATCCTATATATCAATATCTGTTATACAGCTGAAAAGGTAATACTATAAATAGTTGAAAATAATGAGGTACTATAATTGGCTTATAGAAACAAATTCTATTTTATAGTCATATCCATGTATGTTAATTTCTCCCTAATTTGATGTATCTGCTGTCAATTTAAAGGTCCATCTCATTAACTGATAACTTGTTACTAGGATATGCTTGATTAAATCTGATTGTTGTAAGAAGCCTCAATAAATGTAAATCATTCAAATACATACTTACTGAGTGTTTACCCTATAATATCCTTGGGTGCTGCAGTTAATACCAAAAATCTACAAGGCATGATACCTATATTTGTTAAAACTATCCAAAATAGCAACAGATATTTTCCAAAATGAGTGGCAGAAAAAAAACATTTTAGGAATAGGCTTATTATCAATGTGAATGAGAACAGCTAAGAAAGACCTCTTGGAAGAGAGAGCTGGATTTTGAAAGAAAAGTACGTTTGTGGTAAAGTAAATGGACAGCATAAACATTGTGGCTGAGAGTGAGTGCAAAATTTGGCTCCACCAGAGACAAGTTAGGAAATAGTGTGAGGCCAAGTAAGTATGAGTAGAAAGGGCTAAACAGTCTTCAAGGCAGTCTGAGAAATTTCAACTTTATCCTGTAAGTAGCAGAAATATCACTAATACCTTTTGAACAGAAGAACATAATTAGAAAAAATGACTTAGACACATTATTTTGGTATCACTGTGTACAATGAATTGGGAAGGAAATGCACAAAGCAGGCCAACTAGTTAGCATTCAAGTAAAATGTGATGTGATACTAGAGCAGGAAGGGAAGGACTGCTGATATTTGAAACATTTTAAATGTAGAACAGATAGGACTCCATGATAAAGGATGAATAAAATGGCTGAGTAAAAGATGTCAAACCTCTAATTTGATCAACTGAAAGGATAGTTTCTCAATAACAGATATTTGCAAGGAAGGTGACTCTGGGGGGAAAAACAATCACATCAACTTTAGGCATGACAAGCCTACATTCCTGCAAACAATTAAACAATTTACTGAACACAAGCATAATGCATTAATCTACTGATTGTTGACAGAGGCATCACATGTAAAATCTGATATTAAGATACACAAGAACCTGAAAAGTCCATTCTATTATTATACAATAGGGAACCTGATAGTACATGAATTCACAACATTTTTAAACTTCATTTTAACAATTACTTCAAGTTCACCAAACTCATTTCCACACTGCAAAATAGACTTGAGTTGACCCTTGAACAATGCTGGAGTTAGGAGAGCTGACCTTGCTCAGTTGAAAATCCATATATAACTTTTGATTACCCCAAAACTTTACAATTGTCCTGTGGGATCTATGAGGGACTGGTTCCAGAACACCCAACACATGCCAAAATCCTTGAATACTCAAGTTCTGTTTATAAAATGGCATAGACCAATAAATGCATACAGTTAAAACTTCAGATTCACTGGCTCGATCCACAGATGTGAAACCCAGGGACACCAAGAGCAACATATTTATTGAAAAAAATTCACATATAAATGCACCCACACAGTTCAAACCCATGTTGTTCAAGGGTCAACTGTAATTTATTTTCATTCCTTTCACCTCCTTGCTAAAAACACTACTAAGTGACAATGGACAAAACATACCTAGAAAACATGGGCTTGGATAATCTCCCCCAACTAGACACAGCTACTTATCCATTGATACTTTTTAAAAGTATCAATATCTTCTTCTGAAATTGTAACTAAAAAAGTAGTGAATTCTATCAAGATACTGGTTTAACAGAACTAACACCTTCCTTGCTTCCTGAAGTTCAAATCCTAAAAAAGTTTCTATTTTCCTTTGTGGAATATTATGAAATAAATGTTCATTAAACCACATCAAAGTTATATATACTACAGGCCATCTTTAATGAAAAGTATTGAGTCTGTGCCATCTGCTGGGGCTTTGAAGCCAGAAAGGCTGCTACAGAAAAGTACTAAGAGAACTTGACCATGGGAAGCTGGTCATACAGAAGATCCTGCCATGGAATCTTCATTCTCACTGCTCCCCTGAGGAGTATAAACAGTCTTACCCTCTTCCTGTTTATATAATTGGCTACAGATCTCTCTTTCATTCCCTTTTGATGTGAACAAATTTCCAGAATATTTTCTAGAAAACTTCTAACAAAATGTGAAGGCCTTTTGGGAATAGCATGACCCACTAATGAAGAGAAGCCAGCTCATCAACCCTGGAATGAAAAGAACTTTATATAGCTTAATGAATGAGCTCAAATGTCTTAGAATAGCCCTGGCTGGTGTGGCTCAGTGGAATGAGTGCAGGCCTGCAAACTAAAGGGTCGCTGGTTCAACTCCTGGTCAGGGCTCATTCCTGGGTTGCAGACCAGGTACCTGGTTGGGGGCACACGAGAGGCAAACACACACTGATGTTTCTCTCCCCTCTTTCTCCCTCCCTTCCCCCCTCTCTACAAATAAATAAATAAAGTATTTTTTAAAAAGTCTTAGAATGAAGAAGTAAAGAACCAAACTTCTGAGGCTGGGTTCCCATCTTTACACCCAAATACCAAGATGCTAGCTGCCACAACTCACAATACAAAATTATATAAATTGAAAGTTTGGTCAGAACACTCAAGTTATTTAATGAATAATATTTTTACTTTAGAATACATCAACACTCAAATACTATAATAAAGTAGGAATTACTGTTTCTAACTATATATATATATATATATATATATATATATATATATTTAGCTAGTACTTAAGACAATCTTTTTGAGGAAAAAAATAGATCGAGTCAGCAAGCCACAGGTTTCATTCAGTCTCACAAAATTTTTGATTTAGAAGAATTTTAAAAACTGCTATAGTCTATAGAAATAAACTTCATTGATTTGTTGAGTGAACACAGCAAAAGAGGAAAAAAGTTCACAATTTGTATCTCATACAAGCATTATAAAAATATTGGTGAAAGTGCAAGTAAGAGTTAACAGAATAAAATCTGAAAGCTGGAGGGGACCTTAGATAAATCATGTGCTTAAAGTCACATAGAGCATTACTAATATAGTTTTACAAGTCTCTGCATCTTAACTCTGACAGTGCCCTTCTGTAACATCCCCTTGTTTCACTCCTATTGTAAGCCCTGCATTAAACTGCTGGGGGCAGTTTTCACTTAGGACCTGCTTCCTGTCTTCTTTCTTCAGAAGGTCCCAGAGAGTCAGACTGTATAGTTCTCAACTTTCTCTTTTCTTCCCTTTTCTTAAATTAAGCATCTTGGCCCATGATCTATCAGAATTTTATTGTCAGGGGGTCAGGTGGGTGCAACAAAATTAACAGATGCAGGTTATAAAAGTTCTAAGACTTAGTAAGCCATTTAATGTCCCCAAACTCAACTACCTGTATTTTGTTGTGTATAATGCGTACCACATTTTTGGCCCAAAACTTTCAGGAAAAAAATCTTTCGTTTTAATTTTTTAATTCAACTTTTTATTTATTTATATTTAGATACTTTTTGTATTATAAAGAAATTTTAGCATTTTTTAAACATATTATGGTACTAGAAATTTTATGTAACAAGTAATTACAAAATACAAGAAGAGATACAAGGTATTTCAGGTACTACCTATATATAATGTGCATCCTTATTTTTTCCTTAAAAATTTGGGCAACAGTGTTCATTATAGATGGCCAAATTTGGTAGATGCTTTCCATAAGCAAAGCCCTAATTGGGATGATTCTCTCTTTAGCAAGGACAAGTCATGCTAAATATGTTATACAACTTAATATAAATAATTCAGGATTAAAGTATTTTAGAACAATTTATTCTTATTTTATCAGTACTGAAGTGGAAAGAATAATCAACTGAGAATTAAAAGACTTAATCTAAATCTGGTTTTACTATCTTGATGAATGACCCCGGGTCAAGTCATATAACCTCAGTGAACCTCAGTTTAACTGTAAAATGAGGGTGATGGTTTAGAACAGTAAGTTTTACACAAATACTTTTCCATCAGGGTCCAAAAAGTGGCCAACAGGACAATGGGGTGTAAGGGTAATGGCAGTGGAGTACTGAGGTGAAAGAGCTTTGGGTCTTACCACTTTGCCTTTACATAAGAACCACACTGTGCAAAAAGATTCCAAACAAACCTTACTATCTGAAAATCCTTCTGAACTCTAAAACTTCATGATACTAAAATTTTAAATCAATCTTTCTAGTAAGCAACACTTTGTTAACCTATATGCACTTACTGTATGCTCTTAAAAACTTACAAAACTGCATTTTTAAATAAAGTGATTTTAAAATGTTTCATTAATTTAGAGGGAGATCACTTTCATTTGAGAATCTCAATCATTAAAATTTTCCAATATCATGTCAGTGAATTTGTAGCTCACTTCTGGTTTTCACTGACTAGTAAAAGTAAGCCCAAGAAGGAAATGTGACAAAATAGTCCTATTTCTTCCAACTTTGATGGGATATCAGAATCTAAATTATGTTACACTAGAAAAAGCAAATGAATTACCTACTTTTTTAAAACCTGAACTTGTCTGTATCATATGGTTTTCCGAATGTACAAATTTCAATTCAGGGTCACCAAATCTACTAAACATAAAAATCTTTTGTAAATAGAAAACATCAAGTAACAAACAGGGAAGTTGGTGGACATGACAGAACTTTTTGCCCAAGTCTTACAAAAGAATCTTTCCTGTAATGTAAACTCTAAACTTGGCCATTACATTTGATCTTTTTGTCTAAAGTGATGCCAGTTTTATAGTTTCTGAGTCTGTGGGAGAAATAAACAAGGAATTTTATAAGATATTGTATATTTAAATTAGTTTGTGAAGACTATATAGTAGTACTCCAAGACGTACTCCCAAGACTTTCACATTCTAGCACAGCTATGTAGAAAACTTTGAAAATGAAAAAATATATAGTATTTGGTTTGATTTAGCAGTATGCGAAACTGATTCTTTTTTTTTGTTACTTTTTTAAAAAAGATTTTATTTATTTATTTTTAGAGAGGGAAGGGAGGGAGAAAGAGAAACATCAATGTGGGTTGCTGGGGGCCGTGGCCTGCAACCCAGGTATGTGCCCTGACTGGGAATCAAACCTGCGACACTTTGGTTCGCAGCCCGCGCTCAATCCACTGAGCTACGCCAGCCAGGGCTCCCCAAGCTGATTCTTAACAATCAGATCCTCACATACTTATCTGATCTTCAAATAACAATACTAAGTAAATAGCTATACTTTATACTCACAACCTAATGGTTTATTTACTGAATAGGTAGGGGTTAATCTTTCTTTAGCATATCTAATTGCTTAACAAAACCCAAAACAAACCATCATAAATCCTTCATCCTTTGAGCTGGGGGAAAAGGAAGGAGTTATGTGTTAAGCACTTTTTAAATGTACTTTTTCACAACCCTATGAGGTTCCTTCTTTTTTTTATATAAGGTAAATACTCCTTTTCACAGGTTTGGAAATTGAGGTAAAAAGTTAAGTAACTTGCCCAAAGTTACACAGCTAACAGTGAGTGAAACTGGGGTACAAACAGGCACAGTCTGGCTCAAGTTTTAGCTCCTAGCACTACCACAACTTCTTAATTTACCCTTCTATTTAATATAGAAATCACAATTGAAATACAGCAGCTATTCAAAAAGTGAATTAGTATTTACAACAAAATTAAATCATAGTCGAAATAGTAAAAAGTGTTTATTAAAGGGCATAAAATGTACCATATGTGTAAATATAAGGAGTCTAGTAAGTATATACTTGACCAATTCAATACAACTTCTGATAAAAATCATATATTCATACCTGACCAATAACACTAAATTCTGAAAGACTACAAGTAGTATAATTAGACATTTCTTCCATAATAAACTTAAGCCTTGGTTTTTATGACCTGTCTGAACTTGGGGAAATTTGTTTCTTTATGATCTCCTTCTGCACCCTGTTAAGAACTACTTTCTTATTTCCGCCCAACTCCAAAATTCCAAAGTTTTCAGGAGCATTTTAACTTGCATAGCTCAAATCACCTGTGGTGTAGGCCAATGAAGTGATAAAAGTTGTTTTTTTTTTTTTAGTGGAGAAATAAAAACATTGGACAGAAAAAGTCATTCTAAGCAATGAAACAGTAAGGAACAGAAAGAATATGTTAACAATTTGTGGCTGGCATATTAACAATTTACAACATGCTACCAGTTTATGGTGATATATGAAGGTTTCTGGGCACACAGCCTGATGAGACAACGGACACCCTGAATCTAAAGGGTCCATATATTTATTCCATATGGTAAAGAGCAAGAACTACGGTGGGGGGAGGGAATCGCTGGGATGAAATGCCCAGCTGACTCGCAAGTGGGATGAGGGAGGGATGTTATGTAGGTTACGAGGATGACACACTGAAAGGTTTCTGGGCGCGACCAACTCGCTGCAGTACCAACAGGGCTGTGTTTATTTACACTGTGTCGGCCGAAAGAAAGCCGGGGAACTACAACTGGACCACTACGTTAATACCGCCGAGGAGAAAGGAGGATAGACGCCACTGAACATCTGGATAGGCAGGCAGCTCGCCGCCCGGGCCCCGGGGCGGCTGACCAAACCCACATTACTCCCCCTTCCACAGTCCTCCAGCTTGCGCACAAAGAACGGGCGGCTTTGGGACAGTCCCCCGCCTACTTCTACCCTAATTATCTTGGCCTTAATTTCGAGATAAGGGAGAGGATGGGGCCGAGAGGGCAAGGCTGGAGCCCGGGTGGGAGGCCGACTTCCCGGCGCAGGCCCCAGCCAGCGCGGTCACCGGAACCCCGAGCGGCCCGTTCCAGCGCGGCGCCTCCGGCCTTCCGCCGCTGCCCCAGCCCCTCAGCCTCGGTCTCCGCCGTCGCCAACAGCGCCTTCACTCAGGCCCCTCACCAGGCAGCCCGCCGCCCGCGGCCCAGGGACAGAACCCCGCCCCACCCTGCGGTCGGTTTCGCTCGCCCTTCCAGGGGGCTTCCCCCGCTTCTTCTACTTCCGAGCTCCCTGAAGCCCCCTACCCCAAAACTCGGCTTTGCTACCTGAATCCGCTTCTTGTGTCTCCTGCGTTCCGCCATGTTGGCCGCTCCGCCCGAATCTCTCTGACGTGGAGCGAGGAGGGGACGGTGGAAGCCTCGCGAGAGCGCTCCGCTGGGCCCGTTATGTAACCCGGGGGCTGGCGCCGGGCGAGGGGCTCGGCGGGGAAGGCCGGGAGCCCGGCGGCCCCGTGGGCTTCGGCGGCTCCTTTAGTTGCGGGAGCTGGAAGTCGCCGGGATCTGGAGCAAGTTGAGAAGTGGACCAGACAACAGGAGGGCTGGAAGGAGTCCTTGGTTGTCAAACCTGACTGAGCATCTGAATCACCTGGGAAGCTCCTGACTGGCAGATTCCCGGGCCCCGCCCCCTGGGAGTCGCGAAGTGCGGAGTGGAGCCTTGCACGGAGCGACCTCCTGAGACCTACGGGATACTACGCGTCTCCAGCTGTGGCGCGGCCCCGTCTTCCCAGCGAGCCCTGCCCCACGCGTGCCCCACGCGTAAATTCTCCTACCTCTGTTGTAAAGATGGGAAAACAGAGACAACTGAGGGGCAGCGATATTAACCGATGTAGCGAATGCTCCGTAGATGGTGGAGCGCAGACCCTAGCCAGTTAGTTATCTTTGTCCATACAGTAAACGGGGTTGTTGGGCTCATCTAAAGCAGACTTTGGATTCTCCATTCTATTTTCCACGTTGCTTCTTAAAACTCACCTCGAGAATCCAAGAATCAGAACCTAGGGAAGTACAAGCAACTAGTAGGATGAGTAGGGAAAAAAGATTTTAAGACGTTGGGAATGAAGAAGACAGAGGGAACTTCACGTCTGGTGAATTGCCATTATAAATATTATTTTAGAGACACTTAGACCAAAGAGAATGGCCTTTAATTGCTAGTGTTTAGAAATTCCCATGATTCTGTGAAGATTTTAAGGCATTTTTAATTGTAGAAAATTGGGAAAATGCAGGAGATGAAGAAAATAAAAATACCTCATCTACTGCTCAGAGATATTATTTTAGTTTATTTTAGTATTTATTCCTACTTTGTGTATTTGTATTTATATATTTTCATTTTCTCCCTAAATTGAGATCATACTGTATGTGCAATACAGTAGCTTTTTTTCACTTAATGTTATGTTGCAAACATTTATTATCATTAAAAAATTCAAGTTTCCCATACTGAATATGCAACCTAATACAAATTAAATGAGTGGCTAAGACAAATAGTGGCATCTTTTTATAAGGAAAAGTAGTTGAAGTTCTTTTTTTGACTGTGCAATGCTGCACTGGGGTCTGGATCTGCTGGCCTTTTAGTTCCCTTCCCCTCTATCATCTACGATAAGGGTGTGTGTGTGTGTGTGTGGTCATGGAGCAGGAGAAAAAGTGATGATTCTCACCCCTTCACCCAAAACTACCTTCAGTCCCTCTTCCCATTCAAAATGATGGATCTGTTTTGTACTGTTTTGTTTTTTGAACACTGGATTCTTTTCATAGGAGAGCTGGTTTGTAAATAAAAATGTTGCATTCAATGGATATCGAAAGCCTACTAGATGAAAAATGCTAGGCTAGGCCTATTATGGGCAACAAAAATCGTTTGTGGATAATGACTCCCTCTCAAGCTATTTCTCTACCGCTTTTTCTTTGGAAGAGGTTTAATTTACTATCCCCATGCTCTCATTGACATTCACTTCTTAGACTGCAGCAATTTGGTTTCTACCCCCACCACCCATTAATAATTCCATCAAATCCAACAGCTTCTTTGCAGCTAGCATCTTATCAAGCATTTGATAATATTAACCATTCACTTCTTGACTTCTTCTCTCGTCATTTATGACATCAGATTCTGTTTTCTGATTTTTTTGGCTCCTCTGTCTTTACACAGCTCTTACATGTTCCTGGCCAGGGTGCTTACATCCTCAGCTTCTTCCCTTCTCTTTTCTCTCTGCATTCTGGGAATTCTCATTCATGTTTACAACTTAACTCCTAAATACTGCATAAATGTTTATTTCCAACTGTATTCTGGATATCTCCTGAATGTCCAACTAGAGATCACCATTTCCCCCACAGAACCTGCCCCTTTTACTTTATTTTAAAATCTTGGTAACTGCATCATTGTTCACTCAGTCACTCATGACTAGAAACCTTGGAGGTATCTCAACCATGCTTCTTGGTCAATGAGTCACCAATCCTATTGTCTCCACAACTAAGATGTTTGGCATTCTTCCTTTCCTTGTCATTCCTAGTGCCATTGCTTTGATCAGGTCTCTATCATTACCTACCTGAACTATTGTTCCAAGAGCATCCTCATCGTTCTCCCCAATTCTACCCTTTCTGCACTCTATATTACCTTCCATTCCCTTGTGTAATCACTGCCCCCACCCACCATTACTCCATTACTGTACAATTGTGTACAACAGCATTAAGAATGGCTAATGTTCTCATCCAAATGTCAAATTTCTGGATCCTCCTTCCATTTAATATTTATATGAACATAGTTCAAACACTCTTTCCAACACCACATTTTTATCTTTGATGATAGTAGTGGAGAGTTTCTCCTAGGCACTTCTTGCTCTCATCCCTTTGAATTTAAATCTCACTCCTGTCATCTGGCTTTTATTTCTTTCCTGAAAGAGGAGTATTGTCTCTCTTTGTTTCTTTTGCCAAAGCAAAACCAAGGCTTCTAGACCCGGACCTCACATGGACATTGGGAGAAAAATCTTTATATTTTTCCTTCTTATATTAATCTAAGCTAATTTTCAAATAGTAAGTGCTAGTTCAATAATGCTTATTTCTCTGAAATGAAACAAACAACAGACCAGTAGATCTTAATGGAGTGAATATTTTAACTTCTAGGTAATTAAATCTTTTGGTAGAGGCTGTGATAATCATGGCTCTACCCTTGAATTAAAGCTACTATTCAATTATTTTTTCTTGTCTATCTACTTAAGAAATTACTAAAATTTAACATTATATATTCCTGTATGACAGGTGAGGTATTCTGCTTCCCATGGCTCCAGCTATTGTTTTATTTTCTCACAGGTTGCTTCTAAGTTATGCAGGATTTCTCCCCTGCCCCTGGAAATGAACTCACTGCATTTGAAGTGATATATATTTCAGACCAAACACAAAAAGTACTACATTCATTTCCTAAGCAATACTTCCTAAGGAAAGCGATTTGGGGGTCTTGATTTTTCATTTGCCAAATGAAAAACTATCCTCTTCCATCCACCTTCCACCCAGGCATTGATGATCTGAAAGGTCAGTCAGTGTATTTAGTGTTTGATTGCCATAATAAGACAGTTTCCAGCAGAGGTTTATTCATATCATTATGGAACAGACCAGAATTACCTAAATATTTTCACATACAATTGGTATTCTGATCTTCAGCTTTTGGCAATAAAATAAATGCTGAGAGCTTAGAATGTGCTTTTAAAAAAATGTTTAAATAATCCTGCACATGAGTAATCAAAGGCAGAGTTTGCTTGTCTAGTCTAATTTCAGGAATGAAGATATTCCTTTTCATTAATATGTATTTTTACTCTGCCCACAAGCCAATATTATAATAAGTAAATTTTGCTCATAATTTTTAAAACTGATTTTTAATTTTTCAACTATTTAGACACACTTTCAGTTATGAGAAAGTTGCAGCAAAAGACAGTATGAAGAGTTCCTATATATTTTCGCCCAGCTTCTACAAATGTTAACATCTTATATAACCACAGTGCCTTTTTCAAAACAGGAAATTAACTTGACAGAGTAATACTAAGCAACCTTATTCAAATGTATCATGTCCTACTGCTGTACTTTTTCTGCTCAGGATCCACTCAAGATCCTACATTGTATTTAATGTTTATGGTTTGTTATTCTTTAACCTGGGACCAGTCCTCAGTTTTTCTTTGCCTTTTTGAAGTACTGGACAGATTTTTTTTGTTGTTTTGCAGAATGTTTCACAATTTGGGTTTGCCTGCTATTTCCTCATGATTACATTCAGGTTACATATTCTTGGCAAGAATATCATAGAAGTGACATTGTGCATTTTTCAGTGCCTCCTGTAGTGAGGAACGCAGTCGATGTGTCTCATCACGGGTGATGCTTACTTTGATCCCTTAGTTAAAGTGGCATCTGCCAGGTGTCACCACTGTAAAGTGACTGTGCTTCTCTTTAAAGTCAGTAAGCACCTAATCAGGGCATCCTTTGAAACTATGTAAATATTCTGCTTTTCATCATACTTTTGCCCACTCGTATTAGTATCCATTAATTACCTCTGCCTAAAATAATTGTTACTGTTGTGTCTGGCAAACAATGATCTTCTATTTTCATCATTCCTTCTACATTCTTCTACATTTATTAATTGCAATATTATGGTAGGGAAGAAGGTTTTTAAAATTCATTTATTTTTTTACATACTAAATTATCAAATTGGCTTGACTGTCTAGAGGCCATCACTTAGGAGTGTTTGTGAATGAGTTAACACAGCAAACTTCAGGTGCTGTACTCTGCATCCCACCCCAAAAGAACTGCTTCCTTTTATGATATCTGTGCAGCTGAATTTCTTGAGATGGGTGTGTGCCTGGAAAAGAGCTCATGTGGGTTTTTCTTTTTTTTGAGAAACCTAGGGCATATCTCTCACTACTAATCTGTTTGCATCTGCTGATCTATAATAGGGCCCAACATCTTTCCAAGAAAAAGACTCTGAACTCTCTAAAGGCATGTACAACATGCGTGATGAACTGGTGTGGTCCTCATGAAGGCCAGAATCTTGAAAAGAACAATGTGGGGCAAGAGAGCAAAGGGAGCTCCTTATAAGAGAAGTCTGGTGCAGCAAGTCAGACCCAGAAACAGAGCACAAGCTTCAGAGGGATTGTTGATTTTAGATCACCGCTGTGGAATTTACCTCTACACAGACCTCTGGCAGTAGGTATGAGCCTTAGTCAAAGGTGCATAGTGTATTATTATTGAAAACAACTGTGAGACTAAACTACTAACACTTTGGGTCCATGCAGCCACATTGTGGGACTGTGTACTACTGCAACTGAATGTAGCCCAGAGGGAGTATTCTCCTAACTTCGTAAGATCGATGTTCTGACCTCTAACCTCTTGGGCCACATTGGAGTGCCAGCTCCACCAGACCAGCTCGCTGCGTGGCGCTAGCTCAGAGACACTTGATGTAGCTCTAGGTATCATTGAGTTCCTGCTCCACTAGTACTCAGGAGACAACCATGGATACATAAACAGTTTCAGTTCCGTGTGGTACTTCTACGGAACCGTTAGCCCCTGAGGCTGTAGAACCCTAATTCATCTTACCAGAATAGCAAATAATGACCATGATTGACTCATGAGCACATGTAAGATCCCTGAGGATTCTAGCAAATTTCCAGAAATAGGGACACTGTTAAAAATTAGGCCTCTTAATATAGTTGAGCAAGTGGAATTGAGGACTGTTGAGGTGTAGATATTAATATCAATGGAGCTTCAATTGTATCCATTGTCTGAAAATAGACACTAGGATTCTGGAGTTAAAACAGCAATTTTCCTTTGCCTACTCGGTCTCCTACTTAGCTATTTTCAATCCGTAAGACAAAATCCTCACAAAACATCATCTGCCATTTGGAAGTGAATAATAATAATTGCCTCTTCTTTATTCAGATCTTTTTCTTTCATGAGTCTGTGCCAATCAAAGATCCAGACGATCAGCTTTAAAAGCTTTATAGGTAACCCAGAGGCAATATGGCTACTGCACTGCTGAGTGTCCATCCACCAGAAAAATCTTACATAATGGGAAACATGGACAGTCATTACTGCAAACTGTAGATCTATTAGCCTTTGTCTTCTTGGAGCCTGGAAAATTCACGAGGCAAAGTAACGAGTCTGAGGGAACGAGTTCGAAAGGAACTTGGGATTTGTCATTTTGTACATATGTTGGATGTCTTCTGTTAGCTCGTCCAGCTCCCCTCTCTGCCCTTCTCCATTACTTTGTGACTCAGTGACTACATCAGTGGCTTCTCTCCCCTTCTAGTTTCTGGTGACATCAAGAGCACAAGCAGGAGATGGAGGTAGGAGGAGACGACAAGTTGTTTAGTCTGCTGGTTCACTTTCTGCTAAGAGGCAGTGGTCTGGCTGTGATGTTCATGTGAAATGAATAGAAAATGAACAGGTGTTCATTTTTACTTGTTACATGAGGGCAGTTAGTGGGTGGAGGACAGGGTTGGAAATAGAGGTTTATCACTGCTTATCCTCTGGAGCCATAAGACCATAAGTACTAAATTTTTTTTAACTGTAAAACTTAGATTTAAAAAAGGAAAAGAAGTAGGAGGAGCAGTAGGAGCGACTGTGGCTAAAGGCAGAGGAAGAATGCTTTATTAGCAAGGAGAGCAGCCATGGCTCCCACCACTGCAGGAGCAGGAGGGCCTGGCTATTAGGAGCACATCCCATTTGGTGAGCACAGCAATGATAGCTGGGTCAGCAAGACCTGGCCTAGACCCTGGGAATCAATGGCAACACTTCCAGGCAGGCCTGGGGCCATGACACTATAAGCATAAGGGCACAATGTCCCAAGCTAGAGGAAATGAGTACAAACATTGAGTGCATTCACCCATCTTGGGAATGAACAAAGTTGCTCTGATTGATGATTTAGAAAAAGCAGACAATCTAGAGGTGGTGAGTTCCAAAGCCACGGTGCACATGAATGGACCAACTTCCAGGACCAAGGTTTTCCAAATGTGGTTCTCACTGGTCCCTTCCACCAAGTTTAACCTATGCTCTGCTTAGGCAGAATGAAGAGGCACATGTGGGAAGGAGACCACAGCATAACCCAGATCATGCTCGAAACATCCTCAATGCTCTCAAGGAATTGGTATGATGTTTTGAAATGGCTCTGAGCTAGATGGGAAAGAATGGGTAGGCGGTAACAATTCATAATGCTTTCCACCCAGACACTTGAGTTACTAATCATTTTCCTGTCTCAACCTGTTTTGATGTTAGGATTTCTGTTGCTTCAGATGTTAAACTCTTCAGAGAGCCAAGTAGGCTGTGCTCAGGTGTTCTTGAGCCAGAGGCCAAAGTGTCCTTGGTGGTCTCTAGTTTTCCCCAGCACTGTGGCTTCCAGAAAGCCCTGGCTCCGTGAGGGCGTGGGGGAGGGGCTTGTTCCTGTATTTGTGTGGCCTATCTTTCCCCATCTACTGCCTCTTGAGCAACAAGTGCTTTGTGCCAGTTCTTATGGTCACATTGCTCTCTTGCTTGTTATACCTGTCTGTGCTAAATAAGAGACAAATTGCAGTCATTGGTGTAGCCTGGAACAATAGAGACACACTCACTGGTGACCTAAAGAAGAGATTAATGAGCAAGTCAAAAACATAAATCTTTTTTCTAACTTAGTGTAAAAGATACATTTTTAAAAATAGAAGGTCAGTTGTTTTAAATCTCATACAAGTATTTCAGTTAAATGGAGACAGTTGTCCATTGTTCGCAGGGAAAAACAAAGTACTTGACACAAGGAGAAACTTTTTAAGCACACGTCACACTGTCTTGTTCTTTAACTTTGACATTACAGTGTTATTACAAACATCATGCCCATAGTGAAAGTCTTTTCTAGAACAGTTCTGAACTATTAATAATCAAATCTTACCAATGTTTTTTGTAAATACTTGAAATTTCTGCTTCTTAAGTGAAAGAAAACTGCAGCAGAGTTCTAGTGTCAAAGCAAAGTACAGGGCTGCATTTGACATAAGTAGCAAATATTGTGCTTCCTTCACATAACTGGTTGGATTAGTTACACAAGTGCAAAATGACCGGTTGACAGTTTAGCAAATTGTCTGCCTGGTCCATATAGAAAGCACTGAAATTTCTAGTTTCCAAAGAATAGTTTGCAGTGTTAGAGAGCAGTTGAATGGCACTTCTGGTCTTTTATTCAAGGTTGCTAGGGGCACAGCCTACATTAGGAAGCAACAGGTTTCTAACATATCACATACACCTAAACTTTGCCTTACAGATACTGCATAATGTGTCTAGTTAAATTCATTAAATATTCTACAACAGAAGGAATAAAGATGTAGAAGTGCTTAAAACAGAATTTACAGACCCAGAGATGAGGGCGGACCCCAAAACACCTGGGATTTATTTATAAAAATCATGCATTTATTCTTTCATGTTGAAACTTCAGTTATGTCACCTTCATTTGTACTCTCCTACTACTCTCCATCTGATGCAATACACCTAACGAGATGTTTTTTCCACTGCTCAGTTTTGAACTCGTCAATTTTGATGCCTTTTAGTGCTTCTGTCATTTTTTGTTTCACTCCTTTCACATCAGCAAAACGTTTCTCTTTGAGAACTTTTTTCATCCAGGAAAACAAAAAAAGTCTCTCAGGGTGACATCACATGAATAAGGAGAGTGGGAAACAAGGGTCATGCCATTTGGGTGAAAAACTGCTGAATATGCAGCTCAGTGTGGGTAGGTGTGCTAGTAAATCACCCATCATGAAATAGGCAAATGCGTTGAGTCTTCAAAAAAAATTCACTGAAGCTGAACGCAGCCTCTCACAAGAACACCAGCTGGTACACTGATGCAGATGGGTTCCTAGAGCACTCACCTAGTGCAGGAAGCCTCAACTACAAAGGGTTTGCCCTCCAGAAGGTAATTCTGTTTTTTTGCGGGGTCCTCCATTGTAAGTTAGAGAGAAGCAGCAGAATGGATTGTAGACACAGAAGAAATGTTATTTCAGTTTCACGTGTAAATACAGCTCATCAACTGTGCATCCGTGTGTGTGTGTGTGTGTGTGTGTGTATCTGGAGGTCTGTGCCCTTGAGAAAAGGCGAAGTTATCACCTGATTTCCCAGGGGTCATTTGCATAATTTCCCAGGACCTTGGGGCAGTGAGTGGGCAACTGGTTGAGATGACCACTATAGGAGAATCGAACAATTTAGAAGAAAGAATGGATATTTTACTGTTACAGGAAGTGCTTAGGAAGTGAGGTAGTATGAATTTAGAATGGCTGGGTTGGTGGCCTAAGGAATTTAGAGTCAAGAGTCAGAACAAAAGGTGTAGCTACATCCGCTGTTAAGCTGGTGTCTGAGACAGGGAGAAGCATCTCTGCACAGAGTGAGATGGGGGAGACTTCCAGGAATTGAAAGGTTCTCACAGTGGGTAGAACTCTTTGGGTTTGCATATCTGGGAAAGGCAGGACAAGAGCTCAGAGCCCTAATTTAGAGGTCTGTGAGATGATTTCAGCAAGAGGAACTGGTTGGAAAATAAGGAGGGCCATGAACAAAAGATGGATGACCAGGTGCCCTCCTGGGGGCATTCATCTTCCCTGGCAGTGTGACTAGAAAGAGTGAGTCCAAAGCACCGTTTGTGACATACCTTCTACTCTACCTGGAACACAATAAAAAAAAAAAAACTTCCCTCTTTTCCTATGAGCCAAGGCAGAGGGTCTGGTCAAGAATGAACTACACAACTAAGGGTCATTTTTCCCTTTGGTGGTTGAGAAATTAGCTTAAAAGATGGGTGCCTAGGGTGTTGGGTAACAGTTTTCCTGGTTTTGTTAATTATGCACTTGATAACCTTCAGAGATGAGGCAATATCTCCTTACTCTTCCACACTCCACCTCCACTCCTGGACAAAGAGCAGGATTGTTTACTGCCTGCTGTAAAGTAAGTGGGTTCCCCAAGCTCATTGTTCCTAAGCTGTGAAGTAGCCCACTGCATGTGCAGACATCCTTTAGGCCCATCTGTGTTGTCCCCTTAACACTTGAGGGCAAGGGGAACCAACACAAATATGCTGATGTCCATGGTGTATTGTGTCACAAGTAAAGTCCTTTGTCTCTAACCCAAGACTCTTGAGTATTCTGTCAACCTCCGTAAAATAATAAGTGGCAAATTTATTTGGTTGTAGGTAAGGTAAAATCAAATCTGTGATCCAGCATATATTATTTTATCTATTTTAGTATACACCCTAAGAGATAAGAACTCTTCAAAAAAACTGAGATAAGATGAGTAAGTTCTAAAGAACTACTATTGTATAACATTGTTCCTATGGTTAATGGTACTTTGTTGTGCACTTAAAAACTTGGTAAGAGTGCCCTGGCTGGTGTAGCTCAGTGGATTGAGCGCAGACTGCGAACCAAAGTGTTGCAGGTTTGATTCCCAGTCAGAGTACATGCCTGGGTTGCAGGCAATGACCCCCGGCAACTGCACATTGATGTTTCTCTCTCTCTCTCTTTCTCCTTCCCTTCCCTCTCTAAAAATAAATAATTAAAATCTTAAAAACAAAACAAAACAAAACAAAACTTGATAAGCGTAAAGATTTCATGTTAAAGTCCTTACCAAAAAACCCCCTCCAAAATACTATTATCACATTTTTAAACAGACAATAATCCTTTAATAGCATTGACTATTTCCAATTGTGTTCAAATTTCTCCAGCTGTTCCTTTTATTACAGTATACTTAATAGGCATTCAAATCTTTATATTGGGTGATTTGAATCTTTAAACATTTTTTATTGTAATAAATATCTATTTACATATATATCATAAATTTTGTGATTTTAACCATTATTAAGTGTACAATTCAGTGGCATTAATTATATTCACAATGTTGTGCAACTGCCACTACTACCTATTTCCAAAACTTTTATAATTGGGTGGTTTGCATCTTTAGCATCTTTTAATCTTTGGTTTTCCTTTTCCCTTTCTCTGTTATTCCGTGTGATTTATTTGTTGAAAAATATCAGGTAATTTCTACTATACAGTTTCCCACAGTTTGGATTTTGCTATTTTCATAACTGTTTCATGGACTTCTATCGGGAAGCAGATAATGTCTGGTTGTTTCTCTTTTGGTGATGTCAGCAACTACTTATGATCTGTCTCTAAAGTCTTTATTTTTTAGAGGTGCCAAATGGTGATATTTGAATTCTGTTATTGCTTTTTTAACAGCTCTAATACTTCCACGGAGGAAACAGTTGCAGTATTCCATTACATATGTTTTTTCTATCTATCCTAAGTCAGAAGACCCTATTTAGCAAACACAGTTTTATTTATTGTGATTGGTTTTTAAACATAAGGGAGGTTTTTGTTGTTGCTGCTGTTTAATTCTCACAAAGGGCACAGAGTATGCCCAACACTAAAGTAGCATTTGCGGAAAAGTTAAAAACTACTTCTATGGGAGTAAAATGTTCACCTCTAAAATCAGTTCTGTTAACAATTGGGTCTTTTGTTAAAAGGTACCCTAGAGTTATCTGGAAAGAAAATCTTAGTATGAACAAGCAGTTTGTCTCCTTTTCTTCTAAAGAAGAGTGGTGAGAGCTGAGGAGAGCCTCATTTCCACGTGTCCTCTGGTTCTTTTTTTGTGCATGGATCTAAAATTAATCACAGTACATGCCAGGGTGGCATATCAGAATATTTTCTTAGAGCAACATTGAGACACATCTGTTCAAGTGAATCAGTTACCAGCTCCATTGACTCACTTAGCAGAGGTAAGACATTCAAAAACCATCATATGGATTAAACCTCGTGATTTCCTTGCCTCTAAAAATATTAATTAAGCTTCTCTTTTTACCCACCCCAAAGCATCTGTTAACTTAGATTTGGCATCCTGTGAAACTGCTGTATGCTGGGAATTATAGCAGTTGAAAGGCCATGTGACAAAACTTAAAATTTTTTAATGTGAAGGGATTCTATCTGCGTGTGTGCACACATGTGTGTCTCCAAAGAGAGTAAACTAGCAAGTCGTGTGAATATTTGATAGTACAATGTCAACAACCCTGTTGTTTTCATATGTAAAATAAAAGAAAGAAAAGCTCATCTAATTAAAGTAATCTGTGAGGCAATGACTTCAAAAGCCCACTCTGCAAATTAGAGAAGAAAGTCCACTTTCTACAGAAGTCCACTTTCTTCCCAATGAAGAAGTGAATGTGCATAGCACACTATGTGTGTTTATCGATGCAATGCGTTTGTTTTAGTTATCTACTGCTGTGAAACAAATACCCCACAACTGAGTGGTTGAAAACAGCACATATATTGTCTCGCAGTTTCTATGTGCCAGGAATCCAGGAGCATCTTAGTTGGAGGCCTCTGGCTCAGGGCTGCCATTCAAGCTGTGGGCAGGAGCTACACAGTCATCTTAAGGCTTGACCCCTTCAAGTTCCCTCACGCAGCTGCTGGCAGCTCTCAGAAGATCCATTTCCAAGTCCATCACATGGGCCTCTCTACAGGGCTGCCTAGAGGCTTCTTGAAGGGCAAGGATTCCAAAGAGACTGGGAGAGAGCCCCCGAGGCAGAAACCGCAGAGTGACGTCCATCATGTCTTTCATATTTTCTTCATTAGGAAAAAATGTCCAGCCCAGTCAAAAGGGGAGGGGTTTACATCAGGGCAGGAATGTTAGAAAGCAGAGATCACTGGGGGCCGTCCTAGTGGCTGCTTACTACAGTTTCTTTATTTTAATTTTAAATTAAAAAAATAGATAACCCATTCCCATGCTTAGAAATTCAAAACGTGTAAGAGGGTGTATAGTAAGTCTCCCTCACACCCGTGGCACCCAGCCCCCGCCACCCCCCAGCTCCCCGCCCCCCAGCACACTTGTTATCAGTTTCACGTGTACTCTTCGGAGGTCGCTGCTGGGTGGGAACACCACCTCCTCTCGCGGAAAGCCACTTTAATCTTCTCCCCTCATCTTGCTAATTCAAACCTGCTTTGTAGAGATAACTCGACTCCACCCCTTGGGTGAAATCTGAGGTGGGTATTATGACTTTTCATGTCCCTCTCAGATAATGAGGAGCCTGCTAGTTATTTTTAGTCATAACAGACTGTCATGTCAGACAGAAAGAAAATGCTGACTAATAAGACTCTGAACTTGAAGGTTAAAATGTCTGCCCCTTCCTACCTTCAGGCAGATGCTTTAGGCTCGGAAGGCTGCACTGAGAAAGGGAGGAGGAGGAGGAGCTTCTCTGTTTCTCTGTTTTTTTTTTTTTTTTGTGCTTCACCTTCTCCTCTGCCTCCTTCTGACTTCACTGGGCTGCCTTTGTCTCTTTCCCGGGAGTGGGAAATGAGTGAGGAAAGGTTAAAGGGCTCTTTTTTTTTTCTTTCAATATCAGCTGTTTTGGCTTCTTCTGAGTTTTCCTTATGGAACCCCCCACCTGCAACTTTTTCTAACATTTGCACAGTCTTTCCTTTATTTAGCTTGTGCTTCCAAGGGTTCACCTTCAGCCACTTTGTGCTAAGGCCACTTGGGGAAGCCTCTGGGGCCAGGCCTCCTCAGAGAAACTTCAGGAGGCTGGCTTTCTCTCCCTCCCAGCCTCCATCTGGCCCTGGGAAACCCTCACGCACCCTTCAGAATATCCTAGACTCTTTGGAAAACTGACTAAGACAGTTCTTGTTTCTTGCGAGCTTTAATTTTTCATACTGTCTCGCTCATTTCCTTTAGGAATTATTATATCCTGGGAACAGGTATTGTCCAGTGTTTCACCCCAGGGATTAAAATCCAGAGGAGGGGACGTATCTGCTGGTTGATCGAATGCTTGTTTTGTATGGGTAGGAAGTGAAAAACTTTTCTTGTAGAGCATACTTTCCACATGTTGAGACACCTTTGAAGACAAAATAATTATAGTAATTATTAATTAGTAAGCAATTAGTAAGTCTACTAATTATTTTAATAACCCAGTGTTCTCTGCTTAGCCACAGATGGCATCTCTTTCCGATTCTGTATCCAGCAAGCAAGGTTACATTAAGAGTCTGTCAGCCATGGTGGGAGTACTTACACCACAGAAATTGACAGGTGCTACAACTCTGGGTTCACTTTGTTTCTGAAGAGAGCTGGGTGTTAAACGTTTCCCAGCACACCACTGCTTTGTGCCTTCCCAGCTTTACCTAGGAAGGTGTGCTACTTCCCCGGCCCATGTTTTCAGGTTCCCTCACTTCTATTGTGTCTCCACCCACAGAGAGGAAAAGCTAATAAAGAGATTAAATGGGTACTATGAACATCACAACAGGATAAAAGTAACGTGTTTCTGTTGAGTGTCATCCCATTAATACGTATTTAGCTAGGAAAAGTCCCCATACCTGCAATTGGATCTTGAGTGCCGGCCCTAGCTTTAATCCCATGGTGCTTCGAAGATGCTCCTCTGTGAGCAAGGGCAAAGTTTCTCCATCAATTGCATGATCTTTAAACACCTTAGAAAACATGAAAGATGTTAGCTTTATCTCAATGTCTTTTTTTTTTTAAAAAAAGCTCCTTATGTTATATACAGATGTGTTCATTTTGGAGGAAATATTAGGACTTCTGGGGTATGGCACAAAATATTATGGAATTTCTTATTTCAGTTACCCTCTCTTTTGTGCCCAGTAGTGCATTGTTTGTGCTCTTTAATAATCCTGGAATACATGGTAATTCTCTGTTGATAGAACTCAATTCCAGCCTAGAATAGCTAATATTTGAGGGTAGGCTCATGCCTTATTTACCAATGTACCTGTCATGGAGTGACTGGAACATAGCAGACGACAGGCAATAAATGTTGCTGGACAAATTAATGAGTGAACAAATAGTCTGAATAAAGAGATGTGAGTAAAAACCTTCACAGACAAATCTCATCTCTCACATTTACAGGTGCCCTGCTTTCCGTGCACTGCCTCAGCTAAGCGGTAGCGGGAGGAGAGGAGATTGTAGGTGGAGCTGTCCCACTGGGCCTTTCCAACAGGGTCTGTTTGTCCTGACCGTGTAATGGGTGTAACCACGCCTTCCTTTCTTCCAGAAACTAGGAAGGCTGCTGGTGGGCCAAGCTTCCAGGCAGATGAAGGGATGGATAGAAAAAAGCTGAGCAGATTGATAGTACCATAATCTCATGATCTTCAACTTCAATCTGCCTGCTGATTCTATATTTACTGATGAACTTTCTCTTCTTTCTCTCTCATGCTTCCTTCACAATCCTCAAACTTCAGATGTTACAGAATCCTCCCTTATTTTCAACAGATCATATAACTTGCTAATTTAAAAAAAAGAAACCAGTAAATAAGAACTTCCTCTAATTCTGCCTAACAAGCCTAAAACCTTATGTTTTCTCCCTCTGCCCTGATATGTGGAGGAGGGGTCCCCACCATTGAAAGACAACCAGTCTCTCCTTGTGGGTTCCCACCCTCCCACCTTGGGGTCTCACTCAGTAAATAATCCCTTTTCTGGCCTTCCATCTTTCCTCCTTGGCTCTTTCTCATGAGCATTTGAGCAAGTCTCCACCATCATAAAACAAGCAATAAGAATAATAAACATGCGCATGCTTCCTCACTCTGCCTGCAGATACTGCCCATGTCTCTCATGCCCTTTAGAGCCCAGTTTCTCAAAAGAGTTGTGATGCTCTCTGTTTCCATGTTCTTACTTCCTAGTTATTCCTCAGTCTCAAGGGGTCCGACTTCCACCCTCACCTGTCTGTCACACCTGCTCTCTTCTGGGTCCCTAATGAGTCTGTTGTTTCCAAACACATGGATTTGTTCAGTTCTCGTATTTCTTATGCTCGTGGCTGCATTTGACATTGTTGACGACTCCTTCATGAAAAATGTCCTTCCCTTGCCTTCATGCGGCTTCTCCCTCCTGGGCACCCTCTGCCCTCTCCTTTAGAGTCGTCTCTGTGGGTACTGTTTCTTTGTCCATACTTACATGTTAGAGTCCCTTATGCATCTGACCCAGGTCATCTTTGTTGTTCCTGATCCACCTCGGTCTCCCTCTGGGCTTCAGTGAGTGTCTCTCTACACTGCAGCTTCTCTAACATGTGTCTAACTTAGAAGCGTATTTATCTGCTAGCCCTGTTGTTCCCACCCTCAATCAAATTCCAATGTTGCTCATCTGAGGAGGGTTTCCCACTAGTCTGGACACCTGCAACCCATTTTCGTAAGAGTAACCTGAGTGATCCTTCAGAAATATAAAGCTAATTGTGCCACTTCCACATAAAACCTCGACCATCTCTAGGATAAAGTCATAGGCCATTGTTGGGTCTTCGAGGCTTCTCGTGACCCCTCTCCAACTTCAGTCTCCTGTCTTGCCATTCTCACCACTCTCCACTTGGCCCTGGCTCTCTCTGGGCTGCTAGAAACTTCTCCCAAAATCCCAACTATTTGCTACTCTGAATTCTCTCTGGTTCTTGGTCCTTGCCTGGAAATTGCTCCTTTGCCTCACTCCTGCCTCACTGCCTTCCTCAGCTGGTACGCTCACCATCAAGTCTCACTGTTGGTGCTTCTTCCTGTAGGGAGCCATGAGGCCCTCCCGTGTGTTCCTGCCCGGCACATAGCGGCCCTCTCACAGCACGGTCCCGTGGGTTTGGAGTCCCTGACTAGTGTCCTTCTTCTGGACTGTGAGCTCCCTGAGAAGAGGGGCCACGTTTGTCTCGTTTCCTCTGTGTGTCCCGGGCCTTGGAAGGCATGCCCCAGGACCAGCTGAAAACCAGAATCTCCTCGGGAAGCTTCTGTACCAGGGATTTGCGTGCTAATGTATTTTAGCTATTTACAAAATACATTTATTAAGTAATTATTTCTTTTCCAAGTTAATTAAACAGAAAAATTAAACATAATTTTAAACATAAAATTAACTATTTGGCCCACTACAAATTAATGTGGGCCAAAACAAAAGAAATGGACAGTGTGGGTTAGTCTTACAGCCTTCTCTTGGGGAAATGTGTGATCACTTTTAGGTGTCATTGAAACATAAAGAATTACTTAAAGATCTCTTTTACCGCTTTTATGAGCTCCTAGGGGCTCTTGACTAGAAACCATATGGCCCAATATCCTTAATGTAGAGTAATTATAATGGAAAAAGCTAGATTTGTGGTCACATACACATTTTTCAACTACTCCTTTCCTTAGCCCCCTCCTTGATGTCAGTTTTATTTGGCTGCAAAATATTGTTAATGTCTTCTTTGCAGAATTATGGTATAGACTAAATTTAAAAGACAAAATTTAAAAATGACATGCTTAGGGTTCACATATAGTCGACCCAACAAGAATAGGCATTGTTATTATGATTGTTTTGTACATACCGAGAGCGACATAGAAAAGGTTAGGCGAGTTGTCCAAGAAGCACAGCTCGCCAGTTAGAGAACTAATGAATAACAGAGTTTGTACTTCTGGTCCAGGGTTTTTCCTACTTAATCCCAGGGCCGTTCAGAGAAAGGAGCACCAATGAAAATAGCTCAGTACACTACTGGTGGAAATGTGGCCTCATTTGTCTCTCCGTGGCAGGAACTCCAGTGAGCAGTGGAGGGAAACCACGGGGGTCCATTTTCAGAGGGAGCCTGGTAGCCAGGGCCGGAAGTGCGTGAGGGCTGAATGTCCAGCCTTGGTGGGCGAACCCTGGGCCTGAGGCAAAGACACAGAACATGCCACTGTCTCTGAGAAGGCGTCCCATTCTCCCTCTCACGAGTGCAGATGAGGCCATACTTTTAGTAATTTCAGTTATGTTTAGAGAGAATATTTTATCTGCTGAATTCTTTGAACTAGACGTTTACTTAGACAAAATGTGTCGCCAGGTCTCCTGGATGTCCCTGAACAGCTGAGCCAACATCCTTCTCTCTATATCTATGTAAAAGGGTTCATTTGCATAGGGACTTGGATTTTAGTTGTGGTTTTTAATTTTTTTCTGAATTTCTTTTTCTACCTACCAGAGGCAGGTGGAGGGAGATTGCTGAGGAAGCACCTAAGGCAGAGGTAAGGAAGAAGAGGGTGGGGGACAGTGGGTGTAACCTCAACTGGTCCCCGGGGCTGTCAGTAAAAGCCAAAGGCATGTTTTAGACAATGGCGCTTGTGAGGGTTGTGCGCAAGCAGTGCTGCTTAAGAGTTTGCTGCACCCAGTCTGCACCCCATTACATCAGGGGGGATTTCCTATTTCTGTACAGATCACCATCACTCATTGTGGTGGGGTCGCACCCAGGAGAGCAGTAGTGTTCTTGCAATTTATCTCTCCAGTAGCCTCTGAGAAGGAATAGGCTTTAATGAGGAAATAAGAGCAGGACTTGATCCTAAACATATTTGAGAAACACCTAGAATTAATTACTTCTGCCTCTTGGGTGAGATAGGGAGCACTGCCATCCTGCTGGCGAGAGATAATGAGTCAGCGACGCTTGGGTGTTTATGTTTATGTGATTCTGTGTCTCTCCAAGAGGACATTTGGGGTGATAAAGTTTGAAATGCATGTAACATTATTTATTACAAGAGTGGTTATTATGAACTGCACTTTTATGACTGAATCACTGACTGATTAATAATAATGAGAGTTCAAGCAGATCCATCAGAAGTCTACAATCAAATGTAAATCATGCATGAGGTTAATGGCTGATATAATGATGAAATTAGCAATTACTGAGTACTGACAAAAGCCAGGTATCCTTTGTTGCTTACCACAATCCTTTGAGAATATATTATGCCATCCCCATTTTACAGATGAAAAAATGAGCCATAGAGAAGAAGGAGATAACTTGTCTTAGATCACATGTCTAAAAAATGGAAAAGCTAGGATTTGAGCTTCTGCTTTCTAGTTTCATAAGTCTTACTCTTAATTATTACTACACAACTTTTCCATAAGTCTCATAAATGGAAGACAAAATAAAAGAATTAACAGCATTACATAAAGAAAAATATCTCTAACCAAGATCTGGAAAAACAGCATCTCTAATGTAGTTAATTATGATGTTGTTAAATCATAATGTCCTTGCCTTGTGTTTTTCCTTCAATATATAAACACATATTTTAACAAATAAGGACAATGATACCAGACACACTGTTTCAGGCACACTGTTGCTTGAAATTGTGTTATTAAATCACTTGAAAAAGTAAACTATGTGCATGAAAATGTAGCATTGACATATCAAAAACTTGCTGATCCGTGATTTTTGTCACCAGTTTGCCCATGTGAATGAAATTAGTCTTCATTTCAACTGTCCTGACATTATTGTCATTTTAAAGAATATGATATTTATCTACTAGATTGAATTATGTGTGTATGTAGTTTTGTATATTGTCCTAGCATAAATAAAGGATTTTGAAACAGTTGATTTCCAGCTTTTCAGATCTATTGCCTTCTTATCCTTTTTAAAATGTAGTATATATATTTCCGTTACCTACTATGAGTAGCCAAAAACTTCTAGTGCAGAAGTACGTGCCCCCCAAGTGTTGGTTTATGGATGAATAGGGAAGGTAGTAGACATTTCCCATCCTTTTTGGATCTTTGGTCTCTGCATCTCCTAATCTGGGGAGAATTCCCCCCTCTCAGGAGTCTCGATGGAGTAAAAACTTAAGCCAGACACGGGGCCCAACTCCACCAAACAGTCCTGTCCCAGAGTAGCCCTTGAGATAAAAAAGGGGGAGATTATTAGGAATCCTGTCTGAGGACACAATGCAAGTTTGATACAACTCATTGTAAAGGCAGTGTATTTCAAAGTGTCATACTTTTATGAAAATACTTAAATGTAGGTCACCTGAGCATAGTCTGAACACCCTGGAAGGCCACTAATGAAGTCGTGCACGTCACTCACGGTCCATTTCTGAATATCTTCATCCAAAGACAGGTTTTGCCCACTTGTAACCAGCACATGTGTTCCTTAAAAATGGAAAGAAAATTATTTTGTGGTATAAAATTTCCATGGGAAAGGGGGGGTGCTAAGAGCAGAGTTTCATGTATAGCTACATTAATTCCCTCATATTTTATTATTGCAGAGTGATCTCTTTATGTAGATCTGCATGGAGACTCCTTAAAAATATTAAGAGTTATCGAGAGATGTTTTTTAAAAAGCTTAGCTGCCTCCTTTCTTTTCTTTGTCTAAAAGATCTTTAATGACCACAGTAAGTAAACAAAGAAGTTCCAGAGCTGCTTCTCCCAGATTTTAATAGAAATGCCCCGTGGATTTCATTCTGTGGATTAACACCACCATGTTCTGTGATGGTACTGATTTATCATGCTCTCTGGGTGACCCAAGGGTTTAGCTGCATATCTTCATCAAAATGGCAAATTAACACTTTACAAGGGAAGCAGTTGGTCTGGTGGCTAGATCACGACCCATTCCCCCAGTCCTTGTGTTTTAAAATATTTTTATCTAAAGAAGTTCTAGAAAACTATTCAGTGTTTTGGGGAGAGTGGTGAGTTTATACTTTTAGATCAGAAGGTATCATTAACAGTGATGGGCACTGAAAGTTAATGCTACGTTTGTCTATTTTTTTCTGCACTTAAATACAGATAGAATTCATACTTTTAGGCAAGAATCCCTCTATTTTGTGTTGAAAAAATTAACAAGAAATTAAATTAAAATTTTAATGAAAAATTCTGGTAGGTTTCCCCATCCTTCCTCATACTTGCCTTCCTTACCTTTGCTGTAAATTCTCTATGCAGCAGTATACAGAGATGAATTTCACTGATATGGTTTCTTGGAACTAAAGTAATAAAGTGACCTCAAGAAGAGGTCATTCTAAATAGAGTAAAGCAGAGGAAGGATAAAAAGTAGCAAGATGGTTTGGGTTTATTGTGTAAATACTTAAGGACTTGACGACCGGCGGTTCATGAGAATCTGCATTGGTTGTTGGTGCCTGGATACCTGCCTGGCAAAGATTGTTGAGGAAGTGGAGGGTAAACCCCATTCTTTTCACCACAGGCTGCAGAAAACTGCTCTGAGACCTTCTGTCTCCCACCATCCCAGGCCTTAGCTTCCATCCGAGCATCATGGGTTCCCCAGGGTTTTCTGTGGGTGGGCTCCAACTCCCCGCAAGTATTGGCGAGAACTGCGGGTGACTTTTTGTTGATTTCTTTTGACTTCTGATCGTTTTGAGCTTCGATTTCTGGGCCTTTTGCATACTCATCCTCTTTATAGGGAATTACATGAATCTTGCCTAGGGATTTTTCTTCTGCTTGACTTTTGGAACTCTCAGTATCACTGTCTAGAACTTTCTGATTCCCTGCACCTCTCCTGAGATGAGGACATTTCTGCCCCCAGCCCTCTAGAAAGTGTGGACCAGTTGCCACAAGCATGGGGTTTCCATGAAGGTTTCTCAGGGAGCGTCTGTGTAAATGCAGGTCACTGGCAGGGAGCATGGCCCTTCGGTGGCAGGTGGTTGGGCCGGCTGAGATACTGGAGCCATAGAGGAATGGTATCCCTAGACTTGCTAATCCCTTGGGATTCACTTGTTCTATTCTTCTTTGCTGGTAAATGGCATGCATTTCCATTTCCATCCTAAAAACAAAACAATGCATTTTACACAACCTAAGAAAACCATTACACATATAATTTTTTGGTGATGGAAGGAGACTTGACTTTGGGTGGTGAACAAATACGATATACATATGATGTATTATAGAACTGCACACCTGAAGTGTGTATAATTTTATTAACAAATGTCACTCCAGTAAGTTCAATAAAAATTTAAAAACTGAAATATAATTTTAATAGCCTTCTGCCTTTCCTCATACAGCATCTCTGTTTTTCCTGTGAGTCTTCACACTGCTTATCTGAAGTTTGTTGGTTGAAAACACAAATCCCCCATTAAGCCACTGGGAAGGAAACTTTAGGCTAAGATCTGAGGGTAAGGGGCATGGCTAACTGTCACAATGGAAGCCCAAGGCCAGTCTGTAGAGATTTACCTCTACTAGATATGACAAATTCAACAGATTTGCCTGTTAAATTTATATAAATTTTTAATATAAATCAATAATGCCGCACAGGGCAGTTTCTTGCCAGAGATTAATCCTCAAAGAAACTGAAGCTCTGGAAGAGGTTGTTCAACCTTGCCATATAATTTTAGAGGGACTCAAGAAATGCAGGAAGTCAGTGCAAGTCTCAACTGTTACAAATTACTTCAAAGGTCAAGGGCTGGGAGGAGGGGAAGAGGGCTTAGTTTGCTTATTGGTTATCACCTGGATCTCTTAGGTTACCTTCTTTTCCCCACAGGTCATACTCTAGTCATACCCTTCTCTTTCTCCTGGTAGCTACAGCTAAAGGCCACTGCTGGGTGGACATGAGAAGTGGGATTGGCAAGCTTGGTCTCTACCTCTGGATAGAATTGAAATCATTGAAGACAAAAATGCCAGTATGAATTTCAGAGGAATTGCAGCTAGGCATTGGAGTCATGAGACTTTGAAAAACTATTAGGGTCTATAAGCTTAGCTTCACTATGTAATTTTCTAGTCTTGCTTTTACCATATATATATTTCTTTTTGTAATATTCTTGAAATGTTTTTGTAAGTAATCACAACTAATCAGTGCATGTGTGTATATATCTATATAAAGGGATGTATACATAGATATATACATATACATTCATTCAGTGTACATGTGCACACAAATCTAACAACATACACAAATGCAACAATATACAACTATAATAAAAAATGAATGTATATATAGCTGCATCTATTTACTTCTCTATCTCAAACAGATGAATAAACAAACAAGTGGATGCATAGAAAACAAATAAAGCAACACCGTTACGTTACCTGGCAGTATGCTGCCTTTGAATCATTTCATTCCTTCTGGCCATTGCCTTTAAGGATTCAGGTGGTAAAATGCCCCAACCTTAAGAAAGAAAATCACCATCCACCCCACAGACAAATGAACAATATCCATTTGAAAATAATGAAAAAGTTTAAGATTAGAACAGTATTCGCAAATAACGGTTGAGCACAGTGTTGGAAGCAGTGTCAGTTCACTGCTATTCAGCATCTTAGAGTCGTGTTGGTGAGGGCACGATGACACCACATCATTTTTTTCTTTAAGGATGGGTCTCATGACTGGTGATATTTCCTGCCATTTCTCAAAAAGAAAAAGATGAAATAAACTGTGGCTCTCTTGATCTCCTGCTTTTGAAGTAAAAATTGATAGCCTTTTTTCCTCTTTGGTACAAGAGGATTTAGTTGATCTTTAAAAAAATTGTAAGTACTTCCTGATGCACTGAAATCCCTAGAAATAAATGCATGACTTAAGTGGATAAAATATGTAGTTCTCTGTGTGAGCATTTTGGTGTATCTGAGGAAAATATGTTTTCTGAAACAATTTCAACTGAGTTGGGTAGCAATCATATTCTTTGCTTGCGTCAACCTTCTAAAATGTCTTGAAATAATGGGAGCATAACCAGAATTTAAGGCCAACTCTTGCCTAGTAACTTCATGCTATATTGATTTTTTTCTTCATGTACACTGTCAAAGTGCTTAAAGTCTTTACTGGTGTTTCTCAAACCATCTGTGGTGAGAACATTTTTTTCTTTTTAAATTTCCAACTCATCATGGACCAACACTTAAAAAAAAATACAATAAAGTGATTTTTTTTAGAAAAATGAAATGCAAACAAGAACAAACGCAAGCAAAAATTTTTTTAGAGTATGACATTAATAGACATAAAACTACCCTATCAAATTGCTATAAAAGTTCCTAAGCCCTTATTCTCTCCATTTATACATTCAGTTGTACAAACACTTCACAGACCAGTACAGGTCCACAGAGTGCACTCTAATAGTAATAGACACACAAACTGTACATAGTTTTGTTCAACTATATTTTTACTTGTTTATGTCTGTTCTCCCCAAAAGGAGGGTAAGTATCATGGAGGCTAGAGCTTTTTCTTGTACTTGCTCTGTGAGCTCATTAAACTATTAATAATAATCTATCTTGAAATAAACCACGATATACTTTTTTGAGATCTGTTGTCATTTTTAAAAAGCAGGAGTTAGGTGAGGTGACCTCTAAAAATCCTTCTGACTCTAAAGCTGTATATTTTTATAGTTCAGTGGCTTCAAGATTCACCTTTAACCGGCTGACATGCATGAAAGTGCCAGCTCATGGCGTACTACCCACAGATGCAGAGAAAGTCCGTGTGAAAATTCCAGAGTGGAGAACACAATTCTAATCACGAGATTTTAGGACCTTTTGAAATCCAGACTCACCAAACCTGTTCCAGGTATTTTTCTCTTTCCCAAATAACTGACCTCAAACTTAGTATTAGTCAAACCGTAACAAGTCACTCCCTACCTAACATCCCAATTTTTGAAATAGGCCGTTGTCTTAATTTCTATGTTGCTAACTTACTTAGAAGCTTAGTTTCCATAGTACTGAGGCCTTGCCTTGCCTTTGCTTACTTGCTTGCATATCAGCCTTGAGGTGAGAGACCTGACCTATGTTTCTGGGACAGATGGTCAACCTGCCTGTTTGTATCCAAATAACTGGCAGTTTCTGAATTCTCCATCTCTGTGAGGGACACTCTGAGTCAGTGGTCTCTTCATCTGTCATCTGTAACCATGACAATCGATTTACTGGGTTCTTGCTGCTGAATGGGACCTCCATCCAGAAGCAGCTGTCTTATTTGCTCCTCTGGCCACTCCAGGGTGGGTTTTTAGTTTCACAGCTGCTCGAATGCCCAATCTCAATGCAGAGGATCCATGCGCTGGGGTAGCTCAAATCCAGGCAGGCCAGTGTCTTCACTGGCCCTGGTACCAACCATATTTCTTTTTGGGGCAGGCTTTTCACTCACACTGTTCCTATCTATCAAGACTTGTTGGAGCTGGGAAACAGGGACAAACAGAAACTCATGAATATAGTTTTGGGGTGATAAGTTGCATCAGTTTTATCTTCAATGTGGTAAGAAAATTCTCGCCTCCTAGTCTCTCTGGAGGCCCCACCAGTCATGTTTTCACTGTCATCACTCCAATGAAATGGCTCTTATCAAGATTACCAATGACACCCACGTAGCTAAATCTAATCATGTATCTTTAGTCCTCATCTACTTGATCTATGGGTGGCATACTTGACACAGTTGCCCAATCTCTCCTTAAATAATTTCTTCCCTTGCCTTCTAGGCCTCCACACTCTCCTGGATTTTCTCCAGCTTCACTGGTTGCTCCTTTTCTCTCTCCCTTGTTCTTCTGCATCTCTCAATGCTGTTGATATGTCCCAGAGATCACTCTTTTAACTTTTATCCACACTCACTATATAGATGATCTCATCTAGTCTCATGTATGCTGATAACTTCCAAAATCATCTTGACAGTATCTCCAGAAGTCCTGCCTGGACTTCAGCTGCCTTCCTGATGTCTCTCATTGGTCGTCTGTTATGTATCTCAATTGTAATACAAGCAAAACTGAGCTCATAATATCTCTCCTTCCCTCAAGAACTCTGCTCCTATCACAGTATCCCTCAACTCCATAAACAGCCACTTCACTTTTTTGATTGCTCAGACCAAAAGATTTGATGTCATTCTTAACACTCTTTCTCACACCTCATATCTTAACTATGAGAAAACCCTGTTGTTTCTACCCTCAAAATAGTTACAGAATCCAATCATTTCTTACTATTCCTACTGTCACCACCCAGGGCCAAGCCATCATAATCTTTTGACTATTCCAACAGCCTATTTACTACCATCAGTTTATCCTCAGAACTTGGTTGTATCAAGACTGTTCCCAGAACAGCAGCCAGAGTGGTCCTGGTAAAAAGTAAGTCCGACCATGTCATTACTTGTTCAAACTCATCAAAAGCTTTCCATTCTTACTCAGAATAAAAGGCAAGTCCCCACTAAGACCTAACAGGCCACATACAAACTTCCCTAAGCCCCTTTAACTTTCAGATCTCATCTCATGACTTCATCAGTTCCTTACATGGACGATAAGACAGATAGTAATGTTGCAGATTTTCATGTTATTCATCAGTAAATTGGGTAGGAGGAGTGAAGCAACTTACAGTTGGTCACACAGTGGTAATTTAGACCTAAGTACTAACTGCAGAAGCTGCAAGCACAACTGCTACGTCCTGCAACCATCCAGTTCACAGTGGCTCCGCAGAGGACAGCCATCGACTGCTCATACCTGAATAAACACAATTGGGCATCATGTTCGGCATGCTTGCATTTGGTAGAACAGAGGATCCAAATTGGGATGGAACACAAAACTGTCTTGGGTCAGTTGGAGCTACAGTGGAAGGCAATAAATCTCTAGGGAGAAAGATATCAAATAGATAAAATGAGGATGGAATTGTAGAAAATTTCCATTGCATAGGCAGTGAGTTTTTTAATTGCCATACGGGATCCTATCATCTCTTCCCAAAAGTAAATATAAAATTCCTGTACTCTCTATTAGTTTAAGTAGAAATATGGGGAGAAAGATTGGCAGGAAGAACTCTAGTAAGGAAGGGTTGACCTGACTGACAACAACAGAGAAATCAGGAAAGGAAAGTTTTAGGGATGTCTGAAAGAAAAAAATCTGATTTTCCATGACCAACATAATGTTCCTTTAAAAAAAAAGTTCATTGATCTCTGAACTCTTTATTGGCCTTCTGCCCCTGCCCTGCAAGGGTGCTCCACTTCTGCTGCCTTAATGCCTCAGAACTTTGGTGTCATTGACCTTGAACACCACTTTGCCATCCATAATCCTGTGGGTGATCATCTTTTGGATGGATTGCAGGGAGTTGTTACTGTCTGAGGTGTCACCAAGATCAAAGTCCTCCCCTTCTTTCAGTAGGTGGCAATGACAATGATCTTAGCCTCCAGCTTGACCTTGATGATCAGCAGGGCCTCATACTCCTGGGGCTGCTGCTGCCCCTCTGCCTGGGGCTGAGCCAGCTCTGACTCCAGGAGCAGCAGAATCCTGTGGAGCTGTTCCATCTGCATGGCATAGTGTGTCTCCACCTCCCCAAGGCTGTTCTCTAAGCTGGCCTTCAGATTTCTCATGGAGTCCAGGTTGATTTCCAAGGGCTGGACGACACGTCTTAGCTCCATGAATGTCGTTTCAGCAGTTTCTAGCTCAGTGATCTGTGAAGTGACCCTTGTGGTGCTCTCCTCAATCTGCTGAGACCAGTACTTGTCTAGTTCCTCTCAGTTCTTCTGAGCCAGCTTGTCAGATTGGACCCCCATGTCCGCCATTATCTTGATTAGGTTCTGAGATGTGGAGACATCCAACTCTACGGGCAACCCAGACTTGGCAATCTGGCCTTGTAGACCATTTACTTCCTGTTAGTGGTTCTTCTTCCTAAGGAACAGCTCCTCCTTCAGAGTCTTGACCTCTGTTTCCAGCTGCAGCTGAGTGATATTTATGTCATCAGTGACCTTTCAGAGCCCATTCACGTCACTCTCCACAGACTGTTGCATGGCCAGCTCCATCTCATTCTTGACTCTGAAGTCTTCAGCAGAAAGGCTGGCATTGTCAACCTGCAGAACAATGCAGACATTGTCCACAGAAGTTGCAAAGATCTGGGTTCTCACGTCCTTAATGGTCCTGAAGTAATGCTTCTAGTCTCTGACCTGGGGTTTCTTCTTCTCCAGATGTTCCCAGATTTTACTTTTTGGTCTCCAACTATCAGCTTCCAGGCTCCTTATCTTCTCCCAGTAGGAGGCCAGGTGGTCATTCAGGCATTCATAGTCTCCTCTTTCTGGATGCCCCCTATGCCCACCAGGTCCCCAGACCCCCTGCTACCTCACACACCCATGGAGTGGAACACAGAGATCTAGGAACCCGAGTCCCAGCAGCTGCACACACACTGGCCATGCTGCTGGCTGGCTGGGCTGGTGGCTGAGTGACCTCACAGAGCTCAGGGGTCCAGTAGTTGGTGGAGAAGCCAAGTCTCAGGTTTGAGCCACCCCAACATACTGGTCTGAGCACAACATTCTTTTCTCATTTAATGGAGATATTTGGCTTTGGTTTTGCCATCTGGTTGACCTCCTGGGTAGGTGGTTTATTTATTTTGCCAAAATTCAGTGGTCTCTAGAAGTCAAATTTATTGTTCACACTCCGTGAACAAGAATAAATAATAGATTTTAAATTTTTCCTCAAAATGCCAAAATATTCTGAAGAAGATAAGGTAGAAAACTGCCCGTGTGCAATGTAGATACTGATGATGTCACTTTTATTGAAAAGAATGAATTATTCTATTATAGGAAGTGCAGGGTACCCAATTATTATGAACTAAATTGTGTCCCCTCAATTCTATATGTGGAAGTCCTAACCCACAATGTGATTGTACTTAGAGATAAGGCCTTTAAGGGGCAATTAAGGTTGAATGAAGACCAAAGGGTGGAGTTTTAATCCAACAGGACTGGTGTCCTTATAAGAAGAGAAAGAGGTACCAGGTGTGCATATGTAGAGAGCAAGAGGCCACGTGAGGACACAGCAAGAAGAGCTGTCTGCAAGCCAAGGAGAGAGGTCTCACCACAAACCAACTCTGCTGGCGCTTTGATCTAGAACATTGAGCCTCTAGAACCATGAGAAATAAATTTCTGTTGTTTAAGCCACCCAGTGTGTAGCATTTTGTTATGGCAGCTCTTACAGACTTCACCGGTGTTTGCATCTGCACAATGCCTGTCACGTAGTGAAAATGCTCATCAGCTCTTTGCAGAGTATGTCAAGCAGGCTTCAAAAGGGAAATGGTGGGAAGTGCATTGAAGGTACATACAGCCAGCAGAGTGTTTTGATGTGAATTACTGCACCACAGTTCACTTATGTTAATGAAATTACATTAGACCATAAAACAACTCTGGGGTTAAAATCATTCAAAACCTTAATGACTGAGTGTCCATGTTCTCTTTGACCACAGTATTATGTTGGAAAGAAATACCTGTCCACAGTTGGAGGTTCAAATGGTGAGGGAGCCAGCGGGATCCTTTGCTGCCCTGATGCTGTCAGTAAAGGGTTCATGGCCATCGTTGGATTTATCATCAGTACCTCTCGCCACTGGTGGAATTCTAAAAAGAACCAGAAAAGTATATCAATAAACATCTCTACTTTTTGAGAACTATTTGAATTTTTCTTAAACACAATGAACGCCATCTGTATTTTCTCAACACTTGGGAAGGCTAGCTGCCCAAGTTACACAAAAAGCCCTCGAATGTAAGCACCCAGATACAACCGTAGAACTCAGTGTTTTATCCATGTGCCCTTGAAATTTGTTGTGGAGTCCACAGGTAATATCATCACACTACAAGCAATAATAAAGTTAAACCAGCCTTGCAAGATTCTAGAAATACCACCTGCCTTTCTTACAATGTACTTTGATTTGTATGTTTCCAGAGGTAAAAATGCATGTATTCTCCTTTATGTTCAGTCATTGGAAAAATATTCCTATGTAATTGATAAGATTAAAACAAAAAAGAATGGGCAATCTCCTTAATAGCTAAAAATATGTCTAATTAGAAGGGATATAGGCTGAAAGCATGAGACTGTATTTAATGAGAACAAATGACCAAGTTAAATTCAAACATGCATAAGCACAAGGATTCATGGCTTTGTCTTCAGATCAGAAAAAAGAGACACTTGTCAAGGGGATAATATTTTGCCTTATATTTGTGTTAATTATTAATGTCCTTTGAATAATTTTAAATACTAAATAGGTACTAGTCAAACAGGTCATTTTACCTTCTTCTTCATCCTTAGTTGTCAATCAAAACAAACAAGCAAACAAAAAACAATATACCTGCAACTATGTTTGAAAAAAAAAGGAAATTATGAAGAAAAATTCTGCTTTTCAGAGTCATGATCTTTCATTCTTTCTTCCTTTCTTTGTGATTTAAATAGTAAATGGTCAATACATTCATATGCTTCAATAACTAAAAATATAGTGATATTTAAGTAAGCATCACTTCTTTAGCGTCTTTATCAGACTTAAACCTACTGACCAAATTGGAAATTCAAGTCCATGGGTCACTTAACATTTGCTTTCGCTATATATATATCTGTCACATTGTAAAAGTGCTGATGTATTTTCACTGTAATCTCTATTGGGATTAGAATAAAAATATCTGCTGGGTGCCTGCCAGTCATGGGGAGAATGCCAACACAGAGTGCAGGCTGGGGATACGGCAGCCATGGGCCTGCGATTCTGGCAAGGACACTGCTCTGTGGCTTCACATTGCAGGTCCACCACGTGAGATTTGGGGCACAGCCACCACAACAGTACAACGTGGGACAAAACTGGTGTTTCATTTTGAAACATTATGAACTTTGATTTCTGTCACAAAGTGACTATCATTTGCAGAATTTGAATTTATCAATGAATGAGATAGAATCTTTGAAAGTATAAAATATAGTGCTCCTCTTGCACTTTATGTGGTGCCTGAGGTGAACCAGGAGGAAGGAGAAGGAAGAAAGGGAGTGGTGCAGAATTCCCCCAGTGCAAGAATTGCCTAGACGTTGACACCCCTCTTCTTCTCACATACCCACTCAGGAAATGCTGTGGAAATCAGTCATCAAAAGTAGATGAGACTGTTTTATTTGGGATTCCCCTTAAGCAGGCCTTGAGACAAAAGCTTGAGTGCAGGGAGTTTATGGGGAGGTGACCCTAAGAAGCCCACATGATGAGAGAGTGGGGAAGTGAAATCAGGAAAGGAAAAGCCAATAAGGGGTGAGGTATGTGTGAGTCACCACTGTGGGCAACTGGTGCTCAGCCCTGCTGGGGATCCTCTAAGAAACCGTGTGGTACACACGGGAGAAATGTCCCAATGAAGGACAAAGAGTTGGCTATTTGCCAATTAATTTTTGTTGGCACACTTCTCCCTCACATCTGGGTTATGCCTGAGCCTGGTCCAACAAACCGAGGTTGAGCAATGCAGGTGCTTGAGGTGGAAAATGACCTCCACAGTTGCAGGTGAACTCAGAAGTTGGCGAGAACATCCGGGATCAGGCAGCAACGTGTCTAGTGCAGTTGAGGCAAAGCAGTTACCTTCTAATGTCATTCCACTGGATAATCGGTACAGATGCCTTTCTTCCGGACTGCCAGGCTCGCCAGCCACAGGCGTATTTCTACGAGGCTCTGTAGGGTCCATTATCTGCAATGACACAGCGGGTTTTTTTCCACTGTCGGTCACATGTTCAGTGAAATAAGTGGGGAACACAAGGTTATCAGGCTAATGAAGATGAAGAAATGAGTCATCAGAGACAAGTCTCATCTACTTTAAATCTAATCTAAAACCCTGCTTGGTACCATATCTGTTCTGGATTCTAAGGCTCTTGGGTCTGGCTTTCTTTTTGCAATTCCAAGGGAGTTCAATGTAATCTATAAAATTCTGTTATACTTTTGATATGGTAGTTTATTATTTTTTAATCAGTCCACCAAGTTATTACTTAAAGTGTAACTTATTTCCAATGTCTAAGCAAATATCCTGATGTCGTTGAGGTCTCTGGGGAGAAGTCACTGACACCTACCACACCTACGTGTTATGATTCTGGCCTCCACTTGACTGTCTTTGGTGAGCAAGTGCTTCTTTACTTATCACTACCATATCTATTGCTGCCCAAATTTTCTTAAAAAAATCATTGCCTGGTGTTGTAGACTAAATGTCTATGTACCCCTTTCCCCCAAATTCCTACGTCGTAACCTAATCCCCAATGTGACGGTGTTTGGAGGTGGAGTATTTTGGAGGCGATGGATCCCTCATGAATGGGGTTAATGCCTTTAGAAATGAGACAACAGAGATCTCCCTCACCCTCCTGCCACATGAGGACTCAGCAAAAACATGCCCGTCTATGAACCAGGAAGAAGTCCTCACAGACGCTGAATCTACTGGCATCTGCATCTTGGACTTCCTGCCTCTGGGAAATTCCCGTGTTTGTAAGCCACTCAGACTATAGTTTTCTGTTATAGCAGCCTGAACAAACTAAGGTGCCTTTTGTTTTGATGTTATGCCTGTAATCTTTTGTTTTATCAAAATTACATATAAAATAACTTCCCTGACCAGTGTGGTTCAGTTGTTTGGGGATCATCCCACAAAGCAAAGGGTTGCCAGTTCGACTCCCTGTCGGGGCACATGCCTGGGTTTGGTCCCCAGTAGGACCAAAGTGTGTGCAAGAGGCAACTGATGGATGTTTCTCTCTCACATCCATGTTTCTCTCTCTCTCTTTCTCCCTCCCTTCCCCCCTCTCTAAAAATATATAAATCAAATCTTCAAAAGAATAACTTCATATTTGTATTTTCAGGTTCACAGCAAAATTGAGTTGACAGCACAGAGAATTGCCATATGCCTCTCTCCCACCAATTTATAGTTTTCTCTAGAGTGGTACACTTGTTACAATCGATAAACCTACCTTGACACATCACTGTCACCCATGGGTTCATGCTAAATGTCATACATTCTGTGGGTTTTGACAAATGTATAATGATATGTATCCATACAGACCAGTTTGGCTGCCCTGAACCAAATTATATCTTGAAGCAAATATTACCAGGACACTGCCAAGGAAATATATTGGGATTGACCCAATCTTTCACTTCATTAGCCAGGTAGATAGTTGAGGCTCCAAATCTCTGTTCCTGTATACACACTATTTTGGAGATACTGAGTCATAGGGTCAACCTATGAGTCCCTAAATACTTTTACATTTTCTGGGTATCCTCTTCATTAAAAAAAACATGTAGACACGTTGTGAAGCAAGGTCACTTTGCTACGGCAGATGAAATGCTTTTGAGTCAAAGTGCAGACTGGAATGTCCATCTTACACAGGAGGTAACCCGAGCTTCGGGAGAGCGCTGGTGCTTAGGTTTGCATTCAGCTGGATTTCTCTGACCCAGAGCTCTAATCCTGGATGCTCAGCACTTTAGGAGGATGAGGACTCCTTAATCTTTGTCTTCAGACTCTTACCCTCAATGAACCCCTTCAGACAGCACACAGGAGACTTAGCTAGTGCTAATTCTGTCTCAACTGATTAGGGCAGTAATAGTAAGACATGAACTTCATGAACTAAAGCCCTTGCCAAATCAGCAGATTTTTACTGAATGCTTGCCTGGTCCACAGTAGCCGGGAACAAAAGCTGGTCCACAGCAGCTAGAAGCAAATTTGATCTATTTCGGTTTCTCATTGACTATACTATGACCATTCAATAAAGTTGGTGCAGTTTGAGTTTGGCTAACCCTGCTTTTGAGCAATTATTTAGAGAATATTTATTGCATGTATGATGCATGAATTCTAGGGTATATTCATTTTCAGTAAATTAATTTTTAAATAACTGCTGTATTTGGTAAAAGGAAGATCAGTAGAATTAAGTGTTTCTAAAATTCTGAGAAAAATAAATATAAATTCTTAAATTAAAATGAGAAGGAGATATCTTTAGAGGTCTTTTGTTAAGGTATAAAACCATCCTCAGGATCTTCAAATATTCACTATTCTAAGTGTCCTATATTAATGTGGGTCCTGAAAAGCATTTTAATGCCAAAGCATAGTTCACACTTCTTGAAGTATATTTTAGTTTTTAAAAATTATAAATGGGAAATCATTTTTAAAATTAGGAAGGCAGAAAGAGCTGCTTCAAAGCATTTCATTGTCGAATACTTCTAAAAGAAAAATTTGCTGTGAAAAGAGAAATCACGCTAATTTCTCATATCTATAGTTAGAAGTGTGAAAAAATTATTTTTACCTTTAATACAAAACATTTTAAGAATAATTACATAAAATATTGTATAAAATACAAATTATTGTATTCGGAATACATTTGTGAATTGAAATGAAGTTCCAGGTAAGACTAGACGAATAAATTGGCATAAAATACTTGACTGTTCTAATTGTAGAATCCCATATTTCTTGAGAAGATTACAAGGGAATTCTAAAATTATCCAAGTACTTATTTCAAGTGGAAGAAATATTTTAAAATATCTCCAACCCAAATATGCATCACAGTAATTTATAACAGGACAAATGACATTGTTCCTTAAAATCTGAGTGACTAATGTCACCTTCAGTCCCCACCCCACCTCTTCCACAAGGCTTCTGCCCAGTCTTGGGGATTTCATCCTTGTGGGCACATTGTCTATGAGTTTTTGCTCTCGTGGGGCTCCCAGTCTACTCCATGGCTCACCGACTCAGAATGTAGTGCATTTCTCTCAATATCCACATAAAGCCATTCACAGTGTGTACTGTGTAGCCGACTTTACTGAGGTCTTGGCCGACTGGAGGGGGATGTGTGTCAAAAACAACTTAAAATTGAACGTGACTTTTCCATTATGAAACATTCCTTCAGGTAATTTTGACAAGTCAGGGTCTGGTTTCTTGTTCATTTTCTTGACCTTCCTTCAGCTGGTACCCCAACAACTCCAAACCAATTCCTCCCACTTTGTTTTGCAGAAATCTCTCTAATCCCTCTCCCAGACTCTGCTCTGAGTCTCTCATCAATAGGCCTTCCACTCTGGGTCACTGTGTACTCCCTCCCTACCCCATCTTTGCCATGTACAGGAAGTTTAGAGAATTCTTTCCTGCTGGTTTGAATGATGCCGATAACATTCTACTTTTACAAGGCAGCTAAACTTAATTTTGGTTTTAAATTACAATAAGCACTTTTTCTGTTATTCTAAAACAGTATAAACAAAAATGAGTTATCACTGTAGTACTGCCAACAAAAACAGTTAATACAGAAGCATTTGGCAGTGGTCATAAAATATATTTCACTTTTACTAAAGGCATGTGCTTTAGTACTTTTTAAACACATCGCATCACTGTGGGTACCTTGGAAAGTGATGCTGAAGACAAATGGCATGTGTTTGGTGCCCTTACCTCTTACTTCTTTCCTTTCTGGAAGCTCATTGTCATTAGATCCACCCACGCTTTCTTGCAATGTAAAGTTCTAGGCACATTTGCAGATATTGTGACACGATGACATAAATCTTTGACATCATTAAACGAGTAGGAATGATACAATTTCTTTCCTACTTGAATTCAAAATAGTTTATGTGCTACTAGAGCTTGCATAAATTCTGTTCACTTTCTTCAAAACATTGTGAGGTGAAACCTCTTGAATATAAATTTGTACATAGACTAAAGTGAAATTCTAGCAGTACTCGTGTAATTGAACTGAACTTTAGGTATTTTAGATAGTTTTAGAGAACAAGTTAACAAATAGTAACATGAGTTTATATTCATGATTACGATCATGTGTTCCTCAATGGTTTCTCCTGAAATTTTCTGCCCTGACACTTTGTGTTCCATGCATCACGACAACTTTTGGCCCACAGTTATCTTCAGCAATGGGAGCCCACTAAAACAATAATGTATAGTAAATGTATAGCAGTGACAGAGAGGCAGGCACTTAATATATTTGAAGATGACAAAATACTTACATTTATTTACAACTTCAAGCTGACTTTATCTTTTAAAAACTTCCTTTTACTTTTCCTTAAAGAATAACAACCAAGGCAGTATTTATTTCTTGATTTGGTAGAAGCAGTATTTTATCTTTACTCTTTAGTAACTTCACCCAAATAAGAATTTATTAGCTAACTTACTGCTAGTAACAGAGCTAATAACATTTACAGATAAATCTTTATATACATGTATTTTTCCAAAGTGCACTGTGTTTTATTTTTATATTGTACCCACCCAGTGATTATGTGAAGAATGCAATTAATGATATTTATACAAGATTATTTTCTTAGTTCTTCATTTTTTACTTGAGACTCCTGCAGAACTATATTCCTTTTAAGACAAAATCGCCCTTTCATCTTACATGTGCAAATGTTTTAGTAAAAGTGACTAGCCTCAGTCTGGACTCATCAAAGTGCAGATTTGTATACTTACGTCCTCTGTGAAGACCTCTTGGTTTTGACATTGCTCATGGGAAAACCATCCAAAGACTGTCTGTCTTTACATCGCAGAAGCTCCTCTGACTATGGGCTGAAAACACATCTGACAAATGGTGCAGACACTCTTAATTAATTCACCTTGCCTTAAATACTAACTCAACTAAGTTGATTAGTCCAGTTTCGTGACAGAAACGCTGCCCTCCGATATCCTCCACAGACAGGCGGAAAGACGTTAAGCCCCAGGAAAGTGCAAACAGTGCACATAAACCTGCCTGGGGGTTTAGCTTCAGTTTTAATCCTTCTTTAGTCTCTAAGATGCTTTGCAGGCGTTCGCTTAATGCCACTCAGCGACACAAAGGGAAAATACTATATAAATTAGTAATAAGCTTTTCTTTGATGGAAAAATAACATTTCATATTTCCAGTGGGTTTTAGTGGAAACGTTTCTTTTGTGAGTAGGAAAAAAAACTAAGTTGTTTTCTATAGAGCTGAAAAATTAAACAAAAGATGGGAGACTGTTTAAGAAAGAATCTTTTAGAATTGACATCTGTGCTTAACTCCTCACAGACAGTGAGGAAACCCTTCAGAGTCCGCATGCGAACTGCCATCTACACAAAAGAAGAAACATAGAATGGTGAAAACTTGATCTGTTTATTTACTAGAGAAATAAAGAATTTGTAGCCTTGAAAGATTAACATTAATTTTTTATTCCTACTAATGTACTAGTGGAAAGTACAAAATTTAATAGGAAAAATTAAAGTGTTACAAATAATGCTTTCAGCTTCTAGTTTGAAGATAATTTGCTCCTCTGTTGACACATATTTTTGTCATCGGCTACTGAGTGGATTATAAGAAATTCCAGAAAGAACTTATTCCAGAAAGCAGTGACCAATAGCAAGGACTTCAAAGACTGAGAGACCCAGTCAAGTGCCAGGCCCACCATTTGTGACACATGTAACCTGGCCAAATTACTGAGCTTCTCTGAGCCACCTTTTCCTCATCTCAGAAGAGCCTCCGAGAGTTGTTCCGAGATGCGAAGGCAACAACACAGACAAGTACTTGTAGAGTTCCCACTAAATGTCAGCTATTCTGTTAGATAAGTACAGTATGTGAAGTCCTCTGTTGAGGATCCATGGGAGAAATTTTTCTCAGCCTGCAGTGCTAGGCATAATTGGCCATTGTCCATGGAAATCAGACCAAAACAAAGTCTCAGGAATCATGTAACTAGTGAATTTTTTCTTTGCATTGGCCAGTAGTAAGCCTGGCTTGCTTTTAGGCATGCATTTTGAAACTGTAAACCATCTGTGGCTTCAGCTTGATTTTTTTCTAATAGCTGTTTCTCTTTGCTTTAATTTCTTTACTAAATGGTCTCTCTCATTATATTATGCATATATTTTGAAGTTTCTGCAAATAAATAATAAGTGCATAGAAATTTCATCACTCTGACAATCCTCAAATTAGAAGAGCTTGTGTCCAAAAGGCTTATTTATAGTCATTCAACAGTAAGTTATAAATGTATTGCTTTCATACAAGAACCATCCTAATGAGTTAATTAGGTTTCTGGCCAGCCCATATGACTCCATCTAATAGTGTAACAGCAGTCCTCATTTCAGTGTAAATCTACCATTTATAATTCTGTTCTGGAAATGTGACCAGAGTACCAGTGGGGTCCGTGCATGCCACGGTTTCTTCTGATCCAACCCTGGATGAGTTCCCAGATTCCCGCTTGCAGTTGTTGCGTCTCTTACTCCTCTACACCCACCAGCTCCTGCTACGAGGGTGGGGCTGGGACTGTGTGGAGGAAGGAGAAAAGGAAGGAAGGGAGGCTGGGAGCCCTGATGTGGGGGGAGTAAGAGAAACAGCGGCTTCTGGAGAGTCTGGGCTCCAATGGAAAGAGAAAGAGAAGACACAGAAGCTTCTGGTGTCCAGTTAGGACTCACCAGTCTGGCTGTGCTGATTGTTAAAATATTGAAATTCTCCCATAGCGGCTGGAAAGTACCACTGCCCTAAGCCTCTAAGTGCTCCCTGAAGCCCGTTGCTCCAGCGTCTCCCCTGAGGCACAGCCCCAGACACGCGCCCCTCCCCCACCTCAGTACAGCATCTGAAGGGAGAGTTCCTAACACAGCACGGGGCCTGCAGGTTCCTGCCCCAACACCTCAGCCGAGATTCAGTCGGATTAGTCTGTCCAGGGGGTGACTGTTGCTGAGTGAGGGAGAGCGATCACGGTGCTGATGGGTGGGTTCTCTGAGAGTGATGATCACCGAAGGAGAGGGAAGGGTGGGCTTGGAGGGCCCCGGCTGTTTTGGGAACGGGTGGAAGAAGTGCCACAGGAAGAGAGGGACAGGGCAGGATGAGAGACTAGCAGTGGCTTTGGGGGCTGTTAATCATTGAGAAGTGTTGTAAATTTGCACCTTACACTAGATACAGAGGAAAGTCTCTTTATTTTCCTGCAGCCTATCTGGTCTCCTTCAAAGGTCCCATTCTCTGGATGAGAGGTGAGAAACTATGTTTAGTTCAATCTGGTAAATTAAAACCTACCCAATAATATAAAGAATCAGTGTTTCTCAAGTAACTTGGCCTATTCCAACATTACACAGGGAGACACCCCCCCCCGCCGCCCCCAAAACAGAATTATCTTCTGGAGCTTGGGGCCCTTGCAGTACAGGCTTCCCTCACTAAGCGAGTGTTTAGGAACCTGGCTGTATCAGTGTGCCAGCTGGTGTTGTTGTGGGAGGATGAGTTTGGCTTCAGTAAAAAAAATTTTTGAAGGCTCTTTTTGCTCATTTCATGATGCGTGATTTATGAGTGCACTTGCCCACACCACGGTGAGTGTTCAGCGGTTTTTGACCAAAACCCCTGCACCCCACCCTCTCTATTTACTGGATCATGCCCTAAGCGACTGTTTTTGTGTGTGTGTTTCCCTAGATGAAAAAGCCCCCAAAGGGAAACGTTTTGCCGATGTGGAAGAGGTGAAACAAAAAATGGCAGAAGCACTAAAAGGCATCAAAAGTGATGAATTCAAAGACTGTTTTGAGCAGTGGAAAAAGTCTTGATAGGTATATTGCATCAAATGGGGAGTACATCATTGAAGGTGAATGAAATTTAAACATGTAAGAATAAATATACAATTTTTAATCAATAAATTCTGGGGTTTTTGGGTCTCTACTTATAAAATGATCTCCTCTGGAATTTCCCTCCATCTCCTTTTCTTCCTTGACAAGGCCCATGAGTTGAGGAGTGGACAGATTTCGGGGACCTTGTGGTGGGGGAGTGGGGGAGGGGACGTCAGGGGGTGCTGAGGGACCATGTTCTGCTGTTCTGCTCTCCTGGTGCTGCCTCCGGTTCAGGGCTCTGCTTGCTTCCCATTCCAACACCCTCACACAGTTTGCTGGCAGGAGGGCCTGCCTGCTGCCTCAGCATCTGACACTGCAGAGTCCCTGTGGATTGGCTGTTCATCCTCTGTAGCCTTTGACCACAGAAGATTTCTGGCCATGGCACTAATGACCCCCTCTAGCAAGCTTCCCAGACAGAGTCTCTGCTATTCTTTTATCACCCTAGGGGATGCAAGCACTTCTAGGCCCTTCTTTTCATGCCACTGGGGTCACTCAGAGAAGCTAACTCAGGCTCTTTCCTGCCTGGCCTCAGGGCCATCCTAGGTCGCTCCAGGACACCTGGCTGGGAAGTGCTCTTCTAGGAAACCACATGGGCTCTGTAGAAACAGTTCCTCTGTACTTAGCTCTCCTTCCATTCCTCTAATGCTGCAAACTCCTCCTGGACTCTAGAATACCATGGTGCCCCTGGAATCAAAGGGTAAGCCACCCTCTTCCTGACTTTCTGGGACTTTCCTGATCACAACTGTGAGCGGGCCTCTGGGGTCCACCCTGGGTATGCTAACTAACAGGGATGATCTGGAACTGAGTTATCCATTCTCTCTGCACAGCCTAGTTTTAAGGACAAATGTCTCAACTAATTATATGAAAAAAGAAAGTGTGGGACTCAGCCAGTCTGCCCCAGCCTCTTCACTGATGAGAGCTCTCACCCCCTCCCCTGTGGCACTAACCCTCATGTCCTCCCACCCCCTGCAGCCATCTTGGGAAGTGGCTGCTGTCTTTGTAGCTTCAGATCTTTGTATCATCTCGAGCTATTTAAATAACATACTGTGCTGTGTAGAATGGCACTTTGTTGCCCAACTTTTTGAAGGAAAAATAAGGATGTGCATTATACATGGGTAGTGCCTGAAATATCTTGTATCTGTTCTTGTGTTTTGTAATTATTTGTCACATAAAATTTCTTGTGTCATAATATGCTCAAAAATAAATGCTAAAGTCCTTTATAATACAAAAAAGTATCTAAATAAACATAAATAAAAATTGGATTAAATAATTCAAATGAAAGATTCTTTTCCTGAATGTTTGGGCCAAAAACATGGGCACGTGTTATACACAGCAAAATGCAATAATATAGTTAACTTTCAAACTTTGTTTACTACCAAAGCTCTTACGGATTTAACATCAGTGGCTTCTCTGAGTGTGGTGAGGATACACTGACAAATGCAAACTGTTTTTGAACTCTTTTATGTCATTATTTGTTTTGATACAGACATACTTCTGGTCGACCAAGCACTTGAAATTATTTTTTTTCTATAGTGTGGAAAGCTCTATTTCTGGAAATTAATCATGTAAGTATAGAAATGGGGTGTAATAGGATTTATTGTAAGAACACATTTCCATGTAACAAGACTCCAAAGAAAGAATGGGAAATACTCCTTCTTTATCTGTCTTCCCTTCCTTTGCCCAGAATATAGATGATGATTATTTCATGACCTAAGGAAACTGTAAAAAATTGGGATCTCTAGCTTAACGATACTGTGAATCATGTTAAAAATATGGTGATAGCATTAAATACATTCTTCTGAAATTGTTATATACCATTTTATAATACTTCTAACAATTAGCTAGCCTTGTACAAATTAAAATATTTACTTTGCATATATTCATATCTGTGAAGTATATTACCATATTGTTATAAAGGCAGTGCCATTGAATGAGTGATCTTTGGTTCATCTCTTGCTCACAAAGGGTGGGGCAAAAGTGGGTTTACAGTTGTGAGTATGGGAAACACAGTTTATTCTTGTATTATTATTTATTAACTACTATATTGTTTTCCATACAAACTATAAACCTACTTTTGCCCCACCCTATAGATAGTGCACAAGTGGACAACAATTTGGAAATAGTAAGATAAGAAAGACAATCAACAGAGGTTTTTGTTTCTTTAGATACTAATTTTAATTGTCATTTTCCTTAATTTCATTAATTTAAAAAAGTCTGTTAATATTCTCCATTGAAATATAAGGTCACTTATTTACTTGTTTTATCACTTAAAATCTTACTAAGACTTAGAAATCCATGAATGCTGAAAAAAAGTAATACTCAAAAATTATTTCCTGCATGGCAAAGTGCTTTTAAAACACTGTTTGATTTTAATGGCCAGAAAACACTGAGCACCATTGAGAACTATGTGCTGAAAACATGGTTCTTGCTTTTTGCTTATAATTTTTGCCATTATGGGGGGTAAATGACTTGTTTCTTCTACATGATTCCCCTGTTCCTCCCTCTTCCCTACTGACTCAGCAGTCAAAATAAAAACTAAGCAGGAAAAATAATCATCGTGGCTAGACAAGAAAGTAGACTAGGAAACAGGAAGAAATTACATTTTGTCTTCTAACAGGAAAATTAACTTTAAAGGATCATTCAACAATTATACTTATAAATTGCTTATTGATGCTGCTGGTGGTGGTGGTGGTAGTGGTGGTGGTGGTGGTGGTGTGTGTGTGTGTGTGTGTGTGTGTGTATGTGTGTGTGTTTTGGTACCAAGATCACAGAACAAAAACTCCTCCAGGGAATTTGAATCTAGACTGCTTGGCCATACCACAAAAACTTCTGAAACTGAGTACTTTTTTGTTATGTGGGTATTCATTGTGATGAAATTTGATTCCTCCAAATTATTTGCATTTTTCTGAATAAGAGGAATATTCCCAACAAAGGATGGTCATGGAAAGTGTGAACCAAAGTTACCATGTTCTTATGCTGTATAAAATGTCGAGCTGTTTTGATGAGTGTCATTATGATCCATGGGTAACATTTTTTTTCTGTCATTGGAGCACTTGCAAAATTAAGCTAGAATTACCTCAGTTGACTGCTATTAGCCAAAGCTCCAGGACCCAGTGCCAAAAATAAGTCCTTGTAATGATAGATTTCAACAGTTGTACAAAGCAGACTTTTAAAGATTGGTTTCAGGAAACTAAATATTACTTGCTGTGACAAAGGGTCTATCATTAATAGATATCTAGCCCAGACCAGTTAAGTGAACAGAATTCCTTTGAACACAGTTGCAGTGTTTATAGAAGTAGTATAGTCATTCTAATGGTAATATTTTTTTCTTTTTGGGGAAAGAAACTTTATAGTTTTACAAATATTACTCACTCATACCTAAAACATTGACTTTTTTTAGAAGGCAGTAATGGCATTTGATCAAGTCCTCAAAAGGTTAAATAACTGCATTTCACACATTGTGGGTCACTGATGAAGCCCCAAGTGGCCTCAGGTTCCCTCGCCCCGCCGGTGCAGTGCTCGGACTCCTGGTGTGCAGTACTCTGTTTCAAAGCAACCTCACATGTCAGTATTTTTTACCTAGGTAATGAATCAACTCTATGAGGGATACACGGCATGAAATATTGTTTGTTAATTGTGATAAAATACATCTAATATAAAATTTACAATCTTATCCATTTTAAAGTGTACATTTCCATAGCAAGTTCATTCACACTGCTATGCAACCAATCTCCAGAACTTTTTTCATCTTGCAGAACTGAAACTCTATGCCCATGGAACAGTTCTCCGTTCTCCATTCACCCCGGCTCCTGGCAACCACCACTCTACTCTCTGATTCCATGATTTTGAGCATTGTGGGTGGAATCAGAGAGCATTTATTCTTTTTGTGACTGACTTATTTCAGCTACCATCATGTCCTCAAGGTTCATCCCTGTTGTGGCATTTGTCAGAATTTCTTTCCTTTTTAAGACTGAATAAAATTCTGTTGTATGTTTATACCACCTTTTATTTATTTATTCACGCATGAACAGACATTTGGGTTGCTTCTATCTCTTGGCTATTGTGAATAATGCAGCTGTGAAAATGAGTGTGCAAATATCTCTTCCAGACCATTTTCAATTCTTTTAGATATGTAACCAGAAGTAAAACCTCTGGGTCATATCATAATTCTATTTTTAATTTTTTGAGGACCTGCCATACTGTGTTCCACAGCAGTTGCACTGTTTCAGATTTCCATCAGCAGCGCACAAGGGTTCCAATTTCTCTGCGTCCTCATCAACACTTGTTATTTTCTGGGTTTGTTGTTGTTGTTTTGATAATAGCGACCCTATTGGGTGTAAGGTGGTATCTTATTGTGGTTTTGATTTGCGTTTCCCTAATGACTGATGAGGTGGAGCATCTTTTCATGTGTTTGTTGCCTATTTGTTTACCTCCTTGGGAGAAATGTGTATTCAAGACTGCTTGTTTTTGTTGTTAAGTTGTAGGAGTTCTTTATCCACAACCCATTTCAGATATATAATGTGCAAGTATTTTCCTCCCATGCAGAATGGCATCAGTTGTATGTGGAATCTTTAAACAGCCAAGGTCATAGAAAAGTGGTTGTCAGGGCTGGGGGTGGGGGAAATAAGGAGAAGTTGATACAAGGTACAAACTTTCAGTGATGACATGAGTAAGGTCTGAGGATCTAATGTCAAGGACAGCAATTATAGTTGATTACACTGTGTTGTGTAACTGTCTCTGTCTAAGAGAGTAGAATTTAAATATGTCCACCAAACAACAAAAAAAGGCAAATATTGTGACAACATGCATGGACCTAAATAGTGTTATGCTAAGTGAAATAAGCCAGTCAGAGAAAGACAAATACCATATGATTTCACTTATATGTGGAATCTAATGAACAAAACAAACAAACAAACAAAACAGAAACAGAACCATAGATACAGAGAACAGACTGACAGCTGTTAGAGGGGAGGGAGGTTGGAGGGCTGGGTTAAAAGGATGAAGGGATTAAGCAAAGGAAAAAAAAGCAAACTCTGAACTCATAGACCCAGACAACAGTGCAATGACTCCCAAAGGGACGGGGGTGGGGCGGAGGTAGAAGAGCATAAAGGGGGAATAAATGGTGACAGAAGGAGATTTGACTTTGGGTGGTGAATATACAATATAATATACAGAGATATATTATAGAATTATACTCCTGAAGCCTATATAATCGCATTAACCAATGTCACCCCACTAAATTCAATAAAAAAATTCAAGTACCCCCAAAAGACAAATATGTGAGATGAAAGATATGTTAATTAAGTTAATGGGGAAATATAATGCATACATATATCAAACAATCACACTGTACACTTTACATACCTTGTTATTTTGTTATACCTCAGTGAAGCTAAAAAAATTTCTAAACAAAAAATATTTCCTCAATTTTTGTGGTTAATTCTAAGCGACACCTCTTAGAGACATGACACACTTTTAAAGTTTTCATCTAGATTATTAACATTTTCTCCATCACCTTCTTAAGTCTACAATCTACAAAACACTACATCGAGCTCTGATTCATAGTGTTTTCTGATTTCTGTGGTGTTCATATTCCCCCCATGGCTGACTTCAAGCTACCATCATCCCTGAAGAGACACACAGCAGCCCAGCGTTCTACATCGTTCCCGCCATTCCAATAAGTAGATATAAAAACCCTCAAAAGCACAGAAATAGTAAAATGCATTAAAATAATTAGAAATCGGTGAGTTTTGAGTATGTATTACCTTTATTTTAATATAATTCATTCAATTGTGTCTATATAACTTGATTTTTAATAATGGCTGTGTTTACCAACCAACTTGCAGAATTCCCCAACATTTAGTAGCAGCTCTTGTTGGTTGGAGCGAGTTGGCCTCAGCCCCTCACTGCTCAGACACTCCGCCCTCAGTCATCCACACCCCTTCCACCCCCAGCAATGTCAGCATTTGGCATGGGTTTCTAAACTAGTGTACAACTTTGGTCTTTCTTTAACATCTTTCAAATAAGTCTCAACTAGTTGGTATTCAAAACCCTTCTAAATCTGGCCCTTGTGCACCTCATCACAGTGTTTCTGTTACAGAATCCCCACCAATGCTGTTCTGGAACAGCTGTGGGGCTCGATTGCCCACCCCGTGAATTGTGACACCCAATGCCAGAGTTTGGTGAAGAAGAGAAGGGGTTGTTCCTATGAAGGTTTTACAGATTTGTAATAATGGCAGATTTCTGCTGTTAAGTCCCACTCCCTTTCAAAACATCCAAAGATACATAATCCTGTCTCCCTTTGCCAAACCAGGTCAGTTCCAGAAGAGGCCAGTCACAGGTGCCGTCTTTCAGAACGGCAGATGTCTGCAGCTCAGCATTCCCAGTCCCAGTTCAGCTCCAAGCATCTCTCACAAACCCAGGGGACTAGGCAGGTCCCACACAGCTCTACCAGCTCCACGCAGGCTCCCAGGCTGGCCTCCGTGCAGTAAACTCTCTCAGTGCACACCTCGTGGTAGACACCCCCATTTACTCCAGACCACGTGGCTCTTTCTTCTCTTACTCCAGACTGTGTGGCTTCTCCCTCTTCTCTTACACACCAGGCCTTGTGGTGGACCTCCTTTCTTAGCCTGCCCTCATTCAAATTCTTGGCCTGGAACTTCCTGTATGATCTTATATCCAGCCCGTCCTATGGTGTGTCCACCATTTTTGCCAGATCTCCTGTATCTTTTACCTTCTTTTGGCTGCCATCTTTAGTCATGGTGAAAGTTCCTAGGGACTCATGGACATCTGGGATGGGCACCCATGCCCTGCCTCTTGTGCAGGCACTGTATCCTGTCTATGTCACCAATCCCTGAATGTTCTCAGTCATGTCGACAGCTGGCCCTGGGCGGCAGCCCTCTTCCCTTCAGGAAGGCATAGCTAGTAACTCTCCATTGTTATGCAATATATCCTAAATGTTGTATCAGCCACTCCCCTCCCCCATATATTTTAAATGTTGTATCAGCCTGCCCCCCAACCAAGGATTGTGGGGGATACAATCTGCTATTTTCAGGGGACCCTTGCCCTGAATCCCATTATATACAGGCCTGCTTAACAAAGAAGTGTATTGCCTCATGCACAGTTTTGGAGTGGTTTTCTGGGAATTCATGAGGATAAATTATAATTGGAAGAGCTTAAAATTAAACTTTACGTGAAACATAAAGCATTCTCTTGCTTGATTGTCGACATACCCTGAATTTTCCAGTTATTTCTGGTATAAATTGAGGGAAAATGTCTTTCTTCTGTTCCAACTTTATCGAGGGCTGTTGTTCTTCACTATAAAAAAAAAAGTCACATCATGGACAGCAATGCCATTCATGTTATTTCAGTCACCAAATCAACACATTGCATTTTTCTGCATTCTTAGTCATTATCTACCTCTATTTATTTTATCTATCTATATAAAATTTCACAATATGCATGATATACTAATTTAGTTCTGATTTCAAAATGTCAAATATCTTTTAGTCAAAAATATCCTAGTGAATACAAGTAACAACATGTTATTATATTAAATACCACTTAAATATTTTTGTATATAACAAGTTAAATATTAAACACTGTAATATAAATACAAGTAAAAATAAAATAAAATATTTTCATTAGAGTAGGTACAATCCACTGACTTTTCACATGTCTCAGTATAGTTGTATTGGGGTATTTGTATATTAAAATTTATATGCCTTTTTTTAGATTACTTTCCTTGCTTTTCTCTTTTATATTACATTTAGGGCATTATATTGATTTTTTTGAAGTGTGTAGGCAGGTTATATTATCTATGAATTTCACTTCTGGACATTAAGGGGTGTTCCAAAATGTTTGTTCCGAGAATGACCACTGCCCTGTGGGAACGAGGGGGCTTGAGTCACCGTGAGGGTTCGTTCCTCCCTCTGCTGTCATTGCAGTGGGGGTTGCTTACCCTCCTGCCCTCCTGGGGCAGGGTCTGTGTTCCTTTGAATCTCACGGATGCTGAAATCATGGCGACTGTAAAGTGCCATAGAAATATTGGGCAGATAAAGGGAGAGCTTGCCTCATGTGTCACTTACAGCTTGTAAGGGTGGTACCTGGGAAGGAAATAATGCCTTTGGTGTTAGGCACAGTCCTAAGAACTGGAGTTGGAACCCTAGGAGAGTGAAGCTAATTACAGTGTCTTCCCATCTTTTCCTCCTCACGTCAGAGTTATGTTTCCTACAATAGAATAGAGGTTTTAAAGCTCATCAACTAAACAGAGGTTCTAAATACCCTGTAGTTTTAAGTCAAGCTTTAGAAAAGGAGGAGAGACAAAATGCTTGAAAAATGTATCTTGGACACTTTCAGAGGAAAACATCCTGGCACTTATCATTCAGCAAACATACCCCAGCCCATCCCCCCAACCCCTTCCCTCTCCTACCCCAACATGCACAGACACAAACACAGGAGTCATCGCTTTGCACAAGTGCTGTTTTATTTTCATTTCTTCGTCGTGTCCCCGTCTTTGATCAAACTGCAGTGGAGAGTCACAAAAAAAATTAATAACCAATAACCCCCACTACTGGCTAATCTAACGAAACGAAATCACCTTGATGTAACAGGGACAAACCTGGATCAAAGATATATATTTTGTGTCACACCCTGGGGCCACAAACCCAGGCTCTATCGATTGGAAGAGCAAACACGCTTCCCAAGGAAAACAAGCTGCAGCCGGTCGCCTTGCAGATGAGCATGAAGCGTGACCTCCTCCAGGTCTCCCACGTGGGGAGCACCCAGAGGAGAGTCTGAGGCCCGTAGCCTGAGCCAAAACCAGTCAGTCAAGGAGGGAAGTTCATTGCAAATATAGGCAACTGCCGATAAGTCAAGTGATTTTTCTGGTAGGCATGATAAATTATCCAGGTATAAGAGAAAAATAAGTAATTTTTCTCTTTTGTCCCTAGGGTGAATGCATTTGTTTTCCTTCTTGCTAGTGTTTCTTATTTTCTCTTCACCTGCTCTTGCCCTTCTAAAGGTACACCAAGAGAAAGAGAGTGATAGCTTATCTTTTCCATCTATGAGCGCAAAAATGGTATTTCTGCCTCTGCTCCTGCCTTGGAAACCATGGCGACAGCCTTTTGACCTGGGCAGCTGCAGCTAGAGTTTCACCCTTGTTGCTCACTGGGGAAAAGGCCGCCTTGTCACCACCTCCAATTGGAGAAAGCTTTGGATTCGGGTCCTTCCAGCCGTGCCTTCTGGGACACAGTTCTGCTTTGGTGGGTAGTTGTTTTATTTGGTGAGGGTGACAAGCTAGCCATAATCTATTGACTTGCTGAAGACAGGAAGTGGGGCTCATTATGAAATGGAATACTGGAAAATGAGCTCCCACCTTACAAAATGCTACAGACATGTGGCAGGTCTGGCCTGGCCTTTGGGAGAGAGCTGCCACCAGCCTGTGTTTCATAGGATAACACTGACCTGAAGGTGCTCATTTGAATTTAGAGAGACGGAATTCTTTGTCCATACATGCAAGCAGCTGAGGCTAAAGGAGTTATCGTTGCCTCTGCAGCAGAACAGAGCTTCAGGGCATGAGGGCACCTCAGACTTAATACAATAATGATGACAGCTGAGATTTTTTGAGGACTTACTCGGCATTAAGCCCTGTTCTGTGTGCTTCTTTCACATCCTTTCATGTATTCATTACTACAGACCTGAGAGGCAGGTATTATTAGTGCTTTCATTTTACAGATTGGGATGCTGAGCTAAAGATACAATTAGGCTTGCATTGCTCATAAGAGATGGAATTTGGGATTTCAACCCAAGTCTGCTGGCTTCATAAGCTTCTCGCCCTCCCACAGTGCTTTAGGTTGGAGTTGAGTGAACTAAAGCAGAACTTATTTCCTTTCACACAGCACCCCAGGTGTGTGCCATTGGAATTTCTGTTTTTTTTTCTTGGTTCCCTGTTCCTGGTCCTATCTCCCCAGGTTACTCAATTTTCTTGCAACTATTACTGTTGTCTGGTGACCTGGGATATGCCTGTCCACAACCTTAGGTGAGCATAAGTTTCAGAAAGTTCTCTGCTAACGATGTTTGGCACTGTTTAGCTAAGGGAACATGGGTCTGTAGCTTCATCTTTCTAGCTCTAATTTTGGAAGCACTGTGATTGAGAATGCAGCCAGTCTTGCTGGAAGTCTGCTTTACATATCTGAAGGGTAAGGCTTTCCTTTGCTTGTTCTGGGCACAGACTCCAAAGAGCAGGTGAAGATGTTTCACATATGCTGTACAGAGAGCTTGCTGGATACCTGGTTTGCACATTGGCCGTAGTAAACCTTGAGTATCACAGCAGGCCATTAGGACTTCTATTGCTATTAGCATGAGAGCCCCTCAAGGTATTGGAAAATGAGGTACTGAATGTTGGGAAGTTTTAAATTTCTAGAGCATCCAGATGAAGGCTGTCCTTAATTTAGGAGGCCTGGGGTACCCTGGGAAGCAAAGAATGTTCCATGTCTGGCATAAGGGAAAGAAAATAAATTCCTGGAGAAAAGTTCAACGGCAATAGGGGAGAAACACTCTATTATCTGTCCACATTTCTCTAGATCTGGGACATATATCCTAAGTTCCTCTGAAAGGAGCAGGCTACCTTTTAAAGGGACACAAAGAATCTAACAGCAGTGTAAATAGAAAAAAAAAGTTGTTCCTGGCAGGAGAGAAACTGTTCTTCAGCTTTAAGGATTATTGTGGTGAAAGAAGAAACAGCTGAGAACCATATTCCAGTGGTGGGAAGTAGCAGCATTAAACCAGGCCACCAGGAGACAGAGCAGGCAATACGCCCACGCTGTGTTGAGAAAGTTCTAGGAGCAAGACCAAGAGGGCTGTCTTGGAGCCAACATGAGACTGGGGGGAGTTTAGGGCCTCACAGCCCAGTGACTTTCTTGGAAAACTCAGAGTTTCTGCTAGTGCAATGGTCCCCAAGGACCAGGAATGTTACGAGTTGAATTGCATTGCCCCAGAATTTGTATGTAGATGCCCTACCCCTCCATACCTCAGAATGTGACCTTATTTGGAGATGGGGCCTTTAAGAAAATAATCGAGTTAAAATGAGGTAATTACGGTAGGCCCTAATGCAAAGACTGGAGCCTGTGTAAAAAGGGAATTTTGGACGCAGACGTGCATACAGGGAGAACAGCATATACACATGAAGGTGAAAATCAGAGCCATATGCCCACAAATCAAGGTACGGCACTGGTTGTCAGCAAACGCCCGCAGGCTAGGGGAGAGCATGGAACCGATTCTTCCTCACAGCCCTCAGAAGCAGCCTACCCTGCTGAGGTCTTGATCTCCAACTGCCAGCCTCCAGCACCGAGAGATGACAGATTTCTGTTCTTTAAGCCACCCAGCTTGTGATACTTTCTTGTGGCAGCAAAGCCCTCGGAGCACCAGGTATTGGAACATTTTGGTTGTAGCGTCTGGAACTGAAGGGAGGGCAGCTCCCACCACCACAATGAAGTGTGCCCCTGAAATAGTGTTCTCTCCAGGCCGTGTGCTGGGGAGATGTCCCTTCCCCTGAAGCACAAGTGTGAATCCTATAAAACACTAAATGCACATGTATTCGTTAAATGAACACTGACAGGCAACTACTATATGCTCAGCAACCTTTAAGATTTCAAACATAGGACAAATAAAATCTGGATGAGGCAGTCATCTCCTTTTAAAAATGTTTTAACAAACCAATCCACTGAAACCCATCTCCAGCATTGCTGCCCAGACCAGTCCTCCAGAAGCAAGGCGGGTGGGGAGGAGGCTGACTTAGCACATCCCAGCATTAAACAAGGTGTCATTTGTTTCAACGACACTTTATGGTTCCTGTATGGAATATTTGATTGAGAGCACTAACCCCTACAAGATTTCCCTTTCTAGAGTGGAAATCCTATATGGAACAATGACCAAGATAGCCATGCCCTCTTTTTTGGGGGGGTGGGGGGGCACATTTGCTTAGAGGTGAAATTGGAGCAGAAATTCATTGGTTCATTCAAACATATTTTGTTGGCTTCCATAGAACATTTAGAACATGTGAAATTCTTGTTTTTGAAGAACATTTTCTCTGGTGTGTGATTTAGGAGGATGATAGTTGAACATAAGCCTTTCAAAAAAATCTCTTTATTATGGATAATTTCAAATGTACACTAAAGGAAACACACTAGAGCTGTAAACCTGGACGTGCCAATTATGTAGCTTCAGTAATTACAAACTCCTGCCTGCTCTTGTTTCATTTTTGCCTTCTGCATCTCCTTCTCCACACTGGAGTACATTAAAGCAAATGCCAGCCATGATATCATCTCATCCACAAATATTTCAGTATGTATCTTTAAAATAAAAAGGCCTTTGAAAAATTACCATGAGCTTTGAGCACACCCAAACATTAACAATTCTAAGTATCATCTATTGTCTAGTCAATGTCCAAGCTGCCTGATTGTTTCAGAATTCTTTTTTAAAGTTTCTTTAAATGAGAATCCAAAAAACATCCACATGTTGCATCTGGTTTTTGTGCCTTAAGTTTCAGTAAAGCAATAGCCTCCTCTTCCCTTTCTTTTTCCTTGGAATACATTTGTTTGAGGAAACATGTTATCTTTCCTGTCTCATCTCCCACGGTCTGGTTTTGCTTATTGCTTTCTCCCGGTGTTATTGACATGCTCCACAGGTCTGCACATTTCCTAAATATTAGATTTAATCGCTCAATCTGATTCAGGTTTAATATTTTGGCAGGACTGTTTTATATAAAGATGGGTTTGGATCTTCCATCAGGAGACATACCACATTCAATTCTTTCCTTCTGACGTTAGTGGTTATTGACGGTCACAGCCTAGATCTTATCTCATTTGAGATTTGTCAAACAATGGTAGTTGAATTCTAGTATTCCCTGAATGTGAGGGTCCAGTTCACAACAGAGAAAACAGGTTCGATGCTTGATTCATTTTAGAATAATTGGTTCATCACATCATCCAAAGGTAACCGATGGGTTTCTTTTTAAAATATGTTTATGAACTCATGATGTTTAATTTGGTTTCCTAGGCTTTAATCCGTTGCTTGTATTAATGCTCAAGTTGTCCCATCATTGGCTATTTGGAGCTATTTCCAGTCGGTTCTTGAGTTTGGGACATAAGCTGTAACTGCTCTTGGGAGAAGGTGGTGGAGACCCTTTCCAGAACTTTTACTCATAGAGGAGTGGTGTCCAAACTTTTTTGATTGTGAACTCCCATTAGAAAATATTACCAAGCATGACTCCCTTCTATTTATAAATTATACATATGTACTATTATTTAATATACTACATGCATTGTAAAACATCTCCAAATAGAATTTTTAAATGATGAGATAAAGTTGCATGTTTTTACTTTTAAAAATATTTTATTTATTTATTTTTCAGTATGTATCTCAAAATACATACTAGAGTGGGGGAAGGGAGGAAGAAAGAGAGAGAGAGAGAAACATTGACCAGTTGCCTCTCATACATGCCGCAGCTGGGGACCAAGCCTGCAACCCAGGCACGTGCCCCGACCGGAATCGAACTGGCAACCTCTTGCTTTGTGGGAGGACACCCAACAACGAGCCACACCGGTTAGGGCAACGTTGCATGTGTTTAAAATGCTAGTCACCCAGGAAGTCCCTGGATAGAGTTCTCTTGGCCAGTACAGCAAGGAGCGGGGGGGAATCTCAGCCATGGGAGAGAGCTCCACGTTCGCTGGCTGGCGAGAGGCCAGTCAGGCGTCTGAACAGAGACCAAGCTGCTGGACCCAGCACTGGGGCCTGGAGAGCTCAACCCCATTTCCTGCCAAGAGTGTGTCCATGAGCACGGCCGAGATTCCTCAAGTGTCCTGGCACCCCACCAGTCTTTCTCCACATCCAACAATCTGGTCAGCAGGCCTGTTCGGGTAAACAAACATTCAAGAGAGGAGACACGCAGGCTGGCTTCATGGGTGTGGAAGCGGAACCGTATCCATCCTCTCTAGAGAAGATAAAGTGTGAAGTCAGAAAATTCAACTCCCTTTAAAAAGGCGATTGACTTAGAAAGAATTGTTAAAAACAAATTACTGTAAAAGTACTTTTTCGTTGCCTTTCTCTGCTGTTATGAAGCCAAAGGCTGGCTGAGACAAACTAAGTAAAGACTTTGCTCCTTACCAGCAGCAAATTCCCTCCATTGGCTTTTTACAATATTCAGTTTAAAATGTGAGGACTCTTCCTGCCAAATTATTCTGATATCCTCCTAAATTGCAAACCTTTGTGTTTCTCAGTAACTCTGAAAGATGTTTTGAAGATCAAAAGCCATTGAAAGAAAGGCTGGTGTTGGAAGTAATGGTGATAGATGAGAGAAACCTGTTGTTCTTGTGCATCTGAACATAAAATCAACTCTGACTATTTCCAACAAAAAGCCAGTCTTTTGTTCTCCAAAACAATAAAAACGTCAGAACAGCATTTGGCTTTTGAAATGGTGGCCAAAATTCCTTGTAAATTTGAATAAAATAAAAATTTCTGACAATTTCTAAATGTACACACGCAACTTTGCTCATTGTTTGCAATTGTAGCAAAGAAAGCTAAGAGCTGCAAGGACCTGAGGGAGTAAGAAAGATAATCTTTAAAGGGAAATGGAAACTTCTAAATAGTTTCTCATCTGAAATTCTACCCCGAGGTAGTCATTCTGGTGAGCCTCAGGACAGCCGACCCTAGCAGGACGCAGAATTGCCTGGGAAACAGAACACAATGTGGTGTTGCCAGCATCTCGTGTGAATGAGTTGTGTTTTCCTATTGATTGGAGGGGACCCAGGCACAGATACTTGGCAACTTGTGGGTGAAGTCCTCTTCAAATGACGGAAAATTTTTTCGCTTACTGGTTGTTTTTTTTTAAATGCACACTTTTTTTTTTAAAGATTTTGTTTATTTATTTTTAGAGAGGGAAAGGAGGGAGATGGAGAGAGAGAGAGAAACATCAATGTGGGGTTGCTGGGGGTTCTGGCCTGCAACCCAGGAATGTACCCTGGCTGGGAATCGAACCTGGGACACTTTGGTTCCCAGCCCGCGCTCAATCCACTGAGCTATGCCAGCCAGGGCTTGTTTTTTTTTCTATTTGAGCATTTAAGCCCTGTTTTAGTAATGCCACCCATAATTACTGAAAAATAAAATGTCACCAATTTTAGGGCCTATTCTAGAGATGTATCCCCGAAGTTCAGTTCTCAAAACCCGAACAAAAGGCTGAGCTGAAACCCGAAGAGCCTTTATTTCACCACGATGACCTGCACCCGAAGGGAGGGCTGCCTAGCTCTTCAGTTATGTGGTATCAACCCACCGCCCTTACTGCCTCGTTTATGAAACACCTGGGGATGCTACATGGTTTTTCTACTAATGCTCAGCATCATCAATCTATCCAGAAAAAAAGAAAAAAAAATAGATTATTACATCATCATGGAAAAATTCCCCATCCCTTTGATTTTCCAGCTGGATTATGTCCTTAGAGACCCAGGGCCTTGAAAAGATGACAGGGCTCTTGCTCTTATGTAAACAAGTAAGGCCATTCCAAATTATAAAATTCTTGTAGAGAGTCCAGCCAAGGATTTATATTTCCCTTGATGACTGCTTTAATTTTTTTCCAATATTAAATTTTAAAAAAAGGGGTTTTGGTTCTTCTCTGTAAGCTGATCAGCCTGTGCCGGGTCTTCCCCCTTGGCTGACCCAATCCCACGTGATCTCACCACAGAAGACAGCCTGCTGCTGCACAGAGTCGGCTCAGAGCCAGGGGTCCAGGCTCCTGGGGACGGGCTTCCGATGGATGAACAGACAGGTTGTTGTTCAGCATTTGCTAATTCCCAGTACTGTGCTAAGTACTGCAGGGAACTCCAAGACTTATAAGAATGAAGGGGGTATTTCACTCAAAAAGTTTTCAATCTGGTACAGAAAGATGAGTTGCATTAAAAAAATGAGGCAGTGACTGAATGTCATTTGTCAGGCCACGTGGATCTGGAATTGAGTATTCGGAAGGCACTTTGGAAAGAAGTTGGACAAGAAGTTGGACTTGTGGGCTGTGTTTTTATTACTTAAATTTTATTTTATATTTTGAGTAAATAATATATTCCCAAGGTTTAAAAGTCTACATATCTTTTTGTCCCTGTCCTTCAGCTTCAACTTCCTCCACAACGGCAATCAACATTTCTGCCTTTTTGTGTATTTTTTCCATTTTTTTCTAATTTTATTTTAATCATTGTTTAAGTACAGTTTTCTGTCCTTTACTCCCATCCCAGCCCACCCACCCCTCCTTCCCCACCTCCCTCCCATTTCCAGCCATTCTCCTAGTTTTTGTCCATGTGTCCTTTATATTTGTTCCTGTAAACCCTTCCTATTTTCCCCTGAAATTCCCTCCCTCTGGTCACTGTCAGCCTGTTCTCTATTTCCGTGTCTTTGGCTATATTTTGCTTGTTTGTTTGTTTTGTTCCCTGCACAATGGCAGATCAACGTTGCTGCCTTTTTGCGTATTTTTAAAGAGATAATTGATGGATATACAAATAAATGTGAATAGATATTTCCTCCCCCTTGAGAATTTTACAAATGGTAGCAGCTCTGTACCTTACCACATGGAGCTGTAGTACTGTAGAGCTATGAAAAGCTGAGGCTCTGGAAGCCCGTGTTCCAGTCTCGACTCTGTCATTTATTACCAATGTGACCTTGGGCTGTTTCCTGACCTCTAAAGTGGAGGAAAATATGAGTACCTGCCTGTTAAGGTCATTGTAAGGATTAAATGAGCTAATCTACTGATATTAAATGCTTGGAATAGTGCCTGGCCTGTAGAAAGCACTGTAATATATGTCAGACATTACTATTTCACTTAATGTATCTTAGAGATTTTCCTTATGAGCACAAATAAAGAACTCATTTATTTATTTACAAATGCTTAATATTTCATTGAAGAACATACCACACTGTGCTTGGCCTTGAATGATGAATAATATTGGGAAAAATTGGAAACAGTGGTGTTATAGGATAGTCAGGAGGTAGGGAAAAAGTAATAGGCTATCATTACATATCTTTCATTGGCTTAATTTAAAAGGCTGACCATACTGAGTATTAGCAAGGATGTGGAACTATTGGAACTCTCTCACACACTGCTGACAGGAGAGTAAAATAGTGTGATCATGTTGGAAAACAGTTTGGCAATTTGACAATTTCTTATGAAATTAAACACACATCTGCCATATGGTGGAATTAAAATAAAAACATATTTACACACAGACTTGTCCACAAATGTACATAGCTATATTTGCAATAGCCAAAACCTGGAAACCACCCAGTGTCCATCAATAAGCAAATGAGTAAACAAGTTTTGGCAAATTTATACAATAGAATACTACTTACCAATAAGCTACTAATAAATTCTAATTGGATAAATTTCAAAATAATGTTGCAAAGAGCACATACTGTGTGATTTTACTTATATAAAACTCTAGACAATGCAAACTATCATGAACAGAAAGCAGATAATTACATGAGGATGGAAGTAAGGGTGTGGGATGAACTACAAAAGAGCATGAGGAAACTTTTTGGGGGATGATGAATATGTTTATTATCTTGTGATAGTTTCACATGTATATACATGTGTCAAAACTCATCAAACAATGCATTTTAAATATATGCAGATTATTATTATAAAATATACCTTAATAAAACTGGAGAAGAAAAAAATTGTATGTATTCAAAACAAAAAGATTAAAGCACTCATAATGTTCAAATACAGTTGAGTATGCATGCAAATATAGCATAATAACAAAATAATCTAAAAATCATTTGCATATAGTTCCTATTTTGTGGTTTTCCTTCCGTGCTTTCAAACTAAGTATGTTTACAGGAGAGGAAAAATCTTTCTTCCTAGTCTTTTATGTTCTCTGGTGTCCCTGTAACACAGACAGACTAATAAAAGAAAAGCATATTGAAGTTTGTTAACATATACATCTCATACAAACATGGGAGAGAGTCAGGGAAAGAGAAAGAGGAACCAAGAACTGGCTTAAAACTCCCACTTATATAGCATTTTCAACAAAAAACAATCCACCTGCAGGGAAATGACAAAGTAAAGGCAGGTGGCTTTCGGTTTCCGATGCAGTGAACTGTGGGACAGTAAATATATGTGAGGGAACTAATGAAGTAAGGTTTGTTTGCAGGTTCCTCTGGTGCCATCTCCAGCTGGTCAGAGTCTAGAATCATCTCCAGTAAAGGGGAATTTGTGTCCTGCTTTTATGCAGAAAAGATGAAGTATAGAAAGAGCTTTGCCTGTGTTTGCTGTTTCAGCTCAAAATAATTGTATCTCAAAGAGGCATATTTTAGGGTGACGTATTCTGGTTTCCTCCATCTTCATTATTCGGCTGGGGAAGTTTTTTCCTTTCAATTGCTTTGTGGAGTCATTTAATGTATACTCACTGAATTAGACAATTTTTTCCTTAAGCAGGGATGAAAAAGAGCTTGATTGATATATGTGTGTACATGTTGTGTGTTCTTCAAAGGGGGACGTGTGGAGAGAGGCTAGTAGGGGTGTTTCCATTCAGGGTCATTACTCTTTTCCTTACACCAGCAATTCTCAAACTACTCTGTTCTGAGGACCCATTTTGCTCTTAAAATGTATGGAATGCCTCAAAAAACATTTGTATATCAATAGCATTTAATGCACTAGAAATTAAAACCTAGAATTAAAAAACATATTTATCAATTAATTTTTAAGTAAGAAATTCATTGCATGTTAATATAGATAACATATTTTTAGAAAAATATATTTTCAACAAAATTTAGTGAGAAGAATGGCATTGTTTTCCATTTTTACCAATCTCTCTAATGGCTGGCTTAAAAGAACACAGCTGGATTCTCCTATCTGCTTCTCAAGTGTTGGAAATTTATTAGTTTTAAGTTATAGTTAATAAACTTAGTAATTAATGCATGTAAAATGCTATTTTTCCAAGAACTGAAGGTATGAGCCACCCTGACTCCAGGAGACCACAGACAATTCAACCTTTGTGTCTCAGGAGGACTGCACGCAATCCAGATGGTATCTGAGCCGTTGTGCTCCAGGGAGAGAATTCCACAGCCCAGGATGCAGATAAAAAATTGTGCGTCAACAGATGAAAGGATGCTAGGAAAAATGCCAGACTTCAGCTTTAATTGTTCCTCAATTCCAAACCCTTATCTACACTTTTCTTCTCCTTATAAAAAAGGTCAGATTGAGATGAGGTGTATAATTGTCTTTTGGGATACATAGCTGCCATCTTCTCAGACTGCCATCCATCTGAATAAAGCACCCATACAGATTCAATCCTTGTCTCTATTTACTGGTTCTGGTAGTGACAGGCAGAAACTGGAAAACACTGACTTTTCTGGTTTCACTTCTTCGTTTAATCTGTTGTGACACGAGATGTCACGTAGCCTCTGGAAAACTCCACTGTACAATCATGAGAATATACAAGTGAAAAACAAATAACATCTTAGTATTGTTATGAAATTGTTTTCAAATCAAGGACTTCAGTGAAAGGGTTTTTGCTGGCCCAAAATCTCTTCTCTCAGGGAGACTTTGAGCCCATGTCTTGCTGGACCACACTTGTGTCCCGGCATACAGCTGAACAGCTATTCTGTTTTATAAGAGTACCACTGAAAAGCGTCGACAGCTTTTTGAGTTTTATAAAATATTTACCATGTCAAATAGCTGGAGTCTCAGAAATTCTAGCCTGGAAAAAATGGATATGAGGCCAAAGATTACAAGGAATATTTATGTATCTAATTAACATTTGTCCCCAAAGCCATAAAGAATCCAAGTACACCTATTATTGGATTTTAAAAAATCCTTTCTATGGCCAGAGTACTCTGAATATTGGCCAACTAAACAAAACACCTACAGTTGCTTTAGCAATCAAAGGAACGGTCGCCTGACCACATTTTTCTTGAATGACAACAGTTTCCATTACTTTCCTAGACAAAAAGTTAGTCATCAAAAGTTCTTTTAGGGCAGAACATGGTCTTCCTGTCATGCCCAAACCAGGGAATTAATTTAATGTAATTGTGCAGTGGAAAGCCACTATTGTGTGTAAATGATCCTGCTCCCAGCCGCAGAATTTGGTAATTGGTGGTGACTATACTTCCAGAAAGGGTCTAACTTCATTTAATGCATAAATTACATAAAGCCTATCTATGGAACAAAAAAATCAGTAGGTTTGAAGTGAGCATGGGTTCTTGAGGTTAACTACATACTTTTTTATAAAGGAAAAAAAAAACAGAGCAAAATTCCAATGGCAAAAATCCCTCCTTTCTCATCCTCCAGAGTTCTTTCAGATCGTCTCTGTTTCCATCTGTCCCTGTGTAACTGCATTCTGCCACTGCAGAGCAGGAGATCTGTAAATAAGGGATGCTGGTCCCGAGGGTGGTACGCAACCAGTGGTCAGATCTGGATCTGAAGTATTCGGCCTGGTGATGAACGAGACTTGACTTGTGGGGTGAACCACGATACGGTGTACAGACTGATGTGTTGCACAACTGTGTACCTGAAACCTGTATGAAACAGTGTCATCCCGATACATTTTTGTAAAAAAGAATTCAGCCAGTTGCAGTCAAGGACACTTTTTGCTGTCAAGCAAATTGGTGGTTGTTCCTATTTTGTTTGATTAAGTAGCTTTCTCAGGAAAGATATTGGACATTAATAATTAGATGTTTCCCTAGAAAAATATAATGGAATTGATTAAGTGTTTGGTATTGTGTAGTAAAGAACCTGACCTGTGCTAGAAAAAGAGGCCTGGCTTTTGTCCTCAGCTTCCTGGAAGGAGTGTTTTTGTTTGCCTGGGGCACTGGGCTAGCCAGATAGTCGCATCATGGAATGGTTCTAGGTTTCCAGACATAGAGTTGATCTCTTAAGGTGCTGGAACCTGAGATCACTTCCTGGATGAGACCCCAGTAAAGACCTTGGACACCAAGGCCTGTTTAAACTTCCTTGGTTGGTTATACTCAATGTACAGTCACACATCAATCCAGGAAAGTGACAGTGTGATGACTCCATGGGGGAGGAAAACAGAAGCACAGCATTTCATACTTTCTTAGACTTTGCCCCATGCACTTCTTTTTCCTTGCCCAATTCTAATCTGTATTCTTTAGCTCTGTGAAAGCATAACCACAGTATAATAGCTGTCAGTGAGTTCTGTGAGTTATTCCAGGAAATTATCAACCCTAACAGTGGTCTTAGGAACCCTGAACTTGAAACTGGTGTCAGAAGTGAGGGTAGCCTCTCTCTCTCTCTCTCCCCCCTTCAAGTTCCCCCTCTTTTGCAGATCTGAAGCTTTGCTATCAGAATGAGTCATTTTAGAATAGAATTGGTTCTCTAAAATTGTTTTAATATGGCACAAAGCTCTTGATTCTCAGAATGGTATGCCTATTTACCTGCCGAAATGTATTTTGAGAGGAAAATAAAATTAGGGATGCTTCACAGATTTACACATCACCCTTGCTCAGGGGTCATGCTAATCTTCTCTGTATTGTTCCAATTTTAAGGTATGTGCTGCCGAAGCGAGCACTGAGGGTAGTCTTTATGTCGACTGTTTCTTCTAACTTCTTAGCTGGTTAAACTCTCATAGGTATAATGCACATCTATCTGTATGTCCTGCAAAAATCCCTACCAACTCAGTTTTACTGCCTGAAGTCCATCAGTCCTGACCTATCCTAATAAAGTGCAGGCTAAGATATTTCTCCCAGCATTTTGGTCAGGAGAAATCACATCAAAATGAAGATTAAGGGCAGGATGGGAAAAGAGGATATACGACATTCAGAAAGATGTTCACTGAGGTATTTACCATATGAGTGAATAGAGGACTGGTTATATAAATTATGATATTTTCTCTAGTGGATATTATTTTAAAACTCAGACAGATACCTCTATGCTAATATAAAAAGATCTTTAAAATAGTTTGTTAAATTATGAGGATGTCAGATAGGACACAAAAATGTCTAACATGGAGCAGAATTCGGGTATTAATCCCAATGCTAGACTTCCTAGAGGATGTAAAATTTCTGGAATGCCAGGTGCAAGTACGACCCGAGGAAAACTTGGAAGTCGAAACTGACACCACTGGACCCAGGGGAATGCTCTGCTTTCAATATCTCTCCTCCCGCTACCTCAGCAGTATCCTCCCCACATCCATCGGTGCTCGCTCTCCTCCACTGTGGCTGCTGCTCTTGTTCCTCTGTTTCCTCCTCTCTCAGGCTCTCCTTCAAAATGCGCAGGCCTAGGAGGAGATCCGTCCTCTGCTCCCTGACCCACCACTCCCAAGCCCGGCTCACCCTTCACATCCTTCAAACCCCTGACTACACCACTGCTTGTGTGGAGCTTTCTTGCCTCTGAAGTTCTTTTATTGCCTGACCACCAACGCCGTACTCAAACATATGCAGTCATGAATTTTGGTAATATTGGGTAGGTATACACCTTGTTTCTTTAGCTGGAGGGTTATTTCCTTGAGGACAAGAGCCATAAATTGTGTTTCTTTGCACCTATCAATTCCTGGTAAAGGAATTGTAGGTAACAGGTGTTGAGTAAATGTGTGGTTGACAATTGATGCAGGCCCCATTCTGCAGAGTTCTAAGAGCAAATGAATGAGAGCAACAGCACATCCAAAGTTCATGGGTAACAAAGGGACTCAGTCTGCGTGTTCTCTCTAAGGCTGTGAATAGATGATAGGCCAGCTTGAGTAAGCACATTCTGCTATTGACCTACAGTTCCTTTTCACAGGGACATTTGTGGTAAAGCCCTGAGCTTAGGACTGACAAGATAAGAATGCACATTAGTCAGTAGACAACATCGCAATAAAAGTGAGATGGGAAAAATATGCCTCAGACTAAAGAATGCAATGCTCTTGCTTTAGGAAGTAAAATTTAAATCACTAGTTATGGATAATCAATACTTCCCTCTAAACCAACATCAATATTAGGGTCAACTCCTCGGGTGAGAGGGCTGCAGCCGACCAACGTTTGCAGTTCTCTTCCCCTTCCCGGCTCACCCTTTGAATGTGGGTGGCCTCATGACTCACTTTGGTCAATAAAATGTTAGTGGAAAAGATGCATGTCACTCCCAAGCAGAAGTATTTAAGAATCAGTGGGTAGCCCTGACTGGTGTGGCTGGGATTCCATCCCTGGTCGGGGTGCAACCAGCCAGTGTTTCTCTCTCACGTCAGCGTTTCTCTCCTCTCTTTCTTTCTCTCTCCTGACCTCTCTCTCTAAAAGCAATGAAAAAATGTCCTCGATGAGGGTTAAAAATGTTGGTGGCCTTCTCCAAGCTGTCTTCCCTTGTAGCAGCAATCATAGGAACACATATTCGGATAGAGATACAACACATTTGGAGCAGGAAGATGGAGTGTACTCACTCAAACTATACTTATTGGACACCAACCATGTGCAAAGCACTGTTAGACACCGGGAATATGCTAGTGCACAAGGCAAAGTCTCTGCTCTCGTGGACAGGTGTCTATTTTTGACTTATATAAATCAGTATTTCATTCTGGCTCTGACTTGTATTATAAAGGGAGGTAGAAGATGTCAAGATAATGGGGGACTCAAATGTTGGAAAAATTTTAGTTTCAGGCAATAGCTAATAAGCTTAGTAATCAACATATGTAAAAAGCTATTGTTTCAGGAACTGAAGGTGTGACCCACTTTGACTCCAGGAGACCATAAACTGTTCCACCTTTGTGCTCAGGAGAACTGCAGGCAATCGAGATGGTATCTGAGCCATTGTGCTCCAGGGTGAGATGCCCACCACCCAGGGCACAGGTAGAACCACTGCCCAGGGCACAAATGAAAGAATGCTGAAGCTTTCATCTGATTAGCTTTCCCCCCTGAATTCCAAACCTCTTACCTATACTTTCCTTCTCATTATAAAAAGGGTGGGTTTAAAATGGAATTTAAGACAGTCTGTTAGGGTACAAAACTGTCATCTTCTCAGATTGTGGACCATCTGAATAAAATGCCCATAAAGATTCAATCCCTGTCTTTGCTTATTGGGTCTGGTAAGTGGCAGGCAGCACAAACACTGGCTTTTCCAGTTGCAAAGAGAACCTGTAACACAGACATCCTGAAGTCTGAGATTTGATGGGAGGATTGACTTAAGAACAAGTAGGGGTGGCTAGTTAAAGAATGCTCCAGGCTGCAGCTCTGAGGCAGCGAAGGGCAGAGTGCATCTGAAGAAGAAAAGGCCAGTATGATTGCACAAGAGAATGTGGGGGAACAGTCAGTTTGTCAGGCTTGTGAAAAACATAGAAACCACATTGTACGGGTCTTGTGGGCTTTGCTGAAGATTTCAATACTTATTCTAAAACTTACTATTAGCAATTAATAGTCAAGTATCACCCTCTCTTGATATTTTTCTTGACGCCAGCAGCCCTCGTGGGTGGCACCGAGTTCCTCCTGGTTGGGAGAGCCTCTACCAAGTTGGGAGATGAGAACCCTGTCATGAGCTCACTGTGTGGGGTGGCTCCTCCAGTGCCACCATGACTTCCTGCCATCCCAGGGTACCGGGCAGGGCCCTTCAGCAGAGACCAGGGTCTGCTCTGGCTCGACTGATAGAAGGGGTTTTATTACAGGTATTGAATCACTTATGGAACTGCTGATCTAAGAAATGTCCAAACCTGTAGAGAGTTTGTATGAGTTTATTTCAGCCAAACTGATGACAACTGCTGGGAATCAAAGTCTCAACGGACTGATAAAAACACCATGGAGAATGGCAGTTTTGCAGTTTATTTTATACATTAGAATCAAAGAAGGAGGCGGAAGGAGAGTTATATGCAATCCACTGGTGGTAGATTAGGAAGGTGAAATAAAACAAAGCAGAAAAATCTCTGAGTTTGGATAAAAAGTAAAACAGATGGACACATACGTCTTTTACACTGGTGAGTATAGGATAGTTAACAATTAACATTTACAGGACACAGACATGGTAATGAGGAACAAGATAGCAATAGGGGTTCCCTAGTCTCCTGCTTTGCTGGGAGATTGTGCCCTGAAGGGTCTGGAAAATAGGATTCCTCTGACATTCCAACGTTATGTTAACAAAGATGCAAAGACACAATAGACAGACTCAGTTAAGGTACAGACTGACTTTTGTCAAGAAAGATACAGGCCTAGGACATGACCACCCATCATGACTCGATTTAGTTAAGAAGTGTTAATTTCAGACCATCCTATGCAGTTACTGAAAGTCTCTGAGTTGGTAAAACCTGCTCAGTACCTGGTCCCATTTTGGTCCACACAATCATGGAGAAATGGATTCTAAGTTGTATTTCAAGGAAAAACTCAAAGCCACCGCACATAATTAGGCCACCAAGAAAGTGTGCCCTATTGCTATCACAATGCTGCCAGTTGAAACTGGAAGCAGCTGCCGCAGCTGCTGGCTAGAAACCACACACATCAGGAAATTGGGTGTCACATGACCTGCTCCTCCCCCACGTACCTCAGTTGCAAAGTCAAGGCTTGTACAAATGCAAGAAGCTAGTTCACATCTAGAACCCAGCTTCAGGGTAGGCTGGGGCAAGTTTTAAGTATGTAGTTTCTGCAGTAGGAGCAATCCACTGGAAGAGGGTTGAAAGAGAGTTTGGGTGTATAATTCATAGTGTTTGGCACACCATGTATCAGAAGAAGTGAGATCCCCATTTTTGAGTCTTCCAGTTCTCACTTCAGCTCTTTAAAACCCTATACTTACCGAGTGCCACTCTCTGTCTTTCTATTGTCTTTTCCTCATCAAGAGGAAATTCACTGGCCCCCGCCGATGTGGCTCAGTTGGTTGGGTGTTATCCTGAACCAAGGGGTGGCTGGTTTGATTCCCCATACAGGCCAGGGCACATGCCGGGGTTGTGGGTTCTGTACCTGGTTTGATTTCTGGTTGGGGTGTGTGTGGAAGGTAACTGATGGATGTTTCCTTCCCTCTCTTTCTCCCTCCCCCACCCTCTCTTTAAAAATAAAAAATAAAATTTAAAAAATATAAAATCACTGTAAAAGTGTGTATTTCTCCACTTCTTTTGCTTTGGTTAAAGCATGTACCTTTCTGTCTATGTATTCCTTTCTTCTTTTATTTTTTAATCCTCACCCACGTTTGGAAAAAAAGATGTTGAAAAGTCTTTCCCTTACAAATGACCTGATCTGTTTGCCTTTTCTGTCTTCCTCTTTAAAGCTCATTAGTTTTACTTGAATATGTCTTAGTGTTATCCATCCCAGACAGATTTTCCTAGGTATGCCATTTAAATATGCAGGTGTAAACCTTATTTTATTTCAGAAATAGTTTCATAAATTAAAAGTTTTAGTACTTGCTTTGAGTTTCTTCTTCAGGGGATTCCCTTATACAACTGTTGTTTTGTCTTTGACTATTCATATCTCTTTCTTTTTAATCCTTTGTACGTCGCTGGCAGTTTTTAAATGTCCACAGATTCTCTGATACTCCTTCCTTCAAAGGGTGGAACCTAACTCCCCTCGCCCTGAGTGTGGACTGGACTCACGGACTCACTTCTAAGGAATGGACTACGGTGTGACCAGGCCCCAGGCTTCCCCTTGCTGTCACTCATGAATCACGCGCTCTGGGAAGTCAGCTGCCGTTTCCTGAGGATACCTCCAGCAGCCCTAGAAAGAGGCCCACGCGGTGTGCCTTAGGAGGGGAGGGTGAGTGAGGGCTGCTTCCCCGCTCCACGGCTTTTCTATTGTTATCATGAAGACTTTAACATTATTGCCTTGTGTTTTTTGAAACTACCTTTTCTGCCTCTTCACTTTATTTATCTGGATCTTTACTTTCCAGTATTTTCTTTACTTTCTTTATCTTATCTTCACTTTCTCCTGCCTTTCCCCCAGAGTCTCTGAGCTGCTCAGTCTAGCTTCTGCCCCCACCACGGTCTCTGTGAGGAGCTTTTTCCTGGAAAGGAGATTGGGTTGCTGAGTTCTGAGATTTAATAGGGCCCAGACTGTTCCACACCATCTAATCTTTCTTTTGCCATCCCCCTTAGAATGTCCTTCCAGCTCTGGCATTGTTCCCCCAAAATACTCAGTTAGCTTTCTGTGCTGAGTGGGGACATTTAGATTTCAGGGTGAGTGCCTGTGGCAGTTTGACCGAGTTTGCTGGCATTCGGTGCACTAGAAGACCCTTCGCTGGCTTTGTGCTTCCTCCTGTCCACTGGCCAATGCCATGTGGGTCTTGTGGCTGTCAGTAAAGCCGTCCTGTCTTTGTCTTTTGCAACTCACAGAGGACCTTGTTATTTTTATAGTAGACAACTGCGCACTTGTTGTGGAGGTGGTTGTTGTTAGAAGATTTGGTAGATTCACAACTGCACAATTGCCACTTTAATCTTGCACAGCACCTATCACATCTTAAATTTCTAGACATTCCTTTGTTCTCTGGATTTTCCCTTTCTTGCTTCTTCTGCTTCATAGTTTATGGACCCTTAACTCTCTAAGTATAATAGTGATTTTAGGAATTCCTTTCTTCTGTCTACATTGTCCTTATTTTCTCTGAGTCACCTTTTCTAAGGTTCTGCATTTCATTTTCATGTCAATGTCTTTCCTCAACTATCTTGAAATTTTTGGCCCTCCAAGCATGTATAGCATTTGGCATTATATGGGGAGTTCTGTGTATATATGTAGGACTTGTCAATCAGTCCTACAGAGCCAGGTTCATTGAGTTGAGGGACTCTCAATAGTTAATATCTGCAGGTCTTTTCTCTTGGGCTGATCAGTGTCCCCAGAGAGTTGTCCTCCCATAGACCTCTACTGGGTGGTAGAGGAGGGTGGTTAGGCTTAGTTGCCATTGTGCTCTTAGAGAAACTGAAGGGAGAATGGGGCGGGGTCTCGTGGTTCAAGATGTAGACTTCACTTAACCTCCCTTTCCAATAAGGTGCGTAAAACATGACCATTGTCTCTGAGTCCAGATCCTCTATGTTTCAACCTGTCCTGAAAAGAAACTTTCCACCTTTTGCTAGGGTGGGGAAAAGGCATTCTCCTGGTTGTCCTTGCATGAGAAATGGAATTTAATGGCATAACTTACAAATTTTTTGTCATCTTATTTTCAGTTCTATTGTCACTCACCTTCTTTTTCAAAGTTGCCTGGCATGATCATTGACTCAATTACTGAGCCTTTTGGTATTCTGAAGTTTGAAAAATTTGTTCCCCAACCTTTGCAGGCCCTTTACTGTAAAATCAGTTTAACTCATCTTTATGTTCTAGATTCCAGAATTATGTTGACATCTATCTAGTTCTCTTTATCCTTACAGATTTGTGAACTATTTTTTAATCCCTTAATCACTGTTTAAATAGGTTCAAAAGGAGTGGACATATTCACTCCTTTTGTCCCTTTGTCACTCCTCTGTTGTCCCTTTAATAGAAGTTCTGTCATCCTTTTAATAAATTCCTTTTCTGCGTAAATTATTGAGAATGATAGAATTAACTGAAATGCTAGAAAAATATCTACAATAATGCATTTTCTGGGACAAGAGTTCTGGATAGGGCTGAACTAAGCCCATCAGACATGTAACTCGAGGTGCTGAATGCCACCAGAATGCTTTAGAACTGAGTGACTGAATTAAATTCTTTGTATTACCTAGGATTTTTATTTTTACTTATTAAAACCTACTTAGACATATTTAAGCATGGGTTTTTAAATCACATTTGTGTATAAGTTAAAAGGGAAATAAAAGCTGAAATTGATTAAGGTATTCCTAAAACTTCTTTTTATTTAGAGAGCCCTAGTCTTCTGGGTCAGTTTATATACTTAATAGGTATGTCTTTCCAATTGTGATTTTAAAAAAGCATATAGAATTTACCATCTTAACCATTTTTAAATGTTTTTTGTTGAATATTTTATTTATCCATTTCTAGACAGAGAAGGGAGAGAGCAAGACAGAAACACCGGAGTGTGGTTGCCTCTCAAGCGCCCCCTACTGGGGAACCTGGCCTGCAAGCCAGGCATGTGCCCTGACTGGGAATGCAACCAGTTAGTCTTCAGTTTGAAGTCTGGTGCTCAATCCACTGAGCCACACCAGCCAGGGCCCATCTTAATTATTTTTAAATGTATAATTCCTAACCATTTATAAGTGTACAGTTACATTGTTTTGGAACAGATCTCCAGAATTTTTTCATCTAGCAAAACTGAAACTGCGCACCCATTAAACATCTCCCATTTCATGTATCCCTCCCCCAACTCAGGCGACCACCACTCTCTGTGTCTATGAATTTGACTACTCTAGATACCTGATGTAAATGGAATCATGCAGTATTTGTGTTTTTGTGACTGGCTTATTTCACTTCATATAATGTTCTCAAGGTTCATTCATGTAAGCATGCATCATGACTTCCTTCCTTTTTAATGAAGTTTTGTGGAGAAAGTAAAATGCATTTCCCTTTCACAAACACTGAAAATATAATTCACTCTGAAACTGGATCAAAAAAATTTTTTTAAAGATTTTATTTATTCATTTCTAGAGAGGGAATGGAGGGAGAAAGAGAGGGAGAGAAACATTGATGTGCAGTTGCTGGGGGTCATGGCCTACAACCCAGGCATGTGCCCTGACTGGGAATCAAACCTGTGACACTTTGGTTCACAGCTCACTCTCAATCCACTGAGCTATGCCAGCCAGGGCTGGATCAAAAATTTTAAGGCCTTTGAAAGTATTCCTTAAAAATATCAAGTATATGTTAAGCCCAAACCTAAAGATGGAAAAGAAGGAAAAGGTATTCTTCACTTTTGCAAAAACAAATAAATAAAAACTGCTTAAATACAAGAGAAAGAGCATGTCATATATGTTTATTATCCTTGGTGTTTCGTGACAAAGAGCCTTGTTTAGTGATAATACAGTAAACATCAAAAGTAGCTGCTCAATCCACATAGTGAAGTTAAACTGAAATGCCAGCCCTTGATTTTTCCAAAGGGCTCCTGAGTGAATTCTTCTGCTCCTAGGAGAAGAGACAAAACCCCAGTTTTTAGCTGCTGTGGTCTGATGGTTATGTTGTGATCTGCAAATTTCCCCAAAGTCATTTTTTAGGGTTTTCCTTTACTAAGTTAAACCCAGAGTGCAGATGAAGGGAAAAGAAAAGACAGTCTTAAAGCTTGAATTAGCATGGAAGCCTGAGTACTTGTTGAAGCTTGTATATAAAAAGGAATCTCCCAAACACATTTGGAAAAAACTTTTTTTTTAACTAACTGTGAGCGTGGTAACCTCTTCTACTGAATAGCAAGAAATTTGCTGGTGTTTTCCCCCTTGGCTCACATGTCTGCCTTCCTCATACTTACTCCTTGTCTGGTTCCCTGTTAGCCTCTCTTGTGTTTCTCCCCATCCTACCTTTCTGGTTTGCCCACCATGCTTTCACGTCCTGCTCTGTTCCCTGGAGTCCAGTGCAGTTTCTTGCTTTCCTTGGCTGCCCAGCCCTTCCCACTCTGCCCTGAAGTAGACTCATCTGCACGGAGAACCCGGTGGGGCCTCCCAGCCGGGTGGGGTTTCACTTGGGTAAACTACCACATCCTGGAGCGCCACCCAGTAGTGTTTTCTTAAGACTTGGCAGCTGGAGTCATTGCTTTAAGAGGGGAAAGGGAAACATTTACTGGGATGGTTCTCCAGAGAATGGCTCTGCATAGATCTCCAGAAGGTGAAGTTGAGTGAGTGTGACCACAGAGGTAAGTCTTGGATTGGTGGGGTGATGGTAGAACCACAGTGGGGCAGCCAGGGTGGCAGGGTGTGGTTGGATTCATAAGCTAAAGGTCTTTCTCAACCAACCCACTGAGGCTGTGGCCGGCTGTGGGGCTGTGGCCTGGCGAAACTGTCCAGCTCTGGTGCTGCGTCTTCCTGAGTAAACCTGGGCTGAGTGGTCCCTGATCTAATTTGGAAAGAGAATTTTAAAAAGAAGGGGATGCACATTTGTGACTTCTAAAATAGTACTCCTTGTGACTTCTAAAATAGTACTCCAGGTGTGTGGAGCATCCCCTCCCCCAGGCGTGCAGGTGGGTTCTGCAAGGTCATTTTTAGGAACTCCCGTGTAAAATGTTTCTCGAACCATTCTGGAACGTAATATAACAGAAAGACCTGTTTTTTAGGAAGGAAGTCATGAAAATTGTAATTTGAAGAATGTAATAATATTGGGCCTTGGCCCAAGAACGGCATCTAAATTCTATTAACAGAATCTGAAATTCCATTTACAATCTTCTCCCTTTAGTTTAAGTCTTTAACTTCCCTTGGATGTAAGCAAATCCCAGGAGGGGAAACAGAGTGACCCTCAGTAATCTTTAGCTTTAAATCACACCAGATTGCTTTCCTCCATCCTCCCCGTACATCTATCTTGCCACCCGCAAACCAGAATTCTCTCCTTCCCCAGCGTAATGGTGGGCACTCAGATCTGTCTTCCCCCCAGGTGAGGACATGAACTGTGTCTCGTTCTTCACTGAATTTCTTGCACCTTGAGTAATATCTGGCCCATAGTAGGTTCTGTTGAGGGGATGAATGAATTCTTTACTGTCAATGTGTTTTAGAGGGCTGGAGTAGAGAAAGTAAAAATGCCAAGAGAAAAAGAAGCAGCGTGGAGAGAGAGGAGGGTGGGGTCACTGAAGGCAAACTCCTCTGGGAGACAGTTTTGTGAGGGTCCAGACAGTTTAGTCTTATGCTAAATTGTCTCTTTTTTTGGTATTTTTTCCATTACCATGTAGTCCCCTTATTATATCGTCTTTTACTAACTTTCTTAGAAGATAATTAATTGACTGTCGAAATGTAAAATCCATTGACACATTTGATGTACTTGCCAAAGTGCTATGTAATAACCTGTATTTCACACAATGAAATAGGGCAAAGTTAAAAATTCAAATTTCCTTTGGATTTACATCTGCTCCCACCTGCTGGTTCCTGGATCCTGGGTTACATCATTCTTATTTTTATGTTAAACATTACCAGCAATAAAAGCAGAAGGAAAAGGTGGCAATGAAAACTCGTGTAGGAAAGTTCTGATCTCACTCAGGCTCGACAGTCTTGTTTTCTTCTCAGAAATTCTAGAAAACAGAAGACAACAAGATGTCTTATTGAGAAAGACCTCCTTCAACTTGACCATGAGTCAAACAAGGAAGGAAAGTTCCTCAGACGGAGAAACTAAACCCCAGACTTCCCGGACTTCATTTGTCAACAGATTCCTCAGGGGCTCAAAACTCAGGTCCTCCAAAGCCGAAAGCAGAAAAGAGAGCAATGACCTTAAAACAAGTGACTTCCAACCCAGTGACGAGACACAGACGCCTGCCCCCTTAGACGCTGGTAAACTGACTGCTGTTACTTCTTTATTTTCTAGAATAGTGCTTTCCCCTAAAGAGATCATTGGGTTAAACTAAACCTAGTATGAGTCTCTGTCTAAACATTTATCATGTTACTTAAGTATTTAAATAGTTTGTTAATTTTACTTTTAAATTGTCAACAGTACTATAATAATACAGAAAGGTGTAGAGAAAATACCTAATTTCCTTTTGTCATAACACAAATGATCATTTCTTCAAGATTCTTTTTGATCTTTTGTTCATGTGCATGCATTTGTGGTCAGTTAGCTGATCAACAACCATTTACTGAGTTCCTACTACGTGCCTGCTACTGTATTTTGTAAGTGTTCAATACAATGAGAAACAGGACCTTGTGTAAACAAAGAACCAAATGCAGGTACAATTTCCGTGTTGATAAGCGATGTGAAGAAAAGTAAATAGGCTAAGTGGAGAATGTTGGGATGGATAGAGTTGCTACTTTAGACAGAGTTGGAGGAAAGCATCCTCTACGTGGTAGCATTGGTTCAGAGATCTAAATAAAGCCAGCTATGTAGGAGGAATGAGTAGAGCCAGCCACCCCGATGTTTGTGGGAATAGCTTTCCAGGAAAAGGGAACTGTAAATGCAAAGGCCCAAGGTGGGAGTGCACCCTGGGTGTTGAAGAGGCAGCCAGGGAGTCCGGGAAGCAGGATGGGAGATGGGAGAGGGGCAACAATAGTGACAAGTCAGCGAGGTGGGCCCGCAGGGGCCAGAACGGACGCGTTTGGCAGTTATGAAAGCTCACAAATCCCTCTTGAGTTGAATGAAACGGTGACCCCACTTCTGGAGCATACACTGCTCAATGCTTATTTGCCTCATGATGTTGCTGTGTATAATTTTAATAGCTGCATAATATCACATTATATGCATCTCCATAATTACTTAATAAATTCTTGTTTTTGCCTTTCAGTGATTATCTTTGGCTTTCCCTCTCCCTTAGTCCCTGTTTCGTGGAATTTCAGCTTTCTTTTAAAGTATAAATTCCCAGAACAGAAATGATAAATTTGAGGGTTATGAAAATAAATATTGTCAAATCTTTCTCCAAAGATGCCATCATATTATTTGGCAATATGATGGCATATACAATGCCATCAATTTATTATGAATTAGATTAAATATATTAAAAACATTTGAAACTTTTTATGCAAACATACACAAAGGTATAGAGAATAGTATTAGTCCCCATGATCATCTCTCTCTAACAATTATCAGCCCGTGGCCAGTGTTGTTCCATTTATTCCTACCCTCACTTCCATCAGACTATTTGTATTACACACCTAAAATAACATCATGTTACCTGTAAGTAGGTTAGATGTATCTTAAATATATTTTTGTCAATAGAAAGTTAAAGTCTACTTCTAGAGGAAGACAATGTCTGTTAGAAAATTGTTGGTGTTTGTTTTAAAGTGTGGTTTGGAGCCTCAGGAACATGGTTAATGAATACCTGAAGCTAGGTATTATTAAATCACCAGTGCAGCACCCGGCAGCTGGCTGTCCCTGCTGGTGAACACTGGCCGCTCCAGCCAGCCACGGCTTCAGGATTTCCATGTCTCTCAAAATTCTGTGGCTCCTGGAGTCATGTTAAGTCTGCCTGCCAAATGGCTCATGGACTCCAGATCATCCTCTCCCTTGCTATTCTGGTTCCCTTCTCTTGCCTGGACCACGGTGACAGCTTCCTGGTTCTTCTGTTTCTAGTCTTGCTGTCTTGCCAACTTGTCCCCTGCACTGCCACTGAGTGCTTTTTCTAAACACAGATATGCTGGCGTCTCTCACCTGCTTACCCTCTTGCCTTGAAGAGAAAGTCTGCACTCCCAAGCATGGCCTTCAAGGTGTTTGGGATCAGTTACCCATCTCTCCATGACCTCTGCCTTGCTCCAGCCTCACATTCATCTGCTACTCCTGACAGTCGGATTCACCTGCAGTTTCCTGAACTGGACATGTTTCCCCCAACTGGGATGTCAGAAAGACCTTCCCTTGCGACACCATGCTCCCTCTGCACCCCTCCCTTGCTCACCCCTCCCTCACATCCACCCACTGGGCTAACTCCTGTTGGTCCTCTAAGGAGCAAATCATGCACCACTTTCTCTTGGAAGCTTGCCAAGACCCACCCACCAGACCAGAGGTACTTATGGTCACTGCTGTGTGCCCTGCACCCTGTGCATGCCTCCATCATTGCACTTCTTTGTATCGTAACTGTGGCTTTCTTGTCTGTCCCTCTATTAGACAGGTAGCTCCTTGAAAACAGGAATGCACGATCTTGTTGCAAACAGGTAATATTCTGTGAAAACACTGGGATTTTTTATTGTAAACAACAGAGGCCAATACAGATTTAAGTTGGAAAATAACTTAATAAAAGCCACCAAGATTCCTTGGGCTCCTTCCTAAGTGAAGGGTCAGGGGAGTGGTCAGTGTCAAGCACCCAGAGGCAGGAACAGAGGTGTGGTCCTGGTAAATGCTTCAGGGTTCACAGGGGACCCACTCAGGGTTGTTGTCAGTCTTTTCACTTTTTTGTGTGTGATTATTATGCATCCTCAATGCTGTCTGTCATTAACAGCAAATTCTTCTTCATACTTACAATGCAGCCAAGGCTCTGTCTTCAGAAATGGAACTGGAACTGGGATCCAGGACGCAGAAAAATGGGCAGTTCCTGCAGAAGCTGGGCAAGCAGGCTGTCGACAAGGGCCTAGATCTGAACAACTGCAGACTGACGACAGCGGACGTGAGGGAGATGGGTCTGTATGCGGCTGGCTTTGCACAGAGAGGGACTCGGGGCCCATAGCTGGAAACAAGAAGGCAAAGCAGAGTCATTCCTCACTTGGTACCCAAGGTCGGCAGGGTGGCCCCAGGCTACTCCGAAACGGCAGCCGTACCACTAAATTTTTTAAAACACAAGTTAATTTATCCTTCTTTAAGCTTCAAAGATTTGAGCTGAGGTAGTTCATTTGTTTGTTTCTTCTGAGCATTTTTATTTCCCTACTGGTTGCCTCTGGCTCCCTGAGAAACATCTGTTCCTGCGTTTGATATAAACTCATGACACTCAGCTGTAAAACAGAAGCTTCCTGGGAATTTAAAGTGGTGCTGTGTTGTTTAGTTATCTGTGGAGTGAAAAGTAAAACTACCAGAAATGACTGCTTGTACTTGTGTACACAAAACTATCACTACCCTTTGTTACACCAAAGGAGGAGTTTAACTGGGAGGAACCCCATGCCCACACCGCCATTGCCACTTTACCCCCTTCCTTTTTCTCAGAAACTTGAAATCAATCCTTTAATCAAATTAGATGTGTCTACCAACAAAGATGTAGCAAAAGAACTGCATTTTGAATGAGGAGTCCTTGACTATTTTACTTAAAATGCATGCCATTATATTTTGGACAGTTCTCCAAGAGGGAACTCTAAGCATGCCTGGGGTTCCCAAGTGCCTGTGTGTCAGAATCATCTGTGGAGCGTGTAGAAATGCAGGAACTTGCGTGCAACCCAAACCCACCGAATCGGAATCTCTGAGAGTGGGCCCCACAAGCCCTGTTATTTTTCCTTTCTTAATATGTACAATAGATTTAATGCTTTCTAAAGCTAGGATCACAGTGAATAAGATGAAATTGCTACTGTGCTGTGAACACAAATGGAAAAAACAAAGCAAAATGATTTTTCACTCCTGAGCGTGACCTCAGCATTTTGGAAGGTCTGTGAGGGTAGGAGTTTAGCATGTTGCTTCTGACTGCCGCCTCCTTTTTAACATGCAAGGCCAATATTTAAAGGCAAACAGGCTTTACTGCCTCTGTGTCGGCACTGCCACTTAACACTCTTGTTGCTTCCGAGATAAGGATGGCCTTGGAGCAACTTTTCCACAGAGAATGACTTTACTTCTAATGAGCAGTGGCAGGGAAGGTTCCAATCTGGCTTTGGGCCAGTCTAAATCCCCATATGTTAGTCCGTTTCAGTATAACAGCAGCTTTGGAAAGTGGCGATGCCCAGGTAGTCAAGACAAAAAAGAAAAGGTGATGGGCTCCTGCAACCTCAGCAGTCCTGGCCCAGAGAGCAGTCTAGGCCATCAGCCTGGGGATCCAATGGGTGACTGGGTGGTGGATGTGAGAGGGACCCACAAAATAAAAGGACTAGTATGCGCCTTAGAGCAACAGTGGTGGTAACAGTAGAACCACCATTTTCTCAACTGTAGAGAAGATTCTGTGAAATCTTAGAGAGACACCACTGCATTTTCAGGGTGTTGTTATTTGGCAAAAATAGAAAACGTCCCAAGAAATAGGAAACGTAGATGTTACAATCTCTCCGACTGCACCGGTGAGAGATCGGCGTGCTCTCGTCCCCTTTATTCTCTTACAGTGCGGAACTCCCTTCTGTGCCTATGGGCAGTGGATCCTGTTCACTGCACATCACGCCGTTCACGCGCTAATCTGTGTTTTCTTTTGTTCACATCTAGTTGCTTTGCTGCCATTCCTCCCAGACTTGGAAAAACTGGACATTTCCTGGAATGATTTAGTTGGAGGAACCCTCCCTTTAATCACTGAGCAAATGCATCTTGTCAACAAGTTGAAAAGCCTGAGGCTGGGCAGTTGCAGACTCACCACTGACGATGTTCGAGCACTGGGTATGATGAGTGCTTCCTGCAAAGGACTTCACTCAAAGCACCTTTGCAGCATCACCTTCAAGGGCAAACTATCTGGGCCGCCACCCTCTCAGCGCTGGAGGAGTGTGCTGTCCTCGAGACAACGTGGTGTGGAGCGATAGCGTAACTTCTAAAGAGCTATGTAACCTGTACCTGGCGTTGGGCTCATTTCCAGGAGAGAGAAGGGAGTGAGGCTGACCGGGTACCTGCCCTCGCGGAGTCTGAGTGGAGACACCTGTCAAACTTGCTCTCTGGTCTGTTTCCTCATCTGTGAACTAGAGGAGGTGGAGTAGCTAACAATTAAATTTTCCTCCAATCCCAAAATAATCTCTTCTATTTTTCCACCTTCGTTTTTAAAAAAGTGATCAAAACAAGATTCTTTAACTAAAAGAAATGGTTTGAATAGCAGTAGAACCTCAGTTAAGTTAGTTTATATGCTGAACATAGAGTAACAGAACACAGGATGAAATTTGTCCTGCTACTGACCCAATGACTTGCTAAAATGCTTGCTGGTTTTAGATGACAGTAATATTTTTAAGCTTTCTTTTGATCTGAAGTTTCTTATTGCAGTGATGTATTTTGATCATTTACATCTCTGCAAAGATTTCTGTAAAAACAGCACAATTCATGCCAATGTCTTCTCTCCAATCCCTCCCTACAAAATGGGAGCCAGCTGACACCCCCTGGACCACCTTTCCTATAGCTGAGGAGAAATATCATACATCTCAGGGCTGGCTAGGTCCTAGTTCAAATCCTGATCCTGCTTCTAACTAGCTTGTCACCATGGTCGAACTGTTTAATCTTTCTGAGCCTCAGTTTTCTTACCGCTGAAAAGGTGTGATACCCACTTCAAAAAATTATTGTGAAAATTAAAAAAGTAAATAATTTCTGTAGAGCGCCTGCTACATCCTGGGCACACAATCGGTGCTCAGTAACCAGTAGATCCTCCTTTCCCTAGTCCTTCATCCAAAATTTCCTTTCTGTGGTTTCACATGAGGAGTTTAGTTCCGCAGGTTAGCGGCTGGTTATGATGTAGCAGAATCTCGAATTTAACACATTGTTCCTTGGGCATGGAAATAAAATGTAGTTTCCTTACTTTCTTTGATTTAGCTCATCTTTTCATGATCTTCCTTCCATTTCCTTGAGAAACCAGGAAACGGAATTTCTGCCTGGGGGCCCACTCCAAACCTACTTGTCCAGGAGAGAGTGTGCATCTTTGTCACTCTGATGTCTGGTGCCCTTCCCCCTGTCCCAGAGTCTGTCTCCTCTCTGTGCCCTCCTCCATCAGAAGGGGCTTTCCTTCACCTTAATGGCGGATGGAGTATGGGGAGAGTAAACACGCTACTGGCCAGATAACATAAATCAGGGAGCATTTCCCCATCATTGCACCTGTTACAGTTGCTTAGTGCAGGATGTCCAGTGCATAACGGTCTGGTGCCATGAGCACTGCAGACAAGCTCGTCACTCTTTCTCCCTGATCCTGATGCTTCAGGGCTGTAGAAAGCCACCCCAGTTGACTGTCGATGTCACATAAAATGACACCTATGTGGGAAGAACTTGCATTTTAACATGGGGTTCCTGGACTTCTAAAGCCTTAATCCATAGAATGAACAACCAAAGGTAGCAGTCCAAGCCCAGCAGCGAGCTGTGGAAGAAAGGCTTCTCGACACAGGGCGCTTTCCAACACTCTGAATTGTTTAGGGTTAAGGTTGACTCTGCACGTTGACAAGTACTTTTTCCATGCGGGGCTCTCCAGCCCGTTCTCCCCACGACGGTGGAAATCATTCCTAATGATCCCTCCCGTCACTTCCCCTGATCTCTCCCGGGCTCCCCTGTGTAGCCTGTGGGTGCTTTCTTGTGTGAAATGGTCTTAGAAATGTCATTTCATCTGTTTCTCACTTCCCCCTTCTCTACACCTAAAGGCTGTGTGGTTGTTATGAGCTGTTAGTGCCTGCTGCTCTAATATTAGTTCTTCTCTGCAGTGGTTGGTTCAGTTGTATGTGACATTCTTGATGTCAAGTGAGTTTTACCCCCACGGGGGCCAGGGCCTGGCTTTGTCTCACATCTACCTTTGGCCAAGCTTCTCAGCAATGCTACTCCCAGGGAGGGTGCAGGAGAGAAAGCAATGGACCAGTACAAATGTTTACTGCCATGAAAACAACTGAGTAAGAAATCCTCACTGATAGGAGGATTTTTAAAAAATGATTTTTGCTCATAAGCATGGCTTTGGAACTTTGGAAGCAGTAGTGTACTCTGCCTGTAAATCAGATGCTCCCCTCGCTGGGAGTGGGCCGGGACTGGGGCCTTTTCTTCTCTTTGGTCCTTGGCACCTAGCCCGTACCTTGCCTGCTTCGATATTCCATAGATAACGTTTGGGTTGACTTTGAAATGCATTATCCACTTTGCGAACTAGTGATCAATCTTTGGGCCACTTTGTAACAGGAGAAGCACTTAAAGCGGTGCCTGACCTAGAGGAGCTGGACTTGTCCTGGAACAGTAAAGTGGGAGGAAACGTGCCTCGGATCCTGCAGGAGCTCCAAGCAGGGAGCAAGATACGGACGCTGGAGCTTGTGGATTGCACCCTCACCTCAGAAGATGGGACTTTTATGGGTAAGTGGGATTTGGAAGAGTCTTTTTGGAAAAAAAGGTAAAGATGCCCAGGATTGGATAACTTGGGGGTGAAAGCTGGCTGTGTTCTCCCTCACCGTGAACTGAAAGAGTGGCTCGCTCCATCCCGGGGGCCCACGGGGCTTCAGTCCCCTCCTGCCTGCCCCACCTCCCACGCCTACATTTTTACTGGGTTGCTCTTTTATTCAAATTTCCTTCCTTCCAGGTCAGTTGCTCCCTGTGCTGCAAAGTCTTGAAGTACTTGATCTTTCCATGAACAGAAACATCGGTGGCAGTCTAAACAGTATTGCTCAGGGGTTAAAAAGTACCTCAAGTCTGAAAGTATTGAAGTTACAGTCCTGTGGATTATCACAAAAGAGTGTCACGCTATTGGGTACGTTAGCAATGGCTGCAGTTTATATACTACATAATTTTATTTTATGCGTTTATGTGTACATATCATTTTATTTTATGTATTTTTATATTTTTATAACTTTTATATACAATATACACAGTGGTTATGTTGAGGAATAAGATTATGGGTAATTTAAATCTGCTTTGTGTATTTTTCTTTTAGAGTAAGCATATACTTTCAGGACTACAAAAATAAACTTTTAAAATGGCTGAATCTGAAAAAGCCAGGAAATTTAAGTTTAAGATAGATACTGGGCAAAAGCTTCCATGCTATTAAAGCATTTGCTTTTTCTTTTACTTTTAAAAATGTCAGCATTATTTTATGTTCAGCAGTAAGTGGGAATTGGTACTGATAGAAAGAATGGATTCCGTGGTATCCAGAGATAAAACTTATTTCTCAGCTTAGAGCATTTTCCCTTAGTTAAGGGAAAATATAAAGTGAAATTGAGTTTTCCCTTTGATTACAGAGCATATGCTATCCTTCTCACTGACAGTTTAAGTCTAGAATTCCATGGAAACGCCGAAGCTCAAGTGGAGTAGGAGAACCATTGTATGTTTGAAGTCACTGTCAAATCCAAAGAGGGCAGGATGGTAGGGAGTCTGCAGTCTACAGTTATTCCTCTGTCCTGGTGTTTTTGTGATCTATTTCCTCAGTCTCCCTTTTGCATACATGTCCCCTCCCCCGCTCCATGCCTGCTTAGCACCTTGTAATGTGTCAGAATGGGATTTTGACTTTCTTTGTAGATGCTGCTTTTGGATACTTGGGTGGGCTGAGGAAACTTGACCTTTCCTGCAACAAGGAGCTGGGTGGAGGTTTTGAAGACTTGCCAGCTCAGTTGGCCATGCTGGAGCATCTGGAAGTCCTGGATCTTCACCAGTGCTCACTAACAGCTGGTGATGTGGTGTCACTGAGTAAGTACGTGCCACAGAGCCAAGGAAGGACTTTGGAGCTTTGACATATGTTTGGGAACTTGGCAAATTTGAGATATACCCTTAAGCTTACTATTTATAAAGTTACTGGGAGGCTCAAATCATAAAAGTGCTGTGAATGCCCCAATATACTATTTGGCATGTATTAAATGCCCAGTAAATGTTAGCCAATCTAAAGTTCTCCTATATGCATCTGTAGATGATAGACACGGCACTTGAAGGGGAACATTTTGGACTTATGTTGCTGTTTGGAAACAAATCTGTTAGTGTCACCAAGGTTATTACAGAGAGGGGTGTAGAGAGAAAGCCAAAACAAAGGGTGTTCAGGCTTGCAGACTAACAAGTAAGTTAAGTCACTTAGACACAAATGAACTTACAGAAAACGTCAGCTGGCTAGTGCCTAACAGGTGCCCATCACAACTGCAGGTAATACACTTACTTTCTACCCCAGACTTAGCCCTGTTATTACTACAACATGCAATATAGAATTATAGCTTCTATAACACACAGCAAGCATAGCCTTGCAATTAAGGGTTTTATTCCATCTGTAACCACAACAAACCTTCAAAATACATCCCAAATCTGATCTCAGCTCACCATCTAGCCCTCTACTACCCTGGTTTAGGCCACGGTCATCTCCTGCCTAGATTATCGCAAGGGTCCAAATGGTCGCCCGCTTCCTCCACCACTCGGACTTCCTTCTCTACCCTTTCCCCTCAGTGGCGCTACTCCAGCCACACCTTCCATGCTGGTCCTCACACACACCAGCCACGCTCCGTCCCCGGGGCCTTTGACCTTGAGCTCTCTTCAGATCACGGGCTCCTCCTGGGTAGGGGTGTGTCACCTTCAGTATCTCCCATTTGCCCAAACACAGCCACTGGCACATAGTTGGCACCCAATGTTAGTTGAATATGTGATTGAATAAATGAGTGACTCAGTGAACAAAAGTAAAAAGAATTTTTTTCAGTGTGTTTAGTACAATTTGGGGAGGAAAACAGTAAAATAGGATTTTAGATCTAACATCTATCTTTTAGACCTTAGTTATTCCTTAGGCTCTTATCCCTCAAGTTTGGAAAATGAGAGTTCAAGGCTTGAAGAGTTTAAAGTAACAAAACAACCCCTTTTTGAACTCCAGGTAGAGCTTTATGAGGTACAACCATCCCCTCTGCTTATGAGCATCATACCTGGGACAGACACTCCCAAGTTACCAGTCCATCAGATTCCAAGTAATACATTTCCCTGGGTACACCTGAACAGCATGAGTATCACCTGTCATGTTGTTGCTTAGGGGAAGATTAAACTGCTAGAGGACCCCAGCTGTTACCACTAATGTAACAGGGGAGTTTGCCTCTCTTATCTAGATGCACAGCCACCAACACAGGTGAATGGCCCTGGAAAGCTGATTATTTAAAAGCTGTAGTGAACTGCATTGTTTTCCTTCTGCCTAATTTTGAGAAAATGGAAATAAAATTCATTTGTTGATGTATTATGTACTAAATACATAAGTCTTTATGATGTTAAATAATTGAGAGAGAAAGACAAAAATATCAATTTGTTGTTCCACTTATTTACACATTCACTCATTAGCTGATTCTTGTGTCTTGTGCTCTGACTGGGGATCAAACCTACAACCTTGGTGTGTGGGGACAATGCTCTAACCAACTGAGCTACCTGGCTAGGGTTGCGTTCTTTTTTATAAGTTAATCATTCATTTATCTGATCATTCTAGACAGTTCCAAAGAAATAGACTTGTAGATCATTTAGCCAACAACTGAGTTGTGGGCTCAGGAAAATTCATGGTCAAGGAAATCCATCTGGTAGGGGCAGTAATAAACCAATGAATATCCAAATTACACAGCGAACCACCAAGTGCTGTGGAGGTTCAAAGCGGGGGGTAGTTATTACATCTGCTGGGATCAGAGGTGCTTGCCTTCCCTTCATCTTTCTACTGCCCTCCTCCCTCGTTATATAATTTAGAATTCTGTATTTATTTGTTGGGTTTGTGCCTCAGGTGCCCTGGCTTCTGATGCACACTCTGGGGATGGAGCAGCTCCTACACACAGAACTCACCTTCAGTGAGGGAAGACAGAAGACACACACACACACACACACACACACACACACAACATCACATAAAGGGGGTGCTGTGAGGGAAGCAAATCAGGGTGATGTGATGGTGACCAAGAGGTCAGTGTGACCAGGGTGTAGGTGGTCTGGAAGGCTCTGAGGTGAGGCAGCTCCACAGAGATCCCAGATGCCACATTTTCGCATCTCCAGGGCCCTCAGGGCCCAATCCTGTGCTGTTACCAACAGACATCTGTTCAGACTGCTTGATGTCATTGCCTTCTAGTACTCATACTCTGAGAAAAGAATGATAATGGTGACCATTAATCGAGCAGCTGATGTGTGCCAGGCATTCTGCTGAGCACTTTAGATGCACCAAGTTGTTTAATCTTCCCAATGACCCTGTGAAGTAGAATGGCTATATTGTTATTGCGAAAACTGAAGTTTGGACATGTTAAGTAAATTGTCCAAAATCACACATGTCTTCGGTAGCAGAGCTGGGATTAGAGCTGATTCTCTGTCTCCGGAGTCTCCAGACAGAGCTCTAGAAGTGGAAGAGCCAGGCTGCATGCTGGGAAGAGCAGTGTAAGGGTGGTGTGTAGGGGAGGGCAGGGCTTGCCCGTCAAGGAGACTGTGGGAACCAAACACCCAGGGACTCTTTGTCAGACGGTGCCTAAAACATGTCCCTGCTGCCGTTTGAACAGCCCAGGTTATCCCTTTACTCTCGCATCTTCAAGAACTGGATTTATCTGCCAACAAAAAGATGGGCAGCTCTTCTGAAAACTTACTCAGCAGGCTCCGGTTTTTACCAGCACTGAAGTCATTACTAATCAGCAACTGTGCTTTGGAAAGGGAGACTTTCACCGCCCTCGGTAAGAAAATTCCCCAGGAATCGTGGCATAGTAACACCTGAGGGTGTGGGGGAGGGCTGTCTTTCCCTACAGGTGAACTTCATTATTTCAAGACCCAGCCATAGGCAAAGGTGTAAAGTACTATTTTGTCTTCTTTTCAGAAAATATGCTTTCTTAAAAGTGACATCCTGAAGGGCACACGAATAACTTTGGCATTCGTGCATTTAACATGTAAAATTCGAAGTGTATATAACCAACTCTGGAGGTCCATGCCCGCAGTAACTTGTAATTTCAGCGAGGCACCAGTATAAATTGGGATTGTTGTCTGATGGGAAAAGGGAGGCAATTAGCAGCCTGTGGGCCTAGCTGACTATCTAGCACCCACTTCCCAAAAGGATTCGCTGTGCTCTCTCAGGACCCTAAGCAGGACTGAAGGTCATGGACACAGCCCAGACTCCATCAAGGGTCTAATGAATCTGACATTTCTGCCCTTTTGAGGGCAAGAATGTTGCCAGCAAGTAGAGGGAGACATTTTGAGGCAAAGGGATTTTGCAGTGTTCTCCCAACCACACCACTCATTCCGCCAGCAGTTTGGGCATGTGGTGCCTCGTGGGAGTCCCCAGTAGTTGGCTCAGAGATTTCACAGGCCTCAGCACATAGCTGTACACATGTTGCGATTTATTGCAATGAAAGGATATGAAGCAAAATCAGCAAAGGGAAAGGTGCATGGGGCAAGGTCTGGGGAAGCCAAGCACAAGCTTCCAAAAGTCTGCTGCCAGCAGAATCACACAGGACACACTCCTTTCCTCCCACACGTTAGGACGACACATGTGAACTGTCTCCCGGGAAGGCTCTCCTGCCTCAAGTCCAGGGTTTGAGTTGGGGGTTGGTCAGCCAGGCATCCTCTACCCAACACACACCGAAATTCCAGACTCACAGGAGGAGAGCTGGCGTCCTGCATAAATCATATTATTTGTTCACAAACACTTTAGGCACCATGAGCCACCCTTATCAGTCAGGGAATGGTGGGAACACTTCCAAATTCAGCTGCCAGATGCCAGCCGAGGGCCGGGCTTGCAAGCAGGCCTTCCTAGGGAGAGAAGCCTCGGGCCTGGTCGGTTCACTCTTTCCTGCACACACGCATGAGACTAGAGGTTGTCTTCTGGCGCTTCCAGGAACAGGAGAAAAAAATAAAGTCCTCCTCTCTGAACTTCCAATGGTTACGTCAGCTGGCACTTCCTTAAATATGAATTGTACTGTGGACCAGACAAACGCTATTATAAATGAAATAAATGTGTTCTATTAATAAGTAGCTATTTATTAATATCTGTTACTAGAAATAAATGCATATTTATAATTTACCCCCAATTCTAACGACTCCGTGTCTAGGATACTCTTGCCCCCACTTCCGGCCCAAGTATTTCGTTCAGCTCCCATAGACTTGGTCCTTGCCATGTACTGCTCCAAGCACTGCATTGCTGACAGCATTGCCCCTGCGTCCGGATGAGGAGAAGTAGCCTGTATGTGCCTTTCAGATCTGGAGCTCCCACCCCGGTCAGATGGTCAGTCTATCGTTATGCTTGGGGTAGGGGTCTGTGTGAATTCCCTAAAACTGATTGCAATCATTTTGCGGGAGGTATAGGGTGTATTTTCTGGCCCCTGGAATCAGACTGCCTGAAATCAAATCCTGGCTCTGGCTCTTGTGACCCGAGGTACCGAACATCTCTGAGCTTTGGTTTCTTTGTAAAATACAAAATAAAATAACAGTATCCTATCTTGTAGGATTGTAAGAATTAAATGGGTTAATACATGTAAAGTTCATAGAAAGGCGCCTGGCACATAGTAAATGCTCAATAAATGTTAATTGTTAGTATTACTATGGAGAGAGAGTCTATAAATTCTATTTTAAAAATAAATTGAATCTTATCACTATGAGGTTAAAAAATTGATCTTATCATTGCCCAATACTGATAATGCCTCTAGTAAAATCCAGATTCCTTCATGTGGTCTAAGAGACCCGAATGACCTGGCCCCAGTACCTCTCTGCCATTCTCCCTCTTATTCCCCAAACCTGGCCGCAGTTGGCTTCTTTTGGTTCCTTCACGTCACCAGGCTCTCTCCTGCCTCCAGGCCTTCCTGTTCCCTGGAACTCCCTACCCGCATTCTTCCCTGGAGAGCTTGGACTTCATGTTTCATAAACATCCCCTTCTAAGACAGCCCCTACTTAGCTACATTAGAAGCCCCTGTGTCTTCTTTATAGCCTTTATCAGAATTAATCATTATGTATTCATTTGTTTATTTTTTAATGTCCATAATTCTCTCAGATTATACCTTGAGGGCAAGGATTGCGTTTATTCTTCGCTGCATACCCACAGCATGTTTTAGATATTTTTACATATTGAGTAACTAGATAGACAGATTAACATCTCAAAGGGGTCAAATGGTTAGGCAAGCATGTATACACACACACAGACCACATTCCAGTGCTCAGAGTAAAGTTCAGCTAGAAAAGTTCCACAAAAAATAAATTTGGGGACAACATAGTGTTTTATAAATATACTTCTTAGTTGGAAAATGTTGAATTTTGTTGTTAATTTTGTGTCTTCTGTAGAAGACACAGCTCTTTCCAATTATGGCTGCAGAACCTGTGGATCATAACCAAGTAGTTATGATACTAAACTATCTCATCTAACATAAATCTATCATGCAATCTTCAATACAAATTAAGATCAAGTAATATATATTTCTCTACATCACTTTAGAAGGAAAAAATTCTATTTTTTACTGAGAGGTCTCTGTACCATATAAATCAGAGGGATTTTCTTACTAGATATTATAAAAGAATATATATATTTCTCCTTGAACATATTTCAGTTTTTAGAAAGAAGGCAGAAAGAAAGAACTTTTAAGTGTAATTAACTCCTTGTGAATCAGTTGTGCTGGTCAATTTTAATGTTAGGGGAAACTAAGAATTAAACAGAAAATTCTTTTTATTTCCTTTTAAAATCTTTCAAAATATAGTACTTCCCTGCCTTGTCTCTGTAGCCACAGCTAAGCAAGCACAGACACACTCCGCGGTTCGGGGTCCGAGGGCGGTCTGGCCCTGGCTCCCACTCTCAACGGTGCCTGCCCAGTGGACTCTGTCCAACCAGAGCTCACGCTGGAAATCTTGACCAGCTGCCCGAACTCTTTGCCCCTTTCTTCTTCTTAAATGTGAAGGGAAGGAAAGAAATCTCAGGTGATAGTGAATTCCGTTTAATCAAGTTTTACTTTTCTACAGTTTCCAACATCTCTCCCAAACAAAAGTAGATAACATAAACCGAGGCCATGAATATCAGGCAGGAGAGAACTATCCCTACAACTTTTGGAATGTCAGTTACGTTGATGTGTTGCTTAGCCTTTTTCCTCAGATTCAAGGCTCGTGGCCTCTAAGGAAGCCTAAAGGATTGCTAACCTTTTTGCTCTCATTTCAGCTGAAGCCTCCATTCACCTCCCTGCTCTGGAAGTATTTGACCTTTCTTGGAATAAGTGTGTTGGTGGCAACCTGAAGCTGCTTCTGGAAACACTGAAGCTTTCAACGTCCCTTCAAGTGCTGAGGCTGAGCAGCTGTTCCCTGGTGACGGAGGACATGGCTCTCCTGGGTGTGTATCTATACGTTCCAAAGCAGTCCTGGCCTGCAGAGCCCAGTGTGCCTGCCCAGCAAGCCCAGGGGCAGGCAGGTAGAGAAGGCAGAGAGGCTGGGGCCCTCTTTGCAGCTTCCCTTCTCCCGACACCTGCTGAGGAGAGATCTCATTAAAACAACGGAGGGCAATTCTAAAACCAGAAAGACAGTGGAGGATGTTTCATAAAAGGAGATAGATGTAGATGAACCGGGAGGTTCCTGCCAGGCGGGTAGCTCCACCCCTCCCCATACATGAGAGCCTCTGGTGTTCGTTACCAACTCAGTGTTAACCCAACTTCAGTCTTCTGCATTCCGCCTCTACAAATGCTCCCATATCCATATGGTACCTGTGCTATTACCTAATTTTCTCTTTATAGTGACTCTTTAACTTAAATGCTTCTATTTAAACAGGAAACCAATCATCGTCACTCATAGGTAGACATTATTAGAGGGTTGCCAGCTGAAGGCTTTGAGTAGAGGTTCCTTCACTCTGTCAGAAAGAGAAGGGATTAAAGGCACCTGTAGCACCAGTCCGACACTTTCTCCATGCCAGTTTAGAAAGATGGAAAGAGAATTTAACAAGGAGCAACTTTTGCACTGTGGGATTCCAGGCTCTGCAATACTTAAACAAATATCCCCTGAAAGCCCCTCTACATGTTCACTTCCATTGGGAAACAGTGAATTAAAGAGTACATCTGTGTCCCATCTACCCTCACCTCCACACAGTATCTGCCCGCCACTATTGAGCCAGTCTCTGAAGCAGTGAGCGCCACTCCAAACAAAGGATCCAGAGCAAGCACTTCAGCTAGTTAGTTGCACCTGTGTCCTCTGTGCACATACAGTCAGTTCTGCTCTAACATGACATGTGTGCCTAAAAAGTCATGCACTGTGGGAAAGTCATGCCACAGTAACCCCAGGGCTTATAATTAGAAGCACAAGACTCAGAAACTTCATCAGTGATACATTTTTAAAAACAGGCCACTAACACAAATGGTAGTAAGGCTTATCTGTGTAAAGTGGCTAAGAAATACATAACTACTACAGCAAATGGGGCATTTTGTCTTGGAAAAGGATTAAGGTTTGTGGGAGTGGGCACTCTCACTGGCTTACTTCTCTGCCCCACACCCAACAGTCTGTACACTGGAGGAAAAGAACAAAGAGAGACAGGGAAAGAGGGAGAAAAAGAGGACAGAGAAGAACGAGACAAAACTGGCTGGGAGGAAGGGGGAAATTGAAGAGGCAAAGGTTCAGGACTGTGCAGCATTGGGTTGCAGCTTGTGAGTTATTTTAAGGGGTGGAAGGATTATCTGACCGTCAGATGGAAAGTTTGAACCCGGATGTGGGTGGGTGAGGCTCATTGTCCTTGTGAGGTGTGTGTGGGTGTGGGTGTGGGGAGTTTGTTTACTCCTACGCCTGGCTTGGCACAGCTGCACACAGTTTTGTGTGTTCACTTAGTGTTTCCTGTGGACAAATTACACATAAGCAAACAAAAAATTTGTGTTATGTGCACGTTTTCTGATATTTCAATCTAGTTGGGGCAAATTTGTTTTCAAAACAAATTCTATGGTAAAACATTATAATTGGACAATGAGGACAAAGCATCATGATTTTAATTTGCATTTCCCTAATGACTAATGATGATGAGCATTTTTTAAATATAGTTACTTGTCAATTGTATGTATTCCTTGGTCAAGAATCTGTTCTAATCTTTTGCCTAAATTTAGAAATTGGATTGATGACTTCTTTAGATTTACATGTTCTTTATCAGATCTGTACTTTGCAAATGTTTTCTCCGATTCTATAGCATGTTTTCTCATTCTCTTAACAGTATCTTGCAGAGTAAAACTTTCCGTTTTGTTGAAGACTATCTGTCAAATTGTTAATTTGATGAATAGAGCTTTCTGTGTTTCATCTTAGAGCTTTTTGCAAAAGACAAGTTCTCAATGAATTTTTCTATATTCTACAAGTTTTTAATTACATTTGACTTGTTATTCAGAGTTATTTTTGTACAAGGTGTAAGAAATGGACCAAAGTTGTTTTTGCACAGGACTGCTCAATTATTCAAGCGACACTAGTTGAAAAGACTCTCTTTTATTCATTGAATTGCTTTGCATTTTTGTTAAAAATCAATTGGCCATATTTGTGAGGGTCTATTTCTGGTCTGTCTAGTCTCTTCCACTGATCTATATAACTACTGTTTTGCTGATACTACGGTGTCTTGGTTACTGAAGCTTTATAGTAAGACTTGAAATTAGGTAATAGGAATATTCTGACTTTGTTCTTTTGTAAAACTGTTTTGGTTACTTTAGTTCTTTGACATTTCCATATAAATTTTAGAATCAGCTTGTCAATATCTACAAAAAATCCTGCTGCCATTTTGATTGGGAGTGCACTGAATCTACAGATAAATTTGGGAGAAATGACATCTTCACTATAAGAGCATTCTGACCTATGAACACAATGTAACCCTCTTTTTATTAAGGTCTTTTTGATTTCTTTCATTGGTGTTTTGCAGTTTCTACCACATAGATCCTGTACATATTTTGTTAAATTTATATCTGAGTATTTTATTTTTTAATACAGGTACTATTACAAAACGTACTATTTTAGAATTTTGATTCCCAGTTGGTCTTTGACATAGTATATATGTAGGTATGCAATTGATTTTTGTATAATGACATTTTCTACTGCAGCCTTACTAAACTCATCTATTAGTTCTAGTTTTTGTTTTGTTTTGTTTTTGTAGATACTGCAGGATTTTCTACATGTCTTCTATAATTAGAAACAGTTTTACCTCTTCTTCTCCAGGCTGTGTATCATTCGATCCTTTTTCCTGGTTGTGTAATGGGCTAGAATTTCCAGTAGATGTTGAACGTAATGAGAGCAGACATTTTGCCTTGTTCCCAATGTTAGGGGAAAGGATTTAGTCTTTCACCACCAGGTGTGTTGTTAGCTATAGGTTTTTAAATAAGTGTGCCTTTATCAGGTAAAGGAATACTAATCTAGCAAGAGTTCTTATAATGAGTTAAAGATAAATCTTGCGCTGACCAGTGTGGCTCAGTTGTTGGACATTGTCCCGCAAAGTGGAAGGTCCCCGGTTCACTTTCTTTTCAGGGCACAAGCCTGGGTTGCAGGTTCAGTCCCCATTTGGGGTGCATGCAAGAGGCAACCAATTGATGTTTCTTGCTCATGTTAGTGTTTCTCTTCCCTCTTTCTCCCTCCCTTCCTCTTCTCTAAAAATTAATAAAATCTAAAACAATTTTAAAAAGAGAAATCTTCTTAAATGCCTTTTCTGCATCTATTAAGATGAGCATTTTTTTCTTTAGTTTGTTATTAGGGTATATAAAAATAATTAATTTTCAAATGTTAAATCAGCCTTATGTTTCTAGTACAAGCCCCACTTGGTTGTGATGTATTATCTTTGTCATATATTTGTTGAGGATGTGGCTGTGTTCATGAGAGATAATGGCCTTGTAATGTCTTTGTGTGTCTTTGGCATCAGGGTAATGATGCCTCATAAAATGAGCTGGCAAGTGTTCCTGCCTCTTTTATCTCCCTGAAACATTATGAAGAATTGGTATTATTTTCTTCCTTAACTATTTCACAGAACTTTCCATTGAACCTGTCTAAACTTGTAGTTTTCTTTGTGAGAAGTTTTAAATTAAAAATGTAATTTAAAAAATAGAGCCCTGGCCAGTGTGGCTCAGTTGGTTAGAGTGTCATCCTGTAAACCAAAAGGTTTGGGGTTCGATTCCCTGTCAGGACATGTACCAGAGGGCAACCAATCAACATTCCCCTCTCACATCTCTGTCTCTCCCTTCCTCTCTCTCTAAAAGCAATAGAAAAAAAATGTCCTCAGGTGAGGATAAAAAAACTTTTAAAAAATAGATACAGGACTATTTATCTCTTCTTGGTTGAATTTTGGTGATTCATGCCTTTCAAGGAATTGGCCCATTTCATCAAGCTTGTTGAATTTATGGAAATGAAATTGTTCTCTTATTGCACTTTTAATGTCTGTCGTGATACCCCCTCTCACATTCCTGATATTGGTCATTTGTGTTTTCATATTTCTTTTTTCCTGCCTAATCTGACTAAAGGTGTATTAGTTTTGTGTTGCAGTGTAACAAACTAATTTGTGGCTTAAAACAATACCCATTTATTTGCTCACAATTCTGTAGGCTAGAGGGCAGCCACAACGTGTCTGAGTTCCCCACTTAGGGTGTCACTAGGCTGAAATCAAGGTGTCAGGCAGGCTGAGCTCTCATCCGAAGGCTGGGGATGAATCCACTCTCAGGATCATCCTTACTGTTGGCAGAATTCAGTTCCTTGAAGCTGCAGGACTAAGGTGTCCGTTTTCTTGCTAGCTCTCAGCTACAGGAGGCCATTCCTCAATACACGGCCCCTGATCTTCAAGAAGCAACAGGGTGTCGGAGCTTCTCACACTTCAAATCCTTCTGACCTTTTCCGTGACTTCCTTCCTCTTCTGCTACCAGCTGGAGAAATGTCTTTGCTTTTAAAGGGCTCATGTCATTAAGTTAAACCCACCTGGATAATCTGCATTTCTTAAAATCGCCTGTGCCATAGAGCATACCCTAGTCATGGGAGTGAAATCCATTATATTCACTGCCCTGGGGAGTGGAGTGTAAGTCTTGGGGCCACTGTAGAATTCTGACTACTATTAAAGTTAGTCAATGTTAACACCTTCTCAAAGAATCAGCCTTTGGTTTCATTCTTTACTTTTGTGCTTGAATTGGACACTATTACACATGTATAAGTTATTTCATTTAAAGCCTGTAATTAAATTTGCTTCCTCAATTTTTTGTCTGCATCAGATTTTATTAATCATAGCTCAGCCATTATATATTTTTTAAATTTTACTACCAGTATTTTTTCTCAGATCAAATTTATCCTTTTGCATTTTGTCAGGGGAATTTTTTTCCTTTCAAGTTTTACCCAGTAATGTATACTATTACGTGTGGTTTTCACCATTGTCACTTTTATATTGCTTTTATTATTTCTAGCAGAAACATTCTTTAAGATTTTTTAATCACTAGTAGCTTATGTTTTTTCTTTTATAAATAACAGCATTATTTGTCATATGGTAAACTATGGAAAAAAGTATTTCCATTGTCTATGATCTAATTACCCAGATTTAAAAATATATAAATAATATAAAATACTAAAATATAATAAATAGAGCACTCACATGATTGGAACATTTAAACAATATAGGAAAGGTGAAATGATGCCTAGGATTTGTTTGAAAATGCTAAAAAAGAAAACCCAAACAAACAAAGGGGAGAGGAGGGGACCAGCTGAACCCCCTGGTATACCTGGTATACCTAGACTGGTGTAATGACAATAACTGTTGGGGCTGAGTGATAGGGCCTTGGGGGTTCATGCTCCTCATCTGTCAACTTTTAGTATGTTTCAAAAATTCCCATAATAGAAGATTTTCTAAAGAGAGAAGGCATGCACATTGTCTTTCACACTTACTTAGGTCTTGAGGATGTGGTGAGTGATGTTGCCTAATGACAGAAAGGAAGAAACCCATGGACACAGGCACCTAGGGCCTGAGTGCCACCGTCGAGTGTACATGCTGCTAAGCCGTCAAGTGCACTGTGGAATCAAACTTGTCACAAACGAAAGGAATGGGAATGGAGTATCCTGCTTGGTCAGGCAGACATGATGTGTAAGAAATGATTGGAAAAACAGGGCATGTTTAGCACTAAAGGGGGGAAATTTGAGGGCACCTGACTGTTGTCCAGCACTGCAGGGCTAGCAGGGGAGGAGCTGAGGGTTCAGGCAGGCTGAAGTGAATGATGGTGGGGCAAGCTGCCAGAGGGCAGGTGGGGCCCAGAGGAAGGGCATCCTCCTGCTGAGAGCTGCTTCCCTCTGTGGGGCAACCTAACCAGGTGCTTCAGGCAGAATCGGGCTGGTCACACCCTAGAGAAGCTGTGAAAGGGGTTCTTCTCCGATCATGGATCCGGTGCTTGAGTGAGGACACCTCCAAGGTCCCTTGCAACTCCGAGACTTTACGCTACTCCTCTCATCTCTATAATCTATGTCAACTTTTGACTGAAAATGAAAGCATATGCTGTTTACCTTGGCTAGAGCTGTTCTCTTAGCTTCATCATTAATGATCATTTATTAAGTGTCATTGTAGGTAATACTATGATACATGCTATTCTAAGGGAAAATTGTGGATTAGAGGTCTCTCAGTTGGATTAGAAATTATCTAGGTAAATGTTACACATGGAATATGCTCAATTAAATGAATTGAGAACGGTGAATAAAGAATGACCGAGTGAATGATCATGAACAACTAAACAGTATTAAACAACAAGAAGGCTGTTTACTAACGGCCCTCAGTTGAAGCGGATGAACCATTGTTTCTCACATTTAATAAGAGAAAGTCTGCAAGAAGAGCTGGGCCCCCAGTGGAGTAAAAAGCAGGAACTTGACAAAAAAAAATATTCCTCATGTTGGGATTTAGTAAGGGAAAAAAATCCATTTTCAAGTTGTTCATGGGCTGCCTAGAGAGAAATTCTGTTACAAAAGTAATTGCAGATGCCCTAAATAAAGCTGCTAGCTAATAACAAATCATTACTAATTACCAATCTTGTCATTATGTATCTTAGACCTACTGTGTTGTGTTGAAAGTGGGAAACAAACAGGAGGGAAAGTATTCTTGTATTTTAGCATTTATAGTGATTTTGTCTTTCAGCATCGGTAATGCAGACAGGTCATCTGGCCAGGCTGCGGAAGCTGGACCTAAGCTATAATGACAGCGTGTGTGATGCAGGATGGGCCGTCTTCTGCCAAAACGTGTGGCTCCTGAAAGAATTAACTGAGCTGGATATCAGCCTTCGGCCATCAACTTTTCGAGATTGCGGACAATGGTTTAGGCACTTGTTATGCGCCGTGACCAGGCTTCCAGAGATCACTGAAATAGGAATGAAAAGATGGATCCTCCCACCTTCCCTGGAGGAAGAACTGGAATGCTTTGACCGAGATCACAGAAGCAGCATTCGCTTTGACCATGGTGGATATCAGTAAGCTGATTTCCAAGGTCATAAATAATATTTCTGTTTGTATAATATTTTTGAAATAACAGAATACAGAGACAGAGAATGGCTTAAGGACTGAAAGATGAGTAGGTGGTAGATGTACCTAAAAAAAAAACCAAACAAAAACAAGAACAAAACCCAAAACCAAACCACAGTGAAGACCTGTGGTGATGGAACCATTCTGTAGTCTGATTGTGTTGGTGTCTGCATGAAGCTGTACGTGACACCACTGCACTGACCTACACGCACACGTACGTGAGTGTGTGTATAACTGGAGGAATCTGAGTAGGTTCTCTTGTCGGCACCATGCAGACTTTCTGATCTTATTCCTGTGTTATAGTTATGCAAGATGTCAGCACTGAGGCAGGGTAAAGGGCCCATGGGCCTCTCTGCACGTTTCTTTGGAATTTCCCATGAATATATAATTATTTCAAAATTAAAAGTTTTTAAAAGTAGACGGGGTACTTAACAAACCTCCACACGTCTGTCAGATGCACCTGCAGTTATCTGTTTATGGCCAATCTGGTTTTATTTGGATGTCCCACTTTTACTGCTCCCTGATATTATCAGGAAGCAATTCCCAGGCTTCACATCATTTTATCACAAATATTTCAGTAAAAGTAAGTTTGTTTTTTTTACACATGGCCATAATTCTGTGAATAATTTTAGTGTGCTAGGCATCTACTTCCTAAATATTTTTGCCTCCTTTATCCATCAGGGTTCATTACCTCGTCATTAATACACAAAATTATTTCTTCTTTTCCTTTACAGGTTTTCCTTTTCCGCCCTTCTTTCCTTTCTTATCTTTTGGAGAATTCTTTCCTTTCTTTCGTAATTTTACCAGTTCTTCAAATCCCCCCAATCCTTTCCGTACCATCATTCCACGCCACCATGCCTGAATCTGAAAACAAGGTAAACCCAAACAGCATCAGTGGGTATCACTACGAACTGGGGAAGGTTACATCCCTTTGTTCTGACATGTGGTCTTAAACATGTGGAAAATGGAATGTGATTTAGAACTCTAAACCTTATTTTCTCTCTTTCTCCATTGACCAGTCATCCATGAATTAAAAAAAAAGTTCTTAGTGTTTTTATGCACTAAGCACTGTTCTAAACCTTGGGCAAACAGCAGTAAAATACCGATGTCACCGACTTTGTGGAGCTCACATTCCAGGGAGGGGGAGAGACAATAAACTACAAATACACGAATGTGTTAAATGCCCTGGAGACGACAGTGCAAGGAAGGGGAATCAGGGGTGCCCCACCCTGCCTTCATCTTGTGACTGGACTTCCTGTGCCCCTGCCCATTACAGCCAGCCCTCCCCTACCCCTCACTATATCCTATTCCCTCCCACCTACTCAGGAACATCCCTCCTCTAGTAGTAAGACTCTTTGAGCGTCTAGCACCCAGAACTACAAGAAAATTCATTTCTGTTGTTTAAGCCACTCAGTCTATAGTCTGTTGTTGTGATGGCCTGAGCTAACTAAGGCAGTCATTTTTCCAATGAGGCCTACCTTGACTATCCATTTAAATTAAAATCCTACCCCCTGGCTGGTATGGCTCAGTGGATTGGGTGCTGGCCTGTGAACCAAGATGTTGCTAGTTCAATTCTCAGTCAGGGCACATGCAGGGCACATGTTGTAGGCCAGGTCCCCAGTTGGGGGCCCGCGAGAGTCAACTGATCAATGTTTCTCTCACACTTCCATGTTTCTCTGCCTCTTTCTCCCTCTCTAAAAATAAATAAAATCTTAAAAAAATAAATCAAAATCCCACAGCGCATACCCACACAACATCTGGCAATCTCAGCTCCCCTCAGCTTGAACTTTTTTCCAATACCACTTTGCACTTTCTGATTCAGTATATAATTTAATGTTTTATATTTCATGTTTTAATTCCCATGACACTAGGCTTCAAGCAATATGAGGACAGCAATATTTGTGTTTGTTCCATGATATATTTCCAGTGCCTGGCACATACAGGAAGCTCAATAAATATTTGCTGAATGAATGAATGAGTGAATGAGTACAGTGGGGATATGCTATTTTATATAAGGTGGATTAAGGACAGGTGTGAAGATATTTGAGCAGAGACTCAACTAAATGAGGGCAGAGTATAGTCCGAATCAGGGGGAAGTGTCTCCGGGCAGGAGGATCCTGAGGTGAGACCCTGAGGCAGGAGCATGCTTGGATGTTGGAAACCATCAAGGACCCTGTTTGTGACTCAGGTAAAGTAAAAATGGGACAGATGAGATGGGGAGTGAAAGCAGCAGATCAGTTAGGGTGGTGATTGTTCAAGGGAACAGTATTGCCCTCTAGAGGCGTTCCGAAAATTTACAGGGCTTTTCATGTGAAGGTTTAGTAGTCTTCGATTGTGTGGCATGCACCCTGGTCCACCAACACTTCCGAAGGGTGTGCATGCGGGCTCGCATCGTTTGGAAGCAATCCGTTCCCAAACGTCACCTTCCATATGTGCCCTTTCCTAAAAGGTACCTGCCCTGGAACACAACCGCTGATTCTCTGCTCCCACCCCCTGTTCACAGCGGTGCCTCTGGCACACCTCTCATCCACCCACATCTGACTAGGGGGTGTGGCCCTGGACTCCCAAAAGAGGGACAATTCAAAATACTATTATTGATGTTGGCCCTAAGAACAGGGTAACCAATCGCTTTGCCTTCCAACTCTTTGCCTTCAAGAAAATTGAAGGTAGACCCATTGATCTGTCTGCTAAGAGCCTGTTATCTGATTTTGGGGAGTATAAATCTGGGAAAAGTCCAGGATATGTGTAATGCATTGTCATTTAAAACAAAATGTAGGCAAAAAACACTTCTTCCATGCTTGTCAACTTATTTATGTGAGCAAACTTCCTTAGCACTTCATCTGTAAAATGGAAAACAGGCGTAGAACTGACACCAAGCCCTGTCTCACTCTAGCAGTAAGTAATCCTGAGGTATCCCTGCGTGAGCATGCATAAACTATGTGAGAAGTTTCTCTCATTTGTATCTGTACTTCAAAAAAATCCTATAGGTCAAATACTTGAACATCAAAATATGTAAGAGATGTTATATTGTTTTGGTCAATTTTATACTACTATTAATTATAATATGACTAATAAAATGTAATAATCCAGAATACTAAAAACACTATGGTCACACAAAAAATTTAATTTTAAATTTTAATTTACATAAAATATTTTTTTTTGCCTAGAAGTTTGAAAGGTGATATACAAATGACTTAAAATAATATGACTAATAAAATGTTTATTTTATTTTAAGCTAAACCCTAAGACAAACACACACACACACAACATTAAGATCAATTCTGAGGGGGAAATGGAATGAAAATACATGTTCAAGATGAAAAAAATATGGCAAGCTTTCTGCCTGTAAACTAAGAGCTTGCTCAAGTACTTTGTGAATTGATGTTGACTGACATAGCAAATCAAAATGACATTTATATTCCATTGGATACACTTAAAATATTGATTTAAGAGCTCCATTTAAAAATATCAATATTTAAAACTCACTGGAAAGTATATCTTTTGCAATAATTTAAACCCAGTGGCAAAAAAATTTAAATACAAATTTTAAAATGTACAAGAAGGTATATGGTTTTTCAAAAATGTTTTTAGGGTAAAAGGTGTTATTTTTATTCTTCCAGTGTAGTCATTCCTGTATGTGTGTGTGTGTGTGTATTTAAAATAAATATTTTCATAATTTTTAAAATATAAATGACTTTTCTTTTTCCTTTATGTTGTAGCTCAGGCATTACTTTGATTTATTAAAATCGTGTGTTTTTGGTAAGTTATATTACCTGAGTTTAATTTCAGGGAAAACGGAACATGTCAAGTTCAGCAGAGGAAGGCTGACCCGCCTGTGTGGTGGCAGCGTCAGTCTGCTGCGGAGTGGACGGTGTGCTTTAAGGGAGCAGGGGTGGAAGCGGGGACGTGAGAAGAAAAGGGCTTGGATCAGTTGAACGGGGAATCCTGAATGTTGACTGAAGCGGACACAGTCCTGGTCCGTCTGAGGTACCCTATGTCTCCAGAGCTTGGTGGGCAAGAAGGAGAGAGACAGGGCTCTTAGCTCTTTGATCCTAGTTAGTGGCAGAGCTGGCCTCTGGTCTCAAGACCTCTGCTCCAGGATGCTTTCATTTCTGATTTTTCAGACGTATCTGACTGACTTTGTTAATACCAGCTGTTCACTCCAGTGAACTGCCTAAGGATTTTAGGTCATTTTCGGGTTTGGAATTTCCGTTCTTTTGCCAGATTGTTGGTTTCTTATCTGACAAGGACATAAGGAACATAAAAGACAAAAAGGCTAGGATGATGCTCAAAATCCCCTTGCTTAGCCCTGGGTAAGGAAATGAGTCTCTACCCTTGAGGACAAGATACAGATGTGCCAAGAGAAGCCTCATTAGATAATCTATAATACATGTAACACGGACCCCTCTCCAAAGCAACTATGAATACATTATCTGGAAGTTTTGCTGGTTTTACCTTTGTTGCTAATACTTTCATATTTCTTTTCTCCTTAAGGTATGTGAATATAGCCTCTTTGCCTTCAGTGCACACTCCTATTGGGGGTTCTTCCATGGGATTGCCCGTCAGTGTCAAAGCCTTTAGATTCACCAGACTGTCTAAATCTTCTGGAAGTTGGGTGAGCAAGTTGTCCTCCAGTAGCAATTCCTTCAAAGCTGAAACAATTTGTTTAAATGATGGATTTGTCTTAAAAGAGGAGGCAAGATTAAAACGTGAATTCTCTAGTTTAGTCACTTAGAAATGGTTGTTTCCTATTGCGCCATGTCTCAAGAGACATCAGGTCCCATGAGGCAAACCCAAGTTCTCTTCTTTAAAACAAGTCCAAATTGTTGGAGCCAGTGTAATCAAGAGTGAGAGACAGGAACATAGGAAACACTGAAATATTCTGAGAACATTCCATTCCTCCAGGGACAAAGGACAGGATAAAAGTGTGTGGTCAGGAGCATTACTAAGGAGTACTGCATACCCACCCCTAGCCCCTAATCTTTCAATATCTTGTGGGTAGGTAAGAGCTTCCACTCATATTTCTTCACCCTTCTTTCATTAAAGAAGAATAGTCATAGTTTGGAACACATCTATAAACTTGAAGATTCAGCACACTGCGGAGAAATTTTTTAAAAAAATCTGGCCCCACTAGGAGCTCAGCAAAAGCTTATTAAATAAATGAATGGATTAATGGATATACAAATCACGGGTTAGCCCAGTGGAAAATGTTTGAGTGTTCACATGTGAATCATATATGACTTTTCATGTCAGTCATGTAGCTCCAAAAGCTCCCACCCCTTGCTGACATCACCACTCTGATTCAATACTTTTCCGTTTCTTCAAGTGACAGAGTGACCTAATGTGAATTTACTGTAGCACCACAACTCCCAATTCTGGCATGGGGCACATGCTCAGTAAATTATTTTCAGTGGTATAATGACTACATGGGTGAATGCTAATTTTCTCAGTAGTTGCCATTTACTTTTATTTTCAATTCCCAGTAAATAATCTGCCTTTGTGAGGCTCTTAGCTATATTAGTCAGGCACCTGACCTTCCCCACATCACAGGTGAGCCCTGCAAGAATGTCCAACCTCTCTAAACACTAAAGCAAAGAAGCCTTCACTATGGAAAATGCTGGCCTCAAACTCTGCTAGGCTGTGGACCTACTAAGCTGCTTTACCTTGTGCTTGGCAGATGGAATATGGAAGTTGCTTAAGCAGATTGTGGCGGCAATCAAGAATTTCCAGGTTAGGCATTGACCCCAAGGCTACTGGCAAGTCCTCCAGATAGTTGTTCTCCATATACAGCTCTTTGAGATTCTGAAACAATATGACAGTATATACCATCATATATATGATGTCATATATATATGCTGAAAAATGACATCATAACTAGAATCACCTCTGAGTTCCCAAGTTCTTTTAATGAGGGTTATTATGTGTTACAATAAAGGGAAAAAATACATGTAAAGGACCACCATCAAAAAATGAAGTTATTTTTGAGTTAAGCCATTAGATGTGGTTCCCATTTATGTAAGGGAAAGAGAACATGGGAATCCAGTGTTTATTTGTTTCACAAGAACTTAATGGAAAAATAATTTGGATTATTTAACTACATACATCATTTGATTCCCTTCAATAGCTAATTATCTCAGATGATAATTAGCCTCAGAAGTGTAATTTGCTCAACTATCAATCCAACATTGCCCAAGTGGAAGTAGCCAAATGTACAGATAATAAGTTAATGGCTTTCAAATTTACTGGGCAAAAATTTGTTTATATTTCACCCTAAGATTTTGCAGAGTGTGGCATGACATATACGAGGAGCAAGTTGATGAATGGAGTTCTGTGAACACAGAGCAGAGGAATGGAGAATTAGGAATAGGAACCCTGTGTCACAGGTGGGAAGTATCTGTGTCATACATACGATTGCACAGTTTAATGACCAGGATAATGTGCAGCCCACACTTACTGTATCAGTATTAAGAGTGTAGTACCAGGAGCATGAAAAAAAATAACAATTCTTTAAAGCATGCATATAGATAAAGACAAACTGGTATGGCTACTTCAAATGAAGTTATCTTGTTGCTTTGCTAGGATTTGACACTGTGCAGTGGACCCATCTTCCTCGAATCTGGTGCAACAGTGAAACAGACCATGATTGCCCTTCTACCATGTAGAGTGGGAGGTGTTATTGCCCCATCCAAAATGCAGGCTCCCAGTCATGTCATCTGTATGATAATTTAACTTCAAAATAATACAACTTTCAGGGGCAACTTATAAAAAAGTGGAAAGTAAATGAAAAGAAGTGTCATTCAATTTATGCAAATAAAACATTACAAACCACACAGTGGAAAGAAATATGGCATAACATACCCAAGAGCAATCACAACAAAATGTTCTTAGGGTATAAATCTGGGGGTTACCATTCGGGAAGACAATGGAAGCTTCAAGTATGATAACGACTGCCTGTTTGGAGCTGGAAATCTACTATGGTTGATTCCAGACACAGCCGGTGGGGACACTACCATATTTTCTCAATATCAGCCAACTTAAGGAATCAGTAGGCATGTAGTTCTTTAACTGCTACTTTGAAGATGCTTACCTGTAGTTTCCCAATGTGATCTGGCACATAGGTGAGCTTGGTTCCCTGATCTTGCCCAATGTATAATTTCTCTAAAGACTCTAAAGAAAAGACTTCTTCTGGAAATGAAAGGAACTGATTCCCAGTTAACCCAAGCGTCTTCAATTTTGAAAGTGAGCCGAAGCCTGCAGGTAACTACAAGTATTCAGAAAAGATAAGTTTCAGGTCAAGATTACTTTTTTACAGTAAGAAAATAAGTTGGGCTTTTAGTTTTGAGGAGGATTTTTTAAACAAAAAATAGAGCAATTTAGCAATTCCTACATATGACCAGTTTGCACATATGTCTGCATAGATAGTATTTATACTTGTAGATCTGAAGTCTGGAGTTCCACTTTTTCCCTGAGCTTCTCTGCTCTTCACTTTTGTGCACTGCTTTAAATTGGGGCAATTTTTAGCTTTTATTGCAAATTTTTGAACAGTAGTGTAGCAAATGTTTGATATTATTGAAAAAAAGGACTAAAATTATTAGTGTAATGCAATTATAGTAGTCATAATTAAGTTATTAGAACTGACAAATTTAGTGACATGATCTCTCACACTAAAAGGCTTTAACTCAGCATTTTTTACAAGTTCTATGATCTTTTATCAGGAAATAGAGTGTCTGAACAGTGCTGCCAGCACAGGTTGTGCACTGCACAAGTCCAAGGGTGCAGAATGGCATGGTGGCATTCAACAGCCCTGTAGCTGCAAATGCACTTATGTGTTTTTTACGTTCAGTATGATTATGTATTAGTTTCAGGTATACAGCCTAGTGGAAGTCATATACTTTCCAGAGTAGTTCCGCCAATACTTCAAGTAACCACCTGTCACTGCATATAGTTACTACAATATTATTGAATATATTTGCTAGTCTGTACTTTACATCCTCATGACTATTCTATAACTACCAATTTGTACTTCTTAATCCCTTTACCCTTTTAATACCGTCTCCTAACCCTGCTCCCCTCTGGTAATCACCGGTCTGATCTCTGTATCTATGGGTCTATTTTAATTTTGTTTGTTTGTATATTTTGCCCTTTAGATTCCACATATAAATGAAATAATATGGTATTTGTCTTTCTCTGTAGGACTTACTTCACTTAGCATGATACCTTGTAGGTCCATCCATGCTGTCACACACAGAAAGATTTCATTCTTTTTTTTTATTTATGGCTGCAAGTTAGCAACTTGGAAACTTCAGTAGAACTCTCAGATGCAAACAATGAAGACTATATAATAGTCTTGTCCTTTCGCTTCCCTCCAGGGAATACCAAGGCTTGCGTGCCCTGCCTGGGTTTTAGGTAGGCATCTCCCAGACTCCCAGACTTTCAGGGAAAGCCCTCTATTCTACCTTCTAATGTGGTGGCTGAATATATTTCATAGCTAACCATACAGCCCACAGTGAAACGCCATCTCCTGGAATGAAAAGCTCATTACCTGGGATGAAAACCTCTAATCATCAGGTTTTCTTCTTTTTTCAAGCCCAAATCAGTGTCACTATTATGTCCAACTATAGGTCTTTCTGGCCCTCTGGAACCACATGGAAAATTATCATTTTAAAAATGTGTGACACTCTCATCTATTGGTTATGTTAGAAATGCTGATTTTCTTGTGGGAAAAAAAGCCTAGCTGTACAAGGTCTGTCTGGTGTAAGTCCAGTTATTGTTAATAGAATGGTTTGAACCACATCAATGTAACCTGGCAGCCAAGGAAAGTGGACTGGAATGCACATGTGTGAACAAGGACTTCACTGTACTAGTCAGTGGGGGCTGTAGAGCCATCGAGTGAACATGTTTACTGTGTGGCCGTCACATTCAAAATGACTGAGTGAGTAGAGCATCAAAGTTTGCATTAAGCTTGACTATTCCCCTGTGGAAACTATTCAGGTGATTTAGAAGGCTGCAGCTATGGGCAACTGGTGATTGACAGCTTCATCACGACAACATTATGCATCATGTCTCTTACGGAGTTTTTTTGTGAAATATCAAATTACCCAGGTGACTCAGCCCTCCTACAGCCCAGATTTGGTGCCTTGTGACTTTTGACTTTTCCCAAAACTAAAGTCACCTTTGAAAGGGAAGAGATTTCAGAGCATCTATGAGATTCAAGAAAATATGATGCGGCAGCTGATGGCAATTAGGAGAACTGTGGTCCCAAGGTGCCTACTTTAAAAGGGACTGGGGTGTTACTGTTCTATGTACAACGTTTCTCATATCTTGTATCTTCTTCGATAAATGTCTCTATTTTTCATATTACATGGATGGATACTTTCTGGATAGACCTAGTATATCTCCATGTAACAGTGGGGAATTGTAACTTACCCCACCATTCTTCTGACGTTGTTTTTGTAACTGCTGACTCTGACTAATGTGTAGCTTGTAGATAAACAGCATATTTGTAAAAGAATCCTAGGAACTAAGCTCAAAAGATAAAGACTCCTACCTCCAGGCACTCCAGCTCCAGATTTGCTGACCTCCAATGTAAAACCAGGATGACGCACACCAGACCATTGCTTGACCTGCTTCTAGGTCCTTATCAGGATGGACTGTGCTGTTCTGCACGTACAGAACCTTTCAAGCCCCTCCCTTGATCTCTTTATGCTGCTTTCTCTCTCTCCTTATAAAAACCTCCACCTGCACTGAGATGTTAAGATGGGCTTTGAGACAAGAGTTCCACATCCTCTCAGATTGCAGGCATCGGAACAAACCTCTTTCCTTCTCACCAGCACGTCTCACGGGTTTGGCTTTCGTTGTGGCAGGCAGCCGGACCTGTGTTTGGTCACCTGTGTTTGGTCACCTGTGTATGCGTATTTCCGTGTGATTAAAGATTAATAAGCGGCATCACAGGATTCTGCAATTTGGTGTTTTACTTTTTAATCAACACTACAATTTCGAGATTTATCCACACTGGCAACTGTAGCTCCAGCTTACTTAAATTATTGTGTAGGGTTGCATTTTATGAATACGTATACCATGGTGTCCTTGTTCATTCCTCTACTGACATTTAGATGGTCTCCCCTTGCTGCATGGTTATCAACAAGGCTGATGAACATTTCTGAACATGACACCCTGCTTCATCCCTTCCGGGAGCAAATTTCCCCAGGGGTAAAGCTGTGCTTGCAGTTTCCCAGTAATGGACCATTCAGGTCTAAGGTTGTACAAGCCAGAAATCCTGCTAGTAGGGTTTTAAAGGAAATCCTTTTAGGAGGTGGTCTTTGTTAAGGATTTAGACCCTGGAGCCCAGAAGCTCTGGGTGGGAATCCTGTCTTTATCGTTGGAGGTATGAGGCCTCGACAAATTACTTAAGCTCCTCGTGCCTCACTTTCCTCACAAACCATTGAGGATAATATTACCCTGTCAAAAATCCTTGTGAGGATTAAAGGAGATAATCCACATAAAATACTTTGCCCAGTGACTGCCATACATATTATAAGCATTAGCTACTATTTATAATTAATATTGTTCTTTGGGGAGAGTAGTGTAAATGATCACCTTGCCGGACATATTTGGTAACGCCAGGTTTTTGGGCACAAAGTCAGTTGGAATTTGTGTAGACACAGAATGACGCCGACTGAGGGCAGGGAGGGCCCTTAAGGCGAGTGTGGTGACACCAGGAAGGGAATCAGTACCTGCCGTATTTTATTATCATCCAGCGCCAGGACCTCCAGGTTCTTCATTACACACAAGTGCGACGGGCAGCTTTCCAGATGGTTCTGACTCAGGTCCAGGAAGCGCAGGTTGACCAGCCGCCAGAAGGAGCGCCGCAGCGCCCGCAGGCCGGTGTTGCTCAGGTAGAGCAGGTGCAGCGAGGTCCACCTGCAGACGAGGCGCGGCACCTTCTCCAGGGGGTTCCCGCTCAGCCCCAGCTCGGTCATCTCCGAGAGCTCCTCCAGGGTGCGCGGGATGGAGTGCAGCCGGTTGTGGGTCAAGTCCAGCACCGACAGTTTGCTGCACTGGCACAGGGACTCGGGCAGAAAGTGCAGGTCGTTCCTAGCCGCGTAGAGCTTCCACAGCCTGGTCAGGTTCCCGATCTCTCCTGGGATGGCCGTTAGTTTGTTGTCATCCAGGTCAATGATCTCCAGGTTGCAGAGGACGCAGAGCTCCGGCGGGAAAGCTTCCAGCTCGTTTTGCTTCAGGTAGATCTCCCTCAGTTTGGTCTGGTTCACGATTTCCTTGGGCAGCGATGTCAGGTTGTTTCCGGACAGTCCGAGCAGCTCGAGGTGGTGAAGGTGTTTACAGATCTGGACGGGGACCTCCCGCAGTTGGGTGCGGTAGAGGCGGAGCTGGCGCAGCCTGCGGAGGTTGCAGAGGACCAGCAGGGAGGAGGGGAGGAGGGGGTTATCGCTCAGGTCCAGGCCCTCCAGGTTCCCCAGGCCGGTCAGCTGGGGACACAGCTTGCTCAGCTTGTTCTTGTTCAGGTAGAGGATTTTGACATTCTTTAGATACTGAATATCCGCAGGGATTTCTTCAATCTGGTTATTTTCCAGATGCACTTCTTCCAAGTCTTTTAATTCTAAAATCTCCGATGGAATGGTAGCCAGGTTCTGATTAGAAGCATCCACGAAAAATGTTCTATCAGAGATTTGCTGTGGGTCATATTTTTGATGTATCGTAGAGTACTGTTCCACTAATTTCATAATGTTATTTGACATTATCTGGATGAAAAATTCAAATATTCAAAATCTGAAATAGTATGAAAAGAAAAAATCAGAGTTTACCTGCCACCAGATTTGGTATCCTTAAGAGAGACACAATTAAAATTTAGTTGATTAAATTCAGTGCTTGACATTATGACACAACATAAAATGTAGGTTTTTGTGTTCTGTGTTAGGAGAAGAATTAAAGTGTAGACTTCTTTTTCTCCTAACGGGTGGCTAATGTGAAAAAGAAAAAAGAGCATCTAATTTCAGTTTTTAAAAATGTCTATCTTAGCCCTGGCTGGCGTAGCTCAGTGGATTGAGTGTGGGCTGGGAACCAAAGTGTCCCAGGTTCGATTCCCAGTCAGGCCACATGCCTGGGTTGCAGGCCATAACTCCCAGCAACCGCACATTGACATTTCTCTCTCTCTCTCTCTCTATCTCCCTCCCTTCCCTCTCTAAAAATAAATAAATAAAATCTTTAAAAAAATGTCTATCTTGGTTCTCTTTCCAGGTAGGAAGTATAAATTTGCAAAAGACACTGAAAAAACACTAGGAAAAATTAATATTTTAATATACAGTACTTTTTTTTTTCTTAAAACCACCAGAGAGTTGTAGGAGCAAAGAAGGTCAAAAGAATTAAATCTGCGAGATGGACTGGTCCTTCCTAAATAAGTAGAGACCAGTGGGCACTGTCATGCCTGGAGGCATTTTCAAGTTTGGAGACTGGCAGGCAGAGAAGCAAGCCCTCCATAGACGTAGGCAAAGGACCTTGAGGGACAAGGAGAAGCCAGCCAAACTTTTAACGGCCATGGTGGATTAGAACCTGGGGGAGCCTCAAGTGCAGAGTCAGTCCTTCCTACCAGCCAGCTCTCCCCGTTAGACTGGGGCAATTCCGTGGCTTTAGCGGAGGTTGCAGGCTGGACTAAGGAGCAGAGAGAGACCCTGTCCTCTCACGGCCTTACCTCCCTAAGCCTGACTGGAGGGAGGGGCCTAAATCCTTAAGCAATACACTTGAAATTGCAGTGAATTGAAATGAACTAAATCTGCAACTTAGAAAGAAATGAAGTGGAGAGATAAATTATGTCCATGGATTAAAACACTCAATAATGTTGAGATGCCAGTACTCTCCAAACTGCTCCGTTGTTTCAATACGATGCCAATAGAAATCTCTGCGAGCTTTTTTCTTTTTTGGTAGAAGTTAACAAGCTGACTCTAAAATGCAAAAGATAACCTTAAATAATAAGAACTAAATTAGCAGACTTACACTACTAGATTTATAAGTCCTATAAATCCAGGATGTTAATACTGTATTATGGAAGACTATGTCCTTGATCACACACACACACACACACACACACAAAGCCTAAGGGAGAAGACACGGGTGGTGGCCAGGTTAATTGGAGTAGCAACTTTGACTCATCTCATAGGTGGGGGCGGGGGGCAGGTGGGTGGGGGAGGGTGGGGTGGGGGGTTTTCCTGTTGGAGTACGGGGCCTCTCCTCTAGCACAGAGGTCCAATCCCTAGATGGAGGGGGTGTGTTTCCAGCCCCACACTTAATATCACTGCAGCATGCAATGTAAGAGTATGTGGTTCAGATCCTTGTTACTGTATACCTGATCTCAAAAGGAGCTCTGGGGTGGTGTTTCTCTTTGTTGTTTAAATAAAGAAAAAGATTTACCATTGATTAAATATACTAAAAATAGCTGTCTGCGGCCTTTTTATCATTTGGTCGTCAGACAGATTAATACTGTTCAGCCCTGTAAGATAACATCTCCAGGTTCCTCAATACAAACTACTGAAATGCTGAAGGCTCCTAGGTAGTCCACAGTATTTAGACTTAGGTGAAAACATAAATGAAAATAAAGAACACACGGTGTAACACAAAGGAACTCAATTTCATTTACATGACCCATTCTCTTTTCTGTCCGTATACTCCCTTCCTTAGTCGTGAAGCCCTTAGGACACTGGATTCTGGGCAGCATCAAACTGTCTTAAGAACACGCCTCAGTCAGGTCTGTTGACCACAGAAACAGAGTTTCAGTCAAGCTACAGGTAACATCTTGACTTCAGCTGTGTGGCAGATGCACCTTGAAGGCAGGATGACTCTAGGGACCACAGCCTCAGGAAGCCAGACAGAACGCTGCCGTGGCTGACATCGGCACCAGGGGCACCGATCCCGTCTACTCCCTAAGCTGCCCCAGCCGGTCAGTAGCGCCTACAACCTCAGCTCTGGTAACCACCGTGGTTAATGAATGATTCCCCCCCCCCCCCCCCCCGCCCGTGTAATCCATCCCCCGCAAGCCACCAGGGAGCTAGGTCTTTGAACATTAGCTTACATGTGACTCCAGACTTGGCACCATTTCCTCAAATAACAAACCCATACTTTCCTGGCTGCAAATTTCTGTTTGTGTTTTACTGGGCTTTGATGTGAGCAGGCAAATGGACCCCTTTAGTCCAGTAACACCAGGACACTCATGTGCTCCAGGCTTTACTTAAATTAACTTATTTAATACTCACCAGCACCTAAGGAGGAGGCACCACTATGATTCCTGTTTTAGAGATAAAGTCAGTAAAAGAACTCTTCTCAGAACATAGTAGGAAGTGGGAGCAGAAGCAGAGAATTTTGCTTAACCTCACACAGGTTTTTAGCATCATCTGCTCACAAGAAGCCTGGTTTTTATTAGAATAATTCTTCTTGGGTGTGAAGTTTGAGGCTTGGTTTTTCTTTCTCAGCCTTACAGCAGTTATCTGGGGGGAATTCGCAGGGACTAGCTATCCTAATTAGGGTTAACACAACATGTCTGGGCTTCCAGACACATAAAATAACTTATTTCTCCTAACATTCATCTTGTTCCATGATGAAACCTGACTAGAATGTCAGAATGTATGTATATTTATATTATCTCACCTTAATCAGATATATCCCTTTGTGTCTAGAACCAGTTTGGTGGCCCTCTGACAGCTATATATATATATATATATAGTATATCATCAGTGGACATAATAAAAGGAGTCTGTAGGGAACACTTTGTGATGTATATGATTGTCTAATCACTATCCTGTACACCTGAAACTAATACAAAATATTACTGGAAATAAATAAGTGAATAAGAGGTTGTAAATCCAGGGTTTGCAATGGCTTTGTCAACAATTCAGCCACAGTAAATAAGAATGGGGAAGATTGATTCTTTAATGGCTATTTTTTCCCTAGAAATTGCTACCTGAAAGTGGCCAAATGAACTCACTACAGTCCAATATCACTGTGGTGTTTCTAAGTGGAATAACTTGTTATATCATCATTTTAAGGATCAGGGTTTGGACAATTTAATAATTAGCCCTTTAAAAATATGCCTATGGATTTTTTAGAGGGAGGAATGGAGAGACAGAAACACTAATTGGATGCCTCCTATACACACCCCAATGGGAGAATCAAACCCACAATCTAGGCATGTACCCTGACTGGGAATTGAACCCCTAAACTTTTGGTGTGTAGGACAATGCTCTAACCAACTGGGCCACACAAGCTAGGGCTAACAAACCCCTCTTTATGTAACTTTAATGCCCAAGAAAACCATGAAAGAAAATGATCAGCCCTCTCAACTTTACATCAAGCATTGATACTTTTGTTTCCAGTCTAATTACACACAACTGGATAGACAAAATTAGGCAAAATTGGGGTCCTGCGGTTAATATGGTGTGTGACTCTCTCTGATTATATGTTTAGTTAAAATTATTTCAATAATTTGCTTAAAACTTCACCTGGGAGCTCTTTTTCCTCTAATATAGACAAGCTAAAAGTAGCTTTAACTGGTCTATGACTGGAAAGTCATGTAAAGGTAATACTACCCTTTGCTTTAATAAAAATGTCTTGGAAACAATAAAGTCCCTTGAAAAAATGTTGTTTCCTTTCAATTAATACCAAGCTGAAGTTCTGCGTAAACTTCAGACATCAGTGGAAAATGCTGTATAAACAAGCAACTTGAAGGTGTACTTCCACCCTCACTGTGGCCAAATTATTGATCTGAAATAGCTTCTCAGGGCTTGTTTCCCTTCAATAGACTCAATAGTTGCATCTTATCTGTTTTAAAAAATGCTTCACCCTCAATTCCTTACCCCTACCATCAAACTATAGACCTAGTGACTCATTGACAAAGCCTTTTTTCCCCTTTGTTCTCCTGTTTTTAGAATTTGGTTTTTCAAAATGTTACTTGTATAGTGAACAGGAGAATCTTGGGCACTATTTCACTATTAATCACTGACATACTTTCTCATATCAGCAGAAAATTAGAATGTAAACTTTTAATGAAACTCACTTTTTTATCCATAGGCCAAAATAATTTTTAAAATACAGAGCACTCATTTTTCCATCTGTGTATTCAGTACCTAAACATGCATGTATGAGCAACCCTAGAAGCCAGCACTTCAGATGCTTGCCAGAATACCAATCAGCACTTTATTCTGTGCCAGCACTTTCTAGCACCTCAGTTCAGCCACACCATAGTTGTGAACAATGGCTAATGGATGTTAAGTATTTCTGTAGATCCTTTGAGTTCTACCTCCATATTTTCAGGAAACAACTTACCTAGAAACTATGATCATAATTAAACACCATGCCATTGGCTTTCTAAATAGAGTTACAATTAAAGAAACAATAATTTGAAAAAATATTTCTGGATCTTCTACAAAACTATAGTCAAAGATATGTCTATTAAGTTGCTTATATAAAGATATACCTGGTAAACTTTCCTACTATAGGGTGCCAGAGAAACATAAATACTGCCTTTCATCGAAGCAAGGGGACTGTATACCTTCATGTTCTCTTTGGTTCTGACTTCTAGAAAGCTCGGATTTAAGTTAGACCTTTACTCTAGGTTCTTGACACAAAAAGCACCCAATGAATCCGCTTGTTTCCTTAAACTCAGCTCTGCAGCATCTCTCTCCCTGACCTTCCCTACCCTCCAGCGATTCTCCAGGCCAGGGTTTTCCCCCAACTACATCCCTCCTCCATCTGCAAGTTGTTGAGGGTAACACGAAGTGTTCTGATGGAAATGAGTTGTGTATGTGGTCAGTGTTTTTTGACCATCTGTTTAATATGCATTTTGACATCACGGGCTGTTTCTGTGTAAATACTGTTCCTGTTTGGCTATGGCAGCCAGGGAGAGGAGTGCTGTTTGTCTCGTTAAAGCAGCCCTTTTCTGTTTATTCTGGCCTAACCCTGTTTATTAGTCGCTCTCTAAAACAAAAGTCTGATTCCACACTTCTTGCTCCCTCGAAAGACTACCCCTCTCTCCCTCTGGAGCAGCAATGAATTAATCCTCAACTTCTCTTTACTTTCCCTTATTTTCTTAACTCAAAATACTTTAAGGGAGGCACAGGGAGGGGCAGATGCTGAACTGAACCTGCACTTCCACTTCAGAATTTCAAACCACATCTCAATTTTGCTAGTAGCACATAGGGTAAATGAGCACACAATTGTGTTTTCTATCATCATCACGTTGAACCTGAAGAAATGATATTTCAAGTGATGTTTAAAATCCGTGGATGACACAGGCCTTGCCCAGGATGACAAATTCTTGGCAGCTGAGTGCTGTCTAGGCTTGCCTAGTGGGCTAGCATGAGGGAGAGAGAATTCAGACATTTTTTTCCGCCTTTGAACTGTGCTCATAAACACCCTGGTTTCACTTGGAAGGTCTCTCTCTGGCTCCAGAGATCCTCTACAGGGCCCTGATCTTCCTTCTCTTGGGTCCATAGCAACCCTAAACAGAAGGCCTCTCCCTCCCTCCTTCCTCTTCTCCCTTGCTTGTCCAAGTACCAAAATCCTGACCTTGTTACCCTGTAACTATCTCTGGGTTTTGTCCCTTTCTCCTCATTCCCCCAAGTCCGGTTTTAGCTGAGGCCTTATTTTTTCTCCTGGGTTACTGCAGCTGCTTCAGACCTCATCACTCTTAAGACCTGTCAAATCCATTCTCCAACAGTTGTTCCAGATCTGGGGGCTCCCAGCACCCTGCCCTGTAGCAGTTGTTTGTGCACAGGGCTGCCTGTGGACCCGGCCCTGACTGTCCCCCCACTCTCTGTACTCATCTGGGCGGCCCCAAGCAGCTGCAGGTCCCCAGCACATCTCAAGCACGCACCAAGCAGTTCCGCCTCTGGCAGATTCACTCCACCAGTCAGGATCGACCCTCTCCAATAAGCCCTTCCTGATGCTCCCCGACCCTCTACAAGACTGATCTACATGTCCCTTTATGCTCCCTTAGCTCTGCGTCCTGCCTTGCCCGACCTGGCCTCCGCAGGTATGTGCACAATTTGGGGAGGGGACTGAGTCATAATCATCTTTGTAGTCCCGGCCCAGTCCAACAGTAGTGCCCCCTAAACCTGGAAAACCTCTCCCTGCAAAGTTGCTGGAAGCCCATCATCGGTGTGTCTTTAACCCCTGGGGGTAGAGAGGGTGATCTGGACAGAGACATGGTGACCGGGGAGCCTCCATAGCATGGGGAGTCACTGCCTGCCTAGTCAGGCCTCATGGCTCTAGTGCCCAGTGGCAGGGGATCCAGCCAGCGGGACCAGGCGCTCTGCTCATGGTCACATGGCCTGTCTGAGCACCGCACCACTCACACCCGCCCCCCCCCCCGCACCGCAAAGAACGCTGGGCCCGGCGCTTGCACGCGGTCGTCATGACAACACTGCCGCCGCACCCCACAGGGTCAGAGAAGAATGTGGCGCAACAAGGGGAAGACCACTGGGGCCAGGACCCCGTTACCCTCTGAAGCCCCCACAACGAGCCGTACTCCTACTCCGGCTAGGGCCCAGGCGGTCGATAGCGGTAAGAAATAGGGTATCCTTCATCATCCGAAATGCGCAAGGGGCGGGGGAGCCTGAACTTCGGGGTTGCACCTGCCCATTACTGAGAGCATGGTGCGGCCCGAGGCTGCGAGGTGGGAGGGTGCTTCGGGAACCCCAACTGTGGCGGGAACTTTGGGGTTCCTCCAAACGCGGACAGGAGGGGGGCCTCAAGCCCCCGTGGTGGGTCTGCCCTTCGCGCCATAGATGTCCTAAAGGAAGGCGGGTCTGTCGCCTGTCGTTTTGCTGTTAAAGATCTCTGGGCGGAGCGGGGCGGGTGAGTGGGTGAGTGTGTGTGTGTGTGTGTGTGTGTGTGTGTGCGCGCGCGTGTGACTGGATGCTCTTCTCCCGCCCCTCTTTTATGGAAGCGCCAGAGAACAGGGCCCAGGTGGATAAGAGACTCTTGAGACCGTTCTGATGTTGCACCTGTATGCCACCTACATTTTGAATATTTCTGCGCCCATGAATTATTTTAGCAAAGTAAGCACGCTCCCTCCCCCATAAAGTTTACATTTCGGATGCTTGTTTTAAAGCCTGTGCTTGTTCGTTTGGAACTGTGCTAGAAGTCTTACATGAGACAGGCATTGTTATGCTCTGACTTGAGCATAAAAAGGAAATTTAAGCTTGAGAATTTAAGTCACTTGTTAAAACTAGGTCGGCACCTAAGTCTGACTGCCCTTGACCCTTGAGTTTCCCAGTGCTTGGCTGTTGGCTGTTCAGACTAGGAGGGCAGGAACCACCTCCAAACGAGATCTTTCCCTAGAAATTCTAAAATGTGCTGCTAAGTAGAAATTGTTTGGAATTCAATGCTTAGGTAGACGAGGATGAAAAGTGAAATTTAGGTTAGATTCCTGACATTTTCCTGCGTGGCTGGTTATTCCTAGTTTTTGCTTTACAATCTTGAGGACTGATTTACAATTTTTCTTATACAGTATAGGAAATAAATTATTGGTGCCATAATATCCTGACACACACACTGCATAGGGGAATTTTAAATGAAAGATAGTAGCAAAAATATATAACAGAGATGTTTAAATACTTAAATCCATGGCCAGTTAATTAAATAAACATGCTTGTAATTTTAGATTCCTTCATTCACACACACAAAAAAACGAGTTTAAGTCTGATACATTTCTTCATGACCTGGGCATGGTATACAGCCAGCCGAGGGCAGGCATGACCCTCAGATCCTCAGGGCAATCCTCTCCAAATGTTAATACTAAGAAAGGCAGTAGCCACGAGGGAGGAAAGAAGCCCAGTGGAGCTCAGCTCCAACATGTAAATCTGTTTGAGATCTCCTTGCTTTGTTTCCTGTCCAGGATGTGAATGACATTTTCTAGATTGCAAGTGAACCGTGGTCAGTGTGTCCGGGCAGTGGAGCATTTTTATCCTTCCCTCCAGGCTCAACAGCTTGAAGAGTCTTTGTGTATCTGAGTGTTTTAAATGTCCCGAGGAGTGTAGGTTAGGGTCTGTTTGGCTTTCTCTAATTCAGCACTTTTCAAACCTATTTGACCATAAAACCCATTGTAATTAGAACATCTTGATTGATCATCTTATAGAAGATTGGTATTCTGCAAAACATAGTTTAGGAAATACTCTCCTAAAATATTATTTAAATAGAGGAAAATTTCCTAGAATAGGCGACGGATTTCTTATGTACATCCATCCACAAGACAGAGATTATGCTGACATTAAACATTTTCAGAGAATATCTAATGACGAGGGAAAGCTATGTACAATATGTTAATTGAAAACAAAAGGCTATAAAACTATACTTAAATGTTCCAATTTTGTTTAAAAATACATGTGAAAGAGCACTGGCTAGTGTAGGTCAGTGGATTGAGCGTGGGCTGTGAACCAAAGGGTTGCCGTTTCGATTCCTAGCCAGGGCACATGCCTGGGTTGCAGGCCAGGTCCCTAGTGGGGGTCACATGAGAGTCAACCACACATTGATGTTTCTCTTCCTCTCTTTCTCTTTCCCTTCCCCTCTCTCTAAACATAAATACATAAAATATTTTAAAAAATACAAAATAAAAATACATGTAAAATAAAACAATAGAGAAGAAATGGCCCCAGACCTCAGTTGTGGTGGTTGTTTGGCAGTGGGATTGCTGATAAATGTTTATTTCTTTTTGAATAATTTTTTGTGTTTTAATTACAGTCAACATACAATATTATGTTAGTTTCAGAAGTACATCCAGTGATCAGTTATTTTTATAATTTACAAAATGATCACCCGGTATTTTTCCAGTACTCACCTGGCACCATAACATAGTTGTTACAGTATTATCGACTATACTTCCCTATGCTGTGCTTAACGTCCTCATGACTAGTTTGTAACTACCTTTTGTGATTCTTAATCCCTTCACCTTTTTTCACCCAGCCCCCTCCCCACCTCCCCTCTGGCAACTGTCAAAGTGTTCTCTGTATCTTTAAGTCTCTTTCTGTTTTGTTTGTTCACTTATATAGTTATTTAGATCCCTTATATAAGTGAAATCATATGGTATTTGCCTTTCTCTCTCTGACTTATTTTTTTTACTTAGCACAATACCCTTTTGGTCCATCCATGTTGTAGCAGATGGCAAGATTTCCTTCTTTTTTATGGCCGGTAATATCTCATTGTATGTATGTATTACTTCTTCTTTACCTGTTTATCTATTGATGGGCACTTAGTTTGCTTCCATATCTTGGCTATTGTAAATAATGCTACAATGAACATGAAGGTGTCTTTTTAAATTAGTGTTTTGGGTTTCTTTGTATTAATGCCCAGAAGTGGAATTTCTGGGTCCTTTTTTGTCTCTTGTTATATAGCCTTTGATTAAAGTCTATTTGTCTGATATAGTATTGCTACCCAAGCTTATTTTTCATTTCCATTTTCACGAAATATCTTTTTCCATCCCTTTACTTTCAGTCTGTGTGTCTTTTGATTTGAAGTGAATCTCTTGGAGAAAGCATATGCATGGGTCTTATTTTCTTATCCATTCAGGCATCCTGTGTCTTTTGATTGGAGCATTTAATTCATTTGTATTTAAAGTAATTATTGGTGGATAGGTATTTATTACCATTTTATTATTCATATGTTTTCATCTTTTCTCCCTTCTTTTTAAAGAGGACACTTTTTTATTGTAATACTAGTTTGATGGCAATGAACTCCTTTAGCTTTTTATTGTCTGGGAAGCTCTTTATCTGTCCTTTGGTTTTAAATGATAGCTTTGCTGGATAGAGTAATCTTGGCTGTAGGTCCCTGCTTTTCATCACTTTGAATATTTCTTGCCAGTCTGTTGTAGCCCCAAAATTTCTGTTGAGAAATCCCCTGACAGTCTTCTGGGAGCTCCCTTATAGATAACTAACTGCTTTTCTCTTGCTTCTTTTAAAATTCTTTCTTTGTCTTTAACTTTTGCCATTTTTATTATGATATGTCTTGATGTGGGCCTCTTTGGATTCATTTTGTTTGGGACTCTCTGCACTTCCTAGACTTGTATGTCTATTTTCTTTACCAAGTTAGGGTAGTTTTCAGTAATTTTTTCAAACAGGTGTTCAATTCCTTGCTCTTTCTCTCCTTCTGGTGTCAAAACATATGAATGTTTTTACACCTGATATTGAACCAGAGGCCCCTCATATTTTTGGATTCCTATTTCTTTTTGCTGTTCTGATTGGGTGTTTTCTACTACTTGACCTTCAAAATTGCTGATTTGATCCTCTGCTTCCTCTAGTCTACTGTTGATTCCTACTAGTAGAGTCTTCATTTCAGCTATTGTATTCTTCACTTCTGACAGGTCCTCTTTTATGTTTTCTATCTACATTTTTGTGTTTCCTGTCTCTTCATTAAAGTTCTCATTGAGCTCATCTCTTCTTCCTGTAAGTTCATTGAGCTTATAACCAGTGTTTTCAACTCCATATCTAGTAGATTGCTTTTCTCCATTTTGTTTAGTTCTTTTTCTGGAGCTTTTTCCTGTTTTTCACTTGGGGTATGTTTCTTCGTCTCCTCATTTTGGCTGCCTCCCCCTGTTTGGCTCTATGTATTAGGTAGAGCAGCTATGTCTCCTTGTCTTGGTAAAATGGCCTTATGTGGTAGGTGTCCTCTGGGGCCCAGTGGTGCAGCCTCCCCACCAGTCACCTGAGAAGGGTGCTTCAGATGTGCCCCTCCCCATGTAGGCTGTGTGCACCCTCCTGTTGTAGTTGAGTCTTGACTGCAGTTGGCGTGTCAGTGGGAGGATTGACTCCCTAGGCTGATTGTCTTCTTTGAGGATCTGCTGCGACTACAGCAGAGGAGCTGCTGTGCAGGGGCCAGTCTCTTGGAGCAGGACTCACTTCACTGGGGCTCTGGTGTCTGCTGAGTCCACCTCGTGAGTGTGTGGCTTGGAGAGTGGTTGGGTGGTTCTCTAGCATGGTATGAAGCTATCCTGGGTGCGCTGGCTCTGGAGCCTCCCTGGAGGTGCAGTCCAAGGTCAGCTGCCAGTTGTTCTTTGCCCAGGTGAGATACAAAGTGATATGCAGGTGGCTGCTACTTGTGCTGGGCTTGGGAGGTGCCTGGGAGAGTCTAAGCTGCAAACTGAGCTTGTCCATCCCTAGTGCTGGGCTTGGGTCTGCTTAGCAAGAGGTAGGGGCACACCAAGGGCAGATGCATCTTGTTTGGGGTTTATGGATCTTTCAGAGATTTTAGGGAAGTACGAAGCATGAGCCAAAACAGGGCATTTATATGGAAGGAAACCCACTTGAAGTGGGTTAGGTGGGGCGAGGTCTCAGGGTGGGGCAAAGGCGTTAGCCAGGTTGATGGAGACTCAGCTGTGGCACCCTTCTGAGCCTTCAAGGGGAGGACTCAGCAAAGGCACAGTGCTTCTGTCAGGGAGGAAGCTGCCCCTCCAGCCCTGGCCCTGGTGCCAGACAATCAGTTCCTCCCCATGCACCCCTGGTGCCTTTGGAGCTGCCACCCCAGAGCGAGTGAGTCTGTCAGCATGTCTGTGCTTGGGCCCTTTAAGAGGAACATCCCAGATGCCAGCGACTCAGCTGCAATCTTTGCTGGTTACCACAGACAGAAATCACAGAGACTTCCCATTCTGGCACTGGAACCCTGGGCTGGGGATCCTGGTGTGGGGCTGGGACCCCGTGCTGCTCGCAGGGGACGTCCTCGGCTGAGATACCCCTCCCAGTTAACTGTCACATGTGGGTGTGGGACCTGCCAGTTTGTGTCTCTGCTCTTCCTTCCAGTCTTGTCATAGCTTCTTCTGTATGTCCTTAGTTACAGGGCATCTGTTCAGCTAGATTCTGAGTGGTTCTCACTGATGGTGGTTCTGTAGTTTAGTTGTAATTTTGATGTGGTTGGGGCAGAGGTGAGTGCCGAGTTTACCTGTGCTGCCATCTTGACCAGGGCTCTGTTTCTTTTTGATGTTGAAATTGCCAAGTTGTCTGGGAAGTGTGGGTTATTGATTTATTTTTAAAACTTATTTTTAAAAAACTTTAAGAAAAGTTTATTTGCTTTGGTTTTTAATTGTCATCTTAAATCTTTTTTTTAAGATTTTATTCATTTATTTTTAGAGAGGAAAGGGAGGGAGGGAGGGAGAGAGAGAGAGAGAGAGGGAGAGAAACATCAATGTGCGGTTGCTGGGGGCCATGGCCTGCAACCCAGGCGTGTCCTGATTGGGAATCGAACTGCGATGCTTTGGTTCGCAGCCCGCGTTCAATCCACTGAGCTACACCAGCCTGGGCGTCATCTTAAATCTTGTTTTGCAAATTTGTTTAGCAAACTCTTTAATTCACATAGTGCAGAGTCCACTCAGCAAAGGACATCTTTGAGATGTAGAGACTTAGAGAAGCTGGCTCCTAAAAACACCAGCCTCGCTGAGTAGTGAGATCTGTGAGCACAGACTTTTAAAAGAGATTTTACACAAAAGGTAGGACAGGAAACAAAGACAGTGACAGCTAGCTTCCACCCCAGAAGGCCTGGACCTTGAAAAATGATGCTTTTAAAGTAATATCCGAAACACAAAGACTATAATGGAAAGGTGTAGGTATAACAGAAAAAGGAGATCTCAACTACTGCCTCGTTTCTGTCTTCTTTATTAAGGACTGAGCGGGGTGGGGGTGGGGGGAATTACCTTAGAAAGGGGAAATGGAAGGCAGGGTAGGTGAAGAGCTTCTTTCTATGAGTCCGCCTCCATGTAGCATTCAGAACCGACAGAGCTTTGTTCAAAGATGCCATCAACTTGCATGGTGTGAGGGTATCCAAGAAGCTTAAGGGACCTGGTGATTTTTCAGATCCTTTTAGAATTTGGATTCTCTGATAAAACTGTCTATTTGAAGCCATCATCAGAAACCTAGAGTTACCTTAACTCAGTATGGCAGAGTGGAAAGCAGCTTTGGAGCCAGTTTGATTCTCTACTCTGCCCTTACTAACTGCATGACTTGGGACAGAATATTTTGTTCCTCTGATAGCATTTTCCCCAGCTGTCAGCCTTGGTACCTACAGAGGTTAGTTCTCCTTTCGTGTCGCTGTCAAGTCAGCATCTGCCCCCCTCGGGGGTGGTTTCTATGGCCCCGGTTCTCCAGACAGCATTCGTATGCTCTCCCATCCCTGTTTTTCCTCTTTCTGTGTTCTTAATTCTTTCTCCTTTTCTTTCCCACCCAACTCTGTACACACACATTCATATCTTTGAAAGAAGTGTATTTGGGGGGGGGGGCTCTTGGAATAATTTATATATGATGAAGGGTAATCATAATGCATTTATTTTTCAAAAGATCCAGAACCTGTTGACAGTCTCCAGAAACATTATAATAATCTGTGTTTGGAAAAGTCCCAGGAAGTTAACCCTTTTCTATTGCATATACTCCAAGGAGTGGATGAAGAAATCAGAAAGGGGTAAGGACAGCAAATACCTGATTATATCAATAATATTCCCTGATATTCATCTGTGTGAAAACCCTGGAATACTGAGTGGACTCAAAGCCATTTGCACATGCTTGGTAAAAGGGGCAGACCTCTTGATTCAGAGGAGTAGTTGACTGATGCTGTCTGTAGGTCTCAGAGGTAGTGCGCGTGGTCTGCTGGGAGCAGCGCCAGACCAGCAGGCTCCAAATCTGGGCTCCAGATGCGCCCCTAACTCCTGTGAGCTTGGTTTGTTTATACAAATCATCGAAGTCTTCAGTGTTGTTATGTATCAAGTGGGGAAACTTTTGTATGTGAGAGAGAAATTATTGGGTTGGCCAAAAAGTCTATTTAGTTTTTTCTGTAAAATAAGAGACACATTTTTCATTTTTACCAATAACTGTATTAATTTGGGTATTTTGAGTATGTTGGCTATCTCCTGCTATTGGCTTCTAGTGTGTAGATACCAGAGGTGCTGCTAAATCTTCCAATGCATAAAACATCCCCACAGCAAAGAATTATTTGGCCAAAATGTCAGCAGTACCAAGAAACTTCAAAAACCACTTTGACACATTCAGTCAGTCACAGCACCTTCTCCACACATGGCACAAATCTTTTTTTTGCATTTCAGTTGTGTTTTTACCTTTCTTGAAATAATAAAGCATAATAGCCAGAAATGTTGCATATTTTCTTCCATCTCCAATATTAAAATGCTGCACAAAAATTCACCAATTTTGATGTTTTTTTTTAATGCATGCTGATATGACAGCTGTCACAATACAACCTAACAAAATTGTTTCGAATGAAGTTAAAGACAGCTAAGCACTGCTAGAGCCACCATATGGGAAAAAAACTAAAGGGACTTTTTGGCCAACCCAATAGGTTATATAGTATGTATTAAAGTGCTGTGGAAAATTTAGTAGTTTTAAGTTACTTGGTGTAAATTTATATCATAGTACATATGAGGTTCTGATAAATACTGTCCATGGTATTACTATTTACATGTGAAAAATACTTTTATTTCTTTACTGAGTTTCTTATTTGTATTTTAACAGCTTGAAAGCAATCACATTAAACATTGCTGGTAACAATCACTCAGTGCCAGTGGAAAGAGTAACAGGTGAACATTTTTGGATCCTTTCCAAACTTATAGAGAAGAATCCTTGTATTAATGGTATGTCTCCTTAAAAATCATTACTCATGCATTTATTTTCCTGACTTTAAGTGTTGATTATTAGGAACATCAGCTTCTATTCATCTGTGTTCTTCAGGTTTGGACATTAGATATAACCTCATAAGTGATGTTGGTGCATACTATGCTGCAAGACTGCTTCAGGTATTATTTTACTACAAAACGTTTTATGTCTTTTCTTTTCTTCCAGAGGCCAATTAGGAACCAGTCCTTTCTTTGGAATGTGCAGAGTTTGAGCATGCTAAGCCTGTAAATTAGCCCTTTAGTGCAGATTCACTTTGGAGACAAACTGAAATGCTGCATGTGGTTGCATTTTATCTAAGAAAGGCAGTGTGGTCCCCTAATTAGAGAAGGTGTACTTAAAAAAAAAAGGCCTCAGTTCAGCCTCAGATCAGCACATATGTGTTTGCCTCTTTCTTCATTAAAAGAAAGACTTAAAGCAGGATATATCATTTTTTGATTCTTCTCTTACATTGGCTTTTTAATGTTATAACTACTTATCCCAACCTCATCTTCTAAAAGTGCTTTTAATGAATTTAAAATGGCACACAGTGTATGGACAGAGTGAAAATTAAAAGATGAAGAGACGTTATTCTCAGCAATCACAAGTGAAAGTGCTACAAAATCATCAACATGTTCTTCATTCTGTTTCCTGTGAAACCGCTAAGTGTGATGGCATGCACAAAACACTAGTTTTGCAAAACCTCAGTTCCTGACTATGGTATATTTACAACGCTTGAAATATATTGGAAAACACATTGTGCATTTGGCCTCAGCGGAGCCGGGAACTGGAGCTCCAGAGTCACCTTCCGCAGACTTGCTGTGCACTGCGGTTCAATGCATGGGGCGCATCCACATTTGAATCGTTGGTCTGAGCTGAGAATAGTCTTTTTCTTTTACTTACGTTGCAATTATATTTATGTTTAAATGAGAATAGTGATTTCCCCCCTTAGTTGTAGTTTCTTTTGCTAGACTTTCAGATTTTCTGATTTATAAATATTTTCTTTTGAGGTAAATACTTTTACTTAAGTAAAACAGCTCATACCTTATTGATTACTCATAACACATGTGTAATGGCATCTTTTCTCTCCTTATGACAGAAAAAACACAGTCTCCTTTACTTAAACCTCATGTTTAATGATATTGGGCCCAAAGGTGGAGAACTGCTTGCTAAAGCACTGCACGTACGTACTTAGGTGCCTCCAACTAACACTGTGTGTGGGACTTTTAACTTCTCATGTCTTGGAACCAGCAGACTCAAATGGTAATGTGATTACCATTATTTTAATATTGTAGGAATGTATATTTTTTCATTACACTTTGATTTACTAAAATGTGAACATTATATTAGCACTTTTGAACTCATTTAAAAATAAATAGCTTAAAATATAATTCACATACCTAAGATTTACCCTTTTAAAGTGTTCAGTTTTTTTTCCAGCTCAGTTACAAAGTTGGGCTAAGGTCACCACTGTTGCCCCAAGAAGCCCTGTGCCCGTTAGCTGCCCTTCTCCGTCCCTCTCTCCCCACCCACCAGCCCCCGACCTGCTTTCCCTCTGCAGCTTGCCTGTTCTGGACGGTTCATATAAATGGAATCACACAATACGTGGCCTTTTGTGATTGGCATATTGTTTTCAAGGTTTGTTCTTTTTATTGCCAAATAATATTCCATTGTATGGCTATATCATATTTTGTGCATCCACCTGCTAATGGATATCTGGGTTTCAGTTTTCGTCTCTAATGAATAATGTTACTGTGGATGTTTGCACACGTTTTGTGTGCACTTGTTTTTCTTTTTCGTGGGTATTTACCTAAGAGTGGAATTGCTAGATCACTTAATACTTTGGGGATCTGCCAGACTCTTTTCCAAAGTGGCTGTCCCTTTTTACAGTTTCACTGCCAGTATATGAATGTTCCAGTTTCTCCCCATCCTCACTAGCGTTTGTTACTGTCTTCCTGATTTCAGCCATCCCAGGAAGTATGAGGAGGTCTGTGGTTGTTCTGAATTACATTTCTCTAATGAATAGTGGCATTGAGCCTCTTCACGTTGTACTCTGTGCACTTTTCAGCCATTTGTGCATCTTCTTTGGAGAAATGTTTATTTAAATTCTTTGCCCATTTTAAAATTGGGTTGTTTGTCCTTTTGAGTTGTACGAGTTCTTTATATATTCTGGATACAAAATCAAATAAATATCAAATATTTATCAAATAAATATTTTGCAAATATTTTTTCATTCTGTAGTTTGCCTTTTCACTTCCTTAATGGTGTCCTTGAAGGATAATATTTTAAAATTTTGATTAAGTTCATCTATTTTTTCTCATGTTGTTTGTACTTTTGGTGTTATATCTAAGAAGGCTTTGCCTAACTCAGTAACAAAGACTTATACTTATTTTCCTCTAACAATACTATGTTTTAGCTTTTTCATTTGGTTCTTTGATCCATTTTGAGTTGTTTTGCTGTGTGATTGGAGCCAGAAGTCTGACTTCATTCGTTTGCCTGTAGACATACCCAGTCGTTCTGACGCAGTTTGTTCGACGTCCTTCTGCCACTGAATTTTCCTGGCACCCTTGTTGAAAATCAGTTGATTATAAATGTGAACTCTCTATTCTGTTCTTTTATTTCCATACTCTCTATTCTGTTCTTTTAATCCGCATGCCTGTCCTTGAGCCACGCCCACATTGTCATGACCACTGTAGTATTGTAGCAAGTTTTGAAGTCCCAGAATGTGAGTTCTTCGTTCCTTTTTCAAGACCCTGTTGTCTCTTCTGGGTCCCTTGCATTTCCATATGAATTTCAAGATCAGTTTTTCAATTTATGCAAGAGAAGCAGCTGGGATTTTGAGAAAAATTGCTTTAAAACTTCAGGTTAATTTGGAGAGTATTGCCATCTTAACAATATTAAGTCTTTTGATCCGTGACATTTATTTAAGTCTTCTTTAGTTTCTTTCAATGATGCTTTGTAGTTTTCAATGTGAAAGTCTTTCCCTTTCTTTTGTTAAATTTGTTCTTTTTGATGCTATTGTAAATGGAGTTTTCTTAATTTCATTTTTGGATTGTTCACTGCTAGTGGGTAGAAATACAACTGCATTTTACATATTGATCTGGTGTCCTACAGCCCAGCTGAGCTTGTTTATTCTATCAGACTTTTGTGTGTGTGGGTTCCTTTGGTGTGGACCCTGGCTCAGGGGGTATGCCACATTGTGGATGAGACACGAGACATTCACATGGACTACCGAGTCCGGTGGAGGAAAAGGGACAGCATGGCTTTTCTTTCAAGGGGAGCAAAAGCCATGGCCTCTGCCATGACAGGTCTTTATTTCTTTTTCCTGGCACTTTACATGATGGTCCTCATTTACTATGCACAGGTTTGCCTTAGGTGGTTACCTTTTACAGAAAACAAAGAAGACAATGCCGCTAATCACATAACAGAAGGGGGATATTTGCAAATGCAAAGGGAAAAGTAGTTGAACTGGTTACACTCATCCTTGGAAGGTTTAGTATCAATTTTAGGAAGTTACTTCACAGTAAACGTTTGCTGCCTCAATTCAGGATGAGGGAGTTTTAGCAAAAGCAAGTCTCAAAGTGGCCTAGGTACGTTGCAGGCCTGATTCCCCATGGGAGAACCTATCTGTGGGCTTGGGTCCTGTGCATCTCTGACTAGGAGCAGGGCCTGTGCCACACAGAATGGTCTCCTACATTCCTTAGGGTTTTCTACTTATAAGATCATATCATATGCAAACAGATAGTTTTACTTCTTTTCCAATTTGGATGCCTTTTTGTTGTTATTTCTTTTTTCTTGCCTGATGGCCCTGTCTAGAACCGTCAGTGCGATGTTAGAGTTGCTGAGTGGACATCCTTGCCTTCTCCCTGCTCTTAGGGGAGTTTGAATTAGTTTTAAAGATAATTGTTTGCACTTACGTGTCCTGATATTTATATTTATTCATTGGGACAATGACATGTCTGTACTTTTCTTTGTGAAAGATTTATCCAAAAAGTGAAATGAGAGAAGGCATTGAACTTTGCAAATGCCCAAGAACGATATCTTTAAAAGTAACGCAGTGAAGCGACTGCACAGTGGGCACAGGGTCTCTTTTGGCAGAGGCGACGGTGTTTGAAACTGGCTGGAGATGAAGGCTGCACAATGCTGAAAGCCGGTGAGCTGCTAAAACCAGGGAATTGGTCACTTCTAACTGGTTACTTTTGTGTTACATAAATTTTACCCCAATAACAAAGTGCTATGATTTTCTTAGAAGATAAATTTATAGATTTTCCAATGAAAGGAGAGTATAGTAAAAGTCTGCTTCACTTAATGGGTCATTGTTTGGCATCTGCTTCCTTGGCATTTTCTCTGCTAAACTATTATAACTCGATTTTTACCTATTATGGAAAATTGAATGTTACCTTTAAGAAATACATCCTATTCTATCTCCATGAAAAACTGATGAGTCAAAAAGGAAGAAGGACTCATAGACATGTGTGGTGAGTGCAGGGGGAATGGGCATAAAGGGACTAAATGGTAATGGAAAAATGCAACAAAAAATTTAACCAAGACTTGATTGTTTTCCTTTTCAGATGAATACAACTCTGAAATACCTAAGAATGACTGGAAACAAGGTCGAAAATGAAGGTGGAATGTTTTTTGCTGCCATGCTACAAATTAACTCATCCTTAGAGAAGTTAGATCTGGGCGACTGCGATCTGGTGAGTGCATTGGTTATGAGGAGGTCACCCAGGTAATGGATCGTTTTCCCTGGGAACCAGCACAGAGACCAGCCACATGACACCATTATAAACAATTAGCCGGGGTGGGGGGCGGGGTAAGGGTGGAAAGAAGGGGGAGGGACTAGTCAAAGAGCATATATGAATGGCTCACGGACATGGACAACAGTGTGGGAATTGACCGTGGGAGCAGGGGTGGGGTGGGATGGACAGAGGAGGGCAGAGAGGGAAAATTGGGACAATGGCAATAGAATAACAATGAAAAATGCTTAAAAAAAACCAAAAATTAATGTGGTTTTGAAGATAAAATTGGTTTAGCATTCAGTTTCTTAAGTATGTATGAAAAAAGTAAACTTTTCTCAAAAACTACTAGAAATTATGATTGTTCTATCTATAAAATTGTAAATGTAATGATATTATAATGATATTTTTTGAAAAGAAAAAAAAATGGTTTGCCTTGCCCCTAATGTCTAGTAGAGAATATCAGAGAAAAAGTTTCTTCTTCTTGGCACGATAGTGCTTACTTAATAAAATGAGGGTAGTAAATAACATTATAGGAGAATTTCCAGAATAATCAAGATCTCACTAAACTTCCATCCATAACCCTTCTTAACCTGTATGGGATTTTAAAAGAAAAAGACTGTGTTCACTTTAATCAAACAAATACTACTTATTAGTGTACTTTACATTTTTTGCTTTTAAAAAAATTTGGAAGTGGGTGGTTATATTGTAGCATAAACACCTAAACTGATGGTGTCAGAGCTGCTCTGGGCCCCCAACGGGCCTGGCAGTGAGAAGCCTGTGATTTTTGCATGTCTTGAAATTCCAGGCTTCATTTTCTCAACGTGCTTTTAAACCAGACCTTGAGGCCTAATGTTGGGAACCCGTTGTGCAGGGACATGGAAACAGTCAGATGGTCCAGGAGGCTCTTTGGGGCAGTGGGTTCTGGGGCTTAAAACAGTAGTGGGTGCAGCCAGTATGTCTCTGGGAGAGCACTAACTCAATGTATATCTTCCACACACACCAACCACAACCCTAGATTCTTATGGGGATGTAAGAGTGCATTGGATATGATCTCTGCCTTTCTAAAGCTTCTACTTAGTTGGGATAATATCAATACACAGAAAAAAATGCTATGAAGATAGCGAAATAAGTACTCTTGATGATGGGGAGGAGGTAATTTGCATAATAGGGTCGTGCCCTAAGACCTGAGGAAGCAGTGTTTAGGAGTCAGGAAGGGTGAGAAAAACCTGCATGGGAGAGGGTCCATCTAGAACATGCCAGGCAAGGGGTCCGATACACAGACTCCGATAGTGCTTCTCCAAGTGTGGAATAGGTAGTATCACTGATACAGACTGAGATAATTTTAATGTGCAGGTACTTATTTTGCAGACGTTGTCTATTTACTTCAAGGGATTATGGTTTTCCATTCATAGTAGTGACACAGTGTTTTAAAATAAAGTAAAAAAGACTTCATGGAAAAGTATTAAATAGTAAAATGATGTTCAGATATGGCAAAAATCAGTTGGGAGGCACATGAGTGATGAAATACCAAGTCCAGCAGGTTTTGAGAACTGAAAAGCCCGTGGCTGGACAGCGGGAGTTAGAACAGCGCCCCACAGTGAAGGTGGAGAGGTTCGCAGCGGCCACGTTCAGCAAAGGTGGTGTGGGCTGTGGGTATAGGTCATGGGAAGAAGAGGGATTTTATTATAAACACAAATCATGTGAAGCCCTTAAGTTGAGGGCTGACGTGATCTGACTGGTACTTTCCAAAGATCATTCCGGTTTCTCTGGGGAAGTAGAGGCTCGCAAGAGGAGAAACCCACGGCCCACGTAGGAAGTTTCTGCAGGAGTCCCTGTGGGTGATGAGGACTGGAGGTGGGGGTAGCCACCGAGGTGAACTAATCTGAGACTTTTTTAGAGGCAGAATCTCTAAGGCTTACTGCTTCACTGGATGGGAGGGTAGCAGGACTGTGGAGTGAGAGGAGGCCCAGGTTTTATGGCACAACTGCCAGGTGTGTGTGGTGGTTCCGTCACTGAGATGGGGAGGATTAGGCCCACCCAGTATGATAGAGAGGGAGGCCTCTGGGGTGGTGAGAATGCCACTAGGAACCCTATCCCGCCACACACACACTTAAACCTATGGGGGTGAGTATAAAAGAATGCTGGCACAAGGATGTCTGTTCTCAGTAGGACGGAGCCCCAGCTGGGACCCACAGGTGTGTCTGTGTGTCTGAGATCTGAGCCATACAGAACCTGGAGTGCTCGGGTGCAGGCCAAGACAGACGCCCTGGGACATGGGTACTGAAACTCCCCCATGCATGTTGTCAACAGGTGTCAGGACAGGTGCAGAGAGCGTAACAATCCATTTCTGAATTTGGTCAACCTAGAATTCAGGGAGCAGGAAATGCTTAAACTTTTTAAAAGCACAATTTGATGTATCAGATTCAATTACTAATCTTGCAATATTTATTTATAGGGAAATTATATACTTTGCCAGTTTCCTTAATGAATTCACCTGTTTTTAGGGAATGCAAAGTGTGATAGCATTTTCTACAGCTCTGACTCAAAACCAAACAATTAAAGGAATAAACCTAAACCGACCTCTACTGTATGGTGAGCAGGTATGTATTCCAAATGATAGTAATTATCACCACATGTGAACAAAACAAAGGTACTGCATACTAAATGTTATGGCAAGGTTCACAAATGCATTGTATTTTTAGGATTGTAAACTGTTTACAAAAAAAGAAACTTTAAAGGAAAATTATTAATTCTGGATAAGAGTTTAAAACTAAATATGTTTTAAGCTTGCTTATTTAAGCTGTAGCATGCCATTTTTTCTCTCATAAACTCAAATTCTCAATGAGTAAACCTGTGAGAGGCAGAGAGTTACGATGAAAGAATAAAAGATTAAAAATGTTAAAGGCTATGTCAACAGCCAAGTGTGAACTGTTTTGTTTTGTCATGTTGAAATCATGAGTAATAATGGCAACATGTGTGTGAACGGCAGTCCAGGAAGTCTGGACTTGACCCTGTACGCAAGCTGTGTTTAGGAGACAGAAAGAGGAGTAAAAGTGTGGTTCCTACTTTCAAACCTTCTCCTTGCTCCTTAACAACCTTGTATAGGTGGCTTTCCTATCAGTCGTAAAGAGCCAGAGAATAAGAATTCATTGTACTGTTGATCTAAACAAAAGCATCATCTACCAAAATAATGTTCAAAGTACTTTATATAGCCTTTAAATTATCTATTTCACTGTTCTCCATTAGTATGAGTCACTGAGAATTAAACATATTTTAAAGTATTTTTCAAGTATTTTTCATATTCATAAGTGTTTTTGCATTCTTTGCCTACATGGATCTCTCTTTTGAATTATCTCTGCACTCTTCTGTATCAAAATTTTGGGAATTTTACATGTTAATTGCTTCATGTACATAAATCTAATCTGTTTAACAAGACATTCTGAGTCCTCAAATACAAGCACCCTTCTTTAAAGGCCAGCAAAATACCTGGCTCAAAGTAAGAATTCAGTGAATTGATTTATTTGTGATTCATTCAGTTAATAAATATTTGAATGCAACCCTACAGCAGACACAATGCTGAGTGTTAGAGATAAGAAGTCAACAAAGCACATAGCTGTTTGTCTTCAAGGAGCTTTCTGTGTCCATGGGGTGAGATCAACTTTGGAGGGTGACATGCTCAGGGTGCCTTGGGAGCATGAGGAAGGGGGACAAGATGGTGGTGGTGGGGGGGACAAGAGGTGGCTGGGAAGGTTCTCGGATTGAGGACATGACAGATATGAAGGCTGAACATTTTCTGGATTAAAGCCCCAAAGAAATAAATATGTTCAACTGTTCAAAATAACAGAAGCACAATTCCTCTTTTAAGTATGTTGACTGGCGCCATTCATTCCTCCCAAGAAGAGTGCTTGCAAGCCCAGGGCGCTTTCTCAGGCCCAGGCCCAGGCCCTCGCTCTCAGTCTGGAGCTTCGGCTCCATAAACTCGAGCCTGCTCTCTCTTCTTGTGCAAGACAGCCCCCACCCTCTCTGTCACCGAGTATTCTCTTAAACGGCTTGTGGAGCAGAATCCTCTTATGCCTTCTCATGCTTTGCAGTTCTGAAATGTAAGCCTGCAAAATTATTCTGTTTTAAAGTTTTACTTTTCATTATTTCGGGAGCTTGGAAAAATATCGATGCCAGGTATCACCCTAGACAAATTAAATCACAAACTCAGTGAATGGGGCTAAAAAAACACCCTTTACTATTTCTGACACTGGTTTTCTCGTTCAAACTTCTCGACCTAAAAATGCAATTAAGGTGTTAAACACAATTTTTTTTCTTTTTAAGTTTGTTGTTCAGGTAGTTTTCTGCCCTTTGTCCCCATCCCAGCCCACCCCCCAGCCCTCCCTTCTCCCTCCCCTTCTCCCTCCTGTCTCCACCCCTCCCCCCTTGTTATTGTCCATGTGTCCTTTATCTAGTTCCTGCACTTCCCCCCTTCCCCTGAAATTCCCCCCTCTCCCCCCTCTGGTCACTGTCAGCCTGTTCTCAAAACACAAATATTTTTGAGTATGTCCTCCATTCCAGGCACCATCCAGAGCAGTACTGGATTTCCTGAATAGATTAGTTTGCATTTGTTAAGATCACAGACTACAGCTTCCCCTTGGGTATGTGTTACCATTGTCAAAGCAATAATTTAAACAAACCAGATGCAGGATTATAGAGTATTGAACAGTGATAAATGCTTTGTAGTTTTCTATAGAGTTCATTTCGTGTAGGTACTTGAATTTTGTGTGGGAAGTATAATTTCACTTATTTTACGGAAAAGGAAACAGATGAAATAATTTGCTCAGTTGTATAGCTGGCAAAAGCCAAATCTAGCATTTGGATACTTTTATTATAAACGACAAGTACAATCTACTATTGCTGTGTGGTTTCATTTAACCTTTAAAGTTTGTTGTAGCCCTGGCTGGTGTGGCTTAGTGGATTGAGTGCCAGCCTGTGAACCAAAGGCTCACCGGTTCAATTCCCAGTTGGGGCATATGCCTGGGTTGCCAGCCAGGGCAACCACACATTGATGTTTCTTACTCTCCTCCCCTTTGTCTAAAAACAAACAAACAAAAAAACATTTTAAAATTTATCTTAAAAGGACTGTCTGGAGGCCTGTCCAGAAAGTGTCCAGCCATGTAAATAGTGATATTTATTGAAGAAGATACGTTAAGAAACGTTGTACACAGGACAATGATGTCTCAGCCCCCTTCAAAGTAGGCACCTTGATACCTCACACAGTTCACCCGATTGCCATCAGCTGCCCCATCCTATTTTCCTGAATCACCTCAATGGTTTGAAAGCTTTTCCCTTTCCAAGGTGGTTTGAGTTTTGAAAAAAGCCAGAAGTCACAGGACGTCAAAGTCAACATGGGTGATTTGATGACTCATCAGAAAGCTCTGTAGGAGACGTGATGCGTGAGTGGATGCGTCGTCGTGATGAAGCTGTTAATTACCATTTGCTCATAGCCGTGGCCTTCTGAATCATTCAAAAAATTTCCATGGAGGAATGCTAAGCTTAATGCAAAATCTGTTGCTTTTCTTGCTCAGTCCTTTTGAATGTGACAGCTACAAAATACACATGCTCACTCAGTGGTGTCTACCACCTCCACTGACTAGTACAGTGAAGTCACCATTGTTCACACATGCACATTCCAGTCCACTGTCCCTGGCTGCCAGGTTACATTGATGTTGGCACAAACTGTTCTTGTTGTATCAACAATGGCTGGACTTTTTCTGGACAGAACTCATATATGGTTATCAATCTTTGTGATCAGCATTTCCAATGACTCTAAAACTTACTGCAAATACAACAATCATGTAAGAGGACCATGAGATATTTTGGCCCATTAATTTAAAAAGCACATTTTTATTTTGTTAAAAATTTGAAGTGCCTGGTATTCAAACCCTCATTTGAGGTTATACACCTTTTTCCTGGAAGCAACGAGATTTGAGGATTTTTTAAAAAAAAGTCTTCCAGTGACCAGAAAACAAGAATAAAACATATTTAGACATTGGGATGATTATAAAAGGGAGGAGTCAGATAAATCAATTGGTTAAAATGAGTACTTTAAAATAGAATCAAGACTGGGAAATGCCTTTGAATCTTGCCTACTGTGAAGCGTGGAGGTCAAGAGCAAAGTTTAGGAATATGTGGAAGGTCAAGAACAATTCAGAGACTCTTGAGGGGACAGCAGTAAGGGAGCTTATATGCTCAATACATCGTGGAGCTGATTTTTTTTTCCTTCTGAAATTGTTTTTGGTAACAGTTATGATTTTTTAAGTAGCCTCTTAAAACATTAGTCACTGCATTTTACAAGTGCCTGCTGCCTGGTTCTAAGACTGTAAACATAACCACCGTACGTGGCAAAAATGGTAAAGATTATCATGCCAAAAATGGCTTTTTAAAAAAAGCCAGGCCAAACAAAATGCAAGTTGTAGACTGTCTTAACTGGTGTGATCTTTTTAAAATAACTTAGCATATGTTCAGAGCAAACGTACTACTTCGAAGTTATACTTTAGAAAAATGATTTTATCTATTTTTTAGGAAGAGTCCACCGTTCACCTAGGCCAAATGTTGAAAGAAAACCACTGGCTTGTGGAACTGTACATGAGTAAGCACGACGTCAGAAACCCTGGTCTCAAGCAGCTGTGTGACGGGCTGAATCTGAACAAAAGCCTGCGCTACCTTGATATCAGCTGGTAGGTGATCATCTAGACAGTAAGTGATTCAGGATTTAAGACATGAGAATAATCTATGTACATATTCATGGTATGTAGGATAGTTTATTCCAGAGATTAGAAAACACAACCACTGTTATCAACCTTTTATCCTAAGCTTTAGAATTCAGTTTATACTGATATTAATCACCTAATAACTCCAGTGAGCAGTTTAATTATGTAAACCATAATAGAAGCAACATTTTATGGTAAACTTTCATTAGTTTTTTTTTGGAAATTGAGTGATTAAAAATAAATGTTTACTAAACTAGGAAGTACTGTTTATCACTATGTTTTTAAAAAGATTTTATTTTTAGAGAAAGAGGAAGGGAAGGAGAAAGAGAGAGAGAGACATCCGTGTATGAGAGAAACATTGATCGGCTGGCTCTTATACATGCTCTAACCAGGGACCGAACCCACAACCCAGGCTTGTGCCCTGACCTGGAATTGAACTGGTGACCTTTCAGTTTGCAGGATGACACCCAACCAACTGACCCACACCGGTCAGGGCACTATATAACAGTTTTTAAAGCATGTTATCTCTATGAATAAAATACTTCATATTTTCAAATATAACTACATATTTTCTTCTTTCACAGCAATAAAATAACTCGTGATGGAATCTCTTCTTTGGCTGATGTCCTGAAAAACAATACTACCTTGGAAGTAATAGATCTTTCTTTTAACAGAATAGAAAATGTAGGAGCAGTGAAACTCAGTGAAACTCTTGCTTCACACAACAGGAGTCTTAAAGCGTTAGTATGGTTTTATATTTAATCAAAATAATAGAAAATTTTAAATGTAATCTCAAACCACTTAAGATTCATGATGAAATATGTGAACACATTTTCTAAAGTCAATTTCATCTATTTTTGAAAAGTACTCTTAAAATAGTAATAAATAAAATAATAAAGTAATAATAAAGTAATAAATAGAGTAATAAATTAATGAGAAAATTCTTACTGCTTATGTTTATTCTGAATTCTAACAAAAACCATAACTATTCAGTCAACTAAAAATAAAGAATGAATAAAAAAATTTCTTTGGTGACTTTATCTTGAAAAATATACCTATAATCCATCCCCAAATGTTTACTGAATAATAGTAAAACTATTTCCAAAATGTAGGTAGCCCTACTAGGTACATGAAGCATACAATTAGAAAACTGCGTCCCTTGGATGTTAGGAATTACCTGGTCAATATTTTGACTGCTACCCTAAACATATTTAAGGATAATGCTACAACTTGTTTGTAATAACCTGTTTGTAATAAATGCCATTGCTAACTTATGCATTCTCTTTTTATGGAAATACTGGTTTCTAGGTTGTCAGTAGTCAGCAACAGCATAGAGGGAGAAGGACTTGTTGCACTTTCAGAATCGATGAAAACAAACACCACACTCTCTAATATCTACATTTGGGGAAACAAATTTGATGAGGCTACATGTGTGGTAAGTTTGTTTCTTGACTGAAGATATATTTCTTGGGGTCTTCTCTGTAACATCAGACATTTATAATTATTTACACTATTACAAGTGCATTAGGAATGATTACAAAGTAGAGTGAGACACTTGTTTCGATAAATTTTAACATTAAGTCTTAAAAATTAGCTACTGGAAATTTTGGGGTTGAAATAGCAAAAGATATCAAAGTACTAAGGTCATATACTAAAACCCGAGTTTAGAACTAATAATAAAAAGCTAAAGCAGAATGCAACTAGACTTTTAAATCTTTTACTGTATAATTTTTGCCTTTCTCTATAATTGCAAACTTATTGACAAACCAGTTGAACATATTTGTAACATACCCTTACACAGATACCAATGATCCATGAGATATAAGGTAATTTCTACAACGAAGAAATAATTAGGCAGCCAGGCAGGTCAGCATCTAATAATACTATGGGGATTATTCTCTTAGCCTAAACCTGTAGATTTGCTTCAGCGGCCTCATGAACTCCAGAGTTGTACAACAAAATCTGCACTTGCTCACTTCTGAGAAATGGTTTCCTCACTATCGTCAGATCTTCAAGGACATAGATAATAGCTACCCCCCTGCTGTGGGATTTGAAAATTTTGACCATGGGATCTTTGGTCCACACAATTGGTAATACAGAGAACTGTTAAATCTGGTAGTCATTTTTTAAAAGTACCTAATATATTAGAAATGTTGTAAAATTATAATTTCATTGTATGAAATAAATGAATAAAAACCTAACCACAGTACCTGGAAAATATTAAGACTCAGCAATGTTTAGAATATTTATTATACACTGAAAATTAGCATGGCTAATTTGTTTAAGCATTGTACAGTGAACAAACTGTTTTCTTAATGATATGGTTTCTCTTTTCTTAAAAATCTTAGGCATATTCCGACTTAATTCAAATGGGCCGTCTGAAACCAGACAATACAGATGTGGAGCCATATGTGGTGGACGGACACATGTATCTTGCAGAAGTCTCCAATGGCCTTAAAAAGCACTATTACTGGACACCAACTTATGGAGAAGCTTGCAGCCCCTCATCTAATGCGGGTTTTAGTATTGTACCAGTAAGCGAACAGCTGTGAAAAAAGGCTCTTAAATTTCATACATTTGTCTTACTACATTCACAGATTAGTATTTTATTGCCTATTAAATTTCTTTCATAAATTAGAACAAGTTACTTTTGTCAAATATGTAAAAGATATATTAAACTTTGTACAACTATGCCTTATGAAAAACTTGACTAGTGTAATTTTTAAAAGAAATTTGACAAAATAGAAACTAACATTTTAACCCTGGAGAATCAAGGAACTAAACTATTTTTATAAAGAAAAATATCACCAAGAGTAAAATAGCAATGAAGCAAAGTTGTTAGAGGTATGCTAACTGAAAGTTGTCGTGAAGTGGCAAAACAGTTTCAGGTGGCAGGTTCTCAGGGAGTTTCAAGGGGGTTAGGGGTTGAAGTATGTCATGTCTTATTTAGGTATTACAGGTGGGTGTTATAGAATCTCACAAAGGCAAATATATATAAACATAAACATTTACAAACACATGTAAGTATCTTTCCAAACAAGTCAGTGCTGCCAATGAGCTTTTTAAGATAGTTTCTTTTGGAGGGTGCCAGTAACATTTTATATGATTTAATGGTAAATAATGACTGTTGCCTGAGTCCAATCTTGTTTTCAAATTAAGATTCCCATGAAGAGGCAACTGACAGTATGATCCTTTGTTTAGAGACCTATACTCACAAACTTATTAATTCATACACAGCCAGAGGCTGCTTAATCTGAATGATTTATTACTGCTCAAGCCAGACAAAGTATATGAACAGCTTTTAAAAGGTACTTTAAATTGAGGTTCTGCAGTCTAAAAGTAAATGACAGTCTATCTCTAAATGTTGAGAAAGGAGTAATAAAGGTGGTGGTCAGCTTTATAGTTATCCAAGTAATGATGTTCACTTGACAGTATTGTGAATTCCTCAAATCATAGCTGCAGTCTAAAAATTTAACATTAAAAAACCCAAACATACCTGCCACTGCCCATCCTTTAGTAGATTAAACAATTAAGGTAAATATCCCCTACTCACTATTTCATTATTTTTAAAGTTTAACAGGTCTTTCCTTATACTCAGCACCTTTCCATACTCCCTAGGAAGGTGAGGATGGTGGTGGTGGTTATAAAATGGGAAGAACATTTGAATAAATTGTATCAGGCGTTATTTTCATTTAGCGTTAGGGAGTCATTGAGCCAGAAAAGACCTGAATGAAGGCCTTAACAAATTCCTTCCTGTGCTAGCAGAGATCAGTTTGAATCATCCAGGAGGGACAGCTGCCATCAGGTTGAGTCTGTGCTGAAAAACAAAACCTTAAAACATCTGGAATTGGTTGAAAAATATACACTCAGTAGTTCATGTTAATGACACAATGTGTGGATTTCAAAGGTTTTTTCAACAGAAATATTGTTTATAAATTATGATAAAGAAAACTACCATATCTGGGAATGGAATTTTATATATGACTTTCCATGATGCCAGAACCCCCCCCCCCCACATTGAGTATTTGCTGTCAACAAATGTTTACAATGGAACAAAGCTGCAGAGAGCACAGAATGTATCCCAACTCGTACACTGATTTTACTTGTTGAGTTTACTGTTATTAAGTCTTATCAAGCCTTACATGGCAATGCTCTTCTCTACATGTTTCAAATCTTTTCTTTCCATTTTAAGACCTCATCCCTGCAGATAAAAAGACTATTTGTTACAGAGTTCTTTTACATTATTACATGCCAAAATATCTAGAACTAAGTATCTATCTAAAAAGCTGTATGTCCCAGGAAAGTCAAAGTGTCTCTGTAATAATTACAAGTGCAATAGGAAGAGAATAAAATTTCTTAATCAAATTTGAAAACCTGAAGAATTCAATGAAGCCAATAAAACCATGCTATAGGAAAAAACAAAAACATTTTAAACTGCTACTCCTAGCAGTTAAAGATCCAATAAACTCAAGTTTGAATGACAATTGATATGACAAACTTCTTATACTTGAAAATCTGTCCAGAGTTAGCAGAGTTTGTCAAACTACAGATACTAAATCAGCATTTTTTAAAGTGTGGAGCATCAGAATCCCCGGGGCAAATGTTTGAAATACATTTAGATTATTAGAGTCAGACCTACTGAATCAGAATTTCTAGGCAGTCTGTGAAATCTGTATTTTTACAACCCAGGTTACCTTTAATCTCACTATAGTTTAAGAACCAATGATCTGGTTTTCTTATTCTTCAATTTTTGTTTTTTAAAAAATATATACATACTTTTAAATGGAAGCATAACATACAGAAAAGTACAAAAATCGTAAGTGAACAGCAAGATGAATCATCGCAAAGCTCGCCACCTGTGCTAACCGTGACAGACGGACAGCAATTGCCACGAGCCTCCCCGAAGCTCCTCCAACGCTCTTCCTGTAGACACCACTATCCTGACTCCTTTGATAACTGCTGTTTCCAGATATTATGTAATTGGAATCAAACAGTGTATACATTTTTGTATCTGACTTCTGTTGCTCGGCATTAGTGATTCATGTAACAGTAGTCCATCTTCTACTGCTTTGAAATACTCCATAATATGCTGGGTATTAGAGGAATCTACAGCATTCTGGAAAGATAGTGTCTCAGCTAGGACACAGTCACATCCAAGTAAACCTTAGTACCATGGCTTGCTTTTCCAGGCCTCTCAGTTCCTGTGTGCTATGGTGGGGGTCCCTCAAGTTCCCATATCCTCTCCCCCAAGAGGAGACTCAGGAGACGGAGTTGCAGAAGTCTCCAGATTCTCTTCACCTAAGAGAGCCAAGATGAGGCCAGTCTAGCCAAGAACAACTGGGGTTCCATCCAGGACAGGAAAAACCTGATCATGTATTTCATAAGCCGTCGCCTAGTGCGTCAGAGGCCAGGAAGATGCCCAGAGAATGGACGAGCTGGACACTGACTGCCTCCATGCCATGTGAGCCCCCTCCTCCATACATCTAGACACCATTTTGGAGAGGACAAGGGCAGAAAATAAGATAACAATATTCCAAGAGTTTAAGCATTACTTTAAGGTATCATAAGGCTAGGTTTTAAAGTTGGTTAGGACTAAAGTTATTTTCCAGACCTCCCACTGGTGGGGGGTCAAGTGGAACGACAGGTACGTTCTGTAGAAAAACTGCTTCTGCAAATGTGAAGTGTAATGAACAAATCTGCACCCATGTATGTGCTTTAATAGAAGTTTCCTTCCATTTTCCTCTTAGCAGTCCTCTATGATCTGGCTGATACACAGCCTCGTATCACAGTGCTGCGAATTATTTAATGCTCATTTTACAATGTTTCAAATTTAAGCAAAAGAGCAAAAAACAGTTTTATACTTTTTAGATATTTGATAAAATAATGATCTTGTTTGTGCCCCATGATGTGCTTTTCAAACTCAACAGTATTGTTTTACCTACTACTCAAACCACATCCACCTGGCTTCTGCTCCCAATCACCCAACCCAATGTTGTCTTTGACTGGCATCCCTTTTAACTTCCCGTACCATGTGACCAACACAAAGCCACTCGTCCTTGTGAAACTTGCACCACCGTTTTTGTTTTTATCACTTTCCATCTTCTGTCTTTTATTCATTCTTTAAAAGTATTTCCCCAAGATTTTGTCCTCATCCTTCGCTCTTCTGTACCATCTCTCAGGGCTGCCTTAGTCATTTCTATCACAATAATTATTAATCTTATTCTGCAAGACCTGTATCTCTAGTTTTAACCTCTCCTGGGTCTCAGGCCCCATTTCCAACTACTGCTAGATGGTTTCACATAGATACCTCACACTAATCAAACTCAGTACATCCAAAATAAAGTCTTCTGACTCATAAATGTCCTTGTATCACCATTTCCATCACTAAGGATCAAAACTTAGGGGTCTTCAAGTTGGGCTGTCTAACTGCAAGGAACAGAAACTGACCCAAGTGGGTCAGTTTAAGGGATTTACTGTAGGGATGTAACTAATGGGCAAAAACAATCACTGGCATCCAGGGACAAGGAAGTGAGGCGTAGCTGTGCCCCCTCCAGAATAGGCCTGAAAAGCTAGAAGCCCAGGCCACTCCTTTCACAGGGCCTCAGTTGTTTGGTTCTGCAAACCTATTCCCCCCCCCCCCCCCCGCCCCCCTGCTCTACAAATCCTTTCTCTGCCATTTCCTTTCGATTTTGGCTGGCTTCACCAACTGTGGGCTACTTGTAAATGATCTTTTCATTTACGTGTATGCATAATAGCCTCAGCATTTCATAGAAAGAACTAGCTCAGTCTGACCTAAGAATTGTTCTGCCCCAGTAAGGTGTTGGGTCAGCTGTGGTGGTTTAGTATGGTGTCATGTGGTACAAACGTGGCTGTCCAACCCCTGTCCTTCAGCACGCAACTGAAGGGTGTGTGAGAATGTGGGTTATAAACTTGGCTATCTAATCCCATTCCTTCGGCACAGGCGAAGGGTAGAGCACTATGGCAAGTAAGATGGGATAGGTACAGACCATGTCTACAGGACATGTCTTAGATGTTTGTCTCATTTCATATGTGCTCCTCATTCTGCCCATCTCGGTGAGCTGTGCGCAACTTGCTCCCATCGGCTATCTTGTTTGCAGATCCAGGGGAGCAATGGTCCTGTCTCTGTCCATTCAACTCCCTTTGACTGCTCAGCATTTCCTTTCTTGCCTTCCTCCCCTGTAGTACTCAACATTCTAACTTATTTTATTGCTATTTATTTCCAGGCTTGTCTTTCCCATTTGACTGTAAACTTAAGGGTGTTTATCTTATTTATCTTTGTAGCTTTATGTATTATGATTTAACTTTCAAGCATTTGAAATAGTAGCCAGATATTTCAATTCAAATATCTGTTCACATCTACAATGTTTTAGTCTATTCTTCTTGAAATGGAATAACCTATTTCTGCATGATTACTTAATTCCTTTAACAAACATACCAAATCTCACCTGAATGAACAGGAATAGGGGTTGCAAAAGACAGAAAAAGAAACCATATTATTATCTCCAAAACTTAATACTCCAATAAGTAAATCTCAATACTGTTTATAAATAATGAGTAAAAGTGTAGAACTTCTAGGTATTGTATTAAAATACAATTTACAATTTCTTTTTACTCAGTAGTATTTCTAGCTAAGTTCTCAGACTCAAAATCTTTGAAAAAGATGGAAAGTTATATCAAGAGCTTCATTTATAAATGCTTCCCAAAGGAAGAAGCATTTAGGACAATAGTTCTCATCATATAGTATACATTGAAATAACCAGTGGGGCTTTGCCAGCATGTACATGTCCCGAGGATTCAGCAGGCCTAAGTTGGGGCGGGGTCTGGATATCATTATTCTATAAAGATGTTTCCGATATGCATCAAGTGGCACAACTACTATTCTTGGATATCTAGAAACATGAATACATGTCTTTACATGAGTATATTTCCACTACACATTTGCACAATCTCTGTAGAATTAAAACATACAGAAAAGTGATAAACTATTGTTGCAACAGAACTGATAGAACCTTTTCTTTTGGAAAGAAAAACAATTTTCTAAAATTTGTCTATCAAATCCTATGAAATTAAACACAAAACAAGTACCATTTTAAAACAGCAAAAATCATTTATATATAGTCTATTGTTTCTATTGGAAAAGTCTAATCTCTATCAATACAGTAATAAAAATCTAATACAAATATAAAACAAAATTTAGAAAATAATTTGTTACTCAATAAGATCTTCAGCATCCCACTTTCAAAATACTTAGTAATACTTAAATAATTTATAGACCCTTCTTAGCACACTGTATTATAATATATTTAAAGATGAACTGAACTAAAATAATAAATTGTATTAGAATGATACTGGATACAACTAAAATATAAGCACATCATGATAAAAAAAAGAATGGTTTTTTAAGAATGACAAGACAGTAACTTCAGTTTTCAATCTTTGTTTACCTGTTCATTGTGGAAGAGTATCAAGCCATCCCAATTTAAAATAAAATTATTTAAGAAGCAGATACTGTGATGAAAAAAGCACAGCAAATCAACCACACCCACTCTAATCCAGTAACGCTAAAAATAATAAATGTGAAGGTTAATCTATGCAAAGGCAGAATGCTAATTACCATGTTAGAGGAAATTTGGTGCTTTCTGCCCTCACAGAATTATGACATCACTGTAGTGTTTTTAAAAAGAACTTTTGTTCATTAGATGTTTAGGTTAATGAAGGTGTCAATTAAATATAACCTCTCTATTTCAGCAGACTTCTTTAAAAAGCCGAGTCTTTTAATTTTCTTTAAAACATTCACATTCCAATAAATTCCTATTGCATTTAAGCCAAAACAGATTAGTTGAACATTTTATAAGTTGTACTTAAACTCTGTATGTTAATATACATGCATATTTAGATTTCTTAGATAAATAATTAAATACTATGTTTGATGGAAATACAAGGCAATATTTCAAACTCTATTCAATTAAGTCAATACCACTGGTAGCAATTTATTGTGAAAATGCTGAGTGTGCTGTGAAATGGTGACAATTTCTACAGTTTACAAGAATTACATAGTTTTATTATGTCCTCTAGTTGGTTCCTGTGACCAGAACCCCAGAGAAAATACAATTAAAGAAATCAATACCAATGGAAAATACATTAACTTTATTACAGGTATACTTTAAAAACAAAACCAAGCCACAACTAATGCATGGCAGAAATAAAATATGTCACCACAGTGTTCAATCAGCAGTATAAGAACTGTCTTTGTGAAACTGGTAATTTAATGTCCAAAGATCACACAGTAAAATAAGTCAGTATGTGGGAAAAGTGGGGTAGGGAAGAGTGGTAGCAAAGAGAGTAATACTGAATGTTCTATGTTCAGCAGGAAGGAGAAGGGCTACTGTGAGGCTACAACTACCACCAAATGTTGTGGTTTACTATAAAATTTTAAGTCTTAAAACTTAAAGAACACTCAAATATAAAACATTTAATAAACTGGCTTTCCGGTAACTCAAATGTTTACTTATAATTGAAGTTAATTTCCTAAACCTATGTAATATAATGAATCATATTCAGGAGCCAAGTGATTTATAGTATGCTTTAAGTTTATATTTAGAAAATTCTTTTTAGAATTTAATATTTTAAAAAGTGCATAACAAGAGGCTTATCAAAATTTTCCTCATCTTCAGTAACCTAGAAACCTGTTAAAACATAACCAGAGTCAAATTTTGAAAATGTCTTGTAACAAGGTAAAAACACCAAATATCTATTATAAACTTATTTGAAAATGCAGTCTCAGGTAACTCAAAAGTATTAGTTTTCTCCAGACTACTGAGTTCTAAAATGAACAAAAATTTATAGTTTTCTAGCTCTTAAGAGAAACACTTCTTTTTGTTTCATTAGAAAAGTTACCTCCAATGGATTATATTAATAGAGAAATAGCATAATTCTTATTAGTACTTAAATTTTCTTAGGCAGAAATATGAAATTTTATTTTTTTTCCCTCATAGTTTATGCATTGGTCTGTGGGGCTTAGTAACAGCAACACTCTTGGGCTGATGCCATGGTAGATTTTGCTTAAATTTTGAGGGAAAGAAAAGTTTTAAATCACACAGATCAAACTGAATCATATAAACTGACAGACTCCATTTCAATGCATGGAAGGCAATTAATTCTAAGATGCAAAATAAAAATGGAATTAAGGCAGCTCTAAAAGAAAATGAAACCTAACCACCCAAAATAGTGCTACTGTATTATAATTCATTTCTTAAAAAGCTACAGGTGTAATCTAGACATAAAAGCCAGAACTCAAAACAGGCATGGTGGCTATGATGCAGCATCAGGTGCCTTTACTTGAGTGAATGAATCATGATGGCCACAACTCAAATAAATAGTATTTTAAGATGAGTATCTGCACCTTACCAGAGATGTTTATGTTTACTACCAGAGATGTCTTAGCAATTCCATACTCCTCACAAAGTCAGTATAACTGTTGTAAAAAAATCAACTGTGGTTCTGAATACCCATTCACAGATGATCTCAACAATGTATCTGATGTAGGAGACTGATTATCTGTGACAGGCAGAAGCATGTGGTGGTCCTCAGTCCCAAGTGGAAGGGCCAGTGGTAAAGTCATATCAGAAGGCTTCACATCCAAAGTTTCTGATAAAGGGCTTTTCTGTATGGAATCCTGTTCACAGAAGGGATGATCCTCTATACTAGAATCTAGAATTTTATCTGCCCCTGAAATGAAAGGGAAAAAAAATTATACTATCTTTACAAACAAAACATAAACTCCTACCCATTCCCAGAACCTGCATTTCAACTACCATACTTTTACTCAAGCTACTTCTCTTCTGCTGAGTTGCCCTCATTATCCATACAAATCAATATGGACTCCAAGACTAGGTTCGAACACCAGCTCCATGGTAAAAATTGACTTCATTGTTCTAGCCCAAGGTTAGCTGTTCCTTATCTCCTTTATCACTCATTTTTCAATGTTTCTTCATATACTGCCTTGTTGTGACATCCTATCTCAGTGCTACTTAACACTCAACTTAGGTATGCCTTAATCCTCAACTAGACTAAAATACCTAACAGTGCTATACCCATAATAAATACTCTATTTGTTCACTGACTGTATTAATGAATCATTCATACTATTCTGTATATTCAAGTTCAGAATGGTGAGTGCATATATTTTCAGAGGTGAGGAATTTCTGCTCTAGTCAAGGGAGTAATTATCACACTGATTAAAGACATATTTGCCTTCAGATTTTCTACTGGTTTTACCGTGCTCCTGACAGTCCAAAGTATTGACAAGATTTCAATTTCACTATCCTCTTTAGGCAAAACTGCTTGTTTGCTTTTGTAAACTTGTAACTCAGTTCTTGCAGAGTACTTACTCTTCAGTTCAACCAGCTAAGAATATAGCCTGCACTCGCTTGTCCTACTCTCTTCGCAACGCTGCCCGGAAGGAGCCCTTCCTTTCCCATGTCCATCCTCCAGGCTCCTCTCTGTCCTGCCGGTTCCCTAAAACTCAGCCTTTCCAACACCTCAGAAGTATTTACTCTTCTTCAGCATTTCTGTGTCTCTATTATAGCCCACATTTGGTCTCAATCATATTTAGTTCTAATATTTAGTTCTATTTTTATGTAACAGTTTGTAGCTTCCCATTTCCTTATTTCCAAATTATATACATATATATATTTGGATTAACGTTCATGATAGCCTCCCCCCCTACTACCCTAAAACTACAGTAAACTCTAGGCAACCCAGATTCTAGTATGGGGAATAGTGATACATAGTTTGCTTATATATTCATTTTTAAAACTATGCATACATCAGATTTTTAAAGGAGAAAATATTTCAATATTATTTATTAGGTCAACATGAAAAGACATTCACAGTACAAATTATAAAGCTACCTTACTTGTATATATCTAGTTTTAAAAAATCTAAATTGTTATGTGTATCTCAGCATTTTAAGAGCACCAATATGAGCACGCCAAATTTTAAAGAAACATAAGCATTTACCAGAATGAACTTTTGTTTTGTGCTTCTTTAAATTTTTAATATCAGTGTAAGAATTTCCACATAATTCACAGATAAATGGTCTTTCTCCTGAAAAACAAGTTAAACGTTTAAAACATCAGTAATTTTACAAGCTAACTAAGACAAAAATATCAATGTTTAGGAACACAAGGGAAACATTACTACACTTTAAATTTAGTTTCAATTTACCATTTTAATCGTGCGGTTCTAATATAGTGAAATAAAAACTACTCTCTCTCTCTAGGCACTCCTTTACTTTATGTAAAGCATCCCCATTTTAGGGAAAATGGAGCATCCTCATTAACAGAAATTTTAAACTTAAAACAAACAAACAAACAAACAAAAAAACCTCTCTCTTAAAGCCCTGGTCTGGTAGCTCAGTGGGTTAGAGCGTCGTCCCAATACACAAAGGTTTCAGGTTTGATTCCCACTCAGGACAGATACAAGAATCAACCAGTGAATACATGAATAAGTGGAACAACTAACTGATGTTTCTCTCTCTTTCCAATCAATTAAAAAACAAACATTCTTTTATTTCTACCAGACATTTAGTGAGTGCAACTAGATGCCAGAGCCTGGCTGAGACATACAGCAGGGGGGAGAAGCATAATTATGTTTTTCTGTTTTCAAGTAGCTTACAAATTACTAGGAAAACCCTTTAAAAAACTAACAGAATGAAGTGCTACAAAATTGTAATTCTTTTGAAGAACTATTTGATGCTTTATTATGCAAACCAAACAGCATGAGAATATAGAAGTTGCTAATAAATTTATTAAATGTCTCCTAGATGCTCATACTATTCTAGGCAACAATTGTAAGGGATAATGTTTAAGAAGAAAAAGTCAAAACAGCACATTGTTAAGGTGGCTTTTTCCTTTGTTTACATTTTTTTTACACTCAGTATTTTCTTCATACTATTCACATACTACCTTTTACAATAAATATGTCAATATTAAAACTTATTCCTAAAACTTGCATACTGAACACTGTTTAATTTGAAAATCTAATATTATCTTATTACCGATTCCTTTTCATTTCTTGGTATTATCTGCCATTAAATCCAAATCATTTTAAAAAACTTGATTATCTGGCATATTTCTTAGAAAATTACACAATTCTTGACCACATTTAATTCATACTCCTAACTAAAACAAAATAAGCAAATGAAAAGTTGGTATTTATGCATTAAAATATTACTATATAGATACCATAGAGTCCATAATGGTTTAAAAGTCAAGGTTTACATAAAAAGAAATTAGAGAGAACAAAAAAATAATACGTTCCCCCTAAACACAGACCTGTATGGGATCGAAAGTGTTTGTTGAGCTCTCCTGAGGAAATAAAACTTTTCCCACAAATACCACATATGTATGGTTTTTCACCTAGATGGAAAATAAAAGATAGCGAAGTGGTGTACTATACCAATATAATATTTATCAATTATAATAATCTAAAGTACGCTGTTCTAAAATATCATTTAAATTAAAACCTCTTTATATTGTATTTTAGAGGTATTTTTCAGTGTGATCCAACTGAAATGAATATTAGTAATTATTTTATACTGTTCATGTAACCTAATGCTTTTCCCATAATAAAACTTTATTTCTGCAAATGTCCTTCTAGTAGACTAGAACTGGGCAAGAAATTAGATTTTATATGATTAATAACATGTAAATTCATCAATCCATATTTCAATTCTTGCTATCTAGTATATTATTGAGAATAAAATTATTTAGAAAATATCTATTAAAAATGTACCCTACAAATAATGAAAATCTTTGAACAGAATTTGTCTGAACACTGTTTAATATGCAAATCTTAGAATGTCTCTGTAGGAAGTCACAAAATCAATGTTCTACCCAAATCCACCCCTACCCCTTCATTTTACTCTAGTTTTATCCAAGGGAAATGAAACTTCAAGGGGCTAAGGAGTTTTTCTAAGGTCATAAAGAGTTTCAACTCAAATTTATACTTGTCAAAATTATGATTTTAATGTATGTTATGTGATAATAATTTCACCCATTGTATATTATTCAAAAATGTGTTTTTATGTTTATCAGAAAATCATAAGCATAAAAACTTCAAAAAGCACAAACACAACAGATATGTAACTAGTCTGTAACCTACTTTCTGTAAAGACTCAATTTCCCCTTTTATTTTTACAGCTTCCCTTACTTTAAGCAGTCTCTCCACATCAAATTCTTACCTGTATGCTTTCGAGAATGAGTGATAAGAGAACTAGAGACAGCAAATGCCTTCCCACAAGTATCACATACGTAAGGCTTCTCTCCAGTATGCCTACGAACATGATAGGTCAGTGTGCTGGCCTGGGCAAATCTCTGTCCACACCTATCACAGACATATGGCTTCTCTCCACTATGCTTCCTATTAGCAAATACACACCGAGTTATATGTTAATAAATAAAACAATTTGGAGGTCATTTTACATAGCAAGCATTTTTCACACAACTTTCATAATTTTATTTCATTTCATCTTAACAGATCAAGTATATACATTTAAAACCAACAGTTTCAATGTTTTGTTATAAAACATCAGTTCTGAGACCAGTTCAAAAAGTACTGTCATCATCTTTATATGGTTCTCAAATGTGCCCCTAATATTGCAGGCAATTATTGCTGCTTGTCTATTCACTCCTCAAAAGTTTTCTTTCCTCAAAACTCTAGCACTTCCTTATCCATTCTCACTCTTAGCTGATTCCTTTGCTTTCTATTTCACAGAAAAATTTAAGCAACTAGAAAATTCCCACCATCACAACTCTCTAACCGATAGTTTGTACTATATATAATGCCTATACAGTACCTATATAGTTTGTTTTCCTTCCTGTTAACTCTGAGGATGATGATACTTCATTGAATCTGACTACTCCCATTTGTGTGCTTAGATACTATCTCTGACCTACTCAGTGTTACTCCTGCATTTTCCTCCATCCTACCTCATCCATCTTCCCTATCCCACTGGATTGCAGTGTACAAATATAGTGATTTCTCCCATCTTACAAAAGACACTTAACCTTATTTGCTCTTCCATTTCTTTGCTACTGCTTGACAAAACTTGAGTCTCCAACTGTTCTACTTTATTTCTTCTCTACTAATCTATTCTCTACTAGCCTCTGCTAACACTACTTTCATCAAAAGCACTGCTGACATCTCACTTTGCAAATCTAAGTCAATTCTGTCTTCTCCCAAACATCAGAATTTGAGAAAGCTGATTACTCCCTTCTGAAATCATTTTCTTCACTTGGATTCTGGGGCACTCCACTCTTCTGGTTTTTCTCTTATATTGGCTGCTCCTTCCTAGTCACCTTTGCTGGTTTTTGCCCATCTTCCAGAGCTCTTAAGAATGTCTTATGACTTCAGTCCTTTGATCCCTTTTCTATCTACACTCATTCTCTTGGTGACATCATCCAATGTACGGCTTGCAACACTATCTATTGGATTGGCCAAAAAGTCCACATGGTTTTTTCTGTAAAATAAAAGACACATTTTTCATTTTCACCAATAACTTTATTGATTTGGATATTTTGAGTATATTGGTTATCTCCTGTGTGGTAGAACATGGATTGTTCTCAATTAATGCCTCAATTTGATCGCTATCAACTTCAACTGGCCTACGTGACTGCGGAGCATTGTCCAGCAAGAAATCTCCGGCATGAAACTTCACAAACTACATTGGCAAGTTTGATCAGTCACAGCACCTTCTCCATACACTGAACAAATTCTTTTGTGTTTCAGTTGCATTTTTACCTTTCTTGAAACAGTAAAGCATAATATAATGAAAATGCTTATTTTCTTCCATCTTCAGTATTAAAATGGCTGCACAAAAATTCACCAACTCTCATTTTTTTAAATGCACCCAAAAGGAAAGTGTCACAATACAATCTAACAAAACCATTTTGAATGAAGTTAAAGACAACTAAGAGCTACTAGAGCTGTTGTATGGAAAACAACAACAACAATTTTTTTGGCCAACCCAATAATGTTGATAACTTCTAGATGTGTATCTTCAGGTCAAACAAATCCCCTGAATTTCAGACTTAAATAACCAACTGTCTATTGTATACCTCCAGATGTCTAATAGTCATCTAAAATTTAACACGTTCAGAACTCTACTCAAGCAACACCTGTACTCCTGATTAAACTGCTCTTTTCATGAATTTACTCTATTTCAGTTAATGGTAATTCCATCTTTTCAGGTGGTCAGGCTCAAAATGTCAAAACCATCTTTGATCGATCTCCTTCCCTTCCTTTCTTTTATACCCCACGTTCAATCTGCAACAAATTCTGTTTGTCCTACATTTGCAAATATATCCAGAACCTGACTACTACTTATCTTTCACTGGCTCCACTCTAACTGAACCAACATCATGTTCACTTGGGTTTTACCTAGAACTTAGTAACTGGAAAATTTGTTTCCACTCTTGCAATCTTTTCCAAATATAGCAGCCAGAATGATCCTCTTAAAAGAACAGCAATATCACACCACTTATTTCTCAATCTCAAGAACAAAAGCTTCAAAATGGCCTATAAAACCTTACACCATCTGGATGCCTTATTACCACTCTGATCTTACACCATTCTCACTTATTTTCCTCCAGCCACCAGAGCTTGTGGTTCCTTGACTATGCTAATACTGTATGGTGGAACCACAATTAGAACTCTACTGTCCTGAATTCTAATACAGTACTATTCGTAAGATTACTGTGAATGACAGACTTGAAGATCAAACAACTTATTCTGTTTTTGTTTTTTACCTTGCATGAATCTTGAGATTGCTAGAAGTTGCAAACTGTAAATTGCATACATCACATTTATAGGGTTTTTCCTCACCATGATGCATGCGACTATGGAAGACTAGCTGGCATTTCTGAGCAAATCCTTTATCACACAATTCACATTTGTATGGCTTCTCACCTAAAAAAAAGAAATAAAATCTATATTTAGAAAGAAACATTGTTTTAGTTGCATAAGTCATATAAATTTTCAAGAGTCCATCAACAATATTAGTTTCTATATTCTGAAAATGTTAATTGCAAGAAGTAAAAAAGCAAATAGGATCTCTTCCAGATTAACTATTAAAAACAGGAGTAGAGTTTAAAATTATTAGTGCTTTTTAACTGACAATAGTAAAAAGTGATCAATTAGAGAAATATGTATTGCAACTTAAAAAGTACAAACCTAAGTGTACTAATAGGTAAGTGTAGTTGAGAAAGGGATCTTGTGTAATGCCAATAAACGTTCAGAAGTTGACCAAGTCCAGGAAGCAGGTGGTGAGATATGTTGGCAAAATCTGAGTATTGGCCTGAGGTGTAATTACTTTTTCTGATTATTAGTTTTAGTATCCTTGTGTTAAATACTTAATAAACTAGATCAAAATTTATGTTTACTTTAACTATGGGGGCAAAATATATGTTTACTTTAACCAGGACTACAGAGTATCAGTTACAATAAAATAAACAGCCATTAAATACTTGTGCACAATTATAAAATGTTCAACAATTTAACATGCTAAATACTTGTATGCATCAAAGTATGTATCAAATTTTGGTCACTGTATATTAATATGTTCACTATAAAAAGTATTATTTCAGTCACAGTATAAAAACAATTATACCTGCTACAAACCAGTCTTACCTGTGTGAGTTCTTACATGCGTTTTTAGCTGGTTACACTGGGTAAATGCCTTTCCACACAAGTGGCAAACATAAGGTTTGACTCCTTTATGTATTCTCATGTGCCTTCTCAAGCTGCTGGCTTCTGAAAACATTTTCCCACAGGTATTACACATTGGCTTGGCCTTGGAATACCTCTGATCCAGCTCTTCCCCAGAGCTCTCCAGTTCGTAAGAGTTCTTGACAGTGTCTATATTAGACATAGAGTGTTCTTTCAGAGCACAATTTGGCTGTGATTTTCCACGTTTCCGTTTCACTGTAACAGTTTGCACAATATCTTGTGCTGGAAAAGTATTTTCCACAACTGATGTCAACTCGAGTTCTGAATTATCATTTCTTTGTGCAACCTGTTCTATTATAGGTGTGGGCAATTTATTTGCATCTAGAAATAATTCAACAGATGCATTTTCTAAAATGTCACTGGGATATTGCACTCTTTTATTCTGCCCTGTTTTCTGGGAATTGAAGGCCTTCTTCTTCTTTTTAGTTTGAGACGACTTCTTTGCTAAAGCCCCTTGTTTAGGATTTGCCTGAACTAAATCCGTAGACACTTCTGATTTCTCCCGACTGTTATAATCTCGTAGAGTAAGAAGACAAGTCTGTTGATTCAATTCAATGTTTCCAGTAATACTAGATATCTCTGTAGAAGAGGGATTAGCAATAAAAGCAAAATCTTCCATCTTTATTTTACATTTAGTGACCACCTCTTCCACCTTGAGATAGTCAGCAGCCTGATGAATCTCTTTAACATTCCAACTGTAAAGAAATAAGGCTAAATGACATTATTCTGATCAAAGAAAAACTGTTTTTGTAACAGAGTTGCACATATATTTCAACATCTTTAAAGAGCTAATGAAGCAGAAAAATGAGAAAGGCATAACTAAGAGAAAACTATACATTTGCTCAGAGAACAAATTCATTCATTTGCTCAGAGTCATGTTTAAGCAAAAATCTCCAGCTTTACAGAACTTGAAAAGTTGTAAAATAATAGGTACTCATAGCTATCTAGGTACCGCTATAGAAAAAGAAAGGTTAAAACTCCTACCTGGTTTAAATAACACTTGGAACATAACTTATTGCTTCTTCCCATTCACCCTGAGCCCTCTTCAGATTGCAACCAACTTTTCTGACTAGACAACAGGAAAAGTCTAAGAAAACTGTTCCTATATCTTTCTCTGCTTTTCTCTGTGAGAAACTTTAACAATGCTTTTCAAATTTTCCTGTGCATGTGAATCACCAAGAAATCTTGTTAAATGTAGATTCAGAAACAGAAGGTCTGTGGTGGGCCTGAGTGTTTGCATTTCTAACACATACCCTGGTGAAGCCAATGCTGCTAGTCTATTGATCGTACTTGGAGGAAGAGGTTTTAGAATGTGCTCCCTCTCTTGTAACCCTTCCACTTTGTCTGTGAGACACCAAGCTGAGCTAGCTGGAGAGTTCGTCATATTAGAATTATATAGAAACACTTAAGTTACCTTGTCCAATATTCCAGTCAATATTTCCTGAGCACCCACACCTCGTGTTGTACACTAAGGAGGGATATTAACATCAAATAGTCCCTGCCCTCCAGAAGTTTACAATGTAGTGAAATGTTGTTTGGTTACTATAATACTGGCTTCAGTTTTCTTAACTGTAAAATCAGAATTGAGTTTTCATTAACACTAAAAATGTGACCCTTTTAATTTTTTGAGGGGACACGTGCGTGCGCACACACGCTCTCCTCCCCCAAGTACCTTTTCTACTTGCCATTTCCCCCAAATATTATTTAAGTCTCCAGGAAAAAGTAACTCTTTTTCCTATTCATTATGTGTATAAGCGAGAAAAGGGTTTTGGTCATAGCTAATAATCTAAATATAACACTATTAGTAAATCTTTTTAAAAAAGAAAATTTGAAATGAAATAAAAATAACTAGTGTCATGAACATCTCGATCATTGAGAGTATATGTAATATAGTATCTACAAATCTCTACCCATTTTCTCATAATCTAATTAAATCTGCTTTGCCAAGTGCCACCTGTATTCCACCTTTTTAAATTTAGCATTACAACAGCTGTTAAAAATTTGTTTTATTATACATATAACCATTTTATCAGTTGATTATCATCTAGATTTATAGGCCACTTTGTAAACCTAATCACCAGTTTAAAAAGCATTTAATTCTCTGAGAAATTCCACTCCAACTTCCTAAACATACTACAAATACAGTTTGGGAATATCTGTTTGCAAACTGAGTCTTCTTTCCCATAGATAAGAAAACATTACTTAAGATCATCTTTTGTTACAGCCCTTGGCTACAAATTTGGAATGTGTGTGTGTGCGTGTGTGCGCGCACACACACACACATAAATAAAACCAATGATCTTTAGAAATCAAGTTATAAATCAGAGATACCACTAGAATGAAAGCCAAATTTACTCTATCACTTTCTATACTTTGGTTTCATACTGTAATTGTGCTCAGCACTCCATAAAATGAACCACCAAACAGATGACAAGGTCAAGTAGTCTCTAAGACCAATATGAACTAACACTGAGTCACACATTAAAATGATTCATATAAATTCATACAAATTACTTATCTATTTCATAAATAGCCTGTAATCTCAGTTACAGATAAGAGAACCAATCAGCATTTGTTTATGCCAATAATTGATGTGCTTTTGTTTACAGGCATGAAGTTACAGTGCTTGAAAATTTGCTTGTACTTTCTGAACAGTAATTGAAAGTTACTTAATGACATATTGCAGGTACCTAGCTAAATGCTTTATATGAGTAGTTTACCCTCAGGATATGCCAATGAAATCTACTATAATCTCCATTTTACACACCAATGAAAGATCAGAGATCCAAAAAAACTGAGTAACTTTTCCAAGATAACAACAGTGTTAGAACTAAAATTTGACCAAGGTAAGCTGCCTTCTGAGTCCACTTAATTTTCTATTATTCACTAAATCACACAGACTTTCTATTTTTGGTAAAATCCTCTCTTACATTTGTGGCTGGACTCAAACAATTAGCTCCCCAGGAAAGACATATACCAAAAGACTGAGCAAAACATCTGCTTTTCTCCAGACTGGTTTTTTTTTTTGCGTGAAAGTACAAAGTTGTCTGATCTTCAAATCAAGATTTTCCCAGCAAAGTTAACTGAGAAAGGGAAAACACTAAATTAAAAAGCAACCAAAATTCACGGGTTTTGTGGTTATTTTACATAAAATATTTTGAATTTTTAATCAAAATTTCTACAGAAAACTATTCAGTAAATTTAAATAACTTATCATGAGATTAATCTATAACACTGTTCTGTTCCTCTATTCAATTTACACAGAACTAACTCAAAGATTTCATTATACCAACATTTAAAGTATAATTCCAAAACAGCATGAATGTTTCTTTTTCAAAAGCACTAAGGAACACCATGATTCTAATTTTTTAAAGAGGTATTTTTACCTTCCATGATAAGCTGCAATATAAAAGAGAGGGGAGGATTTTGCTTAATGTGTATGTGCACATATCTATAGAGATCATTTGGAAAAAAATGAAAGACTATTTTTCAAAATGTTAATAGTGGTTATCAGTAGGTGGCAGAATTTCAGGTGTTTCACTTTTCCCCCAATTTTTCTCCAAGAAATGTGGAATTAAAGGAGAGGGTGAGAAGGGCAAGTCAAGGAAACTAATTTTCATTGGGAGGTGGGCCTTCAAATAAATCCTTAATCTTCACAGTAACACCAAGTAGTTATTACCATCTCATTTTTACAGATGGGAAAACTGAGGCCCAGAGAGCTTGCATCTTGCTCAAAGACATAGTGACCGATAGGCAAGATCTAATTCTAAAGCCCACAATCTTTCTATGACAGAAGAGTATGATCTATTCATGTTCACACTTTCCTAAGAGATAGAGGGAAGAAGAGCAGTATGGATTCTCTTTCCTTTAATCTCCACTGACAAACTAATAAGTGCATTGCTATTAAGCTAATTATATCGATCGTTATGTATGGGAGACACACAGTGCCTGTGTTATCAAAGTCCTCAGTACCTACTTCTTGTTAGTGCAGGGACAGCATTCAGCATACTGGAAAACCATTCTAGCACCTTGGACCTAACTTCAGCATTAATATTGAAGTCACTACCATTTATACTCCAATGAAGTTATTTTCGTGAATCAAGATCAGAAAGAGGTCCTGCACACTGCTATTTAGAGTTGGAAATGGGAGCACTATTAAATGAGCACAGAGGTTCTTCTTTCTCTATCTACAGTCCTTCACCCCAAACATCTTAAGAATAGTGGACAGAAAGTGAGGGGGAGAGAATACCAAAGGAACATAAAGACCAAAAATCAAGGGAAAACTAGAATTCACTTAGATTCATTGTATTTGATCTTCAAATTTATGTAACTGAAATCATAGGCATTGTTTCCGTAGGTAAATCAGATGTGTCAGAAACAATGCTTTAATCATATTAACATCTGTGCTTTTGTACTTAAAATATAGTCTGGCCATCAAAATTAATGGTACTGATTTCTTAAAAAAACACAAAACAACATCATATTTGAAGACTCAGAGTTCAGGGACTGAATGTAAAAAGTACATATCTACTTTAGCTCTTAAGACTTTTGATTAGCTTTTACAAATTAAATAAACTGTGTACTTTACCTGTCAAGGTTTAAAGTTCCTGTGTATATAAACTCCAACAGTTTCTTAAATCCATCTGCCTTCACCTGACTCTGATCAAGAAAGACATTGTTCTCAGAAGTGCTTCTGTAGATTGCACCAAAATACTCACTAAACGAGGCAAGCACATTCCTATGAGCTTTAAACTGGAATTCCCCGATCACTATGGTGCAGTCACAAAGAAAACCTGCTTCCCGTTGTTTGTTCAGTCTCTCTAAAAGGTGCTCACAGTGGTGCGAATACTGCATCTTGATATCTCAATGGAATTTTACCCTTGCTCTAAAAGACAAAAAGAAATATCAAATCAGCAATCTTAAGTTTCCATCAAACACTTCACCCAAGCAATTGGTAAAGGCATAACAAGAACAAGAAAAAAGTCAGTTCTCATTTTATCCCTACACCAGAAAATTCTTCTCAAATACGTAATGGTCAAAAATACTAAAGGGATAAGTTCTATCTTCGTTTCATCTTCGCCAACTATCACAATCCTTTGGACACATCGATAAATGGCAAGAGTGAAAAAACTTTCACAAGCTGGGAAAAAAAGCACCACAAAATTTGATTTTGCACCAGTTGAAACTTCAGATTTTCAAGCTCAGCACGCATACATACATGTTAAGAAAAAAAAATCAACCATTAAGGAGTGATTCCATAGGAAAGATGAGGGAAAGACCCAGTATGAGATCTTTAAAACTGCCCGCAAGCCACCGAAACCCGTTAAGCTTTCGCGGTACAAAGTTGCTTCAAAACCGTAGGCGAATGTCCAGGGGGTGGAGAATGAGCAAGGCCAAGGCTTGTCAAACGTTCCGTCCCTCTCCGGAAAGAGGCCACACCCCTTCACTTCCCCAACTCTCCTCTCAAGGTGGCAAGGTAGAGTGACAGAGAAAGCGGGTTTCTCGCAGCTTCTGGAGCCCTGCCCTTCGCCCAGCTCCCACTCCCCCAAATTCCCACAGCAAAGGTTGTAACCAAGGCCAACACCGGGCTGCTTCGCCCAAGCTTTCCACATTAACAATTTCGTCCCGACTTGAGCTCGAACTCCAAGGCGCCTGCCTCCCAGTGGCCCAGGGTCTGAAGAGCAGGGGGATAGAGGGCTGGGGGGGTGAAGAGAGAACTCACCTAATGGCAAACCAAGCGGAAACACTGTTTCTTCACTCTCTCGCTGCCATCTTGGGAGGACGTCACCACGCCACGCTCCGCCTCTCTCTTCTTCCTCTACAGTAACGTCACATCCGGCCCAGACGTCCCTGGCAACACTAGAGGCTCTAGGACCGTGGAGGGCCGATACAGGCCTGGGCCGAACTGGCTGGCCCACAAGCACATACACACACACACACACACACACACACACACACACACACACACCACTTACATGCCAGGGCCCCCCAAAATTGCGAGCGTCAAAGATAAGGGACCTCAGGGCTCGTTCACAACTCCCCGCCTGTCTTCCTCATCCTCAGCATTCTGGTCGGACGAAAGGCGACGTCTCGCGCTCTGCCCGAATTTGGCCCGAGGCCTGGCAGAGCTGCACCGCAATCCTCTTTCCAGGAGCCAAATTGCGCACTGCATGCTGGGGTTTGTAGTTGCTCGTCTTCTCCCATCATTCTTCCCTTCCTCATGAACAACTGCTTTGTGTACTGGGCTCTCGGCCGTGGGGAATATTTGAGCTGAGACTGATCGCCCATTGTCAGTTTACGTACCCGAAAACTCGTGGGACCTCCTGGGTTTTGTTTGCATCGGCCAACTGTAGCCCAGTTTCTAGGATACCCCTACCTGGACACAGAAGTCTGGAGCATGAAAGCGGAGCAAAGCAGTAGGGCACACTGGGCATGCGCAACAATGGAGGAAGGTGGGCGTTATACCGGAAAGAGTTCTGAGTCGGAGCTAGAAACATTTTAATACAATTATTTACATCTAATTCATATTTTGTATAATGAGGGAGAGGGAAGCAAGTTTGCATAATATACAAAAAGAGCAGAAACAGTAGGATTCACAGTCATTTATGTTAAGGCGTATTCTCGCGTACCCGCGGATATAAAAAAGTCTCAGAAAAACAAAACCAACAGTAATTGTTAAGAAATTGTGTCAGAACCATAGGAAACGTATTAGCAACTTTATCTGAAAGGACATTCTCACTTGAATTTATTCGTTTCTTCTCTCCAAGACTTTTCCAACCGGATTCTGTTTGCTGTTTTTATAACTTATTTTTACTCAGAATCATTTTGGTGCATAAAACCACAACTGTTATGTTTATAAAGAAAAATAAATTGAGGCTTGTTCTTGATTTTGTTACTGAATTCAAGGGGTTGGTCGCTTGGGGTGGTATATTAAAAAACGAAGTGGTTGTTGAATGGTAATTTTATTTACTTGTAATAAATAAAGAACACAGGGGATTCATATCCGAAGCTCTGTCTCCCAGAAGGGAAGCTTAACCATTGATTATATACACGATTTGGTCAATTACACGCCAACTTCTTTGCAGTTGGCTACACTTACCTAGTTGAGTTCCTGTCAAGCTGATCCTGTTTACAGCTCGTAGGTAAAATACTATGCTACATTCTAACATTTAGTGAGAATGACCCAGATCTTGAGACCCTTGTCCTAGCTAACAAACTTATCTGAGTATGCCGTTCTTTCTGATTCCACTTTAATTTTTGTCGGAACCTTTTCTGATGAATTATTAATTCAGAAAAATGTGAGTCTCTCCTAGGTGTCAAGCATGACAATTTGTATTAAGAATACGAATAAAGCTTTGTGTATTGGGTCTCTGTCTGGCATTTAGGAAAATCTACAATCTTGGGGGGCAAACTAATGGAAAACCAAACGACGTAATACAAACAGTGCCCAGGAAGCGATAGGGCTGTCAGTTTTCACACTGATCTCCCTTTCTAAGCTGTACATTGTTTTCCCAGCATCAAGTTGTGAGTTGAATTTTTAAAAATGTAAGTTTGTAGTCCTTATTGCACATGGCATTACCGTGTCTGGTAAACACTGTCATTTAAAAATTCAGAAAAGAAGCTGTTTCCGCCCGGTTTCGAACCGGGGACCTTTCGCGTGTTAGGCGAACGTGATAACCACTACACTACGGAAACCTGCCCGTTATGCCTGCTTCAGGGAGCGCTATATATATAAGTATTGAACTTGCTGCTTGCTTTCTCTTAAAATTAACAGTATTAACGTAACTTTTACCGGAAAGAAAATAATAAAACAAGGAAAGAGAAAATAACCATATGTCCAGTGGAACAGAGCTACTATTTCAAAAGTTAGAATTTGCGTGTACTTTAAAAACATATTTTTAAAGCCCCCACCTACCCACTCGCTAGTTGCCCTTCTTGTGGGTACACTTTCTTCCATGGGAAAGAAGTGGTTATTACCTATCTTTCCCCTGCGTTGGACTGCTGAGAGTGCCAGGCGAGTGTCTGGGCTTCCCCGGCCTGGAAGGGTGCGCCCTCACGGAATCACTCCCTGATTCCACAACAGCGCGCATCGCCAAACCCCAGAGCCGGGATTTAGTTGGCGAGAAAGCGACTCTTCCCAACCGCTAGTGGAGGGACGTGTAAATAGCTTTTGAATTGCCTTCCCTGCTTCTGTAGATCAGAGCTTCTAAGTTGCGTACTATTTTAAAAATCCTCTTCAGGGTGTGCAAAATTGAGAGGGGAAAATCAGACACCAAGATGCCCTTTCTGGAACACAATGTTTTTAAGTCTGAGCTTCATATGACTTAAGGAATATTAGTTTTCTTGCAAAGAGAGAGAGACATTCTTAGGTTTAAAAATCCAGAAGTTTTCGTTTTGAGTTTCCATATTATCCCGGGATATAACCTGATGAGACTGCTTAAATAAACAAATAAATAAATACCGAGATTCTACCATTTTGCTTTTGAGTACATTATGCTTACAAACCACAGAAAACACAACCATTGCCCAGTACATAGAAACAATAAAAAAAAATTAAACTCACTTTAAATCCTAGCATTTTTTCCCTCCCTTTTCAGAAGTTGACAAAGTTTCAAAAGCAGGAACCTACCTCCCTGCTGGGACCACTTTCCTTTGTCTAATGTTTCCATCTTTTCCCATTTAACAGCGTATTCCAGAGCTTTCCCAGGCTCCTGGATTAACGCTTATTAACCAGAATTCAATGGCTTGGGGAAATAAAACGTTTTACAGCTCATGCAGGTATTAGAGAAAGCCACTTGTGAAGGGTTAGGTTGTATCTTTGGAGGCGGGGGGGCGCCTTTTCCTGATAAAGATGTTCCGGGATGCTGGAGGTCAGGGAGTGACGCCACGGTGAGACCCCCTGGCGAGCGGCGCTTTGGAGCTCACGGCGAGTCTGCTGAGTCTACAGGCCTGGGCGCCAAGGGCCCTTGCGGGGGGCCTTTGTGACGCGGCGTTCCAGGCCGTCTGCTCCCGCGCATCACTGGAACCTTGTAGCGCCGCCTAGGGGCTACACCCCGCACTTTCCGTCCTTTCGGCTGTGCCCGCAGCCGCGGCAGCAGGAGCGACCCGGCGAGCAGAGGTGGTGGTGCCGTGGGCAGCATGAGCAACTACCAGAGACGGGTGGTGATCGACAACGGCTCGGGAGTGATTAAGGCGGGCCTGGCTGGATCCCGGGAGCCCCATTTTATCTACCCGAACATTATCGGCCGGGCCAAAGGCCACAGTTGGGCGGCGGAGGGCGCGCAGGAGCTGTGGGTGGGTGACCAAGCGCAGGAGAGAAGAGGCTCGCTGAGCATCAGGTACGGCCTTTTTCTGACTGGCGGGACCCGTAGGGAGGGGAAAGAGCGTGAGCCCTAATGAGGTGTGTAAGGGTGAGAGAAAAGGTAAGGAAGCCAGGAGAGTCTCAGCTAGCCTGCGTTATTGCAAATGCGAAGGCCGCGAATCTCCGAATACCAGTCATCTAATGAGTGAATATTACTTGCATTCTTTATCTATACAAATGTACCCAAACCTATAAAGTTGTCATAAAATTCTAATTCATTTAAGAATGTTAGTTCATGCTACCTTTGTCATTTGGGTGATTTTCTTCGATGAAATATTATGTGAAGATGAACCCCGCCTCCGCCAACTTTTTTTAAGTCACAAAAGGTCTTCCAAAGTGGGTAGGGAAAATGGAAAGCAACAGAAATAGCAGAGAAAGGTAGTGCTACTTATGCTGGTAGTTAACTTCTCGGAGAGGCTCTGGCAGTCACTGACCATATAGGGATATTGGTGATAACTGTGGGGATTGACCCAGGTTTGAAAGGTAGAAACTGCCATTATGCTATTTTTCTTCCTACAGCTACCCAGTGGAGCGTGGTCTCATTACTTCCTGGGGGGACATGGAGATCACATGGAAGCATATCTATGACTACAATCTGAAGCTAAAGCCCTGTGAAGCCCCAGTCTTGATTACTGAGCCAGCACTGAACCCATTGGCCAACCGACAACAGATCACTGAAGTGTTTTTTGAGCATCTGGGGGTTCCTGCCTTCTATATGTCCATCCAGGGGGTGCTGGCTCTCTTTGCTGCTGGCTTCACAACTGGCTTTGTGATGAATTCAGGTGCTGGGATTACCCAGTGTGTCCCCATTTTTGAAGGTTACTGTCTTCCTCATGGTGTCCAGCAACTACATCTGGCTGGCCTTGACCTCACCAACCACCTCACAATGCTGTTGAAGGACCATGGCATCATGCTGCTTGGTGCTGCAGACAGAAAAATTGTTGCAGACATTAAGGAAACCTCTTGTTATGTGGCAATGAACTATGAAGAGGAAATAGCCAAGAAATCTAGTACTATAGAGAAAGCTTACCAACTACCTGATGGGAAGATGGTCAAGCTCCATGACCAGCTCTTTCGATGTCCAGAGGCCCTCTTCTCTCCATCTCTCATGAACCTTGAGACTCCTGGCATTGATAAGATGTGCTTCAGCAGCATAATGAAATGCGATTCAGATTTGAGGAATTCCTTTTTCTCCAATATTATCCTTGCTGGGGGATCAACCTTGTTCCCTGGTTTAGACAAGCGGCTAGTTAAAGATATAGCAAACGTGGCACCTGCCAATACCCCTGTGCAAGTTATAGCTCCCCCAGAAAGGAAAATATCAGTGTGGATGGGAGGCTCTATTCTGGCATCCCTGTCTGCCTTCCAGGACATGTGGATCACTGCTGCAGAATTTAAAGAAGTTGGTCCCAACATAGTACACCAGAGATGCTTCTAAGTACAGACAAATGGCTAGAAGAAAATGTTTTGAGTGTGTGGGACAGAAAACTTTGGATATTATGTTTCTGGGAAAAGAAAGTATTTCAATTATCAGAATGTCCATGTTTCTGTTGCATTTCTATAATGCAGAAAAATAATAGTGAAGCAGTCAACATGTTTATTGGGTAGGGCCAAATTAAATACTGGAGGAAACATTTTTTATTGATTGATTTGAGGAGGGCACTGATTTGTTGTTCCTCTTATTGATACATTCATTGGTTGAGTCTTGTATGTGTCCTGCAGGGGCGATCAAACCCTTGGTGTCCAGCACCAGCAAGGTTATGACCTTGTTGTATTGGGATGATGCTCTAACCAACTGAGCTACCCAGCCAGTGCTTGCAAATAATTATTCTTGACTTTGGAGATCTTCCATTTCCCTTGGAGAAAGAGCAATTTGTGATGTAACATGCTATGTGCTAAATGAATGACATAGATTTAAATTCAGTGAAACTTCAGGAAAGGTGCTATGAGTAAAAACTTGATAGCAGAGGTATGCCATCATGGATGGGGTGTCATTAGGATGAGTAGAGAGAGGGGAGAAGAGGAAAGATATCCAGAAAAGCATAATTGAAATGAGCAAGGGGCTGGAGATGAAAACGACAAAGCATATTCAAGGCATGTTCAATAGAATAGTTTTGTTAAAATGAAGAAAGCTCATATGGAACAGACCAAGAGCAATACTAGGAAAGTAAATTAAAACCAGGGACTGGAAGGCTTTGTGTTAAATGTCCTAAAAGCAAAGGGTAACAAAGATTTAAAAGCAGAAGACATACGGAAATTAGATGAATGTGTCAATAATTTGGAGGATAAATTTTACTGGAAAGGCTCTGGGGATTTGATGATCAGTTCAAAACTAGAGATAAAGTACTTAAGTCTTATACTCAAGATTGTGGGCCATAGAAATTAAAAGGAAGAAATTATGAAAAGTGGACAAGTCTTGGTGCCTAATTAGATAGGTCTAAAGGGGAAAGAGAGGTTTGAAATGATCTGTGTAGTGGAAAGAATGATGGCAGTATTGACATACAGTATTTAGTATCTGCCCTATGCAGATCATTTTACTCCAGTAAATCTGGACAGATCCTATTCCAAGGAAGCCAGCAGGCTAGCATAACAGGAGAATCCATACTTTAATTGTAATACAAGATGGAGAGTGATTTGGTGTCCTAAGAGAAGTATAAAACTGCTCTGGGAACACATAGAAGGGAATATGCCTTGAGGGCTCACAGAAGACTTTCTGGTAGATTTGGCTTTGAGGCAGGGCTTGAAGGACAGCTGGAATTTAATGGAGTGCCCTTCCCTCTGAATTTAGGGGCAGCATATGTGGGGTTGGGTCCAGGCCCTGCCACCTACCTGCCAACTGCCCAATTTAAGCAAATTATTTAAACATCTTGAAAATCAAGTTCATCTATAAAGAGTTGCTAATCCCAATATCTCACAGAGTTGTTGTGAGGTTCAGATAAGATGATGTCCCCAAAGGAACTTTTTTTGCTCACAGAATTAGAGAATTTATAGGTCCTGTTCAGATGCTGCTTCCTCCACAGAGTCTAAGTTGATTATTTGTGTCCTCCAGCACATTATATTACATGTAAGTCTACTGACCATTTTATTCATGCAGTCTTATGATTTTGTCTTTCTTCGTCATTAGATATGTTCTTAGAAGACAGGGATTGAGGACTTTACCTTTTCATCTCTGCCCCCTTCTCTAATGCTTTCTATGGTGGATTACAAGTAGGTATATAGATGTAGAGAATGGATCAGGAGCACATTCCTGGCAGAGGGAACACTAGGGCAAAGGCTCCAAGGTATAAAAATTATAGGCATGTACAAGTGGCAGTAACTCACTCAGTTTGGTTAGAGTCAAGGATTTGTTGGGTGGTACATTTAAATGTTTGGCATGTGTCTCCCATTATAGTGATTGTAAGCAAGAGTAGATCGGGTAAGTTGTAGAAACTGAGGTCAGCTTAAACTAATGCCGCACTCAGTCGATTCACAAGCACTGGAGAGATTGATCACGATTGCTCGCTTTAGAATTCTTGAAGTGCTGTTTTTCTAAAATGGGAATAATAATTTACCTAATTTAAACTTCAACATCCCAGAAAAATAGACAAGTATTATTCCTATTTTACAAGTTAAATTGAGATTTAAGTAGGTTAAGCGATTTAAGTTTAAATAGATCCTGAAGTAGCTTGGCTAGGTTAGGCAGGCACACAGTCCTTAATCCTGGTCTCTAAGTAGTTAATTCAACAACCAGCCTGGGATATTATGTAGACTCCAGCTTCTAACGTGAGGCTCTAAGTGATCCTTACAAGGTAACCTGGGAATAGGGAATAAAATATAAAAATTTTGTTTATATCCTTCCTGCTTTTACAACATTAAGGCAAAACCAATGTTCGAAAGCCCTTCCGAGCAGAAGAGAGATTTAGTCCTTACTCTAAGAAGTAGTTATACTGAATAAAACCCATTCTCTGCTCAAGATGTTGAAGATAATTCATTCTAAGGAGAAGGGACCAGGGCAGGAAGTTGGAGGCAACCCAATGGGGCCAGCCAAGATTGTGATTTATTCAGTGCTGCCTGAGAATCCAAGTTTTCTAAATGTCACGATCAGAGTTAAGTATCACTTTCTTGTATGTCCCGCCCTCCAATTTTTGTGAAATCTAACTTCCTGAAGTAGTCGAGTGCACAGTGCCTGATCTGCAGCAGATGGGGAACAGCAGTCTGAAGTACAAATTAGTTCTCACCTCTAATGTACATCTTAAGAAAAGACCCAAAGCTCCTCCGGGACGTGGGGATAGCACAGCGACTGATCTCATGACCGGAAATAGAACCTCAAAAAAAGAATCCGCCCCCCCCTCCCCACAACCCCGGCCGAATCTCGCGAGAACGATGGCGGGCGGGCCTTGGCCAATGGGCGCGGGCTGCGGCCCCTCCTTTATAAGGCGGTGCAGACCAATGCACGTCGGGTGTGGAGGGTTGGCTCCGAGTCGGGTGACGGTTGCCTTTTAATCTAACCCTAACTTCTTTGGGCGTAGGTGCCGTGCTTTTGCTCCCCGACCGCTGTTTTTCTCGCTGGCTTTCAGCGGGCGGAAAAGCCTTGGCCTACCGCCGTCCACCATCCAGTTTAGCGTTAAAAAAAAAAAAAGTCAGCGACTGGCTATCTCACCCGTCCCGGGACCCTGCAGTGCTCGCCCGTCCAGCCTCCGTGCCCCGCCTGGAGGCCGCGGTCGGCCTGGGGCTTCTCCGGAGGTGCCCGTTGCCGCCGCGAAGAGTTGGGCTCTGTCAGCCGCGGGTTTCTCGGGGGGCTGAGGGTGAAGCACTTGACGCAGGGAGAGAAACGGAGCGGGTCCCCGTGCACGGTGCACTTCTCTGAGCTGTGGGACTTGCACCAGGGACTGGGCTCGGACACGTGCAGCCTGCCGCGGGGCTATGGGGTTTGAGAGGGGTGCAGGGTGGCTTGGGTTGTACCAGTCCGTCTCCATTTGCGGTCCATGGTGGGCTTGTGGGCCTCCAGATCTGCACTTGGACCTGGGTGCTTGTAGGTTGCTGAAGGACACGTGAAGGCGCCTGCAAAGCTGGCCCAAGTGAGTGGGCAATAAGCTGAGTAGGCAGCCAGCCAGTCCTGTATGAGGCAAAATCCTTCACCTCTGGTTTTGTTTTTCATCATTGTAGCACAACGTAGTTACTGCTTGGGAATTTTCTTGAGGTTTTTGCTGCTCCCAAAGTAGATCTAGACCAGTTCAATCAAGTGTGGAAAAGTAGTGAGTTCATATTCATTCTCTCAATATTTTATAAGTATTTATTAATTATGAGAGCTAGTATGTTCTCAAAACAATGAAAACGTATTCCTAAATGGTCGTTGCTTTTCATCTTTGCCTCTGCCTTTGGATGCAAAATATTAAGTGGTATCAGACAGAAAATAAGTTTACAAGGAAATTTATATCCCCATCCTCATTCCCCAAAGAATTGGGTCTGGTTTCCTTTCAGAAAAGATACGCTGATGGCCCACTAGGTTAAACAAAACAACCCATGGGCCATTGTGCCCACTTAACCGCAAAACCTCACTCTAGGCTTATGTGTGAGCCTAGATTCATCCCAAGTCAGAGCCTTTATGTCCTTCAGGCAGCTATTCCGGGGGCGCTTGCCGAGGGAGAGTAGCCAGTGGCCTGTTATTACGAAGGCAAATCACCCTGCCTGAATCCTAACCTTATGGTCCAAAAGGGCCTGTCAGGAGGACCATGCCAAGTAAGTTTATGAATGTGTAGGTCTATAGTATCTGAGCCTATTAACTAAAGTAGGACCTTAAGTTTTGTCTAATACAGTTCTTAGTTTTATACTGTTAAGAAAAGTGGGAAAACCGGAATGCGTTGTTGCTGGTAATGTTCTCTAAGGAAAAAGAATTTCCCTCAGGCAGTGTGGTTTTATGGAAAGGATTCTCAGGGTGACTGAATGAAGTTCTAGTCCTGAATTTCTAGATTCTTTAAAGTAACCGAGGTTGCTTCACTGAGCTTCCTTTTACTCAGAAGGTGTGCCTTTTAAGATTTGGATTGCCAGGGTTCTCTCAACTTTAAGTAAACAGATGTCTTTTGTGCCTGCTCCATCTAGTGGTACTTTTGCTTCCTCACATTTACAAAGCTGGGGATGATGTCTGGCCTGGACAAAGGATGGCCATCTACTGGGAATCCTTTTCTCTTTCTTGTTTTTTAAAAAGAAAATATACTGTAATGATTTAACAAATACAATTCAAAAAGGAACCCAGAGTTGTTGTCTAGTTCTTACATTTGAAATACTTCCTCTGTCTTGTACTATTACAGGGGAAATTTCCTAGTATTATGAACATTTGATACTTTTTTTTTTCTGTTTTGGCAAAATGATTCTCTTAAGTTACATAATTTTGAAGTAAGAAGGGCCATCAAGGTCACCCACTGAGATGATTTAAATGACAACCTTTTGCAGATAATAAGGAATTACAGCAAATGTGACTTTGTAACGGAGCAGCCAAGAGGGGAGCCCCAAATAGGCATTTGTAGTAGAGTCCAGAGAACTTGGAGATAATTGGCTCCACACCACAGGGCACACCTGCCCAGAATGCTGGCAGCTGTGGCCAATTATGGGAGGAGCCAGAAATGGGGCTGCAGAGGAAGGTTAGCACTGGGATTTAAACGGAGGCACAGCAGCCATTGGGCGTCTCTCTTTTTGGGACCACACGTCTGTTTAAGACCATGTGGCTTTGGTGTCTTGGTTGGGACCATGAGGGTTTGGAGGTGCTCCCTTTTGCCACATGGAGGGTGCTGGGAGGACTGTGCATTTGTGGGGATTAGTTTGTGTTATTTCAAATGAATAATAAATTCCTTTCCTTTTCACTGATCTCTGGTATTAAGAGACATCTTTCCTCAGGCAGCCGACAAAACGAACCCAGATAGGTGGGGAGGCATCTCCTGTAGACTGTAACAACTTCTTATATTTTTCTTTATTTTTTTGAGCATTTTATTTATTTTTTAGGGAGAGGGAGGGAGAAAGTGTGGTAGAGATACATCAGTTCATCAGTTGCCACTTATATGTGCCTGTCTGGGAATCGAACTAGGAACCTTTTGATTTGCAGAACAATGCCCACCAACTGAGCCATGCTGGTCAGGGCTGTGACTTCTTATTGCTACAGGATTTAAATCCCTCTAACATTGATAGTTAGAGGAGCTTAAATTACTTGCGTAAGTTAATTATTTGCAGAGTCGGGACCAGCAACAAAGACCTTCCAATTTCAAGTCCCATGTCCTTGTTATGGTGCTGTGTGGCACCTTAATGTTGTCTGGAAAAGATGACTAATACTAACTCCATTCACTTTCTGGTTTAAAATACCATCCTCAATGGTTACTTGCCTGTGAGCTTAGTTTCAATCTCTCATCCCTTCTTCCTCCCTCCACAATCTTTGATGCGATTTTGTGCTGGAAAGTCCAATGTTATGTTTCACTATAATAGAAGGACAGGTGATCCCTGTTATTTGTGGTAGTTATGTTCTATAAAGTCACCATAAATGCTTAATTGGTGAATACTAAACCATTTCTCCTAGGGAAAATATAAAATGTGGGTCCTGTGGGCCTCTGGTCACAACATTTTCATCATCTGATCAGTGCATAATCTTGGTTTATTTGTGTTTCTGTTTAATGTACGTTATTGATTCAGTAACAATGAACTCATATCGAACAACACTGTAACTCATGCCTGTACAAAGCTTATCTAACACAAGAACACAAGTAATTTCTCTGTGAGGCCTGTTAGCCTTCCTGCACTTAGAAACCCAGACAGCACTGCTATGCTTGGGGGCCATTTTAAACAGCAAAATCACCAATGAAAAGCACAAAAAGAACACACACACAAAGTGTCACTAGATACACCACAAAAAAAGGGCACATGTTAAAAAAAGGCACTTGTTTACAGTGTTCTTTTTTGGAACAAGAAGGTAGAGTACCACCTTGTTTGGTCTTAGTGGAGAACCTTCTTATTTGGTGACTCAAATTTTTCCCTGCTTGGCACATGTCCATAAATGCCTGAAAACATTGGAGATATTGATTTTAGGGTTACAAATAAATTTTAGTGAGTTGATTAATTCACAAATATGGAATCCACCATTTGGGGGGATCTGTTGTACATCAAGGTCAATGTGACACCTGTACCTGAGTCTGTAGGTGTCCACATGGTCCCCGAAGTACTCGGGGCTTCTTTTATGCCTTTCATGTATTGAAACAAGTGATCTGCAGAAGTGGCTTTGAGAAGGAGTGAAGTTTGAAGGTAACTATTTGTCCTATTTACTCTCTGTTACTTATTTTGAATTTTGAGTAATACAGGAGGGGGATGTGAGAATGTTATGCTCCTGAAGGAAGCTATAAAAAGCTTTAAAAATGAAAAACATAGATTTTGTTTTGTCTTTAGAATGAAGGGCTTCTTTTTTAAACTGCTGGATCAGCTGTAGTTCTTGAGCCTGAATATGACATGAGCTTTAATTCACCTCGTCCTGGTTCTGCAGTCAAAGATTTCAGGTTAGCTTGGTTCAAGACTTAAGAGACAAATAGATGGCACAAGCATACCTGTGTGCCCACCTCCACCTCCACTCACACAAAGTGTAGGGGAAGAGAGAGGGGTTTTAAACTAAAACAAGACTGAAATGACAAAAGGTAATTATCATTCTTCCCCCATTTATTTTTTTAAGGTAATAATGTGTGATGGAAATAAAAACAGCAAAAATACCTGAGGCTTAGGCCAGATTTTGTAAATCTAAATGTCTGCAGTGGACATGAAAGCTATAAAGGAGTGAATCATGCCAAGAATACGGAAAATAGAGCCTGTGGAGATGTAACAGGGTGCAGCCAAGAGGGGAGCCCCAAATAGGGGATCTTTGTAATAAGATCCAGAAGAGCTTAGAGATAATTGGCTCCATACCACAGGGCACACCTGCCCAGAATGCTGGCAGCTGTGGCCAATTGTGGGAGGAGCCAGAAATAGGGCTGCAGAGGAAGGTTAGCGCTGGGATTTAAACGGAGGCACAGCAGCCATTGGGCGTCTCTCTTTTTGGGACCACATGTCTGTTTAAGACCATGTGGCTTTGGTGTCTTGGTTGGGACCATGAGGCTTGGGTGAGAGTCAGGACCATGAGGGTTTGGAGGTGCTCCCTTTTGCCACATGGAGGGTGCTGGGAGGACTGTGTGCATTTGTGGGCAGCTTTAGTTTGTGTTATTTCAAATGAATAATAAATTCCTTTTCACTGATCTCTGGTATTAAGAGACATCTTTCCTTTGGCGGTGGACATAACAAACCCGGGGGGTTCCTTTCAGGTAATAGTATATTGTCTCGGCTGCCCTTGGCCCCTCCTTTTGTACTGTAACAGAGATGGTGAGGAAAATGGGTGTCACTTTAAAAGGGGGAAGTAGCCTTGTGGGAATGGAGACCCAAAATTGCCAGTACTTATGTAGAGGACAAAAAAATTTAGACTTTATGTAAACACTGATTTTTAAATGTTGGTAGCTACTTTGAAATAAAATTTAAATATTGTGTGGGTGTATAATGAAGAATTTGTCTGGCCTTTGTTCCTGGGAAGTAGCCTTTACTTCCTTGGAATTTCCTGAGTGGTAAGAGTGCCTTTCATAATCATGGCAGTCCTCTCAGACTATACCTGATAGTTTATGACATGACCCACAGTGAGGCTGGTCACGCCAGAAAGACCAAAAGATTGTCAGTCTGACCTGGGAGGGGAAGGGGGCAGGAGACTGAGTTGAGTGATTCAACCAATGATTCAACCAATCATGTCAAAGTAATGAAGCCCCAATACAAATTCTGGACAAACTGAAGCTTGGATGAGTTTCCCTGGTTGGCAGTACTCTGTATTGTCACATCAGTTCATTGAGAGAACAATGGAAGTGTCACATCGGAGACCCTCCCAGAGCTCACCCTGTACATCTCTTGCTCTGGCCGGTTCAGATTTGGATCTTTTTGCTATAATAAAACTGTGGTCATCAGTACTACACTTTCCCGAGTTCTGTGAGTCATTCCAGCAAATTGTCAAACCTGAGAGGGTAGTGGGGACCTCTGCATTTGTATCCTGCTGGTCAGAAGCAAAGGTGGCCTGGGGACCCCTGAACTTGTGACTGGTGTGGGTTGGGTGGAGGTGGGTAAAGGGTGGAACCGGGGATCTCTATAATAGTGTCAACCATGAAAATAAAGTTTCTTTTTAAACCGTTTGAGATAAAATTTGGCCCATTATGGGCTACTAATTTATGACTTTTGGCCTACACAAATTCAATGATACCAGAAGTTAGGAATGCCTTCCTCAGAAATGGACTTTGGGCCATCCCATCAGTTCAAGGCCCATGCAAGATAATTGTATTTGAGAAGAGGCTATGCTGTTGGCATCTTTTATAGGTCCCTGGGAATATGACTAAAGATGAATTTCAAAATTAAATTTCAATAATATTCTGAAATAGTAGTGCTACTCCTTCCCCACACATAGGCCCTAGGAAGTTTGTCCCAGTGGCTCTGCCTGAGGGATAAGCCTGTCCTTTGGTGTCCATCCCGTCAGATCCTGGGGGTGCCTGTGAGGAAGCTTCTACCATCGCTTGGTGGAACTGAGACTATTTCCCCTATCACCTTCCTCTATCCTGATTCAGATCTCCCCTCTTAGAAAATCATCAAAGTGTACAGTGTCTTTATTTGTGTTGCCTCAATTCTCATTTCTTCGTCATGTCCTTCCTTGAGCAGTGTGGAAACAGGAAGAAATGGGGATGAGGGTGTCCTTGTGGGCAAGCACTTTTAGCCTGTGTTCTGACCTAGCCGGGGACACACTGTAAGTCACCCAGCTTCAGGTTCCACCTCTCTCAGATGGGTATGCACACACTTACCTGGAAGGGTGCTATTAAAGAGGAGAGGCGGGTCTTATTCTTCTCCTTTGCAAGGAAAGCTTTTACACACTCTGATGGGAGTACTGTGGCTGCTTTCGCAGGAGAATTTTGTTTCGTGTTGTGTCTGTAGGTAAGGGAGGTGTGGGTGAGGATGGAAGTGCTCCTGGCTTGGTAGTGTGTTCTGTAACACTAATTGTGAACTAGATGCACACCCGCAATAAGAAATGTTGTTCTAGATGATGTTTACTATTTTGTATTTTGTCTGGAGGGCTGTAGGTTTTCACTTTGATGATATTTATATGTGTGCCATGGCTGTCTATATTGGAAATGTTAAAATGCATAATTATAGCTATTAAAAGCAATTTTAGGAAAAGCCGTCAGAAAAAAGATGTCAATGAAGACATGAAAATAATTGAATTTTATATTAATTTTTGAATTAGGTTACTATAGTTAAAGTGAAAAAAATTATATATATGTATCATTTGTAGAAAATAGTTCTATTTACCTCACAATTATTTTTTAGAATGCACGTAGCTTAACTTAAAACAAATGGCTTATTTTCAACCTTAGAAGAAAAACTCAATTAAAGCAGCAATTGAACTGTAATGGCACCAAGGAGTTCAACTTGACCTCATATGCCAGATGATAATCATCTTTCAAGTGTACAAACAAGGAAGCATAGTTATCAAAGAATGAGAAATACATTTGTTCAAAGACCATTTACTGCTTTAACAAGAGGTGAAAGCTTGCCAGAAATGTATAAACACCTAACACAGTGCTATTCACAGGCTTAACACGTTCAAAGACTGGGGGTGGGGGGGCAATTTAAGAACATCTTTGAAGTTGTGGGTATTCATCATTGTATCTAATAATGCGTACTTTCTGGAGTCCCTCTTCAAGGAGTGCAAAGCAATTTATCTGACTTATTTTCATGGCATCCTTGTGAGATAAGGCAACTACCATTATCTCCCTTTTGCAAATGGAGAAACGGAAACACTGGGAGGTAAAATCACTTGAACAAGGTCAGTAGCAGGCCCAAGAATTTAAACACACACATTAAAGCTTTTAACTTCCATTTTCGTTTACAGAAAACTAAACAAACAATTTAAAAAATAAAGAATCTCATACTGTTTTTCCTCTTAAGTTAAAGAATAATTAATGGTCAATCAAGTTTTCCCTGTCTAAAATCAGGCTTTTCACAATAACTAAAATCTTATTGCACTGGAGTGAAAGAAATATTTGCAAAGCTGTAACGTTCATTTAACAAACACTAAATGCCTAGTCTGTAACATGTGCATTGTTCAGGATGTTGAGACTTCAAAGGTGAGAAACATACTCCCTGTCCTTTAAGGTCTCCCTGGAGCGAAGGAGTATACATAAGCAGATTATGTGTTGCAGTTCAATGCTATTTAAGTTCAACTGAATTCTTCATTTTATCCCTCAAACCTATTTTCTTCTTCATTTTTCCCATCTCTATGAGTACCACTGCCATACACCCAACTGCTCAAACTATTAATCTGGACATCGTCCTGGACTCACTCCCCCCCACCCCACCATATCATCTGGTCTGTCTGGAAAATACATCCTGAAACCTTTTAGTCTAATCCATCACCATTTCCACTACCCTAATCCAGTTCACTCTGTCTTATGAAGACCTTTTGACTTGTCCCTCTGCTTCTTCTCTTGTCCCCTACTCACCACCAAATCCTTCCTCACAATGCAGCCTAAATGATCCTATTACTGTACAAAATGCAAACTGAACAATGTTTCTATGTAACCCTTCAATGGTTTTACATAGCATTTGGAATAAAATACAAAATTCTTAACCAAGATTTTGTATAAATTGGTCCTTGCTTACCTCTCCAACCTCATTTGAACCCCTCTTCTTTTGCATCATGCTCCAGCCACGTGGCCTCCTCCAGTTCCCAGGACTTGCCAACCTCTTTCTCACCTTAGGTCCTCTGCTTTAATTGCTCCGTCCTGCCACTTGCAGTTCCTGGCACCTCTTCATTTCTACCTCAAGTTAAACACCACCTGCTCAAAAGCTTCTCTGACATCCCTTTTAAAATAGGTTCCCCTTGGGACTTCCCACCAAGATAGAGGCATAAGTAGATACATTGTACTTCCTTGCACAACCAAAAGAAGGACAACAACAAATTTAAAAACAACAGCCAGAACTGACAGAAAATCAAGCTGTGTGGAAGTCTGACAACCAAGGAGTTAAAGAAGAAACATCCATCTAAACTGGAAAGCATTATGCTAAGTGAAATAAGCCAGGCGGTGAAAGACAAATACCATATGATCTCACATTTAACAGGAACCTAAACAACAAAACAAACAAGCGAAATATAACCAAAGACACTGAGATAGAGAACAGGCTGACCAGAGGGGAGAGGGGAGGGAATTTCAGGGGAAAATGGGAAGGGTTTGCAGGAACAAGTATAAAGGACACATAGACAAAAACTAGTGGGGGTGGAAATGGGAGGGAGATGAGGAAGGCTCGGGGGGTTGGCTGGGATGGGAGTAAAAGACAGAAGGCTGTACTTGAACAACAATTAAATAAAAAAAAAAAAAGAAGAAACATCCATTCAGTCAGGTAGGAGGGGTGGAGATGTGTAGCTTAGTGGAGAGGACTTGCAGCAAGGTGGTGGCTAGAGGACAAGAGGCTGGTGGGGGGGGCAAGGTAGTGGGTGGTGGACGGGGCAAGGTGGCAGTTGGCGCAGCAGGCAGTCCCACATTCGCTTGTGGATAAACCAGGAGGAACAACTGGAGAGCAAGACAGATCACACAACTCAGGGTTCTAGTGCAGGGAAATAAAGCCTTAAAGCCTCTGACTGAAAAAAACCCCCAAAACTTGTGGGGGTTGAGGTGGTGGGAGAAACTCCCAGCTTCACAAGAGAGTTCATTGGAGAGACCCACAGGGTGCTAGAATGTACACAAGCCCACCCACCGGGGAATCTGCACCAGGAGGGCCCAATTTGCCTGTGGGTAGGGGGAAAAGTAACAGAAAGCTGGCAGAGAGCCGAGCAAGTGGCATTGTTCCCTCTTTGACTCTTTCCTCACATACAGCACCACAAGACAGTGACCTGGGTTGCCCCACCCTGGCAAATACCTAAGGCTCCGTCCCTTACTATGTAACAGGCGTGCTGAGACACACACAAAAAAAGTTCCAAATGAAAGAACACATCAAAGCTCCAAAAAAATTCAAGTAAGTGTTGAAAAGATAGCTAACCTATCAGATGCACAGTTCAAAACACTGGTAATCAGGATGCTTACAGAAATGGTTGAGTATATTCACAAAATAGAGGAAAAAGTGGAGGCTATGAAAAATGAAACAAAGGGAAATCTACAGGGACAGGAAAGAAACCGGCACTCAAATCAACAGTTTGGACCAGAAGGAAGGAATAAATAATCAACCAGAACAGAATGAAAAAGTAAGAATTCACAAATATGAGGGGAGGCTTAGGAACCTCTGGGACAATTTTAAATGTTCCAACATCCGAATCATAGAGGTGCCAGAAGGAGAAAAGGAAGAGCAAGAAATCAAAAACTTATTTGAAAAAATAATGAAGGAGAACTTCCCTAATCTGGCAAAGGAAATAGACTTCTAGGAGTTCAGGAAACTCAGAGAGTCCCAAAGAAGTTGGACCCATGGAAACCCACACCAAGGCACACTGTAATGAAGTTACTCAAGGTTAAGATAAGGAGAGAATCTTAGAAGCAGCAAGAGAAAAGGAGACAGTTACCTGTAAAGGAGGTTCCATTAGACTACCAGCTGATTTCTCAAAAGAAACTTTGTGGGCAAGAAGGGGCTGGAAAGAAGTATTCAAAGTCATGAAAGGCAAGGACCTACATCCAAGATTACTGTATCCAGCAAAGCTATCATTTAGAATGGAAGGGCATGTAAAGTGCTTTCCAGATAAGGTCAAGTTAAAGGAGTTCATCATCACCAAACCCTTATTATGTGAGGTGCTAAAAGGACTTATATATAAAAAAAGAAGATGATCAAAAAATATGAACAGTAAAGTGACAACAAACTCACAACTATGAGCAACTGAACCAAAACCAAAAACAAAAACAAACTAAGCAAACAACTAGAACAGGAACAGAATCACAGAAATGAAGATCACATGGTGGGTTATCATGGGGGAAGTGGAATGAGGAGAATGAGGGAAAAGGTACAGGGAATAAGAAGCATAAATGGTAAGTAAAAAATAGACAGGGGAAGGTAAGAATAGTGTAGGAAATGTAGAACCAAAGAACTTATATGTATGACCCATGGACATGAACCAAGGCAGGGGGCAGGGGGAATGTGGGTTGGAGGGGGTATGCAGGGTGGAGGAGAATAAAGGGGGAAATGGGACAACTGTAATAGCATAATCAATAAAATATATTAAAAATATGTTCCCCTTCTGCTTATTGCCTGTCTTCTTCACTGGACTGTAAGGACAGGGGCTGAAACCAAGCCATTCACCTTATTGGTCTATCCCTGGCACTCAGTACATAATAGGTGCTCAATAATTTTTTGTTGAGTAAATGAGTGAGTACTGTTGGGAGAGTTACAGACCACCTACCTGTAACTGCTCTTTTATCAGCACAGAGACAAACTGCTGAGAAGAAATCTGCCAAGTAATAGTGCTTTCTAATTTCTTTCACTTGTAAATATAATGTAATAGTATCATAAAATAAGTTGAAAAGTTGAAAACAAGCATATTTCAGTAAAACTCAAGTATCATTTGGTATATTTATTCCAGTCTCTTTTTAAACATATATTTTACCTAATTATGTCTGATATGCACATTTTACATAACTATTTTTCAAATTCTGTTTTTTCACTTAGTAGTAAATCATAAGCACTATTTTATAATATTGCAGAGCCTTCAGAATTATTGTTTAATATTGTCACCTATTGTTCCATTGAATGGATGTGCCATCATCTACATAACACTCTGCCTATTGGTGAATACTGACATTGTTTTCAATTTTTTCCCAGCAATGATGAATAATTATTATGCACAATATTTACCATATTTTTAAACAGTTTTATTTATTTTTAGAGAGAGGGAAAGGGAGGGAGGAAAAGGGAAACATCAATATGTGGTTGTCCCTTGCATACCCCCTACTGGGGACCTGGCCTGCAACCCAGGCATTTGGCCTGACTGGGAATCAAACCAGTGACTTTTTGGCACTCAGTCCACTGAGTCACACCAGCCAGAGCTACTTTTATTTCTTTACTTAATTTCTAAGAGTTCACGACTATCAAAAGGGGTAGTACAGTCATCCTTCAGTATGCTCGAGGGACTGGTTCCTTAGGGATTTGTTATCCCTCAGATACCAAAATCCTGAAATGCTGAACTCCCTTATATAAAATGGTAAAGTATTTACACATATCAGCTACTGCAGGGTACACCTATACATCACTTATTTCCTCTGGATTCAGTAAAGTTCTTGGCCTGTGGCAAATTCAAGTGGTTTGCTTTTTGGAACTTTCTGGGGTTTTTGTTTTGAATATTTTTGATCTGTGGTTTGTTGAATCTGAGAATGCAAACCCCATAAATACAGAGGGCCAACTGTAGTTGGTTTGAATAATTGTCCAGACTTGTATAGTACCTCTGGGTAATCAACCTGTTTTGCTTCCTCTTCTAAAATTTCCCCAAATAGATTTTTTTCTTGATCACCACATACATCTACATACCTAAGGCACCGGATCTGGCCACAGCTGCAAACCTTGCGTAACTGCAGATTGAATCACTGAATCCTTCCCAGAATCCTTCTACTAAAATGAAAGACATTATATCTTTGCTGTGCTACCTTTCCTCATCTTCTTTCCTACCTTGCTTTCACTGCTAGTTCTAACAAGCAGGAGGGAAAGATAGCAGGGAGAGTGAGAGAGGGAGAGAGAGAGGGAAGGAGGGAAGAAGGGAGGAGAAGAGAAAGAAGAAGAGGAGAAAGTAAGGAGGAAGACAGAAAGAATGACTAAAACCAGAGTGAGTCTATTCTCAGCTTTGTTTGTGGTTCTAAGTGATGGACCAAGGAAATCCACACAGAGGCTGGATGTGGACATGAAGCCTCGGCACATCACACCCTCCCACATTCAGCTGCAGCCATGCATTGTAGGTGGGAGGGACTGACACTTGCCTATATGCAGGATGGTCCTAATCCCATCTCCCTTGCCATCATGGTCTCTTCTGGGGTCACCCAGTTGGAGCAAGTCAAGCACTTCAGGCTAATGGTTGAGTTAAGTAAGGGTCTCTCTCCTTGAAGAGGAATGAAGAAACAAGAAACCAGTGTTGCTGCTCTAAGTAGCTCAAAGGGAAGCCAGTCTGAGGACTGTGTCAACATGTAAAGAAAGGAAGGATCCAGAGAAGCAGAGAAGGAGAGATGGGGCTGTCAATGGACTGTACTTAAAAGCTTTGTCTACTCTGGACTTTACAGATAACACGAGCTGACAAATTACCTTGATTGCTTGAGCCAGTTGGAGTTGGGGGTTTTGTTGCCTCCACTCCAAAGTACCTTAACCAGGACAGGAAGATTGGCAGGATGGTAATAGGATTGCTTTCTTGCCAAGTGATCGTATTGTGACACGGTCCTAGAGGAGGGGTGAGGGTGGCTTCTGTCCTGGGAGGAAAAGTTCCTTACAACCCAGGAGGCCTGCCTCAGAGACTTCTGGGATCTTCTCTTCTCCCACTTTGTACTTCTAGGCCCCACGCACAATGATAGGTGGAATTGCCATTTCTAAAAACAAGACTTTCAACTTCCAGACATATTTGCAAGTAAGTTTTCTCCTATTGGAGATGTTTTGTAACAGCAAATTTTACCATGGATATACTTTGTGACTGATATCAAGATCAAGTAGGAGAGGTACAGAAACAGTGACTCTGAGGCAGAGCCGAACTTGACAGCAGTGCTGTGCTTTTCAGGGACGCAGGCCAAACGCTAGCAAGTGGCAACCAGAGTGTGCTTGAAGTGTTCCTCCTCAGGGGTGAAAGACTCTGCTCTTGTGTGTGTTCATGTTGGTGTGTAGCTTTTCAAGAGTGAGATACACTAGCCCTGGCTGGCGTAGCTCAGTGGATTGAGTTGGGGCTGTGAACCAAAGGGTCGCGGGTTCGATTCCCAGTCGGAGTACATGCCTGGGTTGTGGGCTAGGTCCCCAGTGGGGGCCACGTGAGAGTCAGCCACACATTGATGTTTCTCTCTCTTTCTTCCTTCCTTCCTTCCTCTCTTGAAAAATAATAAATAAAATCTTAAAACAAAAATTAAAAAAGGGCACTTAAAAAAAAAGAATGAGATACAGTAATGAAAACTGCCAGCTCCTTGCCTTTGTCCATCTCCCACTCCTATTCTTTCCTTTTTCCAGCAGCAGCTCTCACTTTGGTTGGTTGGTTGTTCACTACAGGGAGAGTCATATGAATGATGTTATAACTGAATTGAGACTATATCTCTGGTTTAATTTTTGCCTTAGAGTTAATGCCGAAAAAGCGTTAATACTTTTGGCTGTTGGATGACTGTCCAGTGTGTTATTCCTGGTAGGGAATGAGTCCTCCTTTGTGCAACAACCTGCCTCTGGAGAAAAAAATATACAATCCTGTTGATGATAATGCTTCTCAATGGTTGACTTCCATGTTCTATCAGACGGAAGGGTGTTCTCATGGGGGGCTAAAAATAATTAATACTTTTAGTTCTACCTTCTAATTTCTCCTTTTTGGGCTGATGATCAAATGAACAGAGAGAGACTAAGAAAAGAAAATCAGATTTTGATACATGCACTTGGGAATTCACATATGCATGAAAATTCCCAAAGACAGTGAGGCAACATTGGGTGTATATGATCTTTTGGACAAAGGGAAAAAGTGGATAACAGGGTCTTAGATTTCAGAAGTGAGGATGCGGCTTCACAGGTGGTTGAAGAAGAGTGGGACCCGTACCAGGATGACGGGCAAATCCTTGGTAGGCAGCCCGGAAGTAACGGGACACAGGGACTCGAACTGCCAAGCCTCTGCCCAAGGCCTTCCACTCTTCCCCAGTTAAGTTAAATTAGGCCAAGGCAACACCCTGCAATTCCCTTCCTGGGGTAGGTCTTTTCCTCCCAATCTCTTAGGCAGGAAGGGAGAGGATCAAATGATCTTTCTGAGTCTCAATAAACAGCTTAAAATCAATATCCTAAAAGGCAGCTTCACGGTGGCAAAACTTTGGCCCCCTTCATTCCTTAACCAGAAAGATTGGTTTGACCAGTTTATCGATGTAATTTTCTCTACTAGTGCAAGACTGGAATGAAAGGGAAGTGGAATGACACAGAGAGAGAATGAGAGGCATAGAGGGAATGCTCTGAACTCGCCAGTTCTCTACTCTCCTCCAAGTCTGTCTTCATTCGTGCTGTTTCCTAGTGTTAACTCTGACCTTACTTGGTTGTTAGGTCTTTGTCTCAAAGGTTCAGACACTGATTTTTTAATAGGGCCACAAAGACCCAGCTATATTATTCTCAATTTCACACTATTTACACCAAATTTCCCAAAGGTGTTTTGCAGGAGGTTTGCTTATTTTTTTATTCATTTATTCATGTATTCATTCATCCAATAAACACTTATGGAGTATAGCAGTAAGTGTTGGCATTATGCTGGGTGCTAAGAATGCCAGGCACTGGGTGACCAAACCTCAGCGTTCCTGCCAGTGCACCAGAAAAGACAGTGACAAGTAAACTAGCAAATCTGTAATTACTGTCAAAGTAAGAAACGTCCAAACCCATACAGAATGCTATGAGTTTATTTGAGCCAAACTGATGACACGTCGTGTCAGGGAGTGAAATCTCAAGTGCTCCTCAGAGTAATGGTTTTGTAGCTTCTTTTAAGCATTTGAAATTAAGGAGGGAACACAAGGAAGATTACATGGAGCGGGGAGAGAGCAAGGATCGGATTCCAGGATAGGTCACAAGATTATGTGCTCCCTTGAGGGTGGCTGGAATTGGGGTTCACATTTTGAAGGTGTGTTAACCTAGATGCACAGAAATGATGGCTAGTGCTTTCTTAAGGCAAAAATTAATTTCTCACTAAAACATCATATGCCTGGGGCATGACTACTGACCATACCCTGCTCAGCTAGGAATTTGTGATTTGTTACAGTGCCCCTTTTGGTCCGTATTACAGCCTGTGAAGGAAATGAACAGGGTGTTGTACAATGGGTAGGGGAGAAGGACTTAGTAGGTGGAGGGGACAGAAGTATATATATTTGGGTTATACTTCGTGGATAGTTCTATGATAGTGAGTTTATGAAATGGATGTGAGAGAAGAGAAGGGTAAATTGGACATGATTCCCAGGTTTTGGGCTTGAGCAAATGGAATGAATATAGATGGAATTTAACAACACGAAGAACATATTTTTGTAGGAAAATCGATGGTTCAGTGTTTTCATGTTGAGTAAGATTCAAAACGTCCAAGTGGAAATATTTATAGAGTTGCCATAAGTCCTAGTTTGTATATAGGATGAGTGCTGTTTATACCTATCATTCCATGGTGATTGTTAATTATGTTCTCTTCCATTCTCAGAAATCCTGGTTTTACAATAAGTTACATAGTCATCCTGTGTATTGGTTAGAGTAGTTTTGGTGGATTGGGGAGGGGGATGTTATTTATAATAAGAAATATGTATTTGGTGTTCCTTCCTATTTCTGGCACAGAACTCCTTAAACCCTTAGAATTCCCTAAGGAATGAGAGTGATAAAGATGTCTTGATGTTCATAACAAACCCTTTGAGTCACACAGGTGTTTATGTTAACAAGGTGACTTTGGAAAGCATCTAAGGATGGGGGCTGGTTGCTAGGGGAATCAATGAGGTGTTTAGGGGGTTGGAACTTTTATCTCCCCCTCCCCCATGTGAAGTTAGAGACTAGGTCATATATTAGCAAGGGGTCCTTTATTCTTCAAATACTCAAACAATCCTTTGCTGAATATTTTTAAAATGATCACTATCTTATTTTATCAGTCCAAAAAAGTGTACTGTAGGTACTATTGTCTGAATTTTATATAGGATAAAACTGAGGTGAGCAAGGTCTGTGATACCCCCTGCCCCCCCTTAAGTAATGCTTCCTCTGTACTTCCCACCTACCCATGCCCTAAGGTACTTATCTAACTTTCCTCCTTTCCACTTTAGCCAGTGGAATGGAAGGGGATGAAAGATAGCCATCTATTCATCGCACCGAAATTTAGAGCATTAGTTTGAGTGTCTGACCCAATTCCTCCTTTGAGCCCTCCCACGGTTTTTATTATAGTGCTTGTGTATTCTTTATATGAAAACCAACTCTTGTGTTCCAACGGTTATTATTGCAGTGATGGGAGACTGACTTCGCATTTGAAATCTGGACTGGCCCAGAAAAATCAGACTTATTGTCCTTGAAAGTAGAAAGAGCACTGAGTTGAGAAAGAAAATATCTGAGCTGAAGTCTGAATTTTGCAATGTAGTTTCTCAGTGACCTTCACTTAAACTTGAACTTGAGGAAATTCACTTAAACTTGAGCCTGTTCCATCTCAAAATGAGGTTATTAATATCTGCTCTAACTCACAAGGATTCAGGAAGATTAGATTAAACAAGCCATGTGAAAGTACTCTACTATGCAAATTTAAGAATACACTTCCTGTCTTAAAAGAAATAGTTTGAGACATCTCTCCATGTCCTGAGAATGAGAGTAAAGAAAGTTCATTGAAACCCATGAAGGTGGCCTGATCCTGATGTTAGAGAGAAATCTTGGGCAAGTATAAAGTGTAAAGAATGACCTAAAGAGTTTCAGTCAGTTAGAATTCAACTAAGTGAAGCCTTTAATCAGGATTAGTTTTTAAATTTTCTGACTCTAAACCTCTAAAAGAAATTTCTTGGATTTATCCTGGGATTAGTACCTTGTTCGCCCATCCACATTGTGTGGCCACAAGAGGTCAGTGTAAAGATGATGGCAGAAGGAAATATGGAACGGAGGGAGGAGTCCTCAGTGTATTTGTGCTGCTATTTGAACTTGCTCTGGAATCTTCTGTCCTTGGACTTTGTTATATGAGGTTATAATTTTCTTGATTATTTGAGGCTCCTTCAGTTGGCTTTAACTGTTATTTGTATTCAAAAGCATCCTAATACATTCACCTCTACTAATCTTTTTTTTCAAACTATGTTTATTGATTTGAGAGAGAGAGAGGAAATGGGGGGCGGAGGTGGGGGGTAGAGAGAGAGAGACATCAATGTGTGTGAGAGAGAGAGATCAATCAGCCACCTACCAACTGAGCCTCACTGGCCAGGGCTCCTCTACTAATATTGCATGAGATAACTTCAATCATTTATTCTCATCAAAGATAACCCAGTTTTTGATCTCTTCCTGGCTAGAACTAACGCCTAAAGGCACAGGGCTTCACAGAAGCAGCACACAGAAGAAAACAAATAAAAAGCAAAATTATGTGTTCTAGAGTCAGAAATTCATTCACCCCACTTCCTTCATCTATTTTGCTGATCTCCTGATAGCTGACCCTTGTTGCCTGGACTTGAGAATGTTTCTGCCCTTTATTGCCCCTGCTGGCCTCCTTGAACTTGGCCATACCTTGTCTAAACCTCTGCTTTTATTTCACCTTTCCTGTAGACTTCTACCTAGAGCTGGCCTTTCTTAAACCACCTATAATGCCATCCCCACCCCAACATGATACACCCTTACTTTGGAGCTTAAAATGACATATGAAACATGAGTCATAATATTTGCTGACTTGATCATACTTTCCCTCTCTTTCCACCCCTGAATCCCTCATAACACCTGTAGCTTAGAAGACCACCAGCAACCAGAACCCTGCTAGACTGAGAGTCTTTTTTTTCTTCTTTAAATCAAATCACATATCCCATTTGTTTTTTCCTGTGTGAACGTTGGGACTGGCTTAGTCTAGATTTTCCTTCAGCTGCCCAGTTATAAACCTTCATCCATTCCTCATTCTCTTGCCCCATCTCAGTCTCCAGGTCGCTCCGTGCCCATCTTAACCGAAGTATGGACTGCCTCACCAGCTACATTCCCAGCTCTATCCAGCCCAGCTTCTCTTTTCCTTACTCAATAACAGGCACACTTACACGTTTTATTCCTAGAAATCTCACCTGTCCTTTCTTCAAGGAAAGCAGCAAATTATCATTCTGGTGCTATTCTGGTGCCATTGACAGGTTACAGAAATTTACACATGAGAAAAAATGACATGTAAGTACAGCAGGGTTAATTAATTTGCCAAGTCTCACAGTTGATGATAGCAGTGCCAGATTCAAGCCCAAGTCTGCCTCCAAAGCCTGAGCTACTAATCACCATGCTTCTCATTTCTTACTTTCAAAACAGGAAGAAAATCATACTTAACTTGAAAGATAAGCCTTATTCAATTTCTAAACATATACAAAACTAAACATACACTTACCATATGGCCCAGCAATCACACCCCCAGGCATTTATCCCAGAGAAATGAAGCTTAGGTTTTTATAAAACCTGTACATAAGTATGCACAGCAGCTTTATTTTTAATGACCAAACCTGCAGCCAAAGTGTCCTTCAGTGGGTGAAAGGTTGAACAAAATGTGCTACACTCATCATAGGATATTACTCAGCATTCGAAAGGAACAGACCATTGATACGTGTAATTCCTTGGGTGCATCTTGGGCATTATGCTTAGTGAAACCAGCAAGTCTCACAAGGTCATACACTGTGTAATTCTATTCACATAACATTCTCTAAAGGACACAATTACAGAGAACAGATTAGTGGTTGCCAGGAACAGGGATAGCAAAGGGAAGGGAAGGGTGGATGTGTCTATAAAGTGGGAGTACACGGGAGATGCTTATAAAAAAAAGTTTCATGTCTCGATCACATTGATGGCTACATGAATCACATTTAATCAAAGGGTAACGAACTATACACATACGTTGTACCAATGCCATTTTTCTGGTTTTGATGTTGTGTTATGTCTATATGTAAGATGATTCCATTAGGGAAAACAGGGTGAGGGGTAAATGGGACCTATCTGTACTGTATTTGCCAATCTATATATCTTGTGAATTTATAATTATTTCAAAATAAAAAGTTAAAAAATAGCCTTTTGTTTTTCATCTCCCTCCCTACCTTCTCTTCCCTAATCCCGCTTGTCGCTCAGCTGGAGACCAAGTAGTTTTAAACTCTGTTCTCTCCCTTCCCTGATGTAACCAGCCTCAAAGCCCTGCTTGTTCCACCCCTAGTGTGCATCTCTCCGGTCTGGCTGTCCTTCCATCCTCTCTGCCTCTGCAGACCCTCTAGTGTGACATTCTGTAACAGCTCCCTCCGCTGGCCTCCAATCCGACCTGTGTTTTATAATGCACGATCTTTTGCTTTATTTATTTTTTTTTACCATCACATGAGTACACACTTGCTGATTTTAGAGAGCATGGAAGGGAGGGAGAGAGTGAGGGAGAGAAACATCAACTGGTTACCTCTCTCATGCAGCCCTACCAGGGACCGAACACACAACGTAGGTATGTGCTCTGACCGAGAATCAAACCTGTGACCTTTTGGATTACAGGACAACGCTCCAACCAACTGAACTTCTTTAAGATACAAGTCAGATGGCTCTAACTTCTCTGCCCAAGAACAGCTAGTGGCTCCCAGATGCCTGCAGCTTCCAATTGATTCAGTATGGTAAACAGAGCCTTCAGTTCCTATTCTATGCTCTTCTTGGGAGCAATAAATCTGCGTGTCCTGGAGCCTCGTCTCCTCCCCATTTTTGGTAGATCTTAGTAGACAGCTGGCATAGCAGTTCAGAGTTAGCACACCAGAAGAACAAACTGGTATCAGCATGTGGGCTTCAGAAGTCTTCCCTTTCTGTCAAGGTCATGTCTCTGACCAGGGAGCGTCCCTGGCAAAGAGATGGTCCCTGGTCCCTAGAGTATTATGGGGAAGGGCCCCTTTTGGCTGGGATGTTAGCCACGAGGCATGTGGACCATCTATTCTGGGCCTAAGCTGTGGGATAATGAGAGTTTGGGATGACTGTGGACACAGCACTACTTCTCTGCTTATAAGCTGTTCTCTTATAACATTTAATTTTATATCTTTCCTGCACATATGACACTAGGCATATATGCCTGGGACTCCTCTGAGGGACGCTTCCTCACCAGACTCAGCTACTGATGCCGCTGAGCGTGTCACATCCAGCAGTGACCTGTGGTTCTCAGGACATATTTCTTCTCCTGGTTCATGTGCTATTCAGTTTTCTATTGCCTACACCTTCCTGATTCCTGCCTGTCACCCAAGCAGAAACAGATCTGCTATCTTTGGTTTCGACATAGTTCTCCTTCATTCCTCTCTCAGGTTTGCATTGTTTTGTAAACTCAGCTGTGAGGTTGCTTCTTTCTCTCTTTAGCCCGTGAAGCTCTTTGAAGGATGGGTTGTTGTTTTTTTTTTAGCTTTGTTTTTTTGATGCTTGTGAGAGCCTTACACGTGGCTTGTATTCAGTACACATTTGTTAAATGAGCAAATAAATTGTGGCATGCATAAGGGTGCCTTATAAACAGCTCTAGACCAATGTTAATTATGAAGAAAATTCCTTAATGAGGTCAGCAAAATAACCCATAATGTTTGGAACCAGAATTGTTGATACAACAAACTCAGTCATCAGTTTTTTTAAACACCTCTAAACATACACACACATGCATGTACACACCGTGCACAGTGCATAGTGTGTAATCAGCTTTCACACATAGACTGACACCCTGCAGTTTTTATGGTCTTTCTCCTTTCTCTTCCTTGACGTGCATGCCGGGGGCTTGCTCTGCACCCTCCACACGTCACACTCCACATCCGCTTCTCTGGACCTCGAGATAGCCGAGACAGGACATCGCATGGTGCTTGGCAGCTGACAGAGTTAAATAAATCTTCTTTAAAGGGGAAGATGCTCTTTTATGCGTGAAAACAACAGAATTTTGGCCAACAAATGATTTCTTCTGGCTGAACACCAGACACCGGAGTCAAGACAACTCATCCCTCACGCTGATGGTCTGGAGGCGCAGGACTCTGTCTCCCCGTCCTAGCAGGGGGGTTTTAACGCTGCCGATTCTCCGATGCAGGTGCGATGCCTTTTGTGGTAGCATTTTACCCTGCACGGGACTTTTCTACACTTGAGCTTAAGTGTGCCCTATTAGAGGCCTAAAAAAGGTTACGTGTTAATTACCCTATTTTTCTAAAGAAAATTTATTTATAACTAAATCTAAATCTAAAATTAAGCCCTGACTGATGTGGAACAGTGGGTGGAATGTCGCCCTGCAAACGAAAAGGTCGCTGGTTGGATTCTGGGTCAGGGCACATGCCTGGGTCTCAGTCCCAGCTGGGGGCATGCCAGAGGTGACTAATCAATGTTTCTGTCCCTCTCCCTCCCTCCCTCCCTTCTCCCTCTCTCTCAAAGTAAATAAACAAATAAAATCTTAAAAAAATAAAATTAAAACTGAGTTTGCCTGATGCATTTCTAGTGCCTTTATAAGAAAACGAAGAAAATAAATTAATCTGTATCTTAATTTTAATTTTGAAATAAAGTTAAAATAATTAAAACGGAATACATTACTTATATTTCATCTTAATTATAGTATCTAAAATGGTGGGCGAAAAGGTAACTGATAAAACAACGATTTTCTTTCAACCTTTAATCAAAAGTAAGAATAATTGCACAGCAATTTTTCTGATTTTAGAGAAGAAAGTTTCCTAATTTGTTGTATTTTTCATTCTCTTTAGTTTTCAAACTATTTTATGGATACTAAATAGCTGTATAAGTGAGGAGAGACTGACGACTTTTATAAAGCCATTTTTTCCCATTTTGAATTTACGATTTGTCAAAACCTTAATAAAAGGCTGAAAACTTTTGGCGTAACCATTTTCTTTTTTCTCAACACTAGATGGCAGTATCCGCTCATGTGTAGCAAAAACCTCAATCGCAGTAATAACCGCAGACTTAAGATTTTCTCCCTCCCACCCTGTGGAGTGAAATCAGACTATTTAAAATTGTAAAATTGAAGCCAGAAAGGGTTTGCATGTCAGTACAATCTTACTTTTAAAATTTTGGTTGAAGGGGCCCAAACATACACGAGGAGGAGAAAACTGTGCCTCCTTTCACTCCCGGGCAGAGAGGCTGGTGGCGCTAGAAAGGCTGCGGGCTGCTGTGAACAAAGGGAACCTGGAGGTAGACAGTCTGAGAGGAGAACGGGACAGGCTAAGCTAACAATTTTTAGCTCGTTCTGTTAAAACTTACGCTCAGATCTTGTTACATATGCAGAGAGGTTTTGTGCTTATTTTCTTAAATTCCAAAGTATGTTTTGCCTAGAAATTTTAAACGTCACACATTTTTATTTTTGGGAAACAAAATAAGAAATAAAGGAATGAAACAAGGCCAGTTTTGTACCCAAGGTTCACAGTTACTCTTTGCTTCTCAAGGAAGTGAAGAGAAGGAACGGGGTCTAGACTCAGATTTGGGGTCCCTCTGATCTCTTCAACCAGAGCAGTTAGACTTCTTACGAAGAGGACTTCGAGTGTTTATTTGAAGAAATGGCTCCATGGCTTCAAAAATCTCAAAAATCACAGCTGATGGTGCCACAAACTAGCTGCTGTACAGGCTAACCAGCTTTACTTTGGGGATAGACCAATAAACAAGATTTTAAAAAAAGCGTTAATACGTAGTGGTAACCCCCTTAACATCTAATATCATCTGTGCCTTTGAAAATGCCACTTGTGTACTATGATGAGAGAAACATATGGACAGACTGTAACTCTCGAGCTTTTACTTTGGAACTTCCATGAATGCCATCTTCATTAAAATATACCCTGAAGATGTAATTTTTGGTACTAAGTTAATTGCTTGTTGGCTATAACTTTCTGCTTTGTGTTTTATTTTATTATTTTTAAGTCCTCATCTGAGGATATGTTTATTGGTTTGAGAGAGGCGGGGTGGGGGGAATGTGAGAAACAATCGGTTGCCTCCCCTTGTGGCCTGACTTGGGATTGAACACTCAACCTGTGTATGTGCCCTGTGTGTGTGGGAATCGAACCCACATCCTGACCACAGCCTGTTTTGTATTTTAAAACAAGTCATCTTTTTGGCAAAATAGTTCCACTGATAATTTGCTCTTTGGAGGACTGGATGGAAAAACAGCTGTTTTCAGACAGAACTGCGGGGAAGCAGGGCAAGAGTCTGCTACAGCATCACCAAGCAGTAAGCCACAAAGAAAACACAAAGAAAAAGAGTGACTTACACATGGTGGTGTCAAATAGGCCTACCTTCCACAACATCATACTGATCAAGATTTCAAGTGTTTTCATGGCCCGTATTAATATTGGGTATTTTTATTTAAAAAATCACCATTTCCTTGTTTCTGTAGTTGATGATCAGCTTCTTAGAATCAATGTATCTGATTATAGTCTTCCTGGACTCTCTTTTTTTAAGCAGTTCACGTTAAGTAGCTAGATTTTAAAAAATAATTGTTTAGCGATGCCAAGGAGGAATAAGATGCAATCTGTTTCTAGGTCAGTCTGTGTGGGTGACCACTGAGTTCAGTAGACAGCTCGTCAGGAATCTGGAGACGCACACCGATACTGGGGTTCCTGTGAAGGGAAAGGTCCCGTGGCAGTCTGTCTATCTCTCTCCTTATTTAGGAAGCCTCCGGCATGCGTGGTTGACTGAACACAGTTACTGCATAAATAAAGTAACCACATTCCACGAAGTTTTGATGGGTTTATGGTCCAATGAAAGAAATTATCTTGGCTATTTCTTGGTTGATCTTTTCCATAGAGCGTGGCTGTGTTTCTTTCATTATTCCCTGTGAAGTAATAGGTTTTACAGTAGAAACTTACCTATTTTTAGGATCATTGGACATCTGGCCAGTTTTACTGTTTATAACAAATCTTCCTTCAGGCAAAGGACCAAATTTCAGCATTTCTTTTGTCATATTAATATGTCTGTAAACCATTGCACTGGAGGGTCCACTGTCCTTAGCTGAGGCGTATCTACAGCGTATATGTATTTCCATCATAGAAAGCACCTTCCATTTCTTTGTAACAAATGCAACTCTAATTTTTCTTGTTTCACAACAGCTTTTTGCCATTCACCTGGTTTTATGGCTCACACTAAGTACAAAGAGCAGTGTGGACCTAAGAACAGGCCTTATGATTGTAAGTTCCCCCCACATCAGAATACATTAAAGGTTCATTTTAACATTATGCATCTGTAGGCAGCTTTGCACAAAGAGTGTGATGGTTTTGAGTGTGAAATAGTAAAGCCTGCTAATTTCTCCTCCTTTCTGTTCACTCTTATCTTAAATTCTCCAAGATGAGACCTTTATCTGCATGTTTCCAAGAAGGTGTTCAATTAATAACAGAGGAGAATGAAGGCTGGTATGATCACTTCGTGTCTTAATTTGACTCTCTTAAACAGACTGCTGGGAAGAAAACGTACCATTTTCATGTTTTTTTTCCCCCCTTAATTCCAGGTTTTTTCTATTGTATTGTTATGTAACAGATTGAATATTTTCCTTTCAGTAACTTCTCACAGATAATTTGGTATTTGACCACTTACCCACATAGCACACACCAAATTTAACGTTAGGTGAATAATATTTAAAATGTTAACCTGCAATCTGTGCAGGGCTTGCACAGCCCATGGTGCCTCTCCCTCTTCAGAGCAACTGTCTTCTGCAAGGGGGTCCCAATTTAATGCCGGTTATCTATCATTTCTCCTAAGTTTTGTCCTCTAAATTGTGTTATCCTTCTGTGAGCCCTGGGTCCTAGGCCCTCTGGCTCCTGCTTTTTAGCTTTTCCCCAGCTATTGGAGAGCTGGATGAAGGAGAGCTAGTGTAGCCAATGTGCAGCCAGGTAACCCCATCCTTTGAGACTTAATTCAATGGACTGGACCCTTCATCTCATATGTGGTGGAAACAAAGGCGATCCTTGTCCCTGCCCTTATTCCTGTTGTGTCTGAGGATTCTTAGGGGAACCTATGCTCCAGACTAAGGCCCTTTGATTCTGCCTTTCCACTTCTGGAAGTCTTCTCCACTGTGCATTTATCCTACTTTCTTTGTTTGCTGACTCCTTTGGCATGTGTCTTCTGCTTGGACATCATTCCAATTGTTTCACTGCCCAAAGTCTTGATTTGGGGGCTTTGAAGCCGTGCATACCACTTACAATTGAATTTCAGAAATTTCTGTCCTCAGGAGCCCCTGGCCATTCTGCTACTGGGCAGTTGCATTCTTCTGGACTGGGAAGAGGACCCAGACTCTTTCTTCCCTTACTTCAAAGTCTACTCTTTCTCTTTGAGGAGGTTCACTCCCTACTCCCACAAATCCCTCTTATTTGTGTGTGAGGATAGCTTTGCTCCCTTTGTCTTATTCTTGCCTCATTCAAGCTGTGTCCCAAGGACTCTTGGCACAGCTGAAGTGGCACATCAGGATTCTGTATCTCCCCAGAAACTGTTCTCTAAGATAGCTTCTTTCAGATAAATAAATTATAGTAACATTTGTTTAATGTGCTATACTAAATATTAATAGTTAATGGATTAATCTCCTTCTAGATGGGACTAGCCAGGGGCTGACTTCCCAAATGGAGTTTACGGAATACTGGGGGCCTCTTTGATGGGATGCATCTGACCAGGGGAGACCCTTTTTCAAACCCCTCAAATTGTGTCAGAGAGGTCACTGATTTCCCTATGTTTCTACCTGTTTTGTGTTCTTTTGTTTATTTTTTCTCTGCAAGCTTATATATCTACAGGAATGTGGAGACATTTAAAGAACAGAGAGCCTTCATAATGGAGACAGAGTTCAAGTCTGTACTACACTATTTATACTCATTGTTTTATTCAATAAACCACTTATGAGGAATCTAGTATGTGATAGGAAACAATCCCCTATGAGGTCACTCACCCAAGGTCACGTAGGCAGTGGATTTGATCTAGATGGGCCTTATTCCAAACGCCTGTGCCTTTCCCCACTACACCCAACGGGACATTTCTCCACAGATAAGTTCGTTACATTTCCTCAAGGGCAGAAGTCCATTGACTCCAATGTGATACTATTTTTCCGAGTCAGTGAATATAACATTGTTTAAACATACCCATAAATTTTTTCTTTCTTTTTAAATATTTTATTTTATTTATTTATTTTTATTTTAGAGAGAGGAGAAGGAAGGGAGAAAGAGAGAGCAAGAAACATCGATGTGAGAGAGAAATATCAATTGATTGCCTTTCTCACACACCACAGGGGACCAAACCTGCAACCTAGGCCTGTGCCCTGACCAGGAATCGAACCAGAGACCTTTCAGTTTGTGAGATGATGCCCAAACAACTGAGCCACACTGGCTGAGGAACATACTACTTCTTTATATGTGAACAAGGATCAATTTGTTGTGGGATATGTTGGTTGTGTGATAAGTTTAAACAAGTGATAAAGAATTGAGATAGTGCTATATTGTCTAAAGATTACCCTCAGTTCCTTTATAAATATGTGTTGTGTATGTATACATGTAATATAAATAAATGCAATAAATAAATATTATACAGAAATATGTTTAAATAAATGTAAACATATAAAACATTGAAATAAATATAACATAAAATCTATTTTCTTGTTTATCTTCCTGTACCTGCCTCAATATCAAGAGAGACTGCTATATTCAAGATATTCAGAAATTTGTTGTTTGTTAAATTATAGTAATGTGATAAACTTTACGTTACAGTTAAATAGCAGAAATTAGAAATTACTATCTCTAATTGAAATAGTAATTGCTTTTACCACGATTCTATCTCAAAAATAGGGATTGTCACATATGCACTTACAAAGTCATTTCATGACGTAAAAATATTAATTTTCAAATAATTCATAGATGAAAATGTCCAATTAAAATTTAGTTTAAATTTTTTTCATAGGATATGCATTCCCGTTGTTCATCCAAAGTTATGGACAGGTGTAGAGTGAAAATTCCCTTTTCCACATCCAGCCTTCCCTTGTGTTCCTGCAGACACGCCTTCCTCTGCCCAAGTGACCATTGCTACAGTCTCATGCGTTTGAATATATATTCGTATTTCCTCCCTTGTACATAAATATCTGCATGGATAAACACTCTCGTGGACTTTGCTTTCTTACTTAACAATATTTCATGGAATTTTTCTACATCAGTACATAAAGATTTTTTTCTTTTTCAGCTGAATAATATTCAGTTGTATGTCTGTATCATACTTTATTTCATCAGTCCTCAATCAAAGGATGTTTGGCTGTTTTTAATCTTTTACCATTTTAAATAGTGTTTCAAAAATTATCTTTGTGTCATTTTGCATGTATGTGAGTATATCTGAAGGAAGCGGAATTGTTGGATTCAAGAATACACGCATTTATAATTTCAATAGATACTATGCAAATGCTCTCCATAGAAATGTAACTATATAATACATATGCAATATAATAATATTTAACCAATGTGGAGGAGTTCCTATTTACCAACAACCATGTCAATAGGTTGCTATCAAACTTTGTTTTTTGCCAATTTGGTAAGAGAAAAATGGTAATTTAGATGTGTGTTATTTTACATTTTTTTCTATTATGAATGAAGCTAAGCTTCTTTTCATATATTTAAGACCAAGTTGCATTTCTTCCTTTGTGACCTATTTGTCACATATTTTGTCCATATTTCCTATTGAGTTACTGTTTTTTTTCCTTATCAGTTGCTGTTTGGGAGATTTGTCTGTCATATGTATCACAAATATTTTCCCCAGGCCCCTCCTAAGAGGTAACCACTATTAACAGTTTGAGATTAGAATGAATATACAGATTAGTTTGGCATAATTTAAAAATTTTTCAGAATCTCTTTTTCTTGTCTAGGAATAAGGGCTGTCTCAGGTTTTCCAAATCTCACTATTGTTTTTGTTTGTTTATTTCGTTGTTGTGTTTACAGTGATCTTAAAGATTCTTATGGTTATTTCAAGGTATTTATGAATTTTTGTTGTGACTATTTTGTGGGGGGGGGGGGTCCAGAAATACCCTATCATCTTTCTCTACTTCAGTGTCCTAGTGTTCTGGTGTGGAGGTCCATCACTCTGTAACTGTTTTGAACTTATTTGAGGGAGGAATATACTGAAGTCCCACATAGCCACTGGTCATTTAAGGAAAACAAAAGAGAAAGACCAGCGTGGTTCTTAATATTTATTGTTATTGTGAATTTATTGTCAATAAATTCAAACTGAGAAATTTCATTCTCTTGTAACATTCTGTGACTTGGGAGGAAGGTTTCTAATTCTAGAAGCATCATTCCTCAGTAAGAAAGGACTCACCCTGACTGGTATAGCTCAATGTGTTTGGTGTCGTCCCACAAACTGAAAGGTCACCAGTTTGATTCCCAGTTAGGGCACATGCCTGGGTTGCAGGCCAGGCCCCCTGTCAGCAGTCATGCTAGAGGCAACTGATCAATGTTTTTCTTGGACACTGATGTTTCTTTCCTTCTCTTTCTCCCTCCCTTCCTCTCTCTCTAAAAATAAATAAAGACTTCCAGTCAAGATGGCAGTGTAGGCAGACATGGCTTTCTTCTTCACACAACCACATCAAAATTACAACTAAAATATAGAACAACCATCACACAGAACTGGCAGAAGTCGAGTTGAATGGAAGTCTGAAAACTGTGGAATTAAAGAAACCATATCCATCCTGACTGGTAGGAGGGACACAGATGTGGAATGGGCTGGTCCCACATTCATGTGTGGTGGATAAAAATTTGGGAGGGATATCTTAGGAGTGAGTAGTCCTAGCCAAGGAGTCCCTGCCCCACACCAGGCCCCCCCAGCCCAGGGTTCCAGTGCCAGGAAGATAAGTTCACACAACAGCTGGATGCAAAAACCAGTGGTGATTGAGTTGGTGGAAGAAACTGCTGGACCCCCAAGCAGTTCTTCTTAAAGAACCCACACATGGACTCACTTACACAGACTCACTCCCTCTGAGCTCCAGCACTGGGGTAGCAGCCTGAAAGGCACCAGTGGTGAACTGGGAGAAACTGAAATATCTAGTGTCAAGCAGAGCAGAGGCCATTGTCCCTTTTCTAAACCTTCCCTGCTCAGAGCCAACAAGCTGGTGCCATATCTGAGACTCCATCAACTTGGCTAACACTATTTGACCCATCTTGGAGAGCCCTAGAGTCTCTGCTCTACCAACTTACAGGCCTACCCAAGCTACTTTTCCATATGAATGGCTGGCTTGGCTCATCCTTCACAAATTCCTAATCCTCTCAAATAAGCAACAGCTGGCCTCAGTGAGCCACAGGCTGGGTGCTAGTAGTAGTCATCCTAGATTCACAGCTTGGCTTTGTCTGGGAATCTTCAATCTCAGCACAAGTTGCAGCCATCTCAGATTGTGTTATAGCTCAGGCAGGGTGGTTCTGGGCAAAACAGAGGTGGGGGGTGGCCTTGGCCTGTACCACCTGGGAAACCCCAGGGCCAGTGCACCCAGTGGACAGCTACAGACCACACCAGAGCACCGCCACTCTGCCCCTGCACAGCTGATCCTCCATGGAGGGTGGAGGTTGGTGGTAAGTGGTCATAGCCAATTCTTGCAACTGACTGGCCTGGGTAAACCCCTCCTATTGATCTGCCAATAGCAACCAAGGCTCAACTACAACAGGAGGGTGTACTCACCCCACAGGAAGACATATCTTGAGTGCCCAGCTTGGGTAATAGGGGAGGCTGTGCCACTGAACCCTTCAGGGCACCTACTATGTTAGGCAATACTACCAAGACATAGAGTCAAAGCAGCTCTACCTCATACATAGGAAAAAACACATGGAGGCTGCCAAAAAGGGGAGACAAAGAAATATAGCCAAAATGAAACAAAAGATCAAAACTCCAGAAAAAGAACTAAATGAAATAGAGATAAGCAATCTATCAGATGCAGAGCTCAAAACACTGTTTATAAGGATGCTCAAGGAACTTAGTGAGGACCTCAGTGATGCAGATCCTGGCCCGCAGGGTCCGTGTGTTGTGGCTGCAACAGATTCACACAGACTACAGAAATCCTGTGGAGAAAAAGGGATGGTATGGCCGCTCTTTAAGAAAGAGAGAGGGTCCTGCCCCTGCCTGAAGAGGCTTTTATTGCTTTTTTGGGTACATTACATGGATGATGGTCCTAATTTACTATGCACAGGTTCACTGCAGGCGATTACCTTTTACAGATAACAGGAAAGAATGTTGCTATTTACTTCAAACAGAACGATGTTTCAGAACAAGGAGAAAAGTAGTTGAACTGGCCATACTCCATACTTGGGAGGTTTAGCACAGACTTTAGGAAGTCATTTTAAAGGTATGCAGTAAACATTTGCTGCCTCAATCCAGGGTGAGAGAATTTTAGCAAAAGCAAGTTTCATAGCAGCCTAAGTACAATGCAGGCCTGATTCCCCACGGGAAAATCTATCTGTGGGCATGGGTCCTGTGTGCCAACTTTGCTCCCCACTGGCTTTTCCAAGTAGGGGCTGGGCTACATTCCCTATACCACACAGATAGGTTCCCTATACCTCAGCCCCATAAAAAAAAACCCAGTCAGAAATGAAGGATACACTAATTAAAATAAAGAACAGTTTATAGGGAAACCACAGTAGAATGGCTGAAGTTGAGAATCAAGTCAATAATTTGGAACATAGGGGAGCAAAAAACAACCAATCAGAACAACAAGAAAAAAAAAGAATTCTGCCCCCCGCCCCCACCCCCCAAAAAAAATTGAGGATAGTATAAGCAGTCTCTGGGACAACTTCAAGAGGTCCAACTTTCACATTATAGGGGTGCCAGAAAGAGAAGAGAAAGAACAAGAAATTGGAAACCTATTTGAAAAAATAATGAAAGAAAATTTCCTTAACTTGGTGAAGAAAATAAACATGCAAGTCCAGGAAGCACAGAGAGTCCCAAACAAGATGGATGCAAACAAGCCCACTCCAAGACACATCATAATTAAAATGCCAAAGGTTAAAGATAAAGAGAGAATCTTAAAAGCAGCAAGAGAAAAGAAGTTAGTTACCTACAGGGAAGTTCCCATAAGATTGTTAGATGATTTCTCAAAAGAACTTTTCAGGCCAGAAGGGATTGGCAAGAAATATTCAAAGTCATGAAAACCAGGGACCTACAGCCAAGAGTGCTCTACCCAGCAAAGATACCGTTTAGAATTGAAGGGCAGATAAAGAGCTTCCCAGACATGAAAAAACTAAAGAAGTTCATCATCACCAACCATTATTACATGAAATGTTAAAGGGACTTATTTAAGAAACAGAAGATCAAAACTATAAACAATAAAATGGCAAAAACAGAAATCTATGAACAATTGAATCTAAAAAGCAAATTAAGCAAAGAAGAACAGAGACAAGATCATGGGTACAGAGGGTGTTTTGATGTTTCCCAAATGGAGGAGAGGTGTGGGGGGATAGGTAAAGAGGTGAGGGATTAAGAAGTACAAATAGGTAGTTACAGGATAGCCACAGGGATGTAAAGTACAGTGTAGAAAATGGAGTAGCCAAAGAACTTATATGCATGACCCAAGGACATGACCAATGGTGAGGGGATTGTTGGAGGGAGGACGGTACTGGGTAGTGAAGGCAAAGTGGGGAAAATCAGGATAATAATCAATAAAATATAATAAAAATAAATAAATAAACACAATCTTAAAAAATAAAAAAAGACTCATCAAGTCCCAAAATGGAAATGAAGTACACAATTGCATTTACTTCAAATGGCTGAAATTGCAGGTAGTGTTTTTAAAGTTTTACCTTGGATTAAGATGGAATAGAAAATATAATGATTTTAATGAAATTGAAATTTTTCTCTAATAATCACATTTCTAAAAGATCTACACCTTACTCAGAGATATGTACGCCTTACTTTTACTCAAAATTCCAGCTGTTTTGGACAGCAAAAACATGTACAAAGTTAATTCCCTACACTGGGATATGCTCCATTCTCAGAAATTCTAAAAGCCCATTCTTTTAGATTAAGAATCTAAAGGTCAGAACATGGTAGCTGGTTTAAGATTTTTAATTGTTCAGCTGAAGACAGTTAAGGCAATTTCTTATTCCCTGTGAATTCCTATGCATTAAAAACAAATAAAAACAACAACACACCTTGGGGGAAACCTCTCCACTCCTTTGGGTATGGCAAATTCTTATGTTTGTTAGTACTCATTCACCCTAGTTTATCAATTCATAACATACAACATTTATTTTTATGTAGCAGCTGTGGGTTTTTAAAGATATGCCATGTCTTTTTGCTTACGTTAAATAGTACTTTCCAAAAACCACTTTTATTATTTTTTAATTTAAAACAATCACCTTGAGAGTGTGAATTATGTGTAAGTTGTCCTTCTATTGTTGCTTTTTGCTTTTTCTTTTGAAATTCTTTATACTGGGGACTCGCAATCAGCCTCTGCTTTCCATGTGGTCTGTGGGCATGCCCCTGCACTCATTATGTGGAGACCACGCTTTTCTGCAAGTGAATGATCAGGTGGCAAGGAGGTGGTGTCTGGGCTTCAGAACATGGTAGATGGTTTAGTGATTTATCTGATGGAAATTGTCTCTGGGGGGGACAATGTTGATGATGCCCCCCCTAATTCAGCTACCTCTGCTTCATTGAACACAGCTAAGCCAGATCTGAAGGTGAATGGGAGACAGTGTGGTGAACCACAGGCAAAAAGAGAGCTCTGGAGTATTCCTGACTGAATAAAGGCCTGACAAAGAAGAATATGTGTTGACAGCTTTTCTTAGGACATGCTTCAAGGATCACATTAAAACATTTCCACAGGGTACAGGCTTCAATCAGCAGAAGATGTTCTTGTATCCCAAGTACCACAGGGTCGAGTTTTCCAATGACCCCAGCACCACAGCCAATCTAGGGGCTGCTGCAGTAATTAAACAGATGCCATTGTCAGCAAAGGGCCAGCTATTAGGCATACTTTTGTGCATTATTTTAGTCAGGCCCCTCTGCAAACATCCAAGCTGATCTAATTGAATTGGATATTGAAGTAAAGATACATTTATTAGTAGAGAAGATTTGTTCTTCTGCCTTAGGTGACAATGTTTTAAGAAAGCCTTCTACTTTATTCAGTTTATAAAATACAATATACTATACAAAGTGGCTGGGATAAACTCCCCCAAGGACGCTTTTCAGACAGATGCATATACTCTCTTCTGGAAGTTTTACTGTGGATTCATACTCACCTACTGGTAATTATTGACTGTGTCAGGAATTAATTCCGACAAAATGTAACATAGCTGTTGTTCTCTCAATTTTATTCTTGAAGAAAGGAGGACTCAGAGAGGTTAAATAATTTATCCAAGATCACACAAGCAATAAATGGGAATAAACTCAGGTTGAATCATGCAAGCTAATTATGTTTCCCTTCTTACATAACTTTTATTACATAGTTTAAAAAAGTAATTTGTATACGGCAGACCTGTAGTAGTCTAATCTCATTAGTGAAGCCCCATTCTATTCCGTGTAAAAAATATTTATGGTAATCACAGTTACTAAGAATTTGTTCATAGAACAATACAATTATCTTTTTATTCCAGTTTGTTCTCTCTCTATTTCCCCATTGATGTTACCAGTGTGGAAAAAATGGAAACAATTTGAATATGCAGCATTTCCCCAAAGACAAGATGGGATATTTGAACCATGGCCATTAGCTTACACGACTTTTCAGGGGCTTTTATTCTCTCTTCAAAACTTGTGGGGCTCTGGGGGCAGCACTAGAAGTGAGAATGTGTATAATTACAATGACATGGAAAGGCTAAAATTTGAGAGGGGATAGCTTATAAAGAATTTGATTTTTGCCCTGGCTGGCATAGCTCAGTGGATTGAGCGCGGGCTGGGAACCAAAGTGTCCCAGGTTCGATTCCCAGCCAGGGTACATTCCTGGGTTGCAGGCCATAACCCCCAGCAACCGCACATTGATGTTTCTCTCTCTCTCTCTATCTTCCTCCCTTCCCTCTCTAAAAATAAATAAATAAAATCTTTAAAAAAAAAGAATTTGATTTTTTAGAGGCATGTTTTGCTTGTTTTAATGGAATCTCCTTGTTATTTCAGTCTTGAGAGTTCACTAACTCAGGACATTCAGAGGAGCCCTGGCAAGTGTGGCTCACTTGGTTGGAGAGTAGTCCAGTAAACTGGAAGGGCTTGGGTTTGATTCCTGGTCAGGGTACATGCCTAGGTTACAGGTTCAGTCCCTGGTGGGGGTGTGTATGAGAGGCAACTGATTGATATTTCTTTCTCACATTGATGTTTTTCTTCCTCTCTCTCTTCCCTGCCCCTTTCTTTCTAAAAAAAAAAAGAAAAAGAAAAAGAAAAAAAGAGAAAATCAATAAGCATGTCCTCAGGTGAAGATTAAAGCAAACAAAAAACATTGAGAGGAGACTGTCCACAGAGACCTTAAGCTTTCCTCTAGTTAATAATCTTGAATAGGTAAGTGATTGTATTAAAAACTGAAGAGAGCCCTGGATGGTGTGGCTCAGTGGATTGAGAGCAGACCTGCAAACCAAAGGGCAGAAGGATTCCCAGTCAGGGCACATGCCTGGGTTGGGCCAGGTCCTCAGTAGAGGGCACAGGAGAGGCAACCAAACATTGATGTTTCTTGACCTTTCTTTCTCCCTCCCTTCCCCTCCACCCAAAAATAAACAAATAAAATCTTTAAAAAAACTGAAGAGAAATAAATTCTCTGGTTTCTCTGGTACCTTATGCATTCCATGTTCAGGTAGTCATTTTTTAATTAAACCATGTCTGGAACAGTATCTAACACATATTAGGTACTAAATACTTGGTTAGTGAAAGAATCCAATGCAAATTTATTTGCTAGCCTCAGAAGGAATAGAAAGGCAAGAAGGCTCTTTGCAAAAGTGAGAAAAATTGAGACTAAAGGGGGAAATGGTATTAAAATTAGACTAAAGTGTGTAGGGAACAGCTTTGTATGGCATGGAAATGTAGCTCAGCCTCCATGTGGAAAACCAGTGGGGGATGAGTGGCACATAGGACCACACCCACAGAGAGGTTCTCCCGTGGGGAATCAGGTCTGCATTGTACCTAGGCTGCTATGAGACTTGCTTTTGCTAAAACTCCCTCACCCTGAATTGAGGCAGCAAGGGCTTACTGCAACTTCCTAAAATCTGAGCTAAACCTCCCAAGTATGGAGTGTGACCAGTTCAGCCACCTTTCCCCTTGATCTGCAACATCCTTGTCTTTGAAGTAATTAGCAACATTCTTTCCCTTGTTATCTGTAAAAGGTAATCCCTTTCAGTGAACCTCCACTAAATGAGGACTACGCTCTATGTAATGCACCCAGAAAAGCAATAAAAGCTTGTCCAGGCAGGGACTGGCTCTCTGGCCCTCTCGCCCTCTCTCTCTCAGAGAGTGGCCATGCTCCCTTTTTCTCCACAGAGCTTCTGTTGTCTGTGTGTATTTGTTCACGAGCAGTCACAACATACACAGATCCTGCAGGCCAGGATCTGCCACAAAAGTGGGGGAAAGAATGTCCTTTGTCTGTATTGTCTTTTGGCATTAAAAAAACCTAAATTTTAAAACAAAATTATTTTTAACAACAGTGAGAAGAAAATCAGTTTTAGTAGTTTTGTGAGTCAAATATAAGTCACTAAGTTGACAGAGTAGAAGAGTAACAACAAATGGCAAGGAACAGTAATGGAAAAAATACGTTATGACCATACTATATAACATCTGTATAATACTTAGATTTGATGGAAGGAAATTCCACGTTGGCATCTTATACCAAAGCTGCACAATAAAAGTATTGAAAAGTGATCTATGACATAAATTAGAGTACAATTTAGAGACTAATTCCCGAGAAGTGCATGTGTGATGCAGAAGAAATCAGTATCACAAAAGATTTGAAAACAGAACTGACAATGAAACTAATTGACCAAAGAAGTAGAGACAGAGCTTACAGTCTGAATCTAAACATGTTATTTGCCAGTTAAAAAGTCAACATTGTACAGAAGATTTTAATAGAACCTGGAGTTGTATACCATAATAAGTATTCAAAATGTCCAGAATACAATTCAAAATTACTCAGTATACAAAGGAACAGGAAAATATGACTAATTCTCATGTGAAAATATAATCAACAGATGCCAACCCTGAGATGATCCAGATGTTGGAATTATTAGACAGACTTTCCAGGAGCCATTATAATCACACTGCACAAAGTGAGAGTGAACACATTCGAAATGAATGAAAGATAAAAATTGTGAGGAGAGAAATGGAAACTACAAATGAAAGAGCCAAATGAAGATTTTAGAACCAAAAGTACAATGTGTGAAATTAAAAAAAAAATATCACTGGATGGGCTTAATAGCAGAATTGAGATGATGGTGAAAGTAGTGAATTTGGAGATTGATCAGTAGAAATCACTAATATACAGAACTAAGAAAGAAAGACTCTAAACCATGAACAGATCATTAGGTATGTATGAGACAATATTTTAATATATAACATGTCTGTCGTTGCAATTTCAGGAAGAGAAGGAAAGACTTTGATGCCGAAAAAAAATATTTGAGAAAATAATGGCTAAAAACTTTCTGATTTAGTGAAACACATAAGGTTACAAAATACACTCAGAGAAAACCACACTAGACACATTATAAACAAACTGCTGAAAATCAAAAGTAAAGAAAAAGTCTTGAAAGCAGACAGAAAAAATAATGCATTATACAGACCCTAGAAGACAGTGGCACAACATCTTTAAAGTGCTTCAAGAAAAGAACTATTAACCGAGAGTTCTACATCCTTCTGGAATTATGGGGAAATAAAGAGATCCTCAGAGAAAGAAAACTAAGACAATTTATTTCAGGCAGACCTGCTCCAAAATAAATGATAAAGGAAGCTTTTCAAGCTGGAGGGAAATGATACGAGAGGGAAAATGGGAACACTAAGAAGGAAGGAAGAACAAACACATATTTGAGCGAATGTACTAGAGTATTTTTTCCTCATAAATCTTTAAAATATGTATAAATGTTGACAACAAAATATAAGATTGCTGGGGATTTCAATGTATGTAGATGTGATAAAAATGGAAACTGCAACATAAAAAGAGGGGAAGGCTAGAGATGTTATTTTGTTTAAATGTTTAAATCATGCAAATATATTTTTCTAAAATAAAAATTAAATGAAAAAGAAAACAAACAGAAAAACAATCCGACATCTGAGCACTGAAGTGACTTTGAGCACAACTAAGGGCTGTTGATGTATACAGTCCTGCTCCCTTCTCTTAAGTTTTCTGAGCTCTAGAAGAATCTATTACACAGAATGATAAGTTCATGTTTTGCTCGCCTTTGTGTGCCACAAAACAATTCCTCAGGTCGGAAAGTATGCACCAATGGCCGGACAAAGGGTGACTGTGGAGCTGAGACCTTACGTCCTCGAGGAACAAGCAGAGGAGGATGTGGGGGGACAGGGATTACACCACCGAGGAAGTTTCTTCCTTCATTCTTTGGAATGACCCTCTCCTGCCTGCTTGCATGTTCTTATCCCCTCAGAAATGCCTTTTGAAATAGTTTGGTAATATTTACTCAGCCAATACCAGTTATGAACCAGGACAATTGGAAAGAAGTCAATGGAGAAAAGAAAATTGATAAAACAAGGTCCCAAAGAAAAATATGGGATAGATAGGAAACTAACCAGATGAGATGAGATGAGAATGGGCCCTTTGTCACAGAGAGATGAAATGAGTAGGTAAACGTATAGACAAGTCTGGAGATAAAGAGCAGGCTACAGGTCAAGAATGTAGGTTGCAAATACAAAAACACGGTTCAAACCAGCTTATGTAAAAAAGAGGATTTATTGGCTCATGTAATTGAAAAGTCCTGAGGTACGATGACCTCAAGATAGATGGGTCTAGTAGTTCCAGGATGCCATCGGGAATAGACCTGCCTTCCTCAGGCTTTTTCTTAGGCAGGCCCTTGCCTTGTGGGGCATGATGGGGGTGTACAGCACCTGCCTTACTTCTTTATAGATTAGCAAAAAAAGAGTTCTTTCACCCCCAAATAGACCAGACAAGCTTTCATTGGTCTGACTTGGTTCTCATGCCCATCCCTGATTCATTTACTGTGTGCCGGCTGGCTGGTTCGGTGCCCCACACCCAGTTTTGAGGAGATGGGAGTCAGCCCACTGGTGCTACAAGCACTAAAGATGGCGGGGGTGGGGCGTTGTTTCTTCAAGGAATTTGGGATAAATGGACCTGGGTAAGGAAAAACAAGAGATGCCCCCTCTAAAGGGAAAGTTCAGGGACTACAAACTTGTTTAATATGAAAAGAAGGCTAAAATTTTATCCCCAGGGTTTGAGGAGAAATTAGGAGAAAGGAATGCTAGGAAGTGAAGAGAGAAGAAAACATTAGGCATCAATGCAGTGGGAGTCTACAGAGATTAGTAAAATAGTCACTGAGGAGCCCCTGAGGGCCCAATTAAAGTCAGATAATGTGGATTGTTCATTAACTCATTAAACCCAGTTTTTGGAACATTTTACTATAGCTTTCCCAGGACTGGGGATTGGCCTAAGGGCAGGGAGAAATCAGGTGCTAACAAAGTCATGGTTAAGGTGGGGTCCAGGCCAAGGTGTGACGAAGGGGAAACTAGAAGTTGGCTGGTGAACTAGGAATGGGGGAGGGTCAAAGAGCTGAAGGTCACAGGCATATAAAAAACAGTTTTAGCAGGAGTGGTGGAGTGCAGATGATAAAGGGCAGGGTCTCTGGAGGTGCAAGACATGTGGGTAGAGGGAGTGGAGTCACGGTTAGGTCTCAGGGTGCAGTGCAGCCTGGTTTCTCTTGGGAGCAGGTGCTGAAATGGAGTGAGGAGTGCAAAAGGTTACTGAGAGGTAACACCAATGAAAGGAAAGGGGGAAGAAGTAGGAATGGCCAGGGGAGCCATTGGAGCATGATGCAGGCCTGACAAACCCTTTTTGTCCTCCTGACCAAGAGCTGTGGGACAAGGAATGCCCATTAGAGCAGTCCTGTGTTGGGTGCGAAGTGTAGGCCCTCGAGCCACCATCTGCCTTGCTTAGTCATTGACTCGGGGCCACACAGAAAAGAACACAAACTCCCTTGCAAACTGAGGCAGACTCTAAAGGAGCTAACAGTTGGAAGCTGCCAGCTAATTGCACCCTCTGCTGATAGCCAGCCTGTGCTTTCCTGAAGGGGAATCTGAGCTTGCCCACCACATGTACATTTGTGTAAATTAGGAAAAGGTGCCTGACCTGCTCTAAGAGTTTTCGTTCATGTGGATACATGGCTTGGTGAACATAAGGAGACTCTGTGTATTTGGAGGCGAACAGAGGCACCCCTGCCTCTGGGCAGACACAGCTTTGTATTGGGGCACACAGCTTGGTGAGCAGAGATGGCAGCCATTGTTCACTCTTTCATCGAGGCCCCTTGGACAGTGCATGTGCTGCAAGAGCATATGCAGTGACTCTGATGGACAAACCGTGAAATCGATAGTTGTAGCAGCCATCCCTCTTTCCATCTCAGTGGAACCCAGAAGATGTCATCCCTTCTCCATGAAGAGGAAAGTGATCTCCCAGGTCCTGAATAATCTAAACCAATCAAGGTAATCCCATCCTCTTTGCTAGGGACTGGCTCTGGAATTTGGGTTTAAACCAATCACTTTGTGCATTCCCTTTTCGTTGGTCCAGCGGTGGACATGTGACCTAAATTTGTCCAATCAGACGTGACTGGGGAAGAGTTCCGACCCCACCACTCATTCACACTGGGACAGCAGCAGGGAGCATGTGGTGCCCATTGCTTCTGGCAGCCACCCTCAAATCTTGAGGGGAGCCAGGCTTTGTATTGAGTTTACAGAGTGGGGAGATGGAGAGGTGGAAAGAGCCATGACCCTTGGATCCTTGGTGGCACTGTCAAGCTGCTCGATCATGGAGCCCTAAAGTCTGATCTAAAAACAATTTCTATCACGTAAGATCGATATTCCTATTACTTAAGCCAGCTTGGGTTGGGCGTTTAGGTTCTTGTACCCCACAGTATCCTAAAACTGACACAGGCTGTGAGAGGAGTTATCTGAGCAATTAACCTGGGAGGCACCCCAGGGCGATGGCAGAGGAAAAGGTGGAGAGGCAGCTTTTGGTTAACAGCACAGAGTAAGGGGGCAAACTTTCCTTGAAGTTGGTAGATACCAGTGATCGGGGCAAGGGGTAAGGAGAGAGTAAGACATTTTTAAAAAGGGGTGCTGCTAGGTGTCAGCAAACAATATTCAGTGTGTTTAAAAACATGGGCTCTGGGTTCAAAATGCTTAAGTTCAAATTCTGCTTAAACATTTAATGGCTTTAGCACTTTTGGCAGTTGGGTCTCTCTGGACCACAGTTTTTTCATTCTCAATAGTATGGCTGTAAGGATCGAATAGGATAATATTTATCAGGCACCAAGTACACAGTAAAGCTCAATAACTATTACTTTAAAACTATCAGATGAATGGAGACTACTTCTCAACTGAAATCATACTGCTGACTAAAAACTCTCAACTATCTGTTTTGTATCTAGGCAAAAGGGGTGGGAGTGGGACAGAACAGCTGGACATGTGGTTCCTGTGGAGGTGAGAACTGAGGGGGAGTGAATGTATGGGGTTTGATTAGTCTCTCCGGTCTGTGGATCGGAAGCTGAGGAACACCGGCAGGCCGAGAGCAGCACCGGATAGAGGAGGGCAGACCCCTTCCTCTGAATACCGGACAGAGTGGCCCTGAGGTCAGGTGCCTGGGTGTGGAGCATGGGAGGGGCTGCAGAGGCCTGGGGGAGAAGGCAACCTTGAGGAAGGATCCTGCAAATGGAGGTGGAGGGTGAGCTGATACAAGGGAGCCTGAGTCTCGGAGGACTTTTCTACAGACTGACCACACTTAGTATTCTACAGGGGTCAAAATGACAGCCAGCACCATGGCCCAGCCACTGGTGGAGAACAGCCCCCCAATGTTAGGGACCAGAGATGACCTAAAGAAGGGGATCACATCTCCCACTGCAGGAAAGGTATTTTGTTTTTCTAATTTTGCACAGGTTGTGCTAATTTGCGTGGCGGAGACATTTAGCATCTGAAGCAGGCCCACTCTGAGGCATCTACCTCCGGAACCTGCGGGGCCCTTGGGGTCAGCTACCAGGGAAAGAAGGCCCCCTCACCTTTCTCCTCTGTGGTTAACATGCTGCCTGTGGTTAATATGCTGCCAGGTCACTAGCAGTTTGTAATCGTGGTTGTGTCCACTGTGCTGAGCTCCCCAGGGAGATGCAGGGAATTCAGAGAGTGGTGCTGCTGAGCTGTGTGTGTCCAGAGGTCACCCGCTGCTCTGCTTGGGGTCAGAGCAATAGGGGGAAGAGTGAGGGGGACATGGTGTGCCGGCATGCGAGCATTTGCCAAGATCAGAATGTTCCCCATCACTGGGAGCAGATGAGATCTTGGAACCTGGAATCACAGTCCCAGCTCCAGCAGGGCCTCTGGCAACAGCCCCAGTGTCTTCAGCTACAGACACCACCTCTGTGAGTGCCAAGAAAAGCAAACACAGGCCCCAGATCTCCTGTTGCACCAACTGGAAAGGAGCCCACGGTAGAGGAGCTGAGCTGTAAGGACAGTCTTCCCATAGCTCTTGATTTTCTGCCATTCTCTCCCCGCCCTGATCGAACAAACAAACAACATACTAGTCATAAAATTTGCAGGTGTGGCTTGTTTATTTTCTTGGATTCTCTTTTGATCAAAATCCCTATAGGACCCAGGGATAAAATGGTGAATAAAGCTGGATACTGCAGTATGTCCCAGACATCTGCGTTTGAATAGGACAGGAGTTATCCTGTAAAGCAGAGATTCCATTCTGCCCCTGGGAGCTGGCTCTTTTTAGTGGCCTGGGATGGTGTCACTCAAATGCCCTCCAGCCAGCCTTTAGGAAATGCATTCCAAGTTTCTCTTCTTAGGGATGGGGGGAGGCGGGGAGAGGGGGTTGTTCTGTAAAGCTTGAAGAGCAAGGCAAGAAGGTGGTATCTTAAAACTCTGGCTGTCCAAGATTGGCGGTGGGTCGGAAATTCATTGGGGAAAAAAGCTGTAGGAGAAGAAAAGTAGAATTACTAACATCAAGTGTGACAATAGCTACCAAGGAGAGGAAAACATCCATAGTGTACTAAAGAAAGTCACGGACCACCGGTTGCACAGAGGTGAGTGAGGAATCTGAGATCTGAGGAGTGTGAATTTCTAGAACACAAACTGGGGGCTGTCGGTGACTCAAGTTTTCAAGTATTTCTGATGCTTTAGTTTTCTCATTAAACAAAGTTTAGTCCTAATTCAGTTGCTAGATTTCTAGGTTGAGATTGATCAACAAATAATCATTAGTCATATCTGATGAGTAAGGCATTGGGTTTTCCTCGGGTTAATCCTCAGAGATGGTCCTCCTCCAGCCACCTGTCCGGGAGCTCTGGGTGCCCTTCTGCCTTGTCTCTCCCCTCTTCTAATTCATCCTTCAGGTGCCACCACGCTGGCCAAAATACTCGTACTTTATAATCAGGGAGATTTTCCAGGATACAAAAATACAAAGAAAAGGCCACCCATCATCTTTCAGCTTCAACAATGATCAACATTTTGTGTTAAACCTCAGAATGTGTTAATTCTTTTTTTTTTACAGATTTTATTTATTTATTTTTTAGAGAGAAGGGAAGGGAAGGAGAAAGAGAGGGAGGGAAACATTAATGTGTGGTTGCCCTTGCATGTTCCCGACTGGGGACCTAGCTCACAGCCCAGGCATGTGTCCTGACTGGGAATCAAATCAGTGACCCTTTGGTTTGCAGGCCCATGCTCAATCCACTGAGCTACACCAGCCAGGGCAGAATGCGTTAATACTTTTTTTAATCCTCACCTGAGGACTTTTTTTTTTTCATTTCTTTTAGAGAGAAAAGAAGAGTGGGGTGGGGGAAGAGAGAGAAATGGAGAGAGAAACGTTAATGTGAGAGAGAAATATTGACTGGCTACTTTCTTGTACATACTCCAACCAGGGATTGAGTTCGAACCCAAAAGCTGGATATGTGCCCTGACTGGGAATTGAACCTGTGATCCTTTGCTCTATGGGACAACACATCAACCAACTGAGCCACATCAGCCAGGGCCAGAATGCGTTAACTCTAATTGAGGTTTTCATGAGTTTTATTTTAAGATGAAGTTTGACTTGCAGTTTCTATCATATGATAAATTAGCAAAAATTCTTGGTTCCCTCCCCTGAAGTTGACCTGGCAGGAACTATAGAAGTTGGGACCTCCATGCTGTGGCCACCACCCCCAGAAACCCTGGCCTCTCAGTTCTGCCACATTCACCCTGAATAATCAGACCGCCTTGCCTCTGTGTCTCATCACCTTGGTATGTTAAAATCCAGGGTCTGGGTATCTGATTGGCCAAGCCTAAGTTACATGACTGTGTCCTGGATGCTCAATTCTGCTCCCTTGCTGATTACTTTGATTGGAGGAGGGGGGTCTTGCTTCTATTTATGTTATATTGTCCCCCTTTTTTGTATTAGTTTTCTTTTTTTTAAATTTTATTTTAATCATTGTTCAAGTACAGTTTTCTCCCACTTGCTCCCATTCCAGCCCACCCACCCAACCCTCCCCTATATTGTCCCCTTATAGGAAGGTGATTCAGATACTGAGCACAACAATGACAAAAGTGTACTGTACCATGTACATATCTCCTGCTTTGACCAGTCTTTGGAGCTCCAGCTGGTACATTCAACATCCTACTTCTTCCCTCTACCTGGCTGTTCCTCAGGTGACTCAGACTCAGTATATTCAGCTCTGAGTCTATCTTCTTTCCCCCAATCATCTTCTCCTCCTCCATTCCTTTGCTTGGTGAATGGCATTACCATCCCCAGTTGCTGAAATCAGAAACCTGAAAGTCATCCTGGAATTCTCTGATATTTTCCACATTGAGTGTTGACATCTTTTATATCCAGCCCATTTCCTTTGTCTCCAGCTCTATGCCCCCTGCTTGAGTCAGGCCCTCATCATCCATCACCTGCAGTGGCCTTGTCTTAGTTTAGGTTTCCCCAGAGGCAGATCCTGAAATAAAGATTTGAGAACAAGTACTTTGTTTGGGAGGTGAAGTACACAGGGTAGTTGAATGGGTAAGACAAGGAAGAGGAAGCAGCCAAAAGTTCTATTGTTAAGCTAGCCTCTGTGGTGAGCAATTGGGGCTTAACCCACTGGGAGGTCGCACAGCCCAGAGTTAGGTATGCCAGCCCTCCGAAGTCCCTGGCTGAGGGTGTGCCTGGAGCACAAATTCTCTGACACTTCTGCAGGTGACAAAGCGAGACCCAGCAGCAAGAGAAAACTGTCAGGCACGGAAGTGCAGGTGCTGGCAGTGGACGACTGTTGGCATGCAGCTGAGTCCTAAGGGGGAGACACAGCCTCCTGCCTTCCTTGCATATATGGTACCCCTCCCACTAACCCAGTTTTCAATTCTTTGGCCAAGGTGGTATTTATAAAATTGCAATTTGATTATCACGTCATGGCCCTGCTGATACTCCTTTTAAAGTTTTCCACAGCTTTCTATATAAGACCCAAATAATTTAGCCAAGTGTACAATTGCTTCATCATTTTTCCTTCGTCATTTACCTCTTTCTTAGTTCTTCAGCCTGATCTCTCACTACCCTCGCTCTCTATCCCCTCACAAAGACGATATCCCATTCTTGTCGAACCACCTGCAGTTACCACAATGTGCCACATTCTTTCATGTTTCCTCATCTCTGCTTATGCCGGCTTCCTCCTTGGAGTTCTCCTCCCGGATGCTCTGCCTGACTCCTTCTAGACTATGGTGTAGCCAAGCATGTAGGGCTCTGGGCAGACTACCAGAGTTTCAGTCAAAGTGGGGAGAGAGAGGGAGAGAGAGGAAGAGAGGGAGGGTGGGAGAGGGAGAGGGAGAAGGAGAGAGAGAGAAGCACAGGTATCTATATACCTATATATCTGTGTGTGTGTTCTTTGTAGGAATTTAGCCTGAAACTGTCTTCTGCTGCTAATAAAATAAAAATAGAAATTGAAAAATGACTGAATTAGACAATCAAAATCCAGTGACATCAAACATTTGAATCACATAAATAACTCCCTTAGTTCAAATTCCTCATTGCTCACCAAACAACCTTCTGGGTATAATATGATTTAAATATTAAGTGCCTTCAGGGAAAGTACAGGCCTTACCAAAATGAGCATTCTTTTGTGTGTTGTGGTCATATTTCTTATTTAAATGAATACATTGCACTATGATTTACATAGCTGTGCCCTGTGTATTTGGTTGCCATGTATGTAGTAGTCTCCTTAAGTCTGATAACTCAGGTGTACCATGGGGATCAAGTTTTTGAACCTGTAAATTCAAGGACCTTACATACCTTTGTTTGTTGTGATGCTATCCAGGTTACTCCTTGCTGTTAGGTAACCAGCCAGCTGATTTTCTTATGGCAACACAGCCTATTATCTTTCTTTTTAAGGTGCAATGATTTAAGCCCAACTAGTCATTGTCAATTTATTGATTTCTGAAGCCATGTTTTTAACATACCACCTTCTGTATCCAAAGATGTTGCCAGGAACTGGCAGGACATTTTTTTGTGACTTATTTTTCTGTGAGTGGTTACATGTGGAACAAAGCCATGAACACCCTCTCCTTCAGTTCTCCCTTCGACCGACATATTTTTGAGGCTGCTGACCAGACAGGGTGTGCTGTTGAAAAGAACGTGTCTTTGGCCCATGTGCAAACTGGGTAACTCACACAGACTGACAACATGACTGAATCTTCCATTTAAGGACGGGAAGGTTCTAATTACTGTTTTTTTCCAGAAAAATCTTATGTAGGAGAGAATTTTGCAGGGGAAGATTAACCTTTTATGATTAAATGATTCCATAGCAATGTCAAACTAATAAATATCAAAACCAAAACCACTTTTTAATCATCCAACAGAAAATTAGCTGGATAATTATTTTCAGGTAGTAATAGCTGGTTCTGTTCACTCATTTTGTGCAAGCTGGAGAATGTCTAAGTAAAATGTTACCCATCAACAGTTTAATGCTAGTTCCATAATTCTAATTCTATGCTATTAGCTCTAAACAGCCACTCTGGGAAGTTTTGTGCTCTTATACATATTAAATAAATCCACACTAATCTGAATTTAGAGGCAAATCCAGACAGATTATCACTTCTGATTAGGCGTGGAACAGAATACATATTGATGCAAGCATTTGATGTGTAACAACCAATTTGATGTTCTTCTATATCTTGGTTTACCAAACAAAAAAGTGATCCAGAATTTGATCTATGGGGTGTAGCTACCTTTCAGAAGAGAAAGCATTGAACAGATAAAACCTTCCCTGTCGTGTTCTTTTTTGGTTTTTCCTTTTCCTCAGGCTGGATATGGATAATAACAATGCCCTAAAAAATGACAGAGTCACAGCGTAGGAGAAGCATGGGTCCCTGAATTACCATGCGGAAGAGAGCCAGTGCCCTGACCTACACTTCCTATCGGGACTGCTTCAGGAGCAAGAACGGATATTCTAGTGGAGCCATTGCATGGGTTGGTCTATCATGTCAATTACTTCGCCCTAACTAATGTGCTGTGAGAAATACAATGTATGCAGTTAGTGAAACCAGGGACATGTAATGAACTCTGTGATGTACTAGAAAAACAAAGCGAAGGGAACTTCAGGATGTTTACAAAAGTGAGAGTTTGACCAAAGAGAATTAAGGTTTTGGTAAATGCAAACCTTATATGCACCTTTCCTGGTTAAACTGATAATTGATACCCATCTCATATTATTGTGAGAACAATCACATGAAAATGAAGTAAACAGATGTTACAAGTGTACCATGCACTTGTTCTAGTTATATTTACCTGGAGAAAAAGTGTAGGGTAGGGTCTGCGGGAGGAAGTGGAGGGTTCTGCTGAGTCAAAAGAAATGGGGTAAAACAGGAAAGAAGTTGAGGGACATAAAAAGGGTTAGATTGAGCCTGCAGGTGTGAGATCTTAGGAGTCCCAAGGATTTGTTGTACACTAGACTTTGGTCAAAGTCAGTGAAGATAATCAACCACACAGTGCCACATCCACCTGCCCACCAAGATTCACATTGTTACTTGGAAGGAACCTTGGGCTAGAGAATGATGGCTTTCCTGACGAGTTGTGTAAGTTGACTGAGGATTGTGGCATTTGTGCCAGCTACTGCTAACAGGAGGATCGGGCCCTCTGAGAGGCCGTTGAAGTTAGAGCAGGAAGTCAACAACATGTTTTACTAGAAATAATCTAGCGACTCTGCTATTCAAAGACATTTTCATGAACAACCCCTGGGCATTAATAGATCTCTCTGCACAGGACATGAGTGTGTCTGAAGAATATGCATTCCTAGAAATAACATGTATTTTGTTCTTTTTAATCACATCACTTTTTGCTATTATTTTTCTTAACCTCTCAACATTTTAATAGTCAAAAAAATAAAATTATATATCAGCATCCTTTGGCCACAGGTAACAAAAAACCCACCTCACATCTGTTAAAAGGAAAAGAAAGGACATGTTATCTAACATAGAAGTCTCCCACTCGATGGCTTCAGGATTGATTTGTTCAGTGGCTCAGCATCGTGGTGTGGGGATCTCTCCATCTTTCCACTGTTCCCTATTCAGCTGTCTTCAGCTACCTCACCTCTAGGTGGTTATAGGAGGCAGGAAATGGTCTCTCCCTTGATTATAGGAGATAAGAGATGTGTCTCGTTTTTGAGAGTGAGGAAATTCTTTCCAGTTGCTTTCCAACAAACTTCCCCTAAAATCACTCAAACATGTGCTTGGATCAGTAATTGTGAGGGGAATGGACCAGCACGATGGCTGTGGACCAGTCAGAATTCACCCCCTGGGGCTGAAGCGGGCGGGGCGGGGGGCGCGGGCTGCCCTGTGCACCAGGCCGGGGAGGGACAGCACTCACTTGTAAGCAGCCGCGGCTCTGTGAGAAAGAAGAGGGAGGAGAAGGGCTGCTGGCCAGACACCTAACAAAATCTCTCTCGCCCGGAGCATGTATCTTATGTCTCCTTTCAGAATAATCTGTGTTTTTAACAAATAAAAAGTGGAATTTCTTATCTATTTTTAGAAAAAACATTTATCATTATGTAATGCTGTTATTACTGAGTTGCTGACAGCTGTATATATACCCCCAGAGATGTATTCAAATTCAAGTTACTTCCAATTTAGGCGATTTATACATCTAATGTAGATTTAAGAGATATTTAAAAAATTGTTCTTGTTCTTTTGAAACCAGGTCACTAAATCTCTATTATAATGGTAATAGCTAAAAGAAAGACCAAATTTATGTATGAGAAATCTTGTTTAAAGTTTGTAAATCTTTAACTATGTTGATTCAAAATAGAAATACCATTTTAATCTGCTTGTATGCTAACTCATATTGCATTGGCTAACTCGTATTTTAAAGCACTAATTTGGTTTTGAAGATTTATTCTCACACTTTAGGAGCAGAGAAACACGGCACATTAATTAAACCTGACTTAGGGACAGCTTATTGGCTTCATGTAGGTTCAAAAATTTAGGTGTTATTTTTTCACTACGTCTGCAGGTTCCAATTACTATTCATCTCAAACTGTTATAAGTTAATCCCTTGTTATGGTCTGAAAGACATTGATTATCTAAGAGAAAGAGGAAAGGAGACATTGGAGATTTGAAAACATAATCAAGGCAGCTGAGGTAGGATGTATTTAGGAAAATTTCAGTCATAGTGTTCTGCATATCAAGATAAATATTTTAAAAATGCCTGTGTAAACAAAGGTGGGCCTAAAGGTTTTTAACAAATCAGTATCTCACCCTGACCAAGTAGCTCAATTGGTTAGAGCATCGTCTCGACATGCCTAGGATGTGGGTTTGATCCCTGGTCAGGTGACATCCAAGTATCAACTGATGAATGCATAAATAAACAACAAATTGATGTTGCTTCCTCTCTCTAAAAATCAATCACTAATAAAAAAATCAGTATGTCCAATCTGGTGGTCTGTTATAAATGTTAGACCCATATTTTCTGTTCCCCATTACTTATTTTCTATTGGCTTTCTGGGGGTATAGTTTTATTATTATTGTTGTTGTTGTTATTATTATTACTATCATCATCATCATCATCATCATCATCACTAGCCTCCTTAGTCCCCTTCTCATTCCCAACCTGATTCTGTATGTATATAGTCACCAGTTTGCTTAGTCACTAAGGCTCTGAGTCTTAGTGCTGGCATCATTCCCTGATACTCAAGCCTGAATTGCAGTGTCAGTTCAGAGTCTGCCCTGCCCCTCACCAAAATCAGCCTATGTCTTGTGCAGTACACCTAAATATCATTAAGATAATTTATTCTCTGCAAAAGACACTTGCTACATTGGTCTGCTTTATTTACTCCAGTTTTCCCTTGGAGAAGCTTCTTTCACACTCTTAGTTCAAGTGGTGTGGTTATGGCTCCAGATGTGGACATGAAATTCAGCCTTGCCCAATCAGCATATCCCATATTCCTGCCCACAGCAATAGGTGAGAGTGATGGACACACGTCCCAAGTTCTTCCAATGAGATGCATACTCAGAACTTTATTGGAACTTCTGAAGCTGCTGATAGGATGGGATACAAGCCTGAAACTGCTTACTACCTGTTCAGAATCAAGGAGAAGAAAGAAAGAGATACTGAGTCTTGGTGATATCATTTGAGAGACTGGAGCTAGCCATACCCAAAACCTTGCCTCTGTACTTTCTCATTCAAGTCGCATTTCTGTCAGTAGCAACTGAAAGTGTTCTGATATACAACCATTTTTCCATGCCCACTTAACCCTCTTAGTCTTTCTTCTGAAGAATCCTTCCTTTTGTCCACCCTGACAATTCCATTCTTCGTTTGGGACTCACTGTGAGTCTTTCTTCCTCAGAGAAGCCCGCCATAACACCTCTCCCCAACAGGAGGGCAGACGGTCCAATGTTCTGCAAAAATGTATTACATACAGATCATACTATATGTAAGTGTCAGTGTACTTATTAGTCTATGGCAGATACTGCTTATTGTTAACCAATCCCATTCTTCCCTTTTTGTTATGGCAGAGCCCCTACTTTGTTTGGGGTGGCAATATGCCTAGCTCAAATACTTGCCTTTCCAGAATCCTTTGCAGATCAGGACATCCTTGCTGCACACTTCTGGCCAGGAGACATAAATAAATATAGAGATTTCTGGGAAAGATTTTGCTTTCCTGATTTGGGTAGCTTTCTTTCCCTCTTTATTTTTCCTCTTCCTGCCTTGCTGGCAGGAAGCATGAGAGTGGAGATAGAGCTGCTACCTGGCAGCCTTGAGTGAAAGCCATATATTAGTGATGGTGAAGTAGAAAGACATTTGAAGCTTAGAGCTGCCCATTTGATTCTGAATTTCCCACCTCTGGATCTAAATTTTGGGGGACTATAACCCTATTTCATTAAGGCATTATAACAAGATTTTAAAATTTGAATTGCATCCTGATTGTCATGTTCAAGACTATTATCTCCTCAAAGGCCGAGCCTAAGCCGGTATTTATGAACCCTGAATATACTTAATGCTTTATACATAGTAAAGGTTCACCTTAATGCTAAAGATGGGATTCAAGCCTTAGATCCAGTTCAAGTCTGAGATTTTATGGTTTTATTCTGTAAACCACGTATAATGGCTGATCTCACCCTAGAATCTACCCCCCTCCCCAACCATTCTGCTGCATGTTATTTTATTTTTTGAAATTTATTATTTTTATTTTTAAAAAATATATTTTATTGATTATGCTATTATAGTTGTCCCATTCCCCCCCCCCCACCCTTATTCCCCTCCACCCTGCACACCCCTTCTCACCACATCCCCTGCCTTTTGTTCATGTCCATGGTCATATATATGTTCTTTGGCTTTCCCATACTATTCTTAACTTCCCCCTGTCTATCTTCTACCTGCCATTTATGCTACTTATTCTCTGTACCTTTTTCCCCTCTCTCCTCCTTCCACTCTCCCACTGATAACCCTCCATGTGACCTCCATTGCTGTGATTCTGTTCCTGTTCTAGTTGTTTGCTTTTTTTTTAGGTTTGGTTGTTAATAACTGTGAGTTTGTTGTCATTTTACTGTTCATATTTTTGATCTTCTTTTTCTTAGGTAAGTCCCTTTAACATTTCATAGAATAAGGGCTTGGTGATGGTGAACTCCTTTCACTTGACCTTATCTGAGAAGCACTTTATCTGTCCTTCCATTCTAAATGATAGCTTTGCTGGATACAGTAATATTGGATATAGGTCCTTGCCTGTCATGACTTTGAATGCTTCTTTCCAGCCCCTTCTTGCCTGTAAGATCTCTTTTGAGAAATCAGCTGACAGTCTTATGGGAACTCCTTTGTAGGTAACTGTCTTCTTTTCTCTTGCTGCTTCTAAGATTCTTTCCTTATTTTTAATCTTTGGTAATGTAATTATGATGTGCCTTGGTGTGTGCTTCCTTGGGTCTAACTTCTTTGGCACTCTCTGAGTTTCCTGGACTTCATAGAAGTCTATTTCCTTTGCCAGACTGGGGAAGTTCTCCTTCATTATTTGTTCATGCAAGTTTTCAATTTGTTGCTTTTACTCTTCTCCTTCTGGCACCCCTATAATTTGGATGTTGGAATATTTATAGATGTCCTGGAGGTTCCTAAGCCTCTCCTCATTTTTTTGAATTCTTGTTTCTTCATTCTTTTCTGGTTAAATGTTTCTTTCTTTCTTCTGGTTCACTCCATTGATTAGAGTCCCAGTTTCCTTCCCATCACTATTGGTTCCCTGCACATTTTCCTTCATTTCACTTTTCATAGCCTTCATTTTTTTATCCAATTTGCAACCAAATTCAACCAATCCTGTGAGCATCCTGATTACCAGTGTTTTGAACTGTGCATCTGAAAGGTTGGCTATCTCTTCGTTGCTTAGTTGTATTTTTTCTGGAGCTTTGATCTGTTCTTTCATTTGGGCCAATATTTTTTGTCTTGATGTGCCTGTTACATAGTGAAGGGCAGAGCCTTAGGTGTTCACCAAGGCGGGGCAACCCACGTGGCTGCGTTGTGATGCTCTATGTGGGGGAGGGGTCTGAGAGGGAACAATGGTGCTTGCTCCACTCTCTGCTGGATTTCAGTCACTTCCCTCGCTACCCACAAACAAATTGGGCCCTTCTGGTGCTGATTTCCAGGTGGGTGGGCTTGTGTACGCTCTAGGACCTTGTGGGTCTCTATAACGAACTCTCCTGTGAGGCTGGGAGTTTCTCCTGCTGGCATCTCAACTCCCACAGGTGTTTTCAATCAGAGGTTTGAGGGTTTATTTCCCCGTGCTGGAGCCCTCGGTGGTGTGGTCTGTCTCGATCCCTAGTTGTTCCTCTTGGTTTATCTGCACACAAATATGGGACCGCTCAGTCCACAGTCCACTGCCTCACCTGGTCCTCCATCCACTGCCTTGCTACGAGTCCTCTCTGCCCAGCTGCTCGACTCTGCCCCTCCTACTGGTCTGGATGAATGTTTCTTCTTTAACTCCTTGGTTGTTGCACTTCAATACAGTTCGATTTTCTGTCAGTTCTGGTTGTTTGTTGTTTTTTGTTTTTAAATTTGTTGTTGTCCTCCTTTTGGTTGTGCGAGGAGGCACAGTGTTTCTACCTAGGCCTCCATCCTGGCCGGAAGTCCTATTGTCCTGTTGCAAGTTATTTTAAAGGGAACTCCAAAACCAGGAAGCACAGACTGGTCTCCACTTCTCTGTAATATGAATTGCTGCTGATATTACCTTCCTTGCTTAATGATGAGGATCCCGGCCTGTGGGGTTCCTGTGTTGTGACTGTGATGAACAAATTCAGATGGACTACAGGAGTCCTGTGGAGAAAAAAGGATGGCATGGCCACCCTCCAAGAGAGAGAGAGAGGGCCCCAACCCTGCCTGGACAAACTTTTATTGCTTTTCTGGATACATTACATGGAGGGTGGTCCTCATTTACTATGCACAGGTTCACTGTAGGTGATTACAGATAGCACTTTCCTTTTACAGATAACAAAGGAAAGAATGTTGCTATTTACTTCAAAGACAAGGATGTTGCAGAGCAAGGGGAAAAGTGGTTGAAATGGTTACACTCCATACTTGGGAGGCTTAGCATAGATTTTAGGAAGTTAAAGATACGCAGTAAACACTTGCTGCCTCAATCCAGGGTGAGGGAGTTTTAGCAAAAGCAAGTCTCATAGCAGCATAGGTACAATGCAGGCCTGATTCCCCACGGGAAAACCTATCCGTGGGCATGGGTCCTATGTGCCGGACCTCACTCCCCACTGGCCTTTCTGAATAGGGGCTGGGCTACAATCCCTACAGCACGCAGATAGGTTCTCTATAGCTTAATACATAGATAAATGATTTCTAATCATTTATCCACATTTGTTCCTGTTTCCATTTCATACATGGGACTTGTAAAGGTTTTTCAAAGTGAGATTGAAATTTCAGATTCCCTTGAATATGGTTTCACTCAGAGAACACTTAAAACAATAATTTGACTAAGGAATTCAATATATTAACAGCTGCCAGTGGCAGTCATCAGATTTGGCTCCTTGAGAGGGTGCCCTAGGCTTCAGGTAAAATTTTTGATTGTCCTAGATAAAAATGCATTTCTTTAGGCCCTGGCCTGTGCCCCAGGAGACGGATCAGGCTGATGGTGATGATTATTATAATGAGCAGTAACTGCTGTTGGCGGAACACTGATTCCAGATTTTCTGCATTAACCCCCCTCCAAAAAATACCCCACTTATCATTATAGCAGGAATGAGAACTTTATTTTATAATACATCTGCTGCTTAACACCCATTGGCAGTAAAGGAAAATTATCCATGTATATTTCTCATTCATCAATGGTATCAAAGAATTCAAAGTGAGTGTCTCTCGATTAGCTTCTGAAAGCACTTGTGGTGTCATCACTCAAAAGCAGGTAAAATTAGTTATGTCCTTTATTGAAAGGAAGTTTAGTGGAAAAATAATCACTTCTTAAATTAACCATGGAAGGGCTTTTACACTATGGGAAGGAAAGACCAGAGTACTTAGATCATCACTAAACTTGCTCCATGTCAGATGCTGATAGGTTAAACATTCACAAGAAAGAAGAAAGAAGTCCCCTGAATTGGTGGCTTCATGCTGAGATAGAGGAACAGAAAATAGGTATTCCAAAATTCTTTTGGCCATGTGACTTAGTCAAAGAATCTGGATGTTAGAGCTGGAGCTGAAACACTGATCACACTCACCAAATTTCAAACCTTTCCAAAGGACACTGAGAAAGCCACTAGTTCTCACCTGTGCCACCCAGGTTCTGCCCTTTAAGATAAGGTTGTTTTTAGGCTTCCTCAACATTCATCTCACCCAAAGGCTTTTCCTTATTAAACGAATCCCTGCAGAATAGCTTTTAAATTAGCTTTACCTACTCTTGAGATGTTAACTAAAATCACTTTATTTGTTGAACAAGTGCCATGAAAAAAAATGAAGTAACATAATAAATAAAAAAGATGGGTTATAAAAATAAAAAGTAACATAACAAAAGTGGTGGCTGCTTTAGAATGAATAAATGTTGGGGAGAAAAAATGACTTTTGAGCCAAAATAAGGAGCTGGACAACAAAAGGTATGGGAGGCAAGAATTCTAGGTGGACCCAGCAGGAGTGAAGGCTTTGAGATTTTTCTGGAGTGCAGAGCGACTGGGGACTATACAGAAACCACCTTGTCAGAGCAAAGGTGGGGGCAGGTGGGAGTTTTCTGAGATGAGGTTTGAGGAGTGGGCAATTATAGAGAGTCTGTCAGGCCTTAGGAAAGTTCAAATTTATTCTAAGTGTAATGGTAAGCTGTTGGACATAGCTCGATCACATCTGTGTTTTTAAAACACACCCATGTTGCTGTGAAGAAAATGGACATTGTGAGGCAAGAGTGGAGATGGGAGACTGTCAGGAGGCTGTAGGGTAAGGCCAAGTGAAGAATGATGGTGATCGGCCTGGAGTGATAGGAAACGGAGAGAGGTAAATGGATTCAGCATATATTCTGGAAGAACAGCCAACAAAACATTGTGATGAATTGCATGTGGCTTGTGAGAGAAGGAGATGAATCAGGGCCTGAATTGAGTGGATGAGGTGCGGCTGAGTGAAATGGGAGGACTGGCGAAGGACCAGATTATTTTGTGGAGTTAGGAAAAAGAAATTGTAGATATACTAACTTTAGGTTCCTTTTATATATGCAAAAAGAGTGATTTGGAAGATGAGGCTGAGCTCAATAATAGTGTTCTCAATGGAGTATTGAGGAGGTGGGGAAAGACACTAAAAACAACTCTTTAAAGAAGTGAAGAGGCACAGAGATATGGTGTGATAGCCAAGATGGATGGAGAGTTAGGGAATATTTGTTTTGTTTAAAAATGGAAGATACTGAAACATATTAGTAAACATATTTGAAAACTGGCAATGCATTCCTATGAGGGAAGAACAAAGTGCCTCAGAAATCAAGAGGAGAAGAGATCAAGAGCAGAAATGGAAGGCTGATCTTTGATAGAAACAGGGACAGTTTATCCATAGCCAGTAGGGGGAGAACAAAGAATGTGGATACATGTATTTCATAGTTTTGGAGGCAGGAAAGTGAGGAATTCCCTCTGATACCTGTATTGTTCCCAAATGAATTATGAGACATCTGCCAACAGCAGTGGGGAGGGGAAGGGAATGTGGGAGATTTGGGGGAGAAAATAGACAATGTAGAGTATGGACTGGAAATCTGAAAGCACAATAGGGTTGTTCAGCTGTGCTGTGTGCCCAGCTGAGATTTGTGATGGGTTTAAAGTTAAAACAACACACAGGGTTGGTTATGTGTTTTTCTACACACAAACGATATCTCTGGGAGATCTGGTCCAGGCATGGAGTAGTTGTAACAGTGATTTAAATGGCGTTAGGGGACTTTACCAGGGGAATATAATGATGGGGAGAGATTGAGTGTTTGCCTATTTTTATAACTATAGACTAGAGGAATCTCTATGCCATGACACGAGGAAATGAAGAATGGTGAATGAAAAAGCAATTGGGCCAATGGATCAAAGATGTCTATGAGGTCAAAGACTTACTGCTGGGAGAGTTCTTAAAGTGGAAATTTTGGGGGGAGCTATTAACACATAGCGTTGTTCATGCCCCACCCTCAAAGGCACTTACTTAGTTGGTTTGGAATGGAACCTCAGCATTTTTTTTTGAAGATTTTGTTTTTAGAGAGAGGCAAGGGAGGAAGAAAGAGAGGGAGAAAAACATTGATGTGTGAGAGAAACATTCACCGATTGCCTCTTGCATGCCCCCAAATGAGGGCCTGGCCTGCAACCCAGGCATGTGCCCTGACCAGGAATCAAATCAGTGACCTTTTGGTTCATACGCCAATGCTCAATCCACTGAGCCACTGGCCAGAGCTCAGCATGAGTGTTTTAATAGAGCTTTGTAGGTGGTTGTTGATGCAACTCTGGTTAAGAACCACAGCATAACAGAAGATGGACAATCAGTTAATGCTTGAAGATTGGTGGTTGGCTGGAAGGAGTGGGGCCACTGAGCAACTGATGTTTGTATGGTGGCTTGGGAGGAAACTGGGAATGAATAAGGGTATCCTCCTGTCCTGATCACACAGTGTCCAAAAATGTAAATTTTAATGTAACTACAGTAAATATTAACTGGGTCAATAATTTCAATGGTTAACAGGAGTGCATTTCCATTGTTACAGCTGCTGCTGTGGTGTGGGAGGAGGAAAGGTAATCTCACCAGCATGGCAAGGCTCTGTGAGAGCCCTCTTAAAGTATCCGAGTCACAGGTATCCTGAAGTTGTTCACTGGGCCTCTCCCCTCTCTCTCAGTGTGGAGGAATAAATGTCACCCTTGTGTGTATATGGTCAAATATAATCAAAGAAAACCACAGCAAAGCAACCCAGAGTGCAAGTTCTCTATCACGTTTTTCCATTTTAGCAATTACAAACATGACAAAGTGTTGCTTATGGGTTGATGAGGTAAAATAAATTTTCTTTACATTAATCAACAAAAATATTACAGAACAGTTTCAGAAAAAGTCCTTTACATCACAGAGTATGTCTGTGATACACACCACTAGTTCTTAGTCTTGCTGGATTCCAGCCCCAGGAATGGCCCGGTCACTGCAGGAGCCAGCCGCTGGGCCTTTCTGCACTGCCCCCGTTGGGCACAGGAACCAGACAGGTAATCTCCCAAGTCATGAGGCCAACACCGGGCCTCCTGCGTGGCCAAGAAGTAACCAAGTGGCAGGAAATAGATGTGCCATCAAAGAGAAGTCAGGAAAAATGCCACGAAGTGTTCAGCCATGGCTGGGGCTGACTGTTACGAGCACGAAGTGAAGTCAAACGTGGCCAAAAAACTTCCAGAACTCTCTCAGGCAGGCCTTTCGTTACCTACGCCTCCCATCGTGGCGTAGGCAGCAGGGTAAGCAGCAGTAAAAAAAAAAAGCATAAACATTTTAAAAGAAAATAAACTTCAAGGCTTTTAAAATGTCAAAGGATGCTTTCTGTTGGTTTTAATCTCAAGTGGAATTTATCAATAAGAGATGAAAATGATCAAACAGTGTCCAAAAGGGTAAATTAAAGAGTAAATTTGAATGTTACTACAGTAAATATTCACTGGGACGATAATCCTAACTGTTAACATGACTACATTTCCATTGTTACAAACATTTGGTTTAACTTAATCCCCAGAATATATTACTGCCAAAAGGAATCTCATTGACAAGAGCTAATGCATTGGTTACTCTTAAAACTATCCCCCTTTTAACTGTTGACTTACTGGTAGTGTTGGTCACAGAAAAGACTATTTTTATTACCATTGTCATCAATCTCACTGAAGTTCAGAGGTATTTGCTTGTAGTCACTACAGTTTATTCCTTTGCTGGTTAGAATCCACATGTGCGAACAAGAGCCCAGAGGTTTGGGGGATGCTACATTTCTATCGGATGACAGCGTGACTGTGATTGGACCTGTGGAGAATGTTTGGCTGAGCTTCCAATCCAGATTCTTTTGACTAAAGCCAACAGGCAAGAAGAAGCAGACACAAAATGCATAGTGAAGTCATTAAAAATGTTTCTTTATATGATCAGCTTTGCTTGGAAAGGCTGCGGGCGAGGCAGTGGGTAAGGGCTCTCCCACACGTCCCTCCAGCTTCGCAGACACTCCCTGGACCTGGATCGGCAAATACCTCCCAACCTCCCAGAACCGCAAAGGAAGTACAAACTTAGAGAGCGTCACCAGACTAGCATTTCAATAAAACAATGTAATATTGTAGAAAGGGCTTTGGCCAAAAAATGATTCAGGAAATGGAGGTTGCGTCCCAGTTGAGTCATCAAATACAAAAGTCATCTTGGCCAAGTCATTTCCTTCCTGGGCCTCAGTTTCCTAATTTGAAAAGTGAGAGAGGCCTAAAGTACCAACAGTTTGTGAAGAGCACTGCTCTGGACCCTTCAGGACAGGAACAGATGGGGTACCCTACCTTATAATATTGTTTGTTTTAGGTATTGAGGCTTTTTTTGAAGAAAGATTTCTGCCATCAAAAAGTTTTACAAACTACTAGATTGGATGTCCTTTAAGGTCTCTTTAAGAATGGGTATTTTGAATTCACAGCAGGGGTTTCCAAAGTTTTCTGATCATGCATACTGTTCAGTATTTTTTTTGCCAAGTGTTTCCAAAATATTCATAAATTACATATATGTATTACTGTGAACTCTTACAAACCCTCCCCCCAAATAAGAATTTCAAAAGGGAGATAAAAATGAAAATGTTAAACTATAAATTTATTTTTTAACAGTTAAAACTTATCAGTATTAATTATCAGTAATACTTCTATTGTCTGGTTATTATTTTTAACATCACTATGTGGTACTTCTTAATTTTCTACTAGTACAGTAGAGTTCATGATAGATCTTCTATATTAATAGTACTTTCTGTCAGGATGTACAAACAAAGATTAAATAAACTGTCTATGACTCTAGGATATTCTGGTTGATTCAAACAAAGATCACAAGATGTTGGAAGATGGTAAATTCAGTGTTTTTAATTCCCAATAAAATAATCCATTTTGGCTAGTCTAAGCAGAAAGGTTTTATTAAAAGATCGTAGGCCGTTTACAGACCCCTGGGAGGACCAGCTGTCTCTGCCACTGAGCTTCCCAGGAGATCCATTTGGCCCCTAGTGAACACTGTCTCACATTGCTCACTCTACCTAACTCTGTAGGTGTGTCTGCTGTTAGAAGAACTCATGGTAAGGAGAAGGGCCATATTGGGTAGTGAGGCTGGGAGTGAAGAAAGAGCTATTCCCTTCAAAGGAGGGGCCAGAGCCCAAATCACCAAGTCCAGGAAGCTTGGCTGGCAGCCTGGACTTGAATAGGTCTTTGAGTGGTCCCAAGCAAGAGGGTAGAATGGACCCAAGGGCTTCTGGATAGCAGCAGGGCTTCACTTCTGGTGAGTGGCTTGGCCATTGTAGGTTAGATTGACCGGAGGCAGGGTCCTGCCCCAAGAAAGGGAAGTGACGATAACGAGTTGGGAGGTCCCTGCTCTCAGCCAACCAGATTAGGTTCAGTCCTGGCCCAGGACAGCAAGTCAGTAAGACAGACTCAGCACATGGTGTGAGAGTCAGATGCCCCAAACATGTCCAGAATCTGAAATCCACTTGAAGCATACTTTTGATTCTGGATGTGGTAGTTGCCACCCACCATCGATCCCTTTTATTTGGAGGAAAGGAGTGAGTTAGTTCCTTTATATTACCAGCTCAGCTTCTGGAGCTTTCAGAGTTGAGCAGGCTGTGAGCGTTCCTAACTGATAGACCAGATGAAGGCAATGCTCTAGTTATTTACTGCTGCACAACAAACCATCCCAAATGTAGTGGTGTAAAGCAATAATTTGCGTTACTATGTTTCCAAGAATTCAGACAGGACAGAAAATGATGGCTTGTCTTTGCTCCACCATATCTGGGGCCTCCACTGGTAAGACTCAAATGATTGAAGGCAACTCAAACGGCTGAGGGTTGGAATCATCCATGACTTCTTCACTCACCTGCCTGGTACCTGGGCTAGGATAACTCAAAGCCTGTGCTCTGCTGGGCCTGTCGGTCAGAGAACCTATATAAGGCTGCTCCATGTGGACTGGGCTGCTCACAGTGTGGTCACTGAGTTCAGAGATAGATCACCATCGGTAGCATTCAGAGAACAAATGTTCCAAGACACCTAGGCAGTTGTATGAGCTTTTATGGCCCAGCCTCGGTAGTTACATAACATCCTTCCTCTTCTCCTCTACTGATTGAAACAGCCACAAGCCCGCTTAGATTCATGGAAAGGAGACGTAGACGCTACCTCTTGATGGGAGAAATGTCAAAAAATTTGGGACCATATTTTAAAACTCCCAATAAGAGAAAATTAGACAAAGAGACAATCTCAGAAATACATCAACTAGACATAAATATTAACCAATATTTATTTAAACAAAAAAAAAATTATCAAAAACTTATGTACCAATTACCATGCTAAGTGCTGGGGATACGGAGCTAAGGCACAGCCCTCAGAGTTTACAGTCCCTTGGAGAAGACAGTTGGACATACATTATTGTAACTGAAGGTCAAAAGAGGACAGTTAGTCAAGACAGATGGTATAAAAGTGCTGCAGTAGCATAGAAAAAGGATTAATTAACATAGCAGAGAGGCTGTGCTGCCCGGGGGAAAGAGTATGAAGTTAGAAAGCATATGAATTTGATTCCCCCTTCACTATTTCTTAGACTGAACCATGTGAAATGTGTTTTGTGTGTGTCAGGGGTTGGGGGGTAGTAAAAAAGAGCAGAGTATCAGCAGTTTTATATGGTTCAGCCTATTACCAGCTAGGTCACCCTGAACAAGTCACCTCACTTACAGGAACAGCAGTTCCTTCACCTGAACAATGAGGTTAAAATGTCGGGGGGCTAGTCAGAAAAGATAAGGTAACCCATGCCAAATGTTAGGGCAGTGTTTAACACAGAGGAATTATCTAAGAAATGATCATTATTGTTTTGTAATTATTGTTATCATCATTGTGGAAAACATTAGACAGAAGGCTGAATCTGAGATGACGTTTGAAAGCTGAACATGAGATAAGAGATTTTAGACTGGGTGTCCGGGGGAGTGGTGGGGGGAAATGCAGACAACTGTAATTGAACAACAATAAAATAATTTTAAAAAAGAGAGATTTTAGAGTAATCAAAACCATGGGAAAGGCTGTTTTTGTGAATCTACTCATTAGTGACATTTGGTTTTGTGTGTGTTTTGGTACCAATTTCCTTTGAATACAAAAATTAAAAAAAAGTATTGAGACTGAAATTCACTAATAGCAAACCACCACATGTATTTTAAAATGTAGATACCCCCATATTTTTTGGATGAAATAATCTGCAATCCCTCCCTTCTCAAATCTCTGAAGCATTCTGTTTAATAACTAATAAATGTTCTAGAAAGAAAGAAAGAAAGGAAGAAAGGAAGGAAGGAAGGAAGGAAGGAAGGAAGGAAGGAAGGAAGGAACTGTCTTTGGGGCTAAATAGAAGAGGGGATGAAAATCCTGGCACCCTGTAGTTAGGGAATGGGGAGCTGGTAGCTTTGAGAATGCAGAGCTTAAGTTTGAAAAGCTTCATGGAATCAGGACTTAAAGTTCTCGTCCAACACAAGCTGGGGAGTGAGAACAGATACCTTGCGTTAAAGTGGGTCTCAAAGATCCATGAAAGGTTGGTCTAGAACATTATTAGCTTACCAAACACAGAGACAACAGGGAAGTTTTTTTTCATCTGCCCTCTGGGTTAAAAAGAAAAAAGTCTTCCCTGAAAATTCTTCCCAACAGGTACACTATTACTTATGTTTCTGGTTCTAATTACATGTCCTCCATGGTTTGGAAAATTTCAGACTGATAAATAAATTAAAAAATTGATGATATACCTGGTGTATTTCATAAAAAAACATGTAAAACCACTCTGGAAAAATAACCCTTCAAGTAATTTTGAACTTGATTCCCACAGATAAAGTCTTATTAAAAGTGAACTAACAATCTAAAATTCTAAAATATGGGAAAACAATTTATCTGAGCAATGATCATGAGATAAAACCCCCAGCAGGATTAGACCTTTAGAAACGTCAGACAATAAAACTGTCATATAAAAGAAATATGCTTACTATTTTTAAAAACTTAACCTTGAGCCTAAAAACAAGAAGACACTAAGGCAGAGTGAAAATAAAATGGGCACTTTAAAAAATATGTATATATAATTCAATTACAGAAATAAAAAAAATAATTGAGATTGAAAAAGTTGACAGATTAAACAGTTGATTAGACAAAGCTAAAGAAAGAATTAGAGAAATATGAATCGGAAGAAGTTATTCAGAATGAAACACAGAGGGATAAAGAGGTAGAATTTATGGAAGAGGGGCACAGAGATGGGGAAGATAGCACAGGAAGATCCTCCACACATCCTGATAGGAGAGCAAGAAAGAATGAATCAAGAGGCCGAAGGGAGGCGGCAATGTAGAAATTGCTGAGCACTTTCTAAAACTGTTGAAAAATAAAAATCCTTGCATTTAGAAAGAACTATTAGTTCTTAAGAAGATGTGCGGTAGCATGGAGGATGGGAAGAGCTGGATACAAATACCCGTCCAGAAATTTGCCGTGTATTAAGAGAGAGCACAGAGGTACAAAACCAACACGCGAGGAAGACACTCCACGGGAGGTGGTGGTGGGGAGATTGCTTCCAGTTGAGAGCACTACATCAACAGTTCACTGGAGGAGGTGATGTTTGTCTTGGATCTCAAATGATGGGTAGACTGAACATGTGAGAGGAAGTGCAATCCATTCTACACACTGCTGCCTGCTTAATCTTTTCAAGGCACCGTTCTGATAATGTCATCCTCCCCTACACCCCCCACCCCCATTCAGACTCTTCAGGCTCTCTCAATTATTTTCAAGAGAAAGCCAGTTTTTGCCTTTATTCAAAGTCTCCCATGGCAGGTGCCTGGGTTATCTTTACAAACCTATTTCCCATAGTGTCTCTTTTGAGTCCTACATAATTCAGGCAGACTAAGGTTCTCAACACTTCTGGTGCGCACCTCATGCTTCACCACTCCTCTTGCTGTTTTCCATATCTAAAATGTGGAAAACATTTTACCTTTTGCATAAAAGGTAAAATTTTGGGTTTTTATCTTGACAATAGCTGAAGGATCTTGAAGATCCCGAGTAGGAGAATGATATTATCAGAACTGTGCTTTAGGAAGGTTACATGTTTTACCCCTCTGGGAAGCACAGGGAGCACCAGATTGCCCATTCAGTGTGCTGAAGAAACCTGCGTGATTGGTGATTCTGAAGCGATTTTGGACACAAATGCTGTGGAAAGTTCAGCATGAAACCGACACAACAGAAAGAGATGCACACAACAGTATTCACCATTTTGGTTTCCCTGCATCGGTGCTTCCACTGCAGGCAGAAGTGAAGCTGCCTCCCATGGCCCCTGAGAGCACGAATGTCCCGATTAGTTCAATATACATATTTTTTAGAATTTCAGCTCAGTGCCAACTAGCTAAGTGAAAACCTGGATATGAGCTGGATTTTTGCCCACAGACTATTACTTCTAAATATGTATAAGCCCAGACCAATTTTAGAAGTATTCTTCAGTTTCTCTGTGCAATAGAAAATTCTTCTCCAGTTTTGAAAGTATTTTTAAGACTGTTATAGAGTTGATTTGGACTTTGTGTATTATAATTCAGAACAATTGTATTTTCTGGAAGATTTGATGCCCAAATCCTAACACGTTAGACTTTTCAGAACATCTTCGAGAGTCCTCAGAGGAGAGGATTCAGCAGATAAGTTCCTACTGTTCTTCTGTGCACACCTGATTCTCTGCACAGAAATCCCTTCTTCCCCAGTCTCAGGACTATGCTTCCTTGTCTTAACCTCTGAAAATGGACTGCTTATAAAACACTTGCTAAGGGACATGTGTCACCATTTTAAAAAAATAGAGCTTTACCTCCATAGGTATGTTTCTGGGAAAAGTGAGCATAAATCAAATTTTAAAAGTCAAATCATATTTCAAATGTCCCAGAGGAACTCATTATTTAATAAAATAGCATGGAGCAAATAATCACATTGTGATGTGGCTTTTCATAAAGCAGGGCACACCTGTATCACACTCTGTCATAGCTATGGAGCTCCACTGTATAGTGAGTGTGAGGGTAGCCAGGTCTCCTTGGACCCAAGTCAAGGGAATTAAGTTACTGAGCACCGAAGATCTTGTTACAAGGCAGTCTCTTTTATAAACTCTCTCAGCATGGGTCCCACAGTTTGTGCTTTAGAAAGACTTGGAAAATCTGTATCTGTAAGTTTAAAAGTACACTAAGCAAATTAATTTGCTTTGATAATCTCTATATTTTCTCCTGCCAACTGTAATCATTTGTTTGAATAAAGAACTTTAAAATACTACATGTGTAAATTTCACAAATCTTTTATTTCCTGGCCAGGATCTAAATGCAACCAATAGTTTCATGTATTGAAAGTAAGGCTAAGAACTAGATTAATGAAAACCAAAACTTAAAAACACTATATGAACAAAAAATCATGTAAGCAATACAAGTGTTTTTTAAAAAGAAAGAGCACTTACTAATCCCACTAAAAGCCACTTTCTCTTTGAATGGTCTCTGTGGCTTTCTTCTCACAGGGTGAGGACATGCTAACACAGATACAATAGGCATCTTCAAATTATAGCTTTGTATGTATTATCCAGAAAAACTTACATTCAGATGCCCAGAGGGGGAGCAATGTTTCCATCAGTGAGTCTCAGTGGCCCTCACTGTGTGGCTCAGGCCCTGTTGCCTCATGCTGTCCCGGAGGCAGTCAGGATCCTGCTTGCATGGGATGAGCTGGGTATGACCACGATTCACACTGACAGCAGGCACAAGCACACAAGTACCCCTTAAAAATATGTAGCTGAAATCCAGTCTCTCACACAGACATACATTGTTGCACATTCAAACTGCAATGTTAAGATCTAGGTGCACAAACTAGTTTATATGTGTGTGTGTGTATATCTCAAAGGCTTCAGTTATTTGAGCAGTCTGTTGAACAAAATAAAATCTCTATATCTTTATATATCTCATTACAGTGGGAGTGGAAAGGGCAGTGTCTGAGACCCTTGACCATCACCCCAGCACATACAGTGTAAGACTTATCATTATGTCAAAGTACAGAATATTAGACCTTGGAGCTCCAAGTAGCTTCGTTTGTTAAATTTCTACTAATGTAGCAGCACTACATACTAGGCACTTTGTATACATTATCTTTAACTTTCACAACAATTCTGCCAGATATATATAATTATTTCCATCATACAGAGGAGAAAATGGGGACTTAAAGACATTCAGTAACTTACCTAAGGTTACTTGGTTGGTAAAAGGCAGAACTGGGATTTGAACCTCAAAAGATTTGACTCTTAAGGTCTTTCAATCCTATCTTGCTGTCCTAGAGTTTAGCTAATGTATAAAGGTCCTGAAGTCTGAATACTGCCATCTTTTCCTAAGTCTGCCAAGCATGGCTTCCAAAGGAGTTACAGGATCTTTGGTGATGTATACCTTTTTTGCAGAACCTGAAAAGAACTCACTTAATTTTAATTTACAAAAGCTAGCTTTTAACTCTTGAGGATATCAACTTTCAGCTCCTGCCACTTAGAACACTGACAGTTTCCAGCTTCAGAACCAACATGCTGAATCACGAAATTAGAATATGCAGATGTCAAATAGAAGCCTTGTATAATTCTAGAGAACTAAACAGAGGAGAAAACTAGGACCTAAGCCTTCATACAAAGAGCTTTAAATATGACTGCTCTAGGTTCAGAATATCAGGAGTGTGATAAATTCAGGAACTTTCCATAGAGAGACAACAACATACTAAGTGCCTAGTGAGGTAAAGAACTGTACTAGCCTATGGGGGGGGGGGGGTTGAAGGGTGGAAAAAAGAGGTAACAGTTACTGTAGCATTACAATTCACAAAGAATTTTTTATACATTAATCTCATGGGGGGGGGGAGGAATGACTTATTTCCATGCTACAGTGAGAAAACAAAGCTAGAGAAGATAGGTATGGTTTCTTTCAAGAAGCCCACAGTTGAGAGGCCAAGGAAGATGTGGAAACAAAGAAGTCCAATGTAAAGAGAGAACAAACACCATAAACTTGACAGCAAAATACTGTCGGTGAGAGGGAAGTGGGTGTGGGGGTTGTCAATCAGGCCAGGATCCAGGAAGGCCTCACTGGTGGCATTTGGCCTCTGAGTCCAGCAGTCAATGGATGAAGGGGGAAAGAGTTTCTGTCAGGGGCCAGGCGAGTTGTAGCTTTAAAAATAAATAGGTTCATTGAGGCCACCCTCTCCTGTGACCAAAGCAGAAAGCAGGATTTGAAATGAGGTTCAATCACAGAAGTGTCCTGATCTAAGACAGAAGAAAGAAAACCTGGCCAGGCATATTCTAGAGCAGTGCTTCTACAACTTCAATGTTCAAGCGAATTGCCTGTTAAAATGCCAGTTTTGATTTGGTTGGTCTGGCTTGGGACCCGAGATTCTGTATTTCTAATAAAGTCCTGGTAATGCTTGATGTTGCTGGCCCACGCGCCACACTTTGAGGAGTACCCGCTTTGTCTGGGAGCCTGTTAGAAATATAAGACTGCTTAGGTCTCACTCCGGACTACCTGAATCAGAATCCGCATTTAAAGCAAGATCCCCGGAGGGTTCACATACACATTTAACTTGGAGAAGCACTTTCCTAGGTTATTCTTTGTTCAGTAGCAGGGACCCAAGGAGGTCCACACTTCCCTGGGCATTGCACACCGGCAGTCTGGTTTCTCTCCGGAGCTCCTGTTTCCACCCGCAGAGATTTTGTGCCCCGTGAAGCTTCTTCTCCGATCCGAAACCAGTAGCAACTCCGGGAGTTGATCGCTTCGTAATCCTCCTTGCTGGGTTCCTTTCCACCCCAACCCGCACTTCCCCGGGGCGTTCCAGCTGTTTCCCACCCCCACGCCCAGGCGGCTACTGTGCACAGCTGGAGTCCTCTGCAGCGGGAGTACAGGGAGCTGCTGCGGCCGGGGGAAGCCAGGCGGGGGCGCCGTAGACTAGGCTGTGCGGGGGGACGCCGTTCAGAGTCGGGAGAGGGCAGCCTGAGAGATGGGCGGGAGCGCGGGAGCTCCGCATCTGGTGCCAACCAGCGCTACCCTGGCGCGGCCCCACATTCCCACACCGCAGGAGCGGCGGCTCGCTACCTGGGAGGCGGCGCGCATCACCCCAACCTGTGTTTCATAAACCCGTAGTGAAATAGTTCCCAGCCTCCAGGGCCAGTAATCAGCCCGACTTTCTCCCGAAAGAACCGCTGACTATAATCCCCGAGCTGGACGAGGGCCTCGGGGGTCTAGATTTTAAGTCGACTATTTAATATCATTATCATTATTATTAAAAGCCAGCTCCCTCTTCCCTTATATACACTTCTGAGGTTGGGCGGGGGTTGTTGAACGACCAGAGGGTGGGAACAGGATTGTAAAACCTAACGATTTGCTAAGAAATCCGGGACCAAAAATGCAATTTACAAAACAGCGAGTTTTTACAAGGATAGAGAAGGTAACTGGGCAGAAAACACGCGGCCGCCAAAACCCCACCGCGCGTGCTCGCCGGGGCAGGCGGTCTCCAGTGCGCCGCTCTGGGGCTGTGCTGCTGAGGCAACGCGAAGATTTCGCAGGACAGGAGGCTGCCTTGGTGCCATGGACCCCGGTGTCTGCGCGCCTCGGAGAGGGGCACCCCGGCTGCCCTGTGCCCCCTGCGGCGGGCGGCGCCCCTTCCCAGACCGCTTGCCGAAGCCGAGCTACCCCCGCGTACTCGCCTCGCCAGCGTTTGAGGCGCGCATTTCACCACCAGCTTCTCTTTCAGAGCAAAGCACAGCGGACTGTTTAAAGTTAACACCTTCACGCAGCCACTGCTGCGGGATGTGCGCAGTTCCTCCCTGCGTAGGCGTATGAATGTGTGGTTTTCCATGGATGTCAGACTAAATGAACAGTCTTAACATTTATTAAAGCCTACCTGTTCTGTCTCAAGGCTTACCGGGTTTGTCTAAACTTTTGTGTGTGTGCGTGTGTGTGCGTGTAGGTGCGCGCGCGCGTCTCCACCCTCCTCTCAACTCCCCAGCCCCGCCCGTACAGGACGAAGTAGTCCTATATAGCGATGATAAATATCCCTGTTGATCACTTGATTGATTACCTCCCTGAAAGGTCACGCGGGCTCGCAGTAATTTCCTTTTGCCTAAGGCTCCCTTTTCACTTTTACTCCGGCACGACAGCTCCGAGTACACGGGATCTTTAGTTTGTATTTTAACCCCTAAATGCAACCCCTCCCGAAAACAATGCAGGCAAGAAAAATCGAATAAAATCAACTCGAGACCTTTTGGCTCACTCGCAGCCTCCCTCCCCATCTCTCTTCTTTCTTTCTTCTGGCTCCTGCCCCCTCCTATTCCAGCTCCCTCTCCCCAACTCAAATGTATTCTGGACACTATTTAATAGATGAGGGTCTTGCAAGTAAACTCAGGCGTCCCTTGGGTCTGCATTTCATGTCTGTAGCTCTCTTTCTTTCTCTCCTGTGGACTAAAAATTCGGATTTAAACCACTAGACAAGCTATTAATTTAGCTAGACTACCCAGGGTCCTGAACCCAATTAATTTCTAATAATTATAGCCCAAGGGGGCTAGATAGATCTCCCTGCCTCTTTCTTTTATTGCCACTCCACGCCACCGAGGTCAGCGTATAATAATAAAGTGTATATTTTGAAAGCGATCTCCAGAACAGTGAGTTATTGCAATGAATGAAAATTGTTTCCATTTTGGCTAATTGAGCCGGTGGCCGAAAGCTAGAGCTCTGAGACTAAATAAAGAGGACTGTTTCATTTCAACATGAAGAAACCCCTGCCTAGCTCTGGTCACCCAGCGAGAGTTTAATTTCTTAACAGCCAACCTGAAACCCAGCGTTGGGTAAACAGTATTAATAATTGCATTACAATGATTAAATTAATCTTGCTGGTAGCCAGGAGAATATAGGTTTGCGATTGAATAGCAAGATGTAAAGTTCACTGCACAAAGACAATAGGCCAAGAAATAACTCCATAAAGAATTCAAACTTTCCTCCAAAGACACTGTGGGGTTGGTTCAATTATAATGCAAGGAAAGGAAAATTTCCTGTTGCGTGCAATGGATTGAAAATCGGTTCTTTGTCGTTTCTAGCATTAATTAAAGACACATAGTTGGGGAAGGGGTAAACTTGTCCTCTTCTTCTCTTCAGTGACTCTCATCTTCCTTCCAATTCTCACCTCAATCTCCTGATCACCTTGCTTTTGCTTAACAACAGCAACAACTCCCCCCCCCCCAAAAAAAAAACAGAAAGCAAAATATGACAGAAAAAAAAATAAGCCAATCCGAACAGCATGTAAGCTCATCGACTTTCAAGAGAGGCACTGCTTCCAGGATGCCCGCTTCCGTGGAAGGAAACACAATTAAACATTAGGACCCATTCTACTGCCCCTCAAGGAAACGAATTTCAAGAGGAGAGGGCAAGGCGGGCGGTGGGGGGTGGCCGCCCAGCCAACTTGTTGGAGGTCTCTTTTCTCTTGGGCCAGCGACAATTTAAATGTCCCATCAGAGGGTGTAGGGAACCCTAAGAGCTGAACAGAAAGTCACCTGCTTGGGTCTCACGGCTGAGACTTGGGACAGGTGGAACTGACGGGGTCCAGGCATCTGGGAGTGGAAACTCGCCAGGGTTGGCGCAGGGTCTGGCGCGCTGCAGGCGGCGAACGCGGTCCGCTGCTGCTGGGTGTTTGCTCCATCAGGTTGAACACACTTGAACTAGCAACTTAGCTCTTTCATTAACACTCACTTAGGGGAGAAAGCAAATGATAAACAAAGAAATAAAGAGAACCGCAGAAAAAGGAAAGGAAACCCAGCATTCAGGTTTGAGAATAACAGTGACGATATTAGGAATATTTTATTTAAACAACAACAAAAAGAATAATGCTTTGTCTTTTCCTAATGGCTTGGCCCAAGGGCAGAGAAGAGTTTGTGTTTATCATTTCAGTTAGAAGAGCTTGGATTCGCTCTTGTCCTGAAACTGTTCTAAAGACCAGGCAAAGGGCCCATTCACTGAAGCGATCGGGACCCCAGGGACTTAAAAAACCCCCCAAAACAACAAAAACCAAAAACAGAACGGAAAGTTGCTCCAGTTGCGCCCCATTCCTCCCACCCCGTCCTCACCTCCCTGCCCTCTAGAAAAATTGAAAAGGCAGGGATCTTTAAATTTGGGGGGCTCAGATTTGATTTTCTTTAGTCTTCCACATCTCACCCAGTTCCTTTCATAGCCCCTACCCCCCGCCCCACCCCCCGCAGCCCGCGGGGTGGTTTATAATTTCTCAGCAGAAGCAACAACTGCAGCTTCACTTGTGGATTTCGTATTGTAATCTTGGGTTTGGTTCCTAGATCCCTTCCTTTGCTAAAAAATTCTCCAGCACTCCTCTTAACCTCCTTTCTACAAGGGGACCCAGATGCAGACCCCCTGGGGGACGAGAAGAAAGGAATTAAGGAGAGCAATGGTTAGGGAGGTTGGTAATTCCTTTTATTTATTTATTTTTTAATCTCCGGGGGTGAGAAGGTGAAATGAAATGTCCCAGTCATATTCTCCTTCCTTCCCCAGTGGACTCCACCTCCTCTCCTGGGAGCCAGGGCCCTGTAGGGTCTGACCCCTGGGAGGGGCCTGATCCTCCAGCAGAGCCCCTCTGTCCTCTGGCCTAAGGTGAGGGTCCCCAGAGAATCCCTTAAAGCAGTTTCTGTGAACTCCTTGCTGGCTAGCTTAGTATGCTTCTCTTCCTAGAGATTTTACTTCCTTTCTGAAAGCCTTCAACCCCCACTTCTCCTTTTCCCCTAAGGACACTTACTGGTCAGAGTGAAGGCACTCCTCCATCTAAACTGAGAAAAGCCAGTGAACTCAAATTCACAGATGCCCGGGCACCCACACTCAGAATGTTGAAGTGCCTAGTGCTTCTGCACTTACCAAATGTATAAGTACACCACCTGTATGCGCAGGGCAACAGGTATTGTAGAAGGACTGAGGGAAACCCCCCACCTGCCTCTCTGGTTCAGACGAAATGGTGGGATTCTCCTGCGCCCATGTGTTGTGGGCACGAGAGACTTTTCTTTTGGAAGCTGTTTTACTCCTACTTCCATTTCTCACATTTCAATATTACACATCTGTCTCCCTTGGGACCCATACCTTGGTTCTCCAGGGACTTGTATCTTTTAGCCAAAATGTCCCCAGAATTACACAGCTTTGGAGAAAGAGAAACGGTGGACATTCTTAGCCACGGTAAATCCTTCAAATTTTGACTTTCTTGAATAAAGATATTTGTGAACCATTGATGGCTGCCCTTTGGGGTTGAACTATTTGCTCATTCACACCCCTAGTCCCGGTTTTCACAATAAATGACAACAGGCACAAATGCCCATTCTCAGTGGTCTTCCTTCCCCTCCCCCGTCTTTGCCAAACTCACGACCAGGACCTGTTTTTCTTTTTCCTTTTCTTTAGCTTGAACATCAAGGATGTATTGTTGCAGCACACAGACTGAAAAGATTGTAATTTTCTTTTATGGTGTCTGGCAGGATTTGCAACAGATATTAATGGGGACATAAATAGCTCATGGAAGGTATTGGACAAAACTCTTTAATGCAAGGAGATTGTACCAAGAGAAAATCTATACGTAGTTGGAATTGAGTCTACCTTGAACACTTCTGCTCCCCACTTCCTTGGTAAATCCTGTAATAAAAGCAAATTTCAACAATGTACTTTTCAAGGGTGGGGGATGGATTTCCCCACCTCCTTCTTCTTACGACCCCGGAGGTTGTGGGTTTAAGCGAATGAGTGAAAATGGCAGGCAGGCTGAGCTGCAGCGGGAGGCGACGGGGGGCAGCGGTGGGGGAGGCCGGAAGGTGACAGCCGACCTCAGGGAAGGCAGGAGGTCTTGGATATCAAATGCCCGAGCTTGCCTGGACCTACGATTCAAAGGTGAAAATTACTATTTGGTGGGAATAGGTCACTAAAATGTTCCAAGGGTGGCGACAAGTATTGGCATTATACCTAAAATCGAGAAAGAAACATTTATTCTGCTTTCAACTCTGAAAGCAGAAGCCGCAATAGCTCCGGTAGCAGTAGCAGCGGCAGCATCAGATTTCCCGGAGTTCAGGATGAATCTCACTTTCTCCTGGATCATTCGTCGAGAGTCCAGTCCTTCTGGTTGTTTAGTACGGGAAAGATTTAAAAAGTCCTCCCCAGCCCCGCCTTCTTGGTATGGACGGTATAGAAAATTTCCTGCAATTTATAGTGGGAAAACAGTAATAGTTATGATTCAGGCTTATTGGTGATTCCAACACCAAATCAATACTCTGCCCGAGTCTTTTCATTCCTTTTTTTCGGGTGGGGGGGCGAAGTGTCTGCTCCCCTTTGGCTCCCCGTGCTCGCTCCCCGCCCCCCGCCGCCCTCCCCGTGGCTCCCTTTCTCCGCCTCCTCGGCGATTGCCATCTGACAAGATCTCCAAATCAAAGTGATAAATCGCTCCAAACTTTTTTTGGCGGCGCTGAGATGTTGGAGGGGCGTCTAGCGCGCATGTGCGAAGGTGTCCAAACTGACAATGCTGGAGAGATAGCGAGTGTGGATTGAGAGAAAGGGAGAGAGGGAGGGAGAGAGAGTGAAAGAGGGAAAGACAGAGAGTGTGTAAGTGAGTGAGTGAGTGTGTGTGTGTGTGTGTGTGTGAGAGAGAGAGAGAGAGAGAGAGAGAAGAGGGAGGGAGCGAGAGGGAGAGCAAAAGAAGGAAAAGATCCAAGAAAAAAAAAACCCAACCACACACCAGCGGCTGCAGGACTGGGCACAGCATGAGATCCAAAGGCAGGGCAAGGAAACTGGCCACAAGTAGGTGCAATATCCCTTTTCTATTGGCTTTCCCCCCTCCTCTGCCATCTTGCATATCTGTCTCCAGCGGTCCGGGAGGGAGCGCGGGGCTGCCTCTCGCTCTGGGGCCCCGGGTGGAGGGCAGGCGCAGCGCAGCCCTAGCAACCTGCCGGTCCCAGCCTCCGCGTCCGGTCGCGGGCCCGCGCTCTCGCTCCTGGTTTGGGCGCCAGAGGAGCCGGGCAGACCTCAGCCTTGCGCACCGACCAGCTGTGGCAACCCCGGGGTGGGGGTGGGGGTGGGGGCAGCAAAGACTGGGGTGGGAGGGAGGAGAGAGCGCGAGAGCGAGCGGGAAGGGGTGGAGTGGGGGGGTGAGGAGATGAGAGAGTCTCCCCCTCCCCTCCCCTTCCCCCCAGGCGGAGGAGAGTTGCCTCTGGCCAACCAGCTAGTCCCGGGTGTGGGAGGGGGAGCGGAGGGTGGGGGGGCGGGCTGGGGAAAGGAGCATTTTTGGTTCTTGGTTTGTTTCTGGGGTTTGGGGTGGGTGGCAGGCTCCGAGGGAGCCACTGTGGTGGCAGCGGCAGGCAGGAGTGGTGGAGTTGGGAAAAGTTGCGAGGCGGCCGCTGGAAGTTGCGCGGGCTGGCGGGCTGCGCCGAGCTGCGGTTGCGGTAGTGGGCGCTGTGCGCTCAGCTGTGCTCTCCGGCGTGCGAGGCGCGAGGGCTGGGGTGGGGAGTGGGGGAGTCGAGGGTGGGGGCTGTTGTCGCAGGGTGTGTGGGGCTCACGGGCAGAGCAGAGCTACGGGCTGAGCAGAGCCGCGGGCAGGTGGGGAGAGAAGAGGCCCCGCGAGCGCGTGGAAAGCTGGGAGTGGAGGGCGCGGAGCCAGCGGCGACTGCCGCCGCCGAGAAGGGGGCCGAAAGGGCGCGCTCCGGCCCTTGAGCTTCAACTGGCGGGGCGCCGAGTGACCCCCAGGGGGCGGGCTGCCGGGACTTTGGGCGGCGGCGAAGACGCTGCGGAGGCTTCTGCTCTCTTTCTGGACGCAGCCCCAGTTTCGGGTCACTAACTCTCCCCGGCGCCTCTGTGTGCTCCACGTGGAGCGGCCTGGGACAAGCGGGATGAGGGCAATTGGGTTCCTTCCGTGTGGGGGCGGCGGGACCCCATCCCCCACTTTTCTTGCAGAAAAAGTGCTGGGTGACTTCTCCTGGCATTGTCCGCGAAGCCGACACTGAGATGGTACGAGTGTCAACCGGAACTGTAGGCAACAGGACTGGGTTTGTCTAAATGCTTTTACCCCGAGTCTAAGGGGACCCCGCAGTATGAAGATTCGGGGCAATCTAAAGTGCTCCTCCGCGAGGTGTCGGCATGTGGGGCTGGGGCAGCCTCGGGAGAGGACAGGCCGCCGTTTGGTTTCCCACTTGCTGGAAACAGAACTAATTGTTTTGCTTGTGGACTGGAGGGAAAAGAGGTGGGAGGTGGTGGGTGAAATGCTTTTTTTCCCCAGTGAAATCCCTAGTCTCTCAGCCTCCCCTCCTTGCGTATTAAAACTAAGTACGCCTCACGCCAGCAGCCTCTGGTGTCCCCGCAGCAGCCGCGCAGAAGGAAGCCTCAGATTCCGGCTCGGCCGGCAGGATTTCTTTGGCGGTGGGAGTACGCGGTCTAGCCTAGCGAGATGCTGTCACTGTAGGCGCCTTTCCAGTGCTTCGTCCAGTCCTCACCCAAGCACTCCCCCATTTCCCAGTACGTTTCCTTTCGCCCTGGTCTCAGGGATCAACCTAAATCTAAGGCTCTTTGGTTTTACAGTCCATCTGTTTCTCTTTTGGATATTGTTCATTTCACTTAGCTGCGACATTGTCAAAGCGCACCGGTGGAATTCCTGTTTTTCCTGTTTGCTTTTAAATGAGGCCGATGTCTTTATTTTCATCTGAGAAGGAATAAATGTATATATGCTTGCAGGCCTGGGGACTTCAATTACGACTAAAGGTTAGGAGTGTGTGTGTGTGTGTGTGTGTGTGAGAGAGAGAGAGAGAGAGAGAGAGAGAGAGAGAGAGAGAGAGAGAGAGAGAGAGAGAGATGAGGGTTGACGGGCGGGGAGGGGGGTGGAGAGCCTATTGCAACCAAGAGTAAATTGTGAAATGAAAGCCGACGGCTTCGTGCACCTCATGCCGGGTATCCGCAGAAGTGAAAGCAGAACACAAAACCCTTCGAATTTTCTTGAGCAACTTTTTAAATTCTTAATTGCCAAGCTGTATGCTGTTGTATTAAAATATTCCCGGAGGCTCAGACCACTGCATATCCAGAAACCAAGCCTCTTTTCTGATCTGGTGATAGTTGTCATTCATGCAGTTGGAGACCCATTAACTTTATTTCTAGTGTCTCCAAGGATGCCGCTGTTGCTTTCTGCTAACTAGAGACGAACTCTTACAAACTTTCCTTGCTAAGCCTCAGGTTCCTGCTCGCGCTGTTCCAGCTGTCCACCGCGGCTGCCTTTCTCAGACCGAGGTGCTGCTTTATGCAATTCTTCAGTCACAATCTGGGTAATAAAGGAAATCATATTAAAAGTATGCATTTTTGTATTTCGCAGCGCTAGTTCCTTCCCCCGCGTGGTGCGTGAGTTTCCAAGCGCGTGGTGACCCCTGCGGTGCAATCCAACGAAAACTTTGCAGCTCTGTCTGCACCCGTTTCTTCCTTTTTGGGGGGTTAGAGGCAGTGTGACCAGCATACTTAAAAAAACAACAACAACAAACCTACCTTTATCATTGCAAAAGTAAACAATGCAGTAGAAGCGAGTCACATAGAAACAGTTTTCTCTATTGCTTATTCTTTTTGTCTTTTGTAAATTAATTTCTTTGGTGGCCAAGTCCTGTTGCAGTCTTGGCTTCCGTACAGGATCCCATGGACCAAAAGTAGGAACCACAGACCCAGAAAGTACCCACTGAAGTTAAACCCAGAATGAGTGCAAAACCCATTTTCCAACTTGTAGGGCTTAAAAAAAACCCCAAAACACAATAGTTTAAACCGATAAATTCGTTGCAATCATTTGGAGGAGTAAATTATTTAATTAAAAAATAAAGAAGGAGAAGGCAAGAAGACTGACATTTGTATTGCCTAAAGTCCTGGGCTTTTATTCCCATTTTTCAAGAAAAGAAAAATAAAAGCCAAGCCCACTCCGGCAGCTTCGGGAGTCTCCCAGCCATTTTCTCAGGCAGCTAGGATAGCACCTGGGCCGTGTAAGAAATGCCAGTTGCAACAGCTTTTCTCCTGACGATGGGAAAGGAGTGAGGTTGGATCTGCTTAGTTTATCTAGAGCCTGAAATCCGAAGGAACTACCACCTCCTGCTCCACTTTCCTAAAGTGATGCTCGCAGGGTTTCAATTACTGCAATGAACGAATTTGCAATGCGTGACCCCCTTAGCTTCTGCCTCGCCAGAAGTCTTATAGAGACTTAGGGGCACTTGTTACTTGTACACTTGATCTCTGTTTAAAAAGAGGTTTTGAAGTAGGTAAGGTAGTTGGCGACCCTTTCTTCCGTGCTTAAACTCACCTTGGCAGCCCAATACCTAAGATAATAATGGAAACGTGCACCCAGGTTCCAGCTTGCACTCCTCGTATGCCTACCTACTTACATTTTCCTTCATCCTTAAGAAAAACATTAAAAAACAGAGCTTTGGTAAAAAGTACATTTCAGTTTATTTTACACTGCTTTTGAGGAGGAAAAACGCTGGCCCCAAGGAGGCAGAGGCCCCTTCTAGGAAGTTAGTGTATTTGTCATTACTTGGCCATTACCCTGGCAAAGGTCTTCTTTATTCCATTTGGCACTTGGAGTGTAGTCTTTCTGCAGCATTTCTATGTGTTTTGCTAAAAAACACAACAACAACAAAACAAACAAAAAACAAACAAACCTGTGTTTAAGGGAAGGTTAATAACGCTTTTCATTCTCCCCTCATCCTCAACACTGTTGGAAAGGGACGGTTCATTAGCTGCAGAGGCAGGAAGGATGGAAAGAAAGGCTCCTTTTTCAGGTTTTTATTCGGAGGGTCTGAAGAGTCGAAGGTCTTGGCGACCGTGTGAGTGTTCTTGAGTGTCTTTTGCGGGGTAGCTCAGCTCTCAGGCTTTCTGAGTGGAGGCCTCTCCCTACCACCCGGGCCGGGCCTCCTCTGCCGACATTCAGTCATTCAGTACATTGCTTGCTTATCGAATAGAAATCAACATGTCATTCCACGAAATCTTTTTCTTTCTCTCTTCCCCTCCTCTCTCCCTCTCCCTCTCCTTTCTTTCTTGTAAAAATTGCGGGTAATAACTGTGTAAGCATTTTCCTTTTAAACATATTGTCGTTTGGAGTTTATTTCATTTTGCAAGTTAGTGCCAGGTTATCTGGGGCTGCAGATGTGGCCTGATGCCGGAAGGCCACAGCTGAGGACACTTGGCTCTGTTATCCCTCAGCAAGGAGGGCAAGAGAGAGCCAAGCTGCCCTCAGCACTCCCAGCTCGGTGTCCTCTGTCCTTGCACCTCTTCTGCTTTGTCTCTGCTGGAAGCTGGCCCTGAAGTGGAGAAACTTGACTTGTCATCTCCTGGCCAACAGCTCTTACCCTGTTCCCAAGGTACTCAGCGGCTGGCAGAGCCCTATGCCTAAGAGCTGGGCACACCTTCCCACTCTTTCTCAAAGCCCACTGGTGCGGAGGAGGAAGTGGGCCCTGATGGGGGGTGGTGGCAGAGCTGGGGAGGCTCTAGTGAGCAGGTAGGCAGAGCTCCCCTCACCCCTGAGAGGCCCCCCACACCTCTGTCCTGCAGCTGCTCAGTTCCTGGCTCCTAAGCTGAGGCCAGAACTCTTCTTCCCCTTCAATCTCAGAGGTGCTGGGTGCCTGGCCAACCGGTTCCCTCCCAGCGGGGTTTGCCTTGACAGTGTACACATGCACACACGCATACACACAAACACACACACTCACACTCACACACCCAGGGTTTAGAAACCCACTTGACTGAGGAGGGCAGGCACACCTCACTCATTCACTCTCGCCAGCAGGGCAGGTCCCTTCCCAGCCTCCTTTGGCAGGGAAGTAAGAGGCTGGGGAAGAGATGCGGAGACAGTCACACTGTAGGGATGTCAGGCACGTTTTTTTTTTTGGAGTGGTGGTGAGCCTTCCCCAGCAGGAAGCTGCTGCTCTGGGCGCATGCTATAAAGGTCTGTGGGGTCTGCTTTTCTTTTCCGCTGGTCTGCCCAGTAGGAGCCATTAGTTCCCTCCCCACTCCATTTGCTACTGTCCTCTTTCTAAAATTAGTTTTTTCCCCCTTCCCACTCTCCGGCCTTCTGAGTTTACCAGGGAATTCTCAAGGAAATCGGCTGCATAGTGAGAACAAGTGTGTAGAAGAGGATAAAAAGAGATAAATGAATGAAACAGAAAATAAGAGAGGGAGAAAGGAAGAGCGAAGCAGTGTGCTTCTCTGAGATCCCTGGTCTGCACACAGATTGGTATTATTTTTCCCCCCAGTAAATGAAAAAAGTATAATCCTTGTTAATTACCTTTGCTTACATGCCATACAAGAAACTTCAGAGTTGTTTCTACATAAGGAAGAAACTGTTTACAAAACTCTTTCAAAAGTGTGACATATTGCTCTAGTTCAGCACTAAAAAGCTAAACACACTTGCCCTCCTTTGAAGTGCCCTGGCTAGGGCAGCTTATTTGAGTGCGGTTCAGATATTGCTGTGGGTATAACTAATGGCCTCTACCTATTTAGCTCAAGTGGGAGGAGAGAAAGGCCTGAATTCCTTGTCCAATGGGTCCCTCTGGAGACTGAAATCTGGCTCCTGGCCAGTTCTGTACAATGTCAACATTGAATATTTGAATTCCCAGACTCTCTTTAACAAGTTTCTAAATAAATAAACTCATTGTGTGTCTGTGTTTAAAATTATTTCACCTTTCATAAAAGCTACAGCATCTTATTACATTGGCCTTGCAAGTTGATTTTTTTAAAAAAAATAAACAAACAAACAGAGCTTAAAGCATTTTAGTATGCAACCCTTAACAATATGTATGCTTTGCAAAAACATCCTCTCGTGTGTCTGGGTTGCTGCTATTTAGAGGGATCTTGGGCTGTTCTGTCTGATGTGATAGTGAATTATAATAAAAAAACAAGCTAAACTCAGAAAGTCAGTGAAGTATGACACATCTAAAAGGAGGCCTGATTGTGTAACTGTAGTGTCTTCACACGTGTGATGTTTGCCCACAATGTCCTACAGGGGACAGAATGTTTCACTGATGTGTCTTAACTGAATATCTAGAGACTGTCCCTCCAGTCCATAAGTATTGGTAGGTATGGACTTCTGCCCAGATAGAGTTTTGTTTCTGGGCATTTTTTTTCTTTATCTGTGTCTGTCTTTGTAAGTTGGAAGGGGTAGATACACAGATGTTACTCTCCTATTTAAGTTTGGTTTTGAAAAGGACCACATGAATCCTGTTTTTACTAATCTCTCAGCATTTGAACATTTACAGCATTTTAATGCAGATAGGAACATACTTGTTCTAAGAAGTACACACAATTTTTTTTAAAAAAGGCAAGTTCTAGTTCTCTTGCAAGTGTGGACCCCATCTGGAGTTGTTAGGAAAGAGAGTGGAATTCATTCTAATTTATGTGTATAAAGGACAACATTATTAAAAATAATAGAATTTGAAAGGGCACATAGCAAAACCCATAACGTCTAGCTGGTAACATGGAGAGCTCAAAGCCAAGAAAAAAATACCACCAAACCCGTGCAAACCCTAAAATAGATTACAATGACCTCAGCCATTTTCATTTTCAAAAATAATAGCCATGATTAAAATGGGGGAGTGTTTTACTTGGAACCATACTCTTCTGCATTATTATAAAAGCTGTTTTGTGGTTAAAGAACTGTTTCATTATAGAAAAAAAAGCAATTGAATTTTTAATCAAATTCCTGACTCTTCAAAAGCTCTCATTCTTGAATTACTTCTTATTTTGATTTTAATTATTATTCTTATTCATTAGCAAACTTGCTTTTGGCTTGTATATCAGCCAAATCCTTGACTACTAACTTTTATAACAATTCTAAAGGAGAAATTTGATTTAGAAAAGAGATTTTCTTAATTCCTTTAACAGACACCTGCCTAGGGGTCACTGACTATATAACAAGAGGACCAACGCTTTCTTAACCTGTTCAAGAACCAGCCTAAAGGAATTAATTTTGTATTTTAGGGCTGTTCAGATTATGGCATTTACACAAGTCCTTATACATAGCACTTGGTGGGCTTTGGCAATGGGCAGGCTTGCAAAATAAACATCAGTGAGCCCCTTCTGTGAGCATGGACAAGCCAGGTGCCCTGCTCTTTAGAACATTACAAACGTGCTCATCAGTGCTTGAATCTGGGTGTGATCCCTGACTGGATAGTTGGGTTATCTTGAAGTTAGGGAATGCCTCTGACAGAGCCCTAGCATCTTTACTGGTAAAGTGGGAGTAACAATACCATCCTTCTTGGGCTGCTCTGAGGGTTAAATGGGGTAAACGTATGCGAAGTATTCAAGCTCTCACCCAGTAAATCTCAGTCACTCTTGTTCCGATATATGGGTTACAATTTCAGAAGAGAAAATTTTTACACATTATTATCCTCCCTGTATTGTTTTTACCCAGTTAGGTTTAATTGTCTATACCAAGCCAAAATAGGCAAAACATTATTTCACAAACTTGAGAATCTTTGCCCTTTTTTGAGGGGGATGGGGAGCACTGTATGAATAAAGTGTTTGAGATGTCAATGTTGTTGCTCCATCAATTTTGACATCATATGCACACAGTCTAAAGGTAGTTGTGCATACTTTCCAGTTGTCATTAGACCATGATCCACTATGTGTGAAAATTTTATTTTCGTTGGAGCGAGTTTTGTAAGTCACTTTACTACCCTAGCTGAGTTGCTCTTCTCTAAATGAGGGGACTGAACTAAAGTGGAGCTTGTAAACTCGAATGCTTGTAGGAATTGGCAGGTATGATACATGATTAGGCAAGGCGGATTTTTATTCAGTTTTTGACACCCAGCTTTTGTATTCCAGAACAGGAGGGAGTGGTGGGGACTGGCAAGCTGGGAACTCAAGACTTCTCTAAAAGTGACAGCGGCTTCTCAGTTCCAGTTCACAGCGGCCATTTGGGCAAGGGGGACTAGGGCTGCTCAGTCTTCCACTTTTTAAGAGAAGTTACATATCTAGATGGTTCTGTGAATTTTGTCTACTTTAAAATGCTGACTCATTATAAAAGACAGCAACAACCAACAGCATTCTGCAGGCCTAGCCAAACACCTCTGTTGTAGACCCTGGGTTTGCAACATCTAGAATAGATGATTTCCAAGGGTCTTTTAAAGTTCCAGCATTTTATGATATCCACAAGCCTTCCTGAATATTACCTTGTGTTTTTAAGATCTGTATCTTCCTCCTCCATCTCAAAGGTTGTTTGTGTGCGCATGTGTGTGTGTTTTGATAGGTGGAAGTACTTATTACAGAATCTAATATCTGGCCATTTAGCTGGAAAAAAAGTCTTTCACGGCCATGTTTTGTCTTTCTTTCCCTCCATGCCACTTCATCATTAATTGGTTTAAGAAAATAAACTGAAACACTCACTGCCCCTTCACATAGCCACTGGCCACCATTCTTTCTTATTTTTTATTCATCCTAATTCTTTGATTTGTGGGCTAGGGGTTGGGCAGTAAATCATTAGGAGACATTTTTCTGTGGTTTTCCACAGTAGGAGAGAAGTCATTTGGCTACTGTGGGTATAACAGAGGAAGAGTTCACTCTTGCCTCCTAGGAGGGTCCAAATATCCTGTCCTGTACACCTGTAACTGGAGAACCTAATTGATTTTTAAGACATAAACCTAAGATGGAGAAAATGGCTTTTAAGGGATGAATGTACGTAATTGACAAAAGTGATTCTCCCTGCAGCAGGGGAAGAAAATAACTGTATGTATTTATTTGAAAATAAACATGCATTGCTCTGCTTATTATCATGAGTTGTATTTCTAGCAGAAGTGGTAGGTGAACAACAGGTAAAATTAAGTCCTGAGGACTGAAAAAGCAAGGTGCGGTGATGGAATACCAGTATAATGTATGCTCCCAATAAAGTTTGAAGTAAGAGCTTTGTAATATCTAAAACAGTACTATAGCCAAAGGACTGGTCAATAAGTGTGTACTATTATCAGTGAACATTGTTGGAAAAAGCATCAGGTAATGCAATGCTTGTAGAGGACAATTTAGAGTAGTGGTGAACCATGCTTATCAGCATTATCAATGGGTTATCAGATACCTAGCTCCCAATTTTTATACCTGATGCTGAAGCCGATTCCTTAGCTTGGTCTTTTGGAGCCTCCTACTCTTGAATCGGAGAATGTGGTGATTTTGAGCCCAGGTTGTGAGTTAAATTTGCCTGGGTTCGAATCCTATCTCTTACAATTACTAGCTGGGTGAAATGAGCACAAGCTACTTAATCTGTACCTCAAAGTTTTCTTACTAATAGACTAATGATACTTAACTCATTTGAGGATTTGATAAACTCATGCATTTAAAGTATCTTAAATATAGTAAGAGTTCAACACATGTTCATTATTTTGTTAACTTCTCAGGCTTGTCTCCCTACCTGAAGACTAGTCCGTTCAGCCTAATTTATTTACTAATTCTGCCCCTCTCTTCCTTTTGCCATCCAAGTCTAGTGTTTCCATCTTCCAAATTTTGGCCACAATACCATGATAGTCTGTAGATATACACATACTTTTTTTTGTTTATTTTTAGAGGGGAAGGGAGGGAGATAGACAGAGAGAGAGAGAAACATCAATGTGCAGTTGCTGGGGGTTATGGCCTGCAACACAGACATGTACCCTGGCTGGGAATCGAACCTGGGACACTTTGGTTCCCAGTCCGCGCTCAATCCACTGAGCTACGCCAGCCAGGGCGATATACCCATACTTTACTTTGACCATCAACATCTAAATCCGTTAAGATTTAGTTTAAACCTTAATTTCTTTTTTTTTAAGATTTTATTTATTTTATTTTTAGAGAGGGGAAGGGAGGGAGAAAGAGAGAGAGAGAGCTATCAGTGTGTGGTTGCCTCTCATGTGGCCCCCACTGGGGACCTGGCCTACAACCCAGGCATGTGTCCTAGACTTGGAATCGAACTGGCAACCCTTTGGTTTGCAGCCCACACTCAATCCACTGAGCCTCTCCAGCTAGGGCTAAACCCTAATTTTTTAATGAGGTTCATCCTTATCACTCCTGAAGACATGATTTCTTTGTCTTTTCATTTCAATTGTGTGGAATAATTTTTACCTATTATCATTTTGGCATTTTATTATATGTTTCTTGATATCTATCTATCTATCATCTATCTATCTATTATCTATCTATCTATCTATCTATCTATCTTATTTTTCTAGCTAAACTGTAAAATTCCCGGAGAGCCCATTTTTGTTCTATATAGTGCCTGGTTTTGTGCTTTGCATATGGCAGATATCAGTACAATTAGGTGATGGTGGTTACCGATAGGCTTAGGTGGATTACGTGAACCCCTTCGATTTCTTTGCCTGTAAAACCTGTGCAGTCAGGTAATGTTAGCACTAGAACTCCGGGATATCTGACACTTTAATTGCATACTAAATCCACAACTGGCCTATTTTGACAGTGATAAACCACCTGGAAAGTACATTTGGAAAGTGGAGTATTATTCCTAATTTTCACCAATAATGCTCCTCATTTTGCCAGTGCAGGTATAACCCATGACTCCGTACTTAAATTACAAATTGTTATTGATCTACACTTGATCTCGAGGTTTATGGAAACTGTATGGGACCTGACTCTGGAGACTGTCAGTGGAGTCAAGGTGGAGATGGTGAAATGTTTGTGGACTCATGTCATTCCTAGGAATCTGAGGGTAGTCAGCTTCAAAAAAGTCATCAGAAACCAAGGTTTTACATAAATTTTAACACTAATTTAGGCTGTATTAATACAGCATAGCAACAAGACTTTTGCTGTATATTTTAATGTGCATTTGTAAATGAAAGGCTCTTAAACAATTTAAGGCTGACAGATAATGATGTTGCAGTGACTCTTGTTTCACTGATTAAATTAACCCCACTCACAGAATGAGGTCACTGTAATTCAAATGCAACTATGACTTCTTCCTCCCCCCACACCCCCCACCCCATTCCTCACTCCATAACCAGCCCCTCTTTTCCATTTCACAGATCTCTCATCTACTTGGAGAAAGCAGGGCTATTTGTGCCTTGGACGACAGTCCTCAAGCTCTGGATTGTAGGGTTTCATTGCCCTGTGACCAGCCTGGTGTGACGTCTTATCCTGTGCCTAGGGCATTGGGATACCCTTCTGAATGAGGGCAGAGACTAAGAACACGGCTGTTATAATTCTACTTTGGTGCTGGTTATAGACTTTACCTTTGGCAGGAAATATGAAACCAAGTAGTAATAAAATGTTTCATGATAAAATGATAATAACAATGAATGGAGGTGTGGAACAACTATCTTGGTTTCTGCTAAGCTCATAGTTTGTGACTTTTTTGGATCTCAGACACCTGTAAGAATCTGATGAAAAATAGGGAGACTTTCTTCAGAAAATGCAAATGTGAATAAAAATTTCCATGTAGTTTCAGTGGTTCATGGACTGAATTCCAGCCATAGATATTATGTGCGTTCACACATATGTTCAGACTTGATTCACCCTAGTATGTTATTTATACAATGTCTTAAAGTCTTTATCCATCTTTTTCTCATCTTAGAAACAAAAATTTCTATCCATCCCTCATCTTAGAAACAAAAATTTTTCTGATTACAAAATTTATGCACATGTGTTGCAGCAATTTAAAAACTGCAAGGATCACCACTAGAAAATGAAAGTTCTTTGCAGTCCACCTTTTGTCACACACTGTCTGGTGTTTAGTTAAAGTCCTGCAGATCACCCCCATGCATCTATTAGCACGTACATATGCATAGCTTTATAACCTTTGATAGCTACTTGCTTTTTTCTTTTTAAAAAGTAATGATATACTTCAGACCAGTCATTACAAAACAATCTAACCCATTCTTTTGAAGGCAGTGGGTTCTCATTGTTTGGATGTAACACATTTTATTGAAGCAGTCCCCCATGGATGACATTTGGGTCGTTTCCAGTTTTTCGAACAGAACAGACAGAGAAGTTCCCTAACCCAGGACGCTAAGGGAAAACGAAAGTGAAGTGTACAATTAAAGGAAGCCCGCAGTTCAGGGTGAAGTGTGCTGGCCTCTGAGCAACAGGCACAGCGGGGCTTTGGGAAGGTCACATAGGGTTGCCTCACGCTGTAAGGACCGGTCAGATTTCCAAGCACCTTTACCCCCTGGAGGACATGAAAGATTGAAGTCCAGAGCTAAGGTACATCTTTGTAAGATCCACTGTGAGATATCTGTGATATTTCAAGCTTACTGGATTGCTCTGGACCTCATATTTATGTCCTATTTCCATTTTCTCCTGCTGCTCAGAACAGACTGTAGCTGAAATCAGTCCAGATAGCTCTAACTGTATAAGGATAAGTTAGTTGTCAGGGTTTCAAGTCTCCAGGTTTTTAAAAAATTGTAACTTGTTTGAATGGTACATGATTACCATCACACTACTCTATCCTGTACCTACGCTTGAAGCCAACTGATGGGACGGGATAAAGGCAGAAGGGTATCTGAAGACAATCAGGTTTTTGATGTTCTTTAAAAAACTTAGCCACAATAATTTCTAACCTATGAATTGGAATGACCATTTTTATAGGAAAATGTTTTTCTCTGGGTAACCAGGCTATGGGAAAATTTTTCTAATGGAAACTATCTCGTACTTTTAACTGTGGCATCAACACCATGGCAGTGTACTGTTACACGCTAAAGCCCATCGGACGCACAGTTCCCGTTTCTGATTATAAGTTATAAACCAGGAGAGAGAGTCTTCTGAAAGAGGTTTTCTTTGGCAATGATGTTGTTGATTAAATATAAAGAATTCAGGAAAAAATAGTTAAGCCCATTCCTTTACACAGAAGTTTACAAAAATGGGGTAGCTGGGCTTTCATTCTAGTGGGAACAACTTTGCTTATTAAAGCTCATTGGATTATATTAGATTAAAAACATGAGACACCGTAGATTGGAGTTGAAAAGTTCCCAGCTAAGAAATTAAAAATGTAGGCATGTAAATCTGTTTAAGAATTAATTTACTTTGTGAGTTTGATTCCTTAGAGGACAGCATTTGTTTCAAATTCATGTAGTTTTTGTGGATGTATATAGATTGTTCCATGGGGCATTGCTCTTGTTAACATTTTCAAAGTATATTTTAAATGAGATCAATCAAATCAAGTCAATAAATAGTTATTGAGTATTATATCTAAGGAATGATGAATGAAATACTAGCAACGCTCACTTTCCTGAAAACATTGAGCGTCAGCATTTGACAGACCTACATCTACCCCTGATAATGGTTTATAAATTGAAGCAAAGATCCCCACCTGGCTGTTGCTGGCTATTAGTGCCTGCAAAGTGGTTTTGTGAACTTGGAATACTAAATGCTATTCCTGACTCTTCTTTAGATATTTTGTCAGCATTACGAAGCCACACACCCAGCAAGCTCAGTGCCGTGGCAAGTGTCTGGGGCCTTCCATCTGAAAATAATGCCATACTTCATTTCTCTTAATACCTGTCAGGTGCGCAGGTCATCGCCCGCCTCACCAAATCCCTTGCGTGTTAATGCTGATAAGGTTTTCATTCAGGATACTTGAAAATAAAACCAGGCCCTTTATAAATACTTACTTGGTGACTATCATGCACCAAGTATTTATCGGGTGGCTACAATTGTAGGTGCAGGGAAGGCAGCAGCACCACACACAGATAAGGCCCCTGCCTACATTTCCCATTTTGTGGGAGATAAATGTATATGGCCATATACTTTCAGATGTTGACTTGTGGCATGAAGAAGATTAAGCAGGGTAACTTGCTAGAGAGCACCCAGGGACCTTCTTTTATTTTACTTTTTATTAAATTTTTATTGTTGTTGTTGATGAGAGAGAGAGAGAGAGAGAGAGAGAGAGAGGGAGAGAAACTTTGATTTGTTCTTCCACCCATTTACGCACTCATTGGTTGATTCTCACATGTGCGGATTAAGCGCACAGCCTTGGTGCATGGAGACCACACTCCAGCAAACTGAGCTACCTGGCCAGGGTTCCTCAGGACTTCACTTACCAGGGAGACCAGAGAAGGCCTCTCTGAGAAGATGACATATGAACAGAGAGCAAAATGAGGAGAATGTTTATTAAGTGTTTGAAGCGTGGCACATTGAAACTTAGCTAGTAACAGGCATATCCTACTTGCCTTATTCTCTAACCTAGGGCAGAAGCAGACAAAGTGTACACGTGTTGTGTTTTATTAAACTTGTGCATTTATACACAGCACACGTATTGTACATTTAGCTACCTGACTCCACAACCTAGGAGCCAGCACAGAGGTGTTTGTGTATCTTCCTTTAGAGATGGAAGTTCTGTGTTTGATCTGTAAACACTAGGTTATTGGCAGCATCAGAGGAGCATATTAGGTTTCCGGACCCATAATTCAGTCCAGTTATTCAATATTTATTGAATATATATTTAACAGCCTGAGCCAAGCGCTGTGCTGGGCACTGGGTATACAAAGACAAACAAAATGTTTCCTGCCCTTGAGGAACTGATAGTCTGTTGGGAGAGAGGGGCATGTGAAGAGAGGGTTTCAGTACAATGGGGTAAGGGCAGGAGCAAGGGTAACAGGTCTACTCCCCCTGAATCACAACGATCTGGATGGTAGTGTGTGTCCAAGGGCATACCTTCATCTCACATCTACTCTTGCAAACAATTCTTTGACCTTTATGCCTCTAAGCTCAGCAAAATTTGAAGATTAAAAGTTTGTATGTGTTTAATGCATTTTATGGCATATTTCTAAATTTATCTTGTATACCTGCAAATGCCTAGCATGGAGGGCATTTGTATATTGGATGGACAATTAAATGTTTCCTGAAAGGTCCACCCATCATATGTCTGTGGTTAGGAGAATGCTGATTGCAGTGACTGACTGAGATGCAGGAGGTACTTGTGGCACATGCCCTGTAGCACTGGGTTTGCAGGTGGGCAAATGACCCTTCCCATGGTCACCAGTTTCAGTGTCATTTTATTCCTCGTGCAGTTAGAGCGACCTAACCTTTGCCATCACAGTTCAAGGAGAAGTTGTTGTTGTTTTTCCATGGAGAGGGATCTCAAAGAGTTTATTCTAACTCCTTGCCACTTGTAGCTTTGCCTGAGAGCGAAGATCAGATCAAAATGCCCAAACTGAAGTCTGTTTGGTTTCAAAAGCTGCATCTTGCTTTGAGGTGCAGTTTTTGTCCAGCAAAAGGTAGTGCCGTCCAAAGACTGACATGGGCTTGTATCTCAGGCTCGCATGTGATTTTGTTATTTGTAAAACAGAAATAAGAATAAAAAGCACTGCCCTGTCTTCCAGTTCTCTTTGCCAACCATCTTGCTGTGCTATGCATGTGTGTCTAAGCCAATGTTCCAGCCACTAGGTTTGGCACAGAAATCAGCCCGTTCGCATCATTACTGCTGGGCACAGTTTGAAATCCTGAACAAACTCCCCAATTGCCTAAATGTGTAAGATGCTAGCGATTTAAGCTTCCTGTTGATAAATGTTGCAGGATTAAAACAGCAGCATAGATGTGGTTTGATCCATGAAGCAACATCGTGTCCTCATTTCTTTGACCTAAAAGCACTGGGTAGGTGGATCCAAAGAGGATGGGAAATGTCAAGGTGAAAAACATTACGCGCAGGGGCCTCACAGTCTGTATATCGGATCTCTGTTCCCGCCCTTGAGTGACAGTAATCTCAGTCGCCAAGGTTTTCCCCTCAAGAAAAGAATACTCTGATACCTAATACAATGAGCGGCACCTTAGGAAGGTTTCCCAGTGAATCCGTGGCACTGGCCAGGACATGCAGATTGCTTCCCGGGTGTGCAGGATACAACCCTTTGCATCCTTCTCCCGTTCTTGGCGTGATTGGCTTGACTGTGTCATAGCATTTCATTATGTAGACTTGACAAACATCAATAACTTTGCTAAGAGGAAAATGCCCTCTGCAGTGATTTACGCCCTATCTACCTTGACGATAGGCTTGGAGTTTTTTTTTCCCCACATTTTTAATTGTTGTTCAAGTACAGTTGTCTCCATTTTCTCCTGTGATAATCTTAAAAATTCAGTCTATGTTGGATGCCACAGGCATTTTTTTTCCTGGCAGATGGTGCTGTCTGCAGAGTCAGGATGAAGCGTGAGTCCCAACTTTGCTACATGTCAGCCTGGTGTCCTTGGGCAGGGCACTCACCCTCTGAGCAAAGCGTCCTCAGTGTAAGATAGGAACAAAACTACCTCCCTCCAGACTAGTATTGTTGAAATAAGATGACGGATATAAACTTTTATAAGTTACCAAGAGCGGTGAAAATTTAATGTGCTATTAAAAGTTCTAGAAATTATAGAATATTAAAAGTGCTAGGGAGCAATTAAGAGTGTAAATTCCAGAGCCACATTATTTAGGCTGAAGTCTAGGCTGTGCTACTGCCTAGCTGTGTGGCCATGTATAAGCTCCTCAGCCTCTCTGTGCCTCAGTGTCTTCATCTGTAAAATGGAGATCACTTACAACAACATAAGTAATACTACTAATCAAGCTTATTTAGTGTTCATGCATTATTGAGGTTAGTTCTCACACCTCTGTGAGGTGGGGGGTATTACTATCTCATGTTTAGAAGCAAGGGCACTGTGACATTTTAGTTATTTGCCCTAAGCCTCTCAGTTCCAAGTGCAGAGCTGGGTCCATCCTGCATCTGCTTTACACTGAAGCCCAAGAACTTAATTTGAACGCCCTGCTGCCTTATTTTTTCATCCGGCAATAAAAGTGGAACATTGTGTTGCCTGAGTATTCTAGAACTCACAAAGGTAATATGATTTTGGGTGAAGGACACCTTCATTTAAAGAAATGATTTTGTACAACTCTTAGTAAAGAAGGATTTTGCTGCAGTTTTTATGGGTAATCTCCTCTTTATGATAAGGGTTGGTCATGTCTTTGTCTTTTATTTTCTTCCCCGTTATCTGCAATGTAGGTTTCCATCACTTGATGTTTTTGGTTTCTTTTAGGGAACTACACATATTTGTTGCATGAATGATTTAGGAGAGACTTTATTACTTCATTGCCTGAAATCACAAGCTAATTATACCTTACAATTTACCAGTGGGTGGTGCTGGATTCGGATTCTGATTTTCTAAATAATCCTCTATGACTGTAAACCTTCCTGAGGTCACCAGCATATTCTTAAGGCCAGAAAAGCAAGCCACAACTTCCGGAATCTTTCCTCCATGCACATAACATCTGAAATCAAGCCCCGTTTGCCCATTCTCAGCTTTGTTTTCATATCCAGATCCGTCGGACCTCGTAACAAAGTGTTTGGCTAGCTGCATAGTTGAATAATCTGTGGGATTTAAATAAAGAGAGGACTAATGAGTGCTTTGTTTGTTTTTTTATTTTGGGGGAGGGGGCAGTGGACAAGTTAGGAGTAGACACGTTGATTCAAATATGGCTGCATGGAGTCACTTGGAGAGCTTAAATATACCAAACAATGCTTGGGATCCACCCCAAGCCCATTAAATCAGAATCTCTGGGGGCAGGGCTCAGGCAGTGGGGAGCAATGAGTCCTGGGTATAAGAAACTAGGAAGAAGGAGGTCGTTTGAATGAAAGAATTATGGAGACAGCAGAGATAGAGAGGTGGCTACCTTTTGGGGTGATTTTAGGGTTACATACGTTTTAATGAAGGGCTCCTTTTCAGTTTTTACATGATGTGGTTGGAATTTGGAAATACCTTCTTAACACTCAGCTCCATGAACTTGTTTTCTGCCTGTTGCTTCTGGCATCTGTAGCAGTAACAGGTGGGAGACTTTCAGTGTGAAAGGTCACCGTCAGGGAGGCTGCATCACAGGGAGGAGGAGCAAGATCTTTGGGTCCAGGAGCTCTGCCATCTTTCTGACATTTCGTCCCAGTGGCCATTTCTAAGGAGACAATGATGTTTTTCAGATGAAAAAACTGTAGCAAACACTACCCAAGCAAAATCAGACTTAGCAGCTGTTTTGTGAGAGAGCATTTTAGTTGTGCTAGTTGCTTTTGCCTTTCAGTTTTAGAACCCCAGTCAGACACAAATGCTTCTCTCCACTTTCCCATGCAGAAGGAACGCTGGGAATTCTAGAGAAGGCATGTAGGGAAAACAGAAGATGAATTGTAAAAAAAAGTGTCTCTACCCAGAAATGTTAAAAAGCAGAAGAGTAGGTTTTCAGATTGGACTTGTGCTTATTTTAGGAAGTTTGGATGTTAAATGCCAGTGACCCTTTTGCCTGGCTGGCTCTAATGCTACCCGTCACTGGCTTCTCTATACACGAAGTTCATTAAATAAACTCGTTCCATGCTGGATGTTTCGTTGCACCTGACTGCACTTGCTCAATGTGCCCAGTGGTTCTAGAGGTTTTGTTGAGCTCAGTGGATGGACACCAACACACCAGGTTAGAGAACGCAGACTTCTGTGTGTGTTTTTGGTGGAGGAGAATGGCTTTACCGAAAGACAGAAATTAAGGCAGCAAAAAGGCATGAGTTTCTGTTTGTGAAATGTGGGAGTGCGTGTATCTGTGGACACTTGAGCGGCCCTCCTTGGCTTTTAGCTCAACTTGTATGTTTCAAAATTAACTGTGTTGCACAAATCCCCTGAGGAATTCCATTTGGATGCTGCAGCTCATTTCAATGGTGATTAATCTAATTGCCCCTTTATTTTTTTCTTTCAAAATGATCACTTGTATTTCTTAATTTTTAGCATTTTTGAACCAACTGTAAAGCGATAAAGTAGTTTGGTTGTTTAAAAGAGAGCCTAAAGCCGTGTTTTCATAAGAGCTTTTGAATATTTACTTTGATCATAATGCTAGTGTAAGATGAATATAAAATATAAAATGCCAGGAACCAAAATTGTAATTTTCTAGTCTCAGGAGTGGAGCTATAGAATCACATGCATTTCAGATAAAACTGTGTGTTTTAAAAGCATTATAAGTTGCAGTGTAAGAGGAGGTTTGCAGCAAGCTATATGGTCAACTAGAGAAAATAAGTGATTCTATTCTGCAGCTGAGGCTTGAAATAAGTAAGCCAAGGGTAACTTTTTCCAGGCCACCCACAGGAGAGGGGTGAAACTGGGAAGACATTTCTCAGCTACCAGACTGAGTCGTTGTGATCAGAGGAAGCTTTGCGACTTCTTTATGAGAAGGGAACATCTCTCCTAGAGGGGCATCTTTGCCACTGTGCAGACATGATTCATTTTACTCTCACTGTGGCAAATACTGATTGTGCTATGGCTCTTTACATGCTGTTGAGATGAAACAGGAGCTGTATTCTCTGAAAGACAGGGGTCCAATCCTCAGCACCCACTAGAGGTGAGGCCGGAGGCCTGGCCAGCCAGGGTGGTCATGGTGCCCTCAGTTTTTAAAAAATTTTAATAATGTATTTTATTAACCTACTATATCCCAAATACTATCATTTCAACATGTCATTAGTATAAAATATAAATGAAATGTTTTGCATTCTTTGCAAAGAATAGTTTGTCTTTGAAATCCATTGTGTATTTGCTGTTATATATGGTGGGTGACCAACCCAACTAGTTTTCCCTGGTTTTGTCCAGGTTTTAATTGTAAAGGTCTCTCATCCTGGACAACCCCTCAGTCCTGGGCAAACTGAGGCAGTTTGTTACCCCGCCCTGACAGCACCTCTTTTTGTTTTTTTATTTTCAGTCACAGTTGACACCAATGTCATTTTATATTAGCTTCAGGTGTAGAACATAGCGGTTCAACATTTATATGATTTACAAAGCGATCCCCCATTAAGTCCGGGGCCCACTTTCATGATGCCCTCAGTTAATGTTTACGAAGCTTCCATTTGGTGAATGATTTCGTATGAAGGATTCTCTTAGTAATTCTATATGTGACCTATTTCTTCCTCATACAGCTTCTGTTTTGAGAGTAAGCAGAAGGAAATGGCAGTAATAACAGAACTGGCTTTTGCTCATTCACACTTTTCTGCCATTTGGATTTGGGGAGCAGCGAGGCAGGAGGCAGGGTGGCAGGGGCAAGGACGTGGCAGAAAAACGGAGTCGCGCAGGAGAGGGAGGGTGTGCAAGGCGGGGCCGGCCGGGTGTGCTTACAGCCGGGTTTGCTTCGAAAATGCAGTGCTAACTGTCCAATATTTAAACATTCATACTTGGGGATTCACACATCTCTGTTAGAAGTTCTGTGAGAAGGAAGTTTAACAAAACCAGATTGATGACTGATGTAATTTAATTAGACCCTGGCTTCATAAATATGCAGTGTTATTGAACGGGAGGTTAAGTCCTTAGATTTCCTGAGAAAGATGGCAATTTGGTTTGCTTTGCAGTAGGCTCGCAGACATTTCCACCGTGGTATGTAAGTGGATAAAGTAATTGGGTAATTTAAAAATTAGAAGAAAGTCTACATTTAACTGACCAGTTGCAGTAGCCATTTGTAGCTATTGCTTGCTCTTCTCTGCCGCTCTGCCTCTCTTCCAGCTTTGTGATTGCAGGTATTTTTCTCTTGAACCATGCGTTCCGCAATGCTGTTGGGTTTATGACCCCCTAATAATTTCACACCGCCCTAAACCCTTTGCACGGTGGCTTTACTAGCACATCAGGAACAAACTATTAAGACTTTATAACAATATTAAAATCAGCCAGTTGACCAGAGAGACTTACTGATTTTTTTTTTTTTGGATGAGGTAAGGGAAGGGAGTGTGAGAGTATGTATTTTTTTTAAAGCCTTTGTTTTGAATACAGTTCTGGCCAGGGAAATACCTGAGACTGAGAATAGATAGGGCGCACTCTCCGAGGTAATTGGGCGATGGGACGCGTGGGAGGCCTCTCCATAACCATGGCGACTCTTCCTGCCGTCAGCCTTTTTGTCCTTTGTCTTTTCTCCACTGCTCTTTACTTCTGGCCAAGATTCTTTCCTTTTCAATCCTGTTTTTTTTTTTTTGTTGGCTCAAGAGCATACCTTAGAATAGATGAATTTGCAGTTTTCTCAACATTTCATCAGTTATCCGACTAGTTTAAAATCCCATTTGCAAATATTTTCCTTCTCCCTCGTCTTCCCTTCCCATTTGAAATGGATAAAGCAGAAGTTTTATTTTTCATGCCTACCTTCTCAGTCACCATCTGCTGCATCCCTGCATTGTCCGTAAGCTGTTCGGTTAGATTCTTTGCTGAAATGAAATATATGATTAATAAATGGGAAGGCCCTTACTCGTGATTGATAACTACTTTTAGAAACACTGTCATTTGCAATTCATTAAATGCCTTATTTGCCATTTATATTTACTGAAAATTGATACTCTATGTATTAGTTCTTTCTCAATGACAGATCACTGGTAAATGTATAATTAAAAGAGAGCTTAATTCCAATTTGTCTTCATTTCTCCTTGAAATAATTTTACAGCTGTCATGCAGACCTTCTTCTCCATTCCAGCGCGCTCTTCTTTGCCTTTCCCCACCATTGTTCTCTCTTGTTTCTGGATTTCTTCCCTCAGGGCAACATCCTATGGTCAGAAGACTGAAATTCAGACGGCCTCTGCCGCTTGCTGTGAGACTGGACAAATTGTTAACTGCCGCCAACCTCAGTTTTCTCTCCTGTAAAGTGGGGGTGCGAGTTCTACTTTTGCAGAATTAGCATGAGGTTCAAATGAGATACTACATGTGTACTAGAAGTGCTTTGTTTGCTGAAAAATGGTACACACAGTGGAATTAGGTCAACATGGCCGCCTAGCTTCTCTGAATAAAATGCTTGTGATAATGCCTCATAATTGCAGGTTATAGATGTGTCACATGGAATAATTTGCAGGAGAAATGAAATGTTGGCAACAGACATGTAACGAAACCGTGGTGAGCAGTGCCAAATCTCCCCACTGCACAGGAGCACAGAAGGTGCAGCCTTATCAGGAAGGAGTTGGCCCAGTGGGGTTAAAGTCACTGAGAAGTGTTAACTCACCCAGGTCTGTGCCCTGTGCAAATAGAGAGCATTGGGGACACTGATTAATTTTCTTCCAGTTGACCAAGCCCTGAGATAACTCCAAGTGCTTTCCTGCTTCTTGTCACTACTATGACTCCAGCCTGTCCCCTTAGACCTCAGCCTCTGACCTCCTAACTCCTTAATTCTTGCTCTGGTTTCACCAAATGAGGCTTTTTTGATAACCGAACAGATTTTTTTTTTTGCATTTTATGCTTCTATTTCATTTTCCTGGGCTCCCATCTCGGGGTGGCCTTTAGTGTTACAGGTGGCAGGGCTCCTGTGCCCATGGCAGCTCCTTTCACCCTGTGGAGGTCTGGAATGTCATTATTAGGGCTGCAGGTGATTGGTCAAAAGCTTCACTGCCTCTGTAGGAGACCACATTGAGCTTTACCCTTCAGGGGGTGTAAAACTGTTTCTGAGGGCTTGCATTGATCAAGGGCCAGAGAATGATGTGAGCTTGGAATCACCTGCTCACAGTTTTGGGAGAATCACATGCTGTCTCTTGTTTAGCAAACCTTGTCTCCTAGGAGGTATAGGTTTTGGAGCTTTGTAGTAGCTCTGCTGCCTTGGACATCAACTTCACCTCTCAAGACAGATAAGACCACTTGCCTCTTAGGAGTGTGATGCCTCAATGAGATCATATTTGGGCTTTGCCTGATACTTTGAAACCCTCAAAATTCTCTTCTTTAGTACTAAGCCCTCTGTAATGTTTCCTCTGTCACTACCTCCCTTTATAGATAAAAGGCCCCAATAGTTAAATCAAATATTAGAATAATGCAGAGAGATGGACATTCTCAGTGGATAGTTTCTCCTCAAATTCCATTAGGGCACCCATATTTTTTTCTGGTTTCCCCCCTCTATTGACCAACACTTCAGTAGTAACCAACTTTTTAGAATAGTAAAAGATGATGTTTTGGAGAAGACTCTTCAATAATTATTTATTGATAGCCTGATTTTAAAAACATTTGTAAATGGACTTATCTTTAGATTCTGATCTTTGGGCCAATGAATGGTCAGTTGAGTCCTGATTATTCTTTAGGGTCTTAAGTATTCTTTTAATAGGTAGTGTATGGTTTATCAGCTTTAGGTACTGTGTTGTTCAAATATAATATTTGAATAATTTTTTGAATTAAAAATTTGAATAAAATATTTGCCTATTGTTCACAGTAAACACTTCCTGTCTCTTTCTGGGGGAGAATTATACTTCCTTATCTTGTGACCCCAGGCTGGCGCTGACCAATATATGTGAACAGACAGAGGTTTTTAAGATTCAGCACATGGCTAACAATGTTTTGTCTTTCCTCTCTGTCATGAGAGCAGGTGCGTTCCAGACAGAGGCTATTTTAGCAGCTTAGGGTCTGGAAGAAAGATGCAGCTGAGGCCAAGCTGGCCCAGAATGAGACACATAGCATAAAGTTAGCAAGAAGTAAACTTTTGCTAGAAGTCAGTGAGATTTTTGGGGTTATTTGTTACTGCAGCATAACCCAGCCTGTTTTGACTGATATAAGTATACATGTTTGTGAATTTCGATTAATATTCTATTGAAGTACCAAGTACATATCCTGCATTTACTCTATGCACATATTTTATGTATACTATATGTACATATTATACACGAACTTGTGGTTTTGTGAACTCTGAATTGTATTTGCTATTATAATTGGTTTCCATTTATTTCTTTTTCTTGCACTGATTACAGGAGTTTCATGTATAATCAAGTATAGCTGAAAGATATTAGTTGTTCATAAAGAAAAACAAATTTAAACAGGCTTGATAAAACTTCTTAGTTTATAAAACTGGAAAACCTATACATAGATCATGTCATGCGTGGTTTGATCAGCTGTTCTCATGCTTTTCAATTACCTCCTCTTTCCTCTGTATGTTGGCTTCATCCTCAGATTGTTGCAAAATGTTTCACTGTATGCTTTCTTATTCACATTGCAGAGGAGAGAGGCTTTTTTTCAAAACCAAATAAATTTTCCTTTAATTGGACTGACTTAGGCAATATGCCAGTCCCTGAGGAAACTTCTGTGGCTGGAGGGACACTGTGCACTCACCGATATTGACTCAGACCTGGGATACATGCCCTTCCCCAAACCAAATCAGAATCCATCCCTGGAGCTTGGAGGGACCGTGTATTAATGTGGGGAAGGTAGCTGCTACAGCAGGTGAATTCCAAGTTCTCTCTGGTTTAATACAATGAATATTTATTTCTCAGTCATAGACTAATGCAAATGTTCTTAACCCTCATGATTGGTTAATCTCCAAGAAGTTATTCAGGGAATCTTAGCATCTTAGAGTTCCTCCATCTTCAGCGCAGAGCTCCCAATGTTGCTGCAAAGGCAAAGAGACCTTAGGGGAGACACAGGTATTTCCTAACTGCTTTAGCCAGAAGTTTATCATTTCTGTTTGCATTCCATTGGTGAGAACTAGTCATTCAGCCCCTCATAGGTCAAGAGAAGTGTGAAATGTGTCCTTGGTTGGGCATCTGCTTCCCAGCATGCACTCCGTACTGTAGAAGGGAGCATGAGTCTTTGGTGGTCAGCCAGCCAACTCTGCCACAGATGTCAATCCCACCCATGTGGCACAAAGGGAAAGGAACAGAGTGAGTGTTGGGGAGGCAACTAACCATGTCAACCGCACCAGGGAACCTGGTCCTGATGTCAGGCAGGCGTTGATTTGTACTAAAGCAGATGTGTGAGCCCTTCATTCCCTATTAGACTGACTGATGTGATTAACAGTCCATTACTACTTCAAAATATCTTCAGAAATTCTTCTAAGCCACTAAATAAATAATTTCTTGTGAGATGGCAGGTTCTTCTCTCTTGAAGAATAAGAGATATAAGTCTTGTAAGATGCCAGGTGAGGGCCAAGGCCCAGGTGGTATGCAAGGGAGGGTGCTGTTCCTCAGGGTCGTGGTGTGTGGTTGCAGGGGACGACTGCTGTCATTCATGGGCAGGAGGTCGGTGGGGGGTGAAGTCAGGAGAATGTGTGCATGAGGGTCAAGGCTGCGTGCAGAGTGAGAACTGAGCTGTGAAGTCTGCACTGGGGGAAATAAGACAAAGCAGCAGAGTGAGAGGAAGGTGAGTAGTTTGGCGTGAGGAAGTTTTAAGAAATTCAAGAAATGAATCCAAAATGCCAGTGGAGTTTTAAGTGCTCTGAGAGTATAGACAAGCCAATGAAAGGAATAAGATGTGGTACATATATGTACAATGGAATCCTATGCAGCCCAGAGAAAAGACAAAGTACTGCCATTTGTGACAACATGGATGGACCTTGAGAATATTACGCCAAACAAAATAAGTCAGTCAGAAAAAGCTAAGAACCATATGATTTCACTCATATGTGGGACCTAAAACTGAAACTCATGGACACAGACAGCAGTGTGGTTGGTGGTTGCCAGAGGGAAAGGGGTAGGGGAGCGGTGGGAGGTGGAGGGGGACTAATATATGATGACAGAAGATAATTTGACTTTGGGTGGTGGGCACATGGTGCAAAATACACATCTTGTATCGTAGAAATGCCATCTCACTTGAAACCTTCATGGTCCTATTAACCATTAACCAGTGTCACCTCAGTACATTTAATAAAAAATGATGCATATTGGAAAGTGAACAAAACAAAAAAAGAAATACAGCTCACTCTGTCTGTTACATAAGAGTTTTTACTATGAAGTCATTCAACCAATAAGAAGTACTTTGGGGCCTTTCCTTATCCTCAGGTGTCAGATTAAATATGTCTTCTCCAGAGAGACCTTCCTTGATCAGCATGTCCTCCACCCCCGCCGTCAATTCTTTGTTACTGTACCCCATACAGAGCATTTTTAGAGACTAGCTACTACAGTTTAGGATCGAACAGATCCCTGCTTAGCTAGAACGTTAGGCCAGGTCTGCCACACAAGACTGTCTGCTTTATTCAGAGGCTGTCCCTGTTCGCTCAGGGTCATGGTGGGACTGGGGAAATGCCTTTGGATTTCCCCCAGTGGATGGAGTCTCAGGGGAGAAATCTGGAATTGTTGTGACTGAAGATTCTCTAAAATATCAGGAGACTGAGACCAGGAGAGCTGAACTCTTCCAAACCTGCTGCACGGCTCACCTGATACAATCTGGGAGGCCAACCAGGCGCAGGATTAAGAACCTTTGAAAGTCTAAAGGTTCCAGGTGGTGTACGCTTCTGGCTGGCAGTTATAAACTGCTAGGGAGTGGCTGCATTGTATTCAGAAGTTTGTCCGACCCTTAAATTCAGTAGAATGAATACCCTAGACTAGTTGGGATTACTGGGTTCTTCCTATCACTGAATTATGAGTGTTTGCTCTTGGTCTCCTATTTCTTTTACTTTCTTTATTTTTTAAAGATTTTATTTATTTATTTTTAGAGAGGGAAGGGAGGGAGGGAGAGAGAGAGAGAGAGAAACATCAATGTGTGGTTGCTGGGGGTCATGGCCTGCAACCCAAACATGTACCCTGACTGGGAATCGAACCTGCGACACTTTGTTTGGTTCACAGCCTGCACTCGATCCACTGAGCTATGCCAGCCAGGGCACCTATTTCTTTTTCATATTCCATAAAAACTGTACCCAGGCATTGTTTTGTTGCATTAGAAAAGAGTAGTAATTGCTGGGAGTCAACATATGTTTGTCACAGTAAAATATTCTCTTACTCAAAAAAAAAAAAAGAAAAGAAAAAGAAAAAGGAAAGATTCTTGCTAAGGGAATGGTATAGACATTGAAAACCTTGGGTTCAGAAAAGTATTTTATAAAGTTTTTTTTATGTCTTTGTGAATAAGGTCATAAAAGTAGGCTGGGTGAGTTATACAGCTGATGAAATAACCATATCTCAAGGTCTGTGCATCTGTCAAGCTGGGGAGACTCTTTAGCTGAGGGCTGCAGTAATCTGTCCTTATTACTACATTATTTCACATCGGTATCTATGACACAGATAGAATGCTTTTCAGATGACTTCACTGGGAGATATAGCCAATGCAAAGATAACAAAGTTTGCTCCAAATTATTTTGTCAAATTGGAGCTCTGCCCTGAGGCCTGCAAGGTGCCACTCAGTAGACACAGATGTAAAATTGTTCATTAAGTTTTTAAGACATCAGTGGCATAATAATGGGAAAGCTTGAGAGCAGATTTAAATGAAGGCTATCTAGTTGAACAGAAGCTGTGTATCAGTTAGGGATATCATGCAGCTTCTGAAGAGCTGGCATTATATTAGGGTGCAATAAAGAAATTAATTATGAACATAATCTGCCCCTTTATACTCTGGATGAGTCAGAGCATATTTAGATATTGCACACGATGTTGGTTGCTGCTTTTGACGAAGGACATTGACATCCAGAGTTTTGAGGAAAAGGGTACAACAGATTATAAAGGGGGTTGGAAGCCACATTATAGAGAAACTATAGCACTAACTAGGGATATTGAATTTAACACATCCAATGACTATTTGGACACTCAAGCTAAAACAATGTGCAGGATTTGAAAATGGTCTGGAAAGGTGGATCCACTTTTGATAGAAATGTGGAGGGGTGATGCAGAGAAAATTCTATGAGCTGAGTCAAGGAATTGTGAGCCACGCCCATGCAATGATGAATCATCTCTTTTGTTTTAAACACAAAAGAGGTGCAAGGCAGGTAGTAGTGGGAGGTGAGGCCGAACAAGTAGATTGGGGTAGATGGTGCAAACCTTGAATGTGATACCATGAGGTATTTACCTTTGTGGGCAAGGGAGAGTAATCCGTGGTTTATAAACTAAGAATGATTATTGGAATAATAATAATAATAACAACAACACTATACAATAATGAACACTGTTGTAAGCTCTGACATATTAGCTCACTTAATTTTTACAATAGCCTTATGAATTAGACATTGCCACGGTCCTCACTTTATAGATGAGAAAACAGAGACACAGAGGCCACACCACTCATAACTGGCCTGGCCCCCATGTCCTGCATTCCCAGGGCAATGCCCTGGAAGCCCCTGGAGGCCCTGGGGGCTGGCCTGCCTGCTAAGCTACTTCCTGGTGCCGAAAACGCTGGGCTCCTCCACACAGCCCGTCCAGGACTGGCGTTTCACTTCTGACTTCCACTTGGAACTGCTCAGCAGAAAAACAAGGTGCAGGAGATAGAGGAAGCAGATGATTTAAAAAAAATGATTAAGAAGCTGTGTTTACTTTTTGGATTTTGAGGCCTTTCAAGTTTCAGGTTTGAACAGTGGGTCCTGGGCGGTGCATCCCGACTCTGGTTCCCTGCCAAGAGTTGGGTGTGTCTAGCACAGAGGAGTGATTTAAGAGTAATTTAAGCTTAAGTACTCCCAAATGAACATTACCCCAGTAGCATAAGGTTAAGTTCTGGGTTTGCAAGGCCCCAAGCAGACATTTAAAAAAGAGACCCTTTGGCCCTTTGTTCAAATCCCACTGATGTCTGGCTGCCTTGCGGTGCTGGTGCTACTTGGGTGGCACTGATGTCTTGGAGAGAGGAAAAGGCTGACTGGGGCTAGGCCCTTCTGTCTTCCACTATTTGCCCTTCGTGTCCTTACCAGCAAAGCCTGGTTAACATCATCAGGTTAGAGAGCTGAACTATTTAAGCGAAGGTCTGGGATAGTAAAACAGGGTGTGGGCTTAATAGTGACTTTGATAAACTTATTTGCTATGCTCTTATATGAACACTTAGCTTAAAAAAACTTAACTGGAGCATGACCTCAAAAAACTCTATAAATGAGGGATAAAACCTATCCTATTAACACTGACTATAAAGTTGTTTATCTTGTTGCCAGCAAAGGGGTGTGTGTGTGTGTGTGTGTGTGTGTGTGGTAGAGACTTGGGAATATTTAACTCAATGACTATTTGTTTTGGGAGGACCTAAAGTTCGTCCAATCAGTAATGCAATTTTCCTCTCCCACAATACTGCTTAAAGAGTAAGCATCTCTGTGTTCTTATTCTTTTTTTTTTAAGATTTTTTATTTGAAAAAAATCTTTAGACACAGGGGAAGGGAAAGAAAGGGAAATCAATGTGTTGTTGCCTCTTGTGCACCCCCTACTGGTGACCTGGCCTGCAACCAGGTATCTGCCCTGATTGGGAATTGAACTCGTGACCCTTTGGTTTGCAGGCTGGCACTCAATTCACTGGGCCACACCAGTCAGGGCTGTGTTCCTATTCTTACTGCCCCTTTCCCTGCTGCTGGTGGTGCTGTTCAGCAATATGAAATGGTCCCATGCTGTGCGGTGGATTCTCTAATTAGCAGGCGGACTGCTGTGTATAGGCTTGGGCACACCTTTTCCCAGACCCCTTTTTTGCCTAGGTTCACAACTATTTACTTCCCTCTTTCCTTTTCCTTTATCTCTTGTACCATGTTTCCTTTCTGATGCTTCCCCTTCCCCTTGCCTTTTTCTGTTCCTTCCTTTCATTTTTGTCCCTTTACTGTGACCCCCAATCTTAACCATTTCTTCCCGAGATGGCTGACACAAGACATGGTCTCTTTGCCCTAGATACACTGAGACCAGGTTACAGGAAAAGGCAAACAAAGCCCCCAGTATTGGATGTTGGGGTATTTGGGGGACCATCTTCCCAGTGGTTGATCCACATAGGGTGAGTGTGTAGATTTTTTTTTGCTTGGGAAGCCGGCAGTGCCAAACCCTCGGCAGGAATATAAGCCACATATGATGATGCCGCATTCTCCAAGCACTTCCTGTTCCTTGAGTCCCACTCCTGTGGGTTGACATTTTAGCGAGAGTAGTGAGGAGCCCACCTACTGGCATTCTTCTTCTTAATTCATTTAACACACACACCCATCTATCTGCTGCTAAGATGTACACGTACGAGATAAATGGGAACGCAAGGATCATTCTGTACTTGAGTTATATCATTGCTGGCTTCCTGAGAAGCCTGTTCAAACGACCAGAGGATGTTAACCAAATTGACAGTGTTTTTCTCCGAGGCAAAAGTGAGCAACACATCTGCTTTTATAATAGTCTGCTTGCCTGGATAGGCATGTAATGTTTTGTTGTTCCAGAAGACTTTCAAGCAAATATACTGGTGAGTTTCAATGGCTTGGAACTTCCTGTTTTGTGATTTTAAAAAAATGCCTTTGGAGAGTGGGTAATGTTCACAGAATTCTGTGTTGCTTTAAATGTCTTCTCAGTCCCCAGGTTATCACAGGAAAAGATTGATTAGGAAGCTACATGGGATAGAAAGCAGATGAGAGACCCATTGCTTTTCTCCTTTAGTGTAGGGCCTACGTTGACACTATTGTGTAATACAATGAACCTAGTGTTAGAGACTCTGGGGCCAAGAAATATTGAACATCGGACAGACAAGCATCCTGTGGAATGTTTAGAAAGCACGTACGAGGCTTTTCCTTTTGATTTACCACCTTTGTTCAGATAGGGCCTCAGAAAACCCAAACCCAACAAAAATAAAGAGCTTTGGGATGAGCTAACTGAGTTAGGTTGCCATGAATTTCATGAAGCATTTGTGGGACATAATATTTAATGGTGATATTGGCAGATAGAACAATGTGCCTGGTGTTTGCACATGAGAGCTGTGACTCTGGCCAACCTACTATTTAACTCAAAAGCATAAGCTTGGAGAGTCTGGAGTTTCAAATTCGTCACCCCTTGTCTGTGATCTTGGCCAACTGCCTTCACCTCTTTGGACTTTGAGTTAGCCCATCTGTTCAATGGGGCTATAAATATAATTTGTTCTCAGAAGGATTACCGAATTGGTGGATGGTAGCTGGTGAGAGAATGGAATATTTTGCATGGAGGACAGTGTCATTGAACTAAATGACTGAATGAATATCATGTCATCTCTAGGTGGTTTTCACATAGCTTTATTCTGACTGTTGACTCACCAGGATGCTTCTAGGGAACTGAAAGGGCAGGAGTAAGTGAGGAAAGATGACAGCCAGCTGCACTAGCTTGCTCTCAGTTTAGGCTGTGTCTGGGTACCCCCTCCATGCAAGCCCAGTGCTGGGGTAGACAGGTCCCTAAACTCAGGCAACCTGTGGAATCTGTGGCCAGAACAGGGTAGGGAAAAAGTCCAAGAGCCATCTGCCATTCTTCCTGAGATGGGAAAAATTAAAAACAAAACAACAGAACAGACCAACTCAGCCTTGCATTTCCCTATCATTGGTGTGGGGTTTCTTGAAGTGTGGGGTGATTATGTCTGAGTGCCTGATAGCCTTGGACCAAGAAGTGAGAGTCAGTTTTCTTCAGGCTCTGTTAGTACTTCTAACAGCTGCAAGAACACATGCAGGTTAACATGTGCTAATGTCTCTATTCAATGAAAAGACAGAAGCTTAATAGAACAGAATTTGGCTAGAAATTAATAACATTTTTCATTCTTTATACCTTTTCCTCTACTAGAGACAATGATATTATGGTTTTCCCTTTGAAATTGTTCTCCAAAGGAGGTCCTGGGATGAGCGAAGTTTGGGAAGCACTTTAAAACCTTTGTGGGGCAAGGCTGGGATTTGAAATCAGGGTGCTGAGTCCAAGTCTGGGCACCCCCTGTGGCATGCCTGTGTGCCCTGCAGAGCTGAGTGCAGCCCACCAGGACAGTTGGCCAAGGAGGACATCGGTATGCTTCATAGGGATGGATTTGGGGCAGAATTTCCAGAATAGTACATTCTCCTTCCCCATAGTTTGTGGGGATGAAGAGGAGAACACACCACACTGCATCTCCCCTGTGGGTCCCTTGAGAAATCCAGGTGACTTATTAGGTAGGGTAACCATGCACCGAGTCCCAGGCAGACTAGTCCCTGGGCTGTTTATCCAGAATTCTCTGCACCTGTGCCATTAGCAAAGCATTTTGTATTTTTAGCAGGGATCATATTGTCCCCTTGTTTGGCTCTCCCTTAACCATTGGCATAGCAGTTGCCGATGACTTTGAAATGGCATGGAGGTCACGACAGAAAGTTGCTGTGTGTTTTCCCTGACGTGAAGAGAAGGCCGGTTCCTTTCTGCATCGTGTGGAGGGTGTCACAGGCCACTCTTGCTCCATCTGCCAGTAGTGCTGACTCTTGTTCAGATGGCCAATGGAGGAGCGGGCAGGGACCTTCCCTTGGCAGGGCTCCGAGGAAGGGCTGGTAGAGGTGGGTTGGCAGTGGGAGCTGGCATTCGGTGGTTCTCGGAGGCCCTGCTTTGATGGATGGCCCGGCAGCCTGCACAGACCTCCCGGCAGGGGCCGAGGTGTTGAAGCATGTCGCCGTTAACTGCACTCTAGGCAGTGAACTGAAGAGGGAGCAAAGCCCAGGAAATGGGCCTTGGTGGCAGTGGTGGAGGTGGAGTGATCAGCCGCAAAGCTTTCTGCTTGTCCCCAACCAGCCAGTGTTTCAGAGGCAATGTGCTCGGAATCTTAGCAAAAGAGGCCTGAGAGGGGACATGGGCTTTCCACATTCCACATTCTTGTACACTCAAGGCCTCTAATATCAACCTTCAGGACACTTATTCAACTAAAATACACCTGTTCCAACAGTGGAATCTCTTGGCTGCGAGTGGAACTGTTAGTTATTAGTTTACTATTCAGTGTTCATTGAGTAAACATTTGGAAAGCACAAGGTGGTGGTGGTGGTGGGGAAACACACAGGCTGGGGCACATTTTTTCCTGGTTTCACTCTCATGAAGGGCCTCAAATTTAATAGTGTGAGATTTTTCTCCAAATGAACGTATGTGAGGTCTGTCCAGAAGGTATCCAGCCATGTAATTTGAAAAACCGAGACATTTATTAAAGACGATACAAGATACAAGAATAGGACAATGATGCCTCAGTCTCCTTCAAAGTAGACACCTTGGGACCTCACACAGTTTTCCCAATAGTCATCAGCTGCCTCATCGTATTTTCCTGAATCTGATAGGACAGTCTGAAATCTTTTCCTCTTCAAAGGTGATTTGAGTTTTGGAAAAAGCCAGAAGTTGTAGGGCACCAAATCCTGGCTATAGGGAGGCTGAATCACCTGGGTGATTTGATGTTTCACCAAAAAACTCTGCATGAGACATGATGCATGAGTAGGTACATTGTTGTGATGAAGCTGCCAGTCACCAGTTGCCCACAGCTGCAGCCTTCTGAATCATCCAATTAGTTTCTGTGCAGGGATGTTCAAGCCGAATGCAAAATCTGATGCAGATTCATTGCTCTACTTGCTCATTTTGAATGCAATGGCCACACAGTACACATGCTCACTCAATGGCATCTACTGCCCTCACTGACTAGTATAGTGAGGCCATCATTGTTCACGCACACACATTCCTGTGTACTTTCCTTAGCTTCCAGGTTGCATTGATGTCATGCAAACTCTTCTCGTTACATTAACAATGGATGGATTGTTCCTGGACAGACCTCGTATATACTGAAACGGGGAGGCACTAAGCCTAGAACAAAGCCCATCATAAAACTTTAAACTTGTGTTCCATTATGAAACCATACGGTCTGCATGGTGTTGTGACTCTAACAAATATAAAAACTTATATACACACTTTTAAATGGAAAAAGCATATTTGAATTACATGTAAACATTTTAAATGTACCACAGTTTTTATAAAGGCATTTTTGTCCTTTTTCTCTTCTTCTCCCAATCATTTGGAGAAATTACTGCCCACCACACACTTGCCTAAAAAAAGTTCCAAGCAGGACCAAGAGAATGAAGAGGAAGGGATGGCATGCTTTATGGTTTAAGTGCTTCGAGGTTTTGGCAAATAGAAGACCACGGAAATCTATTCTGCTTCTGCATATCACTTGAGATGTGTGCTACCAAGCCAAACTTTGCCGCCCAGGAGGATGTGCCTCAAAGCTCAATGGCCGTCAGTGAATGTTGTGCATTTCTCCACTCTGCATTCTCCTCCTTCGGGCCCAACAGCTGACTTTCTGGTCTGCAAAGGGCACCCATGTTTCCCAGTCTCTGGACCTTTGCACGTGTGGCATCTCTAGCGTGGACCAGGAATGCTCTACCCCTGGGCCCCTTAGGGAGGACTTTGAATTATCCTGTAGGGCCCAGAACACCTGCCTCCTCTTCTTTGAAACCTGTGGACCACAAACCCTGCACTCCTACCGCACCATGGAATGAGTGGCTCCCCTCCGAGATGCCCCAGTACCTCGTATGCACTCGACAATGTGTATAATACCTGTTTGTGTCTCACCCTAGGGTGAGCTTCCTATCGTGTGGGCCATGTCTTATTCGTCTTTGAATTCTTAGCCAAGTAGCTCGCAAAGGAAAGGTGCTCCATAAATGTTAAATCTAATTGAGTCTTTTAATAAAATGATGAGTGTAACCTCTAACACTATAAAAATTAAACAAAAACCCTCAGAAGCAACAATGTGCACTAAAAATTAATTTGAAAATTTCCTCCCATATACTGTTAGCAAAGTACTTTACTTTTATAGGCCTCTCCTGTGCTATAAAACTCCCGAGTGTTCTAAAAATATTTAAAAAATAGGCATTTAGAACCTCTTTAATGAACTACTTCCAAATGTGGCTAAGATGTTTGAGGCTTTCCCCACAGCAGGTGGAAAACCAGCATTGGAGCTGAAGACCAGGACGCTGGGAATTCCTGGCCTAGAGATGGAGAGATGGCAAAGGGAGGCTCCACAGGTGTTTGGTGACGCAGCTCTTGGAACATTCCTGGTCCATGCTGGAGATACAGGGTTAAAGGGTTAACCTTCCCTCTGGGGGAGCTCTTCAGTGTGGAGAGCTGCTTCCTGAGCTCTTGCAAAATAGTTGGTGCATCTCAAATCCTCTTCCTAGCCAACTGTGAGTACAGGGCGGCATTTTGGGGCTTTGGAGGCCTGCCACCTCACCTACCATGGGAGCCCAGTGGCTGCTCCCATCTGCAGTGTAAATCAGTCTTTATCTGCCACCTTGCAGAAATGGAAATTCATTCTTGCCCTCACTCCTGGTTTTGTAATGGCCCTTGTTTATCACTGCTTTATAGTAAAGAGGGTTTGAGAAAGCCATCAGTTTGCCTCACAAGTTAATGTTCGAAAGAACAAGGGCTGGTCTAAAACAGAGCAGGAAGCAAGAAAAAGAGAGAGAGAGAGAGGCACTGTGAACCCCCCCAAAGAAATATTATTTTATCTGCTTTCTAAGAGTTTAGTATAAAGTACCGCCATTAGAATTTTTTATTATTCGGATTTTAATAGTATATTTGTATTTAGATTCATAGTGTAATGTTCAACTTTTTTCTCGTGTGGAGAACAATTTTATATTTTATTTTAAAAATAGCATTTTAATATTTGAGTAAAGTACAATGATGTAAGAGCCCATCTATTTTCCCATGCTTGGCTCATGCCAGTGTGTGCTTACCGCAGTGTGGAGAGGCGCTAATTAAGCTGCTAGGTAACGTCACTCTGTATCACTTTGACGTATGACCATGTGAATAGTGAGAAGGCTAATAGCTGTGCTTGTATCTCGGCAGCAGATGGTTTTCACTCTTGCCTCATTTCTCAGAGGTTCTGAGAAAGCCAGCCAGATAAAATGACTTTCGCATCTCCTTTCAAACATCTCTCTACAGCACCATTTTTGCTGGGCCGTGTACACTTGCTTTCACTAGACTGTGGCCTTGTAAAACTGTCCATGCATCCTTCCACTAGAACACAGTAGCATTGTTTAAAGCATCCTGCATCACTTTTTTGACTGCTGTAACTCCTATAAGCAGACCTTAAAGGGGTTAATTGATTGGTTCTCCTTTAAGGTGATACAAATATAGATCGACATCTGCAATTTTAGTGACACATTGAATAGTCACAGAACCTCAAACAGCAGTGTGATGTGTGTGTGTCTATATACTCACAAGGACAAATGTCTATGGAGACATATTTAGAACTCAGAAAGGGAAAAGTCCAAGTTATTTGAGAGATTGGGAATGGGAGAAGTAGGGAGAAAGTGGAAGGGAAAAAGAGGAAAGAAACATTAACATTAACATAGTATTTAAGGGGAGAAGAAAAGACATCCAGAATCTTCACGGCCCCCGACATTTCTGAAATAATCAGGTAAATGACAGAGTGCTGACGCCTGTTCCTGGAGACCAGGTGTGTTTTACGTGCTTGATCCTTTAGAATTTGAAATTGCTGCTCTCAGGAGGGAGAAGAAGGCTGGTGAGCTCTGCGGGCAGACCTTGGAACCACCTACCCCCTGAGAAGTCCCGCTCAGGGTCTAACAGTGCAGTCAAGGCCTTGTCACTGGGTGAGATGGAGAGGCAGAGTTAGAGATGGGGCATTTTCTAAGACTTTGTGACTTGCCGAACTCTCCCTTAGCTCCTTTGGGGACAAGTGTGTATTAAGACAACAGGATATTTACTTACCACCCACTCCCAATTATTGTTAACTTTTAATTGGGTGAAGTTCCCTTATGCCAGGCAGACATAGAGAAATTTATACTGAGTATACGCAGTACCATGAACATTTTTCTAATACGATATAACCATTGAAAATAGAGATGGGTCTTCAGGTTTGCGGTGATGGTGGGGATAAGCTACATGACAAATGTAAGATGATATAGCTAATGTTATAAATACATCAATCCTGTATCTGAATCCCTTCCAATACTCCAGTTCTGATCCAAGGAAAAAATCTCAGGAGAAGGTCATGAATATTTTCGCTCTTCAAGATCATCACTTACATAAGCTTATGAATAAAATGAGCTTTGGAAATAGAATTGATAGATGGCTGTTACATACCAAATAATAGCTTACGCTATTTTTTTCCAATATGCTAGATTTTGGATGGGTAATTTATTTGATAATTCAGAATGATCTGAAATGGGAAGTTTGTATTTTTCACGTGCTCTGTGCTTCAGATTACCCCTCCCAAATGGGAACAACCTCTGATTGCTTATCAATTGCCTTGAGAGTCTCCGATGGAAATGAAGCCCACATTGCTAAATATTTTTACTGGGGCTAATGATAGATCACCTCAGCGTATCCTTCCTTAACAATTAACTTCAATTTAGAAGACATTTAGGGTCTCTTGGAAGACATTTAATAGCAAGTGAAGTGATTTGTGGAAAGACTGTGAATTTCAGTCTTTCAGATGAAAGATGATAATGGGATCGAAGTCTTTCTTTTTGATTTATTATTTGTGTTCCCATTTCTCACATAGTGAAACTTCATATTTCTCAGGGAACTGTGCTTGCTTCAGCCCCATACCTGTGACAAGTATTTGAAGGTTGGGTCGCTTTATGGGCCCTAGGCTAAGACTTTTAAGTACATTTAGTATTCAGTAGGTAAGGCTTAAGGGCCTGATAAAAAGAGAAAATGTGAAAATAGCTTTAATCAGGCAAAGAGTGACAGTGAAAAGAAGGAACTAAGTAGGAGATATATTTCATCATCTCGAGTTGATATTTTTTGGGGGGAGGTGTGAGGAGAAAATAAGGTATGAGCACTCAGTTGGAAAAGAGAGAATGCAGAAATTAGAAAAAAACACCTTAAAAAAAGACAAAGGATCTAAGCGAAACCATTGCTTTCTCAGAAATAACTCTTCCTATTAATTTGTTGCATGCCAAATGTTTATAATTGACTGCATGTGGGCTTTCATTTATCACCCTTGTGAGGAAACCAACAATACTGCTTCCTAAAGCCACAATTTTGTTTTTTTCAAGGACGAGCCTCCTCCTCTCTGAGCTCTGAACTCAGAGGGTTGGGAGCTTTGGGGATGGCTGGAGATTTCAATCTTGATGAGAAATTCCTTGTCAGTGACAAGTTGCCATAAAGCAGGGCAGTTTTCCCAGAGGGGCTGGTAAAAATACACACGCATTAGTAAAGTAAAGCAAGAGGAAGACACTGCCAGGGCGAGCTGTCCAGTTAGCAGTCGCAATGTTTGTGCACCCCAGACAGTGTGTCTGGCTACCTCGAGGGAGGGTCCCTGTTTGGTCTGGGAAAACAGTGCCATGTTTACCACCAGGGAAGGCCTTTGGGTGGATAACAATGACCAGGCCCCCGCGGCCGGAAGAGGCTCCTTTATAAATGGCTGTCTCATTAGGTTGAATGGGAGTGCTTTTCAGCATGCGGCTTGGAGGTAGAGCTGCTGGAACAGCTGCTCCTGTCAGAGGTTAGCACTCAACTCTGTGAACCCAGGCCCTTCCACTGGGTCCCCTTTCACTGGAAGGTGACCACCCACTTGGTGGTGTTGCTGTGGTGATACCCCACTTGTCTTTCATTTTCCCTTCTCAGGGTATCTTTAGGGGGCTCTGCACACTCCAGAGCAGCGATTTTCAACCTGGTGTGTGCTGCAGGAATTTTTAAAACGTGCAGCAATATACCTGACTGTTGAGTCAGGGGCACGGACCTTGTTTCCCTTAGACTGTCAAATAAAAACATGACAACGGCCAACACAACAGTAGCTATCCGGTGTGAACGAATCAAAATTATACCTCATTTTTTTTTGTCCAATTGGCAGAAAAGGCATTTTTTGGTGTGCTGCAGAATTTGGGTAATTCGTTGATATGTGCCATGAGATGAAAAAGGCTGAAAATCGCAGTTCTAGAGGGCTGCCTCATCAATTCTCACTTTCCAAACAGAGACTTCTTGACACAAACACCAAAGAGGGCAGTGTGTCATGCCGATGGGTAGGCCCCGGTTATATAAAAGCCAGTGCTGCTCGGCATTGTGTGATTATTGTTTCCACTTTCTGAGGGCGGGGTGGGGGGGCCTTATATTCAAGCCAGGGAGTGTCCCGGTTGTGATGTTCTGTTGACATGGGTGTTCAGCGCAGGGCAGGGTAACTATGGTCTGCTGGGCCTCTGCGCCATCTCTGTGACCTGGACATGTGGCAGGCCCGGACTGAACTGACCAGAGGGACTCTGATTTGATGACTGTTAAAGGTCAGGCACATAATGGGATCAGATGTGTCAGCGGAGCGAAGTACGTTGCTTAATAGATTGATGGTAATTAAGTAGTCGTGTTTAATAAGAGTCATCGGAGTTAAAGGCAGTGTTGGAATGGGTGGCCGGGGAACAGCAAGACATGAGGAGAGGCGGTGAGCAATATGCCAGTGAATGCTCTGTTTGCCACCCGAGAGACCAGAGGAGTTGTGTGTGTGTATGTCCAGGTGCTTCGTATTTTGTTTTGTTGTGCTTCTAGATGATTTTTTTAAAGGCAAAGAGGATAAGTAAAGGAGTATTAAACTTTATAACCTTATAAATGACCCCAAATCAGCCTAATTCAATGTAAGCGTTTCTAGAAAATGCAAACCACAAACCCTCCAACAACAACAAAAAAATGCTTCAACAACTAGTTCAAATGTTAATCCACAATTTCTAGGGGATGAGAATCTGGGTTGTTGTTGATAACTGATTTTTATGTAAATCATCAAATCCTAGAATTGATTAATTGCTTGTTCAATGAAAAGTGTGCAGTTTTGGAAAGTTATCATTCTTCGGTAATACAAAATCATATTATTGTGAGGCGTTATCGTTTGGGAATGGAGCACCTTGAACTAGAACCTATGAATAAGGGCAGTTTTTAGGTGTTGTAACTACCACATTTCCGCTATTGTTTTTGCCAGTTTGCACAAATCACCGATGGTCATCTGCATGTCTTTGTGGATTATCTAGGTTCAATCTAGAATGGCCAGGTGTTGAGAATGCAAATAGCTCATCAAGACTTTATTGACCACACCACCTAGTGATGAATGGGTCAGGTAAAGGGCTTCCTAAATTGCAATGTGACTTGGCACATCTCAGTGATCCATGCTTCATGCAGTGTCCTTCCTAGTTCTCTGTGCCACAGACGTATGGAAGGGGTGTTCTGGATTTCAGGAGTTCTACCTTAATCTCTTCATCTGGTCTTTGGCTCAGTAAATAATCTCCATCTGGAAGCAGAGCTGAATTGGGAAAGGAAAGTGAAAAAGTATTTTTTTTCATGAATTACCTGCTATTTCTTCTTCTAGCAACCAAAACTCGGGCAGCCTGGCCCCAGAGCCCGTGCTCTTAACCACTCCGCTATGCTGTCTGTGAGTCTGTGAGGGTATGGCTTGGTTTTATGAGAATTTGATCTTATCTTTGAAACTCTGGAGCCAGCGCAGTGCCAGGCACACAATAGGAACTCCATAAATGGATGATAATAGTTATTTAATCAGATTAACAAACTCCCACTGATATTTAGCTAACTTATTCACTCTGACAAAAATGTCTCACAAATATGGTGATATAATCTTTGCATATAGGCGGAAGTTGATACGATTTATGAAATGTATCGGGGTGGGTGCCACAAGTGGTATCAGTCAAAGGGCTGCCTATGTTTGCTTAATCTCAAAATATCCTCTCTTAGCAGGTGGCCCACAAGAAAGCAGGGTTTTAGATACATAGCGTCTTATGGCTGGAAGAGAGGTTAGTCCAACCCTTTCTTTTATGCATAAACTGACTGTTGGTAGGAGTTGTGGGGGAATCTTTTGGCATCTGTGCGACAGCTCAAAGTACTGTGGAGAAAGAGGGTTTGGCATGCTTGAAGGACAAATTGTCAGCTTTTAAATGTCCCATCTCTTGTCGGTCTTAAGGAGGTTTCTTCTTCTCCTTGGGTTTTGCCTTAGCCTCTTATGGCAGTGCCAGCAGGTAATGGTGGTGGCCAACAATGACAGCATGGATTTAGCAGTGCAGATGCCTTGGCACCTGTTTATATAAAATTTGAGGAGGGCACAATAAACAACTCCTGCCTGAGCTTGGTTATTTTTCAGAAATATTTATAAGCAATCAGATGAATCAAACGGCTACCCTTCAACTACCACTATTGTGATTACTGGTCTCTAGCATTTACAGAGTACTTACTACATGCCAAGTGTTGTTCTAAAGACTTATTTGCATTAATACAATTAATTCTCACAACAATTCAATGAAGTGGGTGCCATTAATATGCCCATTCTATACATTAGGAACCTGAGGTTTGAAAACTTAAACTCTCAATGAAGAGGTTAAGAAATGTCAAATGGAGCAGTTTCAAATTAACAGGAAAATCCCTTAATACTATCTGATGTACTGGACTATTTTATCTATTTTAATTTCTTTACAAGGCTGGATCTTTAGAGTAAATATCCTAAGCTTTCTAAGCTGAAAAGGAATTTAGAAAGCACCTAGCTCACAGCATCAGTTCATTGATTAAAATTTTTTATCCTCAACTGAGGACATTTTTTCATTGCTTTTAGTGAGGGAGGGAGAGAGAAACATCAATGAGAGAGAGAAGCACTGATCTGGTGCCTTCCAAACTTGCCTGGACCAGGGATTGGGGATCGAGGATTGAACCCGCAACCTAGGTATGTGCCCTGACTGGAAATTGAACCCGCAACCCTTTGGTTATGGGACGATGCTCCAACCAACTGAGCCATATCAGCCAGGACAGTTCATTGATTTTGAATCTGAGACTCAGAGAGGTGAAGTGACTTTCCTGAGATCACACAGCTCTTTGAATATACACTTTAAGCCCTGTTCCCTTTCTCCTATACCAGTCTCTGTTTTCGTGCTATTTTTTCACTTTCAAAATATCATAAAAACATTTATGTAGTCTTCTATCTCCTTCCATTTTCTCTTCCACAGAAGAGAAAAAGATGTTTAAAACACACACACACACACACACACCACACTAGATCTCAAGTCCCTGTGAAGCAGTTACTGCTAGCACCGGCTGCATTAGAACCTATGCTGTAGGAGGCCAGTACCTTTGCTTGCTCCCATAAGCTTGGTGTCTGGCTGGCTGTACTTAGATAAAGGTAATAATAGGTGTTCTTAGCCTTTCATATTTCCCCCAACTAATGTATTTTGGCTGTGGTTACTTCCCGAGCCCATGGAGACAACTTTGGCTGAATCACTTAAAACACTTTTTAATCATAACCAAGCACCTTTTAACTCCTGTTTAAAATAACTCCTTTTAAAAGTGTCCCAACTCGATCAACAGACAAGCATCAAATGGCGATAGGAAAGCTGAGAGTAGACATCATAATTAGACTGCTAAATTGAAAGAGCAGAATAATTTAGCAGTGATTGAACATCTGACAAAGAATTTTTCATCAGGCTTTATCCTAACTCTTTCAACAGAGGAGGGGGAATCTTCTGAGGACTGTTTGAAATGGCTTAACAGCAATGAAACCCTTCATCATTCACAGATAGGAAGCAGAAATGAGTCTAGTTGCCAAATACGGCACTGTGGGCATTGGAAGCCAGAGGTTGCAATGGAAACAAACCTGTTGAAAACCAAGTAAGATGAACACTGGGGAGTACAAAAGAAGGAAGGAAGATGACCATCACTGGGCCCTCTGAGCCTTGTGTTAAAATGAGAATTCTGTCCCCTTCTAAGAATAAGTCTTCCAGTATTCACTTCAGGAAGTCCCATTGCTTCAGCTGGGATGGCTAATATGAAAAACAAAGTGATTGTTTGTTGACATGTTATTCTAGCAGGTGCAGTTCCATTTTAAACAAGAAGCTGCTATTGTTTTCAGGAATCGTGTTGATGACTGTCTTAGAACATGAAGGGCTGGTTCTGCCCCAGGGACACCTGGGGGCTGTTTTTCACTTTTGCCTTTGGGTCCAGTAGTTCTCACCCTCTGCACATTCATGACTAGCACCCCCTAGAGGTGTATGCATTTGTTTAAAAAGTGAGTTGGCTTTTATAAACAATCAAACAAATTTCATGTTTGTATTCTCTGAAAATTCTTGGGCAGGAAGGAGCAGGAAGGGGCAGGCAGGGCTGTCCAGATGTTGTTTGTTTGGTAGTTATTAGATACCTGGGGTTGGAGCATACACTCGATTTATCCTCTTTGATTTGGGGGAAGGTTAAGCAGCGAGGGTGAGGGCTGTACTGGTTAAGTAACAAGTGAGAAGTGACTTTGGCATTAGGGGTTGGGGTGACCTGCCTTTGCTAAAATCAGTAGATGCCTGATGCCCCACCTACGCCCTAGGTAAAGCGAGGGCAGGGAATATGAGGAGGGAAGAGTGAGAGCAAACCTTGGAGGGGCTCCTGTGTTTTATGAGCACGCAGGAGAAAGGGACTGGGCGGGCCAAAGGCATCCAGGTCTCTCCTTCCTTTTGTGTAGTGGCGATATACTGCCAGCCCAGCCTTATTTGTGAGATGTGGAACTGTGTGAAGTGCTGGGGTGATTTACTGGCAGCACGGAGCTGTAATCCCTCCCCTGGCTCTCTGCTGGGCCTTGGCGCAGCGGCACTAAATATCCAGCCCGACTGGGGATGCGCCGCCCCTGGTGGACTCCTGAGCAAGGGCCATGTTAGCCTTGCAATTTACTTTTTCTAAACCACGATAAATTCAGGCACAAATGGCAGCAAAATTAACTGTGAAAATGGCACCATATTTTGCAGGCTGGTAGCTCTTGTTGGCTCGGATTGGGTTTGGCTTTCATAGCTGATTCTCTTACCTAGAGGAAGAGTGGACCCTCACCCCACCGTTTCTTTTCTAATTTTATTGTTTAGATGAGAGATTACCAGCTTAACAAAATGCTGCTACTAGGTAGATGAAACGACTCTCTTTCCTTGTTGGGACAATGGCTTTTCAGTGAAATACTTGAGCCCACTATACATTTCGTGTTAGATTGCATTATCTTTTGTGAGAAATGCTCATTTATTTTTCAGTACAATAGTTACCAAACAAATATTTAATTGATTTATGGTGTATGTCTCACACGCAGCAGGGAAGCAAAAGGTAAATTAATAGTACTAAACCAGAATCATTCTGATGTTCTGAGGTCAGCTCCACTCTGGTGGGTGTCAGGCCATTGCAGGTTGCTTCTTTGTTTGTTTGTTTTTAAACAACCTACTGCTGTTGGCTGTATTTTATCCTTTCTATGTTTGCTCAAGTGAACTGGAGTAGTGTCTGGCTAAGGCTGACAGTTATGTAAAAAGCTAAAGAGTAGTCATGAAATACAATCTATTCTCCTTGCAAGCTCAGTCTGTACTTCCTACCCACCTCACTCGCATTCACATGGGTCTCTGTGCAGGCGGATGCCTCAGTACCGTCAGTGATGTGTGTCAGTGTGGTACTCAAGGCCATGCCACACACCGAGGACATCTCCCCATTCCCACTTCAGTCTCCTTTCCTTGTCCCCCCTCTCTCCCTATGTTCTCCGTTAAGGTCCCCAACTCACTGGATTTGTCTACACTGCCGTCCCTGAGGGATGGGTGCTTTGACCTGGAGGGCAAGTGGGAGTAAACGAGATAATGGGAAGTGTGTGTGTGAGGTTCACACTGGTCTTACCATCTACTGTATTTGTGGGCTTTCTCGTTGTTTCCATGTTGAGATTGCTTCATTTTGAAAATGGGATTAATAATCTGCCATAGGCCTCCCATAAAGATTAAATGAGGTGCTAGATATGATATTGTTGTTTTATTTTTATGGCGTGAACAGGAAGGAAAGGGGGCTTTGGTGAGTGAAGAAGAGCAGTCCAGGGTCTGCCTGGGAGCCCTGGAGCGAGGCGTACTTTGGAGGAGAGAGCTTGGAAGAGCCCGGTGCAGTGGCCCTGAGAGTCGAGGGCCACGGCTATGGAGAATGCAAATTCATGCACTTTAGATGGGAAAGGGGAGACAGGGGTTTGAAAAAATGACCCAGGCGCAGTCAAGGTTCAGCACTTCAGGGCTTGAAACCCTCTGCATGATTCTAAATGGTCAGCCTAGACTTTGATGTCAGGTGGGCTGTCCATTCTTAGGCTACAACAAAGATAAGCATGGAAAGTCTACTCTTTTCATAGTCCTGCTCCTCCCACTGGCCACTGGATTCTGGCCAATGCGAGGAGGAGGACAGGTCTTGTCTTTATAGACCAAAGTTATTCAAAGAAGAGAAAAACATCACTGACACCATAGCTCCAGTTTATAAGCACCTTCAGCTCTTCTTGAACTCTATCTTTGGTTGTTGCTTCTAATATTTGGGGGTCAAATTTATTAATCGCATTTGGTATGGCACAAGAGGAAGCACCAGGTGTAGTTTTTAATCTGATGAACCCACATTCTCACATTCTTGCTATTCAAAGTGTAGCTCCTGAACAAGCAACATGGACAGCACTTGGGAGGGAGCCTGTTAGAAAAGTGGGATCTCGGGCCCACTCCACACCCCTACTGATCCAGAGTCTGCCTGTTTAACGAGATGTACAGATGATTTACATAATAAACACTGAGACTGACTTTCTAAACCATGAGCCTCACCAGAACACAAACCTCATCCTTGCATATCCACATGTACAAACACATATACACACTCTATATACTTGTTTTTGCAAATAATTCATCTTCATGATAAAGATTATAAAGGATATAAAAATGCATAAACAGTACAAATTAACCATGGCCCCACCTCTGTTAACAGTTTCTCTATTTGTTTCCGTCTTTCAGTCGAAAAAGTCTGGGCTTTTTTGTTGGGGGTGGGGAAACCCATTCCTCTCCCAAGCCACTCCAGCATCTTCAAAATATATTTTGACTATTTGCTGCTAGTACTAGGGAAAGGGGTAGAAAAAAAATAAAATGGAAACATAACCCCACTTTCTGTTGGATCACAGGTCTCTAAACCTTGTAAGAAATTGGAAAATAGAATTGATTATTAACTTCAAGCTATTCTACATTCATTTTAATTTCAACAGCTTGTGTGAGAAGCAGATTTGGTATTCCAACTGAGCTCAGCGCTCTGTGCATCTGAGGTTCAACACACTTACTCCATTTATATGAGGAAGCTGATGGGAAAACATCAGAGTTTTCCGTCGTCTTTGGGCAGTCTACCCGAAAAGATTAATTGGCCCAACTCTAAAGGATGGTTTTAGAGATGATTTTTTTTTTTTTGGCAGGAGTTGGGTAGTGTTGGTTGGAACAGTATTTTCTTGTGTTGAAACAGAACACTTTGAACTTGAGAATGTACTGATGTTGGTGGTGTTTTCAGCTTCAAGGAATAAATTTCTTTCTGTAAACCCCCTATCTCTTCTTCCCAAAACTTGCTAATAATTTAATGCACCGGACCGGGATGACACGAAGCTTTTGCTGTTGCCTCCAAGCGTCTTTTGTACACTTTTCAAGGTTTAGAGTTTTCGTAGCGGTTGTCATCAGACAGACAGCATGCTCTGGGTGTCAGCCGCACGAGCAGGAGCCGGTCCCGGGGGAGAACCAGCAAGTGTGCCACGACACTGAGCTCTTGACTGACAGCCACCCCTGGCCTGCCCTCCTCCAGCTTCAAGGGCTAGCAGGCTGGGCCAGGCTAGAGGGTTTGGAAAGGAGCCACCAGCAGGAACCATTGAACAATTACTCTGTGAAACTTAAGATAACACTTTGTTTCACCGCAGTGGGGTTGCTGGGTGATAAAAGGAAATTATCTGTTTAGTTCTTGATGAACATTTATGTGAGAAAAATAAAATTGATGGTATGTAGTCAAAGGAATGCTTGTATTTACTTTAAAGAAAAATGTCTAACTCAGTACTTTTGTCAAATGAATGGAACCAGCTTTGGAGGGTTTGTTGTTTGAGTTGCAAAAACTAAAACCAAAAACCAAAAACCAAAACCCAAAAAACTAACCCCACTTAAGATGCTGATGGAAGGCTTCCTGGCTACCAGATTAAGTTCCCTGACATTAGGATCTCCAGAAACAATGGGATAATGAAGAGAATGGAAGGAAGTAGCCTACCTCTATAGATGGCTGGCAGGTATGTGTGTAAGGGGTGATTTTATGGATGTTTCCTTATTTTCAACATATAGGAAAAGCTGAACAGGGCTTACTGAGTTCCTTATCAATTTCTCAATCACATTAATAAAGCAAAAAATTTTACCACTAATATATAGGTACTCTCAGTAGTGCTTGTGATAAAAATATCAATAGAAAAAACTTCTAATTCAGTTCTCAGAATAAAGGATCAAATTCATATATTTACTCACACAGCCCATATTTGCTGAGGGCCCTGTATATGTAAGCACTGTCTTGGGCCCGATGGCAGATACTGTGATGGATAAGAGAAAGAGATCTTGTGTTAACTCAGCTAAGGGAGGCATGAACAGCTTTATCGTGGGCTAGGGGGGACAGGAATACAAGGTATACAGGGCAGGGCAAAGAGGGTTTCACAATTGTGAGCATGTGAAACACAGAGTTTATTCTTGTATGATTATTTATCAATTATTCTATCATTTTCGACGCAAACAGCTGTAAGGCTCCTTTTGCCCCACCCTGTACTGAGAAAGCCAAGCCAATGTAACAACTGTTCCTAACGTATCTCTAGCCTTTCTTTTAAGTGTAGGGTCAGATATTTGTGTAAGCCTATGTGTGTTGTTTTAAAAGATTTTATTTATTTATTTTCAGAGAGAGGGGAAGGGAGGGAGAATGAGAGGGAGAGAAACATCAATTGGTTGCCTCTCACATGCCCCCAGTGGGGGCCTGGCCTGCAACCCAGGCATGTGCCCTGACTGGGAATTGAACTGGTGACTGCTCAGTTAGTTCACAGGCCAGCACTCAGTCCACTGCACCACGCCAGCCAGGGCAAGCCTATGTGTTTCATAAATGTGTATATAGTGCTTTATATTGTTTATATTATAGGCCAGAAAATTTCTAAAAACTTTAGAGATGTGAACTCATCTAATGTACAGTTATTAACCCTACTTTTGAAATTTATTTATTTTTGATTTCAGGGAGAGAGGAGAAGTGGGGAGAGAGAGAGGGAAAGAGAAAGAGAGAGGGAGGGAGAGAGAGAGAGAGAAACACTGATTGGTTGCCTCTTGCATGTACTCCCACCAAAAGCAAACCTGACTGGACTGGGAATTCAACCCGTGATCCTTCAGTTTATGAGACGGTGCTCCAGCCAACTGAACTTCACCAGCCAGGGCGAACCCTTCATTTTACACATAGAAAATGAGGCACAGAGGGGTCGAATGACTTGTTCAACTCAGTGGAGGAGAGATATTTGGGCTTAGCAGCCTACCTCTTAGTCAGTGCAACTCTTTCCAAAGTGGCTGCATGTATCAGTGTGAGCCAAAAGAAAGTGTGAGAAGCTCACTGCTTATAAGCTGGTAGATTTGTTTCCATCATGGTTACAAAATACATGCTCGTACCTTAATTTTCAAGCGGTGATATGTTCTGAACCATGGAAATCAAACTGCTACAAACATTTGAAAAGGAATGGGAAAAAGTTATCCAAAGGAATCCAACATTTGTAATGTGAAGGCCGTGTTATAAAATAAGCACTAAGCCTTTTGTTTACCTATCTTGAAGTTTATAGTTTCCCTTTTTAAATTTTGGGCATTTGTTTATATCGTGTTTATTTGGAAATTAATCCAGTGGTGTTTATGCACGAGGGTAGTTCCTATCCTTGATTTTGGAGAAAAATCTACTCTCAGAGAAAAAGCAAATCATGAAGCTCTGTTTAAGTGAAGGGTGGATGCTGGATGTGCATCCTCAGTAATCTCGTGTTTTGTTAGGGGTATGGGAGAGGTACATTTTTATCCTGAAGGGAAAGTAAGTAAGGAATCTTATGGGGGGAATGAGGTGAATTAACGAATATATGAGCTCATCAGTTTTTATAAATGAGAAAAATCACAACTTCATTTTCTGTTTACTCCATTTGTTCTAAAAAGGAAAATAAAACCACCTTGTCTAGTTATACTTAAAAAGATATTTGAGCAAAGGGCCAAGCTTGAGCTGAGTTCTAATTCCTTTCCATCAAGTACTCTATTCTATTCTTTTTATTCCCAGGCACAGAACAGGCGCCCAGCAAATGGATGTGGGATGAATAAAGCTAGAGGCTCAGGCTACTGCAGAAAGATGTCTAGAGTTTCAGAGAAGAGACCTCTCACATCAGACAGCGTTCGCTGGCCAGATGCCACACTGTCAGGCTCACTGGCTTTGAAGCGGAGTGAGGCCTGCTCAGGAACCCAGCGGGAAGCCTTACATCTGTGACCTTGGGCCCAGTGGGTAGTGTCAGGAGATTACAGTGTCCTTGCTCCACGGCCAGAGATACAGGCCCAGATTACTCAGGGTCATGTGTCCACATTCCTGAATGCAACAGAAGCATTAATTAGTGACAATTACCTATTGGAAAAAAGAAGTCGAGTCCTGAGTGCTCCTTCCAAAAAACTTAGACAGAAGGAAGCTTCTAACAATGGGTCAGGGGAGATGCATTTCCGCCCTGATGTTAAAAACAAGGTACTGTCTAATTGATGAGTAGTGGGAGCTTGCGGGGACGCTTTGATGAGCCATCTCCTGCTTCCTGATATTGTGACCCCCTTAGCAAACACTGACAAATAAAACCAGCATGCCTTCAATATAAATGAGGGCACACTATCTGAGGAGATGCTTCGTTCTCAGGATGTGGTTGAAATCCTGTTATGAATAAGGTTTACATCCTTGCCACTGAAATAATATTTTTGTACTTGGAAATCAATGGTAAGAAAAAAAATGGACAGGTCATCTCATATCTAAACAATTTAACTTTGATGTAATATCTTGCTCGCTGGATTTGGTCCTGGGGAAAGTTAGAGAACATGTTGTTTAGTCCATCTCTCTCCCCCTTTCTCCCTTCCCGTGTAACTGCTCTCATCTTCTCTTCTCTTGGATAGCATTTTGACGATGCATTCAACTCAAAACAGTGTTGTGTCAGAATTTCTTTTCAGTCTTCCAGCCTTTTTTTTTTCCTCCTGGTAATCCATTTGGGATTTGGCTAACGGTGGTGTAAAATAGAACCAAGAGACACTTGGTCCAAGGGAAGGTGAGAGCATGTATTTTGTCAGGTTGCAAACTTGTGGAGAATTTGTGGGTTCTACGTTTCAAACAGAACTCAAATCTTTTGAGGCTCAAGTTCCATTTGCTGTTGGCAAAGCCTAATTTCCTTGTTCAAAAGAAAATAAGCACATAAAAAGAGGCCCCCGGGCTTCTTGGACATCAAAGCTTGGGTGACACTCTTATAAAACAGCATTTTGATGATTTTTAGATGATAGGAAACAAGAACATACAGATTAAAATAACCGTTATGTTAAAAAATTCAAGAGCAAAGATGTTGGCAAATACATTCCACTTTGTATGTTTTTGGCAAAAGTGAGACATCTTAGTCTGTGTTCCTGTTCTGTCTTGAATTGAATTATAATAATTATTATTTTTTTTGTAAAATATCAGCTAGGTCAGATTTTATTCCAACTTCTTTGGGGTGTCTAGCAGACGCCACCCTTAAAAGAGTAGTTATCCTTTTGAATGAGCAATTTCTTTGAAAATTACATTCACATTTTGTTTAAGTGACTTTATGGGTTAATGCATGCTGGTATATAAGTACCAAATATTGGCCAATGTATCAGTTAAAAAATACACTGTTTTAAAAAGTCTTTCTAGGTTGATGGTTCTCAACTGAGGGCACTGTGGATCCCCAGGGGACAGATTTTTGATTGTCATAACTCATACCTGGAGAGTGGGGTTGCTATTGGCCTCTGGCGGGCGGAGGCCAGGGATGCCGCTCAGTGTTCTAACACCCATGGGACGGCACCCACCGCCACCCCCAGTGAAGAATTACCTTGCTCAAAATCTTTATAGTGCTGAGGTACAGAACCTAGTTTTAGCTCTCTGGAGACGCATACACAGAGTACTTACAGCTGCTTACCTTTTCTGCCAACCAACAAAGCCTGATATTCTTGACTGGTTACTGGGCACAGGTGACTGCACTGGGGAGAGGCAAGGATAAGGACAACAGGAAGAAAGGAGTGATCTCTTCCAGGCTACAGTAATCCTTTAGATCTCGAGGTCACAACATTTGTCTCATTATAACTAAGGAAAAGAAAATATTTTTGCAAAGGTAAATAATGATTCTGAGGCCCAGAGATGATTATCTGTGATGAGAATGTTCTTCAAGTTCGAAGGAAAGCCATGGAAACAGGATGTGTTAATGTATTCTGTGTGTCATTGTTTAAGTATGCTACTACGTGCAGCCCAAACCTGAGGCTTATGAAACACTTCCGTTCTTCACAACTGCCTGGCTCGCTTGTTTTGCCCACGTTGGAATTTGTTCGATCATTCACTCATCAGCAGACACTGATGCACCCTCAAAGAGGGCTGGAGTTGGGGTGGGGGGGAGATGTGTGACTGGACACTTTCAGGGGCTCCGTTGAGATCCACAGAATCCCACAGAGAGGTCAGCTGAGGTAGAAGGGCAAGGCTCCAGCCCCTGCCACACTCCAGCATAGTGTGCAGTCTTTCTAGGGGAGAAGGTGGCAGTGGCCAGAGACTGTCACTCTTGGAGAATTTTCAAATGTTTGTAGCTGCCAAGGAGGTAGTGCTCTGACATGTAGAAGGATACCCTTTCGGGGATTGGGGTTCCTGAGTTTAGAGTCACATGAAGTATCTGTCCCAACCCACAACAGCAGCACATCCACAAAAACAGATTCCTGGGCCTCCCGGAAGGTCACCGACTCAGAATCTCTAGGAGAGGGGGTGTTTACCCAGTGCCACAGGAGGGTCTTATCATCAGGCAAGTTTGAGGAGCTCTCTCTTCCTGTAGGACCAGTAAACCCTGAAACTCTCAGAGGGAATGAGAGTCCAGAGTTTCTGCCTCCCAGACAGACTCATTCACTCCTTCGTCCAGCAAACATCTGTTGCAGAGGCTGACGGTATTGTGATTAAGACCCATGACGTCCTTGCTCTCATAGAGCTTATAGTCAGGTTCGTGAATAAAAACTGAACTAACTGTGGAGTATTTTACCTGAGAAGTCCCCTGTCTAATACAGAGCAAAAAGGCAGCAAGATGCTTTGTATTATGGAGAAATGTACTGAGGTACCCCTCTCATGCATGTGCACATAGCAAATACACCTCTGGTGTTCGGAAATGTCTTTTCTAAATACTGTTGGTGTGAGCTTGGGAAGTGCTTCATGTCTCTCTGCTCAGTATCCCATCTGCAAAATGAGGATAAACATTTCACTGACCACACAGAGTTGTTGTGAGGAGTAAATTAACCAATACTGGAAAGTCCTTAGGCCGGAGCATGTCACAGGGTAAACACACAATAAGTATTATTTTTAATGATGATCCTCATTGTCATCATCATTACCATATTCCCTCCCTCTGTCCCCACAAAAAAATCCCATGATTCCCAGTGCTGCTGATGGAGGGAAAAATATATATATTTGGCAACCCTAGTAGATGGAATTCCTTATTTACTTAACCATTGGTTCATTCACATGTATGAACCAAGAGCCTACTAAATTCAGGATTTAGGAACTTGGAATTAGGATGTGGGAAATATAAAAATAAGTTAACAGTGGAGTAGTGAAGCTCCATTCGCGAACACCTGTAGTTCAGGTAGAAAGTTATTAAAAGAGTGCAGGTGAAATGTTCCGAGGGTTCACAACAGAAAGGGATTTTGTCTAGATGGGGGCATGTGGGAAGAGACAAATCAGGATATCCCTTGGGGAAATGCAGTAATCAGTACATTCCTGGAAAATACAGCAGGGACCAAATGAATTTATCGAATTGGGCTAAATTTGATACATTCTCTATCCTCCCTCCAAGTAGTGCTGTAAAGCTAGTGTACAAATGCCACGTTTCAGAGACGATTGCACTCTCTAGGCCTTCATGGGCTGGCCTGGGAACCCAACAGCTGTCAGTAACACAATTTCTATGGGCAAACATACTCTTGAATTCCAAACCACTAACATCCAAGTGATCTTTTGACTTGCTGCTTGTTTATAAGTGGGGGCTCGTCAGGATTCATTGTTGGTGTGAAAGGAAAATGAGTAGCTTTTTAAACTGCTCATTTACAAGGACACTCACCTCCCCACTGACATATCTCCAATACACCAAGACCTCTTCCAGAAGCTTGAACACTGCTGTACGGTTATTGTGTGATTCCTTCCCCACCAACTCGCTTTTAGCTTATCTGGACTTTGGTATATCATTTGAAAATTGGGCTATGTTTTCCTTGCTTAAATTGAAAAAAGAAATGATTAACTGAAATAACACTGCACATTACTCAGGTTTAATTATGTTTGTAATACATCACCCAGTGATATGGGGCAACTTCTTGCCATTCACTTTCCATCATGTGTTTTTCGTAACATATGGTCCTCGTGAAATAGTTTTGATTCAGAGTCCCCAGTAGCATATGGCAAAAAAAAAAAAAAAAAAGAAAGAAAAGAATAAAAGAAAGAAAGAAAGAAATAGCTCCTCAAGTCAAATGCAAAGCAAAGGCCAGCCTCTGTGCCCCAGAGGAGCCTCCATCAGCTGCAAGCCAGCAAGCCCGGAATCTGAATTGGTGTCAGGGTTTCACTCATCATGAAGATTTTACATTTGGTTTGGGACTTTGGAGCATGAGGTTCTGGATGTAAAAGTCAGAAGAGATATGGCTTTTGTAATGTCTGCAGAGATTCCTGTGTCGATAAGGTCAGCAGAAAGTTAATAGATTTTTATCTTCTCATCACATGAACTTAATATAGTGCAACTGTTTGGTGGGGGTGGGATGGTGGAATGGGATGGGAGTCCCATCACGCTTCTCAGATTTTTCACAAAGGATGGTTTAGGTATTTAAGTGCATTTTCTTTTTGCTTCAGGTTAAAAAAATCTGTCACATTTAAATAATTAAACCTTTAAATAGAAACTTTATTTAAATGCTGTGCAACAACTCTGACTGACTAAAAACAATTAGAGTCAGAGCAGAACATGTTTTTTCCTTTGTGCTGGTTATTCAATTACACATGAGTGGGAAAAGCTTGCATTTATGGTGCTTTAATAGAATATGAGCCAGTTCAACTTAAATGCCTTCAAGCGAATGTTCAGAGCCATAAGGCAGTTCCATTAGGACCGCTTCATTCTTCCACCAGACTCTTAATGAGTGCCGTGTGCCTGCCCTGAAGGCAAGGCCCTTCTGCCAGGCCCTGGCACATGCCTGGAAACTCCAATTGAGGGAAGGTGGTGTGTGTGTGTGCATGCGTGTGTGTGTGTGTGTAAAGCCCGCCACCAAGGCCAGCTTTCAGTGGGAGTCTGGGGGAATGTGGTAGAAAAAACACCAGGCTGACTCCAGATGCCACCTTTGAAAATCCCTAGGCCATATTCCTTTTAAACCAACCTGCTGACTTAAGATCTGCTTTCATAGCCGCTCTGACCAGCTGCCTGAATTGGCTGTGAAAGTGGTTTCCGCAGCCTGGGGATGCTCACAGTGGGCCGCAGGAAAGCTGGGAGGCTGAAATGCGAGGCAAGTCCATGGAGGGACAGCAGTGGGTCAGACTGACTAGCAGGCCTCAGCGATCAAACATGTCACACCTGTCTTGGCCACTGGTGCAGGTGTTCTAGGTCAGCTCTCGCTGTGGTTATCAATCGCTGACAGTTGACAGTTTAATTTTACACCACAAGTACCTCATTACTTGTGTAGGCACTTGAAGAACATGTGGGCACTGGATCGGATCAGTGATCAATGACAAAGGTTGCATGGGGTGCAAGTGGTAGCAGTGAAAGTGAAGGTCTCCATGCATGAGTTGGCAGTGGTAGGGATACATGACAAGGGGAGTTTAACTGACAAACAGTCTGTCAGGTTGAAAAGAATGGAGACTTGCCAGTGAGCTAGCTGCGGCTTATAAAACATATCTCTTGATTTGAGGGGCAAGAAGGGAGGAAAACCCTACCCCAAGCAGAGCTTCCCTTTCTTGAAAGTGCTTACGCAAATTTAATGAACGTGCAGGACTGTAAATTTTTACACTACACGCATTTGTCTCATGACAGAGATCCATGCAGGTGTTTCGGGCTTTAAGAGGAGTAGGATGCAGTGATGCTGTTCTATAAAGATAGACATGGGGGGGGGGCAGGGGAAGTTGTTTACAGTTGTAATACAAAGAAATAAGACAATAATTAATAAATAATGCAAGAATAAACTCTGGGTTTTGCACACTCACAACTCGAAACCGGCTTTTGCCCACCTGTGTGTGTGTGTGTGTGTGTGTGTGTACATCCCACCAACCCCACCCATCCAGACCGTTGCTGTTTTAGATTGTCCCCAGCAGCTTATTGCGGCTATTCAATAATGAGAAAGTTATTCCATATGAGCCCTTTTCTTCTTATCAACACGGTTCGTGGTCGACACCACCAAAATAGATTGCCTTAAAGTGGTAGGAGAAGAAATCCTTTCTTTCAAGTGTCTTTTATAGTGGTATGTTAATAAATTCCTTGCAATTTTGCTCTCCCCTCAGCTTTTTATTTTTTAAAAAGGGGTTTCTGACATTCTTTTCCCTATAAAAATCTTTTTGTTGGTGTTGGTATTTTCTTAAAAGACGCTGGCTTTAACATAAAGGCCAAATGGCATGAGTCTTACTCTTTATTATGTGCCTTGGCTGTTGGAATGAGACTAATTGGGTACATGGCACATGGTGTAGTAGAACGGCGATGGGTTTCGAGGCGGACAGACTTGAGTTTGAATTCTGCCTCCGCAACTTCTTGCCGTGGCGCATGGGCCAATCATCGGCAGCCTCGGGTGCGTTGCTCATTTAAAAAAAAAAAAAGCTTTGTAATACAGGGTTAATGAAAAGGCTAAATAAGGTAAAATGACAGAGACTGCAAATTGCCTCTCTTTTTCTCTTCCTCTTCTCTCTCCTTTTAATAACCATTTGAACTGTTTAATGACCGTTTGAAGTTCGGCTAAGCATATGTCCATTCAGTTGTAGGTTGTATCTCTAGCCCACCTGGGAGCTAGATATGGCCATGCCATTGGAGTTCTGTCCAAGGCGGTGTGAGCAGAATTAAGTTTAAATGATCTGCAATTCAGGAAAAGGAGCTGCCTGTCCACTTTTTACTCTTTCCCCTCTCTCATGGGTGAGGAAGTAGACTGATTGTAGTGAGTGAGCTCTGACCACATAGAGAGAATAACACCCTAAGAAATGGCAGACAACAAGCTAAGAGGAAGCTGCAACCCTGAATGACCTGGCAGAGCAGAGCTGCCTACCTGCCTGGAATTGCCTGCCTCATTCTGGGCTGTTACATAAGAAACACACTTCTCTCTTGCTTAAGCCACTGTATTTGAGGGTCCCTTTTTAATAGTAGCTTAGCCTGTATGCTACCTAACACATCTAATATGTGAAAACCGCCAAACATGATAGGCTGGTACATAGTAACACATCAACATATTTATTGTTTCAAACAATGTATTGTTTCCTTTCTAATCAAGATAGTTAATACTACATGTAATACATTAAATATTAACCAGAAGGCATCTGCTTACGGTTGGGGTAAATAATCTTTTTTTTTCCACCTCTAAACTGGTTCAACCAGTCAACTGTCACCCATTTGGAAAATGTCTACCTTTTTAGGTTGCTCTGGTTTCTTTACAGAATCCTCTCTCTTACTCTGTGATATTACACAGAGTAAGTATCTCAATCTCTTGCTTGAGATTTGGAGGAATGAATAAACTTCACTTTGCCTTTCAGCATTGACTGCACCGTGTCATTTATAAAACCTAATCTGCCAATGGTTACTCACCACACAATACATATGGCTTCTGCTTTAAAACAGATTGGGTAAACCTGAGGATAAACGATCACTTCCAGGAAAGGGGGCATGGAGTTCCAGAGCACCAATCAGGACGCTGAGGATTTGGAGTCCCCGGGCCCCTCAGAGTATAACCTAGAACAGTTCTTACTGGTCCTCCACCTTCACCTGGTTGCACAGCATTCTTTTCACTCTCCTCCTCCTCTTGCTTTCTCATCACCACCCTCCCTCCTTCCTGTGGGCCCCCTTCTATCCTGCTCACTCTTACTTTCTAACAAAAACTAGCCTCCGCCAGCACCATCAAGGCTTAATGGTAGTACCCAGGGCTCACAAGTTTACTGCTCCTCATTTCTGTGGTACAGACAAAATTTGGTTACTTCATCTTTCTTCTAGGGTTGATGACTATTATCCCATGCCTTCAGAAAAAAGAATAAAAGCTAGCATACATCTGAGTATGGAAATATGTAATTGCCTTTTTTTCCTTTGTGTGGTTTCATTTTGGTTCCAATAAAGCTTAAGAGACATGATAGCTATTGCCAAATGGCCGGACGTAATATGTATGTATGTATGTACGTATGTATGTATTTAGAAGTTGAACTGAACTTATTCTGTCTGGTGCTTATAAGTACGTCTAGGCCCACCTGCTGGATGTAACATGGGAGGCCTCTCCTACGTCAAATGTCGTCTTCTTTCCTTGAGCTGTTCCTGTGTGTCCGGGAATCTGAGAGCCAAGTTATCTTTTAGGCATTGCTGCAATTGGCTGAAGATCCCACTCAGAGCTTCTGACCTTCATCCTTATCGTGTTGCCTTTGGGAATTTATGTGTGCTTCTCAATGGGCACCTATAACGAAAAGGCCAACGTGTCGACTCTTGCCCTTCATATAATATGAAGCAGAGGAGACGCTAACCTCTTTCCACAATAAAGATGACTCACGCTGGACGGGTCATGGGGGTGTGTGGGGGGAAAAGGGAGAAGGGTGGTCCCCAAAGGGGACTGTTTCTGTACCCTCAATGTCCTGTGGCCTCATTTTCTGTCAGTCACCATGTGTCCATTTTCAGAGGCTGAGAGATTTCTCTGTTACTGTTTCAGCTTCCTCTAGAGGGCACTTCATGGAGGGGTCCCCTACAGGCCCCTCCTGTGTCTCTTCAAATGTTGTAGGGTCCCTTCACGGGACAGCTCTGCCCATCAAGGAGCTTGCGTCTGGTGGCACTGGGAGGCCGGCCAGGACCCTGCTGTCTCATGGGCTCTTTGTGTCCTCAGAGGTGTGCCCCTGCCTCCTCACTGCTCTTCCCGCAGAGATCTGGTCCTCGGGTCCAGTTTTCCGCCTGGCTGCCTCCCCAAGGGCTTCAGGGCACAAATGCAAAGCAGTCTCAGCCAGACTTGTTTTTCCAGCCCATCATTAACAAGGTATGACCTTGGGCCAGTCACTTAACCTCTCCACGCCTCAGGTTTTTCATCTGTGAAATGAGAGGCATGAACTAAATTGCTGGTTTTCAAACTGTACTCCTCAGCATCCCCTCTGGGGAGCTGCAGCGTTTGCGAATGCCTGTGTGTGAGAGAGAGAGGCAGAGATATTGAGCTTTTTTTCTAATCTCCCACCTATGTAAGCCACTCAAAACTCAGTTAATTTAAGCCTTATTGCAGGGAAGTCTTTCTCAGACTTACACACAACCCCCCATTAACACCTCTCTCCTTCCAGCTGCCTCGACATCGTTCTCCTGTCTCTGAAGGAAATTTGCCAGGAGAAAAAAAGGCAATTGTACAAACTTCTTGAAGGCGGCATTATATTTAGAAGAAAGTGCAAATTTCATTTCATTTATTATTAGCAGTGAGTGTTTCTTTGGAGGCCGATGACCCAGTCGTGGATAAGATCAGAAACAGATGGAAAAGTTTGCCTCTGTCAATAACTAGGTGTTGTAGGGTGTTTCTGACCTTTAACCTACATGTGGAATATTGTCAATTAGATGTTGGAATTTGTGTGGTTTGAATCAGTATTATTGGTGTCTTTTGCATATTTGCATTTAGAAAGTTCACGTGGCCTAACACAGGACCGGGTCTGACTCTTCCTTTTGAAAGGGGGCTCCTTTTCAAGTCTTCAGGTTAGGACAGGATCCTGCAGATGAAAAGCTGTTCTGTGAATAGGGGAAGTTTTATCAATTCACAGGGTCCGTGAGAACCCTTTTCCATTAGGGGCCTCGCGCCCATGTCAAGGTGTGGTGAGAATTTAGCAGCAGGCTGCCTCACATCCAGGTGTTTTTTCCTAGTCTGGTGCAGGACCATTGTTCTGGAGCTCAGCGGTGCTGCCCTGTCCAAAGCTGTCTTGCGAAGGGCCTGGTAAATGCTGCACAGCAATCCCTTCCTTGTGGGAACGAGGCATCCCTGGCTTCAGAGCCTCTGCTGCCTTCCCCTTGTATAAACCCTCAAGGTGTTAGGGACTGCTGTGGAGAGTAGTTTTATATTTGGCAGAACCACCAGAATTTTTTTTTTCGGTTTTGAAAGAAATGGTTTTAAGCCCCAACCTACTCATCAACTCAGTTCCCTGCAGAGCTTTGCCTTGGACTATTTTAAGCTGGGGGCTGGCACAGGGAAAGGGCTTGTAAAACTCCAAGGTTGGTTTGAATTTGGGGTTTGTGGCGGCACCTAAGGGTAGGTGCCCTGCCACCTGGCTTTTAGCTCCATTCTCAGAGTCTTCCTGGCTTTCATGGTGCATGTAATTTTGACCACTAATAACTTTAGAAAAGTCTGATGCTGGAGTGATATTGCACAAATCTCTAGATGTAGAAATGGAGTTTTTCAAGTTTGATTGCATATTCCTAACTGCAGCTCTAGGATCCTGAACCTCTGAATGAAAGTATTGCAAAAGAACACTTTAAAACAGAAATACTGCAGAGCGTTTCTCAGGCTGGCCTTTCCACTTGACTTTCCAAATGAAGAAAATAATTAGTCCTTTGACCCTATTTAAACATTTAGCCATTGTGTCTTGGAGCTCAGCCAAAAAAAATCACCTGAAATTTTGTTTATGATTTGTTCGCAAAAGTGGTCCTACTTTTAAAAGGAGAGCAGAAAGAACATTTTTAAGAATGTGTGAGCTCATTATGAACCCAATATGTTTTAAAAACATTCAACTTGTAAACTCCTGAAATGCGGTTTTAATGGAAACACCAGCAGAGTTTCCTGGAGTGGGTTTTAGTCTACTAACTTCTAAGCCTTTTACAGACCTGGTTCCTCTTGGAGGCAGAAAGTTACCATGGCCTCTGGGTAACTGGCATTTCTTGCTTTTGGATATCCAAATGATGCTTAGTCCATTTTAGGGGTATGTGCTCATGCGAATTACTTGTAGAAATTATGCCTCCCTTCCTGCCTTCTGTTATGTATCTAAACCCTCTTTTTCATTCAAAAACTAGAGTTGAATACTTCTTGACTTTTTTCTGCTGCTTTCCAATGGTTTTTAATCTCTTGAGCAGCATTTGTAATTTGCTATGAGTTTGTTATATCTCAATTTTTTAAATTTTAGTGTAAGTCAAGAGGTAATTGTGCAGAATATTATATATCTATGAAATAAATCTCAATAGGTATTGTGTTAATTATGACTGTTTATTGGCTAATTTCTACACTTACAACACAGAAAAATCATAATCATGCAGAGGCTGGGAAATTCCTGAATTTCTGTTTGAATGATCAAGAGGTGATTAAATTATAATCAGCAGACTTACCATGTTGTGCTGTTAAGTGTATTTGATTCTTTAGGTAAACTGCTAATTTCTGTGTAATATAGCAGCTGAATAACTAAGTCATTTCTCCACCATTCCCAATGAAAGAATTGATTGTTCATATCACGAAATATCTTCATGAAGCTTCGATTGGGAGACAGTCTATTCCTGTTTAAAAGTTAAACACATATGAAGCTCGTTTTCATGTATTTTCTCATCAGTAGATTCCACAGGACACACTGTAACTTTGACTTACCGGAGTCCATTGTAGCTCACTTATGTTTCAGTTGGGTAAAATTTTACTCAAGGTGTGAGGACCAGGCTTTCCAGTTTTTCAATGCCCTGAATGATGGAAGTAGAGTCTGAATTAATACATTTGTATCCATCAGGCCAAATGCAAGAATTTGATGTCATCAGTTTCTCAAGTTACACACGTCATATCACAACTGACATTATTAGGTAGTCAGTCACATATCACTTTCACTAAGTCATAGGCTAGCTGTGATGTTTCCAAAGGTCCTCTCTTCTCTTTCCATTGGCCTTCACTGTCTTGATGCTTGTTCTCATACTCCCTTCCCCATCTGGCTCATTTGGATCTATTTTTCGCTCCTATTTTCTTAAGACCCTTGTGTTTGCTAGCTAACCTGATCCATGAACTCAGGATACTATTAACATCAATAGATAATACTTAAGAATTTACTATGCACCAGCCACCATGTGAATTGTCTTCCCTACTTTAATCTCATGAAGAACATCACTACCCCCCTTCATGGGTGAAAAACCTGCAGCCCGGCCCCGTGGCTAGGTCCAGGTGGAGGGGGAATGTGTAACCGTGCCCTGTCTCTGGCCCAGGCTGTGTTGACGGGGCTCTAGGAAGGTAATTCCATCCCTTACCGCCATCCCCTGACCCCCCAGTTTTCTTTGGCTTCCCATATGAAATTGAACTTTTTCATTTGTTTGACTGGCAGATGAATATTCTTTGCGAAAATTTTGGATAGTTTTGTAGCTTGCTGTTTATTTCCTATGATGGGAATTGCAGCTGAAAAGATGCCATTTCAGATAAAATTACAGGTAATGCTAATTTAAAATTAGCATCTAATTTTAAAGTTTGTTCAAGGATGTTGTTTGTTCATTGGATACTTTTAAACACTTAAGTTATTTTCGGATTGGTAGCCAGGCAATTAGACCTGGGGAAGGAGGAAAATAAGCTCTTTGTCCTCTTACCAAGGACCTTTTAATGTTTCTATCCTAGTGAAACCAACCAGGCAACCATATTTTGAAGTTCCGGAAAGGTTAACACTGGCTGTTTTTCTCATATTTATGGTTTCCTGCAAGGGCAAGAACTTGGGCGAGTCTGGCTAGAGCTGGAAACACCAATTATCTGATGAGTTTGTTTGATTTCCAGCCCAAGTTTTTGTAGATATACTGGATTTGGAGATAAATAGTGGGCCACTATCCATGTTTAGTGTTTTTCTACTTAAAATTTCTAGCCTTTCTCTGTATGTCTCCAGGCTTTCTTTACTAGTGACAGGCTCCTATTTCATCATTCAGGGATTGGAACTCCAGGGTGTTAAGGCCATCTGCGTAGACACAGCCTCCGGAGCTGTTTTGCCAACTTCACCCAGAACTCAGAATCAGGGCCTCTGCCAACCCGAGGGACTGCAGTGTGTGGGTCACTTGAGTGGTCAAATGTCTGGGGACTACTGATGCAATTTGAAATCACAGCCTGTGTACTTGCTTATTATATTTTTTTTTGAAAGAAAGAGTCTAACATGCCTCTTCAAAGACATCTGGCCCGTGCCTGCACGGATATTGCCCTGAATATGGTGGTCGTGCGTTCAGTAGTCCATCATTGTCTTTTCTGCCGGCCACGTGATTCCAAGTTCTCCGCGGGTCCTGTGCACAAGGCCAGGCCTGTCTTCGCCGGTTTTCCTGAGCAGCGCTCCTTCACCTCCCTGGAGCCGTTGCACAAAGACCCTTTTGTCAGGCAACATTGGACTCTCCTCCAACTCTAAGCACTTTCAGGAAAAGACTTGGAAGTCTATCTTCTCAGTTTCCACACCTCTTTGCCCTGTACGCTGTCATTTAGTGCAACTGCTGGTGAAGCTCCCCACCCTGCTCCTTACCCAGTTTATTAGTGGATTGGGTTATTTGTTGTGTCTGTCTTGCTAAACCTGTGTTGAACGTCTCCTAACATGTCCCTTGTCTTTTATTTTACTTAATCTTACACTTCCATAAGATCGAGATTTTGGGGGATGTGACTTTTTTATGTCAGGCTGAAGTTCAGTGAGATATTTATCTTTCCTTTATCCTAGGTTGGAAACATCCTCACCCCTCCACGCCTCCCCCAAATACAAAACTTTCATTTTTTTTTTTTTTAGGAAACATTTTCTTCTTAAACTAGTGTGATTTGATATGCTCTACTTGAATAAGAAAAAAATGCTAATGTGTTTGACTAGTCCAATTTACAGTCATGAAATACAGGCACTGAAGAAGACATTTCATTAAACTAAGGTGTCTGTAACTATAAGAAATGTATATTGCAAAGTTGATATTTCCTATAAGCATATATTGTACTCATTTACATTTGTTGCTAGGTGGAAACACTAATAATTCTAAAGTCATTTTTATTTATTTTTTTAGGTTTAATTTTCTGTCAATTGACATTAATTGTTTGTGTTATAGGGTAATCTACAGTTACCTATTTAGTTCTCTATGCATTTGGGCATAAGGAATATCACAGTATAATCACACATAAGTGAAACAGATTTCCTTTGTACACCTTTTGAAGATACTTTATTCATTATGAATTCTTCTGAAACAGTTTTCCAAGGAAGAGATGCAAATTATATAGTGGCCTATGTGAAGGAGGAGCTAAACAAGGATTTCTATTAATAATGCACTCTCAGCCCCGAGAGATACTCTGTTCGTGGGATCAGGGGTTATCCATCACTGCCTGGGCTGCATGGTCTCTCCTCCTGCCTTTCTGTGTTCTGTGCATGTGCTCATCAGGATGCCCTGGGGTGATAAGCTCTTGGCACATCAGTTTGCACTAAAGTGTTTTTTTCCCCCCTAAGGCCAGTGACAGTGTTTCTGAAGGCTAAACTTGCTCAGCTTTCAGAAGTATAGTGTTTCTGAGTTACATGCAACATTTTAAGAAATCGAAGTAATCACACCATCTGAGAAAATGGAGAAATAGTCAAAAATGTTTGCCATCCAATTACTGAGTTTAGGACGGCTAGAATACTCTGAAGAACATAATTACTTTCAACTAACTAGTTCATCAGTTATCTTGTATTACTTTTCAAAACAAACAAAAATAGAAACAAAGTATTATTGTTATTAGCGAGTTAGTGTCTGATTAAAATAACTATGAAGAAAAGAGACCTATTTTTAAATTTGGATTTGAAGATTTTTCTTCCGTGTGCCAACAGTTATTTAAAATAATGTCTCCTTTTAAAAACATCCCCTCTTTGCTCTTGGCATTTGTGTTTCATACGGAAAAATGGAGTCCCCACAGTATATGTATCCTATGGCCAAGTAACTGCATTTATATTGTTATAAATTTTTGAGGTTGGAATCTCAAGTTTTTAAATTAAATAACTACAGTTAACTGTATTAAGTGTAAGGTTGAATTTGATCAAAAATAAGAAAAGCATTTATGACAACCCCTGTAAATGTTTAAATACTTTAGTTGTGTTTGTGAGCATTAAATTGCATTATAAGGAGCCAACGTTGAGTATACCGGCTCCTCTGGGACACATTTGACTTTTGGGAGATAAAAAAATCTTGCATTAATGAAAATCTGTGAGTTTTTGATTTAGCAGACAATGTTTCCAGTATTATGTGAAGCGGTTTTAAAGTGTATATGTGTATAATTACTTGTAGAAACTGTTTAACTTTAATGGGGCATTTCTCGATCACATAATAGGAAAACTAACGGCTTTAATTAAGATTTATGAAGCATAGAGGTAATATATTCTGCTAAATTAGGTAGCCGTTGGTGGGTAGTATGCTTTTAGAGATGAATTTTCTACACATACTTTACTTCCTTGTGCATTTTTTAAAAAAGAAATGTAACTGGTAACATTGGAAACTCTACATGCATTAATGAAAAAAAACCCCTAAGCTTTGTTTTCTTTTTAAACTTTTAATTAATGGTAATAATTTAATGATGGGCAGATACTATTAAACACTTTTTTAGTTATTGATTTCAGTGGTACCCTATGAGCTTATCTTGAGGGAAAGAAAATTCACCATTTCATTCACACAATTGGTTAATTTGAAAGCTAGTTGTAGGAGTAAATCAACCAATTCATTTAAAATAATAAACAATTTTGGCCAAATTAAACTATTCCTCCTGCTGGCCCCATTTCCTTCCCATTAACTTTAGAATATAGCTACAACTTTTAAAGCTAGTTTTGTGTTACATTTACTTGTGTGCCCCCCTGGGCCTGCTGTGTTGACTTATCCTTTAATATGATGGTATGATTATCAATCGATATCCAGAGTATCAACTTCGACACTCAGGATAAGCTTTGCTGTAGAAGTCAACCGCATAAGATACGTGCGGGTGGAACGGTGGCGGCAGAGGGGCCTGGGTCTCTCTTGCTCAGCCCACAATTCACCTCTTCCTGTTTTCCTCCGGGAAGTCGATCAGGCTTGAGAAGGGCTGACAGAAGGTCTTTTGCTGCCAATGTTCCTTTGGGCCGTGGTTCCCAACCTTTGGCCTGCATCAGAATCACCTGGAAGGCCTGTTCAACCGGAGTGCTGGGCCCCACCCCCAGTTTCTGATTCTGTGGGTCTGGGGCGGGGCCTAAGGGTTTGCTTTTTAAATGAGTTCCAGGTACGGCTAATACTGCTGGTCCTCGGACTCCACTGGGGAAGAGACGTGGAAGTTTAAAAGGAAAAAAAAAAAGGGAGAAGAGTGGGTGAGGAGGAAGGAGGAGGAAGATGGAGGAAGGGGGAGGGGGACGTTACAGCTCTATGTAGACAGAGATTTGGGACTAGGCCGTCTCCAGAAATCCACGCATGATTCTTTTTTCTTCAGTTCGGGCCAGCTATTTTTTAAGGGAACAGTATTTATTTGGGGGAGGGTCTTGAGGTACTTAGGTTAGAAGTGTTTTTTTGAATATGGGTAAGTAAAGAAAGTTGGACTCCTTGGTTAAACCTGACGATCACTGACCGACTTCCAAACTTCTCTTACTGGCAGCACCTCGGGGATAAGAGTCTCAGGTCCGGTGCCATGGTTCCCACACTGTGCTACGCAGGAGATCCACCGGGAGCCCGGGAGGAAATGCAGATCCCTGCGCCCAGCGCAGGGGTTCAGATTAGGGAGCTCGGAGGGGACGCGGAGGAGTCTCAGTTTTTCGCAGTAACACTGCAGGAAATTTGCCTGCGGGTGGTTCATGGACTGCGTGAGGTGTGCCAGTACGCAGTCTACCTGCATTTGGTAGAGCGTGGCTGCTTCAGGAACCCCAAAGGGTGAACTCTTGGGGGAAGTTTCACCCACGGCCGCCTGGGCCAGCTGCAACCTCTTTCTCCTCCGGTGGGAATCATTGTGCTGTTTTCCTGTGGAATTTACGATAATGTGTAGTAGTTGCCTTCTTAAAGCTTATATCCTGTTTCTACCAAGTACAGTCTTGAAAAGATTACTGTCTCTAGGTTTAATTTTTCTCCATGTATAGTGTATAGGGTGAGGCTAGGACATTTCTGAACTTCCCCCCTCCCCCAGCTTTAACACTCTGCTGGTCGTTTGACAAACAGTGACAAGTAAATGAATACATATATACTCCACATTTTATACATATATGTCACATTTTACATATTAACACACACACACTATGTTTTAACTGTACATATATAGGGTCCAGCACAAATAAACCCCCTTTATTCTTACAAAGTCTTTTATTACAAAACCATAAGCATGTAATTCTATAACATAACACTATTATACTCAAGTACATCAGATGACATTTTAGGAGAAATGTTCAAATGAAAACTATAAATTTTTACACCCATATTATTACCCTACTAACCACACTCAAGCAGGCCATGACCCTGCCTGACCCTGTTATCTAGTTTTATATATATTCACATATCTATGTATCTCTCTCTATATATCATGTATACATACTATGTCCATCTATCTGTCTTCTGTCTATCTGTCATCTTTCTATCTACCCATCTATCTTATGCATCTATCTATAATGAGAGAGAGAGAGAGACTGGGAACAAAAGTGGATAATACTTTACTCCTGCCCTCCAGACAGGAGCCTTCATTTTCACCCCTAGGTGATGCTGATTCTGACCTAATAAGGTGAGGGGCGCTCTAATGGCATCATCTCAGAAAGCTGCTGGAGCAAGGAGGGAAGGAATTAAATGGCGGAGGTAGCATGGAAGTGTAGCAAAGTGACCCACATAAGAGTGGTAGTCAATAGACCCAACAAAGTCCATGCTTAGGAACAGTATGGGATACTTGCATTTTAAAACTATAGTGGACTTTCCAATTAGTAGGTTTCTTGCATTAGTGGACATGTAATTGTGAGAAATGCAGGCAGCTGTTTGGTTTTAAGTCCCTGCTGGAGATGGAGGGCACGCCGAGGAATTTCTAAGACATGGATTTTTACTCCAGATGAAAAGATAAGAATATCATAAATGAAGCCACTAGAAAGATTTGACTTCTTAATTCTGTGGGGCTAAGTGGTGAGAACTCCAGAATTTCAGGGCAGAAAGAAGCTTGTGTGCTTAGATGAGGTTAGCCGGTGAGGACTGGACCCAGATTGGGCACTGGGGAGGGACTTGGGGGAACTAAAGAGAAAAAGGACATGGGCACCCCGAGGTAGGGAGGAAGGAGAGGCTGTGAGGAGAGGATGAACATAATAGTTGGGCAGGAGGAGGTCGAGGGTTCATGTGGAAGTACAAGGAAGATAGAGGTTGGCCAAGCAGGCTGCAGTTGGCTGACGGAGCGTGAAAGCCAGAAACGAAGAGACCTTCTGGATCTGAGTCAGCCACATCTGTCTTTAGGAGCCATGGACAGCACGGTACCTACCTATGCCTGGGTTTTTGCAGGTGAGCAAGCACGCTTCTGTGAATAGCAAATGCCCTGAAATTTCTTATCTCTTGTTTTGTTTGGGTTTCTAGTGGTGTGTTTGGGAGTTACTTGGTTTTGTTTCTGGCTGAGTGACTCTGAAGTTTGCACGCTGAAGGATGAGAAAGAATGGTTGAAAAGACTGGTTGAAAAGTAACTGCCAGCTGATGGCAGAACAAAAGGGTTTGAGGCAGAGTCCCTTGCTTCTGTTCTCCTTCTGGACATGTCACTGGCCTCATCACTTTAGCTGCTTGGTTTCTAGAAAATGAAGGTGAAATGGGCTGAAGCAGGAAAAACAATAGCATTGGTTTTCAAAAGTATTTGTTATGGAACATTGTTCTCTATACTGTTGTTATGGGTCATCTGCTAGAATAGAGCAAGTCCTTGTTTTCAATGGAATTTTCCTTTTAGGAAAGAATTTTTATCCACTTGTTGCTGGGGAGCCTGTTATTTGACCCATGGTTTTGAATCTTTGTAATAAGGAACCCTACAGATTATACCAGGTTCCTCATTTACCTTACTTGTTTTTAGTATGAGATCACCTTCTCAAACCCACACATTGTTGTATTGGCTCATTCGAGTGAAATAGGCAGTTACCATGGGTTAATGGCTGAGTGTCATATTAGTGTGATGTAGCAGAAAGTGTGTGAGGTTTGGACTTAGTCAAATCAGGCCATTCGCTGTTCTGCCTTATAAATATGTGGGTGTATTTATAACACAGAGCAGAGAACTCAAAGGGAAATAAACCTTAAGAAGCATTTGCAAAGAGGTGCTCCTGACTTTCTCTGTCTACTTTGTGCACCAGACTCTTGACTGTGTGATCATTCTGGGGATTTCTCAGCCCACAGTCTGCAAAAATACCTGCAGGACATTACTTTTGGTTTTGTGAATGAGTCAGAGAATGACTAAACCCACATTATAAATTGGAGTAATATAACATTTACTACATGGTTAATTTAAGCATAACAACATGTAACAAAGCAATAAATGATGTACAAAGTAATTTTTTTATTGATTTCCAGTTCTTTCCCACTAATAAGTGAGAGGACAGAGAGGATGCCGCAGTCCCAGAGGGTCTGGAGTTTTCTAATGTTAATGAGGTGGTGTCCCCTGGTCTTCTGTTATTTCATAAAAAGAAGTTGGCATCTTTGTATCAGACCACTTGTTAGCATAAAACTCCCCATTTGTGCTTAGGTATTTGCCCAATTTCACTTTAAGGAATCTTTGGCAACTGTAAAGCAGACCATGTTCTCTAGTAAGTTCGAATGCCAGTTGTTCCTGTCCTTGCTTCCATGCTGCTGTGGGGTGGCAGGGATGCTTTCCGTCTTTAGTAGAAATAGTGCCTCCCAGATTAGTATCTGAGCTGAAAACGGGTCCATATTGGGCAGAGACATGAGCACCTTGTCACTTATTGGTTTAATGCTATTAAATTTTCTTTGGAGATGCTATAGCTCAGTAATTTTCATGAACAATTACTTCATATTACTGCCAAGTGGTTGTGCGTGGCCCTTCAAGACCTCAGTTTTTCCTGATGTAATAGGGGAATAGTAAGAACCAACTGTTGATTTGTTGAGAAGATTCCATGAAATAATCCTCATAAAAGTACCCACCATGTTGCCTGACATGCCGGAGATTGAAAAAAATAATGCTTCCCTCATGTATGTATGATGAGTCTGAATCTCAGAGAAGAAGATCTTTGCTAATTTATTCTTATTCTCCATTTTATCTTCTTAACAAGACGGTTTTGAAAACCATCCAGGGAAGAGCATTGTAGACTAGTGGGAGCAGGTGTTGCTAGGTGTGCTCACTTGTTAGCAAGGACACCAAAACTCGTCCTCACGGAGAGCAAATGACCCTAAATATCTGTGGCTGTTATTGTTGTTATTAAGCCTATTTTAGCTTTTTTAACAAATAGTTTATTTTTGTATTGTATTTTTTCCATTACCCTTTAACCCCCAGTCCTTTTCCGCCCCCACTCAGCCCCCTCCCCTCTGCAATCACCACACTGTTAGCCTGTCCCTGAGTTCTTTTTCTTGTCCTATTTTAGCTTCTTTATTCAACTTGGTATTTACCCCACTGTGTAGAACAAACAGGCTTCCCCAACTTTCATTCTTATTTATCAGACCAGTAGATTTTTCTCTGAAATGTGGCTGGTTAGAAAGATAAATTGGTGAAAACTGTTGTTTCCTTAGGCTTTTTTTTGCCCCTGTTTATATAAACACAAAACACAAAAACAAACTACCTGGCTTTGTTCTTAATCTGTTGTTGACCTGCCTGAGCTGCAGGCACAGCACAGACTAGAAAATGGGGGATGCTGAGAAGGGGTAATGGGGGTGAATATGAGACGGTGAATGGGAAATGCCCCATTTTAAACAACCAGGGACCTGTGAGTAGGCTACACTGGTGTCTTTGGGTGATTTCAAGGATAGTCATGGGAAACAGCCTTAGAAACATTCATTTTTTTAGAAATTACATGTTAACAGGTATGCTAAAGGTAGATCAATGGATAGATAAACTATAGGCAGAGAGATAGGTTTTTTTTGTATGTGATCAGAGTTGCAGCGCAGTGGTGGTGAAGGTGGAAAACATCTTGGCTTGACTAGTGTGAGGCCAGGTTAAGCCCAGAGCTCACTGTGTGGACTGGCTACTCCGCAAGAGATGAAGAGTGGAGAAAGTGGGGGACTCGTGCCATATTACGTGGCCTAGGATAGAATCATAAAATGCTAGCACTGGGGGCCTTTAGAAAATGCTTTTTTCCATCCACCTCATTTTATGAATGAGGAAACAGAGGCCCCAGAGGTGGCATGACTTCCCGTGACCAGTAGCGACTGGTAAAGCCCAGAGTAGAATCTAATCCGGCCTGGTGCCTTCTTGATCGTTGGAATACAGGATGGTTGAATCTGGCCTGTTCGAAATTGCTGAGATTTTTGGTCACTTCTTATAGATAAGAATGGAGGCGCCCTGTATTTAGCTCTCATGCAGGAAGAAATCCCCGTGTCTCTGTAGGACCTGACAGCCTAGGCTAATATCCCGGGGCTTCCTCTGCTATCTGAACGTAATATTGAGTAAAAGAGAAACTAGTCAACAAGTTAATAATACGGAGTTTATTTCCTCCCCCAAACTTGGAGATTTGGGAGGAAAAATAAGGAGCGTCATTTGCATTGGCAATTTTCAAATGCTGTCACACAGCTATCTGGGTAGAGTTTACGTTCTGCATTTTCATGGTTGAGAGCACAACATAGGGGAGACCTAAAAATCTTGGTGTGGAACACTCATAGTTTCTTTGCCCTCTAATTGGGCATTGTGGTTCTTGAAGAAAAGAAAAAAAACCTTGTGCATTTAATTTACCTAAAATATGCTAAGATTTACTTTTCTGTTGGAGATATACTATATTTTCCTGTTCTGAGAGTCCAATGTTTTAAAATAAAAAAAACCCAACTTATATATAAATATCAAAGAATACCTTCTTTGACTCAACCCTCGCTTGCCAATGTGCCCTTTTATGAGATAGGGTCATTTGTCATATGGGAGAGCAGATTAATTAACTGTGGAAAAGGTACCTAATATGGAAACTGTGAGTTCTAAAATGTTTCCACATAAAATACAGGAAAAGAAGTATAGATGAGCCTAGAAATCAGTGTGACTTTTTTCTTCTTCAGAGGGCTTAAAAAAAATCTCTCCATCACAGAAATCAAACAGCCTATTATACACACAGTCTTCCCATATGTCTGACACAGGAATGAGCAAGAATGTGCTTCATTACCACATAAATTGTGTGGTTTCGAAAGTCAGTTCTCTTCACCCCTGAACTCTGGTGAACATGTCACTTATGTGCCTAACAAGGTGGCAGAACTTTTAATGGAAGGAATCATGGCAAGGGAGGGCCATGTACTTTTGTAGCTCATGAAAGAATCAAAACAAAACAAAACAAAAACCTCCCACAAAATCCTATGGAAAAATGAAAAAAAGAACATTCCATAAGGAATTGCCCCAGAGAGGTATTTAAGCCATTATAGCCTTGGGGACGTCATCACCTATGAGCCAGCAAGCCACTCTATGTTTTGATGTTATTATTTACTCTGTTGTTTGACAAAATGTGGAAAACTGCAATATTATGCAGAAGATACAGCAACTTCTTCAAAGATGAGAGATATTCCACATATCCAGATGTCTTTTGTAATTTTATTTTGCTGAATACAAATAATAAAAGTTCTTTGCTATTCATCATTTCCTTCTGGTTTCAGCAACTACAACATGGTCAAGAGAGCAAGAGTTTGACTTGAGATGCCAATTAGATTAACAAATTAATTTGAAACTTCATGGAATTTATGCTTATCCCTGGCTATGTTTGGGGCTGAACCTTAAGGCCAGCATTTAATTTTGGCTAATGGGATTAATTTAAATGTGATATTTTTTTTCCTGGTAGGTGAATAGTAGAACTTTGCAAACAAGTGAAAAGATGCATTTTTCAAAGATAACAGTAATTGGAGATGGGACTGGAAAACCTTGGTTGTGGGAAGTATTAGGCTATGTTATCAGGCAGGACGTCCCTTTGTAACTAGGTCATTGCAACCTCGGAGTGGCATTAGAAGCTGTATCTGTTGTCCTTACACTTTCCTCCTCAATATTTTATAGACTCTAGAGTTAGGTCTTTGTGTGATTCCAGTACAGAATATTAAAAAGTAAAAAAATGAGATTCAACATATATTTGGATCTTCTCCCCTTTCCCTTCCCCCCCCCCCATATAAGGTGTCAAATAACTGGTTTGACTGATTTTCCCAAAATTCATTGCACTGACTAGTTGTTTGCACTGGCCAGTTCAACAGGTGATTGTGTGTGTGTGTGTGTGTGTGTGTGTGTGTGGTTTACATGTGGCAATGAGCCCTTTGCCAGAATCCATGCTATATTGGAACCATGTCAGAAACCATGTCAAAAAAACTCCAGTATTTCTATTTTCTCAGTATTACTGTTTTAGGTAAGAGAGTGATTGTCAGAAAGAGTTGGGCAATTCCAGATTTTTTTTTAAGTATTGCTGAATCAAAATACAGGATGGTTATTTCTCTATTTTAGGAAATATTGGGCAGTTGAAAGCATTGTGAAGCGCCTGGCAAAAAAATAGGTGCTCAATAAATATTTGTCTCAGGCTGTGGAATGCTGATCTCACCTTTTATTAACTGTGAGACTGTGGGCAATTATCTAATGTCTGTTTGTCACAGTTTCTGTATCAATAAACTGTGGGGGAGCTTTGCCTGCAGAGCCCCCTGTCCATTGCAGATGAGAATAAGTCTACCAAGACATGATCTGCTTGGGGAGGAAAGGTGGCTGATCTCTCAAAGGAGAAGGGCCAGAAGCCTGTTCCTCAGTGGGCTTTTATTGGGTTTAATTTGCATAGGAATACAGATACAGGGAAAGCTCATCAATCAGTGTCAGGCAGTAATGATCAAACAATATATAACATAAGACGAACTATGAGGGCTTATACTGAGTCAGGGAAGATAGCTAAAGGGCTATAAAACTTGGGGAAACAAACTCATTTCATGCTTGGACCCTTATCAGAAAACTGAGGACATTTTTAGCAAAGCAGGTTTCACAGGATTTTATGCGTTCTTTCTTAGGCCTGACCCCCCTGGGGAACCACTCATTCCAGCACAGGGCTGCATGGCCCTCTGGCATTGTTTCAGGCTTAAATCAGGCAAGGGAAGCAAGGCAGCCAAGAGATTAGGAGACTTCTTGCAGACAGAATGAGGACTCAAGCTATGTCAAAGCTGAGGGGTGAGGATCCATCACCCCCTTTTTCTATAGTGCTTCAAGTCCTTCCCTGAGGGTGCCTTCATGACCATGCTTGTCTTACGTCATCCTCCCTTGAGGAATGTTACCCATCATTGGCTAACCAGTCATCCCCCCTGGGGCCAAGCAGGGTGAAGTAAAGGGGGCAGAGGTGGCTCCCCTGACAGGGAGATAAGCTTTGTCTCCTTAGTGGCTTAGGATCTCAAGGTCTCTCACTCCGCCTTAGCCATGGGGCATTACACCTTCTGAAACCAGGCAGGGTGGTTCCCAACAACAAACTAGGGGATAACAGCTGCACTTATAAAGAAAGTTAAATGAGTCTTACATGACTTAAGTACATGTAAGGTCTTAGGACAAGAACTAGTATACAGTCCTCAATAAATGTTACTTGTTACTACCACTACTATGATTTCTTCTTCCATTTCTACATCAATACAAACATCAATGGCTGTTCCCTAATAAATGGGAAGCTATTTTTAAAAGCCAGTGCACAGAGAGTATTATCAGATGGTTATGCTTTAAAAATTGACCAACTGCCCTGGCTGGCATAGCTCAGTGGATTGAGTGCAGGCTGTGAACCAAAGTGTCGCAGGTTCGATTCCCAGTCAGGGTACATGCCTGGGTTGCAGGCCATGACCCCCAGCAACCGCACATTGATGTCCTCTCTCTCTCTCTCTCTCTTTATCTCCCTCCCTTCCCTCTCTAAAAAAAAATAAATGAATAAAATCTTTAAAAAAATAAATAAAAATTGACCAACTGAGTAATTTTACTAATGTATCTGGTCAGACTGGTAGCATGTAGACCAGACATCTTTTAAAATAAGCAGACAAACAAGTGGAAGTCAGCCTCCTGCCTTGTTATGAGAAGAATCTAAACTGAAACTGTATGTCATTCAGGGGTGTTACATGGCAAATGCTGTTCGGGGCGACCTAGTACAACACAAGTAGACGCCCATGTAACAGTGAGTTGAGAAATGATGAATTAAAACTTTCTTGCAAATATGTTCCTCTTCAAGCCAGATTTTATTAGCCTAGCCTTAATAATATCAGTGTTCACCTATTCCTTAAGGAGGGTTGTGAAAATTAATGTTGGTAAAGAGTTTCCAGAGGTACAATTGCATGCAAAATAGTATTGTTATTTACATTACATTGCAAATCTGTGCCCAAGGCAATAAATAAATTATGCTAACCAGATGGAAAATTAGTTTTTGGCTTTAGATGCTTAAAATATAAAGGTATGGGAAAAATAAAAGGAGAAATTAAAATGCAGAGTGTGATTTATAATGTCAAAAATTTTAATTAAATAGCATATTTATAAAATTCTATGGTTTTCATGATGCCTTCCCCTGGGGGGATCAAATATTCTCACTCCCGTTTCACTTACAGAGAAATGGAGAGAGCAGTGTAGCTTTAAGACTACTTCAATATCTGATTAGACACACACTTGAAAGTTTTTGAAAGGACACTGTAAAAAAACAGGAAATAAAGTAATTATCGGCATGGGATTATTGGTTTTATTTAAACACTTTCTGTGTTTTGAAACACCATGGTGCAACTTGCTGGTTGTACATATTCTTGCATGGGGATATAACAGGGAGAGAGAGGGCAAAGAAAGTTACAATTAGTGTGGGTTTGCATCCACAGGTACAGAACCGCCTGAGAATGTTCTTAACACTTTTTTTTCTGTCTGGGTTAATTACAAAAATTGTTCTTCCTGAACAGCACTCAACATGTGTATTGAATATCAACTATTAATTTAACCAATATTCATTCACTACTGACCACGTGCCAGAAACTATTCCAGGTGCTATGGATTTATTAATGAACAAAGCAGATAAAACTCCCTCCTCTCCTGAAGATCTAGCTCTCAGAAAGGGTTGGGTAGGGATGATATTTAAAGCAGCTAACCTCTAGGCCACAAACCAGTCAGATGGAACACTGGCAGGTATGACTTCACAGGTCTCTGTAGGTCTGATGATAACACCTGGCTTTCAGCCCAGGTTTTAGGGACTCCGAGTAAGACGGGGCAGGAAGGGGAAACTAAGATGAGTATGTAATGGATCTTGCCCTCAAGAAGCTTATGGTTTAGTAAGGAAATGAACATACAAGTAAAACACGAAACAGACCTTCAACCAACTTTTATTTTTAGGAATTACTTTTCTCTGGGGTTTGGAAACATGAAATGCTTGACTACATGCTATCATTATCTGATTTCATTCTTAAATCTTCAATTCAGCACTACTCAGTCGCCTGCTGCATTCCCGTGCATTAAACTTCAGGGGCAATGACATCAATCTCTGGAATAATGGAACCACACGTTTGGTAATGATTCAGTATTTGGCCTCCAGGCAGGTAAAGACACAAACCGTCTAAGACAGATGGTCATTGCTCCCATTTTAAAAAGGTTTCTAAGACCATAACCTCTATTTCTAATCCATAACCTCTATTGGTCATCTCTTCCAATATTTAATAACATTCTTGTATTTATTACTGCCAAGAACTTTTCTTTATTTTCAACCTATTTTCCCCATTTCATTTTATTTGATAATCTGTGGAAATGGAGGATAACAAGTCCACATCATTCTCATAATGTGCTTTCACACTTTGTTCTTCACCCCTTTCTTTGGGTGAAATAATGAGAATTTCTTTTGTCTTTTCCTCTTGGGATCCATGTTCATTGTGTGAGTGCTTTCCACTATTGTTCATTTCAGTTCATATTTATTCTCTAAAATGTAAATATAATGCTGAGCTGCATGGAGTACTTTACATGGTTCTTGGCTTTAAGAAAAAGAGGGACTTCTCTGTGGCTGACTGCTGTATCCAGCTGTTAAATCCCACTTCCTTTAGAAATAAATATGTAGTAGTTTACTAGTAGTACGCTCAAAGTGAACAGGGAATGTACTACAGTCCCCAGACTTCTTCCTTATGAGCCTTCCCAGGCTTTCTCTAACCTTTTCTTCATTTTATTCTGTCGGACTCTATTTAACTTCATTTTGGTTTTTCAATTTTTGAATTTATTGTAAAATTTATTGCTATCTTTTAATGTTAGCATTGCTTTCTGGAATGAGAATATCTTTCACATTCCTATTTCAGTAAATAGCAAAACTTGCTTATGGATTCAGGAGTCTCATTCACATTAAACATTTTAAATAACATCAAGTTACCCAGTAAGCAAGAATTGATAGAGTAAGTGCCTATGTATCTATCATAATTGGGGCTTGAAGTGGCCAATTTTGACTAACTGAAAGTAACTATGATCAATCAATTTCTGAAGAATTAGGCTACAATAAAATATTTTTCAGGAATTTGATTTAAAATTATTTGCCAATCTTGAATATTATCAAATCAAGTTATAGGTGCTATTTCTCAGTTTGTGCATCTTTAGAATGGGTAAAAATAGGAAATGGCTGATACGCAATGATGCTAGGATGTGAGTAGGGATCTGAAATATGATGGTCAATTTGAGTGTGTGAGGGAGAGGGAGAGGGGAGGGAGGAGGGGGGATGGAGAGGGGAGAGAGACAGAGAGAAGGAACACACTCTCTCAGTTTGGATTTCAGGTCTTTGGATTTCAGGATTTCTCAGTTCATCAGTTGTTTGGATTTCAGGTTTTTGGGAGTATAATGTACAGCTGCAATGTGGCTAGTTTATGGAGTTATGTGTGTGTTTCTCCTGCATCTTCAGTGTTATTGAGGACTATCTATAGAATTATTATTGGCTTCTTTATGTAAAAGTAGAAGATGAGAAATACTTTTTTAAAATGCCAGTCCCAAAGAAGAGTATTACATGGACATAAACAAGGGTGGAGGGATTGCCTGAGGGAGTGGGGGTGGTGCTGGATGGAGGGGGCAAAGGGGCAAAAGCAGGGCAGCTGTAATAGCATAATTGATAAAATGAAAAAAGGCTGTCACTATTCCTACTTCATTCATTCATTCATTCATTCATTCTAGTTACTTGTGGTGTGCCAGATACTTTTCTAGTACTTAATAAAACATAATCTTTTAATTCTCCCCTTAGCGATTAAAGAAATCGAGGCTCAATGAGATTAAGAAAATTACCCAAGGTTGCAGAGCAAGCAGAGCTGATTCATTTCCAAGCTTGTATATATACTTTTCTCTGTGCCAAACAAACTTTCTCTTATTCATTTGCTCTTTTGTTGCATGTGTGTGTATCTGTAAATCATTTGTATTTTTATTTAAGTTAAGGGACACATGATAGTTAATTTTGTCATGTATACCTGGCAAGCAAAATGAAATCCTGAATAGATATGCTGAAACCGACAAATCGTAAAGAAAGTCCCAAGTGTTTAAGTCACGAACAATAAGCCACGAAGGAGGAAGGCTCTAGAAGGAGACTTGTGCAGTGTGCCTCCTCATGGCTGCCGCCTCAGATACAGCTGGCCAGATTGCCATCGAGCTTTGCTGAAAGCTCCTCCATGATGGGGGTTGTTTTGAGCTATAGGTGAAAGGATGGACCGTCAGGGACTCCCGTTGGGTCATGCAGAGACAAAGGAAGGAAAGAGCCGCCCCTAGCGTGTGGGCTCCTATAGAGTCCGTGATTTTGTTTAGTGGTTGCTTAGCACTTTGGGAAAATAAATGGTACACATGTTTATAGGATAAACTAAAATAGAAGTGGTAATTTCTTCTTGAAGTTTTCTTCTTGAAAAGTTTTCTTCTATTTTCCATCTCCCCCATTACTCTAACTCCTCTGCATTCATTTTTCTATTCTTTCTTTTCACTCCCCCCTCCCCCGCACTTTCTCTCCTTTTGCATTTTGAGACCTTAATCTATGTTACTTTTTTCTTTTTGATTTTGTTTTATCTCTTCTTTTTTTCCTCCTTTTATTTCACCCCTATCCTGAACCCAACCACCCCTTCCATTTCTTCTTCATTTACCCACCCTTGATATTCTCTGCAAAGAGCTGTCTGGGTCCCTTGACCTCACAAGAAGCTCTCTGACGAAACGCTTAAGAAAAACAAGGTATTATGTATTATCCTACACATTCTGCAATCGCCCTAGCAATTTAGTAACTACAGTCCAATTTAAACCAGGCCTCAAGGCAACAAAAATTGCACCAAATGCCAACTAATTTACCAAACTTATAGAAGGAATATTTGGGATCTCTTGCCTCCAAGCCATCTGATTCATATTATTGACTCATTTAGAAAACAGAAAGTGAACAGAGACAAGTTTTTAAGGAGTTTGGTTTCATGCAAATGACTTGCAATTGCAGCCCATTATTTTTATACCACGACTTCATTAGTCATATCCCTGTCAGACCTGTGACCAGTGTCAAATGTTTTCAAAAAGCACACCAGGACAAGCATGGAACTCATCAGCCCGTGTCAAAGGTCGCTCTCATTAAGGAGTCAAAATGAAAACTTTCAGTGTCTCTAACACATCGCATAGCTCTCCCTGCTGCTCCCACCCCCACTCCTGGAACCCAGGGCTGGCTAAGCACCTCCAGCTCCCCAGACATTCAAATAAGATCAAGATGACAGGGCAAGAAAATGAATAGGGTTCTTACTCGGCTGGGCTTCATAATCTGGTACTGATTGAAACAACCAGAAAGCTGTTTGCCAGGTCTTATAGCACCATTTCCTGAGGTTAAACATAACATCTCAAAATGAAGCAATTAGGGATTTCTCTAAAACAGGAGTCTTCGGTAATTAAAAAAGGGAAAAAAAAGGCAAAGAAAGAAAGAAAGAAAGAGAGAGAAAGAGAGAAAGAAAGAAAACAAAGACTGTCATGGTAGATGATGACTGGGCCCATTAGGTAGGGTTTGATGGTGGAGGCAATTTGCTTTTTTTTGCCACCTGGGGGGTCAACTTTTGAGTATGGAAGCAGTAGGTAAAAAGTAACAGTGCCACGAGATAAGTTTTAAGAAATTTGAGGCCCAGAGATAAGAATAAAACCTTCTTTCGTGAGACTAAATTGCGTAATATGAGAATAATAGCAACTTGGTGCTATATTTTGGTTTTGCTTTGAATCATTATCACTTTTCTGAAGAACTGTCCACTAAGTGAGGGTAGCCACTGTGCTTTCATGCTATGTGGGATTTGCAAAGGGGTCGTGTTCTTCCACCCCCTTGCAACATCTTCAGGCCTTGTATGTATTGGGTTGGGTTCTGAAGAGACTTGAAACGTGGATTACATCCTGCCACCACCGTATTTGGTTGGTTATAGGCGTTAAGATTGATAAACAGATATTTTCAGCATCACGTGGGGTTGACTTAAAAAAAAGCTCTAGTTGTCAATATGACATTTTGCAAAACCAAACCAAAACACAATTTAACAATAGGAAATGTCAAAATGTGATGACTCTATATTGATTTCTGGAGAACACACAATCTGCTCTCAAATTCAGAAGTCATTTGGGGCAACTTGATCTAATTCTGTGGCAATGTCTGTGACTTTCACTCTGCTTCCTTACTTACTAACTTAATTAATTACTCACACTTGAACTAGAATCTCTCCCGGCCTCCATGAACTGCCTTTTCAGGAAAATAGGACCTTGTAAAAGCATTTTGCCTCATACTTATTTTCCAAAATCTTAGCTGTAAAACCTTCCTTGGCTCTCTTTGATTATTTTGATTCTGTAAGGTAACAGGAGACGAACATTTTATTTCCTGTGAGCTAAGGGAAAAAGCAACAAACTTGCGAGTGGCATTTAAAAAAAGTGTCTTTGGCTATTGTGATGGGCCAACTGCGGCTTGTTTGCAGCTCACATGAAAATGTGCATGTCCCAAACTGGAAGCATTGTTTTCAGCCGCCACGTTCATTCTAAAGGCCATTCATCTATTGATGTGCCACAAAATACGAGCAAAGATTCTACCATGAAAATGGCAAGCCCTCCACACGAAGGACAGTGCCAGATATTGCCTGTTAAACAGGATTCTGATGCTGGACTTCAGTTTAATATCCTCGTGGGTTGCTCACAGTCTGTGAGTTGCTCATAGTGAGCTCTGTCCTCAGTGCTTGGCAGAGAAGGACACTTCGTATTAATCACTGGGGCATGAGGACTTTTGTGGACGCCCCTGTTGAATTGTGGGAGGTGGGTATGAAGGTGAGGTGAAATGGTTGTGTTGTATAAACACTCGCTCGGAGTGTCTGGCATTTTGTCTGGCATCGTCGTGAGTGTGCAGCAGGATCTTTGCCTCCTGTCTTTAGGCTGCTGTTTGCAGACCAGTTAGTTTTGGACTTTGTGGAAACTTACCTGTGGATAGGTGGTGGGATATCACGGAAAGTCAGAAGATTCCTGACATTTTTAGCTGGGCCCCGCCAAGAGGAATTCAAGGGCTTTTGTTTATGAAGGGCTACTTTGTGCTTTCTTTTCTCCTTGGGAAGCTGACAGTAATAGTTTACTCTGGGTTCTGGCGCTCACCCCTTTACCTGTGGCCTACCAGTTTCCCAGTGGCGAAGCATCATATCCTTGTTGTGAATCTGTGATTGATGCCCTTGGCCTAGGGGCTCCCTCTTACCCCTTCAGGAAACAGGAGGGCTGGAGAGATAGCGCTCAAGTTTTCTTTCACAGTCCCTGTTTCCTAACTCTAATCACCTTCTGCTGTGGGAAAGAGATGAGATGAGGCCTAAAAAACAGATCATTGTCCGCCTCCTAGATTAATGCAGAGAAAGCGGTATTGTCTGTTGAATGGATAAATCTTCCTGCTGTCACTCAAAACCTAAATTCAACGCTACTTCATTTCTAAGAGGCTTATCTTCCTTGAATAGACCCTTGCAGCTCAAGTAAGAGGCGATGTAATGAAGCGTGTTTTTTTCTTAAGTGAGAAACCTGCTGCAAAGAAGAGGGGAAGACTGTGCAGCTGTTCTAAAGGGGCTCTGCAGACTCTCGAAAGACTTGTCATTTATCTGGTCTTGCATGACATCAAATGATAGAAGATCAAGTTCAAAATCTGCCAGAGCGGATGAAAAGGGCTTCTTCATCTGTTAATTAAATAATAGTTATTAGCATACAATGTTATGCAGCTGAGATTTGTGTCAAACATTACAGGAAAAAATACCGCCGTAGCTTTCAACACTTCCCCTTCAGTCTGTGTTTATTAGGAGGCAGATATCTTGGGAAATGGCAATGGTTTTACCCGAACCCTAGAGTTAATATTGATGCCATAATACGTGCTTCAGTGAAAGCACAACGAGGCAGGTGGATGTCAGGCAGACGGACGCTGGGATCACTGAAGAATATGCCCTTTGTGTACCCTGGCGATTAATTCTGCAGTGCTTACAATGTGGGTTCGCCGACTTCTTCTGGGAAGTTAAGTACATGCAACGCACACACACATTACAATTACTCTAAATAAGTGCTTATTTACTTTGGTCCAACTCCGGCTACTGAATTACACTGAAGTTTAATTTGAACTCTGGAATAGATGTCAAGATTTTCATCACTGCCATAAATTTTACTGGATAAGGATAATTTTAGCAACATTTCATCATCTACGGGTTTGAGTCTGTGTGTGTACAACTTACAAAATTACATTTAAATATGTCTGGCTTTATGAGTCTGTGTGTAATTAAAAGGCACTGCTTTTAAGCTTAGAGCTACAAAAAGGAGGCCCTATCCCTCCGAGGGGAAAAAGTGGTTTGGAAAGGTGTGAAAGCACAAAAAAGTTCCTGTGCTCCAGAGTAATTTCCTTAAGAATAGTATCTTCAGTTGTGTCACTGAAGTAGTCCTGATGGGTTTTTAATTTCCACTGGGTAGCTGCACTTCAAGGAAATAGTGACAGAAATAATTTTAAAGACTGGCATTTTGTGATTTTTAAGTCCATATCATACACTTCCCAGTTTTAAAAAAGCAATTATTTTATATTTGTTAATGGGCAAACCTTATAATTTAGACTGCCCTTAATTTACGGCAGTTGTTTAATCCCTTGATACTTATGACAATAAAAGCAATATCAGAAAACAATAATCCTCTTTTCTTGTTCCAAGCAGCACCTCTGATTGATACCCTGTGTGCTGCAACTTTGATTATTCGTCCTTATTTGGCTAAGGAATGCATAGCCATGGATGTTGACTGATAATCCGAAAACGTCAATTTAGTCATTAACTTTGATTTTTTCTGCAGCTAATACTGTCATTTGGGTAGCGAACAGTGAGTTGTATTAACTAATTTCTAGTTTACTTCACTTGTCTTCTCCGAGTCCTCTATAGAAATGACAAGAAGCAGAGAAATTTCCAGGAGGTATAGAATAGAATGGGGAGGAAGTAGAAAGTATGTGGAAACTATACAAAGTAGCCTGCATATTATTGAGAGTTACATGATTTCAAAGAACACCCTGAATCCATAAATTGAACCCTTACTTGGATTCCGTGAACCTCTAAGCACTGTCTCATTCATTCATTCATTCACTCATTCATCCATCCATCCATCCATCCATCCATTCATTCAAACATTTCTAAAGAGCTTAACATTGTAAACCCTCAACCTTCTGTCCCCTGTTCAGTGAAGATGACTCATTGAAAAGCCAACTTTGTGGGGTCTTAGCCAATTGTCTTAAGTTCATAAAGGGTTGAAGAGTAGAGACTAAGTTGGATGGCTAGTATAAATCAATTTTTACTAATAGGAAAGCAACTTGGTTTACTTATTGACCATCAGTAACATCGTCTTTTTGTCTCAAAAGCAGCACATTATCTGCTTCTCAGTACTAGGACCCTGACGAGATGGTAGATTTTGAAGTACTTACTCTGTGTTGGACACTATACTAAGCTTGCTCTATTCATTAACTCATTTTACCCTCAAAGTATATCTGTGAAACAAGTTACTATTATTTTCCTCGTATCTTTTTAACATGTGAGGAACCTGAGGCAGAGGAATATTAATTAACTTGTTTACCGGCACATAGCTAAGAAGTTGTAGAACCAGGATTCAAACCCATAAAATGTGGCTCCAGAGTTTATATGCTTAACCCCACACTGAATCATGATGAAAGAAGCTTTAGCAAGTGAAGGTGAGACCCTTAGCTATACATCTACTTTGGCCAGGCTAATGCTGTGTCTACACAGGTCCAAATTGGTTATTTGATGCTATATTAATTCTGAATACCCAAGCTGTGGATTTGTGGATAGTGTTTATCACTCTTCAATTCTGTGTGTGTGTGTGTGTGTGTGTGTGTGTGTGTGTGTTTTGCAACTCTAGGTCAACTGACTGATTGCTGAGCTGGACCTGGGGTGAATCATTTAACCTTTCTAAATTTCAATTAAAAAAACAAGTATACCCAATTATTGTACAGAGAAATGCAGTTTAAATGCCTATCATAATGTTTGGTGCAAAAGATACCAAATGATTGGAAGTAATGCGGAGTGCTGAGATTTTACCAGATAGTTAAGTAATTAATATTTTGCCATTAGAGAATCCATTGTTTGTTGCAGAACATCACAAAATTGAGGAAGGCCACGTTTAATTGCACGGTATGCAAACCTCCCTTTCTCTGGCTGAGTGAAGATTCTAATACATTTCTTTGCTGTGCCATGCTGTACCAAGGCTGCTCTGGGACCTGGGGTGCATTTCATCTTGAACTATGAATAGCAAAGAGTTTTATTGTCTTCTGTCACAAACACAGCGTCCTTTTATTGTGGTTTTTGATGCGTTAAATATGTTTTTATGGTCCCCTATGTCTATTGTGCCTAGCATACTGTTGGTACTTAATAAACGTTAAATAATAATAATATATGTGCATATGAGATTTGTGGAAAGAGATGACATACTGTTTTAGGGATCTGAGATTGTTCTTCTGGTGCCGGGGGAGAACATACAGATGAGTGTATTACTGGGAATAGATTAGAAGGAGCCATCAATAGCGATGTCATCTCCCTAAAATATGATGTGGCTCTGTCAGCACAAATCATAAACCCCGTCTCCTTCCGTACATCACTGTAGAACTCTAATGTGGAAAGTTCAATTCCTGATTAATAAAAATGGGCATACAGGCATCTGAGAATTTTGCAAATTAACAAATGCTGCTGTCTTTTGTTGGGTATCAGTACATTTGTACAGTTTACTGGGAAATGCCAAAGTGCACTTTGGGTTGTTTCTTTTTAACTCTTTAGAGAACCCATCTACGGAGATCTTTTGGGTGTTCCACTTTCCTCCCTGGGAAGGAGAGGGGCCCCAGACACTGTCTTTGCAGGGACTGTTTCCCCCTTAGCCGATATCTTCGTCAGTGAGGAGACACCTGCATCCGCACACGTCCACCACGCTGAAGTGCACACCCCTTCATCAGATCCCTTCCTTTCTGAGCTGGATGCAGCTCAGAATACCAGCTCTCCGTGCCGTGCCAAAAACCCTTCCAAGTTCGGTGTGGAGGTGTTTGTGTAAGATAAAAAACAGGACAATGTGACATCCCCAGAAGGCTCATCTGTTTACATGTGTCGTTTGGCTTTGTCCTGGTATTAGCTCATTAGCAAAGAAGGCAGGAAGGCCTGCAATCAGGACTTTATGATTCATTAGGTCTGTTCCTCTTTTTGGGATACAATGTTGGTATTCTCTTCCAGTCCTCCAAGAGTGTGTGTGTGTTTTTTTTTGGCAGCCACTCAGGGAAGAGTTTAAATATATTCAATATATCCCCTCTCTCCACCCCCGCCCCAGGCATGCCTTCTCTGTTGAAAGATGGATGGGTTACATTTCGAAAGGGAGTTACTGGTTTTAGTTGTTCTCTTTAATTTTTTTTTTGCTTTCAGAAAACATATTTCGATGGAGTCAATAAGGTGAAGCTTTCTTAGGGGCTGTGAGAATGGGGGTCTTCAATGCCTTTTATGTTCAAAGGGTCCTTTTGAGAGGCTTTTGAGAGGACATAAATTACGGGTAGCAACAGGTATATTTTTCCCCTATTTACAGAGGCCAAGTGTAAGTTTTTCGAAAGTTAAAAAGGATCCGTTCTTTTATTTTTGACCTTGATTTTTTAGTGATATTCGGCATGGCCCCCGCTTTGGTTGTATTATTCCCCGACCCATCCAATTACCATTTCTATCAGCCCTTCGGGAAGATTATGCTTTTTGGGTGTTCTGTATGTAGATGTCTTTCCAGTGGCTTCACTTGATGAATGTGACAAGTTTTGTGTTTTCTCCCTCCCCTCATTGAATTGAAAAGTTTTTTTTTTTGATAAACACAGGCCAATAAGTGCCCAAAGGCAGTGTTTCAATGGCTGCTAAGTCTTTCAAGGTTAGGACTTAACCTCGGTTCTCCCTAATTCAACTCCAACCTTCAGTCTGAAGCCAATCAAGAATATCAGATGATACTTAAACAATGAAGGATTTCTGATATTCAGGTACTGCCTCTGTTCAATAGGATTGCAAATTCTTTGTGTGAAGAAAGTCGGTTTTGCTCTAAAGTACTGTCACAAAAAGTGAAATTACCATTTGCTTGGAATGATGCCATTCATCATTGTCAGAACACTAAGCATTGTAAGTAGCCAGGCCTTTCCAAATTAATGCCTTGTTTTGCATCGGCTAAATTTCCCAAATCCTCGAGGATGGGTCATACAAAACTCATCTCACCGTTTTAATTTATCAATCCAATATGAGTGCCGTGAAAGGGAGCTTCATTCAGTCTTAGCCCTTTTATTTACAGTCTAATTCTAAAAGAAAAGGAAATAAGATATGAAAATAAGTTGGAAAATAAGATAAATCTCTCAGTGAAATCACCAGATCTACTCAGTCCTGTAGCAAAACCTCCATAATTCATTTGTAGGTCAGCTCAAGGGATTAGCCATGACGTATTTGGAAATTCATTTATTTTTATTTTATTTTGCTGTTTCTTATGCATAAGGGTAATGCTGTCCCCAAGGCTTTTCAGGTAGCCCTCAAATCTTGACAACATTTGCTGTCTCTGAGGCCTAAGCCAAAATTAATTTTCAAATAAAGAGCATAAAAATGTATGGAGTTGTATAAATTTGAATACAAAATGCATTTGTTTTGTTTGCTTACATACATACATACATACTGTCTGTTCAGCCAAAAACCATAATATGACATTGAAATTAATGGCCATACGCACATCATGAAAGTCAAAAAAGTTTTTCTTTGAGTTAAAAAAAAACAGAACATGCAGCATTTCATTTCATTTTCATCTCAATGTGGCCTTTAATATATTTTTCAGAGGATGTTTACATTGTTAATTTTTCCTAGAAGGAAAAACTTATCACTTGGAACCTGGTTGGCTTTTATTAGTTCAAAAATTCTGTTGTCTTGGGAGGTACAAAGGTATTTTCTTCTAGAAAGAAAGAAAGAAAAAAAAAGAGGTAAATGAAGTTATACTTCTTGATTTCCTTTCTCTGATAAAAGACAGATAAGAGCAATGTAGAATTAAAATGAGGTGAAATCTGCTACGATTTATATTGGGACTTCTTTTTGGTGGCTACGAGGAGAAGGAAAAAGGCTCTGTAGCCACACAGAGATGGTCTGGGAGGTAGGTGTGTGGCTTGCGGTGTTCGCTGCTGAAATACCCGTGTGTATTCTCATGATGACCAGCCTCCAGGGAGCCTAAATTATCCCGGAGGCCAACATTTCCCCCTAAGGCTCTCAAGTTCTCAAAATGGTTTTTAAATATACTTCCACAAGGGGGCTTTGTATACATTTGCAAATTTTTGGTTTGTTGATATGTTTCTTAAAAATATTGAGAAGTGAACCTTCGCAGAACAAGTCCTAGACATTCCCTTCCTCGGCCTTTTGAAACCTTTATTCTCCAGAAAACAAAACCAGCTCCTCCCCCTGGCCCCGTGGCTTCTGATCTGGAAGAGGCCCGTGAAAGCAGAGGGCAGGGGGAGAAGGCTCGGAAGCAGGGGCTGGTGCCTGCGGGCCTCGCCCTGGGCTGCGGGCCTTTCAGCTCCGTGTCAGCTTGTGGCGAGAAACTTTGACAGTGCCTGCCATTGATGGCCCAGCTGAAAATGGCTGTGTATGTGGTTGCCTCCCCCGCACCTTTCTACGAAAATTTAACCTACGTTCTAGTTGTCTCCTGTGATTTTGGCTGAGTGGTCCTTATTTGTTTTCCAAATAATTATAGCACCTCTGAATACAGAAATTTTCATAGTTGCACATAGTTTAACTGTCTAAAATATGTAAGAAATACGAGGTACTATGGCAAGTAATAACTTTAGAAAAACAACACCAAATAGCCACATCTCTGTGACTTTTTGTCAGGGCATCGTGCACAGAGCCCTGCACTGAAACTACAGGCTGAGTGTGAGCCCCCGCCCAGCCATCAGCTGGTTGGGTTTCACTAGGAAAACATTTTCCTACTTCTGTGCCTTAATTTCTTTATTAATGGTGACTTTCAAGGGTGTTCCTGTATCTGGTGTTCTAAAGAACTGAGTTGCTTTTTTCTCTGCTTTCTGCTATTCAGGGCATTACCAAATATAACTATTTTAATGGCTAAAATGACAAAATCGGAGAAAACTATACATGTGACATGACATGTGAACTTTGGATTCAGAGAATCTTCAGTGTGAACCCAGATCCCGCCTTACGCTCACTGCAGTGGTGGGGTGGCGAGAGATTGGCCAGGTGTCCTCCCAGCCTCGGTGTGCTTCCTGTAAAATGTGGGATTGACGAGGACTTTCTCTCAAGTTCTTTCCAGAAGTGCTTTTCTAGGATTTGTGAAATATTCGAGCACTGGAAAGGCCCCAGAGACACTTTTTCTCAGTGTTTGTGTCTCTGAAACGTGGCCCAGACCTGATCCTGGTGGGGATTTTGGACTTGCCTGGTTCACACTGTGTTACTCATCCTGGTGGCCAAATGAACCTGGAAAGTGAGGCCGAGACACCAGACACAGTTGGGTGAGAAGACCAGAGGGCCCCCTACCCCGTCACATCTGAGGACACAGAGTCTGGAGAAGTTCAGTTGGTTTCAGTGCAGGTCAGGGTGAGAAGACAGAGCCAACCTCTAATGTAACTCAGGGTTTAAGTCCTTTTCCGTACCACGTTGGATGAAAACTTAAGAAACTCAAAGTGTAGAAGTTGTACCCCCAGAAGAGTGACAGGCCAGGTTTTTATGCATTCATTCCTGCGTCGGTCGGCGAGGGCAGGGAATGTAGGAGAGTGCGGGGTCGAAGCTGGAAAGAAGGTGGACCACGGCATGGGCTTGGGTTCATCTCCTGAGCAGCCTGGGTGATCTGTGGACAGGCTGTGTGGTGGAGTGGGGTCCCGACTGGCTTCTTGGCTCTTTGACTGATGGAAGCTCGTCACTAAAGAGCCATCCCGCATTCTCTCCTGCAAAATGGGGAAAACAATAGTACCATTGGTGGATGTTGAAATATGTAAAGAGCCTTGATTGGTGTCTGGCAATTAGTGGCTATCAGTAAATTGTGGTTATAGCTTGTGCTATTATTATTGTTATTTTTAAAATTGGGCTTTTAGCCAATGCAGAGAGGCACCAGAGAAACTGATCCCCGGAGCTCTGAGAAGGGGTGGGGGGACATCAAGCAGGATGCTGTGGGTGGCTTTCAGGCTCTGCCACCAGGCACATGCCCAAGCACAGCCTTTGTGTCTTTGCCCCTTCAACCCTTCCCCAGGCTCCCCAAGGTGTGCATGCCAGGGGCTACCAAATCTCTTTGACTCTCTCCTCCCTCTCCCATGTTAGAGAACACAAACCCCTTACATTTTGAATGACTAGTTTCCAACCGTCTGCCTAAAACCCATCTATGCAAGCAATTCGAGAGTCCCTAACCCATGGAACCCATCTGGAGCCCCACTCCCAGTGTTCACCTGCAAGTGGCAGGATTTTGGAACAACTCTGTCCGAGGGGAGCCAGAATTCCTCAGGGCCTGAGTAATCCTAAATAGCTAAAGGATGGAAGTCATGACTGGTCCTCAGCTCAGACGCCGGGCCAGTGTTTTCGTGTCTACCAGCTCCCTCGGGGAGCGGGGTGAGGAACGGGCAGCCTTGGCCTGTGCCAAGCCTGGCAGCCACCTTGGGAGAACAAACCCGTGATGGGCAGGCAGCCAGAGCTGGGGAGAGATAATGATGAGAAGAGGGTAGTAACGGAGGAGAGAGGGTGGTTGGGGCTCTGAAAGATCTGAGTGAGGAACTTGCTCAGTTCACTCCAGACTGGGTTGACTGCTTCTCCTCGCTGCCCTTCAGACTGTGGGTTAGCCTTCTGATGCCAGTCTCCAGAAGCATTGAAGTAAGTGGGCCTTGCAGTCAGATTTAATTTAACAAACACTTATCAAATGCCTACCCTCCCCCTGGTGCTGTGCTGGGCACAGATGTTCAGAATTGAAGGGTGGCCCTATCTTCAAAGAGTTCAAATCCTGGCTCCCTGCCTCCCTGTGTAACCTCAGGTGCCTGTCCACTCAGCCCAACTGAGCTCCCCTTTCTTCCTCTGTCCAGTGGGAGCAATGATGTGCCCGCAGGGGATGGTTGTAACCATCGTATGAGAGAAGACACTTAAAATGAGAGGTGCATAAAGGATGCTCAGCAGACATTCCCTTTTCTCCTGAAGCAGCCTTCGTCAAAGTTCTCTTTCATTCTTGTTTTTAGCAGAGTTCACCTGCCTAAGCAAAGGGGTCTTCAGCTGGAATTTCTCATGGAACTGGGGATGGGCGGTGTGTGTGTGTCCAGGTGCGATTCCCAGAGTTGATTTGGACACCTGAATTGCCATGGTTTTCAAATGAGGTGAAATTCAGATGCCATGAAGAGTGTTTCTTACATTAACTGTTATTATATGAAACCTCTTTGTCTTCAGAGAGAAAAGATGGGATATTTGGCAATTAATCTGATAATTCAAATAGAAAGCTTATTTTGTTACACTCACATGGGAAGTAATCTTTTTAATGTAACTAGTTTCACTAAATAAAGTATATTTTTGTTCTATTTGGCTAACCTAAGACCTACTGTGGGAACCCGGGTTGTATACACACACACATACATATACATGCACACACACACACACACGGTCTGTCCTGAAAAAGTCCAGTTATTGTTAATATAATGAGAATGGTCTGTGCAACATCAAGGTAACCTGGCAACCAAGAAGAGTGGACTGGAATGAACATGTGTGAACAATGATCACTTCACTGTACTAGTCAGTGGGGGCGATAGAGGCCATTGAGTGAGCGTGTGTACTGTGTGGCCGTCACATTCAAAATGACTGAGCAAGTAGAGCAATGAATCTGCATCGAATTTTGCATTAAGCTTGAACATTCCTCTGAGGAAACTATTAACATGATTCAGAAGGAAGCGGATATGAGCAAGTGGTGATTGGCAGCTTCATCACAATGATGTGCCTGCTCATGTGTTGCATCTCTTGCAGTTTTTTGGCAAAACATCACATCACCCAGGTAACTCAGTCTCCCTGCAGCCCATATTTGGTGCCCTGCAACTCTTGGCTTTTCCAAAAACTCAAATCATCTTTGAAAGGGAATAAATTTCAGGCTGTTGATGAGATTCAGGAAAATATGATGGGGCAGCTGATGGCAATTGGGGGAACTGTGCAAGATCCCAAGGTGCCTACTTTGAAGGGGGCTGAGACATCATTGTCCTATGTGCAATGTTTCTTATATGTTGCATCTTCTTCAATAAGTGTCTCTATTTTTTATAGTACCTGGCTGAATACCTTTTGGACAGACTCAATTATATGTTAGAATTTGGAAATATATTCTCACAAATACAGCTTATGTATATTCTATATCCCAATAAGCCTATGTGTATTGGTTTTCTTTGCATTTTGATTGCTCCCCTGCCCCGTATTCTGATTCTTTACTCTGTTAATTTTAAGCAAGCACAGACTAGGATAATTAAACTCAAGACTAATTTTCTTAAAGTTTAATTCTCAAATATTGATGAGTCCAGGCTGTTTTATGTATGTAACATTTTATTTTTTGAACAGTAGATTTCTTGTACATTTGGGGTGCCTTAGGAATTGAAATCAGCTTCTTTTTCTTTTCTTTCACAATTAAGTACCCTATGGTGAGAATCACTGCAGTTTACTTCACAGCTTTTCTTTAATTTTTCTAGTGCTACCTGCTACTTCCCTTTATTGGAAAAGCTGCATTTCTTTTCCTTTGGAAAGAATTGAATGGCTCATCTCCAATAAAGATGCATTTTAATGCATTTTGGTAACCAATTTTAAGTGGACATCTTTGGTTTTAGAGGGGCCAGTCTTTTGTTTTTCTGGGCCACTCCAAAGAGCGGAGGTAGAGAGAGAGCAGCACTGAGTGCCCAGATGAGTGCCTGCACTTGACATTTCTGAGAGCGACTGACTACTGTGAGTCATTCTGGTTAATCTTAGGACAGGGGGACAGTTCTGAGAACTGACTCAGCCTCCTTTTCTTTACTTCTGTCCTCAAAACACCTGCAGCTCTTAGGGGAATCTATGAATCACCGTGCCTGTTGTCCACTTATTGTCCTGTCCAGTAGCCTTCCCACTGGAACTAATCAACTGCCTTAAGTGAAGCATGACTTGCAAGCTGCATTCTGAAAAGCTCCTGAAGTATTCAAGAAGGGTGTGTGTGTGTGTGTGTGTGTGTGTGTGTGTGTGTAATCTTTCAGTATGATTTGCTCCACATTCCAAATGTGCTTCCAGATGTAGACAAGATGGCCAAAAGGTCAAACAACACACACATTTTGGACTGATTTGCCCTGACTGCTTTTGGGCTACTTGTTCTCGAACGATGTTTTCAAGGGAATGGTAGATCAAAATGTGGGATTTGTCAATACCTGCCTGTTGTTATTCAGACTGTTAGTGTGTGTGGAGAACCTGCTGCTTTAGTGCTTGGAGACAGAGCGGCTGGTGGCAGTTGCACACGGCGGTAGTGTTCTGAGCAGGTGGGCTGGCATCGTGAACCTGATCACCCACTACGCCTGCTTGACTACTGCCAGAGCAGTCGTCCAGGGCAGTGTGTGTGTGCCTGTGATGTCTCAAGTGCTGATCACCTTTGGTTTCTGGTTTGTCTGCCAGGGTGCCCCTTCTGCTGGCACGAACATGTAATCACTGCCTCCAAGAAAAGGCAGGGGCTTAGAATTTGGCCCCTTTCAAAGCAGTCGTCTCTCTTTTTTTCCCCTAAATCCTTATCTGAGTATTTATTGATTTTAGAGAGAGAGGAAGGAGGTGAGAGAGAGAGAAAGATAGAGAGAGAGAAAAACATTAATCAGTTGCCTACCATATGTGCCCTGACTAGGGTTTGAACCCTCAACCTTTTGGTGTACTGGACGATGCTCCAACCAAATGAGCCACCTGGAAAGGGCTCGCCTCTTTTTTCTTAAGTGCAGGCCCATGGGGGAAGCATAGCTCTTTTCTGGAGAACTTGGGGTTTCTGGAAGCACTGACAATCTCCAAACCTTCATAGGTTGGGCAGGTCAGTATTTTCAAGGAGACGGAGGGGCTAAGATACCAGATTCATGCTGCTGCACAGCTAAACACCAGTGTATGTGGCCGATGCACTCAGAGTGACTCATTAGTGCTTTTGAGAATGAACTCTCCCACCACAGTAAACTGCGATCTTTTCTGGGGGGTTGTCCCCCATCCCACTTCTCCAGCCAAATACAAAGGTAGAAGCAACATTTCTAACATGCTTCACGCAGCCGAGCAGGTGGAAGCAGTACCTGAGAGACCGCAGACACCTTCACTGGAGCATCTTTTATAAATCCGAGCCCCATGTGGTTCCTTTACAGCCAAGATTTTGGACCTTTATAAGGCAATTCTCATTCTTTTGAATGAACAGTCAGTTTTACGTGCTCATTGTTTCTTTACAATGAATATCTTATGTTAAATGTTAAGCAAGAACAAAAAAAAGAGGGGGGAAAGAAGGGACACGTATCTGCAAACATGCATACAGTTGTCTCTAATAATGCTTTGCTAATCTTGCTTCCAGTACTTTTTTTTTAACATTACAGATTAGAACTGAGGTCCACTGGAGTGCCAGCCCTCAACTCCATTTGTTTCTCTTTCTCTCCAGGGTTGTCATTTGGTGTTTAGCTCTTCCACGCACATTGTCATACTACTGCTACCATGTATGTGGCTTTAATGTAGCATTATCGTACATGTGTTAAAAGTTTCTTTAAATGGAATGGACTGTTTATATTATCCAAAGCTCCTTTTCCTACTGAACATTATGCTTTTGTGATTTATCTATGATGTTGCATATAGGCCAAATCTATTAATTTTTATTGCTTTATAATAGTCTATCATATGAAAATAGGGAAATTTATTTATCTCTTTTCCTATCATTGGAAATGTAAATTGTTTTTAATTTTTTACTTTTATAAACAATGCCACAATGAACATTATTATGATTTTTATGTGCATGTATATAAAGTTTATATATATATAGCTTATATTTTTCAGTTTTATTAGATGTTTTCAAGTTACTCTCCAAAGTGATTGTACTGATTTTGACTTTTACCAGCTGTGTATGAAAGTTCCAATATTCATACATCCTCATAAAAATATATACACTTAAATTTTTGTTACTGTTATGGTATAAATTGTATTTTGTTATTTTAATTTAAATTTCTTTTATTACTAAATAAGATTGGACATTTAAAAAATTGTATTGCTATTTGGTTTTTCTTTTCTGGATTATCTGTACATATTATTGTTATTTGTATTTTTTATTAATTATGGGAATTCTTTTCTATTTTTAACTTTTCCCCTTTGTATTGAATTACTTGGGGTGACCCTGGCTAACAAAATTATCTACGTTCAGGTGCACAGTTCCCAGCACGTCACTCGCACACCCTTTCCTGTGTGTTTAGCACTCCAAAGGCTCTGTCCATCACCACGTATCACCCCCCATGCCCTCCTCTACCTCCCTCCACGCCCCCTGCAGTCACAAAATGCTTGTCTGTATCCATGAAGTTTCTCTCTCTTTTTTCTCTCAATCCCTCCACCCCCTGTCACAGCTCCCCCCACTCTCCCACCTGCGGCAGCAGTCAGCATGCTCTTTCTCCATGAGCCTGTCACTGTTTTCCTTGTTAATTCATTTTGTTCATCACACTTCACATGTGAGTGGAATCATATGGTATATGTCTTTCTCTGACTGGCTTATTTCACTTAGCATAATGCTCTTAGTACAGTCCATCCATACTGTGACAAAGGGTAAGATTTCCTTCTCTTTTTTTTTTATCACCAAATAGTATTCCATTGTGTAAATGCACTGCAGCATTCTTAGCCATTTATTTACTGATGAATACTTGGGCTGCTTCCAAATATTGGCTATTGTAAATAAAGCTGCAGTGAACACAGGGGTACACATATTCCTTGAAATTAGTGTTTCGGGTTTCTTTGGATAAATTCCCAGAAGTGGAATCACTGGGTCAGATCCATTTTTAATTTTTTGAGCTAACTCTGTTCTGCTTTCCACAGTGGCTGCACCAATCTGCATTCCCACCAACAGTGCAAAAGGGTCCCCTTTTCTCCAACATCCTCACCAGCACTTGTTGCTTGTTGATTTATTGATGACAGCCATTCAGACAGGTGTGAGGTTCTGTGTCACTGTGGTTTTAATTTGCATTTCTGTGATGATTCGTGACTGAGCATCTTTTCATATGCCCACTGGTCATCTGTATGTCCTCTTTGGAGAAATTTCTATTCAGGTTCTTTGCCCATTTTTTAATTGGATTGTTTGTTTTTTGGTGTTGAGTTTTGTAAGTTATTTATAAATTTTGGGTATTTTCCTCTCAACAGACATATCAATGGCAATTATTTGCCCCCACTCACTGGGTTGTTTTTTCACTTGGTTGAGGGTTTCCTTTGCTGTGCAAAGACTTTTTAGTATGATGTTGTCCCATTTTGTTGTTGTTGTGTCCCTTGCCCAAGGAGATACATCAGAAAAACATGGCTATGAACAACATCTGAAATTTTACTGCTATGTTTTCTTTCAGGATTTTTATTGTTTTGAGTCTAACATTGAAGTCTTTAATCCATTTTGAGTTTATTCTTATGTATGGTACAAGAAGGTGGTCTAGTTTCATATTTTAGCACTTATCTGTCCAAAATTCCAACACCATTTATTAAATAGACTGTCTTTACTGCATTGTATGTTTTGCCTCCTTTGACAAATATTAACTGACTATAAAGGCATGGGTTATTTCTGGGCTCTCTGTTCTGTTTCATTGATGTATGTGTCTGTTTTTATGCCAGGACCAGGCTGTTTTGATTACTGTGGCCTCATAGTATAGTTTGATATTAGGTAGTGTGATTCCTCCAACTTTGTTCTTCTTTCTCAAGACTGCTGTTGCTATTCAGGGTCTTTTGTGGTTCTGTATAAATTTTTGGGGTGTTTGTTCTAGTTCTGTGAAATATGCTGTTGGTATCTTGATAGGAAATGCATTGAATCTATAGGTTGCTTTGGGCAGTATGCTTATTTTAATGATGTTAATTCTTCCAATCCATGAACATGGTATATGCTTCTGTTTATATACCAGTATTCCAGTACTGGTATTCCAGAATACCAGTATTCTGTTCTGAATACAGGTCTTTTACATCCTTGGTTAAATTTATTCCTAGGTGTTTTATTCTTCTTGAAGCAATTGTGATTAGAATTGTTTTAATTGTGAATGGAAATGCTTTATAACTGATTAAGTGCTTTTTAGACAATCTGGTTTTATTGTAAAAAATTATATACCTATACCAGAGAAAATTTGAAAATATAGAAAAGAAAGAAGTCATCAGCAATTCCATTACCTCTAACCAAAATGTTGATTTATTTTGGTCCATTTACTACTGGTTTATTTTTTCTTACGACATTTTTATGCAGTTATAATTACAGTGTGTATGCAGCTTATATTTTGCATTTCTCTGTTAACATATCATAAAATTTTTTGGATGTCATTATATGACTTTTGTAGCCATTATTTCAAGTAGATGCATGATATATCATTGAATGTATCTGTCATTTCCTTATTGTTGGACACCAGGTTGCTTTTTGTGTTTCCACTTTTTGAATAACATTATAATGAAATACTTATGCCTGAGAGGTTTTTGATATTTTAAATCATTTTCTTAGGGTCACAGAAATCAAGTTACTGGGCCAAAGAGGCTATCCATTTTAAAAAAGTAGCACTGCATTGCAAATATGTGATCCAATCAGTGCTGGGTATCTAAAGAAAGCAGGGTTCAAGAAGACTCAAGGACGTCCCGCAGAAGGCCAAGTGTCTGGCTCACCTTCCTCGGCAGACAGAAAACTCACAACACTTTGGTCTCTCCAACCACCTTTCTAGACCCAAAGTGCCATTCATTACAGACATTTTCTATTCTGCTTTTGGCTTTGAAAGAAAAATAGAATATTTCAGGGTTTAAGCTTAATGCTTACAAAGTTGATACTTACAAATGAATTTTTACTGATTTTTAAAACACTGATGAAAGAAAGTAGTCTGTTCATTTTAGGACTTGAAACTGGATGTACAAGCAAAGGGAGTGCCTAGGGCAGAAATGCTGCCTTGAGCACTAGCGGACAGCCTTACAGAATGTGGGCATCTGGTGGGGCTTTCATGTTTATATGATTTACTCCTTGGCATCGGAGGCAGAATGAAAGCTTCAGATTATCCTGAATAAATGAACATTTATTTGGAAATATGTAATACATGTTGTCCTTAATTTATGATTAGGTTATAAATGGAAGTTCCTTTACAAATCAGTTAATTAGAACTCAGAAAACATTTTCCTTTAGAAGTAGTCTTGTAAGTGGTGGTTTGTTTTCCAGACTGGCACATAAAGCCTGTTCATTCTATTATTTATCTGTAGTGTGGTCCTGGTTTCAAATCTAACTTAGCCACAGTCTCTTTGGATGAGTTTGGGGCACTCATATCGCTTAAATTCCTAGTCTGTAAGATGAGGAAACTTTTTTCCTTTTGTGAGGACCTGAGATTATGTATATGAAAATGTTTTATAAACTATAAAATGCTGTATGAAAGTAGCAGATATATTGCTTTTGCCCTCTAGACAAATAACTGTTAAAGGGCAGAGTAACAGCATATCACTCAGTAAGTAGTACACATCCCTGGAGGTACACCGGTGATCTGTTGGGGTACAGCAGGCCTATACTAGAATAAACCTATGTATATTATTTCTCTTTTGTTCCAATTTTATTTTTGTTCTGCACATCACAGTAGAATATCTGCATCAATATCTATCTATGTACATAAATAATGGTTATGCTCATAATTTTTAAATCTTGTGTGATCAGAACAGATTGGAGCCCACTAGTCTGTCTATTCATATCTTTACCCTATGTAACAGAAGGCACATAGAAGGTGATATGAGTTAAATAGGTGAATTGAGTTTATAATCCTCATTTAAAACATTATTTTGATGTAAAATATACCTCATGTAACTCCATCTCAGGCAATACAATGTCTTGTTGCATCCTGATGTAGCCCCTGCTGGTGGGAAGTTTATTTCTTGGACTCGAGGTAGCGTGTGTATGTTTTGGAAAGAGTCAGGATTGTAAGATGGCAATAGCTTTCTCTGTTGTCACGGAGAATGACTGAGTCTGGCGCTGGCCAGCTGGGTCAGTTGGTTGGAGCATAGTCCTGTGCGCCAAAAGATTATGGGTTTGACTCCCAGTCAGGGTGCATACAAGAGTCAACCAAATGATTTTCTCTCTCTCTTTTCTTCTCTCTCTAAAAGTACTAAAAAAAAATCATATCCTGGGGTGGTGGGAAAAAAATGACTGAATCTGCTGTTCACTTTTTTTCCCTGGAAGTGTGTAGGGCTGGTGGGTGCTTTCTCTGCTAGAGAAATAGCAGGTGCTTTCTCTGCCAGGTTTAAGCATTGGTAAGTTGAATGCTTCTTATGGACAATTCCTGGTACCCTAAAGACAAGAGCAGATGAACAAAGGGCATTGTAGCAGCTCTTTTGTAGCAGTTAATGGCTTTAGACTCCTGGATTAAGAAAAGTATATAATTTTAAAAATCTATTAATCAAAGCAGTATGTTGAAAAGTGTCAGAAGACCTCACTGTTCCTGCATGTGTGTCAACTGTCTGGACTGGGATCCAGAATGGCCAAGTAGATGCTGAAATACCTGCCAGGTATATTTAACGATGCAAAATTAATGCAGCAAATGAGATTTCTGCCCATTATTTCCAGAAGTAAAAGTCAACGAAATACTTCAGTTTTATCGTACACATCCCCTTGGGCAGTGGGTGCTTAGAGTTTCGTGTGAAAAGGTAAGCAGTACCTTGAGATCCAAAAGAGAAGGGACATCCAGTGGTGGGGTTGCCATGGTCTGGAAGACTCACCAGCAAAACAGGAGAGCGGAAGTGAATTATAACAGGGTCGGCATAAATGAGCAAGACTAAATAAGTTTTGAAAGCAGTGGCCCATTCAGTTATTTCTTTTATTTTTCATATTTTTCCAACTCTGCAAAATAATAAGAAACAAAAGAAAAATCTGCTGAATGCCTAGTCATAGTTTATTGGAGCAGGAAAATAAGCCATTCCGAACCACTCTCTGATTTGCTGTGAGTGGCAGAATCATTCACTGTGGTGAATCATAGCAGAGAGAACCATTTGGAGTGATTATTTTCTGATGTTAAATTGCAAATGGCACATGTGGAATCAACAAAGGTATGAATTATTTTTAAAATCTTTAAAAAATCCTGTTATTGAAAATGTGTATTTCTATGACCAGCTTATGGCTTCATTTCACCAGTTTATGGCTTCATTTCACAATAGCCATGCCAAGCCTTAAGTGTATGTCTCTTTGTTTTTACATTTGACTAATTGAAATCTTTCCTACTTAATATTTTTATGTCAGAAATAGTATATTGTCCTAGAAACTGCATGACAGTAGTAATGGTGGGAAAAAATGTTATGTATTAGCATTTGGTTCAATGGACTGGATTGAAGAAAACATTTGAGTTGCTTGCCTTTTACTTCAGTGAGTAAAAAACCAGTTGGTTGTTAAGCAGACAAAATAAACTTAACTACTAACCCTACCTGGGTGAAACTTGTTAATGACATGCAAATGGTTTATCACTAATATAGTAATAGGCACTATTTACTGCTAATCCTTGGAGAATCCCTGATGTTAAGGGCAATACACCTGATGTTCAAGGTGAAATATTATCTGCCTCTAGTAATCCGGTACCTTGTTTTGGTTGAAAAGCTTCAGGTTGCCTAGCCCTTTAAGGCAAAACTCTGGTATTCAAATTGGTGAAATTACAAGGTATTTTATGCTCCAGTGTCTGCTTTGTGATAGCACTTAATTTGGAGAGGGCAGAGTGGAATGCTTCTATTTAAATTTAGGGGGAACTGCAGGGAGAGCGACTACATTCCATGAAGTTCCACTTCAGCCACTGTTTTTCCTTCATAATGGGAGACCTCTGACTCCTAGCTGGGATTGGGGTTCAACTGTTGGCTTTAATGTAAGGTGGCCTTGAAAGCTGTTTTTGACAGGGAAACTGGTTGGTTCTTCAGGAGAAGGAAAATGAGGTTTTTAGAAGGGAAAAATTGCCTTGCTATCTCTAGCACTCCGTGTGCTGACTGCACTCAGAAGGCACCCTGTGTGAGTAGCTGCACACGTATCTAAGACGGGACTTCAAGCATTTCAAGCCTGAGAGAGACAATGGGGGACGACGCTGTGCAGGTGTGAAACTGTCTTGGCACCCCTTACACCATGTTGTGGGATGGATACCATTTAGCCCCTATGTGAATTACTGCTGAGTAACATAATTGCCCAGAATGTAGCAGCTTAACACAACAAACATTTGTTATCTCTTCTCATTTCTGTGGCATGTGGCAGGATGGTTCTGGCTCAAGGGCTTTTGTGAAATTGCAGTCTAGGAGTTCCCCAGGGGCTGCAGTCATCCGAAGCCTGGGGAACATCTGTTTAGAAGCTCATCGTGGGAGTCTCTTGGCAGGAGCCCTCCTCAGGTCCTTGCCACATGGTCATCTCCAGTGGCTGCTCACACCTTGTGAGCAGTGAGTCCCTGAGTCCAGCCCACACTCAACCAATGGGAGGGGCTCACACAGAGCATGAACACCATAAGGTTACCAAACAGGGGTGTCCAACCTTTAGGTGTCTCTGGGCCACACTGGAAGAAGAGGAGTTGTCTTGGACCACACATTGAACATATTGTGACACGTAATAACAGAAAAATCTCATAACGTTTTAAGTAAATTTATGATTTTGTGTTGGGCGGCATTCACAGTCACCCTGGGCTGCATGCGGCCTGCATGAGGCCTGCAGGCCACAGGTTGGACACTCCTGGCTCACCGCTGCCCCTTTCATGACACTAATTTTTTTTAGTTATCCCATGCCTCAAGCGATTCTGAAGATCCTTTTGAACTATTTTTATTATAGGGACTTTCGTTCACCTCCAGTTCACCCTTGACAGTCTTTCAAGGATCTGTTCCAGCCCAAGTCCAGTAGACCAATGCAGGGTCTTATTCAAAACATCGTCACCACCACCACCACCATCCACGGGTTGTGAGCCCCAAGTCAGCCTTGGGAGGAAATAAAATCATTCATCTGAGTTACATGAAATTAATGTGTTGGCTTCAGTCCAGTTCCCACTGGGTACATGTCCTTGTCGTAGGAAAAAGTACTAGCTTTAATTGACCATGTGAGGAAGGTGACAAGGAGAAAAGACATTCGTGAACCTGACATTCTCCATCTGAGACCTAGTCACCCCTCTGAGGGGAGTTTGAAGAATTTGTGTCACTTCACTAAGCATAAAAAAATTACACCTATAATCCTTATTTTTCCAATTATAAGAGATACTTGTTTTAAGGAAGTCTGGCTAACATATTTTTAAAAAGCAAAAAATAAATATGGTTTATGACATTGATGTTCATGACTTAATCCCTCACTTTATTTTCTTTAAAAACCACGCCCACTGGTTTCAGAGGTCATTGGAGCACCGCTGAATTTAAATTGTCGATCAGCCAGGGTGAAGACGTTGGCTGTGTACTTGGGAGCAGATAAGTAATGAATTGTTTCCATGGACTGTGATCCATAGGTAAGGAACTATGTTCACGAGCCCAGGGACAGGTGCCCCTGTGGAAGTGGGATTTGCATTTTTGTACTTTAGTGAGACTCTTAGGAGCAATGTTAGTTGGGGAAAACTAGAGGTAACAGAGAAAAATGTGCCTCAGAAACTTGGGAGCCACTTTCCTAGGAAATATAACTGGGTCAGAAGCCAACGTAAGTCACCATTTTCAGGTTCATTTCATCATCATCTGGTAGCCTTTTTCCTGCTCTGGCTCCCTTCAGGTCCACCAGAGTATGATGTGTGGCAGCGAGCCATGTTCTGCAGTCAGGGTCAAGGACACAGGTGGGAGACCAGGTCAGGAGGAGCAGTGTAGGTATCCAGGACCTCTCTGATGGCTCCAAGACTTGATTTTTCCATTGGGATTTTGAATCTGCCGTGCAGTTACTTTACATTGTTATATCCATTTGGATAAAGGTTTCTTTTTTTAAAAAAGAAAGCATGAATGATTCTACACAATGGACACTGTTTTAGGGGTCATGTCAGTGTTTTTATTTGTAATCTATTTTCCATTGGCTGGTGGTTCCAAAAATACCTTGCTGTGATGCTAAGGCAACAATTCTCTCATTTTTATTTGGGCTTTCATTCTTATTTCTTCCCCCATATTCAAGAAATCTTTGAGGAAAAGCCCTGGGTTTTACTACTGTATTTATCTCTAGTCCTCAGTGGAGTGCCTGGTACCTATCAGGCATGAATAATGATGTTGAATGAATGAATGAGGGAATGCACACAAGGCAGGCTGCTGCTTGTATTTCATCACCCAAGCTCTGAGTTATATTTCTGGGCTCCTGAAAGAAAACTTAGACATTTTAGAATTGGTCAGATGCATCTGTTACTGATATAAACGATATAAAATTGTCATATTTCTTCTGGTAAACTGATTTAGAAGTTAAAGGTCCGGCCACCTGCATTTAGCCTCTCAGAGGAAGAAGTTTAGATTGGCATGTAGATTAGCTGGCTCTGTTATTCAGTGACTTTGCATACTTGTTCAAGGGCACTGGAGTCAACCAATGTTTATTTTTGGATTCCCCATTGCTCTTGGGATCACTGCAGCGAAGAATGCTCCCCCCCAACCCCGCCCCATTACCTCCTTCACCTTGTTTGTTGTTCCTGGTCCAGGGAGTACTGCGGCCCAGATTTGGCCTGGCCAGCTGCTCCTTGGTGCCCTGTTATTTTTAGCACATGAACCACAGCAGCAGTTGGCAATTCTGAGTTGGCCCATAAAAGTAAGTTTTGTGAGGTTGAAACCATGGGTTTAAGAATTTTGGGAGTCTCCAGTTTTTATGTCTTCGTATTATCTCACAACAGGTAGTATATGTGAGACCTCAGTCTGGGATATGCCAATGCGTTACCATGAAAACTTGCTTTAAGAGGCCTCTGCCTGGTTTGGGGCTCCGTCCTTCAGGGCGAAGTAAGGAAATTGGGAAGAGAGAAGCATAAAAAATGATTGACGTCATAGTCCTGTGAGGAAATCTTTAAATAAATCTCTTTAGCTTGAATAACAGAAGGTTATTAGGGAAGACTAAAGAGATTTGGAAGTGTATGAAGGTTATATTGGTTAAGATACGCTAACTGCTATAATAACAACATTTCAACATATGTTTATTTTTCTCTCATAGAGTCGTCCAAAGCAGAGACTGATGGTCTATCAGTGCTATGCGGGGAGGCTCTGCTCTACCATTTTCAGGGACTCAGGCTACCGGAGACTTTGTCCTCTCCACCTTAGAGCTTCCAACGTCATCTCTGGGGACTATATCCTGCTATCTGATGGGGAAATAGGATGCAGGATCATGTGTGGAGGTTTTTAGGCATTAGGCCAGGAAGTGGCACATACCACTTCCTCTCAGATTCCACTAACTGTAGCCCTATAACTGGTATCTGCCTAACTGCAAAGGAGGCTGGGAATGTCAATGTATGGACTGAATTGTGTCCTTCCAAAATCCTATGTGGAAGCCCTAACTGCCAGTACCTCAGTGACTGCGTTGAGAAATGGGCCCCTTTAAAGGTTTAGGGTGGACACTGATCCAATCTGTGTCCTCATAAGAGGAGATTAGAGACCTCAGAGGTGGCTGCACAGAGCAGAGATTATGCGAAGACAGTATGAAGGTGCCAGCCACAAACCAAGGAACGAACAAACCTGCCAGCACCTTCATCTTGGATTTCCAGCCTCCCAAACTTTGAGAAAATAAAACTTCCCTTGTTAAACCCCCCAGTCTGAGGTACTTTGTTATGGCAGCCCTAACAAACTTATACTTACAGTCTAGCTATGAGCCTAGAAAAAAAGTAGAAACTGCCTTGGTGATAAGCTAGCATCTCTGCTCTGATGTGGAAAGCACCATTCACTTATGATTCACTTGTTTGTTCATTCTTTCATTCTTTCATTCAGTATTTATTGAGTGCTTCTCTAAGTGCCTGGGATAAGGTGAATGAAACAGACCAAATTCTCTGCTCTGTAGTTTAGGTTTTATCAGATAGTAAAGCAACCCATTATCATCATGCCAGCCTGCTTCCTTTCCTTCTTTGCACTTATTAGTAACTGAAGTTATCTTGTTTATTGATTGGTTGACTTTCCCCCTCCCCGTCAAAAACGAGCTAGAATCTTTTTCCTCCCCTTATTTCTTATTGTATCTTTTTAGGGCCTCAAAATACCTGACTCACAGGAAGCTTTCAATATTTATTCATCGAGGGTTGAATGAGATATTGTGGTATTAAATTTCAGGAAGAAAAATATTTAATGATAATTTCTTAATTATAAGGGAGAATGAACAAAATTACCCTTATTTTAACATTCAAAAAAGTGCCTGGTAGCCAACCGTTAGCCCCTGAGATTTTTTTTTTCCAGCTGTTTAATTCTAAAATTCCTGGCTGTTTTCTGTAAAATATTATCAGGTCAAAGTTCCTAATACACACAGTATACTAAATGACAGAATACCTGACTATGTCTTGGGTTGCCATCGACTTAGCCACAGAGTCATGGAGATTCAGGGTGTTGGGGACTTAGAGGTGGGGCTGCCTCATGCCCTCACTTTTTACGTCAGGAGACTCAGGCCAAGGGGCCCCAGGCTTGCAGAGTGTGCCTGTGGCAAAACTTAGACCAGCTCTCCGGATTAGGCCCTGCAGTGACTCTTTCTACTACACTAATCCTTTTCCTGTTTTCATTAAAGAGGTTTTTGAGTAGTGGTTGTGCGTGCCAGGTCTGGACCAGGCTGCCTGGGCTTGGATGCTGGCTCCACCATTAACTAGCTGTGTGATCTGGGATAAACTCTCTGTGCCTCCGTTTTCGATAGAAAAATGAAGATAAGAATAGTACGCATCTCACAGAGTTGTTCTTTTAACTCTTTTAAAAGTTAATATATGCAAAATACTTAGTGTGGTGCGTACATATTAAGAATTCAATAAATGTTAGTCATTATTATTGCTATTTTAATGTGATTGATAATGATTATAAAAAACATTTAAAGAACTTTCAGGTTTCTTTTGTATGCATATGAAGAATTCTGATAAGTTTTCTAATATTTATTGATAAAGAATTCAGATATAATTTTTCATTATATCTGAAGAACTCAAAATAAATTCTAACTATAGTTTCTTCACCATGAGTTTTCCCAGATTTTTTTCATTGAGATATAATTGACATATCATAAAAATCACCCTTTATAAGTATACAATTCAGTGGTTTGCTGTATATCCACCGAGTTGTACCACCATCCCTACTATCTGGCTCCAGAACGTTTTCATCTCGTAAAAAGAAATTCCATACCCATTAGCAGTCATTTCCCATGCTCCCTCCCCACAGCTCCTGGCAACCACTAATCTGCTTTCTGTCTTTATGGATTTGCTTATTCAGGACATTTCAGATAAATGAAATCATGCAGTATGTGGTCTTTTGGCCGTACACTCTGTGGAATTATACAGTGTGTTGGTCTACCTTTTTTTTTTCTCTTAGTGTAATGGTTTCAAGGTTCATCCATATTGTGGCATGTATTAGGATTTTATTCCTTTTTATGGCTGAATAATTTTCCATTGCATGGGTATACTACATTTTGCTTATCCACTCATCAGTTGTTGGACATTTAGGTTATTTCCATTTTTTGGCTATTATAAATAATGCTGCTATGAACACTTGTGAATGAGGTTTTTTGTGGCCATATGGTTTCAATATTCTTGGCTGTATACCTAGGAGTGGAATCGTTGGGTCATATAGTAACTCTAAGTTTAACTTTTTATAAAAACGACCAAACTGTTTTACACAGGGGCTGTGCCATCCCCCAATATTTAAGATATGACATCTGATGACTAATTCGATCTTATTTAATTGATAGAGAAAGAGAAGTCATTTGAACTCCATATCCATAGTAAAGACCTACAGCTGCTCATGAACATTGAGTCTGTGCCTCAGCTACTGTGGTGGACACTGTGTAAAGCAAGAAAAGTGAGACACAGTTTTTGATTTGGAGGAGTTGACAGAAATTTTTGGCATTTCAAAGTTAACCTAGCTCCCCCACTTTTAAAAGTATAGATGGTTATTTTCCTCTTCTATTATTTTTTTCTCTGTTGGCCACCACTACCAAACTTTTGGGGAAGACTTTTTCTGGGGCACTAGATGTGTCAAGACCAGAGCGCAGGACAGAGCCTGATGAGACAGACATTGGATGGGAGGCCCAGGCGTGCAGGACCAAGAATCTCCCCAGTGTGTGATTAGGGTGTAGCCGATGGTCAACTAGTTCCATTGACTGACAGTGGCCTTCTACCCATCGTAGACATAATTTAGAAAGAAAAAGAAAGCTATCTCTCATTTACAGAGACTGCCTTATTTTCCATGCCAAGAATCTGGTGGAAACTTTCATTTTCACAGAATTACCCCCTTGTTTTGGTTCGAGTCTACGTAGTCATAAAATTTTGTGAGCTGTGGTGAATTGTATGTATAATTGTATCCACAGATCTTTGGTTTAAGAAGCAAGCTTCCAAGAATTTCGTTCAGTTACTGCTTACTGAATCGCACATTTCTTAAGCAGAAGACACTTTCCAGGTAGAACATGGAAACTTACCAGGACCCATTTTGACGAGGCAGCCTGGTGCTGCGCCTTCACTAGGTCTCATATTCCCAAAGTTTCAACCACCGGTTTACTTCTTCACCGAAATGGGTGAAAATTACTTTTCATCTTGGAGCAAAAGGTTGTTTATTCTGTGTAAACAGCTGTGAAAAGTAGGCAAATGCATTTGTGGAAAGTAAAGTGAGACTTGAACGGCCCTCGGTCAGAGATTTGCGTCTCAGGAGCTTGTTAAGCAGGAGCTGAGTTAAGTGCAGGATGTAAACAGGGCATCTTGGCCTGGAAGAGACCCAGGAGCAACAACTCTGTAAATTGACTGGTTTTGTTTGATATTTCCTTCGCTGCCCACCACATACACGAGACTAATTTTACTGTCTGTCTTCAACACCGGTTGTTCTCCCCTCTCCCAGCTCTCTCCCTACGCAGGTCCCCTTCCTCAACCTCTAAGATCCCTCTCAAGCCAGCCCCTCCCTCCTATTTTCCCCAGTCTCTCCAGCTTACAGGGCTTTCTCTCTTGACAGAATCCTTGTCAGAATGCTGAGAGTTAAATCACAATTGCTTTCTGAAGGATTGATGTGTTTGCCCATTAGACTGCAAGCTCTTGAAAGGTAAAAACTCTTCCTTACACTAGCTTTGAATCTGCTTCAGGACAGAGCTCTGCTGAGTGGGCTTCCTCCACAAATAACCACCAGTTGGATTAATGAGCTGGGGAAGGTCAAGGTAGCAGTGTAGAAGCTATTGACAGATTCTCATGAGAACACTTAGTTCAGGAAAACCATGTTGGAAAACTTCTAGGCTTTACTGACCTTAAACTTGATGTGTAATCTAGTCTGCGGTCTCCCTTCCCCCACTAGATAGGCATCGGGCAGATAAAGTATAGAGGATACCCGGAAAATCCTGGGCACGCTGTGGTCCTGGGGGAGGGTGGTTATCCTCCAGGACAATTTAGTGGTGCTTGCACCTGCTGCTTCATGACTAGGGTTTCAAAGCTTTCAGAATTGGACTATGCAAAGCTTGCCTTTTGATATCAGGATAAGTTTCAGTGGATTTAAATGGTGTTGTAATCAGATTTAAGCACGTGAAACTCCCCCCACCCCCCTTACAATGAAGCTATCTCTCTTTAAGGCTGTTTGGCCACCCAAATACGAACAACCATGTCCAGTGTTCTTGGTCGGTCAGGAGTCCTTTCTTCTAGAGTAGCTCTCCAGGTGGGCGGGGGGTGCTGTAAGCAGGCAGGTGTCAGTTTTATCTGTTTATCCCTCAGTGATGGATGACCCACATTATTTAAGCTTTCTAAGCCCCAGTTACCACATTTTTAAAATAGAGATAATAACACTACCTCTTACCCTTTTGGTGAGGATCCAATGCTGTAACAACGTAAAGCACCTTTATTCTATAGAGCATGGGATAGAATGGTGTCTGATTAATAATTCTTTCCTTTTGGTCTGAATGCGAGGCTGCCTGTGTTCCGGTTGGGGAGAGTGCTCCAGCAGACAGGGGCATGGGCCTTGTCTCCTCTCAAATCCGCATGTCTGTCCTCAGAGGGGATACTTCTCTGCTTTCCCTTTCACACACCTGTAGGATGGCTCTCAAGTTATTAAACCATCTGCCTGACTCAAGCGACAAACAAGCAAGAGGTTGGAGGAGGTTTATTCTTTTCTGCAAAGGGAAGAATTAAACTTTTAATACTGCCTGAATTTTTAAAGCTTATAATTCAAGGAACTAAAAATGCTTTGCCTTTGTTGAATCTATTAATAGCATCCTGATAAATTAAATAGGGGTATATATATGAAACACATGTATGAAATATACAGGAAACATACATGTGGTATGTATATGATCAATGGCATATGTATGCAGATGTATATTTATTTATATATCTGCTGCTTTTCTTTACTGTGTGGATGGGAACTTAGAAGAATGGGAGGAAAACAGACCATGGCCAAGCAATCTGGCTGTGTCTTCTTGCACGCAAATTCTTACTTGATTAATTATAGAGAAAAAGGTGGAATTCTAAAAAGAAATAACTTCAAATTAGGTCTTCACATCACAAAATCAATTTCACAGAATTTAAACTTTTTTTTTCCTTTGTTTTTTTTGGTTTGCATGTTTGTTTTTGTTGTTGCATCTTGTTTGGAAAGCCTTTAATACATTGGTATTGGCTTCTCAAAGAAAATAGTAAATAAAAAGTAAAAAGGTCCAAAGGAAGAAAGGATGCTGAATGTGTGGGATCATTTGGGTTAGGTCAAGAGGGACTATAGTGGTCATCCAGAGACCCAGGGTCCTGCCACCCAGCCCAGTCCTTCCTGATAGAGCCAGTTTCTTCTCTATCAGCAGCGATTAGGCACGGGAAGAGCTCTGCCTGCAGGCAGACACAGGCAGTGAGGCAAATGGGAAGAACAGCCTTCAACGAACAGCCGGGTACTGATGTGCCATCATCAGAGAGAGGCTCTGGTGCTTCCCAGCAGGAGAAATGCAATGGGAGGCCCAAGAGATGTCCTTCTGGAGCTCTTGATCTATAAAGATGATCAATAGCCAGCTTGAATCCTTGCCAGGAGGGAACCTTCCCCATACCCATGCTCACTGTCCAGAGGAGAAGGGGCAATAAAGGAGCTAGCTTTTACTGAGTGGGCACTGTGCTAGCTGACCATCTCATTTGCTCTGCACAGCGGCCCCGAGGTAAATCTTGAATATGAGTGTGTTTGTTTCCTAGGACTGCCATGTTAATGACTGCAAACGTGGTGGCTTAAGACAATGGAAACTTACTTTCTCATAGTTCTGGAGGCCACCATCGAGAAGTTTGCAGGGCTGGTTCCTGCTGGAGGTTCTGAGGAAGAGTCCATTCTATACCTGTCTCCCAGCTTCCGCTGCTGGCTGGAGGCAACCTTGGCGTTCCTCGGCTTGGGGGTGCATGACTGCAGCCTCTGTCCTTTCCTCTGAGCCTTCTTCTCTGGGTCCCCGGATCTCAAATCTTCCTCTCCTAAGAACACCAGTCATTGGATTTAGGGCCCATCCTTAATCGGGAATTATCTCATCTTGAGTTTCTTAATTTAATTACCTCTGCAAAGATCCTGTTTCCAAATAAGATCACATTCATAGGTATTGGGGATTTGTACATATTTTCTGGGGAGGGGGAGACACTATCCCACTAACTATGGTGAGGAAATAGATTCATGGTTGTTCAGTAACTTCCCGAGGTTAGAGAGTGGTGCAGGTGGGATTTGACCCCAGATTAGTTTGCTTCCAAAGCCCATACGTGATCTTATTAGACCATGACCACTATTTGCACACGCACACACACAGAGTGCATGACCATCTTTGAGAATACATACTCTTTAATAGGGTGAGGATTGCTTTTATTTTTCTGCTTTTATAAAGAATTTACAGTGTTGAGGAACAAATTAAAATGTGAGTTATATGTCATAATTGAAATAGCTGAAGTCATATTCTTTTGATGGCTGTTACATCTCTAATAACTCCGTGAACCCTCTTAAGATCTAGAGATAGGACACACCAAAAACCAACTATAAATACTTTTACAATAAACCTACATTGAACTATATCATTTTCTTAAAAAAAATGTGAGTTGGTGGAAGAGAATACCTACAATAATTTGCCATGTGTCTTGGTTTGTTTGGAAGTGGGGGGGCTCTGCCTACAGGCCCCCCCCCCCCAGCCACTACAGATAAGAATAAGTTTACCAAGACATGATCTGCTTGGGGAGGAAAGGTGGCTGATCTCTCAAAGGAGAAGGGCCAGAAGCCTGTTCCTCAGTGGGCTTTTATTGGGTTTAGTTTGCATAGGAATACAGGTAAAGCTCATCAATCAGTGTCAGGCAGTAATGATCAAACAATATATAACATAAGATGAACTATGAGGGCTTATACTGAGTCAGGGTCAGTTAGCTAAGGGGCTATAAAACTTGGGGAAACAAACTCATTTCATGCTTGGACCCGTATCAGAAAACTGAGGACATTTTTAGCAAAGCAGGTTTCACAGGATTTTATGTGTTCTTTCTTAGGCCTGATTCCCCCCTGGGGAACCCACCCTTTCCAGCACAGGGCTGCACAGCTCTCTGGCATTGTTTCAGGCTTAAGTCAGGCAGGGGAAGCAAGGCAGCCAAGAGATGAGGAGACTTCTTGCAGACAGAATGAGGACTCAAGCTATGTCAAAGCTGAGGGGTGAGGGTTTATCACCTCCTTTTTCTATAGCCCCCTAAGTCCTTCCCTGAGGGTACCTTCATGACCATGCTTGTCTTAGGTCGTCCCTCACTTGAGGATTGTTACCCATCATTGGCTAACCAGTCATACCCCTGGGGTCAAGCAGGGTGAAGTAAAAGGGGGCAGAGGTGGCTCCCCTGACAGGGAGATAAGCTTTGTCTCCTTAGTGACTAATGGTCCCAAGTTCTCTCACTCAGCCTTAGCCATGGCAGGGCGGGGGGGGGGGGGGGGCAGTGGTTACAGCTTCTGAAACCAGGCAGGGCTGTTCCCAACATTTGGATATAGTCCCACACACCAGGAGAAGAACTGCATCTTGAGTTGGCCAGTGCCATGTGTCATCATTCTTCCCATAAAAGCCGGAGCAGACTCTGCAGGTCTACGCCATCTGATATGTACAGTGCAAAAGTCACTTCAGTACTTCAACTTTTACTTTCCTCATGTTAGGTGAGGGGGTTCGACGAGGTGATTTGAACTTTCCTCTTTCTTCACTGACAATATTGTTTTTAAAGAGTCCCTTCTACTTGAACATTTGCAGAAAAATGTGTGTTTTATAGTCGTGTTGTGAAGTCATTAATACATTTTTAGGGAATATGCTAAAATATTCAGGGATTTTAGTCCTGTGTTATTCTTACTTAAGGTAAATTGATGCATTAATTAGAATTGCCAAAATACAGAAGAGTATATATAATGAGATATAGCTAGGTTCTTGTATATAACATTTTAAAAGAATTAGAAATAAAAGTATTACAGCAATAATACGTGTAGATGTTAACATGACTCTATATTTTGGTAGAAAAACAAGTTGAATTGAACTAGAAAATAAATTATTGTCTCAATTCCACAATACATTTTCCTTTAAAATAACAGCTTCCCTTAATTCAACCACCGAAATCCCTCCTCAACCTTGAGTTTCCTTTACATGATGCTTTACTTTTGAACACATTTTCACTATGGGGAGAATTTTGATCTCCATATATGTAAAACTCAGATCATTCCCATCAGGGTAGCTTAAAAAAGAAAAACAGGAGACTGAGAAAGGAAACCAGGCATCCAGTGGTCTGCAGAGCAGAAGGGGGTGCGGTTGTGACGGAATTTGTGGTGAGGCGGTGCCAAGGGGGTGCAAGGGGGTGTGGGGGGTGGAAGAGGAAAGGGGGTGTTTTCGTATGTCTCTGGTATAGACTTAGGAGTTGGTATTGAGTCTCAGCTAGATGGCATTTATTTAGATGGAGGGTTGCGTTAAAAAAAAGTCTTCCTTTTCTTCTGATCTTTGCAACAAGGCAAAGTGCATTTTTCATATCTGGTTGGTATTGTGGAGAGGAAAGAGTCTGAAAAGTTTCAAACAAGGGAGAAAGATAAATTGTTATTCATTTAATTATTACAAATTTAGGATAGAAATAAGATTTTATTGATTTATTACCTTGGTTTTGTATACTATCTTAATATATTTTTTTAGTAAGGGCAAACCTTTGTAAGTGCATGCATATATGTATTTTTCCAAAACTTCCCCTTTAGCTTTTATTTTGTTACAAGGCTAGACCCTTATGTTCTCTTTAGTCACATTAAGTTAATATCACATTTAGTCTTGTCAACAACTCTAATGGGGTTAACTAGTTAGTTACCAGTTACATCACTCAATGTAGTCAAACTACATACAAAGAACATAGTGTGGCTTGATTAAAACTGATATGTTTTTTTCTTAAGGATGCAGATACTTAAAGTTTAAAATGAAGATTACCATAAGACATAAGTGTAAAGATAGTGGCTAATGGATGAGCTGTAAATTTTAATTTGTTATTTAGTGGGGATTATAAGCAACATAATTAAGATGATTATATTTCCTCCATTTATATTTTGTTAAAATATAACATGAACACATTTTATCATAAAAGAGTCATGCATTGATTTTAATATGTGCCTGAATTTTTTTAAAAATTGAAATTCAGTCAAATATTTTTATTTGAAGCTAGGTTATTCCTATAGCAAATAGTAAACATTTGCTTGCATTTACAAGTCAGAATGAACGAGACACAGAATAATGACTCACTCAGTGGCCAGAGCCAAGAATTGAACCCTGCGGTTTGGTTTCTTGCTACTTTCTCTCTCTACTTGATTTCGTCTCCTTCCTTTTCTCTAAATGTTAAGTACCACACGTTTTAGAATTTATATCTGGTTGTTTTCCCAAGTTAAAATGTAGCTGAGAATGACCCCAGTTTCAAGCACCTTTGTTGGAACAGTCAAGTGTGGTAACTTACGGGTTCACATTATTGCAGATTCCAAGCTGCCTCAATTGTCAGTAGGCCATTACGGCTTACGCGTGGTTTATTTAGGCTGGAGTTACTTCAACTTTCCGCAGATACAGTGAATTTGTAAAAACAGATCATTGATGATAACCCAGAACAGTTATGTCTGAAGTAGCGGGTGGATGTGGCAGCTAGGATTTTCCCCCTGATGGCCGTCTGTTCTTTAAAGGCATGGCTGTCTAGTGACGACCGGATTGAATGCTCCCGAAGATTAGCCTCCCATTGTTTGAATGTTTTCATAACATTGTTGTAATAAAGCATCTTCATACTTCACAGTTGAGATCTTGACTTTCAGAGTAAAAAAAATTCAGGGGCTAATCATAACAATTAGCTAATGTGTCAACAATTAGCACTTTCCATCAACCTGCTCTAAAAGGAGACTCTTCTTATCCACTGGCAGACAAAAATGCAATGATGTAGTTAAGAAAAGCACTGAAATTGGCTCCTGGAGCCTCCTGTTGTAGCCAACTAACTCCCCAGGGCATTGTTTACAGTGATTATTCTGCCATTATGATGTTATTGCATAGGCAGATGGGGGAGCAGTATGCTCAAAATAAGTTGGTTCTTTTTTTCCCCTAAAAGACAAAACAAAGCATAAAAAACAAAAAACAACCAACAATCCCTTTCTGGCCACTTTTGGAAAAAAGTAGAACAAAAACTGCTGTGAAAGGTCAGCCAGTTACAGTATTTTAGTGTTAAACTGGTAAATATTTTTAAAAAGAGTATATTTAATATTTTACCATTTGGAAAGTGTTCAGTGTGTTTCAATCAATGTAAGATTTCTGAGGTCTCTGGTGGGGATTTCTTGACAATGGCTACATTATATTCTGTGGCCATCTATACCACCACTTGGTTGAAATATGTTTTAACATCCTTTATATAATCCTTCTAGTAATACAAGAACACTTATACTGCACCTTTTATAAAGAACCACACAGTGCTTTACACGGGCCCATATATCTATGTAAATATCATAAGTTTGTCTTTAAAAGAGCCTTAAAACAACCTGTAAATCCCCAGTAGCATCTCAGAATTCTGAGGGTAGGAAACATTTTGACTGAGACTGGAATCCCCTTTTGGGCTGCTCCTGCAAATCTGTGCAGGCTACTGTCGGAGAGCAGAGCGTGCCGGGCCGAGGAGACGGGTGCTGGCCAGGCGGGGCAGCCAGCTCATGCCAAGGCTTCTCTCACTGAGGCAGGGAGGCTTGAAAAATGATGCCCTGAATGGCAGCCAGAGCTGTTGTCTTAGAGTGGGGAGAGTGCAAGAGGAACTGAGCCATCCTGTGCCACCGACTCTTGACAGAGAAGTCTGGGGGCCTGTGTCCATGCTAGAGATGACAAGAGAACACATTCGAGCCATCTGCAGAGTTGGAAACAAAGACAGGCATTGGGCATTTGCATCAAGTGGAAAAGCTGGTGAATCAACTCAGTTAGGGATTCCCAGAGGACTTGGACAGTGTGGAGCAGGCTGTAGCACTTGGACAAAGTTATAACTACCTGTTTGCCTCCAGCATTTCAGGAAGCTGTTTGCTGTCACGATGTCATGCAGATTTGATAGACAAGATCTGTTGTAGAGCTATGTTTTATTCATTTATTTCCATAAGAATAGTTCTCAACAAACCATACTTTCTATAGTGCAGATTCTCAGGTCCCACCCCAGAAAGCACCACTGAATCAGAATCAGCATTTTAACAAGGTCCCCCAGTGAATTCTAATGCATAGTATCCTTTGTGGACTACATCCCTAGAAGACATAATGGGATATATTTGTTTGTTTACTTTTAAGATTCATAAGATTAGTAAAAAAATTTGTTGAGGATGTACACCGGGAGAAGATGATACCTTACTCTTGAATGGCTTATGGTTTTGTGATGGAGACAGACATGTGAAAAGGAAGTCCATGCGAAAAAAAGTGTGTTCAAAGTGGTTTGACGTGCAGAGAAGAGAGTGTGTCTGATTCTGCCTGAGGAATTCCCGCAGGCTTCATGGAGGTTAAGTTTGAGTGTTGAGTCTATAGGGAGTGCAAATATGTCTGAGAGGAAGGAACAGGCTTTCAGCCAGCGGAGGTATTATATGAAAGCCTGAAAGAACATGGGTCATGTCGAAAATAATGAGAGATTTCAAGGTGCAGGAGACCGGGAGAGAGAGAGAGAGAGAGAGAGAGAGAGAGAGAGAGTGAGTGTGTGTGTGTGTGTGTGTGTGTGTGTGTGTGTGTATTATGACAGCACTAGAGCGTGGGGCTTGATGAAGACACAGCAGTGCTTTCTGATTTATCTCCAATTCCTAAAGCAGTGCCTGTTACATACTGGTGTTCAATGGGTGTCTGTAGAATGAATGAATGAAAAAAGAATTCAACAGGAGAAGTAGGAAGGATTGGATTATGAAGTTAATGAATATGGACTATATCTTAAAGTTACTGCAGACTTTTAAGCAAAACAATGACATGGCCACATTAAATATAGGTGGCAGGAAAGCAAATGCTCAGAGTAGGTGGAGATTGGAGGCAGGGGTCAAGGGCAGGGGCCACAGTAGCAGTGCAGGGGAGAGATGATGAGTGTCTGAACAAAAGCAGTGGCACTGGGCATGGAGAGCTGATCAAGTTACAAGAGGTTTAGAAGGCAGAATTGGGACAACTCCCTCATTGCTGTGGAGGTGAGGGAAAGGGAGAGAAAAATCTCAGCGATGTTTATTTTTCAGTTCATATGACTGGTGAGAGAGGCAACAGCAGAAGAAAGACTGGGAAAGATGTTGAATTTGGTCTGTAATGCACCATTTTAGGTGCCTCTGAAACATGCAGGAGACATTCAAGAGGCAGTTGGAAAATTAGGCCTGAAGATAAAGATTTGAGAGTCTCTGGCCACCAGCACAGGAAGACAGAGAGTGTCTCTGAGAAGAGCAGTGTGATAAGGACAGAATCCTGGCATGCAAACGTTTGTGGGACATGCAGAGGAAAATTCAGCCTTGGAGCCAAAAGAACACAATCAGAGGAAAATAGGAGGGCCTTTTATACTCTACTGGCTCTTTGTTTTTAACTTCTAGCACTTACATAGCTAAAGATGCATATTTGTGATGATTGGTTTGACTGTCCCACTGGGCTCAATGAGAGAAAGGAGCGTGTTCTAATCACAGGGCCAGGAGCCGAGGCACTACTTGTTACATTTTTTGCATAAAGAGGAGGGAATTGACCACAGTGGCAAATGTCACAAAAATGTTTAGTATGAATAAATGTAAAAAAAATCCATAAGATCATCAGCTTTTTCTGGACAACTTTGGCACTAACCATTTTATTGGAGTGCTAGTGAAGGACTTCACATTTTAGCGGGTTGACAAGTGAATGCGGGTAGAGCTGGGTCAGATAGTATAGACTAGTCTTTAAAGAAATATTGCCTTGAAGAGAGGTGGAGATGAATAGAGGGGATAAGCTCATTTATGAAAGAAGGCAACCATTTACCAGAATGCTAGTAGAACATAAAATGCCTACTATGTGCAAGTCGCTTGGTACTAGGCACTGAAGATAAAGCAGGGAACAAGGCAGATATGGTCTCTAGACATGAAATAACTAACAATACAATTCACCAAATAAGTGTAAGCTTGCTGAGAGTTCTGGTATGTGAAGTGCAGGGCAAGTGCAGGGTAAGTACAGAGCGAATGCCGTGTGAGAGTACAACAGAGAACGCAGAAACAGTCCGAGAGGTTAAGAAAGTGAGCTCTGAAGGATGAAGAGGGCAAAGAGCATTCCTGGCAGAGGGAACAGTATGTGCAAAGCTCTAAAGTGGGGAGGAAGCTGAAGAGTGAGGAAGGAGCTGAAAGTAAGGGTGACCGTGCCTCACTATGGGACTGGAGAGACTTGGTTGGGGGAGAAGGGGCTGGGTGTGCAGGGCCTCGAAGGCCTTATTAAAAACATGGGTCTTTATTCTGGGAACACTGAAGAGTCATTGATGGGTTTTATGTGGGAAAATACTATGGTCTGATATGTTTTTTAAAGATCACTCTGGCTGCTCTGCAGAGAATGGTTATGGGGAAGAGACTGGTTAGGGGATCTTATAGTACCCAGGAAGGAATGGATGGCTCTTTGGACTTGGGATAATGGAGGAAGAAATGGATGAATTCACAACATTTATAGGGGACGAAATCCTGGTGACTGTTTGATTATGGAATAGGAGAGAGGGAGGTATAGAGCTGATTTCCTGGCTAGTGCAGATGAGTAGATGACAGTGCCATTTATGAATACAAAAATTCATTGGAAGAGGACCAGCATAGTGGGAACATGTGGAATTTGATGCCCAGAAGGAGCTAAGAGGCAGTTATCTGGAGCTCAAAGGGGGTTCTAAAACTTAAGGTACATGTAGAGAATTTGTAGAGCATGACAGGAAGTTCAATGGAAGTTTTAGAAGTTGAACCCCTGTGGGAAGGGCTAAAGGAATCAGGGTTATTTAGTATTAAGAAATCACTTGAAGATATACAGGCAAATGAATCACAGGCATCTGAGAAGAGACTAATACAATGGGAATTTGAGGAGATTTGAGCTCAGATTGCTCAGCAAATAGGCCATAGTGCCTTGGACCAATAAAGGTTGTTAAAATTAATCTATTAATGTATTTATAGAACAGAGAGAAATACTCTATTTCTTTCCTTAAAACTATAGTTTTATGTGTGTACAGTGACCCTGAAAAAGTGAGAGGGGGTTAGGGTTACTGACCCCCACTCAGTTGAAAGTTTGCATTTACTTCTAACTCTACATAAGGAGAACATGTAGAGTCAATGAAGTAGTTGTAGAGGGGTAAATGAAGTGATTCTTTAAGGTGTCCTCCATTCCTGGGGTTTTGTGAATTTATAAAGTATTTTCTTCAATAAAAATACAAATTCTAAAGACCCTGTCCTTACCCCATTGCACATACTTGCCTCCTTTGTTGAAGATCAATTGGTCATATTGGCATGGGCCTATTTTTGGGCTCTAAATTCTGTCCCATTTATCTATGCCTCTGTTTCTATGCTAGTACCATACTGTTTTGATTACCATCACCTTGTAATATAGTTTAAAATCAGGAGCATGATACCTTCAACTTTGTTCTTTGTCAAGATTGCTTTGGCTATTTTGGGCCTTTTGTAGGTCCACATAACTTTTTTTAAAGATTTTATTTTATTTTTTAAACATTTTTTATTGTTGTTCAAGTAGTTTTCTGCCTTTCCCCCTACCCCTCCCCAACACCCTAGCCCTCCCCACCTCCCTCCCCTGTTTCTATCCCCCCCTTGTTATTGTCCATGTGTCCTTTATAATTGTTCCTGAAAACCCTTCACCCTTTTCCCTTATAATCCCCTCCCCTCTCACCTCTGGTCACTGTCAGCCTGTTCTCAATTTCAGTGTCTTTGGTTATGTTTTGCTTGCTTGTTTGTTTTGTTATTTAGGTTCCTGTTAAAGGTGAGGTCATATGGTATTTGTCCTTCACCGCCTGGCTTATTTCACTTAGCATAATGCTTTCCAGCTCCATCCATGCTGTCACAAAGGGTAGGAGCTCCTTCCTTCTTTCTTTCTGCTGCATAGAATTCCATTGTGTAAATGTACCATAGTTTTTTGATTCACTCATTTACTGATGGGCACTTAGGTTGCTTCCAGCACTTGGCTATTGTAAATTGTGCTGCTATGAACATTGGGTGCATAGGTTTTTTTGGATTGGTGTTACAGGATTCTTAGGATATAATCCTAGCAGTGGAATTGCCAGGTCAAAAGGCAGTTCCATTTTTAGTTTTCTGAGGAAATTCCATACTGTTTTTCATAGTGGTTGTACCAGTTAGCAATCCCCCCAGCAGTGCACTAGGGTTCCCTTTTCTCCACAATCTCTTCAACACTTGTTGTTTGTTGCTTTGTTTATGATGGCCATTCTCACCGGTGTGAAGTGGTATCTCATTGTGGTTTTAATTTGCATCTCTCTGATAGCTATCGATACTGAGCATCTTTTCATATGTCTCTGGGTAGGTTCACATAAATTTTAAGACTATTTGTCCTAGTTCTTTGAAAAATGCCATTGACATTTTGAAAATGCAGATTCTGAAATCTATGCCTGATTTACCAGACTTGAGTTTTGTCCATGGTGTAAATACATTTACAGAACATATTTGTCTGTTTCAAGGGAGTAGCCATAGCAACTCTTCCCAGGTTGTAAAATGTAAGCCCCATTTTAATGGGAACTTTGTTCTTGCTTTAGCCAAAAACTGAACAGGGCTCTTTGGGTGGGGTAACAAGAGGGGACAGCAATTGAATTTTAAATACCACCAATTAATTAATGTTGTCTTTCAGTTTTATATTAGATATAGAACCTTATTTATGGAATATTTTTGTGTAATTTTTTTAATGTGCTATGCATTATTATTTCATTTAGTAGTAGCCCATGTGTTCAGAACAACCCACCTGCTGGTACCACAATCAGGAGTCTCGATTCAGCCGTACAGCAAAGGCAAAATAGTGTTTATCTGAGGATGAGGACCATGCTTGATATTAGATTTACTGGGTTTGGAGTGGCTTTTTTTTAAGTCTCTTTCTCTCTCTCTTTTTTTTTAGTATCCCTTTAAGATCATCAGAGGCCTTTTGTCCACTAAAACCTGCTCCTTCTTCTAGGACTTTTTTTTAGAACCTGTGACTTATCACTGGTCTCTCAGAGATGGTATCCCTGTGTGTCCTCAGGCTTCAAGTCCTCAGCTTACTCCAATGATAACATCAACCAAACTAGGAATTAACTAGAGGATGATGACTACAGGAATAGAATCAGCAGCTACAAATTTGAGTGATCACTATATGTAGGATGTATAGGGCTTACACTTGATATTTCTAAGGTTATTTTAAAATCTCACAATCTTAGTAGCAAGCTGTTATTGTTGCTGTTGTTATCCCCATTTTATAGATGGGGAAACCAAGGCCCTGAGTTGTTGCTAACACTCAAGTCCCCACAATTAGTCAGAAGGAAAACGAGGACTCTAACCAAGATATTTGTAGCTCCAGCACCCATACCATCTCTACTAGATCTTCCCACCTTTAGCCCCTTGTACTTCCTGTGTAGGGCAGATAATGAAATTATTTTTGGAGACCTCAATACTAAGGATATAGAACAATTGCTCACTTGTTACCCTAACAGGGAAATTATTTCCCCATGGGCCACCCTCTGGGCTAACTGTATGAGTTTAGGAGGCATTCAGCAAATGTGCCTGGATTGTAATTTCATTCTGCAGAATGTGGGGAACCCTGCCTGGACCCTGACCTAGGCATCAGTGTTCGAAATGTCTTAAGAGTGAGTTTCCCTTTGCATTTTATCATCTACTGGATGAGTAGTTTACAATGGACCAGAAGCCAATGTCTTTGTCTCTGTGTACATGTCCTCAGATTATACCCAGACCTAAACTGATGAAATCTGGGAGACAGGAAGATGCAACCTGAGGCTTCCTAATCTCATAAGTAGTTTTTGTTGACAAAAGAGGTTTGCTCATCATGGAACCTGTCAATATGCTCTTATTGATAGATGAGAGCTAGTCTATTCCAGGTGTGGACAATTTTGAACCTCATCCCCTTAACCCTGGTTTCATATAGAGTGCTGGAGAACAGGCAAAAAAAAAAAGGAAAGGAAAGGAAAGGAAAGGAAAGGAAGGAAGGAAGGAAGGAAGGAAGGAAGGAAGGAAGGAAGGAAGGAAGGAAGGAAGGAAGGAAGGAAGGAAGGAAGGAAGGAAAAGAAAAGAAAAGAAAAGAAAAGAAAAGAAAGAAAGGCATCATAGCTATATTGATTTAGTACATTCAGTGGAACCAGCCAGAAGTGAATCTTTTCTCCCCAACTTACTATTTATGAGCCAAAAGGGGTTGGTGTAATGTTTTAAGGGATTATTCAATGAACTAATGTGTCAGAGTGTTGAGAGAACTTTGGGTTGTCATTAAAAAATTACACTTTGAGCAGAATGAGAAGAGATTAAGTGAATAATTAGGCAGGGATTGAACACAGCAGTTAGAATAAATGAGAAACAAATTTGGCAGGAAGTGGTTCATCTGAAGTTTTATTCAGCCGGAGGAAGTTGCAACTCTGAGTCTAACTCAGAGAACAGAGTGCTTACTACGGAATGGGGAGTTCCCATTCAGTGGTTGTTCCCAGCCCTTGGTTGCTCTAGTCACCTGTGGTGCATTTAAACCAGTCCTGATGTCTAGACCCTACCTCAGACCAATGAAGTCAGAGTTTCTAGGGAGCGGGGCTCTGGGTAGCATTATTTTAAAAAGCTCTCTAGATCATTGCACATGTACAGCTACCCTTAAGAACCTCTGATAAGCTCTACTTGTACAGGTACAGAATTTGGGACAACTGTTCTAGAACCACAGAATGGATGGAAATAGGTCTGTAACAACCATGTCCTTAAAATCTTACTACAGTCTCATCAGCTACACCTAGGACGTCTCTGCACTCAAGTTTTATTTTTGATTTTGTTTTTAATGTAAGAAAAAAGGCATTTGTGACAGGATTTGCATTTGGTAAGTCCTTGTATAGTTTTTTTTTTAATGTTCATATAGTCTGAGAAAAGTAATCTCCATGTCCCCTAATCTCTTTTTCCTATTACTATATTAATATTCAGTATTAATATACTCAATACATACACTAATACCAATATCAACATATCAATCTTAATATTTTCCTTATTAATATGTAATATTCAATGTGTTAATATTGAAAATGAATCTATTCAGTAATAATTAGATATGTGGATATAATATGAGCTATCAGTATAGCTAAGATGCCCATTTTGGGGCCTGTTTTCTAGCACTCTATATTTAAACCAAGGTTAAGGGATGAGGCTCAAAATTGTGCATACATGGAAAAGACTAGCTTTCATCTGTCAATAGTAGCAGGTTCTATGCGGGGAAACCTCACTTAGCACGAAGTGTGTCCATAAAACTGCTCAGGATGGGGCTGAGACCACGACGGCACCCAGAAGCTTGAGAGCAAGGGCTGAGGCTGCACATCTCTAGCTATAGAGTCTCTCTCGTATCTGTCTCCTGTGGAAACATTCTGGATGCCAAGAATTAAGTATAGAACTGGAGTACAATCCTTTTTGTTTTGAGAAATATGTTTTAGATTTTTAGTGGTAATAGACGTAAAAGTAGTCTATCAGATTACTATAAATATTTCAATTCCTTATTCTCAGATGCTCTACAGATCTCATTAGGGTTTGAGAACAGTTTGCTGGAGGGGACTATCTGTGGACTACTGAGTGGCCCCGTGCTAGAGGACTCTGTGTGTGACCGATTCCATCTGCTAAGTTCTCTGCTTGGAGCGAAAGCCTTCTTGATAATGGTATGGGAGCAGCCATTAGCATAGATAGGAATCTTGGGGCCATTTGGAGGAAATGCTTGGGTCTGGTCAAGAGGACTCATGTTGATATTGGAATGGAATCTTCACATATTTTCTGGACATCTGCATAAGGAAGGATTTCATGAGGTGGGGATGTGGATAGGTATTAATTAGGGTACAGGCTGATAGTGCCCCGAATAAGATAGGTTACTTTCCTCACACAGGCTGTCCTGAAGTGGTGAGCAGTGGAGAGTGGGAAGGTGCTTTGCTCTGTGAGGTTGGCCAAGGGTCCACATCCCTCTGTTTGTGGCTCCTCCAGCTCCCAGAGTGTCAGCTCTGTCTGCATGTTCATCAGCACCAACCTCCCATTCCTGCCTGAGGGACACAGGGAAGAGAGACTAGGGGACACAGAGGTTACTTTTCTCAGACTGCATGCAGAGGTCACCCGTGTCACTTCTTCCCACAGCCCACTGGCCAGCACTTGGTCACACCTGGGGGTAGCAGGTTAAGAACACAGACTTTGAAATCAGACTTTTGGGGTTCACATCCCATCTCAGCCAGTTCTGCAAGTTATTTGATCTCTCAGTTTCTTCATCTGTAAAATGGGAATGATGAAATTGCACCAGCTCATAAGAAGAGAGTGAAATGTGTGTTAAGCTGTGGGTAACCTAGAACAGTGCCTAGCAAACAGCAAGCACTCTGTTCTTGTTTGTTATCTTGATAAATGGCCACACAGGCTGCGAGGAAAATTAGAAAATGCAGTTTTGAGCTGAACATCCAAGTATCCTGTCAAATAAACTCAGCAGGGGCTTTGTTACCAAAAGGAGATAAGGAAGGATGAATACAGTATAGTATGACTTTGTAATTTTCATCTTAAATAGGATAGTTTTGAGAGTGAAAAGATGCTGCTGTTTATAATTACATGGAGATAATAGACATAAAGAAGAATTGCCCTGGAACTGGCATATCTGGACACCTAGTTTTTTTTGGGGGGGTGGGGTGGGTATTAGCTATCTCCACCAGAGAGTGTCAGATTGACCTATTTCATGAATTTTTTAAATTAAAAAATGACAACCTGAAAATCTATTTTCAGAAATGAATGGAGGAACAGGCAGAGAAAGTTTAAGTATTCATCACATTTAAATTATACCCCAAACTACCTGACACTTTGGAAAAGTATATAGATTAACAAAAGAAACCCTAGTTAAAAGTGGCAATAGAAGTCGAGACTGACAAGGCGTTCACAGTGCCCAGCACTCTGCTGGATGCATTTAGGGGAGGCAAAAGAAGGAGAAAGTGCTCTGGGTATTTTCAGGTTCGTATGGAATAATAGTCTCTATTGGTTTGTGATTTGCTTTGGAGCGGAGACAAACGTCAGTCTTCAAATTCAAACATTTCTCAGGCGTGAGCATCTTTGTTTATTTCATTACCAGCTTTTCAAGTTATCGTCAATATTGACAAATGAATTTCTAGCAGTCTTTGGAAGCTCTACCTTTTGCCAATTTTTTCTGAAGCATTCTCAGACTCAGAAGGAAAAATTAGCCTAGCTCTGGGTCTTGGAGGGGGCGGAGCCTTCACAAGTAACAAATAGTGCCTCCAGGTTGGAAGGGAGGTGGTCACCTGCAGACTGAGTCGCAGAGAATTCAAACACCTTCCTGAGGAAACTCACCAGCCTGCATTTTCTCTGGTGGCAGATAAGGAGAAACAAGTGAGAGATAAATATGAACTCTAGGTTCCTAACAACATAGAAAATGTAAAAAAAAAAAAAAAAAAACAACCCAGCATTGGTTGATAAGAGGAAAAATCATAGCCCACTGTAAAAATCCATCTTCTCTCTTACACATCTCCACCAAATAAACTGATACATTTCAGCAAATGGTAAATAATGCTTAAAATGGCACAAGCTAGAGTTGAGAAAATAAGAACCAGGTGTTGAGAAGAAGGAAAATCAAAAGGAGCATACATTTTCCGTCAAAGATCCCCACCATAAATCGTAGCAATGCCACCATCGCAACCTGGAGCCCGCAGGGAAGAGACTGTTGTAAAAATGATAAATCAGAAGCACTACACACCAGGTCTTGATAAAACAAAGAAAGTTGATTCCAGGGTCTGAGATATATATATAATCACAGGGAAACAAAGCTTGATTAGTGAGGGACCAAATGTGAGGAAATGCAAAGTTCAGAATCTGGTGGCTGCTTAATATTCTCCCTGAGCTGAACATTGGATAATGCAGTGGAAATTGATGACTCAGTGGAATCTGGCTGCAACAAAATAGAGATAAATTACAAATTTCTTCACAAGAACAGAACAATATATATGCCAGTGCCCGTTCATCACATTTTTATGTATTCTTCATATCTGGAAACAAAAGAGGATATACTATCTCTACCACCTTCATGTAATGTATTTTCTGGGGTTTTGTTGTTATTTTCTTCCTTTCATTGAAGCAAAATCTGCCACTCCCTGTAAGAAAAATGTTTAGGTGTAAAAATGAGCTATTGCTGGTGCATCTTTTGAATGATTGCTCTAATTGCATTCCTGAAAAAACCTCAGTCTGAAAATTCACACATGTGCACGAGTTGGGGGAGTGAAGTGACTGAGGTGCCGGTGGTGCAGAAATCTTAGTGAGGGCACCTGGCTCTTTCGTTGAGCAGCCTCAATCAGACTGTGATGCCAGGTCTCATAAGCGCCGGTCTGGTTGCCCTCAGTGATTTTCAGGGACTGCTGATAAGGAAGCCAAGTTTCTAGGAGTAGGGATGGGATATTCTTGTGTAGGAATTTCTGAAGTGAATACACAGGAATCACAAGTTGCAGACAAAGTCTTCACTGAGATCTGAGCTAAGGCTCAGAGTCTTCTGACCTTGAAGAGTCTATGACAGAGTCCATGAAGGAGTCAGGATTATGGCCATCTCTGGCTTTCTGTTTTCCTAGCTGGCTTTGCTTGTGAGTTAGTGATTTTGTATGGGTGTTATGGGTAAAAATTTCTACCCAGTGACTTCTATCTCCATGACTACATGACACCTCGTCTGGCTTGAGGTCAGTGTTTCTCAATGTGTGATTCCTGGACTCAGCAGCATCGGCCTCGGCATGAATGTCACCTGGGGGAACTTGTTAGAAATGCAGAGTCTCAGGTTCTACCCCAGACCTACAGAATCAGAAACTTGGAGGATGGGGCAACTCAGCAAGTTGTGTTGTCATGAATTCTTAGCAAGCTGTGTTCTAAGACGTTCTCATGCACATTACAGTTTATAGCACTTGTCTAGAGAAAGTGGACTAACAATGGTTAAGGACCTCTCTGTGATTACTGAACTAGGCTTGTGGTATATCTTGTCTTACAATCTTGCTTGAATTTAGCGGTCATCACCATTTTAAGGATGGAAAAAAATCAGGCTCAGAATTTTTGCTCAAGATCATGAAACTGATTGAGTGGCAGAGTCAGGCTTGTGAACCTAGATTCTTCTGATCCCAAACTTGTTCCTTCTGCCCTACCATGGTGGCCGCTGTGGCTCCAAATCCACTTGCAATTGGTACAGGAAGGACCTCAACTGGTTCTTCAGTGTCTTTAGAATTAATGGACTCTTCTTTTTTTTTTTAGATTTTATTCATCCATTTTTAGAGAGGGAAGGGAGGGAGAAAGAGAGAGAGAGAGAAACATCAATGTGTGGTTGCTGGGGGCTGTGGCCTGCAACCCAGGTATGTGCCCTGACTGGGAATCGAACCTGCGACACTTTGGTTCGCAGCCTGCACTCAATCCACTGAGCTATGCCAGCCAGGGCTTAATGGTCTCTTCTTAAGAAATAGATTAATACAGTTGTTTGTCAGCCTGTATTTCTATATGGGCTTCATTGTTACATGGTTCAAAACTTTAATCTTTTATGGAGAAGAGTTGGACCCATGAACATTTATTACTTCTCCTGATGAAGGTCAAGGTAAGCAGAAAATGAGAAGGAGTAGATGTAGAATAATGGAGAGCATGCATCAGCAGTCAGAGGCCTGGGTTCAAGTTTGTAGTTTAAAGACCATTTGGCTAAGACAGCTAGTATCCCTGGAGCTCAATATTTTTCCATCTGTAAAACGGCAGAACCATTCTGCCTCTGTTACAAGGTTCTGGGGAGGGTCAAATGAGGAAAGGGAGAGGAAAATGTCTTGAAACTGCAGAGCATCCTTGGAATTTAGAGACACAGTATTTTTCATATAATGAGGAGACAAGGATTCAAGATAAAAATTATCTACTGTCCTCAGTACCAGGGATGCTCTTTCTCTGTTTCAGTTTGTTTATACCACAGAGACCAGGAGCCTCAAGGGACCATCAGTTGAGTGTATCTTCGGCAGATAAATTAATCATTTTCAGGCACAGTGCCAGCCCTCATGAATAATGACTGTGGTACTGGGAGAGGTTTGGGACTCAGTGTGATCACAAGAGACAGAGCCTATGAGAAATGGTCAGGCTTGCTGATGGGGACGGTGGGCAGGTGAACTATGTCGGTCCTGGGAGCATCCAGCTCCAGAGAGAGGCTGGAGACTTGGGACAGGACCTGGAAAATGGGAGAACAAGCCTGAGATCTGAGGTGCTGACAGGCAAGGTGACCTACAGGGGTTGTCTGGCAACCTGCAGGGAGGCTCAGTCTTGGGGAAATTCTGTATCTTCATGCGGACAGGCCATGACTCTGAATTCAAAACCTTCTTTTTCTTTCCTTTTTCACTGTTTACCTGCCTTTTCAATCAACGTTAGATATTGTAGTTAAATCTTTATTTCAAAAATACTAAGTGTAAGGTACTGAGATAGGCATTGCTTGTATGTCTCACCATACAAGCAATCTTTAATCTTTAGAGTAACCTTGGCATGTTGGTGTTACCAGTCTCATCTCGCAGAGGAAAAAATTGGGCCCCAACCTGGTGAATAACTTGCCAAGAAAACATAGGGAGTGGCAGAACTGGGACTGAACCGTTGGGCTGTCCGGGCTCAGGCCGGTCTCCTTCCCCTCTTCCTAATGCTGCGCTGCAGACACCTAAGAGGTCACAGCTGTGGAGACCGGACCCAGGCCTTGTGCAGCTTGGAGGGCGGCTGTCAGTGTCTAAAGCTTCCTGGAATTTCAGGGGCCTGGAAGACTTGCTAGCCTCTTACATCTGGTTGACCAGCTGTATTTATCAACTCATCTCCCACTCCCCAGGCCATGCTCTGTTCCTGCGGAATTTCTCTTCATCCCTCAAACACCGTGCACCTGGTGACCCTGGCCAGACGTTTCTCAAACTGTGACCTGAAATCTTTTTCCTTGTGAAAGATACAAACTCCAGATCTGCATGTTAGACCAACAGAAGCAGAATCTGAGAGCGAGGACTAGCGGTTTGTATTTCAAGCAGTAGCCCGAAGTGCTTTGTCTAAACACAGAAGTCTGAGGAGTACAGTCACCTTTGTATGTGCTGTGCCCCGTTCTCAAGTGCCCTCCTTGCATCTCTGACTTTTTGTCCCTCTGCCTTTTCTACCACATGAATGCCTTCAAGGGCTGCCTCAGATGCCACCTCTTTTGTGAACGTTTTCTTGGTTCCACCCCAGTGTACCTAGCAACCCCCACTTTTGTTTTTCCTACCAACTATTTCTGCATCTATCAGAACACTTATCTTATAAGTGTACTTAAAATATATCTCTGTCCTTCTCTCCGCTGTGAGTTCTTTGAGAGCAAGGGCAGTGCCCTATCTCATTCTTTTCCCCCGTGCCCAGCACAGTGGCTGGCATCAGGTGGTACCCAGCAAATGTTTGCCTAGAGGAACTTGGGTAATGCGCAAGTACGCAGCAGGGATCTCTATTTGCTCTAAGACATGAGGCTGGGACCTTGCTCCATTCTGATGAGTAAGGCTAATACTGAACTCCTAAAACCAAAGGAAAGCCATAGAAAATCAGGCCCTACTAGCTACCAGTTTAGGGCTCTTGAAATTCCTCATTGGTTGGATGGAGAATTGTTCTCAGGCTTTCAAGGGGGGGGTCATCTGTACCAAGTGATTCTCAGATGCTGGGGAAGGGGCGGGAGGCATGCAGCCTATCATCGCAGTCCCCACAGACTAACTCTGTGAGGGCAGGTACTCTGAGATCTGGGTGTGGGGAGCCTTGGTGGTGGTGATGGAGTTAGAAGGAGGGTTGCTTCAAACGTGGAGATACCATCGAGCTGTGTTCATGCGTGCAGTTTGCCCTGGAAGGATAAGGAAGGCCCCTCGATCAGATTTTGGGTACATGTGAAGTTGTGCTGCTGGTGTTTATGACTCAAAGCCTTTTAAGAAATATCTTCTGGGTTTTAACCAAGGTTGCATAGCTGTGACGGTTCCCCATAGGAGTCCTGAAGTGACTGTTTCTACTGGACTGTGAGCTCATTAGACCCTGTGGCTTCGGTCTCTGGCAGCTCCTTCCCTTGGCCAGGACCGGGAAACCAGCTGCTGAAATGGTGTCTGGACGAGGAGGAAAGGCAACTGATTTTTTTTCTAACCCTTAACTTTTTATTTTTGTTCAATCACTTCATTCCCACGACCTTCTTTTTTATTATATTTACCACGTTATAAATTCACCTACAGCAATTTAGATGGAAGAAAAAGCAGGGAAAATTATTTTTGTTTACTGGGAACCATTAAAAAGAGAGGCCATTAAAGATTATTGTTGTTTCAGTCAAGTTTCAACAACAAATGTTAGAAGTACCAGTGAAAGCCCTAGCATGCCCATTCCTGGATAATTTGTTTCTGCCCTTATTTGCCTACATATGTTTTAAGACTTTCCAAGGTGGTTGTTTCTATTTAAGGCACATCATCTGTGGAATTCTGAAATACAAACCAGTTCTTTGAAATTTTTGATAAAGCTCGGTTCTTAATAATAGGAGGGTTTCAAATGCCTTCCTAGCCACTTGGCCATCTGTAAATAAATGAAGTTCAATGAGGAAAATAGCATAAGGAAGCCGTTTTGGTTACTATTTCCATTTTGTTCATTCACATCATCAGTTTCAAGATGACAAATATAGTAAGAGTGTGAGAACACTTTTTTTTTAAAAATTATATTTTGAAACTTGGACCTGAGTTCAAACACTCAATCTAAAGGAGACTTATGATTCAAATGTGAGTTATTTATAGTCTTTGTCACTTTCCAGAATTTAAATTTATGTTGGGATAAAGCAAATTCAGGGCTACATTTGAACAACAATGGGGCACATTCTTCTGTTTGATTTACTTGTTCTTCACGTAATGGCTCTTACATTCAGTGTTGGAGACTATGGGCGGTAGTCCTGGGTAGACATGGATATTAGAATCTCAGGTTGTTATTATATCCCGATGTCCCCTCCTGGATGTATGCCTGATAACTGGGTTGCATTTATACCACCTGAAATGGAAGTGATTCTGATTTACAGCTCAAAAGGTGGCTGACTACGCCAAATGGTGAACGTTTCATTACTTCAGTTTTATGGGTTGTGTCTGAAGGGCTTTGGTTCAGAAAATGGACCATTGCTCAAAAAGAGAAAGTTTGTTCCCATGAGGCAGTGGCATTGAGTCAGCAAATTATGTACGTCCAGTCCCGGGGTGCCAGGCAGACCATATATTATAGCCGCCAAGGTCATCTTACCCCATTGGCATGCACACGCCTACATTTGCTCACCAAACACTCGTAGCAGACAGGCAGGCAGACATGAGTTAGCAAAGTCCCTGGACTGAAGAGAAAGGGGCCGTGCCACATAGTGGGGTGAGGTTGTGACACAGAGCCCTGTGTTCTTTCCTTGCCTTCTCTTTCTCACACATCTTTCCCCAGTGCCAATAGCAATACCGATGGCAAATGAAGAGTGAAGAGAGAGCAGAGTGTGAGCATGTGAGTCAGTGTGTATGTCTTCCTCCACGATGGGGCTCTCAGAGCTTGATTCAATCTTTGGCACAATGCAGCCTCTGTAGAAAAGATATTAGGAACAAAAAACAAACTTGAAGATTCAGGAGCAGGCTGCCAGAATTATTAAGAAAAACATTCAGATGATGCCATTAAAAACATATGGGGATTCTATAAAGCTCTGAAAAGAAAATGTTTAATTATGCGCTGTATGCAAAAGCCATCACATTTAGATTAATACTGAAGACTGAAACTGCGTGGGGCTTAAGTAGTCCACAGTGATGCATCAATCTTTTTACTCCTTTAAAAATAATGTTTTTCTTTCACTGATGACAAATACCTTTTAAACTGTTGAGATCATGCTGCTATAGTGATACATGGAGTTTAATGAAGTCCAAAGTCACTAACAAAAGTTTCCAAATTAACTTTTCAAGGTCCCCGAGTTAGATTTCTTTCCTTTCCTACAATTCCGACTTACTTCCCACCCCCATAGAAACTACCCTGTCCTCTCTCTCCATCACACAAAGGTTGCTTATGCTGGTGGCGTGGTTAGAAATATGCATATGCAGTTTTGAGAAGGTTATCCATTTTAAGACGCTGCAATGAGTCAGTGCCCAACTTGCAAGTGTTAATAGTTTTAGTGGTTTTGATTTATATTCTCATTAACTCACGTTAGAAGCTTGAAGAAATACAGAACTTTTGTCCCCTTTTTAAAATCTTATTTTGTTTTTTTAAAATATACATATTTTTTCAATTTTGGTTGACATCCAATATTATATTAGTTTCAGGTGCACACCCCAGTGATTAGACACTATATAATTTACTAAGTGATCATCCCAATAATCTCACATGCATCTGACACCATATATAGTTATTAGTTATTGACTATATTCCCTATGCTGTACTTTACATCCCCATGACTGTTCTATAACAGCCTATTTGTATTTCTTAATTCTTTTGCTTCTTTCATCCATCGAGACAACTCCCCTCCTATCTGGCAACTGTCAAAATGTTCTCTTTACCTATTTCTCTTTCTGTTCAGCTTCTTTGTTTATTTTGTTTTTTAGATTCACTTATTTTCTTTTTCTTTTTAACTTTTATTGAGAGCAAAAAACACAAAATAAAATTTAAACAAAACATAAAATTTAGATATAAGATTTGCTACCTTAAGAATTTCTAAGTGTATATTTTACTCTCCCCTATCTTTTATTTATATACTTGATATTTTAATCTAAATACATTAATTCCCAGTACATTTTGTTTCTTATTTCACATTTTTTTATTGTTGTTCAAGTACAACTGTCTTCATTTGCCTCCCACCACTCCCACCTACCCCAGCCATTCCCATCTCCCACCCTCGCCCCTACCCCTCTTTGGCTTTGCCCATGTGTTCCTCATACATGTTCCTTGACAACCCTTCCCCCTTTTCCCCCATTATCCCCTCCTACCTCTCTTCTGGTTACTGTCAGTTTGTTCTTAATTTCAATGTCTCTGGTTATATTTTGCTTGCTTGTTTGTTTTGTTGATTAGGTATGTATTTATTGCCATTTTCTTGTTCAAATTTTTGATCTCTTCTTCTCTTTCTCCTCCTCCCTCTTCTCCACTCCTCCCCCCTCCTTCTCTCCCTCATCCTCATTTTCCTTCTCCTCTTCCTTCTTTTCTTCTTAAGACCCTTTAACATTTCATGTAATACTGGTTTGATGGTAATGACTTCCTTTATTTTTTTTCTTATTTGGGAAGCACTTTATCTGCCCTTTGATTCTAAATGATACCTTTGCTGGATAGAGTAATTTTGGTTGTAAGTCCTTCTTTTTCATCACTTGAATATTTCTTGCCAATGCCTCTTGGCTCATAAAGTTTCTGTTGAGAAATCAGCTGATTATCTCATGGGAACGCCTTCATAGGTAACTAACTACCTTTCTCTTGCTGCTTTTAAGATTCTCTCTTTGTCTTTAACCTTTGGTATTTTAATTATGATGTGTCTTGGTATGGGCCTCTTTGGGTTCTTCTTGTTTGGGACTCTCTGAGCTTCCTGGGTTTGTGTCTATTTCCTTTGCCAGGTTAAGGAAGTTTTCTGTCATTGTTTTGTCAAATAGGTTTTCAATTTCTTGCTCTCTCTTTTCCTTCTGGCAGTCCCATGAGTGAATGTTGATATGCTCAAGGTTGTCCCAGAGGCTCCTTACACTATCTCCATTTTTTTTTGGATTCTTTTTTCTTTTTGCTTTCTCTGATTGGGTGTTTTTGGGTTTTTTTGCTGCCTTATGTTCCAAATCTCTGACTTGATCCTCTGTTTCATCTATTCTATTGTCACTTCTCTGTAGTGTATTCTTCATTTCAGTTAGTGTATCCTTCATTTCTGACTGATTCTTTTTCATGGTTTCTATGTCCTTTTTCATGCTGTTGAAGTTCTCAGTAAGTTCCTTATAGTTCTCACTAAGCTTCTTGAGCATCCTTATAACCATTGTGTTGAACTCTGTATCTAGTAGATTGCTTGCCTCTTTTTCATTTAGTTCCCTCCCCCCCCCGCCCCAGAGATTTCTCCTGTTCTTCTATTTGGGGCCTGTTTCTTTGTCTCTGGATTTTGGCTGCTTCCCTATATTTGTTTGTATGTATTAGGTAGAGCTGCTAAATCTCTTGAACATGGTAGAGTGGCTTTGTGAGGGTCCAGTAGGACCCAGTGGTGCAGCCTCCCCAGTCACCCAAGCTGGGCACCTCAGGAGCACCACTGTGCGGGTTCTGGGCACTGTCATGTTATAGTTGAGCCTTGATTGCTGTGGGAATCACTGGGAGGGATTGTTCCCAGGCCAATTGGCTGTAAGGACTGGCTATGACTACAACAGAGGGGCTGCTGTGCAGGAGCTGACCCTATGGAGCAGGACTTGCTTATTGGGGTGTTGGTGCTCACTGAGTCCACCCCTTGAGTGTGTTGCTTGTGGAGGTGGTAGGGTTGCAATCTGACATGATCTGAAGCTAATCACCAGGTGCATTGTCTCTGGGGCCTCCCAGGAGGTACAAGGTCAGCTACCATCTGTATAAGACCACCCAACATGAGCTCCAGTGATGTGCAGATGGCTGCTACTTGTACTGGGCTTGGAGATGCCCAAGAAAGGCCAAGCTGTGAACCCAGGCCAGCTGCCTCTAGTGCAGGGCCTGGGGCCACTTAGCAAGGGATGCAGGGCACACCAAGGCCAGATGCTGCTTGTTTGCAATTTGTCAACCTTTGAGAGATTTTAGGAAAATTCACAGCAGGAGCCAAGACAGGCAGTTTTTATGGAAAAGCCGCTGGAAATAGCTTGGATGGGCCAAACAAGTTTGGTGGGGTGGGGTCTCAAGGAATCACCAGGCCTGGGCAAAGAGTGTGAGCCAGGTTGATGGAGTCTCAGATATGGTACCTATCTGCCAGCTTTGTGGGTTGGAGGATCTCAGGAAAGGAACAGTGGCCTCTGCCAGCATTTTTGTCTGGCAGAAATTTGCCCTTCCAGATCTTGCCTTGATGCCTGGCACTTTAGTTCCTCTCCATATGGCCCTGCTGTTCTTTGAGCTGCTGCCCCAGCACTGGAACTTAGAGGGAAGGAGTCAGAGTAAAGCTGTGCATAGGCCCTTTAAGAGAAACTGTCCGAGACTCTGGAAGCCCTTGTCTCACTCTGCTATACTCCCTGGTGGTTTTTATAGTCAGAAGTTATGGAGACTTCTCTTCCTGGCCCTGGAACTCTGGGCTGAGGGTCCTGGTGTGGGACTTGGATTCCTTGCTCCTCAGGGGAACCTATGCAGCTGAGATATCCCTCCCAAATTTTATCCACCACACATGGGTGTTGGACCAGCTGTTTCGTGTCTCTGCCTCTCCTACCAGTCTTGGTGTAGCTTCTTTCATTCCCTACTTATAGGACATCCATTCAGCTAGATTTCAGACAGTTCTGAATGATGGGTGTTCTGCAGCTTAGTTGTACTTTTGATGTGGTTGTTGAAGGATTCAAGTACCACATTTAACCATGCCACCTTCTTGACCGGAAGTCTCTGTCCCTTGTTAAATGAATACGGAGATTGTTTTTGTTCATCTGAGTCTCATGTGTTTTAGGATTACCATCATTTCCTTTAGGTTCTTATAAATGTGTAGAATCATTATATTACATGATTCTGTATGTGTGTAAGTGGGGAAAAAATCAAATTTTGTATCTAAAAATGGGCTTCCAAACAAGTATACTGGATGTACTCTGAGTCAATATAAGTCAAAACTGCAAAAAGTTTGACTTCAGTTTCCTAATCACTGCACTCATTTTCACATTCATACTACTTTAAATATTGGAAAGGTAGATCTAAGGCTTTTCAAGATAAAAAAAGTAATGCACAGATGCTAAAAATTGATATAAGTATGTTATATATTTATATGAAAATCTTTACTCATCTTAAGAATGTTAAAATGTATTCTGTTGGTGCTAGTTCACTTTGGGGAATTTTATGGATTTAAGCACTTGTGATTTTGATCCCCATTTATTGAGCTAGGCTTCTTTAAGTAAACATGTGGCTTATGAATCTGTGGACAGATTTGTTGCTCACACTTGAATGTGTCAAAATGTTTTTTTAAGTGTCAGTCAGGCTCACTGCAGTAAAAATATAAAACTCCTCCCTCCCCCGATGCCTGTCATTTTCTATATTACATATATGATTGAAAATTACAAATTACCTAGACTGCAATTATTTTTAATAAAGGTGGCAGGCTCTGGGAACCTGACTGGCTTACTCAAATGCTTGTCTGGAAACGGGTTCACCAAGTGCTCCGTGCTGAAGCTTTTGAATTCAGGTATATTGAAGGCACCGTGGTGATTTCACATTCAATCTGCTTCTTGATTTCGGAATCCTGAGTCAACCATTGTTTCAAGGTTTTCCTCCCATGCATGTTTTTGTGTGAGAAAACGTAACTTCTATTGGTTGAGAGCCAGCTACTTTTTACAAAGAGCCACCTGTTTCTGAGTTTACACAGGATATGTTGGATTTATGTAATACAATAGGATCAATTTAATTATGCTTTTCCTTAAGTACAATGCTACCTGGAATTACTTCTCTACCTGATACATGCTCACTCTTTGGAGACCAAAAAATCCAAACCAACACACACACACACACACACACACACACACACACAAGCTCTGGCTTAAGATAGCTTTAAAGTATTTCATTACCCCAATTTTTTCTAATATTCATTAAAGGCTATATACTTTCAGTATGAAAAAATGGTTGTTCTGAACTCCCTATAGTCTCTGTTATTTACAATGTTTCAAAGCTGTAGAATTACTACAAAAGATTTACTCATACAGCAAAGCATGTAAAATTTAAAATCAATAAAGTGTATAAATTTTGCTTGTCTCCTTGAATTGATTCCCTACTCTAATAGCTCAATACTATAATACTATATACTTTTTGATTTCTAATGTCATTATCCAATAATAATCTCTGGACTTCCTCGCCACAGCTCTGGAGCAGTTTGGAATTTCTCACAACAATATTCTTCATGGACAATTGTTACTCCTTGTATAGCTTCTAAAAATGAACAGGCATGTGAAAAATACTAGTTTGGTTCTGTTATACTACAAACTCAACTAATTTCTTTTGACGTGGTAAATATTGTTAAGCATTTGATTTCGCAGAAGAATGAAGATTTGAATTTGGAATGTCTTAGCAGTGGTAGAGTAATCCCACAATATGTATTTTTTCTTTTTAAATAAGAAGCATGAGGTCCAGTTTGCTATAATTTTCTAACAAGAGTTCTGAGTACAGCTTTACTTGGAGTTAGCAAAGAAGGCATGCAAGAGACAGCTAATGCTGGGAAGCTTAACTTTTACTAATGATACCCAATTTTTTTATTCTCTAAGTATATTCACAAGGATAAATTCCACCTTATTTCAGAATTTGCTAGTATTTTGCAGAATGAAACCGAGCTCTCCTTAATAGATTTAGAAATAAAGATAGTCCTTGGCAAATTGAAGCATGGGAGGCAGGGAACAATTATTCCACCACTTACCTTTAAATTCACTGGAGTGGTTGTTTGCTTAAATCATGGTGGTATCTAGGTCCCAGTGCTAAAAGGGTTGAGCTGACCTTGGTTTCTTGAAATGCAAAATGTCTTCAAATCCAAACAAGCTGGTGAAATCTAAACTCACTTTCATTTCTTAATGGCCACTCTCAGCCTGTAAAGAATACAGACAGATGATTGCTTACTTAGGCGTGAAAATAGAAAAGAGGGTCCATGCTTGCGCCAGGTATTTTTGCTTGCTAAAGCAGAGCTTTCTAGCCAATCTCTTTAATTTTTCCTTCTCTTATGTTTGGTTAGGGTAGTGACTGACAGGACCCCGTACAAAAAAAAAAAAAAAGAAAGAAAGAAAGAAAAAAAGAAAGAAAAAGAAAGAAAGAAAGAAAGAAAGAAAGAAAGAAAGAACTCCAGAGGATTTTGATTTGAATCCCAGCTCTTTACTTTGCTTTGCAACCTTGTGCAATTCTTTAACTCAGAGTCTACACTTGTAAAGTGAGGATTAAAGACTTCTGTCCTACCTCACAGAGAATTTGTAAAGTAAACACAGTACCATCTGCAGGAAGGACCCTGTGCACATTAAAAAGTTCACAATCTCCATTTTCATATTCTCTTCCACCTGGGCTAATATTTAGTCCCAAGACAGAAATTCTGAAATTCCTTATTAATAGTGTTAGGGATAGGATTGCCAGGTAAAACACAGAATGGCCAGTCAAATTTGAATCTCAGTTAAACAACATATAATAAACTCAGATAAACAACATACAAATATGTGTTGTTTACCTGAGATTCAAATTTGACTGGGGCTCCAAAATTTTTATATGTTAATTTAGCAACCTTCCTGAGGGTTCTGGCTGGAGTATTTTCTTACACTGAATAGGTAACAGACTAAAGAAAAGCTTGGGAGTGGGTATGAAGGGGCCCTTCGTGCTTTCAAATAGTTGGCTAAGGACTTTGCCCAATGTTGCAGCCGCAAGTGTGCGGTCTTCCATTACACAGCAGTCGTGGTGTGGAATGCAGTATCTGTTCTGCAACAGGACAAATTAAGCCCAGGTTCTCCCTTCTCTTCAGAGGGAGATGGTCCCCCTTGGAGGTTGGTGGGGCAGGAGCAGGGGGAGTAGGGTTGAGGAGCATGTGTGTGTGTGTGTGTGTGTGTGTGTGTGTGTTACCTGCAATGGTGAGTGTTGATGGGGAATTTCCTCTGGAATGTCATTGTTATGCACTGATTTTTTCTTGAGGATTGTCTTTCCCCTTAGCTCACAGAACCAGGTTGTACAATCTAGAGAAAGAACAAGGACTCTTTTTAGAGGACATAGGCACTTCTTGGGCCCTAGGACTTAGGCCCCAGTCCCAGGCAGGACCCAGGTGTTTGCTTGGTCTCTGCTGGTGTTTTGCCGGGGCCTAGCTGGAAGGGCAAATGGCTTTTGGGTGCCTTTCTACTTTCTATTTACATTTATCATAATTTTTTCCTTAATTTTCTGTTAAAAAAGATAAAAGAGTTTACCTAGGCTGATCTTAATTTTAACTTGTCAAAGTAATGGCCATTAAAAATTATCTATAATGTGATGTTATCCTTGCTTCCAACATCTGTCATGTTGGAAAGGTCTTGTGAATACAGCTAACCAGGGTTCTCTACCTTTAGATCTTCAAATGCCAGATACTGGTTCTTCACAAGCATGTGAAGGGGCGGGGTAATTTGTGCACGTTAATTACTAAAAACACTATTTTGGAGTACCACTTATACAATCTGACCAGGTGCAGGTAGGTAGTTGTCACACACATCAGAAGATTGCTTATATTACCTAAACTTTCTTTAAACTTTCTCCTGCCATCATGGTTTATCCAGGGGTGTCCAACCTATGGCCCATGGGCCACATGTGACCCATGATGGCAATGAATATGGCCCAACACAAAATCTCATAAATTTACTTAAAATATTATGAGATTTTTTGTGTGTGATTATGTGTCTCAATGTATTTAATGTGCGGCCCAAGACAACTTTTCTTCCAGTGTGGCCCAGAGATGCCAAAAGGTTGGACATCCATGGTCCAACCACAGTTAGGCTTTATACTATCACTATACTTCCTTTGTCTTCACATTCACGTCAATATGATCACGTGATCGCTGAATGCCCAGGACTTAATGCCTGGGGCTCCTACAAGGATCTGGTTTACTTTCCTTGGGTCACTTAGCACACATTGGCTACTGTACTTGGGAGCAATAGGTTTGGTCCCTGTACACCTTGGCAGAGGGCTAGCCAGTCTGACAATATTAGTGATGGGCCTGATAAAGCTGTAGAATTCTCATGAGCTCCACATCGCCCTCCAGAGCATTATCTAGGGTCCTGACTGACATGTGGGAGGTACTGTTCCCACCTGCAACTGACCCTTTGGTCCCTTAAAAAAAAGAAACTGGAGCTTTTTAAGGTTAGAAACATCGATTTTATTCATGTCAATTTATTTAAGCAAATAAATACTGTATTTATTTAACAAATATTTTTTAATATGTTTGCCACTGGAAACATAAAAATGAAGTTATATGATTGAGTTAGATTGTAAAAATAACTTCTACTTACCCCCCACCATGGAAAGGCTGAAATGTTTACTTATATGCCTTTTAAAAAATGAAGATATTAAGGTCTTATCTGGAGCAGTGGTTTTCAAACTTCAGTGTGCATCTGAATTCCTAGAGATTTCGCTAAAACAGATTCCTGGGTCTCAGCCCGAGACTCTGATTTGGTAGGTCAGGGAAAGGGCTGGAGAAGGGGCCTGAGAACGTGCATTTCTAACAAGCTCCCAGATGATGCCAGTGCTACACTGGACTAAACCACACATCCAAGAGGATTAGCCTCCATACATTTGAAGATACCAGAGGAGCAGGGAGGTGTGGGAGAACATTCGGGAGACCAACCTAATCACATAAGAAAAGACTTTCACTGGGACTCTCTTCCAGTGGAAAGGTAAATGCTCATGAGCTGTGTCTGGTTTTCTTATCCTTGGGAATGGACATCAAATGTGGAGGCAGCCCTTCCTTTAGGACAACAGATTATTATGTTCAAATCACAGAGAGCATTTACTGAGTACTTCCTAAGGAAGAGGCATACAAAAAGAATCAAGATACCTACCTTGAGCTTGAGGAGATCAAAGCACAGTGTCTCAAAAAGTATAGGGGAGGCAGACACAGTATGAGCTATGAACAAAGAAGCAGTACTGCTGTTTTTGAGCCTCTGACTCCAGGGTTCTGGACCCAGCACTCAGGCCTCTGAGATTCACACAATCTTTCCCATTATAGTGATTTCTGGTCCCACTGTCTCATCTTTCCAGCTCTGCATACCTTTTAGTCCTAACTCCATGGTTTCTGTGATTCTTGCTGATAATAAACAAGGATCACTCTTATTCCTCCAATTATGGAGTTTCATTGAAAGGCCACATGTATATCATTTAATTGTCATAGCAATCCAAAATGATGGGTGATTTTTATGCTGTCTGAACATACCAGTGAACCCAGGCTTGGAGGTAGTAAATGACTTGGCCACTCATATAACTCAGGTGGGTAAGAGAGCTGTGATTTAAAGCTTATTTTGCTGAGCATTTAAGCTACTAAAGCGCACATTCCTTCCACCTTTCTACATAGCCAGTGTTTTTTTAATTAAGATTTTACATTTTTATAATAATGACTAGGCGATTGACCAATTCAACCTTTGAGGTAGTGACCTATGTTCATATTTAACAAAGTGGAAAAAAGATGGACAAAAGAACCAAAATGAGGAATGAGACAATTCTAGAACTTTTAGCAAATAATGGCAGTTCGTGTTTGAAATATTATGTACTTATCATTGTGATTTTGTATTAATGACCTGGCCTGGGTCTCAAAACCCTTCAAAGTAAGATTCATCTTAACATTGTTAGGTAGGAAGGATGTAGCCTCCACCCCTTTTCTATGAGGACATTGAGGCTTAGACAGGTTGTGGCTCAAGGGGGCGGTGGACCCAGGACCAGTTCTCAGACCTCCTGCTGTCCATTTCGCTGAACCAGAAGACCAAGGAAGGAGGAGGTTGGGAAAGGAGCAGGACTGGGGAGATGAGTATATATTGGTGAGGACTCTTGTGTTTGCAAAAAACCAGAAAATTCAATTCCAATTTATTAAAAAAATAAAGCAGAGATTTTACTGAAGCAGGTAACTGAGAGGTCAAGAGCAGGTACTGATTCCAGAGATTCAATGATGTCAATATAGCTCAAACTCTTTCTGTCTCTTCTTCTTTTTTTATTGTTTAAGTACAGTTGTCTCCATTTTCCTGACACCACTTTCCCCTGCCCCACCCAACCCCAACTCCCACCCTCAGTCCTTCCCTCCTCCGGCTTTGTCTATGGGTCATTTATACATGTTCCTTGATGACCCTTCCCCTTCTTTCCCCTGTTGTTGCCCCCCCCCTTCCCCTCTGGTTACTGTAGTTTGTTCTGCTTTCCTCTGTGTTGGCTTCTTCCTCAGATTGTCTCTCTTCTTCTTGTGAATTCAGGAAGTTCCCATATATAATAACTAGAAAGACTCTTCTCTTTCCCAGTGCTTTCTGTAGAATGCAGGCATTGGCCTGGCTAGGGTCACATGCCCAACCTTAAAACAATCAGTACAGCCAAGGGATGAAGTGTTCCTATTGGCCAGGCCTGGGTCATGGGTCATGTGCTCTTCTCCCCCCCCACCCCCCCACCCCCGAGTCTGGTGTGAGATAGGATAGAGCCAACCCCACCTGAACAACAGGTCTGTAAGTGAGAGAGGAAGTTATCTAAAGGAAACCACCTGCTGTTAGCAGGGGGCGGCTGAGCAGTCAAAATCATCAGCTTCAACTTTAATGAGCAATAGAAAAAAATGGGCAAAGTAATCTGCCTACACTTTTGGTTTTTAGAGTCCAAATAGCATTAGGGTGTTTGTCGTCTAATTTTGATAGGTGGTTTTGGGGGTAAGAAGCCATGCTGGTCCTCCCACTACCCACTGCTTTTCCTTATGATGGGTTCTTCCTAAAGACGGAATTTGCCAAGAGCCAGGCACTAAGCTGTTTCACTTGGTGTCGCAAGTAAAACACACAGTTTTCCGTGTACAACTACTTTGTATTCTTGACATCGGAGCGTCGTGATTTACCAGTTGATTTGATTGTAACTATACATAGTTGTACATTTGTATACAATTTGGTGCATTTAGATGGTTTCCATTCTACCAGTGGTTCCAGTCAGAGTTCTTGTGGCTTTGACACACTCCACACTCGATGTTTCAGGTGTTAGGGGATCCAGGTCCTCGCAGATCAGCAGCCCCTCGTCAGTTTCCTTATCTGTGCAATGAAGGTCTAGATGAGATACATTCTAAGATTTATTCAAAGTCCAATGTAATACAATTCTATGATTTTAAGGTTCAGGCTAGATCTTAGCAGTTGTTTGTAAAATGAGACAAACATTTTCTACCTTTTTAAAGATGTGCCTTGATTCTACACTGAGAGAAGTGTTTCTATTTATTTTTTAATTTTAATTTTTAATGGTAGAAAGGAAACAGAAAAAAGTTGACTTTGTCACTTTGTCAAGTTTAAGATGGAACTGTTCCTGAAGTTTCTATGAAGATGCCAATAAACTGTGACATTGGCAAAGAAAAAAATCCAAGGTAGTGCATATGTGTGTATATAGGGTAGGGGAAAAGTAGGTTTACAGTTGTTTATATGGGAAATAATACATTAATTAATAAATAATAATACAAGATTAAACTCTGTGCTTTGTGTACTCACAACTGTGAATTTATGGTGGCCAGGTTGCCATTTTAACTTGGGGACCAAACTCAACAAGGGGTCCCTTTGAGAGAATTGAAGATTAGGAATCCCAGGAAAAATCCTTCTAAACTTCATTTAAAAAAGTTTAGGGATGCTTTTGGATAACTCATGTCTTATTATTTTCCCCCTCAGGAATTTAGGCTTCTTTAAATTAAATTAGAGGACACCAGGATTATCTTTGTCAGCTATTTTTCTACCATATTTTTTATTTAAATCGATATGCATGATTTGATGTTTGGTGTCTTACTTCTCTATTAGGATGTTGGGATGTAAACTCCTTGAAGCCAGGGCTATTTCTGTGGGTTTTTAAAAAATTGTTGAATCCCTAGTACTTAGTACAGATTGTGACTGAATCCATGGGTGGAAATCCTTGGGCTCTCATTATTTCAGGGGGGTGTCCTTATGAGAAACAGCTGCCATCAGCTGTGACTTAGGTGTTCTTCTATTCTAATGTTTTGAGACTAGTAGTAACTTTTAGAGCTTTTTTTGTTGTTGTTGAACAGGTTATTGAAAAACTTTGGGGTTCAGAGTGTGTTTAGGTTGATTTGAAGAGAGAGAAATAATCTGTTTGTATAAGTCCTAGAGTATACTCCCTCCCCCGGCTAACTGCTTTGGGACAAGCTATCTCATCTTTTTCTCTTAGCTTCAAATGTCTGCATGTGTGGGCCCTTTTGGGTAAGTCTTCACAAAATACAAAGAGACAATCTGCTTAAAAATAGTAGCAAAAAAGCACACTTGGAAAAATCCATTGTCTTATAAATGAAACTAAAGGACCAGGAACCCAACTATTGATAATTTCTAGCTGAAATCCAACATCTGGGCAAGATTTCTGAGCTCTATTTCCTCAGTATGCCAAATAGCTCATCTGGAAGTAGTCGGCCAAGATTTAAGAGGTGATAGTAGTCCCTTTACTCATTCAGTCTTTGGTCTCCCTGGAGCTTCCTGCCAGGGCAATGATGAGTGATAATTGCTTCTGGGTTTTTGTAGTGTGGTCCAAGGTATTTTAGGTGTTTGCTTTGACCAGTAGATTTTATCTAGAACATTATCCATGATGACAATTGGTTACTTTCAAACGACTTTGAGTTGATTGGTAACCTGAAGAGAAAGTTCCTATTGCCTGTTCCATGACACATATAACTTCCTACCATCCACATAGGGTCTTTCATTTATCCACATATTGCAGTAGTTATTGTCTGTTGTTGCTTAGGTTTAAAAAAAAAGGGTTATGATTTCAAATCCTTTACCTGATCAAAAGCAACTAGTGCCCAGATTTTCTCTGTAAGCCTGCCCATGAAGAATTGGCCTAAGAAAAATATTAATTTCCCAGGAAGATGTTTTCATCTACCTGACTTTGGAAGTACAGATAACATGTGGCACACCCTGATGGCAAACAGAGCACAGCAGACAATTCATAGCATGATGACTGAGAGCTTGGTTCTGGAGTCAGACACGCCTGATTGGATGCCTGGGCCTGCAGCTTATGGTTCTGACACAGAGGGTAAAATCCTCAACAGCCCTGAGTCTCTCAGTCAAGAGGATGCACGCTTAGCACAGGGCTGAAGTTACGTAGGAAATGGTCCAGAGATGTTACCTTAAAGACAAGATGGACTTGTATTACTAAAAATGTAGACAACTAAATGATTTTGAAAAAGAGGTGGAAGGATTCAAGTACACTCACTATTCATTGGTGTGAAAATCAGATATGATGTACGTAGAAAGAAAATAAAGTCGCATTTGGAACCAAATTTTTTTTTCATGATGATTCTTTAGCTTTGGTTGAAGGGCTAGTTTAATACTGTCAAATGAGGAATCTCTATATTTTCTATAAAATAGTGGTATAATGTATCCAGTATTTTATTCAGAGTTTCTTATATAACAGTTCACAGAAAGCTCGTTTACTGGACAATGAGAATTATATAGAACCCATTTTTGACTTTGTTTTTCAAGAGGCACTAAATTCTGTGCTCAAATGATACTATTATTAAGTTTTAGTCACATTAGGATTTTTTTGTACTTCTCCATGAATTTTGGACTTTTATTTGAATAGTTTTAGTGTTGATATGTGTTTTATCTTGAGATGCCTACATTCTTTGGGGAAGAAGGAAGTTAAATTATGTAAGAGATGCCTCCTAGAGCTTGTCTATAATATTTTAGCTTCCCCCCTCAAGTAAATGCCAAAATTGGCATTTGAAAAATGCTTTGAACTTTTCCAGTGGAAAAGTACTATGTAATGTTAATATAATATATTTATTTTCAGAAGTACAAATAAAGCTTGCAAGATATTCCTGCAAAGAAAGTTCCCTCTGTTGTGTCTGCTGGAACAAGAGACTTCTATGATGTTTTTACTTTGTGATATTTCAGTTTTTTAAACTTTTAAGCTATTAGGCTTAAATTATTAGGCCCATGTCTACAAAGGATCGTATCTGAACAATGCTGCCTAGTTTGAATGTGTAAGAGGGTGCCTCTGCACACAGCCACCTTCCCATTTGGAGTATGAGCCGACACGGGCAGAGTGGGGTGGTGGGAAAAAAACCTCATGTTTCAGAGTCAGATTGAGGTTCCTATCCCAGCTCTACCACCCGGTAAATAGATTAGCCTTAATTTTCTCTTCTGTAAAATGGTGATAATATTTACTTTATATGGCTGAACTGAATATTTACTTTGCATCAGTCAGAGATGACTGCTGTTTGCCTAGGCTGCCAGCCCTGTGGGAGCTGGCCAGCTCCCAGCTGCTCAGAAACTTGGGCAGACATAATGGAGAGAGTGAGTTGAGATTGTCATGGGAGCATAAAACAATATTGTTCCTCAGGGTCTGGCCTAGGGCAAAGTCTCCTAGAAGGTCCCTTTTTCTCTTTCCACCTTCAGCCCGAAGGACCTTGGGGGAGCTGCCACTATGGTGGAAGGAAGGGCAAGGTTGGATCTTTTGGGCAGGAGCTTTACCTGGCACTCCCTCCTGTCATTCTTGTAAGGCGACTGCTTGTCCAGTTATGGGGTACGTGTAGAGCTGCTGTGAACAGTCGTCTTCCTTTTTTTAAAGGCAGACTTATCCATCATTGTGTCTATGGGGATTAAACAAATTTTTTGATTACTTACCAGCAAGGCAGACAGTTATTTTTATTTATTTTTTTGAGTTGAATTGTATAGTATGGAAAAGTTGATTTAAAAATACACTGATTCCCAGATATTTTAAAAGGATTATTTAATGTATGAAGTCTGTCCAGAAAAAAATCCAGCCACTATTAATATAACGAGAACAGTTTGCTGGACATCGATGTAACCCAGGAGTTAAGGAGAGTGGACGGGAATGTGCATGTGTGAACAATGATGACTTCACCGTACTCATCAGTGGGGGTGGTAGCTGCTGTAGAACAAGCATGTGTACTGTGTGTCTGTTGCATTTAAAATGACTAAGTTGGTAGTGCAGGGGTGTCAAACTCATTTTCACCAGGGCCACATCAACTTCACAGTTGCCTTCAAAGGGCCAGATGTAATTTTAGGGCTGTGTGAATGTAACTACTCCTTAACAGTTAAGCAAGAGCTTGGTGCTGCCTCTGGGTAGAAACAAGGTACCAGGCCGGATAAAACAAGGTAGAGGGCCGGATTTGGCCTACGGGCCTTGTGTTTGCCACCTGTGTGGCAGAGCAACAAATCTGCATCAGATTTTGTATTAAGCTTGAACGTTCCTCCACTGAAACTATTCAGATGACTCAGAAGGCTGTAGCTTTGGGCAATTGGTGATTGGCAGCTTCATCACAACAGCACGCCTGCTCACGCATCACATCTTGTGCAGTTTTTTTTGTCAAACATCAAATCACCCAGGTGACTCAGCCCAGATTTGGTACCCTGTGACTTCTGGCTTTTCCCAAAACTAAAATCACCTTTGAAATGGAAGAGATTTCAGACCATCAATTAGATTCAGAAAAATACAACAGGGCAGCTGATGGTGGCTAGGAGAACTGTGTGAGTTCCCAAGGTGGGAAGGAGGCTGAGGAGGCATTGTCGTGTGTGCAGTGTTTCTTCTATCTTGTATCATCTTCAGTAAATGTCTCCATTTTTCATATTAAATTGCTTGATACTGTCTGGACCTATTGGACGCCCCAAGATAATGTACAAGCCCCCGTTCTCTCATTTTATCACCCATTCCATGCACATTTATTGGACGGTTGCTGTGTGCTGGGTGTTGTGCAAGTTGCTAAGGAGAGAATGAGGACAGCACGTGGACCTATCCCAAGCACAACATGTTTTTACAATCAGATGTAGCATTGTTTTAAATTTAAAGTTATCTTGCTTTGGATCCAGATATCTGAATGAAAGGAAAGAGTTTGGCACGCAAGGCTTCAATGGTCAAGTGTGGGCACCATTGCTGCTCCAACCATCCTGATTCTGTTTTTAGTGGCCGCTGAGGATTCCTGTTTCGTTTTGCACGCTCGAAGCTTTTGCTTTCACGTGCTTCTGGCTCCTTGCATGCCAAACCTTTTAGTCACTCTTCTGCCCCTGACCATCCACCGCTGAATAAGGCAGAATCAGCTTGGCAAACTGAGTTATTTTGTAAAACGATATCTTTTTTTCGACTCTGCTTCAGAGCTGCAGAAATTTTGGTTGTGTTAGCATCTCTTTTCCTGTTTGGAAAAGTTGCATTTTATGAAATCCTGTGGTAAGATTCCTTGCATTTGAATTAAAGCAGCTTATTGTGAGTGTACTAGGAATTTGGGGGTTCACTTAAGCACTGAATTTTTGCACACCCCAAAATGTGAAGGTATGTACTAGGTTACTGACATGGTTTCCTTATGACCCTCTCAGCTCCTTTTCCTCTAAAATTAGATTTTCTTGTTTGGGTTAGTAAAGCAATGTGGTTGCAGACCCTCATGGAGCTATTGTGAAATATTAGGTCTGTATTTCCGGAGGCGTTAGCCACTGGCTGTAACCCAATTCTGATGGGAGAGTGAGTCCTGCATATGACTGACATTACAAATGCAATGAAAGTAAAAACAACCCCCTGAAAAAAGAAGCAGGCAGTTATTTTTCAGCGGTGGGAAGAAGTTGCAGGTGTGCCTGATGTTTTTAAAGCTCTCAATTATTGATCTTGTCCCAAGACTTACAAATAGAACCATTAATGTGTCAGTGTGACCTGGGTAACAGATGATTATTGTCCATCTTTAAACTGTACTTAGCACTAAAATGTATATGTAATGCATGCAAAAGGCCAGCTTTATCATACTTCCTCAAGGTTTTACAGGAAAGAATTCATTCTTTCATTCATTTTTCCCTTGGCTCTCCTCCCTCTCCCCTGCCTTCACCTCACATTTATTCCCTCTGTTAATTGTTAGAAATTCCTACTAGACATTCCAGCCGCTAGCTGGCAGACATAACAAACACAAAGTTTATAGCTCGACAATGGAAATATCTTAGAACACAACTCTTTTTTTTAACCTTCGGTAACTACTGCCTTCTGAACTATGTAGCTCATCACAGTGAGTGAAGCAAGTTAAATACTGTAACACCTAGGGATTTTAGTTCAATTTCACTGTAACCTCAATTTTACTACCATAAGTCAAGTTTGTCGTCAGAGAGCTCCGTATTACACTTGACGGGCAGATTCATCTGCCTTCACTCTGTGCATGTGGTTGATGCATGACCAGGAAGGCGGTAATACATCTTTATTTAAGCCAAGACTTGGATTCGGTCCCAAATGACATAATCTCCTATAAGCTGGGAAATCTGGTCTAGACCACAGAATGTTATGGGGAGCACACCTGTTCAGAGGATCATAGTCAAAGGATAGTTAACAGCATTTCATTGTCATCCTGGGGGAACAACATAAGTTACACTTGGCGGGAATTGGACCTGGGCCTAGAGCTACTTGACATTTTTATATGACAAATTAGAATATTTGATCGGATCATTGCAAGGAGTCCGTATTCTAGGTAAGAATGAAGCATCAGTTTTTGCACAGGGTCGCTATCTGTGCCCAGCCAGGGTCAGGAGGGAGTAGATGGAGAAACCGAGGCAGATGAATGAACTCTGGTTTGTAGTAATTCTGACTCCTGCTGATGGAAGCCTTGAAAATGGAGATGGCCATGAAGAAGGAAGCAGAAGAGGGGATCGAGGATGCTGTGGAGAAAGAATTGACAAAACTCAGTGATTTTACCAAGCGTATATACTCATTCATTGATTCTTTCACTTTTTGCTCATTTATACATGCATCATATATTAGTAAGTACCTATGTTCCAGGTACTCTGGCAGGTACTTTGGACAAAGCAATTAATAAGACATGTTTCCTCACTATGAGAAAAATTAAAAGTTGGGATCAAGGAGAATGATTTACTCAAAAGTAAAAGTAGGGATCAGGAGAATGGTGTTTCTTTTTTCCAAGATGGGGGGATCGGGAGGGAGACCCCGGAAATGATTTATTCTTTAGAATCACTGTGTTTGATTTGGCATTGTGCTGTTGATGCCTCACACAAAGGTGAGGATGAAAGAAGGGTAAAGAATTAGGAATAAGCCTAAAATATCCTGAGGTACCCATTGGTGGCAAGAAATGGAAACTCAAAGCCCAGATGAGCTTTTTGGGAGAGTGACTAAGCAGCAAGCCTGAAACTGAGTCTCCATGGTCCAGGGCATGGGCTATGGCAGGGTGGTGCAGCGGAGGAGCTAGAGACCAAAGGAGACCACTTGTACAAAACAGTGTGGACCTACCAAACCAATTAGGCCAAATTATTAGAAATAACCCGGAACTCACTCCTATAAGGAATGCATTTAGGGAGCGAGCATGTTGAATGGATTGCAGCTCACTGGAGTCAGAGTAAGAAAATGATCTGGACCTAGCACAGCAAAAGTCTTGATAACGTGGAAGAAACAAACGGGGCCTAAGCAGTTATATAAATTATCTGCTGAGTGCTTTGTTTTACTATGGCAATCGCAAGACTTAAAGGAGTGTGTCCAGAGAATAATAACATTTAAAGCAGTCTATGTGTTGGAAGATAGGAAACTATGAGGCGAAAAGAATGTAAGTTCTTTAGGAAAGAAGGCTGAAGGGACAAAATGAATAAGTTCTTAAACAGATGTCTAGTGACTAGATGCCAGACCCCATAGGAATACTAAAATGAAGTGTTTACTTCCAAAGAACTCCCGGCGAGGTGTGCGAGACTGTGGCTCCAGCCTGGCCTTGCTGCCCGTGTGCCGTGAGACCTAGCTCTGCTAAACAACTCAACAGCATCGGGCCACTGTCCTATTTACAAATTATAGGGATTGACAGATGATCACTGGGGCCATAACTTGTAAAAACTGTTGGGCTATCATATTAATTACAGTGGTAACCTACTAAAATTCAGATACCCCAAGTCTAATTGATTTGAACGAAAGTCTGATGTTGTATCTATAAATCGAGGACATAAAATGAGTCTAAAAAAGTACTTCGCTTCATAAAAATCTGCAAATTGACCCTAACATAAAAAAACAGTTAAGAAATAATGACTGAGACACACTCTCCCTTCTGGGAGCACTCCTGCACCTTTCCCGGCCTCCTCTTCGTCCCCCGCAGGCGTGCGTCTCCTCAAGTCCAAGGGCCCCCACGAGATTTGCAACTTGGGGAGCCATGGGCGGTGGTCGCTTCTCCTTGGCTGACCCCCGGAACCTGTTGGCAAGGCCCCCTTTTCTCGGACTGCCCAGGGAGCCACAGCAGCCCCCCCCAGGCCCTCTCCTGTTGCTTCTCCTATCCTAGGCCCTTTCTTATTTCACTTTCATAGACGTATCCTCAAAATCATAAATAAATAAAGAAGAAAGATCGGAAAAAATCAGATTTTGTATTCTAGTTAAACTTGCCTGTCATCTTTGAAACAGTTCTCCATTTTAACTGGGGTTTGTTTTTTACCGCTTGAATTTGTTTTTCTTGATTCGGTGGCAAAGGGTGACTGTGCCTTCCTGCTGCAGGCTTTTCCCAACACCTTTGCCACGTCTGCCCTCCGGGGATCTCAGATAATAAGGCAGCACCAAGTTGGCTCTCTAAATTTGGCCTCTTCTTTCTGCCACAGTGTTTAGCAGATTGGATGCAAATGTGTCCGCAGAGATTAGATATTCTAGTGACCACAGTGCGTTTTTCTGCTCAGAAAGCTATCTCCCGAATCAGCCCTCTACCTCTGGTGTATCGGGAGGAGAGTACAGACAGATAACATCCTTGCAATGTGACCCTGACCTTTGTCAACCTTTGTTAAGGCTTCATCTGAAGTCAGGCCTAATGTTTGTAAACAGGATGTAATTAAGGCTGGGAACTGACAGGGTCTGACATTAAGACAATGCAGAGCTGGCAGGGAATGGTCTGTCAGATGTCAGCTCGCATTGTGTTCTAAGTGCCTTCATAATAATTAGTGTCCTCTGTCTGAAGGAAGTTCACTCAACTCGGATTAATCTGTCACAGTGTGGAGGCCATCCTTGGGAGGGCAAGTGTTTCCTCTGATAAACCTTAGAACAAGTATGAGAAAAAAAGCAAAGAGACTCAAAAGAAAACTGTGAAAGTCAAGACTGCTGGTGACAGGTGCTGCCTGAAAATTAGAAACAGGAAGTAGGAAAAAAAAAAAAAAAGAAAGCTCCCCCTTCCACATCCCAATCACAGAGTAAGTGCCTGGGTTCACCACGATCAGAATCGGCCGCAGTCGTCCCGGCCTGCCGGTCTGCGTGCCGTGAGCAGGCACAGGAAGGTGAGTGTTCGGAAAAGCCTGTGCTTAAACACGTTGTTTGGCCTCTGTCCTTAATTAGCACAATGTGTGTGTCAGAGATTGTCTACACGCTAGAAGAGGATTTAGGTTTAACAAGTAATTGATCCAAAGAGGTGGAATCGGCTTTCTGCTATTAGAAGACATTTGTTGAACATCTCCTGGTAGTTGCTGTGGTACAAAGCCAGTCAAGATGTTGTATCTGTCTTCTAGACTTTATAACTGGGGCAGATGAACCTGATGCCACAGGTTGCTGTCAATAGCCTTTTGAGATGGCTTAGAGTCTTCCTGAATCTCAAAAGTCACCTTAGAAAGCAGTGACTCAAATCGATGCTTGTATACCAATGTTCATAGCAGCATTATTAACAATAGCTAAAAGATGGAAACAACCTAATGTCCATCAACAGATGAATGGATGAAATGTGGTATATCCGTACAATGGAATATTACTCAGCCTTAAAAAAGAAGAAAATTCTAATACATGCTACAGCACGGAGGAACCTTGAAAACATTTTGCTAAGTGACACCAAAGGACAAATAATGTATGGTTCCGCTCATATGAGGTAGCTACAATTAGGCAGACACCTGGAGATGGAAAGCAGAATGGTGTTTGCCCGGAGCTAGGGGAAGAAGGCTATTGGGGTTGTGGTTCAGTGGGGACAGAGTTTTGGGCTGGGTGGGTGAGGAAGGTCTGGGATGGATGGTAACAATGGCTGCACAGCCATGTGGATGTGCTCGGCCGCACATTTAAAAACGTGCACTGGTACAGTGTGCCTTTTGTGTCCTATACATTTAAAACCTATACGATTAAATTGTACACTTAAGAATAGTTAAAAGGGTAAATTTTATCATGTATATTTTGCCACAACTTTATTTTTAAAAAAGGAGTCCTAGAAAAACAGACTTTCCAAGCTGGATGGGCCTTTAGGGCTTCTCTGCTTCACTCATCATGTCAGGGGGTGACAGGATCCATCCGGTGTCGCGCCAGGAGATGGTGGGGGGCCTGTGCTTGACAAAGGGGCCATTCACTTTTGAACACCAAGTTCTGTTCTTACATAGGTGACCCTTTGCTACTCAGTTTTTTGGGGGAAGATGAAGGCCGGCGGCATGTGAATAGCAGTTGTCTTGGGCATTTACGTGAGTGTAGAATTTAGTGACTATTTGTATTTATTCAGCAATTTTAAAGGCTTATATTTGTAGAAGATTGTTCTGGTCTCTTTCCACTTCATAACTTGATATTTCCATGATTGTATACAGGCATGAGGATTGTAGGGCCATTTGTAACTAAAAATAAGACCAGTATGGTTCACGAAAGGCATTGGATTTTCCACTGGGTTCCAGGAATTTTAAAAGCATCCTTATTATCAGTAAGAAATAAAAAAAAGCTATATAATAGTGTTCAGGAGAAGAATGGCCAGAAAGGAATATTACATCAAAGAGGCAACAACGTTAAAGAGGTATTTTAGGAAAAAATAATTTTATTTCATTATTTTTCTAGTTTCATGGCTTTCTTAAAACAGGAGATGGTGTTGCTCATGTAAATAACTTTCTTCAGGTTTGTCTTAAATAAGGTCACCACACTTACAGGATTGACAGATTGGTGAGGGGAGTCAGGCAAACTGTGTGTGTGTGTGTGTGTGTGTGTGTGTATGTGCACTGTCTTCATTTGCTCAGTCGCATCCTGAAAAAATTTTGGAGAACTTAAACTTTAGAAAATAATTCCTTCTTTTTGGCCCTCCTACTTTTCTATTAAAGTGAAGCTACTATCAGATTCCTCTTTGAATCATTCATCAACTCATTGTATCCCCACTCCCCCATGTCAGATATTACTGTAATTAAAGTAATTAATGAGATGTAGGGGTGGGAGAAAATGGGGAGTATCAAACATTCAACAAAACAACTTTAGGCTTACCTTTTCCAGATCCTCCAGCCGTAGTTGAAAGTTTACAGAGGACTGAATGAGGAGGGACCTTTCTTGAATTAGTTGCATATTTTAACACCAGCCTCCAACATTCCTTAGGAATAACTATCATTTACTGTGAACATCTGATGTTCAAAATATTATTTTATTTAATTTTTGCAATATTCCCCTAAAGGAGTTATTTTCTCCATGAACCGAACTGAAATTTAGGAGACCAAAAACTTTTCCCATGGTTACCTGTTAAGAAACTGTAGAGCTGGGATTTACACTAAGGTTGGACTCTACTCTTTCCACAGTGGCCAGCCATTTGTTCTTAGAAAGAAATGAAGAGAAGGGTAAACACACTGTAGAACTTAATATTGGGATTGGCATGGGGGCAATAGTGGGTACCCGTCACCATCAGCCTTGACATCAACAGCGTTTTCAAAGAAAAGATAAGGACTACGAAATTAAGCTAACAAAAGGTTAATTTTTCATTACCCTGAATTAAATTACCCATTTACGTACATGTGTTTGTAGGCTATATCCTGAAGACTATCCTTAGTTTAGCAGAGAGAGAAGTATGCTTTGGTAGCTGGCAGAAAACAGATCTTTTCAGAAGCACCATTTGCACTGAAGCAATAAACCATTTTGTACAGGATGACTAGCACTAATGCTTACCAAAAACACTGAGTAGATATTTAACTGTTTATATCACTAGCATTGTCATTGAGACACAATTTTAATATAATCCAGACAACAAAAAGATATATTTCTCATGATTAGTGAAGATGAGGAACCATTAAATGGAAGGACATTCAAATTTGAAAAACAAATGCCTTTCTAACTATGATAATGTAGAAGAAGAGGGAGAAGAAAAGAGGCATAGGGCTGTCCACAGCTGGAGAGATTCCATCCACACTAGGACCAAGTATCCCCACTTACACTAGGGAAGTATCTTAACTAAATGTAGTAGTATCCTTCTCTGGAGTATCCGCCCCCAAACCTACAGGGAGAGCTCTCACTTGTGGCTGCTAGATGAAAGAGGGTCAGACAGAGAAGCATCTTACAGAATTAACTTTGATGCCCTAAATAAATTTTTAGGGTATGTAAATATATAACCCCTGGAAGAAAAAAACAAAGCAGAGCATATAAGGTTTTTTTTAAGATAGGTAAATCATTTTCTTTTTAGATGAAATTCAGTTTGACTGCATGAAATATGAACAGTAATTAAATACACAGTCTGTGGGCCTTCCATACTTTAAAGTGCTTTCTTTAAAAAAAAAAAAAAGGAAAAGAAAAAGAGTACTCACCTCAGACAGGCCAATTACCCAAGAATGATGAAGTCAAGAGGAAAGTCGCTAAATTTCTTTACTTGAGTGATCACAACCCTGGCCCGTGATTAGTCCCCACGGCACCAGCGGGATGTGGCGGGGACACTCACGTTGGAAGACTTCAAATAGTCATTTCCTTGGTTAAAATAAAATCTGACTGCACTAAATAGACAGTTTTTAATCTCAATTGGACATCTGAAGATTTCTCAAGCTGTTGTTGGCGGTGGCAGAAACAAATTTTTCTGCTTTGTTGATTAAACCAGTGGTCTCCACCATTGCTTATCGGCCTGCGACGAGCTGTTCTTTTTAATTAAAAGTGAGCCACCACGAGAGAGCAATTAACAACTAGTAATTACTGTGCTCTTCAGAACGGCAACATTTTGCCTTTCATTCCAATTATATAATGGACAAGTGGCTTTTTGATCTTCAAATTAGTGAGCTCTTGTCCTCCTTGTTTGGAGGCAGAATTGGCAGGTTAATGATGGCCTGTGGGGGCACTCTTTCCTCTGACTGATGGGAGGCAAGCAACACCGGGAACACAGGCAGTGAGGGGCTTTCAAGAACCGCAGTTCTGCCTTCACGATCAAGATGGAGAAAGAGCCCTTACTTTCTGACCGTTTTGATGCAGAGGAAAACAGGCTTATGTGGAGCCTCCAAAGAGCGTCATGGCCCTCTTCCTCCTATCCTCCAGCAAAAGGACCATGTTTTAGGACATGGAAAAGTGGAATTAGACTGTGTGCCAGACACTTTGGTGTTTCTTTGATAAGGACGTGAAATATTGCATGCTGGCTGAAAACACTTGCTGTAGGACTAGGGAAAGATTTGGACTTTATCTAAAATTGTTTTAACTACTGTGAGAATTCCAGGCTATCATTCATATCCTTTGTCCAGAAAAGAATCTTATCTTAAATGATAATTCATGATCAGATCTGGTATAAACATTGAGGTTATAAATAGAGGAAGTTGAACAATTTTGTTTTCCTATGTCTAATCTCTGCTTTTCATTTAACAGCAAAGAGGGAGATTTGTGAGATTACAGAACATTCAAGGGCCAGTTGCTCCTCACATTCTACCTTTTGGGCATAGTCTTCTTTTTGGACTAGTTATTAGGTGCAGATGCAGAGATTTAGGTGCAAATGGCCAGCCATGCTTCCATGCCTTATCAATATGCTCATGCCGAGAGTGTGTAGTAGTTAGCAATTTTTCGGCCAAAAATCACTATATGCTGGGGGTAGTGTTTCCTTTAAAAACTATAAATAAAAATAATATGAAAACCTGGATTTCTGAATACACAAAATAACATCCCACCCTTAAGAGGCAGAACCATCTTTCGCCTCATCATTCACTCGCTGCCGCCATCTTGGATAGCATCCTGCAAGTCCTACTTAGGTATCCAGGCTGGTTGGTGAGGGGAACAATTTTGTTGGGTATGGCTGAAAACAAATGATGTAATATGAAAGGAATTCAAGTTTGTGAGTGTAGAATCTGACTTGAGTTCTTTTCAGTGATGTCATATGAAAATAATAGAATTATAGTATGTATACATAATATCCGTGACCTAATATCTCGAGATATTTGAAAAGTCTATTCTTTGTGAAAACTATAGCAATTAATCAAATAGGAAAAATAGGTATACTTACATACGGTTAAATTCCACCACAGGACATATTCATTAAGCACTTTACAGATACAATTCTTGGTTACTTGATTTTAGCATCCTTATGGAGACAGAGCCCCAGTTGAAGTGATCATAAGCTAGTAACATTGAATCTTCCCCCCATGAAATGCCAAGTTGGGGCAACCCCTCCTTTAAGTAGGTTGTTCAGTCATTAAATGCCTGCCCCATTTTTTTTGAGAGCTGCTATTGTTTTTTTTTTTCCCAGAAAAGGACATTATTGAGGCATTTTGAGTAGGGTGTGCCTTTTGATCCATTTTCAGAGATGTGTAAGCTTAAGACTGTGAGTATTGCGGTATTCATTTCTTAGGATGGCTAGACCTGAGTAGAGGTGCCATTTATAGCTTTAAACAGACTTCTACATATTGAAACAATTGATACTATTACAAGGACCATATTCACCACTATGCCTCATTAGCACCATGGCCTACTTATAGCACTACTAGAGATGTTTTGAAATCACACACTTCTTGCCAATACAAACACCATATACTTTGCCCATGAACTTAAATTTTGGATCCAGATGGAAAAAATAAGCTTAGGTGTGTCTCTTTCTCTGAACTGCTAAAGGTTTTTAAGACATATTCCATATAACAACAATTTTGCATTCATTATTTCGAATCTGCTGTATTTTTGAAGGGTAGGATACTGAGTTTGAGATGTACATTTATTAAAATTGAAATTTTGATTTGATATAAGTTAAACTTCTTGATGAGATATGTAGCAGGAGAAAGGCAAAGAAATCTGGGAGAAAAAGGGAAGATCCCTTTCCCCTTGTAAACTTAAAAGAGAGATTTCTGGATTTTTTCAAACTGGGAACTTTTTCCAGCTCAAATTGTTGCATCAAATGGGCATGAATGTTGTCTTTTCAATCACTGTAGTATTCAGAGTCTTTGTTTAACAGGTATCTTATTTTCCAAATTATGACTATAAAAATGTAGTTTTTCTGTTGCTTGTGATTGATGCAATGCTAGTTATCTCAGTGTCTATGATATTACCAACCTTTTCTTTGTCGAGGCCTTTGGAAATTAAAGAAATAAGAGTTTTCTGACATCTCTTTTCAGTGCTTCTAAGAGGGTGTACAGTATTCATGGAAGAAATGTGGGCTTCAAATTGTAGTTTTATCAGGCTTCAGTTATGTGTACTTGGGCAAGTCACTTCATATCTTAAATGCAGCTCCCTCATTAAAAACTAAGATATTGGTACTGACCTACACTGCTGTTGTGAGGATTTAATAACATAATATTATATCTAAAGTGACGAATGAATTCATTGCCTGGCACATGATAGCTATTATTTGTTGGTGGTGTTTTTAATTTACAGTATCTTTTTGCTTTCTATGACATGACATTTGACTCCAGGAAAGAAGTATTTGGGAATGTCTGTCAGTCAATAATGGGCATGGATAACCCAGTATTTGATGTACAGGGTATGACATAAGTTTTTTCTTAAAAGAATCTGAAAATATTGCTGAAGGAAATAGATGTCATTTCTCTAAAAATTCTATGAACACAATATGGCTATCCAAAATTAGATTATCCATCATATTTTTTTCCTGAAGGAAAGTTACTCCCAGAATGATTTTAAACTTTAAAACCATTTTCAGTATTAGAAAATAAGATTCATTTTAAAAATGTGTTTTACGGTCATCTTTACCTTTGTGTCAGAACAGAAAGGACACGGGGTGAGGAGTCATGAGGTCACTGCTCCTTGTTTGTGGAGCAGCCTTAGGAAAATCACTTAACATTTCGGATGCTTCATGTATAAGAAAGTACTTCAGAGTTCTCTGACTGTTGCCCACAGACTGGTTCTGGCTCCCCAGGCAGAAGAACATTTACTGGAATGGCGTGGGTAGCACAGCGAATTGAAGGAGGGCTGGAACCCAGGTTTGGAAATGGTGGGTGTAGTCAAGCCATCTCCAGAGGGCTGGAAAATTCCAATAGGTTTTATAGCAGGAAAAAAAACCTGATCTAGATTCCACTGATGAAACAAAAACCTCTAAATATTTCTAGTGTCTTTGTTCCTCTTTTCAAAATTCAGATTCATGGGAGGGGGGAAGGGGAAAAGCTTGGCCTAATCTGGCTAAGATACCAACTTCCAGGAAAGGGATAGACTTCTGATTACACTTCCATGTTGATGTCCAGTGGTTAAGAGGTAAGTCCTCAAAAAGAAAGCAGAGAACTCTAGGAAATAGAAGTAGGTCCTTAGCTTCAAGAAAATGACAGACGTCAGCTACACTGAGGATCATGCGCGCTGCACCTTTTCCTACAATTTGAGATTATTACATTGTGTAAAATATGTAGTGATGCTAAATAAAGTCTAATGCACTGGATAGTATTATTGTTAGCAGTTATTTCTTGTGGACTTTGTCAAGATCTTGAATTTGTAAGTGGCTGACCCAGCAAACTTATATACGTAGTTACTTTTGGACAGCATATCCTTAAACACAATTATACCTTAAAAAAATAAAAACCTGAGAAAACTAACCTTTCTAACTAACATCTTGTATTTATTTTCTGCTTGGGGATCTGAGAAACTCTAGCTAATCTTAGGAACAACTAAGATGTCCATCAAAAAGGAATTTATTGTTGGATTTTAAACAATGAAAGTTGGTAAATGACCAGTCTGGTCATTAAAAATCTTGTCAGTGGCATAAGTGAGAATGTTTTCATGTTCTTAATAATAGACTTGCTTTTAAACCAGATACAGTAACAGGAATTTGCAGAAACGACACAAAGTTTTTTATTTGCATTGTCCAAATGAGTATTCCAGAGCTAGGTAAAAACATGGACTTCAGTAAGAGACTGTTTTGTTTTACTTTTTAAATTAGTGAGGATAAAATGTTAAGTGGAACATCATTGTATATTGATTATAAAATGCTTTAAGTAATTTTAAGAAATTTAGAAGCTGTGTTTTTTACCTCTTTTATTTTTTTGAATTCAGACATCTCTTTTCTGGTCTTTAGTCCAAGTGGTACAATAAAATAAAATAAAATAAAAATGAGATACAGGAAATGGGAAGTCTGTTAGTGTTCATTACATTATACAGAGTCATACAGAATGGAATGATTAATATGCTTGACTCAACCCAGGCATGTATATTCAAACTCTAAGCAAACCTCCAGATTACTCAGTTATTATTAGAAATTTGAGAATAACACTTCTGAATATTTTTGTTGAATCAGGAGGGGCTTAATTGTGTAGGTGCTTTAATATAGTCCTTAATAGAAAGAGAAGTTACATCCTTGAAGATTCCATGGACAAATGCATTGATTTTATGAAAGTCTGGAAAATGACCAAAGTTAACATCATTTCTCTTTCAATTAAGAATAAATTGATTTACCTTGGACTATTAGAAGATTTTTTAAAAATTCCATTGGGACTTTACTATTTTCACAACTGTTTTGATGTGTGAGCAGAAGAGATTAGTTTACATAATCAGATTTAGCCCCCCCCTTTTCTTGTAAGCAACGTGTTGTATAATCTCACATTATGCTGTTATGATGATGTGGACTTTTGGTTAGGGGGATAATTAAACTTAACATCCACTCAATGGAAACTCTTTTTGTATTGGATGAATTACACAGGATTTTGGAAGCTTTCTTTAAAATTCTATACTACCAGTTGAATCCTTTTAAAATAAATTCATGAGGAAATTTAAAAAATTTTAGACTTTTTTCCCCGATGATAAAGCAAAACAAAATAATACATGTTGACTGTAGAAAGTTAAAAGTTTAGAAAAGAAAATGTTACCCATGATTATGACACTCAGAAACAAGTACCATTATTATTTTGAAGTAATTTCAAATGTACTTTTTCTCTTTCTCTCTCTATATCTATTTAAAAAATGTAGTTTTATCTATTTAAATGTGAAGATATCTGTGTTCTGAAGTTGAGTGATTAATAAATGGTTGGGGTTTTCAAAAGGAAGACTAGAATAAAAGCCATTACACTTAGAGAAGTTAGAGGCATGTGTGTCCATGAGGTTGCCTAATCCATCGCTTTGTGGATAAGGAGCCAAGTGTTACCCCTGACTTTTGTTGGGTGCCTTATGCAGTTTCCTATCACTTTTAGATATGTCTTCTCGCAGCTTCTAATGGTGGACTTTTATGATCTAATAAGTCAGGCTTTTCCTAATATTTTTACTCAGTTATTTTAAGCCTTGTTTCCTTATCCGACTATCAAAATGTTAAATATTATTTTAAAAATTATAAATTGTGAGTGATTGAATACAGTGCTGTCTGATTTGGAAATTTCACACTGTTCCCATAATTGACTATAAAACAAGGTCTGTAGTTTTAAAAGATTTTTTTCCTTGTCTCTACTAGAGGTAGAAAATGGGGCTAGAAGATTATAGCGAAGAGAACTTTAGAAAAAGTTAGCAAAGCCTCTATATTTTTATTCCTGCTTTTCTCCACTGGCAACTCTTAACACATATTATAATATTTTATCTTTCTAAAAATGTCTATAGTTAGTATTGCTAATGCCTTCCATGGAAGATTAGGACTGCAGTACATTTGGGAACATACTTCTGATCTCTCGCATGCCCCACTGTCAACCCCTCAGCTCCCTTGCTATTATTTTCTAGAGTTTTAGTTCTAGTTTCTTTTTAAGCAATCAATAGTTTAGATGTAGCAGCATGATTTGCTGACTTATTTGCTCACCACTGTTCCTTGCATCCTATTATTTCTTTTTTTCCTCCCAAGCTGAGTATATCATATATTACCTCTTTCAGCAGTAATTCACAAATAGTTAGCTTGTAAATCTGGAAATATCTTTCTTTTGCCTGGAGGAGACAATTCTGTCATCCTGATTATGTTCCTTCGTGGGTAATCTGTCTTTTCCTCTCTGAAAGCTTTTAAGATTTTTCTCTTTATATTGATCTTTTGAGGTTTCATTACAATGTGTCTGGGTTTGGATTTTTCTTTTTTGATACTGCTTGTGACTCTTTCAGGTGCCTATGTCTTTTTGTTGACTCTGGAGAAGTTTCAGCCATGGTTTCTTCAAATATTGCCTGTCTTCTGTTCTCGCTTTCTCATGTCTCTTTTCTTAATTTCTTTAAAAAAATTTATTTCTTAGAGAAAAGGGAAGGGAAGTAGAAAGAGAGGGAGAGAAACATTGATATGCAAGAGAAACATCTATATGTTACCTCTCACACACCGCCAGCCTGTGGACCTGGCCTGAAACCCAAGCATGTACTCTGACCAGGAATTGAACTGGTGACTTTTTGGTTCATAGGCTGGCGCTCAACCCATTGAGCCACACCAGCTAAGGCTTTTTTCTTAGATTTCAATCTCTTCATCTCTTTATACTCTGTGAGATTTGTTCAGTTTTACCATCGAGTTCACTAATTCTCTTTTCAGCTCTATCTAGTTTACTCTTTAGCTTATATATTGAATTTTTAAAATTACATATTTTTCAATTTCAAGATTTCCTATTTCTTCTTTTTCATAACTATTTTGTAACCCTGCTTTTGGTTTATTGAATCTAACCCTCCTTTTCTTTATTGAAAATTTTAAACATCATTATTTAAAAAATTCTTTTCAGATTGCTCAGTTATTTCTATTTCTTTGTGTAAGTTCTTTCTATTGAGCTTATTGATTGTCTTTTACATTGCTGTTTTTCTTTTGTGAATTTGTATTGTTAAGAGCTCATCTTATATGGGAATTTTCTTTAACACATTCCTCCCTATATGGCAACTCTGCAGCATCAGTTGCACCAGATCTTCTGATAGTGATCCAGTGATTATCCTCTGTGCAGAGGCTGAGGCGGCCTTTATAACTCTGGATTATGCAGGGTACTTGGTGCTCCTGGGGGACATGTTCAGGCCCGTTCCTGTGTGAGCACTGGAACACAATCTTCACCATTCATTTTTGGCCATTACCCAGCCAAAGACCCTTTATTAATGTAGGTTTCCTCTTCTTTTATGGGGTGTGGAAAACTTTCTTTCTCACTTGTGAATAGGATTGTAGTTGCAAATGTTTTAAAAAGTTACCCCTTATTTCTCATTTTGGCAGTTTTCATGTGTGCTTGCACTGCCATTTTGGCCTATTGCATGGGATCTTGCATGGGATTTAAAAATACATTTTATTTTGGATAGACATTTTCCACGAAGGTAAAAAATGTTTTACTGATTTTTCTTTATTAATTTAGGATATGATAAATATTTGAGAACACTGGACAAATTGTGTATTTTGTCACCCTGAGCTTTAAACCTCCTTAGATTAAAACATTCATGGAGAAGAATCACTAGTGAGAACATCCATAATATCTTAAGGAATAGAGATAAAAGGCATAATCAGTTGAAGTCTGCAGGAGTTTAAAAAAACTAGAAAAGATGTAAAATAGTAACTCCTTTTTTCCCAGCTGATTTAACAGTCATTATTTCAACATTTCTGAGTCCACAAGTAGAATATATGGGGAATCTTGGCTTAAGACACAAAACAAAACAAAACAAGATCTTACTTTTGGACTTTGCTCAGTAAATAGCAAGTTAGTTGCTAAAGCCTGCAAATGGAATTTTTGTACTCATTCACTCGAGAAACACATTGACCTCATATGAGTTGAAGTTGAACTTTATTTAGACTGAAATTGGAATGTCTGAAATGTCAAGAGATACAATCAGAATTATGCTTTAGGATGTTTAATTTGGCAAATACTTGCAAGATGAATTGTAACAGAAAAAAGAAACTGAAGATTTGGAGAGCTAGTTAGTGGACTATTGCAAAAGAAACAGTGGGAGAAGATGGTAAGAACCTGGACTATAGGTTGTGGCAATAGGAAAAGAAGGAACAGCACAGCAAGTGAAGAATCCGCAGGAGTTGGCTGATGACCATATATGCCAAGTAGAGAATCAGGAGAAGTCAAGGAAGAAGTCGGCGATGAAGCAAATAATGCTGCCATGAAAGAAATTACAAAATCCAACTACAAGGGCCTAGGGAAATAAAGATCCTGTTCATTTCAAAATAATACGAATTTATAGACTTTTTTGGGGGGAACAGTGGTGGTGAAAAGGAGAGAAATAAGTTAATAGTTTGAACAGATAAAGGGTCAAAATCTTTCTTAAAGCTTATTCTTGCTTGGCTTATGTTTTATGGAATATAATCTATTTTATGTGGGTCCCAAAGAAATTTTTCAGTAGTTGTCACAGTTGCCTGTAAATATTTATTGTTCATTACTATGTGTTTAGAAAATCGAATCAAGGAAAAGCCATTATTTTCTTTCTGATTGTCAGATGATTTGGATTTTCCACTAAAGTCAACAACAAGTCAGCCTGGGATCTTAGCAATAAACCAAGACATGGGAATGCTTAGGTCCAGCCATGCTTCAGGGAAGGCTTATGATGGAGATGGAATCAGATACTGAATGAAAGAATTCGGAGTCATGGCAGGGTTATCTGCAGCCTGAGGGGAAATGGCCAGTCAGGAAGGGCACCTGGCATGAGAAGCTGGAGCAGCAGCTTGCTGATAACCCTGGGACGAGCAGCTCTCTTTAAGGAAGTAACAGAATCGGCTTCCTGCAAAAACATGTTAATTTGACAATTCACTTGATCTCAAATGAGGTAGGGATAATGGTGATCCTAAAAAAAGAGACAGTTTTAGCAAATTTGAGGAAATCCCTCTTATACGTTACAAACACCACAATTGTTTTATAACTGAAGCCTTCAGCCAAGGGATAATAATAATTTCCATATGCACATTTGGTTCTAACATGGGGATATATTTCCAAAGATGGGCATGATATCTCTCTTCAATGGAGTATTTAAGGCTTATAGAGGCAACTGCACATCTGCTGAATTCCAGTTAACAGACTCCTGTTAGACTCTGCAGATCTCTGACGTTTTCAGTGGTGAGATATTTTGCCATTGGCCATAGCAGCATTTCCTTTGCTCTCCGTTTTTCACATCTTTGCTTTATCTTGTTTGAAGAGACACCTGTGTGGTAATTGCACATCCAGGGGAACCGATTTGCATCCTCTCATTTGCTGTCCATGCTCATGACTTGCAATTGTAGTCATCTCTTTTTTTGGTAATGTCTTTTGCTTACTATGTGCCAGGGGCTATTTTCACCAAATGCTCACATCAGTTGTACGATGCAGTTCTCTGTTACTGTGTTGGTGGTTCAAAGAGGAGTCCCAACTTGCTGAAAGTTCACAGCTTGTAACCTGGCCATCAACTGCTGTCACTGCACCGTGATGCCTTCCATAAGTACAACCTGGCTAATGGCTCTGAAACTGAACAGATTCTCCTAATGACTGGTTCATAGTTCCAACTGTGAGAACCGCATCCAAAACACCACTGTTTTCGGAATTGTACCACTTAGGCTCATTTGGAGAAGTTGTGGGAAGAATGACTATTGGAGATACAATGAACACTATCTGGTCTCTCCACATTTCATAGGTACTTCTTTTACAGTAGCACCACTTTGCAACTGAAGAGCTATTTCTACTCAGGAAACAAATAACCTTTGGAAAAAAATGTAGTCTCTATTCTCCTTTATCTAAAAGCACCAGCCATAGGTTGGCATTAAAAAGACACCCATGTAAAATGCAGACTGCACTTGTGGCTTAGGGTATTCTAATGTGGTGTGATTAGAGATAATTACAAAGAATAAAGCCTTAAGTGAATATTATATTTACATTAAAATTGCCCCTATAGTTTAACTATCTGCTCCTCCATCTCTACCCTCTCCCCGATATACACTTAAAGTCTGTTGTGATGAGATTCTACCATTTCCACCACCCAGGCTTATCAAAGCTATAAACCAGTCACATAATTCACAGAAGCTTAAAGATACGTGGCGAACTTAGATAGGGTCCAGGGGAGAGCAATGAAAATGATTAACGGGTTGGAAAATAGCACTGATGAAAAAAGATGAATGGAATCAGGATTACTGGTATTGAGAAGGTTTAGAGGTGACTTAATAACTGTCCTCAGCTGTATGAAGGACTATTAAGAGGAGCATGGTGACCAAGTGTCTTCCAACTCCGTCTCCTCGGAGGAGAGAAGTGACTAAACTACAATGGGAAGGATTTTACTTAGATGTGAATTGCAAGTAGGAGTCTCCTCTCCATCTTCGCTATTGCCACTTACTGACTCTCTCCCATCCTTTCTATTGATTTTTAACAAGAAGGTTGAAGGTGAATGGCACCATGGGGGAACAGTTTAATATGTAAAGAAAAGCTTTCTTCTAGTAAAGCAGCAATTCTCAGTTGGAAGTTGGAAGTAGGAAGAGGCCTCAGAATTGCCACACAGGCAACTATGACTAAATACAGATAGATGCTCAAAAAGCCATCACTATCCTCCACCTCCCCTGAAGAAAACCGCTTTAAAAGGTTATATTCTCACTTAGTTAACTCAGGTAGGTGAAAGGACTTGGTATTTTTTTAAATTTTATTTTCCAATTACAGTGGTCATTCACTGTTATTTTATATTAGTTTCAGTTGTATAGCATAGTGGTTACATAATTATATAATTTACAAAGTGATCCCCCTGATAATTCAAGTACCCACCTGGCATACTCTGGCTTCTTTTCTTTTTTTTTTAAGATTTTATTTATTTATTTTTAGAGAGGGAAGGGAGAGAGAAAGAGAGAGAGAGAGAAACATCAGTGTGCGGTTGCTGGGGGCCATGGCCTGCAACCCAGGTATGTGGCCTGACTGGGAATCGAACCTGTGACACTTTGGTTCTCAGCCCACGCTCAATCCACTGAGCTATGCCAGCCAGGGCTTGGTTTCTTTTTTTAAATAAAGAATTGAATTTACTTTATGTAAAAAATACCTCTTTGTTAATTCAACTATTATTAGTTGACATACCACATGAGTATTTGGAAGACAATGGCAGCCTGGAATCATGCCTGTGGATTAGCTGGTTTACTGGGAAGAGCATTGGTTTAGTATTTTTTTTCATAATAATAGGAATATTTTAATTTTTTAATGTTTTATTGTTGTTCTATTACAGTTGTTTCAATCCCCCCACCCCATTGCTCTCCACCGTCCTACCCACCTCTGCTAACACAGTCTCCACCCTGTTGTCCATGTCCATGTCCATGTCCATTTCCATGTCCATGAGTCATTCATACATAATCCTTGACGAGTCCCTTCCCCTTCTTTCCACCCATATCTCTGTCCCCCCTCCCCTCTGGGCGCTGTCAGTTTGGTTTCTCTTCAACAGTATTTAATACAACTTCAGTGACGAGTATATTCAGCGGGTGTTCTGACTGGGTAGCTCTTTTAGTTAGGTAAGGGCTGATTTATTCCACTGCTTATCCTTGAGAATATTTTGAAAATATTTTCACCTCTTCCTTGCTTTAATAGTGTCCTCAAGAGTTGGAACTTGTGGCATCTGACTTTATGAGAAGCGTTTTTGCAAGGCACAGGGGCTAAGATCAAGAGTGAGGCGGTGTGTGGAACTGGTATTTGGGACTGCATCATGCCTTTGGAAGCTTGAAAGGAGGACCTGGGTAGTGTAAACTCTCAACTTGTTCATTTTACCAAAACGCTTGCTCTCTGAAAAGTTTTCTTCCTCAAAAATTCATCATTAAAAAATCACAAGAACAAAATTACCTAAAATTAAATATTCCCTTTGGGTAATAAGAACTGCTATTAGTTTCCTATTTTACATTTTATTTTATTGGTACTAGTATTTTTTAAAGTGATTTTTTATAAATGTAATATCATAATCAATAAAATATAACAAAATAAAACTTACTTTTTAATTACAGTCGACATACAATCTTATATTAGTTTTAGCTCTGCAACATAGTGATTAGACATTTATATGCTTTGCGAAGTGATCACCCCAGTAAGTGCAGTGCATATCTGACACCACCGTCTGTAGTTGTCCCAGTGTTACTGACTTCCCTATGCTGTGCTTTACATCCCCGTGTCCGTTTTTATAACTGCCTTGACGTAACTGACTTTTATAACTGACCATGTCAGAGAAGATCCTGACATGGTCAGTGGTCACGTTTACATGTTATGAAAATGCTGTGTAATCATAACAATTGCATTCTTTCAAAAGCTCCACCCCTTTGGTCTAGCTCAAATTTCACACCTCCCATCAAAGATGATTGTTGCATAAATTTGTATTCTTTCCTACCGTTTAAGGCTCTGGGTACTTTGATTAATTTAACCACATGTTACTGTCAGGTTGAACACATTCATCTTCTGTTTCAAAGTGTATACTCGTCAATCTCTCTATCATTCCATCCCTTCAGGCCTTATTTCATCACATTTAAGGAGACTTTCCTGCCTGTCTTTATCTTGTTAGGCTTTCAACAGCTTAAGTTGAATCTTCATTCTTTCATTCTCGCTGTCAAGCCTTCTTTAACACGCTCTCTCATTTCCCTATTCATAAAATGTCAGGGCTGCTCCTGCTTCTCAGTCCAACGTTACTACAGATTAAATCGTTTTCATTCTGAGGAGCATACCCAGTACATGTATTTTTTTAGAGCATGGTGCACTGTTCAAAGCAGAGTGAGTGCTCCCCATCAGATTCTGGGGGACCCTCAAAGTGAAGGAGGCAGCTCTGCGGCTGTGATCCTGTTGGAGGAGGGAGGAGCACACTCAGCACCACTGTGAGAGATTGGAAGTTCAATTGTTCATTTCAAAGATGAGGAAAATAAAATGCCGTGGTGTTGCACAGATATTTCTTATCATGTTTTATAAGGCACGGTACTTGGTCAAATAAATCATAACTTAGGACCTAACCTGGGACCTCTGTTTTTGAGGCCCAATGCTTGGTACTGTGTAGTACTCAAATTTTTTTTTTTTTTTTGAGCAAATGAATGAATTGCATAGTATGGTTGGGGCAAAAGAAAAATGATAGAATCTAGTACCTTAAATATGTATCATGAAAGATTCAATGATTGAACTGCAAGATTGAACACTGTTGTAACTATAGCTTTCTATTCTTTTAAATATGAGGAGCTAGGTATGCTTGTATTTCTAAATATTAATTTCACCGGTTACTCTGTTTACTATTATTTCTCCAGTAATAGTAGTATAGATAGGCAGTATTATATAATGGTAGTATTAAACAGGTATGTTAAATTGATATGTTTAATTTGATCTTTTAGGTCATTTTGTGACTCTGTGCTTATGACAAGTAGTGACTTTATATTTCCTACTTACGTTGAAAATATATCGAAGGCAGAGATTTTTATGTGATTCTTCGGTGGAAATCCTAGAATGCTCCTGTGTAGATGACAAATCCTGAGACCGGCTAAACCTCTGTGGCACTGGAATTGGGCACACGAGCACATGGAAAAGTGGCCCATTTATCAACACAGTCGGTTTGACTGCCGTCACTGAACTGACTAAGCTGTATTTTGCTTTTCATAACGAGCTAATTCCTTCTTACCTCCCAACTTCCTCTCACCACCACTTGGCTGCACAGTCTAAGCAGCCAGCTGCATATGTATTTTCAACGTTGTGCACTAACTCTTCCTTTCAAACTCTTCTTCAGAGTCAGTGAGGTCATGTCACTGACCCCAGGAAACTGAAAGCATGTCTGTGCTGAGGGGAATTGAAGACAATATTAATGGCCAAACTTGGAAAGATTAAAATGTATTTATTTTTTAAGGATACTAGTTCTAAATGAAAGTGTGTTTCTAATATTTGAATATACTCTGTGCATGTCATACTGACTTAAACAAAAACAAATAAGGCAAAGTGTAGCACAACCAGGTACAGTTAAATTAATTCTTAAACCAGCAAACTAAATAACTTTCTGTACTTGGCGATAGGTAAATGTGATGAGATTCATAGAGTACTGTATATTTAGTTTTTGGTGCCCTGCGTTTCTCACTGGATTGTGAACCTGGAAGAAGTGAAGAAGGAAATGCAAAATTTATCACGTAATCCCTGAAATCTACTTGCGGTTTCTCCAGAAGTCTTATCATAATGTTAGCTTTGTTGGTAGTCTGGGCTCTGGCTTGGAACTGAGTGCTGAGTGTGTTCCTGAGACAAGCGGTCTCCTCATGTTGGTTTGCGGTCTCCTCCCCGTCTCTTGGGAAGCTTTCACTGTTTGAGGCCCCATGAGGAAGATGAGAAGGACGGAATTATTCATGAAGATAGATTGATTTCATTTAAAAGACTTGTTAATTCTGACAGATGATTCTTAATTCTTCTGTGTTGCAATGCTTTTTCTTTGGGGAAATTATGTTGTGTATGTATATATGTATATACAAAATTTATTTATTTGAATTATTGATCATTGAAATCTTGGTCTGGAAGTCACCACAGTAGGGGCTTGTATAGACAGCCTCCTCCCCAGTTTGTATCCGTGGGACCTGGAGAAAAGCCACGTTCTTTGGTTCGGTCACTTCCCAGGGGGAGCAGCAAGGCCTGAGTCCAGGAAACCCTTGTGTGGGCAGGATTTTTAAGTGCAAGTATGTCTCCTTGTTCATGTTATACCCTCTCATAATTCATCTTATTTTTAATTGTGTATATTTTAGGCATATTAAAAATAATAGGATAAAATTATCTATATACCCACATATTAACATTTTGCACATTTGTGCAACAAACTCTCTTAAAAAGCAATAGAAAGAGATAAAATATTAGCAGTGCAGTCTGAGGCCCCCTCCTCTCCTCTGGTGTCCTGGGGCAGGGGCGAAGTATTTCTGTGTCTTGTTTGTATGCTGACTGCTCGTGCCACACCACAAACCATTATGTGATTTGGGGGCATGTTTAAAATGTACGTAAGTGATATCATAGTATACACATCATTCTTACATTTGCTTTTTCCACTCGACATTTTGTATTTGAGACAATCCATGCTGATCGAGGTTCAACAGATTGGTTCAGCAGCCATAGAACATTCCACTTTGTGAACACCCCACAGTTGAACTTGTTCCTTTTCTTGGGAAGAACTGGGTTCTTCTGCTTTAATGTAGTCACATACGATGCTGTACTGAGTGTCTCTTTTGGGTTGCCTGTGCACATGTGTGAGAATTTTTTTAGGGTAAATACCTAGAAGGAGAAATTTTGCCTCATGGTTTAACACGCATCTTAAACTTTGCCAGCTAGTATCAACTTGTGATTGCAATTGTACCTTTCACACTCCCAACAGCAATGATTGAGTTTCTGGGATATACACACTGTATATACATTATATGTATATATTTTTGTATCTGGGTACTAGGTAGAACTCCAATTTTATCCTTTTTGTATGGCTAGCTATGTTTTCTGGCTCTGTTTATTAAATAATTCTTTTTTCCTCCAGCGATTTATAAGGCCACCTCTGTCATATACCAGGTCTCCACAAATGTTGTTTCCAGGATCTCTCTTGTGATCATTGGGTCTCTTTCTTTATCCTGATTTCACTAACACTAAGTTTTTAATTGCCATAGCTTTATAGTAAGTCTTGATATCTGGAAGGCAAACCTTTCCTTATTCATCACAATTGTCTTAGTCACTTGTTTTTCCATATGAATCTTAGGTTAATCTTTTCAAATTTTAGAAATAATCCTATTATATTTTTACTACGTTGATTTAACTTGGTACTTTCTCCATCTGTTCTCTGAAATAGTTTCCATGAAATGGGTTTACTGGTTACTTGAAGGTTTGTTAGTACAAGGTTGATGTATTTTGGAAATCAGTTACGTATTCCATTCAAATCAATTACTTACATGCATTTAAATTTTTAATGGTTATATTCAGATGTGCTCTTTCTTCTTGAGTCAATTTTAGGTGTTTTTATTTTTATAGGAAATGACTCTTTGGTCTAGGTTTTCAAATTTATTGGCATAAATTTATTTCTAGTATTCTCTTAAGCATTAAAAATCTCTTGTTTCTTTATGTCTCCCTTTAAATTACTAATGTTTTCATTTATGCCGTTTTCTTTTTTATTAGTCCAAATGCCAAGATTTTGCCTGTTTCATTAGTTTTATAAGTGTTTTCCCTTTTCTTTTAAAAAAAACTATTTTTATTCTGTTGGTCTTTAAAATTTTTTTATTAGATTCTTTATTCATTGGTTTTCATTTTGCTTCATTTCTAATATAAACATTTAAGACCATAAATTTCCTCTAATATTGGTTTAGCTGCTTTCCACAAGTTTTGATATATAATGTTCTCAATATTATTTAGTTTAAAATATTTTATAATTTCCATCATGATTTTTCTTTGACCCACATATTATTTAATATGCTTTAAAATTTCTGAACATATGACTTTTGTTATATTTTTGTTACTGATTTTTATCGTGCTGTGCTTTTAGTGGTTAAATGTGGCAAATTTCATAAATGCTTCATATAGGCTGGAAAAATAATTTTTGGGTACAGGCTTTTATATATGTTCATTAGATTAAACTTGATAATTATGCTATTCAAATCTTATGTGTTCCTATTAATTTAGGGTCTTCTTATTAGTTACTAAGGGAGGTGTGTTAAAATTTGCCATTATAACTGTGAACTTGTCAAGTTATTTTTTATAATTCTGTCAATTTTGTTACATGCTTTGGAGGCTAGAGATATTAGGTACCTACACTGAGAACATTATGCCAAGTGAAATAGGTCGGATGGAAAAGGACAGAACCATGCGATTTCACTCATACGTAGAATATGAAACAAAAACAACAAAAAATGTAACAAACAAAAACTCATAGGTACAGACAACAGAATGGCGGTTACTAGAAGGGGAGGAGTGGGGCAGAAGGAAGAAGGTGAAGGGGGTCAGTACAAGGTGATGAAAGGAACTAGACTTTGGGTGGTGAGCACATAACAGTATACAGATATGTTATATAGTGCTACACCTGAAATTTATGTAACATTATTAACCATATAACATGGTAACCATGTAACCATGGGATACATATTTTCAAATGTATCCCAATACATTTGAAAATATATTAGGTGTATACAAATCTAAAATAAGGTGTCTTCTCCGTAGTTTTTCTTGTGTCATTTTGTAATAATAAGGCAAGAGTGATTTTTTAAATTGAAGTCTAGTTTGTTCATATTTGTATAGCTATTCCAACTTTCTTTGCATTATTTTTTTTCATCCACTTCCAAACTATTTGAGGAATTTTTTTGCATGTATCTCTCCTGAATAAATATAAAATCCAATGTAGAGTTGGATTTTGTTTCTTAAAACCTGTCATTCTCTTTCTTCCAGTCCATTTATATTTATTGTGATCAGAGACTTGTTTGGATTTGTTCTCTCACCATAGTTTCTGTTTACCCTGCTCTTAGTTTATTGCTTTTTAACTCCTTCTACTTATTTTTTATCCATTTTCTTTTTATTTTGAATTTAAAAAATCTTTATGGTATTTTTTTATATTGCCTTTTAGTCCTCTTATACCTCCCTCCCCCAGCAATCACCACACTGCTGGCCACATCCGTGAGTCCTTTTTCCTTTTTGCTCACTCCTCTTACCCTCTAAACATAGCCTCTTCAAGAGCTGTCATCTGCTCTCCATCTGTGAGTCTGTCTCTGCTCTCCTTGTTAGTTCCGTTTGTTCATTAGATTCCACATATGAGTAAAATCATGTGGTATTTGTTTTTCTCTGACTGTCTTATTTCACTTAGCATTATGTTCTCCAGGTCCACCCATATTGCTGCAAAGGGTAAAATTTTGTTCTTTTTTATGGCCGAGTAGTATTCCATTGTGTAAATGTTCCATAGTTGTTTTATCCACTCATCTATTGATGGACACTGGGGCTGCTTCCATATCTTGGTGATTACAAATATGTTGCAATTAATATAGGGGTGCTTATGTTCTTTCAAATTAGTGTTTTGGGTTCCTTTAGATATCTTCCCAGAAGTGGGATCACTGGGTCAATATCACTAAAATGTCCATACTACCCAAAGCAATCTACAGATTCAGTGAAACTCCTATCAAGATTCCAATGACATATTTCACAGAACTAGAACAAATATTTCAAAAATTTATATGGAACCACAAAAGGACCCACATAACAACAGTGATCCTGAGAAAGAACAAAATTAGAGGAACCATACTACCTAATATAAAACTATACTCTAAGACAATAGTAATCAAAACAGCATGGTACTGGTGTTAAAACAGACACATAGATAAATGGAACAGAATACAGAGCCTAGAAATAGACTCACGTTTTTATAGTCAATTAATATTCAACAGAGAAACCAAGCACATACAATGGGTAAGTTTATGAACAAAGATAGTTTATTCAATAAATGGTGTTAGGAAAATTAGAGGGATATGTGCAGAAAAATGAAACCAGAACACCTTCTTACACCATGCACTATTATAAATTCAAAATGGATCAAAGACTTAAATGTTAGACTCAAAACCATAAAAATCCTAGAAGAAAACATAGGCAGCAAAATCTTGGACATTGATTGTAGCAATTTTTTTTGTCAGATATAGCTCCCCAGGCAAGAAAAACAGAAGCAAAAATAAACACATGGGACTACATCATACTAAAAAGTTTTTACACAGCAAAGGAAACCATCAACAAAATAAAAAGACAACCCACAGAATGGGAGAACATATTTGCCAATTCATCCAATAAGGGGTTAATATCCAAAATTTATAAAGTGTTTACAAACTCAACACCGAAAAGCAAACAAACAACCCAATTAAAACATGGGCAAAGCACCTAATAGATTCTTCTCCAGAGAGGGCATACAGATGGCCAATAGACATATGAAAAGATGCTCAACATCATTGATCATCAGAAAAATACAAATTAAAACCACAATGAGATACCATCTCATATCTGTCAGAATGGCCGTCATCAATAAATAAACAAGCAACAAGTCTGGTGAGCATGTGGAGAAAGGGGGCCCTTGTGCACTGTTGGTGGGAATGCAGATTGGTGCAGCACTGTGAAAAGCAGTATGGAGATACCTCAAAAAATTGAAAAATGGGTCCTCCTTTCTCCATCTTTCTCTCTGTAGTATTGGCTGCATTTATTTTTTAATTTTTTTCTCTACTATATTCTGTATTGTTATAGACACTAGTAAACATTTAATGTACATATTTTAACAAAGTCTCAGTTAAACAATATTGACTGTTTTTCTGAAATGTGTGAGAAACACATTAATTCGGATTGCCCCCCCCTTCCCCCAACTGACACGCTACCCGCTGCCCAGGATTTTAGTTCTACCTTGTATTTACCACCTTTAAATGAGTCACTTATTGATGCCATTAGTGATGATTAGTTTTATATGTATTATTTGCCTATTTATTTTCTCACCATTGCTTCTTGTATCCTATTCCTTCTTCCTGGGTACAAGTTTTCTTGAAATATATTCTTAATATTTTTTAGCAATGTTTTGTAAGTAGTAAACTCTTTTTGCCTTTGTCTGTGAAAATGTCTTTACTTATAAACAATAGTATTTCAGACCATACAATTCAAGGATACCAGTTTATTGTAGTTCCTTTGTCATAATCTGACTTTCGACTTTTTCTCTAATTGCTTCTCTTTGCCTTTAGTATTCTATAGTTTTACTACAATGTGTCTGGTATGGAATTGTTTTTATTTATTTATTTTTTCTACTTGAGTCTCCTTGTGATTCTTGAACCTGACAGTTCATGTCTTTGATGAATTATGGAAGTTCTCTTCAAATATATTTTAACCCCTTTTGGAATTCCTAGTCCTATTTTGGGCCATTTTATTCTAACCTTGATATCACTTAACTTTTCTTTTATATTTTCCTCTTCAACTCTGTAATTCATTTTGGGGAATTTCCTGAGATCAGTATTGCATTGTATTTCATTCTGTTCTCAACAGTTGTTTCCAGTCTGCTGTTTAGCTTATTTATTGATATTTTCTTTACAGTAGCTACATATTCAAAATCAAGAAATTCTGTTTGTTTCTTTAAGAATCTGTTATTAAAAACATTATTGCCTTCTTTTGGTTTTATATTCTTATTTCACCTTTTTAATTATTAAAGAAATTGACAGTCTCTATCAGATCATTTCATAGGTCTACTGGTGATGTAATCTTAAAGTTCCTCGTGTCTGCTTATTCTCTCTCCTGAAGCAGCATTTCTTTGTATGCTTTATAATTTGGGGCTATGACCTCATTTCACAAGACTTTGTCTGAGGAAATCTTGCGGAGCTTACATTTTGATTATGTTGCTTTGGAGCAGTTTTGCATTTGTTCCTGCAGTTTTGGGATTCCAGACAGAATTTATATTTGACCTTGTAAACCTATTCTTCATTCTCTGTTCCAGGCCTAAATCCCAAGAGAAAGCTTATTTCTTCTTTACAATCCAAATCTGTTAGTTATCCAGGTGTTTTCTTTTCTCTCCAGGATGATCAAAAAATGTTTTCAACAGATATTTATGTATCTAAGGTAATTTTCTTCCACATACCGTCAGCACTCATGTCAAATAATTTTTCTTAAAGGAGATTCTGGTCATATTAATCTGTCAATGGCTCACAATGAAGCTACAGAATGAACTCCAACCACTTGGGAAGATCTGACCCATGGTTTGTCTTTTCTAATCTCGACTCTCACTTTTCTTTGACACTTTATGTTTGAACTGAAGAACTTGAAATTTCTGGAATGTATTAGGAGCTGTCTCGTGTCCATGCTGTTGCACATGCTGCTTCATCATTAACTCCTCTCCTCTCCTTGGTTAACTTTTAGTATTGTTTGAGACAAAGTAAGCCTCCTACAGAATTTTTAAGCTTAAGTTCAATATCATCTTGTTTTTGTTGTTGTTTTTTGTTAGTTTCTTTGCTTGATTTTAAAAAGAATTAAAAAAGCAAAGGTGGAATTTATCATTTTGTATTCCTAGGCTTTTCATATTTCCACACCTAAAACTGCATCAAATTTGGCAGTATCTCTGGGATTGTGTTCTACATATATATAAAACTTACGCTTCAGTTGAAAATATTACTTGTTTTAAAGTCTTCAAAGTCATCTCTGTCTGGGGATATTAGCAAAATATATATTTATAATATTGTATATTTCATTGACAAATTGCCTTTTGAGAGGTTTTGAAAAGTAAAGGAAGTGAATCTGAAAAATTGTCTTTTTAATACAGTAGGAAAACTGGATTTTCATTTTGCTTCTGTAACTGATTCGTGAATATCTTCTTTCTTGCTTTGGTTTTCCTCTTTCTGGGTGAGTTTGTTGGGTGAGATGATCTCCAAGTTTCCTTTCATCCCTGAAGCCCTCCTAGTGGCTTGGAGGAGTGTGTCTGATCTAGAGATGTTTCACTGTGACCCATTCCTCTAATTTACCATCACTTCTTTTTGTCTGGTAAATTTAAACCGATGAATGGCTCATAATTCTTAGCAAATATGTAATGTTTAAGGTAAATTTGAATTAAAAAATATTTAATTGAATGTAAAGTACCCAGTTAATATAGACACTAATAAGATAGTTATGGCTACTCATGGGCATGGACAACAGTGTGGAGATTGCCGGGAAGGAGGATATAAGCGGACTAAATGGTAATGGGAAAAATACAATAAAGATTAAATTGAAAGAGAAAATAAATAAAAGAGCAGCAATGAAGATCAAAGATATAGTGCTCCAAGGATGTGGACTCAAAACTCAGTTAATGAGCAAAGCCCTTACTGGGTAATATCAAATAGGTAATGTTTTTAGTCTTACTTGGTGCCTGTTTGCTTTTTACTACAATATATATCTGGGCTAGAACACTATAAAGATCAATAACTCTTTTGATATGCTTATCAATTTCTAGTGTTGATGAGCAATTTCTTTTAAGCAGCTTATCTTCAGATGTTAGTGCGCCTTCATAGGAAATAAAAAATGTGGTAATTTCATATGGACCATCCACCTATTAGTAATAATTAATGATTTTTTCCATTAAAAGCTGAGATGACTCACTCTCTAAAAACTTTAATGAACTTGTCCTAAATTTACTGTGTAAAAATATTTGCTCTAAATTTTCTTTGAGTTATTTATATAAGTTAATAGATTTTTACATTTTAGACCTTGAATGAAAAACTAGAATATTTATGATGTTTAAGTCATTAGAGTTGGGTAGAAGCATCTTTTTAAGTGGAGAAGAATATTGAAAAGAAATAAATATCTTCTTGCTGAAATTTATGAAAACACACAGTTAATCAATGGTAATATTTAATTTTTTTTCTCTGGTTCCATTACCTTCTTCTCCCTCCTTATTTTTTTCCTGTCTCTCAATTTATCTTACTGATTTTTTTCTTTGGTCCTTCTCTGTTTTCTCTGCCTTTAATTTCTCTTTTCTTTTTTTAAAATTTCTTGTTCTGCTTTCTGTCTCCTTCTTTTCTCATACAGACATTTATCAGTTTGTAAAACTCACTAGTACATGCAAGCAGGAATCTGATTTATAGGCAAAGAAGCAAAATGTTGAACTATAAGATAAAAGAAATCACTCTCTGTATATTAGACAAATCCAAATATAATAGAATAAGATGGATCCTTTCATATTTCTGGTGATTGTAGGCTATACTTTTATTCCTATTACATATATGAAACATTCAGTGATTTTTCACTTCCTGTATTTATTTTGAACATAAATTGGTCCACAGGACTATGTTTCCATATGTTAAATTGTAGTTTTGGCTGCTAGTTGAGTATACCATGAATTAATAATCGTTTGATATTGACTTCAGTTGAGGTAAATACCAAGATTTATTGACCCGAGAGGAAAATATGGACCAAAGTGAAACCTCTGTCAATATTTATTTACCTTTACAGGGACAATTAATCTTGATACTCATTGAAACAAGAAGTCGATATATGTATTGTTGTGTACATTTGGAGACTTCCATTAGAAATATTGGCAAGTCCCTGGTTCATGGCTATAGATATAAAAGGCCTATCCATTTAAATGTTTTGGGCACAACAGCTAAAACATTTAAAATATCACCGGGTTACTCACCAGAAATAAGAAATCAGAGTCTTCTCAGAGCAAGTTAATGTGAATTCTTCTTTTCAGTTCATCTAATGCTTGTTTAGTAACATGAACTGCCAAGGAGACGAGCGGCGCTGACCTCGATGAATGAGTGCCTCATGTTAGGGGAGAGGTGAAACTCTCCAGCGAGACAGTCCCGCAAGGCTCCTCCCGGTGGTGAATGACACTGGTGAATAAAGCCCCCTGGTGCATCTTAGTTTCTCTCTGAGAGCTTCCTTTGTAAGCAGCCATACATACTGCTGGGAGAAGTTCAGGCTGTGAGATTTGGATCCTTTGTGTCTCAGGGTTTCTTTTTTCTTCTCTTTGGGAATAAAATAGGGATGGAGGTAAGAGAAACTTTTACTCTGCAGTGACAGAAAATGTAATGAAGCACTTGACATGTAGGTATGAAGTATTAAGGTTGAATTTCCAGAAAGAGAGAGAACATATTCCCTTTAGTCTATAAATTCCCTGTTCAGAATGTGCAGAGTGTGATCTCAAGAACTGTACTTGATATTTCTTCTTCCCCCCAAAACCACAATAACAAAACAATCAAACAAGTAAGAACCATCAACACCTCATGGGACTGACAGTGGAGGTAAGTCTCTGAGGTGTGATATTAGAAGGGTGACTTTTACATAGTTAAGAATGAAACCTGCTTTATCCATGTAAATGTAGGTGGAAAGTTTACATGTCATAATGCAGTATTCATTATGGCAATGTGCATGTTCTCTTGATAGAAATAAGAGATTGCTCTACTTAGGGAAATATCAAAAAAGGTGGTGAAAGATATTGAGGACATATGTGTGTACATAGATAGTGTCATAATGTAAAAATTATATTGTATATAACTTAATTCTATAACACATTAATATAATATATAAATTATCCATATATTAATTTTCCATTGGGAAAAATAACAGCATCAAATTTTTAGATTAGACAAATTGTATTCTGCAGATTGCAATTTGTTTTTTTGATAACTAATCTCAACATTATCTCAGAATCATATATAATACCCAGTATAAAATAAGATGCCAAGATATACAGCTGAAGTCATGAATTGGCTAATACTCATGAACAATAAACATATTAATAGATTTGTGTTCAGCTTTAAGTTCTCAACTTTTTTTAACTTTGTCATATTAGGGTAATATTTTTGAGGGGATAGAATTTACTTATTTTCATAAAGTAGAATTGCTTTTCCTGGCTGTAAAAATGTGTATTTGTTTTTATTAATTTATGAAGAAAAATCTTTTAATAATATATACTGTGTGTTGTTAATGAGGGCAGCAAAAATAAAAACAACGAAACCAAAACAACAAAAATACCAAATAAAATCCTTCTCCCTCCAGTAAAGAGAAATGCTGAGAAAGATGCCGCCTTTCAAGGTATTGGTCATTAGCATTTTGCAGCCAGTAGCAGTTGAAAACCACACACACAAATACCAGCTCTTCTTCCCGTGAGCAGCCTCCTGGAAAGTATAGGCTTCCTGCACGTGTCTCAGAAACAGCCCATCTCCCTTTCTCTCTTTTTGAAGAACAAAAACCATGTGTCTCTTTGGTGAACAGTAGCCCCACCAAAAACCAGCCCAGACAAGCACAGCAGAGAAACACTGAAGGTTCCAATACGGGGTTGGAAGGAAAATGTCCAGTGGTGCCAATGAAAGGCCAGCTTATTTATATAAAGCGTGAGGGGTGTGGGCGAAGTGATTCAAAGGACGAGAAAGGGGATGGAGAGGAAGGGCGCAGCAGTGGGGCAGGGAGGGTGTGTCCATGGGCTGAGAGTAGGTAGGGAGGAGGGTCAGCAGGGACGGGACACACTGAGAGAGGCCAGCAAGCCATTGGAATCTACTTTAGACCCATCCTCCGGAAGATAAAGAATCTTCCCTCCTCCTGAGAAGCATTCTAGTAGTCGTTAAAGAATTCAGATTGTCATAGTGAAGGCAAGCTAGAGGGTGAAGATCAATAATTCTGGGTGGAGGTGAGGATGGAAGATATACATGGAATGGTATCTATGATGAAGAAACACTTTCAATAAAAATAAAAGGAGGGGGAAGTAGTTGCTTACCTGAAGAGCATAATTAAATTGGAATTTTTCACCTTTCAGTGGCAACCTACATACGACCATCACCGTATTTTCTCATACCAGCTGTTTAAAATGATGGCTGCATTTTGATTGGAGGGTGGATCAATGAGGAAAAGCTTTACTGTGGAAGTACATAGGCTTTGCAGTCAGGCGGGCTGGGATTCGGGGCTCTTGGTGGTTTTCTGATACTCAATAATTTATTTACACTAGTTTTCTGATACTCGATAATTTATTTACACTCAGTTTTCTCATTAAAAATATGGGGATTTATTTCAACATTTTGTGAGAATTAAAATAAGAGAAGGTATTAAGAGTGTGCCTGGCGCACACTCCGTTGTGGGCTCAGGTGTGCAAGCTGCCTCGCCCCATGAGAAGAACCTCGGGAAGTCCCCAGGAGGAAAGGCCATGACAATTTAGAAAATGTTAGGGTGAAATGATTTTTAGTGGCTGTATCATCAAAGGTGCCTGCTTTACAAATTTGTCCCATCAGGGAGAGCTTTCCTTTGGAGGTGAGAGAAGACCTGAAAATGAGACGTTTCACTCACCACCGTATCC